>NC_079395.1:7622113-10127112 GCF_029220125.1 Pseudoliparis swirei
CACCGCTGGTTTTCCTCTGAAGTCCGTGATTGTCTGTAGCCCTTCCACACCTCTCACGTCATGGCTCTTGAGCTTTTCCTCCACCTTGTTCCTGAACTCCCGCTTGGCAGAGCCGATGGTCTTCGGAGGTCGTGCGGGCTCTTTTGTATTCCGCCATATTCCCGAGTCAAAGGCGGTGTTACGCGTCGAGTGCAGCGCGAACATCGCCATTTATCCACGGTTTCTGGTTGGGATAACCGAACCGACTTGGTAGGAACAACGTCATCTATGCATTTCTTGATGAACCCGGTGACTGAGGACGCGTACTCACTGACGTTGTTGTCCGCGCGACCCTGAACATATCCCAGTCAGCACGTTCAAAACAGTCCTGTAGCATAGACTCCGATTGGTCCGACCAGCGTTGCACTTCCTTCACAGCGATTGGTTGCTGCTTAAGCCTCTGCCTGTAGGCGGGAGTAGTTGGATGGGCGGTGGTCCGATTTGCCGAACGGTGGGCGGAGGAGGGCTTTGTATCCATCCCGGAAGGGAGTGTAGCAGTGGTCGAGAATCCGCTCCCCTCGTGTTGCTTTTATGTGTTGGTAGAACTTGGAGAACTTTCTTCAGGTTCGCTTTGTTGAAGTCCCCGCCACAATGAAAGCAGCCTCGGGGTGTGCCGACTCCTGCTCGCTGATCGCCCGTAGAGTTCCTTCAGCGCTATGTCCGTGTTAGCTTGAGGCGGAATGTACACAGCAGTTACGGTGACTGCTGTAAACTCCCAGCGGTAGCCAGAATGAGTCGACACATGAGCATTAGGTACTCCAGGTCCGGGGAACAAAACGACTTGAGAGTATGTACATGACTTTGGTTGCACCAAGATCTGTTTATCATGAGACATACCCCTCCACGATCTTTACCAGAGAGAGACTTTGTTCTGTCCGCGGTGGACGGAAAATCCTGCCGCTCGATGGCTGAGTCGGTAACCTCCTCCGACATCCATGTCTCCGTCAGGCAGATGATGCAGTTGTCCTTAGTTTCCCGGTGGAATTGAATACGAGCCTGGAGCTCGCATAGCTTATTGTCCAAAGACTGTACATTTGCCAGTAAAATGGTGGGTAGTGGGGGTCGATTGGCTCGACGTCTCAGCCTGACCAGCACGCCAGCTCGCTTCCCCCTCCGTCGGCGACGCTTGCGTGAGATCGCGCCTAAAATGGACGGAGATAGTTCCGCTACTGTTCCTGGCGGGACGTCCGAGTAAGAGTTGAAAAACTCTGGTAGGCGGCGAGCAACTGCCGATCCAATCTCCAGAAGTGTGCATCTGTCGTACGTTAACTGGCTGCTAACGTTTTGTGCAAAAATAGTCGCAATAAGAAGAATAAATAACAAAAAACTACTACAAAATCCGGGAGCTCGCAACACAGCCGCCATCACGTACGGCGCCATCACGTACGGCGCCATATAGATCAGTTACCATGTGTGCATATATGCGTTTTCCCGTGTAAATGCAAAGGTTGCATCCATTGCAGTTTATTTAGTTTTTGTCAAATACATTTTATGACCTCTAAATATGGTTTGTTGACTTAATCTTGCATCGACATCGGGACAAGACTCTGCTGCACATCAAACAGTGAAAATAAAGTCATTATAAAATATATCAGTTATTTTCTAATGAATGTCATAATAATGAATATTTTAGACTACATCCTTCTTTGTGTAGTCATCATTCATAATTTCCTCATTGAAGTCACTGTTTTCTTAGATATAGCATCTGTGAGGCTGTGATATGAATATATGTTGAGGCATATTTTAGAATGATGTGATGACCTAATGTAAAGGAAACTGTGGGACAGGCAGATTCTTCCTGCCACTGGGTCGGACTGTTTACTCCAGCACAAACTGAGCTCACGGTTTTCAAGACACGGAAAAGAGGAGAGCATAACCAAAAACCAGAAACTTCTGAAATGCTCATTTTCCCGTTCAGTCCAAGACATTTTCATAAAAAAAGCAGGCAACATTATTCATGAAATATTAGGTATGTTTTCTTTTTGTCCTGGAAAAACATCACCCCAATCCTGCAGTGAGGAAGACAATAAGATCCAGATCATCTTCACCGTGATATTCTGCAACATCAACGCTTCAAACGGACCGAATAGGAAAGGGAAAAACGGAAATGGAACTGAAATTGTTGCATGATCCAACTGGTTAACCTTTTGCCTTCACTGTCCTGGAGCGAGAGAGGAGAGAGAGAGAGGGAGAGATTGGCTTTGTGTGTCAGATGTGGTCCAGGCCCCCAGGAGCAGAGGGCCTACGGAGCGCCGTGACGACGGCCGCATCAGGGCAGCCCACAGACAGCTGGCTCCCTCACATGATGCATTGGCCTTGGCATCTTAATTGGCCTCAGTGCCTCAGCCAGGGGAACTGGTGTGTGTGTGTGTGTGTGTGTGTGCACCCATGTGTGTGTTTGTGCATATGTCTGTCTTTGTGGGCTATTTAGCACTGTGTTTATATTTGCTTTCTGCATGCATCTGTTTGTGTACATATCTGCATTCTGGGGTTGCCTCTTGTATGTGTGAGAATGGTGTTGTGTGTGTGTGTGTGTGTGTGTGTGTGCACTCCCTGTCTTTCTGGATGTACACCACATACAGCGCTTTGGGCCGGGATGTACTTCCACTGACCTTTCATCTGCTGCTGAATCCACACACACACACACACACACACACACACATATCCACAGAGGACACATGCTGTTTTATAATTGTGCATGCAATAGTGGCACTTTATTTTATATGTTTGTACTGGAAACAAATATTTTGTATTGTATGTATATTGTACTTATTCGCGCCATATGCTGTATGTTTACTGTATATATGCAACATATATTTCTTAAATCAAAAGCTCATGCCAATAAAGCTTCACCTGGAACTAAAAACAGAGTGTGTACAAGTGTGCATAATTGTACTGCATGTGTGTCCAGCATTAAGCAGTCCAACAGTTTAAGCGCTTGAGTGCGTGAATGTCTGTGTGTGTGTGTGTGTGTGTGTGTGTGTGTGTGTGTGCACTCTTGCTGTCATGACTAATATCAGTCAAGTTAAGGCTTCACAAACAGAAATGACACGAGACATTTACATTATCCCGGACTACGTGATAAATGGAGTTAATTATTGTTGTCATCCTGTCTGTTGCAGAACTGCCCGGTCACTTGAAGTAGCGGCGTCGGCCTGGTGGGTACAGAAACAGCCCTGTGAAGGAAAAGGTCCCAGGTCCAATCCCAACAGTTTGTGTGTGCATCACATTTAAGTCGTACATGCCACAGGGCTTTGAGATGCATCACGCATGTACATCCACCTCAGAGGAATAATATATGGACTGTAATGATTGGCTGCTGGTAGGTGGTCTTGTACCAAAACAGAAACGGCATCAGTCCCATAAACATTTATACATAACAGCTGATTGCTTGGATCACTACTGGTTCAGTTCATTGCTCCTCCCCCTTCTTGTTCAATCTCAGGGCCTCATCCTGAGGCTACGGGCTCAAATAGCAATTTTAACATGGAGCAATGTCGACTGACTGGAAAAATAGGTTGTGACTTGCTCAGAATTGGAAGTATATAGTGGTCCAATTACCCCCCGTGGTGATGGCAATATACTAGTGGAGCTATAGGCTGGAGCTGCTGTTGGTGTAATGGATGTTGCCTGGTGGCTGCCAGAGCGGTTGGAGGCATGTAGACCACAGAGACATTTCCTCATAATAGGCCCGGCCAGGGGTCAAGACACACACTACAGAACAAAGCACTTACAACCTGACCAGCTCTCGACTGTCTCCTCCAATACTCACTGTATCACATGTGTGGAGCAGGCTTGTTGAAGGACTGAAAGAAAGAAAGAAATGTACACTTTTATTTATCCCCGTGGGGAAATTCTTCTCTGCATTCGACCCATTCTTAGTTATTAAGGAGCAGTGGGCTGCAGCGAAGCGCCCGGGAGGCGACTGGGGGGTTCAGTGTCTTGCTCAAGGACACTTCGCCATGCAACTGTGGGCAGAGCGGGGATCGAACCGCTGTGGAGGCGCAACTCTCATGACCCATCTTCTATATGTAGAACAAACTCACCATTTAAGGTTCATACACTTTGTACACTCTCAGCCTGTCACAAAGCTTGATTCGTCACAGTCAGAGGTCTGAGAGGAGTGACAGACATTTTTGGATGTTTTTTTATACTTTCAGATTGTAAAAAGACTACTTGTATGAAGGTTTTGCAAAAATAAGTCGCTGTACAATGGTTCAACCAAACGGGTTGTTGTGGGTAGCACTACTAGAATATCAGCATTCTATGGACTGACACATCATAGTTTAAAACTATTCAACCTATCCACTAAGTGGACTGCAAACTGCCTTGTTGCACTTAAAAAGCTCATCAATAGGTACCTCATTTTCAAATCTGAACACACGCAGTTATGTACAATGTCCATTTGTGGGTTTGCTGGTAGTTTGGAATGGGAAAATGCTGCATACACGAAATTAACAAATAATATTTTTGCAAATAGTTACCTATAGATGTACATCTCACAAACATGGAGCAACCATAGCATTCATATGGAGTTGTGTTTCTGTCTACCTGACACATGTAAATCCCAAACACTTTCAACTCTGTTTGGTTCTGTCGTGTCTTGTCAATTGTGTTAAGTTTTAGGTTTAAGTCCTGTTTTCCATGTCTGCTTTTATTTTGTAGTAACTGTCCTCTCTCATTTCAGAAACTTTATTTCCTGCACTGGTGTTTCCTCGTTAGTGTGATTGTCTGCTCCACCCCTGATTGTGTCCACCTGTTCCCCGTTTCCTCATGTATTTAAGCCTGTGTCTACCTGTGTCTTGTGTCAGATCGTCTTGTCTCTTGTCTTGTCATGATCGTTCTTTATAGTGTAGTTTTTTGTCCTAGTTTGCTTTTCCAACATATTTGTGATTTTGTTTTGTACTTTGTTCAAAGTCATTTTCCAGCATAGCTGTGATTTTCTGTTTTTCTTATAAACCCTTTTTTGACACCCCTGAACTTTGGAGTCGTGCTCTTGGGTCCTGCTTCTTGAGTCGTGACAGGTTCACCGACTTCTGACAGAATGTGACCCACTGTTTACTAAATGCTCCACATTCACCAGCTAGCTACGAACTTTATGGGCCTGCTGTTTGGTGCCGAGTAGTGTCGAGCGGATATTTAGATTTCCTTAATCAATTTGTTCTTATATGTTGTTATAACATGTTTGTTGCGGTACCTTTTTGGATAGATGTAAGACGACCACAGACTTATATATTTGTGCTACAAAGTCTCCAAAATTGTTCTGCAAAGATAATGATGCACTCCCTCTGTTATGAGGACATGAATGATCTAAATACGAGTCTATGATGGACTGTGCTTATGAGGAGCCTAATGAGCCACAGATGATAGATGCCATGTTCATTAAGAACAAGCACATTTGAATAACTCTTTTTTGGAAAATTATGGATTTCACTCAGAAATCACCCACCTGAGGATTTTATAATTAAGATGCTATATCCTGTACCTTGGAGAACAATTGGTTATGCCCATAAAAGTGAACTCTACCTCTGCAAGATCAATAGATAAACCCTGAGTAGTGGTGCGGTCCAAGGGATCCTGTCAACCTTAAGATGACGAGTTTGGTTTTGGTCAGACTCCCTCCATGCATGCTCATCAATGTGTGCTGTGTGTTGCTTTTAGTTTTATACATCAATTTGCAAATCAAGTCGCATTCAATTTGACATTCAGCTGCAATATGTCAAATATGGTTACCAGCAGAGAGAATCTAAGCAAAAAGGCTACAGAGAAATATATGGCTTCCCTTTTACGCCATCATAAGCATCTGTAGTTTTATTTCCCAGGATATTCCTTCTTTTTTTGTTGGGCACACATCTCAGACCGTCCTGGAGGAGCATCCTGTGTTGCAGTTCCATAAGTTTGATTTGTGAACTTTACGCCACTTCTCAGCCAATCACTAGTCAGGGGAATGCTCCAGCGACAAGGCTGTGACTGCCTCGTCCTAATTAGCATAATGCTGAAGGAGTCCTGTTTCAACTTGAGGAAAATATTACCGGACATATGAATCCATGTGGTGTGGTAAACATAAGTGTTGCAGATAAAACCCTAAAAGGTACACACACACACACACACACACACACACACACACACACATTGCAACAGCTGAGATCGTATTCCGTTTATGATGACATAAACATTGAAAAGCAGCGAACCCTCACAACAAGAGTTAATCAATTATCAAGACAGCCGCCAATTATCTATTGATGGACGAGTTGCTTCATTGACAAATCATATTAACTCTACTTGTGACTGTGGCTACTCTTCAATAGAATCAGATTTGATCCTTTATTTGATACACTTGGATGTTGTATGCTTTATGGTAAAGTGTCACTGTGATTGATTCTCCACCCCCCCGTGCCCACCTATGCTCTCATCCTGTTATAACCACGAGAAGATATACTTTGATATTGACCTTCTGTCCCCGTCTTCCCACTAAATCATATTCCGTCTCCTCTTCTGTAATTCGAGTTGGTCACCAATCTCCTTTCCATCTGTATTCTTGGCTCTTTTTTTCAAATGTGTCTGCTTAAATTCTTCGTTTTTCCACCATTGTGCTCATAAGAGGTCCTTATGACAGCTGGATTGAGGCAGCTGCAGTCCCACTAAGGTGGCCATAGTCATTGGGAACCAAAGTTGAAGATATGTCTGGGGGTGCCTTTCTCTTGGGACAGCGTCTGCAGAGTGGACGCGTGCGACCGCGTTGTGCTCCACCTCCACAAACTGCTGATAGCCACAGAAGCTCCAGAAAGGTCACAGTGTATTTACGTGTCTGATCAAACAACTTGCAATGACACTGCCTTACCTACTGTAGTGTGAGCATGATATGACACGACATTTCAGTGACCTTGTCCTTCAGAATACACACAACCTCCACATGAGACGTTTACATCATATCACCTTTCCTGGTGCAATTTCATAGGAACCCCCGTTTCACTATTCAATTATCAAATCTGAATTGCATTTCCTGCCCGGCTGTTATTTTCGGACATTTCTGTCACACATGCGAATGTTGTGGGCACAGCGGAATATCTTTTCCCATTTTCTGTTAGTGTTGTAGCCTTGACCTTTGCCCTCTTCTCTTTTAGCTACCGCACCTTTTCTCGTACAGCCTTCAGCTAGCTACGTCAGACGAAGCGCTGGAATATAAATGTTTTTTTGTTGAGACATAAACCTTCTTATGAAGGAAAGAAAAAAAGAAATGTCATAGTGTGACCACAATGCCAGAACTTTTGATAGTTTGTTTTCAGCAGTTGTGGCAAGGAGAACCAGCGTACTGTTGCTCATTAACATTTACTGTGGTGGGTGACCCTGCCATTCATTTACAGACAACTGCTTCCTGCCAATGTTTTTTTCCACCTTCTTCTTAAAGGAGAGCGGCCCATTCTCTGCAGAATGCTAATGCCTAGACTTCTAAATCTAGAAGTGAGGCCGAGTTGAGTGGGAGCAAACTACCTTCTCTTCTTGTTGTGAGCATCGTTACACAATTAAATTAAGGTGCTGAACCATGGATGAAAAAAAAAATGGTCAAGTCCTGGTGTGCTTTTTTATTTTCTCTCAGCTAAAAAGGGAGACAGTTGCCAGGTTTGTGCTTGGCAGAAGTTCCAGGCGACACAAAAAGGGATCGATTCCTCCGTCGTCTGCAGTGAACTCAGAATCGATGTCTGTTCTGGGGCAGCCGCAACAATGAGAGAGGTGCATATATCAATAAAGATGTCTGCCGGTGAATTCCTGTGGATCGAGTTATCATCCAATATGTTTCGGTTTTCTAAGTGTGTGCAGAATGACTTGAAATCAATCATTGTGGTGGTTGCAAAAACACAGAACTTAAAATGAAAGATTCTTGCCAGAAAAGTATCCGTGCAGGTCGTGGTAGAACGTTGCCAACACACATTTACTGTTTTGGTAATTATGTACATATTTTGTATTTTTGTTTTGTTTTATTCTTTTTTTTTTTTACCACATTTCAGATAGAATTATTTGACTTTTTACTCCACTACATTTATCTGACATCTATCACTACTTGTTCTGAGTATGATTTTCCATACCAAAACATATTATTGGCTTATGAAATGATGCAGTGCTAGCATTAGCTCCGCACCAACAACTGTAAGAATCTGCTCACACAGTAATGCACCAGTAATAACAATCCAATAACACAGTAACAACATACAGAATGAGCACGTTCGCCATATGAACGCTCTAATGGTGAAGCAGCAGGAGGAAATGTTTTGTTTGCATTCGCAGTAACTTGACATGGCACGGTGTTATGAGATTGAACAGTAAATAAACGGAGGCTAATATAAGTGGGATGAAATAAAAAATAAATAAAAAGCTGTAGAGGTATCTGAACATGTATCATTTCCTGTGATTCCCTCGTCCCATCAGTAGCGGGCTGAAGGCTGCATGGACATCGAGAACTCTGTCACTAACAAAGAAAACGACTATATAAAGAGGAAATATGTTGAATGGCTATTGCTGAAAAAATACCAACCAATACTGGCATCACAAGGGGGTTGGGTTTCATGAATAGCTTCCCAATCTAAATGTAAACATACTTGACTGGCAATGCTTCCGTTCTTTGACTTAAGTACATTTCTGCATGCAGGGCTTGTTAAGCGTGGCATTGCTACTTCTACTTAAGTATAGGATGTCAACCACTGGTCGTTCACCACAGGATCCGGCCTCCTCACGTGATGAATCTCAGCCGTTTCACAGAGCCGTCACACCTCTCGCTCCGCTGTTCTGCTCGGTGAACGCGATGAACGCGACAAGTTCAGCCGATCGATCAGAAGTTGTCCTGTCGGCGCGCGGCCGATCAATGCAGAGCGCCGCCGTGCTGTTCGCGGGCGAGCCGAGAGCCGACCTCCCTCCGCATCACAGCCTGCATGTTGTTGTCGCTTTAATTTTGTGATGCGACGCATTACCATCAAGCAGGGGATGTATTCATGCTGCCATATTACAGAACAACACATGAAACATGAAACTACAACACAAAGAGTATTAAACGAGTGTTTATGGCACCAATAAAGGCCTCAGACAGCCCCTTGCCAAGCTGCCTGTGCTGTATATCTTCTCATGTTAGGTACAGTGCAGAGCTTTTCCTGCGAGGCTTCTTCTCTGCTCGTGCGGCAGCTGACCGGGAGGCATCCTGCGGCATCCGTATTAGAGTGATTCGAAACAAGGGTTTGGTGCCGGTTGCCTCATATGAGATAGCATCTCTCTCTTTTTCTCTCGGTCTCTTGCCATAGGCCAGCCTCGTCCTGTTTCCTTTGCTTCCTAAACCAAATCTCACTCCTGGGGGACCACGGCAGGCAGCCGGTTGCTGGGTAACCAGAGGGGATTGTGGGTCAGAGAAATTATCATTTGAATACCAACAACGAGTCCTCATCCTTCAGTGCAGATAATGCTATCAAACCTCACTACTGATCAAATAGAGTTCCCCCTCATTTACATCGTCATAGTATTCCTTTACTCTCTCACCTCATTAGTTTGCTACCAACACAGGTTCATTTGATTTAAAGTCAACCGCACCGGAACAGTGAATATCACACAATGGGTTTGATTTGGAATCTTTTAACCTTTTAACATGTCTAGATCAGTTGGTGGCAACCCTTGAGGTAATGTTTACAAAAAAAAAAAGTCTTGTTAATCAGTGTGCCACATAAACATTTAATTTAACATTAAGTTTAACGATGATACGACATTTAAATACAACTTTGTAATTGCAATGAATCTACAAAGGCAACGTACATAGCAATATGTTTTAAAAACCTCATAATCAGCACATTGTAATTATATATGATAGTGTTACACCCCCTTCTCCTCAGCAAGTGCTTTACTGTAGTCATCTTATTTGTACAAAATAATGATTTACATTGGAAGAGATCCACAGAAAAGTAGGTAGAGATATTTCTCATTCCCCTAAAAACATATATACATAAATATATTCCTAAACACAAAATAGCTTGATCTCTGTGAATCACAAAATGGCGGCTACACTTGACACAGCGAGCGACAACGACACCATCAGCAGGCGGGAACTCACGTACATAAAACTAAAATCTGAAGTAACCAAAATAAACAAACAACATTCTCAGGAAACATCTTACATCCATAAAGACACGTTACCTTCATTCATAATCAACAACATACCTAAAAATAGGGCTGCACGGTGGTGTAGTGGCTAGCACTGTCGCCTCACAGCACCACATGCTGGTTAAGTGATCTCTAAATTGCCCGTAGGTGTGAATGTGAGAATGAATGCTTGTCTGCCTCTATGTGAGCTCTGAGATGGACTGGCAACCTGTCCAGGGTGAACCTTGCCTTCGCCCAATGTCAGCTGGGATCGGCTCCAGCGCCCCGCGACCCGAATGAGGATAAGCCGTATGGATGGATAATGATACCTAAAAATGGGGGATGAATAATGGTCTTTACTGTGAGGAAAAGATCGTGATTTCCCCCGAGGTATGTGGGCGGAGACTAAAGCAATCGATCTCCGACTCAAGACTCAACTGTGTATATCAGTTAGATCTTGGCTATTATATATTAACTTACACGATAAAGAACGAAGTGAGCAATGCAAGAAGAACACCGTAAGCTTCTAAACACGTACATGTCACCTATGAACAATCACTTTCACAGACCATGAAATCACCATACTCTCTAACCTGCTGTCGAGTGAATGTTTCACAAAACAAAACACGACGGCCGCCGTCCTCGTGAAAAAATCCACATCCGATTTGAATTCCTCAGCAAACTTATTCATCAGCAAAGAACTTAGCAAAGTCTGCGTACGAGCCAATCAGAGGGCCAATCTAATCACTAACTATTGTAAATAACGCGGTGAAAAACCGAAAGAGGTCATGTGGCATGCGGATGAGGGCACTTCAACGTTTCCAGAAAGCTGCACACTTATTGCTTTCATGGAAGTGCACGTTTTTACACTGGAGGGTTTCACAAACTGCTTGCTATTTTCATCATGTGTTGCTGGTTTCTGTTTTCTGGTGGAACAAGAGGCATGTGTGAGACTCTCCTGAAGCCCCCCTTAAGTTCCCATCATGTGTCTTAGGGCCTCACGGAGGAAGCTAAAGAAAAACAAATGTGCTTTTAATTGGGTTTGTATCCACAATTTGTTCTTATTTTGTTCGTAGACATTGCATACTTATTTTTGCTCTTCTGTGAGGTAAGAGAACCGTTCACGGTCGGGAGAGAACACTCAGACCAAGATAATAAAAAATAAAAAAACTTGTTTTTACACGACACAAATCCCAAAGTCCACAACGTGAACAAACCAATTTGAGGAATATTAAGAATGCATGATTATCGTAGAATCAAATTCAGACTAAAATATGTTTTTTAGCAATTATATTAGATGATTAAATGTATGAAATACCATTGGTCCATTGAGCTCATCAGGACTATAACAAGCTTTGGATGAAACTGTGTGCGTACATAATGCTCTTCGATTATTTTTGTATTGTTCTGCAACCTCAGAAAACAGACACCATAAGAGAATGTTGCTGTATGAGGCCCACTTGTGTGAAGTCACTTAAGTTCACACATTGTTTTGATGCTGAGATATTTGGTAAAGTCAAGTTGTGTTGACCTCTTTTCAGGCCTAGTTATTACATTCTTTGTTTACAATGTCTTTGTTTGTTTCAGGTTTCCTTGTTGCCTCACTGCTTGGTCTCAAACACTGATAGCATCTGTTATGAGGCAGAAATGTGTTTATAATTCATTTCCTGATGTTTTTTACTCCTGTTTTCTCAGTTTTGACTGTGATTCCCAACTACTGCTCGTTATCAAATAACTCTAATGCAAACTGTTTTTTGTGAATACTAGCCCAATATAGTACATAAAACATGTATTGAGAAATTACTTCATGGATCACAAATACGATTATCTTGGGTCATTTCCACAATTGATGTGCTGTTTATAAACTGCAGCAGAGAACAGCAGTGAGCCAGTTTCCAATCAGCTCGATCCAACTGAGACTTGAAGACACTTTGGCAGTCATCCAATCAACACATCGCTATTTCGGAATGTGAGATTAAAAAAATAATGTCTTTAAATAAATTCGGATAAACAATTCTACTGAGGCTGTGAGAATAATAATACCAGTGAGTATATTAATCATGCCTGAAGGCAATCGATTATTGATGATGCATTGCTGGTGGTACTAGCTGAATAACTCTGCCATTCATAATGCACGTCTACAATTATAGGGCTGTATTGAAATTGACAGACAAAAAATGAGAGAATAAATAGTCTTGATTTAAAAAAAACACATTTCACAGCTCCGAGCTTTGATAGATCAGATTCCTGTAACTTCTCACTGTTCATTGAACGATGTAATGGCGTTCAGGTGGTCTACCTATCCAAGTGATGCACGGTAAACTTTTGTAAGAATAAATGCACATTCTACCTTTTGTTTGTTCTGATTGATATGATCCACGAGGGATTCAACCTTTCAGCTACACCCTGTGTACAATCTGAGCTTCGACGAAGATGTTGTTCACCGTGCGATTTAAATTGAACTTTTTACTGTGAAACGTAAAACATCACGTAAACAATCGCACCGCTCGCCCGATCAAACTTCGTGCAACTGGAACCTGACCCAGTCGGAGCAACAACAGCCTCGATGCGTTCACCTGCTTGCTCTCTGAACTCCACTCTGTAGTCTGTTCTGAGAAAACAATATTGCATAATTATTATTGTTTGAAAACCATAATAGTTTACATTATGCAACTGTCTCATGCCCTCTGATTTCTTCATATGTTGTATAAAGGCAAGCAAACCGTATAGTAATTAAAGCCACCATCGACCTATATAAAGGTCAAGGCATGCCAAAAAAAATGCTGCCCCGCTCAAGTCATGTGAGTTCTGGTGAGTACAGTGCATACACACCACAGCAATCACCAAAATAAAAACAACCAAGTTCTTTCAGATGACCACTTTACAACTGTAAACAACTATTCTCAGGAATACTTGCATTGCACTGCAGCTCAGGCCTGGATGGTGGAGTCAACGGAAGGTGAATCATCTGCTGAATCTGATCCGCTTCAGGGTTCTAATCAGGGGCCTTAACTTGGCGATCCTATCCAGGAAGCCAGGTCAGCCACGCGGAAACGGCCTTCGACACGTGACTGCGGACATTTGAATAGAAATTGCCCCGACTCGGCGGAATGCCGGGGCACCCAACAGCCAAGTTTTTGAAACGATTGTGCTATTTACCCAACGAGACCCACTTTGCTTTGCTTTCTCTCCGTTCTAACGGGGCTTCAGTTGGGCACATTTGGGTCAACCGCTTAAACGCTTTCACCCAGTTGAATGAGTGCATCAAGAAAGACCTTCTGTTTCTTGCTGCACCCAAAATCAGAAAGAGAGCTTGATAGAACCGTCTCGAAAACGAGGCCATTTTTATACTGGCGAATGCCAGCCGTGTTGGCTTCTATGGAGGATTTTATGATTCATGCTTTGGTTTCTGTTCTGTACAATGTTGTGAGGAACAGGAAAAAAAACGGTGGTTTAAATTCCCCTGTGAAGATATCAAGATTAATGAGGCTAACCCGAGTGTTTTTATTGCAACCAAGACCACAAACCACCCGGACTCTGAACTCCTACCCACTAATTACTTTGTCAATGTGTGCACATATGCATCCGTGTGAATGTGCATTCCTGAGCAAGTCTACGTGTGTGTGTGTAGGTATGTGTGTGAGTGTGTGCATGCTTGTATTGTGCACTGGGCTACATGGACAAGTATGTGAAAGCAGGAGGTGGAGAGTGAACAAGAGAGAGACTATGACAATATATCTGAGTCAATGAGTTACTCACCAGAGTTACTAAAAGCCTCACAGCTATCGCGTGGGAGGCTCTACTTGTGTGTGTTTGGTATTTAGAGTATGTACAGATGGGTCTATAGCTGTGGTATGACTATTATGTGGACTGATGTGTGTGCTTTTATTGTGGAGGGGTTGGGAAGGGGCCACTGTGAAGCTGAAAGAGGAGACGTGCTGTCAGTCTGAGTCGACGGTCAGTGCTCAATTCTTTAGAGCCTCGTGACACTTCCTATTCAGACCGGGGAGACCGCACAGCGCCTCCAGCACGCCGAGGGATCCCGCCTTTTAATTGAGCCTTTACCCAAGATTAATTTAATCTGCACCTGGGGCCTCACTGGGAGGAGACAAAACCATGAGTGACAAAACCGGGCCTCACATTGTTTGGGTTTAGAGGCTGATGAAACTTAGACCTACATAAAAATGCTAACCTTCGAGACATTATCCCAGTTTCACAGGCATTGACACCTCACTAATCTGAACCTCTATCACATGAAAGTCATCGTATAATGAGAAGATCCTATTTTACTGCAGTAAGACCTCCATTTACCAAGGTAGCTTTGCGGTTAGATTTGGATCGCTCGAGTCGGAAGATATTCTTGATAAAAGACAAATAAGAGAATAAGATGACCTTGGGCGAGATATCTGAATGCTGTAAAACGACAAAGATATAATAGGCAGAACATCTTTGTCATCCGGTGTGCTCAGACGATTATTTGCTCTACAGGAAATTCGTAATAATAATCTTAGGTAGTTTGGTAACACTTTATTTTACAGGTCTGTTATTTAAAAAAAATAATTCAATGGAAATCTACTGGGGCGTTCACTGAAAATAATAGTATGTAAATTGCTCCAGATTATAGGGGAACAGTGTTCGATTTGTACATTTTTTTATTAATTCATTCCAATTAATTACCGGGTCTTGTCGTCAGCACAGCAGGTCAACTGAAGACACAGACATGTGAGGTTTGTCTACGGGCACATGATAATCATTTATTTTATATAGCGCTTCTCAAGGCACCCGAAGTCGCTTTACAGAGTACAGAGTCCAGTAGTCACACACACACACAGTCATCCCTGTGGTGGTAAGCTACATCAGTAGCCACAGCTGCCCTCTCTATTATTAGCTCAAAATTATATAGTTCAACCTTCAAGGGTATATTAGTTGCTTTCCTACCGTTTATACAACTGTAAATTGAATATCTTGTGATTTTGGAGCATTTGGCGCACAAAAGAAACAATTTGAGGACGCCACATTGAACTCCGTGTTATAGATTGAGATCTAAGATTCTCATTCAAATGATTACTGTCACCATACTGTATACCAATTAATATTCCATGGAGGCAACGCCACATTCAGAGACGGTCCATTTCACAAAAGCATTCACATGGAAACCCCTACAGACCGTGAGCAGGAGTGGGGTGATGACGCATGGTTTTGCCCTTGTGTTCTTATGCAACATCGCTTGAGAAAGAGAAACTGATTTCTGTGCGACTTCATCTCGAAAGCCCATTCTGACAGTGGAGACGAGAAACCACAGCGAGTCCTAGCTGGCTTCATTAGCACCAGCTGGAAAGGAGGGGCCTCACCTGCTGTGACAGATCTTCGTAGACCTCTCAGAGCAAACAATGTGGTTCATTATTCTCCTCCCGCGGCGCCTCCACCGGTCCAGCGTGATGACTTGCTGCTGGGGGAAAGATGACATACGATGCTAAATTAACTGCATTTGCACACAGTGGAACGATCCGACTAGGATTTGCAAAACTCACTAATTGGGTGCATGTCAACTCTTTTTAAAATTCTTTATATACATGTAATCACTATATTATCCGAGATTATTCAAATTTATTGGAAGACACTTGGAATGTAAAAGAGAGAACGTTAACAATCATGTGAGAGAGGCCTGGAGTAGCACATAGGGACGTGATTTACTGGCAGATTGAATTAGGAAAATATAAATGTCAGGACTCAACAGAAAGTAGGGTAAACAAGTCATTTTGAAGATACTTAATTTTCAAGAACTAGTGTCATTCCCTTCAAAATAAGAGACCATCAGATCACCTGCACCTGAGCTGAGCATAATTGGCACTTTGGACAACAACACAAGTGTGGACAGAAATAATTAAGTCTCTCTTAAGACACTTCTCCCACTTGTTGAGCAGCAATTCTATAAGAATGGACAAAATAGATAAATCGCTGTTTGAGATGGGTGTTTTTCTGCAGTGTCTGGACAGGAGCAATTTCCCTAGTGACAGGCTGTCTCTGAGTAGTGATCCCTGTCTCTGAGGCCCGGTGTGTGTTCTGACTCCCCGCCTGTTAATAAGCAACGCTCCCCAAAGGCACAGCTGGCTTCTCTGTTTGCCTTGTTACCAACGTCTGTCCTACCAATACCACATGTAATGGAGCGGCCAGGAAGCAAAATACATACCATAGGGGAATTCATTGTAGGAACTGTATACTGTACGCAATACGAGACAATTGCTCCACTAATATGACTTTACATACAATCAAAGCTTTAGGTACACCAGTGCTTGGAGATGAACGCTCTAGTCGGAATGGTAACATATCTCAAAGTGACAATGTGAATATGACGACGTCATACAGTTGTGTTTTCCATGTTCACAGTTCAGCATTTTGACATCCTGACATTTGCTGAGCACCTACCTGCAAAACTAATGCCAACATGGGTTGTCAGTTTGGCAGGTACGAGACAGTATGGACATTTTTAATTGCCATATTTTCCTGTGAGTGAGATATATTATGCATTACTCAAGAATCCAGTTCATAAGATACTGACGATAGAGACAATTTGCTTTTCCCTCTGTCTTGTCAATCTGGAAAGACTCGAGAAGTCTGAATAATGGGTCTGTATGCTGTGTGCTAACAATTACAACAGACATATGGTCTCCATCTGCATAATTCCATAAATGCCTCCAGAACGGGGATTTCTCCCTCTCTTCCTTTTCTTTAAATTCCTTGAGGACTTTTATATCTGACTATATATTCAAGCCCTTTGAGAAAGCCATCGCATAGATCCTCTACTAGCTGTCTTTGGATCAGTGATAGTTAATCCTTCCATTTATTAATATGAGGGGAAAGCCGGATTCCTCTGTACTGTTGGCCACACGCTTTGTCCCCCAGCAGTGGAAGCCAGGGGCCACACCTCTACGCCAGCAGTGGTTCAGGGATCTGGGGATTGTGCTTTCATATGACTTCGCTGTAGGTTATATAACCAGAACTGAGGAAACTTCTCCCTGAAATTGGCCAGGACTCGAGGAGCAGAAAAGTAGATGGTAGAATATTGCATTCATATATTGCATGACTTTTATTCATTTACATTCTATAAATATATTTTAAAAAAGATGAAAAAAAGCGAACTAGTTAATGTCTTATTGTATATTTAAATCTCAAAATCATGGTAGTCTTAGGTTTAGGCTAATATAGTACAGTTATTGTTTAGGACTGCATTATATTGAATGATGTATATATCCATAAAATGACCAGACTTGTATCAACAGTGCAGATGATGACACATTACATGTAAAGTAGTACTTATTGCAAAACATGCCAGATGTACAGCATTTTCTCACATAATTTAGATCTGAATGGGAAATAATGTAAGCCTCGTATCATTTATAGTTCTGGAATTCATCAGTCGGCACAAACGGCAATACAAATACAATTGTAAGTGTTTAATCCTACAAATTGCTCATATTCAATTGAGTTTCCTGAACTGTTGATGAGCGATGAACCCAACTAAAGATGTGAGATGGCTAATTACTTTCGTATAATTTTACTTTTATTTCAGTAATGCAGAGAACTAATTTCCCCTTGGGGATTAATAAAGTATATATATCTTAATCATTTTGTAAAAGTGTCACTCTTTCAAAAGAAAAGAACGAAAGAAATGTACACTTTTATTTATCCCCGTGGGGAAATTCTTCTCTGCATTTGACCCAACGTTATAGTTAATAAGGAGCAGTGGGCTGTACGAAGCGCCCGGGGAGCTACTGGGGGTTCAGTGTCTTGCTCAAGGACACTTCAACATGAAACTAGCGGGGAGAGCAGGCATGGAAGCGGGCACCGTGTGGCGACGGGACGACCGCTCACCCCCATGAGTCCAGCCGACCCAAATGCCGACCTTTAAATGGTATTTGACTCTGCATCGCAGCGTTCCTCTTTTCAATGCTACAGACTTTCTGCTGTGAAGATCTTTCATGATGATGAGTCATCAGGCGGGCATAAACGGTTGTTTCTCATAGCCTGAGGGGCTGAGACAATTCATGAGGATATAGCCGGGCTTTATTCTCTTCTTTTTTTACAAAACAGAAACAGCGGGTGTAGCAAAATTCCCGTTTCCTTCGTATTAGCCGATTTTTCAAAAACAGTGCCCCTCCTCTGCGCCATCGTGAATCTAACACAAACACACAAAACTAGAACGGGCACTCGGTAGAGCGCATACCGTCGCATATCACAAGATTGGGCATTGAATTCTGAACATTTTGGCATTAGTTGCATGCCAATTGGATAAAAATTGACCGTGCTATGGTAAAAAGAAGATGTTGACCTTTTTATGACCTTGACCTTGACCCGATCGATCCCAAAATCGAATCCAATGGTCCCCGGATAATAACCAATCATCCGTCCAAATTTCATGCGATTCGGTTTAATACTTTTTGACTTATGCGAATAACACGCACGCACGCATACAAATACACGGCGATCCAAACATTACCTTTCGCATTTTCAATGCGAAGGTAATAAGACACACACAGGCAGAGGAGGTAAGGAACGGACACCTGCATATATGAACTCAGACACACACACACCGACACGCACCTACACACACGCCGTAGCTTTGAATGAATAATATGCTATATCACTCTCTCCTTGACCTCTTAACCACACAACTCAACTTAATCCTTCTTCTAAAGTTAACCTCAAACCTAAATCCTTTGCATAAATGATTCCCTTGAATTATTCCCCAGAGAGGACCCTTCGCAAGAAGTAAATTAAAAGCGCCCACATGCACAGGGCGGTGTTGTGTTTACAATGCAGCGTGGAGCTGAGGGTGATCTCTGTTGAGTGTCCCTGCCACCGCCCTGATGCAGTGTCCTCAGCTGACCGCGGTGTGAAGCTGCCCGGCTGCCCGGCTGTCCTTGAGACGCTGCCCATCTCTACGGAACTCATGCCAGTGGACATTAGTCTCGGGCCCCGTCCCTCTGTTTGGGATTTATCCCCATTCATAATTCATTCACTGTGGCGGACTTACGAGGGGCCCCTTTTCCTTACTGCGGCGCGCCGGTCCATTTACACGCTCCGAGATGACGCGCACTGCAGAGCCGCTTTAGTGGCCATCGCATTTAAGCTGGAAGGGAGAAAGGAAAAAGAAAGATAGGAGATAGAGAGCTCCCACTTTGCTTTCTGCCTCCATTTCCTTTCTCACACACACCCATGGTTGCTAGGCTACACCACGACTAATCACCGGGAAAATTATCTTCCTTCAAACCCATATCTCTCGCTCGGAGGAGGACATACAATCTTTATCCTGCAGTTTAGATTGCAGATACAGGGAAATACAATGTGTAAGGCAAGCAGGAGGGTTGTGTTTATGAATATACTTGTGTCCAGTGGTTAAGGATGATTTAGTTGACAATATGCCTAAATAAATCACCAATTCGGTTCTTATCAGTGCTCTCAAATTGAAGTTTAATATCCTCTTCTCCTGGCAATTTCCTACATCTTCGAGGCCTGTGCACTGCCAGGCACCCAGGACTCGCATGGAAATCTTTCCCATCAACGTTCACCACCTCTGAGGGAGAAGATTATGAAGATTAGATTTGCCTTAAATAGATTTTTTTATGGCAGGCAGAAACAATGCTATCCCGAAGTCACTCTATATGCAATTCACTCTGCCGAATGCCCGACATAAAGCACTCGCCTTTCATTGTGCATGAGGCATGGCTTTGCGTGCTGGTGATTGAGTCTTGCAGGGGAAGTAATGGCAAATGTTATGACCACTGACGTAAGGGGATGGAGACTAACACTGTTCCCTGCCTTCCTCAACAAACCACGAGTCCACGCAATCTGTCTGCAGGCCATAAATCTGCAACGAACGACTGTAGGTGCTGCGGCGCATGGCTGTACGTGTGTGTCAGCGGGCGTCAGAGGGTGTGTGTGTGAGAGACGATGTAAACACGATTGTGACATAACACGTCGGTATTAAAGGTTGTGTTCATGTGTTCACGGCGTCAGTACTTCCCTTTAGTGCACAGATATCTGTCAATTCCGGTGGAATGTATTTCAATCATAAATTTGCTTTAAACCCATTAATTAAACAAGTTCCTTTCTGTTCAGAACGATTAACATTACAATGGGGGCTGGAGATTGGCTTGAATTCAATGCAATCATGTATTAACTTTCAGTGGAACTGTAATCGTATCAAAATTGTGATGTATGATTGCATTATTATTATAATCGTTATTATATTAACAACATTGTAATTCATTCCAAGCTTGTTGTATTTGAAAGGTAAGAGAGTAGACTAGAAATTAGACACTCGTTTAATACGTTGTTTTAATGTTATCCTAAACTTGATCTGCAGTGTCAAAGTCCTGCCCTTGTAAATTAGTCATGCTGATATAACAGCTGATATGAGCTTATCACAAACTTATTTGAGTCAGTGCAAATGTAACAGGACAATTGCCACACAACAAGGCCAAAGATCGGGTTAAGAGGAATTAGTGTCACACGTTTTTACAACTATTCAAAAATTAAGAATATCAGTCACAAACGTTTGGTTTTACAGAACTGATTTCACAACATCTTTTCCATATTATGATACCTTATACACAGATACACTACCGTTCAAAAGTTTGGGGTCACTTAGAAATGTCTTTATTTTTCAAAGAAAAGCACTGTTTTTTCAATAAAGATAACATGAATCAAAAATACACTCTATACATTGTTAATGTGGTAAATGACTATTCTGGGTGGAAACGTCTGGTTTCTAATGAAATATCTCCATAGGTGTATAGAGGCCCATTTCCATCAACTATCTCTCCAGTGTTCTAATGGTACATTGTGTTTGCTAATCGCCTTAGAAGACTAATGTCTGATTAGAAAACCCTTGTGCAATTATGTTAGCACAGCTGAAAACAGTTATGCTGGTGATATAAGCTATACAACTGGCCTTCCTTTGAGCTTGAAGTTTGAAGAACAAAATTAATACTTCAAATATTAATCATTATTTCTAACCTTGTCAATGTCTTGACTATATTTTCTATTCAATTTTCAATTCATTTGATAAATAAAAGTGAGTTTTCATGGAAGACACGAAATTGTCTGGATGACCCCAAACTTTTGAACGGTAGTGTATATGAAAAATGTAAAAGGTCATGGCACGATATTGATGCCGGCCCTGTCCTTCCGCACTAGTGGGTGTATACATTTAAGGCATTTTGGTAAATGAAACCCATAAAACTGGCAGCGTTAGTGTAAGTGTTAATTGGTCTGAAACCACCGGATCACATATAAAAAATTATCAAATTCATGGCCATGTGTCGAAATAGCCAAATGGCTTCTGCGTTAATCGATTTTTTTCAGTGATCGGTGGCCTTAATCTTTTCTTTTCACATTTATTAATTGAAATGTTTTTTGATGCCTGATGAAAGCAAAGGAATCAAACCTGCCAGTCGTAGGTTAATCCACTGACGTGAATCTGCAGCTTTTATATACGTCAGTGTTCGTGTACGACTCTCAGCCCACTGAGCGACAGCACACCGATACAGATGCTATTGCACATTCACATGTATTGGCCGTAATCAGCCCGCTGACATGCTGTCATTGTTTATGGCCATCTCATCTCCAGTAATAACCACACAAGTTTAAGTTTGGTGGTGCTAGCAGATCTACTAACCATAATTCGTATCTTTCACTGATGACGGGGCTGTTTATTCCATCCCTTGGGAACCGAACGCTGTTACCAAAAGAAGTGACTGGCACAACACCTATTTCCTCTTCTCCTGTCCTGGATTGTTGACTGGAGGTGGCGTGGTCTGTTGGTGTCCTGTCGTGGTCGAGACGGGGAGACGAGAGCCAGCGAGCCGTAATGACCCCCGCCGTCAATGCCTGAGCCCCCCCCCCCCCCCCCAGCCCCTCTGCATGGCAGACAGAACACCTGATATTAATGACAGAAGAGCTATGATAACCTCTGCTGCCTCTCTCTCTTCTCCCACTGTCAGTTGGACAGGCTGCTCGTGTATATGCCAAGTGTGTATGTGTGTGTGCATGTGTGTGTGTGTCTGTGTGTGTGTGGGGGGGGGGAGCCGGGGGGCATGTGGGTCTGCACCTGTGCCAGCCGCGCACATTTCCAACCCGTCTGTGAGGAGTGTTCTCATTTTGATTTGCATTCAGCTAAAAACTGGGATTGTTTGAACGTGGATGTCAAACAGACAACGTTAATCTGTAGCTGGTAAACATATTGGAGCGTTTAGCAGCTAAAGAGCCAGATATTTCCCTCAAGGATTAGTCGACCAAAAACAGAGCGATGAGGAGAGTGAATATGGAACTAACATCCACCCGATGACTAAAAGCACAACTTGAAATGAAGGATCATCTTTCTCCATAACTGCTGGATGTGTAACTAAGTAATTGCTTGCTTATGCTTAACTTAGCAATATCTACGTGACTGAAATCACATTCACTCATTCCTTTTTTGGAGGAAAAATAAACCATGTAGACGCGATTTTATTTTTTTAATGAAGTGTAAATATCTTTTTTAAAAAGGAAGAAAAATGCCTGTTGAGATGTTCACGAATTCTCCTGTTCATCTCGGGGTCTGTATTTGATTGACAACAGCTGGCAGGCTGCCAGAGTGCAGGTGCTACACCGCAGGGGACAAAACGCCAAGTAAACAAACTCACGCTGTCGCCCGCATGTCATGGGCAGACAGCGGGAGAACACACCAGCATCCAAGAGAGCACAGGATCAAAGCGTATGGAGTCTGGAGGGTGACAGAAATATATATTAAAAAAAATATTGCATTAGAAAAGCTGTATTAAAATGGCAAATTTTGATTTCCTCAATTGCAGAAAAAAAGGTGTTTTTTGCTTTTAAGAGTAGATGCTCTAAATGGGAAATAGAAACACTGTTGAGGAATACATTCTGAACTAGCGAACATTTAACTTACATGACAGCATCTGACCATAACATGTCTTGTCTTCGTCTCCAGACAACTAGAAACATGGTCAATACTACCCAACACAAAACAAACAACATAAACAATTCAAAGATGATGGAGACGCACCTAATTCACATTCGCTTGACAAATGAATGGAAACTATAGCCATAGACCATCCAGACATGGAGAGATGAGATGTCTCGCTCTCAAACACCTTTCAAACAGCCAAGGTCTCCCTGAATAATATCTTGCTTTAATATCTTAGGAAGTAGAAGACCGACTTTGCAACCAAAAGTTGCCCAAAAGAACAGAACACTCCTGAATATGCCAGAATAGCTCACTGCCTCCTTGATACGTTGAGTTAAGCCCAGCAGCATATGATTACCCACAACCCAAAGAGTTCATTACTTCAAAGTAGAACCTCATTAGTTTAGATTTGCGTTTCAAGTTCACTTTCTCTCAGGATCCTGACTTTCACTTTTAATTACTGTTCAATTAATTAAAGAACCGGTCCCTCAGAGGCAGGTGCTGATACCACATAAAACTGATCAAGTTCAGCTTATTTCCATAATTTTGAGTAATATCACTACTGGGAATACAGAAGAAGAAATAATAGAGATGGTAGCCTATCATTAAGCCGATAGGGCACGCGATGAGCAAATATTCATATCGCATTCCTGCTGTTTGATGTAAATCTTGATTAAACACCACAGTTATTAATTCAAAGGCAGGCCCTGAGTGGATAGTTAATTTCAAAAGCTCTGTTTCAACAAGACTTATGTTCTCCCACAATTAATCAAGGCATTCACAAACCGGGACTCAGGCATGCCGGTCCGCCCCTTCTCACAAGAACTGCCCTGCTTCAAGAATAAATTGTGAACGGAGGGAAGTGTTTGCTGGGTCAAACCAAAGATGTGGGAGGGGGACCAACAGTCTTTGGCTAAAAGCACTGAGTTATGACTGAATTTAAATGAGTCTGAGTTTGCTTTAAATTGCAACTTTGCTCTCACGTCAGACACTTTCGTCACCTCAGCTTGGAGCTTGTGGAAATAGCCGGTTGGATGGATGCACGTGTGGGTTTGAGAGAAAGATGTGAGCCGCACTGTGAAACAGACACATACACAAGGGTGCCTGGCTGTACAGCGGCTCCATGCACACAAGTGAGCTGCAAGCTGTCACGACGATTTTACATCCTCGTTTTTCATGGTACAGCAACATTGAACGTGCTGCTGCTCAACAGGGGAGAGTGTTTACGTGCAAAGATTAGATAGAGGGAGAGGGAGATATAAACCTGCAGGAAAACCTTCCAAAATCTCTTCATCAGCAGTCGCATTATAAGCAGGCTTGTGGATCCAAACCTCCCGGCTATGTAATTTCTCACTAAATCACACTTGCTCATCTTCATCCTTGTATTGTGAGTTCATGTCAAATCGAGAGGAGCCAGCGAGGCCCACAGGTCCACCTACCTCTGCAGGGATGCTGAGCCGCCACCACTCCCAGGTTCATCAACCATAAGCGTTGCACATATTTAGTTATGCGCTCAGTCTAAGGGATGGAAAAGTTACTTTATACTTATAACTGTTTCTTCTGCACTGTATTGATCGCTGCTAGTCATTTTCACATCAATGATAATCTCAGTGAGTTTTGCAGAGGTGAACACGAGGTGACCTCACACAGGTGCAGAAACTGAGTGCTTTTCTCACACACACACACACACACACACACCCTACACACAAACACACAGAGACACACTCTGCGGTTGCTAGAGCAACAGCATTGAAACCAAATCTCTACACGTTAGCACCATGATTGGTGCGGTACGCCAGATATAGTCGCGTTTCCTTCTTAAATAACAGCAGGATACTTTATCCAATTAAAAATGGATCATATATTATACACATTACATGAGAGGGTATCATAAAGTTACGTTTGAGCAGGAGTCCTGCACTTCAAACCAACAATGTTACATATTCTACATGCTCTTTTGTGGCTTTACAATCGATTGTAGCTGTCAAATATATAAAAAAGAAAGTAGCATAACATTCAAACTCCAGGAACATACCTCAAAATTGTCCTTAAAGGCATATTATGATTAATAATAATGACTTCATACATGTTTATGTTTAAGTCTCATCATCATCGGCCCACTGTTGTAGCATGCGACCGTGGGCTTCATTAGGGCACAGTTAAAATATAATACTACAGTATTACTACTACATCACTACAGCGCTACTACATCCCTACAGTGTTACTCCTACATCACTACAGTGTTACGACTACATCACTACAGTGTTACTACTACATCACTACAGTGTTACTACTACATCCCTACAGTGTTACTACTACATTCCTACAGTGTTACTACTACATCACTACAGTGTTACTACTACACCACTAGTGTTACTACTACATCACTACAGTGTTACTACTACATCACTACAGTGTTACTACTACATCCCTACAGTGTTACTACTACATTCCTACAGTGTTACTACTACATCACTACAGTGTTACTACTACACCACTAGTGTTACTACTACATCACTACAGTGTTACTACTACATTCCTACAGTGTTACTACTACATTCCTACAGTGTTACTACTACATTCCTACAGTGTTACTACTACATCACTACAGTGTTACGACTACATCACTACAGTGTTACTACTACATCACTACAGTGTTACTACTACATCCCTACAGTGTTACTACTACATCCCTACAGTGTTACTACTACATCACTACAGTGTTACTACTACATTCCTACAGTGTTACTACTACATCACTACAGTGTTACGACTACATCACTACAGTGTTACTACTACATCCCTACAGTGTTACTACTACATCCCTACAGTGTTACTACTACATTCCTACAGTGTTACTACTACATCACTACAGTGTTACGACTACATCACTACAGTGTTACTACTACATCCCTACAGTGTTACTACTACATCACTACAGTGTTACTACTACATCACTAGTGTTACTACTACATCACTACAGTGTTACTACTACATCACTACAGTGTTACTACTACATCACTAGTGTTACTACTACATCACTACAGTGTTACTACTACATCACTACAGTGTTACGACTACATCACTACAGTGTTACTACTACATCCCTACAGTGTTACTACTACATCCCTACAGTGTTACTACTACATCCCTACAGTGTTACTACTACATCACTACAGTGTTACTACTACATCACTACAGTGTTACTACTACATCACTACAGTGTTACTACTACATTCCTACAGTGTTACTACTACATCACTACAGTGTTACTACTACACCACTAGTGTTACTACTACATCACTACAGTGTTACTACTACATCACAACAGTGTTACTACTACATCCCTACAGTGTTACGACTACATCACAACAGTGTTACTACTACATCACTACAGTGTTACTACTACATCCCTACAGTGTTACGACTACATCACAACAGTGTTACTACTACATCACTAGTGTTACTACTACATCACTACAGTGTTACTACTACATCACTATACCCCGACTACACCACTACAACACCAGTAACTGATCGTGGTTCTTGATGGTGTGTTGGTCCAGACTATCACAACCAAGACGTGCTGGGGGTCAAGGCCAGTTAAAGACTTTTGTTGCACGTCAGTCCTGTCTTTGTCTTCTTGTCTTTGTCTTCGTCTTCCTGCTTTTAGTCCCATTTAAGCAAAAATGCTGAAATCATTTTCTGACTTTTTACCTACATAACATAAATCAATGAGTGGGCTCTCTAAATCCTCTTAGTGAAAGCATCAAATGACATCTCTTGTTGAAGTGGTTTTCCGTGTGACAGGCTGGTGTGTATTCATTTGATAGATTCTCAGAATGACTTGCTTGAATCACATTTCTTTGAGATGCCTTGAGGCAATTACAGGACAAAAGTATTTCAAAAAAGCGTTTACAGAATTGAAGAAGCACTATTTACTAATTACCATCTATAGTGCTGCTGGTTTAATTATTATATTCTCATTAAATGCATTAGCCCATCTGAGTTTACGATGCATTCCTTTTGAGATAAATTGAGCCACTATTACCAATTAAATCTGGAATTCTTTAATGCTACCTCAATCAAGCCACAGTTTATCATTGTTTCCTTGATCGGAGTGTTACAGCAGTGAGTGTTGCTACTGCAGTCCAGTCCTTGCTGCTTTATTCATCATTTCCAACCCGGTCTCCTGCAAAAGTACAAACCCCTTCTAATGAAAATGCATTGTCAACTACATTTCAAGAGAAACATATTTACTCATGGATTACGGTAAGTTTTAAACATGTGATTTAGTAAAACATCATTGTTTGGCATAATAATATGTTATAGCGATGCTAGATGCAGTGTGTAAGCAAAGCATTCAAACATTATTTAAGTTTTAAGTCAACGTTGACTTTGGGTTTCACATTGGACGTGAGAGTTCTGTTTCTTCTCAAAAGGTTATTGATAATGCAGATTACTGGTAAGGTACAGTTATTTTTAGATGATGCGGTTAACACGTCACTAATGGCCATTGCGATCTTCTGTAATTGAGACATTCTGTTTTTATTCAAACCAACTTGCAAGGAATGTAGCAGCGCAAAGATAATTAATCAGGCAAAACTATGCAACAGTTCACGGCCACAGTGCTCCGACAATATTACAGCGACCGTAAAGTGATTAATCCTGAATACATTGTTTGTTTGGAATTTACAGTATTTATACTTATGTCAGATTTTCTGACTACAGATTGCCTCTGTCCTCAACCCCTTGACCGCTTTCTGTGCCGACCATGCAGTCCGTAGCTCTGACCACCTTGAGCCATTGACCTCATCAACCTACAACACAAAGGAACAGGAATGACAGGCTTTTCATTATTGCCCAGTCATTGTGCCGGAGGGGGAAATCAATTATAAAAACACGACTAACAGCAAAGATAACAGCAGTGTCCTCTATTGTGGTGGAACGAGCTAACTTTTTTCCCCTCAAGGGTCTCTTGACCAGTCCGGCATCACCTTGGTGCAATTTGCTCCCCATCTCAAATCCCATTGCCTTTTGGAATTGGATTTACCTGACTCATTCACACAGTGAATGGGCTCTCCTTCCACTGGAAAAAACGGCGAGATTCTGTGTGAAATTGCCTGCGGAGTCAGGTGGTTTTGGATTCGTCCAGTACCTCTCTCTGTATGCCATTAACCTTCCAACAGGAAGAATGTCCTCATTACAGAGGAGGACTGGGAGCTTTTGGGGGGTTGGAGAAGGAAGTGAGCGCGCCAGTTGGACACAAACAAGGAAGGTGCATGCGAACAAGGATGGGAATGCTGGTGAATAAAATGAATGTTTTCCTTAAGCTTAGGGAAGAGGCTCGTGATTTATGTGTCCTCTTGTAATTACAAAGTCCAATCCTGCAAGACTGGTCCCATATTAGAAGCCATCATTGAATATTTCAAGGTTTACCAATAAAACATAAAACCCTACTGGGGAAGAACACCACACTTTGGGTTCATGAGGACATATGGAATACACCATTAGTAGAATATAATGACGATATAACTAGAAGGTAAGGCAGAGAAGTAAAACAGGTTCACGTCTCACAGTTATCAAGTGTTGAAAACTGTTGCAAAACTGCAGATGTGCTTTGAATGAACAAAATAAATAAAAATAAGTCCTTTGCTTTGGGACACTCATTCCCAGATGAAAAGCTTCTAAATAAGACAATGACATCTGCTCACAGTTGGAAATTAGTCTCAATCAGCATGAAACCAAATCGACACAGATGCACAATTCTTTAACACTTCAAAAGTCACAGGCTTCCAGTCAAAAACACCAAACTGAGAAGATAACAGCAGCAAAAGTTCTGCTCAAATTCACACTTGCTTGAGTTAGATCTATTTTACCAGAGTTTAAGGATAACAAAGTAATGACAACATGTCTACTCTTATATTAGTAACTCATTGATGTTGGAATCATTCTGCTGCAATACCAGTGTATGTTATTGTACTCTATAAACAGTAATACCAATCATGGCAGCAGCACTCGGCTCTCAGCCAAACATGTTGGAAAAAGCAGTAAAATACATGAACACAAAGTTCTGCCAATATCCACAAAGCCCACTGCCATTAAGAGATTTACAGGACCATGTTTTCCACAGTGAAGCATGAGGGCTTAGAGAAAACAACAACTTGCATTTACAATAACAAAAATACAAGATACCTTTTTCGAGGATACATCTTTCCTTCATTCATCTCCCACTAAAACTCTTTTGGAGCAACTATACATTAGAAGCCACCCACAGTAGAAATGGCACTAAACAAACTGAAACTAGAATTTAGAATTGTCATGATACGCTAGCAATGCTAACATAGTGGGGAAAGCAGAAGGAATGCTTTCTCTCTCGTGAAAAGAAAAACACGCGTCAGTGTTTCTGTTGGCATCAATAGAGAATGTTTCGCCTCGAATTGGGTCAGTTCCCGGTCTTGCAGTTCCAGCCCAGCCTGCAAGCTAACAGCCCTTAGATCTTACGCAAACTTGCTACACTGGAGACATTTGTCATTATATTGTATTATATTATTATCGTCACATTTAATTTAAAAAGTAGCCGACATCAGCAAACTTGTTTGCCTCATCATCAAATGGGTTTGAACATTTTTACATCCGCCCAAACCTTCTGAAGACACAACATCTTTAACTCTAACTGCCTCGTAATGATGGTCATGCTCGCAAATGTTTGCCTGTCAACACATTTAACAGACAGACAGCAACATTATCCTTTGTTGGGATTGAGGTTTCTGGTCCAATATCCACTCTCCTTTTAGCTCTGATTACATCCATCTTTCCCACTAGATACACTTATTTGATCCATTGAAATATTGAAAACAGCTTTAACTTTTGGTATTTTTTCATGCTGTCTGTCAAGTTACCCGGGAGACCTTTAGGGTACAGGAAAAGTTTATAATTCTTGGTCGGCAGCCCCGACCCGGGACCCAAGTCGGGCCGGGTCCAAACTAAACTGTATCGCCGCGGGTCTGTGCATCAATATGTCCCGAGTGGAACCAAGTGAGCTCGCCATCAGCTCCGATCACATGGTGCATCATGATTATTGCAGGAGGTTTCTGTTCAAGAAGTCGAAGAAAGGTTTTGCTTCTCACGCATCCTGCTGCTGCTTTTCTCTCCATCTTTTGATCTGTTTGAGCGACCAGATGTTGCATGAGGTCAAACTCCTCAAGGATATTTCAAAAGAGGTTGGACTGTCCTTCCATCATTTGAGGATCTGGTCATGTTTGACAATAGCTACAGGTATTGATCTGTATTGGATCAAGGCCTTGGAAGATCTTCAGGTATAATCTGCCCAAATGCACTTTTACCGTGTTGAAATATATATAAATTATATATGAAATGAAAACAATATTATAATGATGTATTATAAGTAGCTACATATAATAACCAGGCTGTGGTTGTAGAGAGGGATACACAGCGGACCTGTGAGAATAAATGCAGACAATGACTCGGCGGAAATAGTTTCTTGCATCTACAAATTAAAAACAATGAATGCAATTTATTTTGTGGTTGTTGTTACCCATTGCACTGGCTCTATACTCCATCACCCTTCACCTCTAACTCCATCACCTCGACAGGTTTGATCATCAACTCGTCTCTGTGTTCCTTTCAGATTTGTTGTGGTTGCTCCCATGAGGTCTGTGTGTTTGTTTCTTGCTCACGCCAGCAGATCATCAGGTCGTTAGCCAGCAACGTGTGCAACCTGGTTTGAATAAAGAAGGACTTTTTTGGCAAGCTTGCCGTGTTACGTCATCCACAGGGAAAGGTAATTGCCGGTTGAAACAGATAATTCTATAATGTTCTGAGAGGTCGTTTGGTGTTATCCCACCGGGAAAGTCCTGTCAGATGAATCAAATGTTATCCATCAGCAGTGACTGAATGAGAGGCTAGCAGCCCCAAAAACAATAGCTGTTTACTATTTAGGATTTGAGTTGGATCCGAATTGAAACCCGTCATCCACTGGTTGGCTTATTCAGGCTGACAGGATGTGACCGAATAAACAAAGAAGTTCAATACCACTTTACATAGTAGAATCCCATCCAGAGTCATTTGTAAAAGCCTCAGTTGTTGCAATCTTTTAAAAGAAAATCTAACAGAACAGTTAATAGGTTTCATTTATCGCAAAATTTAATTTCACTGCTGAACAATCGAGCACAGCCAAAGAAATCAATGTGATTTCCAATATATTCCATTCGATTTTGGATACCAAGTGCGGCAATATGTTGTGTTTTTTATGGGCTTTTCAGTTCAATTTGCACTGCTTCAAAAGAATCGGTGGTGTAGAAGAGATGCTGAATGTTTTTTAATTGTTCGGTCACAAACTTTTCACTCTCGTATTTTCACATTATCAGTTTTTCACTTCGCAGCCTGTATTTGTCATGAAACAACAAAAGGAGCATAAAGAACTAAAAAGGGACATCCATGACTGACTAATACTGTCACGGCCACGCAGTGCCTCCTGCCTGTACTGTGTGTGTGTGTGTGTGTGGTAGGGGCGTGGCTCCAGACTGATCTCCTTCTGGCACCTTGATTACACCAACCTCACCTTCTCAAGCAACCAAGCTGCCTTCAATTAACGAATCAACCGGCTGTTTATCTACCCCAGTTCCTCATCCACTCATCACCAGAGCGTTGCCTCAGCTGACCTGGTAGAGCTGCTCTTAAGACTCAACCTAATTGTGTTTGCCTTACCTCTGACCCCGTCTTTCTTCTTCTCAGTCATCCGTCCTCCCGGTTCCCCAGTCTGCCTGCTGTTCCCTGCCTGGATTTCATTGCCGTTCCCCGACTGCTCCTCCGTATAAACAATTTCCTCATTCTACTCCCTGGTCTGTGTTTGGGTCCGCGACCACATATCGTAACAAATACCTTAGACAGCATCTTGTTGTATACAGTCACTAATATCACCTGTTCTACAGCTAGATAATATATCAAACAGTGTTTAGTGTTTATTTCCTATGTGGTATAAAGTCAAGGCTTTGTTGAAGTTCTGGCATGTTGTTTTGCACAGGTTTTCAAATGCACTATTTCAATCCCATCAAAGAGACGTTAGTAGTTAATGTAATTAATGTCATTCTTGGTTTCATCTTGGTGAGAATATGACAGGCAAATTGGTATTATTGTATATGTTCATACGCCACTGCTGTTGTAAGTGTAATCTGATCGACCACTCACACATTCATCCAGGCACACACACAGACGCACAGCCACAGGCCCGGCACAAAAGAAAAGAAAACAGATGTAGGACTAATGACCCACTCGCAGAGTAAATGACAGTTGAAATAGGTTTAGAGCAATCTGGAATCAGATAAATGGACCTAATCTCGTTCTGGTCGGGGCCCTGGCCGGGAAATGGCTCCTGACACCTGAGACCCTGCTACACGTCAAGGCTCAATCGAGGCTAGGGGCACAAGCCCATACATCTCCATTTTAGATGACAAGACACAAATCTGAATCCTCAAGCAGAAGAAAACCCGGGAGGGTCAGTTGTGTTTTAGTGTGAGATTAAAGAAGGAGAAAAAGAGGAGGCGCTCGTGGTCAACAATGATGTAATGTCTACTACCTTTCACTAGATAAAGGTGACAAGAGGAATTGCTCTAGTTTGGGCCTCATTAAGGCTAAAGGCAGACTAAAACCCAGTCGTATTTCTGAGAGCGGTGCTTATTTATTTCTCCTGCCACAGTCGGTCGGAGGATTAAACCATCGAGGGACAAAATACAAAAGCAATCATTCATTTGAGATATGCAGGAAGCACGCACGTATACGTTTTCTGTGTTACCGTGAACGATTATTTTAGGTTCAGAGAAAGAAACCAGAGTAATCCACTTCTGATCCGCGAAAATACAATATATATTTGTCCTTTAATCATTATAATCAAACTTGTCACGTAGATGAGGTGTAAAAGGACAAAAAAAGGCAACAATTAATCTTTATACTGCAATGATTAGTCAATTAATCTTTAAATTGGTCGCCTGTTTCCCGTTGCAAGTCATGTTTAAATGTATGTGCTTATGTGCTGAGGTGTGTGTTTTCCTGCTCCCATACTGTCCTCCTATAGGAGCGTAGTCTGCAGGTTATTTCTCCTCTCCTCTCTCATGTTGTGCTGTAATCTTTCATCCTTTACGCCACCTGTGCTGGCAACACTGAATTTAGGCACCTGTGAGGTGCGCGGAGAGGATCACAGGGACACAACTTCCGTCCATGGACTCTATGTATGTGCAGCGCTGTCGGAAAAGAGCAGAGGGAATCATTGGAGACTCACTTCATCCAGCTCACTCTCTGCTCAGACACAAACACTGCACATACAACCTGAGACACAGCAGAGCGGACAGCATCGTCACCCATAGGACACGCTTCTTCAACAGCTTCTTCCCTGCCACAGTCAGACTGATGGCACAACACAGCTACTGAGTAAGAGGCACTCCTTGAAACTGTGAAAAATGTGCAACACTACAATCAGTGCAATAGCCCCACACAACCTTCCCCCAACATCTGAACATGTGCAATATCCCCATATCACTGTCCCCTCCCCCTCCTTCTTTCCTTTTACAAGCCAGGTACAGCACTAGCCTACTTACATACTTATTACTGTTTATACTGTAAATATTGCATACATACACATTACCACACTATGTACAGTGTGTTTTTTGTACGGTGTTTTTTGAGATATGTTTCATATTTCTATTATTGTTACTGTTACTGTTATTATAGTGTGTTGTTTTGTACCTCTTGACTCGGAGAACCCTGCAAAAATAATTCCGATGTGTCTGGACTGCTGGTCTAGGCACAGATGGCGAATAAAAAACCTTAAACCTTAAACCTTAAACCTGTGATGTCAGATGACAGAGAAATGCCAGTCTCTAATATTCACCCCATCACCTTGGATCACCACCTTGGACACACCTCATAAGATGAGAGCCAGATAGCAAAGATCAAAGATGGAAATAACTGGCAGGAGACATTCTGGTTGACAGGAAAAAAGAGAGCACAGGTCCAGGAGGAGAGTGAGACTGGACAGCAAAGTGTCGGTCTCAGATATGACTCTGCACTGACATTCAGGTCAGGTGTCTGAGAGAGTCCACATATAATTGGGGTTGTCACTGTTGATACTTTTAATTTTCTATCACTGGTTTACCGACACATAAACTGCCAGCTGATTTTTGACAGATTTATTTTTACTACCATTTCTTAATGCCAACATGTGTTGCTGTAGCGATTGCCAATTATCACATACACGTCATTATTATGCACTTTGAGATTTGGAATTATACTCTTGGATATGAATATGCCAGTTTAAAAAAGTTGGGTGGTGAACAGCTGAAGGCTCTCGACCCTATGATGTTAGTCAAGTAGGCAGATGGTATGGTGCGCGAGAGAGTACAGGAAGGTGTGAAGAATAATAAAACAACAAGATGAATGCTGGACAAGACATTTAAAACCAGAGGAGAGAATTGAGCAATTTCCGGCTCATCTCAAATCTTCCTTCCTGTCAAAAATACTGGAATGCGTCGTCGTTGCACAACTAAAAAAAACAACTGATTTACAACAATCTGTTCGAGCCATTTCAATCCGGTTTCCACTCACAGCTCACCAATGGCCTCTCCTCAGACTCTAGCCACCTCAACATTCTCATTCTGCTTGATCTCACTGCAGCTTTCCACACCATCAACCACAACATTATTCTCTCCCTCCTTGAACCGTCCCTCAACATCACCGGAACTGCTCTCTCCTGGCTCAAATTATATCCAACCAACAGACAACCATTCCTCAGCAAAAACAACTGCACCTCCTCCACTGCTCCTCGGTCTTAGGGCGTCCCCCAGGGTTCGGTGCTTGGTCCTCTTATATTTATCTTCTACCTGCTCCCTCTTGGAAACATGATATGTCAACACGGTCTCCTCTTCCACTGCTATGCCGATGAAGTCTAGCTCTACATCTCCACAAAGGCCATTACCACTGCTACTCACTCCACTCTGACCAACTGCCTCACTGACATTAAATCATGCATGCAAACCAATTTTCTTCAACTCAACTGTGATAAATCTGACATGATCATCATGGGCCTCGACTCTCTCACCAAAACCAATCACAACTTCTGCCTCACCATGGAACACGCCACTCTGTCTCCCTCCCCGCACACCCGCAACCTCATGTTTGACAGCAACCTTTAAAAAACATTGCCCGTCTCCACCTATCACTCTCCTCATCTGCTGCTAAAACTTTGATCCACATCTTCATCACCTCCAGAATTGACTAGCGCAATAGTATTCTTTATGGTGCATCGTCCAAAATCCTAAATAAAGTTCAGTACATCCAGAACTCTGCTGCTCGCCTGCTCACCCACTCCCGTAATCACATCACCCCTGTTCTCCAGAACCTTCACTGGCCCCCCCCCCCCCCGTCCCACTACAGATCCAATACAAAATCCTTCTCCTCGCTCACAAAGCCCTCCGTAATCAGGCCCCCTCCTACATCACCGACCTGACCAAACTCATCTGAGACTGCACTGACCTTTCCATATTCAAATCACAAATCAAAACCCACCTGTTCAGAACTGCTTTTCATGTGTGATTGTGTGCTCTATGTTCTTATTGTAGTTTTAGTTATTTGTATTGTATAGCTTTTAGTATGTTTTAATATGTTATGTAAAGTTGGTGGACTAATGCCCACAAACATCAAAGTACTGCAATACTGCAGTTTGCAAACCATCAAGTAATCCGCTTATTGGAAAGCGTTGGTGCAGAGAGACAATAGCATGGCACATTTTCTATTCTTATTTTCACATCACAGATCACCATCAACTTCAGCATACATAATAAATATGCTCTCCGGTTATGGCCGTTTACCACCAGCAACGTGCTAGTGTCAGTACATATTTAGGAATGAACTGAATTTAAATGAGGAAATGCATGTCTTTGCTTTGCTGCAGGTCATGAATATGTAAAGTTACAAAACAGCTCGATTTGATCATCTGTCCCTTTAACTTAAGTGATAATTGATCAAGGAACCTTTAAAAGCACATCTGCAGCAGCAAGATAACTCGACTTGATTAAACAAGGTTGGAAAAACACAAGGCCCGCAGATTAATACAGCCATAAATAGAGTTTAAAATCGCAGTTCTTATCAGACTCAGACACAGTGAAGTTCATTACTCCAGCAGAATGCTTCACCCACAATGCATCAGGGTTGACGGCCTTTGAAACACTCCTAATTGTTTGTGATCAGGTAAAAGTACCTATTATGTGTGCAGACATGATACAGATTTGAGCTGCTTTCATTCCTTTCATGGCTACCTGTCCTTTGCAATTTCTATTAGGAGGCCAGGACACTTCCTCGGCAGTTTTGTGTGCGCTGAAAGATACGGATCAAATCTGTCTCATTCAACACGGGGGTGGAGTTTGATCTCCTTTCATTAGCTTTGTTGGCTTTGCGATCCGTTGCACAGGAGCGAGGATTCAAGTGGTAATAGAAAGTGTGACACGTGGCTTTATTATGATTCATTCTTTGAATTAAAATGTTAAACATGAGTCATGACAGATTAGTTGTGGCAATTACATGCTGAATTGAACATATGGAGAGACAATAGATCACTCTATAGATGCATGCTCATTATTAAGGGCTTTAAAAGTGCCTTATTGGAAAAGCAAACAATACAAGCTGCACTCGTTGTCAAGCAGAGGGCTCGATGTATGCTGGTCAACACTCAGTGTCTCATTAGCTTATGCTTTGAAAAAAAGTGGGGAATACTACCCTCCCGCATTTTCCCTCCCTCTTTAATGTACAATCTGTCTTCTAGAGTTCCTAATGTACAGTAAAAAATGTACAATCCAGGGCAGTGGTCCCAAAACTAAGGCCCGCGGGCCGGATACAGCCCGCCTCCACATTTGGCCCGGCCCCCTGAACAATACCAGATACGCATTAGGATTTCTTTTTCAGTCTGGCCACGCAAATCCTAGACTAGCCCCTGTCAAGTAGAACGGAAAAATGCCGAAAAGGTTAGGTAAGAGAACAATTGAAAGGGTTATTAATATTTTGTTATGTGTGGCTTTTTGGAAAACAATAAATGTTTATATTTAGGCACTCCTGTGATCGTCACACTTTTTCTGTTACAAACTGACCCCGGCCCCCATCAGAGAAGGGAAAAGTTATGTGGCCCTCACAGGAAAAAGTTTGGGGACCCCTGATCCAGGGCAAACAACCAGATATATTCCAGTTACTCATTAGAGCTAAACAATACCGGGACAATGACAGAAGACTAATATTAACCTCCTAGCTAAGTGCAGCATTCTCCCCCCCCCCCCCCCCCCCCCCAACAGAATGAGACTTGGAAACATGAACTCAGGAAAAGACATGTGACCATCATAAAAATGTCCGAGCTTCCTCCAATTTCACGCCAATGATTCTTGCATAAAGTTTAAGGTGACGGTGTATATACACACACACACACACACACACACACACACACACACAAATCAATGTCACTTTTTCCCCCCAGTTCATTATAATTAATCGCATATCCCTCGGGCACACGCAGAGAGGGAGAGAGAGAGAGGGAGAGAGGGAGAGAGAGAGAGAGAGAGAGAGAGAGAGAGCAGGATAAGGGAGTCGAAGGCAGGACGGCTCTAATCTGACATTGATGTACAGCAAAAATGGAAGTCCTTGTTCACCTTCCCTTTGTTCCGGGGAAAGGGAAGCGGTGTGTGAAAGGGTGTAATTAATGAACCTACGAATAGCTCCAGTTTCATTTAATGACAATCTATGTGTTAAGAGGCAGAACCTTTTGTTACTGTGACTGTGGGAGTGCTGGCAACACGGGCTCCCAATAGAGTCCTGACAGGTGATTCTGCATTTTGAAATGGTAATGAAGCGGAATGCATCACTGGATAAAACACCTAAGGGACTATCATGTTGAGCATCCTTCAGGGTGCAAAAATGTAATGCTCTTGATCATGAACGAGGCCACTGGCAACTGAGTATCAGCGGGTGAGAAGGTCGAGAACTGTATCTGTGTGACTTACCCCAGGGCTTCGCCAATGCAGCCAATTTCTAATTGCTGCTTTAACCCTTGTGTTGCCTTAGGGTCATTTTGACCCGAATCAATATTACACCCTCTCCCCGCCGTTGGGTCATTTTGACCCGATTCAATGTTTCACCCTCCTGTTACCTTTATATTTACTAACATATTTTACCCTTTGGGTTCAATTTGACGCCAGCAATTAAAACCTCCAGAAAATTATTAGAATTAATATTGTTTTCCAAGTTTAAGTGTGAGGCACTTTATGTTTGTTTGTTGACTACCGAAAGAACACCGACATTAAACATTGAATGGGGTCAAATTAATCCTAAGGCGGGGGGAGGGTGTAATATTGATTCGGGTCAAAATGACCCTAAGGCAACACAAGGGTTAAACAGGGCAAATGAGGCTGGCATGGCGAATTGAGTCAAAACAAGTCTGTAGGCTGGCGCTCGGTTCATTTGTGAGACACAGAGATGTATTTGATGCCAGGAAGAGCTCATGCGTCATGCATATCATTTTCCCAGGTAGCACCTTGCAGATGATGTATGACTGCATACTGCGCTCGGTGGCGTTGCACGACAGGCAGACGGCTCCTTGTCTTATTGAAAGGGAACCTGGGAAATGCGTTGTCTCCTCTGCTCCTGCATATAATGAGTGTTATAAAAGGAGAACATTCATGGCTTCTCCTTTCATTACAAATGCTCAGGCTTTTATGTTATCAGACCGTTTTCACAAATGAAATGCTTTCCTCATCAGAGAGATTTAATTAATTTTTCACATCAGACAAATTCGAAGACCATATCTTTGTCTCTCATCCTTCAGTGCCGAAAAAATTTTCTGGCACCATCGCTGCCCATCTATTTTCACAATATGCTTATCTCCGTCCCTGAAAGATTCTCATTGTTCCACCGCTAATCCTCCAAATCTGCAGCAGGACTCAGAAGTTAGCCGCACTCTCTTGTGCCAATACAATTCTGTTCTCTATTATCCTCCAACAGGAGCCACATGTCACTTTTCCCTCTGAAACAATGCGCCCAAAATGACTCCTTGTCTGCCAAACTGATGATAAAGTGTCCAGCTGTGAGTTCTAATAATGCTTGCTGGCAAACAGGCGTCAAAGGAGCGGTGGAAGATATAATGAGGCCCGTTGTTATAATAAAGCTCATTGTCTTACAAAACAGCAGGATACAGAAATGGTGTGCTTTGCCCGGAGTGTCTTGTAGTGCCCACCTCTGTTGTGCAACTAGGACAAAAAAGAAAGCGTCTATCTGCTGAATTTCTCTTTGTCAACCGTAACAAATAATCGGTGATAAAGTCTACTTTTACTTCTCCTGGATGACTCGCAAACAGAGCTAAACTTAGCTCACTTTTGTCTCCAAGTTACATAAAATGCATGTCACTGACAGTGTCAGTACGTGCTATTCTTGATTCTTGACGAGACATAGTCATTCGACCCTTCAATTGAGGTTAATCCCCAGGATTGTCATGCATTCTTCGGGAGGGCTTGGCGAGTGGTAGTCGCATGTTAACCTTCCCGTCTCACAGGAATTTAGTCATTATGGTAAAGAATGCCCGAAGCCTTAATACAACGTCATGGCAAGCTGTGACATTCCAGCACAAGTGTGGGTGCTTTTCAGCGTGGCCCCTCATCTCTAAGGTCTATTTCGGACATCACATCGGTCCCCAGGGTCCCCTTACCCCGTGTCTCGCTGTCTCTATCCGACCAACTGCACACTGTCACATAATACACTGCCTGCCTTTAATTACTGTCTGGAAGTATGAAGGTTAAGGGTCACACATTCCATTGGGAGCCTCTTTGTGCATGTGTGTGCTCTGTGTGTGTGTGTGTGTGTGTGTGTGTGTGCGTATGTCCTTTGTATGACGGCTGGAGGATTGAGGGACGTGCTGAATTCCAAGGGACACTTTCCCCTTGCTCATCACGTACCACTCACCGTGAGCCTGCGACCACATCGGCCCCTCTGACCGGTTCCAGGAGTGCAAATCGTGAGCAAGGAGCCGCAGAGGAAGCATCGGGAATGTGTCTGAGGTGTAATTGCAAGTGTCTAATTTAAGTATGAGAAAAGTTTCTAAAATGATATAGGACATAATTTAATCTGCTGTGATATGTGCAACCCAAAGCCCAAAAAACGTTTGTTGTCCTCGAGGTTAAAGCCTTGCTACCCCCTCACCGAGGCTACATTTCCACTTTCCCTGACAAGAGATTAGCCACCTGTACTAGAGACCAAACCGCTCTCGGCAAAAGCAAAAGCAGTTAATTTGAGCTCTTATCTAAAAGTGAAAGGGTTACAATTATGTCTACATGGAGGTAAAGGCCTGTAGCTTTTGTTTAAAGTAATGTAAAAACATCTCCAAAAGTGTTCCCTACAGTCCCACTACCTCACACGGCGAGGCCAATGCTGTGTGAGGGTAGAAACAAAAGGCGGCCAGAGCTGTGAATAAACCCCCAAAGCCACACGCTGTCATTTGACTAGAAATACGTCCCCACAAACCATCAGTCCGTCCAGGCTATAAATGAAAGCCAACAGACTGAGCTGTCCGGCTGTCGTAAATCGGTTCGCTGTCTGTTGTTTTATTTTCATATCTGGCGAGTTCCTATGCGTAATAATAAAATGCAATGACTAAACATAATAGTGGTTTCGTGATGGGGAGACAGCCAAGCACAAGGGTGGATTTGAATACACTTTAGCTGAGATTTAGCACCTCTGCCTTCGGCACTGTGACCAGCATAATTTTTTATCCAGTTTATATTAAATCTTCATATTCGCCGGCGCTATTCAACACAGGCAGAAATAACATATTGTTAAATGCTGATGCACAGCTCCCTGAACACATAATCTGGACAGACGCAGGCTGTTTATCATGGGATCTGTTGACTAAACTGTCTCAGACCATTAAGCAGATCCCTGAGATGCTGATTACGAGGGGCGGGGGGGGGGGACAAAAACATAAAATACAAATGTTTACAGTGACTGCAAGGTGCAGGGCAACGATGCACATCCACTCAATCAGGGAAAACAAAGATGTAACGCTTGATGATGGAGCGAAAAAGAAACAACAGCCTTCACATTGAGCAGTTGGACATTCATTCATTACAAGAAGGTGCACAATAGAATATCAATCCCACTCACTGGTTATTCAATACAATATGCATGTATGCAGCCTCTGAATTATAAATGATGCACTCTAGGTGAAAGCATGAGGGCATGTATTGATTAAGCCTTCTACATCGGTCATATGACCCAAAGATTATCACATGATCTGCACAGATTAGCCGACTCTCAGTACACCTCAGGCGAAACAACTGAAGACAGGAGTCGGCGTTCCAATGTAAAATGTGTGGGTTATCCTTAATGTTTATCAAGTTCCCTTCACCTTGACCGTAGAGGGCAACATGCATCCGGTAAAGAAGCCTACGCTATTCTATTAACAGGAGCAATAGTAGTACACAGAATATGTGAATAATTCAGGAGCAGTGAATGATTCTAAAGATAATTTGAAATATCAAGCTGGCTCAATAAATGAATAAAACAATCAATCTACCACCTTGGTTTGGTTTGGTTAAGTCGAGGTAACTTAAACAACCCGGTTAAGATAAGCTCTGATCTTGTTTACATGTATTACACATTACACAACAATGAAGAAACCAACACACCGGAATGGAAATTGGAGCAACCACTGTTGTCACCGGCGATGAGCTAACTGTACATCTGAAAGGCAAAAGGAGAAACAGACAAAAAAACAAAAACTTTTAAAGCTGCATTCAGCCAAATATCTTTGTCTGTTTTCATTTTTTTACTGACGGTTACAAAACGTAAACATGTCATAATATCTGCATGCAGACGAGGTGGTGATAGGGTACAAGCCGTTCTCATACAGACAAGGATGGGATGGTAACAACAATTATTTCCTACAAAGTCCCATCTTCCAGACGTTGTAAAGTGTAAAGCTGCCTCTTTTTTTCTTTTTTCTTCTTATCCAACCAAGGCTTAGGCACCTTCTCTCCCACTGAGCTGCCTTATCCTCCTCAAGCATCTGTTTCTGAAGCCAGGAAGCTTAAGCATAGATTAATGTAGAGTCCTAGAGTTCTTGCTGCAAGGGCACAAAACCGAAGTCCTCGCTTGAATGTTGGCATCAGGACCTGCATCCAGTGACTGACCGCTATAAGCAACATATATGTTGGGCTGCTGAGACAGCAAGTTTGCTAACACTGTCCCCTTGACTTATCTCAGCATTATACGTTTCTGTTCTTTAGGGGTTCAAGTAGGTTTGGCTGTTCAGTAACTCCCCTTCCATTTGGGCCATGTGCTACCTTCTTTTGTTGTGTTGCTGTGAGATACATTGGTGTAAATGGGATGTAATAAGATAGTTGTCCCGTACTTTCATTACCACTTACATGACTTCAAGAAATGCTGAAATAGCTTATGTTGGAGATTGTGCTGCAGTAAAAGCCCACTGGCATTTATTGCCCAATCAATACTCACCGTAATCTAATTTACTGGGAAGTAGTGGACTCTTTCACGTCATCCCCTCCCCCCCTTAATGAGCCAGGCTCTGTTAAAAGGCCTCTCATTCTGGCTTTCTATTGGCAGGCTTTCCATCCTACAGACAGATACAATGTTCCTGAAGCCCTGCAGTGACTGTTCTCACGCTCTCTCCTTCACTGTTCTGAAAAAAAGGGAAAAAGGAGGGTCTTTTCCCGGGCCCTTTCTCATTCTTCTCCGAGGACAAGAGGTTTGGCGTGTTGATGGAGGGGTAGGCAGCGATCCAGCCCCCACCCCACTCTCAAGTGTCGCTGCGACCCATGCTTGCTCCCCGATCCGACCAATCGTTGCAAAACGCCGAGAATGACAGTGTCTTTTTCTTTCAGTGAGCCAAAGTGAGCAGGGTGTGAAAAGGTAGCTCTGACACAGTGAACGTGCACGACTACCAGCTATGATGTTACAACAGAGATGAAACACACACTGCGTTACATTCTCCAGACTGGCACAACCACAGCTCCCCTAATCATTCTCTGCTATAGTCAGGAAATATAGACCGCTGAGTAGCCCCCTGACATCAGGTCCAACTATGTTTAGATCTGTTGATTCTCTTTTTTGCCCATGTTGTTTTTTCTAATTAATTTTCCTCCTCTTTAAAAATCTAATTTGAAGTCTCCTTTCAATTGCAATGTCTACTCTCTACATGGCACCCGCAAGTACAAGGCCATCACTGGACCACATGCTGTGCAACTACCAATTCAAACTGTTAATTCTTATGCAAATCTTGTATTAAAAGGAAAGCCACATTCAAACATCACACACTCATCTTATCTCCTCCAACCGTGTGGACGAGTTGACTTGTTGACAATTGACTAGCCAAGAGGATTCATGGTTTTTACCTTGTAACCTCAGACTTTGAATGAATAAACTTTTAGAGATGTCCATGTTTGCTGTGATATGTACCGCTGTATGGCCACACTCAGTAATGGAAGCCAGCCTTAACACCATCTATCTACCCACAATGCCTAATTCCCATCTTCACATGAGGCAATTTGCATTCAGGACCGAATCATGCACAAGTTTGATTTGGTCTGATTTCCACTGATTTTGTTCCAACCACAGCACTCAGTGGATGCTGATTGCAGTTCAGCTTACCACGACACGGTATCATTGAATATAAAATAGTTACTGTTCAGAGCAATATAAAAAAAATCAGATCCCATGAACATGTTTAAGTAATCAAACTCATTGTATGGAAACAGATTGCTCTTCTGGATGGTGGGTCTGAAGTGAGATTTATGGCCTATAGTGAAGCTGTTGAATGAACAAATTCAATAGAATGGTGCCTGATATAGTGTACTGCATTGAGAAACACCGACACACTATTGTTCTGCGCACACCTCGAAGACCAACAATTTTTCATTGTCATTTTGCGAGACATGACATTCGCAGCACACCGACTGCTTTTTGCAGACGTCTGAAAATACAGATAGAGATATAAACGGTAATTGCTCTACCTACTTATAAAGTTATATAATTAACCAGTGCTGAAAGGAGCAATCACATCCTTTACTTCAGCGAAGGCATTAGTAGGCCTACAACAATAGAATAATGCACAATGATAAGTAAAACATTGAAGATTATGTTATGTATGAAAACATTTATATGAATAAAATGTACCAAAGCAACAAATGAAATATGTTTGACATTTATTCGGAAGTAAGCCTTGGGCAGTACGTAGCACTGCTCGGACACTAAGAACTCAACTAGGGGCAGCTAACTAAGCCAGAAAAAGAGAACAAATAATTATTAACATGATGTGTGTCACGACGGGATTAGGGTGGACCCAAATGCACGACTCAGGAGACAAATAATTCAAAGAAAGAATATTTACTGAAAGCTAGTGTTACGAGATGTGCCGACGCTTCGAAGCGTGTGTCGAGTAATGGAGGGGGCGTTTCCTCGAAGCGCGTATCGAGGCTTGCTTCATTTAGGGGAGGAGCCAAAAATGATGACGTCCGAAGCCTCGCTGCCCGGCTGTACCACGTGACTGCTTCGGGAAGCGGTTCAGATATTGCCGGGAGGTTTGACAGCAATATAAACCCCTCAGGCTCCATTCAACATGTGGGTTGTTGGTTGAGTTTGGAGAGTTTAGAGAGAGAGAGAGATAGTTTGGAGAGTTAGGAGAGTGAGGAGAGAAGGATAGGTGATGATGGAACTGTTGAGAAACTGTTATTTCTGAATAAAAAGTCCCTTGTCCTGTACATCACTGTCCAAGTTACACAAGCATATTCAGTCCCCTCTTCCTAGTTACACGAGCACTTTCACTGTCCTCTGCCTGCTTAAGCCCATGCCATTTTCCAAAAGGGACATAATAACATTATTATACAACCTGCCATATCATATGATACTACCATTTTGGGAACATTTACACACACAGAATACATTAAAAAAATATTTTTTTATGCACATATGTTATAATTTATGTACAGAAATGATTTGGTCATACATTTTTGTAATTCATAGTCATTCCCAACAGCCATAACAGACACACACACATTCAATGCATCACATTATGTGGTTCAGATACAGCTGCCTGTGATTATGCACTTGGCCAGTAGGGGGCTTCGTGAGCACATGAAGCTTCGAGAAATGAACCCTTTCTCGAACCAATTGGCTGAAGTGGTTCGATGCCTCATGAGGCTTCATCTCACCATCACTACTGAAAGCGTTTGTCAAGATCGGAACAGACAGAATAATCCAACTATGGAACGCTTGAAGGCTTGGTCGGAAAAACACAAGACAATCTGGCAGAGGACAAGTGGAAGTGAGGGAGCTAAATAGTGAGGGACTAATGAGGGGATGGGCTGCAGGTGAGAAGGGCGTGAGGACCAGGTGAAGGGAATGAGGGACTAACGAGGGAGTGACCAGAGGCAGGTGAGGGGAGTTGGATTGACGAGATGGGAAGCAGGATCTGGAATGACATGATAGTTACTGTGACAGGATGAAAACAACTACGACAAAAAGGAAGGCGTGGAGCAAAACCGTTACAATGTGAATCAGTGTGAGCCACTCTTGAATTTGTTTAGTTTAATTAATTAAAACAAAAATAAATAACTGCCATTAAATGAGATATTAACTCCTTTTTATTCCTGGCAAAAGTGCCCAAAAAAATGTGCACAAAGAAAACTAACCGTAAATACTTCATTAAATGTTAATAGTTACTGTACTACACCCGTTGCAGTGCGGATATTTCATTGTTTCCCTACATTTGGCATGTAAAAGGCATTGAGATCAAAATGCACCATGAAACACGAGCACATCCATCTGTGGCATAGACTGTACAGTGTACAGTGTACACTGTACACTGTAATTGAGCAGCTGTAATGCCAGACACCCTGCATATATAGCATCGCTATTAATATGCAAACATCTGCCTCCTGTCTTTACGAGGTGTGACTTTTGAGTTTCCGCAACAGCATCTGCAAGCCCACGGTGCTCAGTTGGGGTTTGGCCAGCAAAACATTTAGCAGCTGTTGACCCTACGGATGATGGCAGTGTGGAACAGAGCGCCGTAAGAGATGACAACACGAGCTGCACCGGTCCTCTGTGTCCACTTTCAAGGGAACCTCTTTATCCATTTCTCTGTCTTAAGCAGATCGGCTGCTCAACGACGGGAAGTTCTCTTATCCACAGATGTGATGTGTTAAGACACATTGAGGGACCTATTAAAAGCTTTGTTGCCGGATTCCAACTCAACAGTTTGGGAAAAGTAAAGTTGTGTTTCGTTGGGACTAGCTGAAACTGTTTTGTCAAGGTCACGTATTGGGCCAAGACATAATACCATTGTGCTCTTTTCTTTCCAAGTTGATGAGCGATTGCGTTACTGACAAAAGGAAAGAGATTGAAAACGAAAAAAAAGCTTTGTTGCATCTTCATTGTCGGAGCAAGCATGTAGAAAGCAGTACAAAGGGGCTCTATTCACTGGTCAGAGTGACAAGCTCCTGTGCTTTAGAACCCACAGAAAAAATCTATACTGTACGAATGTGGCTCTGTGTCCCTCCCCCCATCTTCCTCCTCTATTCTGTCATTTCTGTCTCAGTCTGGAAAGTCTTGTTTGGACTCAAACTGGCTCCACTTCTATCATCCACCCCCTTTCACCACGGCATGGATCTGCATCAGCCGGTCGCGGCCTTTACCCGCAAATAAGACAGAACATTCGAGTGCAGTTCCACGTACTTCTTATTATGGGCGCACTCCAAGCTCCCTGCTTTAATCATCGTGCTGAGCATGCAAAGCGTATTAGAAGTAGGGATGGGTATCGTTTGGGTTTTTTCCGATACCGGTGCTAAACCGGTACTTTTAAAACGATACCGGTGCCTAAACGGTGCCTGAACCGATACTTAAATTTTAAAAAATGCACAATGAGGACATTAAAAACCTCTTCGGCCATATTCCCTGTCGAAGCCGTTATCATGGAGCACTGACAAACAACGGATATCAGACTGTTAAGAGGTAGAAGTTTAGCTTAGTTGTCAGAGCAGAATCTCTTCCTCAAATGACTCATATGACAAACAGCCTTTTCTTTGCATTGAACCAAAAAAATTATTGGTTAAATACCCTGCATTCTGAATCCATTTTTCTCTTACCGTACCTTTTCGCCATTATTCCGTTCTATTTGTCAGGGGCTAGTCTAGGATTTGCGTGGCCAGACTGAAAAAAAATCATAATGCGTCTGGTATTGTTCAGGGGGCCGGGCCAAATGTGGAGGCGGGCATTCAAGCTAACCTAACTTCCCAAACGCTGTGGACATCTGAACGCTGATTGGCCGAGACGCGACACGTCCCATCAAAGATGTTTTATTGCAAAGAGCACCACTCCACATTTTCTCCGCGTCTCACTGCAATCTCAACGGCAGCGGGCCAGGTGAAAAAAATAATAAATCGGAACGCGTCTCTGGTATTGTTCAGGGGGCCGGTCCAAATGTGGATGCGGGCCGGATACGGCCCGCGGGCCGTAGTTTGGGGACCACTGTCCTAGACTCTCTGGTTTTGATGATTATGAATATGATGCACAACAAGCAACTCAGGCTGGAGATCTGTATGCTCATTCTGCGTTTGAGACGATGTAATTTGGCCTAACGCACTGGAAAAATTCAGATTCAACCCTTTCAAGGACTCCTAACACAAATCTGACTGAATGAAGGGGAGAGAGAGTGCAAGTAAAGGTTTGTACCGCACGGGTAAAATAAAGAGAATAGAAAAACAGGACAGATCGGTAGCGAGAATAAATAGACCTTCCGATCATTGAAAATGATACATTTATTAAATAATCAAATAATAAGCCTTAATACAAAGAAAGCTCCCGGCGAGAAAACAAAGGGCAAGAAATTAAATATATGTTGTTATATAATGACTTGCATGGTAAATTGAGCTCTATTAAATGTCTGATGTTCCCAATGTCTTTGTTCCTTCTTCATTGCATATGAGAATGAGAACTCCACAGTACAAGTGGATAGAGGGGATCATGCCGACAGACCCAATTAAAGGCTTCTAACGACAAAGTGTTGTGATGCTTTCACAGCAAAAAAGAAAACTGCAGCAACAATCACAAATAGACACAGGAAGTAGATAAGAGTATGTCTGGCATAAAGCCCTGGACACTATATTTGACCAGTCGTGTCCCAATATGAGGATTTGCAGTACCTTGAGATGGCGACAACTAAAATGGTAAGGGACTCTTTGGCCTCCAGCTGTGCCACAAAATGCACCCTGACTCAAGTAAAAAGTCCCTTTGGTTGCAGTCGGAATGCAGGGAGCGGTTTCAGTATCCGAAGGATTAGAGGGGTTAATGCAGAGGTCGAATAGAAATAGCTTGAAAAAATGATCCAAAACCTCCAGGAAAGAAAAGCTCGTAAATTAAACCTGAGTTGGTTTAGTTTTCTCAAACTACTATTTATAAGATCAAGAATTAACATTCATGCTTAGATTTCTTGAAGAGTGGGATGAATATTTCAGGATGAATATCTGCTTTCCATAAAAGTTACAACATTCTGTTGTGGTCATTCCGGTGTTTATGAAAGTACCTTTAAATTAATTTCACTGTGTGTATTGAAGTGCTGCAACTTCTTGGAACACCTGAATGCAATAAGAGAACCGCTTTTGCACCATAGGGTGCTTCTGTTGAATGGCATCGTATTCCTTGGCGGTTATATGACCGTGCAGAGCAATCATCACATCGAATGTTTCCCATGGCTGCTTACATCACTGCAGATACACCACTATGTTTAACGGCTGGTTACAGACTTTGTGAGATGTTTTCTTTCCACCCACATGAAGGAAAATACTAAAACATATTCTTTGGTGCATCGTATGTACTTCATTTCTCCACGGCAGACGAATACATGTTTTATTCTTTTGAGACAAGGTTATGTCGTTTTCTTTGAATTTTTTAGTTGTTGCCATCGGACAAAGTCTCTTGAGCTGAGGCTTGTATTCAGTTCTGTGTCGGGGTTGTTATTGAGGCTGTTTCTTTGCGTAGCAACTGTTGTGTATGGGGCGACTGCTGGTCAGTGGTTAGCTGGTCCGTCTTTTAATCAGAGCATCGGCCGTAGTCGATGTGTCCTTGAGCAAGACACTTAACCCTGAATTGCTCCCCATAGCGACGGTGTAAGTCACTTTGGATAAAAGCGTCAGCTAAATGAAATGTAATGTAAGGTAATGTGTTAAGTATCAGTGTGTGTGATGAGCAACGCTTCTCTTTGCTGATGCAGTTTGCAGTTAGTCTTCAGCAGATGATTTTGAGGCTCGTGTACCTTTTTTTATCACATTTTACAATTTCCTAAATAACATTTCTGCAATTCGAGCATCGTTTCGAATTTCCTATGTTCTTATTTGAGACTCCTGTATTTTTGCCATTTATATTTAAAGATATTGAAAACTTAGTTATATATTGTTGATGTTAGAATGTTTAAAGCCAAAAGAGACACCTTGCTGCATGGACCTGACTTTTTAATTGTGATTTACCCACTTTCAGTGTCTATGGGCAAATGAATATGATTCATGTTTCGGATATGACAGTCATTTCTGTCCTTTCTCTGACCTGCTGCATGTCTGCCTTGTAATTGTGGTGCGGAAATTTCAAGAGCCTCTCTCCAAGTCTCAGAAGAGGCCAAGAACCACCAAGGGAGTTTCCTCCTTGGAACACCGCTGCTCAGAAACCACATCAGAACTCATTAAATTTCACTGAAACAGTTAAACAGATGAACTAGAATTAGCCTTTCAAATGTTAACATTCTGGGGACTGAAATAGCCTTTCAGATATCCTATTTTTGCCCTAAGCGCTGGTTTAGATTGATAGTGGGTTAGATCTCGTCACAAGAGCTGTGTTTCGTGCAAACATTTGTGTTTGTTTATTTGGCCACAGGATTTCCAACCTCACAAAATGTCCCTTTTCAGTTCCAGTAAATAGACTTAAACAGAGAATCCACCCCCAAAACACATTTCCCATGAATTATATTATTCTCTGTCCTTTTCATATTATTTCAGAATGTTCTTGCTGCTGCTTTTCATCAACATACAACAAACCAGGTTTTCTTCCTTGATGGCTTCATATTGTTTTGTTGAGATCATGATTTTTTAATATTTCACAGCGATACAGTCAAATCTCATTAAGGGAATTTTTTATGAAAAGGACCAAACAATGGAATGAGACAGGGGCTCAGCAGGAGTTAGTTGCAGAAGAGAAAAGCTTTGCCTGCAGTCTTCTGATGTGTGTGGTCTGACGGCCCCTGCTGTGTCAGAGGGCAAATGTTTTTCAAAATTGTGGCAACTTGTCTTTTGATCTTACAAATTAATTCGCTGACCTAACAGCTTTAGTTGGTCTACAGTGTTGATGTTTAGGAGCTGCCTCAATTCAAAGATATTGAAACTGCCCACTGATTAAATGTTTTTATTGTTATTTAATGCTGAGGGATGAGAACATGGACGTGATTACATGTTTAAAATCATTGTGTCACCAGTCGTGACACAATGATTTAAAAGAGAATATATAGTGAAGTAAAGATTGCTAACAATTTAATGAGGTAAAAAACAACAGACAGAGTCTCAGTTAGCCGCCGACTCAGCTTCAATGTGTCTTGGCATAGATTCACCAAGCCTGTGAAGTTGACTGGAGGGATCAAACACCATTCATCTAGAAAAGATTCACGAATTTGGTGTTTTGATAATGGTTTCTTCCGGGACGGAAACCTTTGTGCCTCGTGGATGACATTTCCATCTTAAAAGAGACAATACAGAGGATATGAATGTTTCATGATGGCAAAGTGACATCATAAGATAATGGCGATCTTTCAGAATTAGGAGTGGAACGATTCTCCAAATCCACAATTAGTTTTGCGTTTCGTTTTTAAAGGAGACAATGCATCAGCAGATCATTGGTTCTATATCATGCTGACTGTCATTTACATTTTCAAATTCTTCTTTTAAATGATAGACTATGTGGTATCGTGATATTTATTTGGGGGAATGTCACACAAAAGCATTATGGTCCATTTAATTAATTTCCCCAGTCTATTGGGAACTTATGGGTCTGGAAAAATATGTGTCAATGTTTCTGCAGGTGTACGCAGAGAGGGTTGATTTATGGGTCCGTAATGTTGTAAAGATTTGCATAGGAGCCGACGTGTGGATCTGTGCTTCATTAAGAAAGCTGTTCGGTTGATCCCACTCCAGTTTGGTGGTTGGTTTGAAATAGAAAAAGAAAAGCAAAAACACAATTGTTGTACTCAAAATCTGTACAATTGTAAAAGAAACAGCTACACAAACATCTTCTGCACATGTTTGCCGAAATGCAGCCCAGAAAAACAACCATGCTAGGTTTTTTCTTTAATTTGCCTCTTGTCTGTATGTTCTGAAAGATATGTGTAAACATGTACACAGGGTCCCGCCTCAATTTTAAAGAGAAAGACATTGGTCAAATTATTCAAATTATTCTAACAAGCAATTCTCCCCACAGGCTCTGCCTGCACGCCTGCTGAACTTGGCTCACTGGTCTTTAATTTATTCATGACATGTGGATCATCAATGTTGAAAAATTATCTAGCTCAGTCTAGAAACAACAGTCTGAAGTTAAACAGTGGCGCCATCTTGTTCTCTGCTGATTGACAGCTTTCTTCTGCAAATAGCATGAACATAACAATGCCACAGTCACATTTGAAAGACATATGGCAGCCTGATAATGTTCCATGTAACAGCAGCAGCTGTGCTGAGTCCAATGAGCATTTTCCTATTTATGGCCCTGTGTTTTCTGATTTGAGTTGATATGTGAAGTATCCTTGAGCAAAGGTAATGGGTCCGGACAGCACATTCTTTCTATACTCAATACACCCTTAACGCACCTGCCCTCCAATCAAAGACGTCACTGTTGAACAAAAGCAGGCTTTCTCAAACTACTTTAAAAACATCAAAACAAGTACAGATACATTTACACTCCTTCAATTTTACAGGCCTTCGATGTTATGTACAGATTACGTGGGAAGCTCATTTCCATGAGCATAAAAAACGTGTTTAGTCTCCACGTGTGCGAGATGCAGATCTGTTAATTGCAGAGAAGAGCAGATTGGTGTGGGAACCACTTTGAAAATAACTCCAACCGAGATAATAGAGAAAAGAGAAATCAAAGGGAAAAGAATAATTAATTATTGTCCATATAACCCACTGTGCATCAGAAGAGCATCAACATGGCAGTCCTTTGTTGCCCTGGGGCTGAGGTTGAGGGATATCTCATTAGCTCTCGTTACATGTGTGAGCACACATCCAATCGATTCATTGACGTGATGACCTGGAAGCCCACCATTGGTGTTCATGTCACTTCTTCAACTGTGATTGATCAGCTGCTTTGCGTGGCTTGGCAGACTTCACACAAATAGATCCTATTGAACAGGATGAGAAATTGCTTTCACAAATAACGACTTTTTTAAAAGAATAAAGGTCCGCGACTGCAGGTGAGTTTTGAAAAGGACCTGCTTTGTTGGCTGAGTTTACAGGTAATTTGTAAGAAGTCATTAATTCTGCATAACCGCCCGCTTTGAATTGTGATGCTCTGCTTTGAATGTCTTTGATAAGACCATGCTTGCTCAGAGAATAAATGTCAACGTCATCTTCAATGGAGCAGTTAGAGGGTGGAAGAGGAAAAAAAGGCTTATAGCCAAGAGCCCATCATATCAGCAGAGATTCTTCCAGGATGAACTGCTCCGTCCATATAAATTGTATTTTTGTGTCAGAGAAACATGTGGGATCCTTGCCTAATGTAGCGTAAAGTCTCTTTTTGTGGAGCCTCCAATTCATTGTATCAGCTTGTCGAAGCTAAACTAGGGAAATTGAAGTGAACAATAGAAACAGAAAAGAGAGGTCAGGGTGTTGAGCTTTTTCCAGGAAACAACATGTACTCCAGAGGATGACAATAAGAGCATGATTAAGATCAAGATTATTATTCATTGAAGGTGAATATAATTAAAGAACCTTAATCCAGGAATCGGATTTGTGTGCTATGTTCACATGAGCTTGTTGAAAGTGATGAGCACCTAGACAAATGGAATCTTGTCCAACATGACCCCATTACAATTTCAATTTATTTTTCCACCCACAGTCTGAATCAAATTGAACCTTTTGACCAGGCAGATAGAAAATGACTGGTAAACAAAACAAGATGTTGCACACGTCCCCTCATTAAATACTGAGAGTCCATTGAAAATCAACCACTTATTGATGGGAAAAAGTTGCCAAACAGACGGCTTAAACGAATTTAACTTGAATTTATTTAAGTCAGTGCCTTTATGGAAACAGTCTTCCTTTTCACTGAGGATCATGGAGAAATTACGAATCCTGCAGCCTATAATATCACTATAAGCAAGAACATGGTAGCTCCAGATCGCATGCTCTTAGTATTCCTTCCTGTCCTTATTATTTCAATATAAAACCCATCAGCTTAGCTCGACATGCAAGACAGTGTTCTTTGTGGTGGGTGATTGCCACCTTGCTTGGGACTGATACGGTTGTACGGCTTTATTGTACCCGGCACTCCAGTGGGTCTGTTGTGATTCAACAGTCATTATCAATGCCCAACACATGTCGGCCTGTCTCTAACTCTCCCAGTAGCACACTGACCACAACTGGGAACCAAACACACTAATCCATTGTGGTCTCAAAATGCATCCTGAACAATTGTTTGGCATTTGCTGCCCTCGCATGAGGTTGCTAAGGGTATGTCTTATTCTGCGCGAGGAATTAACCCTGCGGACAATACACAGTATTTATCCATTTCTGAATATGGGATGGATACATCTGATGATCCTCTTTCACAATTTAACATGAACCGCAGTCCAGTGCGCGAGAAAATTAAACATACATGTAACATTGAATCGGTACACACAAGTCAAATCATCCGTATGCAATACCAAAAGGGGTTCCATTATATAAGACTCTACATATTAATGCATCTGACACTGCAGACGATGGATAGAGCTGCCTTTTACAATCCATTTACCCAGTTCCTCTGTTTCCTTATACACGGTAGGAAGGGTGTCTAAACTGAGCGGATTATTACACGAGGAAATCAAGCCATCTGATGTGCCGATCAATGGCCGCCTTGACTGATGGGTCTGCTATCTAGATGAACGGCCCCCTAGAGAGATGCTCTGCCTCACCACCGTTACAAAGACGGGGAGGATGCAACAGCGCTGAAAGTCAAGGTCAACTCACAGCCACAATGATGACATGACGCATCAGACCAACCCTAAGGAGATCATGCAGCCAGATCTGGCAATGGATTGAAGGCAGAATAAGAAATACCCTCCTTCTCTTTTACAAACAACGATATGTGATGTGCGTAGGACCATGCAGGGTTACACTGGAACAGATAATGACTGTGATTCATTAAAAAATAGCCATGAGAGATCAGGCAAATGCCCTTGTGGTTTCTTGAAGACTCACTGGAAGCCTTCAGGGACAGACTTGCTCATTGTGATCCCCTCCAGCAGCAGCTGTCCCTCATTCTGGGGAGGAAGTAGCTATGTGGGGACTTTGACATTGAATACAGCCTGAAGATGTTTGCATGGCACACTGATAATGCTGGTCATCCGTTAAAGCGCAACCGAGAGGTCACATCGAACTACTCACAGCTAAGTGAAGTCAGTACATGGTGTATCATGTAAAAATAAGTGTACAGTACATATGCGCATGCAGGGGTACTGAAGATGGAAAATAGACAGCAGACAATCTCTCAGCAGAAGATATTCATACATTGTAAAAAATGGGCTTCTTTGGGGTTATGTTTAGCTAGTAGTGTGGCTCTAAAGATGGTAATGTCGCTCTTTCAGTTAGAGTTGGTTGTTCCACTTCAGGTCAGACTGAAATATTTCAACAACAATTGCAAAAACAGGCACCATTACAAATGCATGCTGACACTACAAACATCTCTGCTCTCCTTCTCTTCTGCAGTTAAAGGGATAGTCTTTTGAAGTGGGGTTGTATGAGGTACTTATCCATAGTCGGTGTATTGACAATCGGCACCCCCCAGTTTGGAGAAGCAGACAGGAGAACCAGCACAAATTGCAAAGCAACATACTGCTGTGGAAGGGGGGCAGCCACCACATTTCACCCAAACTATCTCTTTAATGTGAGAGGATCTTTGCTCTTGTGCAGCTGCAAGTCCTGGTCGACAGTATTGCGGACCATGTTCTTTGTTTCTTTCATTCGCCATTAAGAACAAAAACAATTATCTTATAATGGGATCCTCTGTGATAAAAAAAGCAGCCTTCTTTTATTCTGTTGGAGGTGCCAGAGTGTTGGATGGTAAAAAAAACTCTAGGTTAAGTAGTTTCTTTTTATCACTGCTCCTTTTTATATGCAAATGATCCTGCCTGCCCATCTATTTACTGTTGCAGGTATTCAGACAGAACCTCAAACCGTGCCAGCCACAAGCCGCAGCCTGCCATCCGGCGCCAGCATGGGACTTGAAATAGATTTGATTAGGATACAGAAATACGCCTTTGATCTCACGTTTGTGAGGCAAATGCGGCCACATGACAATATGCTTGAGAGGACCGAATGATTCTGCCAGCATTTACAAAATAATGGACAACCTAATTGTACTGTAATGCAGCGTGCGCAGATAGTAATTTGTGAGGTGCAGTGAGCCAGAAACTTGATTCATTTGCTTCCGGTTCTGACAGGTTGAGAGAGAGCACTGGTTTGGCATCGAAAGAATATGCTGTTGCCTGTAGATAATCAGCACTCTGTCGCTGTGTGGCACAAACTCACTACCTGCTGTCAGGATGAATAGAATAGACTGTCATTGTGTCAATAAATATGAAATGCGAGGCAAAGGTTTTCAATAATTTGATTTACCATTACATCGTAGAATGCTTATTGCTGATCCACAGCACTGGAACTGATTGGATCTTTGTGACAAAAATAAATGTCTGCAGTCATCTAAATTGAGGCATGGATGCTTTCAACATAGAAAGTCCAATAATTTCATCAATCTTACTGCCTCCATAACACCATCAAAAAATGTGACATTTGCTGTTTTCCAGTCACTTTCGAAAATGCGCATGAGACATACCAGAATAATCCGTTGTCATTTAAATGTTGAGTCATCCAACCAAAAGACCTCAATGGCCCAGATCAAGATCAAGCTCAACTTGCATTACTAAAAAAATTGAGAATTTGTATAATTTCAGTTGACCCACTTCTAAAAATACAACGATGATGCAAACAGTAGTCCAACATTGCTTGAGCTACAGCATTTCAGAGCTGCAGATTTCGATTTCAAAGATTGTTGTATGTTTGCACTGTATGGCGCTCTTTTAACTCTCATTAAACTGAGGCCTGACATGTTGATTGGACCAAATGACCCACTCAACATTCATGATTAACTACATTACACGCCATCCTCTGATGAGCTCTAATTCTACATGCATGGGCACAGCTGGAGGGGCCCACACAAAGGTTCCGACATAGCTAACTTCATCCTCGTTGAATTTGCAGCGACAGTCTATTAAAAGAAGTCTTCTACATAGGCAAACATTGTGAGATTAGTAGCAGCTGGCTAACTCACATAATTAAGTTGTTGTCATTGTACAATGAAAGTCGATGTTCTTTTTCCACTGTCAGTCATATACAAGAGCCTATTCTCGCTCCTTTCTGCGTGGGCTTAGATTGACTTGAAAAGCTCCCCTTTACTTTAAGCTTTGTCAGGCAGCCATTGACAACACTTGATGCTCAGGCTTTGGAAATGACCATGGATTTCACTGGATTAGAGCGTGAGGGCCAAGGCTATTCCATGCCCTGGAACTGGATTAAATCACTTGATTGGTAAGGAGGCTAAGAAGATGGCTGTGGCAGATTGCCAAGTTATAACATGCTCTCTTTGCATCCAAGGTGAGAGGTTAACCGTTCTCACCAGATGGGATTCAAACTGTTTGGCCTTGACCGTGCAGGTCAGAGGATTGCAGTCATACGCCAATGAACTACAATCAAAGCGCTGCATCAGGCCACTTCATATCCCATTTTCCCTGACAGGTGAAAAAAAACTTTTCTATCAATATGGTCCAAAAGGTAATATTTCCAACGTAAACAAAAATGGTCATATCAGAACCTATTCCATACAAACATATACACAGCTCACACGCACAAGATGTGCTGAAATACACTCGCGCCTTTCATTTCTTCACTGTTCTCACAACCCTGACTTGTTGTCTCTTCACACTGCCATATGCCCTTCTCCGTCCGTCCGTCTGTCTCTCCCTCCCTCTCTTTATCCCTTCCTCACCCTCTGCACCACAGCTTCCCTAAGGCGTGAAGCTTTGAATAGCTTGGGTGCAAAACTAGAGTCTGCTTCAAATCTCATTTTATGATTTATAATGCAGTCGGTCCTTTAATGATCTAATCCATGATTGGTTTGCAGCAGTATTTCCACCAAAAAGGCAATATACACTTCCCGACTCATGCACAGTGTACATTGAGCGTTCCCTCTTCAGTTCATGGTCTGCATATAATGTGGACAATGTCGATTCATTACTGGACACTTGGGGGCTTTAAAGAACCTTGACCTTCAAGGTCTGCTGTGAGTTTGTCTATTTGTAATAAGATTATCTGAAGAACTTGCCAACAGATTTGAACAAAATGCGGTGGCAAGTTCAGTGCAGGTCAAGGTATAAGTGATGGCAGTTGCTTGTGGTACAGATCAAGGCAGAGATTTTCTTTTACTGGTACTATGGGATTTCTTGACTTTACTGTGAGGGTGCTCTGAAATTTAGGGGTTTCCATTAATGTCCAAGGCACTAAATTAGAATTTCTACTCCAAGCACCCCAACACACATTTTGATCCAGAGCCAGAGCAGTAATTTCAAGATAAAGATTTTCGATGAACATAACATTAAATATAGCAAATGTTTCACCTTTGGCAAAAATTTGATCTCATGAGCTGAATAGTTTGGAATTTATATGGCTTTTTGTTGTTGTTAAACCATGAAGTGTTGCAGTTTCAGACTCAAGCAGCTGTCCACCCCATCCGCACACTACATGAACAATTACCCTTTTCTGCAGCAAATGAAGCAATTGCTACTACGACCCTCTGTCTTTGCTATAATATTGTTCATCTGTCATGAGTTAAGGAGACACACAGTAGCGGAAATGCCAATGAAAACCTGACCATAAACTTCCGCCATGCCTCTGAGAGCCATTTTAACATCCAAAGCTACAGCAAAAGGAAGCAATCACACAGCCTTGTTTTGGCAGTTCTTATGCAGTCATTGTCTCTTGGGTGATAAACGGCCTTCATCACAGCCACAGCCAACCACAGTCCAAACTAATTACCGGACTGGCAGGTCCTGTATTCATTGTGGCCCTTGCAACGGCATATGCCCGGTTTGCTATCTGCTCCTCATTCATGAAAAGGCCATTACCACATAGCCAGGAGAGAAAGAAGAATGGTGTCGCATGATGTTGTCTCTGCAACAATGCCAACACGCCACAAATCCCTTCCATGTCGAATGTGTGGTCTATTTATTTTTTCAATATTGTCATCCCCTGGGGGCGAGTTAGATATCACACAGGTCCAACTTGCAAGCCATCAGAGCCTGTTTACGCCTCAAAAAACAACGTGAGAGGAAAATCTTCAAAAGGACTCACTATGCCACTTTGACAGATAATATGTGCCACTATAAAAGGGTATTTCATTGACATTTAAATACAATTCCAACCCCATCATTTTGCACAGTGTTGAGAAAATACGTTTCTCTAATACCACCTCTTATGTTGCTTCTATTTTTCACCGGTATGAAAATGAAAGCATTTAAACCCCATACTCATTCAGAATATAACTGCTCTTTTTTCTCCTCATTTCTTGTCGAGTCAGAGGCACTGGAAGAAAGTCACATTTAACTTCATCTTCTGTGGTCAATCCATTTAACACTGTAAGCAGTCTGAAACGGTTGGAGTGAAAGTGTCTGGGGAAATATCAGAGGCTGGGGAAGAGTAGCAATGATCGTGTGATTTATGGTTTCATTACTCCATGTACGAGGAAAGATCCCTGTGTGAATCTCTGCTCTGAACATCTCTGTGCGTCAAACCACTGATTAAGATCACTCACACGAAAAAACACTTGGTGGCCAGAGAGGAATATGTGTCACCCTTTTTATTGTTACTTAATCTTGCTACTTTACAAAAGTGATATAAAGATGGAATAGAAAACAATGCCTGCAGAGCCTAGCTTCTCAAGTTTCCACATTATCATACAGGTAGCTCAGGGTTAGAGGAGAGTACGAGGGATATATGCTAACTCCACCAGACGACGTCATATGGGACGGATTGCATTTCTCTAGCCATAAAACATTCATGCAATGAATCACTTACGATATCAAAATACAGGAGAGCTGGCTGGATACAAAGAATAGAGTTATATCGCATTCCTATGAAAATACTTGCTTCTGACAATCAAAGGAATGAAGAAAAATACGTAATGCATCTGAAATGGGCTGAACAAAGGATATACATATCAGAGGATACTGGTGCAGAGCTATTAGTTTGTTATTGAACTATGCATCAGTGTTTCCTTCAGAAGGCCAACAGATAGTGCTATCACTCTGATATACTGACCTATAATGTGGAGGTTTTTTGTCTAGACTGGGCTGGAGTAACCAAAAGCTTCCGAGTGCCGGGGAAAATATTTCACTTAGAAATGTCTTTTTCATCTCAAATTCAGTGCGTCATGGAATGATGAACTCACAGAGAAAGTTGCCCAACAATGCAGTTAGCTTCAGCTCTGCGGAGCGATTTGGCGCTTTTCAGTACATTTTTTACGTTATACATTCTGCAATGTGAAAATACTGTTAGAATTATCGATGCATTGACGTGTTCATCATTTTAGCTTTGCAGCTGGTAAAGGTGGAGCTAATTTGAACGACCTTGTATAGTTATTAACTAGTCTATATTCTACTTTATAATACATCATAGTTTATTAGTTTGTTTATATTTGTTATAAAAAATCTGAAACTGTAAAGTAGCCTGAATAGAAACAAATATTATCAAATAAATGTGGTAAAGTTGAACCCGACGGGATGTAGTGGAGTAGAAGTATAAAGTTAATATTCAACTCATGTACCTCTCAATTGTAAAGTATTTCTGTGACCTAAATGTAATTGGTTTCATTCCACCACAGCTAAAACAAGAGCATGGCGTTCTTTACAGATCAAGCCTCTTTATTCTTCTCTTGAAGTACAAGACTGATGCATTTAACTTTAGAAAGGTTTTCTTCCGGACCCCCCTTGAGAATTCAAGGTCCACCCATCAGTTTCACTTTCCGGAAACACGTATGAGAGTTCCTTTGTGCCTTTTAGATGGGTGAATGAGCAAGTGTTTGCCAGCAAGTACACAATACCTTTATTAGGAAATAATATGTCAATGTTAGAGCAGCTGGTCATTTACCCATGTGGTCCAAAAAAAGGAAATCATTTCAAGCATGCTCAATAAATAAGATACATTGGTAAAGTCCAACAGAAATCCCATTTCGTCATCACTTTTTGTAATCTTAGATAATGCTAATTCACTTTTTTTCCAGTGTATTATTCCTTCTATAATGGGAGATTCGGTATCACAATTATGTGGTTTCCAAAGTACTATGAACTAATGGTGCATTCTAGACAACAATAGACAGAGTGTGGTTACGGTCTGCTCATTGTCAGTTTACGGTAAACTAATGGTGCACAGTATTGATATCCAGCAGATAATCTCTGAAGCTCCACCAGAGGCAGGATATGAACATCACTCTATTTGTCACCGCCGGGACTTAGTTCATCCTGACAAAGGGGACCAGGTTCAAACCTATGAAAGATCCTGACAGATATTCAAAGTGGAAAGGTAGCACAGGAGACAGAACCACAGCCTTGTTCCAACGACATATCTCAATTAAATGGAGTAGAAATACAGCACTGGCACCTTTACAGCAAGCATCAGTGAGTCACTTCCCTCTTTTGCTTGGCTTTGTGTCCACTGTTGTTTTTTTCTATTTTCGGGTTTGTTTAGTTCATGTATTAATTTGAGGAGATAATTAATATCAATATGATTGGGCAGTTTCCGGGTTGGTTACTTCCGGTTCCGGTTATTCCAGTTAAATAATGGCCGGTTTTAGCACTTTGGGTTGAGCAGCATTCTCCACTGGGGAGCATCAAAGAGGCTTTGCCGTGAGTGGTTTAACCCTTGTGTTGCCTTAGGGTCATTTTGACCCGAATCAATATTACACCCTCCCCTTTATTTTGATTGTTTGACTTTCATGTGTAATTGTTCTTGTTCGGTAGGTGGTCAACAAACAAACATAAAGTGCACTTAAAACTTGAAAAAAAATTTAATATAATAATTTTTTTTTTGTTTTAATTAATTGCTGGCGTCAAATTGAAAATAAAAAAAAAAATTAAAATATAAATAAGTAAAGGGGGGTGGAACAGGAAACATCGGGTCAAAATGAAAAAAGACATAAATATTGATTCGGGATTGTGTAATATTGATTCGGGTCAAAGTTAAGAATGAACATTTTAAAAAGTTGATAATCGCTGAATTAATTTCTCAAGCAAAAAAGGCAGAGCTCATATCAGCATTATAGCAGAGCTTGTCCACACCTTCCATCCATTAGAGGTGGAGAAAATAATTATAATGTTCAACCAACTCTCAGTGAAAGTGTGTTGAGGGAATATGAACATATCTTACAATTTTTCCCTATGGTCACTCCCAACATCGGTTTTCTCCGTTAATATCACGTGTATTTTCGTAGGACGGTTGAAAAGGACAAAATACTGCATTATGAAGTCTTAACTTCTACAATGCATTATGCATGCATTATGTGCTATGCACGCATTCGACTACAGGCGTTCGCTCCGAACAATGTGATACTGCAGGCACTTGTTTGACCTCAGCTTACGTGCCGGACTAGTCTCACGCCGTCGGACCCGTCTCAACTCGTCTGACCTGGGAGGCGAACAGACACTCGACTATGCGTGTGAGAGTTTCTACATTTGTCTAAGACTCCTCATGGACACGGTTTATTGCAATAAGTCATCATTTGTTCAATACGAGTAAATCCTTTGACACAAGGTGATGTTGATTTTCTTTCTCCCCCTTTAGCCCACAGCAGCAGCTCCCCCGGTCAGACACTGAGGACATGGAGGCATGCTTCACTGTGACAGCTCCAGCTGGACTCGCAGCACGGACCGTCTAATGATCACAGGGCAGGATTCCCTCTTAAGGATACCCACTCCTCTTTTATTGAACACTGAGTAGCGTTGACTCTACTATGCCTTTAATCATGATATGTTCCTTCTTTTTTGAGATGTAACTTTATCGTCTTCAACGAGAGTACAGTGTCAGGTTTTTGTGACGGTCTGAGGCTGGACGCAATATAAATAACAAAAAAAGCACTCTTTAATGAGGCAAAACAGTTCACAAACAAACAAGGTCCAAAAGGGGCAGGCAGAGGATCGTCGGTCGAAGCAGGCAGGATCAGATACGACAGGAAAAAGACACGGAACTAGAGACGACAATCCAACAGCAGACAAGGGAAAGACTGACACAATATATAGGGGGGGAAACACAGGTGTACGACATCAGACAGTAACGAGACAAGAGTGGCTGAGGGCAGGTGCAGGGAATTAAACAATTAAGACAGAGAAGACACAGAGGAGACACAGGAGAAACAGAACCGGGTGTTACATACAGGGGATGTACGTGTATATATCTGGGGAGTTTCAGCGTTTCATCTTAATCCCGATGAAATGTACCCAACAGGATCATTTTTCCCCAGTGTGTATGTCTGTGTGTGTGTGTGGGGGGGTCGTGGCTGTGCAGTTTAACTGAGATATGCGACAGTAGCACTGGTTATGGTGGACCATTAGATAAGTGTCCTTGTGCTCCTGGGCTCCTCTCATCACTCTGGTGTGGCTGGCGGTGGCCGTCTGTCCCTGGGCAGTGTGGGAGGTGCAGGTCCCTGCTTGGTTCCATTACTTATGGCTCTGTCAGTCTGACATCAGGTTCCTCCACCTGTGCTATTCTGCCCGCTACGCTGAATGTCAGTAAAATGTGCGGCAAAAGATAACAACAGTCGTTGACAGAAAAATACTGTGTTGCGTCAGGATGATTTGACGCCTATGAGCGGAGACACCGACGTGATGGCAAACGCCGCAACCTTTCCAGTCAAAACAATTATGATTTGGAAACTGTATTTGACTTTTTAAAGATGTCCTAACAACACAAGAGCATTCATATAGCTTTTATTTGATTTGGGGAAGCCTTAAGTGGGTCAACACGCTGACCCAAACAGGCCAGGACCAAGAGGATGATGTGACTAATGGATCGTGATCTGGGGGGTCTCAGGCCTTTGACAAGCGCAGGACTAAGTTTGAGTGATTGTTCTGACCCGCCCATCCATCAGTCACAATGTGACAAGGCAGGGGCTCGCTCTACGGATAGACAACACTGACCTAGAAGGAGGCCGCTATCCCCTCTGGCCTCAGAAGGCATGCAGTCTCAACTCCACCGCTGCCGAGTGAAGTCGTGCTGAGCTCAGGGAATAGGTGTCCCAGCTGGATTGTAATTTGATATTTTTCGAGGGGCTTTGGATGAACGATGCACTCACAACTGAGAGCACATCTTGTATAAAGAATGACACAGGCAGGTAATTTGACAAGCCCAGTGCAAACAAAAGTGACACTGTAAGTTCAGTTAATGTATTCATGTTATAAATGTCTTCTATGAAAACAGCTTTTTAATGTTGACGCATTTATTTACATGATGAATCATGCCACCATCGACTCAGAGAGCTCAGGAAAAGACCCAGTAGTCTGCATTCAAATGAAACAAGGGTTATTAATCAATACCGTATTTTCCCCCCACTAAGTGAAGCGTTAACTACTGCACTATTTCAGGAACAAGGCATTTGAATGAATATTTGATCAAGCTGAAAAAGAATACATGCATGTTTGACAAGTAAAATCCATCACAATTGTGGGTTAATGCAAATGGCATTCATTCTGCTATTAATGAGGGAGGCTTTTCTGTGTGCCAGCAGAGCAATTTTCCACCGAGAATCACATTAACGCGTTGTTTTTTGATACGACGGTGCAACACGCCTTTTGACGTGAACATGTGATTGGAAGAACACCAGGGGACTCGACAGTGTTTCGAGAAAGGGTGTGATGAAAGATAAATGATGAAATAAAGACCCAAATGAAAGCCAGGAAATACTTCAGACTGTGGAGGAACTCCAAGCCCAATTTGCGTTGGCCTGCCATGTTGCCATGGTGATCTTAACATGTGGAGTAGCCGTTCTGTCAATACGCTGGGCATTTATAACTTGGTAATTGTTTGTAGAAAGAGATTGAAGGAGAATGGGTGAATGTTAAATGAGTTGGCTGTGGGTTGTAAGGACCCAGATGGCTGGTGTTTATTAATAAAGGATCAACTGCCAGAGCACATCAAGAGCCCCATCCCTTGAATGGGGAACGACACATAAAGTAGTTTTAAAGGAACTAAAGATGCATTTTCATGTGCCACATACAATATGTGTATTCTATCTTGCCGATTGACTGGGAATATGATTATTGAAAGAACATACATCCGTCTATCCTCAAAGTTTCATTTCATATCATTAGGTTTTTCATGTGTGTTAATTAAGACTGGACATTGAGTTTAAAACGTCCCCAGCGTTTTCTTGCCCTGCCGTTAGATAGTGGTTGTTAGTTTATGACCTTCTATGGACCTAGTGGAGCTGAATGTGGTTATATCTTAACCCTCCTGTTACCTTTCGGGTCAATTTGACCCCATTCAATGTTTAATGTCGGTGTTCTTTGGGGTCAATTTGACCCCAGGCTGTTTTTCACTGTGTCAAACATATAAGAAATATCAACTTTTTAATATATTTAAAGGGCTATTTAGGTAGTCAATAAACAAACATAAAGTACCTCACACTTAAACTTGGGAAACAATATTAATTCTAATAATTTTCTGGAGGTTTTAATTGCTGGGGTCAAATTGACCCCGAGGGTAAAATATGTCAGCAAATGTAAAGGTAACAGGAGGGTTAAAGATGTATGTTAAGTCAGTGCGAAAAGGCAGTTAATTTAACATGTCACTTTAACACACATTACACTTTAACACACACGTACAGTACCCTGTCTACAGCACTGTTATCTGTTTGTGCACTTTATTTGATCTTATACCACTATAAATGTGGTATCTGTTCGCACTATGTTGACTGTTGATTGTTGTTGATTGTTGTTGTTTATTGTCTGTCTAATGTACACACCAGCCGCCAAGTTAAATTCTTTATGTGTCTAACACACATAGAAAATAAATGTTTCTGATTCTGATTAAATAGTGGAAATGCTTAATTTTTTTCAAACTGTAAGGCACAAATGACCATATGTTGATGTGTGTAAATAACAACCCAATTAGACAACACATTTTCAAGAGATATAAATAGTACAAAGAAGGAGTCTTTTATGGAAATACAGTATAAAATACTACCATCGAGTCAGTTTAATTCCTGATCAAATGAAAAAAGTCATGTTTAAAGGCCTGTATGGCAGTTGTTATTTATGTTATGATTCATTCAATATGTATGAGGTGATGAAAATGAAAATGCCAGACTTAGACACACGCCTCTGTGTATGAAGGTAATAGAGCTCTTAGTAAAACCTCCAGTTATTTGTATGAATACGATTGTGTGGGAGTGTGTGTGTGTGTGTTGCGCACACACACTTCACAACACTGATCCAATTGTTTACAGAACATGTTAGAGTTACAAATCATGTCAATGAGTGTAGCCATAATGTGTGATGATGTCATTCCAAAGCCCAGTGAAGTGCAGCGAGTGAACGTGTTTCTTTGACGTGTGCATTCTGTGGTTACGTAGAATAAGACAGCAGATTAGGAATATTATTACATGTGTAGACTGTAATACAACATATGAAATGGAGTCTGGACTTTTTGATGTCTGGAGTTAGGGTTTACTGCTAATCGGCCTTTTCAAGCTGTTAAAGTTGGGGCAATTAGATCGTGCTGAAGAGGACACGCTATGAGAGACGCTATTGTGGATGAGTATTAAAACCGGAGAGGCCTTTTTATTAAGAAACAAACCGCACCTTGAAACATGCCCCTTAAAAGCTTCACAGTCCTCAAGACACATGAAGAGGAGAAATTAGCTGATCGACATTGAATTCACAAGCATTTGTTAGACACTCCCACAATTATACGATACCTTTGAAATAATGTCTGAGATGGATTCAAGCAACTGTCTTTTTAGAAAACAGAATCGTAATATGTAATATTATAATCTATGGTAATATTGCCCAACCAGCACTCAGTCCCCGCAGCCACTTTATCAAATATCATACCACACACCGTGTTTATGAGTGGAACCTTGCCTGTAAACTTCAGGGAAATTAGTGTTCAGAACACCACTAATCTGAATGCATCTTCCCCACAATGAAAGATTTGACTCAGATATTAAGTTAGTGCATAAAGTACTCATGAATCCCAAACACAGGGCACTCAGAAATATTGAAGACACAAAGTTACGCTTGTAACCTGGATTCAACATTCAGCCATATTCTCCCCTCCTGCTCAGTTAGCTTAATCAGGCTTGATGGTACAGTACAGTGGGTCTAAATGTAGTCTCTCCAGGAACATTCCTCTCCTCGTTGTTGCTGTGGGGCGAAGCTTAGGTTTTCAGATCCTCCACGGTCACACGCACACGATGGGAGGCAGTGGAGCTGAAATGCACTCCGATGTCACACTCCTCTTACCGCCTCCCCACCAAACCCTCAGTGCCACACTCCCCGTTTCTTTTTCTCTCCCCCTTTCCTTTATCTCTCCATGGACTGGGATTTTGTGGATCAATTACTCGGGGAAAACCCCGGAGGAAACAAGATTCTGTGTTCAGAGGTTCAATTTCTAAAGTCCACTCTCATACGGATCAGGCACACACATCTCAAATTCAAACTGGATCATTAATGGCAGAAACTTGCAAATTCTCCTTTTTTGACACAGATATAAAAAAAAAACATTTTCAACATGGGTTTTTCACACTGCACTCTGGGGAGGTGTTCTCCTTTTTAATTTGTATCTGTGCCTCTATGAAAATTGCAAAAATATAAAAAGACACTCAAAGGACCCTCAGGCAAACCATTATTATATTTGCCATGATTTGATTTTTAGGCAGAACAAGTAGAAAAGCCATCTCACTACAATACATATTTTATATTTTTAAATATGCCTCTGGGCTATCGACTAACGAGCAGCAGTGGCAGTTGTCATTGTACCTTTAAATTAAATACTTAATAAACAATAACTTGTCTGTTTTCAAAGGAGAATTTTGAGAATTATAATAAATTCTCATTCCTAATAACTCAATAGGTACATTGAACTTCCTGATGATGACAAGTTACTTTTACTTTACGCAGACCAATACTATCCATATGTCTAAAATCTGTGTGGATCTGAGCAGACTGCATTAAGCAGACAATGCACGATGATAGATACTTTCTCAGTAGTGTGAGGCATGTCAAACACCATTATGGATATGTTTGTTTGGCATACACAAGAGGATTAGAAGCTGCTTCTGCAAAAGTAATAGTTTCTGCCTCAAATAAAGATGAGAGAAACACCAAGGACCTTCTCGTCTGAAAGATGTGCGTTGACAGAGGAGAGTGAATGGCGAGTTTTCCCAAGAGGAATACAAAGTACAGCGGGACAAGTCGTGGCCCTTTAGTTGTCATGGTTACATAAGCAAAACTCAATCCCAGTCCCATCACAATGGGTCATAATTCAACAAAGTGATGAACAAATATAATCAAGGGAGGAAGAAATATTCTGATGTCAACGGTACCCAGAGTACCTGGAGATGTAAATTAAGGAGACCAAAGATACATTTCAAACCTTACATCAGATGAAAATACTCACACCAAACTGAAAGGCTGAAACTAGTCTATACAATGGAAATGACACATACGGTATGACAGCTGTGAAGATGGAGGGTTTTCAACACAGAATAGTTGACTACCTGATGAACATTTTGGAATAAACTTGGCGTACTTCAAAATCAAAGAAAAGGCTTACATTTATTAATCAGAGCACTTAGAGAACACATCTGAGATCAGAGCACTAGATATGCAATCAGCCAATAACGGTAGTCTTTATACTATTTGTCAACCTACGTGGATCAATGAGTCAGAAGTCGGTCGACGTGGTCAATCCAATTTGACTTTGTGAATACTTAGTACAACAACACTGTAATCCATCTGTTAGGCGTGTCTCGGACTGATATTGTAAGCCTTAATTAAATGACATGCACAAGTACAAGTAAAGATTTATATGGTAAAAATATATGTACATTTTTAAATCAAATGCATTTTGAGAGTCAAATGAAAAGGTGAGAATGTATCTATTAAGAATAGACAACAATAAGGGGATCCTCCCACAACAAGCAGCCATCCCTGACCCACCATCTTAATGTCCGGTACCCTGTTCATGTTACACCTTTTTGCTGTCTGCAAAGGGAAGAAATATCAGATGCCATTGCCGGAAATTTGCTGTAATAGTCTTTTTCCCAGAGAGGAAAATAAGAAGAAGTAGCAGTATTCTTTGAGCTTTAACGACGAATAAAAGGTATTTTGGTGAGGAATCTTTCATGTAAATAAAATGGTGTTTGTTTACAATGAGAACTGCACAGGGTACCTTTACAGATCCCTTTGAAAAATGTGACACTTGAGTGGTATGATTACAAATAAATCCAAATTCTGTTGTTTTTATAAGCTGGGGTATTATCATTATTTGTTTTTCATTTCGAAAAAATAACCAAGAAGGGGGACTGATTATTTTGCTTTCCAAGCAAACCTCACGAGGTTTTATAATTTATATAGAGAGGTTATTCATTATAATGAGGTTCTTGAAATATTAAATCAGGTTTGTTTTTTCCCAAAGACTCAATATGCCGTCAGCATGGAGTTTTGGTATGAAAACATTTAATTATACGCTTTTTAAAATTCTATTTCGCAACCAATTAGGCTAACCTACTACTCTTGAATGCAAATTTGAAACAATGTGTCATTAAACAGTTTAATTATAATTTTTAGGGGGTCAAAAGGCCAACGCTCGTGATCTCACAGTGAATATAAATACCAACAAAGGCGCTTATCAATGATAAATGTATGCATGAATGACTTAATTGCTAATTTCCTCTCTGGAAACTACATTTCATCCTGGTGTACTGAATGTTTTTGACAGAAAACAATTGATTATTTACAAAAACATGCTCCCAACCTAACCCTCCCACACACACCCATGTGGTTTCGTCTCGGGATGTTTCTCTGCTATTAGACCAAATAAGTTATGTTCTATTGTATGATACAGCCTCCGGCAGGCTGCTAGTCATGGTTATTGATCAACACTCACCTCCATAATTGCTTTACCGTCTATTTAATTTGCCGTTAAGCTCCTCATTAATTACCATGTTTTTCATGTGGGCATAGCTATTAATCTCTTACTATTTGATCGGTTTAATATGCCTCATGGAGTAGTCTTGACGTCTTCTAAAGTTATCAGAACACATTTGGAAGTCCACTGACTTGTTCTTTAAATGACAATGGACAAGAGGAGGAGGCAAAAATAAAAAAAGTTGTTTATATTTGGAGAAAAACGAGAGAATACTTTCAATTAAGAGAAAATCCTGGAAAAAAATGCTTCAATGTTTTTCTGTGAAATGTAATTTACAGAGTCACAAGCATCTAAAATGTAGATTTTCTTTGAGATGTTTGACACTTGAAGGAAGAGGAATATTTACAAAAATGAGTCTGGTCTCTGTCCAACCTTTCTCTTGCCAAATCTGAAAGCATCTACACACCCTTTTGAAAACTAATCTTGAGTGCCACGGTGAAAATTGACTTTCATACTCAATCTCCCCAGCAATCAATCTTACCGTGGCCGGGTGGAGCCGTTACTATGAAGAAAGAAACATTTCAATTTCTCTCTTCGACTCTTAGTGGCACCCAGCCATGTGGTAGCCTTGGCACTGGATGGAACCATTATGAATGGGCGACAGGGTCTTGTAGAAATAGAGGAATACAATAATTCATCTGAGCCCCCTCAAACAAGCAGATGAGAAAACAGATCTTTGGGGTGGCCGTGGCCGTGGGAGGACAAACGATGTTTGTCCTTGAACTGCTTTTTGTTACCGGGAACTGTTTAGGAAATAATTTAAAATGTTGCCGGTTTGAATGAATGACTCTGTATACTGCATATTATGCATGTGGTGTTATTGCATTTCTTGCTTTATAACAAATAATACCTCACTGTTAAGCATCTCTCATTTCTGATTTGTGATGCCTCCAAGCACCAGAACCCACCACCGCCAAAAGAAAATCAACAAATGTGATGAGAAAGTCATGCTAACCTGAGCGCTGACAGCAGCTTTTGTGATAAGTTACTCAGTTAATATTTTCTGCAAAAGGAAGAGATATGTTTATCAGAGGAAAAGGCTGGAATATTTTACAGATGCAATTCACTTTGAGACTCACTGTTATGTTTCAGAGCGTTCCACTTATTTTCATTTAAAGCATGTCAGCTCACAGAGGGAGATAAATGGATATTTTTTAGTAATAGCGGGGTGCCAAATGAAAAGAAATGGTGCTAGATAGCCTGCCCTCTAAATACAGATGACAGTTTTTTATGTAAATCATATTAATTTACCTCAAGCAAAAACAGCAAACAATTAGCTGGTTCCAGTTTCTTAAATATGATAATTGTTCTCAGTTGTGTCGCATGATTGAGTTGTTGACTGTTGGTCTGACAGAATACTAAGTCTAAATGGACTCAAGGACAATTTTTGAAACCTTTGTCATTTCATGGATAAAATGAGCCATCAATCGACCATTAATTGCATCATAAAGTTATTTCATAATAGTAAAAATATTCCGTACTGGAAATATTCCAAATCAACAATGATAATGTGCACCAGAGGCTTTAACAAGGAATTGCTGTTTAAGTCCAAACTGTCAGCTATACTGTCGGCTATCGTTGGTGATAGGCAAAATGTCAATAAAAGAGAGAGAGAGAGAGAGAAAACTGCTTCCAGTAGATCCATCTCAGAGGAGTGACACAAATCAATGGGTGAGATGCTTATCACGAGTGTGTTAATAATTCATTGCCAGTACATGGCAGGTGTATAATTGATCAAGGGGCGATAAGTTGTGGTGATAAATATTTCAATGGGAGGCTAAAAGTGAAAGAAAGAGCCCTCAACTGTCAACAGACCCCGAGCGTTCTCAACACGAGACACTGGTCTCATTGGGGCGCCCCAATTGGGCGGTCATTTTCTCTGAATGCCTGTGTGCTGATAGCGGTCCCAGAGATGATGGAGACGGCTCCCATGGTGAAGATCAGAGGGCTGGAACATGCACAGGCTAGCTAACAGCGCATTGTTCAGGTCTATGGATCAACTCTGACATCACAAGGGCCAGACCCTTGGAATTGGTTTGGCTGGGGGGGGGGGGGGGGGGGGGGACACAATCAGGTAAGAGATATAGCAGTCACTTGTGAGGTAATGACGGATTGTGACTCTCTACTACTCACTGAATGTATTGTCTGTTCTGTGGAGGGAATTAAAAACATGTAACGTACGGGCATCCAACCTCTGGGATCTAACGAGGCCATACTGAGGTAGAAACCCAAATACTGAAGCCACTTGCAAATGTTGCAGTGCCATGCTGTCTCCTATCTCCTCCAGTCTTGCAACATTATCACGGTACTATAAAAGGCCACTTTTCCTCGACATTTATGAGCACAGTCACCTTAGTCAATCCAACACCAGATTGTCAGCCCTGGATTTAATATGGATAATAGTTATTCCCAAAGGTTGAAAGCTTCTATCCTCTTTCATTTATTACTGATGGAATGATTGTTTGTGGTCAGCAGGAGTGCGCTTGGTTGCACCCTAACCACACAAAACAATTATGTCAGAGAGTACCGGAGTCGCTGAAACAAGGTGAGGAGCTCCAGCAAACACAAGATCGTCAGGGGGCTTCAGTTAAAATGTATAAACTGCGCTGCATCAAATAGCATAACAAGGGACAAGGGACCTATATTCAGTATGGAACTATCAAATCACAGCTGATACATGATCCTATTAATAAAATCAGTATCAGCAGATTCTGCACCAATAGCAGAGCGGAACACATTGTCTCGTTAAGCTTTAATATATCGTTTTAAGCAAGACCTTCATTATTTAGATCAGGCTCAAATATTAAGGAGCATCTGTTCTATACAAATATTGACTAAATAGCAATCTCTTCCTAAATTACTGCTGTTTTTTATTAAAGTTGTACAAATACATCTCAAAGCAAAGTCAGATGGTGCTTTGAACAGAGTAAATGGGAGCAATAAATACAGTTTACAAGAAGCTGAACCACTGAATTGAACACAATGTAAAATGTATCAAACAGTTAACGCATAAACGATCTTTTCAGCACAGGACTTGCACAACATCTCTATTTGTTGGTTTTGACTGTACTTCATTGTTACTAATTAAATTAAATACATGGAACAACTCATTATAGGTAATTATTTGTCATTAAACAGGGAACTGTGCGAGAAACAAATGAAAAAATAGTCTTTGAAAGCCTGTGTTTTATGTGGTAGTACATAAATATGCATTTGATTGAATTCAATATTACACTTTTATACATCGCTGAAAGCCATCAACAACTCGTGAATATTCCTCAGAGTACATCACCAATGAACAGAATTTAATTAATAAAGTTGTTTCTGAAGTTTCCAATGTGATTAATTCACACTTAACGCAACAGGGGAAATTGTAGCAATGCAACTCCAGATGAAATATTTTACTGAGGCAAGAAAGAGAAACAAAACAGTCAATTTGTAAGTAAGTCTTCATTTTGTAAAATAAATTGTATTTTTCTTTTTCCCCAAATGAAACTAAACTCTTCATATTAGCCTTGATGTGAGACCTAATATACAGAACCATGCTGAAACTAATCCTTCATTGTTACTGGATTTACAAAGAAGCTGCTTTTGTTATGCTATGAGCGTTGTGGAGGACCCAAACGCACGCAACACAGTAGCTTCAGTATTCAATTCAGGATCTTATTAACCTGAAGTCACAAAACCAAAAAAACAACAAACAAACAAATCTCAACACGGGGGAACTGGCAGTCTCACTCCAACGTCGGGAGGGCAACTCCACCGAGCCTGTGGAGTCGGGAGGAAACTCAACCGAGCCTGTACGCTGCTGATGAACAACTGGTCTTGCACGACCTGACAGTGAGCCAGAGAAAGACATGGTCCCTATAACCACTGCTGGTGATTGCGAACTCAACACAGCTGGTCCAATGGAAGCGGGCGTGGCAGTGGGCGGAAACCGGGGGTGGATACTATAGACAGACAACACCACACAGACAGAAGGGAAACAAGACAGGGAATCACACACTAGGAGCAGACAGGAACCCTAACAGTACCCCCCCCTCAACGGGAGCCTCTTGGCGAACTACCAGGTCTAACGGGGTTCCGGTGATAGGCAGTTATGAGGCCTGGATCTAAGATTCGGGAACGGGGAACCCAGCACCGCTCCTCCGGACCATAACCCTCCCAGTCAACCAGGTACTGATACCCCCTACCACGGCGACGGACCTCCAGGAGGCGATTGACCAGAGAGAGGTATCCCCTCGATGAGCCGGGGGGGTGGAGGGGGGTCTGGCGGTGGATTAAGGGGGCTAGAGACAACGGGCTTGAGGATGGAAACATGAAAAACGGGGTGAACCCTCATGGAACGTGGCAATTGAAGTTTCACCGAGACAGGGTTGATGATGGAGATGATGGGAAAAGGGCCGACATATCTGGGGGAGAGCTTCTTGCACTCAGTGCGAAGGGAATGTCCATGGTCGAAAGCCAAACCGATTGCCCGACCTGGTAGGTGGGAGCTGGAACTCGATGTCGATCCGCCACTCTCTTATTTTGCTCAGCTGTGCGAAGCAGGCGGCCCGAGCCACTTTCCACATGCGCCTACAGGCGGGCATTGCTCAAAACGGATGGGACCGCAACCTCGACCTCCTGGCTCGGGAACAGGGGGGGCTGATAGCCTAAAGAGGCCTCGAAAGGGGATAGCCCGGTGGCGGTGGAGGAGTGGGAATTGTGGGCGACGACCCAAGGGAGATGACGACTCCATGAGGAGGGACTGGTGGCGATCACGCACCTAAGGATGGCCTCGAGCTCCTGGTTCATCCTCTCCGTCTGGCCATTAGTCTGGGGATGGAATCCTGAAGAGAGACTGGCCGTGGCGCGAGAGTGTGGCAGAAAGCCTTCCAAAGCTGGGAAGAGAACTGCGGTCCGCGGTCCGAAACTATGTCCGCCGGGATGCCATGAAGTCTGACTACATGCTGGACCAGTAAATCGGCGGTCTCGCAGGCTGAAGGAAGCTTGGGCAGGGGAATGAAATGAGCCGCTTTCGAAAACCGATCCACCACCGTCAGGATGACCGTATTCCCATCAGACGGGGGGAAACCAGTAACAAAATCTACCGCGATGTGCGACCACGGTCGATGAGGCACAGGAAGTGGTCGTAGTAACCCCACGGGTGGTCGATGTGAAGTCTTGTTGCGGGCGCACGTCGTGCATGCCAGCACGTATGCACGGGCGTCCCCCTCGAGAGACGGCCACCAAAATGAACGGCGGAGCCAACTTATCATCCGACGGATGCCAGGGTGACCAGAGAGACGGGACTCGTGGGCCCACCGCAGGACTTGGGACCGGACAGCCAGAGGAACAAACAGGCGGTTCAGGGGGCCCCCTCCGGGGTCAGGTTGAGTGTGCTGAGCCTCGCGTACCACCCTCTCGATCTCCCAGGTAACCGCACCAAGCATGCATGAGGCGGGTAAGATGGTGTCGGGAGTGGATTCCCCCTCCTCCGGGGCAAACTGACGGGAGAGTGCGTCTGGCTTGGTGTTCTTGTGCCCTGGCCGGAAGGTGATAGTGAATTTAAACGGTGAAGAACAACGCCCAGGGCCTGGCGGAATTGAGGCGTCTCCGACTGGATATACTCAGGTTCCGTGATCGGTCCAGACTATGAAGGAAGCACCGATCCTCCAGCCAGTGCCTCCACTCCTCCAAGGCCAACTTGACTGCCAACAGTTCACGGTTGCCACGTCATAATTCCTCTCCGCCGGGACAGTCTACGAAAAAAGCACAAGGATGGAGCTTGGGTCGGAAGCTGACCGCTGGGAAAGTACAGCTCCGACTCCGGTGTCGGCGTCCACCTCGACGACAAATTGGCGAGTCTCGTCCGGTGGACCAGGATCGGGCCAGACGAACCGCTCCTTGAGGCCACGAAAAGCCCTGTCGGCCTCTGGGGTCCACGAAAACGGCACCTTGGAGGAGGTGAGTCGTGTCAATGGTTCTGCCGCTCGGCTGTAGTCCCGGATGAAACGCCGGTAAAAATTTGCGAACCCCAGAAACTGCTGGAGCTTCTTTCTGGAGGCAGGCACCGGCCAATCCGTTACTGCCTTAACCTTCGCGGGGTCCTTCCTAACTTGACCCTCCTCAATGAAGATTCCCAGGAACTGTACAGAAGTGACGTGGAACTCACATTTCTCCGCCTTAACGAAGAGTTTATTCTCCAACAGTCGTTGCAGGACCAGGCGGACATGGTTAGTGTGCTCCTGGGGATTCGGGGAGAAAATGAGAATGTCGTCAATGTACACAAACACAAAACGGTTAAGGAAATCGCGGAGGACGTCGTTCACCAGGGTCTGGAAAACGGCAGGAGCGTTAGTCAACCCGAACGGCATTACCAGGTATTCAAAGTGTCCCAGGGGTGTATTAAAGGCCGTCTTCCATTCATCACCCTCACGAATTCGGACCAGGTGATACGCTACGTGGAGGTCCAGCTTAGTGAAAACCTTGGCACCTGCTAAGGACTCACAAACAGAGGAGATTAGTGGTAAAGGATATTTATTCCTGATGGTGATCTGATTCAGACCTCGGTAATCAATGCAGGGACGGAGGCTCTTATCCTTCTTGGAAACAAAAAAGAAACCCGCTCCCACAGGTGAAGATGAAGGGCGTATGATTCCCGCAGCAACTGACTCTGTAATGTACCTCTCCATAGACTCACGTTCTGGCCGGGAGAGATTAAATAGCCGGCTAGTGGGAAGTGGAGCACCCGGGAGCAGGTTGATGGCACAATCATAGGGACGATGAGGAGGAAGTGAAAGGGCCTCCTTGCTGAATGCCTCTCCCAAATCTGCATATTCTCGGGGCACTGCCGCGTCTCTTGAAACGGTGTCCGGTCTGCTGGGCGAAGAAACCTGATGAGGCACAGCAGATCTGAGGCAGCGTGAGTGACAGGCGGAACTCCAGCCGGTGATCCTGCCCCGAGCCCAGTCGATCTGAGGATTATGGGCCCTGAGCCAGGGAAGTCCCAGGACCAAAGGTGTCAGGGGGGACGGAAACACGCAAAAACGGGTCGTCTCACTGTGATTGCCGGACACGTGCAGGGTAATTGGCTGAGTCCAGTGCGTTATCTCCGCCAGTGAACTACCAGCCAGTGCGTTCACCCGCAAAGTGCACTCTAGTGCCTCGACAGGAATTCCTTGGCTCTTAATAAACCCAGTGTCCAAAAAGTTCTGTTCAGCCCCAGAATCAATCAGAGCCAACAGTTGCACTGGCCCAGATGACAAATGCAGGGTGACGGGAAACAGTGCTTGAGGCCCAGAATGGGGAATTCTCCTGGTGTTATCGCTCGCCAGCACCCCCACTCTTACTGGCGAGCTCTCTCCTTTGGCCGAAACGAGCAAACGGTCATGCGGTGACCCGTGGTTCCTCTCCCGACGGCGTTCCCGCATACGGTTATCCAACCTGACTGTGAGGGTGATGAGCTCCTCGAAAGAGTCTGGCTCCTCCCGGACGGCGAGTTCATCCTCAGAAGATCCGACAGACTGCAGCGGTATATTCCCTTCAGCGCCTCACTGTCCCAGCCTGACTCCGTGGCCAGAATCTGGAACTCCACGGAATATTCCGCTACACTGGAGGAACCCTGGCGAAGACTGAGAAGTCGCTGAACAACGTCCCGGGTGTACACCGGGTGATCAAATACCCTCTTGAATTCCTCCACGAAGCGCTCGTAGGCGACCCGAGCTGAGCGTCTGTGGAGCCATGCCTCAGCCCAGACCAGCGCCCTGTCGCGAAGTAACGCCACCATATACGCCACCTTCGCATTGTCCGATGCGTACATGCGGGGCTGCTGACCGAAAACAAATCCACACTGGAGCATGAACCCTCTGCAACCTCCGGATGCTCCACCATAGGGCACGGGTGAAGGAACAAAAGACTCATGGGTGCTGGACAACTCCCCGTCATCCGAGATCGGCTCTGCTCGAGGTGAACGGCGCCGTGTGAACTCCTGTAACAGGCCTCCTATCTCCGTCATCTGGGTCCCGAAAGTTCGCTGGGACGTCAGTAGGTCCTCCAATACCTGGTGGTGTCGGCCGAGGAGGACACCTTGAGAGCTAACCGCCCTCTGCAGATGATCCGCAGAAAGTGAAGCTGCTGCTGCGGCTGGGTCCGTCATTATGGTCAGGTCGTTCTGTTATGCTATGAGCGTTGTGGAGGACCCAAACGCACGCAACACAGTAGCTTCAGTATTCAATTCAGGATCTTATTAACCTGAAGTCACAAAACCAAAAAAACAACAAACAAACAAATCTCAACACGGGGGAACTGGCAGTCTCACTCCAACGTCGGGAGGGCAACTCCACCGAGCCTGTGGAGTCGGGAGGGAAACTCAACCGAGCCTGTACGCTGCTGATGAACAACTGGTCTTACCGGAACGACCTGACAGTGAGCCAGAGAAAGACATGGTCCCTATAACCACTGCTGGTGATTACCCGAACTCAACACAGCTGGTCCAATGGAAGCGGGCGTGGCAGTGGGCGGAAACCGGGGGTGGATACTATAGACAGACAACACCACACAGACAGAAGGGAAACAAGACAGGGAATCACACACTAGGAGCAGACAGGAACCCTAACAGCTTTACCCTTTAACAGGAGCATTCATCATCGTATGCATCATCCTTCATGAATTAAACAAACATAATACAAACACCCCTAATTAGGACCCAGAATAACCATAGATTGAACCTTAACGTCTACTTATGCTCTTTTTTTAACAGAATACATTAACAATATTCAGCTTTATTTAGCTTTAATTCTCTTAAGCAGATGGGACGTCACATGAAAGAGCAGAGGGGATTCTTTTCACTGGGAGACAAACAAAGCTTGAGAAATAATAAAAGATGCTACACAAGCAGAGTTACCTTATTCAGTTCATGCTTTGTCAAAAAGAAAATCTGGCTGGTTATAAAAGCACAGGAAGAGAAAAAGCTGTTTTTACAAACAAAATATATATCTCGTCTGCACAGGCTTTTTTAATGGTTGCTGGGACTCTTGCATCATCTTTTTTGTGAGGTTTTGGATTTCTTCCGAAAAGTCAAGGTCACCTACATATGATAAACACAAAACTCCTTTAAATTGTGAGAGGAAAATGTTCATCTTTTACTGACACATCTGTTATATTTAGACTGTACCCTATGAAGTCTGTATTACCCGGTGACGTCAACAAAGTCTCGTTATCCAAATGACATATCAAGAGTGTAAAATGCCTCGAAATACATCGGCTAGAGGATGACTGCGGAAGAAGAGGAAAACCGTGGGAATCAACGACAGTATATAATCCTTTCTGAAACATTGCCTCAAATAAAACTTGATGGCAAACAATTAAAATGAAGATGTGATCACTTCCATATATTCCTAGCTCTCAATGCGTGATCATCGTTTGGATAAAAGGGAACCCTGCACAGCTCTCAGATACCACAGGATGCATTTAATATTCTAATCTGTGGAGTTGAGCAACAAGGCTGAAGATATTTGACTGTCCTTCTTTCTCTGCTCACATTTTAATGCCTCCCCCCCCCCCCCCCCACACACACACACACACTGCGTCATAGAGGATTAAACTATAATGTGAATTCTTTATTCTCCCTTTCGTAAATTCCACTCAATTATCCCTAACCTGGGCAAATCTTTTATGTTATCATATAATTGAGTGATCATAACTCAGCTGGAAGACACAGATGGAGATTGGGAAGTCCCTGACCTTAGCTGATGCCTATTGACATAGCTCCCTTTTTAAGATTGAATTATGGCTTTGCCATATGTGCCTTGAATCCTATTTTCTAGAGCCATGGGCCATATGTTAATTGAGGATTTTAATTAAATATCTCCAACTTTATAAAGACTTTAAATGACGACTTGCTGTGCAGCTACAGGCAGAGTAATACTTATTTGACTGCTGTTGGTTGGATATCTGAACCACTGGTATCCCTCTGGGCTGGAGAATCAATATCGATCTAATGGGGGCACGTAACATGAGAATATTGGGCAATTATCAGTGAAGGGATATGATTAGTATCATCGTTTTTTAACCTATCAGCTTTCAGCAGAAGCAAATCTGGCATCTTCTTGAATATTAAATAGAAAAATTAATTTGACTCAGGGACCATATCTCACCCTCTCTGCCTCTGGATTTGATGTTGTTATTAAAATGTGAGAGCATGGCATCTCACGCAGCTCTCATATTAAAGTGTAACATCCGAACATTGTTATCATTGTCACGCCGGTTAAATAAATACATATTGGAACTAGAACGGGCACTCGGTAGCGCGCATACCTTCACATATCACAAGATTGGGCATTGAATTATGAACATGTTGGCATTAGTTGCATGCCAATTGGATAAAAATTGACCGTGCTATGGTAAAAAGAAGATGTTGACCTTTTCATGACCTTGACCATGACCTTTGACCCGGTCGATCCCAAAATCTAATCAAATGGTCCCCGGATAATAACCAATCATCCCACCAAATGACATGCGATTCGGTTTAATACTTTTTTACTTATGCGAATAACACGCATACAAATAAATAAATAAATACACGGCGATCAAAACATTACCTTCCGCATTTTCAATAACATCTCTCTATTTTTTCAACATGAATACATAAAAGAAACTAGAAAAGTGCACTCAATAGACTACAGATCTCCCCAGGTGTGTCGGCAGCGGCCGCTGCTGGACTGCGTGCTAAAGGAAAACAACCAGTGCTGCAAAGCGCCGTCAAGAAGACTTCATTCAGATATTTAAAAAAAAAACAAGCGGTGATATTACGCTACAAAAGCAATAGGCTAGTAGTTGTCATACAATACACTTTATGTGACTGTGCCAAACACACTGGTGAACTCACCAAGCCTGCTTAGCGAGGCTCAGTCGTGTGTGCACTGCTCGATCTGTTAGCTGTTAGCCAAACACACTGTTTCCGCCCTACTTTGTCTCTGGCAGCAGCGGCTATGGAGGTCAGCGATGCACTCGGCTGTGTGATCAGCAGCAGCCCCTACTGGCCAAGGGCCGCGTCAGGGTGGCGGGTGAAGAGTCAGCAGGCAGTCAATGGCCGTATGAAACAGGCACATAAAAGGTGTTGTGAGAAAATGTGTATACACCACGAGAGGGCATGCAGCCATAACTGGAGGCCCAAAATATGACGCGGTTTGCTGCAGCAGAAGGAGAGATTAGCCGTGGACAGACACAGAGGTCACGCATAACCTCTCCCCAGCCTTATATTACAAACATATAGTGGCATGACAACAACAATACATTTTACAGTTGGTGAAAGTTAATACAAGACACATGTATTGTGTACACAGAAACCATACAAGCTATTGTAATGTAAATGATGCTCATAATGAGAAAAAACATGTTAATACTATACTTTGAATTTTATATAAACATCTTGGAAAACATAAGTGGAAAGCATTCCCAAGCCAGGTTACCCTGAAGCATGTTCCAGAAGCATCAACTCGACGACATGGTCTTCTTTCATGGATACCGTTTGCTCGTCATGGATGTGTTGACGCGAGCTTGGAAGCTGTTATGGTATCTTCCATTTTAGAACTTCTCATTCATGTTAGCGTTAAGCGTTTAAGTACATTGTATTCTTTACATCGGAAATACTCGTTTGACAAACCAAACTATTAGGATTTTTGATACAGTTGAAAGCTTAGAACAAGCTATTACAGGAAATTGAGTTGGGATTGTTTCATCAAACTGAGTATAACTTCAAACCAAATGGAGATCAAATAAAATGCAACCAATTAAACACTTACGAATGCAGATTATGGGCACATAATTTATTTTGAAATGAATGCAAATACACATGCAGTTACAGTTATAGCATTAGCTGTAGTCGCTTATGTGTCTGCCGGGCTCTGAAACTGGATTAACTAGAACGGGCACTCGGTAGAGCGCATACCTTCGCATATCACAAGATTGGGCATTGAATTATGAACATGTTGGCATTAGTTGCATGCCAATTGGATAAAAATTGACCGTGCTATGGTAAAAATAAGATTTTGACCTTTCCATGACCTTGACCTTGACCTTTGACCCGATTGATCTCAAAATCGAATCAAATGGTCCCCGGATAATAACCAATCATCCCACCAGATTTCATGCGATTCAAGAAGATTTTGACCTTTTCATGACCTTGACCTTTGACCCGATCGATCCCAAAATCTAATCAAATGGTCCCCGGATAATAGATAGATAGATAGATAGATAGATAGATGTATACTTTATTACCTATGTTATTAATTACGTTATTAATAACCAATCATCCCACCAAATTTCATGCGATTCGGTTTAAAACTTTTTTTGTTATGCGAGGAACACGCATACAAATAAATAAATACACGGCGATCAAAACATAACCTTCCGCATTTTCAATGCGAAGGTAATGAGGCTAACAGTCAGTCGGAATGCAATACATACATGTCAAAAACAACATGACCTTGCAGACGACCAACATTATAGTGCACCGATGAAATAAAAAGAAGCGGGGGTATCCATAAACCTTGCACTCGCCTTCGCAATGCGGTTGGCTACCTAAACATATAAAGGGCCACCTATTTTGTGTGCTCTCATAAACCTCTCGCTGACATTCCCCTCGTGGATGACATCCAAGCAGACAATCTCACTCGGTGCCTCTGGATCCTGTTGGGCTAAGATGACTGATAACTATCTCCAATTTCCACAGGCCTTCTCAGATCTTTCCTGAGATTGGCCATGATTGGATAAGTGGTGGAGAATATGATCAACAGTCTCTCTTTACCAATAATGCTTTTCAGTGAAATAAAGGTATCGTAGGTATTACCTATCCACTGTGATAAACCTTGGCCATAAAAGGTTCTCTCATCGGGTAATTAATCTTGCAGAGGGTGGTTACATTTCATACCGGGCAGAACCCACTGCGATTACCGACATCAGCAGTTTGGCAGAGGCTCTTTTGCTGTCTTTGTCAAATATGGGAGCTGAGTCCGGTGAAATAAAAAAAGGAAACTGACAATGTCCAATGGAGGAATATAGATAATCCATTGTTTTTGCTGACCCAGAGGCTTCGACTGTTTTCAACAGAAGAACAAACACATTTTCACTATTTTCCTCTCAGACAGTCATTGAACATCATGCTGGAAATGAAGCTGTGCTCTGCTCCAGAGATCTTTGCAGTTGCCTTTCATTCATTATTCACTGTGGTTATAAAAGTGTAAACTGACTGCTCTTTGCCAAAAACAATCTCCTCACCAGCTTTCACACACTCGCACTTATTCCTTCACCTCTCTCTTTCACCTCTTCAACTGTTTACTCTGAGGAAGCTTCTGCACCACACAGTGTTCGAAGTGACAGGTTTTCTATGTGTCATATCTCTGGAGGTGTCTGGTGCCACTTGAACGTTCACACCCTCTCTCAATGTCACAGCTTCCAGCTACGGGACGAGCCAACAGGCCACAGCAAATATTGTCCTTGTGTTTATTTATTTTTTGTGTCACCCCCATGCCGCCCTGAACCGCGGGGCGCACTGTTGAGCTACGGGGAAAAACAAAGTCACGTCTCTGACCTACCTACTACCATACCTACTACTGTATGAAAGACATGAAAAATATCACTATTTCACCGTTAGATCATCCAATTAGAGTCGAGACTTTGTTACATGATATTCATAGTTTTATTTCTTTGTGTTTTTTTTGTATTATTATGCTAGGCTGTACATTTATTTTTTCTTCTCGGATGTATGTGTGAAGCACTTTGTGAGTATTATTTAGAAAATTGCTGTATAAAGAAATATTATTTACATTTTCCAATTTATTTTAATTTATTTAATTTAATTTATTTAACCAGGAAATGCCTCATTGAGATTAAAAATCTCCTTTACAAGAGTGTCCTGGCCAAGACAGCAGCAGTAGCACGTCACACAAAGTTCCATACAATACAACATAAAACAGTGACAGACAACATATAAAACGAAAAACAAAATCACAGCATGAATAAAACCAAAACTAAGACTCAAGTCAACACGACCCAGCTTACACAGGAGCACATACCTCCGTCATATAAAACATCTACAGCTAGATGAATTTCCCTCCAATATTTTCAATCTATTTTTAAAAACACCTAAGGAGACCGGTTCCCGGAGACCCAGGTCTGTCTGCAATATTGATATACACAACAATATGGCATCTCGCATGCAAAAATATGGAAACTGATTTGCATACAGGTCAAATTCGGGGGTCGGCTGTAGCTCATGGGGGAGAGCGGTCGTTCCGTAAGCACAAGGTACCCGCGTCGAACCCCGCCCCCCCCCCCATAGTTGCATGTCCATATCTTTAAAAAAAAAATGAAATCCCCATCCAGCCAATGTGTTTATGTTTTGTCAACAATCTACCAATATTTCATCATCGATCAGATATATTGATCTGTATCTAGATATATTTCGACAGTGTGCCAATACCAAGCACTAGACACTGACCGCATGATGGGTTATTTTGCCATGATGTGACAAATCCACATTATTTATAGGTTATTTCGAATAGTAATGATACATTTCTGTGTTTCTGCTATCTGTTGGATTCATTCGGTCACTCAAGGCTGCCGACCATTAACCCTTGTGTTGCCTTAGGGTCATTTTGACCCGAATCAATATTACACCCTCCCCCCTTTAGGATTAATTTGACCCCATTCAATGTTTAATGTCGGTGTTCTTTCGGTAGTCAACAAACAAACATAAAGTGCCTCACACTTAAACTTGGAAAACAATATTAATTATAATAATTTTCTGGAGGTTTTAATTGCTGGCGTCAAATTGAACCCAAAGGGTAAAATATGTTAGTAAATATAAAGGTAACAGGAGGGTGAAACATTGAATCGGGTCAAAATGACCCATAGGCGGGGGGAGGGTGTAATATTGATTCGGGTCAAAATGACCCTAAGGCAACACAAGGGTTAACGGCCTCATGGTTACCGAACATAACAATGAATTTAAATACTTCCATGCTATAAAGTAATTTGGGGGAAAAAAGTGAACACTCGTACAAACGAGCTGAAGACATAGAATCCATATCCAGAGAGGGAAAGTCGGGGTGTATATCATTATCATCAAAAATCCAGTTATAGCCAGGCTGTTCCACTTTTCTGCAGTACATCAGAAAAAAACTATTTGCAAATAACTTGATTAACTAGTTTTGTTTGAGATTGTTTTATATCCAGTCCACTCTTACCTAACATAATGAATAATTGTGTTCAGGCATTAAAGAACAAAAAGCAGTTGTGGACTCAAGTGAGTGATGGTAAAGTGAGGAAAAGGGAAAGATAACAAATAGAGGAAACTAATTGTAGCGACAGCGCTAAAAGGGTGGCAACAAAGCTTATGGTGGGGTTGGAGATAATGCACAGCGGACCCCTCATTCCAGATAATACAACACACCATTGGACCGGCTTTCCACAGAGGGGAATCCATCAATCCCCCTCCATCAATTATTAATTTCGCTCACCCTCTCTCTCCAGTAGTTACAAGACAAAAGCTTTCAGCTGGAATTGCAGCTGAAATAGGAGAAAAGCTCTTCCGCTCAGTCAGACAGAAGGTGTAGACGTTCCCCAGTAACACGCTCAATATAGAGAGATTTTACCCGAATAGACAACTGTTTATGAAGTTCATAACATGAAATTAAAATATATGCAACTTTAACAAATTGCATACAATAACTGAAAGATCAATATACCCTGTAGCTTTACATCAGCAAGAGAAGCCAAGAGCTTAGAATTGTAAAGCCCATGCAAATCTCTCAGAACAGATCATTAGATAAAGCCCACAGTGGGCAATGGGGTGGATACTATTCATGAGTGATGACTTCTTATGCCTATTATGAGAAGTCTGAAAAGCATAGATTTATGTTACTGTATGCGTCACACCAATCAACAGTAGATCAAGATCCACATCCCTATGTAAGCGTTGCATGTCAAATATATACAATATGCTCATATTTGATTTCCCTTCATTCTCAGCTGGGGTCGTTTATGGAGACTCGATGGGTGGGGTTGATCCCGTTACTGTAGATGTAATTAAGACAGTCTTGCTGGATCTGTAATCCTTAATTATTTGCCAGTGAACGAGATGATACTCGTTTATGGGAGAGCTGTTGAGTCCAATCAGAGGATAAAGAAATCGCTAATAATCAGTTCGGGAACATATAGTTCATTCCTAATTAAATTGGCATTTCAGACAAAAATAAATTAATCCATATAAACTTATTTCATATGGGAGAACTTTCTGGAGGTTATTCAAGGTCAGTGTCTTCCAGGAATGTGCCATGCCTTTAATTGCTTTCATGGGCTTAACTGGCCTTTGAATTAAGACCCCCTCATTAAAGCTGATAGAAGATCTTTGAAAGGACTGTTTACTCTGCAGCAGGTACAACAAGCCATGGTGGCTTCCTGCTGACTGGACAATAAGGAAAAAGGGCAAAGGTTGAAATCCAAAGCAATAACAGATAAATCAATATCGCATCAGCCCGCCATAACTGTCCAGTAATACAACCTTATCACCAGTAAAGACCATCAATACTGGACCGTTCAGCAAAACTGAGGAGGAACTATGACGGCAAGGCAACGATTATTTTCATAATCAATTAATCTACCCGTAATTTTGCAATCATTTTGTCCAAACCCCGATGATATTCAGTTTACTTTCATGAACGACAAAGTAATTGATCAAAATGTTCACATTTGAGAAGCTGGACCCAGTTTTCTAAGGAGGCCTACCAAAGCAAGGCTAGAATGAAAAGACCAGACAAAATGCTTTTCTATCTCAATGTGAGAATCCTAGCAACAAGTTCTGCACTTAAGCCGCCTCTCTGCGGACGGGAGGCTGTTAATTCTGCCGTTTACATTCGTTGAGGAACATTAATCCCCGTAGATGTACAAGCAGTAGCCTTCACTTGTGGTTTGTCCTTTATGTGACAATAAATGTACCCACCATACACATTACGTATCGCCCTTGATGGGACATAAAGAAAAAACTGAACGATTTGTAATTTTCTTTTTTATTTAATGTAGTTTGGATTTTAAAATGGCTTAACCAGCTCTGGATGGACAGATCTCTTCTCTACAGCCTGACCTTGTGGATACAAGGTTTAAAAATGTACTGTACACTCGCCTCAGATGTACGAAGGGTGGATTTCAAGACTCAACAACACATCTTCTGGATCCAGGTTAGAGGATCACACTTTCCTTAGACCCCCACACACTTCAATTAGGGACCTCCACAGGCTTCTCCGAGCAGAGTGCTGAGTTTCTCTTCAAATCCACATGATCAAAATGTATGATTAATGCTTGCTGTCTATCCCAGCTAAGGCTAATCATCCAAAGATTCAAGAAGCCATTAATACCTCTCCGACTGCAGGATTGGAAGGCTGCTTTAAGCACCAATTTATGAGACCTGATACAGCGATCTTTGCACTCCATTGCAGCACGGAAAGGATTCTATTAGAGATGCACCGATACCGATACCCGTCTGATACGGACTTAAACGGCTGGATTGAGTAACAGGGACTATATGCCGATCTGGTATGAAATACCATTATTTTAATGAACAATTTGTTTTTCACTACATTCATATATACACATTTTGGTTGGTTAGATTTCAAGTTACAAAGTTAGAAACGCAATTTTTCAGTCAAGATTGACAGAAAATAATGATCCTCCTCACTTCCGCCCTGTGAGGCGTACAGCCCATTAATTAAACGCCGTTATCGGATTGGTACTTGATCTCGGCCGATACCAAATCCAAGGTATCGGTATCTGGACTGAAAAAGTGATTTATTATGAACACAGCCAGCGACATTAAAGGTAATGGACCCTACAGCATCTTTGAAGCTATATGAATACATCAATGGCAAATCGTCATACGTGTATCTGACTGAAATGTGACGTTTTGGAAGCATCACCATCTCCCAACAGTGGCCACATTTGGCACAGAAAATTATGAAGTAAAAAGATGCTGTTCGTTAGTGTTGAGTTACAGCTCTGAAGGATCTGTGATTACAGTCCTCATTTTGCACTGGGGGCCTCAAGCTTCATATCAATTGGTGGAAGAACAGCATGGCCTTCGGAACACTTCAACGAATCACCCATCTGTGGCCATTGTCTACCAGAACCATATGTGACTGTGATGTCTGTGTCTTATAATGAGGATGAAGATAAGTAGCATTTGATTACTTCCTCACAAACTGCACAGTGTGAAGTACTGTATGTGCCCGAGCACTTGCAGATCATTTCTGTGGAAAGATCCATAAATTAAAGCCCCACTCAACAGAAAATATTCAGAAACTGAAATTGTGAATTTTGATGCCGGGAATTCATTACTGCGATCTTTGTTCCATCGTGTATCTGGAATACTGACACAGACAGAACAAGAAATTCCCTTCCACAATCTACAGAAGCGATTAGATCACTTGATATCGTCGTTCCTCTGCTTCTATTTTCTCCACCTTCCCCCAGGGAATACAAAACCGTAATGGTTTTCAAGAAATATTATCGACCTGGCCTGATGCCTTTGCCGTGTAGATGAGGCACAACTTAAAAACGTTAAAGTGCTGTATTTGACAGCAGTTTGGGGTTTTATATATATTTCAGACACAACCCCGCAAAACATATTTTCTAAGGAGCTTTCTGATGACTAGTGTCATACAATTTCCTTTATTGATTCTATATTTGGAGTTCATAGATAACTGTGATTTGATACTTTAAAGGCATTACTATAAACTTAAACTAGAATGAAAAATAGGTGATATATGGTACATAATGGAATTAAATGGGTGAGTGGAAACTACCTTAAAAGTAACCTAAAACACTTTAAAGTCGGATTACTATGATGCTTTGTGATACTTCAGAGTGTTGGGGAACAATGAGTATAACTGGTACATTTCCACCATTTAAAATGTGTTACACTCGTTTTTAATTAAATGACAAAATGGCAATTATCACCCTGCATCTTTACAGCTTTTTAGGCTCACTTAGCATAGTGTGGGTTTAAAAGCCTGTGAATGCACATGGATAGTCTCAACAACGTTGTGTCTGGTTACAGAAATCAAAGCTCAGGACTTGCTTGTGAGGAACATCGAGCATTCATCAAGCTGAAGAACACATGGAGGCTACCAAACACAGCTTAACTGTTGCACTTAACATTTGTAAAATGGGCAAAAATACAACTTAATACAAATAAAAGAAGACAACTACAGTATATTTCAATAGGTTACTAAAAGATCAAATGTGTGTCTGCCAGCTTATTGATTGGTTTGTTTTGGTTCCAAGTGGAACATAACTACAGCAACATAAATGTATGCATCTTAATATATCTAAAGATAGTGATGTGATTTTAAATGAGATGTCACTAATCCTGTTACACGCTGATACTAAATGGTCTAAAATATGGAGACAAATTTTGGGCTATATGTAATCAAGCAGTTACAACTTTAAGACATTTTAAAATATATGTATGAATAGATTTAAAAAAGAAACATCATCAACAAATTGTTCAGCTGGATTATACTTTTATACAATTCTAGATGACACTAATTTCCCCTAGTTTACCAGCGTCTCTTGACCTCACGACTAGGATACTGAAATTGTTATGAGTAAGACTTGATCATGGAGCTCTTTGTTATATCTCTTGTGTCAGTGGTTACTGAGCTTGATTAACATTGGGAAGTGTACTTGAAGACATTCTGATGTGATTTGTACTCCACTTAGCGCCCTGCTACATAAAGAGGTCTGTGCACTTGGATCGCCTGTTGGGGCCGAGAGAGACAATTACATCAAAAGGAATCAAGATGTTACTGTACTTCCTACATGTTAGACGTCTCTAGCATTATGAACTCCATTCACACGCTTGCATGATGTCCAACTAAATATGATGTACATTGCATTTTCTCAAACATAATTCCTATTGAAAGCATTATAAGGCGGGCCTGCAACAAACAATGGATGTGACTGAGAGCTAAAAGGCTTTTCTTCATCACTGGAAGCCCTACTGATGGAACAAATCTCCATTTTCTTCTCAATCTGATGATAGAAAAATCTCCTGTTGTCACTGTCAAGCTCAGAGGATACCCATTAGGGATATCCATTATGGCCTGTTTTCATTTATTTTAGACGATGCTTTTATCTGGAGAGACCTAACAGTCCGGGCACAAAGAGCGATGTCATTGAAAGGCTCACAAGACACTAAGTATAGGGGCAAAAGTGACATGTACTCTTAAAGTATCATAAATGCATTACTTATCTACAATCAGTTTGAGCACACACTGCCATCAATCGCATTGTTCTTCTTCCATGGAAATGGCCAATGAATTGATTTCCATGGAGCAATCAAACATTGGTCTTTTCAGCAGCCACAAAGGTGACACGATGGCAGATTAGTCTTTGTTTAGGACCATCACAGTGTGAAATTAAGTGCTGTTATTGCATGCTACAGCATATATTGTTGTTTATGCCTGTTAACCTCTGTTAGCTTATCAGGGCATCATAAATAATTACATTTTCAACAGATGCTTTAATAGTATAGTAGCATGAATATTCAAGAACTGAAATTGCACACTGTAATTAGTTAGTGCAACATATTACAAATGAGCACTGACTGACCAGATGATCTGTAGAAAACAGAACAAGATATGTTTTCTACCTTATGGTAATGACATACTGTATGCAGCAATAAACAACATTCAAAGTGTGCTTTACTTTGTTCTGTGAGCTGTGATCAATGACAGAAAAAAGAAAGAAGTTGAGATAATTTTGAGATGAAAAAACTGGATCAAAGCAGGCGCTGCAGATCTTTTGGAAACTTCACACTCTCATTATGTTGTAAATAATCACAGCAGCAGCTAAAGAGGCAGTTTGTGTCCATGCAAGCCTGGCACATCACATCCTTTTCATCTGGGGACTTCATAACGTCTCCTGCAATGATGAAGAAGGATACAAGATGGTTTGTGAGTGCACATTGAGGCCTCTTTAGCTCAGCTGGTGAAGCTGTATTCATCAAATAAAGCTGTCATAGCAAAAGAAAAAAATTCAAATGAATTGAAAAAGAAAGGTGCACCATATGCTGCACGGGGATGGCAAAATAGACTCCAAAATCTCGCCCTTCAACCATTGCCAGTGTCACTCCTCCCGTTACACATATGGGTACAAAATGTATGTTTTTTGGAGTATAAAGGGACATTTCTTATCCATGAACACTTCATCAAAGAAGGCGTTAAAGCCTTGAGACTAAAATCAATGAGATTCTTGGAAATGTTCATGTAAAAGCAACAGTTTTAATCAAATAAACGTCTCTTATTTTAACGACTCAAGCTTGAGGTATAATGTTAGAATGTGCTCACCTTTGATTTTCTTGCTTTCGTGGTCCTCGAATGTAAGAGCGAACTGAGCGAACTGAGTTTTCATCTCACACCGACACTACTTGAAAAGGTCTGCAGTCGAATAGAGGGGATAATTACGATCTATTGGGCTGTGAACACTGGGAGAAAAGACAACTCTTTAGGTCCTCAAGATATATGTGTGTGTGTGCATATATACACTGTATATATAAATACATACATATTCACACATACATGTACACATACATACATATACATATACATACACACACATATATCAACTTGGGCCAGTTGATGCAGAGATTGAACCGCTGATCCTGATTGAAAGACAGACCTGATAATCACTGACCCATATATATATATATATATATGTATATATATACACACTTATATGTGTGTATATATATATATATATGTATATACGCACACGAGTATATAATGTATAGCCACACACATATATACAGTATACTGTATATATTATATATATATATATGTATACACACATATATATATACATACAAATACATACAAATACATACATATATACAGGACTGTCTCAGAAAATTAGAATATTGTGATGAAGTTCTTTATTTTCTGTAATGCAATTAAAAAAACAAAAATGTCATGCATTCTGGATTCATTACAAATCAACTGAAATATTGCAAGCCTTTTATTCTGATTTATTGCTGATTATGGTTTACAGCTTAAGAAAACTCAAATATCCTATCTCTAAATATTAGAATATCATGAAAAAGTATACTAGTAGGGTATTAAACAAATCACTTGAATTGTCTAATTAACTCGAAACACCTGCAAGGGTTTCCTGAGCCTTGACAAACACTCAGCTGTTATAAATCTTTTTTTTTACTTGGTCTGAGGAAATATTAAAATTTTATGAGATAGGATTTTAGAGTTTTCTTAAGCTGTAAGCCATAATCAGCAATATTAAAAGAATAAAAGGCTTGCAATATTTCAGTTGATTTGTAATGAATCCAGAATGCATGACATTTTTGTTTTTTTAATTGCATTACAGAAAATAAAGAACTGTATCACAATATTCTAATTTTCTGAGACAGTCCTGTACATACACATACATACATGTATATATGTACAATATATATAATGTGACAAATAGAGTACATATTGTGCATATTGGGTATGTTTAGTCAACGAAACAACAATAACCCACAATGGTCTTATCCCAAAAGTAGCGTTACACACATGTTCGCACACATAAGAATGGTGTTACAAATAGTTTTTCTAAGCTGCATGAGCATACATGTTCCACAATGAGAACATGTTGCACAGTCACAGCTCCTTTCAAAGCAATTCCGTATGTTCCAGGGTCTTAAAACACAAATACAAAAAGATAACTCATATTCTAAAGTATGTTGTGGGGTCAGTGAATGTCTTGTTGAAATATAAGTTTCAGACACCCCTTCTGTGAACCCGTTGCAGGTTTGTTCCAATCCCATCATAAAAAGCCTTGTTTGTATTTGTCGACGGCTTCTGCCACTACTGATTGGCCAGAGCCACAGAAACCTCACTGAGTGCACTGTGCGACTCGTCGGCAACAACACGGTGAGACTCACTCAGTCAGAAAAGGCACCTGAAAATGAGATGCGAGACACTCAAGTAGAAGGCACTACAAGTAAAAGGATCAGTGTTGTGGAGACAACAGAGCTGCCTCACATCGAGAAAAAGGAAAGAAAAACACACTGAAATGGATAAAGAAACATGGAGGAGAAAACCTCACAGCCCTCTGAAGACTTTTGGCAACCCACAGAGAAATAATACATCAAAATGAAAATAATGTCCATATATATATATATATATATATATATATATACACATACAGCACACATCCAGACACACATTAAAATGTGAATGTGTGTAAGATGAATTCTGCAGTCTTGACGAGTACCATTCCCCATAAATCAAACATACATCAATGCTTAGGTCTATGTGTAATGTTTAGTTCATGCTTTATTTCATGCAGTTGCATGTTTTACTAGTGTCAGGCACGTGGCAGGGTGGAGAACCAATATCTGTGACAGAGATGTCTGTCATAACTGTCACAGTCGTACACACATGCACACTCAGTCCAAATAGAAATACCCAAAATATCATCTAGGCGTGGTTACATCTCACAGTAGAAAGTCTATGTATTCATTTTTCAAAGAGACACTCTAATGTGACTGGCCATTCAAGCATTGATAACATTTTAATGGACGCTCCAGCTTGAAGCAGTGAAGTGCAAAATGTCAGCGGCCCGAACTTAACGACATATTCTATTTCAAAGGTCTAAAGGTACAATACTGAGTCACAACTTGAGGAGTAAAGTAAACTAAAGCTTTCAAGGACCATTGAGGTAAGAAAAGAAAAATGAAAAGACAAATGAACATCTAATCACCAAGCTTAAATTTCTGTACGCCCATGATGTTGACCCGAAGCCAGACCTTTGTACAATGCGATACATCTAGCCATTTGAAAAGCATTGTTACCTTCGCATTGAAAATGCGGAAGGTTATGTTTTGATCGCCGTGTATTTATTTATTTATTTGTATGCGTGTTCCTCGCATAACAAAAAAAGTTTTTAACCGAATCGCATGAAATTTTGGTGGAAAGGTCAACATCTTCTTTTTACCATAGCACGGTCAATTTGTATTCAATTGGCATGCAACTAATGCCAACATGTTCATAATTCAATACCCAATCTTGTGATATGCGAAGGTATGCGCTCTACCGAGTGCCCATTCTAGTTTTAAATTGTCCAACAAAAACTTGCAAGCACTGGGGTACTTACAGCAATTAAAAATAATAAACCAATGGGGGAAAAAACTAAATTCTCAAGAATATAGCAGGAATATTCATATTTGCATTGACATTAACGCGTTATGAGAATAATCAGCTCTCACAGACTACAGTCACTCTAACTTAAAGTGTGCATGTGTAAAAGAAGATAGGTATGACTTTAGGAAAGACTGGCCGTCAGTGCATTAGCACTTAATACACTTAGGGTCACTTACTTGATTAGCCCCGCCCACTTTACAACCAGCCTAACAGAGGTTACTGTAAATTGAAGTGGGGAAATACAGTATTTCTAAAAAACAAACCAATTGCGCTCCTCTATCTATAGAAAGTTTCACAGTTTAAAGATAATGTCCAGAGAGCATAGGATAGTGTTTGTGAGCACACAATCAAGGAAAGAACAAAGCTGGGGGGAAAAAACATTAACAGAAAATCAAATAAAAGTCAATAGTCTTTGTCGTGTGGGCTTAAGTGTCTTTAAGTCATTAAAAAGACAAGGCAGATAACTCTATAAATGCAACCCCATCAAAGTTAACTTTTCAGAAGGAATTTACACCCACGCGGCAGCTCTCCTTTTTTCAGCCATCCATCTTTTCTTCTTTCCCAGTTGTGATATATTTCAACATGATGCGCACACAGCTGACACACGAGCTGTAGCTGGAAGATTAACATCAAAGGGTTCTATACATCTTCAAGGATCCCTTTTTGTTTGGGAGGAGAAAACAAAAACAGCCGGCTCGTCCCACTGTTACCAGCAAGTGTCCGTTCCACAACATGCAGAGTCTATGTCTTCAATGAATTCTTCCCGGTAGCGGCGGCGTCTGGTCTCCACGCAGCGCCGACACCGTGTCTAGATGAAAGATGTGTTTTGATGAGGGCTGCGTGAGAATTTAATGAAGCAAGATGGCAGTGAGCGCGAAGCTCTGGACGCCTATTGATATGAGATGTTTTAAGGGGATTCCTCTTTCTTTACTTTGAAGTATTGGGTGCCTTTTGTACATGTATAGCAAACAGTAGTTCAAGATTTGTTTTTCAAAGAACTGCAGTGTTGTGGAGGTGCCTGCGACCATGACTTCCACCATTTCAGAGCCATCATTTGACCTAAAAAAACACACCACATATAACAATGACATAAAAAAAATTCTTTGTCAGATAACACCGTCGCACCTCAGCGAAATCCCCCGATTCATCTTCGGTTGAAAAGCGAGCCGGATTCAAAGGCACGCCTCGGGCAGCACACATCTGAAGGCAAAGAAAATGAGCTTCTCCAGCTCTCGCCTTTGATAATGGGACACCCCACTTTAAGCCTTGGTTCCTTACTATCCTATTTATTAGTTGCTTTATAAGATCCTGCAAAGAGCAAGAATCCTCCTCAGGGGTGAATATGTGTGTTGAATGGAGTAATATCTTTTTCTAATGTGCTTTCCATTCAGTTTCCCGCAGTCTTCTCGACATCCCCTCTAAATGTTTCTGTCTGTACGCAGGCATCCTCTCTAGCATTCCAGTAACAGGTCTCTGAGAGGTCAATCAACAGTAATGAGGCAATAATGTGGTTTACTCCAACCCTAATTAGATTTCATTTAGCCAATGGGCTCTCACATGTCCCATATAAGAGGCTAAACTATGCATATCTTTTACTGTGTGTTTCTCTTCACTTGGACTCAAAGTGGTTCTCACAGAGGCCGCAGTAACACCCACCCATCAAAGATACAATCGCTTGCCTTTTCAGTCTGCATCAGCGTGTTCAAGTTACTGTGAATGTTCACAAATCCCTCTGGTCGATACTCTCGAACATCCAATTACATGCCTCCTCCTGGTTTTTACTCGGAAATCAGATGTTAACAGTCAGATATTGAATATTAAATGAATACAAATGACGGCTACAGGAAGATGTTGACGTCGTCACAAATTCCATAAAGATTAGTGTTGATGCAGTGGCTTTAAAACATTTATATTTGTACAGAATTTGCAAGCTATACTGACCCAAACTGTGTGTAAGGAAGAAGCACAAAAGTAATTAATATTAAGACAAAAGGTGTGAATCCCATTTATAACTGGAGCATTGTTCCAACCGGAACCAAAAGCCCCGTTCTGGTGGTTTGATTCAAATAAATGAAGAAGTAGGGAGAGAAGTGGTGCTTTAATAGCAAACTCAATCAGATGAAATATTACACACTCAAATCTTAAGTGGCCTTTGAGGTCAATTGACTGGCTGCTGAGTCGAAACCTGGCAGGGGGGGGGGGGGGGTCCATATTTCACACGCCATTCCACCACACGGAGCTAATAAGTTATCACACGCGGGGAGAATCGCTTAGCGCCGACCCTGTAGCCCTCAGAGGCGCCGTAGCACAGCCTGCATCCGTCACGTAACAGAGCAGGAAGGAGGACGTTTTCATGGCAATTTGTACCACACAAACTCAGTTATAGGGAATTATGTGGGGACTTGGGGGATTTTTTTTTTTTTTTTTAAGGAATACAGATATTTAACCAATTTCAATCCGATCTTAATATCTCATTTGGGGCTCATAGCATTAGCAGGAAATGACATGGTTTGGGTTCATAAAGTGAACATTTCACCAAAAGTCGATGCTGCAGATCAACCATTTCCTTTATTGTTGATAAGTTGAGACTTAACTCTCTTGGCGTGATTCCCTCCTAACAGATGAAAGGGCAATTTCCATGTTAAGTGGATTGGTTTCCACAATTGTGTCTGCAGAGGCAGAATATCTATATGTGCACACATGTGAGCGAGGGGCTTTTCGACAACTCAGATTTGATAAGGTTCTGCAGCAGCTTCCATCGATTGGATTTCCCTCTCTCCTATTGCAATTCTTTTCACTGCACTGTGTTTAAACATAGATCCAACAATTGCATTATTCTAACCGCATTACGAGATAATAGAAGACTGTGATCCATATGTATTGTTCATTAAAATACATATGTATGTTTTGTTCAGAATATCCTCTGGAAGAAAACTGATTTCTTGGCACATCTGTGCATAATTGGATTCTTGTCATACGAAAAATGTTCAGATGAATGCCACATCCTCTCCATGCTCTCCACGGTGACAGGAAAACGAAGAATATCAATTAATTTCCTATTAAGGTTTTCCATCTGCTCTTGCAAAGTCATAAAAGTATTAACATTCCTGGATGTGGCAAGTGGAAAAAAGAAAAGGCTCTTAGTTTTGGCGGAAGTACAAAGGAGAGGAGGCGAGAGGAGCTAAGAATGAGACGTTTGCAGCATTAAAAAGATCCACTGTTAAACGCAAGGGCCACGTTTTGTCTTTTTTTCGACTCACGAAGCATCTCCCGTTGAGAACCAGAGGGCTGTTTTTTCTTTTACTCATTACAGAAACATTCAAAGGTGAAGAAGGGTTGGCCTTAATCTTAAACTTGGACTTTATCCTATTTCGCAGTGATGCAAGTTAGTCTGCTTGCTGCCCAGCTCTTCCTAAGGGACGCTGAGTTTTCTTTCTCTCCTACTCTGGATCCGGTGAGAATAGCTGTAATCCCAACTGTGCGGCCGATATTCTCCGTAACCATCCCATGGGGCCGTAACGAACAGCACCAGCCTCCCAAATCCCATAACAGATGTCAGGGGAAACAAACTATTCACTCACACTGACAGGTTTATCTTTCTTGATCGCAACCTGTCAAAAAAAGCCAATACTTCATGGTTCGAGCATGAGTTGTTGTCTAACTGCTCTCCAAGTTAAATTTGTAATGATGATGGAATTCCCTTAAGGCAGTGAGTCAGCATCCCAAATGGACAGGCTCCTAATTAATGTGTATATGGTGTTTAAATGGTTTCTTTTATAGAGCAATATAACATTATTATCATTATTTATGATGTTTTTTTCATCTCGAAATGATCTTCGTGTTCATAATTAGAGGTATGCATCAGAATATGGCACATTTCGAAGTGAACGCAGTCTCACTTTTGACCTTTGAACTTTGGGCTCAGGAGGCCCTTGTTGACAAAGTCTTTCGTCTCTCGAGCTTCTGACACAAAGAGCATAATTCATACACCGTGAGCCTCCAGCCATCCAATCAGTGTTCAGAGCCGATGCTACTCTGCTTCATACACACTGCCTTACTGGACTATTACAGGAATATTGTTATAGAGCAGAAACAGATGAATCTGAAGGGCAGATATATCCCGTTCATTTGTTTGTCAATGTAGAAATCACCCTTTGGGAAGCATTAGTTACGACAGCATGAGCTTGGCTTGCTCCGACTTTTTATCTCTTACGCGTTGATATCAGGAAGTTGGTAATATATTCCAGAGCTTTCCTGGTGCTCCTCATTTGCATTCTGCATTTAATTAGAAAGAAGTCATCACTCAATACAGGCCGCTCTGCTGATCCAGACTCATAACAAGCAACGTGTTGAGCATAAAACATGATTATTGTGGCTCGTCATGAATGTGCTCCTCCAGTTTATTCCATGCACTCAATTAACTTCAGCACTTCAGGCATGAGCATTCTGTAAATAATACTTTTTTAAATTGTTCGACTGACATGAATTTTCAGAGACTGCATATCAAGATTAACAGGAGGCAGATGTGTTTTCTTGTTTAGGGTGTGGGTTGAAACAAACACAGTATAATTGCATTAGATGTAGCAAATTCGGACGTGCAGCAGCATTAATATGCATCGTTGGTCATGTAGCCGGGATGGAAAGCTCATAAATGTTGATTGTTAAGATGGAAGTTCTTAACAAAACAATAAAATAAGAAAAGGAAATGAGGACTTCTAAGAGCATCTTAAGAACCACGCTTAAGATTACTCGATCAGCCATTTGTGTTGATGTGAGGCACAGTTCAACTATTCCATGTAGAAACAAGTTTTTTGTTGTTTCTCTGCACAGTAGAAGACAACGATTGTTCAGTCTCAGATTTAGTTCAACCTAGTTTTGACCTGAAACAAACTGCACTGTTCTGAGCCTTTTGCTTTGTCAAATGATGGAATATTCTAAAGACAATAAGAAGATTGAGTTGTGCGATAGAATCATAACTGGTACCAAAACCAGGACAGATGTGAAGATAAAACAAAAGAACCGCTAAGAATCAGAGCTACATAAAACTAGAGAAAAAAAGCTGGTAAACTGTGCAAAGATTTATCAGATAACTGTTAAGGAGTCGGAACAGCCTCAGTAAATGGATAGTTCAAACTCAATTCCCCATCATCATATTGCCACAGGTACAAATAAATATCCTGCTTCTGAAAAGAATGTGCAGGATATGAGCTTAACCCTTGTGTTGCCTTTGGGTCATTTTGACCCGATTCAATATTTAACCCTCCTGTTGCCTTCGGGTCAATTTGACCCGATTCAATGTTTAATGTCGGTGTTCTTTCGGGAGTCAACAAACAAACATAAAGTACCTCACACTTAAACTTGGAAAACAATATTAATTCTAATAATTTTCTGGAGATTTTAATAGCTGGGGTCATATTGACCTCAAGGGTAAAATATGTTAGAAAATATAAAGGTAACAGGAGGGTTAAACATTGAATCGGGTCAAAATGACCCGAAGGCAACAGGAGGGTTAAACATTGAATCGGGTCAAAATGACCCGAAGGCAACAGGAGGGTTAAACAGAAGCACTCTGGTGAGTAGAATAAAACTAAATGTAATCAATGTTTTTACAAAGGCTCAGCAGAGTATTAAAGACAGTCGTTGCATTCTTCTTAATACAGATATCTCTGTCGTGCAAAAAAATAAGCTTCTGTGCGTTGTTGACTGCGAAAATCTGGTCGAGTTGAACACACCCTGAGCACAGAATAACAAAGATAAAGTGGCCATCAGAAGCTGTGGCATATAATTGTCAGGTGATGGACGGCCACTGGAGACGGCCGTCAGATGAAGCATGAATCTCACCTCAAACAACCTGTCAACAACTTCTCCACCCTGCGAGTGAGTCACTCTAATGCACTGTTGACATTCTAACACACTCTGTATGGGGTGTGCTGAGCTTTCTGTTCAAAATTGATATCAGTATTTAATCCATGATTTAAGGATTGTTAATCTTCATTAATGTTGCTCTTGCTGGATTTACAGGTCGAGCACACCAGTTGGACAACAACCTGCAAATGTGTTTTCGGCTGGTATTATCCATCTGCTGCATTTATATACGGGGACATTTAATGGTGCTTGACATTCATTTCAGCATGCTTGCAAAAGTTTGACAGATGCTATTTATCTATGCAAAATAAAATCTCCCCCAGTGTTAAGGGAGAAAACAAAAGTCTGTAATACATGTGATTTAAAAGAAGGAGGCTATTTACTGTCGGTCCAATAACCTTAAGTGAAGAACACGACTGTTGTATATGTCATAGTTCAAGAGTTTCCACTTTGAGGGCAATGAACTGTGTCACGACGGGATTAGGGTGGACACAAATGCTCAGGAGACAGATAATTCAAATAAATCTTCTTTCCTGAAAGTGTCTTCAAGATCGGAACAGACAGAACAATCAAACTATGGAATGCTGGAGGGCTTGGTCGGAAAAACACAAGACAATCTGACAGAGGACAAGTGGAAGTGAGGGAGCTAAATAGTGAGGGACTAATGAGGGGATGGGCTGCAGGTGAGAAGGGCGTGAGGACCAGGTGAAGGGAATGAGGGACTAACGAGATGGGAAGCAGGATCTGGAATGACATGATAGTTCGTGAGAGGATGAAAACAACTACTACAAAAAGAAAGGTGTGGAGCTAAACTGTTACAGAACTGCATGTTTAACACATTGGTGTGAGAATGTTTTGTCGTATGCAATCACCCTAGAGACAAAAACACACCTGTATCCTAAGAATTACATTTAAATATAATGTGGGATGTTTTTGCCTATAATGTGTTTGGGAGACCATATTTTCTGCATGGATTCTGTGAAATCTGTTCTGGCTAAAGTATTTTGTTGTCTTGTATTGTTCCAATGTTTCTGTCCTCTACCTTGTATGTGTTTATTCAGTTAGAGAAAGGAAATATTATAGTTTAGAATATGCATGTTAAAAACATTCACTTCAAAAAAACATTATCCAGGGTGGCATTACCACCATACAACTTAGTATAATATAAATCATATTTTATGACAACATGGGAATTTATTATCCAGTAGGATGAATGTTATTTGTTTCCTGGAGACTGTTGGATTACAACTAAAATATGTTAAACTGAATACTCTGCTCATATATCCCTCATTTCACCGGATAGCTGGATAAGCCACCACAGCCCATTATTTTTAATTGGCCCCACTGTCTTAGTGCGTTGGACATACAGAAGAGGTTCTGTAGAGTTGTCTCTAACTCGTGGACCAACCTCCAACTCTGCAGAGAGAAATGAATGTTTACTGTCCTAAATTAATGCAAATGTGTTGGAGTAGCACTGTTCTGCTATCCAAAACATCAGATGTGCCTTGAATGCACTTTGGAGAATAATTATCTTGGAAGAAAAACATTTCTCCACCAATAGTGGCCTCGCTAGACTAGAAGCCACACGACACAAAGCACATGCAGCAAAGAAAATGCCGTAAAAAAACTCATGTTGTTACGTTCTTATCATTCTCCAATTACAAATAAAACCAACATCTAAAAAAGTAGCATCTCTCTCTCTCTCTCTTGCATACGGATGCATTAGTTATTTTTCCATTACGGTTGCATTTGCATGTTAAACTAAACTCTTCGCTGCAGGCAAAGAGGACACTAAAAATTATTCTTGAATTTTGTGGGCGGGTAGTCCAGAAAACTGTACTCACAGTGCCACATAGATCAGATCCTATTTAACAGTAATTTCGACATAGTGCAGTTTTTATTTAATGCATATACTGTCACGACTCAAAAACAGGACCCAAAAGCACAACTCCAAAGTTCAGGGCAATCAAAAGAGTTTATAAAAACAGAAAATCACAGCTATGCTGGAAAAAGACGAACAAAGTACAAAACAAAATCACAACTATGCTGGAAAAGTAAACCAGGACAAAAGACTACACTATCAATCAAGAGCGATCAGGACGAGACAAGAGACAAGACGATCTGACACAAGACACAGGTAGACACAGGCTTAAAATACATGAGGAAATGGGGAACAGGTGGACACAATCAGGGGTGGAGCAGACAATCACACTAACGAGGAAACACCGGGGAAGGAAATAAAGTTTCTGAAATGAGAGAGGACAGTTACTACAAAATAAAAGCGGACATGGAAAACAGGACTTAAACCTAAAACTTAACACAACCGACGAGACATGACATACAGGACTGTCTCAGAAAATTAGAATATTGTGATAAAATTCTTTATTTTCTGTAATGCAATTAAAAAAACAAAAATGTCATGCATTCTAGATTCATTACAAATCAACTGAAATATTGCAAGCCTTTTATTCTTTTAATATTGCTGATTATGGCTTACAGCTTAAGAAAACTCTAAAATCCTATCTCATACAATTTGAATATTTCCTCAGACCAAGTAAAAAAAAAGATTTATAACAGCAAAACAAAATCAAACATTTGAAAATGTGTTTCCAGGTGTTTCGAGTTAATTAGACGATTCAAGTGATTTGTTTAATACCCTACTAGTATACTTTTTCATGATATTCTAATATTTAGAGATAGGATATTTGAGTTTTCTTAAGCTGTAAGCCATAATCAGCAATATTAAAAGAATAAAAGGCTTGCAATATTTCAGTTGATTTGTAATGAATCCAGAATGCATGACATTTTTGTTTTTTTAATTGCATTACAGAAAATAAAGAACTTTATCACTATATTCTAATTTTCTGAGACAGTCCTGTATACTTGTTTCAATATTTTCAACCCCATACATAATAAGGGGCTTTTTACAATGATTATATATTTTTTTCTCCCAGTCCATAAAATCGTATTGGAGAATTCCTCATTCCTTCCATTATTAGCATCACTGCATTTGCTCAGATTATACGGATCCTCATATGAGTGTTTAAAGTCTTCTTGGTTTTTCATTTTCATAAAAATGACCCTCCCTTTCCGTGAAGACAGCCGTCTAAATTGGAAAGCGCCTCATTCTGGTTTCAAACTTCCATTCAGCTGAAAAGGAACGGGAAGGGAATTAATTTGCGGGGAGTGAATGGGTTTTGACAGGAGGCCATTCTACCCGTCAGTGTCAGTGTTATCCTGGCTGAGCAATAATGCAATAGGGAAAACAATCAAACGGCGAGCTGCAAAACATCTGACCTAAGATTCTCATTTGATATAGAATATAATTGCTTTGTTCAGACGACTTACACTGGCCTCTGTGTTCTGCAGATTTCTTAAAATCGGTTAAAGCCAGAAGCATGGTTATTTTAATGCTGCCTTTCTTCTGCGAGATCAGTCGGGATGTCTCCTACATTGAGTGATGGTCTCTTTGAAACACCCGGATAAACCTTCATCCCCAGATTGTTTCCCACTTCTCTCTGGCTTCACTCTTTCACGGTAACCCGAGCATTTTATAGAAGCGGAGGAACGGAGTGCATGCCATTTAGTTTCTGCAGTGAGTGTTCATGTTGTTTTCCACTTTCTTCATGGAACAACCCAACTAATTGCCATAATAATGCTGCATCAGCACATCCGTTGATGGGTTGATCACACGGTACAGAGACGTCTGCATTATGATGTAACATGGTGATGTGTCTTTCCACTCTTTGACAGTGCAGTAAGTGGCTTAACATGAATTAGCGACAGCTATAATTTACCGGCAGTGACATTGGTCCTTTTATGCAACAGTCAACGGCAACTATGAACGAGAATACTGCTAATAATATTCATATTTCAAGATTGCTAATAGAAAATAATGAGGAGGGATATATGTTTATTATGAGATTGATTGGCAGGATATGTACCAGGAACCAGATCCATATTTAACCGGCTAATGGAGCCTAACCCAACTGCAGTATGTTTACTCCTTATTTTAGCTATTTATCGCTAAAATATATTCTTTCTCAAACATTACAGAAATGTGAGCATGTATTTTCTTCGTATGCTTTTCTAAAATATACATTATGTATGCATATATTGGATTGGATTCGATGTATTGTCATTGCTAGAGTACGGGTACAGATATATACAGGTATATAAAATATACATGGATAAAAAATACATACATTATGTATTAGTGACTTCTCAACTTCTTTATAATTGACACCCTTGAAACAATTACGTTTTCACTGTGTTTAGTTTTCATTAAACACGCACATTTAATGCAACATACATTTCCATGGATCAAAAGCACAGCAGAAACAGTCGGTCTAAAAGTGGATTATATATATTCAGTACCGCACCAGTCTCTCTCGGACCCCAGCATTTCCTCTCTTAATCCAATCATGTTACAATTACAAAAAACAAAGATGAAGTTAGGGAGCGACAGAAAAAGAGCACTCTAAATACAAACTTAGTTTTATGGCGCCATTTTTGATGGAAGAGTTGATGAGCTTTGTTATTTAAGCATTTACAGGAGCCAAGACAATTTGGTCAGGGCTGAGTGAAGTACATGGAAACTATCATGAATGTGTGTATGACCATCCCCCAGAAGAGATGAACAAAATCACTAAAAGATGCAAAAGCACAAGGACTGGCTAATTATAAAATTGAAAGTAAACTGAATTATTTCACAATGTTTGAATTGCCAGATGGCTCTGAGCACCCCTGATGGAAAACAAAGCTTTATCTTCGAGGATGCAGAGATCATTTACTGCTTCACATTGTTGTCTTAACGGCAGTCGAAACCATTAACTTCTACTTAATTTAATTATTTTCAAGGAAAGGTTATATTACATTCTTTAAAAAATTAATCGTTACCTTTTTATGGGACCCCGTAGACGCTAGATAGATGCTTTGGTCACAGGAAATGTTCTTTGACAGAATAACTGAGAATTAATTCAAATGAGTTTTTAGTGGACATTTCTGCTGGAGGCCAAAATATTTCTAGTCCAGGTGCTCATCGGTGTATATAATGTAATCCTGACTATCCAATAACTTAGTGAGACAGCCTCATCTGACGTCGGCGTGGAAACATTTAGGGTCAAGGGTCATCATTAAGTTAAGGTGAGGCCAGCGTGAGGGTGGCTTGTTCAGCTACGAAAAACACGTCGCTATAATTAGGGTAAGACTGTGGTTTTGGATGAATATTGAAAAAGCCAACATATCTTATGTTGTGCTTAAATCCGCATTGACTTTTTCAATATTTAAGCATAACCAAGTGCCTAAAGTTGTCTAAATGTAACCACAAAGACATCGATATTGCAGATGAAATGAATGAATAACCTGAGAGTTCATATTTTTGATACATACATTCTTGACGTAAATGTTGAGATATAAATGTTGACAAAATAATTTATTTTACATAACACACTTGCTGACAAAAATTACTTTTTAAAAATCATTTCATGAAGAAAAAAAAAAAAGGAAGTCTTAACAACGGAGCAATCAATTTTTTATCACAAATATTTGCTAATCCATTACCTGCTAATCAACTAATTGTATTAGTGCAACATAATTGAATACTCAATGATTATAATAAAGATATATCTTCCAGATGATAATTTAAATGTGCACTGTAAGTGAGGTTATATTACAGTGAACATGAATAATATGCATCCTTGTATTGTGTAACAACATAAGTTGTGTATTAATATTTGGAACAATGGCGCCGAGCAAAGTTCGTTGATTGTTATTGTACTTGACAAATAGAGTTATACTGACGCTAATTATTCTGGATGGGAGCCCAGTTTTTGAGGCTGATATATTTTGCCAAAACGTGTGAAGGTCTACGGCCCGGTTGTACAACTGTGAGCCATTATTCCTCACAAATTAAGTCTCGAAAGACAGGAAGACTGGTTTATGTGCCCGAGGCCTCTCGTTGACCTGAATCATCAAATCACCCTGCTACAACAACAACAACGATACACCGTGTGTGTCTTTGTGTGTCTCTGTGTGTGTGTGTGTGTGTGTTGCTTAAAAAGGAGCCTTGGGTTGAACCGAATGTAGGTCAGTAATCACGGTGAGCTCAGTTGAGCAACACTGTTAATCTGTATGTCGCTGTTTATCTGCTGTTGTCTATATATGGACGTCGCTTCATCGCACCTGAAGGCACAACAATTACTCTTCTGCTTTTTAAATTGGGTCATTAAGCAGAACAGGATAGTGTGTAATATTTCTCCAGATTTACATGCAACTGTCATCATAGCAGTGACAGACGTCGTCACATTACTGTACAATTTAAAAACAGGCACATCCGGAGGTGTATCCGTTGCTAGTTTTGACAGCAGCATCACTAATTAGACAAATTATATGACTTCATTAGTTTTATATGACAGCACCTTTCAAAAGCGACAATGGCTAATCAGGTTTAGATCACATCTCTGACAGTTCACCGTTCACTCACCTACCCTCCTCCCGCCCCCTTTTGTCTTTGACATCACCTCTTTAAAGATTCATAAACCGGGGCAATTTACATCAAAGTTAAAGCATCTGATTAGCCGTATTACAACCCACTCTGACCGACGTGAGCCCTGCAGTGAGCATCGGCCAAGGTTACATCCGAGGCATGTGCTCAACAGTACGCGATGGGGCCCTCCGTGACGCCAGGCGGAGAAGAGATTAGGAGTTTCTTTGAGGACAAAGCCATTTTACACTATTTTAAAGTCTCTTTGACCTTTGCGACTTCCTTAATTATTGAGTATATGAGGGCCGTTTCATAGCAATATTATGGTGACACGCATAACACAGAACTAATCGATTTGAGTACTTCTATTCATGACAGTCAGCATGAATAATGACATATTGTGGTCATGCTCTCCACAATACACACAAAAGCTATTTTGTTCTTTTGGTTTGCTTGTTTACTTAAATAAGTGACCATGATGCAATGCTGGCGCAACTCAAATGTTTTCATGCACATAACAAGACAAACATATTGCAATTCACTCTGGGTTATGAAGTCAAAATGTGCATTTACATAATAACATTCAAATGTTACATAGCATTGCTGAATAATGTGCTCGTATAAGGACATTATAATGAATGTGTGTTTCCAAGGAAACTTAATTGCTCACAGAGTGGTCTCATTATAGCAGCAACAGCACTTTGCACAAGTCGACCGGAGCACGTGAACTGAAGGTGGCTGCAAGGAATGCAATGAAAATCTAAATCTCTTTAAGTTTTATAGTCATTTTCCATTTCTCCATTCTCTGTGAAAGTCACGTCATACAGTCCCTTCGCACGGTGCAGGCTCGTCTGTCATTTTCAAAAATACTTTAAACGTGAGGTGTGTGCTGATGAATTTCGCAGAGGACCCCGAAGCCAACTCCTGCCCAGGCAACATCCCCAAGGCTAGGCAGACGTGCATCAAGACTTATAATAACTGCCTCAGCTTGTTTCCCCAGACATGCCAGCAGCGGTGCACACCATGTTCTACTTGGTTTAAGAGAAAGAAAGCCTCTGCAGGCCAATACAGACCTCTTTCATAAAAGACACAGAAATATCTCTCAGGTAAGGCAAGGCCCTGAGGCATTCCTGCGTGGATGTGCTGAGAAGGGAAATAGCCATGTTTGACTGTAGGTTACGCATTTAACAGCTTTATCAGGGCAACACAAGAATTTTTTGTGGGTGATGCAATAAAACTCTTACATGAAATAATATAAATCACTCGGGACAGCAACTGAATAAAACTTTTATTTTTAAACCCTGGTTTAAAATGATATGACATTTACAACTAATATTGCATTTTCAAGCCACCGGACTTCAACAAGGGCAAATCAAGCACCAATGTGTCCGTCATCTCCATTACCTACACTAATGCGGGCTATTATGTGCAAGGGGGGTACATTGGAAGGGAGGTGTGCTTATGGGAGACCTAGGTGGCACCATTGCAGTAACGGTGACATTTTGTTGTTTGCTTTGCAGGATGGAGCAAGAGGTGAAGAAGAAAGCCATATGGTGGGTATTTATCAGCCGATGGCTGCCAGAGTGATTGAATGTGAGCTGAAGGTGAAGCTGCAGACAGCTGAGAGGGTGAGCATGGCCTGAAGCCTGGGTCTAGTACCAGGTTGTTCATCATCTCCCTTAAAGGAAGGTCAACAGTCCAATGAATCACACTCACCACCAAACTTACAGCTTGTTCTCCGTCAGCTTTACTGCATTTCGCTGCAGTTTTGAGTGTTCACCTAAAACCAAATGCACTCCCTGTGTGTCTGCATGAGATTTTGTTGAAAGAGATATGAGAAAAGAAAAAAGATAGCAAGCATTTTTTATTCTAATGAGAATTCTCAAACGTGATCAGCTGCTGACGTTACTGAATCCATATTGAGCAATTGCTTAATTGGTGTTATGAAATAGACATAATGGAAAGGACAATAGCCATTCATATCAGATCAGCTGCAGAACCATAAAGCCTGTTCTAGGGTTTGCCCTGATGTTACCAGAACATGTGGTTCAATGGAGTTGTACTCTTCATCATGGCCAAAGGGCTACAACCCATTCAGCTGGGCGCTCCACTGGGAAACCTGCAAATCCCAAGGAGCATTACTTTTTTATACACTTACTTTTTCCCCAATCACTAAAACCTCCCAAAACACATGGGAACAACATACACTAGAGACAGGGATTTGGCACGCACGGTCTACTTGGTGAAAAAAAATGTGGCAACGACACTTGTGTTTAAAAAGTAATCCTCCTCTCTGAAATCAGAGCACGTGAAAGGAGAAATATTTGTTTTGAAACGTTTTCTCTCAGGCAGACACGAGCATCTTCCACCTTGGTTCAAATTATGAAAAATACGGAAGATAATTTCCATTTTGACTGACTCATCCTATTGTTGAGAGCACCCCGGGCAGATCTAAGCATCCCTGGGGGTCCGTGTATGAAGTGCATCCCGTAAGTTGCTGCAGAGCCAGCAGTTTCACACCAACAAAAGGTTTAGAGCTGGACAGATTCCACAAAGACAAGTGAGGAGCATGTACAACACTAACACAAGGGGAAATCACCCAATCTAGTTGAAATAATTGAGTTTTTCCAAAAATAAATCTCCACAAGACCCTAGTCTCCAGTTAGCGGGAAGAAAAAAAAAGTAAAGAAATTCAATACAAAAAAACCCCACTAAAGCGAACCTTAGCAGAAAACTTCCTTCCAATCACGTCGTTGTAAACGACGTTGGCTTTTGATATGAAGAGACATACTTTAAAGAACAAAATAGCTCCGATTGTGTTCCCATAAAGGCATGTTGAAACACGGATACTAGTTTAGTGTGTTTGTCCAGGATGGAAATGTCCAAGGGAGCAAAAAGCTTGTCAAACAGAAATGAACATGACAATTGTTGCCTGTCAAACCCACCTCAACCCCTATTGTTGCTTCTCCACTCACCATTTGTACGCAATCCAGTAAACGTAGGATTGTCATGAAATGAAAATATTATTCTAAAAACAGGACGCGTTGATATGGAGCGCCATCATTTTCATTTCACTTGGTATGATCACATACTATCACAGTTCCACTAAAGGCTGGTTTCATAGCAGGTGGTAAATACTTCAGCACCCCTCTCGAGCAGCTCAGCCGTCGACCCCTGAGGGGGCAACAAGACGACTCACACTTTTTAAGTATCGCACATATACACTGCACTTTATCTGGCACGCCTCGTGGTGTTGACACCAACATAGCTCCTCCGCTTCCTCTGTGACTAAAGTACAAATAATGCAGGGATAAAATATGCGGTTACTGTTCAAGTAAATGTTAGAAGTGGCAATACGTGTCGTTCAAGGGACCTTGAATATGGTAGGCCCTATGCATCATCTCCTGCAAATCAGAAGCATTCAGCCAATAATACGAGGAGTGGTACGGTAGGGGAGGAGAATAAGGCCTGATAATCACAGTAAATATTGGAATACTCGTAGCAGGGTTGGCTTGCAGCGTTAACAACATGACTCTGTGTTTCCACTGGGTAACAGAAGGAACGGGATCAGGAAGGCGAGCAACGGTAGTCGCGAATGGATTCTTGCAGACATGAAGGGAGAAGAAGAAGACGGAGAGAAGACAGGCGCCTTTGTAGCAGCGTATCCGTGTGCTGGTGCGAAGCTCCGGACATCCAACGCTTCAGTGTCAGCATCCTCGCTATACTTTGTCAAGAAATCAAACTCGGAACACGAGCAACACGTAAACGTGACTGCCGACAAAAAAAAAGACGACATTGCATCCATGAAAACGGGAAGCTCTTCCCACAGCTTGCTGTCAAGTTTGGTCGGTCGGAGGTGCGCAGCAGATGAACGCACTCCAGCACAAGTGTCAGCTGCGCTCACACAGAAGCCTGCAGCGGACTTTCTAAACCCGAATCTGAGAAGGCATGCAAAGAGTACTGTGTGGCGCTTGAACGTCTTCATCCAGTGAAAGATGCCAAGGAGAGGAAGCCGAGAATGAATCCTTCTGTAGCTCAGAGCTGAGCGGCATCAGGAGGTGGGAGTTAACAGACTTAAAGAGAGCAAAGGAAAGCAAAGTGCGAAATAGGGCCAATAAGTGGCATATTCAGCTCTGGGTCCGGGTGTCTCTCCAGATGTCTGTCTCTTGTGTTTCTACAGCCGTTGGATCTGGAAATAAATGTTTTACCCACAGTGGAGATTAGGATATTGTGAAGGTTCTGGGTGTTTTTTTTTACTTTTTTGGGGGCACTCAGATAGACATGGTGCAAACAACGGCAGAAGATATTTTAGGAAAATTACTTGTGGCTGTGTTCAATCAACAAAGAATTGAATTGATAGCCAATTAAGTCAATTCAAATGCAAAACGATGCTAGTTTCAGCTTTGCACATGTTATGAACTGTTTCTTTGTCTCTGTTTTGTATTTTTGGAATGATAGTTGGACAAAAAAGGCAATTTAAAGTGTTGTTTTTCTGATGTTCAAGATCTATTGAATAGTTCTATTAATAATTGATGAATACCAGACTACTGTTTACACCTTTTTACATTATGACCTTGTCTTTTTTCCAAGCCTGGGATGTGTTGAGTTTTGCCCAGAATACATTTTTAAATGCTGCGAGGCCTTGACAGAAAATGTGTTTCGCCCTTTGCAACAGAAAAACTGTCAAAGTAAATGTAAAAGTAAGTAAAAGTAAAACTTGTAAGATCACCATCTTCCCTTCAAAAATATACAAACAGATGATTTTGTTTTCTATGTTCTAAGATGACGATCAGCCCCCATATCTCTTCCCAAACATGTACCTTTGAGATAACATCAAATGAAAAAAAGTTATGTCACAGTTGACCAAGGTCCTGGTGCAATGTTTTTACCACTTTGCAGAGTCAATGATTCAAAGTATTCAGACAGTTTTGGTGACCTATTAGATGCTGGTAAGTTGTCCTCAATACAGAGGCTATGGAGTGTAACATGTTTGGTGCTTCCTGCCTAAATACTGAGCGATGTTCTAGGGATCAGTGCTTTGTTCCACAGAAAGGAAATCACTCTCTTCACTCGGTTGGTTATATGCAGAGTCTCTGTCTCTCCTCCTCACACAGGCTCCCACAGGCTAACTGGCAGGTTATTGATTCCCAACCTCCTATTGTGTAACATAGTGAAACTGACATCTAACTCACAGCACAGAACATGCAGAAGTTGCTGTTAATCGTAAGAGAAAGTGATGAGGGTGAGCTCTTCGTCCCTGCACTGATTACCAGGAACAATACAGTACAGTTTGTTACGTTTCTTCTATCTGTTTGTAAAAAGCACTGCATGTGCTAGCACCAGATCTACGGACCAATCTCTGCACTTAAGTCTGACTGAGCATGTTCCACAGCAGAACAGTATGCTGAGTGTATCTGTCAAATCTTACCCATCCACTGATAATTTCATTATTTTTGTGTATCTCGAATGACTAATCATTTATCTGGAGATTTTTTAATATTATTGTTTTGACTTTTATTTGACATGAACATCACAGTGGCATTACAATTGTCACATACATGTATGCACAAGCACTAGAAGCACTGTTAAGTGTTTAGTTTTTTACTTTTATCGTAAATGGTTTTCTATTTGACATGCATATTAGAGCTAGACTGTTAAATTGGCTAGATATGCCGAATAATTAAATAATACATTGTCACCATTACATAGTTTGTAAGAGCACTTTGAAATTCAATTTTCTGTACACAACAAGGTCACAGTTCTCAAAAGCGAGGATCCTCTTCTATGTTTGTTATGTGATTATGAAGAGAGAGAAAAGTATCATTATCAAGCTCGAAAATATTGCTTGCCTCAAACACAGAATTGGAAGGGCTATAAGGCATGCTGAACTTTTACATGCTTTTTAAATGATTTATTTCCTTTTTGGGCAATTGTTTTATTTATCCGATCGCATTTTTCCTTCTTTAAAATTCTCTGTAAAAGCACTTTGGCCAACATGTCTGCTCAATGGCAAGACATTTAAAGTGAAATGTGCCTGTGTTTACTGACCAGCTTATGGTTGGTTTAAATGGACGTGCTACCAAGATAGACAGGAGGACTGAATCGCATGATGAAGGGTACGACCCAGACAACACTGGATTATACAACCAGAATCAGGTGCAATGAACGAGCCGTGTGCTGCTGTATGGGCCATCCACGCTATGGGCAGCGGCTACCAGCCACATCAAACACAATGTGGTATAATTCAAGCAGAAGTGAAAATAGAAAAATATTCAAGGAGGACTCAGTGTTCCTGTGCCAGGATAATGTCAGGTACACAGTGGATACCTTTTCATGCCATACGTTCTTTCACTCATTCGAATAAGCATAGAGACGCTTAAGGGTGACAGCATGCATATTTAAGTTGCAGTCGGAAATGTCACCCTTGGCAGCCCGCCCTGTATATATATACAGTATATATATATATATATATATATTCACACGGGGAAGGCACGCTTCCACACGTCTGTATTTTTGTTTCATGCTTGGATCAGCCGGCACCAGCATAGCAGTACAATGGTGAATGTTAGAGGAACATTGCATCGCGGATTTTACATGCAGGGTCACCCGTGGTTGTTGGAACGGCACACTTGCTTGAAAGCATTTAAATAGCCGTGCATTTATGTATAGAAAAAGAAGAGTCGGTGCCCGTTTGAAGAAGAAAAAGGCAGTGGAGAAGTAATTCAGCTACTACATCAGACCGCTTATAAAAACGCAGCCTTAAAATAAGCCAAGCATCCATTGGTTCACGAGCAGGGCAGATTTATAGGGCGCAGTTGAAGAGATTTATTTTGAAAAGGTAAATATTCAACTTTTAGAAGAAAAAAAAAATGTTGGTGAGACAGTAAATCACATTATGAGTTACTGATGAAGTTGAGCACAATCCATCCTTAGCTTCAAGAATAGTAAATGTTTCTGACTAAAATCATCTGGGTTTCTAATCGCAACATTTCTTTTCCAAAATGTTGCATTTCAAAGTGACAACACTTGATTTCCCTCAGTTCTACTCGGTAGTGAGGCCTAAATAAGGACTGTGAGAGTCCAAAAAGAATCATCTCCCTCATGCATGTGTGGGTGAATTAGTTGATTATCGGTCTAAGCATTTAAATTTCCGCCTGTCGGAAATTTAACCTGGCCTCAGGGTCTATGCCTACAATTACCCAACACACATAGGGTGGCTACAAGAACACATGGGTCACAGAGCACAGACACAGTGTAGACAACTGGAGCCTACCACTGAAACCAGTCCTGGAGTGGAATGGGACTGCAGGTGATATATTGCCCCCTAGTGGTTTGTTTGCTCATAGCAGGGACTTCCAAGATGAATCAAGTTGAGCTGAAAGGCAAAAAGCATTCAACAATTAAGGACTAAAGCACACCACGACAGATCATCTGCATTTCATTGAATAACTGTTAATTTAGTATCACTACCAATGCATTTACACTAAATAGCCAACACAACACACCTCATAAACGCACACTCCGAACATGATTGCTTTCTATGCAGGGCAACCGAGACAAAAAAGGAACATGACAATTGATAATAAATCCAATTAGATGCAAATGAAACACATGAAACCATACGCACAGGAGGAGGTAGAGGAGTTTCTCCTTCTGTGCAGCTGTTCAGGTGCTGTGTCAACAGCATGCTAAGGCTGAATCCCTTCCAGAAGCGACTCTGCAGAAATATCCAGAGACGAGTGGGGAGTCACCGGCACTGGGGCTGACTGGCACACTGGGATGATTTCATTATGAGATCTTAATAATGGTTTGTAGACGGAAAGATGAAACGTATCCTTCACTCTCGTCCTGTGGTATCAAGTTGACGATGGTACAACGAGGGTATGTTTTTCTTTCTATACCCTGAATATTCTGACTAGATTTTAAGATGTCAGTTGTATCGGTGGCATTTATTTCAGCACACATTCTTTTTGTTCAAACGGCATGGGAAAAGACCAACAAAAATAGAGTTCAATGGATGTGTGTCTGGGGGAGATGAAGCTGAGTGGCATGTGCAAAGTCCTCCCAAAATATAACAATGAAATAAAGGGTATTCATACAAATTTGACAACAAAATAAAGCAAACAAAAATAACAAACACAGTTAACGGATACAAAAAGGAACAAACACATCGATTCAGTCTCTTTAATAGAAGAAGCTGTAGAAAATAAAAACTACATGGATCTATTGTCTAATTTGTTGTTGTTGTTGTTGTTGCTGCTTAAGTCATTTAAAAAAGCGATTCGGTGTATTAGTCACTTTTTATTTATAAAAAAGCAATAACAAAAAACAGAACATTGTTAAGGCGGACGTACTTGTCCAATCTAATTAGAGTGTAGCAGGAAACCAACCCAGTGTATCACAGTCCCGTGAAGCCATCCATTGTGTTGCTAAGTTACATTTCTCATCATCTGAGCATCAACACAATTACAAGTGACAATTGTCGCGATCCCCTGGAAACTCTAAGATCGGCTGATAATTTGATGCTTCTTTTCAAGCGAAGAACGAACGCCATGGTAACATCGGGTATAATTGCTCTGTGTCTCATGTTGAGGATCCATTAATGCTGGCTGCCTCTGCTGTCACTGCGTTGATGGGTTCACTCTGTCATCACACGGCCGTTTCCCATTCAGTACCGAGACCAGCCACACAGGCAGTAATTGGAAACACAAGCGGTCCTTGTGGCACCGTTAGCGGTTTCATTGGCAAACACAAAAAACTCGGTCTGAAGACTCGGGCGACACAATGCGAGGCTTCACGCTTTAAGCATCCTTTGCTTATCAAGTATCGAAACCTGAAGTGAAATAGTTCACAGGAACCTCTGGTACCAGAAATTATGAGGCTTCCTCAGTATAGAGGGAGCAATTGAATAAAAATAGGTTCTTCAGAGTCCTTTAGTTTAACGGCTGTTTGTGTAATGTAGCATGAATAGTACAAATTGCTACAGAGGCCTGTCGCTTATCCTCTTTGTATTCTGCTGGTGCTCCTCTGAGCACTCAATGTCCTTTAACACATATTCTCTTACACAGTAAATGGTGAACAACCTCACTCTCATGTCCCCTATTCATTCTCCAAATAAATTCACTTTACATTTGGCTTCAAAATGGCTGTTTTTTGTGTGTGTCAAATATCAGCCCCAGCAGAACCAATTAAGCTTGTTTGAAGCTCAAATACATGTCGGCTCTGGACCGGCGAGACACATTGTTACGTGGAACAAGAAAAACATGGTTGAAACATTTTTATGAAGAGTGAATCCGATTAATGACAAAAATTGACAGGAACACATACAGTACACGTACAATGAGAGAGAGAGAGAGGGGGGGGGAGAGGGGGAGAGAGAGAGAGAGAGAGAGGCTGAGCAGGAGGCAAATAAAGGAATGTAGCCGTTAAGTGGCAGCCAGGTGAAAGGTCACACTGACATGCTTGGCATGCTGAAACAAGCGTGAAAAGTGATAGATGGCTTCTATTCACAGTTCTTTGCTTCGTGACTTCAACACTTTCCATTCGTTTACACAAACAGGGTCACGTCTTCTTTTCTCGAAGCACAAATGCTATTAAATGAAAAGCTGTATGTTTCTTATCGACAACGAATCCCATGAAAAGACCGAAACCAACGATGAGTAACTATGTGTAGCTTGTTATTCCTCCGTGCCACGGACCTCCACTGTTGCCAAAAAAGACGAAGAGTAACAAGTACAACGTAAACCAACTCTGGTAACTACACACAAAGTACAGCTGAGGTATAAACCAAAAGGATCACACAAATAGGCTTGACCTGAGGAGTCTGAAGTTATTTAGATTCATCCGGAGCTGAACATGATGAATGTCGGGACAATCATGGCAATCCATCAGAGGAGTTGATACCGGTGTGGCTAAATACTATATCAAGCCAAACTGCTAACTGGGTTGTTCCTATATTATGAAGATGAACATGGGCACTAAAGTTTATTTTACACGGTCCAGCTGCTGTAAATAATCGCCATAAAGCATCAAATAAATGAATGCACAGTTGAAAATGGTCCTCAAAAATGTACTTTTACTGGTGATCTGGAGGGCCCCGGGGACTTATGAAGTACCTGAGCCTACAATATATTTACAACCCGGTTTTAAAGATTTATGACTTGTGTTACATTAATGTGGAACATCTTCGTTCATTTTCGATTTCTAGGGGGAGTTATCAAGGGTCAAAAGCAAAAATTCCTCTGGATGCTATAAGCTGGAACCTACAACCAATTAGAGCCATGAAACCCGTGACATTTCTGCTGACTGACCGAGCGTGCAGAGATGAGCTGTGTTGGAGCAGCATCACTATTTGTGTGAATGAGTGTTGGTTGCTCCAAGGAGTGTTCCCCCCCCCCCCCCCCTTCAGAATGTGAGGATAAACGGTGTTTTTACCTTCCTGGGACCTGGACCAATCTGCAAGCTCGTGTTTTATTTGCTCAGGCGGATGCATTTGCGACTTGGTCTGGCTACACGATTGCAGCTTCAACAGAATTCCATATCAGCTGCTGTCATCTTGTTTTTTGTTTTTTTTTAATGCTCTCTAGTCATTGATTTAGTCATTGTCTCGAACACATATTAGATTAACAATTCTGATCATATCTCAAGTTGCTGGAAATCATGACGAGATGTTTTATTGACACATCTGCCAGCGCAAATAAAACCTGAACTGGTTCCCAGGCCAGAGCAGAACAGGCTCGGTAGGAAAGTAAAAATAAACCACAACTAACACAATGTTGCAATGTTCCTTAACCCTCCTGTTACCTTAGGGACACATTGACCCCATTCAATGTTGTTACCTTTATATTTACTGACATATTTTACCCGTGGGGTCAATTTGACTTTATGTTTGTTTGTTGACTACCTAAATAGCGCTTTAAATATATAAAAAAGTTGATATTTCTTATATGTTTGACACAGTGAAAAACAGCCTGGGGTCAAATTGACCCCAAAGAACACCGACATTAAACATTGAATGGGGTCAAATTGACCCTAAAGGTAACAGGAGGGTTAAACATTGAATGGGGTCAAATTGACCCGTAGGTAACGAGAGGGTTAAAGAATAACACAAGCCGTATAACTAGAAATATTCAACGTAAAACATGTTATCTTTGATAATCCTGAATGCTGAGTAAGAATTTAATCAGAGATAAAGACCCTTTTTAAATTCTTCCAGGAAATATGCTGAGGTTGTGTGTTCTTTTTCAGCTATGCTTAAAGCTTTACTTTGAATAACACCCACACAGAGACTCGAATACTTAATTTTCCTATCTGCCAGTATAACGAGAGTCGGAATCGAAAAAACATTGAGAGCACAGAAGTGCCTCTGTGCTCTCAATGTATATCAATATTAGAGAAAACCCCAAAACGTGCACAACATAAAACAGCTGTCCGGCAGGATCAAGTGGAATTACATGATGTGCTCAACAGAATGCATCTCCTGTGGATACAAATCTGCTGCTGTGAAAATGTGCAGGGGAAAGGAAAAACAATCCAATTTCTGCGAGCTGTTTAGGATAACCTCTGATTCTGTGATCCCCTCAATATCCAGAATGAAAAAAATGCAAATGAAAAAAGAAAGAATAATAAATAGAGCACGATAAGCAGGTAAAATTGCTGATAAAGAGAAAATGCTTACAGAGACTAATGTGCTTGGCTGCCGGCCAGTTGTTTTGTACGGCGCCGTCTCATCCCTTCGGATGACCATTTGCTCCTGTGATTGATGCGTGAGAGCATCGGCAGCCGGAGTTTACTCTGAATGTTGAAGGAAAGAAGAATGGAAGCAGTGAAACAGGGCAGCAGCTGGACAAAAGTATGATTCACAATTCCCAGCTCCTCCCGGAAAGCCTGGGCTGATGGACTGCTGACGAGTGGTGGATGTTGTGGCGGATGAGTGGAGGACTGAGAGAACCCACTGAGAGGTCAATGGTTCTGCGCTGACCTGTGAAGAACTCCATTAAACCTCGATCACATCTCTGACTCGCTCCTTTATTCCAACTGGTGCAGGCGGCCAATACTGAGCAGTAACACAATCGTTGTTGCCAACTGGACGACAGTCCTGATTCAATCGCAAGCCTGCACCAAAATATATAACGCGGTCGTCTCTTGCTTCCAGCAAAGGTTTGCAAGCACTTTGACTGCAATATTGCTCAAAATGTGATGGCATGTCGGCCAATAATTCTCCACTCCATAGCATCCCAAAACGTAAAAAATACAACGCCTCAGTCAGAAAAACCCTTTGACAGCAGATCCACTCGAGTGTCGGCTGATTTATATGGCTGCCTCGTCACTTTGGATGAAACGAGAAAAGGGGAGAACATAGTTGATTGTACTCACTTTCATAACACCTTTGTCTGATGTTGAGAGGAGCAATCTGTTTTTGCTGAAGCTTCGCTTTCGTCGCCGCCATTACCGTCAAACAATTACATGCCTGATTGTCTTTGCTTTGCTCTTACACAGAAGACCCACTGCAATTCTTTAAGATCTTACACCTGACTGAAATGCTTTCCAGAATATAGCTGCTAATTTCCATTCTTCCATTTAGATGAAGGAAGACTATATAAAAACCTGCAGGGAATGCAAAATATTTTAAGTGAAACAGCTTTTATTTCCTTTTGAGGTACAGAGTGTGTCCTCACACTGGGGCAGAGATGAAAGAAGTGTGTGTCGATCCTTGAAAGAAAAAAATAACAATACAGCACTTCAAAGATGTGTAGGTAAAAGTATTGACATTCTTACTTTAGTTAAATTTACTTCAGAATCAGTTGCGGAAGTATTCTTCACACAGAGATGTATCACAATGTGGGAATACTATTGTTGATCAATTAGAAATGTATTTATATACTCAAAAAAGAAAAAGGTCAGGATTACTCGGAAGTTCAAATAAGTGTAATGAAGGTTATTTTCGGTTAAAAGTTCAAAAAAATAATAATAATATGAAAGCGACTATTCTAGCAAAAAAGTACAAAATACTTTTTATTGGATGTCTTTTCCATGGTGAGTTTCTAAATGCGCGTACAATGCTTGTACATGTTAAGATAGAGTTGGGCGACCGCCTACAGTGGTGGCCTCCTTCAGGACGCCGATTTTATAAATCCTGAGTCATTTAAATACAACAATGCATCATGTTTTATTAATCTTAAATCTCAAAACACAAGTATCCTGCAAAGTAAGCTGCACAATATTCCTCCAATGTTGACGTGTGTGTCGTATATACAAACACATACATGTACGTGTGTCATCATATTGTATATATGATCAATATCTTGAGAAAGCAAATGTATGTAAAAATCATATCAACTATGTTCTACTACTATGCATTACTTTAGGAAAATCTGTTGTGAATTAAACGGTTACAATTTTCTTAGAATCCTTTCACGGTATGCAATATTTTCATGAAAATCTATGCCGAATATTATCCCATTATTGCCCAGCCCTTTCCAATCCCCAAAATATAATTCTGTGATATCATAATCCCATTTAGACGTGGAAGCCCTCAGGCCAATGTGACCAATGTCTGTTTAAAAGCTATGAGCCACACAACAACAACAACAACAACAACGACAACAACAGGTATTGATCCTTTTCTGGCATGGTAAGAACACAGACTCCTCTTGAGAATAAAGCCATACAACACAGGGCAACTCTAACTGTACTCACAAATCACCATTCGCCACGAGCATCTCTTTCTCAACCTTTCCCAATAGGAAATTAATGAAAGTGAAAGTATCAGAGTCTCTCCAGCTTCCCGGTGTGACATAACAGTGATTCATGGCGTTTTATTTGGTCATAGGGAGATGAGCCCGTAGTAAGGAATGAGCCTAAGGAGAGCTTGGTCCTCATCATTAATCTCATGAAACTGAGCCACAGAGATACGCAGAGTTAGCCTATCAACAACTCAAAAGAAGACATCCATTCTGTTACACTTTGTGGAGCTCACCTAAGAAAAATGCAGATTGCTTCAAAGTAATTATACGGTTCCAGCATGCTATTATCTGGTCCTCTAGGAACAAATGAGAAAACACAACTACCATAACAAATAAAAACTTGAAAGATGGATAACGGGCGGAGGACATATCAGATTTAATTAGGATTCAGAGCATTTAATGAAAATATGGATGACGGTAAATAGTGCCACGACTGAAAGGGATGAGGCAGTGAGCTGTCGTATAGCTGCCGCAGAAATGGTGCTCGTGGTTTATTTCACGAGGCAATGGATACCACCATCATTACACACCGTATAGCTTCTTTTGGTGAAACAGCTATCGAAGGAAATCATGAGAAATCACACACAAGACTGTGACAACTTTCTTAAAGCTATCAGACAAGAGCATCAGTCGCGGGTTTCCCCTCATTCATTTTCAGTGAGCGAGACTCGAAACCTTTGAAGAACTTTTGAAGAATTCTCGAGGTGGTGCATAGGAGGTTTCAGTCTCAGGAAAGTCTGCATTTCTGGCATAACTCCCAATCCACCCTGACAGCTGTTATCAGTTGTTTCAATTCATTCATTTCTATTTGTTGTCTCGGTACAACCCCGTTATAGGTCTTGGACTGTGCAGCTCAATAAAAGTTACCCTTCGAGTGTTTTGATTTGATGTTTTCAAAGTGGGACCTGTTGGAAATTGTTACTTTACTTTTCAAATGTGAAATATAATATCTGAGACTTCCTTGTGATAATCACAGGCATAATATAGTGCTTACTTTATTCAATAGCAGCCCTTGTGAATTATGCCTTAAAGTGAGAAAAGCAATCATTTTTCATGCAAACGTTATCTTTTGATGGCTGCTAAGTTGCATTTATGATATGTGAACCATTTTCTACAGGCACTGTAGCTTATAGTGTTGCCCACAGCAGTTAATGGCTTAAAAATATCCAATTTACAATCGCAGTATTACATGGCCCTATGTTTAAAAAAAAGATGTGAACTGTAATTTCGCTTTTTATGCTCCCATAGCCGTGGCATGTATTTGCATTTCGGAATTACCGTTATATAACAGTTTTCTGATGGAGCATAAGGGATTCCCAGGAGAAGTGCATGCATATACTCAAGGTGGTGTGGTGGACACGCACCAGTGACAGTACACATGAACATTTCCTGTTCAAATAAAAGCTTATTGAAAGTAACAGAAACAAAGGATTAAGGATAGAGGAGAGGAAATATACGCAATATGATGGTAAACACTGGATATTGTTTTTTCTTAAGGAACAATTCAGCTCGACTGGCAGCCAGCAACGGCTAAATTATAGGAATTAGAAATGATAAGCCTTTTAGCAGAGCAGAATTTTACCGTCATTTATCTTATCAGCCCTGTAGCTTGATATATTGACTGAAAAACGTTGGGAAAAACTGAGGCATAGATAGTAGAATAAAGACTAACTAGAACAGGGGTGGGAGTGGGACGAAAGCTCAAGTTGGTAATTGACAATATCAAATATGTCTTAAACGTTACTGCTCTTCAATTTATTCCAGTACCAAGTTGTTTCTAGAAAAGTGACATTGTCCAAAAATCATTAATAATCACCGAAACGTCTCTTGTAATTCAACAACTGGAAACATGTAGTAACTGTAGTTGAACCAAATGTCATTCTAATTGTTAGGATGAGAAGAAAATACCATGGACTCGTATCTGCACCACGGCTGGTGAAGATGAGGCATTTGCTGGGCTCAGATTGTCTAAACTATATTCAAGGTGTTTTTGCAGGAACCTCTAAACACGCAGGTTGATGTTCTGAAAGGCGCTAATGCTCGTACGCACGTGGTGTCGGATGCACGGAGAAATCAACAACGTTTTGTTTTCTTAAATAAATCCCAGGATCATTTGCCCGTAATTACTGTTTCACAACACTGAATGATTGCTTGAGTTTAATTTATTTCAAAGCATTCTAGCTTCAGTGCCTTCAGTTTTCATTTCCCCCTGAACAGAGCTACAGTGCATCTGTCACGAGTTTTGTTTTCGTCCACTTTGGTCTGCATTGGGGATTAACAGGGAATTAAGGTGGAGAAAGATGAGCTCAGGGTGGAAATTGGTACAATTACGTTCATCTTTTCAGAGGATGCCCTCAGTGAAACTTTCTCCATGGGGAATGAATGTGATGTTTGAGCATCTTACCTGTTTAATAAGCAATTTAATCACTTCCTCCCAAGTTTCAACACTCCTAAAAAGATACAAGCGGTTGATTTATATTAACACGCTGTGCTTCCATTGCAGACTGAATAGGAGCCATGAGCCGTTGTGTGTGTCTGCTTTAATTCATTTGTTGTAAATAAAATGAGACAGGGCTATTGACAGTACCTCAATAAAGCTTTACTCAGACTATCAGTATCATATATTAAAATAGCTGACACGTAAAAACAAGGTGAATCAACTTTTTAATCCATGGTATCAATATGAATCCATCATGTTTTTATTCATTAATTTCTTCAGTTGTATTTGTGATTCACAAACTTTTTATATAAGTGGCTTGAAAAGCTTAACATTCAAACCAGGATCCAACAAAAATAAATAAAATCCCCTCTCAAGGTCAATGGTGCATTTTCAAAAAGCCTAATTGAGAATTTGATCGAGGCGCTCTAAGGGTTGGACAAAGTGCTCCTGTGAATATTAAAGATGAGCTATCAGGATTTGATCAGAAGTAATGAAAAACGGTGGCCTACTTTGAGGTCACTTCCTTCTTTACCACCAAACCGTGCAGCAGACACGCTTCTCTGGAAAGGTTTGTATTCTATACAACCGCCAGATTTGTTTTTAACCCTTGTGTTGCCTTAGGGTCATTTTGACCCGAATCAACATTACACCCTCCCCCCTTTATTAATTTTTTCCCCCCAATGTTTTTTAATGTGTGTTCTTTCGGTACAAACACAAAAACAACAAGTGCCTCACACACTTAAACTTGGAAAACAATATTAATCTATTAATTTTTCTTTGGCATCAAATTGAACCCAAAGGGTAAAATATGTTAGTAAATATAAAGGTAACAGGAGGGTGAAACATTGAATCGGTCAAAAATGACCAAAAAAAGGGGAGGGTGTAATATTGATTCGGGTCAAAATGACCCTAAGGCAACACAAGGGTTAAGCACAGCAAACACATCGGGAGCTTCCATATCAGCAGAGATGAAAATACATTAAATATATGTATATATATATATATATATATATAATTAATACATTAATATCACCATTTATAAATAACTTTTTGTGAGCACAAAGGCATTCGGAGTTTGTTGCTTCGTCAAAAGCAGTAGATTTCTTGCGATATGACTAGTACATGACTTTTACATTTAGGCAAACAGTGACAACTTTGACCAGCAGAAGCTATATTACAGATACGATACGAGAGCAACGATGCTGCAGCGCGGCACGGCAGCCTGTTTTCAGGGAAACCAACGCTTTGCTACTCGGCTCTGATTCAAGGCAGACGCCATTGAATATTTCATTGCAGCTTCGAAATGAACTTGCGTTGTGAGTGGCTTTGATGTCAAAGTGGCGTTTCAGCCGGTGGGGGCTTGTTTGACAGGCAGCAATCACACGGAGACGAAAAACAACCTAAAGTCGAGCGGGAGAAATGTGCCCCCCCCCCCCCCCACTCCCCCTCCACAAGCTGAGTGTAATGATTAGCTTTCTAGCAGGATTCTCCCAAGGCAAGTGATTACGACACGCTCTGCAAACTATGACACCTCTTACCTGGAGCCCAAACAAAGACAGCATCCCAAAATATTTCTCGAGACGAGTTTGAGCAGAATTTTTTTTTGGGCCCTCTGCCTGCAAGAGTTTGTTTATTATTCAGGTTGAGAACTTGGGGGCGAAATCGGTTTTGCTAATGAAAATGACTTCCTGCCACAAAGAGTTGCTGTTTTGTTTTCTCCTGCTCGGTGTTCGAGTTGGAGGAGAGAGGTGCTGAGCATGAATCATTTTTCTCAGTGTTCCGTTCTGTTTTGCTCCTTCCCCAAGTTGTGAACAGCGCTAAGCTTGAGAGGAATAACCTAAAATGGAGGAACACTTCAATGTCGCCCGTTCCTCCTCTCCTCCACGAGTGATTATACAATTGATTTTTTTTTCCCACCAGTGGTTCACGCTACAGGAGCAGTAATAACAATTTATCTTGGCTCCTTGTTCCATTACAGCAGAGCTGCAGTGAAACCAGAGGGAGAGTGCAATGTTGTATGATTTATGGAGGCTATTTGACCTGTGCTTATTAGAGGGATCGACCCAACGTGATGCAGACTTCGGAAATAGACTATGAGCTTTGCAGTGTGATGGGAGCAGGGCTTTTGGACGAGATGGAATGTGTGTCCCAGCTGATTGAAAAAAACACAACACCAAGTGTGAACAGAGATGTTGAAATATATACAAGTTCTGCTGCCACATTTCAACACTCTACGTGTTACCGTCTGATTTGAATCCACTTTGGAGGTCAACAGGGAGAAAGACTCAGCCTCAATCCCTTCAGACTGCCATTCATAGGATTTAAGAATATAACTTCTACAGCATCACCAGTGTCTCACACTTTACAGCCCCAGTTGTCGGGTATAATTTAGCGTGGATGAAGATGAATAGGTGAGTGATAAGTGAGATGATTACCACTATGTGTCCTCACCCTGCTCCTTTCTTTGGTTCGAGTGATGCCTGCTGTGGCTCTGAGGGGCCCCTGGTTCCTCCTCATTTATTGGCGTTCATGGAGCAGTTTAGGCACGGTGGCTACCTCCCTGCCTCCCTCCACCGGACCCTCCATGTCTCTCTCTTGTGGCTCGTGATAATATTTAACTGCTGACCTTATCTTCTACCACCCCCACCCCCCTCATCTTCTCTCCGCCAGCTGAAGGGGAGCATATTAATGTCTAACACAGCTCTACATGTAGCATGCTAATCCATCTGTGGCCTTGGCTGATTAAAGATGAATATCGGTGGGATCGTAAACAGACATGCCCCGGGCAGCTTCACCGATGACTCCATCTGCACAGGATCATGTAAACGGTTGCACTCCAAGCAGCAATAACACAGATCCCGGGGCAAGATTAATAAATCAAAAGGGCCCCCACTTCAGAGCAAGCAAAGAATCTGACAACTTTTATGGTTAAGTATGTAAACCATCGACTTCTCATGTGTACATGAAAATAAATCTCCCACGCCACCACAATTTGACACAATGTTCCTGAATGAAGTAGCACATGTTTTGCTGTTTACATGTCACACCCAACCGATCAATCAGAAATGAACGGAAGAGGTCAAAAAGGCAACAAAGACGGAATCATGTATTGTCATAAATAACTCAACTTTGAGAAATGGGATGTCTGATGGGAGAGCTCAATATAGGAGCACAGCATATAGCAGTTATGTGAGAGTAAATTTGAAAAGAAAACAAGCAATAAATCTCCTATTCAATTTAATCTCATAGCAACATGTACTATGATTATAACCTGAGCAAACCATTGCAGCTAGCTGGTCAATATAATGTAGCTAAAAGCGGAACCCTTATCCCTCAATATTATAATCATAATTGTGTGTATGTTATCCTTAAAAGAAGTGCTATAATTATGTCGAGAAAAGCCTTATATTTTTTTTTCCAGAGCAGTCGTATAGGTGTTTCTTTCTATGCTGTTACAAGTGTCTTCTTCAGCTGACTGAGATCAAATGTTCATGCCGCCTTCAGCTGATCGATAGTGGACCCCATGAGAGTTGAGTCCTTTCTCTGTAGGCAGAGTTGTCACCGTCAGCTGGACGAGGAGCACACCCTTGAAAAAGAAACGATAATGTTCGTCGTCATGCTGCACAAAATACCTTGAAAAACAACAGAAGTGGGTGAACACTTAACAACGTTGGATAAGTGGTGGTTTACTTTACTTTGTAAATATCATCAGAGGCAATCATAATCTGTGTAGTGCCAGGAGGGAGAGCACAGTGCTCTGCTAGCATCATATCTGGTGTAGTTCTCTTTTCAGATGAGCCTCGGGTTGACTACGCAGGAGAACCGTTTACTCAGCGAGACTGCTGATGAATCTGGGGAGTGATTTTCCATCACCCATATCACTAGTTTTGGCCCACGCCTTCCCAACCAATCGCGAAGCACAATGAACCTGAGGAGCAAACCTCAGTCGTCATGCTCTGAATACTGTGCCTAATAATTAAATACTGCATGGCATTGATGTAGTTGTTTCAGTGGTGTAAAGCAAGCAAGATACACCACGAACATGAGTCATGCTTATTAAACAAGGATGCCTGTGTAAAAAGTCTTTAGGCTCGACATTTGCTTTCAAAATATGTTTTTTTTTCTCTACAAATTTTGCAAATAATCTGTAAGGAGTAGTTACTTAAACAAGGGTGAAACATTTTGACTGACATCTCAAAGCAAGCACAGATGCTGCAGTTTGGGATTTCTCTCAAAGAAACTCATAAGCAGTTTCTCACCACAAACTGCAATTGCTGATTTTGGAGAGATCGAATGGTAAAGAAACGAGAATGTCCCTGATGAAGTCCTGACCCTTTTGTTTCTTCTTTTTTTCTTCTTTTTACAGCTAGCCATAACATACACATGTATGATCCTCACATCATGTTTCTGTGTGCAGTAACATTCACAAGATTGACTTTATCTGCCAAAGGATAATACATAACTTGTCATTTTTAATTTCTGTAGGAACACTGCACATGTATCAACCTTGGAAAGCACTGTACATGTGGTAAAGTTTTTCCAACATGTGTTCATTGTCATCAGCAGTTTCTTTCCAGAATGTTAAAATGAGTCTACCTGCAAGGATGACGAGTCTCACATTTTAATTGCCGTAAAATGAGCAGATAGGGATGCAGAATTTCACTCAAAGGCCAGTCAAGTAAGCAACATTTGTAAGCTTTACTTTTTAAACAAAATGGTAGTTTAGCTTACTTCAAGTTATACTTGCTTGATCTTCTACTTTAAATTAAAGTAGAAGATTAAAGTCTTTAATCTACATGTACCATCATTTAATGAATAACATCGTGCTGTATGTATGAGAGATGACTTGGAACTTCAGCGATTGAGACCAAAAATCCATGTTGACTGATAGATGCAAGGTCGTTTTCTAATAGATTTCTCGTGAACTTCTTTTTGTGAGCAGAGAAGTCGCCCCCTGCTGTGACTGTCATGTTGTCTCATCTGTGATTGGTGCATTCTTATTGAGGAAGATGGCTTTGTGGCTCCCCATCTCGTGTACAGACGAACTGTGCGCCTCCAAAACGGTACTTCCACTCCTTTACTATGTCGTCTCCATTAATCTAAAAGCAGTTCCCCTCCAGATACCAGCTGGCATCTGGAACATGCCCTTCTGTTGATGTTGGCAACCAAACCAGCAGGCTTTTGCTGGTAATTAGCCTCTCCACCACTAGGCCAATGAGCAGCATCTATGGCACAGCATTTACAAACTCAGATTAACAGATCACACTGGGCCATTTACATTTTATATTTCAGACCCTTCATTGCCACACACACACACACACGTAAAAACACCAGATGCCAATATCTTCAGCCTCAGTTTGAGAGAAAAGTAAAGGGAGCATCACATCAGCATAAATCGGGTTTAATATGCATGACTGTCACTTCAAAGATTATCAAACAAATTAGAAAATTCTTCAAGTGTTCACAACTGTTGGAATGAGTCACAGATAATCCACTTTGCTGTTTATATTTTTCTTAGCCACTCAACAGCATTTCTCATGCTTATGTAACTTGAATGGGGTGATTATACAGGGCAGAAGCTGCAAGACGCACAAGGACAGGAACATATATAGAAATTAAAAGAGAGGAGACGAGCAAAAAGTGAACACAGACAAAAGTCTAGACATCTTTGGTCAAAGGCCAATAATCAAAACACTTTCCCAGCCAAAAAAATCATTATTATCGCCTTAGGGTTGAAAATAGTTTCTTGAGACATCTTGTTGTTTGCCCCTCGATCAGTCGCCACAAGTGATCTAGTTAAAGGTCAATTCAATGCTGTGACACCTGTCAGGGCACAAACACTGAGCACTGAAGCAATACGTTGGTTAATCTTCAAATCCATTGTTGTTTCTGACAAACCATATTAAATGTTTATGTTATTTACATTAATAAAATACAGAGAAAGGCTTCAACACCTCTTCACATTTAAGAAACTGGAACGAGCAAATGATTGGGTCCTGAGACAAAGGATGTGTTATAGATTGTAAAGCCCTCTGGGGGAAATTTGGGTTTAGTGGTTTTGGGCTGTAAAAAATAAATTGAATTGAAATGCCATTTTTACTTCATAAAAATAAACAATCATATTTGGCAATGGACTAATTGTTTCAGCATTATATGAAAATGAAACAATAAAGAAAACAAAAAAGCCAAATATTCACATTCTTCATCTTCTCAAATGTTCCAATTTGGTGTATTTTTATGTTTTATTTTATTGTAATTTTTAGATTTGTTTGAGTTTTTTTACATTTTAATGACAAAACAATGAACCAGTGAATAAAAAACAACGACTGATCATCATCATTAGTTGAGCTAAATAGAACTAATCCATTACAGGCAGTGGGAGTCCGAAGAGCAGAAAGCCTTTGAAAGATGGGTTCCCATGAACATGTGTAGCTGGGAATATAACGGAGTGGGAGAAGTAATTGCTGATCCCTTAATCAATAACCGTTAACCTCTTACCCTGATGCTCCAATAAAGCCTCTCACTCTACTGTACAACACAGACCTGCAGGAATGGTTGTGGGTGCACATGATTTTAACCACTTTCCCCTCGCTGCTCCTGTGGCCAACTTCCCTGATTAAATGTGTACTGTATGAACATGAAGATTAGTTAACACCGTTAACTAATGATCTATCTAAGAACCGTAGGCCCCATCAAGCAGTCATAAAGTTAAATAAATCACAATGAAATGAGATTTTAACATGTTGCCATTCATTTCCATAAGCCATGCCTTTACTCCCCTCCCATGCCGCCTCAGTGTCTCAGTGGGGTTGTAGAAAGTGGGGCTCGCGCAGGACTGGAACACATTCACAGCTCCATTTTCATTTAGTATCATTAGAAATTCAATTCCCAGCAAATTACTTTTTAGAATTTTTCACAGCAGTCCCTTAAGATGTTCTCGCATGACCCATTTTAGTCTCAGGCAGCACAGGCTTCTCTTCATCACTAACGTTCACAATGCACGCATGCACATGTCTAAAATCCCCCGGTCCCCTTGTTCTTGTTGAAGTGTGGGGGTTTTCAGGCCGCTTGCTTGGACTGCTGGGGGTCACTGCAGGGCAAACTGGCCATTTGTTCTAAAGGTCCCAGGGTGCTTCGGAGTATTGTCGCAGAAGGGTATTTTCAGCTTGTACATAATGGCGTCCGCTACCTGTGTAACTGTTGCAAATATGCCTCCATGCTCCGACATAAAAAGAGAATATTAACAATGACACTGCAGACATTTTCTTGCAGTCCAGGTGATACCCATTGCACTGTGATTTTACATTTCTCTGAAATAGCGTAATCCGGTTTATACTGAGGTTCATTCATCGGGATCACAGGGTGATTTTCATCGGTGTATCACTATAAATTCCTTTCTGGTTCTGTTGATCGCCGACTTCAGGTGCAAACACACCGTATATCAACAGCTAAGCACAGCGAGAGTATGCTCTGTGATCAGCCCCATCTGTTAGAAGGCCAATGACGATCACAGCAGATCTGTCTCGGCTCCCCTTCGGAGATAAGTAGAAAGTGGGTACAGCTGACACTTGTAACTTTAAGCGTGAAATGAACACACTTACTTCTCTGTCTGTGCAAACAAGGCTTAATAAAAGTGATGGGCTTTCGATCTTTTTTTAATTTCCTGCTTCATTGAGCATCCTATGGACGCAAGAGACCACCTATCTGCTGGAAATGCCCCTACAAAGTGACATCACATGTCCAGTGAAATGTGTAGAAATAGTGATTTCGCACAAGAGGATTTGGAACACTGACCGAAAGCAAATTAAATCATACCATAAAAGCAGAAATGGGCTATCAGCTAAAAGGAAAGTTGACTAGTAGGACCTCTGAGGAAAGATCGAACACTACAGGACATTAAGTGAGTGATGATTCCAACTGAAATCGCTCTGTTCAGGTCAATGGCACTATCACCCTTTGAAAGTTTAGGCCTAATGGAGCTAATAAATGCTCCACTATAGAGTTTATGAGGCGTACATCCTTGAAGTGAAGTCCACTGCCCCCAAGTTGATCCTAAACATCATCAGTTGAGCGCCTGCTGACTCTGACAGGTGGTCCTGTGTTGGTGACCCCTCCTGCTCTTCCCTCGACGCCGTCAGTCACAGTGACAAAGGTGACATTAGGAGCAGATCCTGCCACGATAGAAAGGACATCTGCACAGCATGAACATCTCTGAATCGCCTCTCCCTAAAACAGACGGCCAGATACACACTTTGAGTGAGTACACACACGTATCTCTCTCGTTGGAAAACACACACAGCATTAATTTATGAGAACAATGTGCCCTCAGGAGATAATAGTTTGTACTTGATGAAGTAATAAAAACGTACCACAAGTGGGAAACCGCAACCGCCTCAAATAATCCTTTGTGACTTGAAAAATAATTCCAGTTTATTGCAACTGACCTTTTGTCTTGTAGATTTGGCTCACATTTCTATCAGTGATAATAACATTGCACTCAATAAAATGTGTAATGAGTAAGGCCCAGGCGTTATCGCTGAGGCTGCAATTAACGACCAGTTTAATTTCTCCGTAAATTTTGTCGTGATCTCTTGAAATATCTTTTCGATTAATCGTCTCTAAAATGCTGGCTCATCTTCAAATAATTTCTTTAATCCAACAAACAATGCAAAACCAAAACATCATTAATTGCTATGAAGTAAGATTAACAAATGGCAGGAATTGTTTTTGCTTAAAACGGAAAAAAATAGCTGCGTATGATTCTTTTCATTGATCTATTAAACATCTCTAAGATCCGACAGGGCAAGACACATGAACAGTCGAATGACCAGCCAGGCTGTAACCACGGGAAGGTTTCGACATATTATAGAAACCACAGTTAGCGTCGCTTGTTACTGCTAGCCTTGTTTTTCCTTTTGTATACATTTGTTATGACCTGGGGATTTTTCTTTAAACAAAAACTAGCCCCATCTGCTGACATGTGTATGTTTCTTACTCTCTCAAACTGCTTCCCAGCGGTGTGATCGTGTTCCTACATCTCGGACACTACGTTGAGAAATGATGGCAAAAAACTGCAAAAACTACAAAAATAAACACCCACAATGTAATAAACCTGAAATGATCCATTAAAGTCTGAGGAGCGCTGCAGCCACGGAGAAACAGAAATAGTGCACTCCCGTCAAGATGGATTGTGAACATGGTGAATCTTTTCACAGCCTCGCTCTGAAAATAACGGCGTGCTTTGAGGAGAAGTGAATCGGCTGATGTGTCGGAACGCTCAACAAGAGATACTGAGCGAGTCTGCGCCACAGAACAATATGGTCTCCCCAGAGTGACACTGCAGACAAGACAACAGCAATCACTTCCTCCCTCTTGTTCATCCCGTCAGCTCAAGATTTGAAAACATGCGGTGGGCTGTAATGGATGTCTTGTCATCGTTGTCTGTGCTAATTGATACAGAATCTGTGGGTAGATAAGTCCATTTGGTCTGGCGGGGCTTTTAGCTCCCGTTAATGCACCAAGCTATTTGTCTGAGCAATGCGCTCGTCGAAATATAGCCTCTCACTCAAGAGAGAAAGTGTGTTGCTTCAGTCGTGGTCCGCGAAGAAGATTCTCCTTGAAAACACCTCACGGCTTCCTCGCTTTGGGGATTTCGTGACACGTGTTGTCCCCACATTGCCAGAGGGGATACAAACCCAGAACAGTTCTGGTGGGTTTTTGCCCCAGGTCAGAAATGCCAGATTTTGTAGTTGTTTCATCTTCAAAGGACAAATGGGTCCCATTAAATAGTGCTCAGCCTGACGGTAATGTTACATTTTTCAACATATTTCATCAAAGCATTTGATTGATACAGCTAGACTCATTTCGGCAGTTCAGATTAGAGATGATGGGAAGCAATGAGTGGAGTCCTAAAGGGAATTATTCCCCCATCATGTAGAAAAACACCACAATTAATAAATAATAGATGGTGTCATGCATAAAAGATAATAATAGTTAGAATATTCCAGACGTCCGATGTTTGTCGAGCACAAATAATAAAATCCGGCTGATTCTTTTCTATGAATATTTTATAAGACTTGAGTGTCAATTATTCATGTTTATTGTAATGACGTTTTGACACAACAGACTGGACACAGTGTCTGGAGTTCTTTCAGGGTTTCATGAAGTTAAAAACAAAGACATTAAAACGAATATCTTCAGAGCCGTGGGGACATTGCCCAAAACCTCTATGATAATGTCAAGATGTAGCATATTTTAATGTATTTCATGGAATATATGATATGATATTCCTTTTTTCGTCCCACAGTGGGGAAAATTTCGTCAACATGCAATAGCCACATTCATTTGTATACTCGTGTGATTTAAATACTCATTATTATTGAGTATTTCATGAGTATTTAGAACTTAAATTGTAGAAGTTTCCATGTGCTTGTTATTATACATTTAGATATTGTAACTGTGTTGCACAGTATCTAAATGTATGATTCCATAGAAAGACAATATATTAATTATTAACATTACATAATATCCTCGGTAGAAACAAATTGCTGGGTTTGAGCTGAGTGCCACAAAATGAGGAAAGTCTGGAAACATTGAAAGAACTAATATGACATTGATGGTTTTGTTTTTTCCCTTGGATTTGTTGACATTAACAAATAGAGAATAAAGCCAGTCTTACCCCTTAAGGACCTGCACATCAACTCCTAAACCCAGATGATCAGAACAAATCACATACTAAAAAGGCAAATGCTGTCATTAGAAAGGGGCTGACAAATAGGAATGGGGTTCATGACACCCTTATTGTCACGTTTTATTCACCAATACATACAATTCTGCCATTTTATGTCACAATGTAGCAACAAAGAATCAGCTGAGAATACGCTGGCAAACCGAGGATATCCAGACAAGTTGTCCTGGTGGGGAGTCAATGAAATGTATATGTATAATATAGAGAAACGTCATCCACACATAAGCGAAAATACATTTCCATATTCCATTTCTGGGGGAAAACCACATTTGAATGAGGAAGGGACATGTGGAGCATAAGATGTCGAGCAGGGAATGGAATAATCTAAGATCAGTGACCAAACAACCTTTCGAAAATAATAAAGTGACTGGAGTTGTAGGTAGGCAGGGAGGGAGAGAGACACGCCAGATTTTATCACACACGGGCAAAGGCATATTAATCATAGTCCGGGAACACATGAGCACAACGGTAAGGAAAGAACTCGGGAAAGGTTAATGTGTGGAAACGGGTGTAATAATGTGCGGCTTTGGAATACTAAAATGGTACATTCAATATGCAGCAAAGCAATCACTGCCGTTTCTGACATGTCATTGTACATCATGCAATGCCACGCATATACTGCTGCCAAAAAATATATATATAAAGAAAAAAATGTACACCATCTGCCAAACGGCATGAATTTAACAATAAAAAAAGAATTGTTTATGCGTCGGAAGCTCAGCCGGTTAAGGCTGTCAGTTTGAATCTGAGTGAGCCGCTCCTGCATGTCATCTGGTTTCTCTCATATTTCCTGCATCTCATGTATAGAAAATAATCTCAAACACTTGATCATCAATAACCCACACTTAAATAATAAGTAATAATCCCGCACAAAAATCTCCTTCGGAACAGAGAGAAGACAACGCGTTAACTATTTCCATTCCTATTTCTGACTCAGTTATGACCTTGTAATGACAATAAAGAGCCACAGTGGAAGTAACAAAGCAACGCTGGCGCAAAGTAAATCCAAACTTGAATGATTTGGCGCAGCTTCTTTTTGACAGTCCAGTGGGCTGCAAGCTTAACATCTCCGTTTCAAATGCAAAATCAAAGAGACGGTGGAGTCATCAGCAGGCTTCAGAGCCGGCGATCTTCCTCATTGTCTCGCGGCGTGGCGGTTCTGGCAGCTGGCCCTGGTGCTCACGGAGCCATTGCTTCCCGCTAATGAATGCAGACAACAATTCAAAGGCTATATTGAGATATAGCAACATTCTTCAAGCATACACTTTTCAAGCTGTCTAATTTCGCTGACACACACACACAGCATTAAAAAGAGACGGAGACAGGTGACACAGTGAAACCAAAGCAGTGTCTGATCTCATAATCGAACCAATTTTCCGCTTTTCCTTTTAATAGCAACTTCTATTTAATTTCCATGTCATAAAGGATGTTTCACACATTGGAGCTCCATTCAGGCTGATCAGTGGGCTTTCTTATTTCATTTGAAATATTAAAACTAGATTCACTTTGATGTTGTTTAAGTTTGGATCATAAGGGGACTGGACTGCGACTGCCACCGTTCATACAATGGCTGCTTAAATCTTTGCAATCAAGCAGCACGGTTGCAGCATTTCAACCGACACACGGAGATCAAATGTAACCACTTAGCAGCTCTGAAGCATCTCAATCAGGGAAGCTTGTGAAGTCTGTCAGTCAGGGAGCAGAACCGTTCTGCATGAAATAACTTAGACTTCACATTCATTCAAGAAACACAGCATTATCGAAACCGGTTTGTTTTCCAAAACACATCATACAGAGTCATGGTACATTTGCAAACAAGTTCCTGAAAATTAAATCATTTGAGAAACATTTGCTGAGCTCACCATCAGTGCAGACCTGAGCCTCACAAGATCAGCATTGCAATGTCCCGTTTCTTCAGTGACAATCTGTTGTAATAAGCGTGTCGCTGGATCAGAACAACAATCCTAGCCTTCCAACACAGTATTGCGCAACATCAATCAGGACTGTGGATTCTAATGGAGCTTCAGAGGTCATCAGAGAAGGGCAGCGGACTGATAGATGAGGGAACATGGCACAAACAACTCTGTGTACACACAGAAATACACAAACAGACTCCCATCAGTCTGCATGGAACAACGATAATGTCTTATGAGCGGCATTGAAAATCTACCCGCAAGCACTGAGATCCAGAGATATGGACAGCACAGGAGTAATACAATGTGAGATAGAACATGCAATATCTTCTCGCTGTTTTATTAGACTGAAAACATTCTTTCGGAGTGAGACTTTTTAATTAGACCCCTATTAATCACAGTAATTGACCATTTTGCATCCCAGGAGCGTCACTGGGCAATAGCTGTTAACCTTCTGTCTCTATCGCTGCTGTCGTCCCCCGAACTATTAATATACTTATGGGCATCATTTCCAAATGACTCCTGGGAAGAATATCCATTGGTTCTCTGTACGGGGTTGATTAGCTCCAACTTCTCATTCATGCGAGGTGGATTATTCCGAGTGTACTTTGAATTGGTTTCTCCGACAAACACACTCTTTGTTTTGCCGTGCATGCAAAGCAAGTATCTCATCGTGGCGGTTGGGGCTTGATTACGCTCAGCTGTGGAGGGGTGTGGGGGAAGTGGCTCAGGGAACAGGTGCTGGGAAGAGGCCTAATTGGCCTCAGCTGTAAGGATTAGGGGTGAATGTGTCTATGCACTATGAATGGGACCGGCAGAGCAGAGGATAAAGAAAGTATCTTTCCAAACGTTACACTACATGTGCTCGTTCCTTGGTGTTGGTCAGAGATGTCAGGACTCGTCCTGGAGAGGCTTCGGTTGTGACGTCACATCAGCAGAGTCCTCGATCACCGCCGCTCCGCCCGCCGTCTCCCTCCTCGGACTTAGTAAAGAGTAAGCGAGTAAAGAGTAAGCGAGTAAAGAGTCCCGCTCGGTGTCGGCGATGCTGACGTCGACATCCAGCAACGGCGGTTTGATTTATATGTGTTGTTGATTTATTGGACAAATGGCCACGACACTAGTGATGTGTCCTTTCGTGTCGAGGCTTCGAAGCGTGTGTCGAGTAATCAAGGACGATTATACAGAGAATAAATAAAGAGAAGCCGTGAGCTGACCGACACGTCTGATCTCCCGACTCGGTTTGTTAACATGTTATAAGTGCACACACAAATCCAGAACGCTTGGTTCCTTATGTGTGTGTGGTGTGTGTGTTTATATATATATATATATACATATATATGTGTGTGTGTGTGTATATATATATATACACCACATCTAATATCAAAGGCAGAAATGTCAGAAATAATGAGCTTGCTCTGTGTTTGTACCACATTGTTTTGTCAGGATACTGCAGCATTATGTAAACTGTTCCGATGTCACACCCCCGGCATGGCCTATGTCAAGTACTGGTGAAATTGGTTTTCATATTGTTGTGCAATGCAAGACTTCACATGATTTGCAACTACATATCGTGTGAATGTTGAATGAGAGGTGCACTGTGGTTGTAATGCGTGCATACAGCTGGTGCCTCCAACAGACCAGGAAATGACCGGTACACTCGGCCATCTGTGGGGAAGTAACGAGCCGCTTCAGACCCAAAAGGGTCAACAGCGTGGAGGAAATGGATTTCATACAGAAAGAATGCAATACGCTGAAAGACCATGTTGCACACGGACCGTGTTGGTTATGTGCCTTCAGGGTAGCTTCAAAGAAGAAAATGTCATGTCACTTCTGTTGACATGGCAACGACATATTGAATATTTGACCTTGAGTCACAGGTTTCCAGTATGCTGCATTGTACCTGCTAACTCGGCAGGATCCTGGCAATTATCAAGCAGAAAACACACCTTGGTCATGGCCCTTATAAGCAGTGCCCTAAGGATATGGGTTGTTCATGGACACTATTTCCTTCTTTGCTCCTGATAGACAAGCGACATAACCCATACGGCCGCGAGAGTACTTCCTCACTTATACGTGAACATATTTTGTTTTTGTACATCTGCTGAAATGACCAGTGCTTCAGTTTTTCTTGGAGGACAGTCTCAGTATGTTAAACTGACAGATTCCAAGATTCACTTCAAAAGATCTTTTAAATGTGACAAGTGATATAACAAGTCTTTTTTTCTTGTTATTCACCGTCATCCTATTTGTCATCGAGTAGCTGAGCAGCTTGTGTCACTGATTATTGTCCTCATCTACTTCTTCATTCCATCCCTTTAATTACCGTGTGAATATTGATGTAAGATCATAGCCAGAGCAATGCTCTGACATAGCTGATGTATTATGAGTCAGATGTTTAGTACCCAGTGAGCAAAGGGTACTAAAACAGCCTAATCAAGGACTCTTGCTAAGGGCCATAATTGTTCTCTGCTTATGTGCGAGGGTGCTCTCCCCCACCCCCTGCCTTGATTTTCCGTTATCTGGAGTATTTACACGACGCGAGTGATTAATTAAAATGCTGTCTCATTTTGCTCAAATCAACCCCGCCATCTAGACCCCTCAGTTGGAATTGATTTATAGAGCTCAGCTTTTGATTCTATACATTTGTGTGTTTGTTCTATGAAAGGCTGAGATATAGAAAATATATTATCGTGAAGCACAAACACTTCATTTGTCACGGATTGAAGTACATCTCAAACTGTGCCTTTTAAAATTAATTTGCACAATTAGCAAAGCTATACAGCATCAGCAAATACTAGAACTGTGTTGAGTGTGTGTGGCTATTAAAAGGCTTTTAAATTAATTTGAGCAGGGTATCGGACTCCGACCTTGTGGTTTTTTTGGGGGGTTGAACACCTCTCATTTCCTTTACAACAGATTATGCCTCAAAGAAAAACTAGTTTCAGACAGAGCCAGTTGCAAAGTTTAATCCATCACTCCCCATACATGCACACCAGCAGCAGAGATTTAGGAAGTGATGATAATAAACAAAAAAATGCTTTAGATACAATGTTGAGTCACAAGGCATTTACAGCAAAGGAAATGAGTAAAAACAATGGCAGCAACCTTTCTCAACGGATATATAAATGTTAATATACAATAGAAGGCTGTTGTGTTAACACAGTAAAGAAAACGCAGCCCCTTCATGTCCTTCGCTGAGAACACTGCATTGACAGAGGCCACATGCAAAATGCTTCAGCAGAAAAACATAACGTCGCCTTGAAAAAATAAAGTGCCATCATCTGGCAACTCTCGGCCAAGCTACACTCCTGGTGAACTACTTTGAAATCTGCATTGGGTAATTCTAATGTTTATCATGCAGTAGATGCAACAGAAGGGATCCAGCGACTGTCACCAGGACAAATTTTCGAGTTACAAAATCTTTCCACATCGTCGCACAAACTGCTGTGCTGTGGGGTTTTTTTTGCATCTAAGCCTCACAAATCTATTACTCAGACGAACCTTCCTGGATCATATTTCATCGTCTCACAGCTACCTGCAGCAACATGCTGCTTTCCCTCTGAACGTCCATCACTTCCACTCTGCGGCAGAACTATCATCTTGGACATGTCACACAAATTCAGAGATGGGAGGAAACTATGTCTTCTATGAAAGGTTACGTAGCATTGATAAGCAGCATGATCAAAATTGTGACAACCCAGCCTATGTGTGTTACAAAAGCTTCCCATGAAGCCAATATGAGAGGGAAGTAGTTATTTGAAGAGGCCGTGTTAAAGGCATCAATAATGTTTGCATTCCAACAGCCTCTATTCCTATGGACGCAGGTGTATAATATAGCAATAGGACAACAACTTGCACAACCTATTCAAGTTATTCTTCATCTCCTCACAACACTTCATGACACATGCCAGACCAAAAAAAACAAAAAAGCGTAGCCACTGGAAGGAAAGTTGGCAACGTTGCAGGCTGCACTCAACAACAACAACACTTTATGACTCAAGATGTATTTGTAAGCGTCAAGCTCTTACCTTTGCTTGATAGACGACCATCAATTATTTCTTCACAAAGCTGTCTGAAAAGGACATTATTGAAGAGTTAGCACATGAGTAGCTCAATCACTAAAGTAGGATTTAGTAAACAATAGCAGGCAGTGTTTTGACAACTCGACCCTTCAATAAAAAATGTTGGCCACTTGAGGGCAACAGAAACAAGTTGAAATATCACCTTTGTTTCATTGGACGCGTCCTGCAGGTGTGGAAAAAAACATTAATGTGGGTCTTGCTTCTGTCTAGCTGGCGAATACAAGACCAACTCCTGAGGGACATGCATAGCTCTTTATAGCTGCTATGTTACGTGCTCCACGTTATTAACGAGCTTGGCTAGCGGCTTTGCTCGCCCGGTCTTCGAGGCAACATTCCGGCCGGGAAGGAAACCGAAACCATTAAAGTTACAGGTGAGGCAGCTAAACAGTCGGCTGGAACTCTGTGAGAGAGTTCCTCTTTATATCGTAATGGTTTGCAAAGACCTGCGTGACGGTTTGCATTTCGCTCGCGCGTTATGCATGTAACCGCGTGTCTTATTTTCTATAATTTCGCGTGTGACAGACCACATGTGCTAGCTTTAAGCGCTGCCAATTCCCAGGCGACCTAAACTCACAACTGTACCTGAACACACCATGTCTCGATAATTAAAGTCTAGATAAGCGATGCAGAGTGACCAATTCCACTTTAATACTCGTTTTTCCCCATTGTCATTTAATGCTTGTATTGTAAATAATATATACAACATATGTTTGAACTATTATTGCTCTTAAAGAACCCACTCGTCGCAAAAGATGTGTTACATTTATGTTGTGGAGAGTAAGTCACGTGAAGGCAGCAGCACAGGAATTCAGGCCTAAAGTGAGACAGATCATTTGGCTCAGCTCAGCTGTAAAACGTCTCTTTATTTGTTTTTTATAATTCCACGACATTGTATTTAATGTAATTATAGTCTACTCATCCTTATAATTTTCAGAATACCATCATTTCACATGATGCATATACATAGATGAGTCATTCCTAGCATTAATGAGATAAGATGCACAGTATAATGCAAAATAAACCAAGAATTTTTCCTAATTTTCTTCTATTTAATCTGAATGATGGCTTGTTAAAGTATAAGAAAAAGTTTTGTCAAGCTCAGGATATTATGTTTAAATAATTGTGACCATGAATTTAAATGCAAGATGACAAATGGAATATTTGAGTGGTGTTATCAACAGACATTGTTCAAGAGTTAGATGAAAAGTGTCCGCACCACGGAGACAGCTCTTTGGCTTGGCATCAAGAGACTCCAGGATGTGCGCTGCTCTGCTGAATGAATACATCGCCTACACACAAATTATACTAATTACATGTTATATGTTGCTTTTTGGCAGATGAAATATACTTGCTTATTTACCACGGTGTCACACAACCAATGTGTCATATTAATATTTAACAAAATATTTTTTTAAATGCATTATTTCGATAAAATACTACTATTGAGAGGCACAATGTGACAGCCCATAAAGTTCAACCAGTATTTGTTGTAAGTAATATCATTGTTTAATTGGAATGTGGCCGCATGTTTTAGTAAATTAATTTTGTCAAATCATTCCCTGCAAAGGACTACAAAGACATGGGTCATATTTGTTCATTTCATTTAATTATTATAAAAAGAAACACAGGTAAGAAGTGGAATACAACAACATATTTAATTAAGAACAAATCCTTAATTAGGGTTCATTTAATTAATGGTGTCAAAATGTTATATTATATATTATTTAATTACATTTCATTTTACCAAGAATACTAACAAGAATTATTATAATTAACAATAACAGCCCACCCGCCCCGCATCCCCCAGGCCCTGACAAATACGTATACTCCAAACTTCAACCATAAAAGTCCACCCAATACAATATTCATGAACATATTCAACAGTTAATACATATGTAGTACCAACATTCTCCATCTATACATCAACCGATCTATTCCATTAGCCAGCAACCCAGTTGCTTCTCTAAGAAACTCCAAATAGAATGCTTTTACTTTTGCTTTGCATTCAGCAGGTAATCTGTTGCTCACTTTTCTTTCAAATGTCAACAGCGCTCCATCTGGTCTTTGACCTCGCTTTTTTGAAAAGCCAAGAATTTTCTGTGCATCCCTCTGCAGCCTGTATTTCTCGATAATCTTTCCTATTGTTGTTTTAGCAATTATTTGTTTCTCTCGTTCCTTCCGGGTGTTTTTGTATTTATTTCTGATGTCTTCAATTATGGCTTCCTGCAATAACAATCTTTTTCTAATTGTGTCCTTAACTATTTGATTGCAAGCAGGTAATTCACCCTAGACCGAGGATTTGTTCTCCCAGCCAAACGCTGGTCTCTCTTTTGTATTTGTACATTTTTCTAATTCTCTCTTCAATGTGGCCTCCAGTTTTTCAATCTGGTTCTGGAGCCTCCTTCTCCCCTTCTGACATTGTTCCGTCCAACAACGTATTGCCTATAACACAAAAAAAAGTTTATTGTCACAATTTACAATCACTGAAACACAAAATGGTTTGCTTTATCATGTAAGATAATTCAAATCCAGATACACACAATCTGCAAATCATTTAACCCATAACTTTATTCTAACCTTGAGGGCCCTTGTTGTGCTGCATTGTCTCGACTTGAGGTGGAGTGGTCATTACGCTGGCTCTTGCTTTATCCCTAAGCTTTTTCTTCTTTTCTTGCCACTTCTTTCTCTGTTCTCTCCTTTCTCTTTCACTGAGGTCTGACACTTTCTTTTTTTTCCCTTCTTCTCTGTCTTTCTTCCACTTTGCCTTCTCTTTATCCAGGTACTGCTTCCTTCTTTCATTGTCTGAATCCCTTCGTGCCCTGTAGCGTCGCTGCTTTTCTGCATTAGACAACGCTGCCATTTCCTGATAAATACATTCATACCATTAGATATCATATAATTTAATATATATATATATATATATATATATAATGTAATATATATATATATATATATATAACATATATGCATATTAAACAAACAATACATAACAGCACATGCTGGAAATAGTTAATCATCTAGCCTTTTAACAACCCCTTACTGTATGTCCACCCTGTTACTGTGAAACATAGTAACAGGGTGGACGGTAACAGGGTGGACATTGTATGCTAAACTTGGCTATTGCTACATGTCTGATGATGATCAAGCTAGCACTTGTGACATCAGAGAAAGATATTTGATAGCTTTATTCACATTTTTTCTAAATGTAAACATTTTGATCAGTTTCACAAAAATGAGCATAACAGGGTGGACATGTTATGCTTTACCGCAACAGTTAAGTTAGTAAAAAACATTAAAAAATTGTTGAAGGAAGAGTGCATACTTACTCTGCTTCTTGAAGATGATTTTCCCGCCTAAAATGTATCCTTCTTCTTGAGTCATACAAATAGTAGCATAGTAAAGGGCGTGTCCAGAGGGATTCAAATCACAGTAACAGGGGGACATTAAAACAGGGACACACACTTTTTAAAAACTTTAATCAATAAAATGAATTACCATTTTATTCTGTATTTTGTGATGAATATCAATAAAAGGGTTACATAACAGTGACACAAATGTAGAATTTGTTTGTATTTGTTTGATTTCTTTGTTTATATCCGTTAGAGAAGTTGAGCAAACATGATTTGGGACACAGCAATTTGGCCTACTTGTGCTAAAATCAGAGTAATTATTTAGCATTTTGAATATCCTGGGAAAATAACATTGATGTTTTATAGTAGAGGGGAATAAACATGTAAAACCAAGCTTTTAAAAATAAGCATTTGACCTTTTACATGCAAAATATATGATATAATGTGTTGGGGACCTAAATGGCACTGAATGCTAGGAATGACCCAGATGTCATATTAATGAGATAAGATGCACAGTATAATGCAAACGTGTAGATAAACCAAGATGGAGGGTCCTATTTTCTCCTACTTAAAGTCAAGCTGCAGGTGTGAACCTCAGCGGTAACAAACAGTCGTGACAGGAGCCATTTCTCACTGTGGGTACTCTTATTTTTTATTACATTAAAATGCAAATACTGTAACTCTTTTACATGAATTTAAATGCAAGATGACAAATGGAATATTTGAGTGGTGTTGATACTCAAAGGATCAACAGGAGATACATTGTTCAAGAGTTAGATGAGAAGGTCCGTACCACGGGAGACAGCTCTTTTGGCTTGGCATCAAGAGACTCCAGGATGTCGCTGCTCCTGCTGAATGAATACATCGCCTACCCGAACACAAATTATACTAATTACATGTTATATGTTGCTTTTTGGCTTTTTGAGATTGGAAATATACTTGCTTATTTACCACGGTTGGCACACAACCAATGTGTCATATTAATCATATTTCTGACTCATCTGATACCTTTTACAAGGGGCGTCGTTAGGCCTATTTTAGGGGGCTTCAAAATAGTTATAGTTTTCCTATTTGTAAAATGTTTAATGATTTCGATAAAATAGGCCAAACTTCATTGAGAGAATATCTTTGCTCCAGCTGTGACAGCCCATAAAGTTTACATGCAGTATATGTTGTAAGTAATATCATTGTATACAGTGCAATGTTGTTAAAAAAAAGAAGTTCCAATTAAGAGCTAAATCCTGTTACGCCGCCGAGCTCTGACTTCAGTGTCTCATTATTTGCATTTTACTTGGTTTCTGTGGTCATTTTCTGTGCTGCTTTTCGTACATTTTCACATTATATGCAATTACATTTTTGTAATAGCAAAAACAGCCAGCAACATAACACATTTCATCTCATTTCATGTAATTTAGCAGAATGAAGGTATAGAAGTGGAGGTGTTCATGGGAAGTTGATTCTTTCTCCCTTCTGTCGCATAACCCAGATAACAGATTTTATTGCCCTCGTAACTATAGAGGGAGGCTTACCTCATTATGGTCCATAATCCAATCTGTGAGCTCCCTGAATTGGAGGTGCAATGGCATATCAATAGTGTCCTTGGTAGAAAGAGAGAGGGTGGAAATGTAACAAAGTGGTGCTGAGAAAACGTTTGTAAATTCAATGTGAGGGAGAGAAAAAAAGTCAACATTTCTGGCTGTAAATGAGCCCCAGCTGGGAATACAAGGTACAACCTTGTAGCAATGTTTCCTCTGTATACATTCAGTTGGGATGGTCCACTTCGGCATACATATTGCCACCGATGCTCGAGAAATTAAATCGTGATGTTGAATGCTGTGTTTAATTTAGCCTTTAGTTCAAACTGCTCTCAAAGGCGGAGGAAACTGCTCGAAAAAATATGGAGCAAACACCATCATACATCTAAACAGCGTAAATTGATTGAGGGTTATCCTTAGGCTCTATCTGCAGAAGCACACCACCCATTAAACAATATTAAATGACAAATCATGCTAATTAGGACACTGTATCACCCTGAATTCATGGAGATGCTCTGCCCTGCTGCAAGTTGTCAGAAACAATAACTTGTTATTTTCCTGTGACATATATGTTGATGTGTTCATCTCATTTCCCCCTGACAGTCAAGAGCTTGAGGGAGCATTCACCAGAGTGAGCCGTGGCCCACAGTTCCTCTGTAGCCGTAGAAGAATAACAGTCACACAATCGGCCTTGAGCTAAAAAAAAGATGTTTTGTAAACGGATTAAGTTTTATAAAAATGTCTCCAACTAAACACAAATATCAAGATTTGTTTCATCTGTGTTCTTGCTATTTGCATCGAAATATGCCAAAAGTCATTGCTGTCAAGTGCCCCGCCCACAACAACACTCACAGATAGAAACACTCCTCTGCCAACCACACGTTGGTAATATTATATAACTAGAACAAAACCACATGTTGGTAATATTATTATATAGACGAAAACCACACATTGGTAATATTATATAACTTGAACAAAACCACATGTTGGTAATATTATTATATAGACGAACACCACACGTTGGTAATATTATATAACTTGAACAAAACCACATGTTGGTAATATAATTATATAGACGAAAACCACACGTTGGTAATATTATTATATATCTGGACCAAAACATTCAATTCAGCTGGAATTTTCAAACTTATTTGTTTACATTTTGTTTTCATTTTTGTTTAATATTTACTTGCTAATAGGTGATTTAATTGCTCTAAACAAACGATATCTTTGTGAATCACATTTCAGCACCACACAATTGAACGATGACAAGCTTTCACAGAGGACAGAACTCAAATCCAAAGGCAAGGCGGTTACCGACTTTAGTTCCATGAACTGCTGAGTGAAGAACACTTGACTGATTGTGATCATATTCTTATTTATTTCAGCATAGAGCTCTGCGTGCCTTTTCAAAGCCAGTGGTGATTCTCAGTGTGTTTCCATAGTGTAACAGCACCATCTCCAGGTCTCTGTGGGTACCGGAGCCGTCAGAAATACACTCCATGAACCGTCACAGCATCGCTGGAATAGCAAACATTTATTGGCAGAACAGGATTTTATGAGGGTGCTTCATCTCCCTGTCTGTTGTACGCCGAGTGAGGATTGCTTACATGTGTCTGCACTGTTCAGTTGTAAGACCAAGCCAAACCAGGAGGAATGAGTCGGAGGGGCTTCAACAGAAATTGAAGGGTAAACAAAATGTGCATTAAAAAAGCTTGCATCTTTGAGAGGGATGACCTTGCGATGAACAGTGACTTATACTGTATATTATTCAATTAGTTTGTAATAAAAAACTTGAAATAAGGAATGAATCATGACGTATTGCTTTTTTAGATAAAATAACAAAACAGTGTAGTGGGCACAATTCTGTAAGACTATATTTAAAGTCAACTTTATTTCATAAAACCTTTTGCTTGACTACATTTATTGCAAGTAGGTACTTTACAGACAAAAAGAATATGTGTGTGTGTGCAAAACTTATTACGGGCTAATTAGATGCACTGTTAGAAACGTCTCCGCGGTAACAGAAACAGCAGTGACGGGAAGGATTTCTTTGAGCAGGTGTTTTTTATTTTTTTAATTACATTAGAATGCAAATGATGTAACACTTGTAAACATTTAAATGTAAGAGGACTAATTATGATTGAATATTAGAAGGGTGTTGATACTTAGAGGAGCAGTGTGAGCAGTGTGTTCTAGGCATATACCCACGATCTTAGGTCCAATAAATGTCTAGACTTTACGGTGCCACCTGAGCGAACTCAGAGGTGAAAAAGGAGTCTATTTTATTTTAGTCCATATCGTCCTGTGATGGTTTTCAGGCTAGACTCAATCAAGAGTCCCTCATCTCTTCAACCACTTAAAACTAAAAGTTAACAGAGCATTAAACTACAAACTCTTTCTACAACAACACTTTACAATTTTGTCATGTCTTCTGTTAATTCGAGGAATTACACTTTTACTCTAATTTGTTGCTGCTTTTGTGTTGTACATAATAAACAACTCACTTGGCCTTTATCCGCATTGGTTGTACCTGGTTAACTTAAAGGATTCATTAAAATGAGATATTTTCCTTTAGTTTCTCTTATTAATCTAGACACATCGAACAAAACATTACATTTCTTCATAGACTTACATTCCTTTTCAAAGTTAAGATGTGGATGTCTTTGTTTTGTGCTTAAGCTGCTTTCACACAAGAGAAGCAAAGTCTGCCCAGTCTCCCTTAGTCCACGACATCATAGTTCTGGCTTCTTTTCTCCCTCACATCGCTCTAAAGAAGCCATTTATATGAGTGACAAATGTGATACTCGTCCTCTCTTTCTTCCCGTCTCTTTTATCAACTCCCCTTGCAGCTGGTGGTCAGTATGTGCGTGGGACCGTCATTAAAAATGTATGCGATCTCTCCAAACAGTGTCCTGACATGCCACTCATGCTCATTGGATATCAGACATTAAAATTTAGCGAAGAGGGCTCAGCGTGGCCGGCGTAGGTATCGGGTTCCTCATTCAGGCAGTGAATGAATTTTTCAAAGTCCTTTTACCTCTCCGGGTATCACTGCTGATGTCTCGAGGCTGTGCACTCTGACACTGCCGTTGTTTGTCTCTGCTGGTATGGTCGCTATGGCGTGACAGAGGCCGAATCAACAATAACAACATGAGTCTCAGGGTGGCTATACTGACTCATTTACTACTGCTTGTTGACGAGGCGGATTCTAAAAAAGGTGAGTTGCTATGATCTTGATGGAGCAATGTTTATATTGGATGGAATTACCTCGCAGGGTAATATATATGCAGAAAGGTTGGGCCACAATTTTTCAATGTCAGCTTGTGATGCACTTCTAAGGGGGTTTATCAGGTTGCGAGAAATAAAAGTCAAATAAATAAGTAAGCATGGAAAGAGTCATGAATCTTTATTGTCATTGCAAGGTGTCAAATGTGGAGGAATCCTCTCTGCGCCATCTGGCAATATCTCCAGTCCAAACTTCCCGGGCCGGTATCCCTACGACATTGACTGCTCCTGGCTTATTGTTGTGGCCGAGGGCTCCTCCGTCCTCCTGACCTTTCACCACTTTGAGCTGGAGTACCATGCCCACTGTGCTTACGACTACATCAAGATCTACAATGGCGTACCGGAGGATGAGGGGAACCTCCTTGGGACATTTTGTGGTGACATCTCCCCTCCACAGTTCACCTCTTCCTGGAATGTCATGTCCATCCTCTTCCATTCAGACCACCATGTGGCCTACAGGGGCTTCAGTGTTGGCTACAGGAAAGGTAACTCGTGATATTTCATGCAATATGACGGGGATCAGTGGGATTTATTTCTGATAATACCCTAATTCCTGGCTTTTAGAAACATCCCTTAAATGTTGACCTTAACTAGCAAGAAGGCGTGGCATACCAAAACAATAAACAGAGGCTAAATGATCCCATCAGCAAATGATCATGCTCACATTGACAAAGTTCTGCTTCTGTTCTTTCTAGATATGTGCGGTGGAGTCTTAACTGGCCTATCGGGTGTAATCTCCAGTCCAGGCTACCCTCAGGAGTACAGCAACAATGCTGACTGCTCTTGGGCCATCCACGTGTCTGACACCAGCGTGGTCACTTTGGTCTTCTTGGACTTTCAACTGGAAAACAACGAGGGATGTAATTTTGACTTTGTTGCCCTATTCGATGGCCCGACAGTCACCCATCGCCACTTGGGTAAATACTGCGGGGCAGACAAACCCCCCAACGTCGTCACCACATCCAACCAACTTCTGGTGATCTTCAAGTCCGACTTCAACATTGGTGGACGTGGGTTCAAGGCCTACTATTACTCAGGTTGGAAAGTTTGATGTGACCGGTTGCATTACAAATGTATACTTCTCACACCAGTATGCAAAAGTCCTTTTAAGGAATATCAGTATTTGACCCCCACTGTCTTGTTTTTTGGTTTAATTGTAAATGAAAAAAGGACAACGTGATTTCCTATTACTGTGCCAGGCACTCTGCTTTGCAGAAAGCAACATTCACAGAAATCCTATTTATTTGCCCTTTCAGAAGAAAAGAGGGCGAGAAACACATAACACATAACAGGGGATGTTTTAAACAAGGCAGACCTAAAGACCTCGAACATGACCTGGAAAAGATCCTGACATCCGATTAAATAAAAATGAACCACACCTCTGCTACAATATAAAGCATTATCTCTGAATAGAGCAGAGTTCATCAGTGCAACAGTCTCACACCCTCCCCAGCATGAACGAGTAAAAGTCCTTGGGTGTTCTTGCCCAGACGTAAATCAAATCGAAACACGACAGACAGTTGATCACAGACTGTCCCCATTTCACCTTGTCCAGCAAAAAACAATTGGCAAGGGGGGGGATGCTTCTTTTTTGCAAAGAGTTCCATGAGTTATACCCTCACAATTTAGAGTGGTATTGATAAAACTCTCAGGCAGAAAATAAATGAGCATTTCTTTCCTAAATTGGGGAACTATTTCTTAAAGTTGAAAGAAGTAATCTTGTTTTGGCAACAATAATACATCTATATACAGAAACTTCAATTTTTTTTGGAGAGTCACTCATATCAAACGAATGCAACATCCTAAAGCGATACTCACTCACTGAATCTAATATAAATAAAGTTGACACGCATATCAACTGTACTTTGACAGGTGAATGCCAGCAGGTCCTGTCAGCTGTGAGCGATAACTTCACCAGCCCTTTTTTCCCAAACATCTACCCAAACAACGTCAACTGCCACTGGAGCATCACTCTCGCAGACGGGTACCGCATCAAACTGTTTTTCCCCGTCATGGACTTGGAAGAGCGCAACAGTCTGTCGGACCAGTGTGAGTACGACTCTGTTGCAGTTTATGACGGGGACAGTCAGACAGACACCCTGCTGGGCCGATGGTGTGGCAGCGAGCAATCTCCCTTTCTCGTCTCAAAGGGCAACGCGTTGCTGGTGGTCCTCAGCACAGACAGAAATGAGGCTCATAGAGGGTTCTCTGCTTCTTATCTTGGAGGTAAATGTTCCCTGTGCTGTTACTTCTACTGTTGGTGCTGTAGGTTCAACTCATTCACCCCTTTTTAAAAATGCTCCACATTTATCTCGACAAACTCTTTCCCACGTCATAAAAATAAATAATATGTGTGCTGTGTCCTCCTCCCCCCTTCAATCCAAGTGGTACCTGTAAACGTGAGCTGCACGAGATCAGAATTCACCATCTTGATACCACAGAAGTCCTTACCTCAGCTGGGCCGTGAGAGCATCTACCTGGGAGACCCGACCTGCGCAGCCCAGTTGACAGCCACCTCATATAAGATACTTGCTCAGTTCCTCAACTGTGGTACTGCTGGCCAGGTGACTATCAGTCTCAGAGCACTTACTGGCCCATCATACAAGTCCATGACTCACCATACTTTAGCTGTCAAACGAGTTGATTTGTGACGGACATTTGCGACTTGCTTCTATTTATACTGTTTACATCTGCTCCCTTGCAGAAACACGGGAACATCACAGTGCTGGTAAACAAGCTCTACATTGATTTCTCTGACGGGAAGCAGCAAAACGTGCAGGAATATAGAGTGCAGTGTGACGCCCTGCGGAAGATAGCATCGGTGTCCATCGTTTCGGCAGAGGAGCGACGCCTCGAGGAGCAGGCCAAGCAAACGGACAGTGGCAGCATTGACGACGCAGAGCGTCCGGAAGCTGTGCCTCATGACCTGAGTGACATCGTCTTCATTAGCATCTGTGTTTTGGCTGTTATTCTCATGGTGGTAGCTATTGTTTGGCTGGTGCTTCTTTAGAAATATATGGACACTTATACATATGGTCTGAACAAAGGATTCGAAAGCTTACGCCGTCTTATTTTCAATCATATTTTATATAAAAATGTTCACCAACAGTATAAAAACACATCAACAAACAAAAAACTGATTGATTCCAGTACAAAAGGGATGACATGATCATTACCACCAACAATAAAGTACTTCTTTATCCATGCATGTATAAATAAATTGTGAGGCTGCTAATGTGCCACAAAGTGTAACACATATTTTATATCTCCTTTACAGAAAATAAAGAAAACGTTTTCTAAAATATGGAATGTGTCTGGATCAAGAGAACCATGACAGATTTAAATTAAAACAACCAGAAGTCTACCAGTTATTTCTTGTATTTAGAAACCAGCTGGTTGACTGATATGGTGTTGTCCTTCACTTGAGTTCGAGTATCAGGGTTGTGTCTGAAGGCAAACACCAGCGCTCGAACAGTTCGTCTGTATGAAATGCTGACGAGTCGGGAGCTCTGGTGAAACACTTCTCTCTCAATGTTGTCGATAAGAACACAATCCTCCTGGAGGGTGGATAAGAACAGAACAAGAACACATACATAAGCAAACAGTTATAGAAAAAGATGTCGGGAATAGCAGCAAACATACTGTATCTTGTAGTAACAAGTGACAGGAGTAACAATATCTTTACTAGTTGAATGTATGTAGGATTCTCCATTTTATAGTTCCAAAATATCCCATCCAAGGTTATGTCACATCTAAATTAGAGTTGGGATAAACATAATGAGACATTACATCTCTGAGACGCTCGTTCTCACCTTGACCTCCAGGGTCTCAGACATTAGTCTTCTTGCGTTGCTCCGGATTCCTTCAGATTTTTTGTCGGAGCGCACTTCAATAGCCGGCTTATTGGAATTCTCCTCAATGAATGTCCTCCAGTCAGTGTAAACCTTTGCAGCCGTTGAACTCACCTTAGGGTCCAGATGCTTCCGCATTTTGTTGACCATGTGACCTTAGAAGAGAGGGATGTTTTCATAATGCAATAAAATAATTTGAGTAGTGTGAATCTGATGAAGGGCCTGTCATTGACAAGGTTTATTTGTATAGCTGTTTGCTCTTTTGAGTAATAATGCTGCTGTAACAATACAGTGAAAGACAACTCAGGACTTGACACCATGATGCGTGTTCAACCTACAAACTGTCCATTAAACTGGATTGAGTTACAGCCTAAGCAGAGACTTAAAATTAAAACAAATATATATCAGGTTGTATGACGTCACAGCACGTTTCTGCTTTCCACATCTGCAGGGCAGTCTACACAGCGATATGCATAAGCATTGCATTTAAAATGCCATCTAAACATGAGGTTTTCCTCACTGTACCTATTTTCGTGGACTTGAGCACCTCCCTGGATGGGATCTTCTTGCTCAGCTCCGTCAAGGCGGTCAGCAGGTTGTCCTCGCTCTGTCCTGGCAGCTCCAGGATGGACTTGTAGCGCATGATGTCCTCAATCACAACCACCCTCTGGAACCAACCAAACACCACAGGCCGACTTCAGGACACGTGTCACAGAATAACGCGCACATTGCCTGTCTTGATGTGTGCCAGCTCACCCGCAAAGATTCAATAGTTGCTTGTTTGTAAACCTTTTCGGTGCTTTTTGGTTTCACAGGTGTTTCCCTCTTGGGAAGCCGCACTACAAACGTGTCCATCCTCAAACACAGAGCAGCAAGCTACTGAACTATAGCTCGTGATTACACGGTTAACACTGGGTTCAATAAAAGGGAAATTGTTTGCTAATAACGAAGTTCAGATCAGAAGGTGCAGTGACCATCAGTGCTAAGTTAGCTTGCTGGTTAACTCTAGCTAGATAATATGACCTCCGTATAAAATACTAAGTATTAAAGTCATTGCTAGCTTGGTTCCAATCATCCGTCCATCCTCCGCTGCCCACGAGTTGATTGATAGCTGCCTTTATGATCACAACGGTGACAAATCTGTTTGGTAAAGCCAATGGCTATCGTAAACAGTAGGGACTGATGTTGCCTTTAGGTGCTGTCGGAAATAACAGTGCCGAACGAACAAGGTGGGAAATAAATAAATTGTTAGGAGCGGTGTACATATACTGTAGTGACGTAAATTAGCATTAATCAAAACAATAAATACAGCAACATTAATACAAAATAATACATTACGGAATGATTCACCACCCCTTTATTATGATAACATTGTATTATTCTTACCGTGAAAGACATTATTTATATGAGTTTATTTTGGACATGAATTAAATCGGTCGATCTCCTCATTCTTTTCTAAAAGTCTGTCTTTAATTAACTGTGCAATTTTTAACCTGTGACGCTATTTGTTGATGTCCCTTCTTAAAACAATGTTATTGAGTAAAATAATGACACACTTCTGGAGAGTAAACCAGTGGAATAGAATTGTGTCAGTATCCGATTTGAGAAATGATGGATTTCTAATTAAAATGCAGTAGTTTGTATTTATGTATACTTAAACTGTTAGTGTCTTACCTATCTTTCGTTAGTCAGTGACAAGCACACATATAGTGTACTCAACCAAGTACAATTATATTATGCATTGTCCTGCAGCAGAACGTATTTCTGTACGGCTTGACAAATCACAGCGTAATTAAACAAGCATAAGACTAAATAATAAATGAACTATAAATACCATGTAACTCAAATGACTATGCATAATATTGAAGTGAGGCAACTTAAGAAACTAAAAAGGACCCTAAACGTGATCACAACTTATTTTCAAGCGGGTCTAACCTGCTCAACATAATGTCTAACAAAAACAGTTTCCTTCCAAGAAAACAAAAATATATTTCTACACTGGTTATCCTTTGCCTGTCTAACACATTTTAATCCAATAGTTTACGAGGAGTACTTAAATGCATCAACTTTATGATAACGACAGTCTCGCGTGAGTCAAAGTTCCCGCGAGATAACAGCCCGATTAAAGAGGAGGAAGAAGAGCTTGTTGTTTGTTTAGGTTTTCGCTGACAAAATGGGTTCCCGGTTCCTCTTTGTCTGTACGTGGGGACTGTGCGTCCTCTTCGCGGCCACATCGGCATCTGGAGATGTGTTCGACAGCGTCTTGGGAAACACACAATCTTGCCACAAGTCATGTGAAATGACATACAGTTTGCACACGTACCCACGGGTGAGTAACGCAGTGACTCCTCTCGACGAGCAAAGTGATGTTTGCTAGCGTCGGCTAACGTGTTGGTGTCCTGGCGAAGCAAACGTGGCAACGTCTTAGTACAATGACATGTTGTTTGGGAAGGAGAGCATGCATGTTGAACGCGAGTCGTATTTAACTGTTGCTGTTGTTGTTGTTGTTGTTGTCTGTCGAGGCGATCAATTGGTCCTGTGGTTTGTTTTGTAGGAGGAGGAACTCTATGCATGTCAGCGAGGCTGTCGTCTATTCTCCATTTGCCAGTTTGTCCGTGACAGCGACGATCTGAATCAGACGAAATCCGAGTGTGAATCCAGTAAGCTGCGCACCGAGCCGTCGACCTGTTTACTCTGCGCACGTTATCTGTGTGATCCAGTGTTAACCTACGTTATCTCTCTCCACCTCCACACTTCCGCAGCCTGCCGTGAAGCCTATTCCCACTCCGATGAGCAGTATGCCTGCAACCTGGGCTGCCAGAATCAGCTCCCATTTGCTGAGCATCGGCTTGAGCAGGTAATACCACCTGGTTGGTACACACTCGGGCCTTAACGGCCACGTAAAGTATGTAACAATGACTCAGCAGTTTGTGTACACATCTCAAATAAAGAACCGTGCACTGACTCGGTATTGCTCGTTGTTGTTGTTGTTTTCTCTCTCAGTTGGAGGCCATGATGCCGAGGATTCACCTGCTGCACCCGCTGACTCTGGTCAGAGGCTTATGGGAGGATGTGATGAGTCAGGCCCACAGCTTCATCACCTCCACGTGGACGTTCTACCTCCAGGCTGATGATGGCAAAGTTGTCATTTTCCAGGTATTTTACTGAGTAGGGCGGAGGAAAACCAGGCGATCTGAGCCCACATGCAAACATCCTGTTACTGTCCTAATGTAGAACAATGTAAACAATATGGCTCTGTCTTCTGTTTATAAGACTGAACCACAAGTCAGGTTTTTCTCTCAGTTTGAAGTGGAAAAGGATGTTGCAGAGGAGCCGCAGAAGAGCTGTAAGTCCTCCACTCAGTTTTCTTCCAATACAACAATTAAAGTGTATTTACAAGTGTTGCCTGTATAGTCGGAAACTAGATTTTTTTGTGTTCCTCTGTGCAATAGACCTCTGTAGTCGTCCCATAAAATACATCAGTACTGGAACAAGAAGGGTAAAGCTGGTAGTCCTATTGAGACAAAATGTCTTTTAACGACAGGGATAACAGAGGCACATTTTTTAATCTGAAAAGGCGAGCTTGAGAAATGAGTGCAAAACCCCGGCTGACTAATCTCGGCGTGAAGTGGGACACGGCCCTGATCCAACATGGGAACGGTTGTGCGGGGAGGGGGATTCCTCTGGTCCCTGAAGTGCCACACAGAGGACAGTGCAAGAGACGGTTTTAAGGAAAAAATAGATGGATTCCAGCTTCTTTTTTTAATTTTTATCAAAAGGAAAATAATATAATAATATTGCATCCGTGTGCATGTCAATAACATTTTCATTTCTCATTTTGAAGTTCCCGGATTGAGCCCAGTTTACAAAGAATATCATCGCACTTTGATCCAGGAGAGGGACAGAGACATGACCGGGGACCGTAGCTATGCCGATGATTACAATCTCTTCAACTGTCTCTCCAGGTTGGCAACGCCTTCATCCGCATTGTCAACTCGATTCGCAGAGCGTACCGTGAACAGAACCAGTCCAGCAGGTCTTATAATTGCACAATCCTTCTCAGGAACCCTTGGCTCCCAGGGTGGATCCTCACCACAACTCTGATCCTGTCTGTGCTGGTCCTGATCTGGATCTGCTGTGCCACGGTGGCAACGGCTGTCGACCAGTATGTACCTGCTGAGGTATGTTCTGTGCTCCTCCCCATAAAGTTGATTATTATAGTTGTATTCAAGGTTATTATCTTTACTTTTGAGTATTTATGTTGACAATATCAAAGACAGAAACATATTGAAATAACTTCCTCTTTTCTCCCCTTCCCTCATTCAGAAATTGAGCATCTATGGAGACAGGGAGAACGTGAAGGACCAGAAACTGACTCCGTACCCAGCATCCTCCCTGCTGATCATTACCTCCAAAGGGTCAGAGGAAGAGGCCGGGCCACTCCCTTCCAAAGTCAGCCTGAGCCAGTCCGACATCTAGAAGCCAAAGCCGTAGCAGAGGAGGGATTTCCTCTTTTATGAATCCGATGTTGGTTGATTTTTATCCTCTTGCACAACACCTGGGCTTCTCTTTAGCTAAACAGGAGTAACTACTTGCAGAAGATTTTGTATAACTGATGTAATGTCTCGTCTTCCTTTGACGCTTTTAGAATTTGGATTGATGAAAAGGATTTATTTCCTGTATAATTGAGGCATTAAAGTAATTGGCAGTGTAATGTTTTGGGATTTTTCTTCACTTTCAATGTGTGCATTAGCTCTGTGTGCTTATATAATTGAATAATGGTTAAATGAAATGTTTATGATTTGCAGTGATTTTTTTTCTTCTTTTCCTTAACCAAGCTCTCTTTTGTGTGTCAGATTGTGCTAATACTGCAGACTCTGTACATTCTCATGTTTCTACTGCAGTGATTTACATGTTGAATTTTACAATAAAATCTGACGTTCCTTATCTCAGTTAATATTGACAGGACACGCAGTAGTTTTTTTTTTTGCTTCACTATTGTCTGTTCATCAGAAATAAATACAATGGAGTGCAGTTGGTTTTGTATTGTTGGTGTCATTTTCTTTCACAATATACTGTAGTAACGTGAAGTCTGTCTGTAAAAACATTTTCAATTAGAATGTCGCTGTTGAGTTTCAGTAACCAGTGCAACTGTTTTCATAGGCAGAACTTAAACAGGATATTGTGTTTCCTGTGACGATGCTGTGAAAGTCTTAATTCCCCAATATTGCATTTGTGGGCATAGCACTTCCTCATCAAAAACAAGTTCTGCAGGATTTTTAAAGCTATATTGTTCACATTATTTAAACTAAAGGCAGCCAATTGTTTATGCACGACTGCAGACAATAGCAACAGTTTTCCTATGATGAAAGTGACTTCTCTCATCTTTGTATAAAGGGGAATTGTGTCAAAAGGATTGCATGTTCAGAAATCAATCACAACTTGCTTCATATTAGAATTGGAAAAAGGATTGTGTAATCTGTAGAAACGGCTTCCCCTGAGCTTGTTTATTGCGACTGTGCGATGACCTTAATGAGTGCTGCTGTGAGGGGACATGTCGGAGAGGCAGAAATTACCAAAAAGTAAGAAAAATGAAATGGCTGAAATATCTTTTCCTCACACTCTGTGCTATGTACAGCGTTCTCGCACTGGAGTGCTCCCCGGCCTCCAGGTTTGCTGTGTACTAATTTGATTTGCAGCAGAACTGCTCAGCAATACACATCAAAGTCTGTTTACAGGGCTTGGGGAACGCTATTGCATATGAAAAACAAGCGTCTGCCTTTTGTGGCTTTAGAGGGAGGAGTGCAAAGTGTGATAAATCGCCTCGAGTTATAACACTTGCGTCAGCGGAATATAAATTTGAAAACAAAAAATTACAAATCTGGTCATGTGAGGGCGAGAACTGAACTTAACCAGCCCTCTGGCAAATGACTCGCATGAATCTCTCCTCAAAGCGCTATAGTTGCATTGTGGGTAAGATTGGTGTCAAGTTTTGCCGTGAAAAAAAAGAAAGTGGAATAAAAGATCAAAAAACTTTAACTACCCATTGTGTGTTCAACAATAACATGAATTATATTAACAGTAATGTAGAAGTATGAAACACATAAAAACAAAACGTACTACAAATCATTGATTGAATCTCAAAACAGTAAAATGTCAGGCAAAGAAGTAGTCATATAAATAATACTAAACTTTATTCATAAAAATGTACGCCACCTGTGCATAAGGTGTTTGCAGTTCACCAGCGTGAATCAGCAACCATTGTTCTTTTGAGGCGGAATGTTTCCGGCTAAACACGCTCCGCTCGGCGTGCTGCGCGGCCGGGTTCATCAATAGCTGTTCATCAAGTCAATGTCCTCCGCAGAAAGAGTTGATGAGGACAAACGTTTTGTTGGAGGACTTCGATTTGCACCGTCACACTTTTCCGACCGATGCTGCCTTTTCTTGATATTGTGCAGGGAAGGCGTCTCTTGATGAATTATCGTGGAAGGATTCTGTTTCTCTGGTCTGTGATCTTTGTCTGCGGGTCTGAAGAAATGCAGTCTCTCCGGCTCGCTCTCACAAACCAAAGGGGCTGCATTCAGGACTTCTCTGACAAACTTCTGCCTGCCAACTGGAGAACAAAAACACGTTTAAGATCCATCTGCCATAATATAGCATCTTAAAATGTGAACGCGAAATGATCTTACAAAAGTGAAGGGCTGATGTTTTGGATTCATCCATTTTCCTCTGCTTGGGCATTTGTGAGCTATTTGTTTCCCACTGGTTCACAACCTGGAGAATGAAACAGTGCATTTATTTATGGGATGTAAAACAGCACTATATCTGCAACATTTAGCCCAAATTAAATTACATCGCTTGTATTAAAGAAACATATGTCTGCTATTATAATAGTCTAAAAACATGTACCTGCTCGGCCCAACCTTCTGTTTTACATCTTGAGTGATCAAAGTTGTCCAGAGGGATCTCAGAATAAATGAGCCCCAACAGGTCCCATATGGTCGTCTTCAATGCAGAGCCAAGCTGGGAGATATGAAATGCATTTAAACGTCACCACCACAATAAACTGCAGCCAAGTGTTACACACAACCATTAGCCTTCTACCTTCAAACTGGTCCCAGATGCATCCAGATGTTGAAGTTTGGGGAGGCATGCGAGGTATCGTAGAGCCCTCACTGAGATGGGGTTATCTGTACAAGAAACAGAATATTGGATGTCCATTTCGATATTCTATAATTTGGAGGTGGCGATACTTTGCACTGCCACTAAAATATGACAGCTGATATTGATCACGAACGGGAAATGTCAAGTAACTGGAGACGGTCCAGTCCTTTCCTCAGCATCCGGATAGGTGAGGTCAATCTTTGTAGGCCGACGTCCGACAGGCCGTTACCACCAATAAAAAGCTGGATTAGGTTGCTGGACGAGAACGGCAGATGCGTTAGTAACATTGGTCTTTATAACACTCCACATCACGCCATTGAGACTCCGAAATCAGTTATATTACCTGGACAACGAGCTGGACGTTAGATGCTGGAATATCTCATGGTCGTCGCCCAGTCTGCAGCCAAACAGGTCTAAAGACTTCAAACTGTGAAATGTTTTAATTTCCTCCATCCTCTCGTGCAAGAGTGGAAACCTGCAGAAATGAAGGGACACGAGAATGCCATTGCTCGTCTCTGGCAGGTAAAACAAGGGAGGCTGTAACTCACCTGTTTCTCAGACAGAGGGAGCCGAGCACCATCTCCCCGTAGGCGTCGCCGAACAGCTGCAGGGCTTTTGGAGAAACGTCTGCGTTTAAAAACACACGGTTCTCCTCCGCTGCTGCAAACAGCCGGTCTCCTATCTGCTCGGGGAAGCCCACCAGAGAGTCCACGTGGTGGATGTTGTCGGCCACGAACAGCAGCGTGGTGTCAAAGAGAGATTTGGTGGTGTATCGCAGACTTCCCTCGGCGTTGTAGGTGAATATGAAGTGCTCTTTCCGCAGCACAAACGGATTCGTCCTTCTGCACGAGGACACTGGCTTCGGCTGTGCCAGGACGATGTCACTGACACGACGGAGGTTGCCTCTTTCTCGGACATAAATGGCGCTATTGTCCATGGTCAGCACTTTGTTCTTCCCCCGTGAGAAGGACGCAACTCTTTAGACGGCTGAAGCGTTCACCAAAACAAACTCACAAGAACGTTAGCTCGCTCGTTAGCTAATCCATGGTCGTTGACTGAGCTCAAGACGAAAGGACTCCTAAATAAAATACTTAAAATATATATATATTTTTGCTGTTATCGTTTCTCATTTTAATTCACTTATGACGCAATATTATGAATCACTTGCGCGTTTGTAGAAGTTGTCCTTGTTGTAGCCAGAGCCGTCTCATCGCTTCACTAATTCTTCTTCCACTCCTGTTTCACTGCCTCTTCTTCTGTGAGGTTTATTGGCGGTTGGCAAACAACTATGTGGTGCATTACCGCCACCTACTGGTATGGAGTGTGAATCAGAATGTCTTGTTCTTGCATTATTAAAACAACAAAATAAAACAATATAAATAAAAATATTTAAAAATAATAATATATATATGTATGTATTTGTATGGATAATATATATATACATATAATACATATATATAATACTATATTATTATAATATATGAATGTTTGTATATATATATATATATAAATTCAAAAAAATAGACGAAGAAAAGAAAATCGTCTATTTCTGTCTTTCCTCCATTGCTTCTGTCACTTTTCCTTTAACCTCTTTTTAATAACGCTTTTGGTTTCTGATTTACTGAAATTGACTGCAACATTTGTGCAAAATTAAAAAGAGTTATTTTTGACTCACGGTTAACATGAGCGAACCACATCAGGGAAATAGAGAACACATGCAAAAAGGTAATAAATGTGATGCCATTTGTTCACTATTAAAAACAATAGATGTGGCCTTGGAAAAAAGCTAGACAGACTAAACTTAGCCTCCTCATTCTTTCTCTCTTTCTTTCTTTCTTTCTTTCTTTCAATCAAGTTATTTCAAGTTACACCAGACAAAACAACAATGAATAAATAAAAATTACATAACAGCATAACAACCAACTATACCAACAATCAGATAAGTATACAATAATAATAATAATAATAATAATAAAATAATTTTAAAAACACAAAAATAAATCGAACATAAATTATCATCCTCCATACTCACTATAGCCATTCCTTCACAGAGTCACTTGGGTCCCAATATTGCAACGCCTCTTCGTATGGTTTCGGCATAGTCCTCGCCAATAAAATAAAGACAGATCGGAGAGGGAAATATTATGAATGGACTGAAGAAAAACTTTAGTGATGAATGCTGGAAGATAGTGTTGGAATATTTATAGGCGACACGATTAATGAGTAGAATCTGAGAGATTAATTTTGCTTTTATTGTTATGTTTGTTTTTCGTTTAAAAAAAAAAAAGATTTATTTTCAATATATATTATACATATTATATATAGTATACACTCCAGATTAGAGGGTGGCGGTAATGCACCCGAAAGCTGTTTGCCAACCGCCATAAAAAGCAACAGAAGAAGAAAAAGAAGATGACGCGACTCTTCTTATTATACGGCTCAGGCTGGTATGTCCTGTTCCAACAACCAGACTGCAATGACATGATTTGTATGGGTTTTGGTATATTATTTGGTAAGTATGCATTGTTTAATATTTTTTAAACTCTGCCCTGCCTTTTAAATGGCACTGCGACTCTCAGTCCTTAAGTTACGTCAGGCAGTCAGCTAACGTTAGTGAATGCACCATTAGACAGCTAAGCTAATGTTTGTTGTTGATGAGTTGTCAAGTAGTTATGCTAGCTAGTTGGGCTTGGCTAACTTGAGCTAACATTTTCCTGTATTGCTCATCATTTACTACGTATTCGTTTAAAACTAAAATAAGGGGAGGTAATAATCATCCCTAGAATTGTAACATGTTGATTTATGTCCTTATTAGCTTACCCAAAGTAAGTTGTCATTAACTTGGCCATACGTCACTGTGAGGCGGTACCCGGAGAGTGAATCCGTGTCAACAAATGGCGTCGACAAATGACCCATTCCAATTTCAAGGTGAGTGTCCTCCACAGTTTTTTTGGTTTGGTAATGGAATAAAGCTGCTCCATTGGTGTTTTGCTTCAATTTGACTAAACGCACACATTCTGCAATTCTTGGTAGAATAAATGCAAAGTTCAACTATAAAAACTATCAAAGTTTTGGATTCATGTTTTCAATTTATCCATCCTATTAGAATTTGAAGAAGCTGGCAATCTGTTGGAAGCCAACAGAAATGCGACCACCATTACGATTGAAGATGACATTACCAAACCTGAGAAGCAGAGACAAGCTGCTGGTTTCTTATCTGATCGCGATGACGAGGACATACTTGCCAGTGATGACAAGACAGAGGTCAGCACAGGACTAACACTATACCCTTTTTTCACGCATTTCCGTTTGCAATTAAATGTTGTTTTCTTTGATTCATTTGACCTTTCTCTATGTTTTCTTCATCTCAAGCTTCTCTCTGGGCAAAAGAAAAGTGTCCCCTTCTGGACATTTGAGTACTACCAAAGACTTTTTGACGTCGAGACCCATCACGTAATATATATACAACTTATTTTAAGCACTTTTTAACAATTGCTACATTTTGTCTTGTAATATGAAGGGACGTCACAACAAATGTAGCTTTGATTACCTTAACACGTGAAACGATTATCAACATTTCTTTTCAGGTGAAGGAAAGAATCATCGGTTCAGTGCTGCCATGGCCTGGAAAGAATTTCATTCATCTCTACCTTCGTAGAAATCCTGATCTTTATGGTACGAACACAAACATGAGTGTCCTAATAAGAGGTGTCAGACATTTTTTGGGAACATATTTTAGAAAATTGTTTCCTTGTTCTGTAGCTTAAGTTCAAATATTTTCAAACTATATTTTACAAATACAGTTTTAATATTTTTAACGGATTGTGTTTTTAAAAAATTTTTGTAACAAACTGAAGTCCAAATGTCTTTATGTGTGCTTTCAGGACCATTCTGGATTTGCACAACCCTCGTGTTTGCTATTGCCATTAGTGGAAACATATCCAACTTTCTGGTGCACTTGGGCAAACCAAACTACAAGTACACCCCAGAGTTTCAAAAAGGTAAGCTCTGTTATTGCTTGTTGTTTATTGCTCACTTGTGCATGTTGAATGTAAGAGGAGACTTAAAATGTTGCTTGAATACTCTTATTTTGCTGTGTTTCCCAGTGACGATAGCTGCAACAGCGATCTTCAGCTATGCGTGGTTTGTGCCCCTTGCCCTGTGGGGTTTCCTGCTGTGGAGAAACAACAAGATCATGAACTTAGTGTCATACTCCTTCATGGAGATCGTCTGTGTCTATGGATATTCCCTTTCAATTTACATTCCAGCAGTGGTAAGTCCTACAATATATATGTCAGCCCATTGGTTCCAATTGAAGACGTCAAATAAAAAAAGATGGCCAACATAATTATAGTTTAATTTTTCAAAAGGTTCAGTAATTCTCTAGAGCAAACAATACATTTATTGATTAATATTTTCATTTATGGATAAATACACATTTGGTGCACTAATTAATACTTAATGACAGCACGACAGTGTGTGTGTGTGTGTGTGATTGTGTACAATGACAATAGTACTCAGTAGGATCAATTATTTGTTGGATTTCATCTTCTCGTATTTTTTTATATCAAAATATATATAATATAACCAAACTTATCTACAACATGGTTATAACATTCACCTCTGTAAATTGTAATATTTGTATCTTTAATATCTTTTGCACACAGCATGTGATACAGTTCAGAATGTACCTTTTTACATTGTTAATAGAACCCTTATAATGATTACATAGAGCCGAAGACAAAACGTTGTGACCTTTCATTACAAATCTTTACAGTTGATTAATACTTATTTCCCCTACTATCACAAATCATTTTGAGCATTCAATGTGTCTTAATAACTCTCATAAAATGAAACCCATATTATTTAATGCCCTGTTGTTTCCTTCCATAAGGTTCTATGGATTCTCCCGTATGAATGGCTGAGGTGGTGCACCATAGTGGTGGCTCTCTGCCTCTCTGGCTCAGTTCTGGTGATGACTTTCTGGCCTGCAGTCAGGGAGGACCACCCTAAAGTTATTATAGGAATCATGTCGGCCATTGTTGTGCTCAACGCCCTGCTTGCGGTTGGCTGTAAGGTAATTGTGCTCTATGATGTTGCTTTTTCATAACTTTACTCTGAGGATTCATTCAAGATTTGGGAGGTTTGGAAAATAAATCAGTTTGAAGAAATAAGATTGAACCGGCTTTGGCAAACTACATCTTTGTTAATCCATTTGATTCCAGCTGCCTGTCCATCTTAGTGTAGATATGATTGACCCACCCTTTTCCCTCAAAGATCTCAGTAGCATGACTAAGCTTTGACACAACTTGTCTGTCAATCACTTAACACAGCACAGACTTTTGTTTATTTTTTTTGTCTCTCCATGACTTTATTTGATCGTGTCAAGTTAACTTTCTCTGGGTAGACTCTACATTGGAAACAGTGACTGCATTGCCTCACTGGTGTGAGAGCGGTCTGTTTGTGGAATACTGTCAGACTCACGTAGGTATCATATGTCTGGTCACATTCATGTAATTAGTAATTAAGTAAGCCGGATGGTTTAACGGTTGGCCAAGAGGAATGGATGTCAAGAATGTGTATTCTCCAGAGAACATTTCTTGCACTCTTACTAATAGACATATCAACTGTAGTTCTTAAAGGCTCAGTAGTCTCTCTTAATATTGTATATATATTTTTTGCTAGGTTGTTTTACTCTCCTTTTCTTTTTTTTCTTTTTTTTCTAGACTTATTTCTTCAGCAAACCCGAAAAGGAACCACAAGTGGACAATTCTGTTGCAAGAGAGATAACAAAGCACCCTCTACGACATGAACACCTTTCTTTTACTAAAGGTAACCAAGAGTGACCCAGGCGCTTTTTAAGCCATTTCCCATTGTACACATGCACAAATAACCTGATACACACAAGTCTTATTCCTCAACCCTGTACATTCTCTGAACTGGTTTAAATCTGCATTCTCTTGTAGCAGGAATAGTGACCTCCTACCTCAGTAGCAGCTCTACATTGTTGGCCTATTTTTATGGGCTTACGTTTTGTTTATTTGTGTCCTGCTACAACAGAACACTTGACACCGGACTTCCTTTACCGTATTTCAACTTCCCAAAGCAAGTGTTATTCTTTTTTTATTTTTTTATTGCAGGTTCTCCGGTTGCCTTATGAGAGGGAATTGGGTTGCTGTGGTAATGAAGTCACGGGCCGTCTGGATTTCACCTGCACTCGGACATTCTGGCTCAAGACCGTGGAACCCAGTGTGCGCTCTTGGTACAACTTCATGACCTCTGAAAATGAACACTGGTACCAACTATATTATTTCTAATGGGATGGATTCTAAGTTTCCTGAAAGATTAAAGAGGTATGGTTTACACAGCTGATGTGATCTTTTGTAGTATAGTAGCTTTCTGCTTTATGGTTCTAATTGTTGAAATGTTTAGACAAACAGTCTGTGGAGAAATGTTTGTAGCATCAAAGGCATTTTGTATATGCATTTCTTTTCTATTCAGTTAATGGGGACTTCTTAGTGTACAAAATATTCCATATGAACGGCACAACAATTATCTGTGTTGTTAACATTTTTAAGGTTCAGACTTATGTATAAGTAAAGTCATTGTATTTTCCTCTAACTGATTTAACCGCAAGTGCCCACAACTAATGCCAAAGACCCATTTTAAATGTCCAAGGTATTTACAACTTGGGAAACTTTTTTTAATGAATAATTACCAAGTAGTTGATCAAATGTATAAAATTGAATATATGTTAGTTCTCAATGAGTGTTTCATTGGAAGAAAATAAAAAATGGTCTTTGTGAGACCCACATTTATTAATGAAACCATCAATAATAAAGGTGTTATCACAATGATTTAAAGTCAATCCAGAGCCTATGTTCAAGCACAAAGGAAACTATGAACAGATAAGTTGCATACTGTCTTTACACATTAAAGAAGTAAGTAGCTAAGTGCGGCTAATTGTTTATAATGCAGCCCTGAGGTGTGTTTATCTTTATATGTTTCTTACATGTTCTTGATTCAGAGTCAAGTGTCTTGATAGTCACATCATATAAATGCTTAATATGTAATTTATTTCAGTAAACTCAATGTTTTTAGGTAGGACGACCTTAAACCACCCAGCTCCCAGACGTGTCTGCAACGTGATTTTTTTTTTTCTCAACCAGCTCAAATTTTTCAACATTTTAAATATTTATTAGAGCTCATTTGGACTTTCAAAGATAGCATCTAACTTTTAGAGTGGACATTTGGCTGGTGGTTTGGTTTTTTCCGGCTCATCCATCTTGACTGGTTGAGCCAACTGATAGAATCTACTGTGTCACTGTTGGGATGCACGGCTCAACTGTAGCTTATGAGTGTAAAGCCTCTTTCTACAGGCACACAGTGTGGTCAGCACCGTACACACAGGGCTCCTCTGTTAAGTGTGTTTCATAACAGCATTGATTCACAAGGGCAAGTTCTCAGATGATTTAACAAAATAGAAGGAAACAAAATTGTCACTTGAAACGGTGTCACAGGGATGGTGGCGCCCTAATTAATGGTCATTCTAGCCCCAGCTTTGAGTTACACAGGCGCTGCCTGTCAAACAGATAGCCCTGTTGGAGGAATGTCTCTGGCCTCAGTCCGAGGCATGTGGCTGCTTGTGGGGTGGATTTACCGACATAATGCTCAAGGACTATTTGAATAACTTGTGAGTAAAAATATTTAAGAAACTCTTACCTTAGGATGGCCACTTCAAATGGGAAAGGTGAAAAGGTGTCCAAATTTGAGACATTGAAACTTTTGGAGAAATGCAGTAAGGAAAGAGATGATGCCATGCACAGAGAAAGTGTTCTAAGAGAGAAACTCAGACAGAATGAGTCGAAGATCCGTGCCACGGACGCTGTAAGACAGAAACTGAAGTCCTTGACTTTGGAAAACAAGGAGCTGAGGAAACAAGTGAAGGCTCTTCGTACTGAGATTGGACTTGAACGCAGCCCTGACTTCAGTGGAAAGACCACAAAGGACATAATCGATGACCTGCAAGAAAAGGACCGTGAGTGCAGGTCCCTGGTGGAGAAGACTGGGCAACTGAATCTGACCATTGATGTTTTGACTTCAGAGGTGACAAATATGGTCACCTCTAAAACACTTTTAGAGGATAAGTTGCAATCACTGCAGCAAAATCTCAAGGATATGACACATAATCAACGCCGCTTGCTGAAGTTGTGGGACGACAAGAAGGTCCAAAGGGAGCAGCTTGCCCTCCCTGCAATTGCCATGAAACCTGTACAGAAACCATTCGTCCACAAAGCGGTTCAAACTGAGATGTCTGTCAATTCATCCCAAAAGCTTCCAGTCAATGCTTTTGAGACCAAGCCATTCTCTCGGGACCAAGACAAACCCGTTTTGGATAGTTTTCCAACCTATGGAAATGGCTATCATGACAAGAAAGCATTCATGCACGATGAAACAAAAGGAATAAATAAATACTCGACTCATTGACTGATATTGACTAACAATCTGCATTCAGAAAGTAAAGCTGAGATATAGCTAATAAATGTGTAAATAACAACAAGATGAGATACTATTCAATTAATGTTACTTCTGGCTTTTTGGTTCGTTGTGTAATTTGATTCTCTGACATTATTTCATTATTTGTGTCAATCTAACTTTATAGATCAACATTGAACTGAAGCAGCTTTTTGAAAGTTATTGTTTTGTGAGCTTATTCGGTTTAATCAAGCGTGCATTGATTGACTGGACTGCCTGACTGATATTTATACAAATATTTGTGTTGTTGTTAAAGTTCATTAACCATAATTCGGTTGGATGTGATACTGCCACCTGGCAGGAACACGGGCAACTTTTTATCGGGGTCCTTCAAGGGTCCTTTGAATGCATGTGGCGCGATATGGAAAACGGTGGAAAATAGTTTGACAGCAGGAGAGCCGAAGAGATTATTGTCGCTGTTTGGTTCTCCGTTTATCCAAGCAAGATGTTTTCTACTGAGCAAAGTTGTTGGTTTATCCGCAAGGTAAGTCTTTACACTGAATTCTTCTGTTTGTTTTAAAGAATACGTTTTGCTAGCGTAGCGTGCTCAAGTAGCCTCACTAGTTCAACGGTCAGTTAGCGTCGCTAATATATCTTTAAAATACAAAACAACAAGCTAAAGAACCCGACATATGCAATTTAGAAATAAAGGTGTGCACAATGTATGAGCAAATGACGTTGCTACCTTTTATACAGGAACAAATAACCTGAGCAAGGAAAAACTAAAAAGGATTATCAAGAGCGGATTAATTATAAATAAATAAATATACACTTTTTTTTTACGTTAACGTTAGGTTTTTAAAAATATGAGTTGGTTAACAAGAGGCGATTAAAATATGTATACACTTGTACATTACTGTATATTTGTTTACATTACTATTTGAAATAATTGTGAGGCTTGTTTAGAAAGAAATGAGCCAAATCGAGAATAAAACAATATAAGTAGTGGTGTCTGTTCGTCTTTCGTTACTTAGCGCAATGATCAAATTAATAAAACCAAACAAGTCAACATGCAGTCATTTTTGTCAATACATCTTGTGCATTTTCACCATACCTGAGTCTGGGTGACAAAAATGCAGCTTATCAATAGTTTATATTTCAGAAGAACAGAACAATAACATTTAACAAAACCTCCCGGGCCACAGATAATAATTACTTTCATTAGGACACACTCGGCCTCTACTTTCTTGATTAGTTAAGCATGTTACATGTCGGGAAATGGTAACTGTCCTTCGCTTACATGTAAACATTTACTTATTGGATACACAAATATAATCGGGTCAAAAAATGTTTTTAGACTTTCAGAAACAGGATATTTTGACAAATAATGTTTTAGTTTCCCTTCATGATTGAGTGTTGAACATTAACTAATCATGATAGATTAAACTTCCTTTTTTCCCCATTTCATTTCACCCAAGCTTACATCTCAGAGCTTTTGAATAATCAATGTTGGAACATGATTTTAAAGATAAAAGAGATCATCAATCTTCTAAAAATCAAGAGACTTTTGGAATTCCCTAATATATATAAAGCTGTTTTACAACATATTGACAACTAAGAATCAGAATATGTTGTCGTTTAGCCCCTGCTCTGTAATAATAATGACTTACTGCTCGTTTCAGGTTGTTTGCTGGAGAGCGGTGGCCAGTATTGCTTGGGCTGTTCTGTTGTTGCTACCCATCACAGCAATTTTTGTAATCCTCAGCAGGTTCAGTCTGCTCCACCCCATTCAGACGTCATCAGGTCAGTCACCACGTTCAATGTGAATTTTGACTCGTAGTCAATCTGAAGTTGTGTGAATCTCACTGTGGACTGTTTTGTCCATGCAGAATGCCTGTCCTTCTTAACATGTGCAAGTGCCATCTTCTCATTGATCCTGATGTGTGGAGTGATCATCATGGTGGGGTTCCTGAACTTGGAGTATTATACAGGTGGGTGGCAGATAACTGCAGATGTAAATTTATTAGGTTTTCACTTGATCTAAGCAAAGATGCATTAGATCATCAGTTCAGACTCAGAGTTTATGTATGTATATGATGATGCATCATATTATGTATGACGTATTTCGCAATACAATCTGGAAGCACAAACGGCAAAAAGGCGGACATGCCCCCCAATTCTTCATAACCCAGCAAATACGGAATGGTATGCTTGATGATGGTAAATTAAAGGTATTTATTATAATGAAGTAAAGAAATAGCTACAATTGGGAAGTGTGTCAGTCAGTAACATCATAAATGTGTGAGCGTGATGAAGATTGGGGTGTCAGCTAAAACAAAAGAAGATCAAAACAAGTCAAAAGCAGGCAGACTCTGGCAGGGATGAACCTTGGTTGTAACTTTTTTTTTCTTTTCTTTGTCTCTTCAGTCATCCCAACTATTGCATGCTCAAAAATGGCCCTGTTGGGTCAGCTGCTCCACCCTCGTCAGTTTGTGAACTCCCTGGCCCACTGCATCATGGGAATAATCGTTGCTTGGTGCTGTGCCGGCACTATCGGGGGCAGATATGAGACGATCGGCTCCCCTTGCACACAGGGTGATGGGTAAGCAGCTATCATGTACAACTCATCATGTTGAGCGTTACGTACTTCATCCACAGTCTAATGCCCTCTATTTGTTTTCAGCACTGACAGTTCCCCTCAGATGTGTCTGAATGAATATCACCTCATCCTTCTGTTGGCTGGAGCCTTTGTTGGATTCTCTCACAGTCTGCTTGGTGTTATCTCCAACATTAACTATGTCTCTTTTCACACTGTTCAGGTATGTGACACGAGTTTGCTCATTTATCTGACTGATGATGATGCAACAATTTAAGTTCTGTTTTTGCCTGAATGGCTCAAACAACGACTTTCTTGCATACATCCGTGCTTACTTTTGAGTTTAAATAAAGTGTGTTATGCGATGACCTTACACCTATTGGTGTCTGGTGAGGGGGGGGGGGGGTCTAGCCAATTGTGAGTTGTAACAATTCAATAAAATAATACATCAGTTGCAGACAAACATTGTTTAAAGACTGCCTTTCGGTTTCATTTAGGATTTTTTTAAAAACCAACAATGCAATAACCGCCGTCTTTTTTTTAATGGTTGATGATACGTGTTGATCTTAATACTGTTATTTCCCCCCAGCAATACAAATACCTTCGTTTTAAAGGATCCCTATCTTTTGTGGTGAAGTGCAGCGCTGCTCAAGCACTTTACTCGGTCAGGAACTACATTGTTGTGTATTTCTTTTTGGGTAAGTGATCTTTGTCTATAAATTAAACTTTAATATCACAGAGCTCTCATAAGAAACTGCGATAGGAGTTGAAACTTGCATGATTTCTCTCAAAGTATCTTTCTCAACATGCTTTTATTTGTTGTACCTGAGCTCTTTTTTTATTTAGTTCTTTCAATTTATTAACAGGATATATTCCAAAAGCATGGATTTGTAAAACACTAAATCTTCATTTGAACAGGTTAGTGATCAAGTAAATTTTATTTGTATAGCGTAAAATCATATATGGCCTTATAATATGGCCTGAATTACTGTATTCATGTCTGATCTCCACCTCCAGCTCTGTTCACCCTCTGGACAGCATAGCTGGACTGCTGGACCTCTCCCTGCTTTACCACCAGTGGATCAGTGCCGGCTTCCTTCTCTTCACATGGAACATCACACTGCTGCTTTTTAGGATATTTGTCACTGAGGTATGTGAATCAATAACAGACTAAATGTATACAATACCTAATATTGCAAAACCTAAGGTCTCACTGTGCTGCTGAAGTGTTTTGTTGATCAACATTTTATTTCCCATTCTTGAGCACATCCAAAGGCCAGCTGGCTGTGCTGATCACCAAATGATTGTTTGGACTGGGCCCAGTTCTGACGATCTCATTTTACTTTAATTTGACCAGTTTCTGAATCTAATTGGTTTAAAAGTATAGTGTTTTGTTGCAGAGAGATGACTTATGAATTATTTAGAGACACTAGGGGGCAATGTTGTCATTACTTTGAGTTCTCACGTCTCCGAAGAGCACCAGACCAGTTAAATGTACACTAAAAGGAGAGTGACTTTTAAGGTAATATGGCATCTAATGCGTTTCCTATTCTATGCAGGTGTACAGTTTTCCTGTGCAGTCATCTTTTACGGAGGAAGCCCATCAGTGTCTCCCTAAAGTTCTTACAGACAAGCAACCAATGATACTGAAGGTGGATAACATGCATGATTTCCCTCGTCATTGTGCTTCCTGCTAATCGCACATGGGTGTTGTAACATGTTGTTCCCCAAATGTTAGTTCCTCGCTCTGCAGGACGTTGCTCTGCTGTCTCAACAGTCCCCATCAAGACGCTGTGAGGTCTTCAGTCTGAGTCAGCCAGGTCTGTTTTGTTGTCTACATAGACAAGTGGTCCTACACTTGACACAATAAGCTTACAACAAAATATATTTTTTTCCCAGGTGGCCATCCTCACAACTGGAATGCCATCAGTAAGGAGTGTCTGTCTCTGCTGACTGATCTGACCCAGAGACTCGTAGCATACCATGACACTGTAGCAACCAATGGCAGGGCCAAGTCGCTGTCTACTGGGAGTGATAGGAAGACTTCCTCTGAGACGTCATGTATGCTGCTATAAAACATAAAATCATGTCATTTCTTTTGCACGGTTTCCTTTATCTTTTCATATTTTTCTATCTTAAAGTTACCTCAACCCCAGAAGATCTGATGAGCCCGAGGCCCACTTTACTGCTGAGAACTCCAGCTTCTGTCTTTGCACGCTCCTTTGTTGGCAACCCGCACAGCCCTCTGACGGCCCCATTCACTCCTGACCTGGACAGCCCTTTTTCTTCTCCTGCCCTGCGCCGTCTCACTGCCCCTTTAGACCAATGCTCGCCGTGGTTTGGAATGGTGCAAAGCCCACACATCATGAGGAGAGCCCCAAAGCTCTGGTCCACCCCCACAGGTGAGAGGACGAATGGAAGACTTCGGGTCACTACGATCAAACAGACACTTAAAGGTCCATTTTTAGCCAGTAAATGACAAGTTTACTATATGATCTGGGTTTTTTTCTAGAGCTCTAAAAATAATTTAAAGTTAATTGTGAGGTGTATTTTGTACCTTTTCTATATTCTGTATGTATTTCCCTCAAATGATTGAACATTGCTGACATGATGTCAACTTATAGGTCAGGGTATCATTGCGTAAATTTAGTAGCAGAGTTTTTTTTGCCTATTCCCACTTTTTTAGTGACCATCTCTCTGTGCAGATTCAGAGGTCAACGGCAGTCCCCCGGCATCCCCAGCCTCAGTTCCCAGTCCCAAGCAGGAGTCGTTCAAACCAAGTCGCCTGGCGCTGTTCCTTCAGAACAGAAAAGAACAGGTACGTCAGTCTTGTTGTAACAACACAGGATGACAATATACAATAGATTGACTTCAGGCTTTTTATACTTGACATTTATTAACATTGGACAAACAATACTTGACTTACAGCCGTCTTGTCAGATCTTTTATTTTTTTAATTTCCAAAACCAATCTGACGTGATTTCTGCAGTGATTGGCCAGCAAGTGCACAGATTTTAAAATCGACAAAGCCAATCACCTCTGTGCTGACAGAGGGATGAGACGGAAGGAGTATGAACAAAATGAAGAACCTAACTAACCTACTTACTGATGAGTACCTCTGCTCTATACTGTAGCCGCCACATCATCGGCTTTGGTTCTGATGGTGTGTTCCTCCGTCTGTGTCATAGTTTGTTTGCCCACTGTTAAGTCTATAAAGTCTGTAAAGTAAATATATCTAGATTTGTGTTCCATTTCTTTATGTAGTTTTGAAAGCAAAACAACTTTTTACTTAATTGTCCCATTCAGGTTAAAAATTTCTTGGCAAAACGCGTGCTGATAATGTATTTGTTTAACAAGGTAAGGGTGTGTGGCATGTGCATGCTGTCTTGGTGAGAGACCGAGGGGCTCCCTGCATGCTCCCATCTGACACAGGAGACTTTCATTTAGTTTTAGTAGATCTAACAACCTCACCCTCAAATAATCACTAATTTAACTTCTTGTGCACACATTACTAATATAGCTCTTTTCCAGTCACCTAGTGTTTACCATATAATGTTACTAATTACTTAAAGTTTGATTTAAGGAGTTGGGTAACCCACTTGTCTTGCAAGTCACTTGAGGACTATAAAACCAGTGTTTGTACCAATCAAATGTTGAATAATCATGTCCTAGTTCTATCAGGACAGGAGTGTGAGCTGCTGGTGAGTTTTCTGACTGACGTTGCACTATTTCCTATTAGTAGAAACTAGTTTAGTCTGCTTTGCTTCCTGAGGTGCACATATCTTCTTTTGATGATCACACATGCATGTTGCAATGTAGTCTCATTAAAACCTGCCCAATCTAACAACTTCCTGATTCACCCGTCTACTATATATGCATTTGTCTGTTCAGTAGAAAGCTCGTATAAGTTAACGTTGTCTCTTGCAGCTTCCAGAAGCCTCCAGTCAAGCTCTGTTTGCAGACAGCCAGGCTCACATCTGGGCTTTAGAAGGTGGGAAGAGATGTTGGACTTTATTTTCATTTGATATGGGTGTCACCTGTTCTTTTTAATCCAACATGTATATTATTATGTTGTCTAATCTCCTCCAGGGCTGTCTTACCTTGTGCAAGCCTCCTTCTCAGAAGACCAGTTTGGTGTTGTACAGACTACATTACCCAGTATTCTCGGTTGCATGCTGGTCTTACAAGAGGTACCGGAGCCACCCTGAGACCACACATCGGCATAGCAACAATGACTTACAAACAATTACCTGCCATCACATTTGCTAGCCCAGCCGTATTGTACCGAGTGTGGGGAAAGACTTTAGTACAAACCTCGTGATGAACGTTGTGCCTTAAAGACACGCACACATTTGTGGAGTGCTTTGTGCTTGCTAAGAAGGAAAATGAGAAAAGTTAAAGGGGCGATTTCATCTGAATTCATCTTTCCTTTATCTACATGGCATAAACTGAGTCAGCCAGATAAGTGAGAATTTCTCTATCTTTGCTAAATGTCTTGTTTTTTAACATTCACTCTGTTGATGCAAGTCAGGCTCAATTTAAAAGTGCTACATTTTTGTGTACATATTGACCCCTGACAGCAGTTGCTTCCTGTCCTACTTGTTTTCAGGCAGTAGATCGACACTTCAAGCTGCCTCACGCCTCCAGTAAACCCGTCCGGTCGGCCAGCGGCATGGGAGACTCCGCCTACAAGACACTGCGCTTTGCTCTCAGGGCCACTCTCAAGACTGCCATCTACAGGATAACAACCACTTTTGGAAATCACTTAAAGTAAGACCTGTCATTCAATTGTACTATCTTCATTGTCCTAAAAATAATATAATGCGTATTGGTCATCTAAAAAAAAAAAAATCTATCTTTTTTTAAATCCTCAGTGCTGTTCAGATGTCTGCAGAGCACCGGAAAAGATTGCAGCAGTTTCTGGAGTACAAGGAATAACACCACTGACGCTCTTGTGTTGTCAGATTCTTCTCGTGATGTGTGTGTGTGTGCGTGCATATTAGCAGAATTGAGGCAACAAGTGAAAGCCCATGACAGTGCCTCTTTTAATATGTATGTCTGCACCATGTCAGTGCGGATTGTATCCGATAGGCTAGATCACATCTCCACCATGCGCGCGGCGCGGGCTTCCTGCCCACCTGACGCACTGAAACAGGTTGGAAGCCCAACTGTGTTTGAGAGATTTAAACTAGCTCACTGTATCGATGAGCAACTCGTCCCAAAGACATTTGCTTTATTTGTATTACCATGAAGTCGTATCGAGTCATAATAATTATCATATAATAATAATCATATTTTACTTTCATAAATTGGGATGAGTTGTAAAGGGTTATTTGCGCTACATTGGTTCTAAATCATGTACATGTTCTTTTGGTCTCACACTCCATCGGCTGTCTTATGGAATCGCCATCGTTGCGATTTCAAAGCATTTAGTATTTTTGCGTGAGGAGTAAGACGGATGAGATGTCAGTGATGAGAAAGAAGCCGTGTCCTCGAGTGTCACAAAGTGTCTGAAATGTGTTCTGGAAATACATATATTTTTTTTTACAACTGGTTTTGTTCTAAACACCAGCCTGGAGAACGAGTTTACTGTTATCTGTGCGAATCAGTTCAGGTTCTCCAACTATAAAATGCACCAGTCAGACGCGACTGTTTGTACATGTCAACTATTTGTGTTCGTCAGTTTTGTTCATGTTAAAAAAAGGTCTCTTTCACGTCAGATCAAGGATGGAGATTTGGTGTGACTGATAACAAGTGTGGGGAATATGCTTTGATTGTCACCGCCAACGAGTACCGAGTTTAAATTCCCACTCAAGAGACCTGTTGAATATAAACATTGTCAAGATCATGGCAGGTTTCTTTTCTTGCCTGAAACGAGCTGGTCTTGACTTCTGTAGACGGATCAAGTTTTAATGGGGAAGAACATGAGAAGCTCTTGTCGAGAGGTACTGAAGTGGTCCCTGGTTGCACACTGGGAACAGCTCGAAGAAAAAAGGTGCTTGAAACATCCATTAATACAAAAAGCCTTTTCTTCCACAGACTTGAATCTTTGATGGAATGGCACAGGTGCTATTTTATTCAGATGTCCCCGGGGGCTTTGACAGTGAGCCAGCATGCACAGCACCAGAAGTACCTCCAGGAAATTCAGCCATCATTAATTGTATTTTTCGACAACTGTTTTCCTGCCAAAACATCCTGCCAAAATAATTATTTTATATGTTGCATATGTTTGACAAATGTATTATAGGGCAAATTAATTTGAAAGCAAAGTTGTCCATTGACGTTAGTATAACAGGAGGTATCGCCATAATGCCATTTACAGAAAAGTCCTAATTGTAGCCAAGATTTGGGCTAGTCGTGCGTTTGAGCTTTAACTACACAGGGATGGTCCGACGAAAGATGCTAGTAAGTTGCATCATGGGAAACGTAGGATCTGGTGTTTTTGGGGTTGAGGTTATTTTAGACTGCTGCACAGATGTTGACTTTTCTGAAGTGCAGTAATAAATCACTTTCATTATCCCTTATGCTGTCAAACTGGTGATCAGTCTCCACAGATAACAGCATAAGACCTCTTCTGAGAATCAATATGGCTGTGTCTACTACCGCGCACTTCACGAAGTACACTGCAATGCAGTGCACTGAATTGCTGATAAGTGCTGTCTCAAATGGAACACTTACGTTAACCACTTGGCGGAAGTGACGGACGCAAATCTGTTCACGGCACCCGCGAAATTAAGCCGGGAGTGACGTATGCAAATCTGCTTGCGATACCCTAACCCTTAAACTGACAAAATTAATGTACTTCTTGCCCTCTTGTTGTCCCTTGTTTACCCCTCTCTCCACCCCATGTGGAAACTGCGATACCTCCACAATCGCGGCAGGAGCCTCCGCCTTCTGGCTGAAGTCGAGATGGTATATGTAAATTTAATTGTGTGATTTTGCCTTACCTTCACAGCATAGCTTCATGTAGTAGTTGCAATTAAATTCTCCTAGCTAGGTATGCTAAATTCTCAATTATCTTTGTCAGAAGTAGCCTTCTTCTTTGCAATCCACATACACACCATATGGAAATAAAACATGACAAATCTGTACATGCTTGTCCCTAGATTCCAATTAGTTTTAAGAATTATCCACTGAAATGATAGGCATCATCTGCTTGAATTCACACAGTAATAGGCCTACTTTGACTGACTGTACTTTTATACACATCTCTGATGTAGTTAAGTTGACCCTGATACAGGAATCAATGAGCAATTGAACACACAGGCATATTAATTATTGTTACAAACATGCATCAATTCTAATATAAATCAGAAAACGCAATAAAAGACTACAAAACCTCAATGACAACATTTTATTGAAAAAATGACATATTAATATAATCTTCCCTTCCCCTCCCCACACACTACAGCAGCCACCCAGTCGGCGCTGCCGTATCAATGTTGCAATGCCACTGCTGGCGTTGTATTGTGATGGCCACAGTGACATGAGGGTGGACTTCAGGCTCACCGAGAGTCATTCAACGCCCTCATGGCTGTGCTGGGCACTGACTGTGACCACGGTTGGGGCCCGAGATCTCCTGTCTAGTTTTTATTTTTTGACTTGCCAGCACCACCTCCTATCGGGTGGTGGCCAGGGCCTTCGACAGGCCCCGGGCCACCGTTCACCGGCTGGTGCACAGGATGAGTGGGCAGATCGCTGCGCTCCTGTCCACTGTTGTCCGCCACCCTCCAGGAGAGGAACTCCCACGGCTAGGTGCCCGCTTCACCCGTCTAGCTGGGTCGGCAGCCTTCAGCAGAGTGGTGGGGGCTATTGATGGCGGTCCATCTTCTTAAAGGCCCTGGAGGTGGATGTGAGGTGCCAGAGGTCATTGGAGCCAGATGTCGGGAGGGCAGCAGAGGACCAGCCAGCACCTCCAGGAAACGTCTCTGGGGCAGAAAACAGAAATAGGATAGCCATTCAGTGCTCTGTCCCAGACCACGATTACATTTAAAATAATACATACATACACGACATTAAAAAAACAACACACAACGATGATTGAAAGCTACAATTATTTCTAGAAGGACAAGCTTAGATAGCTATCGTAACGGTATTAATTATCGGGCGGCGTGTGGGCAAACGTTCGCGGTGTCATGTTAACCCGTTATTAAACTGAGCATATCCATTGTTAATCCATTATTAAAATTGCTATTTCGATTGTTTAACAGAACAGCCGTTGTTTAACACTGTCCGATGACTGACATAGCTATCTGTCGTCGGACTTGCCGCTGGCTGGAGCAAGCGCCTGGAGCCGACCTGCCCCCGCTCGTCAAGCGAAGAGTGTCTGATAAAAGTGCACCTTCGTCGGACTGGCAAGAGGACCGGGTGGTGGATTACCCAGATAGTTTATCATAACTGCCATGCAGATCCAATGGCATCTAATGCTACCTAATTAATCTTTTCTTCTTCTTTTGTATTACTGTACTGTCATGTGTGAAGTGATGTGTGCTTTCCATTTCACTCTGCTTGCATTCTTAAATTACATCAACCTGCCAAGGGACTACAGATGGAAACTAGCCTCCCGGCTATAATCTGGCATATTTACATGTACATTGTACTGTCAATCAATATGCACTGTCCCTTATTCTCTAAATAAATAAAATAAAATAAAAATAACTGTCGGTATATATCATATACATCGTTAACTCCACCAACTACTCATGTCGCTGGCTTTAATCTGAGAATGGCACGTTAGTGGTACATCGTAATACCAGTACAATGTGTAATTACCGCTGATACTTACATGTACTGTAGCTTCGTGGTCTACCGCTTGTGCTGTCCGCCATTGTTTTAGAAATAAAATGAAAAGCTGGCGAAAGGGCTCCTCCTCTTCCGCTACGTCGCCAAGATGGCGGCCGCTTAGGGCGAGTAGTGTCCATCGTTTTACACTACATTTTTTGCCCGTTTGCAGTGCACCATCCGGGTACTTTCAGTGCACTGAATTCTGCTGGTTTTGTCAGTGTGGCGCACTTGAGCACTTCGAGCACTGAAAGTCAGTGCTCGAAGTGCTCAAGTGCGCGGTAGTAGACACAGCCTATGTTACATCAAAACACAGAATGAGACCATGAAATCACATCAAGAGCACTGTCTTTGTTTATTGCACAAATTGTACATATTTCCAACTTAACTGGTATTATGCAATATTTAGGCAGTGGTGGACAAAACAAATAGTTCAATGCCTTATGTGTACAAGATGCCAAAAACTGCCAGTGGGAAAATCTGGATATAACTGTCTCAAATGACTGAAGATCTAGAAAGGAAACCTTTTCTTTTCTTGAACAAGAAAGCGAATAACTACTTTAATACTCGACAGCTATTCAGCTCATACCAGAAGGATGTCGTCCTTAAAAAGGAAAACCTGAAGAAAAGTGGTGCCTCAAGTACTTTGTCCTCATATAGAATATAAACCTCTGCATCAATACCAATTAAATGTTTTGACATCTTAGTTTTTTTTCTTATTGAAGTCAAACCGCATTTGCTAAAGTTGTTTTTACAGTTTTAATATATATATATGTACATATAAATTCAACTAACTAGAGTTCTCATAGAAAATGAGAAAAGCTGGATTTTATCGCTCTCACAACAAATGACTGGCAAGCATATTGACCTCCCCCTCATTCCTCCTCTGAGTTGTGGAGTTCAAATGTTTGTTTGAAAGACCTCCTTCAGCAATTGATTTAAGACCGTTGACATCATAGAAGCATTTTCAGGAACCACATGGTTATTACTCCAATCTCAATGAGCACATCGGCAGTGTTAACATTGGATTGGGTGTTCCCCACCAGGCCCCCACCTCATTCATTATCCTATGCACATGCTGAACACCAGTCAAGACTTCCTGTCAAAGATGGAGAATCGGGGAAGAGGAAGGAGGAGGGAGAGGAAAAGCTGCTGCAAGCAAAAATCCCTCTTTTTCTCTCAGTCAAAGAAATGCTTAAGTGCAAAATATCTCCCCCCTCCACCAAAAAAAAATAAAATCAATAACAATTAACTAAACTTCACTGAGGTCTCCAATGAAGGATACAACAGCTCTTCCCCCAAAATCACACACCCAGTGCACATTTTGTCCGTCTCAAACTAAAGCGTCCCTGATTCAAAGTGCACTCAGTAGTGAGGGGGAGGGTGATGGAAAGAAGAGGGGCGGGACTAGCTTGAGGGCAGCGTGTCGGGTGATGCAGCATGTAGGGATTTAGTAGTCTTCGGAGAGAAAACGTGTGAAAAATGCAACTAGCTGCACAAGTTCAGGCCAAGAAATAAGTATGAGACTGGGGCGATGCAGGGAGGGGACACGGGTTTCCCTCTGCGAGTTCAAATCTTAAAGGAAGTCACATTGAGGGGATGGTATGATGGTGTGATTCTAAGCCCTTACTCCCTATATCAACACAGAGAGCTCAAGAGGTGCGTCACTAAGAGAGGGGAATAGTGTGCTGGTGATGTGTAGCGTCCTACAGGGTGCTGGTTGCCATACACAGACACACACAGTCCATTGTTCTGGGGCTAGACAGCGCATCGAGATAATGTACGCACAAGCACTCACTAAACCTCTTTGTACAATCGAAGGGGAAAAAAATCTGGATTCTGGAAGTGTGTATGCAGTGTGTAGTCGTCATTTGCACACACGCAACTGATGGAAAACCAGCCGTAAAGCTCCGTCACTGCTTCAGAAGTATGTGTCATTTAGTGTGAGTTTGTATGCGTGTAAAAAGAAAACAAAAACAAGTCTGTGGCTCGTCAGTGTTTGAGTTTGCCAGTGTGTCAATTGTGCATATGTGCATCAATTCAAGGGCAATACAATGTATGTATGTGTGTGTATGTATGTATGTGTGTTGCTCAAGAGGACATGCACTGAACGTGGTCTGGACCTCCTTCCTCTTCTTCAGAGGAATCTGGAGAGCTCCAGGAATCGTCCGTGTCCGTGTCTGCTCCCTCTCGGCGGGCCTGCATCGAGACACAGAAGGAGAGTTAGAATGAGACTCTTTTTGGGCCGAAAGGGTCGTCCCAAAAGACCCAATAATAGACTGTAATCCAAGAGTAATACCAACTGCATCCTACAGTACATACTATTTAACCCTCCTGTGCCCTTTCGTCAATTTGACCCATTCAAATGTGGTGTTCTTTCTTCAACACAAACAAACACAAAGTAAGTACCTCAAACAAAAAAAAAATTAAATTTTAATTCTTTCTTCTTTTTTTTAAATTTTGGGGGGTCATATTGACCTCAAAAAAAAAATATGTTAGTAAATATAAAGGTAACAGGCGGGTTAAACATTGAATCGGGTCAAATTGACCCGAAGGCAACACAAGGGTTAAGGGGCATTCCATCAATATAGTACTTCCTTTCCAAAAAATCAGAGGACTCGCAAAACGCAGATAAAAACATAAAAGAAAAATAATCAAACATATTTTGATCTTTAGACAAACTCTGGATCCTAACATTTCCTATGTTTAACAAATATGATATATACACTACTGTTCAAAAGTTTGGAGTCACCCAGACAATGTTGTGTTTTCCATGAAAACTCACTTTTATTCTTCAAATCAATTGTAAAATGAATAGAAAATATAGTCAAGACATTGACATGCTTAGAAATCATATTTTTTATTTAAAATAAGAATTTTGTTCTTCGAACTTCTAGCTCGAAGGAAGGCCAGATTTATAGCTTCTCTCAACGGCATAACTGTTTTCAGCTGTGCTAACGTAATTGCACCATAATAACCCTACATTAGTCTTCCCAGGCAAACAATGTAGATGGGCCTCTATACACCTATGTAGAGATTTCATTTAAAATAAGACGTTTCCACCTACAATAGTAATTTACCACATTAACAATGTATAGAGTGTATTTCTAATTAATTTATTGTTATCTTGATTTTAAAAAAACAATGCTTTTCTTTGAAAAATAAGGACATTTCTAATAGTTTTCTTTTTTTTAAGTGACCCCAAACTTTTGAACAGTAATATATATAGATATATATATATATAGTTTTGGTTTGTTACCATCTGTTAGGTAAATGCTCACTTCTTCTTTTAAACTCCAAACCCAAAAGCATTCAATTCAGTTTATTTTGTATAGCCCATTCTCACAAATGATAAATTTGCCTCAGAGGGCTTTACAATCCGTACACATTGACATCCCTGTCCCAGGACCTCACGTCGGATCAGGAAAAACTCAAAACTCAAAGCATAATGAACCAACGTCTGTTTGTTGAAGGGTTTGAGAGCTCACCCTCTGCGGCCGCCTGTTCCTCATGTGTCTCATCAGGAACCACAGCAGCTGGGTGTCGTACTGGTCACCGTGGCGCACACTGTCTTTATCGCGCTCCCGCTTGTTTTTCTTCATCACCTTGACAAACACAACACACAGGTGTGAATATGGCGAACAAGAGCACGCACACAGAAGCAAACATATGTCCTTGATACATATTCCAGTACTTTTTAAGACTTCTCATTAAACTGGATTGGTTATATATCTGTCAGGCGACCTTTACTGGTAACCAAACCTAACAATAAAAGTGAACAGACTACCTCTTTAAGGCCCTTGAGCCCCGTGGGGCTTTCAGCCGTGGGGGCCCACAGTTTGATGTCGTGGTCCAACCCACTGGTGGCCAGACCTGGAAGGTGGGGATGTGGCTCCAAACAGTTCACCTGGAGTCGTCGACGGTAGAGAAAATTACGGAGATGACACATTGAAGATGGCCGACGATTTAAAAAGAATATTGTGAAGACCGATGTCTCGAGAGCAACAAGCAAAACTCGACTGTGAAAGAAAAACACAAACGGTACAGAGTCAAAGTTGATCTTATCTAAACCAAATATCAAAACTATTTTTCCACAACGGAATACAAACAGAGAAATAAACACGACGGCAAAGAGATTACAGAAGCACTAATGATCAATAAATGCAGCCCATCCTATCTGAAGTCATCTTTGACTCACCACTCCTCCCCGGTCTCCCTCCATAAACTGGACGATGCGAGCAGAGTACTTGTCCCACAGATAGATGTGTCCGCAGTCACTTCCACTGACCACGAACTCACTGCACGGCCCATAGAAGTTCACCCCCTTCACTGTGACAAAGAGGTGAAGATGAGGGTCCATGATACAGCGTCAGTATGTGTGAGAACCACGATCTCTTTGCCCTCCGACTGGATACTTTAAGAAAAAAGAACTCCACTGACTTATATAGTTATATGACAACAGCAAAATGACCCGTCATCATCCGATACGGTGCTCGTGAAGCTGGGCGATGGCTGATACGTTATATTTATAAAACTGTGGGTACATGCAAAGTGCACTACTTCATTACTGTAATAAATAAAAACACCTGTTGCATTATTGCGGTGTCCCTTGTATCTCCTGCGGTAGTCTGCCCCGTCACTGTGGTTGGAGTCGAACAGGTAGATGTCCTCATCGTTGTAAGTGACCAGGAGCTCTGAGGACAAACGGGTCAAACAGGCTGTTGTTCATTCTCTTTAGTGCCAGCAAGGCAGAAGATGGTCTGAAGAAATATGCAGGCAGTTCAGCTGAGTTTTCTAAGTCATTAAACGAGATTTGATTGGACCTTAGTTAAGTTCTGAAATTGGCTCTAAATCCGACCCGACTGGTGTTCTGCAAAGATGAGAGCACACGCATGCTTTTTGGGATAGACTGCCCTCTGTGTGCCTGGTATTGCTTTGTGGTTGCATCAGGAAGGCGAACTAGGGCAAACGTTTCGGTGTTTTAAGACATTGAAACAAGCATGTAGGATTCAGAATTGTCCATAATTCTCAAATCGGTTCATAACAAAAAGTGTAAATGTCAAATGGAAAGTTTTCAGTACTTTTAAACGTGTTTTACCTGTGCCATTGTGGCTGTACACGAGGCAGGTGATGTTGGTTTTGGACTCGCTGGACACCAGATGTGAGGGACAAAACTTTTTCAGCACACCATTGTTATCGTTCTCATTGATCTTCCTCTGGTCATAAATCCTAAAGAAGGCGAGGAAGTGAGTCCAGAAAAGAAAAAGGGATTCAGAAGTGACATCTCAAAGATTGTGAGCAACAATTTCCATTATTACGAGACTATTTTCATTGGATGCATGAATAACAACTTGCTTCGTACCTCACATACTGGTCTCTTCCGCCCACAGCAAAGTGTTGTGTCTTTGCTGGGTTGACAAAGATGGTGTACAGGCCCACTTTTTTATCACCCTCCTTTACTACCACCAGTTTACTGCCACACAAATTTAAAAAAAGACAGAAAAACAGGAATATTTATAATTAATAACATGATTTTAAAATCATTACGGTGTATGGCAAACGCAGGAAAACTGGCAAAAGGGAAGGTATTAAAAAGTGAACGTCAACAACACTGAACTAAAGACAGGGTATTGCACAACAACACTACAAACTACTGCCTAAACAGGACAGAGTTGCATCAACACCCGCGTATCGTCTTGTAGTTTCTGATAGTTGATTGAACTTTAATAATAGTATCACTCACTTGGCCGGACGGTCCAGACGCAGGTCAATACCAAACACCACGGCATCCTCTCCAGCAGACAGGAAGGAGCAGGGGGAATCTGGCTCCAGGGCAAGCTACAACAAAAATAGGTAGAAAGTAAAATCATAGCCGAGCGATTGCTTGCCTCAACCATCCAGTCAAGGAGCAGTGTACTTCCAGTTCTGACAACTTCATTATTTTTATCATATTAGACGTTTGTGTGAAAGTGGGATCACTTGTATAGAAATTCCTTAGTTATGGCCCAAAAAATGTTTTGTGAGGTTACAGTAACCTTTGAACACCACATTATAATGAGTTCCTCCTGGAGTCAGAGTGGAGGTGTGTGCCAGATGAAATCAAATTCCTTTCAGGGCAAATTCTCAAAAATGCATCATCTCTTCATGAGATGATGCATTTATGAGACTGGGACAGATGTTAGGTCACAGTGACCTTGACCGACACAATCTAATCAGTTCATTCTTCGGTCCAAGTCGAGGTTTGAGCAAAATTGGAAAAACATCTCATTCACAAGAACGGGACAGGCAAACCCCAAAAACAATCGCCCCATAAAAACACACATGTGAGAGACTGTACTTCATAATAAATAAATAAATGTAATAAGCACAGCTGCAACGTACACACACAGTCCAGACACTCACCTTGTGTGCCGCCCCTTTGTGCTGCGCGACCCGCTTGGTGTTCTTGCATCGCTGTGTGGCCGACAGCTCAGCCACTCGGATCTGACCGTCTCGAGCGCACATGGCCAGCGTGGAGTCTCCGCTGTGAGGCAGGAACTTTGCCTGTGTACATTACGGGCAGGGAGAAGCGAAGAAGTCTCTGACCACAATAATCACTTTGATTAGCCACTGACTCCCTTTCAAAGTTGAGAATTGACGATAGATCAGTATGACGCTATCGCTGAACCTTATTGTTCCAACGAAGGTGTTTTACTTCCCCTTACCTGAAAGACGTTGCTCTTGTGGCCGCTGTCAAACTCCATCTCGACGCGGCGGACAGCCCAGTCCCAGATCACCACTCGCAGGTCATCGCTGCCTGAAGCCAGGCGGGTGCCCGAGGGGTTGAAGTGCAACGTGTTGACGCAGCCCTTGTGCTTCTCGAGCCGGCCCTGGAGCTCCAGCCGCTGCACGAGGCCACGGGATCCACACACACGCTTCACAAACTGGTGAGAGTCCCTGCCGAGCTCCCGGGAGCGCAGTGACGGGATCGCCTGCCACGGGGGCCCACGGAGGTCAGAGAGCTCTGCTCCCAGCCAGGCCTCAATCTCCTCACCATCGTCGTCTTCATCATCATCATCTTTCTGTTCTTCTTCTTCGTCGTCGTCTTCATCCGAGCTGGTGGAGTGATTGGTGCCGCCGCCAGGTCTGTTTCTCTTTCTAGCAGCCCTTTTCCCGCCATCTTTAACCTTTGCTCTCTCCTGTCTGCCTCCCTCACTCTCTCTTTCACCATCCTCAGTCAGTGAGTAATGCCCGCTGCCATCCATGCTGTCTGTGTCCTCTTCCTCCTCTCCCTCCTGGTTTCGACCAATCTCTCCATCCACATCTGGCATTGGCTTGTCTCCAGATGCCTCTCCTGTGTCTTTGGGAGCTACAGAAGTTCAGTAAAACAGAGTCATGGAGAATGTTTACACACGGCTGTCTCACTGGGAGATCAACTACTACTGTAAACTGTACCAACGTTTCCTTGTGTATGTATATACATATATATATATGTATATACATACATATAGATATTGTATTGTGTATTTTATTCAGTCAATCAAATCAAATACAATACAATATTATCCTATATAATATACAAAAGAGAAAGACTGAAAAGGTATAGGTAGAAGCAAAAAATGCTTATAAATTCCTATCCTAAATTGAAATCAAAATAAATCAGAAAATTAATATAAAATAAAGAAGAAAATAAAACAACAAAAAACAATAAAAATATAAAACAAAATATATTTATATATACTACCACATACATCTTCCATATTAATACATTTTTAATTAAATTTATAACTCTCAAGAATTGTTTTATAAATAATTCCCGTGAAAACCAAAAAGGAGTTCACCATTCTTACATCCATTTCAACATTATTCCATAATTGGACTCCTACAACAGAAATACATCTTCTTTCAATCCCTTTTTTAGCCTTTTGTACCGTGAACTTACAAACAACTCTCAAATCATATTTACACTCATGTATTGAAAATAAACTTTGTACACAGTCTGGCAGTGACTTCGCTTTAGCTCTGTACATTGTCTGCATTATTTTAAAATAAACCAAATCATTAAATTTCATAACACGTGATCTGTAAAATAAAGGGGTTGTGTGCTCATAGTAGCCGACATTATTCATGATGCGTATCGCACGTTTTTGTAACACAACTGTTGAATTTAAAAATGTTTTATAGGTCGAACCCCACACTTCCACACAATAAGTTAGATATGGATATATATATATATATATATATATACAAATACACATACATATATATATACACACATACATATATATATAGTTTTAAATTTGAACATTAAAATGCAGATTATAAGTTTGTTTTTACCAAATCAAAGTTAGCAGCATGCGATTTTGAAGAAATTAAAGGGGTTACCATCTTGAGAAGAAGACTGTGTTTGTCCCTCTTTGCTGCCAGAGGCATCTGTCTCCTTGTGTTGATCTTCTTCTGTCTCTTTTTCTTCAGAGCCACCTGCTAAAATCGAACATGCCTACTCGTTAACTGTACGTTGAGCAGGAAAGTTCGACAGTTATGGTCAGCATTAATACATCCAGCTATGTTTTATTTCCACTTTACCGTCAAGCGCAGTGGATTTCTCATCGGTCTCAGCCATTACGTCTCCTTTGTCCTTCGTCGACCTGAGGGGAGAGCCTTGGAACAGGAGAAAAACCAAAACATTTAGCTTGTTTATTGAGCAAAACAATTACAAAACAAGGGCTCGAATTGAGATGACAGAAAACGCGTGTGTGCATCAGTAACCGACAACATCGGGTGCACTCAACTCACTGAGCGCCGCACTGAGCGCCGCGGGGCACTCGTTAGCCCCGTAGCCCCCAAACTAACAGCTCACAGTTAATGTTACCCTCCGTCGGTCGTGAGATAAACTATCTTAACTTACTCGCCCGGTCGCGGTCTCACAGGCCCGACTAATGCCGTGTTTTGCTTTGTGAAGCTTGAGCGCGTCGTGTGCGGTGCTCGACTAGCCGACACTGTTGCCCCTGTGAGCTCAACGTTAGCCAGCCTGCGGAAGGCGAACCGACATTGAAGCTGAATATGTTTTGCTCAACAAGCGAACAGTTGGTCACACCGCCGACAGGCAGCTAGCGTCGCTTGTCGTGGCTAACTAGCATAGCTCGCGTTACCTCTACTCGAAGGCCCGACGAGGCGTACTTCTTAGTTTAGTCCTGATCTATAGTGCAGATTTATTTTCTCCACCTGTCTACTTTGCAGTTGAGTTAACTTGGATGCCTCGGCTCGGAGTTGTTTGGCCGTCGATACACGACATTAGGAATGCGTGCTTACAGCGGTGTTGTTGTTGTAAAATACAGTCAGTAAAGAAAGCTAACTGCGTTCACACAAGGTTGACTGCTCTGTTTATGTTTTGACGGTTCGCTTTATTTTTTGGGGGCTCCATTTCCGGTGTCGTGCTCGATTCGTTTTTTCCCTACCGGAAGTTGATAAAGAAGACGCGCAAGGCAAAAATAATAATAAAGATAATATTACTACTACTAGCGTTACTACTACTACTACTACTACTACTACTAATAATAATAATAATAGATATCAATAAATACAATAGATCACCTAATTGTTTAACGCTAACTCTATGTATCAAGTGTGGAGTTTAAATTGTGACAAATTTAAATTAACTGAAAAAATTCCCCATTAATTAATATTTTAATTCGTCATTTTTTATTTTATTTTTCTTAATGAATCATTTTCATCATTTTTTTCTTCTTGAATATGGCTCAGCAGCCTGGGGGACTTTGTCCCATTCTCTGATCAATAGTGTAAATAATTATGTTCTTTAAAGTGACGATGCCTTCTCATCGTCTTCAGGACAGGGCAGTGTGATTATGCAATACAATCGGCTTTGTTAAGACAACCTGCTTTAGATTTCTTAGCCACTTGGGCTGTAAACCATAGATAGACATATTTTACTTTCTAGTTTTTTTCTTCTTTTTCTAAGCAACCACATTAGTCCTTTTATTTCTACAAAAAATGCATTCAATTCAATTTTCAATTCAGTTTATTTTGTATAGCCCAATATCACACATTACAAATGTGCCTCAGAGGGCTTAACAATCAATACACATACGACATCCCTGTCCCAGGAACTCAAATCAGATCAGGAAAAACTCCCAAAAAATAGAAAAAAAAACCACAGGGAAAAACGTAAGAAATCTTCAGCAGAGTAACAAAGGAGGACCCCCTCTCCCCAGATGGACAGATGCAATGGATGTCATGTATACAGAAGGAAACATTACAGAGTTACAATACATTCAATATGACAGAGTGTATGAAGGCATGGACCACAATCCAGACCTCCATGAGGTATAGCTTTCAATAAATTTGCCTCAATTTGTTGTGTTACTTTAGAATGTGTTTTCCCTATGGCCATATTTACCTGCAAGGGACGCTCAGAGTTGGAGCAGCTGGGCTGCTGTGTAATGTGTCTATCTTCAATGAAAATGTTCTACCTTTTATTAATAATGTCCAATTAACCAGTTATTATCCAACCTAAGCTTCAGAACAACTGTATTCTTAAATCTGACAAGAGATTTGATGTTGGTTTTGAATAGTGTCAGGAGTCTTATGTTTTTCACCCATTGTTATCTCTCTAATAGAGTGTTGCTGTGATGTGAATATGGGTTGTTGTCCTCAATTTATTTTCATGGATAATATCTGATACTGTGTCAGTCCATCGGGCGGGTATTTCAATTGTATTTTAGTGATTTTTTGTATTTAAGTAAAACATGGATAGTTTACTTAAGTAAAGGAAGTACTTGTAAGTAGAAGTTTATGAGCCAGCTTATTGTCTGAGGAAACATCTGGCTCCCTCACTCAGTGTAAAACTAGATGGGATCTCCCTTCCTTCCTTTGTTTATGTCATGGGCTTAATGACAGTGATATACCATGCAAGGAGGATGTCCTTCTTCCTGTTTCAGTTAGATCCCTTAATTCTTAACTATCTAACTTATAGAAACATAAACTATACACACCTCAAATAACTCATAGTCACCTTTCAAAGCTGCTCCGGAATGTCAGCTGAGAGTGCACATGGGGACAGGATTACTTTGTCACACACATTTTTCCATGGAATAAAAAGAGAGACACTTTGTAGATGAGTAATACATTAACTGCAGGAATCTTTAGTCTTTCAGTCGAACAACAAAACACAAACTAGCTGCCAACCATTTTAATATATCTGTTGATAAAGTAATTCATCAAGCACATCTTCAGCTGATGATTTGATCTTTTTATTATTGCAATACATTTGCTGTTTAGGTGTTTTTTGGAACATCTGACGGGCATATCTTCAGTTTATTGAACAATCATTCACACATAATTGAAATAATAATACATATTTACTGACCAAGAAATAACCATTAGTTTGAGCTATATATATAAAATGAAAGCAACATCAATGTGAACTGATCCAATGACTGCCAACAGCTGGAGGAGCTTCGTGTAAAGTTTAAAAACGATATCAAGCCATGCACATTTTAACCTTGAAATGAAGTTGACCCTTTGCATGAATATCAAACGTGGAAATAATCAGCGTGGATAAAAGACCTTCTGATCATGTCCAAACACATTAGAAGTTCCACAAAGACCGGGTTGTACAGGTCTGGTTTCAGGGACGATTCATTTCAGAAGAAGGGGAAACACAATGTTTTGTTTGCGACCACCTCTGAGGAAATCTCCCAGAAGAAGGAAGGGGGAAGTTCAGACGTGCGGAGAGGGCTTCGCTCAGCCTGCGCCACGCCGCGCTCATAAACCGCAGCAGCTCTCCGCGTCCTCCAGACGCGAAGCTGGAGTTTGGCGAGACGAGCGGACGGCGCGGAGGCGGCTCTCATGCCGTAAGCGCAGGCCGATAGTCGGGGGGCAAGGTTTTGTTTCATTTGGCATTAACTTGCTGTTTTTCACCGCTCTCCGACAACATGGAGGACTGGAGGCATTGCGCGATGTGGCTGATCAGCTGCAACGTGCTGCCCGCCAACCACCGGGTGACTGCGGACACGGCGCAGGTGTTCGACCTGGCGCAAACCCTGCGGGACGGGGTGCTGCTCTGCCAACTGCTGAACAACTTGAGACCTCACACTATCAACCTGAAGGAGATCAATCTGAGGCCACAGATGTCACAGGTAGACGAATCATTTCGGCGCAACTGTTGGGCGTAACGTGTGCAGAGGAAATGCTAAACTGCGGATATATTCAACATATTTTAAGCCTTATTCAAGGGGTCTTAAAAGTTTGATAGCCTATGGTATGTGAGGTGACTTTTCCTTTTTACTCTATTAAAATAGTGAGGATTTTCAGATCAAAAGAAAGCGTTTGATAATTTCCCATCTGTCACTCATATGTTCAAGTCATGAATTTGGGAACATAGAGCCATCCATTTGTGTCTGTGTCACACTGACATTTGGACATGTCGATTGATCAGTCTGCTTCATATGAAGGTGCTTAGTCCCAAGTGACTCAATGTGGACCCCTTTGTATGTGTCCTTTATAAAGATCTTACTATTTTTTGATTTACTGAGGTATAGCGCGATATGTCCCTTAGCCTGTGCAACCCAGACGATCCAAGGCTTGACCTCTCGTTAATTATTCCTTCTGTCACTGGAGAGGCCTGATAAAATCCGGGCTTTGATCCACCCATTTGTTCGGGAACTTTTACTATGTGTGCAGCAACTCATAGTTTGCTTCCATCTGAGTTTGAAGCCATGTGCAGTTAGCTATTAGGAGACATTGTGATTTCTTACACTTATGAACCAATGCTCAAAAGGATGTCTATCTCTATGTTATCTTAATGATTGAATATCGGTTTAATATAACAAATAAACACATTTAATCTTAATGTGACAAAAAACATACTTTACTCGATATAATTGAGACCGATGTTTGTCGGAATATGTCTTCCTAAACTAAACTTAAACTCCCTGATGATTGTCCTGTAATATGTCCCTATACAAACACAACTTCCTGTTCACAGAGTCAAATTACATTTAGTCAAAATTGCAGGTGATTAAATCTTCATCAGGACTTATTTGGAGGATGATACATATGACAACTATCTAGTCAGACTCTGAACACTCTCCAATATCGTGGCTTCTTAATAAGGTCAAAGGACCCATTCGTAAAAAAACAAAGATCATATGAAGCACACACACCAAACGTTTTAGTGCACTTCACAAGGTTAGTTTTTCAGACGTTAGATTTTTAAGTTTTAGTTGTTATCAGAAATGTATGATTGTAATGCTGCATCTGAACAGATTTTTTGAAGATCATTTAAGCAAAGAAACTATATTGGATGTTACCGTTGACGAACTGCCATAAATAAATGAAGACATCTAGTCAAACTGACCAATTTTCTTTTGAAAATCTTTGCTTTTGTATATAAAAGCCAGTTCCCGAGCAGATACTGCTTACAAACTGCATTGTTGTGTATGCGCTCTGTCCGCGCACATCCACTCTAAACTAGGGCATAATGTGCGGAACAATAAAGAGCCAAACCCTGCAGCTGTAGGCCGTCTGAATAGGTTTGAGAAAGGCATGTGTGTCAGTGGGCTCCAGATTCTAAATGGCCCTTATATTGTGCCCAGTTGACCTACGATCTTGGAAATCGAAACAAGGCCATAAAGGTAATGGACTAGTGGAGAGAGTGCATCTACTGTAGTGAAAATGTGCTCATAAGTAATGTTTATACCATATTGTATGTTTGGCCTGGCTGCAAATGCTAAACTTGGAGTGTGAAAGTAAAATTCTTATTTATAAATTATAAATAATTTGGCTCTGAATGTCATGTTTGTCTTTGTTATTCATTCTTTCATAGAGAAAGTGGAATAAAAGGAATATTAAAAAAAAAAATTTCAAGAGAGAATTTCTCATCAGACATCAGCGCTGTTATAATCATCAATATGAGCGCAAGATGATGAATAATGTCATAAATTACAAAATAACAGCTTGATAGTGCAATATCAAATTAAACAGGTTCAAGAGTAAACGCAGCATCAATCAACTAATTAACCCCTTTTGAAAATAGGCATTCCAAGGAATACCTGCAATTTTATTTTATTCAACTGGGCTGCGACTAGGAGTGGTGCGACGCCATCATGTTCATGCACTTCCTGTGCAGACAAAGGGCCCCTGGGGGGGTTTGTGGAGTGATTACAGGCGTCTCCTTGATGAGCTGCTGTGATAAGAAAGGAGCCTATCTAGCATCAAGAATCAACTCAGGCTCTAGTTTAGTCATCGCTTAATAATGTGCAAAAGGGAAAATGATGTTTATGTTTACTGGGTGTTAGATTTTCAGTGGCCCACGTTTGAATTCGTGGCGCACATTGTCTTTATGATTGTTCTTGTACACAGGAGACACAGATCCTCATAGGAAGTGACACCAGAGAGCTCATGTTTTGTGGTTCCTTTTTTTCACTGTGCAGCTTTATGTTTTCACTTTCAGTTTGCTGTGTGGCGGTCACCTTCACCTTTATTAAGGCAGCTTCAAGTTCTCTGGGCTCGCATTAAAGTGTTGATGTGAGTTTATTCAGGTTAAACAGACTTAAATGGTTGGTTCTTTCAAATTACAATAAACAAATACTTTCAACTTCTGTTAGTAATCAGATGGAGCTAGTTCTATCAAGATGCTGCAATTATGTTGCTCTTTTGTGGCGTGAAAGACATTCAAACATATAGAGAAAATGTAACTGTTACTCTGGTTTCTGATTAATAAGGCCAGCTGTAAACTACTTTGAATGAAAACTGATCTGGGACACTGTTTCTGTGAAGAAATGTCAATTATGCAAAGTATTATTGCATTGGTAAATCTGAGACATGATTTTGGTTTGCCCTTTTATTTTCCACCTGTTTCAGGTGAATAATGTATAACAATGCCTTTCATTCTCCTGAGCAGCAAAACGAAACAATTATAGGTTGTAAAAACAAAAATTATCTGCATGGCTGGGTACGACTAAAATGTGCTTTTTTTCCTTTTCTTTTTATGGTTTGGAGGGACTGACCATATGTTATTTAAAAATCCAATGAACATTTTCAATTCAATTCAATTCAGTTTATTTGTATAGCCCAATTTCACAAATTACAAATTTGTCTCGGAGTGCTTTACAATCTGTACACATAGACATCCCTGCCCCAAAACCTCGCATTGGATCAGGAAAAACTCCCTAATAACCCTTCAGGGGGAAAATCATCTGTCCCTCAGATGATTCTAGCAAATAGAAAATGGCACATATTTATATAAGTGCTATACAGAGACAAGAGATACTAAATGCTGTGTTATTTTTTGCCCTCTGCAGTTCCTGTGCTTGAAGAACATTCGTACCTTTCTGACTTCTTGCTTTGAGGTGTTTGGGATGAAGAAAAAGGACTTATTTGAATGCTTCGACCTCTTTGATGTTCGAGACTTTGGAAAGGTAATACCCTCATCCATGTTTTTACGTATGAAAATGTTCTTCAACAATTCACATATTTCTTCTCTTCTGGTCTTTTCTGTTCTCCTCGACTATCTACCTAACTTGTCAAATTGGAAATTTAAAAGTTATAAAAGTAGTCATAAAAGTAGTTATAAAAGTAGTCAACATTTTCCAGATATAACACCTGACTTTTACTAGCGGTTAAACAGGGAAATGAGTTTGAGTGAGCGCATTAGTTGTCCGTTTAATAATCAATAGTTCATTTTACAGTATTTTTCTATTTTTATGAGGTTTTAGTTAAAAACAATCGGACACATTGTGTTAAAAGAAGTGTGTTATAGTTTGCAAAACAGCTATTTCACTTTGTGTTGTCAAAACTCATTAGATAAAGTAGGATTTATTTCATCATAGTACATCACCTGATTGTTCTGCAGCTGCAGTTCCTCAGTAGTGACACACAAAAACAGCTGTATTCAGAAAAGTATTTTTTCTTGAGAAAAAAATTCTTGAAACAATTTGATGAAATCTTTATTACAACTAATCTCATCATTTAAAAACTACATCTGAACATTGTAAACAATGGATGCATGGCGTGTGCATGCATGTGAGTTTAAATATGTCACCTATGGCCTGGTCTTGTATTTTTTGATGCACTACTGGGATCAGGAGTCAACTTTGATTTGTTGTGGGAGCTGGTTCCAGGAGTGTAAACATTGTGACCAGGTCAGTGGGGTTGAAGTGCGCTCCAGTCCTCAGTGGACTCTCCAGCATCTGTCCATCATTTCACTGGTTCAGTGCATTCAGTTGGTAACTTTACCTCGGAGCAGTATAAATTGCCTGAGCATCTCTGGGTTATCTATGGGAAAATATAGTATGAATGTATTAATCTTTGCATTCATATACGGAATATTTGTTTATTCAGTATATCTGATAAAAGAGGTCTATGCAGTAATGCTGCTATTAAAATAGAGAATAATAAGTCTGTAAAAGTGTTAATATCATTACAAAAAGCTTAATCTGGCTAAACTACATCCCCTTATGTTCAACATTTTCTTTTCAGAACTAAATATTTTGTCAGCGCAGATGTTTCATCTATTTTTTTATAATTCATACAGTAGTAGTAATTGGTTTGGGAACTCCACATTTTGATTAAAATAATAATAATCCAGGCAAAATGTATAGGGATCCTTTAGTCGGGCATATTATCCATGATTATAATTCTTAATTTACTGAAAGGAATAGACAGGGGTCATTGATTCTCTCTGTAAGTGTGAGGGATTGCATATTTAGCTTTGCGTGCAGTTTCCCACACAGACTCTTTTCTTTCAGTTCAGTTTGTTGTGTTCTACAGAAGCTTCTAGTTAATCTGGCTCCTGATAATCCCGCATGGGAGGTGCTGCCTGCAAATATGTACAGTACATACAAACTGGGCTGCATCATCTCAGTCATGTTCAAGAGCTGTCCATCAAACAAACAAGCTCCCGGAGGGGAAAGATTGTTTCTCATCATAACCTGTTTTTAGTTAAAAAATACGGGAGCCTGCAGGTTTGCCGATTGGGTTGGATTGGCTCCAGGAAGGGTTGTACAGCCGAACAAGAAATCCTCAATCTCTTCCCTATTTTCCAAAAAAACATCAAAAAGAGAACATCTCAAATCTCAGCCAGTCTAATCCTCCCGGGTTGAGAGGTGCCAACTCTGCGCGTAGCGTGAGCATTAGTCCACTGCATATCCAATGAGAGCTCTCTAACCTACATTCCCCTGCTGAGCTACTACCGGCTTCCCCCCCGAACAGCCACGCTGACTGCAGTGAGCAGCCTGGAGGCCGGACATGTGCTTATTTCTTTTCTCAACGTAACAAGATGTCAATCTTCACTGTGAAAGCCAAATGTTTGCTTCCTGAATTCAAGTGAATAGAGAAAATGATATTGACGTTTTGGTTTTCTTCTGAAGAAAAGCGATTTCATGTTTTGGTAATTACGCTTATTTACTTCTTTATGTAAGATAAAGATGTCTGTGTCTTAAATATGAAGCTACAAGCAGAGGGGTGATTATCGTAGTTTAGATTGAAGACTGGAAACAGTGAGTCTGGCTGTCTGAAAGATACACAATCCAAATATCTTCTGAAGCTCAAAAAATATTGCTCAGTTTTTGTACGGATTAATCAAACAGGACACCTTTTAGAAACATTTAATTCAATTAATTGAAACCCAATGAGCCTTACATATCATTTATTATTAATATGTGTCAGTACTTCTATTTGTATAATTTAGCTAAACATAACCGTCAGGCATGACAATTTGATTAATGACATGATGTTTCAACTTTCCTTACAATTTTTTCATGGTGCTTTGGGGAATTAAGAGACACTTCGTAAAGAGGCCGCACTATCATTAAACGTATAAGTAAAATGATCTCACACCGGAAGAGAAGGTGAAGGGCAGACAGGCTGTGAGAGCTAAGCCCTTTCATGAGAAGAGTTTCTTGAAACTTCTTCCTGCCAACTAAAGTGATGATTGATTGATATCAAATTATTAGGTTTATCTGGGCATCATTTGTAAATTCCTTACTCGCTTTGACGAAGAGATTCCAGGATGTTCGTGTCTTTGGGAGAGGTTCCCGCTTAATTACAGTTCACAACTTGACCTCGATAAGTTTCCTGGTCTCCCTCTGGTGGGTCTTCTCCCCGTCACCCATGCATCATTACATCTGACAGTTGCACCTGTGCCCCATATATAAACTGCCTGCCACACAAATCCACACCGCCACTCGTGGTCAACCTGAGATAGGCTCCACATTCAAACATATAATACACAGACATAACTACAAACATAATAAGAATAATTATTATTATAGCACAGATTCAAATCAGTTCTGCTCCCCAGTTTCATTTTAGGCACAAACATGTACAACTCATGTATATAAACTGGCTGTTTGTTTTTAAAGCTGTACTTGTTCTCATGCAAATTGTAATGTGTTTATTTACTTTAAATGTTCTAATTTTGATGATATTTTATATTGGCGATGGAAGCAGCATGTAAGGGTTTCAGCATATTGGTTTATTGGTGTAGTGGAGTTGTAGCCGAGCTCCGGTACAGATCTGTTGATTAGACTTCTCACTTCTCTCTCATACACAAACACCTCCACCACCACACACACAACCACACGCACACACACAATTTGCATGACCCGGCTCCTAGGCCCTGACGAATACAGCGCAGACACAGCAGTTGATTGTAAAGTAGAGTGTTTATTTAACCTAAGAAAGAAATAGTTAACGTGATGGAGTGTGGCAGTCAGTAACATCAGTAGTGTCAAGGTGGATGCGTGTGTGATGGAGGGTAGGTGTTGTCAGCCAAACCAAAGGAAACCAAAACCAAAGTAACTGTCAGCAAGGTTCTGCGACCACTCCACCCATGACGGAGAGAAACCTCCGCCCAGCAACGCGAGAGCTCAAGGCTTTCATGCCCTCCCTCTTCTCGGAAGAGGAAAAGGCGGAGGCCTGACCATTTCCTGCAGACCATGCGTGTCTCTCTCTGCTTCTCTGGCTGCTGTGCCTCTCATTCCACTTTTATTATACTGGGATGAAAACAATCTAATTATAATCAAAAATATAATAATTTAAATGACACTAATAATATAATTGATACTCATAGAACAAAATGAAAGTTTATTATAATTAAGGGCACGACCACTTTAAGTAACATGTGGGTGCTGTATCGGGTCTCTAGCTGCTCGCTCTGCTACGTCATCAGGGCCCGCCTCAGCACCATCGATGATGCACATCTTTGCATGTTTTTGATTGGTTACTGCCAAGCTGGCGACAGGCAGAGGGCCGCCACCCACTTTGAGCTTCACAACGGCCCTTCAGAGATTACGTCCATATTTTATTCTATTATGTACAAGCACTACAAACGTTGTCACATAACATTGGAGTCAGTTTTTTCCACTACCACAACAAATATGGAATTATAAAATGAGATACCGCGAGGTCCCCAGATGGATGGAAGTGGCAATGTTGCGGTTCTTTCATGTCTTTCATAGTCGTGTTGCTCCCCGTTGAGATATTGGTTGTTGCCGTTTCAGCAGATGGATTCTAAATAGTTTTATGGTCTTACACATGTTTTCAATGCTGTGGCCAGTTGGTCGCTAAGCCGCTGCTGATGTGTTGCTGCCGGAGTGCTTATCGCATTTATGTACGAAGAGATTAATTTGAGATGTATTTATTACAATAATTCCTGATACATGATACTAGCAGAGCATTCTTCAAATCCCCTTTCCCACTCTTTCTCTGTGCCTGTATTAATTAAAAAAATTTTTTTTACCAGGTTATGGAAACACTATCCAAGCTCTCCTTCACACCAATTGCACAGCAAGGACTAATCAAGTAAGTTACCCAATATTAAAAAAACAAATAGCAAAAACATTTTTTTGGTCTTATTTTTAGCAATTAAACAAATAAGTATGCCTTGAGAGACAGCACATATATAAATGAGGATGTTATTTATCAGCCTGAGTTTTATTTAGCATTTTAATATTCTATGTATTTTTAATATTATCTTTGCATCTTTAAGAATTGTTTGGCATCCACTGAATGGAAATAACATTTCATTTTGTGGACTTGTCCTAACTAGTTGTTACCAATTTGTGTCCCGTTCTACCTTAGAAAAGCATATTAGACTGTTCTGGATGCTTAAAACACATTTGAATACATTGACAGTTAGTTTCCTGCCAAAGTAACTGTCTGGTAGTATTTTCTTCATTGTGATCTTTCTGTTAAACACTGAGCCTCACACTGCTTTGCTGTCATTTCCAGGCCATTTCCCACAGAGGAAAGCCTCAAAGACGAGGACATTTACAATAATCTGGAAGACTTGATTGAGTATGTATGAGGCTCCTCTCTGCGGGGCCGTTATTGGTGTTGATAGAACGTGATTATTTAGCTCTGTGGCAGAATCATTATCCGTGCTCTCCAGGGGTCCCACATATTTTGGTAAAAGGCTTGGCTCCGGTTCTCTGTTACTGTCAGAGGGAACGAATGAGTAATGCTGCATGTTTTTGCTGACTTCTTGCATACCACCCACATCAATCATATTTGGTTGACAGAGACCAATAAGAGCAAACACATATGAGTAAAACAAGTCCAATATTTGTAATATTTTCATGTCACATTAGAGTTATATTCATAGCACATTATCTTTGAATGCTCATTAACTAGTACATGCAGTCATTATGATGAGTTAATGAATATGAGGAAAAGAACAGCACACCACTATTTGTAATCACATATAGACATTTGTATATATCTGTGTATAAATGTATTTTTTAACATGACATCAATGCCATTATTCACAAATTGTTTCTCCATGGCTTTTCACAATGCAATAAGTTATACATAAATATATATATATATATATATTATATATGTATATAAAATATGTGTGTGTTCGTGTGTGATAGTGAGAATGCCCCCGAGGATGAGGATGACCTGTATGCAGCGGTCTACGGGCTGGAAGAAGACTACGCAGGGGAAGAGATCTATGAAGACCTCATGAGGAATGAGCAGCTTCCCCCTTCGGTACCGCAAGGAGTCACCCTCACACACACACACACACACACACACACACACACACACACACACACACACACACACACACACACACACACACACACACACACACACACACACACACACACACACACACACACACCTGCTTCACAGGGTACACTTTGGCGGACTATAAGCCCACAATATCCTAATTGCTAATATGCCAACATAAACTGCTCACCTGGTACAAATGTGTGAATGAAATCCTCTTCTGGAACTCAACATCAGGATATCTTTAAATACGGAGACTCATAACTGAAATAAAAGTATCAATTTATTAATGTAAAAAATACTTTGTTACAGGTAAAAGTCCGGTATGCAATTGTACTTCAAAATTCTACTTGATGAGTGTACAGATGTATGATTAGCAAAATGGGCTATGAGACGCCGAGGGGTGTGACAAAGCAGCTGTTGATACAGACACCTCTCACACTTCTAGTAGGTCATAAGTGATGAGTAAAAGGGATTACTTTTTTTCCCGGAAAAATTCCCTGTTATGCGATGTGGGCCATTCATCTATTCAGATTGCTGTTTGATGCACAAAGGAGGAAGTGTGGATGTGCTGTTTTAAAAATGGTGTCGTTTATAAATAATCAGTTTGACAAGAAGAGGGAAAAAAACGTATCTGTGTTTCAAACCTTTAGTGATGTCATCTGAATGCAGATGTTTCATTTCAGGATTCTGAATGCAATCTCCAGTGTCTGCAGATAAGCAAAAGGAAAGAAAGTAGTGTTTAGGCCACATGTTCTAAAACGTGCGTCTTTCTCGAAGCAGGCCGAGGTGGACGTCCGGAGCTGCTGCCTCTCAGAGATCAAACAGACGGAGGAGAAATACACTGAGACCCTGGAATCCATCGAGAAGGTTCATTAACATCTTATTGTTCTATCGAGCACTGAGATTATGTTGTGACATTAAACACACATGGTTTTCTTTATTTCAAATGCATTAAAAATCGTTTCTTAATGTCATTTAAATGAGACATTTCAAGAAAGTCCCAGTTATCATTTCCCTTAGCTTGGCCTGCTATGACCCTGTTATCTGACTATCTAATGAGATTTCTTTTTTTTACAATTTCATATGGTTCACTGGTTCCAGTAAAAAACAAATCAGGGATTTAAGAATCTGAGGAGAGGCGCTGTGATGTTTCATTCAGGTGTTCAATTGTTTCTCTCTCCAGTATTTCCTGAACCCTCTCAGGAAATTCTTCTCCGCGGCTGAAATTGACAAAGTCTTTGTCAATATTCCAGTAAGTCCGACAAGTTTCCCTTCTTGTCACATGACATGGAAATAAAATATTTATATCCAGATACTGATGCCTTTTTTTCTCTCATGCAGGAACTAGTTAAAGTTCACAAGAGCCTGATGGTCGACGTGCAGGACTCCATCTTAAACAAAAATGCCTTAAATCTCTACCAGATTTTCATCAGCTACAAAGAGAGGTAATGATGAAAACATACATCTACATTTCTGGTTACATTGCAATGTCACAATGTTCTGTCAATACATTGGAAGACAGAGTCTTGCAACACTACGACCGACAAGACGACTTCATTTACACCAGACATTTTCACTCGTGTATCCATTCTGCTGCACAACAGCAGTTCTCCATTTGCCAGTTATACATTTTGATTATAACATGCAGGAACATGTTGCTATGTGTGAGTTAAAAAAAGGTTCAGATTTAATGCAGTTTTGTCTTTTTTAGTTCTCTATAAATTCCAGGGTTATGCTGAAATTACAGAACATGATACACATGAGATCAAGGAGGATTCTCTTCTCAGACATGTCATGGTGTAATCTACATGATGCAACCGATTCTTTTGAGAGAATCACTCGATACCATCTTTATCACGAGCAACGTGATTGCAACATATTACAAGTTACACTTTCTAATTTTGACTGAGCACAAGATTCCGAACTGGCTCTCTACACACACTGGCTGTACTTCCACTCATCAATGGCTTCTGTGTCTCTCCTCTGCATTGTAGGCTGCTCATTTATGGGATGTACTGCAGTCAGGTGGAGATCGCTATTGCTGTGTTAGACCTCATTTGCAAAGAGAAAGAGGATGTCCGTGTAAAGCTCGAGGTGAGACACCTGAATAATGCACATGTACGGCGGCCCCTAGGGTTAATTCCGGGCCCTACCCATATATTACATCACATCATTTATTGCATCTTGTTCCATGCAGCTTTAAGAAACTTGAAAATCGTTGCTACTATAAATCAATAAAAATAGCTAATTGTATTTCATATTAAATTTAAGTAACTGTAAGATAAAAAATGTTGGTTTAAAATGTGTGTTATCTCATATCTTTATGAACTATGAGCTTGGTATGTGCTCTATAACACAGAATAAGATACAACAATATCATCTGTATAGTGATGCTTGTCACTCATGCTGTTGTAAACATGAGTCTTGTGTTTGTTGCAGGAATGCTCAAAGAGAGCCAACAATGGCAAGTTTACACTGAGGGACCTGCTGGTGGTCCCGATGCAGAGAGTCCTCAAGTACCACCTACTTCTTCAGGTAGGGAGGTCCGACTACACTCATTTAAAGTAAGAGTCCGCTCAGGGTTTAAAGTATATCAGTGTATTTCAGAGATCAGTCCTCCCTGACGAGATAAAGGTGTGTTAATCACTGAAAACCCCTGAGGGCTATTTCACAAAAGCAGTATTAAGATATCCGGTATAATAGAATAAGCAAGGCATAACTTGTCAGTGCATCCTGGCTGTATACCTTTCAAGTTGGCCAAGCCAGGTTTAGGAGGTGACTAGGTGACTAGTTTAAGCCAGGTTTAAGTTATTTGGATACATGTGCGTTCACGTCTTTCTTCAAAATCACAGATATTTGTAAAATCTGTTGTTGAATGCATTCAAACGTGCAGCCTTCTTTAAGGATATCGCATACATGCCAATTATATATATTTTTTCTATGAAAGACATTAAGTTTCACTTGACTTTTATTAATGTTATCTCAGATGATTCAAAGTGGATGATGTTCTTCTTTCAGTAAAGAAGTGGCCACTTGAGGGCGACATTCTCCACAACTTTGTGGAGAAGGAAAAAGAAAGACTAGTCATTTAGGCAAAATGCATTTTTTTCTGATGTCAAATCGCTCAAATGTGTCGAAATACATTTGAGCTGGCAACATTTTCTTCAAACAAGTGCCTTTTAAAGGGGAAGCCGTGGAGTCTGTCACCTGATTGTAAAATACATTTACACGTGAATTACACAAAATTATCATTACATGACATATTGACTGTACACAATTTTATCTTTTTCATACATTTGACTACCTACTGTGTGACCCGTCTCCCCTGGTTAGTCTGAATCGGAGGTGAGACCACAGCTGACAGGGCAGACGAGGACAGCGACTGGGCAGCAGTTTTAACCTGTTGTGGAGGGTAAAGGCCTCCGTGGTAACTGGTGGTGATTCTGGTGTCCTCATCCGCCCCCTAAGGAGGGACTTTGGCAAGATAGAAAAGGAAGAGGAAAGGGTCAAATAAAGTGAGAGTGGATACTGCAAAGCACGTAAGCTGCACTGTAGCACTGTCAAGGAATAATTCATCTCTCCATTCTCTAACGTAATAAGACAGGTACTGAAACATGCCTAAAAGGATTGCCCCCACCTTTTAATATTAGATATCATATATAATATACATATTGATATTGTAATGTTATTAAGTCTTGGGTAATATAATTCTCTGCTACAATTTTGGCAGCATGTCCTTAACAGCAAGCATCGGTCTAGAATTATGTACCCCCCCCCCCCTCCCCCAGAAGCAACATACTGTCTGTAAAATGGAGGAACAGGTGCCACAGGTAGAAAAAATAAACTGCCACAGCATTATGTTAAGATATGCATTATTTTATCTCGACACCGTGCCTCTGTGAAAGTTACTCTCCCAGCAGTAACTACCATGAGTTGATTAATAAAAACAGATGTGACAGGTGCGTGAAGAAGAATCTAGATAGTTTATTTAAATGTAAAATTAGCTAAACCAAACTGTGAGAAATATCACAAGTGTTTTCTAGATTATATTTCACATATACACTGTTTCCCTCTGAGATGTAGTGGAGTAGAAGAATAAAGTATCAGAAAACGTAAATACTCAGTTAAAGTACAAGTACATTATATTTGTACTTACTTAGGTATAAGTGCAATACTTGAGTAATTGCACTTTGTTTCATTCCAGCACCTCTCTTATGATATACAGCTGAACGATCGGTCTCTGTCTTAATCTTTTATGGTGTTAATTGAAGCATATTTGTCAATATTCACCACAGAATACACCTTAAGATTCATTTAAGAGAATTACTAGAGCTTGAAAAGGCTCCTTCATTTGTTGTGAAAACTACATGGTAGCGTTAAATAGTAATCTAAATGAAATTAAATCAATAACCCAACCACTCGTGCTGATGTGTGTGAGTGTGAGTTTTGTGTGTGAACACGGTCTATCCTTTCCTTTCTGTCCTCCTCCAACAGGAACTAGTCAAACACACTCACGATGCTGCAGACAAGAGCAACTTGAAGATTGCTCTTGATGCCATGAAAGTAAGTGCCGAGCTTATGGTAAATGGTCTGTAATCATTTCAGCTTGTTACCAATAGCAGGAAGATTTAGTGGAAACAGTTTGTCTGCCATTCAACTATCAACATTTATTAGATGACAAAAGAAAATTACTCATGGTTCTCTGCTCAAAGTGGGTGTGAATTGATTCCACTTTCTCTTTAACATCACTCTCGTAAACGCTTCCCTTTTCCAGTCCTTTCGGTAACCAGAGCCTTGAATGCTTGATTTATACTTAGAATATGTACACGGTGTGCATGCTCAGCTCACAGATAAAAAAAACACCCTGCCGACAACATAAACATACTTTAATTCACATTAACATATATCTGTATGTTAAACTAGCAGCTGCTGAAGTTAGCTTAGCATTAATATTGGAAACTGAGAAACGGCATCAGTAGGTTGCCTACCAGCACCCCTAAAACTTAGTAATAAACACGTTATATCTGTTATTATCTGTACTAAATAAAGTGTAAAATGATGGTTTTAAGTGGTCGACAGTAACTGGTTTTGACTCTTTGGTTGGAGCAGTCTTTGTGCTTGCGGTGTCCTGGCTCCAGCTCCACCATAATAATAATAATAATAATTCATTATATTTGTAAAGCGCTTTTCAATGACCCAAAGACGCTGACAGAAAATGCAAAGCAAAAGAACAGACAAGAATGGGCAACATATAGAGACAAAATAGAACAGAACAACAAAACACAGTAGTCAGGGAAAAATAGAAGCAAAGCGGAGGGGGGGGGGGGGGGGTTGGGGAAAGGAGGTGGTTAAGGGTAGGGGAGATCATACGCTCGGGAGAAGAGGTAGGTTTTAAGGCGGGATTTGAAGGTGGTAAGTGAAGGTGAGTCTCTGACAGGCTGGGGGAGGGAGTTCCAGAGACGAGGTGCAACTCGAGAGAAGGCTCGATCACCAAAGTGTTTGAGTTTGGACGGAGGAACAATGAGGGGGGGAGTGGACGAGGATCGGAGGGTTAGGGTAGGGCGATGGAGAAGAAGGAGGTCAGTCAGGTAAGGGGGGGCCAGGCAGTGAAGTGCTTTGTAGGTGAGGAGGAGCACTTTAAAGTTGATGCGGTCTTTGATGGGGAGCCAGTGGAGAGATTGGAGGACAGGAGTGATATGATCACTGAACCGGGTGGTAGTGAGCAGGCGGGCGGCAGAGTTCTGTACCATCTGTAGTCGATGGAGGGAGCGGGAAGTGATGCCCGTGAGGAGGGAGTTGCAGTAGTCCAGGCGGGAGGAGACAAAGGCGTGAATGAGGCATTCAGCGGCAGTGGGAGAGAGGCAGTGTCTGATTTTGGCAATGTTGCGGAGATGGAAGTAGGAGGTCTTAATAATGGAGCTAACATGAGGGTCGAATGAGAGGGTGGGGTCCAGAATGAAGCCAAGGTTGCGAGCCAGGAGGGAGGGGGTGATGGTTGTGTCGTCAATGGTAAGAGCGATGGGTCCGGTCTTGTTGAGAGTTGATTTAGTGCCAATGAGGAGAAGTTCAGTTTTATCACAGTTAAGTTTGAGGAAGTTATGGGTCAGCCAGGTTTTTATTGCGGATATACAGGTTTCAATGTGGGAGAGGGGTGGGTTCTTTGTGGATTTTGTGTTTATGTAAATCTGTGTATCATCGGCATAACAGTGAAAGTCCAGGTTGAAGGTGCGAATAATTTGGCCAAGGGGGAGTATGTAGCAGATGAAAAGCAGGGGGCCAAGGACTGAACCTTGGGTGACCCCCTGCGTGACAGAGGAAAGGGTGGAGGTATGACCATTGAGGGAGATGAACTGTTTTCTGTCGGTGAGGTAGGAGGTGAACCAGTCCAGTGCAGTGCCCTCAACACCCAGTCATATCAGAGTGCTATTGATCTTCTCATCTAACTCTCAGCAAGAAAGCAAATAAGTGTACTTTAGATAAGTGTATTTCCCAAACTGAGCAAACTATTCCTCTCAATGTACAGAACAGAATGCTGTGTGTTAAATGTGTGTGTGTGTGTGTGTGTGTGTGTTGCCCAGGACCTGGCTCAGTTCGTCAACGAGGTGAAGAGAGATAATGAGACACTGAGGGAGATCGACCAGTACCAGAGGTCTATTGAAAACCTGGTAAATTAAAATATCTTTCTATCAGCAGCTGTTCGTGTAAACCTTTTACACGGTGCAAATTATCCTTTTGTTTCAACATTTCTTGGTATAAGCTTCTCGATTGATTTTTAAAAACATTTTATCTTAATTTATGATCTATCTTTAAGTTTTAGACTGCTGGCCTGACAAAAATATCATTTGAATAAGTCACATTAAGCTCTGCCACATTTGAATGGCCATTTTCCTGACATTTTATGGAAAACAATACATTTAGAAAAGAATCAGCACATTCTTTATTAATGAACTTAATAGTTGCAGCAGCAGCTTAATAACCCATTTTTACTGTGATTAAAATATTTAGTTAAAGATTTAATTTTTCTGTTAGAGATTATCTACAAATGTGGCTAGAGATGTGTCCCTTGTGACACCTCAACACATTTGAACTATTTTACTCTTTGCATTTGACCTATCAATGCATTTAATTCAAATGCATTTGTTTTATACATAATTCATTTTTATTTTAAGATATTCTAACTCTCTCTTATTTTACTTTTAGAATCAGCCTCTAATCAGCTATGGCCGACCAAAAGGTGACGGAGAGGTGCGCATGGTCTCCAGTGTTGACAAGAGGAAACAGGACAGGTTGTTCCACTTCAACTTCAGTGTCCTTAAAAAGGAATTTGGATAGCAGACACTAAATGTCTGATGAAGGTCACTTTAGTGAAACGCAGCTGTTGAATGCATTTACCATAATTGATGTCAGTGTGCAAGAGCAAACTTTTATATACTGTATCTATATATATATATATATATATATATATAATTGTATATCTATATATCTATACATCTATATATAGCTATTTATATATATATATAGAAATATATAACTATATAACTTTATGTCTTCTTATTTTACAGACACATATTTCTTTTTGATGTGGCTGTCATCGTTTGCAAGAGAAGAGGAGACAACTATGAGATGAAGGACATACTTGATCTCAACAACTTCAAGATCACAAACAACCCTACCACCGACAGAGAGGGTAAAAAGGTCAGTTGCTTGCTTAACACAACATACTTCAATACTCATAATTACACAGATGCCATCTTTGTATATTCATATTTATGCACATTACATCGCATTGAATACAAACTGTTTATCTACCTCACATTTGTATTTGTGTTATGGCTCATATCAGTAAACTGCACCACTAATGTACGGAAACGTATTCCCAATCCGTTTGGCTGCAGATTTCATCGCTAAAATAAATGTCGGCCGCTTCATGGGAGTAATCTAGAATGATGTTCTCTCCCTTTTCTGGCAGAGGGTCATTCACCCACACAGTTTATACAGTATGCTATTTTTCGCCTTGAGGGAACGTATCGTAGTGGAGGGGACTCGTTGGTGTCTTGTTGATGTAGGCCCACAGATGGTGTCTTCTCACTGCGGTGCTGATTGCTAATGTGAAACTGACAGTTTGCCAGAATGGGATGGTTCTGTGGGATTTTTTTTTTATCAAAGGGACTCCATTCTCATTCTTATTTACTCTATTGTGCAATCACGATGTGTGCGTTTGTGTGTTGTCTGTCTGTGTGGGACACGTGGTTGGCAGTGATTGGTCTTTAACAAGCCTGGTCATGGTCTTCATGGGTTTTGGGGGTTCATGTATTTGTTTGGCATTATTCAAGGTGGTCTTTAGCACTATTTTGAAATCAATAACATGTAATGACACAAACAGTGTAATTTTGCCTGTCATTATTTTTGTCCCATCTACCTTCCAATGTTTTGCTCCACAACAGTAAACAGACATGTGCCACAGAAAAAGACACATCTCCACAGACATAGAGATACTGTGTAACTACATTTAAGTAGTATAAGCTACATTCACCTTTAACACACACTCACAAACACACACATACACCGCAGGACAGAGATGCTAATATCAGGTGATGAATGTGTGCAGTCCTCCAAGGCTGCTCATAGCTATATATCATTTTCTGCTAAATGAAACTTCAGAGTGTGAATGGGGTGCCACTGAGCACCCACACAGTCATCAATGATTTAACACTCTGCAGAGCTCTAAAACTCTCAGGGCCTCGCAAGGCTGGCCAATCACTGCCGGGTAAACCCGACCACTTTTCCTGTTCTTGAAATAATTATGATGACACAACAAGCTGCAACCGATTTGGGTGGCAAAAACTGAAAAGTTTGGGAATTGATTGAAAATTGTTCTTAAATACGTAAAGCATTAAGTGCTGCAGTGGTAGTAAATATTTGGTGGCCAGCGGTTGAAGAACCTGCTGGGCTATGAAAGTGTTTAAAGAGAAAACAAGCCGTCAATTGTTATTTTCTACACCCAGGATTTTGTAAGATTTATAAATAACAATAGGTGAAGGACTTTTGCAACTATTTTTTGGATAGTATTTCTATATTTAGGATATATTTGGAAAATAAACTACAACAGCGTCTTTGGTTTAAATCCTCTTTGGGCCGAACTCTGCACTGCACATGTTTGACTGTACCTTTACATTCACTTACCGGCGGCTAATGGTTACATTAGTTTCACTTCCCAGTTACTGGATCATATTAACAGTAAATTAATGTGAAATGACAACTGTTACCCCAAAGTAATTATGACAGTATATTACTGTGATTTAGCAGTGTGCTCCTGTAGAATTACTATATTTAACTGAAGATGTAAATTAGCTGAAGTTACGCTCTGGTACATCACATGGTGACATTCATGTTTTAACTGTACATGGTCCCCTTCAAAAAGATAATAATACAAATTAACTATGATTTCACAGTTGACGCCAAATTACTGTAATTTAGCACTATGCTGCTGTCAAATTAAAGCGTAATTTATATTTAATTTCTATTGCTGCTGCTCTAAAAAAACTAAAAACAAACAGCTGCCAAATTCATTCTTAGTTAGTCTGTGAGCCTGCTGTTACAAATAAATCGTAACATCCTACCATGGGTATCTTTAATTTATGATATGAATAAAAACAAAAACAAACAAAAAATACAGACAGTCTAGTTTATTGCTGCCCTGAGCGATCGTGCCACCCACCATTTAGAAGTGTACATTGTGAGATAATTGTGTTCATGTTGCCGGGGAAGTTTCCCATTTTTGAAACAAATGTGCATATGCCTTCATGAGAATTCACTAACAGTTTGACTCCTGCCTCCACAGTGGTGCTACGGGTTCTACGTGACTCACCAGCAGGGCCACGCAGGCTTTGAGTTCTTTTTTAAGACCAGAGAACTGAAGAAGAAGTGGCTGGATCAGTTTGAAATGGCCATGTAAGTATGCCAACACAGGGACACCACAGTCAGGACACTTTGTAGACAATGCAGAAGACCAGTGTGTGTATCACAGGGAAACATAACTGCAATTGTATGCGCACGTTTGATGTTTATTTGTATTTGTTTGAATGCATGTTATATCGAGGCCAGGAGAGTTATTGACTCTGTCATGTGGACTGTTTGATCAGGTCTTAGCTGTAATCAAACACACACACACACCCACACACACACACACACACACACACACACACACACACACACACACACACACACACACACACACACACACACACACACACACAATTCCAAAGAGCTGCAGAACTACAAAGAAGTTACTGCTTCGATTATTCTTCAAATCAGTGCTTGATGGAGGTATATCATATTATTATTTTGTAAGAGTGGGAGGTTTTTTTCAGGCAGACATCCTTTGTTATGTTTATTCAGTAGTATACAATGTTGTTTTGACATATGCAGATTTACTGAACAAATGCTTTGTGTTTGGGGTGGATGTGTATGAACACAATATTCCTGATTTGCATAGTGATTCGATTATGGCCTTCTCAAAAACATTTTCACTTCTCAGAGTTTCCGGATTATACTCGATACATGCACTGTAGCGAAACACTATAGTGTGTCGGGATGTACATCAATGTGCATTTAAAGTGCTTCTTCATCTCTTCTTGAACTGAAAGACATCAGACATGAACCCATAAGCCCACCTGACATTTGCTCAAACGTCAAGCGTCATTTCCAAAACTAAAAAAAACTAAAAAACATTTCCAATCCTTTTTTCTTGAAACATTTATTTTTGCACAAATACAGGGTTGTTGTGCCTTTGTGTATTGGGCAATGAGACCAGAAGTGGTCCATTCAGAAAGTGACAAGTGTACCTGTACCCAGGATTTGGGCTTCCGATGAAGGACTCACTCATGGCAGCACTCAGGCAGTACTTATGTCGCAGAATGGTGTATTCAACGTTTGTCCATGTTCCAGAAAGGCTGCTTATTTCTGCTACGCATGTTGCCCCTCTCACATTCGAACACATGCAACTGATTCAAGCCCTCTTCATTTACAAGTACACGTGTGCTGGAGGTGAAATTGATTTAGTTTTAGCCAGAAGTAGGAAGGAATGGGCAGGAGTAAAGACATGAATCAGCAAAGATATTTTTTTCAGTTGATAAAGGAATGATTGAACATGTTTTGTATTTTGAGAAAACACCACTGAGACACACTGACATCATACGACTTTGGTCTTGACTGAAATATCTCAACACATTTGGATGGGTTGCCATACAATTTTGTATAGACACTGATGGTCTCCAGAGGATGAATCTTAATGACGTTGGTGATCCCTTGACTGCTCCACTCCACTGTGACGTTGACATTTGTGGTTTTGAGCCCCTGAATTGTCATTTGTCCAATACTTGAACAAATTACATCCCCTTTAGCCGCAGCTGTACGTTGTGTTTAATGATAATAATAGAACATGTTAGCATGCTAACGCACTAAACTAAGATTGTCTTAATGATTAACATTGTACCTGCGTATCATCAGCATGTTATCCTTGTCATTGTGAGCATATTAATGTGCTGAAGTTATTATTTAGCTCAAAGCACAGTTATGCCTATTTGCAGCTTTAGACTCTTGTTTTCATTTAATGTTCATTTAACCTTTTGTTGTTACTTTTTCTCTAGATCAAATATTCGACCGGAGAAAGCCAACCACAACACCCACCAGTTCATGATGCACACCTTTGAAAGGATCACTTCCTGTAGTTTCTGTCACCTGTTGCTCAGGTAATATTCATACATCATGATCAGACTCTTTTGGATAATTATGTAGAGCTGATAAAGTACCTGTTGACCTGAAAAAGGGTGAACATCAACAGTAACTTTGTTCATGGATGACATATCATCATGTTATTGCACTTTTGTTTTTGCATATTGGAGTATTAAAGGAACACGTGTTAGCCTTTCATCAGGCTATTTTTAAAATGCAGCCTCTCAACAACTGAAAATGGCTTATTATCACTGGGATTTAACTGAAATAACCAGGGACTTCAGATTGTTAGCTGTCTCAGTTTTCAGCAGACAGTATCAGTTTTATGGTTTTGGAAAGCTGATGGACATTTTCCTGTGCCATTTGTTTTCTTATCTTGACTGCGACAGAAACCTAATCATTCAAAATGTCAAGGTATTTCTCGTAAGGACGCTGTTATACATGAAATATACCCTGTGTTTTATTGTGTCAAGGGGTATCTTTAACCAGGGTTACCTTTGTCTGAAATGTGGGCTGGGGGCTCATAAGGAGTGTCTGGGTCGACTGGAAATCTGTGGGAAGACAGGTGAGATGGAAACCTTCTAAACTGATTGTGTGTACCTTTGTTGCAATAACTTAGTGTGAAAACATATGGCATCATTTCCATGATATTTACTGTGTATATTTATATCCCTCAGAGAACATATCCTAACTTTTTGGTGACCTTTCTTATAGCTCCACCTTCAGGCCTCAATTTATACTTGTAGGCCAAAATATCAAAATCTAAAAGGCAGATTTCCATGAAATTATCACATTTATGCTCCCTAAAGGAGGACCTCTTTGCATTTTGGGCCCTCCATGAGCTTTCCTCGAGCACCACACATATGCCAGATTGCCAACCTTCTACATACTCTATGTATCAGTTGGAGTACTTGTGAATTTGTTGAATATTTAAAAATATGTATCTCTCTGGAAGAGATGATCTTCCTCACTTTGCCACCCACAGGTACACATTCCCTCCTTTATTTCCCTCTCAAGGTAAAATAACATTATTTTATGAGAAAAACTGCAAATAACGGATGATGTTCAGCATTTAAAACTAAAGTATGCCATAAATATATTTAGCAGTTCCATTATACACGTGTCGATCTTTAGGCCTTTGTTATAAGTGTGGGGCATCGTCCTGATTACACAGACAGCAGCAGGCAGCTCAGGCCTTTGACAAGCCTTCTCAGCAGAAGCACGGTGGTCTTTATGCATTCTGAGGCGTGATGAGGACCAGCAGAGGTTGACAGTTGAGGTTGTAAGTCAGGAAGCCACCACACACTCATATTGTATTCTTCTCACTGTGTCTGTCTCTCACCTGACTGCAGATTCAGCCAAGCCAAAACTCAAGGTAAGTCCTGGACTGCTTCTCCTCTTTGACTGAGACACAAACATAGTGAAGCATAACATAGCAGATAAGGTAATGACACACATGAGGAGTTCTGATTGGCCAGACTCCTGTCAACACACAGCAGTCAGACAATGATATCTCCTGCCTTGTCTTTCAATGCAATCAATAATGTATCTTTAGCCGGAGCGAGTGTTTTCAAATAAATGTGCTCCAGAATGTTTTATTTACTGCATCTCTTGACAAATTTACCCCATTTCAATACTATTAAGGTGGTAAATTGAAGCCAGATTGTAGAAACTATGTGTGTGAGGAATCATTATATGACACGTTTGAACGTCAAACTGCTTTCTGCATTCTGGGGAATTTTTCTGCACCAAATTCTGATGGAAATGTCGACATTTATTTGGGAAACGACAGGGGATAGGTACAAATTCTTTAATATAGTGGAACGGCTCTTAAGCCTTCTGTATTGCTTACATATATTTATTCTCCTGTAAAAACACGGATGTTAGCATGATTCCGCCCTCTCTTGTGTCTTTTGTTTGGGGAAGTAAAGTTTTTAAATTTGACTGGACTTACATTTTTTATCTTGATAATAACATCATAATATTAGAAAATATTATCATTCTAACACACACAGCTGAACCTCTGTGACCTCATCGCTGGCTCTGGCACTGAATGACATCCTAATAAAACTACCAACTATAAGCAAACATCTTAAAAGTCTATACTGCATATTCATTTTCCTTTGGCACATATAAAAGCTCCACAGATATCACCTGTCAGAAAATGATTAGGTTTTTTTTTAACGTTTAAAACCCTTGATGAAAAAAACGAGATCTCATACTTTTCTTCGTTTCTTCCGTTAGTGACAGTTAATCTGAAAAGTAAACACTAGGATACCCAGATGAGTTGGCGAAAAAAATTATGCTAATTGTTTAAAAGACAAATAAAAAAAAAATCCCCCTAAAAGACAAAATGCTAAGAAACAGAACTCCTACGGTTTACTCGGGATGTCTGTCTTTTACTTTTAAAATGATTAGACCACACAACTAAATAGTAGAACACTCACCGATGAATGTGTAAAGTTCTTCAGGTCGGACTGAACCTGCACAAGGAGTCAGAATGTCCTCTCTATATCATCTTTCTTTCTCCATAACTCTTTCTGCCTTCCTTGTTTTATTTATTTTTTCTTGCTGACATTTGTTCTCCATCCACAGGAAAACACGCCGCCACCAGACCCAGGTCAGTACGGCTTGACCACTTGACCTTTTTTCACTTGTGTGGACCTGCTAAGGGCTTTACGTGGTTCCTCTCAAGCTGATTTCATCTTGGCCCAAATCAAATCTGTAACACAAAGGATGAAAAGGAGACCGTTTTTTTGGAAGGACAGAGTGAGACCTGGAGTAGATGGATGGATGAGCTAACCCTCAGATGTTATCATACCCCTCCCCCCTCGCATTTGTGATTAAATAGTACTCACCCCGCCAAACAAAAAAAGAAAAGCAGTGACATGTGACATGAATCTCTCCTGCTCACACACAGGGTTCCAAGGAGTAAATGATCAACAACTGTTTCTTTTTGACAAATATATTTGAGTAACACATGAATAATATGATTCAGAAGGAGTCCTTATCCGATGCACAACAAAAAGCCCTTTTCTTACCTCATGTCGTAATGCTGAAACCCAAGACGGCATTGAAATGAATTGGAGTGGGTGGAATCATTATGAGGACCACGGTAGGAGAGATACTGGTAGAAAAGCTCTTCTGGCAGTCTATACTTCTTGGCCTCAACCGCTGAGCTGTGCCTTTGTGGTAAATACATTTCCATAAAGGGCTTTATGAGAAAGACAGCCACAGCCGTGCTTATTGTTCTGATTAAAAACATGAATGTTAGATATTCAATTCTTCCGAGGTCACCCTCAGCCAGTAGGTTCCTCGGGCTGGTTTGCAGGGGAGCCATGGCTTGCAAGGAGATGTGCCTGAGGGGGCTAGATGTGTGAGTCTGTGGAGAGTAAGTGGCTGTGTCCTTTATGTTGGCAGGGCTGTTTAGTCTTCGCCTCAGCCGGGTGCTTGTGGCTGTGTTTGTCTGCTATGCTAAAGAAAGATTGGAGCTGTAACATACAGGAAACAAAGAGATTAATTTCCTGCAAGTGTAAATCACTGCTTTTTTAGGATGGTGCCATTCTCGTGGTTTAGACATGTGGGCATGTTGTAGATCAGTTGTGCTGAAACATTTAGGACAATGACAGTTTGGGATTTAGCTTTGTTCACTGCTCGATTGGTGCAGAAAAATAAATTAATAATAATAATCAGACACAATTGTCTCACTCTCCTCTACTGATATTTAATCTGGCAGATATATATATATTAGGGCTATCAATCGATTAAAAAAAATTAACTAATTAATCGCACATGTTGAAATTGCGATTAATTAATCGCGATTAATCGCGCTTAAAAGTGTTTTCCTTCTTTTTAAAGACAAAACTTCACACAGAGCTGTGTTTTCAAAGAGGCTCCTACATATAAAGTGCCAGCGAGGTATTTAATATCGTGGATGATAAATTGTTTCTTCAGTGAAACATCAGATTAGTAAAAAAAAAAAAGTATATTGAGACCCCATTGGTTCTGTCATCTTTAACATTGAACAACAGCAGAACCAGTGGCCTTGGTAACTGACTGACATTCACATATGTCACGTTAACCCTCTGGAGGCTGGGGGCATTTTATACATTTTACAAAATAAATTAAATTCACCGTTTAAAGTCTTTCGCATGTGACACACCCCCACGTGTTATACATCAAACATTCCAGAACAATCTCAGCTCTGAAATGAGGCTCATTGACCTCGCGCCGTGTTCTCTGGTTCTCTGACTGACAGGCTGCTAAATGAGCCGCACCTGTGAGGTGGGAGGTCCTTTGTGATTTACTGAGTGTTCATTGGTTGTTTTTACCGAAACGGATTGACAAATCATGGTGAAGGTTTCGTGTGATGAGTTCTTTCCGCGCCGCGTCACCCGACGCGTCGCCCCTTCGTTCCTCTGTGTATCAGAGGGGGAGACGGGAGGAAGGAGAGCAGGAGGAAACCCGACTGATTCATCCACGAGTTAAACTGATTTCTGCTCCTTATTTTCGCGGAGAAATAATTGTTTTAAAAACGGAAACAGTGTCAAACCGTACTGCCGCGGTTTAAAAAAAAAAAAAAAAAAGTTGCGTTAATTGCGTTAAAATATTTTAGTGCGTTAACGCGGCCAAATTAATCGCATAGATTAACGCGTTAACGCTGACAGCCCTAATATATATATATATAGATATATCCCATGCTTTGGCACATCACTGCTGTCAATCCAATCCAATGCCGTTGGGATGGAGAATTTTGTTTATCGTGCTCAGAGCGCTGATAGAAGTGTCAGGACACTGTGATATTGCTGTGGTCATTGAGAAGAAGGTCAGAAATAAAATGAAAAGCACAGATATTGTTTTGCACATCGGCTAGGGTGAGGTTACACTTGGTTCTATTCAGAGTAAGAGGTCCCTGGAAACTTGAAAGCATGAGAATTACAATTTTAGTTAATAACATCAAGTTTACCTCCCCGTGTATACAGAATACTTTGAATCTGAGCTTTTTTCAACATAGGGCTTTTTGATTCAAATGCCTATTACTTACTCAATCAGTGGTCCCTTTGTCCTTATATCATACATGGTTGCAGTATTTTAGATGTATTCCCTAAAAGTAATGCATCTGGCTACACTCTTGCTCCTGCTATATGTTCCTCTTTAGAAAGACTCTCTGATAAATGTTTAAAAGTGTGAGTTTAAATGTTCTTGTATTCCCTGTCTCTTTAGGTTTACCCAGGATGGTTGTGATCAGAGACTACGGAGGCATCCCCTGTCCCCAGTGTGGGCCCCCACTAAGCATTCATGCGGGGGATGTCATTGAACTGATGTTTGCCGACCTGCACAGCTCCTGGTGGCAGGTGCGTGTCACTCAGCTCATCTTGGGTTTTATCTCGACATCTGTGACTCCATGAAAAAATAACATGTTACGGCTCATCGGCTTGGCTTGGTGCACGCACCGACTCTGCAGTGTCGTGGCTTTGAAGCCACGCTGCGTGTCACCTCTGCTCTCTTACTTGTGGATATCCCACCATCTGCAAAAGCTTCAAATTGTTGTAATGGGGTGACATCAACAATTTATCTCCCTTTGGCCATTATCGTTAATAAATTACAAATGATGTTGTTTCATCATATTCTGTGTCCTGTCAGGTGAGCCATTAATTTTGTATTATTATGAGGTCAGGGTTTGTTAGAAATATCAGTCGAAGATCTCTATGAACTCTTCAGAACCACAGTTGCATTAATAATAGGGTGTATGTCGTTTCTTTCACTCCTCAGATTGAATCATAGCCTACAACAGATGATCTAACCAATTAGTGGCTTTAGTTGATTAATTGAGTGCCACACTGAGACAATAAAACAGCAGACTCTGGAGCCTCTGGAGGATGTTTTAATGGTTGGTGCACAGCCTCATGTACAGGCACATTTAGCAACCATCTCATGAGGTCAGCCAAAGGTTGACAGCGTTTGACCTTATCTACTTTTGAAAGGATGGTCGATTTATCTGGGGTCTTGCGGCAGCCTCCCTAGCTGTTTCTCACTCTGCTTTACGGTGGCAATAAAGCCTCATCCTCCAGTTGGTGCTGCTCAATTCAGACTGCAGTCTTTGCCAACGGCACGGCTGGGAGTTGGCGGTTTGCCTGATTTCCTATGCTCCATGTTTCTCTCTGTTGTGACAGAGCACAAGGTGGAAGGTGAAGACATGAATGCGAGGAGACTTCTCGTAAGCCGATAGAACGGCTAGCAGAAAGGCATGCTGCAGACCTGATGGCACTGCTTTGTTTGTGACCATGGCAACTAGGCTGGGAGGAGATAATTGAAGGAATTAAATGATAATACACATTTGTGTCAATAACTGTCCAGTGCATAATTATAATGCAATGAGGCTATCCACCAAAACAACGTTTTCTTTTTTCAAACCCCTTTTGTTGGGCTTTGCATGGTAGGGATTGCAATGATATCAATAACACAGGTGCAAGGCAATGTGAAAGTGTTCTCCAAACCACAAATGACACTGTATCAATCATGATAAAATGTTGTTAAATATATTTATGTTTTGGAGTGTTCTTCACATTCACATTTCCGCAATTTTTTTTTAGCAGTGACAGCTGGTGGCAGTAATGAGCGTAACAATGGAGGGTGCAGTAATATAAAATGATTAAGAAGACTCAAATTTCAGAAACAATAAAAGTTTCAACTCATGTAAAAAGAAAGAAGAACCATCTCAACCAGTTTGTTTGGTCACACATTGCCTTTTGCTGGAAAAAAGGGAATCCAAAGAAAACCCTGGTTGTTTATAATGAAACCTCCACAGGGTCCCTTTAATCTTCAGCATCCCCTGTGGCGCCAGAGGATGGAATTACAGTACATTGAGGATTCATATCCCCTGTTACCTAGAAGGCAATTATCCCCCATCACACTGGCAGAACAATACAATCAATCACCGTAATTTCATTTGATCCTTTAGCTGCTGCCTATTTATGCCAACAGAGTAATAAGTTTAATTTAGATCATACGCTTATCGAAGGCATAACAAATAGAGAGGGGCTCTCAAAAAACCTTTGATGAAATGAATGGAATTGATGGAATGAATCATAGAGATGGGTAAAGATTCGCTTTCCAATCTAGTTACTGCCGGGGCTTGCACGGTCCCAAAAAGCATTTGATACACATAATAAAGAGGAGTGAGGAGGAGAGCATAAACAGGGCAGGAAGCTGAATGAGGAGCTTCACATGCCCTCAACACTTACTGTCTTCTCAGATTGACTCAATGGACTTCAAATTGACCTCAAACTCTTAACTGGTAACTCAAATTATCTTGAGCTCAATATTGATAAGTATTTATGTTTATATATATATTTATATTTATAGATATGTTTATATATATATTTTAAATTATATATATATATATATATATGTACTGCATACATATGCATGTCTTCAAGATGTACGTGAAAGAGAATTAAAGTTATCAAATAAACTGAAGATTTATTAATCTATGTAAGTTTGTATGACAGTCACGTAGTTTGTTTTACCAATGTGTCGTGTAAACTACATGATGTTTGTTGAAGGAATTAATGAATTTCATATAAAGCTTGTGTTGTGCTTGAGCCAAGTAGCTAAAATACAATTGTTAGTCTTTAGTGCAAGCCACAGAGCTCACGCTGTTTGGATATTCAAAGACCCGAATAAGATCCATTATTTAGTGTTAAACAAGGCTCTTGTTTTGATGCAGTACAAATCTAACTGCCGGCGGAGTTTGAACCATAATTAACTTGGGTTGGAAATTAGATGTACTGCTTGTTGTGTACTAATTGCTGAGGATTTATTGAAGTGAGTAGGGGCGGAGAGGAGAGGAGAGAAAGAGAGAGAAAGAGAAAGGTGAATTTTCTCCCAGACAAATGTAATGCGATTAACAGCCAGTTGCTGTTGCAGGGAAAAATTCTGGCGACAAGCAAGATTGGCTTCTTTCCAAGTGATGCTGTGAGGCCTTGCCCGTGTGTAAGTGTGTTTATTTTTTTGGAATCAATAAGACACATTTAGTGTGATTACAATGCATTTGGTGGATAATAGCTTCTATTGATGTCCTGGCAAAGAAATGTAGTGCTTTTCAATTGCACTTTATCTCTGGAGAAGAGTGATTTTAGCCATTAGATGTGGCTTGAATATCACATAACCACAAATGACCTCCACCCTTTGTGTATTGAATTCCTAAAAATGCAAAATAACCAACATTTGTTTCCATGCCAGGTTCCAAAACCTGTCGATTACTCTGCTCATCTCTGGTAAGCGCTGAAAACAAATGTCCGTAGACTGTTAACTATAACTACAAGTCATTTTCACTCTTTATTGATTGAATTAAGTGTTCTCATCCTCATATTCAGAAGGATTGATTGCAGTGTAAGGGCAGAAGTTGTTTATGGGTGGTTCAGGTTTGCAGGTCCTATGGAGAGATACCAGGCGGAGGTGGAGCTTCTGGACCGAGAAAACGGAACCTATCTGGTTCGCCACAGGAGTAAAGAGTGCACCGAATACGCCATTAGTATAAAGTAAGTGACATGATGGCTTGTTTCTATTTATTTCCAATCAAAATATACAATTTCACTCCCTGCAGTTTACTAATAATGGCAGAATAAACAAAACACACATAGTCAGCAGCAGTCTGGTGGGCCACAAACCCCTTATTCTGAGAGGCGAGAAGCGAGTGGCGAGAATCGTTCAAACAAACACAATGCCCACCTGCAAACAATAGTTCAGCACAGCAGTGTTGTGGTGGGTGAAAACAAGCAGCTCATCAAATGGTAAAAGTGGATGGGCCGCAGCAGAAGGAGGTCATGCTATGTTCCACTCATGCCAATGAAAAAGTTATGGGGACTTTATTATTATGAAGTATGGATGAAAGTTTGTCTGGTCTGATGGATCATAGTTGCTGATAAAATGAATGTAGATGGCGGGGGAGACAATTGGGTTTCAAAGCGTTGTTTCAAATTGTAAAAATACACATTTTCTCACTCACTGTATAGTCTTATCAAGCAAAGAGTTTTGGCCACATTTGAGATTTAGTTCAGCCTCTTCTAAAATATACTGCTGTTCGTTAGACTTGGGGCGCCTGCATTGCAATGCTTTGCAGTAACCATGTTATGTCATTCATCATTCTGAAAGTTAGTTACAGGTTGAGATATGGCATTTGGGATTGTAAAAGAAAGGTGCAATGAGTCAGAAAATACCCATTTAACTCACATGTGACCTAAAATAGAATTGCATTCGACATTCAATGTCTTTGTCACCAAAATATCATGGTTATATGAAGCCTTGGGCATATCAGCAGCTGCTTATAACATTTTAGTTTTTATTTCTCTTCTTATTCAGTACCTTAGCAGTTCACTATTATGGGTATTGTGCACCAACACCAACATTATACTCCAGCTGTCGCTTAAGTTGAGCTGAGTTTGCATATTGTAAACACCTGGAGAGGGACGGTTTAACCCTCCTGTTACCTTAGGGTCAATTTGTCCCCATTCAATGTTTAATGTCGGTGTTCTTTCGGGTCAATTTGACCCCAGGCTGTTTTTCACTGTGTCAAACATATAAGAAATATAAACTTTTTTATATATTTAAAGGGCTATTTAGGTAGTCAACAAACAAACATAAAGTACCACACACTTAAACTTGGAAAACAATATTAATTCTAATAATTTTCTGGAGGTTTTAATTGCTGGGGTCAAAATGACCCCAAGGGTAAAATATGTCAGTAAATATAAAGGTAACAGGAGGGTTAAACATTGAATGGGGTCAAATTGACCCTAAGGTAACAGGTGTGTATTATTTGTATTATTTTGGTGGTCAAAGGTGAAAACCATCTGCATTTAATGACTGATTTACAAGATAGAAATGCAGTTGTTGTTTATATGTCCAGTTATTATTTGTCCTGGATAATTCCCAAAGCTCACTGTGAACAGTTTTCATTGGAACTACATAGTACAGAATAAAACTGTTAACAGTGAGGTATATTTAAAAAAAAAAAAAAATCTCAGCATCAAACCTGAATTTCTGCTTTAGCTACAGGTAGATATGTATATTCCTTTACCTGGGCAAAGAAAAGCAAAACTTTCTCCATGGCTAGACACGCAAGGTAATTTAGAATATGCTTTTCTAATTTGAGTATGTACCCTGTGTCATCGGCACACAGTTTGTTTGAACCTACATCTTCCCTAAACATTGTTGAGGTTCATTTGAGTTTACCCTGATGGTTGGCTCAGTCTATGCATTTCAGTTGAAGAGGTGGAATTGGATGAACTTTTTTTTCTATCTATCTTTTGTCCGTCTCTTCTGCCCAGATATTTCTTGAAGGAGAGCCAGATAGCTTTGCATCTCACTATTTGCTGCTCTTTGGCTATCAGTCTTAGAAATGTATTTCAAAAGATGGCAAGTAATGCATTTGAATTTAAGATAAAACAGCCATCCCTTTTGGCCTCAATAAATGGCTGCTTTATCTGCATGTTGGAGTGCCTTTTAAAAAACAGCACTGGCCATTTAACCAGCGAATATCTTTCAGGCTCCATCAAAGCTTGTTCAGTCTTAGAAAAAAGGACTATCTAGTCCCCCCGACCTGACATGACAGCGCCAAGAGATTATAGCGATTGAGGGTGCACTATGAAATAGTGTTTGGATGTTAAGACTATTTAGCCAGTGACACACCATTCCAGCCCATTTTGTTTGGTGGACTCATACCGTCCCTCATTCAACACTTTGATATACAGGGCCGGTTTCTGAACACACCAATCCTAATTGCCTGTCTCACTGCTTAAGATCGTTATCAGAATGGCCGTTTGAGATAATGGAGCTTTATATGAGAGCTGCTACTAATCAACTGGAACTGTCTGGTGTCACTAGACACTGTCTCGTGTGTGTGTTTGTGTGTGTGTGTGTTGAATGAAGTTTGTGTGTGTATGAGTGTGCAGCCTTGGGAGCCTATCGGAGGAAGAAGGACATACTCACCAAAAAGGACTCATCTGTCTCCATGTGTTATGCACTATAACTCAACACACATCAACAATGTATTACTCGCCATATATTCATAATGTATCTGGGAATTTGCTACATTTTCTTGTCATGCGCTATACACTGCGTCGGAAGATTTACAATGCGGATCTATTTTCAGTGTAACTTGCATAGCACCACATGGGATGTAATTTACAGCCCTGTGCTTTCTATTGGCTTGGCTGCACACGCCCATTGAAGCCGGCAGTGTATGTGTCCTGAACAGTGTGTGTGTATTGTCAAGGTTAGTCTGCAATATTATTCAACACAGTAGCTTTCCTGAGCTACTAATCTCACATGACATGATTAATTGATCATTTCATTATTTTATTTAGCCTAGAGCATACGATCTCACATACTCTATCATACATTTTACAGTTATTTGCGATACATATTTCTGTGTTGGATTAAATGAGCACACTAAAAGCTTATTGTAGGTAAAGTGAGCTTGGTACAACATTGGACATAAGAACATTAACATAGAAAGAAATTAAAGAAAATAAGAAGAAGAACATTCCTCTTTTTCAAAGCAGACATTTGGAGACTAACCACAGGTTACAGAAAACACACAGATTTAATTAAGAAGGGCTGCATTCCATTTATATTTCTACGCCCTGCCACTGTGTGTCCTGGCTCACCCTCGGGGCTTAGTAATACACCCAAATTGAAAAAAGCTATCGTTAATTATGTAAAATGTTCTTGTGCTTTTCTGACGATTTGTCAAAATGTTTGTTGTGAAAAAGACCACATATTAATGATGGTAATTAAATGAAAACATCTTTTTTGTGATCTTAGGGAGCATCATTCATATATTTTTCTGTCCAATGGTCATTCTTCAATAGATTGGCAGATATTACATCCAACAGAAATTCCCACCTCCAAGTTCAGATGGAACGCACCAGTAAGTGGTTATCCACGCCTGATGCTGGTCAGCCAATCACTAATAGATGGAACAGTTTGTCCACACGACTCAAATGTTTGGCAAAGAAACCTTAATTGGCTTGAAATCATGATTTTTTTTATTTTACAAAATAAATTGTTGCTGTTGATTTGGGGGACTTTCTTTCTTTTCTTTTGTGGGGAATTTAAAACAATAACACATTCTTAGTTTAGCTTCAAACTGCATTATTTAAGAGCTGAGTGGGGGACCAGAAAAAATAATATGTTTATCATCAATACTTTTTCAATATGATTTGTGTCTTACATTTCTTGCGTTTCTTGTTAATGACTTGATACCTTTAGCCTCTAATGCCTCTTCTTAATACATTGCAAATTAAACAAAGAAGAAACACATCTGTTATACCCATTTGACCTGTGATGAAAGCTCACAATCAGACACTAGTATACAGTATTAATTCATCATCCAGGGTAAGACTCAGTAATCCTTTGATGCTTCTATTATTATATGATTTGAGTGTATTGGCTCTGATTTCCACAGCAGGGAAAACCTGAGGTGCTCTTGTCAAACAAAGTTGCTCGGCGTGGTAACCGGCAGTCAGCTGGGACAGACCTTCGTGACGGTGCGCCACAGAGACTGGATTGATGTGGAAGCATGTATAGTTGATTAGCAGCCCATGTCTTATTCACCCTCCACAGGTTCAACGATAAAGTCAAGCACATTAAGATTCTGACCAAGGATGGCTGCTTTTACATCGCTGAGAGTCGGCTGTTCAGGACTGTGCTGGTAAAGGTTTTACATTTGTATGGACGTAAACTACTGCAGCATTATTGATAATAATCATTTTGACATGACATAATTTTTGCAGCAATCCGGAGATAACGCAGGCTGCATATTGTACGATGGTTAGATCTGTCGACTTGTGGTTTATTTCTACATTTGTGTACACACTCACAAAGCTACGAGCAGATGTTTTAAGCAACTGCCTGTCTCTCAGTCGCTGATAATAGCTGGTTTCCAGTATTGAACTTGAAATGGCCAGATATAAAGATTAATAGCAGTTAGTTGCCCTTCTCAGAAACACTTCTTCAGTAATGACACCTGATGTATTATCATGATGAAACAAGCTGTTCTTCCTCAGCCAACCTGCCCACACATTTTTGGTTTAATTTCTGTCCATTTGTACACAAATCCATCTATATTCACACTGGATTATCATTGTTCAGGGCATGTTATGTTTTATTGTGCTTGTTTCACACAGGATTTGGTGGAATACTACAAGCAGCATTCATTGAAGGAGGGTTTCAGCAGTCTTGACACCACTCTGCAGGTTCCCTATAGAGCACTCTCCAATGGAAGCGTACCCAAAGCCATTACCAGGTCTGGCTCTGGTGAGTCTGCTTCACAAACATTCACATTTCCTTCCCTGAGACGGTGTATGACACATGCTACCGGATCAGATCTTGAGCCCGTTACAATTGAAAGTAATTCTAAGCTTTTGTTGAGACCTATTTGGGCTACAGTTTTGCTATAACTCTCCAGTTCAGATCAAGTAAAGTAAGTGTTTTCTCCTTTGGAAGTACTCTTGCTTGTAAAGCTTCTATCTGACCAAAACACTCAATGAAAATATATATTTCCAGTTTATCAAATAGAAGGAAAAGAACAAACTAAAGAAAGAGCCTGCTATATTGTGTTACTATAGAGCAGCTGATGTACGATACTGACTTCTCAGAACTGTAGAAAAATGTCCCACCTTACATTAAATAGTCATGATGGCAGAGCTTTTCCTTAGCACTGTATAATGAGCTTCCAGGACTCCCAGAGGAACAGTGTTGTAGGAAAGTCAGTAGCAGTTTTCCTTCTTAAGTCATCAACTTGGGTTGAACTAGACGAAGAATGTTTGCCATTGCTTTCTCAAACTAGTAATTTGTGCTTACTGTAGTTTAGTTCAGTGATATAAGATATCAAACATAACAAATATATATGTATATATATTGTCAAACTATTCTCATAAATTAGATTTATAATGAATATGTTTGTGTGCTGTATTGCAGTTCTCATTTATTCCAAAATGTAATTTATTGTCATCTATCATGTTTCTCTTCATTCATGGCAAATGATAAATTCCAAAGTGTTTGTGATTTACACCGTCAAATGATTCATTGCTGTCAATGTACATTAAAATTAAACATTTCTGACCAGTTGTCATGGAATTGTAGATGTTACCATTTCCTATTTTTAAATAACAAAATAAAATACAATAATGATTAAATATAACACAATAAATAGACCCAAAAAGGAATTATGTAATTTCGGTGGAGGTAGATTTTTGCTAAATCTGAACTTGATTCAAACAAGATAATCCAATTGTACAGAAAATACATTCATTTTTATTAAATAGTAAAAGAAACAAGTGATTTAACCAGTACTGACGCCGTGTGTCATTATTTTAGGTTGTCTGATTGATGCTATCTGCATATTATGTGGCAGACCCCCTGCATCTGGGTCAAACTCACATTCGATGTTATCTGGAAACACTTTCAGAATCCAATATGAGAAGCTCTGACAGAGTCAAAATTAAAGATGCACTCAGCAGTGTACTGCTAGAGTAATGCCACTGTGTTTAAGAAGTAATTATTGACTATAAGAGGAAAAGCAACATCCTTGATATCATCCTGCCGGCATTAACAGGCATGAATAAATGCACACGTATACTTAAATTCAACAAGTTCCTGCGTTATTATTGGTCCTCTGAGACAGAAGCAGATGCTCATTCACTCTGAGGAGGCATAGAATAGAATAGAATATACACTTTTATTAATCCCCAAGGGGAAATTAGTTCTCTGCATTTAACCCATCCTTAGTTATTAAGGAGCAGTGGGCTGCGGTGAAGCGCCCGGGAAGCAACTGGGGGGCCAGCTGCCTTGCTCAGGACACTTTCGAAACTGCTGGGGAGGCGAGGAGAACCCACAACCACACCCCTGTTGCATTGCCTCCTCAAAATGTGAAGGAGAAAGGTCTTGTTGAAGAAGTAGAGGAACAGAGGAAGATGCCGTTTAGGAATTGAGATTCTGAAAGAGAGACAGAGAACAGAGGTGTAAATGAGTGAAAGTGTGTTAAAAGAAAACGGTGTAAGAAAGGGAAAGAGTGAGATAAATCGGAGGTAGGGAGATAGTAAAGAAAATGAAAGAGGTAGAAATGGAGGTTACAAGGGAAAAGAAAATAGTCCCATTTAGGAAAGGCCCATCTGTGGCTTTTTGTCGAAGAGTTAATGGGTTATTTTCAACTAACCAAGGGTAAGATGAGAAGATTGATAGCAATCTCTATCTGTTCAGTAAATACAGAGCAACCTGTCCTATGTTAGCTTCGTGTAAAGACTGGAAACAGGAGGGAACAGTTAGCCTAGTTCTTTACCTCTAAAGCTCACAAAGATAATACTTTATCTCATTTATTTACGACAATGTATAGGATGACAAGTATTTCTTGGCTACGTCCATAGACCAAAGTTTTTATGGTAAACTCAGGAATCACCTCCTGGTTCTAGTGTCATATTTATAAGGTACAAACACAAGAGTGGTATCAATCAGTCATATTTCCAAAAATGTTGAACCATTTCTTTAAAAATGTGGCCAAACAGTCGGACAACATTATGAGAGATACAATACAAGCCCACTTGTAGATGATATCTAGCTGGTGCAGTCTTCTTTAAATTGCAATGCATTCCACATATACTTCCACCTTGAGTGAAAGTGTTTTTCCTAAACCTGATGAAATATGCAAAAACAGATGACGTGTTGATACAAGTGTGAATGGAGGTGAAGGAGAAACAGAGGGCTACAAATGGTAAGGGTGAGAGAAACAGAAGACAAAGGAGGGAGTGAGTGAGAAAGTGTGTGAAAGAAACAGAAAGGAGCCTCGGCAGAGAGGTCCCCGTTAGGGCCCGGTGCCCCGGGCAACTAGGAGCCTGCTCCTCCAAACGTCACACTCCGCATGCCACTCAGCTCCGAGATGGCTTCACAATCTTCCTGACAGGACATGACATTTCACTTGGGCTGGCGGCGGAGAAAGCGGTGTGACAGCCGCCCGCCGCTGACACACACCTGGGGGATACCCCTGGTCCAACTGAGGGACTTGCGGCTGTTTCCACAAAACTGTGGAAAGTTTGCAAATATAAATATGATCTGATGTAAAAGAGCAGAAAGCAGCTGGAGGTAAACTGGCTTAATTTAAAAAGAGGCGTACTTGGAAACAACCACAGCCGGCGCAGCAGAGGCAAGCCGGCGAACGGCGGAACAAAGTCAAAGTTAGCCTTTTGTGTCTGTTCGGATGTGGAATTCTGCTGCATCCTTGTCCCTCTGCCTCCTTCGGCAGAATCGGTCTCCCAGCGCATCAAGCTTCAAAGCAGCTCTGAAAGAGGGGTGTTTGTGTATCGCTGCCATTCTACCTTCTGTGAGAAAGGCTTGACAGATCCTCAATGCATTCTGGGATAGATTATTATTGCCTTAAGTTGTCTACCCCCATAGACAGACTCAGTGTGGGCACCACGTTCTCTGTCTGGTAAACAGCTTCCGTGGAAAGACAGATGTCATGCCAAAACAACAACAAAAACACACACACACACACACACACAATGGTTTGAATCCCAAAACAGACACTTCATAGCAAAGAAAACAATGCCAGGCTGAGCAAACGATCACAAGATGCAGAACTATTGAAAAACCCTCAAAACTTTGGAGTCATTTGTTTAGAGGAATCAAAACCAGCGTCTTTAATCTAGTCCGGCTGATTGCTTTCCATCTGTGTACGTGTGTGAATGTCATGGGTTGGAAAAAAATCTCTCACAATTTGTAGTAAAAAATTCCGTTGTCTTAAATGAATGAAAATAAGTGAATACGATGCGAAATCAGCCAAAATAAGATTTAAAAAATGCTGGACATTTAGAAAAAAGGACCATCAGCTGTCGTATCCACTGCTGGTTTGTGGTTGTATGTTCGGTACATGTTTATTTACACATGCACACACACAGTACCTACATACATCACTTTGTCGATACTGTGCATACTTCCAGCAGGTATGTGCACCGTTGTTTGATTGCCTTCTGCTCAGACACAGTTGACATGTACTGGCTTCCATTTACTTATCCCAGTGGGGGACAGAAAGAAGTCATGGAGCCACATAGTTCTGATGACAGCAGGTGGTTGTCTGAGTGTGAGCGTCTTCTGGCTCAATGCGATTTCATATGGAAGCAGAAGTAATTGGCTCTGCGGCGTGGATTGCCTTGTGAGGGCGCCGGGCTGTGCCCAAACGTATACTTACTCACATACGGCTGCTTTTGTTCGCTCAAAAGGTTGTTATAGCTGTGTAGTGCAGTATGATCAGGGGAAAGATTATAGAGGCTACACCACTATAGCCAAAGGGATGTAGACAGTTGAACACCTGATATCCAAAACCATGGGCATCAACATGCTGCTACATAATGCTAACATTCCCATCTCTTCTGGGGAGACTCTCCACAAGATTTAGAAACCTGGCTGCAGGGTTTTTGCTCCCATTCACTTAGTATTTTCTCAAATAAACGATGTATAGATGTTACGACAAGAGTCATTCCTTTCAATCGCCACCAATGCCCCACTAGAAGTGTGAATCAGTGTCTCTACAGAGACCCTCTGCTAGACCTTCTTCTGGTTTGGCTACGTTTGGGATGTTTTTCGGTTTCATTGTCATGTTGAGAAAGGAAAGGGCCCTTTCTCCGAACTGTTACCAAAATGGTTGGAAGTGCATTTTTGCTGCAATCCATTGAAAGTCGGCTCTAAATGCGTCTACTCTGTAAAACATAAAACAGCGAAATAATATTTGTGTTGCAACTCTCTGAGGATCACGAGTATCTACAGAGGACATACATTTATTATCACAGCGACGAGAAACAAAGTTAACATTTAAATTAACTTGAGAATCCTATGAGGAAATATTTCAGAAAATATAATTCAAGACATTTCAAGGATCTGCTATAACCCTTAAGAGAAGGAGAAAAGTGAACTACATCAGATTCTCGTAATGAAGTAATCAATATAATAGCAATGGAATTGACAGCAACAATTTTGTTCCAGTATGTTTCACAACACAAACTCTACATAAAACACAACTTAAAGCAAAGAATTCTGAAAAGATAATTCACTGTGCGCCATCATGTTGTTGTAACTTTAGGTGTGTTTATGCCACACAAAACTCGGGCTAGATAAATCTTGCCTGAGTTTCCCACTTGTAAGTCTTGATGACGTACCTCTGCACTATTCCGTGTCAGAGTCCCGAGTATCGAATGTGTTATATTGTCTGAAAATATCATGTCATGTTGTAGTATTAGGACTTTAATTGAACCTTTGAAAGTCCAAATAATGAAAAACGACACCAGACCAAAGTATGTGAACATTAGAATACTTTTGGACACATAAAGTAAGTTAAGTTTGTATGTTTACTACTCAATACCCACCTCCTATTGGTCAGTATTGAACATTGTCTGATGCTTCCACTATTTTTGTCCTCCTTTCTCTCTTCTCTCCTACCCTTACTTATTTTTTGCTTATTTTTCGCCAACTTTTCCGCTCTCTCTCTCTCTTTCTCTTTTACCCGTTTTTCATACTCTCTTTCTGTCAAACTTTTATTTACTTTGCTTATGTTCTCTCTTCTCCCACTATGGCCTGAACCCCCCGCCCCCCCTCCTTGAATCCACCCATCACTCGTTCTGTTTCTCTGTAGTTCCTCTTGGCGGCTGCAGCTTTGTTCCTCCCTCCTCCTCGCCTTTCTGGTCAGGTACAGGTTCATCTTTTCTCTTTGTCTCTCCCTTTTTGTATGCCCACATTTCCAGGTTTCAAAATGTCTTGTTTTTCCTGTCTCTGTTGTAGTCTAATGATTCCGTTTTTTGTCATATTGCACGGACCGTACGAGTTGCCATATGGGGGGAAAGTCATTCACGTCAGCCTCTTGTCAATCCAAATTGGAAATATTGTGAATATCTGAGAGCTCTGATGTCACCCACTATGTGAAAATAACAAAGCCACCTATCCTGGCATTTACATTTGACTTAAATTCATCAATTATCATGATCACTTTAGCAAATTAAAAGTGGTCATATACTTTAGTTTGTTCACTTTTTTTATTACCACAACAAATATGCATAAACAAAATAAAAATGGCAAATTTAAACTGTACATTTTTAAATAGGTGCAACTATAAAGCTAACAATGTCAGTAAATACTCCAACATTGGACTAGTGGGCGTTCTTCTCATTTTTACAGCGTACAGGATTTTCAGCACAATAGTCCATGAGGATATCTTTGTCCGCGTCTGCCTCTGTGTGCATACGCATATACATGCATGCATGTCTGTGTGGGCTTGAGCTTCTGTGTTGGCATGATGTGGCCTGTGTGTATTTGAGGGAGAAGGTGTATTCCTTTCATCCAGCATATCTTCCCAGCTGTGTCACCTGCTGTAGTTTTCACAGATAAGGTAAACAAACCGAGGCACACCTGTGCCCCCGAGTGATATATGTGTAAAAATAACCTTGTACAACCTGATAAGTGCTGTGTTGCCTTTAATGGGATCAGTACATGACTATGATAACCCATGACCTGTCTAATCTACAGTGCATTTGTCACTGCCAAGCTGGGCAGCTCTCTATATTTCTCCCTCATCAATGACTGGTTTTGCTTTCACACTCAGTATGAATCCGGCCCTGGAGTCACGGTTCTTTGCTTCCTTACGATCCTCAAGAGATAGTCATAGTCAATTTACTGTGGACCTATAAGAAATGTGCTTTATGTCACTGTGACGTTAACCTTGGAAAAACTACAAACATGCAAAGTAATATAATGGTAATATACTTTCTGAAGGTAAAGAAACAAAGTTTCCTTGAGCTGAGTTTGCCCCGTAATATTCCTTGGAGTCCCAAAAAGCTTATTTGTATTTTGTTGGTAGTTTGGTATTGACCTTGACATTTTACTTGTCAAAGTTGTATACAAATGTTAAAATAAACTCAGTTTGAGGAAAAGTTTCCAGTTAGTCAGCATCAGCCTTATCCTTCCCCTAAGGTGGCTAACCAAAGAGCATCTATAAACTGTACTTTTAGATTAGATTCAGATTAGACTGTTGTATTGAGCTTGTCTCTTTGATTTTGTGAATGTCCTAGTTATTGGTTATTGGTGGACCAATGAGAGGGGAGAGCTGTATAATCCCAGCCCCCGAGACAATATAGTTCTCATCCATTTGTCGTTAAAAAGTTCACTACACTGAGATATTCTCAAAATCTTTGTGAAATTATGTGAAGATTTTTCTCAAAAATGAGACAAGATGTCTCTGTCTCAGTGTTTTCTCCCAGGCTGGTGGGTGTTGCAGTTGCACGTTATGACTTCTGCTCCAGAGACACACGGGAGCTCTCCCTGCTGCAAGGAGACATGATCAGGATCTACACCAAAATGTCCAATGGGTGGTGGAAGGGCGAGATCGACGGCAGGGTAGGTCTGCTGTCGGATCCTGTCACTGTTCAAATTGTATTTATTTGATCTGCACTTTGGTGTTTTGTGGCATCTGTGCTCTTACCAAATACAGTAGTAGCTATTGTAGAATTTATTTACACATGTATTCCATGTAATCATGCTGTGTGGTGTCATATTGTTCTTCTGTTAGTTAATTTTTTTTAAAGTGATTAATTTCTACAGTCTTAGAGCTAAAAGCAAGGGTTGGTTATGTTCTTTAATTAAATTTTTTGTTGCCATATTTGATGAAATTTTCATTACATCCAGACGGCAATCAATATTTCAAATGTTCTTTGTTACATTGATTGAGAGAATTTTGAAGGAGTGGTTTTGGTGGAGCTAGTGCTGTTGGCTACTTCTCTTGGAAAAGTTTTAACACTCGGCTTGGTTTATTTGTTTTACTGTACTCTTACTGTTTTCTCAAGATTACCAACCTGACATGACAAATATATGTCCTGCCCAATATATGTGATGCTCCCTGAACTGTATCCTGTTTTGTTGCCTCTCAGATGGGCTGGTTCCCTTCAACCTACGTGGAAGAGGAGGAATGACTTTGTGGGATGAACGACTATTCAGCGTCCATTCGAAGCCGATCTCCTCCGGCGACTGCCATGCTGCTCGGCCGCTCTCTGTGCCCTGCAAATCTGATCTCTTTGATGAAAACCCAAAGACTCAAGACTAAAGAGGAAGCGGCGATACCCTCAAACACCTCCTCCTGCCCTCTGACAGACTCTCACACAGAACAGATGTCAAATTACAGATTCCAGGAGCGTCAAGCCATATCTCGCCTCCACGTGGCCCGTCTGCCCCCGCGGCACCATGGGAAGAGCGCGTGCCGTACCCTGATAACCCTACACCCACCCTTTCTGCTCACCTTGTCTTATTATTGATGACTCCATTGGCTGGTGTGAGACTCACCTTCACTGTCATCGTGTTTCAATACCAGGAAGGCTCAGTCACCCAACTGGAACACAGATCCTGCTGACAGCGCACCAACCAGGTACCGCTCCAAATGGAAACGCAAGAGCTGAGGAGCTTTGACCGTGGTTGGAACATGGCCCTCTCGGCTGTTCAGGTGTTTGTACTCAACTTTCTGTCGAAGACTTTTATTTTTAACAGTTTCAATCACTGGACGGATTTAAACTACGTGATATTTAAATACAATCGCTGAAACGATTCAACGCTGTTTGAACAAGAGGGTTTCAGTTCCACAGCGCGACGGATGGATCTGTCATGCGGTGTGTTTGCAACTTAATGACTATTAGTCTTGTGGAGCCAGAAGTGATTTGGTCATATCATTACAGAACAAGACATCTTCAGCCAAAGTAGTTGTGAAATAATGTTGTGGAACGTGTTTGACTCCATCGATGATAAAGATGTATCTCCAAGCTTTGATTCCTATCTTGTTATCATTTCTTCACCAGTTCAACTTTTAGAAGCTTTCTCCACAGTAAAAATGTAAAAAACCAATGCATACTCTTCATTCTTCCATTGTTCTTTCCAACTCAAATGTAGAGCAATAGTTTAACACTTTGCAATTCACATATGTGCTCTCTTTGCAAAAGTTTGATAGCACTGTCTTTTCAACATGTAGCTTATAAAGACATAAAGCAGGGGGACTACTAGCCTGGATCTGTATGAAGGTAACACAATGCTACCAGCACCTTTACAGCTAACACATTACAATGTTAGTTCAATACATTGAACAACTAAAGTGTTGATTTTATTTGGGATTATTTGGGACAATTTCAGTGACTTCCTGGAGACTTTCTGGCAACCTCACAGCAAATTCCAAGACTCCAGGAATGATTGATATTTAGAGGTGACGGTAGGTCTGGATGCTAAACTCAACCAGGGATGTAAGCTATTTATTACATTTTCTCTTGTTCCTGTAACACAAGTTGGGTGTATTGTGCACTGTTTAAAAACAATAGTATACATATATTATTGTATATATATATATATATATTATATATCGGTCCTTCTGTGTGGAGTTTGCATGTTCTCCCCGTGGCAGCGTGGGTTCCCTCCGGCTTCCTCCTGCAGTCCAAAGACATGCAGGTTAATTGAACTCTAAATTGCCCATAGGTGTGAATGTGAGCATGAATGGTTGTCTGTCTCTATGTGAGCTCTGAGATGGACTGGTGACCTGTCCAGGGTGAACCCTGCCTTCGCCCATTGTCAGCTGTAATCGGCTACAGCGACCCGCGACCCTAAACAAAAGGATAAGCGGTTCGGATAATGGAATGGAATTTATATACTGTATATATATATATATATATATAATTTAGAATGATTCAATATATATATATATATAAATATAATAATTCTAAATTAGTTTTATTTATTTTAAGTATTGTACTTTACTACATTTCTAGTAGCATCCCGTACAGAGTGAAAACCAATGAATCCATTAGCTGAGCAGTTTGAGAAAGGTGCAGAATGATTCATTAGGGTTTAGTAGGATTGTACCTCTGTTAATGAAAATTATTGGAAAAAATGTTGCTTCTTACTTAATTAATCCCCACCCGGTCAGCACGCTAAGTGACCAAAATGCAACACATCTTCAGACAGCGGTGCTTGTGGAGTGCAGTGAGGCTATGCACTGAAATAGGTGACTGTATTGATTGCCTAATCGCTGTAGACAAGGAGATGTCTCTAGGAAAAGAGCTTGTTATGGTCACAAGGGCTCTGTGGTGTGATGAGTACATGTTGACCTGCTCATGCACTGTATTTAATTTAATGTTGTTATAAATAATGGGTATTTGCTACAGCTATAGCCTACATGTCTGTCATCACTGACTTTCCAACCATAACCACATTTTGGAATTGTAATGCAGTTTCCTTAGCTAGCCTACTTTTTTTTATTTGAGTAAAATATCTAGTGAAAGTGCTTGTCTAATCTTACTTGAGTAAAATATTCTAATACGTTCCATCTCCGAACAAACTAACTGGCTGATGTCTGTAGCTCCGTATTTCATGGACAAACACATCTTATTGAACTCTGCCAAGAAGGCACTACAAATACAGGTGGCCTCATTATTACTGTTAGTGAATAGAATCAACCATCAAAAGGAAGAAGGAACACACACTTGGATGATATTTCACATCGATCCTATTTAATGGCACTTAAAGGAAAATGAGGCTCAGTTCTAATGTTTGGCTTCACACATGTGAAATCACCAGAGTAAACATATCCACAAAGGCAATAACCAAGCCAAATACTTATGTAAAGGGCATGTGTGTGGGGTAGATTGTCTAATTGGCGTTATAGGTCAATACTTTACTGTGTGCTGCATCATCTTTTGACCATTCACTGGAGTAATTCAATACAATTCAGTTTATTTTGTTGAGCCCAAAATCACAACTTACAAATCTGCCTCAGAGGGCTTTACAATCAGTGCACATACGACATCCCTGTCCCAGGTCCTCACATCGGATCAGGAACAAAAGGGAAGAAAACTTCAGGAGAGCAACAGAGGAGGATCCCTCTCCAGGATGGACTGAAGCAATAGATGGCATGTCTACAGAAGGAAGCGTTACAGAGTTACAGCACATTCAATGAATAAATGTATGAATAATGAGTAGTAGGCATGGACCATGATCCAGACCTCCACTATCCATTAAACAGAAGTTTGAGCCGGGCCCTTGAGGCAGGAGGCACAAAGAAGCTTCAGACACAACCAGCTCCAATGGACCCTATGAGGCGATAAGGAACAAAGACACCGGGGGAGAAGTAGAGTTAATATTGTGCGATGGAGAGACGTGAATTTGTCTATAAGGAGAGAGAGAAGAGGAGAGAGGTGCTCAGTGTATCCTAAAACGTCCCCCAGCAGCCTATACGCCTAAATCAGCATACTTGGGGGCTGGACCAGGTGAACCTGATTCAGCCCGAACTATAAGCTCTATTTAAGAGGAAAGTTTTTTTTAAGTCTACTCTTAAATGTGGTGACTGTGTCTGCCTTCCGGACTGAAGGTGGAAGCGGGTTCCATAAAAGAGGAGCTTGATAACTGAAGGCTCTGGCTCCGATCCTACTTTTTAAGACCACAAGTAGACCCGCATTTAGTGATCGCAGCTCTCTAGTGGGGCAATATGGTACTACATGTTCCGTAAGATATGATGGTGCATCGTCAAGGCTTTGTAGGCAATGAGAAGAATTTGAAAATGTGATTCTTGATTCTTGCAGAGCCGATGCAGAGCGTAACCAGAGAGACATTTTACATTCCACAGATTTTGCCTTCACCTCAACTCTTTTCTTTTTTTTGTGGGGGGGCTTTCAGAATGAATGATTCAAGTGTGATGTAACAGCTGTTCACTGTAGAGTAAGGTAGCACAAGGGCGTTAAGTGAAACCGTTTTCCTTCAAACGTTAACATCCTGCTATTCATGTGTGTGACATCAATATGTAATAACAGCGTACTCTTTGAATGGTATTTCGAAAATGTGCTTGGCTATTTCCCCTCAGACCCATGTTACATTGCAGGAGCAAAGGCTTTGTGCTCGCATCTCAAATCATAGTTGTGTCTGTCAGAGTTGTTGAGATGCAGTGGAGAGCTGGCACCGCTCAAATGATGGTGAAACAATCAGAACAGAATTGATAACCACCAGAAAGCAGTTGTGGTACAAGAAAATGTAAACTCTATGAAGCGCTTTTTTTACTTTTTAAAATGTTTACGATTAAAATGGGAAACTGACACCCCCTTTCACCACAATTCTGACACATTTCACTAATTAAAACGCTACACCACCAATGCTTACATATGCAATAGTCTGTAACTTAGAGGAAGAGTGGGTGATCAACTCATCGGATTATCGACGGTTTGATTCCTGGCTCCTTGCGTCCTCATGTTGAAGTGTCCTTGTGCAAGATACTGATCAAATTACTACCCGAGGTAGTGCCATTGGTCTGTGAGTGAGCATGACTGTGCCTTAGTTTAGACAAAGGGCCATGCAGGTGGAGCTCTCACATTCATCTCTCATTAGTCAGGCGACGGGAAAAAAAAAATGTTTTTCAATCTGCGTGTAATAATTTCTGCTTTTGTGAATCAAGTCTTGAGGCTTTTCTCGCTGATCCTCTTCTGTTGCTTGAGAACAGCTCAACTAAAATTGGGTAGCAGTTCCAATCTCACCTCATGCCAGAAGTAATTTTCGATCTGAAAGAGGTAAGAGTTTTTGATGGATTTGTTTCATGCATTAGTTCCTCTCTTATCTCATGCTGAAATACAGAATATTAGTTAGAGGTGTGGCAATGAACATGTTTTAAAACAGCACGTTTCATTACACATAAGCCATAACCATAAGCCTTGGAGAATAGTAATGATAATCTTGCAAATAGAGCGTTAAAGTAGTCTAACCCCCTTGAGATGCATACATGATCAGTTTTTGAGAAGGCAGTTTGAAATACGAATGCTCTAAATTTTAACATTGAGTTTTTCTGGTGATATTGGGAATGTGAATTCCAAAATTAGGATCGGTAATCAAAATAATGCCACGGTCTCTGATTGGCTCCCCTGTGTTTTTAGAGACAACAATGCCAAGTGTGAATTCTTTTCTTTAGGCCTGTTTCTGTATTTTTCGTATTTCCATTAACAGTGTGAAGTGAGAATTTAAATTCTACAATCGTGATTTGTCCTGATCAGTTTGGAGGGAATTTTCACACCTGTTGAGGATTAAATAAACTCACCAGCAGTAATAGAGCTTTATCAAAATCTGGTTTGATTAGATTGGAACTAACATGCAATTTGTTCTCGGCCTGTTCATTTTCTACCTGTGAGGCGAGACTACTGACTACTTGGATCCTGCTAAGTATCTTCTTTAAACTAGTTTTATCTGCTAAAGTTACTGTTGTATTTGTTGTCTAAAGCTGCTAGATTGTTAGTCTGTCCTGTTTTAAGGAGTTGTTTTGGTAGAGAGGTGTGTCCTGTGTTCCGACACCTGAATCTTCACTGATTGGACGAGCGATCGTCACCTGGTTTCTATTGAGTGTCATTTGAATACCAAAAGCCAAGGCGCGGTGTCCATGCGGCTGTAGGTAAGTGGCACTAACTTGGGCTCATAACCGGTGGGGTTTTCGCGTCAGCTGTAGCGTAAGCGTGACTCATCGGACGAAAGACTGAGGACAAAGACATAGGAGTCTTCCGTTGGAGTCTTCGGGTGGCTGAGTATTTCCCCATTTTTTTAATATGTGTGTCTTTTCCATACTTGTGCGTATCTCTACTCGTAGTTACTATAGGACTCGCTCATTCATGTACCGGAACCCCTCCTCTGTTATCCTTCCTACCCGTTCTACTCACACCCAGCACCTGGTCACAGGAGGCCTCTGGAACTGTCAGTCAGCCAACCGCAAGGCCGACTTCATCTCTGGCTTTGCTGTGGAGCAGTCGCTTGACTTCCTGGCTCTCACTGAGACCTGGATCACAGCAGACAACACGTCTACCCGGCTGCTCTCTCCTCTGCCTTCTCCTTTAGCCACACACCCAGACCCTCTGGTCGGGTGGAGGTATGTTTACTCATCTCACCCACATGGTGTTTCTGTCCCTACCCGCTTCCACTCTTTATCCCACTGACTTTTGAGTTTCATGCGGTGACCGTTACTCATCCGGTTCAACTTCACATTGTTGTTCTCACCGTCCCCTGGTTCTTTGGGAGATTTCTTGGGCGAGCTAGGGCTCCTATCGAACTTCAGAACACGGCCCCCCGCTCATCCTTCTGGGTGACTTTAACATCCAGACAGAGAAGTCATGTGATCTCTTACTCTTACTGTCTTCCTTTAACCTCTCACTCAGTCCCTCCCCTCCTACTCACAAAGCCGGCAACCACCTTGACTACATTTTCACAAGAAACTGCTCTACCTCTAACCTCACTGTGACTCCTCTCCATGTCTCTGACCACTTCTTCATCTCTTACTCTCTCGCTCTCTGGTACTGACAACCCACCCATATCTACAGACTCTGCACCTGTACGCCGCAACATTCGCACCCTCTGCCCCTCCTCTCTGGCCTCCTCTGTCCTATCTGCTCTCCCCTCAACTGACTGCTTCTCACTCATGCATCCTAACTCTGCCGCAGACACTCTCCTCTCTTCCCTGTCTTCATCTCTTGATTCTCTTTGTCCTTTTAAGACACGACCGTTCGAAATCCTCTCCGGCTCCGTGGTTGTCGGACTCGGCTCGGTGCGCAGAGAGCCACCCTGCGGCGGGGAAAGAAAATGGCGAAATCGAATCAAGCGGAAGACTTGCTCTTCTATCAATCTCCTCTCCTCTTTCTCTTCCTCTATCTCTGCAGCCAAAAGCTCGTTCTACCTGACCAAAATTCAGTCTTCCTTCTCTAACTCCAAAACTCTTCTCTATCTTTTCCAACCTCCTTGATCCCCCTGTCCCCCTCCTCCTTCCACCCTTTTGCCGAGCCACTTTGTCGACTACTTTACAAACAAGATAGACGACATACGCCCTCCTTTACAAATCCATCTTCTATCACCTCACCAACACTAACTTCTTCATCCCCTCCCCTCTTCCTCTTTCACCTTGTCTCCCAATCAAGTTCTTAGCTTGGTGACCTCCGCCCGACCGACCACCTGCGCCTTGACCCCGTCCGTCTCCCATTCTCCAGGCTATTGCTCCTGACCTTCTGACCTTCCTCACCCATCTTATTAACAGCTCCCTCTCAACTGGCTGTTTCCTAACTCTCTGAAGGAGGCGAGAGTCAACCCTCTCCTGAAGAAACCCACGCTCGGCCGCTGAGTCAGCAACTACAGACCGGTCTCTCTTCTTCCTTTCTCTCCAAAACTCTGGAGCGAGCTATCTTGAGCCAAGTGTCCTCCTATCTCCACAGTAACAACCTTCTTGACCCTCACCAGTCTGGATTCAAGGCCGGCCACTCGACAGAGACGGCCCTCCTTGCTGTCTCTGAGCAGCTTCACACTGCTAGAGCAGCCTCTCTCCTCTGTCCTTATCCTTCTCGACCTTTCTGCAGCATTTGACACCGTGAACCACCAGATCCTGATCTCTTCTCTTCAGGACCTGGGGATCTCAGGCACTGCACTCGCTCTTTTCTCTTCCTACCTTAAAGACCGCACCTACCGGGTAACTTGGAGAGGATCTGTGTCTGATCCTTGTCCTCTCACTACTGGGGTTCCTCAAGGCTCCGTCTGGGTCCCTCCTCTTCTCTCTGTACACAAATTCTCTCGGCTCTGTCATTCGCTCGCATGGCTTCTCCTAGCATAGCTATGGTGATGACACCCAACTGATCTTCTCGTTTCCACCGTCCGAACACAGGTGGCGGCACGAATCTCTGCCTGTCTGACTGACATCTCTCAGTGGATGTCTGCTCACCACCTGAAGATCAACCCTGACAAGACTGAGCTACTATTCCTTCCAGGAAAGGCTCCCCACCCACGACCTGACTATCACCTTCAACAGCTCTGTGTTGGCCCCTACCCGACTGCCAGGAACCTCGGGTGACACTCGACAGTCAACTCTCCCTGACGGCCAACATCGCTGCGACGTCCTGTAGGTACATGCTGCACAACATCAGGAGAATACGCCTCTTCTTACTCAGAAGGCGGCGCAGGTTCTGATCCAGGCTCTGGTCATTTCACGCCGACTACTGCAACTCCCTCCTGGCTGGTCTACCTGCTAAGGCCATCTGACCCCTGCAGCTCATCCAGAATGCAGCAGCTCGACTGGTCTTCAGCCTCCCGAAATTCACCCACACCACTCCGCTCCTCCGCCTCTCCACTGGTTACCGTGGCTGCTCGCATCCGCTTCAAAACACTGGTCCTGGCGCATCGCGCTCTAGAGGATCGGGCCCCGCTACATCCGGGATATGGTCACACCGCACCTCGCATACCCCGCACGTTGCCCCTGCAACAGCCAATCGACTTGTGACTACTGCACCTCGAGCTAATCACTCGAAATCCAGACTGTTTGCTGTCCTGGCTCCTCAGTGGTGGAACGAGCTCCCCACTGACATCAGGACAGCAGAAAGTCTCTACATCTTCCGTCGGAGACTGAAAACACACCTTTTCCGACTATATCTGGATTAAAACACAGATTAGCACTTCAGTGGCACTTAGATAGCACTTACTTATGGTACTTTTGTAGTTCGACTATGTTGAGGAAATGTTACTTCCTGTATTCTTGTTGTTCTTAGTTTGTACTCTAGGTTGAAATGCACTTATTGTAAGTCGCTTTGGATAAAAGCGTCTGCTAAATGACATGTAATGTAATGTAATGACAGCATTGTTTGACTAGAAGCTGTTTTTTCTTCTTCTTCAGACTGCCAAAGATAACTTCTATCCAGCTTCACCTACAACGTCAGCAAGTATTTTTGTGTTGTCATAATATTCTCCATCTGATAGAAAGTGTGTTGGAATACAGCTAAGAATCCTTTGAGCCATTTATATTCTTAGTTTGACAATTTATGTTTTTGTTCCTGCAGTGTTCTGCTGCTCTGGACCTGGTTTGTTCATCAGTGCAGCTCGACATGTGTTACCTTTTGCTCCGTAGCCTCTCTAATGACCAAGCTCAGCAGAGGGAGGGCTCTGCTGCGCTAACAGTAAACCTCTCGCCACAAAGAGGCAGAAAGAATGGCTCCCTTTAAACCCTTCCTCTCTTTAATCTGCCTGTTCCTGTCTTAGTCAAAGCGATGAAAGACAACGACAGAGAAGTTGGACAGCATCCAGAGAGAGAGAGAGAGAGATGTCAGCTAATGATGCTGAGAGAGAGAGAGAGAGAGAGAGAGAGAGAGAGGTACAAGGTTGCATGGAGTATATAAAGGGCAGGGAGGAAGAGGATGGTGTGTAGGGGTTTGTGTGTGGATGTGAGAGGGAGAGACAAAAGGCAGACAGACAGAGGGGAGGAAGCCATGCATCATCTTCATCTGTCTGAATGATCTCCTTAACCCCGAGCCTTTGCCAGTCAGCCCCTCTGGATCTCTATTTGGGGTTTAAACAGGGATTTAGCAGAAGCTGAAGCTCCCCTCAAATACGGTGAGCTCCCAGTTCCTCTGAAAAGAGCTCGGCTCTCCAAAAGACTTTATCTCGAGGATTTATATTCAACTGCTGACTTGTGACCATCAACCTTTATAAAATCATAAAACTACAACTTCAGAGAAGAATGTATAGAGTAAATATATCCCATAGAAGCTGTTGTAGCTGACACTTACTATTTAATTGCCATATGGTGCGATTAAAATTAGGATTTGACTTGAAGGGAGACTTAACCGAATAAAAATCTGCAGAACCTTTCAGATTCATCTCATCTCGCATTTCCTGCTGCCGTCATCGGTCCAAGTGGATTTATTTTAACCATGAAGACAATCTTTTGTTTAAAGTGTTAACCCAATCCTAGTCAAGCTTTTGTTCAAAGAGGAGAGATTATTTGGAAATGTATACAGTATTACTTTAGATGGCAACATTTTTAGACTCCATCATCATGAAGCGCCTTCATACAATTCAAACTTCTAAAGATTCCTTCAGGGCTCTGGTGGTTGGGTGTGTCTGGTGTGCAGAGGATCACCAAGATATTTCAAGCGCAGCATCCAATGATGGATTGGCTCATGGAATTTAGGAAGAATGATGAGAGAATAATGAGAGAATGTTTAAATGAGAGGAGCTCTGTAAAGCTGGAACATAAGGTTGTATGTGGCTGAAAAAGCAGAAATTCAATTAGAGAAAAGATCTTTCTCGCTGAACTCCAAAGCATCATTAGCTGACACATCTCAACTGTATATCAGCAATATGGGTGGAAGATCAGATCATTTTTTGGAAAAGTCTTATGAGTCATTCTGGAACCAGCTGGGTTTTTATTTGGAATGAGAGCTTTCATCTAGTGCAACCAGCAGGTCGAATGCATCAAAAACACAGTGAAGCATATTGGCATCTGCTCCATGCCTTGGCACGCTATTTGGAATATGAAACACCTGAGAAACCTTCCCTGAGCCACCATCACAACCAGGTTGGGGGGCGACTGTCGGTCAGTGGTTAGCAGGTCTCTATTTCAATCAGGGGGGTTGCCGGTCCGATCCCCGCCCCAGTCGATGTTTCCTTGAGCAAGACACTTAACCCTGAAATGCTCCCTGTAGCTGTGTCTACGGTGTATGAATGTAACATCGTAAGTCGCTTTGGAACATTTCATGTTCTCCAATACTTTGGTTTACAGTATAAATATCTGCAAAGATGTGTTTAGTAAATATTAGCAAGCTAAAACAATAAACTAATATGGTTCACATTACTTGATATCTGCATTCTGGCATGCTGCTTTTAGCGCTGTGGTCTTCTCATTAATAGAAATACAATACAAATAATAATGTCCAAGAATTGAAATGAGTTTATCTCGAGAAAGAAAAGAAATGAGGGTGAGAAGGTATGGACGAGACCTCCCTCCTCGCCTGGATAGTGTTGCTAAGTCGCTGTGAGAGCTCAATCAGTGCTACCCGGCAATTAAGATCTCACAGATCAAAGCAGTCTAAATGAGCTGATCCTCAGTGGGCCGCTGCTCTCTTCTCCTCCGTCTATCTCTCCATTACCCTGGTTACTTCCTTAAGACTCGTGGCTCCATGGGCTGACTGCGCTTTGATGCTTGACAGCAGCGGGTCTGCTAAATGTAAAATGGCGAATAAATGCGCATTAATGGGTAACACTTTCATATCCTTTTTGCCAATTTGCACAGTCTGGGGAGCATGTTTTTAAAGGTCTTAAGACATAATTGGTGATCATGAATCTTTAGCTCCTCGGTCTGATGCCCACATGCAGCGCAGCGGAGAGCAGAAGTCTTAAACACAAACTTATGAATAGCAAATCGCCAGAAAGGCATCGTTTGCACAACATTTTATGACGAGCATTACTCATACATCCAGCATTAAAGCTTGGTGCAACAAGCCCCTTGTGAGTGTGGCGAGGTGGAACCAGCTCTGGCGTGAAGCCGAGTGACAGCTTTAAGGTCAATCGTTGTTCAAAGGAGCGTGACGCCGCTAGCTTCTTAGCAGCTCGGCCATTATCATAGAAAAAGCAGAGCATCTGCCTGTGACTCCCGTGGACAGGTTTAACGAGGTGGCGCCGCTCGTCATGGGGGCCGCTTTGGCAGGTCCTGTTGGTCTCTCGCCCCTCCTGCTGCGTCTCGCTCCCCCCTCGGTCTCCCTCTGTTTCTCCATTCCCTTCCAGGTTTTGCCAAACAGGAGCGGCCTCTTTCCATCAGGGAACCATTGTTTCATGGTGGACTTCTGGGATGTAGGCTTCTGTCTCCCCTCCTTTTATATGTTGCCACTTTAACTTGATTCTCTTTGTTTTCGTGTGCCCGTCCTCTGCCTCTAAACTCCCGCTCCTTGTGTCCCCGTCAGTCTGTATTTCTGACTATCTTTTCCGTGTGTGTCGTTCTTCTCGAACTGCCTCCTTGTACCAGCTCTTTGCTTTAGGATTGTCTGCCACCACTACCACCTGTGCCTCTCTTTCTTCTAATACACGAGACAACAGTCCTTAGATGAACCAATACCATAGCCAACACTGGTTTGCGACAAATGTGGAACAAATACTCTTTGTAAAAGTACCATTCTTGTAAAATATTGTCAGAATGTAGCAGATTTGCAGCAATAATGGTAATTATCTACATTTTTTATTTTATTTTGAGATATCCCTTTCTGCTGCCTCCCTGTGACTCACATGGGTGACTCACAGGAAATGGTCCCTATGAAAACGGCGTTATGAACTGGACTACCTGCTGACATAATCTGTGAAGGTAAGCATTCTGTCTGCTGCACTTTGACAACTTCCTCTGTTGCCTTCGGTGCTGCATCATTTGACTCGTGTCCTCCTGCAGTCACTGACATACATACATAACAATGGGTGCACGTATTCTATTTTGATGTGCGTCTGTGTTTGCTGCCCTAAAAAAAATAATTCTACACTTATGTGTTGCACTTATTTTTTCGCTTAACAACCACAATTCACTTTCACCAAGATTGTTTTTTTATTGCAGCTTGCTGTTTACATTTTGATTTAGTACAATGTTAAGTACAACTTACTCGAGTCTAAACTGAAATACTGCTGGTACTCAGGGTGCGGCCCTTTAAAGAAAAACTAACTTGTCTGATGCCTACTTTTAAATATATTGTCATGCAAAAAAAACAACGAAATGTAAAAGTTTGTCGATTTCTAGGAGTCAACCTGTCGAGAAATTGATATCAGTCTCTGTGTGCAGTTTTTATTTATACATTCTATAGGTATGCCATTTTTGTCTACGATGCAAACCAGGGACCAACACAAACCCCACATCCCTCTAAGCATGCGGAGAAAAAAACGAGGATAAACCGTTTTCATCCAAGCTCTGAGAACTCTGGAACAGACTGTGAATGGTATCTTTTATTTATGGACGGTACCGGCGTGATACATGAATAATTTCTTCAACAGGGTGTCGAGGTCTTGCATTGCCAATCCCTGTTGTGGCTGATTTGCAATTTAGGTGTGGCACTGAAGGCCAGAAGTGCTGGATTTGGCATTGAGGAAAAAAAAGACAAGAGCTGTGGTCGTGTGTGACACTGAATAGGATTACCATCTGCATCCGAAGAGCCGATTGCTGCTCTAGATTGTATTGAAATGAGGGGACATCAGATTGGTCTATGGTCGTGACAAGAATGCAGATTTTTTAAAATAGTTTTCGCTCAGTGCCTCTAAACATTCCTGCTGAAAGAGATCTATGCATTACAGATAAATAATTGAAATTCCAGATTTTTTGCATTAATTGACGTAGAGATTATTTGACATGAACCCACATCGAGTTCATCCCACCCTACAAAAGGTTTATGGTAGAATTCCTCACCGATAAAAGGAATGTTTAAAACAAAATAGATGACCTGTACCTTATGGAAAAAATAGCAAGACTGACGCAGAAGTTCTGACACTTTTGTTGCCATTGTAATATTTTTCTGAATCGAAATGCAATATATTTTGACTTTACTTAAAAAATTAAAAATGTCATATATATATTTCTTTAAATAAAAAATAGCAGACGAAGAAAGAAATGGTCAAATCACATGATTCATAATGAATCACCCTATTTCTTCTGGTATTCTCAGATGCATTGTGCTTTCATGTTGACTAGAAGGTGTGTTGCCGCTGTCCTTGGTATTGGAACACAACGGACACAATTTCTGTATTGTATATATTGACCTCTGCCTAGTTGAAGCATCGAATATGGTCCAATATTCCTCACTTAACCTTCAAAATCTGGACAGCCTTACATCTTTCTTGAGCTAATGGTTGATGGCGTGAAAGCATTGCTTCCTGCTTAGTCATTTCCAAGAACTCTGAAAGAGCAGTGGGGAGAAAGAAAGGTATTTCCATTATGTCCCATCAGAGGCAGCTTAACCTCCTCTTTGTTCAGCCTATTGATTCTAGTGTACTCTGGCTCTGTGTGCCAAGTCAGTGAACCACCCACTAGCTGTCCTTGCGACGTCAGTGATGTGAATAGGAGTTTGATAAAGCCACAGATGTCATGCTGCTCTCACCCCTCCATAACTGCCATTACTGATGTGTTGCCACATAAATGTAGTCGATACAATTTCTTCCACTGTAGCCGACACATTGATTAAGATGGAGAGATGTTGGTGAGTTATTGTGCCTGTATGTACAAATACAAGCCAATCAGGTGCACTGTGGCATTATGTTAGTGCATCAGGTGGTCTCACATGTAACCTCTTTTTACTTTATACAATCTAATATGATTAAATCCATATGTTCGTTTTCATTATTTCTAGTTATGTCCTTATATACAACAATATGAAAACTGTTGGACAGTGGTGTGGTGGTGGCTGGGGACTTTAATAGGGCAAACCTAAAAAAAGTCATGCCGAACTTTCACCAGCACATTACGTGTGCTACCAGAGGGGAAAGAACGTTGGACCACTGCTATACGCCATTCAAGAGAGGCTACAAGGCTGTCTCTCTCCCTCCGTTCGGCAAATCAGACCATGCCGCCATTTTTCTGCTTCCGGAAAAGATCGCGCTGAAGCGGTAGTGAGGGAACGAAAGCGGTGGTCTGACCAATCAGAGGCTGAGCTACAGGGCGCTCTGCGTGTCGACTGACGGGACATGATCCAATCCAGTTCCAGTGACGTCAGCGGTTTCTTGAGTAGCAATGAGCCTCATAGCGGACACCATCGTCCCCACGGTAAAAGTTAGGGTCTTTCCTAACCAAAAGCCGTGGGTTGATAGATCCATCCGTGAAGCTGTGAACGCCCGTGCTGCTGCTAATAACGGTCTTGTATATCAACATGGACGCACAAGGCAGCGCCGTGCTGCTGCTATATCTCCGGTTGTTGTGTCCGGCATGGGGACGAGTACAGGCGGTCTATGGACTGAGGAGGGCGGTGAAGGAGGCCAAGAGGAGTGGAATCACAGATGGAGCAGCGCGACACACGCCTATGGCAGGGGGCAGGGCCGGACTATCACAGACTACCAGAGCAGACCCGCTAATGGTGAGTGCCGACGCATCCCTAGCGCGACCTGAACTCATTTTATGCACGGTTTGAGGCTAGCAACAGCAGCGCTCGGCCCGGGCAACAACACAACAAAGCGTGGCGGTGAGTTCGTCGAGAGATCACACAGCGCTGCTCGCCCGCTAACAACACACCGTTAGCGTGCGGCGTGTGAGTTCTACCGCTGAGGATGACTCTCTGTGACCGAGCACAGTGTGAGGAGGGCTCTGTTGAGGTGAACACCAGGAAAGCTGCAGGTCCAGATGGCATATCTGGGCGGTACTGAAGACTGCTGGGCGGTACTGAACCAGCTAGCTCCAGTGTTCACCACAATATTCAACCTCTCCTGGCTGAGTCCGTGGTCCCGCCTGCTTCAAGAGATCCACTATTGTCCCTGTGCCCAAGAATGCTTCTCCAGCATGTATGAATGACTACCGGTGGCCCTCACCTCGGTGGTCATGAAATGCTGAGAGGCTGATAAAGGACTACATCTGCGCCTTCCTCCCTTCCTCCATGGACCCGCTGCAGTTGCTTATCGCCCAAACAGATCCACGGATGATGCTGTCTCCCAGGTACTGCACACCACACTCTCTCATCTGGACAGCCAGAGGGGGCTATGTGAGACTGCTGTTCATTGATTATAGTTCAGCTTTCAACACCATAGTCCCTCCAGACTGGCGGCAAGCTGATTGAGCTGGGACTGAACACCCCTGTGTGCTTGGATCCTGGACTTCCTGACCGCCAGGCCACAGGTGGTCAGGGTGGGCAGACACACCTCCAATCCTCACCCTGAACACAGGATCCCCCAGGGTTGCGTCCTCAGCCCCTACTGTACTCCCTGTACACACATGACTGTGTGGCCAGGTTCAGCTCAACACCATCATCAAGTTTGCGGATGACACAGTGGTGGTGGGCCTGATCTCCGACAACGGCGAAGGCCTACCTGGAGGAAGTTGCTGATCTGTCACTCTGGTGCCAGGACAACAGCCTCATCATGAATGTCACCAAAACTAAGGAGCTGATTGTGGACTTTAGGAGGTACAACAACAGAGGACGTACTCACCACTGGGGATTAACGACTACTGTGGAGAGGGTGAGCGGCATAAAACCTGGGAGTCCACATCACCGAGGATCTGACATGGTCAACAGACACTCTGGTGAGAAAGGCAAGGCAGCGCCTACCACCTCAGGCAGCTGAGGAAATTTAAAGTTTCCCAGAGGATCCTTCAGTCCTTCTACTCTGGAGCTGTAGAGAGCGTCCTGACAGGAAGCATCACAGCCTGGTTTGGCAACTGCTCCGCTCAGGACAGGAAGGCTCTGCAGAGTGTAGTGGCTCGGAACGACTATTTGAACCAACTCCCACCCTGCAGGACTTGTACACCAGGAGGTGCAGAACCAGAGCCGGCAGGATCATGAAGGATCCTCACCACCCCAACAACAGACTGTTTCAGCTGCTGCGGTCAGGCAGGCGCCTCCGTAGTCACGCTGCAAGAACAGAGAGACTGAGACGGAGTTTCTTTCCTCAGGCCATCAGGACTGTGAACTCCGACCTCACCAGGACCCACATAGACCCACACAACTGCCCTCTTAGGCCACACACACACACACACACACACACACACACACACACTTACTGTAAATATTGTGTTGTTTTTATTGTAAATAGTGTGTACTTGTTGCTTGCACATTCCTGAGCATTGTGCCACTTTCATTTCACTGCACACCCTGTGTGTGTATGTGACAAATAAAACATCTTGAATCTTGAATCTTGAATCAGTGTTCATATAAGGTGATAGATGTGATGATATGATAAAGGTGGATACATTCTAACAGTCATGGAAATTCAACCCTGTGTCAATGATTTAGCCATGTTGATTATCTTTGCTTTTCCGCACCTCCTTTAATAAAAGCTTTCTGTATCTCACGGGAAGAAATCTGAAATTGATTACTGATTTGCGCATATGCGAGTTATTGAGTGAGTTATGTCGCTTTAAGGCCCAGTCACAGCTGCATTTTAAACTGAATTTTTTTTTCCGTTGAGCTTGCTAACTGACAGGTAACGCTGGCAGCTTGCTAGTGGGGAGAGCTTTTCCCCCTCTTCAAGGACTCTTAATTTAATTAAATATGGTATAATTATGAGAACCAAATGCCAGCAGGTACTTCACCAACCAGTGTAGAAAAAATGTAATGAAGTTTACAGAGACAAACATGTGATGCTCCGACTTTAAACTGTGACTTTCCATATGATGCAATACTAGTGGCGGGTCAAGGACGACTTATTGTTAGAAACTCAGTACGATATTTATGAGAAGTATATAGACCTGGACTCTGAGTTGTACATCACTATATATCTTCTGAACATGATTTACAGGAGCTGAAGCATTTCATAACCTTTTATTTGAAAACAACCACAGAAAGAAATAGGAATCAGGATTTGCGTTCCTATTTTTAGCATCAGCGTCAATAATATTCAAATGGTTTGGAAGAATGCATGCACTTATTCCTTCTGTTGACTGGCTGAACAATGTAACTTCCTGTCCCTGAGCATCACTAAATTGTGTTTCGAGGTCTCCTGCTGGGCATTTGAAAGAGTCATTGATGAGCCCGATATGGATATTGGATTACTAATAAACTAAGTGCTCCAGTCGTGTTGCTGAGCCTTTCTTTCCTCGATACTGAATACCTCTTGTCTTATGTAATGCCACTTTCTGTTGGTGCCACGACTGCTGACAGTGGCAGAACACAAGGACTGCTCTGCTTGTGTCTAGAAATGTCCTCATAATACCCCCGTCTTCGAAGTGAAAGCAGGAAGGACAAGGCGTTGCTTTCACACGAAACAGTGGGGAACAGAACCAGTGAACAAAATCCTCAGGTCTTTTCTTTCTGCACAGAATTCCAACCCCTGAAAAACAATCTTCATGCTGCACTCCAAAATTGTACCGAAGAAACATAATTATAAAATGTTATATTTATATATGATACTATGAGAAAATAAATATGTTCAATAAAAAAAGTTGGATTTGCCACAACTTTTGCTGTCACTAAATTTGGATGTGGAAGAAGCAACGGTTGTTTTGCATATTTCCATGCCCGTACTAAAAAGCGGGCCACCCAGAGGAATTATGTCCTTTATTTGTTCTCCGTGGCTATGAATGTCAGTGTTGTCGATGTGTTGCTCTAGACGCAGAGCAATGGATTAAATTCAGTTGATCGTCAACCTTTTGTGCCAAAATCTTAATTTAAGTGATGGCGACCAGGGTTTATCCATAACACTTTTTTGTGCTAATGGCTAAATGCAGTGTCATAAAACACACATTTTACTGCAGGAACATGTCATAAAGGTAATTGTCTTTCCTACACAGACTCTGGCCCTTAAGCAGTGCTCTAAAGCTCTGTTTCCTCCAACTGTCACCACAAACCGTCTCGAGAGGGCTACTTCACATTCAGCAGAGCCAATTCAGAGACAAGAACCTTGAACAAAACTATTCAATCACAGAAGGCGATATAATTGTTACTGTACTTTGGGCCAGAGCATAGCGTAGTGAGCAATTGACCTTTCACAAAGCCCCTGTGGCCTTTAGTTACTGTCTGTACGACTATCACGTTTTACTCTTTGTTGTGGCACGTATGCTGTCTACAGTGATAATGAAAACAATAGGTTATGACTGGTGGTCATAAGCAGGCATCTCTTACAGGAACAAAGGCTCTTATATATAATTAATTGTGTGAAAAAAGTCTGCATCTTCACCAGTTCATGACCGACGCAGAGGACTTGAACATAACAGCATTGTCCTTGTATTCTCTAGTGTCGAGCTAGTTAGTTGGCCTGCTTGTATTACAAGTGTGACGAGCTCTTAAGTGAACCTCGCCTTCATGCATGTAGATATAGTCGTGTTTTGGATTGGCTTCCACATCGTGAATGGGCTATCGTAAACGCATCCTTTTTTCCCCCCTTCTTTTTTTGGTGCAACCTCTATCCGCACAAAGTGGAACAATTTAATCGCCGGCTCCTCCTCTCCGTATGCCAAGGTGTCCTTAAGCGAGACGATGAACCCCGAGATGCTCCACAAGGGCTTCACAGCTGCCAATGATCCGAAATGCTTTGGGTGGGTTAAATGCAGAAGTCACATTTCATGTATTGGAGCCTATGTGGAAATTAAATAAAGTGTAAGTATGCCTTAGAGCAATGCTCGGTTAGTCAGCTGGCCAGACAGCTAATGTTTGCTGCAGTTAACAAAGTGTGAAATCCACTCCTTAGACTTTTTTTTCTTGTTTCTCTTGTTTACAAAGGCTATTAAAATCGTACACAGGCACTCTCATCCAGCCCAATGCTCACCACTTCAACGTGTGGGGAAATGATCACAGTTGCTTTTTGTCATTTCCCAGCAGATTTATGCTGGTTTTAAAGGCTGCTTAACAGTAAAGTAATTACTTTTCTGAACTGATTCTCATTGTGTTAATATTTTGTAAAGGCACCAACGGCCAACCCAACAATGTTGTTGCAATAGGGATATAGAGGTGTTTGGTCAACAATCTGCTCTGCTAAATACATTACACCCATTACTCTCCTGTAGTTTCACACTCTGTATTAACTCATTTCAAATTGCTCCTCTTAAATTCCAAAAGTTGCTTTCTGTCAAAAAAGGCATTTGTCACTCTTTTCATAGACAGTGTCATTTAATGAGAGGCACTTACAGTAGACTCTAACACAATTAGGTGTTTTATGACAACCTTGGTAAGGAAATGAATCTCTCAAATGAAATTGGTCTCCGTGATCAGTATGTCACCCGGTGGGAAGCGACTTCATTTCGATTCATTGACCCTTCATGAATTAAAGCTCATTTCCTGAACGTGTCGCTTCTCCGAGGCTCCCGCAGCAGGATGCAGGCTTTCAACCGTACCAGCTCAGAAAACTTCCCCTCTTTCCATTTGATTCAAGGATTAGATTTGATTACAGATTTGAGCTGGACAACCTTTGCGGCAGCCGTGCAATCTCTTTTTCTTCCAAGTCTTCTTGTTAAATTTACATAAAGCAGATGGGATTCCGGCTTGAGATTCTTCTGATTCTCCCATGTTTTATAAGCACAAGGATAGTTACAACACGTTAGGAAAGAAAAACAACTGTAGTTGTACAACTAGGAATTCATTTGTTGACTGATATATTGCTATCAGCAACTGTTGTTTCAGTGAATAGGTCAACGATTGGTATTTAGAGCTTTCATAATCCCTTTAAAATGACATTGAGCTATTGTCATCGGCTTGTACGTATCTACAAACAATACACTGTTTCACGCCACACATCTGGTCTCAAATGTTACGACTTAATAAAATGACTACTGTTCAACAACAAGACAAAGACATGTTTTTCTTTTTCCCTTTGGTGGAAGTGTATTGTGTAAGTGTGTACTGTAAACATAGTTTGGACAGCAGCTCTCAAATGAAGAGAACCATGTGCCGCACAAGCAAAAAAATGATACAACCAAACTCTTTGTGTACTCAGAGTCCACATCAAGGACAGGTCGGCAGCAATAGAAAACAAGTAATACATCTTTTTGTTCTGCTTAGTCATGAAAATATCTGTTTTATACAAAAATTAAATACAGTTACAGTATGTTACAACTTGTGAGCTCAAGCGTGACTACAAAGCATCCGAAAAAGAAAAGGTATTCGATTGGTTCTTGTCAAGGGGCTTGATAATATTGATAATAATAATACATGTGCAGCATTTGGCAAAACCAGACACCCTTTCAGCAAAGTAAATTCACCAGAGTCACCAAAGCACAGGGAGGAGAAGGTGAAGGGAAGAGTGAGGAGAAGAGAGAAGAAGGAGGCAAGTAAGGAAGGAGGCAGTGAGGAAAGATGTTTTAAGATGTCCCTCGTCCACATTGTTATTTTTTAATAAGTTCAGATGATACTTAGAAATCATGTGTCTAGTGTTGTACAGGTTGCTCTCAGAGTGTTGGTAGCTCTGTCTGAGTCTCCAGTTTGCCGTTAATAAAGTATCAGCCGATGACATAATCACAAAGGGAGGGCTCCGACCGCTTCCTCTGAGACATTATAGGACAGCAGTGACTTCACCAAGCCTTTCAGAAATCCATCTAGCATTCAGTACAGTCGATCAGCGCACACTCTGTCTTCCACTACTGTGGCCTTTGATATACAAAAGAGTTACTTATATTATATGCTGAGCACATTATCCACACATCCTTTGTCCTTTATGTCCTTAAGGTTGAGAGTTCAGTCTCAACATCGGTGGTCTGAGGGTTTTGGTTGAGGATGAGAGGCCGTTCGGGTCTCTCAGCAGAGGGAAACAATCAATAGCGGGAGCACTACAAGGGTAAGAGCGAGCTGGCGGCTGATAGCGGGGTGATGGACGGAGGCCCGTCCTGACAATTGGTCACCGCACTCCCCGGGGCCCTGGCAGCGAGCTCTCTCGCACAGGACGCCCGTGAAGCCGGGGGAACAATGGCAACGCTGATGGTGGTGGCAAGAACCGCCGTTCTGACAGCGCAGCATCGCGTTGTCACACACCCGAGCTGTGGAGACAAAGCAAAAAGAGCGAGGGAGACAGGAAGGGGGTGATTAATAGATCACTCAGGGATAGGGCTGCAGAGAACATAAAAAAAGGCAAGTTCACAGGGCACAAGCTGCCTCTTCTTGTCCTGTCTGCTTCGTTCGGTGTCCTTAGAGCACAGCTGATACATTAGGAAGGGTGCTGCCAAGGACTTTAGTGGAGAAGTGGGCAGAGGACGAGGAGACAGAGAACCAGGGCACATGTACTGTGTGAATAGTAGAATGCAGCCCGCAGCCTGTGACGACCCTTTCCGTGGATGATTGTTCATTACAAAAGAATACAGACAGACGCTTTATGGATTTGTGGTTCATTTTAGGAGCACCGAGGGGACTTATGCTCGAATAATCCAGGCAAAACAAAAGAGCAAACAAAGCATGACAGTGAGGAGGTGAAAATAATGATTAGTGAATCAAAGGATGCTGGAGTATGGTGAAACGGCCCCCTTGTGCAGGTCAGGGGAATAGAATGTGTGTTCCCTCTGGCACAATGACACTCAGAGAACAGACAGAGGAGAAGACATGGGACTGATACCTGGCTCCACCTCCTCCACCACTACCTTTTGATATGCAAATAAGCATTATTAGTGATTCACCAATTGTTGTTGCAATATTATCTGTGGTTTACAAGCAATTCAATTCCTGTTAGGGGAAAAGTCTGTACAATCCAGGACTGCATTGTTCTCGTGGCCACCACACATTTCTTTATTTTCATTCTTGATTGCTTCGGACGACATAAGCCAATTTTCACATTTACAGACAAAAACTCACGACTCAATTATTCCAGGAAGCCTGTGGCGGGCAGAGGTGAAATCCTGGAAGAGGCAATATTTGCCAAGCGATTTCAGTGTAATTGGATATCTATACTTGGATAAATACTAATCACATTTGGGGTTTTCTGTAATGTGGCTCATTCATCAGCATAAACGCAACAAATAGCCTCATCATTGCTCCTGCCAAAACAGATTAAAAAGGCATTGGCATTACATTTAACTTATATAAGATCCCCTTCACACAGACACTACTGCTGGTATGTGCTTTAAATGGAAAGTCCACCTGTTTTTACCATCAACATGGGAGTTTCAATAATTCTCTGAAGTGCGTTAAGTACTCTTTTAGTAAACACACTTGCCTCGTCTGCCTCTACTTTCAGAATCCCTGAGAGATTTGGTATGACTGCCGTGCTGTGTTAAACTGTTTGTATGTTGTTGTTGTTGTATGATAGAGTTCTCCCAAAAGTAATGAGTCCGGCAAGAAGCCACAGCTCTTTGATTCAGAGACTGACAAGAAAACCTGATGTTTACAATTGATGTTTTAGATAGATTACATAATTTTTCTTTACATGTGTGGTCAATTTAAAGGGTAAATCAATACTGAATAACAAAAAGAATAATGCAATTTTATAATGATAATTTTCATAATGAGAGGGAGTCCAGACAAAGTGGTTAAATTATAATTCTGATATTATTGGATGTATTCGTGGCTGGCATGCCATCGCTCTCCGTCATGACCACTGACCGTTTCTATACTGTAGATTTAGCACAAAGCACAATATTTCGAGTACAAATTTAGTGACGCAAGGCATGATTTAATAATCAAAGTTGCTATAATTGATATATTTTATAATAGCAAAAGTTTAAATTACAATATGTGCAATGAACATATAAACAACTGTTTGCATGATCAATTTAAATTGTGAAGATATATCAGCAATGTGTCCATATGTTTACATTGATCCCAAATGGCCAAAAATGAGTTATTGCTGGTTTGATAATACTTTAATTGTAATGATTTTAATCAAGCCTAATCCAAAACACTACATGCAATATAAGCTTAAAGTAAAACTACAACATTGCCATTTGTATATCAATTACTCACCCTGTGTTATCTTGAATTCTTGAAAACACTTATTTCCCCACATACCTTCACACAAATGAAGAATCAAAATAAAGAAGAAAGGTCTCGATGGAGTGAAGTAAACGGGTGCCTGAACATCAATTTACAAAATTCTCACAACTCGTACAGGAGCCAATAATATAAGTCTCATTCAACCCGTCATATGCTCACTTCTTCCTAAACACATCCATTTGAACTAAAACCTTCCTATTTAAAACTTTACACTTATAGTAGAACACCTGTGCAAGAGTGGGCCTGTTTATTCAGAAGAGTTTTGAACATTAAGGTTTTACCAAACAATTATTTCATTCAGTGTGGAGGCATTCGAGAAAAACATTGTTTTTTTTTGAAGAAATTGAAAGGAACGCAGTGTGAGTAATTGACAAACAAATGGTCATTTTGTGGGTGAAGTGAAAACACCTGCTCTCTGTGTTTTGGTCAAAACTGCCAAGGGATCAACCGAGTCTCCATTGTCCAGTCCACACATCAACTTTGTTTCCTGTGGCCAAAGGATAATCTCTGTGTCCTCCAGCAGACCCCCAGGACCAGTGTCCTTCTAAAAGCATCTGCAGCCCAATTAGTTGGCAGACGCCGAGGCTTAAGCCTGCAGTGTCTTTGTGGAGCCACAGGGCCCTGCTGCCATGACACATCAGTCCATTATTCTGTGTCACTCAGAACAAACTTACATACAAACTTGATAAAACTTAATAATACAATTACATTTAAACCTTTAAATTCAGAAATTAAATCTAAAATATGAAAACTATTGAATGAAAAAGCCAAATGTGTAGAGGGAAATGGAAAGAATGTTTAAGGGCATTTAATCTATTTCGTGTTGTACTTTATCACACAATAGGAAAGATCAGGATTAGAGTGCTCCTTTTAATAATACCTTCCGAAAATACAACATCAAAAAATGTTTTCTTCAAATAACTATCTTTATATAGGGGTGTCAATAAACTTGCGTTGTTTGACACGCAGGCTGTGACAGTGCTTGGCAGAAAGTGAGAAAGCAGCAATTTGAGTCCAGGCTAAGCACTGAAGGACTCTCCCTGGGACATACGAGCACCTCGCACCTCCAGCAGATGTGCGACATTTTAGCAGTATAACTGTTATGACAGATCTATCCTTGGGGCTCGGTGTTGCACGAAGCTACATAAAGAAAATTCAACACAGCAACAACACAACAGTGATGGACCAAGAGCCGAATTATATTTCATATTGCTGCTTGTGTGACTAGAAACAAAATGACATTGAAAGGTCAGTTTATTCGAATGTGATTTTGTCTTGTCGTGCTGCGCCACATTTTGTTTCACACTACATACTGGATTATGTTGGGAATTAGAGCTACTATTTAATCTACGACTGATATATTGGACATGCACATGGCTTTTTTAAGCAGTCTGTTCGAAAAAAAGTCATACTCAACTTGTTTTTCCCTGCGAACACTTTTGTTAAATGACAGGGGGCCATGGGCCAGTTAATAAACCGTACAGACATTGAGGGATATAAGGCCATACCTCTGTCGGGGGTCCCTTATCCATTTTATTCATAAACAAGCTCTATTAGACTATTTTGATGTGGTTCTTTTTGCACTCTGCCAAAACAAAGTAGCAAAGAAAATTAGAATAAATCATATTGTGATTCAATTTATTATTCATTGTAAACTAGAAAATGGTAAGCAGGGCCACCCAGCTACCGATTTGCTATTCATCCATAAATTGAGTATCACTGTCATAATCATAAACAGGCAGTTCTTTAATCCTCTTTTTTCCGCGAACTCTTGATGTCCCCAGTACTCTACGATTTAAGTTAATGAGATGACAGTGTTCTGTGGAAGATCTATTCCATATGTTACAGCAATGAGTTCTGAATATCCAGTCTTTTGTGTGTAATTGCACACCAACGTCTAATAGGATAAAATGATAAAGTGATGACATTTAGGACAGACGTGGATGTTAATTGCAACTTGAGTAGTTGGCGGAGGCATGCAACTTTAATTCTATTTTCAAGAAAAGCATCGCCATTTAATTACATAGAGGGAAAAATATGGTAGTTATTTATACTATGTTCGTTCACAGTGATTAAATTTAATATTTAGAAAAATACTATATAACTATAGATTCACGAGGGCAATTAACGATAACCGGAGACAGTTTTCAGACACAGGATCTGCTAATTATAGGCTTTGAGATATAATTGTATTGCTTCTATTACATTGGATCAATGGATTTTTTTCCATGGTGTCAGAGTAAGCTGAAACCCTCAGTCAGCCATGCCTTCCCGTTATCAGATTAACATGAAGGCTTCATCATTAGTCAAATCTTAAGGCTCTGAAGTTCAATATAAGTTGGCAGCTGCAGAGCAGCACTTGACAGTGGCAGTGATACTATTCTGCGTCTGAAGATAGGAAGTGCCTGATTTTACTTTCATTCAAGTCCTGTTTTGGTAAATGCTTGTCAAGTCAGAATGGGAAGATAAGAAAGTGCCATTGAATAGTTAAACAAGTTAAAGTATTTCTTTCCTGCTGAGAGTTGGAGAAGATTGGTACCAAACTCATGCAACAATGTTAAGCCACCACCAGCTGTCTGTCAGTTTAGCGCAGTCGAAGCCGGCAAAATATGCCTACCAGCACAAACACAGCTCACAAATGTACGTGTTGAATATTGTTTGTTAAATCAGGACAAAAACTTAAATGAAAAAATGAGACGCTGTGGTTTAATGGGAAGCTACATGGTATTACTATTTATTAGAAAACAGCAGGCGGATGCAGTGAGTTCCTGAAGACTCCGCTGGTTCTTCATGGTTGTTTTGTTGTTGTCGAGAACACATTTCTTAATAAGGTTTAGAGTTGCTGGCTGGCATATAAGAAAAGATTACATGATAAGATCATTTAAAAATACAGAATATCCATTATTTATGTCCACACTGGTTCGCTAATGTAATGATTTTTGTATCTTTATTTTTACATCATCAAATCAATCAAGCAAAAGAAAAGTCGAATCATTCTTTGCCTCCAGCTCCACAAATATGAGCATCTATCTCTTTTCTTGGTTTTTATATAATTGTAGACTGTTAGTCAAACAAAAGAAATACACCAACATTGACTGTTGGAAATTCAAAGCGCATTTTAAGTTAAATGCTAAATAACTAAGTAACTATTTATTTCAAGTTTATTTCAGAGACACAGCTGTTGCAGTATAAACTGTCACCTATTTTTGCTGTTGTGGGTCATTCAGAATCAGAAGTGCAGAATGGACAAAATGGGGTACATGTAAAAGCTTGATACTGCCAGATTGATACTGTGTTGTGACACTTATATTGAAATGATGCAGATTACACAGAAAAGAAGATTTTTTTGTAATTCACTCCAGTGCAGTAATCCGTTTCCTTTCACCTCTGACTGCAGCTAAGACTAAGATTATTTTCATAGGTGCACATCGTTCCCAGCTTTATAAATCCAGAGAGGAAAAGGAAACACCCTGTCTCGATCCTGAAAGTCCTCTTTAATTGTTTTTCTCTGCTGGCTGTGAAAGCAGTGGTGCAGATGCAACTTAACTCTCACTACACAGGATATCTGGGTTTGAGGATTAGCCGAAGATAGCTCAAGATCAATCTACATAAACCCCCCTGAAGCCTCTTCTCTCCTTCCCTCTCCCCCTCTATCCTCTTTTCTCCTTGTGAACATGGCATAGAGGGTGCACCCCCAGAGAGCATTCTTAGTAATTAAAAAGAGGGCATGATCAAAGGGGTTAGGAGGCTGTGGACTTGGTGATCATGAGGCATGTGGTCCATTCCCTATCGTATTCTCACAACAGAAAGTCTGCCTTGTAAGGACCAGCGTGTGTTTGTGTGCATGCAGGATGAAAGCGTCTCGGCTTTGGGGAAACAACCTATTTGCAAATTCTACATTACACTTTTTCTTTTGTGCTAATTGCCAATCAATAAGCAGTCAGTACTTTCTATGTATTGATAGTGTCATGCTGAAGTTACAAAGCCTATAAGCCTACCTTGGTTACGATTTGCAACACCAAGAGATGAAGCATTTGCTCGATCTGTGTAAAGATGGGAAAGGTTATATATTACACTGAGTTGTCATATTGTTCATGCTGTTATGTAGTTAAAGCACAGGGACAGCATGCATATATGTTTTATATAAATATATATTTTTACAGTAATCTGAGTTATCTGGGCTGGTTTGCCTCAGAAATATTGGAGAGTTTCTGCCAAGTATTTTGGGGTAGGACATTGTGTGCATGCAGCTTAAATGAGTGAATCTTCCACAAGACAAAGGCAGACATGTATTATGGTCGCTGCTTTTGTTATCCAGTATGAGCGGTCGCCTTCAGGCATCAACATGCTTACGGATGCATGGTGGGAGCCATGTCTTAATGAAAATGTTTTTCTTTTCTCTGGCTTTGGGCTTTTGTCTTTCTGTTAAAGCCAACTTGGAGCAAATATTCTAGTGTAGAATGGAGAGAATATGTATAGAGCCTGCTGATTCACTGACACATGCAGTCAAGTGAGTCATTAAATCTTAAATCATTGTTTTAAGTTTTCACTCATTAACTACTTATTGTTCCCGTTATATTACTGCTGACCATTTTGCAAAGAATGCTAGAGAGTGTTATGGTATTTCCTCTCTTAAAACAACGGATACCTGGAAAGTGGAAAACATCTCAGGGATTGAGTGTTTTACATTGGCTAATTTCCATTAACTTCTGTACGATATAAAGATGCACACATAGTTTCCAAAGCTCCATGGTCATTCAGTTACCTACTCATGGAATTTAATGCTACATGGAAATTTATGAGAAAATCAGCCATTCATCTTCCAGAAAGGCAGGTAAACATTTCCAAAATATCAAACGATTTAGCACGGTTAACAGGAATGTATGTATGAGTATAAGTACATATGATTTGTTATAAAATACACATTGTTTTTTTAAAGTGTTTTGTCTCTTTCTATGGGATAAGAACATTTTACTAGTTTGTTTTATATTTAAAGTCTTCCAGGGATAATGTTCACTATTAAAACTGCATTGGAGAAGCTATGTTTTGAACCATGCAAAGATTTACTTCCATTCATAAAAACGTAGGATATTAAGAAGTAATTCTACATCAAAACCTTGAAAAACATATTGATGAATGATAATGGCATTAATGGACAGAACAAAGGGTTAGTTATCACGAGAGAGAAAGACATTAGTCAGCATGCCAATTAAAAAATGCTTGATCAACTTACGCTCTGGTCCATGATTGCTGGGGATACCTGTGAAAGGAGCAAAGAAGCAGTGTTTTATGAAAGCATGGACTCATGTAGTGCAACTCTTCAAACTTTACTGCAAGATAAATTGTTTTTTTCTTGAATTATGCAAAGCCCACCAACACTTATCAAATTGATCTCCTCTGTGTCCACTGATTACCGGCGGCCCACGGCTCTGCAGAAAACAACTGCATGATCCAACACCCGCCGACTTCTGATGATAATAACAGGTCTTCCAATATCAAAATGTCAACAGAATCAAAAATCTAGATTCAGAAAAAGTCTTTTCATCAGCATTGCCTCAAATACAGGACTGTCTCAGAAAATTAGAATATTGTGATAAAGTTCTTTATTTTCTGTAATGCAATTAAAAAAACAAAAATGTCATGCATTCTGGATTCATTACAAATCAACTGAAATATTGCAAGCCTTTTATTCTTTTAATATTGCTGATTATGGCTTACAGCTTAAGAAAACTCTAAAATCCTATCTCATAAAATGTTAATATTTCCTCAGACCAAGTAAAAAAAAAGATTTATAACAGCTGAGTGTTTGTCAAGGCTCAGGAAACCCTTGCAGGTGTTTCGAGTTAATTAGACAATTCAAGTGATTTGTTTAATACCCTACTAGTATACTTTTTCATGATATTCTAATATTTAGAGATAGGATATTTGAGTTTTCTTAAGCTGTAAGCCATAATCAGCAATATTAAAAGAATAATCAGTTGATTTGTAATGAATCCAGAATGCATGACATTTTTGTTTTTTTAATTGCATTACAGAAAATAAAGAACTTCATCACAATATTCTAATTTTCTGAGACAGTCCTGTATACTTCTATTCAACAGTTTGCTTTCCTTATCTAATATTAGCTTTCAACAAATGTCATTTTCTGTATTTTTGAATGAACAAACCTTTGAATCAAACGAGTCATACAGCATCCTCAAATAATTAATCAAGTCTTTTATCTGCTTGTCAGTTTAGTGTTATTAGCAGTTTATGGGAAACGGTGATAAAACCAATCAAAGAAGCGGAAGATTAGCAAAAATGCTTTGGAACATTTGCCTATGATTGATTGTTAATTGAAGACAATATGCTAAAAAGAGTAATTACATTTCCAAGCACTGAAATTGAAAGTCTGTGAGCTAGCGTTGGCGTTGGCAACCCTGTTGCAGGCTTTGTCTGAAAGCCTTTGTGCTATCAGTATCTGGCTGTGGATTCACCATCTTTGTGTTGCGTTAATGTAATCGGCAGGGAAATCCTACCCCACAATTAGCGCAACTTCTGATAATTTTCTCGTGCTTTATCACTTTGGCATTCTGTGATTATGTTTCAGGGGGGGTTTGTATTTTTTTCATTCCCAGCTTAGGCTGTCAGACAGCAGGAAAAGCACAGATCTTATGCTGCTATCTGCAAGAAAGCAAGCAAATTGCAATTCCTAACTAATGGTTGTTCTGTGTGAGAAATGGAGGGCGAGCAGTATTGCCCTTTGAAGCCAAAGCACATGCTACAGTCTGATCAAACTCTCAGCCCCAACCCCTCTTAACTTGCAAACCTGCTTTTGAACACAAGATGAGTTGACGCTTTCTGCAAAGTAGACTGTCAACATTATTCTTCAAGTGATTCCTCTTCTGTTCTCGAGGCTACTTAGAGATTTATTTTCTCCTCCTTTTTGGGAAGCCTTGGATTTGAATCACTCTCAGTCACTCTGCTGCTGACAGCTATGGCCCTTAACAATGCATAGCTCCATTTTGGGCTCTAATTTATCAGATGAAGGGTCATGTATGTCCATATATCTGCACGGGCAGGGATATGAATATGTAATAGACCTCGCCATGTTCCTACATGTGTGATAAATTACTTCCACGATTAAAGAGGAAGACTTGATGACAGATGAAAGCGATTAGACTATAATTACATTTAGCACGTTCAGCATATTTGTCTTGATAGGAGGCCTGTATGTTTATTATCCTCAAAGCAAATATGAGCTTCACATAAGGGATACAGGCATGTTACGAGGCCTGGGCTTTATTTATTAGAAATAAGAATAATTCAAGACTAAAGTGTGTTCATTCAACACCTGGGGGAACAATATTGTTACGTCACTTGCATGTGCAACATTATTGCATTTTATGCCACTGCCAAACAAGTGCTAATATTGCTTTTGAGATGGCTAGACCTTGGTTTCATCAGTTCAGCGCAGATGCGGCCAAGTGTTGGAAATTTTAATAACGGCCTGTCAATCTCACAGTGAACACCACATTGCAGGGAGACTCATAACAGAAGAGGTTGAGGGGTAAATGCAGCAATATCTCCTGAGAGTTCACAGACGTTCCCAAAAACAAACCTCCATTCACAATCAAATGTGTTTCACACCCACACAGCTTTGTGCACAAACATGCATACACAACCACATACTCATAATACACATACGACTCGTACACATGACGAATACTCTAATTCATCATCAACAAATAGTCCATATAACTTAGTTACTGACTCTACAAACATATACATCAAATAAGTGGCTCAACATCACATTTCTGTACAAATCTAATTGGAGCACCATGTATGAGAATTCAAGTCAGACAATCAAACTGAGCAATAACAAAAAAAAAATGCTGCCAATCCCAGCAGACCGCTGCCATCAGAGCTTCTGACTGAATGCTAAATCAGTGTGAACGGAGGAACAGAGGGCTAGATCTTCCACCATCTGGCCTCGCCGGGCCATCCACCACCACATCCCTGAGTGGCTGTATTAGATTGATTGAGGCAATGAGCCTCCTGCCTCTGGCACGGGATTTGATGAATGTGACTTAACTCCCATTCAAGATTATAGTGGACATAATGCAAAGGATCCCCGTCTGCCCCACAACCTCCATGTGAACAGGCTGACAAATATCAAGCATGACGTCACTTTAAGTAAATTCAATGCCAATGTATTGAAAGGAAGTTATGTTCACTTACTGAATAACTAAAACACACTATGACTTATCAATGATTAAGTCCATAATAAACAACGTCCTCAACAAGTGCCCATATCTAAATAACAGGATTGGTAATTTGTCATCACTGTCTTTTGAAAAGGACTCATCAGGGATTTCTGATCGGCCACCTATATGGTTCAAGTATAGGTTACATTTAGACAACTAAAACGACCTGTTTAACAAAATAGTGTTAGCTGAAGGTTTGCTCTCAAGCCTTTTTCGGAGCTTTCAACTGTATTTTACCGTCTTACTGAAAACCCTGTGCCTGCTCAAGGATGGGCTTGGGCTTTGGGTGCGATGAGATGAAAGGGGTCAAAAATGATCAACGAGGAGTCAGTGGATGGCCAGACGGCTGAGCTAAATGCAGACGCACTTCAACAGTCACAAGCTGTGCGTTTGGTGCTATCGAGCTTACAGCTAGGTCTGTACAGTTGGTAAATTGGCTGTTTTTGGGCATATATGCAAATGGTCCATTCGTCACATCCATGCAAATGATGCAAGGCAGATATTTATTTCACTTTGTCTGAACTGACTTAAAGACATTTTAAGAGAAGAATGATTTCCCATTAGTTTCATCTTTGCTTCTGAGCTGCTAGAGACGAAAGACATATAAGAAACGAGAAGAAAAGAGGGAGTTTGACGCCAAGTTGCCAAAGTTGTTTTCATGCCTCCGTGCCAGCGACAGCAGTGGCCGGAGGCGTTATGCTGTCAGGTTGTCAGTCTGTCCCATTCTCATGAACGAGATTCGGACAAAAACATCCACTTGGACTCAAAGAGGAACTGATTAGAATTTCGGAGTAAAAGGTCAAGGTCACTGTGACCTCATGTCTATCTCATTTTTGTGAGCGCAAAACCCGAGGAATGAGAGATTTTCTGAAAACATTTGACACAGACCTTATAAACTGATTAAAATGTGCCGGTCAAAGGTCGCTTTTGGAAACGCATTTTTGGAAATAATTTAACAATACACAAATGTTTAATTGGGTAAAACGATGGTTGGAGGAAGCATACAACCGTGAGGCAGTTATTCTAGATATATATTTATACTTCCATTTTGTGCTGGAGGAAGACTTCTAAGTCCACCACCAGAAGAGAAAACATATTTGGGAGTATCTGATTAGAAAAAGAAAAGAAAAAAAACATTCAGAGAGGCGCACCCCAGAAGTAAAGAGTGCAACTTAAAAGGAACAATGTTTTATTGTTGCATTAGATACCAGTGTTTGCTGTAGCCAGACTGGAAATAGTACATTAGTACCAGCACCAACAGTCTTTATGGCCACTCGTTATCTTCCAAACATAAGACATACTGATATACTTACATATATTTGCTGTTCCCTTGGGGATAGGGAGGTAGGAGCCCACACTCCAGGCTCTTCCGTGGTAGTGCCTCTTACAGCGGCTGCAGTCTGGCCCTGTGGTGTTGTGCTCACACTCACAGCCCAGCTTCCCCTTGTCAAACACACAGCTGTTGGCATGCAGGTTACACTTGCACCTGAGAAATAAAGATAACAACAAAAGACAGACAACGTGAATAGGCATCATTCTGCTGCCATTGAATCAATACCATCTGGACAGAATACATAAAGTCTGCCCTTGTGTGCATCTGTGCCTTTCTAATTTGAATTGAAATCCTGGTGGGTTATCCGACTTGGATCTTGCCTCCACTAAGCTTAATTATTTTCTCCTTTAAAAAAGAAAGAAAAACAAGTCCTCATTTATCGTTGCCTCCGTGGAGAGAGCGGCAATGCAAATAAGTCACTTTTGCCTCCGAGAGCGAAATAAAAGGCACTCTGTAGGATTCGCTAATTGAGCACAAAACCGGGATCTGATGGAGAGATGATGGCACAAAGAGAAGCCGTGGAGCCTGAGAATTCTCTTTTCCTTCTTTTTCTTCAAAGTCACTTTGTTATTCGGCAAGGGAGCCTTCAGGCAGGAAACCCGACCGGTCGACAGAGCTGGTTTATTAGACAGAACTGTGGCAGAGCTGACAGACGCTGCCGACTGGAGACGGCTTGCAACACTCAACCGAATAAACCCCCTCTTCTGACCGCAGAGAACAAGCTTCCTCGTATTTCAAGGCATGTAAAAAAAAAAACGAAAAAAAAAAAACGAAGTCCGTTTTAGTCTCACTTGTGTGTTTGTACCAACTAGGGAGCAGAGCAGGGTGTACATTACCTTTTTTTTTTTTTATTGTAGTGAGAGTTGTGTTTCCTCCCATCTCTGTCAGAGGCAAAACAGGCCGTGTTTGTTGTCACATGAGATATTACAGTTTCATATCCCACGATTGTAGAAATAAACTATAATTCTCCGTTTTTGATTTTACTCCTAAGAGAGTAAAAGCTTACAACTAGGGACCCCAGATTCTTGGGAGATTTGGGGGTGAATACAGAATCAGTTGGAGGGAGGGCCACCATCAAGGGGGGGGGGGAGGATCTGATATACTACCTATCTCCAGGGGTTTGTGCGGCTCATGGTTTCACATCATGTCGATGTTTTCTTCCAATCGAGACTGAGGAGCCGGGTATCTGCTAGTTGCCTTCATTCTCAAGTGAACATGAGACAGAGAAACGAGGGCAGCAGTCAGAAAAACATCCATTCTAATTGACTTCCTGGCCTTACTTTGACATCTCGCATTAATGATAGATAACTGCAGGAAACGAGGGAAATTGTAGCCTGTTCTGTACAGCTGATAAGCAGCAGTAAAAGGTCGGTAAATAGGGCCTATACAACGATGTCTGGTAACATCCTCTCATTGGTAATACTTTATTTGAACCCCTCTATTTAGCATTTATTAATATCGTACACACATGTTAAATATGTATATCACTTTGATACACTATTTGGTTGTTAAAATGTAAAAAATGACCTATTGAAAGGTGCTTGATTAGGGTATGAATTGTTCACACATATGAATATTTAAATGTATCTGAATGGAAGATATTCTTTAACAGCATAGTGTATAATTTATGCATTCACAAACAGTGTTTTTGCAACCATATATTCATACTGTATAAACTTAAAACACTTTTTTGTGAAAGGTTCATATAAAACTAAGATACAGTATTTCAAACTTATATTATTCATGAACTATTTATACATTAATTATGGCTATGTAAAGTAAAAATGGTTATTGAATATATTCAGTCATTAACAGAAGTGTCAAAGAGCACAGTCATTAGTAACACCACCATCAATGTATAAAAACCTCATTGCAATTTTTGAAGTGTTACTAAATTATTTTTAATGTTTGGGATCTCTCAAAGTACTCAAAATTCAAAAAAAATTTAATTGATCATGCAGGAATGTACATTTACTTTAGATGACCATGGGAACCTTTCATTTTAAACCAGAAAAAAGTAATTGTCATTTCAACGTATCCTCATACAACGGTTCATATGATATCTAATAGAAAGTGTATCCTCATTTTATGTGCATTTTCCTACAAAAGCCAGAAACATACCTACATTTCTACTCAGTACATGCATACATTATTTCCAAAGTAAATTTCCATCTTTACAGGAAGCAATTCAGTTAGGTTTAGGCAACAAAACTACTTGGGTTTAGGAAAATATCGCCGTCTGGGTTCCTGGTCTTTCCTCAGGTTAAGTGCTTTCTCACAGCATTAGCAGCCACAATGGATGTGAGTGAATACCAGGTAACATTCACAGCAACTAAATGCTACTGCCTCTTACCTGGCATTCCCCATAGCCCCTAACTTTTTAATCAATTAAAGTCCCTGCTCCATAAAATTAATGACTGGGTGTAGCACTTCTGCCATGCAGACAGCGGCTGCTCCCTCAAGTCAAGAGCGATGAGATTTGACCTTCCACTTAATTAAAAACCAGCAAAACCTGGATCATCGAGCCCAACCGCTGGCGGTGCACGTAGTTCACTCAGGGGAGCTCTGCGATGTGATGCTTTTGCCGCTGGCATTGTCATATTAAAGTCAGAGTCACCAGTTTGGGCCACAAGAGACACCCCCTATATGTACAGATTTTCAACAGGGATTTTTTGGAAGACACATTTCATAACATTTTAATGACCATTTATTTATTATTATTTATTGTGCAGCACAATAGCCATCAGTCTTATCCATTAGAAAGTCAAGTAATCCCCCCTTTGGAGACACTGGAGATCATCAGGCGTCTTTGTGGGCAGATAGCCTTGAATTCATCTGCAGGGTTAAATTATATTCTGGATGAGGAGGAAGATACATGCATCTTCTTTTTGAATTTGAATGGACCAACATTTTTTACATTAATCAGTGTAGACGTGGGACTGTTTTCATGACCTTATAATTTCCTCACATTAAAAAAATACGCTGTCCCTGGTGAATAATGTGATATAGACTCAGGACTAAAATTGCAGCCTGTGCTTGGGCGTGGTTGATGTAACAAAGAGCAAATCTCGACTGTGAAGTAAAATTGTGGCGAGCTGCTCGTATACGTTGATATTGTGAAGCAGACAGCAGCTCCGTGTTTGCTGCCTAACCTTGGCTTCTCCCGGCTGCTTGGCACTCTGTTGGCAGGCTCACGATGTCTAACATCGCCCTTCTTCCTCGTGACAGCTTTCTACTGTAGCATCTCTGATTCGAGACAAAAGAGGAGCACAGAACTTGTTAAATGAGAACCACGGAGAAGAAGAGCTGAACCGACAGGTTTCGGAAACTTTCATTGTCTCACATAGGCTAAGAAAAAAATAAATGTTCACCAAGAAAAATTACATTAAAGCCACTGATTTCAAGTGACATTTTCGGTTATTACTCTAAATGTAATTTTCTGCTCTTAGTCGCATTTATAGTAATACAAACATTGATTTGCATTTTTGCGAGTGACAATCTTTGTATAGCATACAGCTCTGACGTAATGGTTGAGAACATGAAGGGCACGAGATAACTTCCATTTCCTGCATTGACTCTCAGACAAAGGCACAAAGACGCAAATACATTACAGTGAACTCGGTGTCAAGCCATAGAAATGTTTGAATAGGGAGAAATCATGTCTCTAAAATACATAATGTGTTGAAAAAGAGCTGATAAAGAACATAGCAGAATTAAAAAAAGTGATGTCATGTTAACCGGTGACATTATTGTTTGCAAATCTGCATGAAAAATGTCGGGATTGATTTGGCTTTAAAACCTATAACAAGGTGGATTGATTTGAGCAGATACCTTCCTACAGATATTATTGAATGCCCTACAAGCCCACTCACACAGGTGTTGCTTATTTGCCTAATTAGAGCCGGCCTGGGCGTGCACAGGCTGTGCTTGATTGACGTCTCTCCACCCGATATTTGCGCATGCCTTTTTCACATGAAACATTTTGACACGTCACAGTAGGAAGCGCTCGGGTGTTAAATATAAGTTAATGACGGCTTCGTTGTGTCAGGGGACCCGTCGATGGAACGGAGCCATCCTTAATGTTATGATCAATACCTGTGCATTTTCATTACGTCGAGACCTCTTGGTGTATGGTAACCTTTCATAATTCTCTGCAGGGGTGTTGCGATAGACTGACATTGACGATAACTATATTTAAAATAATGATGATATGTTAATAATGCAGAAATATCGAAATCACGCTTGTGTACAGTTATGGTTACAGACACTATATCCACCTCTATATACACTTGTGTTTTGAGTGAAATTAATTTGCCAAAAAAGAAACAAAGTGCACAATATACAAAGGTAGAGATCTATCACTATCAATTAAAAGAAAAAAATAAGATTTCCTGTAACAGTTCTCTGCCTGCGCAAATCTATTCAAAGATTTCATGAAAAAAAAGTGTTGCAACTGTTGCAAATATGAATAGTTTGGATGCCAAAATATTTGCAGGCAGTATCTAGCACCCTCCTCCCCCCCTGATGTTTAACTGCATTTACAATCGCATCTCTCTACCTTTTAAAACAATAACAATAGTGCCAGAAGCTCCTGCAAAAATAACTTTTCTAAATGCGAACATTAATCATTGATAATTTAATAAATGAGCTTAACCAGTATTTTCAGACTGGAAAATCCCTTTTGTGTCTTCTTTTCCTTTAGAGATTAACCCATGACCGCCACTCTGAAGACTGACGGAGCAAACCAGTCTCCCTCAGCTCCATACCTCACCATGGTCAGAGCTTGTAATGCGCCTCCATGCTGTATAAATACACACTGAGGTTTGCGAAAACTTTCCTCGACAAGACACTTTGAGAGCCTCACATCCTGCCTTGTGATAGCTCTGACATATATGGAGAGATGGAGGCTGTTGAGGGGAAACGTTGGCCTTGCTGAAAGTTTTAGATGAATGTCAATGTGTTAGTTACCTGGATAAAACAGAATAGCCTGCCAGCACCTTACAGGGAAAGAGAGGCTGTTTGATGTATTTTACACAAGCGAAGGCGAATGCTGTGATACATGCCGGCTACACAGGGACCAAAATGGGAGAATCTCATTTGAAAATGTGGAAGTTGTTCCTGTTACGACATGTGATTCAGTCTCTTACTGTGTTGCCTCTCAGAGGATCTGGGAAAAGAGACTTAAATCCTTTCTGTTGGCGACTGCCTGCTATTGAGATACATTTGGCGTTATTCACTCATACTGAATCTTGCTCTGCACTGTTATTGTTATCCTATTTTTTAATATGTTTATTTAATTATTGCTTATTTGTGTCCTCTGTCTATTTGATTATTAACAATAACCCTTTTTGTTCATTTAAAAGCTTTTTCCATCGTTGTTTTTGTCTCAATGTATTTCAAATTGAATACCTTGACAAGCAAATTCAATTTTCAGCATTTTCACAAAAATGTTGTATTGTGTGGTTAAAGCTCAAACGTGGATACGGTTTTTAAACAGTATTTGGAAGTTAATGTTTGGGAATGACATTCACTGAGAATACAATACAATATATTAACTGAATGAATGGAATATGAATGTCGGGGGGACTAATGACCTCACCCTTCAATGAATCTTGTCATTGAAAGGTAAATAAAAAAGAAATACTGGATACTTTCAATTGGGAACACATGTTCAACGTTATCTTGTTTGTGTTGCTATGTTTACTTTAATTTAACTTGCTTAATATGATCTCAAAATAAATATGGAGGCAAAACAGTTAAATGTTTAAAAAAATGCCCTTAAGGTGAAAACAACTTTTGGTTCATTATGGGGAATTAAATGTAATCTTATCCAGTTTAAATTAACAAGCACAAGGTCGAAGCTGAAGTGTTTACATCCAGACTGTCTTTAGACAACTCAGTTGCAGGGACAAGGAAAACAATAACAAAACATTGATTTCATGGCATATCCAGCTATTGTAAAGAGTTTGTCATTGTTCCTTTACATTGACTCCTTTTGAATTCCGGATGGCATTGAAGTCTTCCACAAGGAGACGGTGGGAGTCACAGAGTCACCTCATTACACCAGGCTGTGTCACCGTGAAATTGAAGAGTCCGATTAGGCTTGTTTTCGTCTGTGTGCTGTGGCCAATTTAGTCATTCTTCGGGGTGTAATGTAATACATCTCAAGCAAATTGTTTGCGTCCCCCGTCGAAATATAAAGTAGCTACGCTAGGGCTCTCCAAATTGTTGGAGAATTATTAAGAATGGATCACAAGTTAATTCGCCCTGCTTCAATTTTCTGCTGAGGCAAAATGAAATTCAAATTCACGTGGCTTGGGCTAGTGCCACTGAAAGCCTGTGATTTGTTTCAATGACAGGGCCTATTATTGAGGTTGTGCATTGATGTAGACATACAGTATGGTAATGTCCACCCACCTCAGCCCTAGGAGGCCCGTCTCATTCATGTGATGTAAGCCACTGAGACAAGGATGAAGCCGTGAAGAAATCAGCAATGGGAAGACATATTAATATGTAAATCAGAGCCTGTGTGTGTGTGTGTGTGTGTGTGTGTGTGTTCTGTGTGTATAGAAGCATGCACGGGGGGTAAACTGCATGCATTCCCTATAGTGTGAAGGTTGAAAGTACAAATAGAACAAAAAGGTGCTTTTAGAAAAGTGGTGTTAATATTTGAATGTAATGAAAGAAAGAAAAGTAACATTGCACACCAGCACATATGAAGGTAAACATACACAATTTGAACTCATGAACCCACAACAACCTTGTCTGTGCCACTGCTAGTCCAGCTTGCTCCTACAAGAAGTACAGCAAAAGGGCATGTTGATGATTTTACTACTCATGGCTGCTGGCCCGCCAGAGACAGCTTATGTGGATGTACTTTTTCTCCATATATTATTTACAAAGAAAGCCTGGGCCTTAATGAGCACTAATTAAACACTGGAGACGGGAGATGACTGGCAGAAAACACTGCAGCATGTGACAGACATCTGGTGGAAGATAAGATAGCAGGCATTGGCAGAGCCAGGTAGAGCCTTACGGTGGTAGTGGAGTAACGCTGGGGCTCGTGTGACCCTGCACTTGAACCTGACTCTCAAACTCTGTCAATCAAGCTGGCTACAGCTGTCATGGTTCACAGGGCACGGCCATGGAGGTGTGTGTGTGTGTGGCTAGATAAGTATGTTTTGAGAGCAAATTTCTCGCCTGTAAGTAAATTAATTGTTTCGTTTTGCTTATGAAATTATGATTTGTTGCTGCACATCAAAGACCGTTGCTCTCAAAATAAAAAGCATTTGCCCTCTAAAAAAACTCTACGCTCTCAACACGAAAAGCTACGAATTAAGTTTGGACGTCGTGGTTACATGCACGCAGAAAGTGGGGCTGCATGTCAACACAGCAGCCCTCCATGTTGTTCTTTAAAAAAAGAGACTCCACGACTGTGTGCTGCTACATTTAAAATACTTTTGACAAAACCGAGCAATGTTAGGTCAACTTACCTCCATGTCCTCCTCGCCGTAACCTCCCGCCAGCATAGCGAGCCAAGAGCAAGTCAAACCCACCAATAGAAACTCCTCGCTCATTCAGCATACGTCCCACTACGTCCAAACTCAAATCGCAGCTTTTTATTTTTAGTTTTTTTTTTTAGAGCAAATATTTTTAATTTCTCCAAAAGGCAGAAACAGTGGATTTTGGTTGAAGCACCTTTTCACTGTGAAAGTACTTTATAAAAAAGTATAAAAACACAAACTTGGTGTGTGAAAGTGGATGCTCTGCTGTTGAGATTTATAAAATAATGAGTACTGAGCGAAAAATCTAAGACATATTCCATCAACCGGCTCAGTAACATCCTTTATGCAAACACTCCAGAAGAGTATTGATCTATTTCCTCCTGCTGCATCCTGTCCTACCGTATGCATTTACAAGCTGTAGAGAAAGAGGGTGAGAGATATACAACCAAAGTAAGCAAGGCTACTTCTTCAGGTTAGGAGATAGATGAGGGAGGGGAATGTCCTGGCACATTGCAGTACAGTTTGAATTTCCATATATGCAACCGTTGGAAGGCATATTGTAGATATCCTCCGGGTTTAGATCATGTCGGGTGTGAAGCCTGTCCTGTGAATGATCTGTGGGGGAGCTGCATTTTGCTCTTTTTTTAAAGTGTGGGTTTCGGTTCCTTCATGAGTTCACGATTCCCACCGAGAGAGGAGGATGCAGAGTTTGTCTATAGCTTAAGGGGAACATTGGGGAGCATACAATATTAGTAAAATATTTCATATCTTATCTGAAACAGTTTTCTCTTTGAAATTAGATTTAGTTTTATATCTGTCAGCATAGCTGGTCCAAAGGGAAGACATCATTTCTCTTTTTAATTTCACAATTTATATATATATAATTTATATATATATATATATATATATATAATTTATATATATATATATATATATATAAAAAAATAAAAAAATAAAAGTAGTGTAGTAATTGTGTGACCCTGGAAAAGGGAGGTAAGAAAGAAAATAGAGAGAACCGGTTTGGGTAAAATAGAGAATGACAAAGGAGGGATGAGAGAAATAGCACATTAGCACTTATGGATTAGCTGCCTCTCATTCCCAGGCCCCGCTGCAGCCCTGCAGATGTGCAGCTCTGACCGCGCAGCCAGCCGGTAGCGGTCATGTCTTAATTAACGAGTAGACACCTGATCAATAAGTGAAGAACGATGGAGAGGGAGACGTGAAAGGTGGAACAGCGTGCTCGGTTCAAGGTTTTTGTTTTCTGTTGATGTGGAACAACTTTTAGAAATCAATAGCGTGGCTATCCGCGCCACACACAACCTTCGACTCAGGATAGGCAAAAACTAATTCCCCATCTGCCTTTTTCTCACGTCTTCTTTTACCCATTACTTTTCTATCATTCAAGACCATTGTACAAGAAGATTGGTCACAGTATTTTCGGTGCAATGTGGTACTGAACCAGAGACAATTTTACAAACTTGTGCTCTGTTACAGTTCTTTGATTATTCAAAGAGAAATCTACTCTGGTTTCTTTTATGTTGTCATGTGTGGTATTTCATTCATGTTTCTTGCAATGGCTTTCAAGAGCCTACTGGTAACGAGCCTCAATCATTTAAGATGTGTACACTTTTTTATTTACTTCCACACATTTGTAGTTTTGGGTGGATTCATTGCATTACCGCCATACAAAATGTGTTCCAGTAGTATGTGAGCGTGTTATGCACTGTATGGTTAAGATTGAGATTAAGGTTAAGTGGAATTCTTGATATATTGTTGATTGAGGGGTTTAATTGAAGTTTGTATCGTTCTCCTTACTGATGACACTGTCGGAGCAGCGGATGGATGTGACATACGTGATCACTCACCGTATTTCTGTTGCGTCATGTGCTGTGAAAGAGTGTGGGTGTCAGCGAGCAGGTTTGCAGTGCAAGACTTTGCTGTATGTGTGTTCCTATAAAGGAGAAGAAAAAGCGTGGCGGTTCACAGACTCCACCCCCCTGACCTTAATCGCTTAACGTTGTATTAGACGACATAAAGGGTTTACCACTTCCTTCTGAATCGGACGTAAATCATGTGGTGCAGACTCATCTAGTATGTAATTCCTCTTCCCTCTTTCAATCTTTTACTTGTGATGTTATGACTTGCTGCAGGTGTTCTGCAATGCAACTCTATTCTATCTGGAAGTATTTATGGGGGACAAAAAATGAACATCCTTGAGAAAAAAAGTGACAAATCAATCCTCAAAAAAAGTGTTTTTGCGAGTTGCTAATTTTTCTTCTGAAGTTTCCCAAATTAAATGACACGTTTTCATATTCTCTTTTTCTCTTTAGTATTTTTTTTAATTTCTTTATCTAAGAGTGAAATGACGAAAACTCATTCACAGATCATTATGAAAACATAATTTTACATTTCTAAAGAAAGGCGGTATCTACCCATTCAGAGCTGTGACAGTCATGACTATAAACCTGGCACTACACACAATCGTCAGCGTATGAGTGTAAGTTAATCAGCGTTTGTGGACTATTCTGGGAACTCTGGGACAGGATTGTCATTCTGTGATAAGGCTTTCACATTTGGGTTTAGCCAGCAGGCTGCTGAGTCTGGTGGGAACTCTAATAAGTCTCTCCACCCGTCTCTATCACCCTCTTTCAAGTGAGTTACGGATCCACCTCTGGACAAAAATCGTATGTTTATATTCTTTTCTTTCTCACTGCAAACTTTTTGTGGAAAATTGAATTTGATGCCATGGGGGAGGATGGAAATTGGGCAAAATAGCTTATTTTCCTTCCATCCAACCTTTTACTTTGTCTAATAAATGGCAAAATAAGATGTCTGTAGGAGATGCTATTCTGTGCTTGAAAACAAGCCTTGCGATGCAGAACTCATCAATTCATGTTTACAGTGGGAGTTTGAATATTGAATACTGTGTCTGACTGCCGAACATCTATATCCCTCTGATAGGGTTGAAATGCGAGCTTCACTCTTCATCATTATGAAAAACGTGTGGTGTGTGATCAAAAAAATCAAACATCATGAAGTGTATTCAGATGTTTTGCCTGTTATGACAGCTCATCTTCAGTGATGGATTTGTTCGAACCAGCAGTCAAAGATCATTAAAACATACTCGAGTTGAAAATGTGTGTTATTTAAAGCATAAACTGTAGCTTGCTCAAAATGAAAACCCTCAACCACAAATCTGCTCATTATTAAACAGGGCATGTCTACATTTGGAACCACAGCCAGGCAATTCGGAATGCCTCCACATTTCACTGATGTGTCTCTGATGATTACCATTTAATCAGCTGCAAATGCTCTTAATTACAAGATTAGTCTCCTACCAATTAGCCAATGTGCTAATAGTTCTAATCTGCCATTGAAGTCGACTGAATTCTAATTAGGGACTAACTGTTTCAATTCACCGAGGGCCCATCTGATGGGTCATTACCAACCTAGTTATCCTCATATAAACCAACTGCAGCAGGCAACACAGGTCCCATTTGCAGAGCAGCTGTAGAGCCTTTATGACCCTTGTGTGGGTCATTTTCGTGGATCATGAAATGACAATGTTTTCATTCCTGGACAATCACAGAGGTATTCGGTATACTGATGAGTATATTATACGTTGCAGAGGAGGTCTGTTTAATTGGAATGAAAATGTAGGTAAAATTGGAAACATTAAAACAAAATAATGTGGGGAGGGAGGAATAAGGTAAATGAAAACACTTTCTCTTCAAAGAATCACTAATCCATTTTTTAAATACTCGTTTCACAATGGACACAACTAGTATGTGTGATGTACGGGAATGCTTTTCGTAAAAAAAAACACAAATCACCAAACTCAACGGTCCCGCTCGGCTCTACAATCATTCTGGTTTCAGGCCATAAAATCTGATATCCGACTGTACACTACCTGCTCAGCACTAACTGGCAGACAGACAACGTTACTGATTATCTTGTGCACTTTGTGAAGCAAGGGGCTCTATCGTTAAAATGTGGCCTGAAATACAGATCACGTTTTCTTTCATCATTCGTCCAGAATAACTCCCTTAACTCTGGACATTTCCCTTAAAGAGCCTTTAAATCATCATATAATGAGCAATGCAACTTGAAATTGACTTTAGCTTCAGTCACACGTACATCCCAGTAAGTATTTCCACGTCAGGGAGACCAGTACAGCTGCCCGTTTCTATAGCTAATGGTAAAGTATCTGAACATAATGGATATTAGACTTGTTGACATAAAGGAGACGGACATGCTCATATGTGAGGTTCATACTTGTATTTTGTTTTTTTAAACTTTAAATTCTTTAATGTTCAAACACATATGTGTGTTCTCATTCTGTCTAGCTGAATATATCTGTCTGAAACGCTCCTTTTAATATGCTTGAAAAAAGAGCCCAAAAATATGCTGCACCTTTCCAAAAGAAGTTATCAAGCCGTGGATGGAGATACTCATATGGGGTTGCGGTAAATCCTAATGAGCCTACATGTGACAGAAAGGGGAGCCAAGTCTGAAAGGCTCATTAAATCATATATTTTCTGATTTTGAAAGACCACAACTGACTGGATTGTCTTATTCTACAGGTTGTGTGTTGTAGGCACTCCAGATACCCAATTGTATGTGCACTGGAAAAGTGAGTTTTTCATGATATGTCCTCGTTAAATTCTGCTTCACTTAGGGCTCCACACTGGAGTTGTTCAGACAATAACAACTTCACTTTCATATTGCTATGTTGTTCGTGTATCGTATCCTTACTGTTTTTTCTCTGCTGTACTTTCTGTCACCGGTATTGTGTGAAGTGAAAGAATAAACCAAACTGGTTTAAATTGGGCAAGAACAAAACAAAAACAAAAAACACATTTCATCATATGCCTGTTAACAACTGTAGCAGCTGGCTGGTGGACATGGCAATCTGAAATGTGTGTTTGCATTGTCCGCGGACATATCTGGAGGTGTAATACATCTTAGAAAAGTGAATTGATAACAATAATTAACCTTGTGTCACTAAGTTAACTATCTGTAGTGAAAACGTTTCAGAAAGTCGTAGAAATAAGAAAAGAAAATATTTATGTTGTGATTTATTAAAGTGACAGTCCAGTTCTCCAGCATGAATGTGCTACCTGACCTGATAATTTGAATATCATGTGAAGGGTTATGAGATGTCTGAGGAATATTAATGTGTGTGTAATAAAAAATGCAGTGAGACGTGCATTTAAACTCTCCTCTTTACCTCGGAAATCTCAGCCCTCTGTCCTTGTCAAGTTTGGATTATAATAAGTAATTTAGGAGAGAGTTCACCATCTGCTCAGGTGGCTATTTTTTCCTAATTCAGTTTAATTTTTGAAACAGAATTTTGGGCCAACGAAACACTTTAGCTGCTCTGTCTCTAAAAGTGCAAATTGTGCAAGACTTGTGCGAGACATCGTTATTAAAATGCAATCACAGTCTCAGACTTGGAAGAATGTTTCTGCCGAGTCCGTAAGGGCTTACGGGCTGTCCCATTATCAATTGTTGGACATTTTGAGCTCTTCATGCACACTTTCAGTAACTCTGCATTTCTTAAGACTTCACTCTAGGAAATGACCCACAATTCAAAGATTGGTGATTGTTAAACAGAATTTTACCTGAGGAAACCTGGAAGTTAAAAGATAAATGAAATAATGTTGGAGGACTGCACATTGATGGTCAGCATATCAAATTACACCAACACACCACCTTAACATTAAAGATTAAAGTATAACACATAAAACACAGGAAATCAAAAGAATGCAAGTATAGACTATAATACACACATGTTTTATTCATCAACCATTTTCTTTTAGTAGTGCTTATTGAAGAGTATTGTTTTGACAAAAACAATTACATTTATTATTTTACAATTATATTCTTGTAAGGCTGTCCTGGAACCCTTAATTGCATGTACCAGGTTTTGGCATTGTAAAGTGCTTTCTTACAAATTATTAAATCAATTTGAGCCCCTGCAGCCTCTTACACAAGTAACATCTGTTGAGCTCATGAGGGTTCAGGGCTCAAGAACTTTGAGGAGACATTGGGATTTGGCTATTTAGGCCAACTCCAAGAGGGTGAGTGTTACACAAAAGACAGAAAAAGTAGGCTGGTCTATGGCCGAGCTGGTGCTATGCACCACGGAGAGGCCACAGTCTGTCGGCTTTCATCCCAGCTGATCGCCTCAGCAGGGGGTGTCACTGACTTCTACTTGAAGTCGTGTTAATCAGTGTGTGGCGTCTTTGTAGGGAATACAAATCTACAAACTGTAAATTCTATCAATCCATCCATAACATCCGTCGATATGGATCTGGCTCTTTCCAATGCTGAGGACTTTAGGCAATTAAGGGGTTGATACAGTTCCTCATCACAGAACTCCTACTAAAAAGTAATTCCTTTGACAAAGGCCAGTTTTAGTCTGAGAGAATTCCACATGTGTATAATTCCAAGTGTATAATGCATGGCCCTGCTGAGACTCTGCCCACTCCTCCTCTCTACCTCCATCTGCCTGATGGACCGTGGAGGTCTCAATCATGGAATATGCCTAGTACCAACTATTCATACACTCTGTCATATTCATTGATTGTGTTCGTACTGTGTTTTAATTTGTGTATAATGATTGCTTCTGTACACATGACATCTATTGCACCTGTCCATCCTGGAGAGGGATCCTCCTCTGTTGCTCTCCTGAAGGTTTCTTCCCTTTTTTCCCTGTGAAGGGTTGTGTGGGAGTTTTTCCTGATCCGATGTGAGGTTTTGGGACAGGGATGTCTATGTGTACAGATTGTAAAGCACTCTGAGACAAATTTGTAATTTGTGAAAATGGGCCATACAAATAAATTGAATTGAATTAAAAAAGTACCAATCTACAAACTGAAGCGGCATTTTAAAGAGTTCTTAAGCACCCAAAAGATATGATAGTTAAATCAGAATAAAAAAAAGAAAAGACAAAACTAGTAAGAAATACAAGTGGGTCTTACCTGCCCTGCACTTTGATGTCAGATATGGCGTAGAAGTATCTGGAGAGGTTATTCTCATCCACCATGGTGGCTCCGGTGGCTGGCTTCAGCAGCTTAATCCTCAGATCAGTGATGGTGAAGAAGTCCCTCAGGTTCTTGGTGGTATCCAGCTGGCCATACAGCGAGGCCATGTTGTGAAGCCGAGGCCCGGCAAAGAGGGCAAAGCGATCCTTGATCTCAAAACGTACCGTCTTGTCGTTCTTCCACACATAGCCTCGGGAGTAGTCCTCAGTGCAGATGATATCCAGCAGGGTGCGCTGGGTGAGCTCGTTGGCCGTCTTGGGTTCCATGGTGAACGCGTCCAGGCAGTCGGTTGCATAGAACTGGTACGGGGTCCAGGTCCTGCCGTAGTCGAGGGATTTTTCCAGGACCATCTGCTCCGGTCGGCCTGACTCGAAGGTCAGTACGATGTCGTCAGTCAGCTCGATGGTTTTGTTCCACGACAGCGTGAGGTTGACCTGGAGGGGCTTTGGGTATTTCTTCCATGAGCTGGACTGCCAAAACGTTGTGGGGTTGCGACCCTCAAAGTCAAACATCAACTCTGGAGGATGAGCCAGCTCCTTCGTGGTGGCGTCACATTCGTTGTTGCACATATAAGGATTCTCCTGTAAAGAAAACAGCACACGTCAGGGTCTACACTATCGGTGTAATATGTAGCATGGTGAAATTCTTTGAAAATAAACTAGTTTTCAAATGTTTTAACTATATATTATCGAAGTGCAATGGCCAAGATTAAGGAGTAATTAGATAAATTAAATCTCAAATTTGGGGTGGAATTCAGGGACACTTCTTTTTTGCCTCATTTTTAATTATATAAAAAAAACATTGCATTGTATTTGTTGAACTCTGGTAGATTCAGTACTGCTTGTCTTATTAAAAAAAAGTATCAATCACCAAACATTTATTTGATGTAAAAATATAATGTATATATATTAGTGGAGCAACGGATCATAAAACTAACGTTTCGGATCACAGATCAGATTAGCACAAAAGAAAAAATGGAACAAATATTACTTTTCTGATGTTTTTTTGTGTGATGATAATACTAATAGCGGATCATTCATGGGCTGCTTAGAGCTACTGTAAACAAGTCATAATTCCCTCTAATATCTATTTATGTTGTTGTGAAAAAATGTCCTTCAAACAACACTATATTTTACGAGAATACATGTGAACATATCATGATGACGTTAGAATTGACCTCTGCCTTTCATCGAGCAGAGCCTGAACGCATCATAATGTAACTGAAAGGAACCTTCACTCGTTGTCCATTAGCCACTTTACTAGCTCTCCTCAGGTCAATGAAAACACAGATTGGTTTGGCAATGTACCATGTTACATTGGCCAACAGAAAGTATACATGCCGATGTCCTGATCACATATTTGATGCAATGTTTGTAAAACTTAATTTCACACTGTGATGGTTAAGGTTTAACAAATCCAAAAGTTACATTAATTATACCAGGTATTCATTGTGTTTTGTGTTCGACTGCTTGCCTTTCCTGTTGGCTCCTTATGATTATGTCAGAGTCCAGCTCTCCCTGCTCGCTGAGGAGTAGGTCGCACTACAGGAAACTAACTAATGAAAGTTTCATTAATGGTGGTGAACAAGATCTGAAATCAAGGCCAAATATCTGAAATAATAACCATTTTATCGTTGTGCAGAAAGTGTTTTTTCCAGTAAAAATTATTATGAGTGAAAGAGTGGACAGACTGCACTCTTAACTAAAAATGTGGAAAAAAGGTTGTTAAATATTTATTTTGGCATACAATATTCACAGGAAAAGTGGAATCCTAGAAGACGTGTTAATTATCAGGCTGCTTGCCGTCCCACCCTCACGATTACAAACCCCAAAGCATCTCCCAGGTCAGCTGTACGTCGCCTCGGCTGGTCATTTGCCTCTTTGGCTCATCGGCCTCTCATGATTCCACGTCATGCTCAATTGCACTTCACTCACGTTCAGGCTAACTTGTATTTTATAATCTGAGCGAGCAATGTTGTCTCTAGAGCTGCAGGAGATAGTGACCCTCTTGTTACGATGACACCATGGATCCCACATTACTGCTCAGGGTCATTCCAGCCTGCACTGCCACCCAAATTGCCAGTGTAATTGATATTCCTGCGTGGTCTTTCAGCTGAGATGGGAATGGAATCCCGATGAGTGTTTCTTATGAAACACGCAAAAGGACATGCATTTTTCAAGGACCCGTGTCTGCTCGATGGACATCCACCGAGTCGAGATGTTTCTGTGCGTTTGTGTTTGTTTGTGAGAGGGTTAGAGAGCTCTGAATGTGTTTGCTTGCTGCATATATTCCTATTTGAGTGAGTGAATGGTGAGAGAGAGAGAGAGAGAGAAAGGGGGAGGGAGAGAAAGAGAGAGAGCTGAAACGGAGCCAGAGAGCACAAGACACACTGCAATTGACATTCCTCTCACCTCTGCTCCAGGAACAATGAGGTTAAGTGCAGATGAGATTCAGATCAACTGTAAAGCGGTTCGATAATCAGCAATCATCCGACACTCTACACGCAAAATTATCTAAAGGTGAGAAGAGTGCTATCTGCAACATTACTCGCTTATCTCTCCGGTATTGCAGTGCATTCAACGGAGACTGCCTCTTTGTCGGGTGAAGATCACTGGCAGGAATACTGATAAGCAGACGCCATTATGTTTTATTATTTGGAAAAAGGCCTCTTTTTGTCTTTGTCGTTTGTTGATAATAAATAAAATATGTTTTCTGCTTCACAGTTTCTTGTTGTTGTATGACTTCCCTCTTTTTAGATACAGATCTTCTCGGCCCGTTTTTATTTCCTGCGGGACTCCGATACGCTATCAGCGCCTCGGCTACAGCAGAAGCGATCACTAAGGGTTGAACTAAAACAAGACTGAGGGATTGTGGGTCACTAGACCTGCTCAGATGACTCAAAGGAGCATTGCATGATCCAATTAGGAGGGAAATAAAGTGTTACGCTGCTAAGACAGAGTGAGAGCATAACAGAGAGTGGGATGTCGAGAGAATATAAAACAAGTACACCGTTTGTGTTTCTTTGAAGGAAGCATTCTCCTCTCACGCTAATGCACACCCACTCAGAGCCACATGAAGCTGAAAGCAGAAACTCATAAAGAGAGATCTGAAAGAGAGCGTTGAGGGGTTGAAGAAAGAACGTTTGCTGCCTGAGTTTGAACACGGGAACAATCGATTATATCACTCCCAGAAATAACCGTTCCAAAGAACCCCCCCCAAACAAATTATTAACCAGGATTGTTCTGGGTTGCCCATCACACTAAGGGTTCTCCTATGAAGACATTTCAAAGAACACGATGTGGTTCTAGTTTGCACATTTTATTTCTTAGAGTGAACCAGTGTCAGCTGTTTGCCATGATGTGTGATGAGACTTCTTTTATTCCCCACTTGTGCTTGGTCTGCCTGGAGGTCTCAGAGCCCACACCTCGACCGTACATGGAGAGCAACAGAGGCAAAGAGACGCGGACCGCATACAAGTGAGTGATTTTGCTGTTGTCATTCAAGGGCATGAATTTCCCTTTAGAGTTATTTTATTTGTTGTGACGGTGAGGTTTGAGGAAGCAGCGCTGTGGCGTATTCCGAAATGGGAGCCTTATTCCCAGACACCATGAAGAACCCAGACCGCAGCGTCCGAAGCTAATGGGGAAAAAACTATTTCTTGCCTAAAGAGTGAGAAAAGAGAGAAATGTGCTGTTCAGAGACCTGTGAAATACAAGTCATACATTCAATCGCTAATCATTCTCTCGTTGCCTGCCTCTTCTTCAGGAAAGCGATCATTCTAACTGTCCACATATGGGAGCCGGCAGAGGAAAAACCTTTCAGAAAAGCTTCTTTCATCATAAATAGAACTCAATAATGCGAAGACACTTTCAATTTAACATTAAGTGACATGTACAGTATTTACTTCCCAAAAGTGCCCCCTGTATCGGAATGCTTTCAAACGAGATGTGAATGGTAAAGGCAGAATGATTGAAAGGAAGCAAAGGTTAAGACCTTTTCATTGGATTTCCCGTGGTGCTTATTTAACAACAAAAACAATGCCTTATGACGATCAATACCTTCTGTGGCCATTTAAGACCCAGGGCTTCAGTATTCTGCCGCGGGGCAGCTATTGAAAAACAATAAGCATTCTCAGCTTGATCATGGCTGTGGAAGAGCGAAATAGTCTGCAGAGAATTAGAAAGAAACTAGACTTTTGTACCAAAATGAGATATCGACCAATTGAACAATGTGAGTACAGAAGAATTGCTCCCATGAAAATATAATTTAGCATGGCTTATATTTCAAGTTAAAGGTTATATTTCAATTTGAATTGAATGTGTTGATTGTTTAATTTGAATATTGAGAGATACATTTATTTATTTGTTTATATTTATTCAATGTTTGAAATATTGTAAATCTGTGTTTTGATGAAAGTACCATATCACAGAATATTCAGTATATATCTAACTGTATGATATTATCTGTATGGCATATGATTATTATGCCCGGCAACTTTATTTAGTTATTATGTTTTCTAATATAAATCCCACACAATATGTTAATAAATGGGTTCATCTCCAATGCATCTGGATATTGTCACGAGGAGTCCCACACAGAGGGGCTTTCTCCAGTCTTAGAAACTAACCCTGAGGATGTAATGCTGATGTAAACTCAACCTGAGCTCCACATTTATAACAAAGGCTATGATACAAACTGGTATCGTATGATCTATCTTTCTATCTTTTCTATTACACCTGCCACCACTCCAATATATTTTAGTTTTTAACACCGCACAATCATGCTCCATATTCTTCTCTATTTCTATCGGCTATATTATCTGTCCAGGGGCAGTGGCTTAGTGCAGGAGTCCTGAGCAGCAAGTCTGGGGCATGGTCACATCGAATGATGTCCTGATCTCTGCAGCCTATACGGTCAATCCAATATGAGGGCGTCACACAGGAACACGGAACAAGAGAGAGGGTGAGACCGAGACTTGAGCTGGGAATGTGCATCCAAATGTCATTCACCGGAAATATAAAGCATGCATCACATTCCGGCTGTCAGATTGTCACGAAAGCTCAGTGGAGGTTTAGATGTAATTGTTTTCAATAACTTCATGGTTTCCATTATAATAATGAATAAACTGTGACTGATCAATCAACACAACCAGAATATATCTGTTGCACATTGATTATATCAAGAGAATCTTTGAGATATTGGAAACATGAACTAAAGGAATAACAATTTATGTTTTCTCTCGTAAATGGGCTGCACTGACGGCACACAACCTCCACATTTTTGCATATATATATATATACTGTATATATATATATTTACACAACATACAAAACCCCCTGCAAACACTAAACCTGCACACACACACGCACGCACAAGAGGATGTGGTATGAAGCAGATGTTTAATTGAGTGATATAAGGCCTGTGAGACTGACATGGCTCAACCTCTCGTTGATGCGACTTTTGACACGAGATGTGGCTCGGGAGATAAATCCTCTGGCCAACGATGGCCCCAGTTGAAGGATGTGTGCAGGCAATCTAACCAATCAGTTTAGTTGACAGATTCCTGGACTTGAAGCTCAGCTCACAGATTGAACTCCACACAGTTGTCCACTCAAGCCCTCTCTTTTATGGCGAGCTTGTTATTTCACCATTGTGACATTTTCAAGTTTGATATGTTCTTACTGCTTTGTTTCTCTGTGAATGACTTTGAGACTCACATTGTTGCTCTGTAAATGCTTTAAAAAAATAATTTATCTTGACTTTACTGGGCTAGTAGGAACCAAGAGGGTCCCCACAGCATATAGAGACGTCCTATACATTAATAAGCAGTTCTGTCAGAAGCCACACTACTTGAAAGGTATAATGAGAACAATTATATGGCGCAGTTTGTCGGCAATCATAACTGTCAATCAGCTTATGACTCATTACATTTTGATAAATTCTTTATTTGCCAGAGTTTCCACGAACCTTCTCGCCGAAATAAAATCGACATATATACTAACTGCACTTCTGCATTAATACTTATTGATACTCTGCATGCAGACACGCATGCACAGAGGATTATGTGTTTGTTTAAGATTAAAATGAATGGCAGGGCCCTTCCAATGCACTGTGTTTTTTCAGGAATCTGAAGTTGATGATGATAACAATGAAAACCGACTGTACATTCATCCTCTCACTCTTTATTCTCCATTACTCTTTTTCCTGATGAAGTTATTACACCTCTGTAGCCTTGCATAAATCGAATTTTCTTACCAACCAAATGCGGTAGTAATACAATTTTACATTACAAAACATAAACACTAGATACAATTCTGGAAATAAAAAGTGCGGTCAGACAATGTGAAAGGTTGAGCACAAGCCAAACGTTTACGCACATTATCTAAACCACTTCTTCTTGAGATATAGCCAAGAGTGAAAGCACCCAATCGATTACAACCTCATCGGGCACCGGAGCTCAAGTCATTTCCCAGTTCACAGTTATAAGTTGATCCAAGTTTGGTATTACTGATATTACTGATTAATGATTTGTTCACATAAATGTGGTTATTTATTACTTTCCCCTTGTCTGGTATTCCATTAGATTGATAGATAGATGGATACTTTATTATTCCCGAGGGAAATTTAGGTCATCCAGTAGCTTATACACTTAACTTAACTCACAAACATACATACACAAATCACAGTAGAATCACAGTAGAAAAACAATACACATAGGGAGAACATGTTCACAGGGAGTAGGGTGTATACAGATATTCTACAGATATTACAGTGTGCAAAGTGATATAAATAGTCCAGTCTGTGCAATGGGCTAGTATAGCCAGTAAAAAGAGTAAAAAGATTAAAAGATGGACAGTGGGATGGAAAAATAAAGAGCTGAGAAGAGGAGGGGAGACCGAGGTAGACTCATGCAGAGAAGTCCATCTCCCTCCCCCTCCCATTCTGCGTGGCGTTGTAAATTTGTATTGCCCTGGGGACAAAGGACTTCCTCAGCCTGTCCGATGAGCATGACAGTGACAGGAGTCTGCCACTGAAAATGCTTCTCTGTCCGTTAATTAATGTTGCAGCCATGAAGTCGGGCTGTAACAGCTCCAGACCAGTTTGTGGAAACGCACCCACTTCGAATTTCATTTTTTTGTGCTTAAAATTCACTCGACAACGGAATGAAAACACGGCTCATGTGAAACCTACAGTAATATAACATCGAGTGACCTGTGTGTACTTTACTTCTTTGTGCTGAGGCCCTTCCTGGCTGCAGAGCCTCTGTGGCTGCGAGAGAAGTCATTCCCACTGGACCCGAGGTGTTGCTGGATTAATCAGCCCATCATCCTGCTCGGCCTTACACCTCCTAACTTGCCGCATAACACCTGCAGACCTGTCGCTGGCTCAAACCCCCTCTATCACACCTCCGGATGCCCATCCTCATTCATGGGGTGCATCAGAGGAGAATTTGACAAATGACAGCTTGGTGATATCACTCGCCTGTGCTTCAGTGTTCAGGGAGTTGATCCGGGACAACACAAATGAAGTTTATTGGAGCTGAAGCACCACAAACCCATTTTAAGACCACAATAAAATCTCAACCTTTGAACAGTGCAACAAAAGCAAGCTCTCTATGCCCTGCACTCACACACAACTGAGGACGATACGCTTGTTGTGAGATACAGAAGCCAGGCCAAAAAAAGATGATATCAAGGTAGATCTCTTTGGGCTTTTTAGAAGAGGGAATGCTCAAGTGTACAGCAAACACAGGGGCTGGGTGTTGATCCTTTCAGGGCTCGGTATAATCCCTGACGGAAGAGACAGCTGAGATGAGCCATGGTGAGATATTGGGAGAGTTGGAGCTTTGGCAGAAACTCAATAGAGCTTTAATGACCTGCAGTCAGAGCCAGCAGTGGCTCACAACAGAGCCAGGCTTTTCATTCTTCTGACCTTCAAAGGAATGAAGGTCAGGGGGATAGCTCAGCTGACCTGTGAGTGCACCCTCATATCACATCTGTGGTTCAAGGGTTATGCACGTCCGAGACCTGGCAACAGATATTGCCAAATCAATATCGAGCCTCTACAAGCTAAAGGCATTATTGTGTATGTTTCTACCATTCTATGCAACCATTGGCTTACATTCATTTCTGTAGAGTATGAAAATAAATTAGCCCAAAGTCGCTTGAGTAATGTAAAGAAGCTGGCTGTTCTCATACACTGTTACTAGCAATGAAAAGTAAAGCACGAGAATTGAAATATAACCTACGAAATCAATTTGTATGTATTCACGTAATCATAAACCAGTTCAGGTTAGCATAAAAAATATAAAAATGGTCAAAAAACGACTTGCAGCCGCCTCTGTTTGTGTCCTTTGTAAAAACCAAAAGTCGACGTTTACTGATTTTGTCACGTAACTTTCGTACTTAAGTAACGACACTTTCATAGGCATGCGCCACCGGAACACTGATCGCTTATGTTGCTGGACATTGATAGGAAAGCGCACAAAAAAGTCCACACTTTTATTGTTGTTTAGGGTACGTGCTATACCCTTTCTTAGAATATGAGATCTTGGATACATTGAACTTTTCAAGCCTCTGAAAAACTAAAACAATCGAAACAAAACTTTTTTTAAACTACTCAAAAACAGCCGTAAAATTGTTTCACAGACATGTCAGTGCTAAAGAGGTCAGTATAGACCAACTTTTAAACTTTGACCCTGTTGCGATGTATCTTGTGTGTCAGTAGTGCGATAGCAGTAACTGCTTTCAGCGCCGATATCTGATAAAAACACAAACTTCTCCCGATGCTCGTGTTTTGATATGCCACATCCAAAGCACTCTGCCTTTTGGAACGCAGCCCTCGCCAAAGCAGTCCCTTTAAGGACTCCAGTACAGCCAGTCTGGGCTTTTGAAGTGGGCTGCTTTGCAAATCAGCCGCGCCGCCATCCAGCCTTGATTGGGATTCACAGGACGTGAGTAGACGAGGGGAAACACACTCCAGATTATTAACACCTGGCCTCATTATCGGTCCCACTCGGGTAAATTTACACCGCTTTATTATCATGGGGTAGAGTGGTGGACTTTCATGTGTGTGTGAAAGCCATGTTAATATGTGTATTTATCATTTCTGTGTATTTGTGTTTATCTGCTTATGAGCATATCTGCATATTTCCCTTTGTATTAGTGTGTGTGTGTGTGTGTGTGTGTGGCTGCGCGTGTGAGCTTGGGTATGTTTGGGATTAGATACCCTCTGATGTCAGGATTCAATAAAACGCTTTAACATTGCTATAATAAGAGGATGTTTAATTCTCCTTTCTTCATCTCTCCCTCTCTTTGCGGCGCTCTGTATTCCAAAGTAGCTTCTGGATGAAATGGTTTCCTGCTTGTGTGGTCAAATATTATCTCTCTCTCTTGTCAAGATACTTTAGAGAGAATACTTAACACGGGCAGCTATGTGTGTAAAATAATCACATCAGATGAATTCATCTCTTTTGATCCTGTAGAGATGGAGCATGGCACTAACAATGCCAGGGTTGTAGTTGTGTGTCTCATTATTGGCTTTATCTTGTGATAACGATGGCCTCCCCCATTTCAGACGTATTACGGTAATGTTTTTGATGTGCTGGTACCGCACAGTTTTTTAGTATGTCGTCGAACATAATGGCTGTGAAAAAGTTCCCTCCAAACCTTTTCACATGCCTGGATTTCCTGCATTTCCTACAGCAGTGACTGTCATCAGGCTGAGTCAGCCCAGCTGGTGGTTAGATTATTTAATTTATTTGTAAGATAATAAGATATGAAATGGATTTTCCTTCACTAGGTTTGTGTCCATGTCTGTGCAGTGTGTATTAACCTCGGTGATGTTTGCTTATTGGGAATTTACTTTTTTTGTACTTCATTGTGGTCGTTGGCAATCTTGGCTGAAGAGGTCGTCCCTCTTTATGTAATCGGTTAGAAATGGTTGGTTCGTAAAGTTGTGTTGGAACAGATGGAAGAGTTTCTCACCATAAAATATTGCTGGCATTCAAATGTTTGTTATGTTGCTGTTAGGACCATGCTTCAGTGGGATTACCCTCACTGGTTTGCCTAACTCCTGTGCAGTGGTCTAGTCCAATTAGGCTGCAGCCAGGGGGGGCAGATAAATGCAACGGACTCGTTCGAGATGAGTCAGGCCTTTGCAGAATCCATCACTGGAGACCGCTGCATAATGCATGACAGTTAGATATGCGTCTGACTTGATGACTGTCTTTATGCACACGTGAGCAACAAGATCGAGGCGGCCACCGTTTTTAGAGCCAGGCGATGCAGTCGTTCTCCACAGACTGCAAGACCCAGGGCATTATGGGAATCGCCTGGCTGCCCCCTAATCAAAGAGCTGATTGAAATGAAAATGTTCGCTGTAATTGTAATAATTAATGCTAAATTATAGCCCATTAGTCTAATTATCTGGTAACAAACACATTGTGGGTGGTTGATATCAAGAATACAAGTAATTTATATACTTATATATAGTATTATACTTGTTTACATGTACTGTAAGGAACATAATCGGGTGTTTGGTTTCATTTCAGCTCGGTGTGAGTCGTTACTGTCTGGTTTGACAGATAGGTCATTCAAATGACCAGCAGTCCGCTCACTTGTCGCTTCTTTCGGGAAATGCAGTGATTCAAACTAAGTAAAAGTAGAAGAGCTTTGAGTAAGGGAAAGGCTGCTCGCCGCATTGACAAATTCATCCAGTGTAACACGCCACAGAGATCCAGGGAGTGGCCAGTCTTAGAGCTGCAATGTGAAAACCTTGTCTGTGTAGATCACAGCACACGTGTAATGCGTAAATGATGCAGAGATATAAAAGTCTGAGGATGCATTTAAATCAGAAGGCCAGTTAAAATTCACATCTCTAGTTTATTGCCTCATTTAACATGCAATGTGTTTGTCACAAGCTCAATTTAAATGTTACAATTAATGTTCTTATAATTACGGCTAGTTTAGTACCCTTTGTATGACACAATACTAGCCTTCAGATACATTGTATGTTCATATATAAAGTGTGTGTGTTATATTTACTCGTATTTATTACCTATTAACTATTTACAGATTGTTGTCAAATGTGAAAGCCTTATTTTTTTGTTGATGTAAATGGCAAAGTCCTTAGTATAGGAAGCTGACCTTTGCTTAGCAAGCAGACTCCTGAGTACTAAATCCTGATTGTCATTGATCACAAGTGTAATGATATATTATGCAGCACAGCCTGAATTACACACACCCAACTTTCTTGATTCTTCTTTTTTGCTCTTATGCCAAACAGAAAATGAAAGTTTAATCCATTTGTTACCCCTGAATGCCTCCGTCCTAACAAATGAAAAAATTCTAAAATCATTTCATTATTGATTTTGAATCTTGCATATAAGCAGCTTTAAAATACATCAGTCTGCCGCTGAGGGATTCTAAGTGCTCTCTCGGTCAGAAGAAAATCAGAGGACACACTTTTACAATGAGATTCAGGGGTCATCGCAGAGAAATTGATAGAAAACTGGGATGAAATTGAGAAAGCGAAAGAAAGAGCAAGAGATGGCGAGAGTGAAATTGCGGCATTGTTCATCAGTGTGTTAGCTCATAGTGTGTCAACTCGTCCTCCATCTTTTCAAACTGCATAGTTATGAGAGACTTTTATTAATTTGAAAGGCCAAAGTGAGGAATAAAGCATTACTGAAATGTCACCCGTTCACTGAGCACGATGAAATCCCACCAGTCTCTTTTGTAAACGGGTATTCTTCCCATCTGCACTTTCATCCCTCCTCTCGGAACTACAGCTCCGTCTCTTTAGGTCTTTCTCAGAGATCGATACGGCTTGACAACATGGTGACTGGGTTTCCTGAGGGGATGTGGGTCACAACAGTTGCCTGTCATCTGGCCATTATTGCTCCATTTCGACTCTTGCCTCTTCGACTGGGCTCATGATAAAAATTAAAAAAATGAATACAAAAATATCAAAAATCTGCCAGGCTTGACCTTTTCATAAAAACACGGCCAGTGATCCGACTTCTCTGGAAGTCTCGAGGGAACACAGTGCAAAGTTGATGTGCTGCACACATTACAGTAACACCGTCAGGCATAGTTCAACAGTTTGTGAAATACGCTTAGTTGCTTTCTTTCCAAGATTAGGATGAGATCAATCTCTTGGCTGAGTGTAAAGTATAGCACTGGAGCTGGGATGAACTAGCTTAGTTTAGCATAATGACTGGAAACGGGGGAAAGGAAATAACTTGGCTCTGTCCAAAGATATCCTTCCATTTCTTTTATTAGCCTTTCTGAACATATATAATGTGTTCCTGTGGTTTAACCTCCATATTCTCAGATAAATTAGCCTCTACTGCTTCACTTCCTATCTAAAAACAAAAGCTTTGTGATTTCAAAATAGTAGTAAAAGGATTTATTTTAGTAACATACATGTCTAAACTAACTGCGGCCCAACTACAAATGTGTTGAGTTGTGATGTTTGACCTTGTGTTCGTTCAATTGTCTTAAACAAAAAAACTAAAACAGAAGCTCTAAATATTACACATTTAAAGAACTACCATCATAGATTCATAAGGTGAACCAAACAACAGACTACTGAGTCAAATAATGGTCCAAGACTGGATTTCTTTTCTTTCTTTCTTTTTTTCACTTCATCAATATTCAGTGAAACAAGACGAGAGTCTATGAGACAAGTAGACAAGACCAAACCGAGCTCGGGTGACATGACAGGATTAACACTGCAGGGCAACACATGAGTTGGTACAGTGTGAAAGAGAGAGAGCAAAGGTTTGGTCCTTGTGTCGGGCGAGTGTATTAGAGAAAGGGCCGTGTCGTCTATTGTGAGATTCTCTTGTTAAGTGCATGCAAATATAGAGGGGTTATTAATACCTATACTTCTTATACTAATTATGATAATACAATAATAAATAATATTTATAGTAGTAATGCCATTACTAACTAACCATAATAATAATAACAACAACAACAACATATATTATGATAATGTTACAAATAATAGTAATAATTATATAATTATATTGTTACAAAAGTAATCAGAGAGAAAATGGGGAATGAATAAGTGGTTGAGGGTTGATTAGTGATATTCCAGTTCCATATGTAAGTACACTTCATTTAAAATAAGTACAATATTTATTTGGTTTGTTTTATTAATATATATAGAAATATTTTTTTTATAGACCAGCTATGTGGTTCTTTTCATTAATAAAATGTCGATGTGAGTTCGACAGCGTTTTTTGTACTTCTGGATCAAGCAACTTCTGCTTTCACTTTGGAGCTCTACTGCTGGAGAAGCACTCAATTATTCCAATATAAATCACTAGATGTCAATTCTACATCTCTGCTCAGGTCTGGTTTCAACTCTGCTTCTGCTTCAAGCCTTGGCTCCAGCTAAGATAGTTAATCTATCAGAAACATTTTGACGTGTAAATATAAGAAGAAAACATTGTTTTAAGAAAGTGATATCTGTGTCATGAAATATGTTTTGCAAAACAGTCACATGCCATCCTTAATAGACGGTGAAAAAGACGAGTTTCTGTCTGTTTTCAGACCCTTAAATGTCACTATGTAACACTTGGCCAGGGCAGGAGACACGACATATGTGTGTTACCCAACTGTATCCTCATCAGTATCGTATTCTAGCTTGTGTTTTACATTCAGGAAGAGGTTCTGCTGTGCTTCATGTAGGCGAATGTGTCCTTTTAAAAAAAGCCTGTCGTTTTAACACAGCTGCATTGCCACCAACACAGACTTTGAGTTTGAAGCTTTCAAAGTGTTCCTCTCCCATGAGAGAACTGCTTGATGGCTTGACACTTCTCAGTCTGGCCAAAATGATAGGCCGCGTTGCGTGAGAGGAAGTCCTTCACATGCGCATACACTTTGAAGAAAAAAACCTTTGACAGATGAGTTTTTTCCGGGCAGCAGCAGAAAGCCAGCCCGTCAAATCGCTTTGGAGTAATTAAATTACTGTGTCTTTTACAAGAATCCCATTCAGCTTGTCAGGCATAACATGATGCTGAATGGATGTACACACATTGAGGGCTGGGGGGAAGTATTCATTTCAATGGTGAAGGAATTCCCTTTTATTTAAATACAGTAAATTCAGTGTGGACAGTCTTTTTACCCACTTATTTATTTATTGATAAGGTAGCAGAGCTGAGATGTACATGGCAAAACTGGATAGGCAGGAAGCCCTCTGAGCTCACGGGTCACCACATCAGCGTAATCAGTGGGAAAGAACTTCATCCAAAGCTCTCCAAAAACGATGGTCTTGCTGCTATTGAGACAAGCTGAAATAGCAGATAGTTGATTGTGTACTGAGGTGTAAGACAAAGATGCTGATTCCCCAATGAAACATTTATGCTTGCCTTTGCTTTTGCCAAAAATGCGTTGGCATGTGAGTCGACAACACATTATTTAGATGTGGCTGGGACGACTGGATGAAAGGAAGCTGAGTCACAGCGTGGCGTAACAGGATCTCCTTTGAATCATTCCCAAATAGCATCTTATCTCCTGCAATTTGGGTCCCCGAGGGGGAAATGCTAATGAAATTCAACTTTGTCATCCTGTTTCAAAATTCTAACCTAAAGGGGGGAACATTTATTTTTATTTTTATGGAAGACCACTTTTTTTCTTCTTCCACAGGGAGTAAACAAATTGAACCGACCGAAAGAGTTCTCTAAAGGTCGGTCTCTCAGATAAAACAATATGACATCACTTTGAAGTGAGCAATTACAGACCGAGTGCTTTGGTGAAATGAGCATACAAGGTTCATTTTTGTATCGGGTACCTCATGGCAAGTGAAGCAACCATAAGAGAGAATCGGTATTTAAAAATATTACAATATTCAATAAAATATACAATATTCACAAGAATATGCTCTGAAACTGTGAGGAAAAATAAATTGACGTTGGTTTTATCATTCCATAATGAAAAGATGTGTTCCGTTATCTTTGCCTCACTTGAACTAAATGTGTCTCGATCCCAGCTGCGTTTAATGGAAATATATGTAGCACGTTTTATTGCATCATATCAAAGTGAGCAAACATAACATCCAATTTCAAAAGGGGTTGACAGTCGGCCCCGCAGCTCGGTTCAATCACAAGTCGGTGAAAGTTGCAAATACAATATACAACTGTACAATCTGTTTCACAGCATGAACTATTCGTGAACAAAATATTATAGGCATTCAAGAATTTTAATAGGTAAAATAATCCTGTATATTAATTTGTATTGGTAAAAGGAAACCAGCTGTTATTTGTGCTAAGTATGCGATTATATTCCTACATATTCCTGCATTAAATATTCCAAACTGGCTTTTCAAGTACTATGACTACTTATAAATGCATATAGGGGCTCCAGTTAAGACGGGAGACATGCATTCAATCGTTAAGCTGTTCAGAAAGTCTCTGTAGTCGAACCACAAAGCCCATCACTTCCTTTTGTATACTCGTGCATAATTCATCTGTATTTGTATTTACAACCCTCTAATAATTACCATGTCACAGATCCCAGGGAAGTATGCCAACATCTCTCTATCTGTCAGGTGCTCGCCTCATATGAAGCATCCTCCCTCCACATGTCAAAACAAGGCATTGATATTTTGCATCAGCTGACAGAAAACAAGGGACAGGGAAATTAAAAAGCCAGGAGACAAAAAGAGGTGGCAGGCGAGTAAAAGAAAAAATGATAACTCCCCCTTCACCCCCCGCTCCCCCCTTCTGGAGCCAGGAGACATGTTGCATGTCCTCCTGGTGTCTTGGTACGCAGTGGTGCGGTATTGATGTGCGGGGCAGGGCCAATTGAGAACACAGTCAAGGGCACAGAGTTGACAGGAAGCTAAACGCTCCAACTGTTTCCTGTCCCCAAACAAATAAAAGAAGGAAGGGTGTAGGGCTCATATAGATGGAGTTTCTGGTATGACCTCTGACCTGCTCCAACATTCAAACAACTAGAGATGCTCAGACTGGGTTGGCACAGATATGTCAGAAGTCACTTCCTATCATATATAATAACTGTTTGCTATTTTATTTAAGTCTCAGAATTCAGTATGTGCTATAAAATGCCCTTTAAAAGGTCCACAACTAAATGGAAACAAGTGTACAGTATACTACCTTCTGCTAATGTAACATATATTGTGTTGAATACACACTATAACTATATGCTGAATATCCTAAAAAATAGGACTCATTAAAACACTTCTCGCTGGGTTGCTAATCCAAATCAACTTCTCTCTGCTCGTAATTTTGCCACCACAATTGTAGGTTGGGTAACACTGCACCTTTCAGTGATGACACAGAATGATGATGATTCTCACTACAGACTAAATTACATACCGTATATGTTATAGTCCGTAGTGTATGAGTGAAAAGGGACTGTTTAGGGGCATTTCTATTGTCTCAAAAACAGATGAGTTGGCTAGTTGGATTTGAAGGTTATTAAAGTTCACTTTTAGTATAGTAGTAAACCTGTATCATAAAAGTTCATGTGACCAGTTTGCAATAGCAAATATATTTGATAGGATATTCAATCACACAGCATTTAAAGGTTGTGTTGCCATTTCTGATTTTTTTGGACAGGTAGCTTGGAGGCAGGGAGAGAGAGAGGGGTTGACGTACGTACACCAAAGGCCCTGGACCTCTACAGTAAGGACTCAGCTTTGATATGTAGTTTGTGCGCTGCACCCGTTGAGCTACGGGGTGCTCGACATTTATAAATTAAACATGTCTGCAAGTATACCAAGTATAGTAGAAAAGCAGAACACAACAAAGTCTAACTATTAACATGACACCTATTATGAGCAAACAGTTGCCCATATACACATCCAGCTGACAGCAACACACATTTCCTGTTGTGTTCCTGACTATGCAATGAATTTAAGTCTAATATTCACTCTCCCCTTTGCTCCACTAACTCCAGAAGGAACCAACACGCTAAACCTCTCGTAAAGTAAACCTCAACAATGAGCTGGACGATGCTTTAAGACTTCATAGAGCTGAGAGAAACCTCAAAGTGGGTTCATCACAACAAATAACCACTTTCTGTACGCTGTACCAAATGTCAATTTGTACACTGTCGCACGTTCGTACAAGTCGGAAACAATCCTGGGCAGCATATCAATCTCAGGAATCTAATTCTACAAATATTATACTATGAATATTAGTGTGGGCTAATGTTTATCTGCAAATGTGAGGAAATACCAGGTTTAAAATTAATTAATAAAAATAATAATAACACTTTCACATTACCAGTAGTCATTTATCCATTTTTGATATAAAGACATTTTTGGGGGAGCTTAAAGGTTAGGGAGAGATTGTGTACTTGGGTAATGTTAAAAGTCAACAATGACTAGTCGCACACTCAGGAATGCTTTTACATTTTCAGTATTTAACCTTAACCCCAATATTTTCCAAAGCGTACCTGATGTATGTCTTTTTGCCTTAAATATGGGATATCATTTATATCGTGATACACAATTAAGTTGTCTAAATTGATAGTAACCACACATTTCTCAAAGAAATCTCATCTTTTTGCTCCAACAGTCTTCGTTAAATGAGAGGATACTCTTTGTCAAGCGTTTGCTTAACACAGTGGTGTACAACACTATGTGGTTATTTCATATAAACTATTTATATATAGATATATGTCTATATCAATATATGAAGGGCCTATATTGTGGTAGAGGATCTTTGCCAAACTGCCCAGATTTGATGTGGGAAGTGCGATAAGAACTTTTGTGTCCGGTTATACTTCCTGAAAACTGCCAGTGAACTATATCCAGGCAGCAATTACGTTTCCCCCCAAATGTAAATGTCAGAAAAATATTTTGTTGGAGATAGATTTGAGACACTGGCCATTCAGCAGACTCACTATTTCTGGCAACGACCTCCCACTGAATGAAGCAACGGTTCCTTTCCTTCTCTTGTCTCTAATCAATTTAAGTCTATTACGGAAAATTCTTGTGAGCATGTCAGACGAAGATTAAAAGTTCACAATGACCCGGCATTGCCAGCAAAGATAAGTCTGCTGCATTGACTGTCAATAACGTGGCAGTCTCCGAGCAGCTTAGTGGGAGCTCTCGTCTCGTCTTCCTCCCTAAGCTTGAGAGGAGGCCGTGTGGTGAACTGGCAGCCTGCAACTCCTTTCATCCATTCTATAAAGTTCAGATGAATTACACGAATCTACCCAGTTAGACTCTGAGTTTCTGGAATAAGCACCATTACTAATTCTGTCTCTCAAATGTTTATACAATTGCCAACGTAACGCGGAGGAATCAGCAGCATGGCTGCAGATACGGTGGAGCGTGTGAGCCGATGACTCCCGACTCATTTAGATCTCCTGCCAGATCACTGTACATGTTGTTGGAGAACAGAGTGTCTCTCAAATGTGGATTTTTTTTCTCCCTGCCACGTTTCAAACCACTGGGTGAAAAGTTCTCTAATGAGCCGGGTACTAATCCAAACACTACTCCACCGTGGCGGTCTCTGTTAGAAATGCTTGTCAGGGTGGCCTGCTTAACAAAACAGAATGTATTTACCCAGCCGATTCAGATTGAGAAAATGTTAAGACGCTGCGGCAGCCATCTGCCAAACGCTTATTTACATGTTGTGGGATAAACACGCCCATGCCCATTTATTTGGCAATCACAAAGGATTTGGTTTAACTGAATTGCATAGAGTATGTAGTAGCAAACCTCGTCTATCTCAAAGATAGACGAGGTTTGCTACTTTTGTGAATTGCCATTAAATCCACCAAAGCCAACCTGATTTGGATTTGAGAGGCGAAGGGCTGAAATGAAATGCACTCTTATGTTTGTTAACCCAATCAGAAATGATTATGGGGGTTTGGTTCAGCAGGCGATCCTTGCATTAACAGCTATTGTGTGTGTGATGTGATAGTGTGTTAATTGAGACCATTCAGAAGGGTCTAATTGGATCATTTGTGATAATTTGTTATCATTAAAATACTGAATTTGAAGAAAAAAATGTCAACACAATGTATGTCATAGAAATATTACACAAATCAGGAAAAGTAATGACAATTATGCTAGCCTTTCTCTTAAATTAGGGTATATCTATTAAATTGTCTAACTTGCACATTTCCTCAAAGACCCGACCAATGTTGTTGAGTGATAGTGAGTGACAACGCCACAGGAGAACAGCCTTAATACCAACACACTTTGAAGAACCCCTGAAGGCCTGCAGCTAAAAATATAAACAGGGCTAACTCCCTGAAGCTGAACACCTGTCCTAGACAATGTTTATTCTGGACTGCTTTATGACTTGTCCTAAAGACTCTAGAGAAAACACAGACCTGGTATTGGATTAAAAGCCAAAAGGGTTTCTTTACTATTTAATCCAAAAATATAAACAACCTCAAACCTTAATGTATAAAACATCCACTCTTGAATGATGAATGCACTTTAGATGAACGAAAGAGTGTGTCATAACTATATTCAGCAGAGCTTATTTTAAAAGAAAAAACAAAAAACCTCCTCGAGCAACAGAGATGGGAATCATAAGCACGAGCCGGAGAGAAGGGACGTGGAACGAGCCATCCTGGACTCTTTGACCATCCGCTATGAGGGAAACCAACTCCTGGGGAAAGTGATTAGACCAGGCTCACTGCTGGCAACTTGGTGATGGACTAAAAGAGCTCATTTGCATGCTGCTCTCATCTCCAACAGACTCTCAGGAAGCACCGTTGGATAAGGTCACCAGTGTCAGTCTGCCTTTGTGCCAGCTGAAATGTAAACAGATCAAACGCACAACAGACGCTTAAGCGAGTGCTGGAGGAGCCGGTGTATTTGATCATCTGGACAATGATGACCTCAGACTTATGTCAAAGGTGATCCTGGCATCCAGACAGTCGGATAGAGAGACGTCAGAACGATCGGGTAACCATAACCTTTTAGTCAAGGCAAGTCAATGAAAATGTTAAATTCTATCCAACAGGAACACTAATCTTATTATATAATATAGTCTAATAGTCTAATTATGGCAGGTGGGTAACCTTTGTCCAAAACACAAATAGTGCAATTGGAATTAAGAATTGTTTAGACTATAATGTAAAATGCGCTTTTAAAATTATTAATCAAATCTAATTTTGCCGGTTCCAGGAGGTGAGATTATTTTGTCCAACAGTTTGAAAGAAATTGTCAAACATTGGCAACGCTGACACCTAATAGAGAATGTTTATCATGTTCCTTATCTTATTTAAGTATATAACATGTTAACACAGCTAAATACACGTCTGGTTTTGTGAATTTCAAGCTGTTCACAGTGAAACGTTGAGGAGTGATACTCGTTACCCAGAGAGGTCGGAATGAGACATCTTTTTTTTAAACGTTATGTTTCTATGTAAAGACCTGGGGGACAACATTAGCAGAGTATGTGAGAACATCATTAAGTAGCATGAGCATTGCTATGACACAGTAGCTACTGAAGGTACACTGAATGTCTCCACATGCTGCTTTCGCTTTTTACTGAGTGTGAACAGTGAATAAAGACCTACCCGGCTTTACAGGAACACTGTAGTCGCCTCACTTCATTGTCTTCTGTTGTGACTGCCAGTTGATGTGGTTCAATTAAATGTCATTAGATAATGTTTATGGAGAGTGTGCAGTTATTGACAGTGTTGGATCCATGATTGCTCTGACAGCTTGACACAAGCAATGGTTAAGCAAGCATTACTCAATAAATAACTGAGCTACAATAGTGGTGAGTAATATGGTTTAAGTATTTACGAGTCATATTTGTATCTATAGATGTATACATTCAATATTTGAATTTTGGAACAATAATTATACACCAAATTCTGATAAGGAAATTGAAAAAAAGAAAAAGTCAGATTGAAATGACAAATTATAAAAATAATGAAAGGATTGTGTATGCAGTATACTGAATATGTAATTATAATTCCAATGAATCCAGGACAAAGCTGTGATAAAGCATCTTTAACCACCAACAGTGTATGCCATTTGACTCCCTATGTCTCTATTTTGCTCTTTATATTCTCTGCGTTATGTTAATGTTGCATATTTAGGATAATCAACTGGGCTGATGGAGATTTCAGTGTTCAGTTGGATATAAAGCTTCACAGAACGTCACACACGACTGGCGGCCGGTTCCTTTTTCATCCTACAGTGGCATTAAATGTCCCAATGCCATCTGGAGCTACGAGGATAAAAACTCTCGTTTTTAAGATGCCCATTTTAATTGGCAAATATTTATTCCAGGAGCTCTCTGCGGGCACACACACAGCTTTTAACGAAGCACGTTAAAGCCCATGGGCTCTCGCTGGTACTTTGAATGTGATTCTAAGCAAATGCAACCTGGGATTGAACTGTTGATTAGGACGAATAGAACCACAACGCTGAACATTGAAGTGGTAGTGCATAATAAAGTAGATACAAAATAAATAATTGAAATAAAGTAATAATAAATGTAAAAAAATATATTATCATTATTATTAATTATTATGAACATTTAAAATTATAAGTAAAAAATAAATTATTAAATGAAGTAATAAAGTATATAATAAAAAATAAAGTAGTGCATAATAACCCATATCCGTACAATGTGTGTGTTTGTGTGTGTGTGTGTGTGTGTGTATGTCCAGTATGTGCACTCATGTACAATGCATGCATGCCTGTGTGTACTCATGAATGTCGTACTGGTTGGCAAAATCCAATATCATAATATTATTATTGCAGTTTGCTGCATATTTTAGGAGCAGGACAAAGGAACAACACGCTGCGTTTTGCCAGAGAGTGCAACATCTTTCAGATGTTTTCTCCCATCTCTAAAATTATCCTGTCGTGGCTCCATAGAATTTACAAAAAATGTGTATACACACAAGACATTTGAGACATTTTGCTCAGAGGAACCTCAATACTATCACAAATATGACTTCACATTTATCTCAGTTAGACCAGATGGATGAGCTCAGAAAAGTGATGTCATTGTTCTTCATTCTCTGTGACCTGTTGCGTGTGTGCACTGTACGTCATCATGCATGCGTGTGCATGTATCTCTACACCTGCTTCTCCAAGATGTGTGCATATATTGACTCGTGACTGTGCTGCTGCTGCTGCATGTTGGCACTTAGCACTTCTAATGCATGAGACCAGGTGTGCAAACGCATCTCTGCTGCAGTGGCAGCATGTTGCCTTGTATACACTGCTCTCCATCCCTGACCCAGTACGCTGTGTGATCCTGCCTACGGCCTCATTTGTCTCCATCACAGGACAGGCGAGGTTACGACTCACCAAAGCGCAGTACGTTTCAGGCGGATCTCCACACGTGATATTTGGGGGGTCGAGGGCCACTCGCAGGTACTTTGTCATGTCGTTGGCTTCTGGCTGACAGGCCATGTAGTCCCACGCCAGGCCCTCCTCTGTATAGATCTGGGACTTGCACACGTCATAGTGTCCCCAGGCCGCCGGGTAATGTTGCATGGCATGTGACATGCTGGCGCACACCGCTTGCAGAGTGAACAATACAGGCCAAATCATCGCTGGTCTCGTTCTGTGTGGTTTCCGTGGAACTTCTTATTTTTGTCTTTTATAGCTGCTACTGCGTCACAAAAAGGACAATATCTCTGAGAATGTTCTAATTTAACTGCAGCTTTGAGCGGTGCAACAGCGCTTTTGGGAACTGTGGCATCATGTCGCTACTTTTGTGTGGAGCAGCTTTAGGCAACGATGAGCTACCATTCGGTTGTTTTGTATTTGATTGCCGTCACTTCGTCCAGGCTGATGAGATGTGTCAGGAGGGGATCTTCTTCACAAGTGTTGGGCGTTGATGAAAGGGTCAACCAATGGTCAGCTGTGACGTGCAGAGGGGAGTGACACTCCTCATAAGTCAGTCGCTGTCAGATGTCGTAGCTTGATCTCGTGCCAATTGTGGTTTTTGCAGCATCCTAAAAGAAAAGAGAAAAAAACAGTTTGATGAAAAAACATTTGAAACACTTTTATCTCTACTGTAATATTAACAGACATTCCACATGGTTTAAGGGCACTCAGGTGGATAAGCTGTGCGTCGCACTACCAACTACTTCACACACATACGTAGTGTGTACACACATATATAAATTACAAAGCAGTCCACTGTTTATACGTATCCCTTAATAATAACCTTGCCACAATCACTGTATACTATTCAAATTGAGCTGGTTCCACAAACCCTAATCTCCATTTGATTTTCACAGAAAAAGGCTTATTTCCATCTGTCAGGTCACACCATTTAAATCATTGCTTTTTCCGATTCTCTTGCTCCTTTATACTCAAATGTAGAGTTGCGTATGCACCACTGCCTTCAGAGGCATTTGGGAAATATTAAAGTAAAATTGGAAGACAGAAATGGTCTATTTGAGGGATAGTTGGTTTCTCTGAGCTTTCACAAGCCATCAGTCAGATGGCCATACTCATCAGTTAATGGAGCCTGGCAGCAATCAGTGGAGACCCAAACGGTCCCAGGTATAACGTGTGTGCGGTAGTGGAGACAATAAAATGTAGCGGCTATATTCAGCTGCATGCCAGAGAGCAATGACGATGTAAATAGGAGTTAAGTTACTGTTGACTGTCAATGTTCTGAGATGGTCTTAAGTCCATGTTTCCATAAGTGAAAAATTGACTTTCGCACTGAGGGCACAATTTCAACAAGCATGTAGCGTTATCCTCTTTAAATTCCCATTACAGGTTTGCAATGTCACATCGCATTTATACCGCAGATTCAGACTTAAAAAAACCCCAGCTGGTGCATGCAGTTGAGCCAGTAACTTTCCAGTGAACAGCTTTACTCTCTACTCTCGAGGCTAAAGCTGTGACCGACAGTCACTGCTGAAGTAAAAAGTTTGAGGTAATATGTGGTTCGCCACTTTTGCAGTTTTTATCACAAGATTATCTGGTCGAATCAAATTAAAGAACAAAAGGAGATCAAGATTAACGAGTGAAAGAAAGATACAGATCAGATTTTGGAAAAATAAATTCCTCCAAATGAGTTGTTAGGCTCACTCATGCAGGTTTCTGTGCTCCCTGCTGGTTTATGTCAGCATTATAATTCAGTATTTTAACTTGGCCATCTTGTCTGGCACTGAACATCTTGACCACATCTAAGGCAACTACTGCTTCCCTCCTAACTTAATGCCCATTTTACAAAATCACTACAGGCTTGAATATATCCCAACTGTAATGACAGATGTTCATCTAAGCCAGAAAAGTCATCTGCACTGCCATTCAGGCTCGGCACACTCTTCAAAGGCAGCCATGTCGGGAGGTATGGATGGCAGGCTTCATTTTACAGACCTCTGCTGGGACTGAGAGGAAGAAACTGGTTGGGAAAAACCCATACACTTTAAATGTGCTCATGTCAATCAACAAGACTCTGAAGAAAAGGCCAATTACACATTTTACAATGTGTGGAGCAAAATTCAGAAACTTGAATGTCAGTTCCAGATCAGAGATGTGTAATGGGATGGACCCTTCCCAACTCCCATGGCCATACACATGCACTCACACACACACCTAGACGTACCCTCTTTCTTAATACTGATGTTGACTTTCATTATAGTCAATTATAGTCAAATTAGCTGCCATCTGCCGTGTCATAGGGGGGCGCTTATCTTATTTTTATTTAATAGGGAACATTCCTAGCTAGTAAGCGGCAGCAAATAGAGCTGACCATGGGGATATTGGATTTAAATCCATAGGCACTTGGAGTAATGAAATTTCTAGAAATAAAAGAAGGTGACAGGATGCCCAATGAACCTCCACTGGTAGATAGCATTCCACTTTAGAGCATAAGTAATGTGAAAGGAAAGAGAATATAGCGTATGATATAAAAACAGTATTGCACACAATAGATTTCTGCATAGAACAAGTGTCCTGGCAGTATCTAAAAAGCTGATATATCACCAGAAACTATAGGGGTCAAAACATCAAACAAACAACAGCAAGTATGTTGTTAAAATCACAATGTGAAACTATAAATGTAATATACAGCCACATTAGGATCGTCTACACTTGCTTAGCCTGCACCTGCATCTGTATCTCGTACCCAATGGCACTCAGAATAAAAGGAGAAGTATAGGAATGTCATAATTTTACTGAGAAAAATATGAGGTCAGATTCTATGTTAAATGCCATCAATATTTGAGCAGCTCTCCGTATGCAGGGAGAGAGAGTCTAGAGCTTAGAGTGACCACCTCCCCCTCCCCCTCCCCCCACCTCTCTTCTCCTCCACTTGTTTTCGAAGCCTCTGAAACACCCCCTTGTGTCCGCTTGCATTCCATCCCCTGGGCAGCTCAAGCATGGCAGAGTGTTTTAAAAGTCGGCAGGCAACCGTGCCCTGTGGCTTATATTGGTTACAAACTCCCAGCCAGTCTCTTCAAAACCATGACTGATGTGTTCCATTCATTTTATAGTAATCCTGCTAAAGTGTGGCTATGTTCTCTGTCTGAGTGTGGCTTTCTGATCGCCTCTTAGCTCCCATGCAGGGCAAAGTGGAATTGAGCTGTCCATGGTGCTGAAATATGGGACACTACAACTACTCTTATGCTCTACATTAGACAACCAGTGCCTTAAACATTGATCTCTATGATTTCAAGAGGACACTTTTATTGATTTCAGAGTTTAAAAAAATGTTTAAAGCCCTTGACAGTCTAAACAGATGTTCCTTATGTGGTTTATCCTGCAACAATTGCCATTTTGTTTCTGTATCAGCACCTGGTCAGGACTTTGGATGTGCACAGATACAATACCGCCTCGTTGCGGTTATTGATTTTGCTGATTTCCAACCAGTAACTTGTGATCGGCAGCCAGTTAGAGCAGACTGATGCATTGTGGCTGGCTGATGAGCGCTACAATAAACGGGTTAATGCTTCCAATGTGCCAAGAACCAGCCCTTCCATACGAGTCCCAGTGGGATCAACTGGCAAGCAGCATGTCTGGCATGTATTTGTCTTCTTATTGTATTTCACTCCTTCGTTCTCTCTCTCTCTACGGGGCTCTCATTCAGTCTCTCCGTCCTGCGTTCTCTCGTCAAAGACTCCATTTCTTTGTCTCCTAACAGCATCTTTGCTGCACTATGCCTTCAAACATTAAATATAGGAAGTAACGTAGAAGGGCTGCGTAGACTTTTACTTTATATACAACAAGGAGTGACTGCGCTTTCATGCAAATATCTTTCTCCCTGAGTAGATACGGTGGAGACAATGCGAGGGTCCCCTCGGTGTGGAGCCCTGCCAGAGAGCCAGCCTGCCTGCACTGCCACACATGAAGTCTGATGCCATGCATTATTCAAAGTTCTTCTCACGTGCAGAAATACAGTTGCATTTCGCAAACATCTTAAAATCCAGGACATTCATGCAATCAGATAAACAAGACAGGGATCAAGGGACAAGTCCAGTCATCTTATATTTTGTCAGATCATACACATTTGAAATCAAGATGCAAAGGAAGCAACCATGTGTCACAACTTAGACACTTAGAAGCTGTGCTCAGTATGTTCTGGGTCAGATTTTGCGCAGAGGCACACCTAGATATGACTTTACTGACCTGCTGCTCAACAGGTTAAAGACGCATTCATTTAATTTAAGAAACGACTGAGGATAATTGAGATCTTTAGATGAGGTGTTTACAATGAAAATCAAGATCTACAAGCATTGCAACAAACAAAGAACACCATCTCAATGCAATCAAACTTTTTTAGAGAGGAAAGTGGTGAAGCACTGTGGAATGGGTTTATTCTAGGCTCATTCCTTATTCACGCATTCCCCCTCAAACCTGATAACAGTTAAGGTTCCGCCCATGAAACGGCCCACCGTAATTACCGTGTAATTACCCATTTAGTTGCGAATCATCATCATACACGTAACGGTATGCAACCTGAATGCTCAAAGCGCAACAGTACTCACAGTTAAATGCGCTTCTGCGGCGAGCTGCTCATGCAACAAGTTCAGCCAGGGTTGTTGCTGAGATATTTTTAACAAGTGGATCAATAAAGGAGATTGTATGCGCAGAAAGCGCGCATTCACATGGAGAGCACACTGTTTTCTCTTTCTTTCAACTTTTCTTCCAGTTTTCACGTCCCACTAATGCAACCACTTTCTTCCAATCAAAGTCCGTGGTTTAGACCTTTTCTTTCGCGCTTACAAACGCCGCCGAGAATCGACCGGTGTCCACGCGAGCTGTGTGGCTTTACGCAGCGCGGCTCTTGGCGCAGCATTCATCGGAATGGCGCACGAGAAATACTTCAAGTAGCCGCTCAGACACAGTCGCAAATTCACTAAAGTCCATCAACGCGCATTAAAACATCCCGTTGGAGAGCAGCTCTTGGAGTTGTTTGGAGAGATGTCCTAGCCCAGCCGACTTGTGGAAGAGAGAGGAAAGGATAGATAGCGATCTTCCTAAAATGGAGCCACTATGTCCAGTTACATACGGCCGCTCCGCCGGGTCCTAAAGATAATGCCGACTGCATTGTATCCCAACTTCGATAGATGCTTTACGCATTTGTTAAAATTAAGGAACTGCGAAAAACGTTCAGCCTTCCCTGGAGTCGTGTATTCTAATGGGAGATTCAGCCTCCAGATCTTTAAACAACTGATTTGATCTAGCTGTGATGCTTTTGTAAACCCCCGAGCATTATGTTTCTCCCTTCTGTTCCAGTAAAAAAAGAAAAAGAAGAAGCCTGATAGAAATCCATTCGTGAACAGAGAGACCTCTGCGGTTGCACTAAAGTGGAGTCTTATATTTAAAGTGGCCCGATAATTACTTGGCGACGGGCTGCATCGCTTTTCACGGCATTGTCCAACAACTCCAGCAGCCGCACGCCTCCACGGACTGCTGTTCAAACATTGTCGACAACAGCATCCGGTAATATACCACAACCATCACTCGTGATAAGGTGTATCACAGACACCTGCCACCGTGCAAATCAGATCTATGAGTAATGCCTTTTAATATCACATTTTAAGAGCCACTAACATGATGTGGAGAGTAAATCCACCGAAACTTAAGTGGCAAGTCTTCGGGGCAGAAATTCAAAGTACAACACAATAAGAATTCAGCCTAAATGGCAGGAGTTGGATCCTTGAAGAAATATGAATGAAAATAACTACATGAAAATGCAACATGACTTTGATTATCTGTCTAAAAAGCCGACCCGAGGTCATAGACGCGTATCATCTCCACTCCGACACCGCTTCAGGGCTCGATGCTTTCCGAAAAAGAAAATGTAATCTTACCTTCCATTCTAAGAATGTATAGGGTTGACGCTGCGTGTGCAAAAAAAGAGGGAAAAGGAAAAAGGTGCAAAAAAAACCCCTCTTTTGGCCGGAGTTGTTGGAATTATTCGGCAGAGCTGCAAGAATAACTACAGTCAGGTGCGTCTCGCGGGCTCCCTTGGCGAGGAGTCCTAGATGTCACACTCTCGACGACAGGGTGCCAGCTGCACGGCAAACAGCCGCGGTGACAGGTCGCTCTGAACACGCATCTTAATTGTGGTGTAATGCCAACTGGTGGAGAATGCACGATAAGAACAACAGCGCCCATCTGAAGGTCACCTCCGTAATCGAGTGGACCGTATCCCTTGTCGGTGCAATAAAGGCTCACAACTAAGTTGTAGACTCGGTGTTATATGTCTTATATTCTCCATTCATATGTTTTAGAGCTGTGTAAAATGTTTGTGTTTCTTTTAAAGACGGGGCATTTTTTCGGTTGTTGTTTGTAAAACAAAAGAAATGCAAAGTTAATCCTCTTGAAAGCTCAGTTTTCTTACATTCTATTGTTTCCATTGTCTGAAGTGATACTTGCATGCAGGTGCAGTGCCCTCTTCAGCTCTTGCGCCCTATAGGCAACTTCATCACATGCTAAAGTGGATTTTTTGTGAACATAGTAACTTATTATTAATTTAAAATGATCATTGAAATCACTTTGTACCATTTGTTTAGAAAATGAGTTAGTGATATATATAATTTGGGGACCTAATGGCTTCCTCCTTTCCCTCTATCCTCCTTTTTTGTCCCATTTAGTCATTCAGTTGTCCTTTTTTCCTCCTTTATTTACATCCATTTCTCTTCATAATCTAAGAACACAACCGTTGGAATGAACCATCTCGTTTCAAGGGGTCTGTTTGACCTTCTTTTCTTTTATTCCATCTCATTTTTAGAAATCTGAATATATAATTTTCCAAGCTCTGTTTTTAGATCTTCATCCCTCTTTCTGCAGAATGCATCTAAGCAGCTAAGTGTTTAAAATGCCCCAAATAGAACCACAGCCTGTATTGATTTCTGGCAAATTAATATGCAATGAAAGAGTTGTAATCCCATTAAAAAGTGACAAAGCCATTTCTGTTCTGATAAAAGCAGATTTTGGTCAGGACCGGACCTGAATGACAACAAACCTCTCATCCCCACTGAGGTAAAGTGGCTCACATTGAATCAGAGGGTTCAGCCTTTGCTTGGAGCGACTGCTGCTCTTGACATTTTCATTAAATCATTCCTCCTGGAAATACTACCATGCCGCTGTGACAGTCGCACAGCACTGTGCTCAGTCTTTTTCATTATAAGTAGTGGAGAGATTGATTGGCGGATAGATAGATATGTACATGCCAAATTCTACAAAAGTTGACATTGTCCACATGTTCTCGGTGTTCATGCGTTAATAATTTGTCTTTATTTGTTAGTAAGCATTAAACAGACAATACATCTAAGGGGGGTGGAAGTGTCATTAGTTTTGCTGTCATAAACCAAAGTATGAGACCAATGAAAATTCTGACGTGATGATGGCACTAGATGAAAAGTCTGATGAACTCCAAAGTGATTATAACTACATTTACACCACATCTCATTCCAAAAGCTTTTGATCATTTCACTCAAAACCACAAATCAAACAAATCTCATGGTGGCCTAAGAAGAAAATTCAGAGGACCACCAATGTCAGAAGGAATCATCCTCTGGGGTCCTTAAATGCCTGATTAAAATGTAATGGCAATCAATGTAACAGATGACGTGTTATTTCAGTCTGGACCAAAGTGGTGGACCAATGACTTACTGACATTGCCCTCCCTATCGCCATGCCACGAGCTTGCCTACATATAAATGGCCATGGCCCAAATGTATAAAGAAACATCCACATGATAAATTCAAACAATCCCAAAGGCATTGCGGGTTTCTGTCTTTGCTTTCCCTATTTCCATTCCATAAACAGTAGAACAACAAGTATTGGACCACAGTAAACATGCAGAGAAGGACGGTTCCCCTCACTCCCCCGCAGCCCCCCACGGGTCAGAGGCTGCAGGGTCATCTGAATGAATCCACAAAGCCTGCTTGAAATCACATCAGACAGTCAGGAATTCCTCCATAGCTGCTCCATGTATTTTTCAGCAGCGTGATACGGTGCACAATGAAGATCCAGAGGTGGAGTCTGCCCTCTCACCCTCAGCATGTCCTCTCCCTCGACGCCACGAGAGCTCGCGCTGACAGAGATGGAGGGTTGGCTGTTTGATGCAGCTCTCGAGGGTCTATTGATAGTTTCAAAGTGGAGTCCACCTGCCACTGCTTTAATCATCCGTGACCCCAGCTGCGTGCTGGAAGATCGCACAGGGGGACGGGATTGGCCGCCCTGTGCGTGTTTGTGCGTTTGTGTGCGAGTAGTCGAGAGAAAGAGAACAAGTAGAAGGAGAGACGGCTGTAGAGAACGGGTGAAGAGACTGAAAGACTTAAGATAGGGAGAACGAACGAGTCCGTCCGGCCACTTCTCAACCCTGTTGTTGCCATCATGTGAGATTTTTAACTGCATGATGGAAGTTTGAAATGACACTATTTTTATAATTTTTTTCTTTCTCATGAAGCATTTGTATCTGCTTTAAATGTATTATTAGTGTATTCAATCAGATTTGTCTCCAGAGGTGGAGCAGAGTGAATCAGCATGCAGGCACAGCTTATGGTTGCCGAATTAATTACATTTATTCCAAAGCCTTTCTTACGGCCAAGGTTGTAATTATGGCATGCAATTAGAGGGGGTATGAATATTAGATCACTTCCAAATTCCCAGTGAAAGTAAAAAAATCTAAATAAAAAAAAGTTACATTTTGTTTTTAGGTAGGCTATGGGTGATTTACATAAAGATCTTAGAGTGCTCCAGGCTTTAATTAAAGCAAAATTCACATACCGGTGACAAACATCACTCACTTATTGTAGAGATTGTGTGAGAAGGCGCTTAATTGTTTACCTGATTGCGTCACCAGAAGTCTCCCGATAATTGGAATGAAACGTCACCTTTTAATGCGAGAAGTCGAGCAACCGCGTGGTGGCATATGACAGTGTATCTTTTTGCCAAGTGAGGCGTAGTTGTGAATTTGAGTTGGTTGTTACCACACATAAAAGTATCTGTGTTCAAGGAATATGTGACATTTTTTTGGAGAGTATTCCAATGCCACCTTAGAACAGGAAGTGATCAGGGTAAGGAAGGAGGTGGGAGTCGAAAAACACCCTTTGAAATTAATTCAAGCACTGCAATGTGTGCGTGTGTGTGTGTGTGTGTGTGCGTGGGTGTGTTTGCATGCCGGGGAAAGTAAGGCTGATTTGAGACCCTAAGCCTAAAATGTATTCATTAAGTTGGTTTGTAAACGTCCTTATGAACATCTATGGTGAAATAATAAAAAGTACTGCAAATACTTCTCTGTCTTCATATCCTCACCTCTATTAGTTACCAGTCCAATCAGCTAATTGTGTTACCATAACACAATTCTGCCAAACGTAGCACACATAGCTCCTCCGAAATCACCTATGAATCCAGTATTGTACTGTATCGACTTTTCCCAGTAAACTTTCACCTGGTGTTGGACTCGGAATCTGTAAACCTCAGTGAGACCCACATTCAGCTGAATAAAACTTACATTATTGCATAGTACAGTAATCAGTTAGTGTCAACATAGAAACTAGAACAACACAGATATTGGATGAAAGAAACATTTTCGTTGTCGACTACCGTGGTGAAAAAACTCTTTTTGACAAGCTCACACAAAGACGAAATAACTTTTCTTCCAGGTGGCATCAGCCAATTAAATGACACAAGAACTAGGGTTTGAGGCATGAACGAGATGTTCTAGGTGAGGTACCACCTTTAGCAGACATGCAATAGAGTTGTGATGTGCCGTGAAACAATTGTGACAATTGCACTTCGTTGAGAGAATACTGAATACAGAGTAGACTGTTTTAAACAAAGTGAAAAAAGGTGATGATAGTACTTAATAGGAGTACTCATGTACCTCTGCGCCGAAGGGGAGAGACATGGGTCCTTCTATACTTAAATCGGTGTTCCAACACTGATGACATTTCCAGTCCATACACATCAACCCCCTATCCCAATGCAGTAGTCGTAGCTGGGCTTTGTTACAGAGAAGAGAAAGGAATTACAAAGGAAGGAGCCATTGATAGAACCAAATCCAATTAGTAAACAAAGTCAGAGTAAAATGGAATATTGAGTAGAGTATTCACTCCTGAAACACTTTAGATAATTTATGGGGATGCATTTTGTTATTGGTGCGCATCATCACAAGTACTGCGATCTAGAATGCTACACAAGGCTGCACTTTTCGCACTCCTGGAATCGTGAATACAAAATGGTGTTGCTTGTTGAGTGGGTGGCACACTTCCTTGCCAGGTATCACAGAGGCAATGTGTGGCACCTCAGCTGCACCAGAACCAGGGCATGTAAGCAGCTTGAGAGAAGCGGGCAACATGCCAACCTCTCTGGGAGCTGGGCTTTATTTCCCTACATGACACTCGTCATTTGTAACCGTAATAAAAAATCAGTTCATCAGCAGCCCTCCCTAATATTTGGGACAAGATAAAAATGTCCTTTTAAGATAAAGGCTGAAATAACCACTCTAATGAGGTGATAAATGGACTATTCCCCTCTATAGGCCAATTGACAGATCACGTCCTGTCCTTTTACTTCAATAGACAAATGATATGATGCTATTGAGTTTAATTGCGACAGTATCTCCCGTCGATGGCTCATAGGCTTATTCAAATTTTCAAGACGGCGTGATTTAGAAATATTGCATTCATAGTGACAAAGTCAAAGTACTTAGGTTGTAAAAAAAAAAGAAGCTTAAAGGTAAGGAAACGAATCATTGATGTTTTGGAGGTGAACAATAACATCCCATTAGATAATAGACTGAAGGAGTTGTTGTGTTTCTTTGGTTTCGATAGCTCGAAGTTTTGATTCTCATATCTACAAACACATGTGAGCCTCTTGACATTTATTAGGTACGGCATGCCAAAAAGTCCACATATTCCCTGAGGTTATTGAGCGTTGTCTTGACAATTTTAGACTTGTAATGTGGTGCAGAGGAGAGCTGAGATTTCTTTGCACGATTTCTGGTGGATTGGCATGCTGACAAACACTCTGCAGGCTACAGTACGGTGGGTTTATATTTCAGATTGCAAATGTGTAATAGCTGACATAACATAATTAGTTAATTGCTCTGTGGCTTGATCATTACCAAGATGACATTTGGTGTGGTTTAAAGCCTCATTTACTGTGGAACTGTGGCATCATTTGTTGGAGCCAATTGCAAAATGTATTAAATCACATCTCTTTGTCAGAGGGAGAGAAAAAAGAATGAGTCATCAGAATGAATTGGACAAAGACAGAAACACTTGGCTCACCATTCATGTCTTGAAGCTTTTCAGTAGTTGTGTGACCACTAGTCTACTTCCCAGAAGGCAGACTTAGATGGAATATATCCCAGAATCAATTATCTATGAATTGGATTGTATTACAGAGAGCAATAGCACTGAATACCTACCATAGAGGCACTCAGGAGACAGTCAACACAGTGTATACCAACCAATACTGGGCACATGACATCTTAACATGGTTTAGCACAAGCAACCGTTGCCACTGTCATTAATAACAATGTCCCAGCAGCCATTCACTGTTCTTTGTTGCTGTTCCATGCGTCTCTGTATTCGGCAGGCAGTGCTGTGTGGGTGTTGTCTCATAGACATGAAATTATTAATGGAGAGGGGTTTTCTTGTGTTTTTCCTTATTAATCATCGGACTGGCGATTAATTAAGCCTGCACGAAGCGTGTTACTCTCATACATCATGCTATTTGTGTCTGTCATGTTCTGAGCGGTTCATTATTTCCAACATGGACCATTGGCAGACGACAAGGTAGTCATTGACCTCTACCTAATCTGCTTTTGATTGAGGGTAACGCATTTGGATGGGGAGACCGATTGCTAATGTGTAGGTGCACTTAGAGAATATTGATTCAGAGTGCTACTCGCATTAAGTATAGACTGTAAAATAAAGTCCACTATCTTGCTTTGTGTGTGTGAGTTTGTAAATTCTTGGCTAAGCATTTACTCACCCATGTCTAATCCACTTTTCATTGAGGTTAACCTGCTGGGATGTTAAAAACCACAGGGACTTGTGCTGCTCATAAACTGAACTGCTGAAGCTGCTGTAGTATCAGGAGGAGAGAGATCGCATCTTCAAAAACTCCAGCCAGTTTAGAGAATAACAAGCCTCTCGCTCCAACTGGCTCCCTAAACTGCACACATTTCACATTGAAACTAGAATTGTAGAGGAATTGACTTGTTTTGAGGTTATTATCCATCTGGTTTTTAGCCACTAAACATGGGAAGATAATACTTCTTAATACATGTGAACCAAGAAACATCACCAACTGCACGTTACATAGTGGTCAGGAATTACCCAGCATGATTTCTGCAGCCTGGGGGACGGAGGCCAGACAACCTTCGATGTCAAGTCGATTCTCAGAGCGAATCCATCAATCCAGTTGAGTTTGAGGTGAGACCAGAGGGGTGAGATTAGTGCGTTAGCGAGGTATGTTGAGTTTTCAATGTCACAAAGGTGGATCTCTTTTAACCTGTCTAGATGGCCATGACAACTTACTGTAGACCTAACCTGGTGCAGACCAGTTGTTGTTGTTTCTGAGTTTCTGATTTAAACGGCTTAAAATCGTCTTTCAGGGATTAAGTTATGCATGGAAACTTGTTGAGCCGTAATGTTACGATAGTTATTCCACAGAACGAAGCCGAATAATTACAGTAGAACAAACCGTATGCTCTTTTTGCATACTTTTACCATAAATGTCATGAGTGTAAAATCTTGTGAAAAATACTGTTTTGCTCTCTTCTATTTAGGGGCAGCTTTATTATCATTAATCAGAGTGAACTTGTCTATGACATGCGGTAAATTCCTTCATACCATAATGTTAGCACATCTTGATTTATTATAAATGGATCTACTGAAACAGGTTTAAAGTTTAAGAGCAGAATGTTTAGCAGCGATAATAATTTGCAGGAACAGTGTTGCTTTTTGGTGAAAAAAAAATGAAGATTTAAAGGAGGAAGTAGCGTTAATGCGATCAATCCGTCTTGGAAGAGTCGGATGATGAGCCAAACGCCTCCTTTTATAGGAAAGTGCTTAAAGCCTGAAGATCAAAACCTGGGTTAACAAAAACAGTTCATGACCACTGTCATGGTTTTGGGCTTTTTTAAGCCGGAACCTGTTGAATTTGCTTTGTGAAAACCCCCTCAGCTCACAACAATTCCGATTATGAGACATCAGATAAGTTCAGACAAAGTTTTTATGAAGCTTCAGCGGATTAGGTTAGTCAAATCAAGTAAACTCTTTTCAAAGTTACCGTCTTTTTAGTATGAAATTCCCTTTTTTTAAAGCATTCCCTGATATTAAATAGATAATCTAATTTAATTTACTTCCATCAAATGACTTTGGATGTAAATTGCATGATATATATTGTAAGTTATGAGAAAAGATAAAATAAACCCCTGTTTAAAAATGTGGCTGGAATAAAATGCAGGACATAAAGACAAATAGTTTAACATATGAGTTTTATCCTGCTGAATGTTTGGGTATATGGCAATATTTAGTATAATATTTTCAATAAGATGATACAAAACTAATATTTTGCTAAACTGTACATACATCTGGTATCGCTGTATGAGGCCATTGTGGATTAGCACCTTACCTTTATGTCAATATTTTCTTTTTAATTTATTTTGACATCAATATGATGAAATATCTGGGTTTGCCAGGTATTTAATTCACTGGATTGGTCAAAAATAAGAAAAATATTGAATGATTATTTTATCTGTGTTGGATTTTTTAATTACTCTTTGCGTCAATGTACTATTTTAAGATATCTATTACAATTTAAATATAAAATAACATACAGTGTTTTATCCAGAACCATTTTTTAATAAATGATGACTGCCTAATGACTTATTAGAAAGAAATAAGCGTATGAGCTTTTATTAATGACTCTGTGAACCAATGGTTTATTAGAAAGTTTATACTCATTGCATTACTCATTTATACATGTGACCAATAATTATTTAAGTATGTATTTTCAACATATATTACTGCATCTGTTTGATTACGTTCAGCTATTCATGTTCATGCTGCAGTCAGAGAACAGTTGGTTTTTCTTTTCTTCCGGTATTTACAGGCTTGACGAGCCTCCAGCTATTTCATCAGAAACCCAGGTGATTAAAAGTGGAGGGGAAGCACATTGTCGGATAGTTGGAATGTCTCAGCCACAAGTTTTTTGGAGCATTGCTTGAGCAGACTTTTATGCGGAAGATAACTGTCATCACATATTTTTTATGCCAATCTTATCTCTCCCCAAAAACAAGATATTTTTGGAGATAGAGCTACTGTAGTTTACAGGCTCACGTAGCCATCTGTGGAGTTCTCTGTTCTCCCTCTATACTACACCTAGTATGGTACCTTTATGTATTCCCTCCACACAAACAGACACAGACCAACACACACACACACACACACACATATTCAAACACAAATACAAATATTTGTAAATCATGCTCTGAGTAGATTTTGCTCCTTGAGGTAACCTTTCTCATTCTGAGAATCTGCAAAGCAGGCTGTCTTCCTTTGGGTGTGTGTTGGGTGGGCAGTGGGAGCCTGTGTTGTTTATTATGAGGCAAACCAGCAGCAAGTGAAATGCAAACAGCCCCTCACACAAAGAGCGAAGCAATCAAACACAGTCCCCATATATTTAGTGACACCTCATGACACCTCTTTTCATTTTAAACATAAAACATTGCATCCTCCCATGCCAAGTGTCTCGGAGAGGACAACAAACGAGAAGCTTCACAATTGGGAGTCCTCAGGGAGCGTGCCAGCAAATATCACCCACATGTTAGTTTAAAAGTGTTGCAGCTGATTGATCAGAAAAAAAAGTAGTGCGAAGGAATCATGATAAACATTTCTCCAGATGAACAAGGACACTTCTATCTCCACCCTCATCTTGAGGAAGAAACAAAACGTCACATCAGCGCTTAAATATCCAGCCGCTCCTGGTTATAGACCCATCTAATGATCTCATATTACAATGCAAATAGCAGGTATTCATTACCATCCACCGCTGGATCTTCTTTGTTGGATGGGATTAACGTTAGTCTCAGAATCTGAAGAGTGCCTGATAGACAGACTTAATGATGATGTTTATGTTATAGTTCATGAATAAAGCATGAAGGCAAAGTGTTTGGGTGTATAGAACAGGCTTTCTGCAGAACACAGGGATGGGTTGCGAGACGTGTTGGAGGGTGGATGGGCGGGAAAGGGGTGTTGAGAGATGGAGGGCGGTGTAGAGGCCACAGGGTCTGCGGGCCAGGGTCTGCAGAGAAATCCTCATTTCTTCTTCACTATGGAATCCAGCGAAGGCTCTCAAATATTAAATGCCAAGCAATCACCTGCAGTTTTTCCTTTTCTCTTTCTATTCAATAATTGAGGCCAGCCGTTGAAGCTGTGATATTTCTTTGTGTGTAGAGAGCTGCATAACAGAATGGTACAATGCATGTTTACAAAAGCAACACACGCACTAACCAGCCAATGTGTCAATGTAGTTACGAGAACATTGATTCTGATGAATGACTAACGAACTTAAATTGCTCCTCTACTGGGTTCTTTCTGTATCATGAACACTTCTCAAGGAGCTGGCAAGCAGGGCTGTAGTTTCCAAAACATTTTTTTGATAGCTAGAATTATAATTTCTAATGAATTCCACCTGGAGACATGGCCACGGCTCAGCAATAGCCGCATTTGTGTATATTCTATCTAACTTAACCCTCCTGTTATGTTCGTTTCTTACATACAGCCGTGATGCTCCCGGGTCAATTTGACCCGGTTAATGTTAAATCACCCAAAAGTGGTCAGAAAACAAGAAATCCTAATAACTATAGTTTGTACCTCATTACAAACACAATTACTCACAATTCAATCAGTTTTTAGTGGAATTGAGTTATTCACCTCTCCATCGATCAGAGTTTAATCAGGAGAACTCACTCGTTTTAATGAAAAATACATGTTCAAACAATTTTGTAGGTACATTGAAAACATCTATATTTAAATTCCTCCTGGAGACATATGGCCACGGCCCAGCAATAGCCGCATTTGTGTATATTCTAAATACTAAATTAATGAATTGCAGGCTTCAAAATACATTCAGTGAATCTAAACCAATGCACCTTTTTTTGTCAAATTCAGCAAATATAACAACCTTTGATCTTGTCATTCCCAGAATTAACTTCAATCCCCAAAATGGATTTGGGTATTTCTCTGGAGTCCCAGTGTTGGCCTCATTCAATGATCAAAAGAGCTCTCTCTTCCTGTCTGGGACAGATCTGGAATTAAATGGCTATCTTTGATGACTCACTTAGCAAAATTACAACCCTGTCTAAAGATTATCATCCCCGCTGTTTTATTTTTTTGCCCCTCGATCTGAGGTTTGGTCCGTTAAAAGTCTTAGTTTTAGATGTCAATTAAAAATCAGAGCTTTATCTGCACTCACAAGATAATGAGACTTTTTGGTAACACTTTATAATAACTGCATGCTATGAAGCATTTGTTAAGAATGAGTAAACACTTAATTCATCATTTATAAAGCATTGTTCGACACTTTATATAGGATGCATTCACAATTTGTAAAATTAAGTATAATATATTGCTTCATAGCGTGCAGTTATTACAAAGTGGTACCGACTTTTCTTTTGAATCGTAATTATTGTGTTTTATTAATCAGATAGCGAGGGAAAAAAAGAGGAAAAAAAAGAGTCCTTCATGCTGTTTGCCAGTCAGATGAAAGAATATATTTGGTTCAGAAACATGGTCACATATGTAGGTTATGAAAATGAATTAAACATATTTTACAATATGTCCCCAAGATGGCTGTATTTAAATGAAAGCAAGAGTTATCGTTTTAAATATTGAAGACCTCAATACCCAGAAGTCTAAAGGAGGAGTATGTTCTTATGATTCATGTTTTAAGTTTTCTCTGGAGAGAGAACTCACGACAGCTTAAGAAACTCGTTGACATTTTTCTCTGCGTATTTTTTTGACACTTTCATTCTTATTATTATTAAATGACCCAAACAAAGGAATTTTGTGAAATGTGCGTATTTGCTTTCTTGCTTTTGGTGAGACAAGAGCATCAACACCACTCTCACGTATATGTGTTGAGTACAGAGCTGGAGCCAGAACAATATGCGGCTTCAGTGTCTCCTCAGGAGAGAAGGGATGTGGTTTGATTTAGCTGTTTTCTGTTTTTAGGAGCATTTACTGTATTACATCTATAGTTTAACAGAGCACACTTGCAAATGAACCCTTGTGCATTCAGTCATTTCCTTTATCCTCAAATGATTTTAAATGAGTTATTTAAACAGTTTCTCGTGGATACTGCCGAGAAAATAACTGACCTGGGAGGTTTGATGCAACTGAAACAGTGAATGTCATTTATATGAAGGTCAAAGATGTAAGGATTTCTATCCATACCCCCGGCGAAGCTGCAGACAATGTAAAGTACTCTCTCTTGCCAGTGCCGGGACGAGAGGGCCAACATATGGAAATTAGCTTTCTTCCGGCTTTACTTCTTCTAATCTCCTGGGAAGGCTTGAATAAGTGTTTGGCAAACCAGAGGGAATAGCATGTACAACAAGTGAGTGCTAAGAAGAAAAGAAAACACGGCTTTCCTTGAAAGATATTTTTTTTCCTACCAAGCGCAGTGGTTCTGGTTCAGTCCAATCAGCGTCCTGTGAGGAGCTACTTGCCATTATTGAGGGCTTGGTTTAGATGGCTGTATGATGACAATGTTTCTAAGCAACAATGTCGACTAAAAAGATTGGCGAACTGGAGGGAAATTAGTTTTCGCTCTTCTCCCGACTTCAAGTGGCAAGAGTTTGATTGACGGAGGGTTCATCCAAAAACATGCCAGGCATTCTTCTCAAAGTGCCTCCTCTTATACGTACTTGCTTCTCAGATGGTTCCATCAGGTTCGCACGGCTAACATGCAGTATCAATCTGGACGAATACAATATGTAAACCGTGTGCTGTGTTTGTGCAAGTGAGTCACAAGTTGCATTTGCCAAAAAAAAAATTGTCCAAAATGTCGTCTAATTGGTATCAAATTCAGTTTTATATCATGAATATTTGTACAGTTTTGTCATATGATAAGATAATACCCAATCAGATGTTATTAAGCATGCCTTTATAGTAATATTCTTTGATAAAAGACAATGAATAAATCTCCTTGACTTGCTGACAATACCCTTGATTTACACCCACTGACACGAGGACCACCCTTTTTTATTCAGTACATCAAACCTCAATAAAAGAAAAGTCAGCAACATCGCCTGTAATAGTTCAGTCTGTCCATTTCCCCTCTCACTGTTTCCTAGATGTGTACTTTAAAGTTAATCCCAATTCGAAGGGCAATTGTTGAATGTGGCGCCCTAGTAAAAGGCTATAAAGCCTTGGTGATGGTGCTAACAAGGCCCAACGGGGCACTATTAGGGTGCATTTAAAATGTCGGTGTCGTGTCATTGTGTAGCCTGACAGCTGTGAATGGCAGAGACAGAGAGGTCATAACAAAGAATTTCATCCGCTCTCCGGCGTGGGGCGAGCGGAGACATGTGCACCTCTGTCAAAGCAATTCAGCGCTCGACTGACAGATAACTGATACCTGGGCTTTAGAAGAGATGAGAAACGAGAGCAAGTCTAGGGCATTCTAATCCCTTTGGAAAGGTTTTCCATCTGTCACAAACGGTGGTGACCGGGCTCGGGTAATTTCCCCACAGGATTTACAAAGAACATAAAAAGAGTCATGTAATATTCCCTCAATCTCAGATAGCCTGGTGGGTAGACAGTAGCGGCACTACCAGGTACGGAGGGATGGACTGAATTGCCCTTGTTATGTTAAATGAAAAGCCGGGGTGTACGTTTGCATGGCTTGTTTGGCATCTGAGGACCACGGGGGTAGATAACAACGATTTCAGACAATTTAGAAACCGCTGAAGTTTGAATTGATTGACAGCAGTCTAGCTCCATAATAACAAAGAAATTCATCATGGTGTCTTCATGTAGGATGCCATTGCTTATTGTGTGAATAAAGGCCATGTTATTTTAACTCCCCCTTTTCTAAACCCTGTATCCCTACAAAATAAATGTATATACACGTAATTTGCAACACCAAATAGGTTTTAAAGGAAATGTAATGTAGACCAGATTGCATTTTCTGTTAACATAATGAAGACATGTTAATTATATCAGTCGAAAATGTAAAATAATGAATTTGTCTTCTGCCCAAATAGGCCTTCCGATCTTACAAGATTTTAGCAGCGTTATTAAACTGTTTAAGACTTTAACACTGGCAGCACTTGATGAGTATTAGGGAAAGCAGCACAACTTCATAAGGAAAATAATTTAGTACAAGAAGAGAGGGTTGCCTCTTTATATCTTTACTTACTCCCGGACAAAGATCTCGAAACTTCACAATGTCTCTTTTCAAAACCATCACTCCCCCCAATCTGCCTGATCTGACTCGGTGCTCAGCGCATCACCATGGAGGAGGCACCAGTGTTATTGTGGCTGCCCCTCCCTCAATGACAACCCACAACTTACTCTCTTTTCCTCAATGGATGACGGAGACGATGGTGGCACATGGTGATGAGAATCTCTAACCTCCTGATTGATAAAGGCATGGACAGCAATCAGTTCCTTTTAAGAAAATAAGCGACCGTAAATTATCTAAATATTCTAATATTACACAAAGTAGATGATGCCTTACAAATGACCGCAACATTGTTCCTCTGATAAGGTCATTGCTGACAGTGTGCAGGAAATGAACTTTTTCTTCGTGAGAGAAAACGAGTTGATTGGCAGAATGTCATCGCAGCGGTGATCTGCAGCAGCATTCTGGATATTAGGATGTAGATGCAGACAAATCGGCTGCGGGGTCAGGGGTCACCAGGGCTCATTAACCTTGACAGCTTCTGTCTTCTATAATTGGATACTGCATCATAAATGGTGTTGTTCCACAGAAGGAAAAAGACACAGATCTGGCAAAGGATTTGCCTGCGGGTGATATTAATGGTCCTTTGCTCTCTTTTGTGTAAAGAGATCCACACAATAGGCAGTTTAACTTTTTTAACACGGCTTCTAGAATATGAAACAAACAAACAGTGTTTAAGTCTGTATATTCTCTACGGCACGGCATCTATTTATTAGATCGCTGTGTAATTTGCACTACTTTGGAAACCTCTATGTAATTTATTGTAGTTTGGAAAGTCTTTGTAGTGTGCACATTAGTTCACTAAGCGTGTTTTATTACACACATTGTCCATGTACATATTGGAAGTAATGATTACAAATGACACTTAAAGCCTCTTGGTGTCCTTTGCTTAGCACCAGGAAGAGACCGTCTGTGAGACTGTGGTTTGTCTTTTGAGATGTTGTTGTACTTTGAACACCGGCCTATTCTGCTTCCCACCGCCTACTGCTTGGCAGCTAGGATCGCTGGTGGGTGGCATTTGGTTGATGTGGAAGAGACCTGTGGACCAAGAAGAGACCTGTGGGTGTGAGAGGCAGATGCCTGGGCCTCCACTGCTGCACGCCGAGTCAAAACGTGTGTGATGTACTGCAGAGAGGCAGAACTACGTGGGAGGTGGCACATTTCCCTGATGGTTGGTGTCAGGCACAGTACGCTCTGCTCTGGGGATGGACCTGTGGGCTTGTGTCTTTTACGATGTGGGGCACCGACACCACGGGTGTCATCTGGGTTGCCCGCCGTTTGCTGCATGGCGGAAGGAAAATGTGTGAATATTCTGGTAGACTTCCTGTAAAGTGACAGTTATTGAGCTGTGTGCTTGAGGCAAAACATCGCTGCCCTCTTGCCCTCTGCTGAGCAGCACTTTGGGTTTACAGCATTGATGTATTACTGTAAGAGTTAGGTAATCCGCTACAGCCCAAAAAGCACTATATGCACACATTGTTGAATTCCTTCGAAACAAAGAAAAGAAAACAGGACACCGACTTATTATTATATGATTATTAATTATAGACCACCGATTGAAACCTTGAGCTTGGCATGTTGTTTTGCAACCAGAAGTGACATAAGAGGATGGCGTACAACCGAATGCTGAATAAAACATTTGTCGAAATTGTATTTTGAATGAGCTATAACTGACATGTCCGGAACTGATGCTCGAGGGCTATCTAGAGTGTCAGAGATTGACATGGACATGGGTTGTTTTTTAAACGGGTTGGAAGCCAAAATATGTGGATCTATGGGAACGCAAATTAACACACATTTTAAATTATATTTTTTACAAACTTTCCAAGAATCAATGAATGGTTCATTGTACTTTGTTGAGCCTAAACAAATATTTAAATAAATAACACTTTTAGTATATGGGCCACAACTAAACTAAATGGCTTGTAAACCAGTGCTCTAGAGTGTTAGCTTTATGTGTCCCGTTTAAAATATATACAGGACTGTCTCAGAAAATTAGAATATTGTGATAAAGTTCTTTATTTTCTGTAAATTTAAATAAAAAAAAAAATGTCATGCATTCTTCATTCATTATCAATCAACTGAAATATTGCCTTTTTTTTTTCTTTAATATTGCTGATTATGACAACAAGAAAACTCAAATATCCTATCTCTAAATATTAGAATATCATGAAAAAGTATACTAGTAGGGTATTAAACAAATCACTTGAATTGTCTAATTAACTCGAAACTCCTGCAAGGGTTTCCTGAGCCTTGACAAACACTCAGCTGTTATAAATCTTTTTTTACTTGGTCTGAGGAAATATTCAAATTTTATGAGATAGGATTTTAGAGTTTTCTTGTAGGTAGCCGTGTCAGTATTACAGCACGGGGTACATTACAGTTCATGTGTCAGAATGAATATTGTGCACTTGAAAGCAATTTTTCGAGTCAGAGCTCGCTACGGGCCCTTAGCTTTTCCACGACTCCTCTAGCTCAAGATAAAAAGAGCCAGTTCTCATGCATATGCTTGAGGCTGTGCTCATTCACATTGGCTGAACGGGCACATGCACATTCTCAGAACACTGAGTATAGTGAAGACACAAGGTTGAAGAGGCAGAGCAGCACCTGAGTTCAATGTACCATGATTTCAGAAAGTAGGGGTCAATCTTTTTGTGTGTTCTCCGTGTGTTTGCATGTGTGCTATTTGTGCCTCTCCATATTCTAAAGATATACATGTCCGGTCAAGTGGAGAAGGTTTGAACTTGTGTGTGTATTTTAACACCTGTGATGAACTGTCCAGGGTGTCTCCATATGTTCTGCCCAATGTATCCCGGCATATGTTCAAGCCTGTGGACTCTTATAAGATAATTGAGTGGCCTTGAAAAAAGATGTTAGCCCGAAATTATTTATTTTCTTTCAAAAATAACACATTATGATTTCAAGGTTCTAATACAAAAATCAATTAAAATAAAGTCTGCGCTGATTAAATTGATCAAACGTTATTTCAGTCTTACCTGTTCACTCCGTCTTTCCTCTGCTAAACAGGTAAATATGGCGCAGAATAGTAATGAGAGCAACGGTGCATGGCCTTGAAATCATTCCTGTCTGATAGTCACCCTCGAGACACAGTTGAACAGTTCAGCGCTGAACCAGAGCGGAGCAGCGTGAATGAATATGCACTTTGACTGGGTGAGTAGAAACCATAACCCCCTCAGCCGGGTTGTCTGACAGCCTCCTGCTGTTCACCACTTGACTTGTGGCAGCCTACAACGTTTTTTTAAATTTTTATTATGGATGGAATTTTTTGGTGGATCACAAGCTAAACCACTCTAGAATGAGATGAGCAAAACCTTTTTGGGGGGATTACGTTAAGGCCACTCAGACCCCTTGACTGCTTTATTATTAAGGCAACTGACAGGAAGGCGATTAGTACAGACTGTACACTATAAACCGTGGACAAATATTTTTGGGAAATCTAAATTGTTTTGGATTAGGCAATACAGCAGGGGGGAAATGATTTAAGGGAGCAGGTCTTTCAGCACATACGACAAGTGAGTCTTCTATTAAGCTACATTTGAGAAAAAAAAATGTTGTTTCTGTAATGTGACGTGCATTATCAAGTTATAAGTAAGTGGGGTGTAATGTTGAGATACTGGGGATGTCATGGGTTGGAGGACAGGGAAAGTTTTGCAAATAATTTCTAAATCCCACCTCCCACCCATATCATCCTGCAAATGACTACCATTAACAACAAGTAGGACGGACAGTAAATAGGGTTGCGTGGGCAGGGTTAACCCGTAAGCGTACACTGTAGAAGCCAACATGGCTTTCATTGACATCTATCATTGTCCCAATGCAGCCAATCAGTACCCATTGTATTTGTTCTTTGTATTGTTTTGCCATGTATTTACATGAGCAATATTATAATTAATACACATTTCTTGAAAGAGAAAACAAATCCAAAATTAAAAGTAGATGAACATGTGAGAGCTTTTCCGTTTTGAGTGTCAAAATCGGATTAAACTCTGCGTAGAGCGAAAGAGGAAGGTCAGTTAATTCGCCTAATCACCGTTCCTTTTGGAACCTTGAATCGTCAATTTCTTTATTTTAATGTTTTATGTTAGGATTTAAGACCAGGATCTTGATAAATAAAATAAAATAAATTAAAATGTTCTTATGACATATACTTGATTTATACCTAATAAAATATTTGTGAATAATAAATGCATCATAATAAAATAACTCAATATAACACTTCCTCAAAGCTCTGCTCACGCGATCAAGTTCTTAATAAACCCACTTTTCTTTCTACAAAAATAAAATCCCTTGCAGTAAAGAGAAGTTGAGTCACTGTAATGCACTGCACTGTATGGCCTGTCACAATGAACAGCAGCTCAGTGGAGCGAGAGGAGAGGAGACCAGAGGGGCATGTAGAAGGAAGGGCTGGGGCTAAGTGTTATGTGGAGACAGGCTGTGACCTCGTGGGAAAGGTACACACCATCTCAGTTCATGAATTGGCGCCAGATGGGAACTGGCAAGTGGCAAAACTTTAGAGAATTGAACGGACACGCTATGCCGAGGCAGGCCCTCGAGCAAGGCCAGTAGATGTGTCGCTGAGTCACCAAGTTGAGCTCCGTCAGTCTGTGATTTCACTTCACCTGAGTGTTGATGGGAGCTCTCTCCGGCCATTGGGCCCAGCAGCCAAACACTGAGTCCCAATCAAGGTGCTGATGAGAAAATCATTGCACGACTTAAGTAATAAATATCACTTATGTAGGGAAGGGAGTGGGATAACGCTCTTGCCCCTGTGCTCATCTCCCACTTTTTAATGAGATTATTTCAAGGTCCCATTACCCCAATGACTCTTTCTGGCCTTCCTTAACTTTTACTAATTCACACCATCTATTGTTATCACCTGAAAGTTGGGAGGCTATTATCACCAGAGGGCTCAGCAGGAGCGCAGCATGTGAGTTACCTTCTGGCTGTCTTTGGAGAAATGAGACTTCAATGGCCACAGAAAAGGTTGTGAGGACAAATTGTGAATTTTTAGATTTTAGGGAAATGAAGTGACCAAAGACGAGACAGAAATTCAGATAATATGCAAATGCTGCATGCAAAAAGAAAACATCACCTACATCGCAGCAGTCCACCTCTCCATAAAAGGTGGTACCTGTGTTTTGTACCGTGATGATTATTCGTTCAGATATCCATCTTCTTGTTGAATATTGTGAAACACACAAGCATTCTCACTTAGCATGGTTTAATACGTGCACTCTGCAATTTACAAAGACCGATCGGCCTGTCAGGTCCCTGTTGTCCTTGTTTACAATTCCGATAAAGTCTGTTCTAAAAAGAGTGTGCACACTGGAAGCTATTAGTTTCTTACTTGGAATCAACATTATAAGCAATTTAGCATCTTGGCACATGTTTCCCACTCTGCAGTAGCTCAATCAATCTGCAAGCTCAGATAAATGATGAGAATTACTGTTTGCATGCCTCCATGCTGGCGACAGCTGTGGCCGGAGGGCAGAATGTTATCGGGCTGTCTGTCCAGTCCATTCTTGTGAATGCGATATCTTAGGACCACCGAGATGGAATTTCTGCAAAAACAAAACGTCCACTTGGCTTCAAGGATGAAATTATTCGATTTTGTTGGTCTGTGGTCAAGGTTACTGTGATCTCATAAAACATATTTTTGGCCATAACTCAATTTGTACGGCACTCAAAGCGGACAATTCCTTCGAGCCTTTATATAATTTAATTGGTTGAGTTTTATGAAAATTAAATACACTACAGTTATCAGAAACGGGCATATTAGATATTGGGAGCAAAATAATTGTGCCAGGCTGTAAACATGTTTATTTCTGCTGTAAGATGCGGATCTCGGGGCATTTTCCAGCTTTTTGAGCCAGTCTGAAGTGACCATTTGAGGAACGGCTGTTTTTTGCACTGTATAATTGATTTTTTCTGATATTTATTTTCACAGTGTACATTTTTCTTCAGAGGAAATACATCTTAGCCTCAATACATTTTTAATAAAAATCACTGTGCTAGAGCAATTGAGCAACTTCAAGTTGGGTATAACACATCTCTTAGAGGAACGTTGAACATATTTCTATCATTTTAAATGGTACATACTGTATATATATGTCACATTGACAGAGAGGCTTTTTATTGGAAAGGTAATAGGATCGTTTGAGTAATAACAAACGGCGAGATATAAATGACACTTAAAGCACATTTGTTTGTGTCTCACTAACTCTCTATCCTTCCATCTGCCAGCATCTTTCAGCATGTGTGCTGCTCTCTCACCACCTCCAGTCTGTGTTGGAGTGTGCCTGTGTGTGTACGCATGTGTTCGCTGTCTGACTCCATAAGCCAGGGGAGTCGAGGGACTTGTCAGAAGGTGGTTGCCCTGGTTTCCTTCACACAAAAAAGATGAGCATCTCTTGCACAACCCATGAGGTTTGTGCAGGAGATGCAACCTGCTTGATTGTAGCCCAAAACCAGTGAAATTCACTACCAAAGCCACACAAAATAGATACGATCCGATCTGAATAGATCACCACTGTCTTTTTTTGTTGCGTACGTTCATCTGTGACTTGTCAGACTTGATATGATGGGAAGCAGCCATTGTGACAGTAGATTAAAACTCTTCCACACACTCAACTCAGCTTCAGCGAGGCAGTTGCTTCTGGGTGGTCCCACCTGAAATCTTTCCGCCAACTGATGGATTTTGCATATCACAAGCATAGCCTCCTTCCTTGGCCTCCGCTAAATGAATTAGGGAGGCCTGAGTAGCTACATTTTTAGCTTCATGCACTAGATGCACATTATGCTGAGCCGTTGAAAGCCTAAATACCTGATGGGCCTCGCCGTGACCGTTTGCCTGCCATCAAGAGCCCGCAGAGAGGCCGGAGAGGAAGAGAGACTGCACAGGATGGAGAGAGAGAGCACACAGGAGAGAGTGGCTGATGACAGCAAAATCAATTAATTGAATGAGTGGACAACTCTCGTGCGGATTGAGTTGCACGGCTGTGATAAAACAAAGTGCACATTATGTTATAAAATGAGCAAAAAATGAGTTAAGCTCCTAGAAGCCGAGCCATGATAGGGACTGCATTTACTACTTCACGTCTTTTATCGCTGCAGGACGCTCCCCGTGTTCGCTGCAGCTCAGACAGACGCAGAGGCACCAGAAGACGCCTTTGCTTTTCCTCCCAGGAGACTCACATTCTCCATCAATATTTAAGTTTGTTTATGTTTAGCTGTTCCACTTCATTGACCATGCTCAGGCTACTTTACTTTTTCTTTCCTTATCTTTGTTGTCATAAAGCAGCAGCTCAGATGTGTGTGTTGTTCTTTGCAGAACTCTTATTTATATAATAGCTGTACTGTGCTGCTGAAATATAGACTCAAGGTTTTCTTCTGATCTCTTGAACAGTGATTCCATAAATACTAACAACACATGAATTCCTGTTGCTTCTCACACACGCACGCACACCGTGACTGTCACCATTATCAACAGCATTATTTACCTCTGCCAGGCAATGTTATCCCGACCAACATTCAGTTTCGTGCTTACTCAGCTAAACACCAGTCAAGGGTGTGTGACAACCCTATAACTCTCGGAAGAACCTCGCTGGTTTGTTGCCAGCTGTATCTGCGATCGAGATAGGGCAAGATAACGCAATCACAGGTGCACTGCATCAGTCTCTGCTGGTGTCAATGGGATTACCTGTCCTGTGTAGCCCGATCTGTGGAGAGGGAGGGTTGAAGCAAAGGAGCTGGGGAAATAGGTCAAGCACACCGATAAGGGCAGATGTTCTTTTAACGATGTCTTTACAGTCTCTGGGGAACCAAGTACATTTCTACTTCTATGAAAAGGAGAAAGTTCATTTTAAAATCATTGCCGCGATTCAAGGGGTTATCTTTAATAACTGTTTGGTTAAAGTGAAACGACAAATGTTACTCCATGTCCAAGCATCATACTTAATGGCATTAAGAAGACGCACCCAACAGCACCTTTGTCCTCTCTTTCTTAAACACACAGTCCAAAATAAATGAAAATTACCTATACATTTTATGTTATGCCTCAGAGATGTATTTCTTCCTCTAGTGCTTAGAGACCATGACAAATAGACAGATCCTAAAGCTCTTACCTGGATCCAGATAAGAGTAGTGCAAAGTTTGGATAACGATCTCATCTCTGAGACTGATACTGAGAGAACAGCACATAACAGAAGAGAAGCTGAGGAAGATGGAATGAACATTCACAAACTGAGTAGTATAGAAAATGCTTTATATTGAAGTGCCGGGAGATTCTAGTTGTATGTTGCTTCAGCAAACCCTGGTCTGGCCCTTCAAATGTGAATTGGGTGTTGCACATCTTTCATACCACTCGAGTGCGAGGCACAGTAACGTGACATTAAGTGGAAGTGAGGCAATATGCGTCATTATTCTCCCAAAACATTCTGCTGCAGGCTACATACAACTGCTAACTTCGAATAAGCTTACTGTACTCATGTTGTTGATGCTACATGTGTATCATTTTTACAGAAACTTTACTGAAAAACATTTCAACATTTGTGTATGTTGCATCATAACAGTAGACCTGGGGTCGATTTTAAAATCGGAAAGCAAAACACTAAAGGCTCACAAAGTTGTCTGACTATTAACCAAACTGTAGCCTGCAGGCGGCCATAACATGTATCCACAGGCTAACTCGCACAGAGTGTACTGCCTAACTCTGGGATATGAACAAATCAGACGAGCCCCTGAGCGGTCTCCCCTGTATCCTTTGGTGTGTGGGCAAATATGAGTAGTTTCTAGAAGGCAACCCACAAGACCTGAAAACTCACGTGACTCGCGCCCTGTTGACTAGGGCCGCCGATATGAAGAAAATCAAATACCACAATATTTTTTCAATCGATATTTCAACTAAATTATAGGGTTGACCATTGATGCTTAAACACTTAGACAATCGAATTGTTTTATAAATAATCATCAGTAATGTGGAAATAATGAAGTGGGTGACAGAAAACAACACATCGGTTAGAGCAGTCTTTACCAATTCAGAAAATGACATTTTCGGGAGCCCTGATGATATCCTAAACCCTCATGTTTCAGTAGGGCTTTTTAATAAACTTTCCTCTACAATAATAGTGATATGTAGGATTTCTTCTTAACTTGGAGCATTCCATCTTAATGAGACAAATTCTCAGGTGTAGCCAGATAGATGATGTAATTGTGATGAAAGGCAAAGTGGCCACGTCTTGTGTCTCTGCACTTACAATGAATATGTCGACCCCTCTGTCTTCTTGGGAAGCAGCTTTGACCTCGGTGACGGCTTTTGCATTTGGCATCCTTTTGACTTTCCTCCAATGCCGACATGAAATAGAATCCAGATACTTTGAAGTGAGGTGTCAAAACACAAGTCCTAGCGTGCTAGTGAATAAATTATGAGAGTACCTCTGTGGTCAAATGTTTTATTCTTCAAGGTTTGTTTGGAAGTTCAAAAGACATACTGTATTGTTCACTTGGCTTTCACTTGAAATGGTATGATGGCATACCATTTAAATATTAGAACTATAATAACAAGAATGTACTTTCTGAAGGTTCTGAGTTGTTCCAGTTCCAGAAAGAGAGATTTATCTTCCATCCTACTGTTTTAATAATTTGAGATTTATTTTTTGACCCTTTAAAGGGGACCGAACTTTAGGTTGGGAACCGCTGAACTAAATGAGCTTTCTGTGTATTGAGTAGTGAAAACCAGCTCCCCCTGGTTCAGCTCAATGCATCCTCATACAATCTTTCCAATGGTTTCTTATCTAAAGTTATTCCTCATTTTGCGTGCGTTGACCTCCGATAACGTGGATTACATTAATGGGCATTACATTTTTAATCAATATAAATACTTAGAGTATTTGTCACAAGAAGCGAGGAAAAGGACAGGACTTAATGTGAATAACAAAAAAGTCTTTACTGAAGCAAAAGGTTCCAAAAAGCAAATAAGTCCAAAAACAGGCAGGCAGAGAATCAGATGTCAGGGCAGGCAGGGTCAGAACAGGCAGGTCAGAAATACACAGGAGTAACGCTAGAGAGCTTGGCACAAAAAACACGAGGCACAAGGAGAACAAGGACAACAGAACTACAGACAAAAATCTCGTAGGAGACAATGGAAAGACTGGCACAATATATGGGGGAAACAGGTGTACGGCATGAGACACTAACGAGACAAGCGTGGCTGAGGGCAGGTGCAGGGAATGAAACAATCAAGGAGACGACAGTGGCTGAGGGCAGGTGAAGGGAATTAGCAATCAATGAGACAGAAAAGAAACAGAGGAGACAACAGGGCGTTACAGTATTAGAGCCAACCTGATCAGCTACCACATTAAACATTCTTACACTTTGTATTTCATACAATATATGAAATTCAATAAAGTAAACAAGTACTATTACTTTTAATACTTAAAAAAAACATTTTGCGATACTAATGTTTTTTTTCAAGGATCGTAGTACACCGATTTCGTTATTCTAAATATATATTTTGTGATGCTGATCTACAACTGCAGAGTTATGAGTGAATAAATCATCCTAAATGAGGGACAGCTGCTACATAGATTAATTAATTCCACTCACACATATACTGTTTAGCTTTATGGAGGCGTCATAAACCAACTTCAACACATCAGTGACGGGAATATTCCCACCTGATAACATCACTAAGATACAGTGTGCTCTGTGTTTTGCTTTAAAATCCAACTCAGCTTTCAATACAAGCACTCATTCATAAATAGCATAAGGGAGTGGTTATTTCCATCTGTTTCTGTAAAAAGAAAAAAGTTACAACACTCTTCATGCAGCTCATTGTATTTATTTTAAACAAGCCATCATGATATTGTATGGCAGCTTAGCTTGCCAACATCTAATTGTCTATTTCCCCAATGTCACTGGGTGGTGCTTATTCGCCACAACCTCCCGTCTCATCGTCTCAACATTCCCATCCCGCCCCCTCATTAAGTGAATCACTTCATGAGATGCTCTAATGGTTCCTACAAATTGTTTATGGGGCAATTTAAATTGTGTGTCAGGAATCCTAATTAAAACTCTTGGCCTACAAACGAGTAATTATACGTTTGGCTAAATATACATGTGAATGGTCTTGAAGATAAATCAGTGCATCACTGGGATGTTGGTCTTGTTGGGAAATACAGGAACTGAAATGCAAGCTATTGGATTTACTGTAATTGTGATCCATACTCTTACTATGAGAATAATTGAAATGTTGATAGATTTGCAACTTAATGAAACCGGTCTAAATGGCTTTTTTGGGGGGATATAGTCAGCATTTTATTTTTAGGTTTAGTTAAATATACTCTATTTTCATTGTGTTGTCTTGGCAAAGAGCAAATATTGACCCACTTTGGGTTGGAGTGTTACCTTGGCTGCAGTACTATCATATATCTTCCTTCAATAAGAGGGTCTCTCCTTGGAAATCTCACATATTGTTTCTATTCACACAGGAATACTCACCTCTGACAGATAAAGGAGTCTTTCTCTATTGAGGTCAAGCACACTTTAGGTGGAATAAAGTCACAATGAGGCTGTAAACTGAATTATTCTTCCATTTGTCAAAGGATTTACAGTATATATTTTTGGATTATATTGAACATGCTGATTATATCCTTTAACTAAGATGCATGAATGATTAAGTTTGAACAATTGCTGGGTGTGATCAAGTATGTAGCAACACAAATGGTCACACTGGCACGTTACATCGTTATGGGTATTATGACGATATAGATTTGACAAGGGTGAGCATTTTGGTACATCAGATGGCACCAGCCTTCCGTGGGCTTGCATGGACGTTTTCATCAGTGGCGCATCAGACATCCTGAGACTGTGTCAAACTGAAATATCAATGCGGCAGAGCCTGAATGATTTATGTATTTGTCATTTGTCATTTGTTGAAACAAGGTGTCAACATTTTAGTTCCATTGCACTAGTCGAGCTTGTAGAGACAAAGAGGTAAAGATGGAGTAATGCCCTTGAAGAGAATAGCAAAAGTCAAACAGGCAATGTGTCGCGTCTTTCAAGTATTTTGTCGTGAAGGTGCAACGGTACAGTAGTAGACAATCACCTTGTGACTCATTTGTGAACACCTTTTATTCCATGATCTCGCACTGCGCACTTGTATATTGTCAAAGCGAGAGGACACAAAAGCAATTGCTGCTTTAGGAGAACTTATCTCAGTTGCTTTTAGAAATACCCACCCACGGTAGAAAAGCAATGTCAACTACTTTCATCCACTTTGACTTTGATAAAGAATTAAATGATCATCTGCATAGTTCCGTCTTTGACAATTACCGTTGGACGACGCTGCTGAGTGAATACTGCTGTTTGTGAATATATCTATTTGTCACTCAGATTGGAAATGGCTGTGCCCCACCCATCCCTGCTGGCACTCACATACAGTGCTGCTGAATGCACATGTGTAGTGTGTACATCCTACCAAACTGAATTTGTTTGAAAAATTAGGAACACATTAAACTCAAAGAGGAAAACCAGAAATAGTTATAAGAACATGTTAATGACAAATAGGGTTCACATGAAGCGGCAACCTCTGGGTCTGAAAAGTGAAGCCAATGAAGCGAAAGTGCTTTAAACCGGTATTCTTTCTTATAGCCAGCCGGGGGTGACTCCTCTAGATGCAAAATTATTTCTGATTGTTTTAGAATCAGCTTAATTGGTCATGTATGCATAAGCAATAGAAGTCTATGAGACCCTACCTCTCACTTGATTTATCACACATAAACAATGTAAACATGAGTTGATGGTCTCAATCGATGGTTTCAAGTCATCTGTATTACAGCATGATGATCATTTAGTAAATTAAAAGATGGTGATGGCCATGCCAAACTCAAAGCTTAAAAATTGCAGCCCCCAAACCAATGGGTGGCGTCATGGCGATCATGTTAATTTCTTCTACACAGTCTCAAATTGAGGAAGCTTCTTTTACAATGGCTGTCATTCCATTGTGTCCATGAAACACTCAAAATGGTGACTTATAAGACTGAATAAGATGGAAACCATCAATGTCAAGCTCTCCATGAACTCCTACTGAGAGGGATTACTTCAGTTAAAGTCAATACAGACCTCAAATCAAATACGACATAGGGTTTCATCCTTGCTCATGTGACATTTCATGCATGCAAAAACCTTGCAAGAATGTACTGTATTCACAAAGCTCAATCTTGCATATGCTCACCTACACCTACACAAGTTGTTTGTGGAAGCTTGGCCTCATCCTGTCAGTGCAGGGCTGACAGACAGCCTTTTGCTGTGTTTGTCAAAGGAAGTAGTCCAGTATAGACTTGAGGGATTCACTACCTGAACACTGAACAGGGGAAGAAATAAGGTGAGAGAGAAGGACAGACAGAGAGACGGAGAGAGAGTGACAGACACAGAAACAAGAGACCAGGAAGGAGAGGGAGGGAGAGAGAGGGGGGAGGGCATTGAGTGTATGTATGGTTGTTGTGGAGTGGGTTTAAAGTGCCCCAGACCAAACCACGTGTGAAGATGGCAGGGCCTGAGAACTCCCTGCTGCTTGGGTACAAGACAAAACAACAAGCCTGAATGTATAAACCTTAACACCCTGTCCGTCTTTGTAAATGCATGAGCAATACCCAAAGCCCAGTTTGACATTTCACAAACTCAGTTTTAGAAAGAGCACTTTGAAATTGTGGTTCACATGGAGTTACTGCTGCTTTGAGATACCCGAGATTAAACTCAAAAATCTTGCTGAATTTTACACTGGAAATGAGAACTGACCATCTGCTAAAGCTCTTCCCCAAACGGCGATTGTCCAATCATAGCAACCGTAACTAGGCACAGCACACCCGTCAAGCGTTGGATTTCTCCACAGGGCTGTTGTAAGATATCAAAATCACATGAGTGGAAGTGTATGAAACTGTGTTTGCTCTCATGTAAGCTGCCATTGTTGTGAATGCGGGCGTTGCGTAAAATCTATGCCAAATCGAAAAATTCAGATCATAAAATCTGATATCCACAGCTGATCGATCAACGCCTGGGTTACCAACGAAGTGGAAGCAGGTCATCCATGTGGCGACCCCAAACAGGAACAGCCGGAAGAAGGGGGAAAATAAAATTGCATGATTTGTATTTTAAAATAACTCTTCTGGAAATATAAACAAAAATAATGTAAGAGTCAGTTAGAAACAACATGTTCAACCAACTCCCATGAGCTAGTGTCAATTAGCTGGCTAGATACAGCTAATTAACTCTACTCACGATTGACATTATTTTAGACAGCAAAATCGGCGGTAAGCTCCGAGAAAGAAGACACCTGAATTTGTCTTACTCTCTCTTTAATACAAAACCCCTTGTTTTTAGAAAAAAAAGTACTCTATTTCAAGAGATAAAACTATTTCTGTAAACTAACTGCATGTGTGCAGAAGAACAAGTTTGACCGTAATTAAGGGGTAGGGCTTAGAAAACTGTCAACTATGTCAAGGATTTAAGGAACTGACATTCCAATGGCTAATTCAGATGCAGACCGAACATTGTAAATTACATCCTGCAGCACTGTACGTTAATCTCTCAACATACAATATCAGAGCACTGATAGAACATTTTCCAAATCTGAGACGGGACAGAGTGACAAGATACTTTCAAAAGTCAAAAGGCTAAGGGCAAAGGAAATGACTCCAGCACAATGGTCGTCTGCTCAATGTTTAATTATTGCTGATGAAAGGGACATCTTGTGGGTCGGACATCAGAGAGGCGGATTAGTGAAAGTGATTTCCTTGTCCTGGGTTGTTTGACAAAGTCTGTCTGTAATCCTCTTGAAAAGTGTGCCGACTTGGTTTTTCCTGACTGTTGGCTTTCTTCTGAGCTGAAGATGGCACACAGAAAAAAACATGTCTACTTAAGACATAGAAAAGAGATCCAAGCCAGGCACACTTACACTACAGAGGGTATGCATGTTTTTAAATTCATGAGTTTATTTTCAGAATGAGATAAAAAGATAAGTGTGACCTAAATTTAAAAAAAAAAATCAAGTTTATTACGTTCGAAAGTTAAGCCCACCACCTTTATAGTGTTATATTGGATTAAAACGTGTCAAATTCAATTAATAATGTATGAAAGAATAGAATACAAATGTATCATCTTTATCTTTATTATCCTGATGATGAAAAATCATTAACTTGAATAGAAAAGCCAGCTCATTTTATGCAAAACATTTTGTTACTGTTAAACGTAATGATAAGGGCAGCAATCTCTGAAGTGTGGACAATATATGCACAACTGCACTTGGTTATTTTCTTTCAGGCCCTAAAATAATGCAAATTATTCCAATGTGCTGATGATCATTATTAAATGAATGTTTAATGCAGCACTTAAGCTCTGATGCTTTCCTTTCCACAATCATTTATGCATGAATATTATTAGCAAAGACATGTTTTTGTAATTCTTCCCAAATACTTCTTTCATTATTTACAATATATTCAGATGTATTACGGCTTACATACTTTTTTTTAAAGAAAAGAAATTAGCTGAAATTGGTCTAATTCAAGTCTAATTTTAATATCTTTTTTTTTGCCGGTGTTTCATCCAGTTCCATGACCATCCAAGTGGCTCCAAAGACATTAGGATGTAATAAAACAAACCAACATTTGGCAAACAGTCACCATTTGAATAAGGCTGGATTCTAAAGACGGAGCATGCTGAAAGCGGTGAGATCCTGACTGCCGGAGGCTATCACAGAGGAAAGATTTACCCCCTATAGACCTTTTGACAGAGTGAAGAAAACACTTTATGACCTTTCCACATTCACATGTGCATCGCAAACCTCAAAATAGATGGATGGATGGATATTGCTTCCTCTGTGAAGTCGCTGTCGAAGTGTGTTTCAGTGAGATCACGACTCCCTCCAAGTATTTTGTTCTCATGATGACCTCACACTCTAACCTCACTGTGAGTGGGACAAGTGAAAAAACAATGTTCCTACACTGATCAATACAGTATCATATTGTATGACTGATATCCTACAGGCAGTACCATCGCCATGGCGAGCACACGTTGGGTAGAAAAAGTCAAAATAAACTATTAGGAATCTTTCAGCCATGGTCACCAGAGGTGTTCATTTTGGATAATAAAGATACAGTTGTCTGACGGTGTTTGTTTTCCTTCTTTTTTTCCCCCTTTTTTTAATTGTCATATTTATTAGGCAGATGACTGCAAATGGGGGCATGGTTTGTAGGGGGAAAAAGCAAAATGATTGGGAAAGGTACATTATATAATTGGACTTCCTCTGGTCTCTAGTAAAGTCTGACACACAACATGCCCGTCCTCCAACCCACCCTTCGAACCTTTATTTCTGCCAGGCGATACAAAACATTGGACCTAAATTGGACCAGGCTTCTGTTCCCCTCAGTCAAATGTTTCCTCATGCACTTTTTTGTCCATCCCAAATTAGGCCCCATGTTTTCTCGCCATCATCCTTGGCCCATATTAAAATCTGTCCATTACTTTTTAGATATTGCGCTGGTAAAATACAATAACAGACAGACATTAGTCTAAACCTTAAACCTGCACCACCCGTAAACATTTGTCTACTTCAACCATGTCCACGACTCTTTCTCCTGAAGTCTGAAGAAAAGTATCAGACTTTTGCTTCCTACATTGAGTTGAGTAGCTATCTGTGCTACAAGAGTTGTAGTATTTAGAAACATTCAACATTGCACTTCTCTGTGCAGCTGCAGCTAGGAATATTAGCCAAAACTATAGTGAAACTAACTCAAATGACTTGATAGCTATGCAGAACCTTTATGGATGATCAGTAGAATGGATTTATCATTAACTTTGGATATGAAATAAATCCTGATACACATCACACACATAACATGCAAACCCAATCCCACTTCCCTCAAATTATATTAACAATCTTGTTGCCTTCAATAGAAATGTATCTACACAATTTTCAAAAACTCTCCAAATGATATTAATACACCTGCCATGATAAGGACCTGATGTACAGTATGTGTACATTTATTTGAAATGAAGGTGGATTACTGCTTTAATCTCCACACTGGATTAAGATGCCAGAGACAGTCTGGGCAAATCCATAGTTCTCTATTCACAGAGGAGTGCTGGCCCCTCCGCATATGTATAATCTGTTTAGTATGCCCAGGCAGGTCCAGTGTCTCTCCTTCAGAGGCTCATCCCCTTTCTCTCCATCTATTGAATTGTAATAGGATATTTAAATTTTAAGAATGATGTTACACATTAGGGAGTGAAGAAACAATTCCTTATGGGGGCCATTACTCCACAGACTAATGGGGTAACACCCTGCTGAGATAAACTTATACACCGTCGTGTTATCTGGTGATAAATGTTTTTTTTTTGTCATTGTGGGTTTCACATGCGAAGTGATCCGCAAATCACTTTTAAACAATAGGGAATAACTCTTGCATGACTCTACACCTGTAAAAATGCCTTATTCTCTTACCTTTCTCAACATTATAGATACATTTTTACATCCATACAAACTACTGTATTACACCTAATTTAGGATCAAAACAGCAACAAGATTAATAAAATTAAAAAATATATTTTTAAATCCATTTGCAGACATAAAAGCCTGGCACGGTTTGCTGGAACGCTCCAGTAATTACTTCTATCGATGCTGAATACATTCTTGTAAAAAGATTTTTCAAAAATCCCAAAAGGTCTCTTGGATGAAAAAAAGGCTGATTTTCCATGTTCATGTTACAGGTCATCACCTTTCTAATGATCCACCCTTGAAGGAAGGTTCTGTACTACAACCTTTGTAACATTTGTGTTTGTAAATCCTTTGTTTCACAAAATAAATATACTGAACATGCACCTGGTAAGCAAGCGTGGTGACCCTTCAACTTATCACCTTTCATCGAGCAATGACATCATTGGGTGATGGAAAAACTACACTGAGTTTAGTAAGTTTGGTCCATTTTTCCCCTGTTTGAAACATTAGTAGATCATATACTGTATAATAAAGTGGCCATACATGGTCAGTACCGCTTTAAAAGCACGTAGAATTTGTTTGCTTAAGACATACAAATAGTTAAAGTAATACTCATTAGTAGAGAAGCAGGTCGGTAGTCCAGCACAGGCTGTATTTCAAGTGCAGGTGACAGGTACTTGCATCAGCTACTTCTGACTTGGCTCCAGACGTCTCCTCACGCTCCGCTGCCACAAGGACAGATATAGGAGAACATTCCTGCCGACGGCTATGAGGCTCTACAACAGATCACCTCTTGCCAGATCATAGTGCAATAACTACAACAATAACTGAATACTTACACTATGTTGATCTACACTTCACACATCTCATTTGTTTGCACTACACACATACACACACATTTCATTTGCTCTGCACTCATACACACACTTTGCTTTTTGCACTCTGTCTATATTTAATATTTTTTGTATTTGATCTGTCAGTGTTGTTGTGTGTTGTGTATGCATGTGTGTTGTATATTTACATATATATTTTGTTTTGTATTTTACTTTTATTTTACTTGTATACTTCTATATCTTTCATCCCTGTTTCTTATATTTTGTGTTTTGTTTTTATTCTTGTGTGTTGCTGCTACTGTCACGACAAATTTCCCCTTGGGGATTAATAAAGTATATATCTATCTATCTATCTATCTTGTGTACGTTGTTTAATATGCACCTGTTGGGCACTCTGTAATCTAGTTTTGTTTATTTATTAATATATATTTATTTGCTTAGAGCGGTCATGCATAGCCTACACCCACTGGACAGTGAATGTGTTTCCAGCAGGTGGAGGTTGTGTGTGGTATAATACACTATCCTGAAAAACAAATGGAAACAATAGAATAAAAAAGGCAAACTCTGGGCTTTTATGAGATAAATCACCTAAAATATAGATTTTCGACTTTGGTGAAACTTCTAAAGTAAACCAGCTTTTTTTCATTCGTCTCGAATAATCCACTTTAATCCTTTTGTAGAGCTCCTCTCCCTCGAGCGGTGATTCCATTACCGTAGACAAATATATGATCAAACATACGATGTTGTGAAGAAAATAACTTTTTTAATTGAATTTGAATAATGTTCAGATTGCCTGAGTGTGCTGACAAAAAGCTTATATTTATGTGTGATGACATCCAGCTGATCCAGCTTAAAGACGGTGGTGTCAACGGCGTCACTCTTCAATCATACAGCAGCACAGGGCCATTTGGGGTAATGGACAGTATATGGCACTGGCATATGAACCTCCACATAGTTGCTCTATCTCTGCTGGATGTGTAAATGGGCAACCCTTTGCCTTAACACTTTTATAAAGTGATAACTTGCCTTTATCATCTTTATAGCTTGTTCTGCTACTCACAAGAGGGAACACATTTCTTTGTACGCCTGTAGATATACAGTGGTTTTACTTGTGTAACCTCAATCATTCCTTGAATTGACCAGGCTTAAGTGTCAGAAGCAGAAATTGAAAGACTCAAACACATTTGAGGTAAACATCTTTATTTTGAGCGTTCTGCAATTTCTGTCCAAAAATAGTCATATTTGAAACCATGCGTCATTGTAGTGGCCATTTGTCGAATAAATCAAAAAGAAACATACATCAAATTGCCACTGACGCACCATGTTTGTGGTTTACTCAGCCAAAATGTATGTAATGGATGCGGTCCATCAGGACAAAGACCTCCCGCCACACCAAAAGTTTTTTCCCGTCGGCAGTTGGGCTCATCAATGGAGCCCGGGTCCCCCACTGACTGACTCTGTCATCCCCAGGACTACCTCCGCTTCTTCCTCCTTCCTCTCTCCCCTCCTCCTTCTTCTTCTTCTTCTTCTTCTTCTTCTTCTTCTTCTTCTTCTTCTTCTTCTTCTTCTTCTTCTTCTTCTTCTTCTTCTTCTTCTTCTTCTTCCCTCCTGGAGGCCTCCTCCCTCCTCCTTCTTCTTCCCCCCTGGAGGCCTCCTCCACACACATGCCACTTTAACATGCACTTTAACTTAAACACACGTCACTTGAAACACACACCTAAACACTTTAACGTTATTTGTTGTCCGAGCACTTTATCTTTATCTTTATCTTATCTTATACTTAAGTTCACTGTTGCTGTCGCGTTGATTGTTGTTTGTCATGTCTAAATGTTGCACCTTTCGCCAAAAAAAAATCCTCGTTTGTGTAAACATTCCTGGCAATAAAACGGTTTCTGATTCTGAATCTGAAAAGAAAGCATTGTCCATTCAGGATTCCATTTTTCTGATAATTTTACTTAAAAAAACCCAGCAAACAATCAAAAGAACAAAGGAACTCCTAATGCTGCCTCTCCTGCGCTGGTAAAAAAACATAGGCCTACCCAGGTGCATGCTGGTCCTGTACCTGCCTACGCCTACATATAATCACAGCGCAGGTGCCCACAGCGTTACCCAATTAACGAACAAATGAACAGTCAAAAGAAAAAATATATCTAGACGACAACAAATTAAAAACTATCAAAAGAAAAAGCTATTCTAATATATCAAAACATCTAACCAAAAAAAGTAAACAAGCTCCTACAGTCATTTTTGCACTGTGTCATTTATAGGAGACAACTTAAGGATCAGACTGAGAATGATTATATTTGTTGGACTCTTTCAAAGCAGCATTGATACATGGACTAAACCAACTCTTCATGGGGTGAGTGGTCAGAATCTGCTTTAGTGGTGAAACAAGTTACAATGCGTAGAAGGCTATAATTATCACTGCAGATAAGCAGATGTGCATTCAGGATTGAAGCAATATTTTAATTTTTCTCTCCCCTGAGTCAACATCAAACTATATTCTATTTTTGTGTTTTAAGTTATCTTAATCTTTTTTACCTGGGGTTATTTTTTTAGTTTCTGTATTTCTTTAGGGAATAGACTAAGGCATAATGCTAGGTAGAATATGAGGACATGTGTGTTCTTGCAGTTTACTGTAGCAACAATGCAAACCCCTTAAATTAAGTATAACTGTAACCTCACGATGAATGTCGCAAATAAAAAAAATGTCAATCAAGTTTAAAATGTAATGTGCTTTCTATTCGACTCTCCACCCCACACAGTTGAGTCACTGGCAGGTTGTTAAAATGTATCATTTATACATTCAGAGTTCAACAATCTTCACATCTCTATCGCTCAAAATATGTCACAACCAAAACATCAGGGAGCCTCCTTCACATCCATCTCCCACACAGGAGTCAACCGAACTGCAGGGAAGCTTTGTAACATTGTCAATGTGTGAGAGACAGAAACATAATTTTTCATTGGAATGAGGCACCATGATAAATGAGTGTATGAAAGATAAACCATCTTTTGTAAAGGGATCTAAAAGGTTTGGAGAAAAACCGCCGTTCTGCGATATAGCAGGAAACATTTGTGCCTGTGTGTTGACTCGTAAGGTTCAAATATAACAGCCAATGCACTCAGACTAGATGGAGTCAACTGTGCAGCAGCAACACAGCTTTATGTCTGCAGCCTTAAGTGTATAATTCAAAGATGCTGCAAAATAAATATGCAGCAAAATATTAATAATTTGGGGTGTTTAACAAAAGGTGTCATACAAACGGGGACATTTGACAATCTTTAACCCCCTTTGTATTGTCTTGTTGCAATGTGGAAGGAGTGTACAAATGAACAGTGTGGCTTCCCACCATGTAACACATGCATTGTGGGGGGGATACATTGAGCGCGTTGTTTTGCATCATCTACAATCCACATAATATATAAAATTACATGAACTTTTAATAATATTAAACATTTTACTTGTAAACAGACACTGTTTAGTTAATATTTAGTTCATAGTTATATAAAAAGTCAGAAAGACCACTTATAGTGGGCGGCAGGAGAGGCGATTGGTCAAACACAGGACTTTCACTCAGGAGGACAACGTGTGTGTCCTGTGTAGTTGTATTGAAGTAAAGTGTGTATTATCTCTACTTATGTTAAATGTTTTATGTAAGTATTTTACTTTTATGTACTCCCTTTATGTACAGCCCAATCATGATGTTCTTCCCAAACCGAACTAAATGGTTTTGTGGCCTCAACCTAACTGCAACTGTTACCATTGTGTTGTTTGTTAACCACAACCATTTCTAATAGACAACACAATTACACAGAAAAAAAAGTTTCACAATGATAACCCCTTGGCTTAAAATTATCTTTGAAAAGCTTCAAATGCATATGAAACGCGGAATGTCCTTAAAAGTAATTTATCGGCCTTCTTCTCGTGAGACCAGGCGTGCAATGTGTGATTGTAAGACTGGGTTTTTTAACTAAAGCTAAAAATCTTTTCATACTGAATGATAAATTCAGAAATCACTGTACATTTTCAAAGATAACAATTCTTCTTTACTGTATGTTTATTAATAAATAAATACATGTAAATTTGTAGTTGGTAGCTATTACTTTACAAAAGGTAGATACTAAAACCAATGCTGTAAGGAGACTAGTGGTATTTTAGATTGTGTTCACATTATTAACCAAATTACTGGTTTGACAATGAAATACAAACCAGGAAGTCATGATAGAGAAGCAGTTTGTTACCAATTGACATCAACAAGATTGTGTTCTTCTCCAAGTGGTTCAACATGTGAAAGTATATGGACAGATCTCCTTCTCATAATATTGAGCACAGTTTAAAATAATTTTTTCTCCAGCATTTGCGCTATCCACAGATAAGAAGGTGGATAGGAACGAGAATTGTGTTCACTATTTGCTAGACTCTCAACATCTTGATAATGATTGACAGCCATAAACACCTACATACATACAATGGAATTCAAAGGGGTTCATTTGCAGCGACAACAAGATGGTTTTTGACAATTTCCCAGCTGCTCACTGTGGGAAACTTTCTAGAGATAATGATCCTCTCTGACAGATTTGGTGCAATCAAACTTGTTTCCGCAGGTTCTTTTTCATTGCGCATACTCCACCATAACAAGGACATTTCCAAAGCTAAGAAGTGAGACGTGTGCAATTATAGTAAAAAACTTGTGTGTCCAAGAGTAAGTTTAAGATGTTGATAACGTGAATGGATTGCCATTAGTTTGTGAAATTAGTGAAGTGCTTCTGAAAGAGGCTCTGCGTTGAAATGTCAGGCGGGTCTCCTAAAAATGACATTCCCGTACAACACAATTGCATTTTCAACTGTTTCCCAGTTTATATTTGTTTTGGACGGTTTAGAAATATGTTTCTAAAGATAGACTTTGACTGATCAGCCAAAAGTTACTCGTTTAAATGTACATCAAAACTTAAATAACACAACAATCTAAACCTAACCAATTGGTTTGTTGCGGTTTTCTTTTTGAGTTATAACCATGTGTTTAAAGCATAACATTATTGAGAATGCAGTTATGTTGTATGGTAACCATAATTTTATACAAGAACATTTCTTTTTTCTAACAAGTTACCCCCAAACTATATCAGAGTTAAGGATAACATTGTGATTTATCTCCATTTGGATTTATTTGTATGTTTTGTCAATGATCAGCTGCAGACAGATGAAGCTGGAATGTTTGAAGTTGTCCAGAGGAAGAGAGAAACCCAGACAAGGAGAGATAAAAAGAGACAGAATGACAGATGGAGTAAGAGACACCAGTGATTCATAGAGCCTTGTGATCGCGAGGAGGAAAAAAGAGTACCTCGATCTCACCCCAGAACAGTGGTATTGTTGTTCTCTTGTTCATTATTCCAGCTACATGTGGTCCGCATTTTGATGTGATGTGGTCTAAATGTTTGAACTAGTGAACCTCACATCTCAACAACAAAAAGGCAGTGGCATGGAATCTCACCGGATAGATTATCTTGTCCAGCCAATAACTGGAAAAAGAGCTATGTTTGCTGAGTGCATGTTGAGGTTATTGTGCCATTTTATTGCATTGACGACAATCTAAAAATACAATGGTCAATTCAGTATTATCTGAGGTGCAAATAAATACAAAGAAAGAGCACAATATACTCTCACTCTGTAACAATTTACTGATACTTCACATTCCTTAGCGACTTTAATATTGCTGTGTAATTGCAGGATAGCTCTTCACTCTAATCCAACTGAGTCTTAAGATTGCAATCCTTTTCCATACGCAGGCCAGGCCAATCGACAGCACGATTGATTTCCTGATTAATGTCCTGGCCCACCAACCAGCATTGAAGCCTGGAGACATAATTTCCTTGTGAGCATGATCAATAGCTGCATCAACATAAATAAATGCTCAAAGAAAAGACATTTAGTTTGGTTAGGGCACCGAGGCCAAATAAACAAAGCGTTTGCAGGTTCATGGAATTAAGTCACAGAGTGCATGCTGGGAAAATAAAACGAAAAGATAACAATGCAGAAGACAGAAACGATTGACTGCAAACAATAAGGCATTCCAAGTTTGTAAGTTATGCGAAATGCTCTAACACAAGCATTTGTTTTAAAGAAAAGACACCAAAGCAGTCGGGTGCAAAGGGAACAAAAGAAGTGCAATCTTGACCTGCGTGTAACATTTGCTGGTGCTTGCCGTGCTACGCGGAGAGAGGGAAGTGTTCTCGGTGCTGGACTGCTGACCTCTCAAATGCTTGTCTCTACACGATGAGCAGAGATAAAATATGTAGAAGTCGTCTAATTTTAGCTCCTAGCTCTTCCATCATCACTTTCTAAGTTTTGTGCTTAACCCTTGTGTTGCCTTCGGGTCAATTTGACCCGATTCAATGTTTCACCCTCCTGTCGCCTTCGGGTCAATATGATCCGATTCAATGTTTAACCCTCCTGTTACCTTTATATTTACTAACATATTTTACCCTTGAGGTCAATATGACCCCAGCTATTAAAATCTCCAGAAAATTATTAGAATTAATATTGTTTTCTAAGTTTAAGTGTGAGGTACTTTATGTTTGTTTGTTGACTCCCGAAAGAACACCGACATTAAACATTGAATCGGGTCAAATTGACCCGAAGGCGACAGGAGGGTTAAATATTGAATCGGGTCAAAATGACCCGAAGGCAACACAAGGGTTAAAAAAACGATCTCTTGGACTCATCATTATCTCCTGAGCATATCACAGGGGTAATGTCTAAGACAGAAATGCGGTTGGCGACTTTGGCCTGAAAAGGTTCCATCAACGTCACAAAACCAGAGAGAGAACATATAATGTAACATACAGAGAAGAAACATTTCTGAAATCACAATCTCATTGCATTTGGACTTGGATATGTTGGACTTGGATATGCATCTTTGTTTTCTCAAATGCACACGGATTTCCAAATGTTCACTAAATGCTCCCAACATGAAAAGTTCCACTATCATTTGTTGTCGCAGTCCCTGGTGTCGTAAAGCAACCCAAAACAAAAGCTGTGATTCATTTGTAGTACGCCCAGGACCAGTGTTGGTTCCAGCCTCTGATGACTTTGAGAGAATAATTAAAGTGTGGGCTGAGTGTTGCTTGGGGATATTTTACATGCAGTCGAAGGGATGGGACGGCGAAGCGGCCAGAGATATTGATTACTGCTGGGATTACAGCACCATGAGCATCGCTCTCAGTCCAACAATGTAATCATCAGCTTCTACTTATAATGCGCAGGTCGCCTCAGCCTCACTGGGGGAGGGAAGGAGAGCGGCAGAGGGAACCGTGCAAGTGGACCCAGAGCAGATGGATAATGTTTCATCTGCCATTGTCCTTCAGCTCTTGATGAATTTAAGGTTGAAATGTGCAGACTGGGAATTTGAAGAAGCTCTAAAGGAGCGGTGTCACACAGGAATCACTATGGATATCAGTGTCTGGTGTGTATTAATCGTCAAAAAAAATCTTTAGGAAATAATGGTTTTGTCTAACACCTGCTCTGTTAAATGAATTACATCCATTCCCGTGGAATGAGGCGGCATTCTTCCCGGAGTTTAAACCGATTGTTTCTCCTTTGCTCAGTGACTGTCACCATAGCTGCTGGCTCTAGATTGGATTCAGGAAAAGCGTTGATGGAAGTTGGCAGATGCTTTTATTAAAAACAGCTCCTGTTTGAGAGTTTAATCTGCAAAATGCATGACAGTGCTGAGCCAGCAGTTTTACCTTACTTTTTGACAAACATTCTTCACAAAACTATCAACTTCCTCAATGAGAGCTGAATATATTCATACCCAGATATCTATCAAACATTTATTTTAAGATGCTCTAAAAGTGCAACCTCCTATTTATCCCTCTCCACCTTCAGCATTGCATCAGTGATTTTATTTTTCATTACTGTGATGCATTTCTTGTGGATCTTGTTGTGTAGAAGGCATCCGTGAATGCTTCATCCTTGTCAGATTTATTTTCTTATATAACAGGTAATAGAGATTCACAAATAAAACAAAAGCAGAGGATGTTCTCATACTGCACCTTAAAATGTTAATCTATGTGACTTTACCCATTTTGATGGAGAGCTTTTTATTACAGAAATGTATGTACATTTTAACATTAATATGATGTAGAGCAAATGTAAATGCATGCGAATAAAAGGAAAATATTTTAACTTTTAGATATCTTCATGAAACTTTCCCAGTTGATTATTCACATGAACACTTTTTTGTATAACAATTTCCCTGTAATGTTATGTTTAAATATACACATTCTGGATACAGCCAGATTTAAAATTCTAGTAACATTTTCTCAGCATGTTAGAGTCAATGTGTTTACAGAGGGAATAATCAATATCTATCCACTCCATTTAAAAAAGAAAAACAAGTTTTGTTAGTTGTATAAATCAGCCGATGAATAATATATGAACAAACACCTCTTCGAAAACCTTCAGAACATTGATAGGGATACAGCTGGAAGTTTAGTGTATGTAACTGAGCTGGAGAGTATGAGAAAACCTCATTTTAAGAAAACAGCCTTTGAAAATATATATCGTAAAATCCTATACATTTTCCTATACAGGTTAAGAGGGTGAACACACCATTTTATTTATTTTTTTACTTGTATAAAGTATCTTTAATAGATTTTTAAGGACTCCACCTCCTTGAAGTTAAACATCACATTTGTCAATGTACAGACAGAAAATTCCGTTATAAATATTTAACATTATTGTGGACGAGGCACAGTCAGCTTAGTAATTGTTCTTTGTTTGAATGCACTTGCACTTTGAAGAAGAAGTGCTCTCAAGACGGTCAAGGGTATTTCTTGGAGTTCTTTGAGGCGCCGTCGCCCTGGGGCGTCCCTTGAAACAACTTCCCATCTGAGGCAGAGAAGCCGGGGCATCTGAAGGATGCGGGCCAGGTGACATCATGGGATTCCGGTCTTCTCCTTGCAAAGTGTCACACTGTCTGGCAAACTTTCCAGCCATTACTTGACATGTATGCTTTTATTAATGTGACTGCTACTGCAGTGGAAGGCTTAGTTGTAGTATGCGAGCTTACCTGTGCTTTTATGATATCTGCTCATGTAAATGGCCCTCTGTTTGCATTTAATCTGTATAAACAGCAAAGCAGCACATTACTCTCTTATTTGAACTCATTACATTGATGAAAACAGAGTTTGTATCCTCTATTCAGGGGTGTTTGTGTGTTGCATGCTGGTCCATATTAACTGATTCATCACCATATGGTACTTACCAGTTGGTTTGACATCATCGAGGAGAGACAGCAATCCATGGTGTCCATACTCAATTGAGTCATGCCTGGTGGTGGTGAGGGTAGTGGGGATCTGGACCTGATCCTGGATAATGACACCATCCAGACTCATATGGGGAAAAGTGGAGCTACTTTCCCTCAGGGCAGTGGGAGGGGAGGGAGATAAGCATCCTCTCGGAGGCTTCCATCTGACTGAATATATGACCGAGGAAACTGTGGATGATACTCAAGAGGTTTTTAGATACACAAAGAGACTAAAGGCCCCTAATGCAATTAAGAATGTCATGCAAAGACAGAGATGTTGCTCTTATGTGCCTGTTAAATTAATATGGATAGACACATTTAGTTAGCAAAATGTGTGTGTCTCTCAACTTCCTCAAATAGAGAACAAAAATAAGCTCCTCAAAACAAAACACAAATTATATCTGAAGTACAGCTGGAATGTAAGCTGCGGTATATGTGTTGGGTCACCCCTTACAGAAGCCAGTCAGTGAGATAACACCGTTTGTTTAAATGCAGCCTGGTCAAAAGGATAAACTCAAATCAAACGGAACTGAATTGCCACCTCAGTCTCCACCGTTTGTGTGTTTGCGCTGGCAGCAGAAAACACAACTGGCACAATATTGACAATCATCAAACACAGATGTTCAAACCCATGCAAAGGTATTGCTGCTTATTTGGTTGTGGTCCAATGTGCAGAACTAGATAAGAAAACCAAAGAATGAAAATGATGATCAGTCATATGTTCAAAAACAAGAGTTACGTTTTCAACAGGCGCTCGTAAAATACAATAAGTTTCCTATTGCGAAGCATCCCTGTTTAGAAGGTTGAATCAACTAAGTGTTAACAATAGGTTACATTGCAATCTGTGATGAATTAGCTCCTTAACACAACATAATGAATCAGCTGGTTGTGAAAGTGAGCACAGTATCCACTTCATGCTTGATTTTAATCATGAAAGACAGATAAAGGAGGAGTGTGAAGGACTTTGTTTAGGGAAAAGAGCGACTGCGGGGCTTCTCTGAGGTGGCACTTCTCATTGAAGGAATAGAGAGAGATAACCTAGGGGCCTGCAGATAAGTGAATATAAAGACCTCAATAAAGCCTGAGCCAGGAGAGAAGGAAGACACAGCCGAGTATTAGTCCATCCATCATTTCCTTCACCCGATCACAGAGTATAAAAATATACCACTCATCTAATATGCCTAGTTCTCTCTATCTTTGTCATCAGTGGCTTCAGATAACAAGTAGAGGCGGATGCTTCGTGACTATAGGCGGTGGGCAGGATGGGTTGACTACTGGAGGGTCTTATCCTCAAGTATTGAAGGAAGATACCTTTTTTTTCGATGATTTAATAAAAAGCTGTGGGTCACACAAGCCAATACAAAATATTAGAGGAAAAAAAAGTGTAGAAGTGTGTCTTGTCTAACAATGGCTGAATTCTGAAGAAAGAGATGTATTCAGAGAATTTACATTTATTTTACCTACACTTTGAGGAAAAGCAACAGATCCAAAATCCCTCATGAAACAGAGGTGACATAATGTAAAATGAAGGAATAAGTCATTTAATAACATAAGAGCAAACAAGTCTAACTTGTAATTACATCGACATGAAGTCTTATATTAGTTAACAGTTCATATTCAGCTGTTGTGCATCAAAGTGGCACTGGAAATATTGTAATTATAAAACGTAGCACAAACTCTTTGGGGAAAATGTCTCGGAAACATTATGATGGTATATAATGGTGAGTGAGTCCAACTGTTCTTTGATATTTAAATTGCAGGAATGGTGTTTTTAAGGATGGGATTTACATATTATCGTTAAAAGTACTGTAACAATATTGCGTTGTTATTCAAATCCATTGTAAACATACTGAAACATATTGCAATGATTGGTGCTTGTAAATGAAAGCAACACATAGTTATGGGCTCTGATGACGGTGGGTAAAACTTCATGGTTATCCTGTGACATAGCATATTTAAAGTACGATACATATTCTGTAGCTTCTTTGGTGTTGCCTCCTGCTGATAGACATCGCTGTAAAAAGGAGAACATTATTTTAATTGTACTGTTTTGCTCTTGATCAAACTGGATTTTTAATGATTAGCAACAATAATGCACGATAGACTGTGACGCTTATTTTGCTACTGAAACCTGGAGCATCTTTGAAATGTATGCTTTTCTAAACATAAATGTCTTTTTTTATATTTTCAAAGCATTACTATAGCAGCAAACAACTATTCGCTATGTATAGATACGGTGTCGTCATGACTGCCCGAGCAGAGAATCAAGTCGCTCTTCCTCTGTGTGTGTTGTAATCGGAGCTTCTCCTAGCTTTGTTGACAAAGCCACCCGCGTGTGCTCTTATTGCATGTCCGTGACGTGAGTCACCGGCTAGCTCGTGGCTATCGCTCCGCATTGCTCTCATACGGCAGTAAAACTGATTCTGATTCTGATTACAGCTGATAACAGTGTTATTACAGAAGCATAACAGCCACTCTCCAGTTCCTCTTTAAGTAAACACTATCGCTGTGTTAGCCCTCGCCATGTTGAGAGCCATGTTGAGGCTGTATAAATGCTCCCAGTCTAGTATTGAGCACCTTTTAAGTAACTGTTTTAATATGTATATATTATCTTATATTATTTGGTTCCTTTTCTTATTGAGAAGATCTGGATCTATTCTTGCTTGTATAAATTGTCAACCACATTTTGAAATGGTATTTGGTCGAAAGAATATGTGATAATGCACTTCTGATTGTCAAAATCCATGCATTCCAACTATATTAAAAGCATGTTTAAATATTCCTTTGCAATGGTATGGTATGCTTTTAAAATGCACCCAAAGGCCGACATAGCCACCCATCATGACAGGAATGTTGCTGAGACTTGTGGCTGAAACATCAATAGCCAACTGACCTTTGTCACAACCTACAAGACATTTAGCATCTTACTTTAAGGTTATTGTGAGAGATCCTGGTTGTTCCTGCCCCATTTGATCTTTTATTGTGGGTTTTGATGAGAACTATTAAAACAGGTCATTCGCTTTATGTCCCTCTTTGTCCCATCAGCAGGCGGATGATGTTGGCTTCACTAAAACTCAAGCCAGAGGTCGACATCAGTGAATTAATTGTGGAGCGTGAGAGACGCTATTCCCGGACTATTTATTGATCTTGGAATGTTGAATATGCTAAATGTGACAGAGGCGCTTTGAAAATCAGCGATGCTACCTCCCCAGAATACCTGGAGTGAATATGTAGGGGACTGCGATGCATTACATTGCTATCAAAGGATGCAGATTAACAGTCATTCGGTATTTCATCATGTGGTTCTCTGCTTTGGTCTCCACCAATTACCATGTTAAATAAGACCTTGATTAAAAATCTTAATACCTTTATTATTGATGTTTGCTTTTGTACTGAGCAGGTTTCAGAATGGCTTTTCCAGCTTAGGAATGCAATCTCCTCATAGGGAAGGTGTGTGTGCACAGTCTCATACGTGTGCTTGTGTGTATGTACAAACTCATATAGAAATTTATGATTTTTTCTCTTTTTTCTTTGTTTAAAAAAAAACATGGTTTAATTGACCAATCAAGGCATCTTTTTTTCAACACAACTTCCTTCGCCTTAACTCATTTTCTATCTGGAGCTCCTTCTGCGTAAAGACTTTTGCTTCTGGTGACATCTGCTGGTGTTGAATTTTTGGGGAAAACTTCCCTGAGTAAAGAAGTGTGGTTAGGAGTAAAAAAGCTAAAGTTGGGTGCCTGCCAAATCGTAGCTCATTTGTGCCCAGCTATCAATCCTGTAATACGTATCATGTCAAAGTGCATTGAGCAAAACAACAGACAGTACATTTTGGCAGCCAATATTTGACTGCCTTTTGGTTTTCGACAACCAGCCTTGTATTTCTACAAACCAGATTGATTCCACCAGCCAGAAACAAGCCCGGTAGTGTACCGTGTCCGTATTTGATGTTGAACCTCAACCTGCTGACCTGAGTGCCCATGAGTCTACAGCCTGTCATTACTTCGAAGTCTGAGGGAAAATGTCCCTCAGGTTCCAGTAGTGTGAAATGAAATGACTGTAAAAAGCTGTTTAATTGCCTCTATTTCCATCCAAGGCCCATCGCAGAGTGAGATGCCCCCAAACTGTGCGGCCTTCTGTGATTGAGAAGACATGCATTTGATAACCAATCATACTGTAGCAATGCTGTGGGCCTCCCTGGCAGGAAGAAATCAAGCAGTTTCTTTTTGATTGTCGGAAATTAGAGTCCAGAAAAATGAAGGTTTTCAGATCTTTTGGAGATTTAATTATTAACCCCCTACTGTTTGCTCCAATGTAAAAGTTACTGTCAGAGTTAGTGATAAGTTGTGCACATTAATCAAAGAGGCTCCTTCCAGAAAATTACAATAAATCACCTTTCATCTGCAAACTTTTCAGTAAATTCTTATGATGGTTTTCAATTTATATATTGATATTTAATCCGTGTATGTGGTACAACTACCGGTGGAAGAACTCCAGCCATAAATACAATTATCTGAAGTTGTTGAAGCTGGAACGTCTTGTATTATATTCCCTTTGCTATGGGTCACGTGACAAATCCTTAACTCACATTTCGACAGATCTACCAGTAACTCCACATCCTCATTTTGCCTTCTGTCTAACAACTTGGTGATGTCAGTTAAAAAAACAAACTACTGCACATTACTGAAGGGGAATACACTCATTTTAGTTTTACAAATGTTCCCGACAGACCAACAACAAACCTGACCAATCACCCACAGTATGCTGTTTGGAAGTCACAAACTGCAGCTTTCAATGCACAATACGCCATTTTCTGCCTTTTGGGGTCTATCAATCTAAACAACAACCCAAAAAGAGTTTGGTGACTTTGTGAAATAGTGTGTGTGATCATGCCGTTGTTGTCTCCACCACCATTACGGTCCTTGCAGTCACTTCTCCGGATTCTGACTGTTTGCTCAACTTCTTTCTCTGACAATTCCAAAATCCTTTATCCAGTTAAAATGTGTAGTTAAAAACAATTAAGATCTAAAAAAGTGTTTACATGTGGTTTAAAAACTGGATAGAAATTCTGGCAAACACACACATTTTGGCAGACAACCAGACACATGTTTACCATTGGCATGTGACCAAATGGTAAATTAACCTGCATTTATACATTCTCTTTCTAGTCTTCAGACCAATCAAAGCACACATGTCAACATTCACACACACATCCATACACTGATGCAAGGTGCCTCCTGCCAATCAAGATCTAAACATATTCACACACCGATGGCGCACCCTTGAGGAGCAATTTGGGGTGCACTTTGTTGCTCAAGGACCCTTCAACATGAAGAACCACCAATTTTCTGTTTATTGGACGAGCCACTCTATCTGATCCACAGCCGCACAAAATGAAATGCAACGTTACCGTTATTAATATTACTGATTAATCTGGGTTTTAAAATGGATGGAGTTACCTTATAAGTGGTACGTTTACTGTAAACAAATATAGAATATCGAAACTGTATTGCAGAGTCCGACCGCATACTGTTGAGCTCTAGTCAGAGTGCACTTGTCAAAGTAATGAGGGAATAAATCTAGGAGCATTCAGCTCATTATGCGTCTTCTACTAACTGGGTCAGAATCAAAGGTCCATTGGGGAAAGAGTGCTAACCACCCAGAGTGGGCAGAACACTTTCTCTAAAAGACCTTTGAGAGGCCTCATTAGCCACGCACATTTGAACCAAGATATGCAACAAGTAGCACACTTCAAATAAAAAAATACTCAGAATGCACACAAACAAGAAATGCAAATGATTGTGCAATAAATTGCGATATACTGGAAACCAATTTAAAAATCACACATACACACACTTGTATACAATACCTTGATCTCCTTAGTTTGGGAATATTCACAAGTACATAGAATAATATGAAATAAAAAATAACCAAAAGGAGCCAGAAAAATTACCAAATATAATTTCATATTACTAAATATTTAAACCTGCATTTGTCATGTGTGTAAATTGTTAATATACATGTTGGCCATAATTAGAATGGCAGGAATCTTCATTCAATCATTGTTGTTCGATTGCTGTGCATTTATTGCTCTATATCCTCGTGTCTCCTATTTCTTTATGCATCGTGCATTGCAGCTACTACACAATACAAACCAGCCATTCCTCCAACTAACGTCATTGTCATGCAGCAGCTCTCAGTTCAGTCATATTCTCCTCTCACATCTCTGAACCAAAGCCCCCTCACAAAGCTTTAAAAAAAAAAAAAGTGCCCCGGGAGGGAGCAAACTATAGAATACCAAAGCGTGCCAGGTGCTACGTTTAAAAAAGTAGGACTGCTTAAACGGAGATGCATTATTTAAAAGATAACTGAGAGGCATAAAAAGAGTAAAGAAATGACAAGGCCCTACAGTCTGTAGCCCCTAATAGGCCCCTAATGGTCTTAATGTGGTCTTTTCGTGAAGATCAGTCGTCTCACTCGCCCTCTGGCTCAGGATAACATACCGTTTGTTTTAGTTTGTCCTTGAGCAGCTATTTCCCAGTCAATCAACACAAATTTAGTCAAGTCAGGTTGCAACAAGAAATCATAGAACTGTGTCAGATGGCACAAGTATAGATATAATGCTGTGCCGTGTGTTCCGTGCTGATTAAATGCTTTATTCAGCAACTATGATGAGATATACATGACTTTAACATTTGCTGGGCAGATTACATTTCCATCCGAACCGTTGTGCAGCATCCCCCTGCAGTACCTGAAATCCAGCTATCACCGTCACTGGCTCACTCTCAAAATCACATCATTGTCATGTGAAACAGACCCTACAAAGACAACTATGCCAAGCTGCGAGCAAATGGCAGAAATGAATCACTCTGAGTCAGCCATGTGGCGGGCAAATGCCCAACTAGCTGCCACAGAGAGAGATACCATAGACTGAGTCACTGACGCTCAGAGTCGCAAACTCGCAATCCACTAATGGTTATATCCAATGTGTACGGCAACCTACAGAGAGCCAGATGACCACCAAACACATGCTAGAACGATTTACATGGAACACATGATTTGCTGTGTTGCTCATTGACAAAAGAGGTAAAAATCCAACATGGCTGCACTTGTTCTAATCAGCCAGCCAGGTGTTTAATATAGTTGTTGATTAAGCCTTTTTTCTGCATTTAAGGCCCTCTAAGGCTCTTCTATTGCACTTTGCTCATGTCTTATACCTCTCTAGGCTCCAGTGAGCAATCCTCACAGATTGCAGGAGTGCAGGTGTGCCACGGAGACTCACATCTCATTAAAAAGCTGCATTACCCTTTTCCTGTCTCCTTTTCTCTGCTCCTACCCAACCCTGCTGAAACCATATGGACCCCATACTGACTTTAATTATACAGCATGAACTGAATTCATTCCCGGGAAGACAAGGACTACCCAAACGTATTTTGCATGTTCAGGGTGGCATGTTAATAATCAGATCTCGGGTTGGAAAAAAGGCTGTTATGCTGTCTCATTAAATCATGGCTGATACAAGGGGTTGATGTGGCTTATTGAGATGTGAGAAAGGTTCCATTACCTGTCACCAGAGCATAACTTAAGTGCACGTAGTTTATCCCAATATTAATACTTTTACTGAATCTGTTATCATGGTTTGCACTACAAGTTTTTAGCAAAATAACATTGTGAATACCCATGCATTTTGCCTGATACGGTCTTAATTTGAACAAATGAAATTTCAATATAGATGAGCCAATCAGGGTGTCTCTGGCCATTTGGGTGTTTAAATAGATTTAATATTGTGAGTCATTATGACATGATTTTCCTCTTTTTATATAATCTGTGCAGAATGTAGTCTTAAAACTGTTGGGGTCCTGAAGGGAAAGGACATTTTTTTATGACCTTTCACACAATTTTGCACTGGTTTTAAAATATTCTCTGTAATGTCACTGTTCAACCTTTTGTAGCGTGAGCAAGTCTCTGTCCGTGGGCTCTTGTCATATATCTAATAACACCTTGTTGGTGCCTAACTTGGCCACTGCGTTCATTTTAGCAATCTAGAAAATAACGCAGCGTAAAAAATTTAACATTCTCCAATTTTGCTCCACCTTGAGATAAAACCAAATTGAGGGCTTGTGCAGAGCAGTGTATGAAGAGGGCCCGTGGGATCTTTTCCTTTACCTTGGCTAGGACTTCATTCAACAACAAGGCCATAAAGGCAGTGCCTTCATAAGAGCAGCACCGTCATAGCACTGGGCTACAAGTTTTCCATTGTATCCATATTCCTCCATGAACCCAAGGGAGGGGCTTTTTTTCTTTTCTTCTGCCACATCCTCAAATGTATGTTTCTCTCTCTTACACAACTGTAAACGACAGATACAAAACGAAGAACAAGCAATAGCTGTGCAGTATTTCTTACATCTGATGTTTTATCCAGCATTAGAGCTACAAAGTGGGCTTTCCTTATTTCGTCTTTTATCGGCTCACCTGCCACATCGGCAACAGCACTTGTCAAGTTGTTCAGTACTCCAGGTTCCAATAAACACTTTGGAAGTGAACAGTTGGTAAGTGCAAGTCTGCATCATATTCCACCACAAATGATAGTCGCTCCAGGTAATAACCACGGTCCGCCGATTCTCTGTCCTTGTCATAGCCCTTATGATGGTCCCTGAAAGGTAACTCCTGTTTACCATGGAAAATCACACAATGAATCCGACGTTTCAAAATCTCCCTATTTTTTTCTTACCTTTCCGTTGTGCTTCGTCATTTCTCTTCGTCTCTGTTCGTCCGGCTGTAGCTCAATCCTTGAGTCTCCAAAAGTTGTAATGGTAATCCTCTAAAGATGACCTGCTATGTTTTGGTGTTTGTGTGCAGCCTTAGTTAAACAGCCACAATTCCCATAGCCTTTCAAATTTCAAGCACTCTATTTGGTCCAGAACAAGAAGCACTGCCAGCAGTACGGCCTTATGTAAAACAAGTGTATTGTTCCCAGTTCTTGGCCTGAAAATGCCGAACATAGTCGGCTTTTGCAGGTTTATTGAGCTCAAGGTGTTGGCCTAATTTAACGATGTCCATCTTTTGATTGTATGGTCAGCTTGAAAAGGGCACTAATTATAAATACGCGATAATATCATCTCGACCTGCGGCAATATAATCTCCATCGGCTGCATCCACCTTTAGCCATTTTTGACTATTAATCGCAAATTAACAGTACGCTATTTTTCTTGAGCTTGCCATCAAGAATACCCTGGAGCAGTGGTGGCTGTCCAAAAGAGGGCCACAGGGCCTGGCCCCACCTTGAGCCACAAAAATAAAAAGGTCAATATTTGTGTTTTGGAAATATGTAATATACCCAGTAATATTTGTAAAGTAGTAGAGTATATAATAGTTGTTTGGCCCGGAGCTTCGCGTTCTCATCAGGCGCTATTTTAACAACATGACAACGGCGAGCACGAGCGTGAGCTCGAGCATTTCTCTTCCAAGAAGATGCAACCCGATAGAATCTCTCCTCCAAGACATGTTTGACAGAAGACCTTTACCAGATAATCTACATGTAAAACAGCTGGGCCCAGATCAACTGGACTTAATAAAACAACAGACCGGACACACATAACTCCTCAAGCAGCCATAATGGGCAAAGTGAATGTCACTACCAGCTGGACAACGGACTCAGGATTGCGGTAAAGGAACACAATTAGGATAAAAACAGGCACACTTTAACTCTAACAAGGTTCATAGGTCCATCATAATATATAAACATGTTCTATACATATATATATGTGATTTATATTATACGATATTTATATTTGATTATAATATATTTAGGATATTTATATATCATATTATACTAAAATATTATTATATGATGTATATATATATCCTTATTATGTCAGTGTTGGAATAAATATTAAATATTTAACAACAAAGTAGTAATGTGTGTTTTATACTTTTTTCCAGACTGGGATGTTTGCTGAAATTGATTGGATGGCCCTACCAAAAACTAAATCACCAGCCGCCACTGTCCTGGAGCCATGGAAAATACGCCCATTCACTACAAATCCAAATATGATTTGTTAATCAAATTGTCGATCCAAACGTACTACGGTTGTCACAATCTTTAATTGTCAGGGCATTCTATCAAGGAACTAGAATACCCTGGATGGAGAATATTCTGCCCAGAGATCTTTAAAAAATATATCTTATAGGTTGCATTTGTTTTCCAACACAAAACCACTCAAATGTGCAAAGCATGTACAGAAAACAGCAGAAATAAGTTTGTGTCATTTTATATTTTATTTACAGAATTTCTCTGAAATAACTTGGAAGACCCTGACATTTAGCCACTGATTATATAAGCAACCTTGCAACTAAAGCTGTCTGAGACAGAGACATTCTTCCTGTTTCTTAAAGGTACAGTGTGTAGCCTTGCAGGTGATTCATTTGTAGAAATGGAATATAATATTAATAAATATGTTTTCATTTGTGTATCATCACCTGAAACTAAGAATCATTGTATTTCCACTAGCTTAGAATGAGCCCTTCATATCTACATAGGGAGCGAGAGGCTTTCACATGTTTTACATTACCATCGTAGTGGCTTCTAAAGTACTTATATTATTGTTAGATTGGTTAAGTGAGGAAATAGTCGTTACTATGCATGGTTATGGCAAAATACTTTTTGGATTTGTAATACGTCACATTCACATTAAATACATTTAATATATATTTAATGCCTTTCTTGTATACATACTAACACAATGTAGATTTATTATTCACAAATATGCCTATTTGAGATATTACCTTCTTCCTGTTTCTTAAAGGTACAGTGTGTAGCCTTGCAGGTGATTCATTTGTAGAAATGGAATATAATATTAATAAATATGTTTTCATTTGTGTATCATCACCTGAAACTAAGAATCATTGTATTTCCACTAGCTTAGAATGAGCCCTTCATATCTACATAGGGAGCGAGAGGCTTTCACATGTTTTACATTACCATCGTAGTGGCTTCTAAAGTACTTATATTATTGTTAGATTGGTTAAGTGAGGAAATAGTTGTTACTATGCATGGTTATGGCAAAATACTTTTTGGATTTTTAATATGTCACATTCACATTAAATACATTTAATATATATTTAATGCCTTTCTTGTATACATACTAACACAATGTAGAATTATTATTCACAAATGTGCCTATTTGAGATATTACCTTGGTCTCACCACAAGGAAAGAAGATACAAAAAACATGCACAACAACAGTTTGAAGAACCTGCAAATGGCTTTCACACATGCAAAGACAAAAGACATCTACCACTCTCTCCATCCCTCTTCATTTAATCCATTATAGCTACTCTGAAGTTACATGTCCTGCAAGGCGGGGGTGCACTGAGGCACTCACAGCCCCCAGTCATTAACCCCCTCTTCATCTGCTGACACAACAAAGTGAACAACCGCGTACTCAGATGACAAGTAATGGAAAGAAATTAAGCAGGAGGAGGAATGGGGAGGGTGGTGAGGAAGATGTCTTCAGCTTACCGTAAAAGACAGCGCACAGTAGGCAGCTCATCCGGAAATTGGGGTGTCAGCTAGCTGTCAGAGTGCATTGACCTAACAGGGTTAGTGTGCCGGACAGCTGTCGTTGCTCTCAGCCAATCACTCATCGGCAGAACGGGGAGCGGCTCACAGAAAGAAGGGAGGAAAATACCTATTCCGTAATATACTGTATATTGAGAAAAACATACATTTAAAAATGACCTACTTTTGTATCTTCACTTTTAAAGCACAGCCAGAATAACCTGCATTTAAGCTCCTGACCATTGCACTCACCATAATCATCAACATATACCCAACTTTAAAATAGCTTTAGCCACGCCCTTAACCCCTCAAACAAAGATTTTACTCTTTTCTCAGTCGGTACTCACCCACCAAACCCTCTCGCTGTCTCTGAAGGTCAAGCGAGTGCTGGGAGAAAGTGTTGTTGCAGAGGATGAGTATTACTGCTTGTGTTCAGTGCTGCCTCTGTCTGGGTGACCATGGAGCTGCCTGTCTCCCACCTTGCTCCCGCTCCCCTTCGCCTGGTCATGTCAGCTTTCTGGGGCACAGCGGTCTGGCTCCCTAGGGAGAGGAGACAAAGAAGGAGGGGATGGTGGGAGATGGGTAGGGTATAAATAAAATAACACTTGTGTTTCACCTTGGAGAAGCCGGTGGCCTGTTGTTGTGTTCCTCTATGCAGATTAAAATCCAGAGAAGTGCATTAACATCCATGGGAAACGTGACATCTTCCCTTGGGTTTACATGTTCGCAGCCCATAGTTTGGTCATTGTTGGGGGGGGGGGGGGGGTGCATTGTGACTGACAAGTTAACAACAACAATAATGAACTGTGTTGGCAGGGAAGCATGCTAATTCAAGTTTCATGGCAAGCATACAGGAAACACATTCAGTCATACAGTGAACTGTAGTCATAACAAATATGGTGACCAATGGACCCGTCTTGCTACACCCTGCACATAAAAAGGTAAAGAAAAAAACAAGTTGAGGAGGACATGGGATGGCAGAGTAAATTATACAGAAGGAGAAGTAAAGCGTAAGCCTGAGTTTCTTAAAGGAATACTTGAACACGTATTTTCCTTTTAGCCAAGAGTTATATGAGAGGATATCACTGTCATATTTATGAAGATAAACACAACGTAAAGCTGACGCTGATGGGAATTGCATTTAATGTAGGTATTTAGTCATGGACGAAAAAAAATGTTGACCTGATGGTGTAACTTGATTACTTAAGTTGTCAGTAAAGTTATTGCCATGTCTGTGCCACATTTCATGGCTCTCTATCAAAATAGAGATTTTTTTTACATTCTGCATGCAGTCAAATTAGACCAAACAACCATCAATCTTGGCTCAATCTGCTATACACATTTATGTGATTGACAACAACAAAACATGTTTTCTAACACACGTTTGCAATGTATGTAATGTGTAATATTATTATTTTGCCAACTGCAGTGTCAATATTATTTTTGTAATACACATCTAACTTTTATTTTTAATCCTTTTTAACACTGAATATTTAAATCATCACTAACATTCTCTGTGCTACTTTTGACAGGTGGCACATTTTTCTCCCAGCCATTAAATGCTTTCAGTGAACATACGCAGCCATGCAACTTTAATGCTATGTGTTGCTCAGGGCTGGCATGTATAATTAAAGTGTCTCTGTGCCCCCCCCCCCCCCCCCTCCTCCTCCAACGCCTGGTAGATAGGGGAATTAGGTGAGAAAAGTGTTTCTGAATCGCCCGCCATGAGGTGAACATATTATGGACAGAAAATGTGAGATAAAGATGAAGCCTTAATGAGATACCTCCGATTTGTCCGATAAACAAAATACAGTTTCAATATACTCCATCTTTCGAAGCAGTGCTACAGTATATACTCACACTGACAGACAAATCTGGTATGTGTCATCGTCTCCAAGAAGTTTCTGGAAGTCCATACACATGTCAGAGTAGCAGTAATGACCTTGATGATTCTGCCACTCTGCAAAACCCGGTGATGATGGGGCCATTCCAACACATCAATTATGAGAAGCGTTTGTTGAAGTAATGTTGCTGCACGCAAAGCAATGGGCGGGGGTGGAAAGGACCTGCTGCACTATTCATGTCACCATCTGCTCCCTTTCAAAAAGTCTTGCTCCACGGGCCTGTCGGTTCTGGAACCGGGCCGTTGGGCTGCGTCACCGGTCCAATTCTTCCAGCAGTGCTTGTAGCCTCTGCACAAACATGTGATTCAGACGAGCCAGCTCTGGTGCCATCACTGTTTTCGTCTCTGCTCCCATGTGCAGGACAAACAGCCAGGCAGAGAGCACCTGTGCAATTGGAATCTGCTGGAACGGGGAGAGAATTTAAGGGAGCAAACATTGGCAGCAGGGGACTTCCATTGCAATAACAGGGATCAATAAAGAAAGCACAAGGGCAACAGCTGAAAGGGGTCATCACATAAGATCCCAAAGCCAACACATGAAATATAAATAGTGCTGAAATAGAAAGGATTTTCTTTAGGAAGAAATCTGCCAAGACCAAATGTGCTTTTCTTTTTGATTGGTATAAAACCCGGTATCTAGGTATCTAGGCCACTTCCATTGGCACCATGACTCTGGAAGCTGTTGACCCACTGCCCAATTTGTTTCTGAGGTGATTAAGACCTGGCAATGGCCTAATTGAAAGCCTTAGTCTGCACTTCTCAGAGTGTGTTTGTAAAGTAAAGCCGTGAATATCTATGGGAGGGGGCTATGTATCCTGATGGAGGCATCTTATCAGTATGCAAATTGAACAGCTCACTTTGCTCATTACATTAAATGAGCCGCGACTGAATGAGTTTGTCTCAATTATCAATTTCAAAGTTGTGCTGGGCGCTCGTTTCACAGAGTAGTATTTTAGTTTCATATTAGATTCTGGGTATAAGATTTAGGGCTAAGTAGGGCTTGTCACACTCTACATTTTGGAAGCCTGGGGTACAGACCACACACATCCACACACTAAATATTGGCCACCCTGTGGGGTGCCAGCTAGAAAAGATGACTTAGCCAGGAAATGATATCATTAAAGACTGAAGCAGAGAAATGTATGAGGATACAAAAAGCCAACCTTCCCGTTGCTCGGTGTGCTGCTGTATAATCTGTTGGTGGGGGGTATGAATAAACTCACTACAAGGACAGCAAAGGTGTTGGAAAAGGGTAACTGACACAGACCAATGTGCTAATGTATCATTAGAATGTCATGCTATTTTCTTTTCTATTTCATGTCATTAAATTGGAAAGTGAAAAAAAATTCTGAATGATTCTATTCATAAACAATCTATTCATTTGACTAAATTATTATAATTGTTTGTATTTAATGGTATGTGATTGCCAAGATTATTTTGAGATGTGTTCAGTATATGTTCAATTCAATTCAGTTTATTTGTATAGCCCATTCTCACAAATTACAAATGTGCCTCTGAGTGCAGATATGAAACATATATGATACTTCAGTTTCTTTAGGAATGTGCTAATTACATGTTTTCTAATAAAATCCTTCTTTCATTTCAGTTTCCTTCATATAAAGGTAAAATGTATATCTTTAACATTTAAAGACCTTTTTCTTTTCTTTTTTAAAATACCTGACGAAAAGGGTGGTATGAAAATATTAAAATACAATATAAACAGACTAAAACAATGCTCACTGGATATAACACAGTACGTATAATATAAAGATGCAAAGACAGGTGTGAACAGGCCTATTTCTACAAGTTTACCAGCATGTGGGCATTTTGAAAGGGCCACTACACAGCTACAGGGCGGGGAAGCTGGAAGGACTCGACTGTGACCAGAAAATGGATTGAAAATCCTGTTGAGAGCATGGGATCAATACCTTTCTGCACTTTGTCAGAATGATTCTTTGAACAATGTTATGTTAATATTATTCAAAGAAACAATGGACTGCTCCCATTAGTGGGCAAGGAACGCAGGGTCTGTATTAGCTATAGGAGTAAACACGGACAGCCCAACAGTATGCAGTTCTGCATTTATTACGTTTGTATGAACAATACGCTCATACATCATTCACCTCTTTTACACTGTCATCGAAGATATATATAATTCATGCTCAATTCATAGAATTAAACATCAGTCGTGAATTCTTTTCACATCTTGAATAATTCTCCATTGCATTTCAAACAGTTATAGGAAATACATATCACTCAGAGCAGAATGCCTCATGGACCTGTTCAAATCTGTTTCGGAAAAACTTCTGTTTCATAGTTCTTGCGTCAATACTGCCCCCATGTGATATGAAGCTGAATGTTACCCAGGTAACCACATGGCTTATTGGAGTCATGGTTTATTCAATTCATGATTACTGCAATCACAAACACCCAATGTTCCAACAGCAATGTGACTGTTAAGGATAGAAAATTAATTTTGTAATGTATTATAATCTTTAGTATAGCCTATTTGACAATATTGAAAAGCCCCTCTATTCCTTAACTGAACCTCCTGAATACTGTTTTCTTGGCTTCCTCGGAGCAGAGTGAGAGAGAGACATCTGAATAGCTAAAAAAAACCTCAGTTGCTTCATATTTAAGTTGATGACTGTCTTTCTCCTTGGGTGATGTGACAGGCAGGTCTGGTGCACCATATGAAGTATGAAACAGGATGGGGACACCGTTGACAGCCATGTCACAAAGCATCAGTGAGGATGACAGGACCCAAGACCCTGGTCTGCTCCACTGACGTCTCTGCGGCTAATCGGAAGGTACAGGCCCTCACAGCTGCCGGACCTAAAGATGGAGAGAAGGTCAATAATTTAACAGTCGCAATATGTTGAGCCTAGTCCAACATTAAGGTCTCCTTCCGTCCTTTTACGGCACCATCTGTCACTTTGACATTCACGCTCGCACATCCTTGTGAGCAAAGATTCATCACCTGCCGTGCAGTGTTGTAAAATTAAAGAGCAATTCACAACTTTAGAGGAAGCTCATGAGACGGCAGTGAGGGGAACGCAGGTGTGAAGTTCCTCAGATGATTTTTTTTCCCAGCATTTTGTCTTACTCTTTCCATGAGGCATTAAAGAATTTACCACCTTTACTTTGCTCATGGGTCACGTTGCCATGACGATCGAGAATGGGTGAACATCCTGGCAGGCTGGTGGCTGGCACTCCAGTGTCACTGGTCCAGAGCTGCTGACGATGGGGACGATCACTATGCAGGTGGGCTGGGAATGTGGAGACAGGGAGAAAGTGAGGGCGATGGTAGGTAGACAGGCAGATAGAGGGAGGAACTTCGGGTGGAGAGTTCGCTCATTGCCCCCCTGGGCCCCAACACCGCCTTAATGACGGATGCCGGCGTTGCCCTCAGGCGAATGGCTGCAGTGGGATGGCCAAGAGTCGTCCCAGTGGAGGAGAAGTACACAATGCAGGAAGAACACTCACAGGCATCACATGTCTTGTTCAGGACACTGACAAAAATCACTAAAACAAATCTAATCATATAATAATTTAGCTATTTCTTTTTCATCATCACCTGTATCAATAGACTGTTTACTAGACCACTCCCTGACCAGCGGTTATCCAATCATAACTTGAAGCGGTGTGCATATAGCTGTGATTTATTTTACAAAACCAAAACCATGTGTTTAATCTGAAAGCTAATGAACAGTACTGTTCAATTTAAACTCAGGGGTTAGTAATGTGGGTCGTTAATCCCAACGTTGCTGCTTGGATCCCTGTCATCTCCTGTCCACATGTCTTTATGCTGGCCACTGAACCCTCTATAGATGCTTTACAGCAGCCCACTGCTCTTAATACTTAGAATACATTACATGAAGAGAACTATTTAGTCTAGTTTACTGTTAACTAAGGGCACATTGATTAGTAAACGCTTTATATGACAAAGTATTTCAATCTTTCAGTGTGACTCCACCCTACTTTCAGAAATAGTTTGAAGTAAATCACTGTTCTGGTCATTATTAGATGTCATGCTGTATCTCTTTGTAAGCTGTCCGTCAGTGTTCAAAGTTTCGGACTTTTACCGATAAGGATGGCAGCATAACAGAAGTTTGAGAGTCGCAACTTTTGAACAGATGATTGTTAAACCAAATCATCAGAAAGTGTGTTGTGCCGGCTATGAGCAGATTAGAAGAACAGATTTCTTACATATGGGTGATACATGTATGTTGCTCTTGCATTTGACAAATAAAGTCAGTGATACAATTTTTAATTGCACAACAAGCTTTTCAATTTTATCAGATTTTTATTTGTTCTCGTTCTGAATTTGCATCCATGAATTTGAGTTTTTTCCCACTCAGGAGGGAGTGACTGGTCATCTCCACAAAGACAAGTAAACTACCAAAATGTATTAGTTTTCCACCCAAGACAAATACTTAGCAGTAGCAGTATTCAATGTTTATCTCCATCTTACTGCAGATGTGCCGGTAATGTCTTAAGTGTACTAAAGTAGAATATGACATGGTAAAGATATCTCTTAATCAAACAATTAAGGATTGCTTCAATTTAATAAATTCAACAGTTTAATCATGCTATTTCCAAAGAATTTTTTTTTTCCGGTTAATCTATCAATGTCCCATTTCCTACGCACAGTTGTAAGGCAATTGTTTGCACTACTGAAGCATAGAGTACACTTTGAATGTAACCCGAAGGCCAAGTGAAACCATATGGTAGTCAGAATGACAAGATGGAGACAGAGCGGAGCCCCGCCCCCCTTCTTCAGTAAAACCCTATTCAGATACAATGTAGAAATAAACATAATAATGAGGTTTCTTAATTTTTCTTTTCTTTAATTTTCAATCCCAGTTGCACCAAAATCTAACTAAAAACTAAATGTGCTGAAATGACACAATGGCTGCCATTACTTTAAAAAAAAGAGTATATAATTTGAGGTTGACAACCAACTATTTAGGTCTTTTACAAAAAAAGGTTTTATCATTTAATTATTCTAGATGTTTGGTCATATTAAATTCACTTCTATAGCTTTTTTATATTTCTTCTAAAAGAAAAATATATACCATTTGCAGGCGGCACCGGGTGCTTCTGCTAAATTTCGATATATTTGGTGAAATACTTGCTTTGTCGTTATTTTTATAAAAAAAGTTAAAATTAAACGTGTTCCTCTTGGATATTTGACTTCACACCGTTAATAAAACCTAAGATATTGCTCAGTTTGCAGTCGGTAATGAAATGAGAGGGTCGTCTTTGACTGACGATGTGAACTATTCTATAAAAGTGCCATGAAGTCACGCTGCAGACCGCTTCAACAGAGATGCACAGATACAGAAGGACTCGCTCATTCAAACACAAAACAAATAGACCTGCAGACTTTTGGCTGTTGAAGAAACTGAAAGCTGTTATTGTCAAGAACCTTCCTGCCATCGACAAAGGCTGTTAAGGTGATAGTTTGTCCCCGGTGGTATGGTGAAATATCTTTATATTACAGCTGGAATAAATCTTTTACTTGACCTAGTGTGGTACATTTCTAATAAATATGGCAGCTTTCTCTGTTGTTTTTTATTAAACAAAAAGTCAAGTTTTATGCTGGTCCCACCAACAAACCTTAACAATAATAGTTTAACTGGAGGAAATATCTCATACATATGTACACACACACTAAGAATCTGAAACTACTTTTCACATAAAAAAAGACACATGATTAACTGAACGGATGTGACGTGATTCATCACTTCTTGAGACTGCGTTTAGTAAATTATCCAAACATATGACTGTCCTACAGTTGGCAGTGACCTTTAACAGGCCAGCGACAGACCACATATGCACCAGACTGTGTTAACACCCTACACAAATAGGATTTAAATATGTTAAACACATAGACAGGAAAATCAAAATGTCAAAAGATAAGTTTTTATTAAAATCTGATTTATTGTTGTGACAGGTGTGTCGCCGTCACTAGTAGGTTCCCCCCTAAAGCACCAATGAGCAACAGGTAGCCAGAGGGATATTCGGTAACAAGGTTTATTCCAAGATCAGACTGTGTCTCCGCTCTCCTCGCTCCTCTCTGTCCAGCTCCTTTATGGAGACAAACTCAGATCACCAACACAGATCGTCATCAGCTGGACTGATTACCAATCTGATTACCAATCAGTCCAGCTGATGATAATCAGACACCGTTCCCTGAACCACACCCCCGCTCCACCCACTCTGCAGCCGAGCCTTAACACCCCCCGCTGCCACAATTGTATATGATTTTTACAGCTTGGAGTCAGCGTGGATAGCAACAAAGGGGTCGTCGTCTCTGTTGCTGATCTTGAAGTGGGCGCGTCCATCACCGCCAACATGGATCTGCTTCCCTGTGCACCCACTTCCCTCCTTCTGACCAGAAATGACATCACAGTAGGTGCCACCGGGCATGCCAGTGTTCAGGGTCACATCCAGGTCCCTGAAGGTGAAGGCAAGGTAAATATTGTGTTTAAAACCACCAGAGGTTATTGCCGCCTTTTGTTGCTGTATTTTCTATTAAAACTGCATCCAAGCAGAAGGTGTAAGCTACTTGGATATCACGTAGGAGGAGAGAGGCAGTATGATGTGATGGGAGAAACCAAACCAACCACCACCATGTTAAAATATTCTATTATTTGTTGTAGGTTTAATGTTCACCTATATGCTTCTAGTTGGTCGGACATTTTTAAATGGTATAAATATTGTGATTTTAAAGCCAACAGTATGTGAAGACATAATAATCCAATGAACTGTTTATGACAGTTACATATCATCCTATACATTTGTTAAATCTGGCTATTACTTGTTTTAAACATTGAATCGGGTCATATTGACCCGAAGGCGACAGGAGGGTGAAACATTGAATCGGGTCAAATTGACCCGAAGGCAACACAAGGGTTAAGAGGGGAATTATTATTGTGTCAGTGCCACATGGTGTGCTTAACAAATAATTATTACCAGTCATCATTGTTGAAGACGATGAAACCACGATTACCACGTCCAAATGCCACCTGGTTGCCCTGGTTGTCCCACCAGTTGGAATGAGGCTGTCCATTGACCACGTTGCTGAAAATAACCATGTTCCTAAAAGGAGCGATATGGATAAATCCAAATCATAACATAACGTACATAGTTTTCACATCCATATGACAAAGCAGAAGTGACTTATGTTACGTGGGTATTCAACAGTTCCCAGTCTCTAGCTTTCTGAGGACTCACTTGATCTGACGCCATCTGTGCTCACACACCCATCCATCTCCACAAGTCTGGTCAGCGTTGATGGGAACAGACTTGGTGGATCCATCACCATGGCTAGGGGGCCCCTCCCAGTCATTCTGATCCTACAAAATAAAAGACAAATCAATGAGTTTACCAAAATATATTTACACTATACATCACATTGAATAATTATTCGGAGGTAAAAGACCCTTCAAATCTACCTTTCCATTGACAATGTGGCGGTTCCAGCGGAAGCTAGACATCACCCTGGTTACACCGTAAGGGTGGGCCAGCATGTAGCCGACTGCCATCTTGTGGAGCCTGGAGTCCCAGAAGGTAGCGATAGCTGCACCACCAGCACCATGGCCTCTCTGGTTGTCGTGGTTGTCAACGAAGACGAGAGCATTGCCGTTGGGCATGAAACCCCATCCCTCTCCCCAGTTCCTGCACTCAAGAATACAATGATACTAATGAGGCGTACCATCCTAAAACACCCACGTTTGGACACAATATATAAAGTATTTCATTCTGTAACTCTAAGATTTTCTAGTTCTAAACAATGACAAATTGTTTTGACTCTTGAAGCACAATTAATAAGTATAGAAACTATCTTTAGACTCAATACATGTGTAGCCAAGTCATGGTTAAATTAATATTCTAATGTGTATCACTTTAATAAGTGCCTTAGGCACACCAACAGTAACAAACATACTTGGTGTAAGACAGCTTCTCGCCATTCCACTTTCTGAAGATAGCTCCCAGTTTGGCTCCATACTTGAACTCAGTCACTCTTCCAAGATGGAAGTACTCTTTTGACGTGATTGGCTCTCCTCCCAAATCAATAACCTAGAGGGAAATCACAACATTATCCACATTGTCCATACTATTCAGGTGGATGTTTTGGAAACTTTTAGACCCCATATGGGGTCTGGGTCTTTATTGCTATAAGACACAAGCACATATATTAATGTTGCACATCAAACTAAACAACAGAACCTGGGCTACAAGAATCAGTCAGCCATTTAACCCTTGTGTTGTCTTAGGGTCAATTTGACCCGAATCAATATTACACCCTCGTGTCGCCCTTTAGGATTAATTTGACCCCATTCAATGTTTAATGTCGGTGTTCTTTCGGTAGTCAACAAACAAACATAAAGTGCCTCACACTTAAACTTGGAAAACAATATTCATTCTAATAATTTTCTGGAGGTTTTAATTGCTGGCGTCAAATTGAACCCAAAGGGTAAAATATGTTAGTAAATATAAAGGTAACAGGAGGGTGAAACATTGAATCGGGTCAAAATGACCCTAAAGCGACAGGAGGGTGAAATATTTAATCGGGTCAAAATGACCCTAAGGCGACAGGAGGGTTAAAAAAAACTATGACAGAAATATCAAATATTCATAAAGATATGATTATCATAATTCTGCCCACTCAACATGTTTCCGGAAGCAGCGACCCTTAGCTGGGTGCTATCAGACAAAGCCTGATGGTAAAAGCACATCCATTCAACACTGATTCGACACATGTCTTCCAAATCCCTTTACACCAAAGCATCAGCCAGATATGAGCCAACGAATACAGAAACATAAATCGCTTTATCCTTTTAATCTGCTAATTCGTCTTACCATTGTTGATTAGGACCATTAAAACACTATTTTCCTGGTAAATCCACACTGATATATGTTCTACCTATACCCTGTGCCTCATTCAACTCCTCTGGATATTCAGAGGTAACATGTGACATGTGTAAGGAAGGTACTTTCAGCCTATTGGATTTTATATTTCACACATTGTGACACCTTTCAGGATTCTATTGGCTCCCAGTGTTGTAAATCTAGTCTAGATTGGTAGCCATCATTTCTACTGACTGGCGTTTTTAAGAATGTGTTGTTTTCTGAAATTGACCCATCCCCTGCTGAGTTGAGCCGCGCGTACTTGTTTTTTATAGAAAAATATAGTTTTAGTAATTGAACAATATATATACAGTATATACTGTATATATATTTATTTTTTTAAGTCGTAGAATGCTGTATTTGGATATATTGAACATCATGAGTAACATAGAAGTGAAATATATGGTTTGTTACATGAGAAAATTCAAATCCAAAATTGACCAACATTTGCCAAAATGGCCGTTTTGGAGACCTCGCCTGGATTCTCTTACTCAAACCTCTCTAACTTTGTTCGGCTTCACTTTTTCAAAGTCAAGCTTTGCAGGGAGAATATTAACATATTTTAATATGATTTTTGCCAGTTTTAAACCTTTCAACTGCCTCATTCCAAACATATAATCATCCTGAAAGTGCTTTTTTTCAATTCGGACCTGACATTTTTTTATTTTTTCTGTGTGCCATCTTCATTTACTCTTACCTATTAACATATAGACTGATATGTACACATCTGAACAAACGAATAAAATGTACAAATGTAAAAATGATTAAAATAGCCCTAGTGGTTGCAGAGATAAAGCCTTTTTAGTTTGGGTATGCAATTTTTGTAGCAGAGGTCTAAAAAAAGCTTGGTGCTTAATTAAGATTAACTGCACTGCATCTGTCATTTGTAATTTGACAAAATGGAAATCAAAACATTTTTGGGACTCGGCAGTTACAAGAAAAATATTTAAGTGTGTTTATGTTGTTAGTGAACACAGAGCACACTTCTTTGAGGTCACAGGCTATTTTTGCAGCCAACATTGTTAACTGGGTTTAGCACATTCTGCTTTATCCTTTCATTCTAAAGTACCTGTATTTATGCAGGGGTTGGTCAACTAGGGGATACAAACATCTGCTCCCAGTGTGCATGTCATCTTGATTTCTGCACTTATTTTCCCACGCCTTTGTTGACTTCTGTTTTTCCACTACCATTCATACATATTGGTCACGTGGGTTAGTTCTCATCAAACAACATCATGTTATGTGAATATCAGTTGTTTTACTTGAATGCAAATAAGTTATATATTGGCAGCAAATTGTATTTTTCTGGTGCCATGTCTTCCAAGTAAATACAAGTTCATGCAGCCTTTATTTTTATAGCAGCACGCACACAACTATGAAAAACAAGCTGTAGGCACTCAACATGATGATATATGCATCTACAGTATATGTTCTGAATGCTACAGTAAAATGGAAGTTGAGGGGTTGATGGTCTGTTTAACCTACCTCTTGGAAGATGAAGGGTCTGGAGCCACCAGAGAACCACTTGGTGTTGAGGCTGTGCAGACGACCGTAAACAGCAGACAGGTCACCTGGCCACATGTGCTTGCAGGCATCCACTCTGAATCCAGCCACACCCATGTCAATCAGCTTGTTCATGAAGTCGGCCACCTTGTCCCTGACATAATCTTTCTCCAAGGCGAGGTCCAATAGACTAACCAGACGACAGTCACGCACCTGTAGCAGCAAATAAGCATTTACATTGCTATTTATTCTTATTTTAAAACTTCTCCAAGTCCAACAAGTCAATGTGGAGGCTTTTGACTTAATTCCTTGTATGGATCCTTTAATGGGAGGAAAAAGTGCTGTAAAATGTAAAAGCTGCAAATAGAAGCGGTTTCACAGTGGCATTCATTACCTGATTGGCATCACCATAGTTCTCAATATTGCCACTGCCAGTCCTGCATTTGTGGTCATTGAAGTCAGACTGGGTAAAGGGGATACTGGGGAAGTCCTTTCTGGCAGCACTGAACCAGCTTCCACATGAAGAGTGGGTTCCCTCTCCACCGCCGGTGCCGCACATGTGGTTGATGACTGCGTCCACATAGATATTGACCTGTTGTGGATGAATATAGGATTGAAGGTGCAACTAAACCTCTCTTCCATCTCTTAACTTTCACTCTGTCTTTCAATGCATCGACTTCTTTCTCAGGGGACAGGAATATGTTAAAGCTGCCCTGCTCACTATTGGTTTATTGTGATGTTGGCAGTCCAGGAACAAGCATAACATAATGTATGAAAGAGCAATGGCTAAATGTCTAAAATAAAGACAAATGCATCCATTCATTAGTGTTGCTCTTTGTTAAAAAAAATTGTTCTCAAATGCCAGCTGGCAGTAGTTCCTGGACAGTTTGATAATGTTGCATTAAGCATCTGTTTCTGCTGAGATTGTGTTGTACATGGCTGTAGATTTACGACCCACAAGAACACTGTTCACTAAATCACTCTTTACCCCGACGTCGTTGCATCTGGTGATCATGTCGCTCAGCTCGCTCTCATTGCCTGATCGGGAGCACAGGTTGTAGCCGACTGGCTGGTATCTCTGCCACCAGGGCCTCCAGGGACTATCCAGCACGATGTGCTCATTTGGAGGGGAAATCTGAGAAACAGAAAACATGCCAGTAATTATTGTCTTTACCACAGAAATAGTCTGCAGAGGGAAGATAATAGAGTGTGCCATGTATTATATACAGTTATTAAAGAGCATCTCTATAGCAATTTTGTACAATACTATTCAGTCTGAACAAATTATAACATCCGGATTATTTGAGGCAGGGGGTAATAAAATAGGCTAAAGAGGTGCATTGTGGGAAAATTGTGTTTAGAGCTTCATTAAAAATGAGTCATTAAAAAAAAGTTATAAACTAATATCTGTTTCTAATGCTTCAGTTTTTAATTTTCAGAAATTGGTTTCTTGCAAGTCCTCCAACTTCATGGAAGTGCAATACTAATCACTAAAGTACCTCTTTAAAGTCAAATAGGACAGGCAACTTTCATCTTCCTCACTAATGTTGATTTTGTTTATTCTTCCAAATGAATATTTTGTTTGGAATAAAGATTTTTCATGGGCAAAATTGCATATTTTCTTTGTAATTAACATGAAATCACCTGGTTACTTATCTGAACGATTTATAGTATGAAATGATGTTTGGCAAATTACAGCTTTATGGTTGAGAGTTTAGTACACAATGAATTATATCTATATACTGACTATCATTTTTGAATGCCGTGTTTTACTGCGCCATACACTCACCTGTATACCTAGTGTATACCCAACATCAAGCTCAAATATGAACATCTTATTTCAAAAGAGAAGCAAAAGGGATGATCCTCCTTCTCTAGACTAAGAGGCTATCCTGTGTTCAGTCATACATACCTGAACGCCACCAAAGCCATTAGGACCCAAGAAGCGCTCACACTCTGCAGCGATGTCTGCCCAGCGCCACTCAAACAGGTGCACAATGGAAGTCCTGCTATGCTTGATGTTTGGATTGTGCTGTGCGAGGCCGAGCCCAAACAGTGACAACAGAACCAACAACTTCATGATTTCTCTCTCGAAAAACCCACACTCAGCTGCTGCCTTGCTATTAGTATTTATACTCATTTCTGTCCTGGTCCAATGAGCTACTGGCAAATATCAGCGTGGAGGTTAAGCAGGTGCTTCTTTCTCACGGCTTTTGGTAGTTTTAAAACAAGTACAAAGATCAATATTTTGGAGACACATACATGTTGGAAACTAAACCAAAAACAGCCTTTCCTGGCTTTAAATAATACCATAATATCACCTCAAGTTGTTTATTATTTGCACCAATTCAAATATAAAATGTACAAATATGTTATGCTCTTTGCAACATCCTCCGGTTCAATAACCAGAGGATGTTGCAAAAGTTCAAACTTTCCTTGAGTTACAAAACCAAAATCCATTTGTTCACCTAATCAAACATGTGACTGTCTTTGACATGTATGAATTGAACAAAACCCTCGAGGAGGGAAATAGCAGTATCACATTTTATCTTCATTCTGAATTTTAAATATACCTTTGATTTCTGTCAAGATATTTACATGTTTTATTATGTTGTATTATCACTTTGAAAGGTTCTTGCTATCAAATTGAGGTGTAATTATATGATCATCAACTTCTAATTGTATCGGTCTTATTAGAAGATCACAGCAGCCAGTTTTATACAACTGATGTTACCACAGACACAAAAGTTTCAGGGGCAGCGGTTACAAAACAGGCCACGTTCTTCTGTAACTTCACCTTGTTAGTAGCCAAAGAAAACCAACACAGATGCACTACACACATTTGCGAAGGGTACATGGTCAAATATCTTATGTAAGACATGGTCACTAAACCAGCCCTGCCAATACAAGCATTTTCCCACAATAGGGTTCAAATGTGACCCTGGCTCAGTCATAGATAAACAACTTTAAATGATAGTCATTAAATTATTTCATGTTGAGACTGTAAGTACTTTTTACTTGAGCAGCACCACGGTTCCATGAGCGTGAGGATAAGCCTAGACAACAATGATGTTGTCATACGTATGTATTGTAGAACAAAACATTAAAAGATCTTAAGGCTCCTCAAAGTTAAAAAGAGAGGTATTTACTGACATATTTCATATTGCAGAACAAAACAATACAATGTCTTATGCTTGTGTTCACGAGATACCTTATTTCAGTATTCTTACAAAATGCCCATTAAACAAAAAAACACTAATTTACGGGTTTTAGGACTCCGGCAAAAATATATAATGGTTATGATGGGATGCATTACAGTAGCTGTCCCAATGGTTCTTCAGAGAAACCACTTAATTTAACAATTCAATTCAATTCAGCTTATTTGTATAACCCAATTTCACAAATTACAAATTTGTCTCGGAGTGCTTTACAATCTGTACACATAGACATCCCTGCCCCAAAACCTCACATCGGATCAGGAAAAACTCCCAAACAACCCTTCACAGGGAAAAAAGGGAAGAAACCTTCAGGGGAGCAACAGAGGAGGATCCCTCTCCAGGATGGACAGATGCAATAGATGTAATGTGTACAGAAGGACAGATTTAGAGTTAAAATACATTCAATGAATGTGACAGAGTGTATGAATAACACAGTACACAACCTGAATATCATTTGATTTTGTTTATGGTATACACTTTATTCATCAACTCTTGATATATCGGAGAGATCACCACAAACAAAGTTCTGTAAACAACATCTGCTGTGTTGGATTGCATCACACCTCGTTTTTAACCACACACAAATGTATGAGCCTGTGTCACCGCGGGTGCATTGCACAAAAAAGGCCAGTGGATGCCAGACTGACTATGTTTGTGTGTGTTGAAGCTTTTGTTCATAAAGCCTGGTGTGCCTCCTCATGCATCATCCCACCTGCTTACTTTCTGACCCAGCTCCTGGTCCTCCTGCACCCCCCTGCGGAGAGTGTGTCAAGCAGACATCTGACCTGCCTTACTGGGTTTCGTTTCGGGTCATCCCTCGCAGTGAGTCTGCGGGTCACAGGCATGAAATAGTGAAGGGGCCCCAACACACTTGTGGTGGAAACACTCACTAATACCTCATCTCAGTGCAGAGCGTGAGTGTTGACACATAAGGACTAAAGGGATAAAGATCTAATTGTACAGTGCATGCTTGGCTCTAAGGTTGCTCACAGTAGTGCACACAATTAAAATCATTATCTAAGTGGTAAAAGTTAAATCGACCTCCCGGAAGATGGATTAAAGGTTCTCCATATAATATTCAGAGAATTTATATCACATCAAAGAAATATTTTTCTATGTAAAGGTATAAAGCTAGTGGAGTATTGTCGACCTGATCAGAGAAGGAACTTTCTCTCCTGAGCTTCTTGCTTTGTTGACATATTCAGGCTGCATGTTGGTGCATGTGAGCGTGCACCCACTGGCTCGCTCAAGGTCACCGCTCGGCACTGTGCTCAAACGGCGTCACAGCTGATATGACCGTCTCGTTCAAAGTTGTTTTCAGAGGCGTACTCTGAATTTATTATTACTGTAAGCCCCTTGAAGAAATAAATAAGGTCTAAATGTGTATGTGTGTTGAGGTGAAGCTGTGTTCGTTTCAAAATAGGCCAAAATGTTTTTGGTTGTTTTTATGTTGGCACAACATTGACGTGTCACCCACTTACGAGGTGATCTGTGGACTTGTTTGCACGCAGATGCCTGTTGACATCCTGCCATTCCAGAATTATATTGTCATGCATGTGTTTTTGGTCACAATGTACTTCTGCGGGACACATCTGGCTCTTTAGCTCCTAAATGCTCCACTGACGCGTCACGCCGCAGCGGATAACGGCACCATGAGAGCAGTGAGAGGAAACCAAAGCAGTGAAGTGGGAGGTGATAATTATGTCTGTTGATCATTCCAAACAACCCTGTCCACATTGTTTTCAGATTGTCAATTTAACATTGTTGAATTTATTATAGAGACTTTAAAGTTTCATATGACTCACTGGAGTGAGGTCTTCACCCTGATGACGCATCACGCTCTGTGGGAGGAGATGTCAGAGAGAGTTAGGGCCCAAACTCACATTTTCCCATGGGCCCCAAAAATTCCACTCAGACCAAAGTCCTTTCCTGTATGGACAACGTAAGACATACCTCCGGAGGCGATGAAGGCTTTTGGGGACAAAGCTTTCTTTCACAGCTCGAGCTTTGAGACCAGGTGAAGGGAGAGAAGCCCGTCATTTGACTCCCGGCCCTGGTTCTGTGATGGGAAAGTGGGAGAGTCATAGCGAAGGGGGGAGGCCAGAGGGTTGACCGGAGACAGGGTGAAGAGAAAGTGAGGAGGAAAGAGAGAGGGAGATGAAAGGAAAAGGGACGGAATGGGAGGTAGCGGGTTAAGAGAGAGAAGGAAGAAGAGAGAAAGGAATGAGAGGTGAATGTGGGATGTTAGTTGAAGACAAGCGAGGAAGAATAAGAGAAGAGAGAGAGTGTAAGAGGGGGAAGGGAGGGGAAGGGGGGCTGCTGCTGTGTAGTTCAGGGCAAATGAGGAAAAACGCAGAGGGAGTTAGTGGAAAAAGAGAACGGGGAGTTTAAACCAAAAAGGGAGTTGGGGTAAGGATAAGAAGCTGTACGTGTCTTAGAGTCGCTTAAACAGACAGCTCAAGGAAACAGATAGCACATGGCATGCTGAATAAAGGCAATGATACAGTGTGCCGAGTTAAAATGGTCCTACTCGTGTAAATTATACCACAAGCACAGAGCAACCAGGGTTATTCAACACAAAACTCAACAATCACTGGTTTTGGAATCCACTATATCTGACGAAGAGGCGTCGAATGAAAGCTCTAACCACATTTATTGTGTGATAAAAGTCTGATCCAAAGCATTTGTTGCTTCACTGGGTAGTGCAAAAAATATACTGCCCGTAACTTTGTATGGCTTTTTAATGATCCCAGTAATGCTATCAATTGTACGGACAAGTGTTTCTTGCTGTGACGAGAAGTGTGTCACCACATTTGTCCCATTTGTTTTACAATGTTTAAATAAATTATTCTCATCTTGGGAACATTTCAGGTTTCTTTAGTTAAACCAGACATTCCAGGGAGGAGAAACGTCCTATAAAGTGAAATCCACATGCTTTTTCAAAGGAAAGTTTCAGCCCAGTATCCTCCTTTTTTGGGCTTTTTTTTGGGCTTTGATATGTTCTGCAGATGTTGGGAAAAGCTTTCCATCTCACTGCAAAGAATAACAGCAGCAGCGGAAGTCCCCCAGGAAAGGTTCACGCTCTGAAACTTGCTAATGCACCCCCACACACACACACTCACACACACACACACACACACACACACAAATATGGGCTGTGGTTTGAAACAGGTCATAGATTCCGACACTTTCTCACCATCTCTGTCTCTCACACTCATACTCTCCTTCCAGTCAGAGAAGACACATGTAGACGGTAATCGGGCCCATAAAAATGACTATTTCCCAACATTCCAGTGAGCGTTTCCACTTTAAGCAGTAGTCTGGAATGTCATCATCAATGCATTCCTTGTTGTTTTTAAATTATTTCATTATTACACACTTTTAAACTACTTCCTTCGTTATAAGAGTGGTATAAGAGTGAGAAACAGTTGGAAAGTCTTTCCCTGAAGAGGCTGGAATCTACAAATGTTTGGAATTTCTATCTGATTACTTCCACCTGTAATAACTTTCTTTTCTTTTACCAATTGGGGGCAGTGGAAACAAGCTGTAGAAATTGTATGGTGGGTTTTTAGAGCTTTTCACTGGGAACAGCTTCCTGCTGCAGTTAAGTCTGAAGAGAGCGGTGGAAGTGAACCAGAACAGTAAAGTTGCAGGTGGTAAAACCCTCAAGCAATGTAGTTGGTGGGAATTATATGTGGGTTCAACCAAGTAATAACCTCTGTCTGTGAAAAGTGAAGCCAATGTGGAAGTACCTTAAACTTGCATTCTTTCTAATGGCCAGAAGGGGGCGACTTTGGTTGCAAAAAGAAGTCTGATTGTAAGTCTATGAGGAAATGACCCTACTTCTTACTCGGTGAACATTCTTAACGCAAGTTCATGGTCTCCATCACTATGGATATGCTTTAGACCAGGGGTGGGCACACTTTTTGACCTGCGGGCCACAATCGGTTCTAAAATGTGACAGAGGGGCCGGGCCAGGAGCATTTGGACACGCAATGTAATTTATTAAACCTGGAGATTGCGTCTGTTTTTTATACATTTCAATTTAAGGTGCAAAGTTAAAGTAAAAACATTTACTGGAAAGAGATCAATGGAATCACTTTCAACATTCAAAACAAATTATTACCCAACGAAATACTCAAGCTCAATAATTTCTAATTGTTTTAAACCCATAAAATAATGGACGGATTGTCCTGAGAGATAGACTGTATTAAATATCCTGCCTGCAGCAGAAACTAGAAAGGGTCTTTAAATTGAGGCGATGTGCGGCGTCATCTGGTCAGCATGTGTATGAACCCGTCACAAACAGACTGACAGCGCTTTACTCGAGAAAATATGACCCTAAAGCTGACAATTGAAGTTCGTTTCTTAAAATTATTCATATCTCTTCTGAAAACACACCTTTACTCATGTGGACGAACTGTTTTGGTGTTTGAAATTGGTTTACCAAAGGTCATAGGTTCACAAAAGCAGTGAAATATCTGAATACAATGCTAGATACATGTAATTGCACCTGTCCATCCTGGAGAGGGATCCTCCTCTGTTCTCTCCTGAAGGTTTCTTCCCTTTTCCCCCTGAAGGGTTATTTGGGAGTTGTTCCTGATCCGATGTGAGGTCAAAGGTCAGGGATGTCTATATGTACAGATTGTAAAGCACTCCGAGACAAATTTATAATTACAAATAAACTGAATTGAATTAAATAAATGAGGAAAACCAAATTTTGTATAAACGTTTTTTGAGTAAAAATGATGTGGTCTGTCACACATTCACCAAAATGATAAAGATGGGACTGAGAAATGACTTCATATTGCAGATAAAGTTTCATGCGGTGTGTGCAAATAAAAAATGACCATTACATTTTTAAAAATATATATAAATATGTATTGTACATAAAAAAAAAAAATTCCACATTATATACATGTTGTGAAATAGAAAACAGAACACAACTATTGACAGACTATTTACAATATGGCTTCACTATAATAACATCATGTCATCGTGTCACGAGTCCTCTCTGCTGGCCGGGCAGGTTGAGCTGCAGGCTGAGCTGCAGGCGCTGGTGAATCCTCTCTGTAAAATACAAGACTAGTCAGCACCGCGCACAAGTTACGGACACCGGGACGGACACCGTGACACGTAACGTGTAGTAAAGACTCTTACCCGGTCCAAGTGGCTCTCTTCTGGCTGCATGTTCCTCCTCGTGGCTCTGCAGCCCCTCCAGGCTCCGCGCTGCTCGCCAAAATCACTGCTGCTGTTTCTAAATGAATCTCACCTGTGTTGTGGGCAGGTCCCTTGTGATTTACTGAGTGTTCATTGGTTGTTTCTTTCGAAAAATGTTGACAGACAAACTGATTGACAAATCATGGTGAAGGGTTTTGTGTGACGACTACTTTCAGCGCCAACGCACACCGGAAGTAAACAAAGTTGCGATTTGGACAAGTTCGGCGGGCCGGATTAAAAAGCCTAACGGGCCGGATGTGGCCCGCGGGCCGTAGTTTGCCCATGTCTGCTTTAGACGCTACCTCTGCTGTCTCGGTTTTCATCTTAGAAAGTTAACCCTTATCGCAATTTGTTTCCAGTTTATGATAGTCGATTGTAACTTTTTTGTTTTCCTGAAGGTTTCTTCTTCTGCATTCAGTTGTACTTTGCTCCAACCAAAAACCAAGATAGCAACGACCAAAATGCCAAACTCAAGGCTTGATTGATTGTAGTATCTCAGGGTTAACCCAGAGAGTTAGTATTGACCCTCCAGCAGGTGGTTGGACAGAAACTGAGAAACTGACTTTTAATTGTAAATAAGAATATATTTTATAATACAACCTTAGACTTGCTGCCTGTCTTCTCCAGGTCACCCTTGAGATTGTTAATCTCAATGGGAATTACCTGGTTAAATAAAGGTTTAATTATAATAATAATAGACAGTACCTAAACACCGCTGCATTTTAAAGCCCAAATTCAGATGACCCTGAGGACGACATCATTATTAGCATTACAAATATACTAAAACAGGTTCAAGGTCTCAAAGTTTCAGAAACAAAAGGTCAAGTCAAATAATGCATGTTCATATCCAGCCCAGGCCATGCCGTTGCATAAAATCTCTTTACTCTCAAATATGGCCACACACTTTAAAAGAGACATGATGATGATATGAAACAGCTATTCACAAAAGGCACATTTCTCCCCAAGACTAGTGCTATGCATGTCCATGCTTTCAAGCGGATTTTAATAGAAGTTAATAGAAGGAATGCCATCGTGCTGCTGGTGGCTGGAAAGTTCACCATAAAATTACAGATGGAGTCAATTTTATGATCCCCTTTCACAGCAGTCAGCGAGAAATGAGAGCTTCGCTTTCATGGTTAGAAACTAAGCAACAGTGAGGAAAGTTCCCGAGCTCCCCTGTACTGACTAACTGCTTCTGAAATGTTTGTCCTCCTTTAGACATTTGTTACCTTTTAGGCTACACAAACATAATTGCATGGTGCAGAGTTTCAGCTGCATGGCCTTTGTGAACCATTTAATCCACTTTTGTTTCATTTTCTGTGATTTCCATTCATAGGTATTTCACGATGTTCCTCAGAAATGCATTCACCAGGGAAGAAGTTATAGTAAAAATACATTAGTGATTTTAAAAACAAGTCATACAACATGTACAAGTGGAAAGCTCAGTATGAATTCCATATGTCTGCAAGATAAACTAGAATGGGCACTCGGTAGAGCGCATACCTTCGCATATCACAAGATTGGGCATTGCATTATGAACATTTTGGCATTAGTTGCATGCCAATTGGATAAAAATTGACCGTGCTATGGTAAAAAGAAGATTTTGACCTTTCCATGACCTTGACCTTTGACCCAATTGATCCCAAATTCTAATAAAATGGTCCCCGCATAATAATCAATCATCCCACCAAATTTCATGCGATTCAAGAAGATTTTGACCTTTTCATGACCTTGACCTTGACCTTTCTCTCGATCGATCCCAAAATCTAATCAAATGGTCCCCGGATAATAACCAATCATCCCACCAAATTTCATGCGATTCGGTTTAATGCTTTTTGAGTTAGGCGAATAACACGCATACAAATAAATACGCGGCGATCAAAACATTACCTTCCGCATTTTCAATGCGAAGGTAACCATGGGTTCTAAAGCTCTGTGAATATTGAGAGAGCAGCAGTAATCCCTTTGACTCTCTCCCACACCTGACTGACTGTCAGCCTTTTCCATTATATCACTGTTGGCTGCTTTGAGATGTAGAGAGCTTCCTTTGGTTTGCAGTGCTCTGCTCCTCCAGAGCGAGAAGGGAGAAAGACGAGAGGTGACGTGCTGAGGGGGGGGGGGGGGGGGGGGGGGGTAGAGCAGGCAGGAATCCTTCAAATAACACAACAGTTGCTTTTATCAAACAGAGTCCTGCCCCAAATCCCTGGCCTCAACAGCCCAAACATGTCTTCCATTATCACTCCACTCTTAGTTAGCATGGTAATCTCCAGTTTGTTTATGATTGGTCATTTCAACAGACACCATGGTCCACTGAGTGAGCGTGAGGGACGACTGCCGTAAGAGTTTCAAGTATGTTGTTGAAATTAAATATAAGGGGTTTATCTGATGAAGCAGATGATGAAGATTCTCGCCAAACGGCAGCAATGTGCAGGGCAGATGTCTGTCTGTGACACAGGAGGTAGCATGACAGCACTGAAATCATCTCTTTAAATACTCCTATATTCTCCCGCAGAAAGAAATAGCAACAAGTCTTTAAAGGCAAAGAGGCAGCCCTGTAGGTCTGCAGGGTTATACTTAAGGAGGAATAATCACAGGTTGTATCCTTGGCATGGAGAGGGCAGAGGATGGCTTTAAACCTTGACACTAATGAACTTTTGCATAAACGTGGCGAGCACCCCGCCGTTTGTTCTCGGCTGACTTTATTTGTTTTCAGTCGTAAATTGTGTAGCCCAAGGTTGCTAGATGTGTCCAAGTTCCTGTCTTCAACTGGCTACATCTCTTTACTACTGTTATGGCAGCGATGCCTTAACAGTAGTCAAGAACTACCTCTGTGCGAAGCACTGGCATAGACACACACACACACACACACACACACACACACACACACATATATGGAGTGGACTGAGAGAAGGTGGGTCAATAGATAAAGTAGATTCTAATGAGTAGTTTTCCTCATTTTTTATCCGGCTAAACTAATGAATTCAAACAACAGAAAGTTGCTACATCTTAGATTATCGTAGCTCTTAAATTCCTTTCAGTCCACGTCTTCGTCAACTCACAGCAGACAAATTCAAAAGTGAATACAGTGATGTGAGGTTTTGGGGCAGGGATGTCTATGTGTACAGATTGTAAAGCACTCCGAGACAAATTTGTAATTTGTGAAATTGGGCTATACAAATAAACTGAATTGAATTGAATTGAATATGAGCAATCCGTTCTTCACACAGACCACCACAGGATATTTTCCACAGTCTAGATACTTGTAACTCCTAATTGATGGAAGAACTGTGTGTGCTATTTATCATTCATACATTGCATCTCCTTCAGTCACGTGTGCTCCAAACACATGGTGTATTGACTCAATGGCCTCTTTCTCAGAGGCAGAAATGGAGAGAGACAGAGGGAGAAAAAACAGGCTAAAGGAGAGACTAGAGAAAGGGGGTGGAGTAATAAAGTACCTATTTTTTTCCATATTGTATAACATTTAACCCAGTTGTCCATGAGAAAGAAAGTATGCCTGGAAGAAAGGTACTACAAATATCATCTAAAATCATTTTTGATCATTGTGACTTGTTCTTGTATGTTCCTCAATATATCTCTGCTGTTTCTTAACACACCTTTCCTCTGCTTTACTTTCAACATCAATTTCTATATTTCAATAATACCCTGACAAAAGCACACCACCAGCATGAAGTTGGCCAGAACATTTAGGTATGAGAATGAATGTAGACATAGAGGCCCTGAAGAATATCCAGGAAGTTAATTTTGGAGGACTTCCATGAGGCATTCTAGACAATTCTTCTTCCAGCCAAATCAAATTAAGACCGACTGATAGTTTGCAGCTGAATGAGATTCACCCCGTCCAATATGTCCCTGGGTGTCTAGTTTCTGTCTATTATATGCTCATCCCAACACACACTGCAGTCACAGAGGACCTCCACACACCATTAACGCCACGCTTTGAGCCGGGGGGTGTCATTCTAGGTTTCCAACAGTAGGGGTCTCTCTAAGGACTGGCTGAGTCTAAACCAAATTGCCCAGCAAACAAACCCACAATTAGAAAAGCCCTTAGTTCCAAATTAAGCTCACATCATCAAGCAGGGGGAGGGTACGTAAGTAATGGTGTGCCCAGTGACTCCATCAGTGCCGCCTGGAAGTGGGAAGCACGTTCATGAACTCTGAAAGCTTGCGGAGAAGAGATGCCTGAGATTTCTCTTTCTCTCTCACACTTTCTATGTTGGTATCAATTTCAGTTTTCTTTGTTGGCATGATATTTCAAATATGCTGCCACGGCAGTAAAGAAAAAAAAACATTGGGGATTTCAGTACCATTTCTCTATCAATTCAAATATATCTTTTGATGAGTTTAAAAATGTCACATTCTTGTTGTTCTTGCACACAGTCCTCCTGGGGTTTAACTAAGTATGTTTCCTGAACTATGGTTATTAAGTACACTTTTTAAGTCCTTCCATTTGCTGTTGCTTGTGCTCCATTATTTTTCAAGGAAATATTGACAAATTCGATGTACTTGTGCTTATGATTATTTCTATGTTATGCTTCTTTATACTTGTGCTTATTGTGCTTTGTACTGCGCTACATTTGTATAACAGCTGTTGTGAATTTTCAGACTACAGTTTTGTATCCCCATCTCTTCTGTTTATGATAAACAGAAGGACAGTGCTCTCCTTTATGTGCTGAGAAAATCATCCTACTAATTGACTAAGTAAAAACTCCAGCTTTAAATGCATCATCACAAAGTTGCAAACAGGGCGTTTTCTTTGAGGTCAGAAAAGGTTGACTTTTTAGTGATGCGTGGTTCTCTGGGGACAGTGGTGCTTTTAAAGCCTTTGCCATTTGCCTGAGACATAACTAGTATTAAGCGTAAACAGCTGAAGCGAACGTCACTAGTTTGGATAAAAAACAGAAGATTGGACACATTGATAATGGCGCTATGGAAAGTCAGGGGATCAAAAAGGTATTAGAATTCACTCTGAGAGGAAAATAAATGTCTGTTCCAAACGTCACAGAAATCTTGATAATATGTGTCACTCTAAAGCACATCAACCTCATGGTGGTGCCAGAGGAAAACTCAGGGGACCACCAACGTCATCCGGATACAGACAGAAGTCTATCATATAATATTTTGAAGAGGGAAAAGTTGGCCTTTGTATTTTTACCGTTCATACTTTGAGTGCATGTTGCTGGTAGTACTTTTACTTCAGTAATGTTTTGAATTCAATTCAATTCAATTCAGTTTATTTGTATAGCCCATTTTCACAAATTAGAAATATGTCTCAGAGTGCTTTACAATCTGTACATATAGACATCCCTGTCCCAAAACCTCACATCAGATCAGGAAAAACTCCCAAACAACCCTTCACAGGGACTTTAGGACTTCCCCAAGTAAAAGATAAAAATACTTCTTCCAATGCGGTCCTTAAAGCAAAGAATAGACCATGCTGGCCATGTTAAAACCTCATCAACACTCCAATGGGTCAAGCAAAAACATGAAATACTTTAACAGAAGCATTTTTTAAAAACAGGGCATTGCCCAACATTTACAATAAAGGTCGTTTTCAGGGATGTGTTGCATCAAAACTTCACAGACTCTCTATCACAGTTCATAATTAAAATGTTCTGATGTGTGTGATCGCGCTTCGACCAAACATCTAGAGCCAAACCTAAGCCCAGACCGTTATTAATTGTGTGTAGCAAATATCTGGAGTATTTCTGACAAAAGCACCCGGTATTGGGAAATGTGGGTAACAATGGTGTCTGTAACACAGCTGCTGTTAGGCATTGATGTGACATCATGTCTTCACTTACACTGATGATCGCAGCTTGACGGGGACATTCGACACATTTGTGAAAGGAATAAAAGCTTTTGATGAAACCTTTGAATTATTTTTCTCCCTGAAAGATAGATCAGATGGTTTCCCCGGGAAAAAATATATACATATTACTTCACATATATATATATATATATAGAGTGTATATCACTTGTCTGGTATGCCTGTGTCTAATTATTCTCAATATTAGGAAAACTTTAAATTTCACATCTCATTTTCGGCTTCTCTCCTAACTGAGCTATTGCAATTTTTCAAAGACACTGAACATTGTGCCCACATTTCTCACCCACTTACACCTAAACAGGCACTTTCAAAGTACTGCCTTTAGCTTTGTGTGTGCTGTGCGCACACATCTGCATCCATGAGTGTATTTGTGCATGGGTGCGCGTTCGCTTCACAGTTTATGCATATATGTGATTTTCTATGTTATATTTGTTCCAAGGCATCAATTTGGTGAGCAGGGCTTGACTTGATGGCCAGTAATAAACTTCTATTCCAGTGCGCCCTGTGCCGTGGCCTTCACCACAGGCAACTATGTGGCTGCTCGCCCGTGCCACCACAAGAGGAGCCATACATTTTAAAATGGTATGAATCACCGTTCACTACAGGTCTCATACACAGGGCCCTAAAGTGGTGCATCGAGTTTTCAGGCTTCAAAGTAGCTCTGAGTTTCAGAATAAACAGAGTCTTAAATCAAACTCTGATTTTATAATATAATATTTGCTGATTGCTGACGTGTTGGAACATCTTGGGGTTCAGTGAGCACACGCTAGTGTACGCTGTGGTGTCTTATAAACCATTGTTTCACAAACTTTGGTGCTGGGAGGCCACTTTTAGAAACTAACAAACCATTTAGATCCAATTCACAAAAGTCCTTATCTATACAGGATTAGTAGAGCAATCTTAGATGTAAATAAACGGTCCTGACTACTTTCACTGCCATTTCCACTTCACCATATATCATTCATCAAACCATTGACATATGTAAACACGGCATTTTCAAAAATAACAGAACAATATGAAAATGATGGCTCTCTTGTGTAGCACAGAGGTGTACTGCAGATATAAATGTTAAAATAGGTTATACATTTATCGAGGGGAATTAAACGTGATTTTTTCTCCTGATGAATTCAAGCTTTGAAACCACATCATTTGTTCGAAGCCATAATCAACCACACAAATGCTGGATGCTGCTCTTAATTTTGTAAACTGTTTTTTTGCTAGCTGTTTTACAACCGTTTTACACTCAGAAATAAAGCGTAACAAAAATCTACATCTATAAATTCATAGGAGTGTTAATTCATAATGACCAACAGGGACAGTTTAATGTAAAATGATATGATGCTTTGTGCAATACATTTGCTTAAACTTACCTAAATCATTCAAAATTCCGATCGACCCCAAAAAGGTTTTGGGCCCATTTACACAACAAGGCATGCCCCACCTCCTTGGAATATGATATAACCTTCTTTCCACCTCAAATGGACCATCTTCAGTTTTACAGATGTATCAAGTCGCTGTTTTGGGAGACTTTTTTTTATCCATGGCACTAAATCTTGCTTGTTGATGAAGTAGTGATGAAGTGTCATCAAAATATAAATCCTTAATATATAAAACCATTCCATTATTGTCCAACTTCATTCCGAGTCCCCCACCATTCTTAGATGAGAACAGTCATACATTCTATCTGCATGGTTGCAGACGTGTACAGCTGACAGGAAAAATAAAATATGTAGGAAAAAATGCTACCTGATTCATGGTGAAAGCAAAGCTGTCTTTGGAAACAATGACACTCCTATTGGGAGGAATATTTCCACATGGGAGAATGTGTTCTCACTCTGTTTAAATGATTCCAGACATGCTGCTCTCCCTATCGGCTTTACACATGTGCACGTGGGCAACAAGCAGGCACGTGAAGGCCTATAAGCTAAAAAATGCACACATGCGTATACACCCCCACCCTCTGCACCTTCCACCTATCACACACCAACCACTTGAATATCTCTGCAGTCGCGGCTCCACTGATCTGCACCATGAGGTTTTTTGCTAGAGCACCACTTGACAGTGACTTGTTATGGCATTATGCGTCTGAGACCAAACAAATTACTGCAAATGTAAATCCAGCTGCTCTGCCGACCGTCTCCGAGTCTTAAACAAAAGAAGAACCTTCACTGGAAAAGGCAATACATCAACGTCACTCAAACATTATCAAAATGGTCTTTTATGTTATTGCAGGTCCACCCAGCAAAGCCCTTTCCTTACAGCCAGGAATTGGCATTCTTTAACAGCCAGATGTTGAACCTATAAAAAAAGACTTAAGTGGTGTCAACCCCTCTTATTAAGAGCATAACTTAAAGAGTCACACTTGTTGAAGTGGATTAAAATACAGTTAGGACAACTCTGTTGTTCCCCTTAGCTCTAACAGAGCTGCTGTGGTTTCAGTTTTTAGTTTGATTGTTTTGGTTCCGTCCCAGAGGTAAAGGGGTGTCACGAGTCACGACGAAGAAACACAAACTGGCGGAGGGGGAAGCTGGTGAAAGGGACAGGTGAATGCCCTGTTGTTAAAACAATGAGAAATGTGGTATTGTGGTTTGACCCGACATGGTCAGAAGTTGGACCAACATTAGTAGCCTTCATTAGATGTGACACACGGCGCATGAAGGCAATTAAATTAAACTACTTTAAAACCCCACTTTGCATCAAAATCGTTGCCTATGCCTTTTCTGAGTCATAACCCCACAGACATGAAGTCCCGATTTTTTTAGATTCAGTATTTTTATAACCGCCGAACCTGCCTGAGAATAACCACATTTTAAGTTTTCTACAGTATCTCAGTAATGCAGTGATAGTTGTCTGTACATCCATTGCTGCATTGCAAACATAACCCAATAATAGCTAGTTTGGCTAATGTGTCAAACCTATATCCAAAAATGGAGCTCACATTGTAATCAACAGTATACTGTTGACTCAGTATTTTTCGTGTTTACATCCTCCAAGACCTCAAATTATGTGAAATATAGTTCGAAAAACCTAGAGCATCATCATTCTTCAAAACAATAAAGAATATCAATAGTACAAGCTACAAATCTGAATTTGAATTAATACAATAACTTAAAAGAAAGAGAATCTTGGACTAGATTGGGCAGACAAAATATGTTGAAAGTAAAGACTAACTTTGGCCTGTGTCTCGGTGTTAAAATAGACAACTGTTTTCTAGGCCTACGCCGTATAAGCTTTGAAGGTGATAAGTCAGTGTTTGGTCCACTGCTTGATTCAGCACCTCAAAGTAGCTGAAAATCTGTCTTTGTGTTTTAGGCCAAGTTGACGAATCAAGTATTGTTGTTGTTGTTGAAGATATTTTCTTTCCATATAATAAGGTTCAGCAACAAAATTGCAGAGAAAAATATATATATATATTATTAAATATATTAAAGAAAAAACGTATATAATTCCTTCAACAACCCCCATTCTTCCTCGGCAGTCCAGTGTTCACGAATGATAGCTTTCGATTGGCTGGTTGCAGAGCCTTGTGGAGGGACGCACAGGCACTGTGGAAACGAGGCTCCATCCAGCTGGTGGTTACTGGAAGCCAAACCACGATGTTGGAAAACACCCAAACTATACACTGTGGGAGGTGATGAACATGGAAAGTATTGAGCTGCTGCTGCCACCGCTTTTACCTTTTCCACTGTTCAAATTCTGGTAACAATTAAAATAGAGGAAATACGTAAAAAACCCTGGCCACAGATCTGTTTCAGTTCAATGTGGGCAATCTACTCGTTGTCCAACGATGCGACTACATATTACTTTATTGAAGCAAAGCATTGTTTTAGTGCCACCAATAGAAGATATAGTCAGGGCCTCATTGTCAGTGCAACAAAATGGCCCATTCATATTGTCAGTGTTGTGGGTAATATGAGTGCAGTACTCTATAATTTATCTGTTTTTCTATATCTCCACTCGCCACAGTTGTGTTTTTGGTCAGACAAGCGTAATCAAGGATTTAAACCAATGTGTGTGTGTTTTTTGTGCCATTGTTTTTGCTTTGGGGTATGGAAGTATGGTGACATTTTTGCCTCCATTTGATTGTTTTCACCATTATATTTGCTCGTCTTTATTAGCCATATCCATGTATGACACACAACATTTAAATCAGCAAAGCTTCAATGAACACAAATTAACTGATAACAGCAACAGTAAGATGTGTGGAATATCTTATAGCAGGATTGTTAAAGTATTATTTGAGCAATTTGATCCTTTATCTCCAACATTTTTCTTACACAGTTAGAGCAGCACTTAACAGATCACTAAGCAGAACAACATGTATTCCAGGGTGTTACATTTGGAAGAGGAGACATGATTTAAATTCTAAAAATGGTTACTTAAAGGATTTATTTATATTTTGTATATTTTAATATAAAATATATTAAATTCAGCACACTGTTTTTTCAAAATAAAGAGAATTACCTGGCAAAAATGTTAACACTTACACACATAGAAGTAGTCATATTAGGTAAATGAACATAGCCATAGCTGTACTCAATGGTAGGCTACTTAGAATGCTAATACGAATATCCGTATGCAAACCTGTTTACAATGACAATGCTAACATGCTGTTGTTTCAAAGGTGTAATGTTTTACATCTTAGTTTAGTATGTGGAAAAAAAGTAAGAAAAAAAAAGTAGGTCATAAACCAAAGTAATGGACACATTGAAATGTTGATCCAATGGTGGTGCTAGATGAAAACTTTAAGGATAACCAAAGTAATTGCAATTATTCCTGTGTGAAGCATAAATGTCTGTATCTGCAATCCCCCTAATTGTTGTTCAGTTACTTCAGTCTAGAGTCTAGACCAAAGTGCTGGACCGACCCACATGCAAAGTGACATTGCAAAGTCCGGTTGTCAGTGCTTGAAGGACCAGAAAAAACTGCAAATAATTATACAACACAGAGCTCCTCATTAATCATCTCTTATTACTTGTATTATAGTTTCAGTCATAGTCCCTTTTCTGTTGGGTAAACCATGTGTTGATTTGCAGTATCATCAGATAAATAGTGCACATTGTGCCAGTTCTGCTGAAAATTCAGATGTAGATTTATTAGTTGAACCTGTGTTTGTACTTTTAGTTGAAGTCACTGTAATCATACTTTTCTCTTATTCATTCACATAATAAAATGCATGGCTATCCATTCATGAGAATAATAAGCCAAGCAGGTTTCAGGCTGAAAAGACACCTAGAACTCACACTGATTGTGTCCAAACCAGTCCAACCAGCTTCAAGGACTGTCAAAAACAAACTAATCAGCTGAATATGAAAATGCAGCTCAGCACAATATTGGGTTTAGTAAACGTGCCTGGATGTATTTGTGTGAAACTGTTATCGTAAGAGGGTGATGGCACGTCGGAAGAGGAGTCTCCCTACTGGCTGCCTTTATGACTGGAAACCTCGCCTGCGTACCCATTCATTAGGATGTCAGAGGATTATACCTGTTACAGGAAAAACTTAGGCAACAGACATTTTCTCTGTCACTAAACTGTGAGCAATGGCTTTTTAACTCAGGCATAAACTCCCACTCCTGCTTGAGTATCTGGGCAGCCGTTAAAAAAACAGTCGAAATAATTACCCTCTGTCTGAATGTCAAAACATGTCATCTCACGGTAAGGGTTTGATTCCCAATCCCGGGCGGTCCTTCTGTTTGGAGTTTGCACGTTCTCCTCGTGGCAGCGTGGGTTCCCTTCAGGTTCTCCGGCCTCCTCCCACAGTCCAAAGACATGCAGCTCAGGTTAATTGGACTCTAAATTGTAGGTGTGAGTGTGAATGGTTGTCTGTCTCTCTATGTGATGAACTGGACCTGTCCAGGGTGAACCCTGCCTTTGCCTAATTTCAGCTGGGATGGGCTTTAGCGCCCCGCGATCCTAATGAGGATATGTGTTTGGATAATGGATTTGGCATTTATTGATTAAGCTGCATATTAGCTGAAGCTGAACTTCAGAGACACAGGCCCAACAACCTCCCATCTGTGGCTAACATGCCAGCAAACAGTGAGCTACTAAACAAATCTAGAACACCTGTATCATTGTTCTGCTCACCAGAATACACCCACATCTCTCCTTTTAGCTTTGGTTTGGTCTCTACCACCTACAGAGAACATTTCTCCATTATCTTTTGCTAGATGTTCAACTAACCAACAATGACCAATATTTTGAATGCCAGAAATACAGATTAATGCAACTTTTAGTTACACTTAATGTTGCTGAGCTGCATTCACATTTGGTGATTCAACAGATTCTTTTGGATTTACAGTTTAGCACCTCAAACGTGACCTCATTTTCAAACATCTGTCACCCTTTAGAGATTGATCTTCATCTGCAAACTCAATACTTTTTGTAAGAATAGTCTCATTCAAAATAATTGCTAATGTATAAAATGTCAGAGTGAAACTGAATTCTCTGCACAAAGGTTTTCATGCAGAGAATCAAAGATGACAGCGAGAATGATGCTTCACTGCAACAAACAAGAGTAACAAGGAACATTCATGGCCTGTAATAACAGCAAATAACAAAGAGCTCTAAAGCCAATGAGGTTCATGAGTTCAAGCATCTTCAGAGAATAAGCCATGTGTCTTCACCTGCCAAGTTCTCAGCTTTGTCTTTCAGTTTTGCTTTTATTATCCCATCTTCGCAATATATTTCCTGTATCTTTTTTTAGACCGTATCTTGTTTATTTATTGTTCTAGATTAAAGCCCAAAAGTCAGGAACTAAACTGGGTTATTTTACATCCTTAATCCCTTTGCCCAAGTCTGATAACAGGAAAAGACTAAGCGACAGGTTTTGTCTTGGCCTAGCTGTGTTTGTAAGCGTCCATAGTGAGTGTCATCAGTTTTTACTGCTGAAGCCTGGAGACAGGGCTCAAGGAGACTTTGGCTCATGAAATACGAGAGGCTTGGGGCATGTTTAGATTATCACAGACCTCTCCATTTAACTCTCCATAACACTCAGTTTTCTGCTGAAAGTAAAGGCATTCATCACACTGACTTGACAAGAAACATAAAAATAGGATGGCCTCTCTTCATCGATGTCACTCCTCTGTCCATTTGGAGGTTGACGCTGTGATATCTGATATCTACCTCATCAACTATTCAGACCAACTCTATTTTAGCAAATTGCACCTTCATCATGCAGTTTGGTTCCTGTCATATAGATTATTCTTTGACTTTTAATATTTGCTTTAATTTGAATTGTTTATATATTTACAATGTCAGCTACTAAAGTGTTTAGGAGACAAAACAAATCTAGTGTATAATCTCTCAATATCCCCTTTGTGATTTGTTTTTGCTATGCCAGTGGCATGTGGCCAGTGGCATATGGCTCTAATGATGGCAATGTCAGTACACCATTTAGATCTCAACTGAAAAATCTTTCACAACATGTCTTTCTAGTCAGCCTCAGATGCCCCTTTTGGCTTTAATCGCTTTTCTTGTTACTTTTAGTACATACTGCAGCTGCCTGACAAATGATACGCTGTTCCATACAGTGAGTTTACTATTGGGGCGGACTACTTTGTCATATCATTATGCATTGGACTTTGATCGTCTGGCTCATAATTCTTTTGCAGTACGAGGCGCAACAAGCGCAACAATGAGCTGTCATCAGGCTGTCGTCTGTCTGCGTTATCTAGTCGATGAGACTTGTCTTGTGCAGGGGATTGTGGGTCTACATATATTCCTTGGGACATACTATATTTTTTCAGGCTTGCTAATATTAAGGTACTATGTGTATTGGACCACACTTTCAGTCTTGTCATTCTTTCTCAGAGTGTTAAAGACTCATACCTTGTCCAGTAGTCTGTATTTATTTTTAGAGGATTTAATTATTTAATTACACTGTCAGATTATGCGTTTACTTTATTAGAAGGACATCAAAGGGAGTGTGCTGCGGTGTTAAAAAGAGTTGTGTAAAGTAAAGTGGAATAATGCTTGATGGCATGGACATATTGGGCTGATTTGCTTATTCTGCAATATGGATGGTGTTACGTGTCAGTGTTGTGTGTTCTCCCATCGCTCTTTGTTTCCCCTTCAGGTGCCATCAATTACCACCTGTACAGGCCAATCCGACTGCACCTGGGCTCCAGAAGGCAAGCTGGCCAATCGGTGTGGGCCCTGTTTTAAAAGGAGGAAGCCTGAAGAGTTTGGGGTGGTTTTGGCTTGGGTAATGTTTACACTGACACTACTAAGTGTGCAGGTTTGTGGTGAGAGGTTGAGGACAGTAGGTACGTTTGTGGTACCCTGTACATTTGTGCACGCATGTAGGTACTTTGAGTCTAGAAACATTAGACTATTGGTTGGTGCTCCCTCTGTATTGTTTTGACAAGAACTTTGTTCGAGAAGCAGGTGAAGCCATTTTGTTTTGTTTTCGTAGAGGTAGTTAGCCAGGCCTAGTTTTGTTCTCTTGATTTCATTTGTTGGGCACAACCACAACTGACCCAATCTCTTCCACTTCATGGAACGTTTGTTTTTTCGTGTATGAATAAATATTATTTCAACCCATTACTCCTACTTTTGATATTTTCATGTATTATTTGACTGTCATGTGTTTTCGTACCCCCACCTATCGCCCTTGACCAAGAAGTGGACATAACATTTGGATCGAAGTGCCAATAATTATGTCTCCTCTGTGTTTACTCATGTGCTGCGGTCTTGAAAAGAGACCTGCGTAAAGTAAAGTGGAATAATGCTTGATGTCATGGGCATATTGGGCTGATTTGCTTATGCTGCAATATGGTTGGATCGAAGTGCCAATCATTATGTTTTCTCTGATGTAGTGTCGTCTGTGTCTTTTCTCCTCAGTGTCCGTGTGAAGAATAGTAAAAGATGACTTTGTAAGTTAAAACCAGATGACCCCAAAAAGAAATTGAAAGTTAAGGCACACCTTCCCCCGTCCAAGCAAACCCCAAAGTGAGGCTGTCTGGGTACCACATGCATCTATAACATGCATGCCCAGACAAACATACATTCCGCTCAGTGGTTATGCGGTCTGCAGTGTCTAGTATGCATCCCTCTCCACCCCCAAGCCAGACACTGCGTTCTAGATTTCTAATTCATAGTCACGATGAGCTCCTGAGGTTACATCGACTTGTGATCTGGTCGAGGACATTTTGAGATCAGAAGACCCAGATTAACTTTGTTCTTGGTGCAGCTGTTTAGGCATATTGATGAAGGGAATCACTCAACTTGAGGCATGGGTTTGAGTGCTCACTGTTATTCAGGTGAAGAGCACCTTGCTGACTGCCAAGTGGTGCAAGTAAATTAAGAGTAATCATTAATGTGTACATTGAATAGAAAGGTGTTTCCTGGACACTGTATGGTGTTTCATAAACATCACAATTAATGTATAAATAGAGACTGTCTGTTATGTATTTAAGATAACTTGTAGTCTTAAACTCCTGAACTCAAGGGACCGTGCATCTGCAGAGAGGTGTGTCATTCTTTAAACGGGGAGAATAATGTTATTCTGGACCATGAAAGCGCTTGAATTAAAAGCTGCCTCCGAAAGAAAACCAGCCACTGGGCAACATGTTCAAGACATTTTTGTTTTTATAGCTGGTCGGGGCTGAACCATACAGAGTACAGACTTATTATAGAATAATTATAGAATGTCATCTCTGAACACATTGGCAGTAAATGCATCAGTTGTAATCATATGCTTCCAACTACAAAGAGGGCAGCTCTTAAGTTGAGTCTTGTACACTGTCCCCGGAGACAAGAATCTATAAGGAGGTGCTGGACGCCTGTCCGAGTCCTGTTTGACAGGAAAACTAAAGACATTAGTTTCGGTTGTTCAGATTTCCTCTCTGCCAATGCAGAGAGGCTCGTCAAATGTAACCAAACATTTCGGGCCACAGTCATAGGGAGCAACATGAACAAGAGGTTCTGACAATTCGGCCAAAAAACGTTGAACCAAATGACACAAAAAGGCCAAGCACCTGCCAGGAAAGCAATAAGCAGAACCAGAATGTGTTGAACAAAGGTTTTATTTTATGTCCTGCTGTGCAAGCACAAGTTCGTCACACAAGTTTATAGAAAAATGAAATTACAGCAGGTCAGACTGTTCAACATCACACAATAGGCTACAGAGCTCTTTCTACCCACCTAACATTTTGAACAGTGACCCCTTTCTGTTCATATTTCCTTTTTGAGTCTGATTGTAGAAAAAGGGTTTTCCATTTCGTAAATTAGTTCCTTCAAAGCATTTGTTCCAAAAGTGAGAATCAACCTTTTTTTTCACACAAGCAGTCAATTTTCAATCCATTGATATTGTGTTTTGTTTTAATCATGTTTCTATGATGATTGTATCTTGCTGAAAACTAGAATATATAAACATTCCTTTCGTTGCCGTCAGTAACATGTTTCCCCTATTCTGTAAAATATTGCGACGTCTACACATTTTTTAAAGATATATACAAAGTGTCTTGATGCTATGATTTTTCATCTTGTGAATCTGTTGGATTGATTGCTGTTTAGTAGCAAACCAAATAGCAATAAAAACATACAAATCTGACCCAATGATGGTGGAGAGGAAAAGTAAAGGAATCACCAACATTATTACAGTTCACCCTGAAGGCGACAGCTAACGAGCTAATCAGACTCAACCTCAGCTGTACTGTGTGGTTATTGCTAATGAAATTTGACCATGCTAACATAGTGTGATGAACAGAATGAGCATATTTTACCTACCAAATGGATTGTCAATGTTGGCATACTAATGCTCAATGCATTGCGGTTCCTCTGCTTCCACTTTAGTCTTGATCACCAGCAGTCAATTCTCAAGCCATTGATTGTGTGCTTGTGACTTGATCACATATCTTTATTGTTATCCCGACTTAGATGCCAAACTCAACAGCTGCCACCACGAGCAAGGTGTCCTCTCTTGTCCAGTAGAGCTGCATGGTGGCTAACAAACAGTAGAACACTGGTTGAACAAAGTTAGGACCATATGTGAATGTGTTTTGAATTTTGAATGTGCTCAGAACATTTCCCTATTTCAACAAATGTTTCAAATGGCCACGAGCTTAATACATCAGGCCGCAAGTTCGGCACACCCTGGAGTCTAAAACAACACACTTACACGCACAACAGCATTTTACCTCCTTTTAAAAGGAAGTCCAGACGTATACTTCATTCTGCATTTAAAAAATAATAAATCATTATTAATTGTCAAACTATAGTAATTAATTAGACACACCAACACAATGCTGTATCCATCAGCGTACTAAATATCTGGTTCTAATGTCTGCCTTGTGATAAAATAAGTCAACACAGACTATTTTTTACAACATGTGGTTTGGGTTTGTGTGACAATGGCTGTCATTGCACTTTGATCTGTCTTTCATCAGTACATATAAGCCAAATCAAGGAGTGGACTCTAGAGTTACCACCTGTGCTGCCATTCTTTGTTCCTGCCATCTCATTCATTAGTTCAGGCCTCAGCAGCTCTACTGTCCCAAAAGAAGGAAAACAAAAAAAATCTAAAAGCTCCTCAAGGAAACTCCCAGTCTGGAAACACTTATTTTTGTACATTGAGGCTTTCACATTAGATTGGCCCATGGAGATGCGTTTCACAGCTCCACCCCACCTATTTGTTTGCATTCATGTTGGATTCAGTATAGTACTTCTACTAGTGCACTCTCCATGCACATTATTATAAGCTTATATTTATTGATGGAAAAGTTGGGCCACTTTTTTCTTTTCTTTATTGTTGTATTTTCATTTAGATTTTTTAAGAAACATGCGCTGGAGCACTTCTAGGATAGCATGCATCTAGGATACTGCAGTGTGTCCTGTAATTAGGTTCCGCTGGGATGATGCTCCGCTTGATGCTGTAGCAGAGGGGGCGGGTCCGGAGACGACTGTCCCGGCTGGTGATTTGATGAAAGGAGGATTTTCCAGTGTCAGTATTTTACAGTCGGTTCGGGTTCAGTATCGCGCCGGTTGTCCAGCCTCCTGACCGTGCGCAACTCTCAGGGAACCGACTGGGTCTGCGTTTTTTTTTTCATGAACGTCCTTCACCATCAGTCTGAACGCTGGGCTTAAGGTGGAACGGATCTGAAGGGCCCCGTCTGGCTGTGAGAGAGACCCTTAGACTTGCACACATGGCACTCTAGAATAAGAACACTTTTGTGGATTGTGGAAAGGACCGAATTTGATCAAAAGTCGCCTGTTTTCTGAACTTCTGTTCATTATGGAGATGCAAAGATGGACCACCAGGTGGAAAACGAAAAGTTGGCTATGGAATTCAACGCTAATCGCTGTGGTCACATTAATTTTAAATCTACAAGCTGCCAATGTCAGAGCAGGTAAGAGGCTGCTTGTTACACCACGTCACAGTCACATTGCCAACTCCAGGGCATCCCAGATAGCTCGAGGGCGTCCAATAGGCTGGCGGCCAGCCCATAGGTGATAGAGGGCTGACGGGGTAGCGAGCGATTTTAATTTAATAGACTGCTGACAGATTTACAGTGTATGCACCTTTACAGCCGCACAGTAGCCCTTTCCTCCTTATTCAACATCATTGATCTAGGCTTCCTTTGTCGTGTGTTTAGCGGGAATGTATCTAATGATGATGACTGCATTTCCTTGTTTGTTTGTGAGCGACTGAGCCCGTAACACGCGACACCTGCATCCACGTGTTCAGTAACTTTAAAAGGGGTCTGCTTTATCGCCGCAGTTGTCCCGAAGCTTTTTTATACGTCGCGTAAACTTTAACTATGCAGGCCACCGACATGCATAGTGTCGGGATGTATATTGGATTGTTTGTGACGTAAGGTTTATTATTGACACAAACCGACCGAGCTGCTGCTCACTCTGAGTTCCCTTCGAGTATCTTAGAAGTCTGAGCTTGCCATCCAGGTGTGGCCAGTGAGGAGAGGCGCCTGGCGGTGCCGCAAATACTTTGGTGGTGGTAAAAAGTGTACCTAAAATTACAAGTGAGCAAGATACTGTAATTGACATTCTGCTGTATAATTTTCGAAGATAACTGATCACAGAAAGTAAACAGTATTTGTGTCGTTGTGTTGCTCTTCACCACTTGGCAGTACTACTGGACACTTAAGGTTTTACGCAGGATTTTTACGCACCACGTTTGGTGTTGTTACTAATACCCCACATATAGGTCATTACGTGTTTCCAAAATAATATTTAAGTAAGAGCTTAATCCTTGGATCAAATTCACAAAAGTCATACAATTGGCACAACATGTTGTTTATCTTGTCTAATGAGGTGTCAGCTGCCATGTTGAGTGTATTGTTGCACAGTGCAACCTTGAACATATAGGTGTTGTGATTAATATTTATAATACACTTGGCACAACACTGGAATGCTGGAAGTCAAATTCATATGGCCTGAAGGATCACCATCTTTCCACATTATCTGGGCTCCCACTAAGAAGGGGCGTTAATGGAAAAAGAAAAAAAGGCCCTGTGCTTTAAAAACACATATGTGGGTCGCATTAACTTATTATTTCATATGTCCTTTGTCTGTGGAGCATGAGAGACATTCATACTTTCCTGTGACTTAGTTATCCTGGAGATATTTGTCTTTGTCAAAGTTAGATTCATGTTGCTTTTTCATATTCAGGGTTTTGACATCAGGCCACTTATTATAAAACCTTTCAAAATGATGCCTTCTTGTATCAGTCATAGTACTGGCAGAAATAGTTGGAAAGAGTGACTATTTAAATTAATTTACAAAAAAAGGCTTAACAATGGTTCGTGAAAGGTGTCATGTATCTCATCCTGTCTAATAATTTCCCTTCTTAAATCCCACCCTGTTTTGAGCCATTGTTTTTCGCTCAACTCTTATGATATATAAATATACAGTCAGCAGAGGGCGCCCCCCCAAAATGAAAAGATCATAAAAGGAAACACCACAGTTGCATTGGTTGCCCATTGCCCATCTTCCTCCACTCTGACTGATATTTAAACTAACCATAATTGCATGATGTGCAAGCAAACATTTACAGGCTTTCCAGTGCAATTTAATTGCTGCCTATTGCTGCCAATTCTTTGCAGAACCCAGTGACAAAAAAAAGACCGACAAGACATCCCAAGATGTTTCCGCAGAGACACCAAGTCAGAATGTCACGGATCGAGAAGTTAATCACAAGTAAAGTCTTGAAGTCTAACCACGAGTAAAACATAAAACTGTATGGCTTTGATAAGTTGTGGGTAATTTTGACTCTGCAACTGAACATTTTATTTTTACGTGTGAGGGTCGGCTGGTGAAATTGCTTTAATGATTTTAACAGGTTTCTCCTGTCACTACATGCCTCGCTGCCTCAGGAGACATCACACGTCTTTGTCATATTAGTAGCTTGTTCATTTGGCACACGTCTCTGACAGCAGTCAGGAAGATGTGTGATTAAAAATCTGAGACTGGCGATTACCCCCCAGACAAGACTGTGGCTAGTCTGAAGCTGCTTTTGCATAAGAGAACTGCCTTCTCTCTCTTGTGGTTGTCATCCTTATCATTAGAATATGGCTAATTCCTTTTTTAGGGTTTGAGCCTTTTCTCAAGATGTGCTGAGTATGTTTCATGCTGGCTCAAAGCGAAGCTCAAAAAGCCTTTAAAAAACGTTATGCTTATTCATTTGGGGGGTCTTTAATGATTTGGGAATACAGCCTCTTTTTTAGGACTTCTGTAAAGTGACGGTTGTGGAAGGAGAGGGGATGAAGAGTAAGGGATGCGGGATAGTGTGTGTGTGTGTGTGTGGGGGGGGGGAGGTTCCTGGCCAATTCATCACATCTGGAATATATGAGGCCTTGAGGTATGCAGTAATGTAGAAAGGCATTCTGAAACTCACAAAGAGACCTTTAGTCCACGCTTTCTTTTTTTTCAAGAACCAGTAGCTCTGTACTTGGGACAATATTCAGAGCCACAGACTATTTTCTTTTTCATGAGGCATTGGGTGTGAGGTTTTAAACTTGGCATTTGCTACCCATTTTTTATTCTGTCTATGGCCAACTCAGAAGTCAGCCTGGTATTCTTATACGGACAAAACAAACCCTCTGCCTGGTAACTTTCTCTGTGTGCAGTGCCAGTCATAGACTCTGTTTTACTCCATCTCTCTCTCGGTTGATAAAAGTTACCATTGGATTGAATTTGATTCGGCATTCTGATTTGCTTGATTTTGCACCCGTGCAGCTTTCTTTATGCTAATGCTCTGAACAATTTAAATTCATGACTGTAGCATCAGATGATCTGGATCCATATCAGCATAAATTACTCCAGTCGTTTCCATCACTTTGAAGATCAGATCTGCGGAACATCAAATGAGCCAAAACTCAAGACACCGTCCCTGAGCATATGCTCGAATCAAGCAAGTTAGAGTCGCCACTCAAGCTGTTATTTTTCTGGTCACAGGAGAAGTAGCTACAGGGAAGGGGCCTTCTCCATTTAGTCTTAATGTTTTAGTTGGGGGAGGGGTGGGGGGGTAGGGAGTGGTTCCAGTACCATAATGGGTTCAACATGTGGACTTATAGCTCCACCCATCTGACCCCCTCTTCTAAAAGTGAGCAGGAACTGCCTAATCAGCACTTCCTGGCATCACATACATTACTTTTTATTAAAAACAAATAATAAATTCCTTTGCCTTTTTTTATAGAATAATGTAAACATATTTAATTAAGAGGCACTAATCGATTGTAAAACTACTGGCTAACAGCGTTTGCCGTCGACTTTTCGCATGAAAAGAAAGAAAGAACATATGGTTCTTCCATTGATTAGCCTGTCATTGGTAATCTGTCTCTTGACCAAACATTCTTTCTGTTTGATCAAGTTTTAAGGCAGATGAGGAGATTTCATCCAATGTGAATTTCAGTTTTATTCCTGATCCCTTGAAATGATTTTACCACCAATCGCTCAGGCCAATATCAAACACATGAATCTCGCATTTTTTTCCAAAGAAGGGAGATTTCACATTAAGCCTGTTATCCGTCATTCCTCATGGGCCTTATCTTCCCAGAGAGATTTTGAGCGGACCATTCAGACATTGTTTATCATTGCTCAGCCTTTTGAGGGCACATCCTGCCTCTTGACTCACCAAAAAAACCATGACTGATGTCTGTGCTGGTTTTCTGCTGCTGTGTCTTTTGTAAAAGTAAAACAAGTATTTTGGTTGCACAAGGTTTGGGCTGAACATTTGTCAGTTTATTCTCTTTATTGTTACTGTATCTTGTAATATAAAAGAATAGTCTTAGTTTGGTTAACCCAAAGATTCCAGTTGTTTTGTAGGTCAAATTTTTCATCAGGTCCTACAAAATGCTGAATTTATTTTAGTAAAGCAGTACAACAGCACAGATATGTTATTACGTGCGGTGAATCTCACTAAACTACAAGACAGCTAATTTGACAATAGATATAAGAAGGTGCTTGATTTCTAATCTGTGCCAACATTGTAGTGCAAGATGATAATGAAGTCATGAATCAAAGATTTATTCATGACTGTTTATTTAAAGTAGACCTGTGCAAGAAAAATGGATAGAGCTTACTATCACGCTAATCTTTCTCATCTTTCAAACGATAGTTTATCGAGATGTTCGCGACTAATATCGATACATAAAAAATAAAAAAAATCAGCGGCTTTAAAAGGATTTTAAATGTCCTTTAACTTGCGTTTGTGTCAAATGACCTCCTCCTCTGCTCCTGTATCGCTAGCCTACTGACTTCTAAGTTAAGTCCAGTCACCTCCCAGCCTGTTACACGATCCGGCCAAAATCCGACACATGATGGGTGTCGCTGTGTAGTGCCTCGGATTTATAACAAAGTGAAGAAATGTGAGAAAACATCACTCCCCCCGGCAGAGAAAGAGTCGACCTGACATGCGATGATAGACGACTACTGAGTCGTCTACATTTTAGCGTTATCATTATCCTGTAATTGTGGCACTGACAAGTATATTTGTTAGCTCTAATATGTCTCTCTTCAGTTGAAAATTACAGACAAGTAATAACTTACTGTTCGAGCTACAATGTCCCACTCACAAGCCAACTTAAAACATGTTGATAATTTAAACCTTGAATTACCACCTTCCTCTTTCTGTATATTTTTAAGTACACTTAACCTCAGTCAGACGTGCGTTAAATCAGGAATGATGTTGTGCTGTACGTCAACCCTCCTGTTTATAACCTAGCCTTGAATGATACCTTATTAGGCATGCCTCGGGGGATGGGAGAAAAACAATATTTACAGAATGGGACAGAGAGAGACACTGAGAGTAACGAGTTAGACAATTACTGAGCAACAGTGTTTATGACAGTCCTGCACAGGAGTCTGACCTCTGAGCACCAGGTCCTTTGATAGAAAACTGTTTAGTAGCGTTAAGAAGCTCGTAAAGCTGCTCCCCTCTGCACTCTCCTTATTCCAAGGACCCAGTGCAAAGAGTTTTATCATTCCATAGTTACCATTCAATTCAATTCAGTTTATTTGTATAGCCCAATTTCACAAATTACAAATTTGTCTCGGAGTGCTTTACAATCTGTACACATAGACATCCCTGCCCCAAAACCTCACATCGGACCAGGAAAAACTCCCAAATAACCCTTCAGGGGGAAAAAAGGGGAAGAAACCTGGAGGAGAGCAACAGAGGAGGATCCCTCTCCAGGATGGACAGATGCAATAGATGTCATGTGTACAGAAGGACAGATTTAGAGTTAAAATACATTCAATGAATATGACAGAGTGTATGAATAGTTCATAGTAGGCATATTCCACGATGGAGACCTCCACGATCCATCAGGCAGATGGCGGTGGGGAGGAGGAGTGGGCGGAGTCTCAACAGTGGGCGGAGTCTCAACAGGACAGTGGCGTAGTCATGAGCAGGAATTCCACGACCCAGACGATCCATCAGGCAGATAGGATCTATGCCGTCTCATAGGGTCCGATGACCCCATGAGACGTGAAGTCAAGGACTCCGGGAGAAAGCAGAGTTAGTAAGGTGTGATTGAGAGATGAAAATTCATCCTTAAGGAGAGAAAAAGAGGAGATAGGTACTCAGTGCATCCTAAAATGTCCCCGGCAGCTATAAGCCTATAGCAGCATATCAAGGGGCTGGACCAGGTGAACCTGATTCAGCCCTAACTATAAACTCTGTCAAGAGGAAGGTCTTAAGTCTACTCTTAAACGAGGTGACTGTGTCTGCCTCCCGGACTGAAATTGGAAGCTGGTTCCATAAAGAGGAGCTTGATAACTAAAGGCTCTGGCTCCCATTCTACTTTTAAGACTCTAGGAACTACAAGTAGTCCCGCATTTAGTGAGCGTAGCTCTCTAGTGGGGCAATATGGTACTACAAGCTCCTTAAGATATGATGGAGCATCACCAATCAAGACTTTGTAGGTTAAGAAGAATTTTAAAAGTGATTCTTGATTTTACTGGGAGCCAGTGCAGAGCAGCTAGTGCAGGAGTGATGTGATCTCTTTTCTTAGTTTTAGTGAGAACACGAGCTGCAGCATTCTGGATCAACTGGAGGGACCTAAGAGATTTATTAGAGCAGCCTGATAATAAGGAGTTGCAGTAATCCAGTCTCGAAGTAACGTAACGTGAACCAATTTTCTGCATCTTTTGAGACAAGATGTGCCTGATTTTTGAAATATTACGTAGATGAAAGAATGCAGTCCTTGAGATTTGCTTTACGTGGGAGTTAAAGGACAAGTCGATCAAAGATAACACCAAGATTCTTTACAGTGGTGTTGGATGCCAGGGCAATGCCATCTACAGAATCCACATCACCAGATAATTGATCTCTGAGGTGCTCAGGGCCGATTAAAATTACTTGGTTTTGTCTGAGTTTAACATCAAGAAGTTGCAGGTCATCCATGTTTTATGTCTTTAAGACATGCTTGAATTTTACAGAGTTGGTTGCTCTCCTCTGGTTTTATCGATAAATATAGTTGAGTATCATCTGCATAACAATGAAAGTTTATGGAGTGTTTCCTGATAATATTGCCCAAAGGAAGCATGTATAAGGTAAATAAAATTGGTCCAAGCACAGAACCTTGTGGAACTCCGTGATTAACGTTGGTGGTTATCGGCGTCATCGTTTACAAATACAAATTGAGATCGATCTGATAAATAGGATTTAAACCAAATTAGTGCCGTGCCTGAAATGCCAATCGACTGCTCCAGTCTCTGTAACAGGATGTCATGGTCAATGGTGTCGAATGCAGCACTAAGGTCTAACAAGACCAGCACAGAGAGAGTCCTTTATCTGCTGCCATTAAGAGGTCATTTGTAATTTTCACCAGTGCCGTCTCGGTGCTGTGGTGTTTTCTAAATCCTGATTGAAATTTCTCAAATAAACTATTATGATGTAGAAAGTCGCACAACTGATTTGCGACCACTTTCTCAAGGATCTTGGAGAGGAATTAGCCAACACCTCTGGATCCAGAGGTTTAATAACAGCCACCTTGAAGGAGTGTGGTACGGCCTGTTAGCAGAGACACATTGATAATATCTAATAGAGACGCCAATTAAAGGCAAAACGTCTTACAGCCACACGGGATGGGGTCCAAGAGACAGGTAGATGTGTTAGAAGTAGAAACCGTTGAAGATAATTGGTCACGGTTGATGGGAGAAAAGCCCTCCAAATATACACCAGGGCATACAGCGGTTTCCAAGGCCATTCCACTTGAGGACAGATTGGCACTGGTTATGGGCAAGAGAATATTGGCTGTGAAGGTAACAGTAGTGGTGCAGAGGAAGGGGGTTGGGGGTAACATTTTAACTGATCCTCTGACAAGTTAGCTCATAAATGAACAATTGGTCAAACGGACATATTTGGCCAAAAGCATGCAACTAGGCCTGTGTTTCCAGCAGACTGAAAACATCTCATGTAGCCTACAAGCTGATTTATCTTTAGGAAAGTCATATTTTCCAATCTAAACCACTTCACATAAATGCATCATTGTATCACACTTTTTAAACAATGTACACATACATACCTACAAAATGTCTTAGCACTTAGGACGAATGCATTCCCCCAAATAGCTTATTGCTATGCAGATGTTATGAAATGTTTGCTGACTAATTATTATTGGGTAATATAATCAATTATTTGTTTTACCTCCACAGTTGAACAAGTAGATGTACTGAAGGCTCTCGACTTCCAGAGCTCTCCTGAAGGAGTACGGAAAACAACAGGCTTCTGCTCAGTCCGGAGAGGATCCAAACCCGACATTGCTTACAGAGTGGGGAGACAGGCTCAGATCAGCGCTCCAACCAAACAGCTCTTCCCAGGTAACCTCTTTTTTTTTTTACCTCCCATCGATTATCTGCATTTACACTGATGCTGAACCAGTCAACGTTGCCTGGTTGCTCCAGACAGTAGAGGATATAAAACTCAATAATTAGTTTAAGATGTAAACTGTAAGCAGAATGTGAGGATCTTGAGGATAACTTCCCCACGCAAAATACACATATTTTCTGGTGTGTCTAAAACAAGCTATCTAGCCTTTTTAACAGGGACACATTTTGTAGCCATGCTTCCGATGCTTTAAGCTAAATGCCAGCATTGCTATGCTAACATGCTCCCAATTATGTTGAGAAGGTCTTATTACTTATAAAGAGCTTACTATGTTAACTCTCTTTGTGTCCCATTTTAGCATGCTATCATTAGTTAGTTAGCACTAAAGAAAACTAAACACAAAGTACCACTGAGGATGATGGGAAGTTTTACTGGAATTTAATTGTGTTAAGTGTTAGCCTATGCAAATTTATATTTTTCGTAGATATACAGGGCTCTCAAGTTTTGAAGACAGGCAAGCGTGAGATTTCCATCAGCACCCGATACAGCTGACCGTTGCGCGCGCCGGCATCGAGCCGAAAAGAGTTGTTGACGTGCTAGTGACTATTTTTTTGCTCCATCCCAATGCGCGCAGACCGGCGTCGGAGCTCTGCAGCGGAACAATCGATCGGCGTATTGAGCACCCCTGCATTCAAGCATTAAATAGCCGAGAGGTTTTTTCAGCGTGAGGAATTCGATGTGTGGCGGGAGTGCGTGAGATAAGACCGAAATGCGTGAGTCTCACGCTCAATGCGTGAGACTTGAGAGCCCTGGATATATCATTTAAGACAGATGTCGGGGAACAAAACAAACACACTGCCAACCCTCCAGCCATACATTGTATGCCTACTCAATCACATCATTGTTTCGGATGAAAGTGAAACAGATGCTTTTGTTTTCTGTCTTGAACCACTTAATTGCAAAATAGAAACATTTTCAACATATTCCAATTGTCCAATAAAATAAAATAAATTCTTTAATGAATACAATGATACCCCTCAACACATGTCCTCTAAAATGCAGTGCTGATACTTGCACAATACTTTTCTGGAAGATGAGTTTAATGTGTTGATATTTCAGTAGCATCCAGAGCCCAAAGGGGATGAGAGTCACTCAGCACATGGTGTATAAAATGTCATGTCAACACAGGATTCAAGTATGAGGCGCAACAGCAGACTTTTGTTGTTGGATATTTTGGGGAACCAAAACCCACAATGTATTACAGCAACTCAATGAGAGGAACATTTATGTTGATACTTTGTGGACTCATCTTGTCAATAGAGTATCTGTTCTCTAGTTTGATTGCTGGCAGACTTCAGCAGGCTGTGTTTGGCTGATATTTGGACATCTAGCAGGGTTTTCATGCTTGGTGTGTTTTGCCTGACTCAAAGTCTGCTGCCAAGCTGTTGGTGAGCAATAAAGCCATATTTATTTTATTAGGAAGGAGTCCACTAAAAAAAAGACATTTTAATTAAGACCACTGGTTTGCTACTTTCTTACACTCATTGCTACTCATAAACCATTGGAAATTAAATAATGAACTGTAAAGGACAATAGTTGTCATTTTGGCTGTAGAAAACCAATAAGCTAGAAGGTGTTTAGTAATGTATTCCTCAGTGAGGTTACATTTGTTGTCCCAATCTATGCAGTATTTGTTGTTTGTTTTTCAGCTTGGCTTGATGTCGCAGAATAAAATATCTATTCAAAATAGTGTGTGGTATGAAAAACAATGATGTGATTATTGGCCTTAACTGACAGCATACTGGATGCTTTCAGTAATGGAAATATGAGGAGTATAATTGAGCTTGAATGGTGAGGCATTGGAGCTGCTTTGGACTTTGGTTTAAAACAATATGGCATTTGTTTGGGTGTTTACTACCATTGTAAAATTATTGTGGCTACATCGGCCAGGGGAGTCCTTTCAGGGGATGCCATGGTCTCTTTCAGCTTCCTTAATAAACAGTGCTCCAGGTCTAGTTGTCTAGACATTGGGGTTTAGTGTGAGGAGAGAAAGTCAGAGAGCTAATTAACTTCTCATTATTCAATTGTGTTATTGCAATACAATTGACCTTGTATACTATCTATAGAAGGCATATGGTAAATGACAGGACATAAAGTGAAAGGGAGTCTGCCTTCCATTTCTATCTTTGTATTCATTGTACACTGAAAATAGTGGTGTCATCTTCCCATCTGATATTATCAAGAAGATACATTATACCCTAAATGGCAACGTTAGTATTTTTCAAACTGGAAGAAGGAAGGGAGGCAGTAAAATAGAAATTATTCTCAGAAATTGTTCGAACAAAAGTGTGCAATTACCCTGATTTTGTAACTAATTATCTGTTGGTCTTTAACATGCCAAACTACATGCCTGCTGCTTGTTCAACCTTCAGGAGGAGTTTTCCCTGAAGATTTCTCCATCCTGTTTACCATCAAGCCAAAGGCTGGCCTCCAGACCTTCCTGCTGTCCATGTACAACGAGCAAGGCATCCAGCAGCTCGGCGTGGAGGTGGGCCGTGCCCCAGTCTTCCTGTATGAGGACCAGCATGGCAAGCCTGCCCCGGAGGAGTACCCCCTCTTCCGCTCCATCAACCTTGCTGACGGCAAGTAAGTGACCGACTGCTTCTCAAGAGGGCTTGAACATGTTGGGCCAGATGTGAGGTTATTTGGTCCCCTGTATTCTTTGCTTGTCTGTGTGCCATTTTTAATGTTGAATGTAGCTTTTGTGAGCAGCACAATTTGATGCTCATCTTGAGCACTTTATTTATATTTTATATTTTATGTTAAATAAAACCAATCTGCTAAAAATATTTGTGCAGGCACTCGGTAGTCTTCTATAGCCTACTAAACAGCTATGAGTCATCTTATGTTTGTTCAGACTTGAATACCATATGGAATAAGTCAGGCAGTAATTTGATGACACACTTTTATTTTCCAGATGCGTTGCAGTTTTTGAATACTGATATGCAGTAATAGGCAGGATCTTCATACATTTCAGAGCTGCCAAATGACGTTGATACAAATCATTGTTAAAGTTGCCATCATTAATCTGCACAAATACTAACCAATTAAATGAGTGGCTTTTTGTCTGATTATATCAGAAAAAAACTCATTGCAGGGTAAATAAACAATGCCATTTACAATATTGATATTGGACATATATGTAGCTTGCTGCAGTGTGAAGTTGATTAATGGTGACCCTTTTATACTAACAAAGCTGCCTCTGTATTTATGAACGAACCCCGGCAAAAGCAATGACAAGAGGTGAAGTTCATTGGGTTTGCAAAGGCTTTTCGGATTCTCTCTGACTTACTGTGACACCAAATCGAAATATATTTCCCTGCATACTCAAAAAAAACTGTAAACATTTTTGGGCATGTTGGACAACAGAAATGGCAGTTGGAAGCAGGGAAAAAGTGCTAACATGAGACAATTCTTGTTTTTAACATGAGGTTTATTGTGTTCATTTCTGAGTTTTATCCATTGGTATGCAGATGGTATTACTTCCAGGTCGAGTTTAGTTAGCTGTTTTAAGTTGCTTCAGCTTCATGTGCTCCCAAAATGTCACATTTGGGAGAATTCTGGAAGTATTTCTGATAGGGCTGTGAAACGATTAACATTTTTAATCGGGTTAATCACAGGTTTCTGTGGATTAATCATGATTAATCACATATTACCGATATTCTCGGTATATTTTGTGAGAACATAGAGATTTATGACAAAAGACGGATATATACATTTATACATTCTTCTATACAATGGTGCTGCAACTCAGCAGTTATTTAGCAGTTTTCTTCCATATGGAACATTAATACATCTTCATCCTAAACAGAATGTTTAACCCTCCTGTTGCCTTTCGGGTCAATTTGACCCCATTCAATGTTTAATGTCGGTGTTCTTTGGGGTCAATTTGACCCCAGGCTGTTTTTCACTGTGTCAAACTTATAAGAAATATCAACTTTTTTATATATTTAAAGGGCTATTTAGGTAGTCAACAAACAAACATAAAGTACCTCACACTTAAACTTGGGAAGCAATATTAATTCTAATAATTTTCTGTAGGTTTTAATTGCTGGGGTCAAATTGACCCCGAGGGTAAAATATGTTAGTAAATGTAAAGGAGGGTATACCTCTTCCACTCCACTGAGGACGCCGGCGTCCTTAAGACCCTCCCCTTCCCTTTAAACGGCTTGCTCACGCAGACCACGTCAATAAACATGGGCATGTTTGGTATCCCAGCATTCAACATATCCTCATCTTTGCAATGAACATATACATTTTCTTTTATTTCGTAATAATTTTTCACAAGAGGAGCCTAACACACAATGTCTAAAGTCGCGATCAATGCAGCAAGTCGGGTCTTGCAACATTTCGACGGAGAAAACGTACAGAATACACTTTCTAAGTAGATGTATTAGCGGAGGTATTAGCGGAAGTACTAGCGGAAGTTAGCAAAGAGCTAGCGGAATCAGAAAAGGTAAAAAGTTTTACAAAAAAACTTTTTTTTTGGTGCGCTGTGTCTTCCCTGAGAGTAACGTGTTGAAGCCAGGAGACCGCGCTGTCTTTGCCCGGGCCATGAACACGGTGATTTGCTCCGTTTTTGTTTGACTACATTTTATGAGTAACAGTTAGGGGGGTGCTAGTGACTTTTCATGCGCGAAGACCGGCATCTGAACTCTGCGGCAACCGCGATCGACATATTGAGCACCCCTGCATTAAAACATTGGTGCAAGTGACTTTTTTTCGTCCCGATGTGCGCACACACGCCGGCATCCGGCGAGACGGGGTCGTGTTAACGTGACACGTAGAGACAGAATGACATGCTGCTGGTTCGAGACGACCAACAACAGACGGATTGGAAGCTCATTCTGCGCATGCGTTAAATGCGTTTAAAAAAAATAACGAAGTTAAACCTGTAATTTAATTAACTGAGTTAACGCGTTATTTTTCACAGCACTAATTTCTGACCTACTTTCTTCCCTGCTGCATAGATGGCATCGTGTAGCTATCAGCGTGGAAAAGAAAAGTGTCACCATCATCGTGGACTGTAAGAAGAAGGTTACCAGGCCCCTCGGCAGGGGCGACCACGCCGCCATCAATACAGAAGGCATTACTGTCTTTGGCACCAGAATTCTGGATGAAGAAGTCTTTGAGGTAAGGCGGCCATATTGAAGCCCTATTCACCCAGATTATCGTGTGAGTGTGTTTTAAATTAATGGTTTAACATTTTGGGATTTGCACTTTTTTTGCTTTTTTGACGAGAGTTAGGTGAGAAGATAGATGCCACGCTCACGTCTGAGTTTTAAGTATCAAGCTTGAGCCAGAAGGCGATTAGTTTGGGTTAGATTAACGACTGGAATGTAGCCATTAAGACATTTTCCATTTTGAACCTGTCATTTTTACTTTTCTGTTTATACATAGATTAAACATAACAGATGCAACATAATAATCCATGTGTTTGCAGGAATTTTTTTGGACTTTGATTGTCATGCCAGCCTAGTCATTATGCTAACCCAAGATAATCACCCTCTTCCTCCTATTCCATACCAAATGCACACATATGAGAGGTAACAATCTACTAATTTAAATGTCTATAAGAAAGTTAATGAGTGTGCTTCCCATATTTTCTTAAATGCTTCCCTTAGTTGTATCAGTGCACAGGTCTTAAGAATGATTCATGTAAATTACTACATTGTCTTTAGTATTCTCTTGCATAGTTCTTGCTGTCTTGGAATGATACACGACAGTTTACCAAGAGTCTGCTTCTATATGTCTCCATCATCTCCACAGGAGTGTCTTTCAGGAATATGATGCAGGTATTCACCACTTGATAAAAGTGATTATGTGTTGAGGGAGTTTGGAAAGCTGACCAAGATGCCAAGATATAATTGAAAGCATATTGTGAATCTCACTCTCAATGAATCTCTTTTACCATTGTGAAAATGGACTATTGAGTGTCTTAATACTTTAAGTACAATACTTTAAGGCCAGACATTTTTATGTGTCATTTACTTGTTCATTCAGTAAATGGGGATTTGTATTGGCCAGAACAACAATATTGGCTTGTATACTTGGCAATGTGTGTGGAAAGGCTACTTGCACAATGTCGTTCAAAGGGCTTTTTTTTCCAACACTGGTTTGGATAAGTTTGAATAGTGTAATTTGGTTCAGTTGTTCATATATGACAGTGTGTTCTTTGAGCTGTATGTATTTTGTGTGAGAAGATTTCAAATTATTCCTTCAATAACTGTGCCTACCAGAGCAACACTCAGGATTAGTGTATGGTTACTGAGGTGGCGATTGTGAAAAGGAGGTCCTAGCTACCATGTTTAGCTCAGGTAGTTGTGAGTTGAGTGGAAAATGTGAGCTGAATGCTACCTCGCAACACAATAGTCTCTCTTTGATGTCTGCATGTGGAATGCTTGCGAAGTAGAACAGCTTGCAAAATGTTTGCCTCCAGGTCAAATAGGACTTTCCACAGAGGAGCCACTTTGATTCCACCCTTTTTCAGCGATAGCGTTTTGTCAAGCAGTTCACTTTGCGAGGTTTAACGTACAAGTTTAGGCCACAACAAGAAGAATGCACTATATTTGTACACTTGACATTATTAAAAGTACAATGAGCACAACCATAGTAAATGGGAACGTAAGAGAGCCAGAAAGCCAAGTGAAAAGCGTTGTGGTTGTAATTATGGTAATTGAGAGTGGCGAGGTGAAATTAGTCTCGCACTTTCACCAAGCCTTTTCTATTTTTAATGCTGATTTAAGACCAGCTATTTTACTTTTGTGAGTGCTCTTTGTTTGAACATTTATATGAAACTAAATGGTGTTGAATTAGAGTAATTCATTTTGTTCTCACTTTTAAACGACCTGGAGAAGATTACATGATTCCTTTTGTACCAAGGTTTTTTTGCATCCTGCAAGGTGGTTTTAATCCTTGTATCACATAATAATAATGTTGTGCTGCCATATCTTAAACTGTAATAATTTCCAGTTTGATAACCCTAGATTTGTTGTTTGCAAATTGGTTATTTGTCGACACACTGCACAGATCATGGCTAAAATGTGTACTGGCCTGGGTTTCTCCTATATATATTTGAAGTAGATATAAACCATGTGTTTGAGTCAGATTTGTTCTTTGGATTATATTTTTGCCATCCATTCTACAACTGTTATAGGTATACTACTAATACCTTGGATGCTATGGAAACTTGTGGAAACTATAGATAAATACAATGGAAACCTTTGAAATGTCCCCACAATCAGAGTCCAGTTAAAGTCCAGTGTAATTGTTTGAATCTTACAAATATACATGCTAAATTATGGCATCATCTAAAATGTATAATTCTTGGAATTCCTATCCAGCTACGTTGTGTAGGTGTTGGGTAATACAAATCTGCTGTATAATGTTTACAGGCGGTATGGGCACATATTAATGGGGTAAAAAATTATAATTAGAATACTACTTTAATGCAGTTTTCTGGAAATATTGTTATAATAGTATAATACCTTGAGTTCATTAGGGAAAGTGGGAAAGGCTGTTCAGAGAGTAAGCAATGCTGATCCCACTTTTATTGTGGGAGATTATACCCCAAAGACATAAAGCTAAACATTTCTTGTGGTTGAACACAATGATTGGTGGTGGAATAGGCTGAGATTCAAAGGGGCACCAGCTTAAATCTAGACTTGGGCAACACATTTATATAATTATGAGATACAACATGTTGGTGAGCTTCAGAGGATTTTGTTTGTGTGTTGTTTAATGATAATGGGTTTCATGATCTGCTGACATGTCTTATGGACTCAACTGAAGCTGTGGACGGATATAAGTCCATTCCTCGAAAATAACCTTTCCTAACACCGACAATTTCAAACCCTAACCAAAGCATCACAGTTATCAATGATATATATATATCTATATATATATATAGATAGATAGATACCCATATCGAGGTCTGACCTAAATGGATAAAACACAAGTTAAACATTTGCTGCAGCTTGTCTTCCATCTCTTAAACTGAAGAATTATGGATTTATAGTTATTAAAAAATGGTGGCGTTTAACAAACCTGAGCTTCCCAACTTTGGAGCTATTCCTCAGATCAAGTCCAGAGGTTGGCTGGGAGCGTTCCCAGTAAAAGTGCTCCGGGCTGTGAGCACATGGCTACCTTACTGCAGTAGATTGCATAAGCAGGTGTCAAAATTGGAAGCACAGGGGAGAGTGAAAGCTTGGGGAAAATCTGATCAGCGTGTGCTTAGTCTTGGCTCAGATTGCACAGCTGTTTAAAAGATATTCTCACTGACCGGGCCTCCAAAAGCTTTTTTTCCCTCTTTCTTCTAATTTTCTCTATTTTTAAATAAAAGCCATACAGTGTTTGAATAAACTCTATTTTTTATGTACATCCACTCTTCAGACTTTAAAGAATAGGGCGGGATATTTTATTTGTATGCCTTCTGCCAATATGTGTTTACGCGTGCATTGTTTAATATGTGAATTAGGGCTGTCAGCGTTAACGCGTTAATCTATGCGATTAATTTGGCCGCGATTAACGCACTAAAATATTTGAACGCAATTAACGCAACTTTGTTTACTTCCGGTGTCGTTGAAGTTGTTGCACTCCTGTGAGTGTCAAGCCGCGGCAGTCCGCCTCCTTCCTCCCGTCTGCTCCTCGATATTCACAGAGAAACAGAGGGCGACGTGTCGGTGACGCGGGGCGGAAGGTGCAGGGGACTTTTTGTTATTGCTCCGCCCGATGCGCGCACAGACACGCTGGCATGGAGCTCTGCGGCCGCGAGACGGAGAGCCGAGAAGAGTGAACGACACGTCGAGACAGAATGACATGCTGCTGTAGAGACGACCAACAACAGACGTTTAGTTTAATAAAAGAACAAAGACGTCTTGAAGGAAAGAACCGTACATTACTTCTGCTGTAATCTGGCGCTATAGAGAACATGACAGGGGGGCGGGGCCTCACCCTGAAAGAATGGTGGGGGAAACACTGGGATGTGTCACATGCAAAAGCCTGTAAAAGGTGAATTTACATGTTTTTGTAAAATCGAGAAATGCCCCCAGCCTCCAGAGGGTTAACGTGACATATTGTCAGTTTACCAAGGCCACTGGTTCTGCTGTTGTTCAATGTTAAAGATGACAGGACCAATGGGGTCTCTAATACACCTTTGTTTACTAATCTGATGTTTCACTGAAGAAACAATTTATCATCCACGATATTAAATACCTCGCTGGCACTTTATAGGTAGGAGCCTCTCTGAAAACACAGCTCTGTGTGAAGTTTAGTCTTTAAAAAAGAATACAGTTAAACAAGTGTCTAAAATACACGCTGTCTGAAGGGATTACTCGTTCATTTAGAAGATTTAGTCTTTCGAAGAAAAAACATCTTTTAATCGCGATTAATGAATTTCAAAATGTGCGATTAATTAGTTAATTTTTTTTAATCGATTGACAGCCCTAATGTGAATGCATGCATATAGATGTGTGTGTATCTGCTCTATCTGTGAGGAGGCAAAGATTGTTTGTTTATGCGTCCGTCATGACTTTAGATAGTTACAAAATGCTGTTCCTCAAGCGGGACATTCTTTGGCAAAAGAATCTTACAAGGCTCCGATGGGCTCCAAACCTTAAAGTGAATCATTGTTTATTGTTGACTTGGCAGGAGGTGAGGCAGTCTGACTGTTTCTCATCTGCCTCTGTCACTTATCACCCTCCTGGACTTGTCACAACTTGTTTTGGTTAGGGTTGTGACACAGAATACAGTAATTGATTCATATTTGTGTGACTGTCACTATTACTGCGAGGGTCGTCAGTCACTGATACTTTCAACATGTGTTTATACCAAGAAACAGAAGTGTAGAACGTGTCTTTGTCAACGTGAACCTGTATCTGATCTCCATGTCCCTTGTTTATAACCCTCACTAACTGGTCCCAGAACAGCCAGGAAGTTGTGGAGCCAAGGTGCTTCTTAAAAAACATTTGCTGATGGAAAGGATCAGAAAAAGGGGAAAGAGAGTTGGGAGAGAAAGAAGTGAAGAAAAGACTGGCAGACAAGCCGGCAGATGGTTCAAACAGTTCAACAGATTTGTGAACCTCTGGCAGACGGAATGTTTAATATTTGTAGGGTGCAGGACATTCGTATGCCTCCTTTGCTTGAAAAGAAACTTTATCCTTCGGCTGACCACAAAGGCTGCATTTGATAAAATGCTGGGAAGGATTAGGAGAGTATTATTCATTTTCCCTTTTGCTCTGTTTCTTGGTTAATTGTTGTCCTCCTACATTGTTGAAATTCCATCTGTCAATTTGTTCTTTCGAGATTTGAGCACCTCCCAAAGTCTGGAAAAGCAGGCTTTTTGGATGATGAAGTAAAGAAAATACAGAATTAAGTTAAGGCTAAAAAAGATAATGCAAGTTTGCACAATATGCATTTTAAAAACAGAAACATCTGCAAAAGACTGTTTACTAAAGCAGCGGTATTCTGCATGACCTGTGAGCGGGTGATGACGGTTCAGTGTGACAGGCAGGTTACAGTGACATCCGTAGGTTTTAATTTGGACTATTTCCGTGACAGAAAGTAGTTCCAATAAAAGGCCTCAGTTGGGACATTACTTTTGGAAAACTATAAGATGTAATAATACACCTGTAATAGCATCTTAAGGACTGTCCTGTCATTCCTTCATTCATGTTGAGAGCCCACACAGTAACCTTTTAAGCCCAGCTAAAGTCCTGGTTCTATATACGGGTGCTGGCTCTTAAACACATGTATCCCCCAGCTGGCAAATAGACTGTTGCACCTGGACAACAATCTTTCAACCACGCAATTAAGTTCTTATATGTTGTTTTGTAGGCATCAGGTTATTTCTTTTGAATAGTGTAGAGTAAGATTGCAGACTTAGTCATCGTAGAATGTAAAATTGACTTTCATTAAATTGAACTTTAACTTTTTTATATTGGTTTTATTTTTTAAGTTAATTACACTCAAAATATGATTGTAGGGAGGTTGCTATAGCGCCTCGTACCATAACTGCACAAAAGCGTATGGGAACGATTATAATACACACTATGTGTGTGAGACGTTGGGGGAAGGACTCAAAGGACAGAAAAAAATGGAAACAATTTAAGAGGCGCTGGATTATTTCCTCTTTATTATCATATTTTCATTTTAATGTTATATACAAATTTCAATAGCTGTTTATTGCGACACCAGGGCAGTGTGGATGGTTTTAGGTTTCATCAGCCCCAGTCATGAGGTTGCTATCCCATTCTCACTCTTTTTCTAAGTATGGCCTCTTTGGTGGAGTCAAATACAAATGACATCTTTGTTTATGCCTTCAAATTAGTCCCGACAAATGCAAGATGGGAAACCCCCGTTGCCTTCTGTCATCTCTGATCCGGTGCCAGCGGGAGCTATCTGCATCTAATCAAAGTTGTGTGTTGATTTTTTTAGGTTGCTCATGTGATTTATGCTCATGGATCAGACCAGGCGTAAACTACTCACTTGTAATTGCAATAATCCATCAGCTGGCTGTTTTCCTGAAGGAACTTCTGTTCCTGGTGGGTGTGGGCTGTGTGTTGGGAGGGATACTCTTCGTGGTCAAGGTCACCTACTCCAGGGAGGAATCGAGTGGTGCCAGTTTGCTGTTTTATATTTCTTTGCTTTACATCAGATGTTGCCTGTGGGTGAAATGTAGATGGCCGGAGGGATTGAATGATGATTCAAGTCTCTTCTCTTGACTTTAATCAGTCAGTCTCACCCTCCTTTACTTCTCCCCGTCATATGGTTGTTTTTACAGTGCACATTGACATGTAATAATTAATGTATCCACGTGGGGCTCTACAGTGGCTAGTTACTAGCTAACCTCACAGCAAGAGGGGTCCGGGTTCGGTTCCTGGTCTTGTCACTCCTTCTATGTGGAGTTTGCATGTTTTCCCCGTGGCAGCGTGGGTTCCCTCCGGCTTCTCTGGTTTCCACCAACAGTCCCAAAGGCATGCAGCTCATGTTAATTGGACTCTAAATTGCCCGTAGGTGTGAATTTAAGAGTGAATGGTTGTCTGTCTATGTGCCCTGCCATAGACTGGCGACTTGTCTAGCATAAACCCGCCTTCGCCCAATGTCGGCTGGGATCGGCTCCAGCGTCCCGCGACCCTGAAACGGATAAGTGGTTCGGATCCTGTAATGGAATGTGTCCCGGCGTGTTGCTTTTACACCCACATGCACATTGTATTCAGGCCCATTAATAGATTGACTGAAGTGTAGCCTAAACTAATGATTTATCCCATAGTGTCTGTGCCAGCTATGAGCTCTCAGACAGGGCATTGCTGTCGATCATTCCTGGAATTCTAAGGAGAAACTTCAACAGATGCTAGAGAAATGTGCAAGACAATCTAGACAGTAACATCAACACAATCACAGAGATGCCGACAAAGGAGACGCAGAGTGAAAAAGGAAAGAGTGAGGGAGAAGCCAGTCGTGGAGTATGGGAGTGCCTGGCTTTTTAAATGTGTGTGTGGTCTCTTGACAAGCCCCGCATGACATTTTAGACTCTCCGGCAGATTTCCACCACATGTTTGTTTTCCTGTCATTTACCTGTATTTTCTGAGTAAATGTACATGAAACAAAGCAATAAGTGAGAACATAAAATAAAAAAAAGCTGCACAGGCCAACTATCAACAGGAGGAGGTGGACAGTGATATCGCCAATTTCAATGTGTCCAAGTTTTTAACTTTCCTCTCTGTTTCTGGCTGAATGACTGTCATACATTTGTGACTTCCTGCTTTTCATTGTAGTTTTATTTCTACAGGTTCAGAAGGTAGAGGCTGAACTTTTGTGAGCAGGTTATGTTCTGCTTTTTAAAAAAATGTTTATAACAATTTTTTTTGCTTTATTTATATATATACATACACATAAAGCACTATTTCTCTTTAAAGCAGAACTGCTCTGCGCCTCACTCAGTTGCACACAATCACACCTGGAAGCAGAGTACAACCTCAGTGGAATCTGTTGGCCTTTTGGGCATTGCATTCCTTGCTCATGGGGGGGGGGGGGGGGGAGCTGATTCATTCTGATTCATTCTGCTCTCTGGGAATTAAACTGATGACCTTTTGGTCACACGTATTTGCTTTTGGGCCACTGATGTATGACGCAAGCATGGGGCAGTGAATATCTAATGTGTTCCAGAGGTCTGCGCAGATGTATACTTCTGTAATTTAATGCAATCTGCACGCATGGGCTTCCTCTTCAGAGGCCACGCTTACTGCACCCTTCATTCACCTTGACACGACATATAGGTTATTTTCTTTGTGACTTATTCATGTTGGATTTTTTTTTTAAAGTCGGCTTAGTAGCCTATATGGTTGATGGGTTTAGATAACATTCTCCACATCCGTGGCATAGCAGTTCCTGGTTTCAGAAATTCCTTAGGAGACAATCATGGAAAAAGAGCCTTTGGCTGATGGAAAGGGATCTAATTTCCTTTTCCAAAAGCTTATGAAAAACAGACAGCCTCAGATAAGTAGAGACCTTGGATATGTATCTGCTCTGTAAGGGGTCTCGCCGTCCCTCATGGCTGAGTGTACAATAGTTCTTCTTTAAAGGCTTACAGACTTCCTTTACAGCCTTGATTTATTCCATAAAGTAATTAGTAATTAATAGTCAAGACACACTTCCTTTGGTACAGCACATCATTTGCTTTGTTGTTTTATTGTCACATTTTATTATCACCACATTCGTGCCAAGCTGAGGCAGTCAAGCGAGGAGGAACACATGTATTATTTATGGGTATTAACTTTTGTTTTTTTATTTGTGTCATTAAAAAGTTGTTAATTGAGTTATTTGTGGTGTCAGGGCTTAGGAAAGTCACGTTCAATTTCTGAAAATTTAATGTCAACTGCAATTGGAGCAATGTCAAGGCTTTAATGGCCCTTTAAATCGGTACAAAAGATTCACAATCATGTCAGAAAATATCTCATTCTAACACTGAGGATAAAAGAGAACTCTGACATGGGAATTTTCACTTGGGCCCGTGAAATTTGTTGACATGGTTTCAGTTGCTTACATGCTTCTTTTCTTCTGTTCCAGGGTGACATCCAGCAGCTGCTGATAGTGGCAGACCCCAGAGCAGCCTATGATTACTGTGAACACTACAGCCCTGACTGTGAAACCCCCAACCACCACGACACCCCCCAGGCTCAGCAACCTGAGGACGAGGTCAGTATCTGCAGAGGAGGTGGAGGGGGGGGGGGGGATCAAGAGATCTGGTGGGAGGAGGAGTTGGCCGGCGGGAGGGAAGAGGGAACAGAGAGGAAGAAGGAAGGGAGGGAGAGAATAAAGGAAGGAGCTACTAAGGATGATAACAGGAATTTGGAAAAATGCCTCCAATTTGGGTGTTGTCAGTAAAAAAATGAAGTAAGAGAATAAACTAGGAAGCTTCGATGCATGAAAATGAATAAGATCAATTTGAAAGTGAAACACACATTTTAATTCTCTTCACTTTTTGTGTGAGGAAATAAAAACTAGAATGTTATTACAACTGTTGTGCATATTTTTTTACTTTACTAAAGAGGATAGAGCTGTCATTCGACATCATAGTAGAAGCAAAGTCTTAGCTTTAGGCCTCCAGGTTGCTGTTTCCCATGGCAACGGTTCACTGACAATTAAGGGCCGTTGTTGCGAGGAGATGTGCTGTCAACGTTTGTGGCGAGCTAAAACACACACACACACACACACACACACACACACACACACACATACTGTAGCATTAGTTCTTATGTTCGCAAAAATATATCTTTTTTTAAAACACCATATCTTCTGATTCTTTATTTGCAAAAATGAAATAGATTTCATATTGACTTTAAAAAGAAGGATTTAGGGGATGAGAAAAGTAGACGCATGATGCTTCGCGGAACAGAAAGAATGATTCAGGGTTGGGTTGGAACTTGAGATACCACACATCAAGTCCCCAATACTGGATAACATTTAGGAGGTTTCTAACCAGTGCAATTTTCCAGCAAATTATGAGATCTTCAAACATTTTTACAAACATTCTTTCAGGCAAAAGGACTTTGACACACACACTTGTATGAGTTTCTATGTCAAATCTAATATGTTTTTACTCTGTGTTTTACTGGTGGAAACATGCTGACATATCAAAACACATTGTTGAGTCTGAGCTCATCTTCTACAACTAAAATGTTATTTCCATTGGCTCTAAACTTACTGTTTATCAGCCAAATATCTTAATTGAAATACAGTGCTTTGTGTCCGGGCCTCCTCGTTCTTTTTCATCTTCAGTTTTTGTTTTTCTGCTGGTTCAAGCCTTTTTGTCGGCTGAAATTTTCCTTTAGTATTTCACTAAATAACTGATGAGCTCACACTGGAAACTTTTCCTTTTTCCCTGCCACGAAGTCTGAGCCCACTTTGGAGTGGCCCCGTGATTTATATCACTAACGAGTTCTACAGGCTCTGCCCAGACTCCCAGGGAAATTTAAGCTTTTCCTTCCCCAGTACCTGGAAAAATAGACCAAAAAAAGAAAAAAATCAGGAACCGGTTCTCTGTTTGAGAATATTGTCTGTACAGTGGGTACCGTGTCTCGGAAAATGTAGCCTTCATCATGAAGTTACTCTTCAACGCCAGAACAAGGAGCCTTTCAATCCTAAATAGACAGCAGGGAGAAGTTTTGTTTTAAGAACATTGGAAATGTGGTTTATTCATTGTTGGTTTCAAGACAGGAATGTTTTTTAATCCAACTCAATTCCTGCACAACTGAAAAAGATTTAATCAGCAGGACAAACCGCTATTGTAGAATTTAAAAATGCACAACTCAAGTTTTTTTAAAAATGTTTACGTATTTTTCATCCTTCAATATTTATTAAACCAAACCTCTACTATTCGACAAAAGCACAGAGCAATAGCTTTTGAATGTAGCCTCTGAAGACGTTGCTTGACCTGAGGCCGACCGCCTTTGCATTCGTCAGCCACACGTCTGCAGCTGGTTTGAAAGAGGAAGAGGGAGTGATGCAAAAAGGAGGAAGGGGGAGATTTTTTATGAGCCCACTTCAGTATTTACGCCTTTCATCCAAGCCTTTGGTGAAGGCATTAAGCTTAGCCAAGCACTTCGACATCATAAATCTTTCTAAATCCTTCCTTCGTTCTATATTTCTCCCTGACCCTCACCATCCATTCAGTTTGGCTGGCCGAAGCTTTTTTCTCTCTTTTTCTCTCTCACTCACTCTCTGAATGGAGGCTAGTCCAACATTGCAGCGGGCCGTGGATGTTGTATTATTTTAATTAGTTCAGCGGTCGTTCAGGGACTAAATCCCTTTGCTGATAGAGCAGCGTCTGGACTGTTAACCTTTTCTGACTCTGATTTTTTTACATCGTTGGTAAAAAATAAAATAGCAGATAAGGAAAATTCTTTGACATTGAATAAATTGCATACTATTTTCCAGGGTTCCAAAAAGTGCTCATCAACATTGTTGACTCAAAGGAATAGTCTGAAAATTTGGGAAATCAGCATTCTCAGATCAATACATTTATATATAAGGTAACTGTCTCCTGGCTCCATTTTCACAATTAACAGGCAGATATAATATAATATATAATATAAGAGTGGTGTTACTCTTTTACTCTAAACGTTGTGAAGAAAGTGAATGCGAATATTTCTCCAAATGTTGAACTCATATTTTAAAGTAAGCTACTTAAGGTTAAAGTCATTCTCAAACCCACAAAATCTATTCTGTACACATGTTGTCGTCTCAGAGATTGGTTCATCGCTGGAGTTATGCCCTGCGACAGCATTCTGTATGTTCCCCTTCATTTTCCTACATGTGGTGAGTCAGGACAGCTCACGGCTTTGGTTTTAAAAGGCCCATTAATGAAACCGCAGGGCCATTGTTGGCATACAGAATTAAGCGCTAGCGGCAGATGGGTTTTTGCTGGCATCATATTAACCCTCTAACATCCTGTTGGAAGCAAGCAGGAATCTTAATTGCTGTTTGCTTGGTTACAGACATGAATCTTTCAATAGTGTCATGCGAATCTCGTAAGGTTTGGATGGAAATGGAAGCAAGGATTGCTGCTGTCATCCAAATGCTAAATTATTCAGTTTTCTAACATGGACGGGATATTTATTTACTACATTTCAACATGTTATTTCCAAAATGACATTTTCTTAAACTGAGACATTGTGCTGCCTTATTGAAATAATTGTACTAATTAATTGATTGCCCATGTCCCCTTTTCCTTACAGTACGCTAACTATGACTATGGTGAGTTCTATGACTACAATGAAGAAGCGGTAACCACTGATGCTCCCCCAACTGAAGGAGCCAAGGCTGAGGTAACACTTAGTACTGTTATAGATATCATAGCTGTTACCATAAATAACACATTTACTCCTTATATGTATTTGATGTCATGTTGTCTCTCATTGACCATTGTTTATTATCTTTTAACCTCTCGTTTGTGTTGTCCCCCACTTTATCAGCATGTCTTGATTCTTGCAAGTTTTATTATTGAACTCTTTTCTTAAAATTTCTTGTCGCTAAATATATTCCACACCTTTCGGATATATCACAACTAGTGTATCGCTTGATTTCCACCCCAAATGTATGGAGGATAATCACCTTAATTTAATATTCAAAATGTGTACACAAAAGCTCTTGAATATGCTCTGAAATTGAATTTCATCTCTGATATGTTATGCTTTTTTCAGACAAATGTGGGTGGAGATTACTACACGGATGAGTATGACTACACCAACATGGACGGAAGTCAGCCAGAAACCCCGACTGATACCACGGAACAAAGCCAGGTATCTATTCACAACCCCGTTGTTGGTATTATAATGTAGACATATTTCTATTCTTGACATTCTTGAATTCACGGAACATTTTCTATATTTCACTGACTTTTATCATCCATCCATCGAATTAAAATCCACATTCTTATTTATATAATTATTGGTTTGAAATTAAATTTCAATAAGTGTTTGGGTACCATAAACAGCACAGTATATTTTGTATTTTCGTCTCTTGAGATTGAAAACCAACAAGGCCTCGCTGAGATCAAACTGCTCACGCTATTTTATGAGAAACCGCCTCCATCAAACCGAGTCTGGATTCAAGCCCAAACAGGAAAACTTTGTCAGTTAATGAACCGTAACCAATGGAAAATCAGGAGACAGACACATCCCCTACATTTCTGCCATATCCTGAATTTGCCAGATCTTGTCTTAATTTGTCTTCGTCACATAAAATACAACATAATGAGGAACATTTGGGGGTTAAACTAAAACAATACAGTTGTGTGCTTCTCCAGACAAATGTCTGCCGATTGCATTGCGATGCACTTTGAGGTGAATAACGCAGTTTCAGTCAGCTTGGGAATACATTCATTTGAAATGACCACGCTAAACTTCTGCTGCCCTTTTTAACTTTATATCCTTGTCATATCGCATATAGACCGAACACACTAAACACCAAACTATTGTTGGATGCTTTTAATATTTGTTGCAGTAATTGGGTTTTCAGTGGATGGCTGAAGCCCCTAACCTGACATAGTCTGCAGATGCATTTGTGCCTTCTTTTAGGGAATTTTGCACTGGGTGTCTCTCTCTGTGTTACTGCTGAAGTATCTCATGGATCTAGCCATGGATTGTGTTTCGTTAGAAGCCCAGTGTTTTGATTCACTTTTTGATAATGACATACGATAAATGCTCTGTGTAATAAATACGATCAAAGATTATTTTTTGTGATTTTAGCCTACAATACAGACAATTGGACTGGTGAATTAAAAGTAGTGTGTCTATGAATCCTAAAAACGTTAGAACATGGAAGCTCTGATTAAAATGATGAACCTCTTGTGATTCAATATAAGAAAGGTTGGACTATGATAAAATCCCATGAAGTGAGTTTTGGTAACATCCTCAAATGTAAGTTATTTTAAAGTGTTGACACATGCAAAGAATTTTAACTGACAAAAGGATACCTACAAAATCAAATGTGTTTCACATTTTCTCTACTTTTTAACTCAAGACACACTCATTTTTTAAACACTTTACTTTTTAAAAACACAAATGTTTAAATAATTTGGGATATTTCACATCCTATTGCTTTGCAGAGAACCAATTGTTAACATTTAAAAAAGTATACAGTATATTTGTAAAGGCAATAACAGTGCCAGTAACACAAATGTTGGATTCTGTCCCAAATTATGAATTTGTGTGCACAACTAAGTTGAAAATTCTCTCAAGGAGTTTGTAAAGTGCTAGTTAGCAAAGCCTTGACTATGAATCATGTTATATAGAATACGTGAACCATTGAAGCTGTTCCCATGGTTTCATTTCACGAACCAAACCTTCATGTTCTCATCAACCCCTTCCCCCTCTTTTCAATGCCTTGATTGATCCCAGAGCTATGATGGGGAAATTGTGGATGATTACATCACCGGTGTGGAACAGGTCGGGGCGGATCCCACCATTGCTGTCGAAACCGCTGCCCCAGTGGACCCCCATGAGAACGTGGACCCTGCCACTGACGTGTATGAGTTTAAGGAATATGACCTGAAGGAATATGACTACAAAGAGACTGTCGAGCAGCCATATGAATATGGTGATTATGGCGATTATGGTCCCACTGATGCCAAGCCATCATCTCCAACATACGGGGACGAATTTGGTCCTGGGGTTCCAGCGGAGACGGACATCAGAGAAAGCAACGTAAGTGATGGAGTAGGAGGGGAGTGATTTGGGGTTGCTGGAATGGGGGACCGTTTAAGGTGGTGTTCAGGAATGTGCAAAGATTGAGAAGCATGTGTTTTTGATGCGGGGGCCTTTTTGATTGTTGTTTCTAATGGTATCGGGTTTTAGCTTGGAGCATTCTGCATGCACATGCACCCAGCACAAATACACCAGCAAGCACAAACACACACCGTGTCTATCTAAGTCTCCCAAAGATAAACAGATGTCGACCCAGCTGTCAGCACAGGCACACCCTCCATAACCTTTGGCATCTGTAACCTTTGCTGTTTATCAAAGACAGGCTCTTTCTTGGTAATCACACCAATGAACTGCTGGGATTGCCCGATGACGAGCCTTTGCAGATGTTTATTCATTAAATCCAAGTAGATCAGTATTCAAAACCAGACAGAAATCTTTGCTGAGCTAGTGTCTATACTGGTTGGATTCCAGCCTCCTTCCTTCTCTCAGGATCCAGATTCTCTTCAGGCAGGAAGTGACATGGTCCCTGTCTGTGTGTTGGCTTGAGATCTGTCTGCTTTGGGTTAATCTGAACCTGCCTTCCACTCTCAGGACCACGCAGTCCTTGAGTTTCTTCAAAAGTTTTTTCTTCAGTCGAACTGTACAATCTAGTGTTTTTTTTTAACATACTGGAGGTGGTTTGGGGAATTCTTCTCATGTGAAGTCATTGTATGGATAGGGTCAGGTATCAACCTCTGTGCACAGTTGGAGTCTTTTTGCAATTCCTGGCTTTAAGGAAGCTTAATAAATAAGAGTCAGACCAAAGTCTAAATTACAGCTTCTTGCAAAAATAAGGATTGGGATGTATTTTTTCAAGCGGCTGAAGAAAAGAGGAAAAAAAAATGCATTTTGACCTACCCAAATTTAACGAAGCAGGCAATACACTAGTCAGCACTCAAAGGAGCTTTTCGTAGCAGTTTTGTTGGTATTTTAAGTAACTTCTATAGAATAGGAGACATCCAACATCTGCTGTTGTTGCATAATTTCCATGTTTGGCTTTCATATCTTTGGAGCTTTTCACTTACATGTGAATGTGTGCCCTGTTACCTTGTAAAAAGCTCACCTGGTCTGTCTTATGTCTGTAGGTGGGTGGAGGTCAAAGTTACCTCGGAGAAAAAGGAGAGAAGGGTGAACCTGCCGTCATTGAACCTGTAAGTGAAGTATTACACTTGGCCAAGTATAACTTCATTTTAATTCTGATACTTTTGTGTCCCAAAGTAAATAGCTAACATTCAAGTGTTGAAAGTCACTCCCACAAAATATAATGGTAAATGTGTGAGAAAAAATGTTCATGTAATATTGTCCAGCCTGTGTTGACTATAAAATGTTAACTTTGCGAAATAGCAAGCCACCAAACTGTTAATCCATTATCGAAGAATGACAGCAGATTTTATATTCATTGTCTACCTAGCGATCGAGCTCATAGCTATCTAGCTAATAGCTATCTAGCTAATAGCTATCTAGCGAACAGATTTCCATAACATGTCTGTTTAGAAAATATATCTTTCATATCTGGTTTACATCCACATATACGTTTGATTCTTTTTCATAGTTTTGTAATTAGATTTAACACATCTTTGGTCACAGAACCAAAACAACCGCTTTCCATGCAAAATGGCAAAGTACATGCCTTCTTTATAGAAGCATCCCCAACAATTTACCACTATAGGCTAAACATTGACTGAAATAGCAACTGCAGTTAACATCTCTCCTCCCCTGCCATCTGTACCACCACAGGCTCCCAACCAAACGTTTGACTACGCACACGCACACTATAGAACAGATAGCTTCAAATAGCCAAAGTCTTGCGAACGCCTTGAGCTTGCAGTTTAAAGTATACTCCTCAAACCCAAAGCACCCTCTGGCTCTAATCTCCCCCCCATTCTCCATTGCCTGTGGGATTTGCAGGCTGCCCTATAATGCTACTGTATCAACTTTTTTCCTTTTTCAGGGGATGCTTATAGAAGGACCCCAAGGATCCCACGGCCAAGCAGTGAGTATCACGTTATCCCGCACTCCCGCCTGCCTTCCACAGATGGAGAACAGCTAAAGAGGGAAAAAATGTCTTTATGGAAAGAGCATCAGCCCTGATCGCCAGTGAAGCTTGAGTTGAGCGAGACAGTCAAAATGTGTATTCGTGCATGAATGTGTGTACACGTGTGTCTTTGTGTGAGTGAGTACAAGAGAGAGAAAGAAGGGGAGGGGGATTTTATTTCTTAGGCTTATTTCTGTCTTTGTTGGCCTCTGCACATGACGTACTGGATAGACTGACTGTGGTGGGAATGCTCGTCGGCAGCAGTTTGGGATATAGTGTGCTTAAGTGAATGTGGTTCTGTGTGTGTGTGTGTGTGTGTGTGTGTCTTAGGGTCTTCCTGGTACCCCAGGATCGCAGGGTCCTCCAGGTCCCCTAGGAGATCACGGTGAGAGGGTGAGTAAAGATTGGCCTTAACTTACAGCTGATTACAGATGTTTCTGAGAAGGTCCACCACCCATTCTCGACATGTCATGAACACTTAAAATTACCTATAAAAAAAATTCTGAAAAAAGAATAAAATCTACTGAAATAACAACTTTAACATTCGCCATCCATCTCATTTATATATATATATCTATATCAATATATAGATATATATATATATATATTCGCCTCTTCATTTGTCTTCTTCTTTATTGGAAAGCTGTGAAGTAAAGTCTCCACGCCAGGGAATAAACAATTGGACATAGTTTACTACTGCAGCAGTAGGGGGGGGGGACATCAGACGCCGTTAATATACAAACAAAGAAAAGGGAGAAACAGCTGTGTCGGTATGACGCAGAGCCTACAAAAGTTTGCTCTGAAATGTGTTGAAGCGTCAGGTTTCCCAGCACCGTGGGATTCCCCTCGTTTATCTGATTGATTGGATGACACAGAATAATTGCCTGTCCCCTCCACAAGGCTGGATATCAGCTTGTTTTTTCTCAAATGTGATTGCCCCACAAGCCTCTTTCATCAATCGTTTTGCAAGTCTCTTCTGTCTTTGGAGGTTAACCCTTTAATTGCTCACCAAAAAAAAAGTAATACCCCAACACGCTTCCTCCAGCAGACAATGCCTGTACAAAAGGCATATTATTCAGAAAAATATTTGTGTTGGTCAAAAAGTCTCTCCCCCTCACTTCATTTCCTCCCATGAGAAACAATCTTGCTGACATGGGAATTAGAAGTGACTCCCTTCTGTAGTCTTGTGGTTTTCCGTTGCGCAGTATCTGCCTGGAATCAACATTTGGTCGGCTAATTCCTGTCATGATCACCTTCTCCCTCCTTTCCACCCAAACCCCACTTTCCCAGCCGTGTGGGAGCAGCTTTAACACTAGCTGCTATGCTTACTATCACAGCAATGGATGGAGAGTATTTACCACCTCAGGGAGAAGGCAGATGGGAACATATGGCATCAATTTGAAAAGTCTGAGATTGCTGCACATGACAAGACTGCTAAATAGATCGTGGTCTCTCGTGAACCATTGGGTACTGCTTATCCTTGATCCTTAAAATGAGTTTTTGTCTTTATTAATTCAAACTCTTGTTTATTTGTCCTGTAATTATTCAGGATGAGCAACTTTTATACAATTATTTTGCTTTTATAAAAGATTGCCATCAAATTTGGAACATACTTTTATGTCCCAAGGAGATGAATCCTGTATACTTTGGTGACCCCCGGACTTTCATTTGGTGCCAAAGAAGACAACTGTCCAAATTGAAATCATCTTGAGCCTCAGCCTCAGCCTACACTTTCCATTTCTAAAATGTTAAGTTGTGTACATGCGATGAGCATTATAGCCGCACAGGGCCATCACTGCTGAATTCTAGCCTTGTTTTAAAGCCTGTTGTCCCCTGCAGAAAATATCCCCAGACCAGCTTAAAAAAATAAACATTCTATTAATGTTCCCATCATTGAATCCCCTGTCTTACTCCTCTCAGTAGGATTAGTGAATTATCCATTTGGATTAAGCAACAACAACGCAGACTGCAGCAAAGTACCTTCCCATTGAAATAGTTGTTGTATAAAGGGGTGTGCTGTGAACAGATTAGTTAATCAGTCTCTGCACTATCACTATTTTTTTCTTACTCTCAATTGGCAAGCACCTCCGGGGGATTATGAATAGCAAAATAATCATCTTATTTAAAAAAAAAATATGACTTGCTTATTACCACAGCTAATTAATTGTTCCTAGCAACGTTATACACTGTAAGTAGACAAAATAAAAGTTGATATTTTAAATGCAATACTCTCAGGATGTGTTTGTTCCAACAATACCTTTAAATAGCATTAAACATTTACAATGAGACACAATATCCTAAAGCTCTCTCCCCCCTCTGGCTCTCCAGGGCCCTCCAGGGCGTTCTGGTATTCCTGGTTCCGACGGTATCCCTGGGCCTCCAGGTACCGTTCTGATGCTTCCGGTAAGTCTTGCGGTTATGGATATGCCCAGTGGGCTTTCTGTCTTATTAGTCTCACATGCTATACTCTCTTCATCTCAGGCACTAGCCCGTGAACACACTTCATTTAGTAAGTTTACCTCATACCATCACCAGTGGGCCAAAGGATTGCAACCATATTTTCTTTGGGTTACAAATCACTTACCTTGTAAATGTCAGCCGGTGCAATGGAGTGGAACCAGTGACTGAGCCTTTAAAGGCTTGGCGACACATGTGTGTGTGTACGTGTGTGTGTGAGTGTGAGCTGCCTGTGCTTGTATGCCAGCATATGTAAGTGTGTGTTTGTGTGTGTGTGTGTGTGTGTTGGGCATGGTGACAGTTTTACATCCTGGTTAAACAACAATAATGTATTTGAATTGAACACACACTCACGCTGGGAGACTATTAGACGGATCTCTTTGTAAATGTTAATTTCAAATTGTTTTTCATTGTGTTTCTTTTGGGCTTTGTCGTTGACAGTTCCGTGCTGGTGGTGAGTCACACAAGGGGCCTGTGGTTTCAGCCCAGGAAGCTCAGGCTCAGGCCATCCTTTCTCAGGCTAGGGTAAGTAAAAGCAGTCAGCATGACCCAGTGCATCCTTCTCAGTTTAGAGGCCTCTACTTCTGGGCCGCAATGTACTCTCATTTTCTGCCATTTAACTTCATTCGATTGAAATACTACGGTCCAAATGGTTTTATTAAACACTTCAGAAACTATAAAACTTAAAGAAACATTTCAAATGGTCCACAAAGTGTCTTAAATATTGAAAGGAAAAGTCACACCCATACTATAAGTTGTCCAAATTCCAAAATGTGAATATGTGTCAGATTAGTAGTAGGCTAAATTCCAAAATGTGAATATGTGTCAGATTAATAGTACATAAGGCCAAACCAGATGTTCACACTCCGTCAGGAGTCCTGGTTAACATAGCACTGCAGACAAGCCGCCTGCATTATGCAGATGTAAGCAAGGCGTGATCTATCGGAGAACACATGGAGATCATTAACTGTTGTACAAACACTGAATATTCACACATTCAAAACACTCTATGCAGTGGGAGGGCTGCCAGAATTGGTGAAACAGTATTTAGGAAAGCACTCCTTTCTATATTTGTCTGTTGTTCAAGAGGTTTTGCCCAAGATGGGAACAAGAGAATTTCAGTCAATTTTAATATGAAAAATTCCTACATTAATCCAACGACTACATTTGTAATTTGAATGTCCATCCCACATTCATTGAGCAAAATAAGAATAATCTCAAAAATAAACAAGAATGTGTGCTTTATGGTCTACATTTTGAGATTTTAGCTCTTAAAAGTATCTCCATCGGGCTAGGACCGGACCAAGTGTCTTTGTAAACGATTGGTCACAGCGCATTGCCACATAACCACAAAGTTCCTGGTTAGATTTCAGCCTCGGGACCTTTGTTGCATGTCATTCACTTCTCTCTGTCTCCATTCCCAGTCATTGTCTCTACGCTCTCAAATTAAGGCAAAAATTCCCCCCAAATACTTTAAAACAATAAGACTAAGAGCAGATGTTCAAAATGCTAATAAACCAACTGCAAAGAGAACCATACAATATGTGGACAAGGCTGCACTTCTAATGCAAAACAAACCTTACTCCTTTTGGTAGAAAATAAAATATTGCTTTTTGATTCATTCAATTAGCATAGACAGGTATGAATGCCAGTGTGTCGTCATTGTTCGTCGAGCCGTGGATTATGAGTTGTTTCTGTCTGATCCACAGCTGGCACAGAGAGGTTCTCCAGGGCCAGCGGGCATGACAGGAAGATCTGGTCCTGTGGTGAGTGTCACCTTTTTAAAAACTGTGAACATGCAAATACATAACACCATTGATCTACTTAAGTTCCATTTGTTTCACAGTTGATGAGTAACACATTAGGTGATACGCTCCGATTCCTGTTGAGGGTTCAGCTCAATACTCATTTCCCAATATGCGCTCCTTTATGCATAAGCACATAGGTATTCACATGCCACCCTCTTCCCTATCTATCTGTCTGAAAGCAGATTTTATTTATTCCAACATCTGATATCTCGCTTGAATTATTAAAATGTTTACTTCTAGCTAATTATTTGTTATATCCACAGGATCATCTATCCAGCATTTCATTCAAACTGACAATAGCCAAATCCTTTTTTTTGTTTTGGTTGTGTTTTCCATGCGACCAGGGCCTTTATGCCTTTCTCCAACGACACATGAATGTAACTCTTTAATACAGGAGGGGTGTTGTTCCCATGCAAAGATGCTCAAGGAAGTCTTCCTGTTTTACATCCACATTCCAAGTTTGAAATCATATGTCATGTTCGTCCAGTGCACCATGGATTAATAGTGTGTGTCGTTGTTATTAATTTTTCATAGGGAGGTCCTGGTTCTTCTGGACTTAAAGGTGACGGTGGCGACTATGGGCCACAGGTGAGATGAGCATCTTTCTGTCAGTACAAGGTCCCTATTGTAATGTTTAAATCCTTGTTTTGTACAGTAAGTTAATTTGTAAACTTTTATTGACATATACAGTTATTGTAACATAAATAATGATTTAAATGTTAAAATTGTATTTAAAACAATCATATGTTTATCACATAGGGTCCCAGAGGTCTTCAGGGTGCAACTGGTCCCTTAGGGAAAGGAGGAAAGAGGGTAAGTTCTTACCAACTGGCATGCTTTTCCTCCTCTAGAGCAACACAGTGTTACAACTGAATGTTCAATTCAATTCAGTTTATTTGTATAGCCCAATTTCTCAAATTACAAATTTGTCTCGGAGTGCTTTACAATCTGTACACACAGACATCCCTGTCCCAAAACCTCACATGTTGAGTTTAAATTCACACATTTCTCATATTTAATGCCATCAAGAGTGGAAGGATCAGTGCTACAGTGCCCAAGGAGAAGAGCCTGTCTATTTTCAAACATGGCCTTTTTTCAAATAAGTCAGCTGCATTCAATAATTGTCTGTGCATGTTGTGTGAATTCCTTAAGCCATGTTTATTTAACTGTAAACGAGTACAACAATATGGAGGCATTTCCCCAGTCTGTTCTTCATAACCATCAAAGATAATTAGATATCCTCTAATGGGATTTCTATGAAGCCTGACATGATGTTTGTGTGTCCTCCAGGGTCGTAATGGAGCTGATGGTGCTCGAGGAATGCCAGGAGAGGGAGGGTCCAAGGTAAAGGTCACACAAGGTCATCCAATAACCCAGTGAGTGTCTGTGGGATGCCTTTGAAAAGCGATTGATAAAGCTAACTGTTTGTTACTGTGCTGTTTCAGGGGGACAGAGGTTTTGACGGACTCCCTGGTCTTCCGGGAGAAAAAGGGCATAGAGTAAGTATGAGGAGAGATTAATTTATGGTATGGTGAATGAACAAAGTCAGTAGACAAACCACATTCAAGGCTTCTATCTGTTTCCAAAAATAAGATCCTGTCGTCTCATATTTCTCGACCCTTTAAAGAAGTCATCATTGATCACAGTCATTGCTGCTCTGCACCCTGTCCTTACGGAGGAATCATGGCTGATTGGTAGCTCCAAGGCCATGCCTTCCCTCCATCTCATGTGCAACCATGTGTTGACAGATATGCATTTTTAACAAGTGGAACTCATTTGGGCTTTTGACCCACTTATGAGAGGTGGGATTAACTCCAAAACCACTTGGTGTGCATTTAACCAGTCCTGCATAGAGGCACTAAAGAGAGAGGACGGAAATCACAGAGGGGTATTTCTAGACAGGCTTTCATGCCTTATCCTATACTGAGTAATTACAGGGTCCAGTCCTTATAGCTCACTATGAATAGTGGAAACCATATAGCTCCATGCCAATTGTGGTGTAGTTTAGATTCTAGGCAGTTTTGTTCCCTTCTTTTTCGTTGCTCTTTTTTCAACATTGCTTCTCTATGTTTTCTGTAAAAATTAGGATATTTTTTTTATTTCTCTCTTAGCTACAGGGATCAAGCTTGTGGACTATCTTGTTACCTCCCGCTCATAGTTGATATTCCTTTTCTCTCCAGGGAGAATACGGTTCCTCAGGTCCTCCAGGATCTCCAGGAGAGGATGGCCCAAGAGTAAGAAGTACATCAATCACCACATAACATACGCTTGTTTATAAAAGTACTCTGCATTCCTTAACACACTCTTTCTCTCTCTATCCAAAGGGTGACGATGGCCAGGTTGGACAGAGAGGTGTTTCTGGGGAGAGTGTAAGTGTACACATTTGGACAGGATAGTTATACTTGACTATAGTTCATCAGGACAGAGATGATAATATGATGAATATAGCGCCTATGCCTTTGCTCCGATAAGTCCCCTCATTCCTTCTTCTACATTCATTTGGGTAATTATTAAAACATACAGCCTCCCCCTCCTCTCGCAACTGTAATGACATTCCTGTCTGCAAGGGCAATTTCGTTTGTAATCTCAACCTCGCCGAGACAGAAAGGCTCCTGATAACAGATCAGCAAATAGAATGAGGAAATGAGTTGTTCTGTCATCATGAGAGACTGACTCATTCTGTCTGGTTCAGTTCAAATGGGCCATTGGTCGAGGTGCATTAGCTACAGATGAAATGGTTTCTTCCTGTCATACTCGAAACATCCCAGTTGTCCTTTTAAAGAAATAGTTGCGACGCCGTTTATCACACACACTCTCAATGTGGTGATAGAGCACAGTAAGTGCAATGATTGTAAGTGCATGACTTAAGAGGTTGTCATAAGAAGCCTTCATATTCACTTCTTGAAATATACATGCAATTATCAGATATGACCGCAAGGAGTCAGTATTTTACACGCGTCACACAATCAAATCAGTTTTAAGGATTTCAGATGACCAGTATAATATGCTAATTGTTATCACCTGCCTATCCCCAAGTGCAACACATAGTTTCAGACAAATTAACATGAATAACTACATGTTTAAGTATTTATGAAAAGTATATATTTTTTCCATGTACAGGGTCCACGAGGATTGCTTGGCCCCAGAGGGTCTCAAGGCCCTGGAGGACAGCGAGTAAGTTCATCTCCTTTGTCACGTAATTATCATACTGCTCATCATTTGTTTTCTAGCTCATTGGAATGTCAACTTTCATTGTAACATGTCCGAACTCTTTAGGGTCTTCATGGACTTGATGGGCAAGGTGGTCCCAAAGGAAACCTGGTGAGAATTATTAATGTTTTACTGATTTCTAATATTTACCTCTCAGAGTTTAAAATCTGATTGGTACACTTCCTACACATATTTGCAAAGACCACCTAAGCAATCGGTATGTCATTTGGTTTGCTTGTGGCCAGTCGCAGGTCAGTGACCTTTTACTCCTGTGTCGGAGGGGTCATTGGTCATCTGCCAATGAGAGATGATGGATTGAGACGAGGGACTAACTTTTTATCGTTGTCAGACCTTTTCAAGGAACCGTAAAGTCTGCTGACGTAACAGGCCATGATGAAGAGCTCAAAAAGGGATGAAACGGAAAAGCTTTTCTCTGCGTGGCTCTCAGTGAGATGGGGACACACCATTGGTCAAAACAGCTGGATAAGCCCACACGTTGTCTGTGGTCACTGAGCTGAACAAATAAGCAGCTGTTAAAGGGACACCTACAACATTGGGAATATGGTGTGCTTTTTAATAATGTTTAAAAAGTTAGTATTGATCTGGATACATTCTAAAAGAAAATCATAGCAGAACACTTGAGAGTCTCCAGAGGAGAAAAGCATCCCAAAGGGTTTATAAACCCCTTTGATGCTCACCCCAGCCCCCAGCGGATGTTTTAAGACATCTTCTATAAGTAAAAAACTCAAATGTTGTTACTCCCTACATCTGAATCTTAGACTAATGTCCTGCAGTGCATGTTGCACTCAAAGCCCTGCTAACAATCTCAGACAGGCCCCCTGAATCCAGCTTTTGTATTAGATGTTTGTAGTAACAGCTGGAGAAGACTGCGTCACAAAGGCTGTGTCTGTTTTTGTATATTTTCGGTTTGTAACACACCAATTCTCAGCAGACAAAGCAAACAACCGACCATTACGGTTTGTTTCATTAGCCTCGATCCATAGCCAGATGGCTCTGTAGCCCCACGTTGTGTATTTAAAGAAAGCTGTTCTTTCAGATTCTGACCAGCCATCCGATTTGAACACTGGTTCTGATAGAAACTAAACATCACTTTGGATAAGGCCGGAAAAAAGGCTGGAGGCAGCGTATCATATTGGTTCTTGCCATTTGCACCTTTTTGTTTCACATTCTTGACATAGATTCGATAGACAATTCAACTAGTATATCTAATCAAGGTCCACCAAAGCTTTCACCTCACCTGGTACCGCAGTTTTGATGTGGGAAAACGACAAAAGTCACATAGCACCCAATGACTTTAGGGTTTTCCCCTCACTACTCTGTCTTTTACTGTATGTATATACATTTTCTGAAATGATTGGCAGTATTGTTTATAGTAGTTATAAAGATTAAAATACATACAATTGAATAGATGGAATGGCAGCACTTGCAGCAAATGGAAATATTAATGGTTTCCTCTCTTTTGCTTGTAATGCACAGGGTCCACACGGAGAGCCAGGGTCTCCAGGGCAACAGGGTATGACTGGTCCACATGTAAGTTTCCTTCCTCTCTGTATCTTTTTTTTCCAAACGGGTCTGATCCCTTCATCTCTCCTGTGCTTTACTCGATCGCTCCTCTATTGTTCAGTTTCTTAATTCCTGTTTTCTTCATCTGCCTTCTTCCCTCGCGGTAATGCTCTTGTCATGCTCCATCCTCACTGTCCATTGTGCAACGGGGAGTGCTCTGAACTCAGATGATCACTTGCAACCCTGTGTTGTTCATCAAACGTTCTAGGACATTACTTTTCGGTCTACTTCCCTTCTTCTTCTTTCTCTTTTTCTTTCATTCCTCAAGTTGCATTCCCCAAAACTGACAGGAAACGTCAGTTTAACCTCGCATTGTTTTTATGCAGCCACGAAGAAGATAAACATCCAGTCTGTCCTGCTAAGCTCACTTTAGACAACATATTGTATTAATTTGATACACTTAACCCCATTACATTGTTTGGTTGGTAGTAGAGTAAAAACATTTTCCATTTTGCAGTCATCTTTAATACAAAACAGTGCATCCAATATATTGTAGCCAGCACCAAATGTCCAGTGCCAGGTAAGATTTTCAGTCCTGCTGACACTCACAGCCTGGACAGGAGGACGTCACTCCTCTGGAAAGTATTAGCAGGGACCTATCCTGATGCTAGACAGGTTGAATAAATAACTTCATTTTAGTAAAAACCTGGCTAGAAGCAGATTCAAGCTTTTCAGGGAAAGCATTGACCTTTAGAAATATAACACGGCTCACTTATTTCAACTGCTAATAACTATACTTCTTTTTTTTTACCACAATATATTTTCATTTCCAGCTCTTCAATATGTGTAAACCAGATCGTTTTTTTGACTTTTCTAATAAAAGCGCTATCTCGATTGTCTTTCAGGGTCTTGTTGGTCCTCAAGGTCCGATCGGGCCTCCTGGTGAAAAGGTGAGAACACAGGGAACCCGGCCCGCCTTCCAGTCCTCCCACACATTACCCCCGATAAGTGAATGTTTCAGTCGTGGCCTCATAAGTGATTCTGCAGATCCACGACTGTGTCTGGGCGATAAGCCTTTGATGACTTCTCTGAATGCTATACACACCAGGATGGACACACACAATATGCATAAAACCATAGGACTCATGCATAAGCACTTAGTAACTCAAAATATGTTTATTATTTTTGGTTTTGTATATATAATGTGATTTCAAGCAGCATTATGAAGCCAGTCTTTATAATAGTCAGAGATGGTGAGCTGTGCACTCATCCATCTTCTAACTTCCTATTTATTGCTCTCTCTGATAGGGACCTCAAGGGAAACTAGGTCTGGGCGGCCTGACTGGTTCTGATGGCCCTCCTGTAAGAACCACAACGGACTCTTATTTCATGTTTACATCATTCAGTCAGAATACCAACTGACAAAGTGATCAACTCTTGATAAACTACATCTCTTGGACTTCTTGTGTAGGGTCACCCAGGAAAAGAAGGTCCTGGTGGCGAGAAAGGAACAGCTGTAAGTATAACGTAGTCGAGCTGTTAAACTGTATTTTATGGGGAAAGTACGTAATTACAGTTGTTCTCAAGGATTCATCAAATGTGTCCAAGATAAGATAAGCACTCTGAGACAAATTTGTAATTTGTGAAAATTGGCTATACAAATAAACTGAATTGAATTGAATAATGCTTTATTAGTCCCGCAGCGGGCGCATTTAAAATGTAGCATTTGTTTAGCAACCATAGTGTTCCAGTAAAGGGAGGTTGAATATAACCATACAATTCAGATTATATCTGGTAACATGCCTGAGAAATACAATACAATAAAAATGCCTTTTCTTACTTCTATGGGATTGGCTGATCTTGTGTGTTTCTGTGATTGTCTTGTTTTATGTGGTAAACACCAAAGAAAAAGTAACGCTGAAATGTATTTCATGACTTGTACAGAGTCAGTGTTGTTAAAGAATGATAAACAAAATGTGTGGTGATCATAAAGTTATCCTAACAATGGATATATGAGAAAACACAATAAAATCATGACATTATTTCAATTCGGCTGCATTGAAGTTTCCATTTCTACAGAGGAAGACGGATTTGAGGTGTTCATAATATGTACTTATACAAGTATGGATTTCATTCTTCAGTAATCCATCTGGTAGTTTATCTAACCTTCCCTCTAATTTTTAATAAGAGATGCCCATGCAGGATTACACCAGAACAATATGATAGAGATAACTCATTTTAGTTTTTTTAAATTGACTAAGGCTAGATTAAAGTAACTATTCTTATTTGTATTCTTGATGGTTCATTGTTGAATAAAAACAATGGGAAATTGTTGAAAACCAATGGAATATCTCTAGTTTGATGCATACTAATGCAATGTTACATCACCACTCACAAAACACTCTTTGCTATCTTTTAGGGTTTTAATGGTCCTCTGGGGTCCATCGGCTACCCTGGGCCTCGCGGTGTGAAAGTAAGCGCTCTCACTTATCCAATACCACCCTGCCATAATATTTTATAATAACAATTTCCATTTTCCCTGAATTGTATCCTGACTCTATTGTCCTCCCTCCCCAGGGTTCTGAGGGAATTCGAGGCCTTAAAGGTGGCAAAGGAGAAAAGGTAAACACCCCTCCGCTGTTGTCTCCATCCTCAGCGTGATTGACAGATGTCACAAATGGACCCATAGTTGCAATTCACTCTTTTTGGTTCTTTAAATAAGACTTCTTTGCAATACAGCAACTGTAAAAGAGACTATCAATGGCCCATCAAGATGGCAGTTAAGTCCTCATGCCAGTGAGCTGAAATGGAGTGTGCAACATTAAACTAGAACAAGGCTATTTGTAGGGCAGTTTCAGTGGAGACGGATCTGTTGCCATTGTTTTCTTGGGTTGCTGCGGTTGAACATAGTTTGTTCCTACCTCAGTGTATTTGGATGTATGTTCCACTCTATTGTTCAGAACTTAAGAGATAAACTACACTGGAAATGTTGTAAAAAGCTCTTCTACTCCTAAATGCGTCTACTACTTATGTCTTAAATTAAATCAATTAGACAAGGATTCTACCTATAATAAGTCACACACAGGGTCATATGCTGTTAATGTTTTATTACGATATCTTTTATAATCTGAGTGTTTTCGTGTTTGAAAATATCTCTGGAAAATTGTTATCAGTAACACAGCTGTCGTGATGATTGCAGAGACGTGGAATAAATGGGAAACTGCATTCTGAATTCTAACCAGCAGATGTCAGTAGAGTAACAGAGAAAGTGAGACCGTGGCTTTTGTGAATGCCGTATTTAAGTGACCACTAGGTGTCAGTATTAAACTATCCTTTGGCATCTTTATACTTTTACCAATAATACTATAACTCTGCCATGATACACTCACTATAATTTCAACAGTTATAAATCACAAATCTTTAGTATTTTTTTCTATTTCAAGTATCTTCTGTGTGAACTATCTAACTGGACTGTATCAGTTTAGCCTAAATAATACTCTCATCTCTGATCCACTGTTTATCTCCTTCATCTTCAGGGAGAGGACGGGTTCCCTGGCTTCAAAGGCGACATGGGTCTCAAGGGTGACAAGGTGAATCATCATCCCTGAAGAGAATACTGATGTTTGCAGCTGCAGAGAGTGATAGGGTTTGTAATGAAATTAACACTTTTTGTGTTTGCATCAAGGGTGAGAATGGTGTATTCGGACCCAGAGGAGAGGACGGCCCCGAGGGGCCCAAGGGCAAGTCGGGACCGGGCGGAGGATCTGGGCCTTTGGGATCAGCTGGAGAGAAGGTAAATAATCAATACCTGCAACAACTTAATGATAAAGATGTGGATTTATTTTTATTGTAAGTTCAAGTTTAATTGCTGAGGATAATTACCCACAAGTTAAATTAAAATGCTTTACAGAGTGATACAAAGTTACACATGCATGCATCCTCAGACCTAGGAATAAAAAGTCTCTTTCAGAATCAGAGCTGATCGGAGTCAGAATCCAGAAATCAAGCTTGCTGTGACATTTACAGCGGCTTCATACCGACTTATTTAACGAGCTGGAAAGAAAGCAGTTCAAAGAGAGTGGTTTAGTTTAGTTTTGTCGCAGTCCTGATCATATTGAAGTTTTCTCCTCCTGCCTTCAGCTCGACAACAGTCCCATTTAATTGGCTTATGTTGCCAACATTTCCCATGGAGCTTTGTTCTGTCTGTATTTTGTTTCCTGGTGCTGCAGTATTTGCACAATTAGAAGATACATAACAGTTTATAAATGCCTTAGAGTTCTCATCAATTAATTGTGTTCTAATACAATGGGCTTTATGATCTAAATGGCATCATTAAAAAAACAGTAATAATCTCAGACAGGAGTAATTGTGATTTAAGCAACCAGATATGATATGCTTGAAAATAATTAGAAATGATGAAAAGAAGAAAAAAAGAGAACTGTGTCTATAAACTTCATTAGTACATTTTCCAGTCATCCTACTTATCTTTAAATCACCATTTGCCACACAGATGAGCGTCTTTGCAATGATACTTACATATCAATTATGAAATAACTAATTTTTTTTAAATTAATGCAACGGTGCGGTAAAAGTAGGAATAAGCAGAATCAGAGTCGTATTAGATTCATAATACAAAATACAATGAAAATACTTGACCTTAGTTTAAAAGCACATGGGATAGTTACATCATATTATGTGGACCTCTTATAGGAACCAAGGAAAATTCCCATTTGGGTGAAAAGAACAAAAACCTCTGACCTGATGATGTCGTGTTAATAAACATGCTATTTTTATATTTCCCACGCTAAAAGTAAAACGTTATGGGTATAAGTTTGTTTTTTTTGCACAATGCTTCTGTGAACTCTACTGCAGTCTCTCAATAATGTATCTAGTGACACAATTAATCATCTTTGTTTTCTTCACTCCTTCTTAGGGAAAACTTGGAGTCCCCGGATTGCCTGGGTACCCTGGTCGACAAGGCTCCAAGGTGTGTGATGAAATTAATAATGCACTTTAAAATGCAGAGGTGCATACCTCCACCCCACTGGGAGGTCAGGGCCGGCTGAAGTGTTTGGTGTCTTAGTCAAGGGCATGTCAACAGAGGAGAAGTTTGCCAACTTTGTAAAGTGAACAGTTGAAAAAGGAAAAAAGGAAAATAAAGGATTAAAAAGCAAGAGTGCATAGATCAACTAAAAGAACATAAAATGCATTCGATCAGTTGAATATAATAATCTGAGACCTGCCGGGTTTTAAATCTAGATTTGAAGCTGAGGACAGTTAGTGCACCTTCAATACAAACAGGAAGTTGCTTCCCGAGATGAGCAGCATGGCAGCAAGAAGCTACTTGACCATGTTTAATTCTGACAGTAGCTCTTCCTAACAGATTACTCTCCAGTGATCTGAGAGGTTAAGTAGGAGTGGTCTGCTGCAACACCCTGCTTCAGTTCTGTGACTTCAGGACTCGCATATTGGACTAATGGTCCTCTTCTCTCGGTGTGTGAAAGAAATCCTGCTGCTGCATTTTGTGAAAGCTGAAAAATGTTGATGGTCATTTTAGTATGCCCTGTGAAAAAAACATTTATCAGTACCAAGCTGTCGCCGCTGACAGCAGCCGAGAGGAACCTGTGTGCAGCTATTATGCTTGTGTGGACACATCCTGTGTGTGTGAGTGTGTGTGTGTGTGTGTGTGTGTGTGTGTGCACATATGTGAACGTTTACTGTGTATTGATTCACCCTTCGACTGCATCCCCTTCTACGATGTCTGTCTGATCAGCATCCACTCATATCTAAACTTGTTGTCATGCGCCTTTCTAAAGACTTGCTGACTCACCTTGACTCACACAAACACAAACCCGAGCAGACACTGACTTTACTCTCGCCACGACTCTTAGAGGAAGCCTAAGTGGCATAGTCACCTGCCGGAGTCATCAGCCGTCCTCCCTCTTTAAACTCTTCCAGGCATCGTCCAACAGTCTGGCTGACCACTGTGCCACCGCTCCACTATCAGGATGTGCTGCTGCAGCTGCTTCCTCTGACAGCTTGGCACTAATATGATGGGTCAGTTACACCGACTCTCGCTGCATCCTGTCTGGAAATGTCAGCGAGATCGGCACCGAGCGTGGCACACTAATTAAAAAGAGACCTGGAAAAATTTGTGGGAGAGCCACTGAGAGAAGTCCAATAAACAATATTCTCTCCAGAAAAACAATTGTATTTCTTTTCATAATGGCAAAATACCAAGGATATTCCTTTGTTTGTATTCATACATGGTTTTAAACATAGTCTGCCAACAAAAGGTTCCCAGTGGAGTCTGGGATCAACTGTTTTCTTTTTAGACTTTAATGCTTCAAAAAAAAGTTTATGAAGCGACAATAAAAGCATCCTGTGATTCGCATGGTATAAACAATGCCATTGTTTTCTCTCTTTGTTATTCTTCTAGAGAAGCCTTGAAGATTGTGAGAGCCACCGTAAAAGAAATCTGTCTTACATAACTTCAAATGAGGATGCTTTTATAATTACATCCTCTATCATTTCATAGATGCTTTACTTAATATTTGAAAGTAAATTTTACAATGACAATAAAAAAGTACTTCCTGGAACGCTGTCCTGAAAGCGATTGATTCAAGATCAAGTGCTTATTCGCTCATTTGAGAAAGAAAATAAAAACTCCCACGTTCCCAATACCCAGTATCGTCCGTGTTACACAAAAGTCACATCGTCCTCAGGAGTAAGTTCAGGGTCACAGTCTGGGTCTGTTTGCTTTATCCCTCTCGATCAGCCTGTGCATGAATCCCTCCGCTGGTTTGGGCTGCTGCACTCCATCACTCTCTGTTAACAGCTTTCCCCCTCTGTTAATTCTGGATGCCGTTTGCAATAGCTTCAGTGGAGTCTTATCTCTGTGGCGCAAGTCAGGCTTGTCCAGCACCAGCTCTCCTTTCAGTTTACCATAACTGCACCTTTGTGAAAAACAAATTAAGCAGCAGAGATCTCCCTTCTTGCTGTCTCCACACTATTGGGCTGCTTACCTCTTGCAATTCTGCCCACGCTGCCTTTGCATAGTGCCCTTGCTTATACTGAAAAATATTATGCCTCATATACATATGCATGTGAACAGTAATAAGCACTATAGGTGTGAATTGCATCAACGTACGTTTTAAACTAAAAAAATCAGGCAGGCGTGTGACCTTGTAGTGCTGCTGAAACAGAATAGTATTTCTTTTGAACCTAAATTGGTTGAATACATACTTTTGGTAAGCTGCTTGGTACTCCTTTTATTCATCCCACAGTGATTGCCCTCCCAGTATTTGTTTGACTGGAACCATCGCTGCTATCCGAGGTCACAGCCCGCAAAAGTCCAATAGATAAATTGCTGATGGTTATCAGGGGGGGGATCTGCTGTTTCCCATTCCTTTGTCTTTATTTGCTCCCACGCCTTTTTGTATCTTCATATTCTGCTTTGCTAACAACCTAACAGCACAGAAAGTGTCAAAAGTGGCGAGCAGAGACTTTTCTCTTTGGGTTCCTCTGAAGTATTAGAAGAAGGTCTTCTATGGGGAACTCACAACCTATAAACCGTGGTGTTATGATAGAAATCTGCTGAACTGTGTTAATTATCTTAGTCAGTAAAGCATGAAGGAATAGTGCTACTTACTGTCACATTTGTACTGATACCATGCTATCCCTTATTCTATACCCTACAACTATGTAATGTATTCCCCCCCTCTGTCTCTTCTTTCTTTCCTTTTTCTGTACTTGTCTTGCAGGGCTCCAACGGATTCAACGGATTCCCCGGGGCAAATGGCGAGAAAGGAGCAAGGGTGAGCCACAGAATCCATCATCCTCTCTCCTATGTATACTTTTTTCTGTGTAGATAAGCAAAATGTAACTATAATGTTACTGGATTGTGTCTGACTAAGAAAGGCAAACAATCTAATTAGGTTTCAACTTAAAACCTACTTAGTGTCATTCATCTGCACTGCAATAGAACTTGTTTGCATCTATTGTACCATAATTACACACAATCAATATCATGTCTAGTCATTTTTTATTTATATAACTGAAAACTGAATCGCAAATGTGTCTCAAGGGTGATATAACTCTGTACAGCAGACAGCACCCTCTATCCTTGTTGCATGTACACTAAAATATGAAGTCAGCTAATTATTCTAACATGTCTGTTTGGATGTAGAAAATGTATTTCACTGTTTTAATTACCCAACTATATAACGACAACAAAACCAAAATATGTCTCCACCTGAACATGTGACTCCTGAACATTTTATTCTATAGTCACTGGCAGAATTATCCTGCTAACAGCTCGTTTAGGAGATTTTAGGAATTTGACTACAGGCTCCTTCCTATTCAGATTATTAGTGAGGTCATTGAAAGATATTAGGCGATAAAGCCAGACTTTCCAGTTTGTCGTGAAGCACACAATTGCCTAAATGATCATTATAAAGCATTAAGAGTTCCCTTGATTGGGACATATGAGCCACCCTGAGAGAACAGGGGTGTCCACATACTTTTGGCCTGGCGTGATCAGGATTTAGCACTCGGAGGACTGGCTCCTGTTTTCAGATCTGTAAGCGTAGAGTGGTTGAAAAGCGTCACAGATGAAGGGCGATGTAATGGCGATTTGCAGAATGGTGGGAAGGGTTATTATAGAAGAGACAAGCTCGTCTCTGCTCTCAGAGAGACATTGAGACGCAGACACCGACGGCCCCGCCGTGCTAAAACTGACAGGTAGTTCAAGTTGTCAGGAGCCGCTGGGATAACCACTTACCTCGGCAATTTGATTATTTATTTTACTCCAAAGATGCTCAGATGTTTCTATTTCATCCCTCACTCCCATCGCCTCATTATTTGTATCTGTCTGATATTTGAGATGCTTTCGATAGATACGAAAAGAGTGAGATCAAAAAGCACTTATATTATTTTGTCTTTAATAAAAGCTCTTGTTTTTCATTCTCAGGGACTTGCCGGCAAAGCAGGCCCTCGCGGGCAACGTGGTCCAACGGTAGGCAATTCATTTGTCTGCCATGGCAGCTCGAGCCGTGCACATAAATGATGTATTGTGTTTAAATGAAAATACCTTCCCTTAGTGTCGTTGTGTCTGGGCTTTATGTTGCTGTCTTTTAAAGGGAATTGTAGAGAGTAGCAGGGAATTTATGCAATTTATACAATTACTTTATGTGTTTTGGTATTTTAGTAAATACTGAAAATGACTTTTTCCCCCCTATGATGACCTTATTGTTTGTATGTAGGGTCCACGTGGTGGCCGTGGTGCTAGAGGACCAACAGGAAAGCCAGGTGCAAAGGTGAGAGCCAAGACTATTTTATAATCCATAATGGTGGGCCCAGTTATAATAAATGTGACTGCATGTTTCAAACTACATAGAAAAAAGTACAATAAAGTAAACACCATGAACAAATGCAGAATATACAGTGGGTACGGAAAGTATTCAGACCCCTTTAAAATGTTCACTCTTTGTTTCATTGCAGCCATTTGCTAAAATCCAAAAAGTTCATTTTATTTCTCATTAATGTTCACTCAGCACCCCATCTTGACAGAAAAAAACAGAAATGTAGACATTTTTGTAAATTTCTTAAAAAAGAAAAACTGAAATATCACATGGTCATAAGTATTCAGACCCTTAGCCTCACAACTGCACGCAGCAGGATTCACAAATAGATTCCAATGCACACATAAATGTGCATGAGCATACAGACTTGCTATGCAACCTCAGTGTCAATACTTTACACAATGTTATTCCCCACAATTCATTCTTTGACAACGTTTCTTTTTGCCTTTTCTTTCTCCTCAGGGCACCTCCGGCAACGATGGACCAGGGGGTCCACCGGGGGAGAGGGTCAGTACCACATCTAGTTTTGACCAGTGCCTGAAGTTATGTGCACTTGAGTTAGATAAAAACAAAAGTCCAGCAGGCTCTTCATGCTTGAATCTTAACTCAAAATGAAAGAATTAAAGTTGAGAAAAATTATAAATGTATGCTTGATTCCCTGAAGAGACTCAATTCTGTGTACTTCACTCTACATCAAACAATGGCATACTATTATAACATCAACAGAGATCGAATTAAGTATGAAGAACCATTTATGTTGTGTTGTGTGTGTTATCCATTCTTCTCTCTACTCACTCCATTCACTTTCTTTTCATCTCAGGGACCTCAAGGACCACAGGGACCCGTCGGTTTCCCCGGACCTAAGGGACCCAATGTAAGTCGCTGCCGCAAGTCCATGTTGACACTTTTCATATTAACTTTTAAAATAGTTAATACCCTCTTACGACCTGCTGTCTTCATATTTTCAATCGACCTGTTCACCCCCAGGGTCCAGCAGGAAAAGATGGGCTGCCCGGTCACCCTGGACAGAGAGGAGAGACGGTGAGTGGCTCGTCTTCTCCCATGAATGCTTTGTGCTCTGCCGTTTGACCCTGACCATCGTGCATCAGCGCCCACTCGCTCCCAACTTGCTCTTTCACTCTCAGATAGGTTGTACAAAGAAATATATAGCAAGTCAGAAGATAACTGAGTCGGCATACACATTGTGCTCTTTGCACACCAGTATTATAAGTTGTGCGAGACAGCTGAGCTCGTTTCAGAACATCTTAACGACAGTTAACGGTCAATTCTTTCAACAAAGAGTATTTGATCACTGGTCACGACACCATCGGTGCCTTTGGTGATATCCTCTCACTTTATTTACAGTTATATACTATCTAATTAGTTTTAGGAGCATTAGAAGTAAATATAGTATGTTTATTATGCAACACGGTCTTTCATTATTTGACCTAAACTTACTGCATTCTAAGAGCAAGCAATTCCCATAAAGTGCTGTACATGTGCTTTATTATAATGACAGTTAAGTTTGAGAGATTTGAAGTAAACTAAGCTAAGTGATGTACACTTGTTGACTGCAAAGTTTTCCACCCAAAGAAAACACCGAAAGTATATTTAATATTACTCATCCCTAAAATAAGTGTTAGTCATTAGGGTTTTGTTTATGTGATTTTCTTTACGCTAGTTCAGTGATGAACTTTACTTTTGTATTTATAGCCTTTAATGCCATACATTTCAGAGGGAAATATTGTTCTTTTTACTCAACTACAATTTTTTGACAGCTTAAGTCTTTAATAGTTATTTTGTAAAATCATGCTTTGCTATAGATTAATATTTTCAAATTAACTCCGCTTGACCTGATGATATGCTGCTTATACATGGATTCATCAGTAATTATACATAATATAGAGTACATACCCTAGTTGCACTAGGATGAGTAATGGAGTATTTCTGTATTGTAGTATTGTTGCTAATACTTAAAAGAAATGAATACTTCTTCCACCACTGCAAGTATAATATCAGAAACATGGGAAACAGCTTTTTGAATGTGAAAGACATTCTTACAGTTTGATTATGAGACCAAATTAGATATTTAGTTCACAGCATACATTGAGAACAATGCGGATTGCTGAGCAGAGCAAACATGATTGCAATGTTTTCCAAGAAGTGATCCGAATGAGTTTATTTGTGACCAACAAAAGGTACATACATCTTTACCAATAGTCTGGAAACGTTCACTGTCACATAGAGCTGGTTTTCCGAAAAAAGCCGACCGTGCATAATGTATAACCTGCATATGGTGCATAATGTATGACCTGCATATGGTGCATAATGTATGACCTGCATATGGACCGCTGACGTTGTCTCTGTTTTCTCCTTCAGGGCTTCCAAGGAAAGACCGGACCTCCAGGACCTGGAGGGGTGGTTGGACCACAGGTAGATATATACAGCACAGTTCCACCGCCTCACTTATTATTTTGCTTGTTGTTGGAGGATTATGAAAAAACAAAATGTTTTGACAGGGCCCAACCGGAGAGACGGGACCCAGCGGGGAGCGAGGACATCCAGGCTCTCCGGGTCCACCCGGTGAGCAAGGTCTACCTGGAGCTGCTGGGAAAGAGGGTGGAAAGGTAAATGAATGATGGCAAGGTGCACCCGTCATAAGTAGTTTGTATTGTGCCAAGTGTTTTATGGGAGAGGGCCGCTGTGGACATTAATTCCTGGCTTCTTTATTGTTGTCTTTGGAGGTTATTTATTACGTAGTTATTTTGTACTCTTTATTCCTACACATTGCATTTTAATATAACTGCTTTATCCTAATATTAGTTATAGGAAACCAATCCACTTTAAGTTTGGGCCAGATCTGTGCAAATTATCTTGTCGCTGAATGTTCTAAAGGGATCGAGAGAAGTTTGTTTCTTGAGATTCTCATTTTGGTTAGAATATTTTATCAGAATAGGAACTTGTTTTCACAAAAGTGTATTATTTTTGTTATAAGTTGATGGGTTCAAAATATTAACAATTCAAATGTAATGGTTGTTTGTTAAAAAATGGCACATCTTTTCTTCATCCTTCACTGCTTAATGACGTTGTTGTTCCCACATAATAATGTATAATTTCAACTTCTATCAAACGGATCAATCACTGTAGTTGTTTTTCTAAGCATTTCCTCTTCCACTCTCACAGATTCAGCGTCATTATTTTCACCGAAAGCAATTTTGTTAAATGATGACCTAAAAAGTATATCAGATGTCAGTAACGTGGGTGCTATATGTTCTCCTTCTGCAGGGTGACCCAGGTTCTCAAGGTCCTCGTGGCAAGGCAGGACCTGCTGGCTTGAGGGGCTTCCAAGGGACTAGAGGTCTTGCAGGAGCCATGGTAACAAACAGACGCAGCATTAACACACGTGTACAAACATACACACGTGCGTCATCCCATTTGCAGCGCACACACCCGGATGAATCTAGCTCCAAACCCCAATTACCAGGCTAACTACCTGCTGTTAAACCAAATGTCAAGCTTGGCAGTAGACCTGATGCAAATGTGCAGAACTGGCTCATATAAGAGAGGATTGAGCCGGACATATCGACCCATTTCATCATCGACAACCTCAGCAAGGTTGAAGTAGGTTGTACTCGCTTGTAAATGCGGCTACAGCAAAACACTTTAACCGGTGAAATGTCTGCGATTTGCTGTTGTCTGTGCACTTCACAGGCATTTATTTCCACATATAGAGCTGGATTAGTTGCAGATCCTTTTCTTTAAGGAATTCTTGTCTTGTGTTCGATCGACGAGTGAGTCAAAGCCCCCTCTGACTCTGGTTCACGCCCACGACTTTTTGCGTATACCACATGGACCCTATAGCCTGCTGAGAAACCTCGAATCAATTCCCAAAAGAAGTGGGTCTGGGTGAGAGAGAGTTCAAGGTGAGGTGGATGGCTGTTAGAGGCTGACGGAGGATCCGCTTCAGGGACTGAGGCTGAAGCTCATTTCAAGACTGGACATCAAGAGAGTCAACGACAACAGAGCCCAGACTTATTACCACCGTTATGTTTGTGCCACGTGAGCGGAGGGATGGCTTTCTCTTCTCCACACACACACACACACACACACACACACACACACACACACACACACACACAAAGTCTACACGAGCAAATAGAGCCTCCCACTCTTTCTTACATTTCAGACACACACAGGCGTAATGATACATAAACGTGTAGACCTTTTGTATGAGCAAGAACGTTTAAAGTGAATCCATTTCTGTTTGCTGAGAGGATGGAGACACCAACACAAACAATGTGCAAGCACACACACAAGTGTGTACTTCTCCACAAAAGAAGAAAACAGATTAATACATCACATGCACACACGTATAAACACACTCTTCACCCCATCACTCACTCTTGAGGAAAGGCAAAGTGGTAATATATGAGCCGATAAATAACTTGTGTGTGTGGCAAAGAAAGATCCTTCCAGTCTTCTAATGCACCGGGCTGCAATGTGGGACCCGGGAGGTAGAGACTGAGAGCCTGCTTGGCAGCGTCTGCTCCCCCTTGGCTCTGTCAGAGCCTGTGAATTAGTTATTATAATGAAAGTCTTTACTGCCTCGGGTGAATCGTGTTTTCCATATGCAATCTCAGCCTCATTGTGCTATTAGTCAGCAGCACAGGTATTGCCATTCAAGGCTTGGGATACCGAGGAGATGACAGGCGTCCAGAGATAGATGGACTGTACTTCAACTTGTGGCCCACCACAAGCTTCAGAACTTTGTCTTCCCTTTTTTTATTTCCTTTGAAGCTTGTTTTTGCATTCATAAGCTAATAGATATCATAATTTATGAGTTAATAGTCTTTTTTTTCCGTCTTCTGCTGTGTGAGCTTGTCATTAGGATTTTGGTGTCACAAAATTATTGAAATTCTATTATTATTTTCTTTATTTTGGTGAATCAGAATAAATCCAACGACTGAAGTCAAACCAAAAACTCAACCAGCTGCTTAAGAGCTCGATTCTCCCAATATTGGCAGAACTGACAATTTCATGAGCTGCTGCCTCAGAGGACTGGGAGCTGATCCCTGAACAGGGATGTGTGTGTGCAAATGCACATGGTCTATTTGCCCTTTGCTTTTAGGTACATACATTCTGGAAGGCATGCTGTTACTTTAGAGACAAAACAAGAAACTTTTATCAACTTTGATTTTATATTTTGGTAATGATTACAACATCACTAATATTCAAAAAGAGCTCCTATAATTACTGTTACTACAAAATATTTCCTCCCTTTTTGTTTCTGAATATGACACAAATTGATAGTTCCTTTCTGGATTTATGCCCTCCACACACATATCTACACATATCTTCACGTGTGTGCACACACACACACACACACTCACATTGATATGTAAAGGCTCATTTGACAGCTGTGATCACTGCTCTATGAATGGCATTTATCTAACCCTCTCCTGTCCTCTGCTTTCAGGGTCCAGCTGGCTTAAAGGGAGGAGAAGGGCCTCAGGGTCCCTCCGGCCCCTCCGTAAGTACCCCGTCACTATGGTTACATCATCTCTCCTGCTACAGAGATTACAGTGAAAAGTGTCTTGAGCTGTTGGAGAATGGAGTATCACACGCTGTGCACAGCTTCGCTCTCCACGCATTCAGCACGCGCTCCGTAAACTGCAGCGTTGAGGGTGGTAGACGAGGGCAGGGTGGTCTGAATGCAATCAAAACCACAATCGTTAAAATCATGTTGTTTATCATTGATATTCAATAGGATATTAAATGTGCAATGTTCTTTTTTAAATAGTTTGTTTTGTTTAGTATAGTTTTAGATGTTTATTGTGCTTTACTGATTTAATGCACAGGAGAAAATAAACTGTTTAAATGAAAGGGCTATACATGTGTACCCTATGGTTTGATCAAAACAATGTGCTGATACATGTCTAGTGTTTAAGTTATTCTTATTGCTATGAAATGAATAAGAGTTATCAACATCACCTTGAAGCATGGCCTAATCAATGCTCACGACAGCAGTTTCATACGAGTCATTTGATTGGTCTAAGATGTGTTCCTCTCAAATTGAGCTGTTACGGAGAAAGTGTCTTGTTCATTAGTTTTCATATGACCACTACAGAGAAACCTTTCACACAGTTATGATCGCACTCAATACAATTAGGGTGTACTTGTGTTGCCTCATCACGTAAGTACCCTTAATCAGAGGAAGAGACCTCCTCTAAGATGCTGGAGCTGCATTCATAAGCTGCGCTGTTGCTGTTTCATAGTAACAGGACTTAAGACTGTGCAAAGGAGCAGGAGTCACACTGCAGCCCATAAATACGGAGGGTACTCTTGTTCCTGCCTTTGCCTCTGAGCAGTTAGTGATGTATGTAATGAAAAGCCTCCTGAGCTCCGCTGGTGAATCTGAACAGCAAGGTGACGGACAGGCCGCTCTGAACTGTCTGACACTTTGTTCAAGCGTTAAACGCATGTTCCCGATAATTGCCCCTGCCCACCAGCGACAGAGCACAGCCAGATTAGACGACAGCGGATATGCACAGCGCGGATGAAAGGCTGATGAAAGTGAAGAAGATGAGCGTTCTCTGAATGAGCGAAACCATTCCCACTGCGAAATTAGACAGTGTTCTCAAAATTGGCTTGAAAGTGAGCCGTTGGATGAAAACATGTTGATGCACTGTTTTGAGAGTGTTTGATGAGAAAAAGATCTTTGAAAAAAACAAGGCCGTTGTGCAATGCCCACGCACACAAGAGATCTGATATTTACCTCCATCGATATCCTGCCAGAGATTGAGCTGTGGTTGTGCTGTGGGGAGGTCTGTGAGTGCTGTGTGTTGCTATTCCATAGTCCTTTCACAGCGGTGTGTGTGTCTGTGTGTGTGTGTGTGTGAAAGAGACACACCAAGATAATGCATGGAAAAAAAGAAACGAAAGCCTGAATACAAAAAGTGTTTCTGTTTGAGTTTTGATTTCAAGCCAGATAATTACATGTGTGGGAGAAAAACATGGCTTGAATGAGGAGAAGAAAGAGGGAATGCTAAGTTGTGAGTCAAAGAAATGTGTGTGAGCGACTGTATGTGTGTGTCCTGGCGGGCAGGTTGGCAGGCTGGGTATGACAGTTTTGCTGCTGTGTGTGTGTGTGTGTCTGTCAAGAAATGGGCCAGGCATATGAGTGCCAGGTGGCAGCAGCTAAATCACTGAATGTGTGTGTGTGTGTGTGTGTGTGTGTGTGTGTGTGTGTGCACATCGGGGTGCATCGAGGTGAATTGGGGTGAATCGTTGGCTTGAACACATGCAAGTTTTATTTGAAAACAGCGAAAAACCTAAGATGGAGAATGCCATAATAAACGACTGATCAAAGATGTAGTCGCAGTTTTTGTGATTTGTGTTACCTAGACTTTGATGAGCACCCACCTGCACAGTGAAAGGTAGAGTAATAACACACACAGATATGGGAAATAATTGAAAGACCTTCCACAAGGTCTTGGTAGAGGAGAGCAGCTGAATCCTTTTATTCAGATATGATTTAGTTCTGAAGCCTTGAGGTTTACCATAGGGTCAATATACTTGTATTCAAATTCTCTTTGGATTGATTGTTACTGGAAATTGTTACATTGTATAAAATATAATGTGTGCCCATTGCAAAAGAATCACATTTATTGTACACGTTAGCGTTCTTCTGTCGAGGGAAACCTCTTTGATTGTGTCATCTCAATATTGTTCTGTGAAAATTGAAAAACAGACGAAACCAATCAGGCTTCTTCATTCAAATAGATTCGGGGCACTTCATCATAGTCTGTGTAAAAGGTATTCTTATAAAGAAAATGTGTTTGTAATCAGTGCAGCCTTCCTATGAAGCCAAGAGTTGTCATGCTTCCAACACTTTTTGTGATATTAATAACTTCTCTGCTGGAAATGGACTTACGTAGTTCTCTAGTTAGCTGCCACATGGTGCAGCAGTGACTGATGGGTCTTTGTTCTTTGGTGACAGGGTTCTCCTGGAGAGAGAGGCGCTGCTGGCCCCGGAGGTCCCATTGGTCTGACAGGACGCAATGGCCCCCAAGGACCACCTGGCCCTGCTGGAGAAAAAGGAGGCCCCGTGAGTATTTCCATCGTACTATGAGTCAAGAACCTGGCTTTCACTTTAACGCTGTGAAGTTTGATGATAATGTGACACTTCTTATGATGACTGTAATGTGTTTAGGGAGAGAAAGGTCCCATTGGTCCTGCTGGCCGCGATGGCATCCAAGGTCCTGTTGGTCTTCCTGGTCCTGCAGGTCCTCAGGGTCCCCCAGGAGAGGATGGAGACAAGGTGGAGTCAAAATGATCTCCTGTCGTAATCCTTGATTTAACATTTCTCCCATCTGTAACCAGAAGCGCCTTCCTAATAAGATCAGAACAATGTGCTGCAGTTTTACAACAAAGAGAAAAATACAATGATTACATCAACGAATACAACACATGGAATCCTTAAAATGTGTCTAGAGTTGTGAAGATGTTATATAAGTGCAGTTTTTGCTAATTTTTTAACTCTGTCTATACCACAAATGTCTTAATATACAATATATATATATAGATATGTGTGTCTATATATATATATATATGTGTGTATATATATATGTGTGTATATATGTGTGTGTATATATATATATGTATAAATACATACACATGCTGCATATTAACAAATACTTTTTTTAAATCACTCCGTTTGGCCTCAAGCCTTAACTTACAGCAAATAATATCAAATCATTGCATCCAGTAAACAAAATTAGCACACTCTGTATGCATTAAAACATTTATGACCATAATCAAACAGACATGTGCACATACCCAGTTTACCTCCAGACTCACACATCTCTATCGTTGCATGTGTGACCATCAGGCCTCTGTGAGCCCAGTCACGTCTCCCATCACACCATTGTGTCAACCCCAGTGCCAACGGGGTGAGACGGGGAGCCAATCAATTAATTGCAAACACTCGGCAAAGGTCTTTGCGGGTCCAATCAAATTAGAATCTCTTGAGAAATATTTACTACCCACTCGTGGTAGAGGTGACACTTTAAGATATTGGACTCTAACTAAACATGGGAGGCAAGAGCCTCTTAATATGTATGAGAGACGTGAACTCTGCTGTTTGTTTGGCACCTCAGGGAGAAGTTGGTGGACCTGGACAGAAGGGCAGCAAAGGAGACAACGGTGAACTTGTAAGTCTTTTATTTTCTTTCTCTATAATTTTCCTTAACTTTTTTTTTTTTAAAGGCAATGAGTTAGGAATGATAGTCAATGCTAATTGTACAAAGAACCCTACTTGTAGTTACTGAATTGTCATATGAGCTGAATAAATGAAATAATTCAGATGACTTTACATTGACAGACATAATCTGAGGTTATCTTGCCAATCTTCAGCATATTGAATAGTATTTGAGTTGCTGCTGTGTTTCTTGTATGTGTATTGCTTACTGTATACATTGTGTGCACAAACAAGTACTCCCAGGAACCAATAAACAACTTTTCACTGCTCTTTATGTTTTTAGGGTCCACCAGGCCCAAGTGGTCTTCAGGGTGTGGTCGGAGCTCCTGGTCCAGCTGTAAGTACGGCTTCCTCCAGCAATCTCCTCTCAACTTGTTCCCCATGAAATCATATTACACATTTAGCTAACTTGTATTAATGGAGATGATATTCAGGAATATAATATGAAATGAAAAGAGAGCAGCAAATGACCACCTGGTAACCAATGCACACCAATATTTACTCGTTACTTACTCCTTTTGTTTCCAAAATGTCAAATAATAAAGTGATGGCTTTTGACTAAACTTTGTTAATAGGTAGTTCCTAACCTGTTCCATCAAGAGCAATTTGTATTCTATGCAGGTTTTTATTTTAACTTTACCGTTTCTGGCTGAAACAACATCTGAAAAGTGAACAGTTAGCTCTTAAATGAACAATTCACACACAAAATGACCATTTGTGTTAATTACTCACACTAATTGAAGAACATCCTCAGCTGTAATTCATGCAGAAAGCGTTTTCTCTTACTTGACTCGATGATGGACAAAGAATTTTTTTTAAACGGATTTCAGTCTTGAAAAATACACATCTGGACAATTAGTGCTCCTGCGTGAGACTGTTGGGATTTAAGTCTTTTTAAGACTAAGAATTTAACAAGATACATTTATTTGTGAACTAGTGACTTAAATGAGACGTTTACTGCAGTTTGTAAAGAAGATGCTTTGATATGATTTTGCGAGTGTTAAATGTGGCCCCCATTAACTTAAATTCTTCAAGCCTTTTCTCATTTATATACCAATGGCGATGTTATAGGTGAAGTATTCCTTGAAGTCGGGGATACATGGTACGAGCAGCGTTGCTTTCGACTGTCACCTCTGCAGTCCACAAACCTTTGGCTTCAGTCCCCGTTTATTTAAGAATTCCCACCCTGTTATCATTTTAATGTTGCACAACTGTAATTACAATCACGGCTATCACTTGTGACAGGGTCCCCCACGTAGATCTTTAACATCCCAGTCGTTAGCTGATTGTCTTTGAGACCGAGCATCCTGTCATCAACTTCGCTGCAGTTAAAAAATAGCCGATTTTGAATATTTTTTTTGCTTTGCGAAACATCTTTTCTTTGTATGACCTCATATGATACCCCGTTGTAGCTGAGAATGCTGCCTTGTGTGCTGAAGAACATCCTCTACTTATCGATCTCATTAACACAACCAGAAAAAGTCCTGTTTCTATGAAAGCTGATGGCCTGAGGGCAACTGAAATCTCATTGCTATAAATTATCAGGCCTTAACAACCATTCTAGCAAGAATTCAGCATCTGCAGGGCTCTGTGGGGGCTCGAACAGACCGGGCGAGACGGATTGCCGCAAGCATGTAGTGCACCCAAGCTGAACAACAAATTATTTAACAGTTGTTTATCCTGGTGAGTCTGCTCATGTGAATTCATGCCTTTATAACCTGAGACCTGACTCATGCTGTGTAATTTCACCATTATCTGCCCTCCTTTTATTATTGCAAGCCCTGATGCTGCTTTTAATTTACCCCACCACACAAATCTTGGAAAACATTTTGTTGTTTACCAGGAAAATAAATGATCCAATTTTCTTTTCAGCTAAGACTGAATGAGGCGCACAACAGCTCATTCTCCGGTATTATCTTTAAGATACAACGTAGGTAGTACTTGGAATGAAAGACTATTATTGATCTTCATCAGGATGTGGCAAACATCCGTTTCTATAACTCGATTGCGTTTTTGTATTCAATCTAATAAAAAGACAACAATATAGAAGAACATTTGTTTTTATATGTCCCTTTGCAGTGTAAAAACACAATTTTGTGATGAGAACCGTTGTTTCTAACAACATGAGGCAAACAAAAACCCTTAAATTGCCACTTAGATGCTCTTCAGGTGAGTCATACATTATACCTGCCTCAGCATGTGTGTGATGCCTCCTGGCCTAAGTATCTCTTATACCCACAGGTATCGCATTCAATTACAGCTATGCTTCAAATTTGAGATAGACCCATTTAAAAAGTACGACAGAGTCCAGAAAATGAGACATTCACATTTTTAGTACAAGTTTTTATACATTGATTTATGATAATTAAAACCCAAAAGAAAGCAGTTTCCTAATTAGAACTTCGGCGTGTGTTGAATGCACATACATGTGTGGTTCCTACTCCTTTACAGCTGTCATTAAGAAAACAGGAAGCCAGTTTTTTTAGAATATAATTAGTCAGTCCTGACTAATATATATACTCTTCCTTCTCATTCGATTAAATAGAAGCAAGGTAACTTTGCCTTTTGGGCTTGACAACTGCAACTGTTTTGGCAGTTCAATCCAATTCCTCCAATCTAAGAGCTCCACTGCTTCAACAACAATAATGGTGAAAGTTGCCACAACGAATGACAAATGATGTAGCATTTAAGTTCAAACCCTTACTTTTCATTCTGATCTCCCTGAGGACCTGTCGGGGCACTCAGATCTGTAACTTTCTTTTTGGTTTAACGTCTCTCTAAACTTTAGTCCACATGTGTCTGACTCTTGAGTTCAAAGCTGTACCTGCGCTACCTGTAATCACCTCACATTTCCCTCTGAACCACTTTGCATTCAGCACCAGAGCCTGAGGCTGCCTTCATGTCCCCGAGCTCAGCAAGAGCTCCACGAGCACTTTAAAGTGCTGACATGCGTTTGAACTGAAAACTCCCCGTTTGTCAGCACTTCGCTCCTTCTCTGTAGTCTCCCCTTCCTATCCTCTGTAGCCATATGCACGTCTGACTACCCAGATCATGACGTCAGCATATTTCACATACATTGTTTACCATAACGCTATGACTATAGTCTACTGCATCGTGCATTCTCTGATGAAGAGCTTTGGTAATCTGGCAGATGTTTCCTCCGCCATAATGGATACGTGGCTAGAACTGTTGCCTCACCCTCGTTGTTGTTGTCTTGAGTTGGCATTGTCTTCCAAATGCTTGAATATCACCTTCCCTGCTCAAAGAATTAGCAGGTTGACTCAAACTCTAAATGACCTGTGGCAATGCGTAAGCCCTGAGTGCCCTGGCCTGTCCAGGGTGCATGCTGGGAAAAGGTCCACCCCCTTACGACCCTGAGCCGGTGTAGAGAATTGATGGATGGGTGAAATTGCCATAAATGACCTTCAGAAAAAAGGCATGAAGGTAAACTGTCTGTCCCTCTCCAATGTGAGCGTGGATATACTCCATAACCTTGAAAAGGATTAACAGGGCACAGAAATCCCAGAAAAGCAATTCCACATAGATACCAGTACGTGTGGACTTACATTTGCCAACGCTTTGGCGAATGGAAGATCAGAATAAAGATGTTTTTGATTTAATGAGCTATGATGTCCCACAGGGCACCGATGGCGAGTCCGGTCCGAGAGGACAGCAGGGTATGTTCGGCCAGAAAGGAGACGAAGGATCCAGAGGATTCCCCGGTCTACCGGGACCCCTTGGTCTGCAAGTAAGTCTACATCTTTTATACACACACAGGCACACACACACACACACACACACACACACACACACACACACACACACACATGTTGATTGTCTAGCACACTGCTTCCAAGCGGAGAAGAATGAGTCCCTCCACACCCCTTAAACTGACAACATTTCACCTCTCCTTACATCATTTACATTACATCAAAACAAAGCATAATTTAATAATGCAGCCTCAGCTCCTAATGCCACTACACTGCTCCTGGGCAAACTATGCCTACCCCCCTCCCCCTCCCTCCCCCGCCCTCAAGGATAGCATAGGCATTGCTCAAAATCCATCACCACTGCTAACATTTTGCATTTGGCATTCTGCCGCTCCATTAATGGAGGAGTGGAGACTGCTGTTGGTTTTCCGCTCGGACTACATCACATTATCATTCAATTCAATTCAGTTTATTTGTATAGCCCATTTTCACAAATTACTAATTTGTCTCGGAGTGCTTTACAATCTGTACACATAGACATCCCTGCCCCAAAACCTCACATCGGATCAGGAAAAACTCCCAAATAACCCTTCAGGGGGAAAAAAGGGAAGAAACCTTCAGGAGAGCATGAGGAGGATCCCTCTCCAGTCCCTATCCCTATCATGCAGTGAACCACTTCCTCGCAGGGCTTCCAGCCAGGATAAATAAGAAACCATCCTCTGTGGTAGCCTGTATTCAATGAGATGCTTTAATCAATGTATGTTATGACTCAATTTCTATTTTGAAAATATGTCTCATAATAGACGGTTACAATACAATACAATATTTATTTCCGAGACGGTTAAGACAAAACAGGCAGGTTGGCAATCAGAATGCTTTGTATACGAGGATGGAGACATTTGCTTTGTCAGGTGTCAAAGAAATGTCTCTCTCGCCTCCGACACTGCCTACACAAACATAAAATATGTATATCAAAAGCTTCACAGAAGAGTAATATTATATTAGCTTTATGTAATATAAATAAAGCAGTTTTTATTTTCCATTTCAACAAACATTGATCTGTGGCGTTTTATCTTATTTTTTATTGGTAGAAGTTCATTGATTTGTAGAAAGTGTTGTTCTGCGAATAGATGTAGTAGCAGATATTTTTGGTATTAAAATGATAATATCGGTATGTAACTCTTGAAAGAAGAAATATCACATTCTTACTCAGTTACTGTGTAACTGACATTGCGGAGTCATTTCACAGAATGTACTACACTTTTCTTGTTGTGCAAGATATTAGTGAATAAACGCCAGCTAGAATATAGTGTAACTGTCTCTTGTGCCTACATGTTTTGTCATTAAGCAAAAGTTACATACTGTTATGGAACAGAGTGATAGTCTCACTTTAGGAAAATAACTAAACATTATACAGCATAATCTGTGTTTGCTTTTAAATCGTTGCTTAAAGATGTGATACTGAGATGAAGATAAAGCTTAACGTGACTGATCGACTCTACTTTGCTCTGTTCAGCTCCCTTTTCCTCAAAACTGCAACAGAGGGTTAAAAAAAGAGCAACAGGGCAAAGCAACAGCTCCAATGAGCTGAAATTAAAGAAACTTGCATTGGTGGCAATGAATAAAGAAATGGCCCATTTTTTGAATATCTAGATGTAATTTATCCAAGGACTTGTGGAGAATGAAATTAGAGTGAAGCCCTGCTGGTCAATAGGGCCAGATAGCATTGTTAGTAAGTGCAATTGGTTTCTAATTGGGCATAATGCACTCCATCTCCACTCTTTTAATTATGTTTGGCTAAGCTGCCCTTCAATAGATGGCAACAGCCACTGCCAGCTCAGCTCTTCAATTCAATTATCTGTAGTATTAATGATTTTTGACTATGGGGAATGAATGGCTTTGCCTTGAAAGGCTTCCATCATTTAGGGCGTTTTTTGCTATGGAAATGATGCGGATGGATTTTTTATGTTAAGATGTGGATGAAGAAGAGAGTTAATATCTTTGATTACACCAGTGTGTCCTTATAGTTAATGGCTGGGAAATGCCAAATCATAGGGAGACATGTATTTATTGTTTGTTCTGTGTGTGTGTTTGTGTTAATTGTACTCTCAATACAGCTCTTCTTTCTGGCTTGCCAATCCATTAGTACATGTCATTTACAGACGAGGTTTAAACATTGATCAAGAGCTCATCACATCCAAACATAATGAATGAAATAGTTTGCTACTTTATTTTTCCATTCTTATTACCCTGCTTTATGACTATGACTAAAGCCCCAGTCACTATCTGTAATAGATGAACCTTCTCTGCCATTCCAGAAGTACATTAAATCAAACTAAATGGGCTAAAACTACACACATGTGATCTCGATGATCGATATCCATGTCATTTCAGTTTCACGGTAACTTATCATAACCGCTGCTTTCCACCCACCTATTGATTATGCATGCTCCGTCATTGCAGCTTATTTAACACCAGAAATAATAACTACAATTACGCAGATAAACAATAAGCTACAAATGAGAGCTCCTTCCCAAGTTGTTTACGAAGCGCTTTAGTCAAACGTGATCGAATCCCAGAATAGATGATGCATCCCACATGCAGCGTCCTCTTTGTTGCCACATTCCAGCAGACAGAGACGGATGGAGCTCCCACCCTGCAATTTACACAGGCTGATTATCCCCAAGCCTCCCGTACCGTATAATTACAAGAGGTGTCCTTTGTGACTAATTGTGTGTTTACATTCAGGGGTTCTTCTGCTTGTATTAATGCATTCTCTATCACGTTGCATCCAAAAGCTCACTTTTAAATACACATCATCTGTTAGTTCCTGTTAATGCTGTTGCCTCGCGTGACACTTGTCTTTGTTCTGAAGAATATGTGTCTTCTTTGCAGGGGTTGCCCGGTCCTCCTGGTGAGAAGGGAGAGAACGGAGATGTGGGATCGATGGTGAGTGCCGCTCTGTCAGTGACTTTTCTCTGTTGCAACATTTCACTTTGTATTTCTGTAGGAACCGCAGAGGTGGGAACATTTAGCTGATTGTTTGGAAGTTTTGGCTCATGGCTGAGTTTGGCGACTCTTCGAGTCACATGACAGATTCCTTTAAGTCTTTGGAAGATGGACAGATACAAACATTTATACTGGTGGAAACTTTGCATGCTCTGTTTCCATGCAGTGTATATATATATATATATATATATTATTTGTTGTATCTCCCAGCATTTATATATGTTTTAGTACAGATAGACTGCAATAAAGAGACTCTCATAATATCACTAAAGGGTGGTACAGATTTGCATGTTTTCAATAGTATATTGCAAATCCCTAATATAATGTTTCTATGTATTTACAAGTATTTTACACAATTGTGTACACAAGTAATTGCAGAATTAAAAATCCAATTCTGATTCAGGCTTAATACCCATTTTCTTTTTAACCAGTAATGTATACTGTAGGCACAAAGTTATGATTATTTGTTGGATTGTTTCTTTTTTTACGTGTTATGTTGAGCATGTATTAAGCTTTCCTTCTGCAACATAAAGAAAATAATTATTGGTAATACTCCTACACTGCACATAACTGATATCTCTGCTGACAGGGTCCACATGGTCCTCCTGGCCCCAGAGGTCCTCAGGGTTCAAGCGGAGCCAGTGTAAGTTTGATTGTTTTTTTGGTTTTTTTATTTAAAAAGCATCAGTTATTCTTATAATAAAAAAATAAAAAGCACAGATTCTGTTGTAAGTATCTTCATTATCATTTATCTACAGGGTGCTCAAGGTCCTATTGGTGGTATCGGTGCAATGGGCGGTGTTGGTGAGAAGGTAAGAGCAGCTGAGTGTTCGTATGTTCCACTCCTAAAACTACATTCCTGTCATTTTCTTTGCAACGTCTTGTCTCAAAATAAGTTAATTGTTTATCTTTGTGCTCTTGGAATATACTGCCATTTTACTCCCATGCACCGTTTGTGTGTTTGACATCAAAGTAGAAGAAACAAACCCAAAGTTCACCAGCCGGTGACCCAATAATGTTCTTTGTCATTTAATAGGGAGAAAATGGTGAAGCTGGCAACCCAGGATCATCCGGAGAGCCTGGTATCGGAGTAAGTACAGCAGCATGATGAAATACTCATGATGTATTTTTTTGATAATTTTTAATGAAACAATGACTGATCATTTATACATGTGAAAACAGCATTCATAATGCATAGCAAGTAGCACCACAATCAATACAGTAGTTTGACACCGTGTACTGTTCATCCCTTTTAATAGTCTGAGTAGAAGGTTTAGGAGTGCCGCTAATTCTATTAGTTGACACTTCCGCTTTTAGATTAGATTAGATATTCCTTTTATTAGTCCCACAGTGGGGACATTTCAGGATTACAGCACATAAGAGCATTAATAAAAATAAAAGATACAAATAGAACACAAAAACACGATAACAATACTAAATACTAAATACTGTTCTACCTCTGAGTGCCTTACCCCATATTTATGCAGGCGTATGTGTGGCAAGAGAAATATTTCTGCAAATGTTTAGATTTGAACCCCTCCATTGGTGTCGCCGATTTCTTTATTAATTTTTTTTGTTTTTTTATTTATTTAACCAGGAAATGCCTCGTTGAGATTAAAAATCTCCTTTATAAGAGAGTCCTGGCCAAGACAGCAGCAGTAGCACATGACACAAAGTTTCATACAATACAACATAAAACAGTGACAGACAATATTTTTAAAAAAGATTTTTTTTTTTAGATCATAGCATGAATAAAACCCAAACTAAGACTCAAGTCTTCATAACAAAGTTCACACAGCTGCACATACCTCAGTCAAATAAAACATCTACAACCAGATGAACCTACCTCCAGCTCTCGACCTAACCTCCTGTTCAAGGGTTTTATTACAGGCAAAAGTCATAATACAAGTTCATTTGTGTGACCAACGCGTCACAATTCATAATAACTGTTAGTTGACCGGACGTCCACTTTCTCTTATTGCATTTAACACTAATGTACAATGACATCTCCTGCATCAATCCACATAATATGTACAACATCAACAAAGGCATGCAGCATACTGTTTATGCCTGCCAAAGTACTTCTGCGTTAACTTTCCACTTGTATAAATCACGATAAGGTATTCCGAGCAGTCGCATTGATCCAGACGAAGCTCTGATTGTGTCGACCAGAGAGGCCTCACCTTAGTTATAGGTACGCGCCAATCACAATCCCCGAGTCTCAGTCCATCAGGTTGTATCGACGTGTCCGCCCGCTGCCGCCTTTCTGTTGACGGTGACAGATCGAGCCAGTGTAACGTTTCACATCGAGGTCAATTTCCAAGGTGCCGTGCTGGCGTCGACTTGAGAAGCTCTTTGCTCAAATGGGCCAACTAACGATTGTTGGTTTGTAATTATGCTCCGATTGCGTCCCTGAGTCAGAGCCATCACTTAAAGACACCGCTAGAACTAGAGCCAAACCAAAGATAATACGGCTATTTAGCATCGACTGTTTGTGAACTATTTGGTTTCTTTTTTTCAGCTCAAAGAACAATACCTTGAGTTCTTGGTTCTGATGTCAGATGGTGTGACAGATTGGATCACACATGTTACGTGCCTATGTCTGAGAAGTGTGGACAGCCCTTATGTAGTCGTCACGGTGACAAGCGTGTGATGCATGTTCCCTCAGGGACCCAGAGGAGAGACTGGGGAGAAGGGAGAAACCGGCCCACCTGGAGCTGCTGGACCCGCTGGTGCCCGCGGACCCCCTGGAGACGACGGTCCCAAGGGCAACCCCGTATGTCACCTCCAACGTCACACACACACACACACACACACTCACACACACACACACACAGCCATGACGGATCAGAATCAGAACCTTTTATTGCCATCTATGTTTACTCATACAAGGAATGTGTCATGGTGCGACAGTAACATTAACATTAACAACAATCAAAGACAATCGACACAGACGAGAATTAAGAATATAAATATAAAAAATCCGATAAAGTGCAGACGGGCAGGTTTTCAGAACTTTAAAGTCAGTTTGAAGTGACTAGTGTTTTTAGTGAAGAGTTATGTGTATTTCAGTGTATTATTAAAGCTGTCAGCTGCATAATTTCTGTCATATTAATCATTTAATCTCTGGTGTCAAACAAGTTGTTGAGGCGATATCAAACATGTGAGTCCCGCTCAGAGTATTAATCTGTCTGCAGGGTCCTGTTGGCTTCCCAGGAGACCATGGTCCCCCTGGAGAGCTTGGTGCGGCTGTAAGTGCTTCATTTATCCCTCATTCAATATTATACTTATTATATTGTACCATTTAGTGAGTAGCAATGAGTGCCTTTATTCCCGATAAGTACTCGTGTTTCTCTTTTCAATGTGACATTCTGGATTTTTCCCATTTTGCAAAGGAGGTTTTTGTTATTGTTTGTACGGACGTTTCTGGACTGTGCCCTGAGTGTCGACCCGGCTCTGACGTGAGACGTGCCGTTCGGTACCAGAGCTGACTCGTGTTGTCATTTTGTTTTAGGGTCTTGACGGTTTATCAGGCGACAAAGGAGACGATGGAGAGACTGGGCAACCGGTAAGTCTCACCTGGTCTCACGTCCTGAAGAGTAAAAAGTAAAATGATTCAGACAGTCATATTCAAACTATAGAATGACTTTCCCATGCACACAATGATGTGCAGGAATACAGCTAAATGTGTTATTTAATGTGTGAAGTAACCTGAGAATACCGAGGAGCATTTTGAGTATCTAGTGATTTAATTATGGGTTTTCTTAAACATAAACAATCTAAAAAATGTGTACATTAATGGAAATTATGGAAGTAAAACTAGCAGCAGCATTTTTATATAATGTTGCAGTTTGTTCATTTTAAATTCAGTTGTGTTTGAATGCACTTTATCACAATAGTAGTGTAGCAACAATATGGCGAAAAACTATATTTTTCAATTCTGTGAAGATCAGTTTTTGTTTCATCATGAAACTAAATCTTCAGTCTTTGTGAAGTTTATTTAAATGACCTCTCTGCTCGTCTTTAGGGCCCTGCAGGTCCGTCTGGTGAGGCTGGAGTACCAGGACCTCCTGGCAAAAGGGTGAGTACATTTCCAAATTGATACATGAGATGAAACGTCTGCTCCACTCCAGAGACGTTCTCTTTTTTTAGAATTTAAATTGCTCTTGAAAAGCTATTTGTACCCACTGTAGGGTGATAAACATTTATGATAGCATTATATTATATGTTTGGATCTTAAGTTTTAATTTTATGGGAAATTGCACCTATTAGTTTTACTTCTGAGTGTCTGGAATCGCCAGTAATCACAAACTGGGATCATTATAAGAGAATATTGATGGATCGTGAGTATGACGCCTGCTGCTAACGTAAAGTTGTAAAGTCGCTGCTGCCACTTTAATTTCACATCAGACATTAGCTGACATTATTTAATTTGTCTAGCATGGCATTTTTTACAATGCAATCTATTTACTGTATTAATGTTTTGCAATTAACAATAACACATGCCATGTATGTAGTGTGTGAAAGGCTGACACAACGTGGCATGAGTGAATAGAAACTTTGATATTTAAAGTATGATGCAGAGATGATGCTCAGTAAATGTGTCCTCCAGAGCATCCGTAGCAACCAGCTGAAATGTCATTATAATAAGCAATAAGCATTTAATATGCTCTGATTTTTTATTTAATGTTATGTTACGTTCTACTTCTCCTACACTACATTTCAGGAGGAAATATGCTATTTCACCCCATATATTTATTTGACAGATATAGTAAGTTGTTACTAGTTTAGATCAAGATTTTACATTGAAAACCCGTTATTAGCTTAAATACCACATTTCTCTTTTTAAGATTAAACCAGAGATTCAAAACCTTTTGGGTCTGTGGCCTCTGACAAAAAGAACTATTTCAACAATTGTTAGCTGTCACATCAAAGAAATATTTCCCACCTAAAACTTTCAGATGTCGTTTCTGAAACAAGTTTGAGGCCTAAATTGGTATAATTATCCAATATTTCACAAGAAACAAAGATAAAATGGGAACTGTTTTCCTCTGTAATAATTGCCCAACGTCTCGGATGTACATTGTGATGTAATAGATGGGTAAAAGTACTAATGTACTAATTGTGTGATTATAACAATACACCTGTCACAGGAGTCACTTTGCTGAAGAAAGAAGTACTTATACTTGTCTGTACATTGTGCTGATAATACTTCTGTACTGGTGCTGAAGTGGGATTCTACTTTCAATGGTGCATTTCAACCTTGCTGCATTGATGCTTTTACTTGAGTCAAGCATCTGATAACATCTTCAACCCCAGTAAACAAGAGGATAAGTCAAGTTTTAAAATGATCGACATTGTGATATTTTGGAGATTTCTGAATAAAATGAAAATATTACCTGTTGTGGCTGAAACACATTGATTTCTGAAGCTTGTCATGACCACCGCGTGTGGTAAGATACTCTACAGTACTGCAGAAAAGGTGATCATCGGGGAGATAAAGTACAGTGATATATGTCATAAGATGACAAAAACATACCGACGTGTGGTGGTGCCGCCACGTGTTTTCTTGAATCATTAGCCACATCAGTTTGCTTGTTTTCATGCAATCCTGTAGCTAGAATTAAAATGCTGTCTTGGACTGTCCATCATACATTTTAAAAAGTTTGCTATGGTAAGCACATTTTCGACCCCCATTTTGTATTCTGAGGGATACTATTCATGTGACAGAGGTTACAGAACCTATTAATGGACTTTGTAATTTGATTTTTCATCCTTCCCCGAGATAATTCTGGGTCAAGTCTCTTTCCCAATATCTCTTCGAAATTGACTCAGGTTTGGTGTTCATTGATGCATGTGAGTGCCTGACTACATTAGCACACATGGACGCCCGGGCACACACACCCACACACAAACACACATATGCACATACACGGTTGCCTACAATGAAGACCAGTGGCTTTTGTTTGGTCTATTTGATTATGGTTTCTAATGACAAACGACAGCCCACTCACAAGGTTTTGACCACAGGCTGTTGGTGAAAATACTGATGTGCTTTTAGCGCAGTATGTTTGGAATGTAGGACAATTTGCTCACACTGATGTTGCCTGATCCTGCATAACACTCTCTTTAAAAAGATTCAAGGTCAGAGCATGCATCAGCTGAACAATTACTATGAACATGAAAGAACTGCCTGTCAGTCAAATGTTGGAACATTTCCCTTTAGAGAATAATGACCCATCTTTTCAATGTGTTAATGTAAAGGGCTTGACATGAGCGAGTATGGTTAACTTATTATGTTATTTTTTCTTTTTGTTGTATCTAATGATATAGTTGGATATTTGTTTTCATGTTTTTAATGTATGTTACTATAATTGCATTGTATTGTTGTGTTCCTCAGGGTCCTCTTGGATCAGCCGGTGCAGAGGGCAGACAAGGAGAAAAGGGATCAAAGGTGAGTTCAACCGTCTTGACAAATTACAATCAACTCTGGAAAAAATCAGAAACCCGCATAGTAAGTAGGTAGGTTTGCACATACAAAGAATTTGCTTTGGTCGATTGTTGCCTGGACAAGAAACATAAATATAGAAAAGAAAAAATTACAAAGAAAAGAAAAAAAAATTCAATTGTTAAATGTTAAATTACTTAAATGTCAAAGAGGGGAATTCAAACCACTTGAATCGGTTGTGTTTCAAACTTAAAAAGTAATGTAACTTACAGGTTTATATTTTCTTTTTTTGAAATACTTTTCCTAATTGGTTTAGCAATACATTTCCTGGAACTAACTACGTATACGTTAAGATCGATTGGTACACGTCCAATTATTAAACAAACATGCACACTAATGTGTGTTTAAATGCAGCTTTTCTATCATGGAAATTCTTATTTTCACAATTAGCAAAACCAAAGTGCAAAAGTTATTTCCAGGAAAAAAATATTAAATGTATACCATCGAAATAGTGTACTTATGTGTATGTACAATTCAACATGAATACCTAAATATGACATTTTACCACAAATGCATCCTTAAAGGGGCACTGAGTGTTCTTTTAAACAAGCAACCACAATGATGTTTATATTCAGTGTTCCTCACCAAAATGTATCTTGTGCATCCTTTAGACTCAACTAGCATATTGAATGTTTTTTCCCCCACATAAAACATTTGAAGTATCTTGAACCCAGCATTCTTCATATTCATGTTCACCAGCTTGCCGTGCATTGTGTGCGTGTGTGTCCTTGTGGACGAGAGCAGCAACGCGGGGGCCCATTCAAACAAACAAAAACAGCTCTGCAGCGCTACTTGAAGTCTACAACAACACAGGGAACCTTTAAGTTGCCTTTCTTTCCTCCCATGAAAAGACAGATGTCCGATAGATGATTATAGAGGATGGAAGTAACCACCTTTAAAACCGTTTCTTTAATATTCTGCTTAGATGTCGACCAGCAGTTCCTGTATAAGAAAAATCAATGAGTTTTCTTGAGGCTATTGGCAGATTTGATTGCTTTGTTGAAATCAATAACATGTAGTTTGCTCGTGTTTACTTTGTTGAAGAGCATCAAACACAAAATGTCTTTGTACGCCTGAAATAAATAGTGTGTCTGTAAATCAATTAGTTCAATGAAAAGCACGGACAGAGAGGCTGATAAATGTCAGACTTGCTTTGCTCGTTTTTGTAGTTCTTTGTCGTCCTCCATCCCTCATGGAGACACACACACACACATACACACATGTATACAAAGTGTACTTTATGTCCACATCCAGTTACAGGATTGCAGTTCAGTTGATGGAGACAAGACATAGTCTGTGTAGTTTAAAATCCAGGCCTATTTAGTTGTCAGAGAGTCAATCTGACATCTCTGGAACTTCAATGCATAAAAACTCAGAACCAACAGACGACATCTGGTAACATTTGATCTGTTGGGATGTTTCAAATCCATCGGGTCCTTCCAATCTGACTGGAAGGAAAACATTGCAAAATATTGAATAGTGTGGCATCTGTTTGTAGGGTTGCCTTAATTATCAAGGTGTTGTTGTTGTTGTAAACAGTGAAGAGACATGTGACCATACTCACATGGAAGAAACAAAGCAAAGTGTTTCAGAGCTTGTTGAATGTATTCAACATGTTTGTTTCCAAGAACTTTAACCAAGAGGACTTTCCAGTGGCCAGACTCATTGTTATGCTGTGCTGGTGTTCTACAGGGAGAAGGTGGTGCCGAGGGGCCTGTTGGCAAAACTGGACCGGTGGGACCTCAGGGGCCTGCTGGAAAGTCTGGTCCTGAGGGACTGCGTGGAATTCCTGGTCCTGTCGTGAGTATATCTTGCTTAAAGATCTGCAAAAATGCGACAGGTTTCACATTATAACCTGTTGGAAATAACATACCGATTTAATTTAATGTATGCCAATGAAGAAAAGGACATGGTTACAAATGTATGTTAGTATCATGGATACTTTTTTAACACGTATTTCTTCTTAAAATAAGTAAGTAGCTTTAAAATCTATTATTTTGATTCTTTTAATGTTATTAATTTGTCTTTATTTTCAGGGTGAACAAGGACTGCCTGGTTCTTCTGGTCAAGATGGCCCTCCTGGACCTTTAGTAAGACACGTTCTCCCTCCTGCTCTCGCCTTACGTTGCTATTTAGCCTTTAACGGACATTCGCCATTTTGGGAATCCTACTTTTTTTTTCATGGTACAATATACCAGATTATGATGTCATACTAGTTCAGTATGTAGAACTGCAGCGTTTTATCAATGAGTGGATTCATAAAAAGATATATAATCGGCGACTATTTTAATAATTGAATGAGTCGGCTGCTTTTTAGTCTTTGACTGTTGGTTAGACAATACATTATATTTTATGTTATACAGGTGGTTTTAAATAATGAAGATAAAATGTATTAATTGGGTAAATAATCTTTGGCTGCAGAATAAATGTAGAGTCATTGCAGAGATCTGTGAAATGATGTGAATTCATTTCACTGCTCGTTATGCTTCACACACTGACTCTTTCCTCCCACAGGGCCCTCCTGGAATTTTTGGTATGAAAGGTGACTCTGGATGGAAGGGAGAGAAAGTAAGATATTATTACGATGCTAATCTCAAATTGCTTGATTGTGTATTTCTCATATCTGCTTATGCACCTTATCTGCAGCTTCCAAAGTAAGCAACCGTCTGGGGCTCTTTCTCTTAGTTGAGTTTCCTTTGTAAGGATAAAGAAAGCTTCGGCTCTGTGTTTTCACACAGTGATTTAATGCAGTGATTGAATATGTAGAAGTCCAATAATATTATCGCTGTAATGGCCATTGGTTAAATGCCAGCATGCACTAGTTAGATGGGGAAGACTATAACTCTGCATAGCAGCAGGTGCCGAGACCGACTGCCATTGTTAAATATGACAACCACTATAAACACAGTAATAATTTTATAGGCAGGAATAATCGTAAAACTGTGGTCATCTCGCCAGAAATTGGGAAATAACTTTAAGGTGAATATGCATTCGGGCTTTGCCTTGAAAAAGTAAGTTGCAGATGATGAATGACCAGAGATTAAACTTGAACATGTATCGTATCTATAATGTAAATACAAGTAGACAATACATATGTAAACAAGGAAATACAACAGGGGAGAACATATGCAATGTCTTTTGGTTAATCAATAATACAGTATAAATATTGAATGGCTTATGTTACAGGTTGCTTTATACACATTATTATTATATTATTATTTTTTTTATTTTTTTATTGTGCTGAAGTCAGCCCATTCTGGGACTGGGAGCTGCACTTTTTTCTTACACAAAGCATAACAAGGCACATCAAAAGTACATAAAGGCACTTGGAAATATAAAATAGAGATCTCAGTGGCACTTAGTTGTTGGGCATTATTGACTGTTTTTCAGCAGTAACTAAAATTAAAATAACAGTAGAGGGTGACAGATATATTATACATGCAGAGATAGATACATATTATACCCCTCAAATAGAATGTTCCCACATTCCCAGATGTGACCAATGAGAGAAGAAAGAGGAAACAAATAAATGAAATTAAATAAAAGTTATTATTTCTAAGCCTTTGTCTTCCTTTTTAACGTCTGTGCCTGCTTCAGGGTCATCCGGGTCTTATCGGCCTAATTGGACCACCTGGCGAGTCTGGAGAGAAGGGAGACCGAGGATTGCCTGGACTTCAGGGTACTGGCGGTGGCAAGGGCGATGCTGTAAGTGTCAGGCAGAGTATGCTTTATTAAAATGTATCCATCGTGTCCACTGGAATGTGAACATAATAATAAAGCCATGAATGTATTCTTAAAGTGTGACTTTCTCAGACATATAGCTCATATTCCCACATTACAACTATGTAGTAAAAGGGGTTTAAGAACAAAAACAAATATTGCATTTAGATTATTTTATCACATATATAAAGACATCATTCAGGCTTAGTGTTGAGATAAATTCATTCATCAAGTATTGTATCTTAAACGAGACATATGTATATAGCACTCTGACTGATGTGATCTATTCTCTGTTCTCAGGGTGCTGGTGGTTCCGGTGGCCCTCTCGGCCCTCCTGGTCCCCCTGGTATTTCTGTAAGTGTATTATTATTTTTCTTGGATCAAAACATCTTCTCATCGTGGCTGTAGCTCATCTCTTAATATTCTGTTTTCAACAGGGCTCTCAAGGACAGAAGGGTTCAAAGGGATCAGGTGTAAGTTGTGTTTTCATTCTTTTCAGTGTTTTACACCTTTTTTTCCCCTGTCATGTGTTTTTATGAAAACATGTTTATTTTTCTTCATTATGACCATGATCCTTTGTCTTCTGTCAGGGTTCAACCGGTCAGAAGGGAGACACTGGACTGATAGGATCACCTGGAGCACCTGTAAGTTACCCCATGTATTCTCTTTAGATAGATCCAACCAAGCATTATTATTATTATGCACCTATTTTACTTTGTTATTATACTCCAAAAGTTCTCTTAATGTGCATTAACTATAGCAATATAATTGAAAACTGCACTCACTAGAATGTAAACAAATAGGTGTATCAAGTGTAACGACTCGTGTGTAGACCCAAATGCACCCTCGACTCCAGGGATCCTTCGAATTTATATTCCACACTCTGGAAACGGCAGACAGAGTATCAACAGGACGAAGGGCTGGTAGGTTCACAAGGAGTCGGACTAGCGGGTTAACCAGGGACAGGCAACAGGAAATCTGTCTAGAAACAAGTGCTGGAGAGTCTGGCATAGAAAAGGAAGAACAATCTGGCAAGGTGTGTGTGTGTGAGGCAGGAGACTATATAGGGCTTTGATTAGTGATCAAAGACAGGTGTGTGAACAGGTGAAGGAAGTCAGACTGACGAGGTGGGAGTGACTGAACCATAGAGTGAGGAGCTGAACTGTGACAACAGGTGTGTGAACAGGTGAAGAGAGTTAGACTGACGACGGGGAGTGAGGAGGGTGTGGAGCTGAAACTGTGACATCAAGGGCCTTTTCTTTCACTATTTTTGACTAAACAAGAAATCATGAAAAAAAAACGACTAGACTACACAAGCTTTGGAAACCAACCCCTGACACATATACGAATATCAATAACGGGCTTGACCTTCACCTGCGTGTTTCAGGGTCCACCTGGTGATCTCATCCAGCCGCTGCCCATGCAGCAGTCCAACAGAAAGAACAGGCGTCATGCGGAGATGCAGGGCGACGAGGCGATGCCAGACTATGGCGGTATGGGGGGAATGGAGGATGTCTTCGGATCCCTCAACAACCTCAAACAGGACATTGAGCGCATGAAGTTCCCCGTGGGCACCCAAGATAATCCCGCCAGGACCTGCAACGACCTTCACCTCAGCCAGCCGGACTACCCGGATGGTAGGGCAGTTTTTCTATTAATGTCAGCTAGCTAGAACTTGTCATCTAGTGGAACAAGTTAACGTACAGTTCAGTGGCACACCATGTATTCTATCCTCCACTTCAACAGTTTGTGTTTAATTAAGTCATCATTTGTACTTGAATTGCTTTAAACACCCTCTTTATGTGCAGCTGCCAAAATCCTGAAGGGAGCAAGTTGATAAAATAACTAATCTTGTCACCTTTATAAGTTGCAAGTGATTTTTAAAGTTATTTTGTGTTCTGGGTGTCACCTCTCAGGGTAATACTACATTCTAGAGGTTGTTGTGGATGTATGGATGAAAGACGGCAGGCGCTACTCGGGGTTGAAAAAGACCATATTTGTCCTTGTGTTTTTTTAATTTTTTGAAATGCATTTGCTTCATTTGTAATTTAGATTATCCTATAATTTATTAGCATAAATCAAAGATAAGACAGTAACAGACAAAGCTCTTTTTAGTAAATAAGAACAAAATGAATTAATTATAAAGTTGTAGGTCACTATTTGGGAAACTAAATGTGATTGTAAGTATTAATGCTGTAATAATACAGGTTTTTACATTTTGTTGTCACACATAATTGCATTATGTCATTTGCTGGATATAATGCAGATTTTGCAATACCCTTTATTCATGTGTGAGTAACTCAACACAAATAAAATATTACGCATGCTCACAAAGCCTGACATCCATAAGACGAGTGATTTTAGAAATAGTTGAGCAGCGATGATGTGGACATTAAATATCAGCTGCAGTCTTCTCACCCCGTGTCTCCTGGCTCTGTTTCTCTCTCAGGTGAATACTGGATTGATCCAAACCAGGGCTGTGTCGGAGACTCCATTCAAGTGTTCTGTAACTTCACAGCAGGAGGAGAAACGTGCATTCACCCAGATAAGAAATCCTCAGGAGTAAGTAAAGAGAAAATGTTGACGTCTGTAAAATACAGTCTTCAAACAGTGTGTTAAGTAAAACACTTGTCGGAGCTTTTTGCAGCTATTGCTACTGCAAAAGTGAAACATTTTGAAGTTCTCTAATCGTCGTTTAACTTTTTCTTCTATGAAAGGTTAGAATATCCAACTGGCCCAAGGAGTCTTCAGGTTCATGGTTCAGTGAATTTAAACGTGGCAAAATTGTGAGTCACCCCACATGACTTTATAATGTCTTATTTTATTTTATTCACCTACCTGTAGATGTTCACATCCGTTTTTTTCTCAATGTTACTTGTTTCTAACTTTCTCTCAATTACTATAACTCTTCCCTCCATTCTCTCACTTTCCTGCCGTACATCTCGATCCCTTCCCATTCTCATCCTATTGACTTCCTCTCCTACTATTCGGTACCTTCCCTTCTCTCTGTCCCCAGTTGAGCTACGTTGACATGACAGAAAACACCATCAACGCGGTGCAGATGACCTTCCTGAAGCTGCTGAGCTCCTCGGCCCGGCAGAACTTCACCTACATCTGCCACCAGTCTGCGGCCTGGTACGACGCCAAGGTGGACAACTATGACAAGGCACTGCGCTTCCTGGGCTCCAACGATGAGGAGATGTCTTACGACAATAATCCCTTCATCAAGCCTCTGATGGACGGCTGCTCGGTAAATATTCATGATCTAACTTTCAGTTTGCAAAAAAAAAGAAATGTCACTTATCCTCACAAACAGACTGACTGACATACAACAATGTGTGTACAGTGGATAATCTGATATTGGTTATAAAAAGAACATGCAATTCCACATGTAGTTCTTCTTAGGCAATTTTCCGATACATTTCATGCATTGAGCACGTACACTGTGTAGCTCTCCATCTGTCTTTCACGTTTTCATTCTCGCCTTTTGATTTTTCAGTTTCTTTTATGACTTTTTTTTACCGCGTACTCATTTATTCTTTATGGCGTGTTATCTTATACCTATGAGAGTCTATAATATTACCTTTTTCCGTTTTGTTTTCATGACATTATACTCTACCAGGACTTTTTAATGTACGATATTATGACTTATTTTTCCTTTTGTCACACTCTGTCTTTTAATGACTTGTTCCTTTTTCAGTTCAGAAGCTTATTATCAAAATTGGTGTTGGTTAATTGTCTGTAAAATCCAATATTATTTCATCAGAAATACATCCATTTTCTGGACGTTCTTTTTCAATGTGATTATACAGAAAAATGTGAAGAAAACATTTTCTTTGAATGATTCTGATGAAAGACAAAGATTGTGAGTCATACTGCACCACCTTACTGAATGGCTGCCTGTCCTTTGTGTTCTCAGTTGAAGCAGGGCTATTCAAAGACGGTGATGGAGATCAACACTCCCCGCATCGACCAGTTGCCAATCATTGACGTCATGCTGAATGACTTTGGGGAATCAAACCAGCGGTTTGGCTTTGAGGTCGGCCCTGTCTGTTTCCTAGGCTAGACACACACTTACTCCCCGCTGAAGGACAGGGTCAGAGGGTAAATATTAACACCCACATGCTGAGATCCAACATCCTAACTTCTCTCCCTGCGAAGCAAAAAACCTGTGTTTTCTTTTGTTGCCGAGAAGATCGACTCAAGCCCGGAGAAGAAGAGTGCCTTTAGGCCCTGTCATGAAGTCGCTGACTAGGGGGAACTACTCCTCGCCCTTGTAGGGCCAAAATCACATGACTTTAACTTACATGCAGTAATGGGAGTGACATCAGGAAAAGGACATTTGATGCCGTGGCGGACAGCTGCGCACTTTCAGCAACAAAGAGAGGATCCACTAAATCCAAGCCCCATCCTCCCTCGTCCTTCGCCTCCACCTGAGCCTCCCTCTCTGGATGCTCCAGGTGCTGCTCTGAATACAACCACAGAGGTGCTTTTGTGCAGAATCGCAAAAACACTCAAGGTGCTACAAAAAGTGCTTTTTGATAAAACTGTAATTATTATTATTATTATTGTGTATAATATTGTTCCTTTCCAAATCCACTCTTAAAATGTGCATGTGCCCCAGATTTTTAGAAAGTTTAAATAAATAGTTGGTAAACTATATAGAAATAAATCCAATGAATATTTTGGATGTGTGTTTAAAAACTAATTTGCCAAGAAATATGTCTTTTGAAAACATTCCAGTTTGTAAGTAAAAAATAATCCTTGTGTAAATAATATGACTTTCATTTGATTTCTATGAGGGATAACCTAACTGGAACATAACATTTCAAACTAAAAACATTTTGGGGTTTATTCATGAGATACCAGTGTTTGTGTCCATTAGAATATTAAGCCATAATAAAATAAGATACTAATATAAATATTGTAAAGGTTTATTCGTCAAAAGATTACTCACCCAGATGTTATATTGTACCTCAGCTTCTATTTTAAAAAAGGTGGACATATTTGGCTTGTCCTTCAACTGAGCTTGTATATTGAAAACACAATCAAGTTTGAACATTATTTGTAGTGGCTAACTTACAAGGAAAATATATGTTTTCTTTTTTGGAGGTTAATTTGCCCAACTGTTTGTTTGTTTTTAAAAATCTCCCCTAAAAAAAGTCCCGTCGATTTTGTTGTTGTTGTGAAATTGTGTTTTCGAAATGTGCCTTGAATTGTTCATTAAAAAATATTAAAACTGGATTCTGAAAGATGTTGGGTTGAACGTCTGTATTTGAGTGCAGAAATAATTGGTGCTCTTTTGTGATTCTGCCCTGCCTTAAACATATTACCTTCCTTCTCCATAATCTTTTACAATTAGGTGCAGTGTTCATGTGGTGCTCGGGTGCTGTGATCTCTTCCACTTTCTTTCTCTGACTCAGATTTTACTTTAATCAAGATCTGTTTGCATCTCCACTTCTTTAGCTGGAAGCTATATTAGCATAGACTTTAGAGCCGCTTTTAAACCTGTGTAATTACAGTATGTTAACAAACTATGTACAATGGAAATAAATATTTGGTGCTTGGCCAAATGCACACTGCAATCGTTTGCATTCACTGACAGATTATCCTATATTTATTATTTTATCATATTGAGTACATAAAAACACTGAATCAAGATGTAATGCGCGGTCATGAGGAGCTCTTATGTTCCAACACTCGGGGATGAAAACACTCCACAGGCTGAAAAGGCTTCCAAATGCACCACTGGCTCTGTAGAACATGACAGACAAAAGAATCTTCACAGGGTAGTAAAATGAAAATATAGGGGTTTTTTCAGCCCGGTTATCTATATACATTGTTGATATTCGGTAAGGGGGTTTGAGTTACTTCAGAACAAAAGATACCTGTGAGTATGAAAACCCTGTAAGCATCAAAGTACAACATCTAAAACATGAACTTTTCTGAGATAGTAGCGATCAAATGAACTTACTGTGTTACGCCAGAGGGTTTAGTTCACTTCCACTTAGGAGAGACGTGGGATCTCTTGATTCCTATTCTTCAAGTTGAGATGAAATACTTACAAGCATCAAACATGGATAGATTCCAATATACTGTCCACTGACTTTCTATTAAATGTTATGCTGAATTTTTTTTTACATACAATACTATTACTTTTGTAGCACCTTTATTTGACATACTATAAATATTGAATCAACAGGCTATACTGACTTTTACCATGACATTTTGAAATGTTTGACATTCTACTATGACTTTTTTCAGACATACTCTACTATGAATACGTAATTAACACACTATGCTATTACTTTTTTCAACCTGCCTTTTAGCAACATACTAAACTATGAATTTTATGAGATACTACACTATGACTTTTTTCAACATTCAACATTTCGACATTGTGATGATATTATGGTTTTAGTGATAATTCTTTTGACATACTATACCAGGGGTAACTAATAGGCGAACCGCGGTCTGGGTCCAGAGCCAGATGCTGTTGTATCTGGACGTTTTACTGATAGATTATTGAGAATTATTCAATGTTGACAGAGCGCTTCTATTTTAACCGGTTTATATTTCTTGACATACAATATTTACAACTTTTCCCCAAAAAATGTGACATGCATAATACATTTTTTCAGGCCGTTTTTTATACTTTAAGTATCATTAGAGATAAGATAAGATACTCCTTTATTAGTTCCGCAGTGGAGAAATGTAGAGGATTACAGCAGCATACATAAAAGTGCAAACAAGAAACATTGTAAAAGAAATCAAAACAAGTATTATAAATGAGTAATAACCAGTTAAGAATATTATCTAAGTAAAAAAGGTAAAAGAAATTCCACAATATCTCAACTATAACCACAAATATTTCATGTACAAACTGATTTTTTTCTCCATTGCACGGGGCATTGTGTATTTATATTGCACAGCTGGTTGTGCAGCTTGACAACGGCAGGAAGGACCTGCGTACCTCACCTTCACACACCGGGGGGGAAGCAGCCGGTGGCTGAAGGAGCTGCACAGAGCTGCCAGTGTCCTGCATTGGGTGAGAGGCGTAGCCATCATCCTCCTGTCTCCCACCACTTCCACAGCATCCAATGGACGCCCCAGCAAACTGCTGGCCTTTCCAACCAGTTTGTTCAGTCTCTTCCCGTCAGCTGTCGAGATGCAGCTGCTCCAGCAGACCACTCCATAAAAGATGGCTGATGTCACCACAGAGTTGAAACGGTCTCAGTGCACTCAGCAGATAGTCTGCTCTGTCCCAAATGATGTTAAAAAGACTTGTTCTAATGTAATGCTCAAACACCTTTTAAATGTTTATGACCATTATTGGGTTAACAATGTCAGAGAGACTCCTCTAGAAATCTCGTAATTACACTCACGACAACTCCATAAATATGTCACGGCAGGCTTTAGTAATAAAGTGTCATTACAGTATCGAACATAACAAAATACGGTTGCTGCCAGTCATGAAATATTTATTTTCCCTAATGTGAAGTTCTCAGAACAGGTATCCGTCCCACATTTTCTAATAAAGCTATTTGGAAGCAAAGGCACAATAACATCATAACTCCCCAGCCTTTCTGGATTATAGCATATTGTCAATTCAGCAGAAATATTTGAAAGGACTCCTCACACTGTATAAACCCTCTTTTCAGTATACCTTCAAGTAAACTACCCAGTGTTAAGAACATCTCACTTCTACAATCACACTTATTCATAAGCCATCAGCATCATTATTGGTTCCCTGGTTCTATCAATAAGCACATGCATTTAAAATGGCCACTGTAAGGGCATGAGCGATCTGGTTGGCCTATACTCCATTTATTGCACAGTTACTGTATTGTAATTTGTTGTGTGTGCTATGTGATTATTATGTTGTGTTTAGTTCACCCAAATTAATTACAAAATCACATGTGGTGGATATGACAATAGATCATATCATCTTGTTCTAAATTACAACAGCAAAAAAAACTACAATTTAGGCATTACAAATATAACATAATCTAAAAACCAGCACAATGGTCAAGCTGAGGGAAAAGACAAGATTGTATGGCAATGATTTTCCTGAACAAAATGTGTCTCTCATTTGCCAATATTGGTACGGTAATAATTTCCCCTTGTTATGAGAAATAGTGTTACATTTTACTCTTATTGCCAATTTTATTGTAAAAGATACCTCTGGCTCATCATGTGTCATAACAAATGTATTTGAATTGGATTGAGACACAAAGCAAGCAGCAGCCACTGTTATTGCTCGAGAGAATCTCATCACGAATGCAAGCCATGGCTTATGAAAAAAAACCTGTGTTTAAGTGCGCCAAGAAACTTCAGTCTCTTCCTGTCAGAGCCACTTCTTGAGTTCAAGTATTCTCTGTTCAAACAGTTTCACTGGGAAACACTCCAGCAGTACTGTGAGTCATTGCCCAAACCACCACCTCATCCCAACCTGCTGCTGACTTCCTACTGGGAGAAGGCCTGGAGACGGCCCTCTGGCCGACGGCTTTTACTATCTGTTCTCACATTAGCATCGTTTGACGAGCCCAGAGACAGCTAGAATGTCTGAAATCAATCGTCTTCTCCTAACCTGACAGAGCGTTGCATCTTCCTCTCTCTGCCTTTCCACGGTCTTATCAAAGAAATGATGAACAATGTGACCATTTCCTTAGAAAAGGGGAAACATCGATTGGCGAAGCAAAGACAAAAGGCTCCTAATCAGGGTGAAGGTGACACCTGCGGTGAAGGACAGGCTCTTGCTGCAGCCTGTGAGCACAGGGGAAGGTATGAATGGCAATCAAAGTATATAGAAGCCACGGATCGAGCTCAAGTAGAGGTGAAGAATGTTCCGGCCATATTTTAGAGACAAGATTAATAAAAGACTGAAAAAAGTTATCTCGGCTATTGCTTGACTATTTTAGCTCCATGTCTTAACTAATGATGAATGTTTTTAAGACACGTAGTCGATGCAATAATGTTTTTACACATCAGGTCATTTCATCCCCATGGAAGGTAAATATATGTAATATGTATAATCAAAGCCATTTCTTCAAATGCTGCTGAAAACATGATTGAACAACTGTGGGAAAACTGTTAAGAAGAAATAAGATACATGTCAAACCAAAGTAGCCTGGAGCACTTTTCCAAGCTAACTACTACAAATGAATAAAGCTGAATAAAACACTGTGCATCATACCCCTCCACAAACTGAACTCTATTTGCAATGAGAACTCCACGCTACCGTGTCGCAATTATTTTAAGCGTTGAAGATATTTTGCCATATGAGTGTATGTGACTAATGGCTTTGGCCTGAGAGGAACATAATGGCACTATGCCACAGAAACCTTTGTGTTCTTTGTTTCAGTCATATGACAGATTTTAGATTCCGATATGGAAATGAGGTCTGAGTAATCAGGAGTGTTTCCCCAGTAATTAAATGGTTGGTTCATTCAAAATACAAAAAGGATGGTGTGTGTTGTGGTCACAGCATTAATAAATTGTCATATAAAACATTATCTGCAAACACTTAATTTTTTTAGTGCCCCTCTTACCATGGAGTAACCACAGACCTTACTGTAATAGAGCAGCTCCAATGTAAACAACAAGGTATTTATTTGGGTGGACAGATATATAAAAGTTTATTTTCAGAAGAAAAAAATGTTTTAAATGTTTTCCATCAAACATAATAATAATAATAATAATAATAATAATAATAATAATAATAAGATAACAAATTATTTAAAAACAAATATTATTATTATTATTTCATTGACTTATGTCTGACTGCCAATTCATGATTACTTTAATTAAAAGATGTAAGCATCCTCCTTCTTCAATGTTAAAAAATAATTCCTACCCACAAAGAAAGAGAAGGAGCTCTGATTGGCCAGACTCCGCAGTTAGCCAATTGGAACTCCAGCTGTGGTTTGGGTAACACTTCAATTGATTTTGACATAGTAAGTACTAATGTATTTATTTGATCTATTTGTCTTTGGTATATCATCTATATGAAACAATAGTAGGCCCTCCTCCTTGCCATACAAAAGTATATGTTCCTATTAAGTTGCGATCATATTATCCTCTCGCGCTCTCTCTCCCTGTGCGCGTGCATTCATGCACAAAAACGCAGCAGCAGCTCTGAGCTGCGTTTCCCTCTCCTATATTCCGGTGAATACTGCCAGCTGCAACTTTTGTCACCACACAGCTGCCGGTGGTACCTCCTCACGAGCACACGCGCACGCGGAATTCATTAAAAGTCAAGAGAGAGGCAGCTGGATGACGTCATATCCGTGAAGAAGAGTCCCTGTAACCTAAACTTTTTTCACTTTCTTGCAGTAAGGAGATTTCTCCCCGCTGCCCACATGGCACGCGCGACGGGGACGAGTGGTTGGATGTGCCCCCCTCCTCCTCCTCCTCCTCCTCAGGAAGCCGTGTTTTTTACCGGCGCGTAGTGAACGAGGTGGCGCGAGCCCACGGCCAGAAACCTGCGCGTAAACTGCTGTACCCGTCTGAGGAGCTGCGGAGGGGAACGTTAACGCATCCGACACAATGTGGTCGCTGTCCGTGGTCCTGAACCCGCTGCTGTTTCTGCTGCTGATCGGATACTGCCCTTCAGTGGTGAGTTCCCTGCCTTCACATTTCTCTCAAAAAGAACTCCAACACGAGCTAATAATGCAACGTATACTCCTTGTTTATTAAAAGTTATGTTGTAAAACTAGGGTGGAGCCTTGCACAATGGTCAGTGAATCACCAACAACAGAGAAAATTAACCAGCTCAGGTTCCTGGCATTTTTTGCACGTTTGGCTGCTTCTTTGCTGTAGTCTCTGTTGCCTGTATGCACATCAGCATTGGTAGTAATCAACAAGAACAAAACAGACATAAAACTGAAATAACAAAGATCAAAATAAAGTGGTGGGAAGATGCAGCCTCATAGCACTGATGTTTATTGCCTACATCAACCAAATAGCATTAATATTGATCCTGGAGTACTGCCAGGCATATAACTCACATCTGCAGGAGAGTTAAATCATTGTAAAGGTATACATAAATAAATAAAATATATTGCTGCTATGAATTATCTCTAAATGCCCATCCTAGACAAGCTGCACGAAACATCTTGATACAGAAATATTCTTACTTTCACTGAAATGTTGTGCATTGTCTCATGTCGTGTATTTTTTAGCGCTACCTTACTCCAATTTGTTTTTCAAATGCCTCGCTTGGTAGGGAAACGTATGCTGCGCTTCACAAAATGGAAATGCATCATCGGGAGCATCATCGCACATGAGGAAGAGCAGCTTGTAGATCACAAAGCCATTTGGGAGAGAACAATGGTCTATTCGGTTCATCCCACCGTGCAAAGTGCACTCCCTGTGCCAGTGTCAGCAGTGCCCTCACATCCTATACCACCTTGCCATGATTGAAAGTGGTGTGCAGAATTAATGCTATACTCGATTGTTCACACAAACAGGAAACGTTTACAGATTACTGACAACTGAATAGAACATCTGTCAGAAAGTCTAAATGAACAGAAAAAAACAAGGAACCAGCTGTCTGAATAAAGGAAAAAAGTCTTTTGTGCAGAGTTGTCGGGCGCATCTGGCTTGACTGAGCTACAGATCCATTTCGATATGAGCAAATGTGAGAGTGAGGAGAGGGGGGGGGGGGGGGTGCATCACTCAAGAGACAGTGGAGAAAGACTGTTTAACGTAGGAGTGAAACTGGATTATTCTTCTGAAAGTATAAGGAAAAGAGGTGAGTGAGTTTTTTCTTTCCCTCTTTTATTCCATCCCGCTATGAGGACATGAGCGAGGCAGCTACAGTCATGGTGCACCCAGCAGCTCTCACACTACTGCAACGTACCACACCTGACCTCCAGATATTACAATGCAACATCACTATTGTTGAGCAAGAGTTCAGAGGCGGCAGATCATTTCAAAAATAATATTGTAGTGGTGAGACTATGATTTTCTACTTTCATGTCTTTTGTCTCACAGGCATAAAAGGAGCAATCTAGCATCAGGGTATCAGTAGAATATGCTTTAATTACAAGATCATACAAGTCACCAATAGCCAATAGCAAGGACTACAAAGATTGTGTTTTGATAATACCTGCAGACATTTTCTTACAATCTGATAACGGTACCATAAGAGAGGTGAGCTCAGGAGATCGATAGGGCAGAAGTTTGTTTTAAATTTTGTTTTTTAACTTCCAGATAAGAAAGCAAGAAGATGTGGCACAGTAGGTGTTAAAAGCTACATTAGAGATTCAATATTCACAACATACATTATCCATGGCTTAATCAGCCATTTCATCATTAAAACACAGAACTTTTCTCTGGCTGGAAGACAACAGAACAACAAAGTGATCATGATGAAAGTCAAAGTCTGAGTATTTTCCTTTGGTGACGTCTCTGCCTGCTCAGAGGGGCCATGAGCTTTCATGGCTGAAACCAAACGCTCTTTAAACTGCACAGACTGACAGGTACGGATGAATGGGAGAAGGAAACGGACACCTGCTCTTTGAAAACATGGCCACTCCTCTTTTATATCCACAAGTGTCACATGTTATTCTCTAGCCAGACTGAGTTTTAGAAAGCAGAACAAAATCCAAATAATGTCTGTGTGTCTGCCAAACACGCTTGTAGTGCAGACACATGTACTATCCGCAGTCAAAGGGTGCCCGTATTTGGCAGGAGGCTATGTTAATTTCCCATGATGACAATAAACAGAATTGTTGTTCAAATAATATTGATGCTCTGTGTGTCTTTAATAGCCACCGACCTGTCCAACACTTTGATCAATAAGATGGGCGGGTAGAATACTGGATGACCCGTGAGAAAAAATAAGAAAACCTAATCTTTGTGTGCCATCATTTTATATCTTCAGAGTTAAATCTTTTTAGTGCATCTACCTGTCGATGAGTGTGCTGTGCATTTACAACTGTACCCATATTCCTGTATGCAGACCATCAGGCCGAAAGAGGGGTGGCAGGTGTACAGCTCAGCTCAAGATGCAGATGGGCGTTGTATCTGCACGGTGGTGGCACCTGAACAGAACCTGTGCTCCAGAGATGCCAAAGGCAGACAGCTCCGCCAGCTCCTGGAGAAGGTATGTGCACATGGACACACACACACAGACAAACACACACACACACACACACACACGGCGGCTTCTGACACAATGCACACTCTTTAAACACACATATTTACTGTAAGCAACCAGCACACCTCACACATCATATGGCTTTCCATCTTTATTCATGCTTCTTTGTTGCACTAATCCTCAGAGAGATTGCACCAGCCAGGTCCATAACCCTATTTTCCACTTCTGCACATATTGCATGGAAGACATCAGCTGAATGGCTGCTCTCCATCCCGCCGAGACAGAACTGGAATGTTCCTCTGTTTTCGCTAACATCCATTGAAGGCTATTGGTTGATTAGTATCAGGCTTTAAGCTTATGATTAGGAACATTATAGGTGTCAAAATGTAAAACATATGATTTATTTACAGTCCAGCAAAATGTTCTTTTTAAAAGCATGCATTTTGAATTTATTACAAAAGTAGCTCTGAATAACCAAGATTGTGAAATGAATAGAAACATGACTTTTAAATTCAAATGATTTTTTTATTTTTTATGTTTCATCTACAAACACACATATTGCCCTTCCCTCAATCATGATGCCTCATTCGGAAAGATTGGTGTAGCCTACATGTTGATGTTGTAAGCTGTCATTCACTGGGGCCTTTGATACTAATGTACTGAGCTGCCTCGGGGCTCCAGTGAGGCCATTTCAGGATCCCTCTACCAGAGCCAAAAAAGTATGCAGAACACAATGTATGCCACTTTGCTTGTGATGCGCTTCAGGAGCGTCGGTTAGTTAAAATTAGAGCCAAAGAGAAAAGTGAGAGGCCCACATTTATTCTTGTTCACATGCCCCCAAAACCAACTGAGCGTTTGTCAAACAAGAGACACGATAATGTTTCTGTGTCAAATATCTCTGAAATGTGTTATTATACCCAGCCTATTCAATAGTTTATCAAACAGAGCAAGTTGCATGGCACAGTTACGTATCCCAGTAAAAAGCTCTATTCAGTTTACACATGGATGGTGAACACATAATCCTGTTGGAGGTTAAAATGTTGATTGGTTCCTTGGGAAGTGAGAGCATTGCAGGCTCCTGAACAGCTGAACATGGGGGACATTTTAATCTTGTAGTGGATGGAAAATCAATGCTGCACTGTTTCATTCTTTTCCAAAGGTGCAGAACATGTCGCAGTCAATTGAGGTTCTGAACCTGCGGACGCAGAGGGACTTTCAGTATATCATGAGGATGGAGAACCAGATCAAAGGATTGCGGTCAAAGTTTCGGCAGATGGAATCGGACAGGAAGGCGCTCGTCAACAAAAACTTTCAGGTATATTTTTAATTGAGGTTTAACTTTGTGAGAAACATCACAGGAGAGGCTGTGAAAGGATCTCTTCTGCATATAAACCTCCGGAGCATCTGAATAGATTCACTTTCATTCCTGACTAGATCAATACATGTCTACGAATGCCCATGAGGACTCACTGGTCTTAAAGGGTAGACAGGCTGGGAGGAAAGCATCCAGCATGGATTCTTAAAACTCGTGATCAGATTCTGATGGTTACATGAAGGATTTACATTTACAATTGTAAAAACAACATGTAGGCAAAGAGTAATGTACTTTTTGCAGCAGTGCTCAAATACAATATTCTAGTTTTTCAGTGTATTTTTCACTTTCATAAGCTCATCTCTTGTATAACGTTATACATGCTGCTGCCTCTTCCTGTGCACTTGTGAACACAACTGTAACAAGGGCATTTATTATAATGATTATTATCATCCATCAGTTTAATGTGTATGGGTCTTATTAGAGTTTCCCCTTTCCTCCGGGTACAGACAATCTTGTCTGCAATTATTTCAAAATTATTTTTTATTAAAAAAAAAAAATAATGTTACAGTTTCATCTGAAACAACAATGTTTTCTGTAATAATAAAAAAGTAAGAAGACTCTGCATTTTGTGTAAAACAGAGGATGTACTCACTAGCATCAGAAGATGCAATAAGATCATAGTACCGAATACAGTTTGCAATAATATGTCCATCTTTCGATATCTGGTCTTGAAAATCACAATTTCTAAAACCAACAAAACAAGCGAAACAAAGGGAGGAGAAAATGTGCTTCCATTTTTTTGAATCATATGTTCTGTCTTCCTGGATTGAGAGATTTGCAGACAGGTACTTTGCAGTGCTTTTGTTTTGTTGTTTTCTAGGAGCTAAAGGGAAAGATGGAGTCCCTGCGACCGCTAATACCGGTCCTGGAGCAATACAAGGCAGATGCCAAGGTCATCTCCCAGTTCAAAGAGGAGATCAGGAACCTGTCTGCCGTGTTGATGGGCATCCAGGAGGAAATAGGAGCGTACAACTACGAGGAGCTGCAACAGAGGGTCCTACATCTGGAAAATCGGCTCCGCAACTGCATGAGCAAACTCAGTAAGTCCATCGCAGAACAAGCAGCTTTAGGAACGGTGAGCCCAGATTATTTGATGGCAAAGGAATCATAGGCACAATTATTGCAGCAATAATCAGATTGCATTTTTAGGGGAGCAGAAATAGTCTTGAGAAATCCTCAGAGAACAATTTCCTCAGCCACAGGTAAAAGGTGGGAGCTGCTAAATAACACGAGTGCAATGGAGGATTACACAGGGCAACATCCTGATTGCTAAATTCATGTTTAATTTGTAATCATTCTGGTTCCTTCGTTGTTTGGAACTGAAGCTGTAGTTCCTTTCGATGTGTAACTCAGCTGTACTCAACCAGTGGGCTTCAGTGCGCCATCAAGCTGGCCACAAAGGTAATACCAATAGGTTAGATTAAATACTAAATTAAACGATTTGGTCATTTACAAATCTTTGATCTGAATGTGCTTCAGAATTCAGATTTTTTTTTTTTAAACGTACATTCAAATCTATAACTTCAATGACCAGTCCCATTAAGTATCATTAAGCCAATCACTGTAAGCAACGACACAATATGGATCGGATTTTAAAACGAAAAAGTGATGGAGGGTGGAAACCCTGCGACGGTAAAAGCACCAAAGCCAGTGGTGAAGAAATATATGAATACATACATTTTTATTTATAATAGCAGGCAGTGATGCTCAGCCTAAAACAGATATTCAATTGTGGAAATGAAAATTAATTTTGGGGGAAAAAACATCCGCAGCAACGCAACTGTCTGCATTTACGTTTTACTGGGAAACTAGCAGCAGCTCGCTCACTTTCATCCACCGGGCTGACGGACAGGCAGACATTTACTGAACCAAGATAGTTTTCAAATCAACAGTGTTTTCGCAGACACATCTATTGATGATTTGATTTTATATTGATTGGAAGAGAGACAGTCTGTCCTAACAGCAAGCGTTACGTTATGTCATGTAAACTACCACGCATGAGCTGTGCGTAACCCACATGGGTGAGTAGTACCATACTCTGACATTTACACTTTTTAAAATAGAAAAAACAAGTATTTATATTGTCATATTTACTGGAAATGACATACAATACGGTCAACAGCAGGTAGGAAATGTTCAGCTTCCTGTCGACCTCCCTCAAGCTATTACTTAGGATTTTGTAGTGAAGGAGGAGGTATTGTATGGATAACTCCTCATTTTACCTTTACCCAGCAACTGGAGAAAATAGAAACAGGACGTCTGACCAAAAGCGAGGATAAAAACCGGGCGTCGCCCAGAAAGTTGGCGCATCGCTTGCAGCCATTTCGGACACGATGCCATCAACATAATGAGCAAATTAAAGATATTAAAATAGTTCGAACCTTTGTGTTTGAATGATTTCTTTGGCCAATTTTGACAACCCTGAAGCACAGTGTGTTCTCATTTCATTCTGGCTTCAGAGCAGCCGTCCCTCTGATAATGGTTTGCATAGCTAAACTTCAATTTGCCAACTGCCATGTTTTCAACTCGGATGGAGCCTTTCAAAGTGCCAATGTGAATAACATGTGAATGCTGATGATATGCGGCTGGAAATCTGCCTGAGCTCGAGATGATTACATAGTGCGTGAAGCTTTGATTGATCCAGTGAAATAGTGATTAAATACTAAATAGGGAATACTGTCATTTGGTACGAGGAAAGTGTCTGGAAATATTAATTAAAATATTGAAGCATGTGTTTTATCCAGTTGCTTTGTGGCAGCGTATCCGGTTATCCTCTTTGTTTCTATAATATGAGAGTCCAGATGCTGAACACGCAACAGTCCATATCTAGAACTTTGTTGTTTATCCGTCAGCCACGTATTGTATTTATTCCAGCATTACCATAGTGTTATCTTGTGAAGCGGAAGCAGTGCGTGCTGTATGTGACCAAAGCTGTGTGATGTGTCCGCAGCATGTGGCAAGCTAATGAAGATCACTGGGCCGCTGACTGTGAAAACTTCAGGCACCAGATTTGGAGCCTGGATGACCGACCCACAGGCGTCTCCCCAAAACAACAGGGTGAGCCGAGTTAATGGTCTTCTCTGCACGCTGCGAGCCTTTGAAGCAACACAATGTTTAATAATCTACATACAACTGCTTCCCTCCTGTTGTTACTCACTTTAACTGCTGGGATCAAACATAAATGTTGATGTCTCTCTCTGGACATGTTGGGCATTCTTTTAAATTAAACACAACTTTACACACTTCATTCCCTATATGCGTTATGGCACAACGCCTTCATCAGCGTGTATACGGGAAGAGCTAAAAGCACAGTCTTTATATACTTTGTCAATTATCCACTCAGCACTTGACACATTAATGGCCAGCTTTTGAAGGAAGCTGCAATTTAAAACTCTAAAATAAAAGTACACAATAAACTGTTACTTATGCAATCTAGCAGAATAGAGTCAGATATGAGAGTGCAGAGAGAGATAGAGTAATACCCTGTGGAGGTTTCATGAAGAGAAACAACTTTTTTTAACATTCAGTCTTACCAACCGACATTGTGTGCATCCCTGGGGCTTAAACGAACATGACAATGCATTTTCATCCTCATCTGCAAAACCTTTGTTTTCAAAAAGACAGACAGGCTTAGTAATCTACATACAATTGCTTCCCTCCTGTTGTGTTTACTTTTGGTAATCAGTCAGGTTGCTCTTCAAGTTAAATAAGTGTCACAGAAAGGAAAACGGCTTTTTTGAGTCAAGCAAAACATTTTTTGAAGCAATTTCACTATTTTCTTTGCTTGCTTTTTAAAATTATTATTTGACAACATCCATGTGTTTCACCAACTCTTTCTTTAGTTTAGCTGAAACTTTGCTGATATTTTGGCTGTTCCTACCAGCAACTGTTCATCATGGTAACGGCATGAAGCAGGAATTTGCATTGTGTCACCTGCCTGGTTGAAAATGAATTTATACAGAATTTTGTGTATCTACAAACGAATGAAATACTACTAAATTATTATTAATAATTATTATAATAATAATAATAATTATTATTATTATTATTATTATTTAACTATCCTTTATAAAACTATAAAAACTCTCAAATACTAAAATCTTCATTCAGATGGAGTATTCGGAGATTATAAATCCAAAAAGCGTCCGTTTCCTACAGTGGTTAATTTGACCTTATCAATACCAATTCAAATCATTGAACTTCTGGCCTACAACAAATGTCTGGGTCTTTTTATTTCCACTTTTATGAAGCACCTGTATTCTTCATCCTCTTTTTTCTGTTGAGAAAGCCCCATCATCACATACTGTATATAGATAACGTTTTGTTTTACAGGTGGTTATAATTTCACAGGAACGTTGTCTGTACTTATTTGTCCTCAGGTCTGGTACATGGACAGCTACACCAACAACAAGATAGTGAAAGAGTTTAAATCCATAGATGATTTTGTGGCAGGAGTTGAGTTGAGAACCTACAACCTGCCTTTCAAATGGGCCGGAACCGACCATGTGGTGTACAACGGCTCTCTGTACTACAACAAGATGCAGAGCAACATCATCGTGAGGTACAGCTTCGAGACGGGCCGCGTGGTCACCCAGAGGGCCCTGGAGTCCGCGGGGTTCCATAACGTTTACCCCTACACGTGGGGAGGCTTCTCTGACATCGACCTGATGGCGGACGAGCTGGGCCTGTGGGCCGTGTACGCCACCAACCAAAACGCCGGGAACATAGTCATCAGCCAGCTGAACCCGGACACGCTCCAGATCCTCAACACTTGGAACACAGAATACTCGAAGAGGAATGCCGGCGAGTCTTTTATGATCTGTGGGACGCTCTACATCACAAACTCCCACCTCACCGGTGCTAAGGTGTACTACGCTTACTCCACTAAAACCTCCACATACGAGTATACAGACATTCCCTTTCACAACCAGTACTTCCACATGTCTATGTTGGACTACAATGCCAGGGATCGCGCACTCTACGGCTGGAACAATGGCCACCAAGTCCTTTTTAATGTTACACTTTTCCACATCATCAAAACTGAGGATGACTCTTAAGTCGTGAAAATAAGAAAACGTGGAAAAAATTAATCGTTCTATTGAATGTTCGAATTAATGTATTTATGTAATTTCCTCGATTATTTTTTGGCATTTTATACACTTTCATTTACAGACATCGTACAATTTGCTACTTCATACGAAGAGTTAACCAATTATGACCTTCCCCATGTGGATACATAGCGGTTTCTATAAAAAAACTTCTCCGCAGCATCTCCGCCAGGTGTGAACGTAACAACCACTGTCGTATTTTGAATAAATATGAAACCCACAATTGGTTTAGAAAGTGTGAGTCACTGTAAGCATTAGAAGCATGTAGCCATAACTGAGCACCCGAAATATTATGCAGTGTGCTGCACCAAAATGCAAGATTAACCATGGACAGGGGTGCACACACAATGACTCACACACACGCATACTAAGGTAATAATGCACACTCTATTGATTGTATGATCCTCCTGGCGGGGATAATAGATGGCCGCACAAAATGTGGATGTCCAATATGAAACATATTGCAGGTAACACATTTTCAATTTAATAATGGCACTTTTAATCAGCAACTTTTAGAAACACTGAACATCCTGTAATTTCTAGTTCCCTTTTCTCTCGAAAATGAAAGCTTCATAATCATGGTTCTCATTCAGTATTGCAAATATGCACACCTCTAATGTCGTCAAATTGTGACTGTTTACTAATTGTTTGTTTTGTTTCCATTCATTCCTTGACATTTATTCATCATCATCTATTAATTTATTCCAGTCTTTCACTTCCTCCATTTAGCTTTCAACTTATCATTGTACCTTTTCTTTCAAAAGATTTTGCACTTGACCTTTTACAAGACAATGAGAAATGTGCATAATGCATCTGTATAGTTATTGTACTTGGCTTTCTTGTGTCTATGAAGATTCTCAGTCATCCAGGTCAGAGGATGTCTTAAAGTACTAAGTCAAAGTATGTCAGCAAACCGTAAAAATGGTTTCCCTTAACTTAGTACTTTGAGAAATTAGCTTTTTTGTAACTTCAGTAACTGCTTGTATGCCTTATTCAGTGCAGTACGTTCTGTAAACCTATGGATAACAGCTCTCGTGCATGAATGTTGGCTATCCTAAAAGCATTTACTGTACTGTAACTGTAGATTTGTGTATTTTGTATCCACACAACATCTCATTCTCCTTTTCTCTAGTTGTATCAATGGTCCATTGATACAGACAGCAGTAGATCACTTTAATAAACATTCATTTGTGTAAATAAGAAGTTATACATGAGCAAAATAAAAAAATATTGTTTATTAAGTTCTGTGTATTTGTGCAGAGTAAATTTGTTCAAGGGATTTTTTTGCAACAAAAAGGGAACACTGAAATGTTTCTGACATGAAGGACTGCACTAGGATTTAATCTGAAATCACTTTAAATAACAATGCCTTTCTGCCAACAATCTTTTTTCATTGTCCTCTGAAAATGACAAAGCGACTGAGGTGATTTCTTATTTCCTGCACTACCTTTCTCATTTTACATTGCTGTAACTCTTTGTCAGAGCTTTAATTACATTAAGAGGTATTGTTCTCCCTGTTACTTTCAGTCCATGGCAGAAGAAGTACTCAGATATTTTACTTAGGTAAAAGCATCAATACCATAATGTACAAATACTGTTACAAACTAAAATAGTGCATTCAAATGTTTAAGTCAAACTACAACATGATCAGCATCAACTACATAACGTAGCAACAGTAAAATCAATCAGTTACAATGGCCTATTTAATACTACACTGTATAATATGACATTGCTATAAATATGTAAATCACCTTAATATTGCCATTGGTAAAAGGTGGAATCAATTTTGATTGCTTGTGAATTTGATCTAATATTAATATATTCTAATTTATTTGTTAATCATATCATTATTTATTTATTAATTAGAATTTGCAAAGTAAATAATAACAACACTTGTGAAATAAATGTATTACTAAATGTAAATGTAATTTTACATAATTACAGTGCAAAATCGGCCTTGTCCCTCAAAGCAAGGCGCTCTCCCGAGCGTGGGACGAGGCGGTCGCCGCCATCGCCATCACCCTCACTGCCTTCATCCCTCACTCAGGTGACCTTCATCCCTCGCGACCGTCTACCAAAAATAATCTGCCTCGTCCCTCGCCGCAAGTCGGTCTCCGAAACGAGGGACGAAGCGGTCCCGCCCTCGTCGCCTTCATCACTCGCTCGGGTGACCTTCATCCTACCTTCCGCCCAAAGAAATTGGCAACCACCCTCAACCTCTTCATCCCTCTGCCTTCTCCACTGCCACCACCCTTGCCGCCTTCATCCCTCCCTCTGAAAACCTTCTTCCCTCGCTCACTTCTGCCCAAGAAAATCTGACCAAAACAGTGGTTGCTCCTTCAAGGACTGTTTAAAAACAAAAGAAACACAATATGGAAAAAGGAACATGCACATTGTGAAAGATATCTGAAGGCAAGTGATGTGGATTACTGAGAAATGTAAACAAGGGAGATGTCATTCAAAGCAACTGAAATGTGTATGTTGACTCATTAGAAAGCCTTGTTATGGCGAGGAACACAGAAGTAGGCACACATTCACACACTTATATGGACACACTGACCTCCCACAGCTCAGTCTCTGACAGGCTCGGTGCTCTCCTCCAGGTCAGATCAATGCAGGTCAGACAGGAAGCATCTTTAAAGGTCAGGAAAGCAGCCACAGTAACTCCAGTCCTTTGGAAACACAGTATGGATCTCCTGATATATTTATCCCCGGAGTGCACCAGTGTCAAAGACCTCCTCATGTTTTAACTCCTGCACATCTTACAACATTGAATTGAATTAAGTCAAAGTTGTATGTAGCAGACTTTTTGATGTAAGCAAACAGCTTATTGCGAATTGATCAAATATCGTATCGTGATGAAACTCGGGATTTAGGAGAGTAGAAAAAATTCCAATTTCATTTGTCTTATTTCCAAATTTTCCAATCAGCTGAAATGGGAGGGCAGGTTTTTTTGTGGCTGATGCTTATCAACAACCGCAAAACAAAAGGAATTCAGCAAGTTGCTTTTTTTCTTTAAAAAAAAAAGTATGATTTGTATGATCACGATCATCCAATGAGTATCTACTGGGAACCCTTACATGTCATTGTTATGGTATAATACTGCAAACCAACAATGTGCATGACTTGAGCTGTCGGTTTCAGGATTCAAATAAAATATGTTAAGCACAACGGGAAATGGGAAATATACTGATAGTATATTTTTTGATCATTTTGATTATAGCATGCTACAAATCATCCTGACAACTGTGAGCTGAAACTCAGAAATATCACCTCCTCCATGAGCTGTACTTACACCAGCCCCAAGGAAAGCATGTTTACTCTAAAGAAAACATACTTTATCCCTTGTGTTGCCTTCGGGTCAATTTGACCCGATTCAATGTTTCACCCTCCTGTCGCCTTCGGGTCATTTTGACCCGAAGGCAACACAAGGGTTAAACTACATGATATTCCCTTTCTGTCAAAATATCCCCCTAAATGTAATACACCTTCCCCCTTTAATTGAGCATAGAGTTTGGCTCTTTGTCAGGTTGGGTTGATTTTATTTACATAGGCCTACATCAGTAATTTTCATGAAGCACCCTGGATGTTGGTGTGAGGTTATGTTTCACAGAGACTTTCACTCTGTAGCCAACATTTATTTTTGAAAGTATTTATTTATAACATGTCTCAGTTGATCTTGTTTACAATTCACACTAGGAGGAACTTTGCTTTTTCAGAAATAATTATTTTTTACTTGCATCCCCTTAATCCCTACAACCTGTTGATCACTCTTAATCGTCTTTGTCCGCACCAACAACCTCATAAACAGTGCTTTAAAATGTCAACACCTTGTCGGTTTCTTCTTTTTTAACTGCAGGCCAATCAGCTTTCTTTAAACAATGATAAGATTAAAAAGGAACAACAATATTGTTTTATTATAACAGTTGAAGACAGTTCTGTCAGAGAAAAATGTACAACTTGAATGCATGGTTTAACACAGTGGATATCAAATCACTAACCTGCCTCTAACATTGATATATACCAATAGAATAGACAATAAATAATAAACAAGTATTAGAAAAGGCATCACTTTCCCTCACGCACAACAATTACTAACGTTCCTTCAGAAATACAAAAAATTTACAAAAACTATATCCTGTGTGAGCAGCATAAATGTAAAATCGCCTCAAACTGTTACGGATTATCGAAGATACTTTCAAGTCGGGTCTAAAAACCAAGAGGCAAGAGTTGTCGTCCGAGATTGTCTTAGATATTTTATGGTGGGGTAGTGAATATATAAACTGAAATACAGGTTTTTCATGACACAACAACTTTTGGTAGAAACTCCATTGTTGTCTGTCGATAGATAGATAGATAGATGGAGAGATGGATAGATGGATAGATAGATAGATAAAGAGATAGAAAAACATTGTTGTCCACGCCACTTATGTTCATTTTGAATGTCATTTGTTCCCAAGTTTGCATTTCTGTATTTGGCTGCACTCATCTGCACTCATCCCTTATCTGTGTGCACAGCAGCTAAGGGTTTGTCTCCTTTGAATGAATGCGCTCCATAAAGCTGTCACGGCTCAGACTTGTCGACTGTGCATTGACTCGGGTTACAGTGATCCATCCTTTTTATTAGCTCCAGCATGGCTACAGATTTACAATGTGATGTTCTCCCCACACATGACAATACCATTAAAACACAAAGTCACTTAAAATAGTGCATTTGTTACGCTCCCTTGTTGTTGTTGTTGTTGTTGTTGCTCTCAGTACTTTAAAACGATGAATACAACGGTACATTGCTTTCAAACCGAATCATTGTCTATTGATGCAGTGTTGTCATCTCATCATCGACCTCGCAGCTACTGATACTTGAGACCAGTGTAATTGTAAAGGGTTATTTAAGAAAGGTTTCCATGATCTAGATTTACTGGAAGCAAAAGATTATTGAACAATGTTGTCACTCAAATGTATTTTCTTATCTGTTATACAAGACACATTAATATAACAGCTAAACCCCACAGATTCCTTATGGCCCGCCAAACCAACGATTAAGTACTGTATAGACAGCCCTTTGCAGCCTGTGCGTACAACTGACTGTGGAGCCACTAGCCTCACTTCCCCACAAAAATCGAAAATATTACGAGTACTTTGCTGTCATACATTATTTTTCTGCCACATACTTCTCCTCCACTGGTGGGCCTTCGTCGTACTTTTTCAGACTGGCTTCCAGTTTTGAAACGTTTACATGCAGGAGACCAATTTCAATATGATGCTTTGTTATAAATGAAATTACTATACCTAACAATATACACAAGTAGAGTTGAAACGATTATTAGTTGATTAGCTCTTAAAAGAAAGAGAAAGATAAAACAAAGCAGGAAACAGATCAACTGTTCTATCTGTTGAACTGGTAGTTAAGTTACTCTATCTGTACCCGTAGGTCGACTTGTTTTGAAATGAAAAGGGAGGCATTCATCTCAATAAGACAGACATGATGATGAAAGTACATAAAACCCCAAATCAGTGCATTGTTATTATTCTAAGTTGTTCACCTGGAACAAAGCTGTTTTTATCCTTCTCTGTTCTACACCGCGGTACTAAATACCTCCGTCTAGAAGGGAGAAGCTGAAAGTCCCTGTGCATTAGTCCTTTAAGATGCAGCCGGTTATCCGTGGTAACTGTGTGGTGTTCAGGGACTGTGGGCTCAGCTGTGACTCACCACTCAGCCTGCTGGACCATTTCTCAATCTGATGGAGAGAGTTTCTGTTCTTTAAAGACAGGCCTCCAAACCATGGCACCAAAGAAAAAGATCATATTGATTCAATAAAAACACGATAAAATAAGGTCATCATGGTTTTGTCAGTGTAGAAACAGAACAGAGTCCTCAAACAAAACATATGTTGTGCCCCTTTTTGCACACAGCTTCACAGTTTGCTTCAAAGTTCAGTTTTGGGTCAATAATTGTTCCAAGATATTTGTAAGATTGCACACAGTGGAATTTGTGCAATGTGTAAATCCTTAATGGATATGATCTAATGTGTGTGTATGTTTTCTAAAATCAATTATCAAATCTTTAGTTTTGGAGATGTTTAATTGAAGATAAGACTCCTCACATCACTTCACGTTGTGGGTCGAGTCGTGGATGACCGGACCGTGGCCGGTCTCATTGCACTGGAGCCGACTGACAATAACAGAAACATCTGCATACTTTAAAATGGTACTATTTTCATACCTGCTCTGACACATATCTGTGTAGAGGATGAATAATAGTAAATGGTGGCATACACCGCATGCTGTATATTCTGTAAATTATTCATGGATATGTGTAAACTAAGTGCTTAAAACAGGTTGAGGCAACCTGAGGTAACTACTAGCAATACTTGTGCAAGAGAGGTTTTTTTAAATGTTGAAGTTTGATTAAGATGTTTCTGTTGTGTCATAAATAAAGTGAATGTTAACCTTAATGTTGATTTGGCACACTGATTAACAAGAAAAAAGTGGGAAAAAAGGGAAATCTTTTCAAAAAGGTTGGCGATCCATGGCCTAAAATTATAATTGTAATTATTGTCACATATTAGGTCAACTTCCAGCCTTTTTAAGTAATGTTGGTAAAGCAAGGTTTATGAACGATGAAGAGGTTACGGTCGACTGGGAGGGCCATGAAGGATGTTCACCTCCGCAGCTGTCGGGACAGATGCACCCAGATCATTGACTGACAGCTAAACATGTCAAAGCATAAACAGACAGGCCCCTCTTGCAGATGAACTTTCTACGACTCGAGCCTCAGAGGTTGATCTGCTCCAAGGACTGGCGAGGCCGTGGTGTGGGTGCTGTGGGATGAAGGAAAGAGATCCCAGGGTTGAATCAATTTGGCATATTACTTTTTGGTGATAGTTTAAACACTCACACACTCATTGAATTAGAAAAAGAGGAACTTGTTCTATTCCACTCTTGGTGCAACCAGAGCCGAGCAGCTGAAAACTTGCTTCATTCCTTTCAATCCAACTCATCAATATTATACCTTGGTTATTACATCTATTTAATACACAATGCAAAATCAAACTTCGTGGTTATACTCATTTGTTCTCATACTTTGCATTCCTTGACGGGATCTTATAGTCCAGTACCCGATGCCTTCCCTTCTGGGCGGCTGCTCTGGGATCTCAACACGACTTGACAGAGAGAAAGAGCACAATAAAACAAATATGGCATTATTATTAAATCACTCTGTCAAGGATGTGCTCATACTCTCTCTCTCTCTCACACACTCTCACACACACACACACACACACACACACACTATATATATATATAGAGAGAGAGAGAGAGAGAAAGAGAGAGAGAGCGAGAGACACATATTATTGTTTAAGTGTCAGTATACTTTCATTTAACTTGCATGAAAATAGCAGATAGTGGAGGTATTATTGGCATTTCTTTTGCAAACACATTTTTAAAGTGAGATCTTTTATCAAATGTGTCATATTATAATTGTCTTTAATCATTGCTGTTTGAGTTTTGTTAAACAGGTGTTAAAGAAATATTTAAACATTCTTATTCACTTTCTCTGTGCACTGTGCAGTGAAATCAGCTAACCTGACTTTTCAAAACTCATAAATCCGCCTAACAACATCTCTTAAGCTCAATAATCAACCCGATGATAAATGGACTGTACTTTTCTAGTCCTCCGACCACTAAAGCACTTTAACACTGTGTCATCACTCACTCTCGTGCATACACTGATGTCAGCGGCCCTCATCGTTCATGCCCAATCATACACATCGAGTACAGCCTGCGGAAGCAATTTAAGGTTAAGTGTCTCGCCTTCGGACACATCATGGACGATTGGAGCCGGGGATCGCACCACCGATCCTCTGATTGAAGGTTGACCCTGATCTACCACTGAGCTACACTCACCCTAAGCAGCTTAGTTCTCCAATTCAGACATAAACACCACTGTAAAAGCTAGAATCTGTAGTTGTAAGCGATATTTTAGATTTTTGCACCGAACCAGCTGTTCCAAAATCTTTGTGCTAAGCTAATTATCTCTTGGCTCAATCTTTATAGGCTACTTTATTTAAAGATTTGACAGTAGTATTAATCTCATGAGTTAAAGGTTTCTTAGATTGTAGTAGTCGGTGTCAGTGGGTCAGTGTTTTGTTTGTCCATTCAGGGCTACTGTAGATGGAACTCTGCTCTGGGAAGAGGCTCCTTATGCAGATAAACAACTCATTCTAACCAAAACACAACGATTCTTATTTTCAGCTGATTATACTCTTAATAAAACGCAGTAATTTATACTGTGTGACTATTCTTTTTGCAGAGTGAAAAGGGCAAGTTTTCTCTCCAGGCGTAGCGATTTTTTCATCACGACTTTCTGGCATTGTAAAATCCAACCAGGAAAATAGCACTTTGTATTAGTCACAGATGCAGTAGAAGTTGACAGTGACCTGAACACAATAAGGCTGACTGCCTAAAATAAAGTGAGGCAGTCAACCTTATTGTGTTCGGCATTGAGGGCTAACCATGTGGCACCACCTTCATTACCTTCAGCGACTGCAGCAGGTTAGGAGGGGCATGTTGGCTGTCAGCTTGCCGTGCTTTCGGACATATTCAAGCTGCTCTAGACGTGTCACTCAGCGAATAACCTGTATTTTCTCTGGCTGCATTTGTCTCAAAAACTCTTGGTAATCAACTCATGAGATTTAGTGCTTTTAAAAGTGCACATGTTCTTGTTTCGACACTCTCATTTTTTAGAGTCTAAAATTAAATCAATCAGACATTCATGAGATATGCATTCGTCAGGCAAATTATTCAATTAGATTCCGCAAATGAGGTGTGACTGACGTTTTAAAAGGGAACTATTCACAGTTTCCACAATGGTTCATGCTTCATGGTTCAGCTAATCTATTTTTCATTTCCTGATCAAATGGGGCTTACAATATTAGAACATGCCATACAGTGTCAGGTAACAACAGAATCTCGAAGACTGCTCTAATTACTGTACTATAATCTTAAAAAAGCATATATATATATATGTGTGTGTGTGTGTGTGTGTGTGTGTGTGTGTGTGTGTGTTTGTGTTTGTGTTAGGTAGCTAATCTCATCAACTAACCATCACTGTCTTGATTTGCTTGATGGTTAATATCTGATAGAAGATACTGTGACAGCTGCATTTCAATCAGGAGAGCCAAGTCAGATGAAGAAAACATCATTTTGTATTATTAACAGATGTTACATTATGTGATGATAACATCTTGACGGAGGGTTTTGCACTTGGGACTCTACTGGGAGATTTGTAATAGAGGGCTGAGCAGCAGCCAGATAAATCCCCCCATGGAGTCCAGACAGTGGTGGTGGCTGACGAGGCTGATGGAATGATGAAGATGATGAAGTTGATGAATCTGCGAAGACCTGGTGGTAATAGGGAGGTGGAGGAGCGCATAACAGCAACATGCACGTACTGAAGTTAGAGAGACGCTCTTATTTAAAAAGAGATGGCAGCAAGATGTCAGGCTGACTCTGTAATTGTGTCACTGTGCTATCGGATAGAAGAATGTTATGATTGACAACCCCAAACAATGACAGCCAGGAAATTAGGACGGAGCATGCTCAAAGAGTAGTTTCCCTGACTGAACGTACGCCTCTGAAGCTTGATTTGTTGCCTGTCACTGATTAATGAATATGGAGCAATTAACTGGTGGATGATTAATCACAAACGGATGCTGGTGCAGGAAAACAATGCGGAAACACACAACACTATATTAAAACAATTCTACCGGAAAACCCAAAGTTTGCTAAATAATATGTTGTGATGGGTTGGGAGAACCTGTATAAAAGTATGCACTGTGAGGAGTTGGAAGAAGCTGACACAGAATATATGATATAGTTCTTGAGAGGTCAAATGTGTGATACTACCACAGACTTTTAAAATGAGAAATGTTTTTGTTTTCACGATGGTGCCTTCCAATAAATCTGACTGGATCGTCCAGACTTAGACTTGTTGTTAAATACAAACAGGTTCTTCGATGTACCAGGTTCTGTAATAAAAGGTCTGGACCCAAATACAGATAAGGGTGAGAAGGCAGGAGGCACAATACAATAATTTAATTGAAAGGCTGTTAAAAAATGCAGTAGACTAGAACAAGAACATCAAAACACACTGCCACAAGGGGAACAACGCAGGAAACACGACTAATAAGGAGCGACACTGACAATAAAACACAGACTAAACACACAAGGAGAGCGGGGTAATTAGACACAAGAGGAGCATTAGGGCAGGGCAGACAATCACAAAGAGTGAACTTACAAAATAAAACAGTAAACAAACTAAACTAAATTACTAAAACGAGACAACAAAAAACGCAAAACCCAGAAAACAAAACCTCTAGAACTGATCAAATAAAAACAAAGACAGATAAAGTATGATAAAGTATCATAGTCTTTGCTAATGTCTGGCTGTTACACTATTAGTTTACTGAGGCAACTTTGTAGACCTCCGGTAAAAAAAATCTTCAATCAATTTATTCAATCACTCAATCTCTTAAGCATTATGTGTGAGCAGAGGAATACTGCAGAGAAGTCTTAGCTGAATCAGGTTCCCATGACAATCGTCTTCACAGCTGTTCTTTATTTCCCTGACCTGTAGGTGAGACCAAAACAACCCTTTGCCTCTCACCCATTTTTTCATAATCACAATAATAGGCTAAGAAGAGCAGTTGAAGGTGAGCCACGTCCATCAATCTTCCTCCATCATCTTTTCCTCCATTACACCTGGGGTCGATGCCTCAGCCTTTAGAGGCAACAACGTTATCCTCACTTCCCCCCTGGGAGAAACAGCATGGAGGGAAGGTGCTGTGAGGAAGCTAATGAATGCATTTGTCATATCTCTAATGGCTCACTATATCACCACAGCACCTTGGCTCGGGATTTATAGCAATCATGACTGCAGAAAAGTTAATACATTCAGTTTCTATTTCTGATGAAACAGCTTGAGAGAACATTGAATTGAAGGAAGTTTTTTTTCCCGAGCCAAACTTGTGAAAACCTTGACAGTGTGCCACGGTAAGTGATAGCCTAAAAACACAGAGTTAGGAAGTTGGAATTCACACCAGAAAGTTTTGGGGAATGGCAAACTAATGATAAGTCAACTCTGCAATTGATTAGAACCGGCTTGTTTTATTCCCTGAGGCCCGAACGAGCCCACACACCCGAACCAACGACATCAGCCGACTCTCAAGTTATGGTGAGATGTCGTTACAGATTAAAACTCCAGCAAGTTTTATTTTCCTTTCCTATTTTTTAAATCACAAATCTATACCAGCAGCAGAACTTCATCTTCTCGCATTAAGTCCCAGGTGACTCAAAATGCAAATTACCAATTGTCTCGGATTTAGGGGAGTACCGAGCACAACCGAAGATGTCAAAGACAAGTGTGCACAAGCGATACGGTTTATTGATATTGATAAAGAAATGAGCGTAATGAGTCCACTAATTACTCTAATCATTGCACTGTGCCCCTCTGTGATCGAATTCCCACGGGGCATATACATTACTCTTGGCTTGCTGATCAACTGCAGTGGGAAAAAGCCAGCCGCGTATATTTCTTTTATATGTTTTTGGAGTTTCAGGGGAACATTTTATGCTGCATGAATAATGGTGTGTGGGTGTGAGAAGGGAGAAAGAGAAATATTTGTTTGAGATTCCTCAAGGGCGTCAAGCACGCACACGTACGAGGCGAGGAGATGCCGGCCAGCTGCACGGTTCCGATGCAGTTTAAAAAGCGCACGGATCAGCAATCCCTCCTGTGAGCTCACACATCCTTCAGACTTCAAACACACCTGCTGAAGGTTAGGGCCGTAGAAGTGACTAGATAAGGGAGGCCTTCGCAGAGATGCCTTACTTTGATGACATAACCGGGGTGTAAACCTGCTGCCCTCGTGTGGTTGCTGCCGGGTCAGAGACAGGACGGAAATATTTTTAGCAACAACTTTGACCGACAATCATGGCTTTCTCAACAAAAATTTTTTTTCAGTGTGCTCATCATCTACTGGATGGTGCAGAAAACAAAACGATGGCCGTGCAGCTGTTTCACTGTGAACTAGCTACATCCTTTAGTTCGGTCAGCGCAGGAACTGATCAATTACCAACAAATTATTGATGATTCGTGCCTTCTCAGGGAAAACAGCATTATCGAGTTCATTTAGGAAACAGCGGAGCGTTTGTACAATGCAGACTTTATCGATGTCCCTCTGGAAGCTGATTCTACAGCTTTAAATGGATCGCTTTCAAGAGTAATCCATCTTAAAACATACAGTAAACATACCAATACAGGTGGTTTATTTACAAATAAAGCATGTGTTGAAATAATTCATTTTCATCACGGTTTTATGGATAAGTTGCATGAATCAAAAATATTAAAATAAATGTATTTGAGATTCCAGCTTTTTGGTACAGGACATTTCAAGCACGTATTTGCAGACCTTGCAATCCAGGATAAGAGGAAGAGGGAAAAAAGGAAAAAGAAAAAAGGAAAAGTATACTTTTCAGTTAACAAACTTTAAAAAAAAGCAATTCCAAATATTTCCCTTCATGCTTGTCGTCTTTGTCTCAAACAATACCGCTGACCACAGACCAGCACGTGGAGATGCAGCTATAGTCATCTATATGACACTGATTAGTCCAGTGGTTGAACGCAGCTCGTCCAACGCAATCAAAGTTGTTTATTGCGTGTGAATCAATATCTCTCTTCCTCTGTCCCACTCAGAACACACACGTCAACTTTAATGTACAATCTCCTCCGATTTGGCTCATAACTTGGACAGAAACTTTGTCTCTTGTCCAGGACTTTATTCTTTGACAGCTTTCTGTGTACACACACAAGTAACCTTTTTTGGACTCCATCCCTCAACCATGGCCCCAATTAAACTTACGACCCCAAAAACCCGCTGCACTGACTTACAAGAAGAAAAAAGGGGGGGATTCAAATAAGTATTAAATGATGTGACTCAGGCAATTTCCGCCAACCCATCACTTTGACAACAGCATAAACACTTCTATGCAAACTAAAAACATAAAATGTCTAATGCATGAAACACACTAACTTACAATCGTTCACATCATTGAACATTAAATAATATTTAAACATTGTACTGATTTCTCCAAATGTCCATCCATTCTTTTTGAAGCTGGTTTTATGGGTGAATTTACAATCAGAAACCTTGTCTTGCGAACATTAAAGAGTTAATCCAGCGGTTTATGGTTGTATTTAAATACAGTTGGAGGAGTTTTGATGGATTAGTTTGAATATTCTAAATCAAGGGAGCACAGTGGTAAATGGGTTCAAGACCCTAAAACCCCGGTTCATATACTTCCCATTATGCAACTCGTTAGCATTTCTTCTTGTAAATCCCTCCCTGACAAATAAATGTTGTCTTCTTTCAACTCCACATACCCAAGCAAAACCCCCATTCTACTGTTTTCTAAGGTTAAAAGGTACTCCTTGTGACAATTACATGTAGAACTGGTGCTCCTTTAACGTGTGTGGGCCACTCAGTCCATCATATCAAAAGGCTGATCCGCTCTAGATGTTCTTTTATGGGATTTCGTAATGCCTTTACAGACATTAACGTGGGTAAGTTATACATGAGGAACAATTAGCAGAATATTAATACTGTATCATAACATGTCAGTTATGCTTATGCCTCTTTAATACAGATTAAATGTGGTGTACATAAAAGCGTTTTATAACATTTAACTTAAAGCCTAAACAATGGACTAAAGAGAAGCAGGGACAATACTGTTTTATTGAGCAAGCTCTGCTATGTAGAATGGATTTAGTAATAAACAGTTGATCAAATAGTTAACTGCATGTGTATTGATCTAAAGCAGGGCGTCGTGGAGCTGTATGTGAGAGCTGGAGCTGCTGTAGAGGCTGATTCTAGAGAGGTGAGCTGAGGCTGCAATGTTAACTAAGTCTGTGGACCTGTCAAGTCTTTTGGGATCAGTTTTGTAGAAATTAACTCTTTAATCTCTCCACATCAACGTACTAGTGTAGTTTTCCTGATTTGAGGAGCCACGCCTCACATTATGACAACAAGAACTCTGATTCTGAAAGCAACATGCGGACTGAGAACTTTGTTATCGTCACAGTAGTAACAGAAGAAAACCTTTCATATTCTTCTCCTCAGAACCGCTGCATCGCGTGGATTTTATGGGTTTAATCAATGTATTGATTACGTACTTTCACATCACTAGGTGAGTCTGACCATGAAATTTAGAAACACTATTTTATTACCGGATTTATATACCAGCAAAGGGGAAAATAAACCAAATTCAACCGTGTTTAATTCAATCAGTGTACTCAGATGAACCACTCGTTTATAGCTTTGTAAGTAGGCATGTAAGGTGTGAATAGTTTATGGTGGCAAACATTTAATAAAATGCTGAGTAATAACACTGACTTAATGATTAGGCTCCACTTGAAAAAAGCACTTTAATATCCCATCATTTTCACTTGAGGTTTTACTTTACTGTGTTTAAGTGATTAAAGATCTGCTCACTTGGCATTTCTTTGTCATGCACACATTACTTTATATTTGCTTTTTATCTTATAGAAACACAACGGTGTTCATATTCGTGCACATATACAGTACTAAAATCCATAGGTTTTGGTTCTGATAAGATGGATAAAACATTGTGCCTTGTTCACTATTCATCAGGATACAGTCACATCCCAGAGCGGCACAATTCATGTTCATCAGCTCCATCCAGATGACCATATCGGCGGAGAGAGGAGAGAGATCCACACCACAGAATTCATTAGCAGCCCTGAATGGCACCCTGCCATCATCCCTCTGTTTCTTTGAGTTGACCAATGACATTCAGGCTCGGGGGCTGCCGGAGGCAATGACATCATCACTTGCGGCAGGACAACAGTAATTGGACTGCGAGTCAGAAAAATACCGGTTGTGACGAATCAATTGCCTGAGCTTTTCATTGGAGGTCACGGAATTATTTCCAAAAAGAAGCCATCAACTCTTCATCTCACTAAATGCAGTAGAATCCAGTAGCTTTAAGAGAAGAAAGGGAGGGACAAATTATTTGAGGAATATGTTCAAGAAATACTGCACACATGCATATTACATTAGGAAACTGCGGACTGTTTTATTTGAGATTGATGATGCAGTAGCAATCAGCTAGGCATAAAATATGAACATGTTTCAGTTTTATTTTGTCAGGTACAACATATAATTCCAGCTATATTTAAATATATATATATATATAGCTATATTTATATAAATACCCCTCCCCCCAATTGGATCCTTCAAGAGGAATATTTTTGCACCATTTTGTACCGACGCTGGAGAGCAACATAACATGTATGAAACAGGGCATATATAAATACTTAAAGAAAGAAAGCAATAGTAAATGTGTTTAGGAAAAAAACTGACAAATTGAGGTGTGCGTTAATGAAAATAAATAACAAATACTGCGTCTAAGGTTTTTAAGTATTCATTTACACACATAATATGTACAGTTTTACAAGCCAGTCAATCCAAGAAAAAACAATCATATTCAACATGAAAAAGCTGCTGTTTCTGCATCAATTTCTGCTGTTAACAACTATGATCTCAAGTCTAAGTAACGTGTCAGACATACTTGGTCTTTGATATTATCCTGGAAGATCCTGTTGCCAGCAAGAGGCTTGTAAAATTTGCCTGCGGCTAAAAACATGAATTGTTCTCCCAGTCACGTTGGCAGGTCAACAGGCCAAACTCTATTCTACAATGCAATTCGGCTAGTGAATTCTAAAAAGTGGCTTTGAATTTTCGATTGTAGAAAGTTATATCGCTGCCCTGCATAGTACCACCACTACATCTGTGTTTCTTTACATTACCGGGACCTGTCAAGTCTTCCTCTTCACTGGCGCGATCTTGATGTCTTTTCTTCCGCCTGCTGTTCGTCTGTGTAAAGTCGTGTCTTCGTCTTCTCCTGTCTGTGTCTTGGCAAAGTTGACAAACACCTGCACAACAGACACACTAATTCAGTACACAATGAAGAAATAGATAGATAGATAGGCCTCAAGGCCAGTCCCTTTCTTTATTAGGATCCCTCTTAGCACTGGCATAAGCACTGGCTATTATTCCTGGGGTCCAGACACCGGAATACACTATAAGATACATACACACAACAACAACAAAAACAGCTCATCTCAATGAAATAACAATAAATCTGGTCGAGAAACAAAATTGTTCTTATTATTTTCACAAATATTCAGCCAAACACAATAAACCAATCACAACAGCTCAATAATTCATAGCAAACTGCTCAGGTGGATTTTCATATGATTTCTTACCCCATTATTCATTGTAATAATGTTATCAGGACAAATGTGTGAAACACAGGTTGAGACGGGTTCATAAGTACCTGGTCCAGTGTTGTCTGGGAAACAGAGTAGTCTTCAATGCTGAGTCTCTCTTTATTGGCCACCACCAGCTGAAATATCCTGGCTAGGGATGAGGAGGCGATCTCGTACTGCAGCGTGTTGTAGTGCTTCTCCCTCTGGACGCAGCTGGGAAAGCTGCTTTCTATGAAGCTCTCGACGGTCTCCAGATCCGGGGACAAGCCCGCTTTAGCTGCCTTGATTTTCAACGTCACGACGTAGCCGTCACCAAATCTGGATCAAGGAAACAGTGTGAGGATGTAAAACCACATTTCGGAAAAATACTTTAAATTCTCTTATACCTTTCTTTAACCTTTTTTAACATTATCCACAACAGGTGTGTTTTATCCCTCAAAAGTTGTTGTGCAACTTCATATTGTTCGTATTTTCAAAGTCTATATATCATCGTTTTCAAATAAGAAGGCAACCCTCAGAAAGGTTAAATTATTATTTTTTTTATTTTTATACTTGATATTTTATTTAGGTATTTTTACAGAAATACAACCTTCAAAAATAAGAATGCATAATAATAATAAAACCTAAAAATAAATTAAAATAACGAACAAAATTAACCATAAATTCTTTTTTTTCAATAAATTGCATGCTTCCATGTTTTCTGCACCATGATACAGAGAAACATTTATGGATTATGTATCAAACCTCTTACTTGTATTTGAGATGCTGGATGGTACCCAGACACTTGAAAGTCCCGTTGACCATGATGGCTAGTCGAGTGCAGAGGGCCTCACACTCCTCCATACTGGTGGGAAACAAACATAATCCATCTTCATTTTTACTACTGCTATTTCATATTCATGAACAATAAATCATCATGGTCAACATTAAGCAAATGCCCATTCAGTCAAGATGTCATCAACATTTTTTTGCCGAAGAGTTAACACGGTTAACATTATTGGATGTTGAACCTGTGTGACGTCAGCACCACGGCCCTCCCGTCCTGGATGACGCTCATGATGGCGTTCCACAGGAAGCGTCGAGAATGGGGGTCCATCCCTGTCGTGGGCTCATCCTAAAACACACACAGCCAACGCAAACAACCAACTTGACTTTCTGATCACATCATTCCATATGAACGGAGACCAAATCCTTATCTATCACAGCATATGGCAAAGAGCTCAGATGTATGCCAGTTTGAATTGAACTGACACAGTTGTCTGCCAATGTCTAAACATTTGAGGCCAGGCTTGACCGAACCCATATGGCTTCCCATCTGGATCCATAGACCATTTCATTAATACATCTTTGCATAAAGCCCCAAACCCCCCAAATAATGAGCTCCCTGTCATTGGCTAACTCACCAGAAGCACAAGCGCTGGGCAACCAATCATTGCGATAGCCGTGGAGAGCTTGCGCTTGTTGCCTCCACTGTATGTCCCGGCACAGCAGCCGGCATACTCCGTCAGACCGAGCTTCTGGATGCCCCACTCCGCCACCTACAAGGAGGAAAGGGAAGTATGCATTTGGTGGTTATATCCACCCACATGTCACTTTTAGGATGGGCGACCCTTACTCTTAACTAAGCCCTTCATATCAATAAAGCAAGAATAACAATGAGAAATCCAACTGTAGAGAACACAGAGCAACAATACAGAGACAATGTAGAGAACAAAAACAAAGCAGATATAAAGCTCTCCTACTCACTCTGGGGATCTCGGACTCAGGCACCCCTCTGAGACGAGCGTAGAGGTACAGATGCTCCCTGCCGGTGAGGAGCTCATCGATGGCATCAAACTGAGGGCAGTAACCCATATTCTGGTGCACGTCCAGAATCTCTGTCAGGATGCTACAAACAGGACGCAAGGTGCCGCTTGTTGAAGTAAGTCACATGAGAAAAACTAAAGAGGGCTTAGACTGGGAAATCATTCATGAAAACATTTAATCAGGACCTGAGAGAAAGCTCAAACAAAAACAAACAAAGAATCATCCTGTTTTTCTTTTTATTCATTTATGTAATGTTTTTATATATTACTGCAATTTAATTTTAAGGTAAATTACCTGTAATCCCTCAATAAATATGTAGAATCCCAAGATATAAAAAAAATTAGAATGCAGAAATACTTTATACTTGCATATCTTTAGTGTTTGAAATGAAACCATACTTTAATTTATAGGAGTTATAAAATAGTTTTAGTGTTCATTGAAGTGCAGTTTGAGGGCCTTCCTGACAGGGATTCTGTGAGAAATGTTCAAATAGTTGGAACCTTTCCATGGAATATTAGCACCAAAATTACTTTCGTGATAGTTTTACGATGAGAAATTATTTGAGACACACAAAAATAATGCTAGGTTAAGGTTCTAACTTGTTTCCCTACTTTAGAGTACCACATGTGTTGGTTTTAGAGTCAGATAAACAGAACTATGTCAGAATGACCTTCCTGTGTTCCCGTGTTTAAACTTTCTAACTCAATCGACCGGTTCCTGGAAGAGTTGCGTGAACAGTTTGTGTGATATCGACCGGGGAGATCTCTGAATGCTCTTTCTTAAGTACCTGTAACCAGCCACATTAGCCTCCCCGGAGCTGACATCACTGTCACCAGTCAGCATCTTGAAGATCGTCGTCTTTCCAGCTCCATTAACTCCCAAGAGACCAAAGCACTAACGGGACAAAAGACATCAGACCTTTGATGCGAGGACACATTCTGCTCACTATTATAGAGAATGACTGCTGAAATCCTTTTGAAACAAAAATATGATATGTGGCATTGTTTGCTGCGTAACAATGTCACTTTAATGCATATATTAATTAAGAACATGAGAACATTGGAACAGAACTATAACAAATGCTTCAAATAAAACCAGCGACACAGTAAATCTACTTCATTAAGGTGGCTAATGATGCTACATTTCATCAACTGCATACATTCTGCATCTCTATCGGCATCTTCATAATTAGGTTTACTTGAACAAACACAAAAAGAGAAAACTGGAGCAACATAAATAAATAAATAGTAACTTTCAATATAAATGAACTCTGTGACTTTACCTCTCCTGCGGGGACACCCACACATATTCGGTCCACAGCTGCCCTCTTCCTGCCCACATACGTCTGTGCAGAGAAGGCATGGGAACGATTTTTTTTTCACAATAGCAAAGAATAAGAGGTAAAAACAATACAAGAGGTCAGAAGCTTTTTCAACAGCATTAATCTGCCTGTGTATGTTGATTTTAGCATGTAAGAGTGCGTCTACACTATCAGTTAGTTTGCTGTTATCGACTGTAGCAAAAAATAGTGAAGTAGGAGAGGTTAAATCTTATATTCTATTTTACAATCTTATTTTTTTGATTGTTTACCCTTGCACATACTTAGAGAACTGCAATATATTCCACACAATATTAAAAAAGAATTTATTTCAAATGAATAACAAAAAAGCTCAGATACATCCACGACCAGCAACAGACCTGCAGTTCTAGTGATGATATTGTAAGAGTAAATCCAACAGACATCTTTGAGCCAGTGCTTTTCTTTTTACCTTAGAGAGATCTTTGATCTGCAGGATGTCTGACTTACTCCCTCCATTATAAATCCTCTGTCTCTCTGCTGCCACGTCGTCGTCCTCATCTCTGGCTGAAGTCTGGTTGTTGTCCCATAACCTGAAGGATGCAAGAAAATCCTCTGTGGAGAAGCCTCTAGTGCAACACTTGTATCTGTTCAAGGGTACGTATGAGTTATCCCATTTACGTTTGTATGGAAAGGTCAAGACTTTGGTGTTATGGCTGAGATGCTGTGTAGGAACACTTGTGTGGTGTGTGTGTGTGTATGGCCAGTAACTCACCAGTGGGACACAAAGAACCGGTACTGGATCAGTACATTGAGAGTAAAGAAGACGAAGCCTTCTACTGCCATGAAAGCAATATATTTTCCGACAGAGTCCCACCTGAAAGGGTCCTGTATGTACTCTTCACCTGAAAATATAAATGTATGTATAAATGCTGACAATGAACCCTTTGTTCAGTACAAAGAGAATATTTATATACCACAAGCTCTACTCCTTCACTGCAAAATGGTATGACACTCACAAATCTGACACGACTAAGTAGTGGCTGAAAATATCTAGAACTAGAACTTTGATAAACGAAAATATACACATTGAATTTTTTTTATTTTTTTATGTCAATATGCAAAATGTAATATTCTCCCAAAAGGGGTTATATTGCCAATGTTTTTAGTGGTGGGAATTGTGAAACATATCTTAAAATGATCTTAATTAAAGTGTATCAGCTTACCAAATCTGGCATAAACATCGGTAACAGCCTGGCTCATGGCCATGTCTATCAGTCCTCGCCCCAAGCAGAAGTGAGGGAGGACCAGCAGACCTTTCTTTAGCCACTCATTGAACATCAGCAAAGACTGGAAAACACACACACACACATACAGACACATTTAATATATTTATCAGGTATATATATATCAGGTATGATCTTGTTTTTCCATCTTCAATCCTCCTGCACAACATAATTAATCAGTCTTTGTGTACATATCTCTTCTTTTAAGGAAAGACCCATTCTAATTGTGTCTGCTTTAACGTTAAGCTGATGGTTTCAAACTATCATATATGTTTTCTACTCTTAGAATAATAGGCTATTTCCACTATTTATTGTGTCAAAGCCACTCCAGTGAGCCATCACGCAGAATACCAGAGCCCTCAATGAAACAGGGTCAATTAATGATATAAATTACATCTATGTTTTACCCGAATTAAGCAGTAGCTCTTCACCGACTGCGTGGCCCAGTGCATGATGGGAAACGCCTGGCTGTCGCCACCTAAGAAATCTGATTGGCTCTTAGATTTGACAGCAAACGCCACGTGTTGTCGAACATTTTTGGTGTGTAGTTGTAATACTTAACTGACAATCGTTGACTATTCGTCTCAGGTTTAATCTAAAATCATATATTGTGTGGTTGATAATAATAAAGTTTATTTCTATAACACATATAAAAACAAGCAACGAAGTGTTTCACAGGCAGACAGACATAAAAAGAGCAAAGGATAGCATTAAATGCAGGTACACGCACATTTCAACATAAATAAATATTCACAAACACGTACGAATAAATCCGAAGGAGGTCTGTAAACTACAAGTAGTCTACGGATCAGAACTAACAGGGAGTAACTTTTTCTGTGACTTCCTGTATTCTTTGAAGGCTGCTGAAAACTATCCGCCTGCTCTCGTCTCAATTCCAGACGAGGCGCAGCTCATCTCAAACAAGCCTTTTGTCTTAGCTGTGCGTTGAAATGAATGTTTTTTTCTTTCATCATTTTCTCGTCTGCACTGTCAGGTCCTGCAGGTCCTTTCTGTGGAGTTTGCATGTTCTGTTTCCTCCCCACCATCATAAAGACATGCACCCAGGGCAGCTGGCTACTGATGTAGCTTACACCACTGTGTGTGTATTATTATTATTATTATTATATGTTCTTACCCGATTGTTTTCAAAAAGCTCCAGGATGAAGGTGATGGCGCTGCTGTTGATGCCTATGAACAGGTTGATGCAGGACAGGGACACATACGCAGTACTTGGAATACTGAATATGTAGGACATGGGGTACATCAAGGGCGTCACCGACCACCTATGAGCCAGAGAAAAGAAACATTTCAAGAGCAATTACAGCCATAAAAATAATGATCTGGCTTTTGTTTTTTTTCACCTCCCTTTTGTGACATTTATGCATTTTGTCCCTCACAATAAATGTCCTCGCAGTTTAATTGGGCAGTTATTCAGGTCCTCTTTGTTATGTGTTGAGAGGTGAGCTATCCTAATAAGGCCCACTGGGAGCGCTCACACTATAAAACTAACTCACCTGCACAATCTGCGTTTGCTTTTCATGACCTCTTGTATTATATTAGTTTTTATGTTTTTAAGTAAGAAAACATAACTGAACTATATTAAACCAGGCAAAGTCTTACCCATATAGTAGAAGCAGAGTTATTAGTGCTGGCAGGTTGGATGGTGATGTGTAGCACTTTTTGTTAAAAGCCATGAAAATGCCAACCACCAGTGCGGTGCTGAGAAAGTAGTTCATCTAAGGAAGAAATAAAGCATACACACAATAAGATAATAAACAGAAACATTTCAGATACAAATTCACTCAAAGGAACAATCCACAACATCTATCTTATGAGTTTATGTCCACTCATAAGGTATGTAGATAATCTATTTATTTAAAATGATTTGAAAACCAGAAATTCTTTGAAGAATTTGAACGTGAAGAGGATGCAACCCAGCTTGACTTACCATGTCCCAGAATAAATTGGCCACCCAGTACACTAAAGGGCTGACCCCACTAACGAACTGCAGGTGCTTGGACTTGGTCACACGCTCCTGGATGAGGTAGAGGACGAAGCTCGAAGGGATGAAGGACATGGCGAAAATAACACAGATCGCCACCACAGCATCTACTGAAGTGGTCAACCTGAGGGATGAAGTAGATAAAGTCTGTACTCTACATTCTGGTCAGGAAATGTCATAAAAAATGTCATAATTTTCTAAAGAATATAGTTACTGCAAACTTGTTTCTGTATACTAATTAGCGAGATTTATAAAAATGTCAGAGTAAAATGTCAGAGTAGCCAAAATTATAATAATAAGAATAAATATACATTTAAAAAACGTGTTTTATGTGAAGTGAATGTCTTTGTGCATGTATCATAATTGTATTTTTTTTATGTACAAGTGAATTAAATACACAAAATATATGACAGAAGAGTAACACTCACACCGTGACTTCGGATAGCTGCTCTTTGGTGAGGTTCAGGGGGTGGTTGATTGCGGTGATGCCAAACTCGACAGGTTTGGCTGATGGAGGTAAGAAGGCCCGCAGAATGGCGTTATTGCCCACATTCATGAAGGCCACCATGGCATGCCAGCCTTTGTTATTATACCACACCTGACAGAGGAGAACAGAGTTCACTGAACACAACCTTCAGTGATAATTACAGTCCTCATCTACAATAAAGGAAGGGGCTTGCAAAATTAACCGTCCTCATATAAAATATTCGCCACTTAAATGGAAAGCAATGGGATGAAAGCAAGCCTTTACAGACAGTCAGTCCAGTGAGTGTTTGCACCTAATTTCCACCACTTGCTGGTTTGCTATTTGCAGAAACCCCCGCTCCTGTCTCCTTCCCCACCTACCTTTACATTGAATTCACTTTCCATGTATTGTAGGAAAGGACCAGTCTCCCTCAGTGCAAGTCCGGAATAGTAACCCTGTGAAAGAAAATGCTCATCATAAACTGAGCTTTACACACATTCATGATTAAACAAAAAAGACAGTGAGTACCGCTGTGATGTTGAGCATTCGTCCCAGTTGATGGAACACATTCTGGATGTCTTTGGGGTCGACGTTCAGGATGGGAAGCTGTCCTCCCACTGACAGACCCCCATATCTGAGGACGGAGAGTATTTACACTCATCCACACATCCACTCCGCAAGGAGACTGTGACTGACAATAATATAACACTAACTAGTACCTTTGTTCATTCACCCAGTATTTGCTCTTCAAACTGTGAAATTAAATACAGAATTTAAAAGTCACACTCAATTTACAGAATTGGATATCATGTTTATAAAATGTGGATTTTGTTTTCCCCATCATCAACAGAGTTTAAAGAAATATTTTTTTGGCAACAACTTTTTTATTTGTTTTTTAAGCCCGTTGTGAGTTTTTAAACACTTTTAATTCCTCCTGTTTGTATGATTTGAATGCAGAAACCGACCTGGTTCGGATGAGAGCGGGGTAGGTTTTAACCAGGTAGTCAGAGATGTTCCTGTCCGTCAGGTCCAGCATCGTGTCTCCCGTGGCCTCGATTCGTTGGCGGGGGGGCGGGCCTCCTGCTCCGATGGGACAGATGGGCATCATGGTGAGCTTCTTACTGGTGCTGCACAGGCAGGAAGGAGACGGGTTTATCTGGCTCCACTCTGGACTCAGTAAGATGTTGCTGACCACAGGAGAGACGTCGGGATTCTTCCACTCGGATGTACTGTTACTACAGGGCATTCTGTGGAGACATGGACAGATGTACGTCACCATGCGATGCCTTCACGATCATGTGAACGTAAACTGGATACTGAAGCGTCGGCGTCCTTTTCAGATGTGTTTATTTTTAGCGGAGAACAATTCTGTATTTCTACTGAAACATTCTCACTCTGCATGAACTCCAAATGTTTGACTGCATATTGCAGGAGTGCTGCACCAGCCATTTTGAATCCTGGAAATGAGTTGTGTCTTTTGTCTTGTCCTCGTCCCGATACTCACCCTAGTGGTTCTCCTGCCATGCAGCGTGTCCCCAGGCCTGGTCGGCTCAGTAAACGCTCTGTGAAGCGTTTCATCTTGGGGTCAAATGGTTGCTCATTACTAAAGAGGGATGAACAAATGTACAGAAGAGAATCAAGTTGAAGCCACTGAACTGGGGAAATCACAAGCAATTAGCACCACCAATCTGTCATGAGCATCAGTCTTTATAAGATCAATAACTGATGGTATGTCTGAAGCTAGTCTCTTGGAGAACTGCCGAGATAGGTCTGACCTGAAGAAGGTGAACTGTTGTCCGTACATCCAGGGGGTCAGAGTCAGGCTCGGATATTCTCCAAACGGAGGGACGATCATGGTGAAGATCAGAGCTATGAGGACAAAACTGGCAGGAAGGACGATCTGAAAGACCCCAAAATACAAGTCTATCATAAATAAAAGTACAATATGTATACTCACAAAGTGGACTTATGTATTGTGTTTTTTTATGAGATCTAGTATTAAGAAAGCAATCCCTCCATACACCAAAGAATTCAACTGTCGCCACTTCATGTCGACATCCTGAACCATCAACCCACTCATCCCGGTGTCCCGGTACCTGGGCCAGGAAGTCTTTCTTGCTTCTTATGGCGTGGTGGAACCTCTTCACTAGCAGGCCATGGAACTGCTTCAGGATCAGAGACAACCCTTTGACCTGCCTGGAGCCTTTTCCTGCACTGCTGTCTGATGCACCATGGGTAACACCATTATGGCCTTTTGATCCAAGAGAACATAGAGTAAGTTCTGTGCATAAAATGTCTTCGTTGAATAAAGCTTTGGTCAGAAAGGCAGATTCCAGTGACCGAAGCACCTGAACGTATCTGAGGTATTCGATTGGTTTCTGACAAATCATAAATGTGAGAAAAGGTAGGGATTTTAATGTAAAGCACTGTTGTACTAGAAAAGAGCAACAAGCTGAAAAAGCTGAACAAATAAAGATTAAGATTACTGGATGCATTGCTTCTTTTTTTAACTTTACAAGCAGAGCATCTGCTCTACATGTCAGACCTAGATCACTTAAACTGCTTAGAGCACAATATCCTTACTACACTTAACGTCATTCAATTTGTCACAGAGAAGCATACCTGGTCAAAAAAAGTAATTTTCAATCTAAATAACAAATTATTCTTGTTTCTACTGATCGAAGTCCAGCCGATTGAATGAAAAGAAATTCTCCTCTTGAGTCTCTGACCTTCATCTCCCTCTAATTCAACTTTGCCGTCGTTATTTCTCCGCTGTAACATCCACTGTTCTAGAGGTGGGGGTGCACAAATAAGACACAAAACACACACACTAGAGGGTTACAACTCATAAAGGATGCACCACACCACATGCAAATACAAGACAAGTAGCTGGTGATAAAGTAATGGAATCAACAACAACAACAGCAATAAAAACAGCTGTGAGACAATGCGATTGGGAGATAAAGGACAGCGGGTCAGAGGTCTCTTCCAGGAAAAGGCCATGTGGACTACCAGTAGTGGTATTTACCAGCAGTGCTGGCATTATTCGCGGCTTCTCCATCGGCAGTAACCTTTATGAAGATCTGGGAAGAGAAAAAACACGACTTCCTTAGACATTAAAAACTTTTTCATGCATTAAATATAGAGTTCATCCTTGAAGTTCAGAAGTAATATTGTGTAAGTTTTCATTTCCACTTTATTAAACTTGAAGATTCTGTTAAAAATCACATGTATTATAAACTTATTTCATCAATCTAAATGACTTTGGTCTATTTTCTTCTTTGAATGACTGAAGAAATATGTCAGTTTGGAAAGATCACTTTAACCTGTTGCTAAAGAATACAATTTTTTCAAGAATATATAACACATTAATGTATTTATTTGTTCTCTTTGTAGTGCAGTAACACGCCTTTTTATTGTTTCAAGATACTAACTCTCATTTATAGGGAATGTTTTTAGCAATTCAAAATTGTATTCGATAGTGGACAGAGATAACAACAAATAAGGGAGTCATAGAGAGAGAGAGAGAGAGAGAGAGAAGAAGAGAGCTAAAAACGTCCTCAGGAAAATTCAATTAATTGTATCCATGGAAATGATTTAACAAATTGATCTGTATTTGAAAAAACTTAAATAATCTTATTGTAGCAGCAGATATGTATTCATCTTTTGTTGTAAATAAAAAACAAGACGTTAAGAACACAGTAATCAATGAAAAAAACAGAAAAGGTTGCTTTTCAATTGTAAAAGTTATTATCAAAAGCGTACGTGTTTTTATTTAACCCGGCTGTGGGTGTTTACTTATTAATGATATCAGAATTCACAAAGCTGAACCAGTGATGCCCGTACCTCTTCAAGTGACGTATCAGAGATGCCGAAGCTGCTGAGGCCCATGTCAGCGAGCGTCTCCTCCAGCTCCCTGAACAGGCTGGCATACGCTTGGTGTTTGAAGCCCTTATTGGGGAGCAGATAGGTCAACTCCTGGCCGATCATCTCGATCAGCTTGGCTTCAGGAACGTGGTGGTGGATGAGGCTAGTGATGTTGTCTACATCCCCTGGGAAGAAGACAGAAAATCATTTTTGGAGTGGGGTAGTTCAAAGTAAAGTGTTCACGAAATAGCATGAAAGGGACAAAAGAAGAGAAACTGCTAACTATGCAAAAAACAAAAAACAAACACCCTTATTCAAGCAGTAAAATACATGAGTAAATTGCTTGAATCATTGCTTATAAAATAAAGTGTCCTCGAGCAGATGTAGGAGGGAAAGCATGTGGGTCAATATCATCACTGAATTATACATGTGAGAAAATAAAGTGCTCTGTTTCTGGGTCTGTTTAACAACTTGGATAAGTGGGCCACTCATGAGATCACCCAGTGCACACTAACACTCACACACAGGTTTGTACTGCTGTACTTGTGAGGACCTTCGTTGACTTAACAGCTTTAAAAACATCTCTCTGTGAGCAAGAAACAGTTTTGGTTATTTCACTTTGGAGATTTCTGTATTTATATTTAGGTCAGGAATCTCCTCGCTGCTTTTAAGTGGGCGAGTCCATGTTGGAAAACACTGATTCTTCCAAGAGCCAATGATGGTTCATCGATATTTTATTAAAAATCTCTCTTTTTTTCTTTTCTTGATATGCTTATGAAAAAGAAAGGATGTGCACACTACACATAGATGCATAGGCATATAATCATACAAAATAAAGTATAAATAAAATATATTAATTTAATATTTCATTCAAAATCTGACGTCGGCTGTGGGTTTGCTTGATTGTGTTGCCAGCACTCTCGATACATTTACATGAAAGCAACCTCACGTAGTCCTTAATAAGCATTTTAGCTGAGTTTTGATTGTTAAGCTCCTGCTTCTTACTGACATTTAAAGGACCAGTTTGTAGGTTTTGGGGCATTTACTCCAGAGATGGAATATAATATTCATAACACACTGGCCCTATACCTCGAGAACCACCCTAGTTCCCTTGTTCCTACCCCTAGCTTTAACCATGGAAACTAGTTGCCTGGCCCCAAACCTTTTCCTAATCTTAACCTAAATCTGAATTTAACCATAACCTAAAAAACCTTGAAGAAGTAGGGTCAAGTCAAAATGTCCCCACTGTCCACGAATGCATCCCTCAGTGGGTCTAAAAGTTGTTTCTCCATAAGAGAGAGGAACAAGAGTGAGGAGAGAGGAGAAGCTCAGGAGTATGCAGTTCCAGTGAAACTAAAATGCTGCGTTCACTTACCATCCAGAACTCTGTCTCGGTGCTGGCACTGGGTCTGAGACTGGTCTTTGCATGTGTTACAGATGGAGCAGGAACAGGAGCAGTCTGAGGCACAGTCGCATTCATTCTGCTAGAAAGCAGCATGAACAAGAACGTGTTTTACAATGAAGTAGAATAGAGAGACGGCTGGATATCTGGCTGCCTTTTCTGTAATGGGTCAAGCGTACCTCCTTCTTCTTGAGATCCTTTATCCGGCGGACAAGTGTCAAATAGAAACCAACTCCGAAACAGTTCTTGAGGAAGAGGGGGGATCCGCAGCAGTGGAGTTGTCCTTTGGAGATGATGGCGACACGGTCACTCAGCAGATCAGCTTCGTCCATGTGATGAGTGGACAGGATCACTGTCCGGCCTGCACAAAGGGGAAAACCTCTGATTAGGTACTTTTTACTTTGATTAGGTACTTTTTAAGTCATCTGGATCAAAGTGGCTCATTTTTATGGGGAGGAAATCTGCATAAAGTGAAGTTTTCTCTCCTGTGTTTATGACTTAACTTCGAAAGATCATGTAAGCAAGACCTTTTGTTCTTACCTGTTTTTAACTCATCAACAAAACGGAGAGAAAACTATTTAGAGCAAACATAGAAAACCGATAACCAGAATTTTCTTTTCCTCATGCCCATCAGGGTTTTTGTTCATCTCACTGAACACAAAAGTTACAAGTTACCATAACTTTAAATTGCTTTTTCCAACAGATTATTGATTTTGTGACTGCATTTTTTTCTTCTTCTGTTAGATGAATTTTTCCGTTTGATCAGTTCACGACTTAATTCAAGAGCCTCAGGAGAGCTGACAGCCTGTGAAAAGATTTGCTTTCATTCTTCACTGTTTCCAGAGTAGCATTAAAAAGTGGACCTGAGGAGTGAGATGTGTCCTGGTTCGGGTAAACTTTGGATCCAAAGGGATGAAGTGTTGACCTGGAGAGCTAAAATGTGGCGCCCCAATGGGCTAAATTTGCTGCAGTAAAATTTCTTACCAGCTCTGTATTTCAACAGAAGGTCCCAGATGGATCTCCTGGAATAGGGGTCCACTCCTGAAGTGGGTTCGTCCAGGATCACGACCTCTGACCCTCCAACGAACGCCATGGCAACTGACAGTTTCCTCTGCATACCGCCTGTCGTGTGTGTGTGTGTGTGTGTGTGTGAGAGGCAACAAACAGTTCAGAGCAGAAACAATGGTGAAGGAATGAATGCAATTGTCACTCGCTTCCTCTCACAAACACAGAGAAACAAGTGGTCCACCTGAGAGGTTCTGAGCCTCGTCGTCTCTCTTGTGAGGCAGCCCGAGGTCCACCAGCATGTCCTCAACCTCCCTCTCCGCCTCCTCCTGAGTCCGACCCTTCAGCAGCGAGTAGAACAGGATGTGCTCTTCCACTGTGAGGCTGGGACACAAACAGTGCAGCGATAATAATGTTTTTTTACTTTTACTGAGGAAGAGTGTTAAATCGTTGTTTTGACAGTGTTTGCACTGTGCGGTTGCTTCTGGATGGGGAAGTGAATCAGTTACGTTCTGCTGGTTCTGGCTTTCAGAAACTGCGGTCAAAGAAAACGTGTGAAGAATGTATTGATTTTAACAAAATGTGTTCCTCACGCAATTAGAAATGTAGACATTCTTTTAAAGTTAAATGACCGTGGCAACCTTTAAACTAAGAACATGCAATTGAAGGGTCATTTTAGTTTGTTCTTCAACATAAATAGTCTCTTAATTATGGTTACCACTGAATGCATGTACATGTCTTTATACTGAAAATACTCCAGTCCTGTCGGTCTGCAGCGGGACTCACTGGTTGAAGAGGATGTTGTACTGCGGGCACATCCCCAAGGAGGAGCGAATCGTGTCCATGTCAGTCCTGATGTCGCTGCCTTTAATGTAGGCTGTACCGGATGTAGGAGGGAACAGGCCGGCCAGGATGGACCTGGACAGAGCAGAAACACAGACAACAGCAAACTATGACCGACCACTTTGTGCTTGGACAGTCAGGAGATTATCAGCTTGTAAGAATTAAAAATTGTTGAATAGACATATGAACAAGTCAACGTCTGACTCTTTGGAACTCGTTTAAAAAGCTTATTCAATTAGATAATTCTAACATAACCTGAGTTTACATCTTTTTTTAGAGTGAGCTTTTACTCCACTGAGCAATTAAAGACATTTATAACTTGAGAGTTGATTCGGCTTACAGAGTGGTGGTTTTTCCAGCCCCGTTGTGACCCAAAAAGGATGTGATCTGGCCTTCGTAGAAATTGATGTTGAGACAGTTGACAGCTGGACGAGAACTTCCATCAAAAACCTTGACCAGGTCTTCAATCTGCACCCCCATCACCAGGCCCAATGGGTCAGGCTCGAAGAACAACTGACCTGCATGGAAGAACAACAAGGCAGAGTCAACACTTTTCTTTAGATGCATTTTGATTATACAATGCTTAACACAATAACCAATAGAAATGGAAAGATGGTGAAACAAAAACACGTACGAATAAAAAAGTTTTAGTCCTTAAATTTAAGGGTATTTCACATTAAATATGTCCTTCCCTTCCTTTCACTGGCTTAACTGGGGCCTGAGTCAAGTAACAATAGAGAGGTTTGAATATTTAATAACTTTTGACTGCTAAATGTTTCCCATTAACATATAAATACATATTTAAATCATTTATCATTAGGAGAATGAGATCACCTTTTTATTTGTTTTTTTCCTCAATAGTATTTCTTAGTCTTCTATCCAGAGTGTGATGTGTTACTATTTGTGTCCACTAGATGTCCTCAGTGTGTTCTCCACATGCAGTTTGATGTCGTTTTCTCATTTCTAGCCAGTCCTTCTTTCCCCAGAGCTTGCCTTTAGGCTTCAGCTCTGTCAGCTCTGTGTCCTCACCTTCCTGACACTCCTCCTGGTTTGTAGTTTCCTCCGGTCGCCTTAGCAGCTCCCCTCTCTCTCCAGTTGATCCCTCTTACGTTGGTGCTTACAGGCTCTCCTGCTCGCTGAGCCATTACAGGCATGTGTCTCCGGTGTCTCTCTGCTATCGACGTCCTTCTCCATGTTTTCTGCTTCAGGATTATCTGGATCTAAAGAAGACAGATTGCAGAGCCATTTCTAAAGTTCCCCGGTGTAAAGTTGCTGTTTTTATTGATTTGCTTACTATGAGATGTTTATGAAATATGCAACATTTGGATCAAAGGTCTAGCAAACTTGCTCTTTACTTAATGCAAACATTATGTTGGCTGGGATGCCTTGGTGCTGGCCAGAGTGCAATAAAGGTTGTCTACCAACATGCTGACTCATTTCCTGATCTGGGAGTGCTGGAGGAGGCGAGGGAGAACATCTTTCTCGTGGGCGAATCTAATATTGACCTTTCCAATACAATAACACTATTCCAGCTGGAATTAGAAGCTTCTGTGGAGAGCAGTGTGTGTGTTTTTTGTGGCAAAACTGAGCAACAAACCTCCAGTCACTGGGCTGCTTCTCACTTATGAGGTAGGGAAGACATTTAGGGTCAGTGACACTAACCTTGATCAGCCATTCCTATGTGTGAGGGTGCAGGTGTTCGCCAGTAGGAGGACTGGAATGGGAAGTAGAATGGTCGACCAATGCCGTACTCTCCTGTGGAAGAGACATTGTATATAATCCTCAGTTTGATACACTTCTTGTACTTATAAAGCAGTAAAGTAAACAATGCAGTCTATCAGCAGTCCAACCTGGGAAGACGTTATCCAGATACCAGGCCAGGACGGCGTAGAGGACAGCATCAAACCCCATCATGAAGATGGAGGTGAGGAAGGAGTAGGTGTCTTTCTCCAACGGGCTGGTCATGATGTTGTCCCACTGCAGACCCAAACCCTGCTCCTCATACCGCGACAGGTACTCTGTCCCGAAGCCGAAGGCCACCGGAGACAACACGCTCTACAGAAGCAGCGGGACGCACGAATCGTGAAAAGAAATAATTAAATGTCTCAAGATTTGACATTTTTCAACGTCTGTGACAAATACACACATAATCATCTGTTGGAGCCATTTGTAAGAGCAGAGACTTTTGATCAATGTTTGCTTTATGATAATCTCCCTTAGAAACATGAAATTGGATTAAATACACCCAACCCTGTATTTGTAAAATAAGTCACGCAAGGACATCAGACGTACAGCGGCCAACTTTATGTTCTTGGTGATGCGGTCCTGCCACGCAAAGCAGAGGATGTGCGGCAGGTAGAGGGTGAAGTAGATGATGCCGCTGCAGGCGGCTGCCATGTTGGCCTTGTTGAAGAACACACTCATCAGAAAACACTGCATGATGGTGGCGATGGTGAACGTCAGCAAGAACAAGAAGACGAGGATGGGGTTGCTGTAATTCAGCACCTTTCCACCCTTAGAGAGGAAAAAAGATATGCGTGTGATTATATTGACACCTGTAAACAAGCCCAGAGCCACTGCAACTATCAGCTGCATGAGTACAAAAACAATCCCTCTCCAATATATATATTTTTTAAATCATCCACAAGAGGACACCATTGCACGCTGCAAAATATTAAAAACCCTCCAAATCATCAAATAAAACATGACCGTAGTTTCTCCAGCATCCTCCTCCTTCCACCCGTCTGCCTTGTTTTCGTACCATGATGATGGCGGTGAGCAGCGCCGTGCTCGCAGTCATCATGACGAAGCAGTCGATGAAGCACGTGTACCAAATGACTCCGCTGTCGACCCCCATGGCTTTGAGAGTCTCCTTGAGGCGCAGCTCCTTCTCCAGCACGATGCTCTTCACAGTCATGGACACGGAGTAGATCCAGGCCAGCACCATGAACATGGGGAAGCAGCGGTTCAGTGTGATCATGAAGCTGGAGCAGAAGAGAGGAGAGGAAGTAAGGATGTGACCCCAATCGCTGACCTTTAAGTTCCGTGAGGATGCACTGATATGTCCTGGTCGGGTTGGCATTTTAAGAGCTTGACACTGAAATTTCAATCAACCAACACACCAGTCAAGAGGTTGATCAGTGAGTTAAGAGAGTAAATCAAGACAGAAACCACTGCATTACAGCTTCACGTGCACTAACAATTTCACATAAAAGTTGATAATCTGAATAAACCAGCTGTTTTGGATTGTTTTCACATTTATTTAATTTATTCTGTTCTCAAATGCACTTGTTACACTTTAAACTGAATCTCTTTCTCTTTTTTCTCACCTTTGTAACTGACCATTGTCATATAGCAATACAAATGGCTAACTTTAGTAAATATTCATTTGTAGTCACGCTTAAAAATGTTCTGTATGCCGTCAAAGACGTATTTTCTTGGGTGGTAACCCATCGATTGTGTGAAAGATCTTCTGTTGCACAAGGGGACCGGCTCACTCACAGGTCATCGACGTAGCACGGATATGGCATCTGCTGGACGTAGACCCCGAGTGGCCAGTCCTGGCCTGTGTGAAGCTTGATGATGCCGTGTTCAATCATGTCCTGCAGGTAGGCAAAGCCTCCCCAGATGTACCTCTGATCCTCCATGGGGTCTGCTCTGGGGCCGGGGTCCCAGTACCTGAACACAGAGAGTGAATAACGGTTCGCTCGAGCATCGTGTTCGTTAAAATGTAGCCACAATATCATTACATTTATTGAAGCATTTCTTTGTTGTTAAATTAAATAATCCCAATAAAACAGTCATACTACAGTATCTTGAAGCCACAATCTTTAGAGACACACATGCAAGCACTCACACACACACACGCACACACACACACACAGCTTCTACTTAAGCGGATAAGTCCAAGGCAAAGCCCTCTTACAATTTGATTATTCAATTGTAGAGAGGCAGGGCTCCCACTGGGTCCATTACAGCCTGTTGGTGCACGTAAACAGCTAAAACATTTTCCTCGCCCCAGGGGCTATTGACATACAGTCTGTTTATGAATGGAAGATCAAATGGAAAGGAAAATGTATGCCAGAGCTTTCCATGGGAGGATGAAATGGCAGGTATCGAGTTAATATGGAACCACCAAGAGACTTTGTAAAACACACTCAGCCCAGCTGGAGAGGCTTCTCTTTCCCTCCTTCGAGGAATGTGACAAATCCATATAAATTGCCTCATTAATGCAACAAACGTGAAAAAGGATGAGGGAGCGGTGGGGTTGTCGGGGTGATTTGGGAGTCTAAACTGTACTGGTTGGATCGGTCCCCTGTGTGTATGAATACCAGTCAGCTACAATGAAATGCATAAGCCTTTTTTTCTTTGCTAATAAAATGTGTATACTCTAAATATTTGTGAGATAATACCAAAGGTTTGGAAACTACGTCCCTTAAAAGACTGGGGACTAGTATCTGGGGCCACAGCCTAATTGACTGGATAGGAAAAAAGAAAGAAAAAACATGTTCTGCAACACAAATATATCAATACATTTGACCTTTTCAAATGAAACGATATCATACAGGAGTCAAAAGTAGACACTGAGCTTTATCTTGAGGGGTCATTCGAAAAAATGGTGGGCGGTCCTCGTAAGAAAACATCTGTCCACACAACTGTTACTGACCTGTCTTTGATCTTGTTGGTGCGCTCCACAGCATCGATGTCCATGCGGATCTTGTACTTGATGTGCGGCGGTACACTTATGGTCCAGGGATACATGTCCATGAAGACCACGCCGGCCCAAAACTTGTTCTTCTCCAGCAGGTGCAAGGCCTGATGGGTCATCTGAGACTCGTCCGTGTAAGCCACAAACTTATCCAGGCTGATGCACTATGATCAGGGGAAAAGAGGGCGTTGTGGATTTGATGTTAGGAAGATGTTGTAAGCTAACGTAGTTTCGGAGAATGACCGGTCGCGCTGGCCACTTATAACCACAATAACAAACACTTTTAAGTCCAGTTATATTTACTTCTTCTTCTATGTCCAGAATAGATGGCGTTGAATACTCGGTCAGATTGTAAGTCTTGTTTACTTATTTTAATACATTTGAAATATATATATATATAATTTCAGGTTTATTTAGAGCCAACAATTAACACAAGTAATAATAAATAATCATACCATTACTCACTAAAATATACAAATATACATATATTACTCTAGTGTACACTGTTAACTTAGACTTGCTGACACTGCCGCTAAATGATTTAATTTCTTTTTTTATGTTATGGTTATGTTACTTTGTTATACCTCTTATTATTTATTAATTTGACTTGCTCTACTTATCTTTAATACTGCAACAGAATTTTCCCCACTGGGGATAAAATTAATTTGATCTGGTCTAATAATCAATGAAGTAGTACAAATAATAAATGTATATAAATATCAACTTAATCTTTACATTTGACACACTATGCTTATGTTCTGTAAACTTAAAGAAATTAATAAAAAAAGGTGTTGTGTTTAAATATGTAATGTAAATATGTTTATATTCCTGAAACTAGGGTATTTCTAATACGGTATATAAATAAAGTCTCCCTGGTATTGTATTGGCACCAGGAATATTGGTATCGGTCATTTGATATGTAGTTTTGTGAATTTCCATTCGCCCTTAACAGTACCATCTTTCACCGAGAAGATCTGGTGACATGGGAAAATCTGAGCGACGACATTCATTCTGCAGTGACAGACACAAACACACACACACACACACACACACACACACACACACACACAGGAAAGCAAATACATGAACACGTGTATCTAAACGCGCATGAGCACAACTCCATACACCTATAAACTTACACACAAATAATTAGGTTCACTTTCACGCACACACACACTCTCCCCCCATGAAACATACATAATTGCCATGCGAATTCCCACCAGACACACACACACACACACACATACTGCGCTCTCTAACCCCCACACCACTCTGTACACCGTCTCTAATGTCTCCATTCACATTACTGTACAATACCCTGAGAGCCCTCAAAGAAAGAGAGACTACTTCCCATTCATCTTTAAGGGACCAAACATTCACAGCACAATCATGTTCCCTCAGAGATGGGCTGAGAAGAAAGACCATCACTGATACACATGTTCCAATGGGATTTCCCTGTGAGAAACATACCCCTGATGAGAGGACCCGATGCTAACTGCAGCAGCAGTTATCCTACGGCCTAATGCTGGCTGACAGCTATATCTAATTGGCTAAATCGCCTGGGTTTGTTTGTGGGGCTCTGAAGGGTCTGGATGCTGAACCTGGAGACAAAAGACAGATTGAGATGCGTGCACTGATAGCGCGCTCACCGAAAACGCAACCCCTGCCCCCTTTAAATCAGTCGAGAGAGGAGAGAGGGGAAGGCGTGAAGGATGGATAGAGTGATTTGCCCTCTTTTATTTCGCAGGCGCAGGGGTCTGTTTCAATGTGGGGCCATACACTAAAACCACATTGAGCTCATGGGGGGGGGGACTCACTGCCACCTACTCCCCACTTCATCACTGGCTCCACAATGGGAGCGGAGGAGGGGGGTGACAGCAGGCTTGTTCTCCCCACCTTTCAGCCTACAGGACGTGAGAGCGGCTCTATAGCGGTGCTAAGTGGCCTGCTCTGTTTCAAAGGGGCCTGGCTGCAATCTCCTGGGAGCAGACCTGGAAGACCGATGCACCTGTCTGGAGAGCTGAACGCTGGTCTGACAAACAGGCTGAACACTTGGTCCTGGGAATGTGCAACATTTGGAAATTTGACTGGGGCAAAGGAGAAAAACAGATGACAGACTAGCTTGTGTTTCTCACCTCTCCATACTTGTTGAACATGCGTATGATCTGGTTAGTGATGTTGAAAATATTCCTCCAGTCAAAGTTGGGCATGTCCGCGTCCCTGTATTGCTCTGCACCGTTGTACAGGAAGTTAAGAATGTGTTTGGTGGTGACGTTACTGTCCACCAGGCTGTCGTCCATGAAGTGCATCACTGTCGGGTTTCTCAACGTGTCCTGCAGCGATCGACGCATACAAAGAGTTAATGCATGTAATCGAGACAAATTACACATGCAAGAACAAGTGACATTTAGTTAGCTGAATATGCATCAAGCAAAGTGTGAAATGCCTTTGGGTTTTAAACCATAAACATTATTAATTTTCAACAAATTTAATGCGATTTCAAAATGTCAGCTCCATGTCTGAGGGAAGATGATTACATGCTCAAACTGAATGCTGATTGTCTGGAGGCTGCTGTGATAAACTCTTGATTGGATGTGCTAAGTGCAACCAGTGCTCGCTGGATAGTGTGCCTGCGGTCTTTAAATAGCACTGACATAAATCCATATGAGAGTGATATGTGTTAATGTGTTTACTATTGATTGCTTCAAATGCTGGTTATGTTAAAAGTGAGGCTTATTCTACGTTGGTACTCGGATGATCTTTTTAATTGGAGCATCATACGACATTTGAAATACTTTCAAAGGTATGATGTTTGTACGTGCAGCGTTCCCACCCGGATCATGTTCATCTGTAAGCTGCTGTTGAAGAACGTCCAGAGTTGAGGTCCCAGCTCCTCCCAGGCCATGGCCATGTTCTTCAACCTCTCCAACTCCTCGAATGTAGTGTTGGCCTGCAGCACACACACGCACACACACACACACACACACACACACACAATATCAACTCAGTGTATGTTGATGTCAAATAGTTAACAGAAGTGAGATCCAGGCAACCTGATTTTCAAACATCAGTGGAAATAAACAAGTAGAGTCATATTAGGTTAATTTCTTCTCGGGAGGAGGTCTCTGAAGTGTCGTGAACAAAAACGTGACATTTATTTTGTGTCAGGAACGCTGAATGAGATGTGACTGACTGAAAAACATTCACTGCACCCTCCATTCAGTTTATTGTTTAATTCTCTCCTCCTCTCCCGTTCCTCACATTGCAGCAGACCTCCCCCCACCCCTCCCCCGCCCCCCCACCCTCATCTGCCTCAGTAGTCAGCTCATTCCTAAGAAGGGTGGGGGCTTGGAATGGACGCATAAAAACAGATTTGTGGTGAAAGAAAAGGAGGAGAAGGAAAAAGTGAGTGGAGAGACAGAGAGGTGAGGGGTCGGGCTGGAGGTGGTCTCTCTTACTCGCTTTAATATCTTGTGGACGGCAGGGGAGTCGGGGGTGTACAGGATCTTTCCCATCAGCAGGGGCTTAACTGAATTCCACACAATTTTTGTGACAGGGTTGGACTCCAGTGTCTGCATCAAGGCGTTGCAGGAGGGAGCTGATGGAAGAGCGATTGCAAAAACAACAAGATTAGGAGAAGATGAAAATGGATAAGAGAGATAGTAAGAGGGCTTAAGCATCATATTGAACTGTTATCCTCCATACTCTGGTAGCATTCAGATACTATCAATTAAATATCAGACACCAGTCAAGGATGCTAAATTAGTTACCCACAGCTGTGTGGGGATGGCTAGACTTGTACATGTTTTTGTCATATTTTAGATAGATTTGAATCTAGATTAAGATACACACACTGATGTTGCTCAAAATTCATAGTTTTTGTTAAATATATAAACCCACAAAGCAACCACTTGTTGAAAAAAAAATTCAAATAATATTGATACATTGACACATATTTTGATGGATGAATATGGATGGATGACAATAACTTCCAAGACTGCTCAATGAAAAAAATCACATTTCCTGCTTCTAACCAAAAGACTTTGAGACGAGGGAACCCAACGTGTAAAGATGATAACTCATTCCTGCACCACTCTATAGAAAAAGCTATACGGGATATTTAATTTGCAAACGTTATCTTCTAAAGAATTGAATGATGACATACCACAGCAAGCCCTGCTGCTCAGACTCTTACAGACCTTCTTATTGTACGCTCGAGATAAAACCAATGCATTTGATAATACAACTCCGAATGACTTATGAAAGGATGGCCGATGTTTTCAATCATCACAAATATTATTGTAAATAGATGGAATTATCTGTTGTGGTATGTAGGTTTTTTTTCATTCCATTTCTTAAAAATGGATCTTCATGCGGCAGATTGTACACATCCTGCTGTCAACTATTAAGAGAATTATTGTCCCACCTGAGCACACAGGTACTGAAACGTTAACAGGATCAATACATTGTGATGCTGAGCAAGAGAAGTGTGCATGTTCTTCTTTTCCCGAGCACATATGCATATGCTATTGAATTGAGCCTTGTACATACAGTTCAACACCTCTTCACTTACTGGTGGTGTCGTCATAGACATAGTTGCGGTTCTTGGTTGCATTGACCGCCAGAAACACCTTGTAGTTGTTGTCCTCATACCAGTTGAAGGACAGGACCCTGGAGCCGCCTCCCTCTGGGTACCCACAGAAGAGGCCGGACACACTGGACATCAGCTGTGTGAATGAGGAGGGACCCCCGTCTTGAAAGAGAGACAGAACCGCCTTCAGGAGCTCCTGAGAACTGGGCCGCTCCATCAGCTGTAAAAGGTCAGAGATAGCTAGTTGAAAGAGAATCACTCGGTGATCGATGTACCTTCTTAAAACCTTCATTAGATCCATCGATGGTCGTTAACAACAGCAGTGTTTCAGTTGAGCTTGGCCTTCTACCTTCAGCCTTTGCTCTGTGATGTAAAGCACACATAGGGCAGTGTCGAAACTTAGCTTGAAATAATTGCTCATAAGCCTTAAACACAAAACCACAATTTAGGCTAATGAGGTCTTCAGGACTTTTACAGGGATACCAAAACTAGCTTGGTTATTAATTAGTGTGTTAGCTTGCCACCTTAACTTTCTTATTATTTCACTTGTGTTTAGTCATAAACTTTGCGAACCAGGGCTAGACAACATCCTATCTCCAGCGGGATCAATACATCTCGAGTATTGCTATAAAAGCCTAAATAATTAGCGTCACAATATTGTACCTCTTGTCAGATAATTATCTACAGGTCAGGGATATTTCTGTCCTTCATATTTGTGCGTACTGTGTGAATAGCGTAGCATAAACGATCTCTAGAAAACAATAGTTTGAAAGATAAGCAAACATGTTGGACGGACGCCTCTCTCACGGCCTAAATATCCTCCAATTGATTGAACAAGAATAGCTTCATCCAAGTGCATTTCTCCCCGGTATCCCTTCCTCTCTAAAGAAAGAGGGCCGTCTTGGAAATGACCGTCACAAATCTTTAGATGATCTCATAAGGGGTCAGCTTTTAGGTGGAGTTGTGTTCTTTCAGTAATATTTCTTTATAAGCCTTCATCTTTACTAGACTAGCTCTACAATCCCCTCACAATTTGAAATGAAGATTATATTGTAACATTGTTAATCAATGTGGTTTCAGAGGTCAGTAATTAAAATGAGTCATTTCTTTTCTGTGCCCAAAGCAACCTTTTAAGGGAACACACACACACATGCACACACACATAAACACACAATTGGCTCGCCTTTCTGTCACCACGGTGATACAAAGGACCCACCTACAGGATGTGTCACCTCAGAGGAATTTCTGTCTCCCTTGACCCCTCCTCCCCCTCCCCTTCTCTCTCCCACACTCAGCTTAAGGTGATGATGGGATGCACTCCCCCCTGGGACATACAGTGAACGTGCAGGAACACACAACACAACCCACTCTGTGTTTGTTCTTGTGGCTGTTTGTGTGCTCGACTTTGTGCTAGTACTTAGTTAGTAGTGTGTAACTAAGTACAGTATACAGTAGTCACATAACATAACTATACCAACTGGTAGAGGTCCAATTCATAACAGCACATACCAAGATTCATGAACAAATGTATCTATTCTATTTATTTACAATGTCTATTCAGTTCTATTCTATCCTGCTCTATAAAACATGGTAGATTAAAAAAATATCCATCATAATTCTTTGAAATATATGTTAAATTCTGTTGAGCTGTAACATATTCAATTATATTCTGTTCTACATCTCTATTCAATTATATTGTATTGATCTAGAATATTTATTTTATTTATCTATATCAATTATATTCCATTCATCTGCAATATCTATTCGGTTCTATTCTGTTATTTTACGATATATATTCTATTTATCTATAATATCCACTGAACTCATCTATTGTAGTATATAATATAAAATACACATTATATTATATTTATCTACAATAATTTTTACGTTATATGAAATCCCTTTACAGTATCTACTATATTCTCCTTTATCATGTTGAATTTCTGTTCTATTTGGTTCTGATTTGTATTAAATAGATACATGCTACATTCTAGCACGCACACACACACATGAAGAGGTGTAATCATGAAGCACATACACATGCCCTTACACACATTTCACATGAGCGTACAATGACACATCAGCACGTGTACAGTTCACACACACCCCACATTTTTGAGTCCATCGCTGAGCCTCCTTTGTGAGCAATTCTCAAACTGGGAGCAGCGGAAGAGACGAGTTTCCTGCAGGGCTAAAAATATTGGTGCCTCTGATCCTGCAGGACTGAGGAGCGTAGGGAGAGGAGCAGGAGCCCGGAGCCAAAGGGGATTGAGGGTCTTTGAGCACTTACAATTTGGATCTTCTCCGACGTCGCCTTAAGGACCCGACCCCAGAGGTGCAGGTCAATCCCCTCGGAGCTGTTGTCCAATACCTGAGGCATCTGGGCAAACAAGGTCCCAAGATGTATCAGTCAAGTGAACAACATTCATTCAGTGTTTTAAAAATATGAGATGAAAACTGAAACACAGAAGAGGTTGAACACAACATGTTCTCTGTTCTTTTGTAGTATAATCATCACTGCCCTGTTTAAGTGATGTCCCATGATGAGCTTAGACGGTTCAGCATTCATACCTCTCAAGAAACCTGTGAAACAGAAACTCTAAATTCCAAGAAACCCGAGTTTCAAGAAATATTTGTCACAAAGAAGATTCCATTCTCTACCCAGACCGTCCAACCATCACACTATCCATTCTGCCTTCTTTTTTTAATCACACATTTTAGGTATCGTCTGTATTCATGGAGGAAATGAACCCGTTTCAAACTTGGACTGTATCAGTTGTTCGATATCGAAACATGCTTCCGCTCAACCCCCTACAACGATGTTATCTGGAGAGCCCATTAGCAGTAGGCGTTAGAAAAGGCCTGGTCAGAGCGCTGAGGGCTACGGAAACCCCGAATGCAAAGACAAACACACACACATGCCATATCCTTCCTCCTGCATTCCTTACGCTTGCATTTCAATGAACGAAGGAAGGAGGGCGGCGTGGGGGGGAAAGAGAGAAAGCGAGGGAAGAGAAAGGGATTGTGTTGAGAGGCGTAACAACTTGTTTCGAGGCAGAGGTCACTGTGGTAATGGGCTTTAAACTTAATCGAGCTAATGGGTTAAATGCATAGATCCCCACTAAGATGCTACTTAGTACAAAATAACGAGTAAGATAAGATAAAATAATCCCTTTGCAAAGTATTGGACAAAGTTTGCCATATGAGTCAAGAAACTTATTTGCACAGTAAATAAAAGATGGAATAACTATAACTCAATGAAAAAATTTTGAGTGTAATACTGCAGGTATGGTAGTGTTGCTTCACAGCTATTGTGTTGAATCTTGATGGTGTTTTGTCCACATAGGTAAATATTGTATACAATATGCAAACTAGATGTCCAACACAAACAAGCAATGTTCCACCAAAGTTCCGGTTCACAGTGGGAAACGGGATGTCACATGACTCACCAATCAAAGTGTAGCAACACAACTGAGTGGTAATCAGCTGGTGGGTTGTCTGGAGGCTGTTCATCAAATATGATGAAACAATATCCACACAGTACCAATGAAGCTGTTTTTGAGTAGTAAACCCAAAAATAATTGTTAAGCTTCTTTATATCAGTTGTGAAAGTAAATTACTTTACTGGGGGAAGTACTGTTTAACTGCAACAACAACAACAACAACATTAGCAAAAAGAGATGAGAAATAAAAAATAAAAAGTGAAAATTGATTAAATAACTTTATTGTCATTGTCATAAAATTGTCATTCAACGTTGATCATAGTGATTTAGTTTATTAGTCTATCAATCCATTACATCCATCCAGACTGTGCCTCGTTATGTAAGTGCAGCAACTGCTGAAGTCTATTTACCTCAAAAAGAGGTAATGTCAGACACATTGCTGTCATGCTCACTCATTTAGTCCGGCTCTCTCTAACCACCAGATAACCATGTGTGCTCTTCAGAGAGGCTCATGTTGGTCATGTATTTATACGAGAAGCAGCCTCCCGTCTTACAGAATAACTCATCGGCTGTAGGCGGAGTCGAACTAAGCCCATTAGAGAAGCAGGCCAAGAGGGATAATGCCATGAGCCATCAGCTGACTCACCTGACACATATAGAAGACATGAGAAGGTGTGAAGGAGGAACAAGTTCAACATAGTATGGTTTAAGGATGTATCACCGTATTATTAGTATAATACTTTAAATACATTTAAATAAATAAAACATAAAGATGTATTGAATCTGTGACTTGCAGTCCTCCTCCTCCTCCTCCTCTTCCACTTTGGTTCTTGCTTTTCGTGAATATATTTGTAAACAGTTTGAAACACTCATTGAAAGTGTTGTAACTCTGTAATGGTTCCTTCTGTACACATGACATCTGTTGCTTCTGTCCATCCGGGGAGAGGGATCCTCCTCTGTTGCTCTCCTGGAGGTTTCTACCCTTTTTTATCCCTGTGAAAGGATTTTTCTATTTTGGGGAGTTTTTCCTGATCCCGTTTCCATGAAGCATAAGTCTTGTGATATTTCATATGTTTCTTCTAGTCAACAAATAAGATTAAAAAGACCGAAACCAACAATGACTTCTCTGTGTATCCAAAGACAGACACGTGTACCATAGAGCTGGATGGTTGTCCAAAAATGATGCAAACCAATAGGTGACATCTTCATTCATTACGATGAACACACACACACTGAACTGTATTTTTTACTTAATCCCACTCACGTCGTCCTGCTGTCAGGTATACGAGCTACCGCACCAAATATATATCAGTCTGAATCAAAAGCATCCTTCAGAGAATAAATGATAACCATGTCAACAAAGAAAGTAAAAAACAGTGAGGAGAGGATGTGTGGAAGGAACAACATCCACCAAGGTCATCGGAAATACAGGATAATAAGATATAAGGTGAATATATAATGAATGAATAACATACCATTGTTTATTTATTCATTTGACTTGGACAAATATTGTATTCAAAGCACAATTTACCAGTCTGAAGAGTTTGAAGAAGTCCAGGTTGGCGTAGAGGATGTCCTCTATCTTCTGCAGCTTCGGCTGGCTGAGGGCACACATGGCGTTGCGCACCCCGTAGAGCCCCATGCGACTGGGGAAGACGATGAAGCGCTCCAGCAGAGCCTGGCTGCAGGCGATGTCCTTCAGCTGCAGGTCTGGGATACCAAAGGCAAACTAGGGAGCGTGGAAACAAAAGGAATGCTTGGATTATTGTGGGATATGTCTCAAAAATCCTTATTTATTATAACGATCACCTCTTAATCTGGATTTTACCACAGATTCTTTTTTTTAAGTATTCAATATTGTTTCAAGATGAGCCCAAGCTGAAACTGTTCCCTCCGAGTGTCACCTGTTCTAGTCGTATTTCTGCATTGACGAGCTGGTAGACTATCGACTCGGAGAGGCCGGCGTTTCGCAGAAGGAAGGCCGTCAGAACCTCGTCATCCTTCAGAATATCATTGATCTTCAGCCCGTGGCCTACAAGGAGCAGCAGAGATAGGGAAAGGTTAGAACCACTGAAGACAACATGAACCACAAACAGAGGGCGAGGCCCACAGCGAGAACGATCGGCAGGTTGCTTCAGGGAAAGGGTTGAAAAGCTTAAGGGCGTACGAACACAAGGATGTGGGTTTGTACGTTAATTTCAATTTAAGTATTATTAACAACCTATTTAATGTGCGCCTTCAGGCCACGTCATGAACAATCATGTGCATAGGAATGACCGCAATACCGTGACTACACCACTGTCCTGGATGAGTCTTTGTTTTGAGCTCACATGCTTTTAGTGGTTACCCAAACAATAGTAAACATTTATAAAGTGTACATCCATCGGTTCATCCCAATACAACTTCTGATAACTCAAATAATGGTGGAAAATGAATGCCAATGTACGCAGAGTAAATTTGCTAAATGCTACATAGAAGTGAGACGTTTATAGATAAAGACAGGATTTTTAAAACGGAGGAGGAAGGCGGTGCTCTGACCAACACAAGACACGCCAGAAGAAAGAGGATGTGCAGAAGAGACGTAAAGGTGAAAGTGCTGCTCTTGTTACCTGAGAGGGTTTAGACATTTTTTGGGAAATCACCGTTTTAAAAAGGAAAAGTATGTCCACATTGGGTTAAAAACTTTAGTCCAGAAAGTTCAAATCAAAGACCGCTGACTTGTGCCTCTTTTTCTCTTCTGATTACAAGTGATGAGAACGAAAAACTCGCCATTTGAGAGAAGGTAAGTGCTGCTGTGTGAACCATTTCTCGCACTTGCGCTTTACCTGACATCACAGATGGGTTGTTGCGTAATGTCTCCATGAAGTTTGAGAAGGACGTCATATCACGCCAAAGATGGCTGAGCTGGACCTCTGTCTCGTTGAGCAGAAGCTCCTGGACATCGACGTAGAACCGGGCCAATCTGGAGCGAGCCAAGAAACACTGAATTAGTCTAATTTACTAAATGTTCTAGATTGTAGACAATGTCAATATGTATTATCCAATTATCGCTTCACTTTAGCAAAAATGTGTCTTTAAATGTCTATTTATTATTAAACATAAACATAAGTACATGTAAATGACAGCTCCATGAGGTGGCTGGCACTGTGGAGGTTTCAGAGTTAGGGAGTGTTGTAATTGGGCTTACACAGAGTTATTATAGTTGGAGACAACGCCCGGAGACTCCCCTCTGGTTGGATATCTGAAGCAGGGGTTGTTGACGTTGCAGAAGATGCCCTGGATCCAGGGCAGGATCCCCGCTGAAGGCATGGCCTTGTTGGGGAAATGACCTGAAGGAGTAGACATCACAGTTATGTAAACTTGAAGGCTGGTGAAGTGAATTTTTTTTAAAAAGCTGCCAAAAGGTAAAGATGTGTTATTCTCCCCGTGAAAAGAAAAAGCAGAATCTAGGTGACACTTTTCATCTATTTTTTACAGAATTTCATGAAACAGATCACAACAATAGCTTGATATTGAGTTGTTTTTCCTCTTTTTACATTCATGTTGTTGGTACAGGGGATTGGCCTTCCTCAGCCACACCAGACCAATGAACAACAACACCGGCCAGCAGATCTCAACCAGGAAGCGGACCTGAACAGAAAGAAGTGAAGTGGGAGTTACAAAGAAACATTGGACCACCTGCACAATCTGATCAGACACAACGGCCCTGGAACAAACCCGACCAGTCTGAAGATGTTGTGTTGGGACTCTATAGATATATATGAAGACTGAAGTTTGTAGTGTTACTATACTAGAATTGCAATATCCTGAATATTGTTTCTAAAGGTCATACAAATAATAATACCTTCTGCCTCTTGCGGAGGGTCCAGTTTTTCCACAGCAACAGGCGGATTTGAGAGCCTGTCTTCATTGCTCCGCAGCTTCACCCCTGGGCGGGGTCATCAGACGGTGACGAACCTGCAGAGAGACAATTCCATCAGCGGCTCTCTGGAAGACACCGGACCGTCGGCTGGAGGGACGATGATGGAGCCAGTTATTGGGTCTGGTCTTGAGGCCACTTGAATTTTGAGTTTGAAATTACTTTTGCTTCATTTTTCTGAAACATTTTTCTGTAATATCTTCCAAGGACGACAATTGTTTTGTGTGTGTCTGTTTTCATCTTCTCCAAAATAACATGCACTTTTATGATTTTAATGAAATGCCATATCTGCATATCTATAAAATAAGCTTGGGATCTATGGAAAACTCATTTATCAGTTGCTCTGACAATGCTCCGACTGTGATCTGGCTTTGACCGGAGCGTGACTCAGATTTGAATGTAGCTGGTCCCCGCATTAACTTGGATTTGTGAGTTTACGTAAGGTGGTCTTGACTACAAGCTTGGAAAGGTGGTCTTGAAAACCACTTGTAAAGTAGACGCCCAGCTGAAGAGCTCCTGAGCAAAACAGCTTCACGGTTTGTTGTGTCGGCATGTTAACAGGAGAACTTTACTACACTCACATGCACGTTAATAAAACACCATCACAAATATTAAAATGAATAGTCTTATACCGTATAAACAGGAGTTGGTAGGTGATGTGTACCTCCTCTATCAGACAAGTGCAATCCAAAAAACAAATTCACTTTGGAGCTGAACACAATCAACAACAACTCAGATGTCAATCACATAAACAAGTTATGTGCAGGAGAGCTCAGAGAACGTCGGGACACGAAGAGTAATTTGCTCGGAGTGACATGTCCAACAGATTACCCCCAGACTGGCAGACGGAGGATGCAGGGACATAAATACTTGTCTCGAAAAACAAGAGGACAAAGAGCGAGACGACAGGAGGGTGAGGGGTATCATTATGTCTGATTTATCTGGAATCACCGTATTACTCAAACAGTAATTACACAGAAAAGGACTTCCTTGCACAAGATTGACAGAAAGGTGAAGAAAGGTATTTCGTATTGAAACTGCTGCATTTAAGTAGCACGATACAAAAAGCCACACGGGTATAAAAACAAACATTTTAAAGAGCATCTACCGGCATCTCCGTATTTAACTTTACACCTTTACATTACGTTTGACTGGAAGCATTCTGAGAAACAGTAATTAGCCACACACACCTGTCGGCTCTCGCATAATCTTACAACACATCCTATTTTGTCAACAGAAGAACAAAGACGTTGCTTACCTCTTATGGAATGATATAAAAGTCGTAGGACATCGAGAGGAACAGGTTCACAAAGCAGCTGAGGTGGTGGGAAACATGAAGCAAGGTAGAGGAGCTCTGTGTGGCTCCTCGCTGCCCACTCTCTCTCTCTCTCCCCTCTCTCGCTCCTGCCTGTAGGTCAGCAGCACTCCTAATCTCATTGCTCTAATCTCCCAGCTCAACATGGGCAGGCAGAAAAAAAAGACAAGTCAACCATTTTGAGGCAGAATTAGAGGAATATCTGCTCGAGAGGAAAGGAGGGGGTGCTGGTGGAGGGAAAGCCCATCCTGTGGGGGAGAGGGGGTCCCAAGTTTGATCACAATAGGAGACAAAACCATCGTGAAACGGTGCACAAGCAGGATTTATCTGTTATTGTCGTCCCTATGAAAGTCGAGAGTAAATCAGAGGTCTGACTTGGTCACATGCGAGTACGTCGATACCGTCGTCTGAAATGATTCACTCCTCCGAGCATCTCGGCACGGTGGAGCGGGAGCCGTGGGTAATCAGGTTTGGGGATTTTGAAACCTTGACAGTTGGACATTAAACTCACTTGAACCTGCCGTGAACCGTAAGAGAGACACAGCGAGCCGATCACAAAACTGGCTTATGGAGCTCGGTGGATGCCATGGCACCCAGCGCCAAGGTCCAAATACATTGAGGGGTATCGGATTCTGACTGGATCCACGGCAGGAAAACACTAAATAAAGAAGGAAAAAATATCACACATAAGTTACACACAAAGTAAACCTGTGTCAAAGTGGCTACAGAATAATGTCAATATCTAAAGGGTTTAAGATACAACCCTGGTTCTCTGACACGCTGAACACGCATTGGAATAGTTGATGGGCTCAAACTTGTTGGCAAATAATCAATTTGTTCAAGGCCTTTAAAAAAGAAAAATTGGTTTCCATATTCTTAAATATGCATATTTTTTATATTATTTAAAAACAAATTAGAATTGGGATTTAGAGGTTGGCAAGCCAAAACAAGTAATTTTGAGATATCGTTATAGGCTTTGGGAAAATGTGATTATTTGGCTATTTTCTTTCATGAATTAATAATGAAGAAACTAATAATTGGAAGTTGCAGCCCGAACGTCTTTATCCAATTTGTCCGTCGCAGCAACAAAACAGACACAAATCAAATTGCATTCATGTTTGAAATACACAAAGCGCTGCAATTTAAAAAAGGGATGCAGTGATTTGTTGGGCAGCATGAATAACACACATCAAGTAAACACACGCGGTGGGCCTTGTTCTACGAGGCTCTGAACGAGTCTCTATAATAACAACTCAATAGGAACAGAAGTACAAGTTAAAACTACATTTTTAATTTGCAGCAACCACGGTTGCATGTCATTTTCCTTCTGTATAGTCACAATAATGCGATGAGACAAAATTACTGCGACGAACATGCAGTATGTAGGAATGAGTATAAAAAACGTAAACAGATACATAAGGTTTACATACTGAGAAAAGATGTACCAATCACAGGCAACAAATTAAAAAAGATAAAACTGTTGAACTCTTTTAAATTGAATATTTCTTCGGGTAAAAATACCTCCATCCGTTCCTTGGAGTAAAATACAAAAATTAACAGCAACATTATAATTTGAACCTGTGTTAAGTGCATTGTGTGATTACAATAAAGTATAATTTCATAACAAATTGAACATTGTACATGAACTTAAAGCTTCAATTCAAGCAAGGAAAATGATAGACAGTACAACGTCAATGTGTGGTTGGCCAACGCATGTTTCTGATATTAAAACATTTAAAGTTTACACAGCATCGGTTTGTTCCGAATGCTCGGGAGACCAACCACTGTTGACCTTTTGAACATGTAAAATACAATATATTAGTACTTATAACACTTTCATGGTTTAATTTCACAGGCCTACACGTTCTCCCACTCTTAGCTTGTATGATAAAAATAGTCTTCCACAGTATACACGATGGCACCGATACATTCATATTTACAGATATAATATGTTTTTTTGGCATCAGACAAAATGGGCCTCTCTGTGCTCCAGCTCCTGCAGCCGCCGAGTTCGCAGTCTTTGGTAGACGGGTTTAGTGTCACTGGGGCTGAGATCGTCTGGGCTGCTCGGGGGCGGGGACTGTGGGGGCGAAAGGGTCGTGAAGGTCGAGACCCCGGGGTCAATGACGCTGTCGGTGGAGTCCTGTGTCTGGAGCCGTGTCCGTGGGAGGCTCGTCAGGGCGGGGGACGGGGCGACTACCTGGGCGGAGTTGGTGGGGGCGGTCGATGAGGTGGTGGTGGTGGTGGTGGTGGTGGTAGCGGTCCAGGTTGGAAGCGTCCTCGCCCTGCTGTTGATGGAAACAGGGGGCTTATAGAAGGTTCCCGGGGGAGGCTGCAGAGTTCTCGCTGCCCTAAGCGTCAACATGAGGTTTGGTGAGCTGCTGGACGGACCGACCGAATTATCTGCATCGTTCTCCCTTTTAGAAGTCCAGCCAGGCTTGCCTGACACTGTGTAGGGGTTGTTGGAGAAAACGGTGCTCACACTACATGTGGCGGGGAGCACAGAAGCCGTGGCCGCTGTGACCGCCACCGTTGCCTTAACAGGTTGGACTCCAGAGCTGGCAGAGGAGGGCAGGTTGGCCACGATCATGGCGGTCCTGGGCGTAACATCATAGTGCTTGTACTTCCTGTCCCACGTTCTCCTCGGCATCGTCTGCGTGTCAATGAAAGGGGTGATGTAGTACGTGCTGACCCGTGATGAGCCGCTTTGGCGAGCCTTTTCTGGCTCCGGTATCTCCTGTATGGTTTCAGAGATCGGGTCCTGCTCAGCAGAGCTTTCGCCATCTTTAGCAGCATTGTTACGGTAATTCCTCTCGCTGATCCGGCCGGGGTTGGGCAGGCGCTCCAGCGGCATGCTGATCGGTCGAGACACATGTCTGGTGCGCTGGGTGCGGAGCTCGACCTTTGATGCCACAGCGCTGGTGGTGCTGGGGCGGCCAAACACCAAGGTCGACCTCTGGACTTCTCCTTCATTAGATGTCTGGATCCCGTTGAGCCTGTCCAGGGCTGAGACGGCTGTTCTGTCTGTTCCCGGCTGGACCTCCTGAAGCTCGTCCATGATGTGTGAGGATGGGGTTACTGACGAGTATCTTTTGTACACTTTGGCATTCTGGAAGGACCAAACAAACATTTAGATTACAATCTCTTAATAACATATCAAAGTAGTATTAGTATTCAATGAATACATTGCTTTAATAGTTAAATATACATTATATATTATAACAACACCGATAGCAATGTCTATAAAACTGTTGGACTCTCGATGGACAGTTAAAAAAAAACAGAAGCAAAGAGGATGTTTTATTCCATGAATTCTTCTTTCTTGTGCAAACCCGACTCCAATATCCACAATGCTCGTCGACCGCTAACATTTTAATCAGATATGTTATGCGAGTAGCGGCTAGTGTAGCCTCGAAAGAGATAGAGATAGAGAGAGGGAGAGAGAGGGCTCCAATTAAACGATGAATCCCCAAATTTGTTTTTCATTATTCTTTCACTTGTTTCTTCAACCCCAACAAACACTGACTCAAGTGACATCACTTAAGGCAATATATTAGACTTCATCCAGTTCCCCGTGGAGCCAAAAAAGGCTTCAAACTACTTTTTGAACATTTATTTCCCACTTGGCTGCTCACACTCTGTACAATATGATATGAAAGCAGCATCTATCCCACCCTTAAATCCGTCCTCACCTCTTTGATGTCCACCAGGGAGGTGGAGTGTCTGCTGAGCCGCTGCAGCTTCTCGAGGGGGGTGAGCCTGGGGGACGCCTGGCCAGTCGTGGTAATGTCAGAGCCGGACAAAAGCGACACATCAAAGACTGTGTGAAAGTGTCGCACCAGCAGCTCCACCATCAGGGCCTGGTAGGGGTAGTCCACCAGGGAGGAAAGGGACACCTCAGCGTCGGTCTGCCGTGGCTTGACCAGTGTGGGGCCAAAGATAATGCCCAGGTTACTCGCAGTCATCTTGTTCTCCTCGGCCTGCTCCGTCACTCTGTGGTAGTAAAGAGTGATGATGAATAAAAAGACATATTTCAGGTCTTGTTAAAGTGGTGTATCTTGCATGTAAGGAACAGTGTATTAACTCAGACATAGGTTGAGATTCTAAGGATCAATATTGACCTCTTTATAAAAAGGTCAGTGGTTCCCAATGGTAAGATGAGAGTCCAGGTTTCACTGAACAAGCTTCAGTGACAATAGTCTAAAAAATTTTACCTGCCTCAAGACGCTGCTAATACACCAAAGCATTTCTCTGACATGATCTAAAGGTCTCTAGTCTCTGCAACTTCTTCTAAAAACATCAAATACCAGAAATGCTCGAAAACCATAACATATAAATAGTGGACAAACGCAAAGAATACTCATTCTAAAAATATTGGTGTTGGTGTACCTATGAATAGAACATGAGTTTGTTGTACTTTGTGCTACTTCCTCCGTGCTATAGGGAAGTTGTGCCTCATGAGGAAGTTTGTGTCTCAGTGTGTTTGTGCACAGAGCGACGGGCAGAAATCCTTCCAAAGAACGAGCTCTGGGTGTTGGTTAAAAGCTCTTACCTGTTGAGGTGTGCAATAAGGAAACGCAGAGTCCTGTAATTGGCTGTAGGCAGCTGGCGGAGAAGGTCTCGGATCTTGAGGATGACTTTGTGGAGCTGGATGCTTGCCCCCCCCTTCTGTCCTGGCTGGGTGCTCTGAGGTTTACCTACCTCCTCCACAATCACTCTCTGGCACTCTTTGGCCAAGCCGATAATGTCGTTGTAGTATCGATACTGGATCAATGGCTCTGGTAACTGTACACAAAGGGAAACAGTGACTTGTTTGGTATTCTCAGCACTGGAAACGGTTCCAGTGTGTGTTTACTGAAAACAATGTTTATTTAAGGTACAAATAAGTAAAAGCCCAAACCTCACCAACTACATCCCAAATGTATGCATTAAGGACGACTTTGTTCAAATTAGGCATTTTATAATACAAATTTGTACTTGTAAATCTGAAAAACCACAATACCGAAAGATTCCCACATTAACATAAAGTACCCACTCATTTTCTATAACCTTTTTCAGGGTTCAGTAAGAATTGAACACCCACCTGTCTCAGGTAGAGTTTGAGCACATTGCTGATGTCGTGAGGCGAGAGGTCCGAGAGCTCCACCAAGTCCTTCCCATTTTCAAACGCCTGACAAAGTTTCTCAACACGCGATTTGGCAGCATTCACACGATAAATCCCCTGGGAGGAAAAAACAGGTCCACGGATTGGTACATTTTTACTATAACAGATCATTATAGTATATCAGACGTAAGCCAAACTACGATAAAAAAAATACTGCAATTCAAGTTGCAACAATAAAAATGACATTAGGATTACCTTGATGTTGAGGGCTCGACTCTCAATCTCAGACGTGCACTTCTTGATGATGAAGGGGATTCCATCTGCGCTGTTCTTTGCTGCTTGGACAAAGTCGATACCAAACAGCTGTAGTCTTCCTTGCAGCTTTTTATGGCCACACTGGATAGCGAGCGTCTCGAGACACTTCTTATGGCAGGCCAGGGAGCACTGGCAACGAAACGGACACGGTTAAATAAATAAAAAAAGCAAGAGGCCGATTAATTGTTACTTAACAAATCAACTGAGTCAGTATCTTTTTGTCGCTTCTTGCTTATTTTGCAATTGCGGCAGTGTATGAGACAATTGGGCAGGTATAGAATTAAACCAGATAATACATCATGAAAAAGTCTCTTTTTATGCTAACCTATATATTGTATATAAAACACACAAGACCATTATCATTTCTAAAGCCTAAAAGTAAACATTGCCGATTTTCAACCCGGCTTGGTATCGTGGTAATGTGGTGGTATGTGCAGATGAATGGTGGACTTTAGCCAGCGGGGCAGCAGGGAGCTTTAGGATCAGGCAGCGGGGAGGGAGGTCCAACGTTGGTTATTTGCATAACCGAATAGTACACCACAAAGCTGGCTGAATATCACCAACGGTTTTGTCTCAGAAAGAATAAAAGTATTGTACCTCTTCACACTCGGCTCCATGGAAAACCACCAAACTGTCACACTCTCTGCACTTCGACGGGGCGCGTAGTTTCCTCAGCTTATGGGTTTGAGCAGCTTTGGACATCTGGGCGTTTCGGAAGGGACCCGGAGAACTGGCGGTCTCCGTCACCATTTCTGCGAGACCTGAAAATCAGAGCCGCTGATGAGGTAACTTAAAGACAGGTGCTATCATGCTCAGTTCCTGTTAGTTCAAAGCAGAACGTGTGAAAAAAAGGCAACAGAAAAAATTTAAATAAGATCTGATAATCCCGATAACAGAATACATCCAGGCAAATACAAGTTGTATTCTGCTCTTAAAAAACAGAGAGCTGATACTTCATATATAGTTACTTTCTTATCACGCACACGATTAATACACATACTTAAATACATAATCAATACGTACATTTATGTCAAAAGAAATGAGTTTGCTGCTTCCATTCTTAATAACCAACACACACTGTGTAGAAGGGCGCCACGTAGATACAGGAAGTGGAAGCTTCGGCCGCTCGCCTAAACTAACATGACCGCAATCTGTGCAGCTCTGTCAAGTGCAAAAATATTTTATGGAAGCGAAACCCACCACTGAGTCCGGCCCATAAAAAAACACTATATGGGGGTGTGGCCTCTCTCTATTTCGCCTGTATTTCCTTCACTTCCCGGTCAAATAAATGGACACACTGCCTGGCTGTCTTACTGCAGATATAAACCCAAAATGTGTTTACACGTTAGTATCCATCTGCTTGAGGAGAAGAGGAGGGATAAAACAAAGACGACACACACACCCTTACCATTGTCCGAGGGCGGCTCTCTCTCATCCAAGTCATCAGCAGAAGACATGGTCCCAGTGGAGGGAGTCCTTGGCAGTTGTCGTTTGAAGTCACCTGCACGTGTTTGTACACAAGTCATGACTTTGTACATAACAATGTCCAGTGACTAATAGTAAAAGTAAAGTTTTACCCAAGATTAGAACATGGACAATTTCCCAGTGCAGAACCGTGAGCCTCTCCGTGTGTACATTCTGTGATTACTCGTCATAGCTAGAGCTTAGCTGGCTCACAGTGTGGCGAGTAGTTTCAGATGTAAAGGGAAGAGCGTGGCTCTGGTGCACAATAAGGAAGTTACACTAAAACCATGATAAGAAGAAGAAAGGCATCATGAGCATCTTCATCCTCCTTCAGTTGCCAGTTTTTTGACTTTATCACTTAAAATGTGCTCCATCATCCTTTAAGCGAGATGATTTGGAGGGTTTTCCATTATGATTTCTTGATCTTATCCCAACAATTGTGCAAGACTTTTAACAAATTAGGAAAGAAAGTTGAATGTAAAATCCTCCTACCTGGACTGGCAGGAGGGGAGTCCATGGACCTTGACTCGCTGCTGCCTCCCGCACTCTCTGAGTCACTGCACATCCCACTCTGGCTCCCCTGGCTACTGGAGGCCCAGGCTTTCAGCGGGGCCTCGCTTCTCAGCGCTGAATGAAAACATACAGACCGCCAGTCACACAAAAAGAACAACAACACAAAGACACAGGCGAATGGCAGGCAGCTTCCCCTTTAGAGATATTCTTAGTTGAATTTATTTCAGGGACATGTGATCACACAGATATTCTCGACGCATGACGACTAGGCAGCACACAGCTGTTTGGATTTCAGTAATGAAAACATTTCCATGACTCAGAACACAGGGCAGGTCCCTGGAAGGCTCACGTAAAGATACAGACAAGTGTGTCCAACCTTCAGCAACGATAATTGTGGGTTTGGGAATCATAAGTTTTTTAAAAATACTGTACATCCATGTTGGTAAAAAAAACACCCTGAGTGAGCACCTTGTATGTCCGTGCTGCTGTTGGACCTGCGCTCCCTGATCTTAGCAGGCCCCTGTAGGGGACTGTCCACTTCGTCTCCACTCAACACATCACAGGAGGTGATGGAAGCCTGAGACAGGTTGCCATGGGAGGAGTGAGTGCTGCCAATTGACCTTTTGTTGAACACAAACCTGGGGAAATAAAGTTTTCATATAAGATTAAAGATTCAGAGGATGTTCTCAAGAGCATTATATAACCTCTTCCTAATTCACCTGTATGATCTCTGCTGTACTTGGTTAACCAATTAATATCATTGGAAATAAAACATGCCATGTATTAGGGTGGAGGTTTGTCCATTACAGGGTCACTTTTTATTTGTTATGAGTAATTTCAAAGAATTTCCAGTTATGGAAGTTGTGGTGCTTTAATGTGGCCCTGCCAGCAGACCACTGCAACACGTTAGTGGCTTCACAACGATCATCTTACCATTCACAATAATCTCTAACTAAGAAAGTGAAACTTTGCTTATTCTCTTTGTCATAATGTATGTGTGTGTGTGTGTGTGTGTTGGGAGAGAGAGAGAGGGGGGGGCAACTGCCTTGACAATCTAAGTAGAGTCTTGGGGTCAGCTCTAACCCAGAGCCAAACTCTCACGCTCACTATCTCCCCTGCTGCATTCTGCCTACGCCACAGATATTTCCTGAGGAAGAGCAACACATTGAATTCTCTCTCTCTGACTCTCTCACTTCCTCTAACTCTGACTCACTGATACCTTTACTGAAACAAGAACAAGACTATGAACAACTTCTAATTGGGCAGGAGTAACTTAAAAATGTTTTTGAAACTGACGGTGAATCCTGCAAATATAGACTCAGCTGGGCTCATTGACCAATCGACTGTTTTATGTGATGGTCTCATGTGCAACAATTTACCCTTTAATGACTGTTTAAACTACAACGTACGGTTAGAAACGATTGTATCAAGCTGATTTTAGAAATACAGAGACTATTTTCAGTGTGCATCTACAGTATTTAGTACCTGGTATTGTCAGAGGAGGTGGAGTCTAGGTGCACGTGTTCTTTAGGCAGATTTTTGGGCAGATTCCGGACGAACTCTGCGTAGCATTCACCCGGTTCGTACAACTTGGCGCTCTCACTCAGGGTCTGGTAGTGGGCAGGGAGCGACACGGTCTGCGTCTGCTGCATCTGAAACCAGTTCACTGTCACCTGGAGAATGACAGATCAATTAAGTTGAGTGAGTGACTCACTGACTTTAATTATAAAAGGAAAATGAGAAGTGATTGTAAACAGGAAGAAATGCACACATGCAGGCAAACAATCATTCTTTCATGTTCAATGGTTTCTATTATTACCATTCAATTCAAATAATTAGGTATTCGGTACAAACTTGCAGTGCCTGACAGATTTCTGAAATCTGTTTCCCTTAATAATTAATGCTGTCGACACAAGTGTGTAAACCACTTTAATCTTAAAAACTGCATACAGTGCATGTCAAACGGCTTGGCTCATGATAGCATTGGTATGGGCTTTTTTCAGCCAACAAATGCCCACTTTTTTTTTACCTGACCTTCTATACAATCTTAAAAATTCAAGCAATCTAAAAAACATTGTTAGCCAAAAGGTTGCCAAACACAAGAAGCACAGCACATAGCACAAGTAGCACATTAGGCTACCGACCCAACATTAGTCTTTTTTTTCATCATATACATTTTATGTTAAAAAAAAAACACAGAAAAAAAAGCAATCTGTGCTTCTCAACTAATTCTGTTTTTAAATATGGGGCTTCTTTAAACAATTACAAAACCCCATTTAAAAGCATTTGAATCAGCTTATTAGGCCAGGTGTATGAAGACATATATTGTTCTCAATGTATTTACCAAGAAATAGACAAACCGCTAAAATAATGGCCAACAAATCTATGCAGAGGTACCACACACATTTAACTACCAGTACCAACATAGTAACGTAGATTTAAGGATGCTGGTAAGTGTTTGTCCTAGTATTAAATTATCTTTCAATTAAAAGTTTTAGTCTTGTTTTTTTGTTGAGCTACTCATTTGTTTACTATCCTTCGTGCATTATACTTATAAGATATCCTCATACAAAACTAGATACATTATTAGACAACCCAGTTTCCCCTCTCAGTTCACTGGCTTAGCTGACTGCGAATATGATGTCCCGTCCACTCACAGCTTTTAGTGTGAGGTCACACTGGAAGACCATCTCTCGGATTTGTGTGAGGATGGAGCTCTTGGTGTTGGCCAGATCCATTCTCCTGACGCCTGCGTCAGCCATACAGATCTGGGACTGGTCCTGGGCCTCCTCCGCCTGACCACAACAGTGGACACAGAGAATAGCGTCAGGATGTGGATGAAATGCGAAAAAGGCCAAGCACAATGAGTGTGCAGGAATTCAACTGCAGTGCACTGCCACTTAAACAAATGTTGACAAAAAGGTGACAGAAAAACATGCAAATATGAATTGTCCTAGTGGAGGAAACCGCACCTATCAAGTGAGTAAGATTAACATTTTTAGGAATCCTTAAAAGATGCTATTTGTCATATGCATTATTTCCCCATATCTTCTCCCTTGCCTACCTTCTGCAGAGCCTCCTCCTCGAGCTTCCTCTTCTTCTCCAGCTGTTTGTTCCCAGCATTGGACTGCTCCTCCTGGGAGCGGTTGGTAGATGAGTGGGCTTTCTGGTACTCCTCTCTCCTCTGGGCCTTCAGCACTCGTGCCTTACGCAAGGTTGCATCTGCCTCATGCTGCCAAAACCACACAGATAAAGCACAAAAGCCCATGAGATCAAAATGTGACATAAATGAACAATAGTTATCAGAAATATAACGCTGCATGCCTTTTTGGTTTATAAACCTTGCATGTGAAATGACACAGTAAAATGTGATGTTGATATCAAGCGTGTATCTAGTGGGCATTACATACCATTTTCTTTTGCTCCCTCTGCCACTGCTCCTTGATGTCTTTCCTCAACTTGTCCAGTTCATTTTTACGGACCAGAAGAGGCTGAGAGCAGAGGGAAGGTCAATGATGACACTGAGGCACACCATTTCAAACTGCCTCTTCCCTCAAGGGGAGTTTATTCTCAAAGGTTCGACATTAAAAGATAAGATTTATGTATGTTAACTATATCATGCTTGTTTCCTGGTTCGCAAATACTGTTGCAGAATATTATTGAGACTTCCGAATTTAAATTGCTAAAAGTCTTGGAAGTGTGCAACCATTGAACACAATTTTAATCTGGCTTAATTATGTTCAAAATGTGTAAACGCTCGTGCTTTAAGTGCCACAATTTGCATGTTTTTTTGCTAATGCTGGGTGGGCCAGCTTGAGATTTAGGAGCCACGGGCCGTGGCTGCTTTGTGGGCTACAGTTGTCTTATTCATCCTTCGCTCACCTGTATGAATTTATTGGTCTGAAGAGACATTGCAGTTTGAATGAGCAGCTGTTTGTACTCAATGTCGTTCTTGAATGAAGAAACGTAGACATCACTGAATGGCATGAAGACCTTAGACAAATGAAATCAAGAGATGATTATCGGAAAAAGACTTTGTTATGAATGCAGAATGTTATTTTAACAAAGACAGGAGGTAACACTTATATAGTAATTACACATTACACATTGATATTCTTGTGAAAAGGCTCTTCTGTTACCTGTTGACTGACCAGTGTCTTAGCAGACTCAGACATTTTTGCACAGCTTTTGCCATACTCAATATCTGAAAGAGAAAAGGTTTGACAAAACCAACATTATTTATTTATATCTGTAACTACTGTCAACTAATGATTATGTATGTTTTGGGCACTAAAGCATCAGCACAAGTGTATTTAATCTAATTATGTAATTTCAAACTCATGATCTTCAGGTAAAACTCTGGTTTCATTATGGTATTACATCACACATTACAATATTTTTACATAGACCTTTCCCTGAATAAAATGAAGAGGGAGGACTGAATGGAAGTCACTATGAATGGAACAAACAATAAGGCAAACAGCCAGATTATTATATTATTTCATATAGCATCAGAACCTGTGGGATCCAAACTATATAAAGTAGATGCTGTTAAGCTAAATAGTTTCCTTGTTGATATTGTCTGGTGAAGCATAGGAATACATAAACTCTATGCTGTTGCGAGTATGTATATGGTAGAAGCATAGCATATCCACAAACAGACTCATTTCGAAATTCCAGCTGTCTTGCACTGGTCGATCAGTTTTCTGTAACTACTTTGATAGTCCCATGAACATAGCAGCTGAATGTGTAGAACACCGTCTCTGCATTTTCTAGAAGTTAACCTCCTGGTATAAAGGAGTTAAGCCTTTATTTCTGACTGAGGGGCCTTCTTGAATACCACATGTCACGACTAAATTGGCTGTTAAGTGCCCAAAAACTGTTTTGCCACTTCTGAACTCTAACCTCAATTAGCAGTCAACAGACTTATAATGAAAGAGGGCTCCATTTGCAAAATATTGCTTCAGTCCCCCTGGGTCAAATTCCCAGATAACTCAGACTTTTTTTTAATTGCCCTGCAACACAGAATGGGGTGCATTTTGTACTGCTGTTCAGAAGTTATCAATCATCACATTCTTTCCCACAACATCTTGGATAACGTCCTAATGCAGTAACCCTGTTTCGCAACGCAGTGCACCGTCAATGTCTCACCCAGAGCCAATCGCTTCTCCATCCAGGCCAGAAGGTCTTTGATATACTTGGACCAGGCCTTGGCGTAGAGTAGAGCGGACTCCACACCGCTGTCATTCTTCAGCAGGGTCAAGTCAACTTCTTCCTCCCGTGTCAGCGGCACCTCTGGGATTGTAGAGTCAGCAGAGGAAACGCACATCTCAAAACAGAGTAAATCGAAACACATGGCATCAACAATATTGCAATGCGTTGGATTGACGCATCTTAGATCTACTATCCCAACAGACATGTGTGGGAGGTAAATGGAAAACACGTTCAGGTTAAAAGTTGACAGCGTAGGAGGATATGAAAGTGTCTTTTCAAATGGTCCAACACCATTATTTTTCTTTTACTGGTCACACTGTGATGCACATTTCTCCCAGCCACCCGACATCTGATTTAACACAAACCCCATGTGTTTCCCATCCCACACGGAACTACTCCTAAACAGGAAAGGAATGTCAGATATGTGGCCAGAGAGGGGAAAACGAGCAGCTAGTATGAAAAAAGCAGCAGAAATAACAGGGGTGGAAGCAGAGGCTTAGGGTGGGACTACCTCAGGCATTCAAGAGTCCAGAGCCTAAAGCACTCGGTCAAATCACAAGCTGACACTCTTGGCTGCCCTGGGCCACAAAGCAACCATTAAATGCCTTGTAAAGCAGCCATTAATAGCGATTACATTTGAGGATACATTTATTTCACACCCACGTTGCTCAGGGGTAATTAACAGAATGTGAATAACACTTACCCACAAGATCATTTTTCTCTGAAGCGTATCCCTCGGGATCCACAGAGAGATTGTCAAAAGACTGTGAAAAGGACATTTCAGATTATAAAGGAGGCAATAGCAGACATGCAATCAAAGTCAGACATCAGACGCAGCAGGATTTTAAACACCCCAATTAAGTACAGAAAGAACGTCTTTGAGGCTTTCTTAAATGGAGGCGTGGTAAAATTGCTGCTTTAAGTGCACCCTTTTGAAAACTATCATGTTTGAAAACAAAGCTTTAAAAATAAAATGCTGGCCCCAAAGAAGATGGGAAAAGAAAGATCTTGCATCTCACCCGGCTTCTCCTGGTCAGGGGGGTCCCCAACCCTGAGCCACTGTCCACATCTCCCATCAGGAAGTCAGAAACTCTGAGGAGAAGATGTGTAGGAGTAGATGTATGTCAAAAGTACACCGTGATATGGCTGAAATTGCAATCTAGTAACTAATGAAGGGCTTCAGGAAATGCAACTGTAAATTATGTGGGTGTTCGCTCATTAAAAACACATTGGACATGGAGATTAAATCAAGATTTTAAGATCGTTTGAAGTCAACTCTGCTTTTCTTTCAAACAAAAAGTAATACAAATCTAGTGGTATTGAAAAAGGTAAACAAACATTGTACTCACACATTGCCGAATGTGAATGCCAAGGTGTCAATGGAGATGTGTATCTCGCCAAATATAGCTTTTATGTTTTCTTGGTTCTCTTCCTTGAAGTTAATGCCTGTGAGAAAGATAAAACAAGAACCTCAGCCAAAAATAAATTGCATTACAAACCAGACATACCCAATCATTCAACACATGTATTAACAAGGCATGTGTGTGTATCGTCTCCACAAGGGCTGAAGTTGTCGCAAGTAAGTCTTGACATTCCCCTTGCTGACAGACAAAAGGTTACACAGGGTGTGGTTACACAGAGTCAAGAGTTTTAAAGACAACACCATGAAAACGGCTTCAAAACCACAACTGTTGGTGCACCAGTCAGGACAATGACATGGACACTGCATGTCTTCTTCTGGATTGCTTCAAGGACGGTTATTGTCGGTATATTCATAAACAATCTCAAAGTTTCAGCAAAATGGCCACATATTTTAGAACCAGGCCATCAGTTTGACAAATCTTCGAGAATGTGTGGACAGACCGTTGACCGTCGGGGAACCGTTCACCCAGAAAGACATTTGCACGGAGGAATCCGAATACCAAAGGACAAAGTGAAATCCAACTAAGCCGAGTACTTCCTGTCGGCCCGCAACAGGAAACACTAGCACAGCTTGAGCTCTGTGACATGTAAAACTATACAGAACTCTCACAACGCTTACCTTTTCTCTCCGTCACCTGACGTCGTTGTCTTGAAACTGGGACCAGAAACAAAAAGCTCTAAGAACTTCCATTTACAAAGCTGCTTTCTAGCTTTTGTGCTTCCATTTTCTCTTCATGAGAGCCAATTCGATCCATGTCAGTGGTGGTTGGGGAATTGTAAATGTCCAACCGTCGACGAAGCACAGCAGGGTCATGGCATGCTGCGATGGGGAGGAAAGCCCGCAATCCAGAGAGACTCCCGAGGACACGAAAAGAGGGAAGACAGCGAGGCACGAGCCTCCCTGCCGTGCACCTCCCTGGCCATGAATGCTAGCGTACAACTCTGCGCCGACTTCTTTCTTCCTCAGGACATCCTGTGGGTCTCATAACAATGATTCCAGAGCTCTGCCCCCCCTTGTCACGATTGAAATATGGAAACTGCATCATTGAAGTACAGGGGCCATTGTTTTCTCACGGTTGAACCATAACTGGGATTATTAGCTTCTGAAACATGTCTTTAGTGAGTTAAAACCATATCTTATAATATTCCTTATAATTTTGGCTTGACATTCCTTAAACCCTCTGCTGTGATACTGTATGCTATTAAAAATACTAAAGCATAAAAGTTGTGTTATTAAGGCAAACTAAATATGATTGTACTTACATGCAGAAGAGTGTCCATTTATGTATTACCATCAATTACAGCATGTAAAATAAACCGCATGCGTTTCTTTTAGTCATTAAATGAATATACAATAGGTGTATCTGATAGACAGATCCCTCTGATAAACAACATTGACTGCAGTAAACAAATACTGCGTGAGCTCAAAGGCATCTCCCTTAGACAAGGGCAGACCGCGAGGAGGGAAATAAATCCAAGTGGCTTTCAGGAGTTCGAGGAGAAAATGAACACTTTCTCCAAATTTGACCAGGAAAATATATTTGGTCTGGTTATGAACCTCAATGTGACACAAAAACACAAGTAGGGGCAATACAACATTAGCCGTCTGTCTAGAATCAAACCTGTTGCATCATACAGCTAAGTGGAGCAGATCAGGCTTCTTATATCTTCTGGTTAATTAAAAAGGCACGTTAAAAATCCAGCAACACACTAAGTTTGAGTGGATAACATCTACCAGGGCTTGACATTAATGCTTGCCCAAGGTGAACAAGTGGAGTTCCTCGTGCAGTCGTCCGATCGGGCAAGTTTAAATAAAATTAGGGACTAATATTTATGAAATAAATATGCATCAGGAGACTGGCTTTAATAATCAGTTGATATCAGTCAGAGTGAAGTTAGTGACCGTGAGCTGTTGGCAGCACAGCACAGTCCTACGAAGCTATCAGCATGTGGCACAACTAACAACCAACATAAAATCAGAGACATAGAGCATTTATATTGTAAGACATTCCTCTGCATGCTGCACCGGCAGCACGGGGCTCGCTCCCTACTACAGTCCTGCGTATAACGGAGCCAACAGCTCATCAGAGGGTGCATTGAGTTACATTATGGTGCATTCAGGAAAATCACCACATTTACATCATGTGTTCAAATGGAATCTTGTCAAATGAAAGTTTGGGCGAGAAACTTCAATAAATAAGAGTTGTTTGAAGATGTTTTTAAAGCAATATGAAATACATGTTAGAGAAGGAAGTATAACATTTTAACTTCCTCACACTAGCTCAAGCACTTTGTCCGATTGTCCGAATCCCTGTTGATATTGTTATTTATACTTATTATGCCATAAACTTTCATTGTTATGCAGATGACACTCAACTATATTTATCGATAAAACCAGAGGAGAGCAACCAACTCTGTAAAATTCAAGCATGTCTTAAAGACATAAAAACATGGATGACACCTCAGAGATCAATTATCTGGTGATGTGGATTCTGTCCTGGCATCCAACACCACTGTAAAGAATCTTGGCGTTATCTTTGATCGGGACTTGTCCTTTAACTAGCAAATCTCAAGGACTGCATTCTTTCATCTCGTAATATTTCAAAATCAGGCACATCTAGTCTCAAAAGATGCAGAAAAATTGGTTCACGGCGTTGGCTACTTGAGACTGGATTACTGCAACTCCTTATTATCAGGCTGCTCTAATAAGTCTCTTAGGTCCCTCCAGTTGATCCAGAATGCTGCAGCTCGTGTTCTCACTAAAACTAAGAAAAGAGATCACATCACTCCTGCACTAGCTGCTCTGCACTGGCTCCCAGTAAAATCAAGAATCACTTTTAAAATTCTTCTCTTAACCTACAAAGCCTTGATTGGTGATGCTCCATCATATCTTAAGGCACTAAATGCGGGACTACTTGTAGTTCCTAGAGTCTTAAAAAGTAGAATGGGAGCCAGAGCCTTTTGTTATCAAGCTCCTCTTTTATGGAACCAGCTTCCAATTTCAGTCCACAGTCACCTCGTTTAAGAGTAGAGTTAAGACCTACGTCGTTGACAGTGCTTACAGTTACGGGTGAATCAGGTTTGCCCTGGTCCAGCCCTTGATATGCTGCTATAGGCTTATAGCTGCCGGGGACGTTTAGGATGCACTGAGTACCTATCTCCTCTTTTTCTCTCCTTAAGGATGAATTTTCATCTATCAATCACACGTTACTAACTCTGCTTTCTCCCGGAAGTCCTTTTGACTCTGCCTGATGGATCGTCTGGGTCGTGGATTCCTGCTCATGACTACGCCACTGTCCTGTTGAGACTCCTCCTCCCCACCGCCATCTGCCTGATGGATCGTGGAGGTCTCCATCGTGGAATATGCCTACTATGAACTATTCATACACTCTGTCATATTCATTGAATGTATTTTAACTCTAAATCTGTCCTTCTGTACACATTACATCTATTGCATCTGTCCATCCTAGGAGGGATCCTCCTCTGTTGCTCTCCTCCAGGTTTCTTCCTTTTCCCCTGAAGGGTTATTGGGGAGTTTTAGCTGGACGGATGTGAGGTGGTGGGGCAGGGATGTCTATGTGTACAGATTGTAGACAAATTTGTAATTTGTGAAATTGGGCTATACAAATAAACTGAATTGAATTGAATTGAATGTTGGACAAGTAAATTCAGTTATTGTTAGTAATAAGCAAAACATCTCATAAAAAAAAACGGAAGCTTAATGACAAGCCCTGACTTATGTATAAATGGCATTTAAACTGATTAGACAATCATAGGTTTGGAGGAGGGAGGGAGGTTTTCTTTCCAGTAAATGATGGTCGCTCCTCTTGCCCCAGGTGTCACAAGCATCAAAGAGCAACATGAGTGAAGAGACGACACACTTTGAGAACACTGAGACGCACGAGGCCTGTTATCATCCAAACCTTTGAGTCCTCATCTCTGATGTCTCGCCGATTCATTCCTCTTTCAGCCTCTCCTTTTCAGTCCCCTTCTGGCTCACTGTTTATCAATATTGTGTTACCTACTGGCCATTAGGGAGTACAGCCAGGATGTGTGTTGATGTAAGGCCCCCCTCTTGTGGACAGGCAAATGTCCAAGTTTCCACTTGTCAACTAGATATGCAACTACTGTATTTACTGCAAGACGACATGATAGGGCTTTCCTTGAAAATAGGAATAATGGCACAATGCACAGTTGCTGTGGTGTCATTGTTCTATTTTGTCACTGTCAGTCCTGTAATTAAAGTCTCAATAATGCAAATACCTCCTTGGCCGATCCAACACGGGAATTCTTGTGTTTCCTTTGTGCATTCTAAACATTTTCAAAGCGCTCCTCAGCAGACTGCAGTTGCAGACACGCATTCCTAAGCATTCCTAAGGAGTAGGTCACAACTCAGATATTGAGATAGGGCAGGTTAGCTGTCAGGCAACCACACACACCTCATGCACCGTGGAAAAGAATGGAGACGCATGGATGTGCCTGACCGACAAGCAGCTTGCCAGGGGCCTCCGCGGTCACTGAAATACGGAATGCAGATTACAGCCACGTCGTCTCTGCTGTAGAGATTCTTGTGTGCAAGTTAGGTGAAGAAATCCCCTTGCAATGGATCATATTTCTAGCTGGAATTGTGGGGTTTTGCTTTCTTTTCCGTTGTATTCATTCAGGAGACAGAATAGAGATGTGTTGCTGAAGGAGTAATAATGTATCATTCGATGACCTTTCTGAAACAAACCTCTAAGGCGACTCGGTCCAAGAACAGAGCAACAGAATACGACTACGTACCTGCCAACATTAGTCTGCAAGACTGATGGAGGCTCTTAGCCTGAACCAGTAATGCAACAATGAGATTTCATGCCGAGATATTTGAGCATCACCTTGATGCTGAATGTTTTCACCTGTATGTCTGTGTCCGTCCAAACATGCTAGGAAGTAAATACTGACCTTTCACCTTGGCAATGACCGTGCCAGCCGCTCCCAGGATGTCCACTGAGTTGAGGGTCTGGTGTTTGCTGATGATGGCCTTGAGGACGCGGAGTAACTCTGCCAAGCGTTCCTGCACCAGACACTGAAGACCTTCCGGATTCTCTGAAGAAAAAAAACGTTGTCAGGTTAAATCATGTTGATATCAAGACCTGGACAATAATAACAAAAGCTTATTTAAAATCCAAAACCCAACCGCCATGCACGATTTGCAATGACACATTTTCATCTAGTCGTCAAAGTCGCCACCGTCACACTACATTTTGAGTCAGAGGTTTTTCAGTGTAGTGTTAAATCCTTTCATTCCTTTCGTCGGAGCCACACGTGTCGCTCGGCAAACACATCGTCATTTGGCATTCATGAAACTTACATGTCATTTTGTTATCATACCTAGACAGTACATTGTCTGTGGGCCGTTTGTGTCTCCAGATATAAACTAGAAGACCGTTGTGGTTGAGACAGTGACTAACTCAGTTGTTGCAGCACATAACTACGGTGATGAAACTTCTTTGTTGCTTCGTCTACGTAAACAGGTCACACTTTGTCCGTCGCCGTTATAACATTCTCACACAGGTGGAGTTGATGAACACATAAATGATGATAGGCCTTTTGTGGTTCCGAGTCAAACTTGTGCTTTATAGAAACATCGCAGTGAAAATTAAAGCCACATCTTGTATCTGTGCAATAACCACGGCGTCTTTCAACATCCTTGAGTACTGGCAGAGTTACAGCTGAACGTGATCTTTATTTATACCACTTTCTTTTTGCCGTGATGCCTGAGTTATTGCGTAAAACAATTAAGGCATTGAGGCAACCATATGAAATTAGGATAAAGAAATAACATTTTAGAGTTGACTGAAGTGGAACACATGATAGCGATTATGCAAGCACACTTTTTCTGCAGCAATCACCAGAAAGTGTTCAGAGAATGAGGAAGCTCTTGCATTTTCCTACGTTACCAGTGAGGTTTTTGTAGATGACGCTTGAGAAGGATCAGAATGCTTTTAGATTGCGTCCATCCCTTTATTTGTATTCTGCCATGACATGTATGCCTTTCCTAAAGAACCAAGCAAAACAGTGAGGGGTAGTCGCCATGTATCTGCATTCATGCAATTTAAAGAATGTTTTTCTTCACAATGTTATCTCTCTGTATTGATTTTTTTCCACAGCACTCCTCAAATCAGTGTTACAGTGAGTTTTAAATACAATTAAACTCTTTGAGGGAAACAAAAGCCAAAAAGAAACACTTCAAACATGATGAATCTTATCCAAACAACAGCAGAGGAAGATGGTCTTTGTCCCGCTCTGATGCAGGGTAATCAGCGGAGGCTCTGCAAGTCAAGACAATAGGTGAGTTCATGTCTACCTCACTGTTTTGGAAGTAGCAGGAACACCGTCTGGAAGGTCTGCTTTTCATCAAGACAAGACCATCAGGCTGTTCCAGTGTTTAGATAAGAGATTGTAATTCCTTGTTACATTCCAATAAATTCAGAGGGTGTGAGAGCCTGTGTGTGTGTGTGTGTGTGTGTGTGTGTGTGTATGTGTGCTGCCTATTTGACTCCTCTCTTACTCAAAAGCACACACTCATTTGGCTGGTGTAAAACATGGTAGAAGAGACATAATCCACAACAGGCCATCTGTGACACAATTTCAAAAGAACAGCAGGAGAGATTGACAGTAATATAGACACAAGGCAAGAAAGGATTTGGAACCTAACATCGGAGTTGCAGATACTCCAAATATACACACACATCAAAAGGACACAAGAACACCAGGGTCAATCTTACTGATGAGAAGCTAAACAATCTCTGTCCCTATATCCCCCCCCCCAGGATTAGAAACAAATGTGTCCTGTAGAGTAGGGGGGATTGGGGGGGGGGGGGCTCACTAGCTTGCCAGCCCCAAGGCAAGAGGTCTCTGAACCTGCAACACACACTTCAGGGAACCCCTCCCGACTGACAATGACAATGGGCCTTCACTACGTTCCCTCCCATTCCTTTTAACATTGAGGTCATTGAGGTACTTTTTTGGAGACGTTTGAAGATTCTCCTATCAAAGACATGTGGGGGGGTTTGATCATTAGCATATGACAGCCAGTCGTAACAAGGTCCACACCTGAGAAATTCCCCTGAGTATGAGAGAATTAGAGCATTACTGGAGGGGCTGCTATGGAATCACAGCAGTAACGCTTATTAGGATCACCCATTTCCCTTTCCTCTGAACAAGAGGATTAAATTAGACTAATCTGTTCTTGCAAGCGATGGGCCTGCAATTGTAAGGAAATATGAATAGATGTGAGGTTGTGGCAACAAAGACCGGGGGGGGGGGGGGGGGGGGGCAAATGAAGCCAATCAGGGCATTTCTTTAGGGATTGATATTGGCTGTATTCTTTAGTTTCTGTCATCCACTGTCAATAAGATCCACTGTGCAGAGTTAAAACAATGGAGGCAAAAATAAAGAAATAGCAGCCATCAATTTAAATTAATGATATACTGCCTGCGAGCTTTAGCAGACAGAGACCATGTCCATTATGCTCATGTGAGCAAAGCTACATGTGGGTGTTGAACACATCGTTTATCATGCAACATTTTGCTCATAAGAACTGGAGAAGGGAGGAAAATCCTGTTTACCGCAATACAGTTTACAGTTCAAGCATACTGTATTTGTTTACGCAGTCGAGTTAAACCTCCAGATTGTGCATGTAAATGTCAGCACAGTCAATGTGCAGGTAGGCTACTTAGATCCATGTTAATTCATCACCCTATAAACCCATGTTAACCCATTGGACAACGGAATTGTATTTAACAATCAGAAATGGGAATAAGTTGTCAAAACAAGGTCACATTGTGTGTGACAGCTCATACTGATCACCACCATTGTTTCCCTTTTTGTGTGAGAGGGTCTGTGCTCACTGCAGCGGGAGACAGCTGAGAGAAAGCTGGTCAAAATCAATGGTGAGTGGTTTTGGCACAACAATGGCATCAAAAGCCCAGTAGAAATGTGCAGCCAATTGTGGGGGCCATGCCATTGTTTATGGTAGAGATAACAGCACTGAGGCATATTGTATAAAGGAGGACCCCCTGCTGACGCCAACGCAGCTCAAGGCTGCCTTGGCTTTCTTTACAGTGGTGGGATGAGCTCGTGTCCCAGCCACGCTTCACGCTCGGTCTGCTTCATTTATTCCCTGCAACATCAAGACCTCTCTCCCGTATCGGAAATTAAAGTGACGCTGAAAAATACCTCGGTTTTTTAACGTTCGAGACTGCTGCCTAACATCACAGAACAGTCAAACCGGGCCGTGACAGCAGAGTTCTGAAAATACAATAATGTGAAATTAGCCCCAACTGTACAGAACAATTACGGCAATTTAAAAGTATCGATATTTATTTTCTTTAAGTAACGTTTTTTTCAGTGTCCCATGACATAACTACAAGACTATAACGCTGGTCCTCTAACACATCCCGGGGCGCGCCCTCAGAGCATGTGCAGACCAGTTGGCAGGAGTCTTCGCAGACATCTTCAACCTCTCCCTGTCCCAGGGCTGCTGTTGTTGGAGAGAGCAGATGTCCCACCATGTGCCTGTCCCCAAACACCCACCCCTAGGTAACCTGCCTGAATGGAGACCTCACCTCGATTCTCATTAATTGTCAATGCTTTGAGAAAGAGGTTGGTCAAGGACTTCCATGTTGCCTGCACGCTGGTTGCCCAGGATTTGCATATCGTTCAAAACAGATCCACCAGATCCGACACGCCATGCGCCCACACCTTTCTTTCCACCTGGAGGAGGAACTGTGAGGGAGACGCTGGTTGGTTGTGGACTACAGCTCAGCGTTCAACACTATTGTTCCCAAGCCCACCAAAAGCTCAGGGCAGCGGCCTGCTCTCCTGCACTGCTGCTGCTGGCTGGACTTCCTGCCCTGGCCGCCAGGTGGTGAGTGGTGGTGAGGATGGGCAGGCCACCTGCCTCAACACGGGAGCCCCAGGACCTCTCGTCCTCCTCTCCTCGCCTCCCCTCACCTCCCTCTACTCACACACATGCAGCAACATCATCATCATCAAACAGACTTGGGGCCACATGCTGACTTTGGGCTGAGACACAGGCTACTACGAGGACAGCCTACAGGGAGGAGACAGCCTGAGGAGGGAGGGTCATCACACAAGAGAGCAAGCCCGAGAAGAAGAAGCTGGGACTGCTCAGAAGAGGAAGGAGCTGCTCGTGAGAGACTACAGGACAGAGAGGAGAGCACACGTTCAGTCCATAGGAGGAGATGCAGTAGGGAGGGTCATCGACCACGCTCACCGACCACACGCGCCACACCACACACGGACCACGCACACCACTAATGCTTGAAAAAGGCCCAACAACCGCCATGTTTGAAATTCAGCATTGAGATCAACACATCACCCCCTACATCAGGACAGATTCTACACCAGTACCAGGGTGGAGGTTCAGCCCTGGGCGCTGTGGCACTGGTCAGGGTGTGGGCACAGCCCTGGGGTGCTGGGGGGCACTACCAAGGTGGTGGTGGGGCTGGAGGTGGCGCTGAGTCCATTATCCACCAAGCCCACTATACACAACATGCGGAAACAAAGGCCAAAATAACCACCCGATGAACAAACTCGCACCCCTTCTACCACAGGCAGGCGACACCATGAGGCAAAGTGCCGCACACAGGTTCCAGGGACAGCTTCTTCAGAGAGGCCATCAGGCTGCTGAACAAGATCTATCTGCCCAAGGACTATGACTGTATATATACATATTATATATATTATATATATATATTGTGTATAGATATTATATATATATATATATATATTTTATATATATATATATATATATATTTATATTATTAATATATATATATATATATATTATTTTATATATATTATTTTTATTATATATATTCTGTTATATTATTATATATATTATTCTGTATATTATTCTTTTTTATATACTTTTTATTTTTGTGGTTATTTTTGTGTTCTTTTTTGTCTTTATTTTTACTTTTTTTATTTATTTATATCACTTAAAAGTGCATATGTTTTTTGTATAGAAGGATCTCTAGTCTAGTTTTCGATGCAGCATGCATGAAGCCACCAAAGCATTTACGTTTAGAACATCTGTGCTTCACTGTAACTTCACCGGCCAACACAACAATTGTTTCCTGCATATCCCCAGAAAATGCATTTTCAAGTCAAACTCTCACCGTTAACCATACAATTAAGTCTAAAAAGGTAATACGGTTTCTTTAATAATACCTTTTATTTTTACCAGGGATACACCAATCTAAATATAGCAATACATATATATATATAGAGTTTCAACAATAAAAGAAGGGATAACACCATCTCAGACAATAATGCAGAATTATTGAAACTCATAACCCATATTGTGTTTGGAGTGTCACTTCTAAGCAGGTTAAAGTGGTGATGCAACTTTAACAAAACACAGAAGCTTAAACAATTGCCTTATAAAATAAATGTCCCTCCTTTTATTGCCGTGTGTGGGGGGCTCTTTGTGTCTCGCGGCGCTCATTGTGCATCGGGTGCAGCGAATGACCAATCTAATCCAAATCTTCAGGTGGCCTGACAGAGGTTACAGCCTTTACTCCCCCCACTGATAACAACAGGTAATCAACTGGCCTGTCACACGCGATCTGCACGACATGAAACAAGCCCGGGCAGCTCGGCAACACAGTGCGGCTTGGGAAAGAGCCGCAGGGCTTTACTGAAAGGCCAAGGAGGCCATGGCTCCCCCATCAGCATCCCTCCCCCTCCTCCTCTTACTCCTTTGCAAGGAAGGAGGGCGGCGGATTTACAGTCACACCAGCAAATTATTTTCAGGTTTTCTTTTGGATGTGCATCATTCCGGGAGAGTGCCACATTGCTCTCCGTCACGCCGGCTCAACACTCATCGCCCCACATGCTCGCCTACAAAAGGAAACGGATGCGTTTTGTATACTCCAGAAACACCTGGGCTGAGTAAGCTCCACAAGTGTCTTCAATCCCAAAGCACAAGGACAGAAGTCCTTCAACGTTCACCGTTACAGACTCTGCCTGCCACCTGATCTGCAACAGGTGAAATAGTTGGGTCAGGAAACCATCTCCACACACTGCCTCCACCCGCCTGTCCAAACAAACACAGCATTGCTGGGTGCCTCTCTGTCTTCCCCCCATGGCTTGTTTGGAGACAAAGTGGCCAGACATCACACAGACAGTAAACAGCAGGCCCTCCACAAACAGTCACCTGCTCTCAGCCTATTGGTGAACTCCACTCGGTCGGGGCTTCACACTGCGGCTAACTCTTTGACACTGACGACATGTTTGGAGGGGGACGATACAGCAGGTGCACGATAAGACCGCATTCTTGAATCAACACGCAGTCGACCACAGGTATCAAGATCACAGGGAGGGGAGACAAAGCAGAAAAGGAAAACAGGAAATAAAAGCGTGTGCACATTAACCACTGCTTAAAGATTGCAGCGCAAATCATAGAGTATTAGACCTAATCTACGTTCAATGCAGACTTTTCTCAAACACAATAATAACAGTAATTAACGCTGACACTACTGATTATTATCATTAGGATTAATCAGTCAATTCATTTTACAAATATTTAATGGGTCGAACTAATTGTTTCAGTTGTAAATGTATAGTGTTGGAACGGCACCGTGTTGTTAGACAGTTTTATTCCACTAGAAACCAGATTATCTTGACATGACTTCACCGCGAGTTGTTTTCCCCCCCCGAGTGCATCTCCACCTACCTGAAGGAATGATGTCACCGACTACAGCTCGGGAAGGAAAGGACTCCTCCTTTCAGGAGAAATAAGGGCTCTAAGAAATTGTCGGGTCAGACGATTTAGTTGTTGTGCATCTCTCAATTCAAAGCTGAGCAAGCATAACATTGGCTGTTTTTTTCCGGTAGGCTGCAAAAACAAGTCTGACTCACAAAACAGCCCCGCGACGAGCCTCCGCCCCCTCTCCGCTCAGTCCTGGTCCACCACTGTCAATATCAGCAGGTCGGCCCGAATCGCCAGCAGTGACTTCCCCCTGCTAGCGGGAGCTCCACTGGCCCGTCCACCCCTCGCCATGACCAATCTCCTACACAAACATTCAGAGCCCATAACCATAAATCCCACCCCAGGAAACACAGCCCAACCACAAGCTTGCAAAAAACATCCTTCAGCATCACAGGAGAAAGTTAGTGCCCAACAAATCTTTACTTTCTTTCTCCTAAGAGCAGCAGGCCATTAAACTATTATGTGCTTGAGTTTGTCTTTTCTTTCAATTGAAGGCACCACCCGCAAGGGTCCACTTCAGTTGGCGAAGGGGCACTTGTGTGAGAAGTGGAGATATGTGTGGTAGCTATTGCTGGATATGTTTTTAGGAGAGTGGTGGTGACCAGTAGATACGTTTTTTTAAATCGTTACATTTTTGAAAATTGGTCATATTCTTCAAGAAGAGGATAGCCGGAAACTAATGCCATGTACAAACCTTTCTGAGTGGAAAGAAAAACAAGTTTATGAATAAACAGCTGTAGTATAATCAGCAGCGAGTTAACCAAGTCCCTGTAAGACAACACAGATACAACCGTTTCAGTGAAACGCGTAACAATGCAGTTCAACTGGAGGAACAGCCAGATCTTATCAGCGTCACGATGACACCAACAGTCGAAAAAAAGTGTCTATTTTCACAGTTCAACAAGGATGTATGCATCAGCTGTACATGTTACCCCCTCTCACAGGGCATTACACTGCATGCGGAACATGTTCGGTTTATCTGGGGGAAATGAGCTGGAGATCTAGTGCTCTGCCACGATGCAATGAGCGGTTTGTTCTGAAGTGGAAGTGTAAAAGCCTGGTGTGAAGCACTTTTGTTTTTCCTTTTCCTCCTGAGGCTGAAAGGCTAAAATAAGTCACCCCAACTCTCTTGAGTAAAGAAACAGTCAAGGAAATAGAACAACAGATCAGGACACGATGATTTTCTAACAAAAGCCATTTAGTTAAACCCTTGTCCACTTGGCCTGTACACTCTCCATAACTTCCAACAGACCTTACCCAATAGACATTCCTAAACTGTTTTGGCTTGATAATGATGGAAGAACATTTGGTTTTGTTTCCGCACATTTGTAAAACACAAGACATTTCTGAGAAATGCACACGTGTTCCGTTCTTGGTCACAAATAAAAGCTAAACAATGATGATGAAAATAGGGGTTATGAGCTTACGCAACAGTAGCATTGTGTAGGCGACATAAACAGGATGCGATTGTCCCATTGAATCAATACTCAGAAATATAATGCCATATTGAATCCGTTACAAGGATTGCAATCGCTCCCCTGAGATATTTCTCCTGGATTGCATTACAATTTGTATCAAATTTCTACTTTTCCAAACATGAACATGTCAAATAAATAACAACCTTGATTTATGATCACAAATCTAAGCCGAATTATTTTTAGGAGAGTTTTCATAGTCAACCTGCCTCACACCTAGCATTAGTCTATTGAAGGCACTAAAGCTACAAGTGAACATTTGTTCTAAAGGAATGCCGAGTATGCAGGAGAGTGGGGGGATGGGAGGGACCCAGCAGCTCGGCTGCGTGTCGAGGACTCCTTTTCCAACCTGATTAAAACCATTAACTAAGATGTCTTCTGCAAAGCAACACAGACTTAAATTAAAATGTTGGAATTAAGACAACATTCAGAATTTTTTTCATTGCTTTTCTCATTTATCATATTGGCCCCAAAGCTATTTAAAATACTTGTCCTCTATTATTATTACTATGAACAGTTTGTAATTAGGCCACAATGTGTGTGTGCTTGAGTTATTCCAATAGAATAAGAGGGTTTGACTACACTGTTGACAACAATTACATAATGACACAACTTAAAGGTGGTTTGACGCACCACTACAGGAATGGCTTTTCTTTCAGTTTTTGAAAAGGGGTTTGGGAAGCTGCGAAACGTGTCAGGTCTATTTTGTGACAACAAGCTGTTAAAACATTGATATGTTAACATTTGGGGTTTTTTCCAATTTTTTGTAAATTAAAATGACATTTTATGGATAAAGAACCGCTTAAAACGATCAAGTGGGATCAACGGCGTGTTTTGTAATGTGAGAGTCATGGATAATTAATTAATTCCACCTCCCGTTCTCGGGCTCAATCACATTGAACAGAGGAAGGACTAGAACTCTGGATTTGGGTCTAAGTGCATTTGACAACTTTAAGGACCCAACAATTAAAATACAGACTATGTGTTTGTACTCTAAAATTGATTCACCTCATGGGGAAAAAGTATTTTAGGCCCCATTACGTCACGTGATAGATACGAAAAATATTGATTCCACCGTTTTGGTCATTTAAAGATTTGCTTCCACATGTGAGGCTTGATGCACGTGGACTAAATCCATCTCGGGACAGCACGGGGACAAGGACAGAGGTCAGACACTCGGTCAAAAATCATTCAGCCTCACATTCTTCTCTTGGGTTACATTCTTTGACAGCTCGGCTATTGTTGGGCAACAACTCTGGCAAGCACAGTGACCGAGGTCCCAGTTATGAGAAAACGTGTAAATCTACACCACGATCTGACCCCGAAGAATCTGGAAGTGTGAAGTTGTGGGTGTGAACAAGGTGGGTCGAGCGACTCCAGTCAACTCAAGCTTATGGTCCCTTCTGGAGTTCCTCTGTGGGTTTCTGTCCACCAAGCATGAGCCTCCAGCTAAAAAGTTGGCATGTGTCCGAAGAAGAAAAATAAGCATCTTCTAAGCGAAACTCTCCAAGCTTTCTTTGCACGAGTCACACACGGAGAGGAATACAAACCTGCCAGATAGTTCCATGCGCACGCCTTTCAGCAAAAGAAGAAGAAGCATTGTGTCGGTTTCCCACTGTACTCCAGTGACAGACTTTTCCAAATATGAAAAGAACAACAGGAGATCTGGCACGTGCCTCGCTCACCGCTTCCCTAATGACCTTATTCCTGCAGCTTTCCTCAACCACATATGAAGACATGCTTCTTATCTCCTTTAACCTTCCTCCTGTGTTAGCTTTCTGTTAACATCTCTTATGTTAGCGGGTCGGTGCCGACCCGTGTCTTAAATCAGCTGTAAAATACACCAACAACAATGATCTATCATCCAATTTGTTTTTCATCTCTTGGTTACCTTGTTAGGCTTCCTTATCCATGAAAATATTGGTTTTAATATTTTTGGTGTGGGCTTCTGGGCCTTTTCTTTGTCAGTATATCATATTTCAATTTAAAAAATGGTAAAATGAACCTCAAGAGAATCATTTAAATAAATAAAGGGTTGTTGTGTTACTTGACTATTACTGAGGGGTATTAGAACACATCTCTGAAATAAATGTTATATTTATTTTTTTATTTTAATATTATTAACGATAGTAACATTTATGGTGTTAGGGTCAATTTCGACCCATATATATTTACTTCAAGAAAAAGGCTAAAAAGTATTTTTTTCAGCAATAGAACTTCAATACAAACACAAAATAAAAAGCAGAACAAGTCATAACACGAAATATAGATTTGCAAGGTCAAACAAACAACCAATCAAGCAAATCAAACCAATAGAAATCAATTACTAGTTCCAAAACAAACAAAAAAACTCAATCAGAGTAAAAGTCTCTGTGTGCAAGAACTTGTGTGTGTTTAGATGCATGTGTGGCAAAAAGTGACACTTTTATTGTGTTCTTTGCAGAGATATTTCTTGCAGTTGAAGCACAATACGTGTGTCTTGCTTGGGCAGACCTCACACCTCTTTCTTTTAGAATCAGGTGGCCTGAGTCATAGCTGGTAAGGAAATTGTCACAAGTGATATTGTGACCCTGCAGTCCAGTAGTCATATCGAGGACCACACGTTTTCCTTGGTTTTTCTCAGGGATGCCACTCGCAGCTTTGCCTGTGTAAATCTGTAGATTCTGTAGAGAACAATGCAAAATGAGAATCCCCTAAAGCTCCCATGATTGGGGGAGGAGCTGGCTGAAACTGTGTTGGCTGACAGTGCACTTATGATTTCAGTTTTGGCTCTAATTATTGCTTTATAATCTTATTTTTATAACCGGGTCGAAACCGACCCTAACAACACAAAGGTCATAATTTCAACCAGAGCATTTTATAATTTAGTGAAACAAAATGTTTGTTTTATTTTGTTGAAATAGAGGTTCCTGACAAAGTCAAAAAGCCTTGATGAAAATAAACAAATGTATGTGGTTCTTTTTTGCATTTAAAACCTAAAACGGGTCGGTGCCGACCCTAACACAAGAGGAAGGTTAAGGAAATACATTTTACATCTATTGTTTTACTATGTCGTCATTAAAAGAGCTACAATCACTGTGTAAAATGCAGATTAAAAAAAATAAAATGTGTATAAACCTTGGCTAAATGTAATTGGCATACACGATATATTTCATGAAATTAAATTGGACAAAGAAGTATTTTTCATGTGAATTTGAGTTTTTTAACAACAAACTTTTATGCTACCCTTTCAAGTTAGTAATAATGAAATGGAATGCTATGAATGATATCATCTAATGTGCTTTCACTAAAATTGAGACAATGGAAAACAGACTTTGACTGTTGTTCCTCCCAGACTGTGTCACCTCCCGGACCCCATAGATGAAAACAGTAAAATCATTAATTTAATCTAATTATGGATGCACATTCACGTGCATGCGTGCACATGCACACACACAGACACACACACGCACACACACCAAGCTGTATATGACGATCAAATCACCATTATGTAGAATGTCACATGAGACTAAATGTAAGCAAACACTTGATGGCAAAACAATTTAGATTTTTGGAATAAGTTCTAAGCCTTTAAAGACATTTGACACGTGAACCTGGTAATAATAAAACTCCCTGCGAAAGAAAAAAAAAACATTCAAAGTAATAAGTGATAATCAGTGTCGGTCTTTAAGAGACAACAGCCAGGATTGATCCGGTGCAGAGCAGTCAGACGGATCACTAACAAGGCTCGGGGTGTTCGGCATATCGCGGTCCTGGAACTCACGCTCAAACACTTTAAACTGTCAGTTTCTAAATCACATTTCAGTTGAGATTATAAAGACACGTTTCCCTGCTTACTAGCCTGAGGAAAGCAGTTGATATTTGAGGTTTGGTTTGCTGTCGCAAGTCACTGTATATTTAAAGCTCGGAGGGCCGTTGACTTGGATTTGATTTAAACTGTGACTACCTTCCACCAGTCTTTGTGACACAATGATGAAAATGACTCAATGTTTACTAATTACGGGACAGCAAACCACAACTGCTCCACCAAGATGCTTGGGTCAGCGTCTCCAAGAAAAGAATAAGAAAAATAAACCACTAAACCAAATGACCAATAGCTGAATGACATTATAGGGTCATATGGTAGGATGTAATCCCCACCTGCTCAATAAAAGCTCTTGTTTAAGGGGAGGCAGATATCCCAAATGTATTTATGATGGCTCAGAGCAACACTGGCCCAACTCCTCCAGCTCGAGGAATGGCTAAACAACTCCTTCCCATTCCCAGACCTGCAGTGGGACCCCAGCATGTGTGAATAACTGAATATGTGTGTTGGTCTGTGTCTTTTAGCAGAATAGAAGTTGTGGTAATAGTGGAAGTGTGCTACATCAGAGTTCTGCTCACAAGGACAACATTTAATAAACTGTTATTACACAATAAATAAAGATATTACATTACAGGGTTCTTACACATTTTGATCAATGGATTTCCATGACTTTAAACCAAATTTCCATGACCAAACTGAAATCTCGGTATAAACACGAACAATTTAGAACATGTTGCGTATTGAGAGCGTACGCCGGCTTATATTTTGAGCGTCTTTCTTCAAAAAACATATTAATTATTTCAAACTCGGCGTGAATGAACATGTGATAACACATTTCCATGACTTTTCCAAAACTTTTATGATTTACGTTTTTTTCATGACTTTTCCAGGCCAGGAAATTAGCATTTTAAAATTCCATGACTTTTCCAGGTTTTCCATGACCATGACCGTACGAACCCTGCATTAGTTTGCAAAAACTTGTATGGTTTCCAAGTGGACCAAACTAAAACTGGTCACAATCAATATCACTTTTGTTCTAGGATCCAAAATTGATGACAACTAAGAGAAACAAATATTTATGAATTAAAGAATACACTGATTGTGTGATAACAGAATGTTACTATCAGTAAATGCATTTGTGGAGCCTTGTTAAACACTATGTCAGCATTTGTGTGGGTGGAGTTTTTGAGTGCGTCTGCAAACAAGAGCAAAGCCAAGTGAGAATAACAGAGAAAGTAAGAGTAACCCATGTCTGCTCTGCTGTCTGCTGTGCTATCATCTCGCAGTGTGTGGGTTTGTGTAGTTGTTAAGAGGCCAACAACATTGCAAGTGCTGCAGCATGTGAGCGGTGAGGCCGTTATCACACTGTAAACCGACACTCCACAGGTGGTTCTGGCTGGTTGAGGTCATGATGGCAAACTTTGAGCTTTACTTATCTGTCTGTAACATCACAAAAACCCACTGAGCCTTCGTGGACATTTAATCCTTTACACTTTCATGATTGAAACTGTGTTAAGTGGGTGATAGATGAGAAGGCATCAAAGCAGAACAGGAATGGTGTCGGTGCGATATACTACCTAGGAGTCAAAGAAAAATGTTCACTGCTACACCGTTTAAAAAGCTGTTGGTGAGTTTTGCAACTGTCCAAACAAAGACAACAAGAAGTATTGTCATACATTCCCAGTCTATCTGCAATGGAATTTACTGGGAGAGAATTTTAGCTATCTATAGCATCCTTAGCTCTTTTCTTCAAGAATAAATTCATTATTATGGAACAGAGAGCAATTTTTCCACTGACAGTAGCCTCTCCTCCAAGTAAAGGACTCCAGTGGGAAACGTCTTGCTCTTACCACGCTCAGGATATTGCTCTCTCAACCATCACCCTCTTTAATGCAGCATGTTCCCCACACAAACGGGGGTTCAATGAAAGAATATCAAAGTGGAAAGTATACTGTAACCAGTTTATAACCCCTGAATCCCACTGAACATGCAGCGTTAAGTATGTCACACGTATACAAAGGTGGATTTTCTTTCTTCAACTATGTCATTTTATGGTATTCTACTTCCCTGACCTCTACAGCTCCTGCACAACCACCTCCGCATTTCAGCTCCCCCAGAAGCCAGACTCACCTTTACACTGGAAAGCCTCCTTGAGGTTGAGTAACACATCAGCGAACCCCCGTACATCATTCACAAGATGCATTACGTACTCCGGATCCACTCCTGGTGCCCCCACCAGGTGAGACGTTAGCCCCATGCTGCTCAGAGGATTTGGGTTATTGGAGCTGCGGCCCATATCCCAGGTCTTGGTGGATCCAGCAGACAGAGATCCGATGTGAGGCTTGGAGATATGTCCTGGCAGACCCTGGGTATTCTCAGTCCCACTGCCACCACTACTGCTGCTCTTCCGTAGCATCCCAATAGCCACTCCAGCTGCCACCCTTTACCAGGGGGACAGCAGGCCAGCTAGCCTCTGAATTTAACACGCTGCCCTGGTCCTTGGGTGGCTGGAAGACAGAGAAAGATGGGTGAAAATGATGTGTGAGGTTGTGTGTTTGGGAGTCTCCTTTACGAATCTCTCTTAATCCCTCTGAGGCAAATTTGGATTGTGTGATTTTTGGCTATAATTAATCATTGAATGAATCTACTGTATTACTGGATTGTTAAATACCCGTTCACGTACACCTACAAGTAATAACAGAGGACCCAAAGTATACACTCAAGATACAAAAATCAGATCAAAACATCAAATATATTTGTCCTGAAACTGTTAACGTGAGATCACTTTAATGTTTGTACAGATTCACGTGTTTCTTTAGAGAAACTTTAGTGAAGTTCAGAGTTTACAACAAGCATTAATTGCTCTTGTACGTTGAGTTGTTTCATTCAGTGTCTTTAAATGTTATTTTGATTCACGAATATGATCTACCTTGACACATTACCGATGGTTTCAGTGGTTACAACGATGTGCAAGGTTTCGCTGTTAACCTTAGCTAGCCTGGCTGTGAATTAACGTTATCTGTCAATGTATAAAAGCCGGTGACAAAAGCAGTGCCACGCGATGTAAAAAGTAAATACTCATGAAAATAAACAGATTTAAAAAGAACAAAACAAAGAAAAACCTCGGGAAGTACAAAACAAATAAAAGTTTTGAAAAAACTAATTTAAAACAAAGTCGACCTCAACATTTCTTTTTCCGGACACTTTAGCGACAGTGAAAAAGTGATGCTGTCGACCATAAACTGCTTTGCTGGCACAGCTAAAACAAAAAAACACTACTTAAACTCACCTGCTCTGCAGTTTTCTGACATAATGGCGACGATATCCGAATAAAACTTTACTTAATGGAGACCGTGAAAACATAGAAGCATTTCCGTTAGAAAGAAGACCAACTGCAGGAACGGTAACCCACTTTGGGTGACTGTACATCGGAGAGTAGCCGACAATCAGCAACTCTCAAGTCAATCCTAATTTACTCGTCGGTTTATCACGTGACGGCGCATTCGCGTTGGGATTGGCCAGCTCTCTTCTTAAAGGAATGGGGCTGTGATGCCTTCCGGTGCAGACGGACGTTCGGGCACTCATTTAAATGGATTAGTGAACATAAACTTGCCTATAACGTGTATTGCCTGTTTATTTAATGTATCTTACATTTGAGTGTACACTAACTGTAATTGTTTGTCTCGTTTACAAATATGTGACATTAAGAGGCCTGTAAGAACATTATAAAACCATGTAAACTGAAATGTAATTGTTTGTAAATCACTCTTTTTGTTGTAGTATGTAGTCAGACAAGAACATAGTCCAGCAAAAATAAATCAGCATTTCACATTTGTGCGACAAATCTGCCGCACCTTTCATTTGTCTTGTAATATACAATATTATATTTTATTATGTATTTTCCCCCACTTGGATTAACTTTTGTTTCAATGGCAGAATCCTTTGACATAAACAAAGAGCAGGTATGCTAAGCATTCACCATTTCTTAGCTTAAATAGAACCTTTCTCATCTTTGTTGTATTGGTTAAAAACAAGTCCAATGCTGTCGTACAATACATTATTGCCATTTGTAGCTGAAACTACATAGGCTACGAATATGAATATATATGACCGTTGACATATCATTTCTGTAGATTAAAACTGGGCAATATTTTTATGGATGGAATATATTTGTTCTGTTCCTGTTCTGCAATAATAGTGACATTTTTGACATACATATGTCTTGCCAACAATTAGAACCAACAAGTACATGAAATCACTACTGATTAGAATAGAACACAGATCAGATAATCATTAACAGTTAAGCAAATGTGTTATTTGTGTATGTTATTTGAAAAATACTAGTCTTTTTCCATGTCCAAGCATGATAATTATAGCCTGATTGCTCGGGTTCATTTGCAGTTTTGATCAGTGGGTTTTGCCCCAGAGAAAGAAAATACTTTAACCAAACTACTGGCACCCATGCTGCCATCTAGTGTTCATATGTAACCATAGAACACAACTGTATCATTGTATGCAGGACATAAACAAAACATGATCTGACAGAAGTTCTACATTACAGAAACAGTAATGCCTCTGATTCATGTCTTACTTATGGCATTCCAAATCTTTTTGTATTTTTATTATTATGTTGTATGTTGAGGTGATGTGTAATGAAAGGGAGCATGGAAACATGGTGAAACTGAACAAAACAACTTCTATTTGCATGGTTAATCAGTGTTCGTCTTTATTTCAATATACAAAAAGATGGATGTATTCTCATCTAGTTTATAATTCTAAGCATTTCAACACAGATAAAGTTACCATTCGTACTGTTTTAGTGAAACCAAACAACTTACACTACACACACGCCGCATACACACAGTTCACATCAACAGGGAAGATCACACTATTCAGTCAAACACTCATTCACGCAATATGTTGACAGTAAATAAAAAAAGGATTTTGTTTTTCATTCACACATGAAATGGAAGAAACCCTTTACATTTGTCAAGTTAATATATACAAGATAATTATTTTTTTTCTTTCTTTTCTTGTTTTGAAGATGAGACTGACTCCATGTTAGTGTTACTAACGAGGTACTGCACGAGGTAACAGGTTTTTCTGTTCAGAAGAGCTGGGTGTAAGACAGCATTTGGAGGTAACGAACGGTCACGGCAGATTTTCCTTCGTGATCGTTGTTTTCCTGGCACAATATGTAAAAGCACCTGGGTCACGTTCGGCTCACACACAAATAAACCCATAGTATGTTATTCTATTAAGCGGTTTTAACATGTGTCTTCATTAGAACATGATCCAGGTGAGATGAGATGTACTTTATTGAGCCACAAAAGAATACTGCCAAGTCACATCTGAGTTTAACTACTTAAACTTTGATATTCAAGTGACTATTGCTGTATAATAAATATTGCTGGACTCTTGGACCACGCACATGCCACTGTTTACATGAACTGCAATGGGGATGCATTATCAATCATGTCGCTGATGATTCCTAAATACTTTAAACATTATTCAGTATGGATTGATGTTTTTTCCCCCCCCCCCACACACACATGTTCTTTACCAAAACTGCACAGGAGCAAGCGTCACAGAGCACTGTTAAAATCACCATCTTTCACAACACCAATCAAAGCACAACAGATGAGCCTGTGTGTCGTCCAACGTGGTTTAACTATCACCAAACGGGTCTGAACATCACATCAGCGGGTTAATTATTGAGGTAATACTGTAAAAACTGGCATTTCTAGCAAGTGGCCAGTCAGAGAAGCCGCCAGAACCTAACAATCAGAGATTTGTTGTTGTTGTTGTTACGCACACTAAGCTTTCTAATGCAAGTGCTACCTACACAGCTTCTGATTCAGAGGAACTGATACCATTATTAATAGAAATCAGTAACACAACCACCATTTTCAGAAAAAAAATAAGTATATATATATATAGATACATATATATATTTAAAATATCAAAGGGCTGGTTGTCAAAATGACTTAAATATGTTGAAGAACTGAGAAATCCCTTTCCGTTTGTGAAATTAAAAACAATAATGCCCTGCTTTTGTATTGAAAAAAAAAACCAGATTAGTGTTCGGCAACTGTGTGAACGGGTCTATTTACAAGTAACTGACTCTTCTTTTTAGGTTTGTACAGCATTAACACCGTGAAAACTGGTCAGGCTCTTTTCAAAACAAAAAAAAAGAAGAAGAAAAAATGAAAAAGAAATCTCCACAAAGAGGCCCAACCGGCAATAAAATATCTCAACTACTAAAACACAATAAAATACATAACACAACTTGATATACATGTAGAAAAAGCCTGAGGTACTTGTCAGAATATCTGAGGTCAGTCTGGAGGAGTAAGCAGCTGAGGGCTTACCCAGTCAAAAAACACAAAAACAGAATATTAGCCTCACATAATATCATTAGCGTTATATCAACAAAGAATACATGTACATCTACAAATCCTTGAGTATCCTGGAATAGTCACAGCAGCATAACGGACATTCAATGTATGGTACTTATGTTATGGTACAACTATGGCATTGCATTTGAGACAAAGGCAACCATTTGAGCTCTCCTTGCATGATGTACAGTGACTTGAGGTATCTGGGGACTGGTGTCTGACTGAGTCTACTGAAGAAACACCCATCAAAATAAAAGAACAGACATGTTGCTTACTCAAGTATGGCCCTCGCAAGGATAAACCCAGACTATCCGTCCATGCTTCTTACTTAAAAAGAAGAAGAAAAAGAATAAACTATGTAACAAACATCATTTCGTCTTCAAATTATCTCTCACACACACTCTCTCTCTCTCTCACTCATCCACACATAGACAGTTAAAATCAAGAATGTGTAACATTGGAACTCCAGACAGCATCCCCGGCACGAGCAAAGGAGTAACTCTGATTTTCTACAATTAAAAAAAAACAAAATAAAATCCAGGAATATGTCCATGATAGCGAGCTGGATAGCTTGGCTCTTAACTTAGAGAAAATGTTCCAAAGAAGCCTTCTGGATACCTGAGAGGTAGTTCCCCGGGGACAAGAGGCATGTCCCAAATCTTCGAAAAAAAGTCGCAAATGTCCAATATAACTGCTCGGCTCCCATTTGAGCTCCTCCCTTGCATTAAACACATCTGTGCTCCCGATTTGTCTTAATCCTTTTTCATTCTGAGGCATTCACAGGTTTAAAAATCAGGGAGCACACTCGAGTTTAAAAGTCAAGAAGCTTCGACCCCTGAGGAAGATGAAAATATTTTGTCTAAGTCTCAAAACGGTTCCTCTGAGGTGCGCAGCACGTCGTCCGAGGTTTGGAGCAGAGGTTAATTTCATTTGGCCGCAGACGATCCTGACCGAGTCAGGAAATCGACCAAGATAACAACTTATGAGGTAATAAAAATATACTAACACAAAAGAAATACATGAGGTAATGACGAAATTTAAGATTCAACACAGTTGTTATCAGATGTGCCCATCGCATAACTTATTACTACTTCAAAACTACAGCAGATGGATGCGTTAGTAAGATCTGACATTAAAAACACACACACACACAAAACAAAAACGAAAACATTCAAACAGAAAAAGGAAAAAAATACCAGTGTGGGATAAAATAGCAGCTGCATTCAACTTGCTAGTTGTTGTTTTTTTTTCAATGTTTTTTTTAAATATTTCACGGAGATCCGCTGAGTTTGGATTTGAAAAATAAAAAAAGTCCGGAGCTCAGGTGAAGGATGGTGTCACCCCGTTCAGGTGCTGGACTCTTTGGGAGGTAGGTCCTCGTTGGTGAGGGACATCACGATGGAGACGGGGCTGTCTGAGATAGTGCTGCTAATCGTCCGGGCGATCTGGCCGATGCGCTCCTCGACGCAGCCGGCGGACAATCGCGCCTCTGCGTCGTGGTCCCAGCATTCTTCGATGGTCTCGGACATCTGGTTCAGACCCTGTAGCCACAAACCAGAAATGTTAGGAGAGTACGCCCGTGGTTCTCATTTTCTTACTTTAGCAAAAGGGCACTTCTTTTTGTCGTAGGACAGAAGTCGGTCACTTTTTCTGTGACCGTATGAATATACAGAAACAACAAAAACAACAAGTAATTCAGAGAACTGAGTATGACCTCAGGTGACCGAGCTGTATTCACTGGAAAAAAAGGATACACGATATCCTGGTATTGCTGCTGAAACGGCAGGCGCTTTTCTTTCACTGTTACTCACCGGATGTTTGAGCCAGCAGTCCTTGATGGCTGGACGCATCTTCTTGTGCACGACCACATCCTGCAGATCCTCCAGGGAGGGATGCGGACCTATTTCCTCCTCAAACGGCAGCATGTACTCGCCAACTGTACCGAGAGAGGGGCAGTTAGGGCACAGGTTGTAAAGCATTCCACAGAGAGGTTAAGAAAACAGCACCGCATCTGGATACAAAAAAAAAGAAGCTGAAACCAGCACTCCTGTTTTAAAACTCCCCACATTACAACTTTTAACTGAAATCAGATGGCTCTCTCAGGCCACAACGAAAACGAATCCTTTGTTTATTAGGTCAGCCTGAAGCGGTGACCTTTCACCTGCGAGCGAGGCGGCAGCATTCCTGCACCGCTTGACTCACCGTCTGCCTCCGTGCAGCGAGACACCAGCTCCCACAGCACCAGGCCCATGGCGTACATGTCTATCCTCAGGAAGGAGTCTCGCTGGAAGTTGATGGCTCCCTCCAGCACCTCTGGAGCCATGTACCGCCTCGTACCCACCTGGCGGGACAAGGCATGCAACAATGAATGATGGTTCGGAAGAGTACTTATGCAACTGTGTGCGCTTTCAAAAGGACGCGTTCGCAAACAACCGACATTGGCGACCATCAGATGACATGCCGCCATGCCGGCTGGTGACACGCCGAGATCTGTGCTCTACCCACTGGGCACGAGGACACGTCGGACCTGATCCAGCGCAGCACGTTTTAGCAGCCTGCGGGGGCTATTTTGTAAAAAGGAGAGCGAAACCTTCCGCGTGCCGCTTCTGCATTGCCGAGCGCCTCCCGTCTTTCCGTTCTATGCGCCTCAGGTTTTTTTGCAGGCGCGCCCTGAATTCTTAAAGGTGAACTTGTGACATCATGAGAGTGTTTTTTGTTATTGTCCTGGAGCTATATTATTATCAACCGTAGTTGGTATGGTCTGAACAGAAAACAGGTCTAGCAGAGATTAAAAAAAGAGATATTGGGCACGTCCTTTTAATTAATTGAAATTTAAGTTTGGTGCTTTTAACCGTTGAGTTAAAAGAAAAAACAGTTTTAAAAGTTTCAGCAAACTGCAAAAGACTCTGATCAGGCCCGTAATGTTGCCAGCCATGCCAGTTAAAGCGACACAAAACAATGCATGAGTATAAAACTACAGCCTGCTTCGCTGCCGGTTGAAATGGCTCCACCTACAGCAGCACTCTCCAAACTTATCAAGTTATTCTGCAGCCAGAATAAACACTGGAATTATTTTCAGATGACGTATAAGTACCATTCCTCAACTTCAAACCCGTTGATAGGAAACTGCCTGTATGAGCCTTAACTTTTACTCATCATAAAAACATAATTCGTCACTTGTAATCAGCTTTTTGGCTGCTGATCAACAGGAGAAACATTTTATGTCAAAATGTAAAACCTCTACAAATGAAATGAAGTAGAAATAGGAGTCAGTGGTCATACCTGGCCGTGAGTGTCTCCTGGAGGTTTTCCTGGTTCAAATCGCACCGCGAGCCCAAAGTCTCCAATGATTGCACTCAGGTCATCTCGTACCATCACATTCTTACTCTTGAAGTCCCTGGAGAATTCATTTCAGACTTCAAACTTAGTCTTACATATTAATCCATGGATTTCCAGAGCAAAATTGCTAAATCATGCACAACCAGACGACAGCAATGTTGAAATAAAACGTATGTTGTTTTAGCATTTGAGGACAGTCGGGCACAGTGTGCGCTCTCTACCTGTGTGCAATGGTGGGTTTGGGCCCCTCTCCCTTGCAGCTAGGAATGTCCTCATGGAGGTAAGCCAGGCCGCGGGACATGGTCTCTGCTATGTGACACAGGTCATTCCAGGACACGGTGTTACCCTTCAGGTGGTCTGTCAATGAGCCCTGCACACAAACACGATTCAGGAAAAAGGATTAATAACATCACAAGAATCAAATTTAATCCATTTCTCAGAAAATCTAATGTTAGCGTCCACAGAGTTAGCCGAGCTGAACCCTGGGATAGATTGTTTCTGGTCCCGCGTATAGCGTAGTCTGGAAAAATTACCAGAGGCGTCGAAATTCTAACAATATAGCTTAGATTATCATGAACAACACGGACAAAAAATTGATACATTACACCAAACGGATGACGCACGCACACAGATGGCACCGAGACAATTACCGGAACTAAATATGTTTGTGCCGCTGCCATGAATACAAGAAGGTGTTCCGAGGACAAGCCGTGAATGTCATTACACAAACGTAATGCTACATTTGTGGTTCTGGTAATTATTGTTTGATCCTGTTTTTGACACACACACACAAACACACATTGTCTTTTCACCTGATACACGCTTATAAATATACTGTCTAAATCTAAGCAATTCAACTAGATCACATTAAGGTAGACCTACCATAAGAAATAAAACCCACTTTAATAAAAGCTGTGATGCTCTTCTGTTGTAAATGAAATGCCCAGCAGTTCTAGTAAACAGACACACCTCACCATGAATGTGCTACATGTGTGTGTTATAAACATGGGAAGATGAGTACTCACCCTCTCATGAAACTCTGTGATGAGCCACAGCTCCGTCTCCAGGTTGCTGCCGTGCTTCTCTGAAGCGATGTAGCGCAAGAGGTTTTCGTGACGCATCCCCGGAGTCAGGAATATGTCCCGCTCGTTATGCCACGACTGCTTGTCCTGTACGAACACACGCGGATCAGAAAGGGTTCAGGTCTTCAGGATTTATAGAAGCACTTTGGAAAAGAACCGGGTTGCTTTTCTTACATGTTAAAACAAAGCCAATGTTAAAGTGTGGATTGACATTACATTCAAGTCCCAATGCTAAGCATCCGATTTAATAGATCTGTAATCTTGGAGCATAAGAAAAAGAAATGTAATTTAAAAAAGAACCAAATGTTTAAAAAAAACTGTTTACAACAGTTTAACCACCTTGAGCACTAGTTTAAAAGAAATGGGTCTGTTGTCTTACTGGTCAGTGTTGTAACATCTGACACACGTGTGTGTGCAGAAAGCAACTACCGTCCCTTTGTGCATGCAGTCGCTACACAAAGCTCAGTGTGATATTTGGCCACTATCTTTCTTTTGAAAAAAAGAAATTACAATGTTCATGTTTTTATTATTTAAGGAGAATCTTATAGATCAGGCCTTTCACTCTGGGCTCTCAAGATGGTCATCCATGCCGTTTTCTCTTCTCATTTAAGGTAATGTAAATATCAGTAATATTGAGCTAATGAATAATATATATAAATAAATAATAAATATATATATATATAATATATATTTAATATTATTTTTAATATACATACACAAATTCTTTGAATTAATTGACATACCTGAACAGGGAAGACCTTTACAGCAACATATTCGCTCATCATCTGGGCCTTCCAGACACAACCAAAGCGCCCCCTTGCTTTGATTTCCAGCAGCTGCAGTGGCTTCTGACCCACTGAGGGGGATGGAGGAGCGGCTCCAGGATCCTGAATGACAGACGAGGAAAGTCGGTTAAGGCGTGTTCTTCTGCTAAATCGATCGGAGGGATGTTGGCACTTCTCCTGCCCTTAGTGCAGAATATTACAGGAATATAACCGATGACCTGCACGATGAGGAGTAAGCAGTGCAGGAGCAAACATGCAGGGGAAAGACTGATCGCTCAGCGGCACAGAGTACCACTTTAAAGCAGAGTGGGACGGGGTGTATGGCCTCTCTCACCTCGCTCAGGTCCACATGGCCGTAGGGAGGTTTGCGGTGGCGGTACATCCACAAGGCCAGGACGAGGGCCAGGGACAGCACGCAGAGCGGCAGCAGGGAGTACACAAGCACGTTGAGCAGGGACGGCACTCGGGGCGGAGGCCGGATTTTCACTGTCAGGGTGGAACAGAATAATTACAGCATGGTCAGCTTTGTGACATTGTAGGTTGTATGCAGGCTACGGGCGTCCTTCACGGGGACGTGAGACCCCATTTAAAAAGAGACGGGGAAGATCTTCTCTCGATTGTCCCGCCTTGATCACAACTGAGTGAATCACTACACAGGCTGTCAATATACAGACAAATAAGCCAGTTTCGATGAGTCTAAAGTCTACATTTTAGGCCAACTGAAAATCAGCATTGGACTACACAAAAAAAAAAGATTAGTCTGTTGAAAAGGCCTTTTTAAAGAAAATAAAAATGTCAAGAAGGTAAATTAACAACTTTCTTACAACTAGGCATCGTTTAAGATGGAAAAAGATCATCACGGCTGTGTATCATGCATCAGTGTGATACACATGACACTTTTTTAGTGCTAGATGCAGGCTTCACGCCCACTAATGGGAGGGGAAAAGCGAAGACCTATTTTTCGCTCGCGCTATATGTGGGATGCATTTGCGGCTCACCTCGGTTGCCACTGCCAATCATGTCAGGAAGGTGGGTGAATCGCTCGTTGCAGTAGTTGCCCTCGCAGCAGCAGAAGAAGACCTGAGGGTTTTCCTCCATGGAGACACACTCTTGCCTAAAAAAGAAGAAAGAAAAGCCGACGACACACCCACATTATTGCGTCGGAAAACCAAACCACAAAAGATGTCGAGCCATTAAAAAAAAATTAACAACAGGGCCAAAACATGCAGATACTAACATGTATGCATTTTGTGACCAAGCAGGTGAGCGTCTGACTCTTAAGAAAGATATTGTTTATCATCAGGACTCTGGCTTTAACCCATGCATTCCTTGGTATTGGATACTGGTTATGTAGCGTTTGAACCTACAGAGACTTCTATTGGGTACATGAATACACTAAATCTCTTATAATGGGACTCTATTGTCTTATTAACCTCATTAATTATGAGCGTAGAGAACTGTTAGTCCCTTCTGCAATAACGGCCCTGAACAAAGTGCCTTGTTGACATAACCGTAAGCTGGGATGGATGAACGCATACATAAAGATGTTGTATACTGCCGTCTTTATCTGACTGTTTCGGTGTTGAAATAGCTGTGAAAACAAATCTCCCTCTGGGATAATAAACCTAGACCAATCAGAATGGAACAATATGTTTTCAGTTGTCATTATATTCCCTTTATAGTTATACAGCAGCATTTCAGACCGAAGCCATTTCCCCTGACAGTCAACAGACTTTTTTTTAACTGCGTCTAAACCCACAATCCAAATTTCGAAATGTGCTTTTGGTTCAAAATGCGGATCCACACATCACTCATAATAGTGCTCATGTTTATCCTGACGTTCTCAAAACCCACAGGTCACGTGTACAACTATCTGAGCAAATGTAGAAAAAAGAAGAAGAATAAAAACACACGGCAAATAGCTGAACTATTCTCTCGTGGTTAATTCTTTGTGCACACAGATGTGTAATCTGTGGCAGGTCATTAGAGTGACGTTTTCTCCAGTTCTTGCGTTCCACCTTTATGAGTCACCAGAGGTCTCCAGCTTGTTTAATATTCAAGCCACAGCATTGTGGAGGCTAAAAAGTGTGATCATGCCACACGGCTCTGCACTGGCTCCTGATAAAAGCTAGTTTAAGATTCTCCTCCCGACTTGTGGCCCGGTGCCACGCTATCTACCGGCCATCACCAGGCGGTGGACACCGAGCTGTACTCTGCACCGTCGATGTACAGATGCAGACTAAGAATTAATGTTAACTCTGCTGGTTGCAGAGCTTTTCCCAAACATCAATTCCTACTTAAAAGTCTATTAAGAGTCTGGTTCGACAGCACGATCGGAATTGGAGTTTGCATACCTCAACCTCTTTGGCTGGCCTTCCAATTTGTGTCGGGGAAATGTATCGAATGATTTCCATTCGACATGCTGTGCTGTGTATTCTGTGTGTGTAGAGGCACTTACATGTGTGGATGCTGGAGGCCATGTGCCTCCCAGTGTGCATCTGGTTTGATCGTGTTGTCGAGGGATTACGTGATAATTAGAGCCTTTTGGTTCCATCACTTGTTTGTTATTTACAAGCACACAATCTATAAAGCTTGTGATACCAGACAGTTCAATGAATGTGTTTTACATGACTGAGGATTCAATATCCGTGGGGTTTTCGACTGCTGATCATCAGAAAGAACTCGCCATTTGAATATAATATTTTGGGCTCTGAGAAACTGCAATGGGCATGTAATAATCGTTTTAGATTAAGATTAATTGAGAAATGTGTAGACAGATTCAGTAGACTGTAACCTTCATCAAGGTTCGGTTGAAACGGTTTTCGGGAGGCGTTGATTCAATCGTTTGATAATGTGTGGTGCTATTTAACTGTATTGCATTATACTGACAGATGGTTATATTATTTGGTCTGTTATACAACAGACACACCTCTGTACAGTTAACTGGCAACTGAGTGTATGTAGTGGGTTGAGGTGTATACTGTATATATATATATCTATATACATATGCAAATAGAGCAGTTACTTTGGCAATGTATCCTGCATATCTACACATTATGTCATGTTTTATTTCAAGGTTGCTTGTCAACTAATGACTTCCAACACTAAAATCATCTTTTGATCCGTCATTTACTCTGTAAAATGCAAGTTGAATATAAATGCCATTCAAAATGTTACCAAAGCGCAAGATATCTTAGTAATTATTACTTGTTTTGATGAATGACAGGTTTCATATCTTTGTTTTATCCCACCACAAGACTAAAGCCCGAACACACATAGATTTATATTAAAAGCAGAAAATCAGCCATTCCTCTGCGAGGCCAAAACCTGCAAATATTTGCATGATTGCAAGAGGTTTGTCTTCTTGACAAATAGTTTTGGTATCAGCTGTTTAATTTCTGTGGTTAAAAATGGTCCCGGGTCAAATAAATATAGATGTATTGAACTAGAGATGGGTACTAAGGCAGATATTTGTGCTGTACTCTCTGCCAGTCGCTCTGGATACGAGCCAGGCGACAGAAATATCAATGGAAACGCACGGCGGCGATGACCTCGCTCGGTATGATCGGACCTGTCATAGCAGTTGAAGTCGTCCAGCCAGCATCCTTTCTTCACCAGCTTGATGGTCCCTGAGGAGTTGAGCCAGGAGGCGTAACAGTGCAGCCGCTTGTCCTTCTCTCCCTCGCAGCGCTCGAAGCCGCTCTGGTTGGTCCTCTCTGTACGCCAGTTATCGTTGTAGTACACACACTCCCGGGTCTCTGCTTCGCCCAGACTGTACCCTGCGATGGACAGAAGGCCTCAGTCAGCTCACATCGTAATGAATTGAAAATCAACAGCGGAAACACAGACATATGGCGAAGGATCCGCTCGATGCCACGAGGAAACATCTCTGAGCAAAGCCTCTATCATCACTCTGGCACACGGCCAGGTTTGGGACCTCTCCGTCGTAAAAAGGGAGTTCCTCAGGGCTACGAAATGTGTTGCTGAATAGTAGTTCAGCATAATCCCATTCGCCAAAAGATCTTCTCAGTGACTAACGACTTAAAAAGGAGGAGAATATGACAATTTAATTAGCTGTAGAAAAACAATGGTATGCCCTTGTGTGATATGGAAGCACACCAGGCTTCTACTTCCATAGATAAAGACACTTGAATCCTGCTGGAGTGTGACACATCTGGAAAGATAGATAAGACCTTCTTCAAGGGTTTTTACCGTCGTTTAGCAGGAAATAGTTTCCCTCACCCTGCCTGAGATGTAACAATAGCTGTCACTCTCCTGCTGTTGCACAATTGAAAAGGTTTTTTATCAGTCTTTCTTTGTGGATGTAATGTTGGACACACTCAAGCAAGACACGCAAGATGTGTTTTTGATGAATACTGAAGCAGATAACACGCCGTACACGTCAGTCACGGTGTCACTTGGACATTCATGCCTAATCTTTGTTCACAGAAAAAATAGTGCATGTCTCTTTAAATCCCTGCCTATAGGAGGCTGCCCATCCCCCAGTGTTACCCCACCAACCCATTAAACATGCACACACACACTCACTCTCTCTCCCTCCCTCCCTCCCTCTCGCAGGCACTCCACTTACACATACATGCCTTTAGTTGTCCACAAGCATACAATGGATTTCATTCGAAAATATAGGGATGAATGTAATGACAAAAAAATCAGGCTCATTATTAAGGAAGGAAGATGGTTAGGACAAAAAAAACACACACAAACAGCAGTGATGTCCAATGCTCCATTGAGCAGAGATGGCATTTCTGATATCTGTGGTCACATGATCCGGAGGACTTTTACCACAAGATCATTGTCACTTACCGAGGCTTACACCACACCAACATGCATTCTGGAGACGCATCTTACAATAGACTGCTAGTCTTAATCTAGAACCCATAAAGGCATTAGCTACCGCGCTGGTTGGCATTTTAGAAAAACTCAAAGTTGAGGGGTGAAAGGTGGCTATTGTTGTTGCCAATACAACTATAGAGAATATCTAGCTGGGGGAGGGGTGGGGGGTGAACGTTTTAGGGGCGCACAATAAAACCTCCCAGATGAGTTGCAAACGCTTGCAAAAAAAGAAAGAAGAAGAAGCCAAACAAAAGAAAAACAACCCCTCATGCTCAATTTCACGTGGTAGCAAGCCAGTGGCTTTGGAAACGGAGCTGTTGTAACACAGTAACCTCGATCCCGGGTAAAGACCTGCCTTCAGACAACAGCTGCTGCCTCGTCAGATCCAACGCACATTGATTTATGAAAATCATTTTCAGACAAAGTGTGTGTGTTTTTCCAACGAGGCTGGAGGCACAAACAGGAGTGCAGACCTGAGATGCAGCCTATAAGGTTTCAGGATGTTGATGCAGCTGCTGCCTTCTATTCCTGCCACTGTGAAGAAAGGCGAGGGGGACGCAACAGTTTTACATTTGGATATGTTGTTTTTAGGGGGAAATCAACCAGCAGTAAAATGCGTTATTCAAGATCATTTCTTTGTTGTAATAATAATAAATAAATAAATCACAGCTAACGCTTTGGTAATTCCCGTGTATGAAATAGATGGATTTGTGGAGGCAAAACAGAGAAAAAAGAGCATTATGTGTAAGAGAATAAAATCGCCCCACAGCTGCCAGATAGTATTCACTACCAACTAAGTTTCAACAACCAACACGCGTAAACTCGCCCCCCTGGTCGACATTTTAAAACTACACAAAGGCAAACGCACACAAATGCCTCCCGAGTCGAGAGAAGAAGAAAAACTGTTGCAAAATTCGGAACCAACAATAAAGCAACTCACCTGCGCATAAAGTTCCCAGAAGAAGTGAACAAGTCAGCCATGAAAAAGACATGTTCCGTTTTGGAATACAGGAGCGATATTTCCCCGGCTTTCCGTCGCGAACATTAAAACTCAGGTTGTCCAAAACATCCGTCCAGGATCAAGCCGACCACAGGCCTCGGAGTCCCTCCAGCAGCCTCACCACCACCAACACCACCAACACCACCACCTACACCACCACCACTCGTGTCAATAGCCGCGGCGCTGAAATAATGTTGCAAGAGACGATCTCCGCGATCAACTGACTGCCAGTCCGCGAATAGGTGTAGTATTTGGCATCGGAAGTGGGTCCAAAAGGCGAGGCGAGAAGCCGCTGAACCGGCCCTGGGGGGGTGAAAAGCTCGGCGCTCTTTTTTTTCTTGAGGTTATTCACGGGAATGGTAGCACCGCAGCGTCGGGAGGTCGGTCGGGGTTTACATGCATGTTACTGATCTGTGTCCAAAATGGCTTCTAAATGGGGAATGGGCTGCAAACAGGGGAACCCGGATGTGTAAACACAAAGAGGGGAATTCAGGGAGCCAGCGTGTGACCTTAACTCGACTCCGCAGATATACGTGCTTGGATTTACTTCCTTTAAAGACTCGCGTGGATTAGGATCACGTTTATTATTTTATTTTTTTCAAACGGATTAAAATCGCCGGACGGGCGGGACACGAGGCTTTTGTGAACGATGTTCGCCTTCCACGTTGGTTATTTGTCCCGGTTCCAGCTGATAGTAACACTTGCACTTTCTGTGGTCAGAGTCGGTATTTCTTATCGTCTACTTTTGGGTTCTTATTATTTAAACCGGGTTTTAAATCCACTTGGCAGGAAAAGTCTACATGTGTTTACTGTTCAGACGGAAATGACCGTAAAGAAAAGTGTTTTTGAAGTGTTTGAATATGTAATCCGTGAGAGAACATCTAGCGCCAGATATAAAGTCAACCATAAACTAGGCACAGTCTTTATTTTCATTGTATTGACATTAAACCAACACGAGCAGCGTGCACTTACAAAATTAACTCGGAGTATTTATGTAATATGTACATAATAGGGTATATTTGTGTCCGTGTGAAAAAATGTATTTCAGCGCCACAAATAGAATAATAAATTCCCAAGATTTCTATCTGAATGATCTTTTATGCATTAGTGGCAGTGGTAAAAATAGATGACCCAATTTGGAGTAACAAGATACAATAAATGCTATTTAAAATGTATTCGTCCGCCAGACAGTGTTACATATATAATATAGCTCACACAGCAAAACTAAAATAGAGCCAAATATGGCTCATAATGAATTGCTAAGCCTTTCTTTTATTACTATCACAAAATAGGAAGTGTGCGTCAACAATCTTCCCTAATTTCCAAACATGATATTCTTTTAATAGCCTTTCATTCAATATAATTGCTTTATAAATTGTGGCATGATGTGTTTTGTGACAAAGGATTGGTCAGCCTGCCCACTCACCACGTCTCCCAGCCAACAGGCAATCCCTTTGATAAATATTTACCTCAAAAAGGTTAAGTTTCAAGTCATTATCCTCTGACTAATAATTGGGTATGCTTCTCTTTTGTAATATTCCCACTTAAGAATAAACACATCCATGAGAGAAAATAATCAAGGAATATTAATGAAGTATAATACAAAAAATAATAATAATACAATATCACTGCACATAGTTTCCTTTGTTTAGCATTTAAGAAACGCTCTCTCAAAACGGAAATCCTTTGTGTACACTAATAAGTCTCATCTTCGTAGAAAACCAACAATGACATTGTTAAAATGCCATTAAGCCTGGCTCACAGTTTCCCTCTCTTTCTCGTCTTTGACATCCAGATTAATGGCATGCTAGTGACACCCAGACAATTCATGCAGCAAATGGCCCAGGAATGAGGTTAGCCGTAGGTAATCGCCCTCAAACTAGTGCCACTGCGTGTAACTCAAGACCAAGCATTTCCTCATTAAGCTATTCTATATTGACCCTGTAACTTGATAGAGGCCACGGAGAAACATGGTAAAGATAGGAGTTCTGTTGTCATGACAGTTGGAAGAGAAAGCACATGAGTGGTCATTAAAGGTCCACTGGACACGACCATAGTGTGTGACACTCCTAAAAGAATGAGAACACGGTGGAAATGATGCAGTGGGGCATAAAATACATGAACGCATGAGCTAATAATGTTGTAAAAGGCTCTGCCAATACAATGCTAAATACATGTTGTGTGCATGATATCATAAAACATTTGTATTCAAGGAAGAATCACTAGAAAATCCCCATATTTGTCATGTGTTTGTGTCAGTGCTGTTGAGAATCTCCATTGTGATCACTTCGAAAACCCCGAGGTGAACGTCACGACTTCACAGTAAAATAGATAAATGACACTAGGTGGTAGCAGAGCTCCCGGGGCATCTGCAGATATGCTTCAACCTATATGTGAAATATCTCTCTTTCACTCTTGATTTTTACCCCATGTTTGTTGGGAGGACACACAGTTTCCATTGTTGACTGCTGACTGTCAGACATCTGCTTGTATGACGCCTGAGTGGCTGCTTCCTTCTTTCTTTGTTTTCATTAAAAGGGTAGGCACCCAGAGTATCTCATGTAACTTGGTAATAGATCCATTCATATGAGGAAAAGGTGTTGTAGTCATGGCATATAGGAGAGAGAGGAATAACCGGATTCATTGCCTGCAGCCATTTATACAATGTGTAGAATGTGGTGGTTAAGTTTAGAGTTCCACACCGAGTGAGCATAAAAGAAGCAAACATGTAAATATGATTGACGGTTTTGTTGGGTCAGGGTTAGTATTCCGTTGAAAAATAAAACAACAAGCAATGTCAAACATGTGCTTTATCTTTTATTAATGTATAGCCCAACAGAGTCCACGTGAGATGACTTGGCAGTGTGGTGTGTTTCTTTCCTCAGTAGATGACTCTATCTCCGCTGGCACATTGCCTGTGACGGTGAAATGGTTTAGAAATAGTTTGCCACCCTGCGAATGGACTGGATGTTCGGGTTCTCCGCCTGCCACTCCATGTGGGTGCAGTAGTCTCCTCTCTGCACGATGTACATGCGGCCGCGGTAGTTAGGCTCCTCGTAAAGCACCCAGCTGTTTGCAAAAATAAAGGAATAACATTCAAACTTTGAATAGTGACATATTCTTATAATGCATGTAAGAGGATTAAAGGTAATGTGTTTTATATATACAGTATATATGTATTGTATATTACTATGCCTGATACAGTTCTATCTGCTTATAGTGTCTAAAATGAATGTTCCATTTCCAACACATTGTCTTACTCGCCTGTGGTATGCACATGTTTTAGGCTTTGTTTTTGTTATATTATATATATATTTTAGGGGCATTTAATGTCCACAACATTCTGTAACATAACATTATCATGACATTATTCTCCTTTAAAAAGGTATACGTACAGTTCAATCTATCTGTCATTGAAGTACAATATACTAGCATATATAATGTTGGTGTTTTTGTGCCCACAGCAAGTTACATGTCACACAATGTCCTCGTACGTACCCTCCATCTCCATAAACCTTGAGGGAGTTGACGCAGCTCTTGGTCAGGCCTCGTGCTTGCAGGAACGGACAATCGTTGCACAGCTCCACGCACTGGCCAGAGAAGTTGTCTCCCTCGAACAGCTCCACCCTGAAGTGCTCTCCATGCTGAGGAGGATAATGACAAATCCTCTCGCTAAGTTACAGCAAACATGTTTGCCTTCAACTCGCCGCCAAGGTCTTCTCTCAAAGGCGCTGTATTGAGTGCATTAAGAGTTGAGCCTATTGAAATGTAAAGGTTAAATGTTCATGGAGGGCAGGATGTATAGCTCACAGTCTACTAAGTATCTCTCAAGTGCTCCCCGTCACTTACTTTATTGTCAGTTTGGGATGTGTCAAGCTGTGAATATGCCTCTGCACTGCACGACTAATTTGTGCATTATTATAAACTAACAGTTATGATAATGGGTCTTTGATGTATCTGAAAAACAGATGCGAAGCACACACACATATGGCAGTCTGAAATGCTTCTTTTTTCTTCTTTTTCTTCTTTTTTTCCCAACCAAATATTTGTCTTTCCCTGGGGTCTTTCTCTCTCTCTCTCTTACCATCCCGATTGGCTTGCAGGAGCCCATGTGATCGTTATGGGCATTCCAGCGCTGGAATTCGGGGTACTCTCCATGCTCCAGAATGTACTGTTGGCCCTTGAAGTCCGGGTGGTCATAGCAGATGTAGGCTCCGCTCTCCACGCGGACAGAGTTGACCCTGTTCATGAAGCCACGGTCCTGGAAGTTGTCGCAGTCACTGCGGATCTCCAGTTTCCTCCCCGTGAAACATTTCCCCTCGTAGAACACGATCTGTGAAGATTGAAATACTTTTTTCTCCAAACAAATACTCGTACAGTCAATAGTCAGAAAGATGCCACTCAACGGCGTTAAACAAATCGGACCGGTCAGCTACAGTAATGACATTTGTTTGTGATTGACAAGATTAAGTTTGGGCTCAACCGTCGCTGTATCACACTCCCTTGTTGGGCTACTCACCTTTCCTGAGTACTGAGACATTTTTCACTGTTAGCTGTTCCAAATTAAAGTTGAAAAATGGGGCCACCCAGATATATATGGCCGATGGAGTGTGTGGCGGTCTCGCGAGGCAGAGGAAACAAAAGCACAACAATGGAGGGTTTAGACATTTTGCCACATGGACACTTTCCCTTACATGTCCCAGTGCTGATATTGGAGTTTGGCTTGAGGGGAGCGAAACAAAAGAGGGGGACAGAGAATTTGCTACGATTGGGCTTTTGGGAGTGATGTTCCAGTGAGTCGGAACAAGGGGAGGTCAGACAGGCAAACAGGTGAAAGGACATGTATGACCGTACATTGGGCAAAGAACTGGGAACATGTAGAATTAACGAGGCGTGTTCAATTCAATTCAGTTTATTTCAGAGCCCAATATCATAAATTCTGAATTTGCCTCAGCGGACTTTGCAATCTGTACACATACGACATCCCTGTGCCAGGACCTCACACTGGATCAGGAAAAAGTCTGACTGTGTTCTCAGTCCTTGTCTGAGTTTTGATAGCTGCAGGATGAGCAGAGCAGCACAGATGTCGTACTCCAAGAGCAGATTCCCCTCCAGATTGTCTTTACGGATCAATGTCTGTTGTAGTTTCTCTGATGCTGATCCGGACGAGATCCCTGGGTCTTCTTAGAGGTTGACCCATGAACATTTGCTTCAGTTTTAAACATCAAAGTTGCCACACGTTTTAAGACTCGGCAGGTGGAGCAGGATAAAAAACCGGTTGATAATATACTTCAGCGCCCCTATGTCTCTCACTGGACTTGAAACTCACAATTTGAATGTATTTATTGCACTTTTTGAAGATAAGAAAGTTCAACAAGCCTTGGCATTCACACTAAGCAGTCAATCAAAGCAATAAGTATGGTGGAGAATATATTGTCTTCTTGGGTGTGTACATTTCAAAATCATGTTGTATTGGACTTCAGTCAAATCAAATCAAGGTCATTTCCTGCGCCAAAGGAAGTGCACTGGTCTCTTGGGGCAACATTTACTTTGTGTGTATGACAGCGGAGAGAAAGATGTTTCCAGTCCTTCAGTCTCTTTCATTAGTTTGTGATAGTTCAAGTCAATTCAGGCTTTGTTGGAGTCAATTCATGGGGCTGGAGCCGAGGTTAGTTAAAGAGCACTGAGCCAAAGGTATTACACCTTATATAAGTCATAGGCATAATCCACCTCGAGAAAACATACTGTTCCTTTCACTAATATCCCCATGTCGACTTAAGGTTTAAATCCAGCTAATATACATCTTTAACATCTTTGCTTCTGTGACAAAAACGCACACATTAATATCTGCAAAAGCCTCATAAATTAATTACATTGTGGACAAAGGGTGGACAGCTCTTGCATAATGCAGGAACCGGAGCATTGGGAAACTGTAACCCCTGAACACAATGTACCCAGTGAGGTGCTGAGCATATTGACTTAACAGAGAAACACCACTGAGGAGGACGTTACCATGACGGACCAAAGTACGAACGGGTATAAAATGAGGGAAGAGGGGCTGAACACATCTCAATCGTCGGCAGAAACAGAGACAGACAAATCAACGAGGTATGAACACAGGAAACAATATTGAATATAGATTTTATTCAGATGTCAATATCAACGTGAATGCATAAGAAATACTTTTAAAAAATCATTTAAACTGCATATGTTATATAAAAATCAAGACATAATCAACTCTAATTATGTCTGGTATAATCAAATATGTGCTGTGTGTCTTCCAGGCTGCAGTATTGGACCGAGCGATGAAGTTCTTGGTGTTGGCTTTAACCGTCGCCTTGCTGTTTGCAGCTGGTGAGTCATGGCACTGATTCTCCGCTGAATAAACACAACCTTTTCCCGCTGTGCAACACGGACGTCTTCCCCGTACAGGAACACGATACGAGGCGACCTCTCCGGCAATTAAACACACACACGCGTTTAGTTTTACAGAAGATTCTTGTAATCTTATCTGAGACATTAAAGTCATCTGTGTGAGCGCAGCAAGATTTCATGTCACTTCATGCACACCTCTGATATCTAAATAGATTAAATCTGACAAACAACTTGCAAAAGGTCCTGGAGAGATTCAGACAGGAGACACATTAGTCCCACTGCGGGACTCATAATGAACAATGTTATCTTATCTTATGATCAGGCCACAGAGGCAGAAACACAATAACTGCTTACATTTTGTTGTTGTTTTATTTAGGTGACGCCCTGGACTGCCACCGGTGTGTCTCCAGGAAGGCCGGAGGAGCCTGTGAGCTCATTGTCGAGACCTGCAAACCAGAGAAGGATGCCTGTGCTGCTGCCAGATTCCTCACAGCACCATGTGAGTTTCTCTACATACGCAAGCTATTCTATGATTCACAAACAGTGAATACCACACTCAAATATGAATATTATCTTTGCTGTAAATCATAGTGAAGTAAAAGGAGAAGTCCCCTGAATAAAAAAACGTGTTCATGCATGGTGCCAAAACTAAGATCATGAGCACCAATGGTGATGTTAAGTTGTATTAAGTAAGAAAACTGCTTGAGACCTCTTGTGGCAAAACAGTAGCAGCATCGTTACATTCAGTAGAAAGTCAGCTTCATGTCAAAAAAATTACTCTGTTGGGTATTTGTTTGTGAATCATTGGCTCTACTTTTCTTAATTCCTTTCCTTTCCTTTCTCCTTTCTCAGACGGCCAATACCAGAAATGCATGGCTCTGTCAGACTGCGAAATGCTGAAGATACACGCTTACATTAATATCAAGTGTTGTACAGAGGACATGTGCAACACCTATTAAAATGACGATGAATTGGACTATCTGAATCTGGCCTTTCATTTGACAAATAAAACCATCTGAGAAATAGTGAGTGTCTGTTCTTATTCTTATCTCTTCAAGTCAATAACAAAGTCTTCATACGGGCGTACTCGAAAATACCAGGAGTTAGAGGACTCAGGCAAGAGTTATATTTTCAGCAGTTTGGATTATTGTAATGTTTTTTTCTCTAAAAGGTGCTCGGACAACTTCAGCTCATTCAGAGCACAGGACTGACCCTTCAATTCAATTCAGTTTATTTTATATAGCCAAATATCACAAATTACGAATTTGCCTCAGTGACCTTTACAATCTGTACACATAGACATCCCTGACCTTTGACCTCACATCGGATCAGGAAAAACCTCCAAGAAATAGAAGAAAAAAACTTTCACTTGGAAAAAACCTTCAGAATCAGGAGAGCAACAGAGGATCCCTCTGCAGGATGGATAGAAGCAATACGGTTATGTGTACAGAAGGAATCATTAGTTACATAAACACATTTAATGATTATGACAGAGTGTATGAATAGTTTGTACTAAGCATGGTCCACGATCTCGAAAGGGGATCCTCAATCCTTAATTTCTTTTAATATTCATGTCCAAGACCTACCTCAAAGTTTGATCAGATTCCATTGGCAGTGAGCAGCCTAACAGATGTCGCCAGTCAGATTTTAAGATCTAAAATCCTGAACTAAAAATATATTTTTTTCTAACTGAGCCCCACCCACTTCGAACCAGTGAGAAGAGCAGAGACAGAACAGTGAGAAGTCTCTCATGTGAGATAACAACAGAACTTGTAATATACTCATCTGTCTTTAATGCACCATCGATTGGCCAATTAGATGTCTCTCTCTCAGGTTATCACTTTGTATTATGCCAATTGTTCAAAAGACATAGAAAAGCAGCATTTAGTTATTATTCAATAAATACACTATTTGAATGTTTCTATTTCTTCTTTGAACTGAATGTAACTCATTATCCATTCTGCAATATTCTATCCTTATGAAGTTGTGCATCTACTGTATTTATTGTCTTTTTTATCCTTTCTGTTAAGCAATTTGAATTATACTTTAACGGTAACAAAATAAACTTGCTCTGCCTCCCAGGGGACACACACATCGTCCTCATCAGCCAGAAAAAATCCACACGTGACCCTGCTTTACATAACCACCTTTTTGCTTTAATGATTACAATCAAAAACATTTGTACAACATTTTCAACATTAGAAAATGGATGCAGATTATTTTGGGGATGACAGTAACCACTATGAAAACAAACTGAGGGACAGAGAAGTGGGTACTGCGTGGAGATTAAGTAGAAAAAGAGCTGAATATATTGGAGGCACCACACAGCTGGTGATGTATCAGGAGAAACGTCCGTGACTTCTATCCATTTTCAGAGCGAATGCATGGCCGACATGACGTTTCGCTTCTCTCTCGTTATTGAAACAAAGGACTCGTTGCTGATATGGAAGCTTCATAATGAGGAGCTACGATGCATCATGCCATTAACTATCTCTGGCCTTAGTTACAGGAGTCGTTACAAACCAACACAGGAAAACCTTTTTTCTGATACACCCAAGTTCTGTGTTTCGCATCGGAGCCGAGCACGGAGAGGGAGGAGGGGTGCATTGTGGGAAATAGAAGACAGGGGAACCGCCACTGATCCTTTTTTTTTTTTTTCATCAAACACAAAGAAAAACCAGGATGACATAACAGTGGAATCAGAGCCATAAATAGACGGTGTCGGATATTTAGGACCCTGAAGGGGTGGAGTCAGCTGAGGTGGAGGAGAACTGGCAGCTAGCCTTCAAGTAACGGGATATCCCAGTGCAGTGTCTTGTGTCGAGTGGGCGGCTCTACATCATGGAGCAGGACGTTTTTCCTGGCTGCACGCCACCTTCCATCTTCTCTGCCTCCAGGATCATCCTCCGGAAAACTTCCACGGCGGTCTGAAAGGGAGACACACACACACACACACACACACACACACACACACACATGGGGAAATGCAACCTGCTGTATCTTGGAGGCTGTGGTGGATAAACCTTTGAACCGTTTTAAAATGTGCATCAATTCATATTTGTGGCCGTTTGGGGGCAGTGTATAGAGTTATGTACAAATCCAAAAGAGAGAGAGAGAGCAGCATTAGCATTCCTTCGGAGTCTCTTTCAGCATGGTTTCTGTTTTATTTTATTACATTTTTGTTGTGTTGTTGCCAAAAATAGCTGCCCGCTGTGGCTGAAAACAAAACTAATAAATCATCCATTAATCCCAAACGACCAGCCGAAAGACACCGACACGAGAGAAATGGTCGGGTCATAGTTCTCAATTCACATTGCACAAAGTCGTTGGATCCATTTGCAACACCTGTGCTTACTTGCGAGTTTGTTTCGAGAGTTATTGTTGTTATTTAGTTATTGTTAAATGACTGCAACCACCAAGAGGGCAGTAACACTCAGATATGGACCAGAAGAAGATCAGTGTCATCAAGGCACACCGAAGCAAACTATTTTCTTTATGTATGTGCCGGTACATTATAAAAATCCACTTTAGAGATGCAGTTACAGATTGCAAAGTGCTGGAATTCGTAATGGTACAAAATGCCAGGCATAAATTGTTTCAAAGGGATTTATATCGTAAAATATTAAAGGAGACACTGATGTGTTACTGTGATCTACTTGAACTCTTCCATAAACTTGTTGGGAGAAGACAGATTTAATGGTGATTCCTGACCATTAGCCCCTGCTATATCTCTTTGTTAGACGCTTCCTGCCTGGCAAACACCCACAAATGTGTTCTTTAAGTGGCAGTCTCGGTAAACCTGATGCTGAATGTGACCTCTGACCTGGTTCTCTTTAGCTGAGGACTCCATGAAGGCAGCGTTCCAGGATTCGGCTAATGCTTTTCCTTCTTCGCAACTGATGACCCTGAGAGAAAAAAAACACAGGATGAAACGCATGAATGTTTCAAAGTCAGGCTTCCACTCAGTAGGGTATATATTTGTGTGTAACTGTGCTGGCCTGGTTGGTTCAAATGGCTTCCCCTTTCTTTCGGATCATCTGTGAACCAAATGTGATCTGCTCTGTATTTCTGTTTGCGTGTCAGATGTCAGGAATGCTGAGTTGTGTACTGTATGTCTGGCCTCAACCTTCGGTCTCTGGTGGACCGTCTGTACAAACAAGGTGTGTGGTAGGCCTGTGTTGCTCTTGTATATATCTTATTATCTTATGATGTGTATGGTTAGGTGTATGAACACTCAGTCTATGCATGGATGTTTTGTCAGGTCTTCTCTGTGTATGGAGAGCTGTCTGCACACATACACCACTTTTAGATTAGTTTTAGATCTAGACATGTTTCTTGTTTCTGTTTTGTTTTAGAAAGGCCTGACCAGGGACTGGGGTTGCAAATTAGCCAATTGGCTAGAAACCTTCTGTATCACATGTACACTTTGTGTAATAATGTGCGCTGCTTTGTCCCTGACAAATAAAATGTAAAATAAAAATAATAATTTAAAAAAACATACCGCTCCATGTGTAGGTCGTTCTTGTTCCCGACGAGCATAATTGGAACTCTGCAGGGAACAGGAAGCGGCACATTGTCATTTATGTCACTTCCTTCTTGGAAGGCCTTAGTCAGCAAAACGAGAAGCAGCAGCAGTACTTACTGAACTTTTCCCACCATGTCCAATAGTTTTTCATGGATAACTTGTACAACTTCAAAGCTGGAAGAAAGGAGAGGAATGATTTGTGAAATTGGGCTATACAAATAAACTGAATTGAATGTTTCTTCTTCAACATTTCAACTCATTGGACAGAACTTCATACCGATTTGCTTGCTTTTAAAAAAGGGGAAATAAAAGTTTACCTTTTATTGGATGTGACGGAGTAGACCAGAATGTAACCGTTGATATCTATGGAGTAGGTCTGTGGGAAGATAGAGTACTCATCCTGTAGAGCGAGACATTGGGAAGAGATTAGTATGCAAAGCTGCAGATTTGGAAGAGAAGACATTCTGGCTAACTAAAGGGGAATACCACCTAAACTATGAATTCCAATATGATATTTCTGTGGACTAGAAAAGGTCAAAGAATATGTGTGAACCCTCAAAAGTCGTGGCTAGGTGTCACCGCACAATTTGCAAAACCTTTGAAAGATAGTTGAGGTTAGGCATTGACCTTGAAAGAGTCAGGAGAGGTCGTCGGGCAGAGTTTTTGTAATTTGTGGGTTAACATCAAGACGCACAATGTACACCAAACTAGGGCATAACACAATCATAACACATATTTAAATAGAAATCAATCTGCATACCTGTCCTGCTGTGTCTACCAGTTGAAGATGGTACTCTTGTCCATTTATCGTGATCGTTTTAGTAAATGCTATAGTTAAAAGAAAAGACACATTAGACATGATAGAAATTAGAAATCAAACATTTTAATGGATGGAGAGCCAAAAATAAGACTGATACATTTGGAAAATACAACAACATCTCTACGATACAGTTCGACACTGCATCTTCATCAGTCTACATTTTTAGTGTGCAGATCTCTTTACGGATCCATTTTGGTACCACTGAGTTCATCCAGCACAGAAATGTCGATATCTGCCTGGAGATGGGTCACATTATCTACAGGACGTGAGGGATTGCACTGCCTGCAGCATCTTGCTGACACTGCACTTTATGTTAACCACCCAGAGAATATTTATAGGTACAGACCACACACTCGAGAAACGCAGGGCTAAATGTGAGCGAACATGTCGGGAAAAAGAAAAACAGCCCTCAGGTAAAGTTTAGACTCAAGTCTCTGGAGTGTCTGTGAATATGTGTGTTTAGAAGGTTGATGGATTACAGTGTGTTCTCTCATTTTGGCAAAATGTACCGTGGAATCACATCCAAGCAAAGTTCAGTCTCTAAGCCAGGGATTTTTAAGCTTTTTACACTCAACACCACAAGGTTTAACTTTGACCAAACACTACACCAGCGGGAATCCCCAAAGTGCCTCAAAAGGAAAAAAAATTCTGTGTGGAAACTGGTGAAATCAGCTGGTGTCGTGTATGGAACCATCACGCCCTGCTGGGTAACAATTCTCTGTTATCATTCTTCTTTCAGTGACATCATGTTTTAGATCCATCAGGATGCTCAGTTAGGACGTCTACACTGATGATAACTAGCAAACCTTACATGAAAAGAAAAAGAAAAAAAGAGATATAATGAGGAGGATTATTTTTTAAGATGTCGGAGTTCCTTTCCCATCCCTCCATCATCAAGTTCAACATGATGATGTCGGTTTGAACGGATGACATGTCAAACGGTGGCTATATAATTACACAATATTGAATAATTTAAGTCTTTTTTTGGGCTTTTCTGAGCATTTTTATTGTTTTGATAATTACTGCCATTTTATAAAACAAATAATTCATTGATAATGAAAATAACTGTTTGTTGCAGCGTTGTAGTTTATGTTGCATTCAGAATCAATCCATCCATGGCAACTGGCCAAATTCATCCCCTGTAGGCCACAAGGTGTAGCTGACAGCTTGGAAACACAGGATAACTGAATATTGCAATGATATTTTATTGTTGAACAATTAGTCATATTGATTCTAACCATAATGGAAAAAAAAAATATTCGTTTTTTCCTTTTAAGAATGAAAGTTCGATGTATTCATAGGTTGTTCGGACTGTAAAACCTTCTGAAATAAATGTGTAATTTGGGGCTCTATAAATAAAACTGACGAGACTTTGTATAACAGAGTGCTTTGGCCAACAGCCTGAATGCCAAACATGACTTTACATATGATTAACTGATGAATCACAGCAGGAAAAGTAGGTCACATGTAGATGCACAAGTGTCAAGAAATGTGTCAGGGTTTCCAACAGTGTTTCATAAGGGAGGCGGACACCTTGCCTTAAGACCACATCCGCTAACGTCATAAAAATAACATGTACTAATAATATACTAATATAACATGTGCTTCTATGAAATACAACATATGGGTCAAAAAGACGGACTAATACATGGAATGAAGATCTGGTGTGGCTATTCTTCAGACTGTCATACTAACTAAACTGAGCTCAGATTTCCAGTTTGTGTATCAAGCAACGTTGCCACTTACTATTTTCTATTGTTGGGTCATATGAGTCCACAAACTGGCCCTCCACAAACTGAATAGTCAAGGAAGACTTTCCTGAAAAACACAAAGGAATATTATAAACAGGGACCTTTTACAAATTGGAATATCATTTGAAATGTGGAAATCAATAATGAGAAGCTTCACAGCAAGTGTTTATCAACCGAAGGCTGTGGCTCAGGGTATTTTCATCTTAAAGATGACAAAGGGATTTATGACTGACAACTATATTATACTTTTTTTGTGGAAATCATCATATTGTTCGTGAAGTTAAAACGGTCTCTCAAAGCCTCCAAAATAATCAGCACACACATGTTTTCTGCAGCTATGAACGCAATCCATGTCTTTGTGGGAATATTACAGAGGCTAGCGCCAGTGCTTGTATGCTGGCTGGGCCTAAAGTATTTCTTCTATCTGCGTGTGCCATCTTGCCATCGTGCACATCCTTCCGCCGCATACACGTTGCGCTCCTTTTGGTTTCAGATACTATCAAATGAACCGCACAGCAATGCGTCAAATCCTAGTGGCGGTCTCCACAAAGCATATGGCACTCACCAGGGTTAGGGTCACTGATGGGAACACGTCAATAAGGACCAAAACTAAATAGATATATATCTATATCTATACATATGTGTGTTGGACACAGAACAGGAAGGCCTCATGTGATGAAACCCCGCAAGGCCGCGTCTCACCTGGTCGCCCGCTGTGAGACCTGCGCATGCAGGTCCTTCTGGTGACGTCTAATGGGCTCTGGGAGGCGTACACGGCTCGCGTGATGGACTTATATGCAGACAAAAGGCCGCTGAAATGTAGCCTCAGCGTCTCCTCCAGGGCCCCTAAGGTGACAACCCCGACCCACCCCCAGCATGCGCGTCGTACGGTCGGGACTCACCTACGGATCTGTACCCGAGGATGGCGATTTTTCGTGATTTCGGCTGCGGCATATCTCGTCCTGGTTATCGCATCTAGTCCTCGGGGTGTACAACCTCAAACCGGACTGGCATCCACAATTCAAGGGGTGGAGAGATTCGACATACAGCCAGGTGACAGCAGGAGGTCCTCTTCTTTGCTCTTTTTTTTATGACGGTCTTGACGTCCACGACTTGGAAAAAGGACGTTATTTCAGGTCATGTTAAAAAAGAAAGCGTGGAGTATCTGCAGGTCCTCAATAACTGCGTCACTCGCCTTTGCAATGTAATGAATTAGTAATTACAGCTGCGTCCTAATTGGCTACAGGCGGAGTGAAGGCGGACACCAGATGCCTGTTGTAAGACTCTGATTGGATGAGATAGCTGCTCGTCAAGCAGTCCTGCCCGCTTGCTGATATATGATTGGCTGCTCCGCGGAATGTCGCGTGCCGGGTGGTCCGGTGCAATGTCAGTCACATCTTTAGGGCCAAGGAGCAGCGGGTACTGGCATTACTGCTCCAATTTTAAGACGTCATTATTTGTTTAAATTAGATTTTTTTAGACTGACACACTGTATTAATTATGTAATTATACTCAGCTAGACAAAATAATTCACTACAAATATAGAATTGAAAGACCCTAGAATCAGATCAATATGAAGTCAGTATTCAGTATCAAAGACACAGCATCATTTTCCATATACATATTTTTTTCAGTGGTGGAAAGTAACAGAGTACATGGACTACAATACTGTACTAGAGTACAGTTTTGAGGTATTTGACGTGAGTATTTTCAGTTTCTGCTACTTTATACTTCTACTTTGACCGTGGAGACTGAATCTATTAATTACATTATTTCTGTGTTAGTAGAGTTTATTTATGTACTGACAGGACGACAATGACATTTCTCCAACAGTCTTGCAGGTTAATGATCGAAACAACTTTACCAGAGGTTATTATGAAATCCTTTCTTTTCTTTTAGGTTAATTCCAGAGGATGGGAATAAATCAGCTGGTCGAGTGTAGACAAGCTCTTCTTCACCGACACTCTCATTGGCCAGCAGATGTCCCCAGAACACAATGTATAACTCTCACAGGAACCACTTGAACTGCCAGAAGACTGTGTGGACGTGCTCTAACTATTATATATTTAAACAGAAACTTCACCTTAGAATTATTGCTTATTTCCATCCGTCTCTTGTTTTTAGTTCAAACCTGACTAACACTGTACCTCAACAAGCTCACACATGAATCAAACGAGACAGCCCCTGATTATCTGATCTGATAGGGTATTTGTCATGATCTGGAGTTTGTGTCTCGTTTTGTGTCTTGTTTTGAAGTCCTTGTGTCATCTGTCTCCCTGTGATTGTCTGCCCTGGTCCTGATTGTTTCCTTCTGTGTGATTGCTGGCCCCGCCCTCATTGTGTCCACCTGTGTCTCGTTCCCCGTTGTCCAATCCTCTCACCTTGCCTGTGTATGTAAACCCTGTTCGTCTCATTCCCAGTGTGGCTTCGTACTGTTTGGTCCGCGTGTTTGTCGTCCTGTTCTGGTTTCTTGGAGTAAAGATTGTTTTGTGCAGTAATGTCGGCGTTTGGGTCCTCTCTTGCTGCGACAACCGTGACCACACATGACAGAATGAAGCCACCAATAATGGACCCAGCCTTCAGTTTCTGCTGCACGGTTCCTGCGTGGCCAGCTGACGCTCATGTTCTTCTGGAGGAGATGTGGGAGTCCCTCCGGGCCCTGGAGTCAATAACGCCGGTTCCAGTCCACGATGTTCTGGTTCCAGTCCCCGGTGTTCCGTCACCGGCTCCTGTCCCCGGTGTTCCGCCGCCGCCTCCAGCCCCCGATGTCCCTGTCCCCGGTGTTCCACCACCGGTTCCAGTCCACGATGTTCTGGTTCCAGTCCCCGGTGTTCCGTCACCGGCTCCAGTCCACGGTGTTCCGTCACCGTCTCCGGTCCACGATGTTCTTGTTCCAGTCCCCGGTGTTCCGTCACCGGCTCCTGTCCCCGGTGTTCCGCCGCCGCCTCCAGCCCCCGATATTCCAGTCCCCGGTGTTCCATCACCGGTTCCGGTCCCCGATGTTCCGGTTCGAGTCCCCGGTGTTCCGTCACAGGCTCCAGACCCCGAGGTTCCAGTCCCCGGAGTTCCATCACCGGTTCCAGTCCACGATATTCCGGTTCCAGTCCCCGGTGTTCCGTCACAGGCTCCAGACCCCGAGGTTCCAGTCCACGATGTTCCGGTTCCAGTCCCCGGTGTTCCGGCTCCAGCCCCCGATGTTCCAGTCCCCGGTGTTCCGCCTCCGTTCCGCCCGGCCCCGGTTCTCCCCATCCCGCCTCCGTCCCGGTCAGTCACAGTTCCCCATGTTCCATCCCGTCCATCCCCGGTTCCCCGTGACCCGTCCCGTCCAGCCCCGGTTCCCCATGTCTCGTCGCCTGGTCCTGGTCCCACAGAGCCCCCATCCCCAGACCCCGGTACCCTTGTGACTTCCTCTCCTGAGCCCGGTCCCCTAGCTCCCCGCTCTTGTCCTCCTGCCCGCCCTCCAGAGCGCGCCCCTCGGCCTGGTGATCGTCCTGCGGCCCGCCCCCCGGACTGCTTCTGCAGCCTTGGACCCTCCTCCGGCTCCCCTCCACCCACCCTTGTGGAACGCTTGGCCGTCTGGAATTCGTCCCTTGACGGGGGGGTACTGTCATGATCTGGAGTTTGTGTCTCGTTTTGTGTCTTGTTTTGAAGTCCTTGTGTCATCTGTCTCCCTGTGGTTGTCTGCCCTGGTCCTGATTGTTTCCTTCTGTGTGATTGCTGGCCCCGCCCTCATTGTGTCCACCTGTGTCTCGTTCCCCGTTGTCCAATCCTCTCACCTTGCCTGTGTATGTAAACCCTGTTCGTCTCATTCCCAGTGTGGCTTCGTACTGTTTGGTCCACGTGTTTGTCGTCCTGTTCTGGTTTCTTGGAGTAAAGATTGTTTTGTGCAGTAATGTCGGCGTTTGGGTCCTCTCTTGCTGCGACAACCGTGACCACACATGACAGTATTGTGTTATGGAAGTTAAAATACCCATCTTAATATAACTGTGGCCTTAAACCCAACCACAGGCATGCAACAATACGCTAGGCCTCAATTAGTGGGTTAAGCCTAGAGGCAGACTCTGGAATTCAAGGCAGGCGTGGCGAAGGTGGTGGGATGATGAGAGTCCTTTTATGTTTTTAAAAACTAATGCTTCTTACGTGTGTCAATCACGTCTTAGTAGTGCAGAAAACTCCAATGATGCACTCGGTAAAACAGCATTATCTTGCCAAAGATCTATAATTCCTTCAGACAGCTTGAATGTCAATTTAGAGAGTACAACTCTTAAAGTAATTATTTACTCTATTAAAAATAGCCTAGACCCCAGGGTGTGCAGTTTTTCACGCCCTGTGGCCAATGCAGCCCCCTGTTTCCTTGTCACGTCAACGGGCTATTACCACTTAATCACATAAAGATCCGACTCCCCGTCAGTAAGACCCAACTGTTTTGCCTTCACACTCACTTCACAGCACTGGAGACAAGAAATCACTGGTGTCAGCAATAGGCGATTTGTTCTGCATGACATTGGGTGTCAAAAAAAAAGAAGCTCAACTGAAATGGCTGAAGGGAGCCTGGCCTGCAATCACTGGATACATACACATACACACACACACACACACACACACACATATATACTCATGCACATGCATGCTGTCACTTTCTCTGCTTCTCCCTCTTACAATCACTCTTTCTCACACTCACACACCCACCCACACACACACATACACACACACACACACATGGTCTCAGGAAATTATGATGACCAAGAATAGGTCACACTGGTAATACAGCCATGTTCTAGCCGGGGATTACTGCGGGCTGACAAAGGCCAATAATAAATACCTCCGCGAGAACAACAGGTGTCTGACAAGATTTTGTACATTAATAAAAGGCTTACACAAGTCTCAGAGAAATAATACATTAAGCTCTTTTAGACACGTTGGCCTTTCGTACCTTCATCTCTTGTGATTGGAAAATTCACCCAAACAATTTCTTGAACAGAATCTCGCGTGCACTGAGATGGAGATGTGATTAAGATGCTCGATTGTGAATGTCATGAGATCGATATTTTTTCAACGAACCCTGTTACAGGTTAAAAAATTCACTATATATTTGCAGCCTCTAATTTCTTATATGCGAGCGAGTAGACTTGCAGCTGGAGCTCGTGTTTCCGAACCCTGGGTGTGTGGCACCGGCGCCAGCCTCTTTCAACTCGCTGTGAAAGCACCCCTGGCTCTGTTAGTATGCCAGCCTGAGCACCAGCGGAGCGAGTCAGCCACATCCTCCAGCTGGGTCTGTGCCACCAACGGGCACCTGGACCCACTCGCAAACCTCATGAAACCCAATGCACATTCAACCCAGAGGAGTGCGTTTGTGTGGCATCTTAAACCAGAGAGGATGGATGTCGACATGATACCTGGAGGACACCCGTTGCACCTATATTTCTCTCATTTCTAAAGACTTTTATCTACCTACTGGGTGAAATGCAGACTTTTTAACTGGCAGATTCCCAGTTCAGGCTGTGCCTCAGCTGTTGGACCCTATCCAGACTCACACAGGCCTGAAAGACAGCCATCGTTATCCAACTCTCACAAGGTGTCATTGTGGGGATCCAATGATTACCATATCAGCACCACATGAAACATTAATGTCTTGCTGGCAGTGATGGCCTGGCAGGCATCCTAATTTATAGAACAGAGCATGTCAGATCCTATTGTTTCATGTTTTGGTGACATAAGTGATGAAACCTTTCGCTCGTGGTCCAAATGAAAACTTGGTAATATGGGTTCCTCCAGCACACCAAACACACTACTATAGCCAAGTGCAAATAGAAGATACACACATGCAGAATTCTCACTTCAACATATGGGCATTAATTCAGTGATAACAAGAACGGTGTCAGTCCCAGACTCCATTTGCTGGTCGTGCATCACACTAGCAGTCAAGACACACACTGAGTGTACTATCTGTGGGCTGTCTGGACTTTTGGACCGTGTACCAAACATTTCAAAGTTAGGTCATATGATAACTTCAGTCATGGCCAATGAGACAACAGCATCCCTTCAATGTGTTTGAAACATCTATGGAACTGAGTCCAACATGTTGGACACAACCTGTTTCGGCTTCTCCCCTCTGGTGGGCGCTACAGAGCTCCGTAGGCCAAAACAACAAGAAGCAAGAACCCACAGGCTGTCACTGTGATGAACACTTAACATTAATCGGGTCAGGAAAGATCCGTAACTCATGCACTCCATCTGTAAATTATATATTATATCATTTATAGAAACAGGTTTATATATATATATATATATATATATATATATATATATATATATATATATACAGGACTGTCTCAGAAAATTAGAATATTGTGATGAAGTTCTTTATTTTCTGTAATGCAATTTAAAAAACAAAAATGTCATGCATTCTGGATTCATTACAAATCAACTGAAATATTGCAAGCCTTTTATTCTGATTTATTGCTGATTATGGCTTACAGCTTAAGAAAACTCAAATATCCTATCTCTAAATATTAGAATATCATGAAAAAGTAGACTAGTAGGGTATTAAACAAATCACTTGAATTGTCTAATTAACTCGAAACACCTGCAAGGGTTTCCTGAGCCTTGACAAACACTCAGCTGTTATAAATCTTTTTTTTAACTTGGTCTGAGGAAATATTAAAATTTTATGAGATAGGATTTTAGAGTTTTCTTAAGCTGTAAGCCATAATCAGCAATATTAAAAGAATAAAAGGCTTGCAATATTTCAGTTGATTTGTAATGAATCCAGAATGCATGACATTTTTGGTAACTATAATTGCATTACAGAAAATAAAGAACTTTATCACAATATTCTAATTTTCTGAGACAGTCCTGTATATATAAAAGCAACCTGTGAGTTTAAACCAACTCCCTTTGCACTCTAAACCATTGCACCATTGTCTTACTGTTAATATATGTCATATTTATAATTAATCCTTGTATAGAAATATATACACACATACTTATATGCCAATACAACTGATTCTGATTGGATGCAATGACAAAAGTGAGTGACTTTAAATCTTTGTTTATTTGTATTATTATTTCCAAAGTCAAGAACAAACTGTCGCACTAACTTATCTGTTTTGTTATTAATTTCTCTGTGCAGTTGATTGTTATATATTGTGTTGATTCATCAAACTCAACTATGTGTATTTTACAGTACTCGTGATGGTTGGTGAGGATACTTTACCTAAAGTTTCACTCGATGCTATTCCCCCATAGCGGTGTGAGGGGAATGGCCGCATGGCGACTGCAGCCCCAACCACAGTCGATGCCTCACAAATGAGCTGGCATCAGGCTCTGTGTCTGATGCAGCTGTGGAGGAGGAGTTCATTACTGTCACTCCTCCATCTCCCTAGCTTTCAGGGAGTGATGAGGTCAGAGCCGTACCAAATAAATCAATGGACCTCATTGCCATCCAAGCATTGACAGGTGATCTCATCATGATTACTCTACGACTGCGCTCGCCGTACGGCTGCTTTCGCTTCACCCTCAGTGGCCTGTAGGAGAAGCAGTGAGCAGGTGAGACCCAGATAGGCTGCTCGCTGGTACTTCATCACCCCGCTTGTTGTTGTCACAGCTACAATTGGTTTGTACACCCCATCTGCTGCATCAGCAAAGTCGCGACTGATTTGGTCACTTTGTAGGCCGGCTTTGCTCACTGCACTTCCCTGTTGATTCCAGCCGTCATTACAAATGGTATCTTCATGCGGCCGAGTTAACCCGGATAGCGCTCTCCCCTGGGTGCTTTTATTATCTATTCGTCATGTTGTCCCAGTTTATCTGAAGATGAATCTGGCTGCTCCACTACAGATCTAACTACAGATACCTGGCGTGTGGCCTGGGGAGAGAGATTATGAGATTACTCGATACTCAGCGGAGGTGCTCGAGTTGATACGAAGGTGAAACGTATTCCAAGTAGATGCAGAATGGTTATGAATTTGTGTCTGTGCTCTTTTAGAACAGATTTGACTCCACAGTAGACTTGAATACATTACAACCGCCGTGATAAATAGGCATCACCACGGTGACAATTTGCACAAACAGCCAGGGGCAACCTCAGTGTGTCCAAACTGGTAAATAAAGGAACATTTGAAACATTGTCATGAAATGTTCTTGGCCTCGTGTTCATCCTCCACGCTGACTTGTTGGACACTCCCCCCAATTTCCTCCAACTCATTTGCATTGCTAAGTAGATCCTTTGTGTCACCTGGAGATCTGGGCAGAGCACTGTTGCAGCCGATTTCCAGATGGCAATTCAAATGTGTGACATGTCCTCAATTTTTGACTAAAATGCAGGGCTGCTTCCACGGACTCCATTAGCGAGAGGGATGTGTGCGCGTGCACAAATGGAAAGTGGAAAGTGTCCAGTGGTGTGAATATGCACATCTGCACCTGCTGAATAATAGACGATTATCTTCTCAGATGGCTCGTCATCCACCCCATACACATGCTCTCTCCCATTTCAGGGCACTAATTTTGTCTGGAATACTCAATAGGATTGAAAAATGCATATTGCTTGTCTCTTAGAACTGATCTTCTATTGTATTCTGTCTGAAGGGGGCACATATTCTTCAATATGAGTGTTGGCTTCAGGGAGCGTGATTGCACTATAGACTCTAAAGAGCCTAAGGTCTTGGCAGGTACTCCTTACATTTCAAGAGGGGAGAGACACCTCCGGCACATTTCGCGGCAGCCAGGCCATATATCATATGTCATCGCCAGGAGACTCCACAGTAATGAACAAGTAATAATGGTATATATCTTGAGCTTGAGTCTCTGAAGGTGGCTCATCCAGAGTCATTATGGTGCCACATTACCAGATGAGCTTTCTCAAATGAGACCATTTTAGTCACCCTGAGGACTGGAGGGTGTAACTGTTCTCAGAGTGAATAACTCATACTCATTTGGTGCTAATGGGACTCTGCATTAAGGTGTTGTGTGAATGCAAGAGGAATAGTAAATCTCCTTTTTTTCTTGTAATTCAAAGCTCAAGCTGTTTCCACACATCTGTTCCTCTGGTAGACAGAAAGATTCATTTGGAGAGCGACAGGATAAAAAAGCAGCATTAAATGGAGATTCATGCCTCGCAGGATTATGATGAAGTGCTAGGCGACAGTGTGTTATGGGGAAGTATGTCATGATGATATCTTTCTGTCACAGAAATGAGCATTATTCACTCTGTCCATTTAGCCACCGAGCCATCTAGCTTCTATCCCAGCCGCTCCCTCCACCCATCAATTTTTTTTTTCAGGTATGGCAATAGTTAACCCATGAAAATTGAAATACATATGAAGCCATGGGTTTCCTGCATATTTGACAGCATGTGTTCTGAGCCTCATTTTGCCACTCTGGGGATGTGTTTGCACACGGGAGGGATGGTTACAGCCGAGGTGTAATTTTTCATGTAAATAGAGGATGGCAGGGTATAGCGATCCTGCTGTTTGTGAAATTAGCCGCGGCACACATGTACACAAGAACAGCACAAACTGAAGACGTTGTAATAAAGTGTCAGCCGGAAGCCCGTTTCTTCACAAAGCTCCTCAGATATGAAGGTGTTAACATTTAATACAAACTGTCCAGAGACATGCTGCACAAGCAGCTGCCTGACAAGGCAATGCACCCCAACAGCTCGACACCTCCAGTGTCCAATTCAGCCAACACATGATTCAACCTGTCATTCATAAGTGCTGATGTGGTCGAGCTCCGAGCTCTGAGCCCCAGAGCTGGAGATCACTGCTAACTGTCATCCAAGTGCTTTGATTACTGGGCTGGGAGATGAGCGATGACAAAGGCCCGGTCAGACTCTATGGTTCTGTCCAGGAAAGTGGATCAAATCTCAGGTTACATTTATATAATGTGTTCACGGTGCATGGACGTAGACCTCCCATGTTGCAAAAACCTTGTTCATCTCTTAAGTGACACGTCCTTAGAAAACGGTAAGTGCCATGAAACAAATATGAGCAACAATTATTCTGAGAAACTAAAGTCAATTTCGGTCCTTATTTGACACAATTATACTTATAAGTTGTTTTACAATGATACGATAAATATTTAACCTACCTATTCAGCATTTGTAAACATATTCAATACATTAATTATAACAAATTGTGATGTAGTTAGTTATAAGCAGATATTAGATATTTTTTTAGCAAATAACAATCAAGTTGTCAACAACTTGAACATCCATAACTGCATGCTACAACAGATAATGCCTGACAATATAATATAACCCAACTTTAATTATATAAAACAAGTCTTCATATAAGACCTTATGACAGATGAACCATTAATACTTAAAATGTCCTTGTTATATTTGCCTTTAATTCTACAATTACAATGTTTATATAATGCTTATATTAAGTAAACTTAAAATGAAATAGAGGAAAATACAAATCTGAGAATAGAGACTTAAGATATGACTATAACAGAAACGTGAAAGGACTAAGTGGTTACTAGTGTTAAAGAAAAGTGTGACAGAGCTTATAAATTAGCATTATTATTGGCACGGCATCTAAATGTACACGCTTTACTGTACAAGCTGTACACGCCAATGAAATGTGTATCTGTGTTACAAGAGGGATCCCTTCTCTGTTGTTCTTTCTGAAGTTTATTAGGATTTTTTGTTTTATCTGAATTGATTCTGTAAGGGAAAGTGTCGTATGACTCTAAAACCCCTTTATACTAACCTTTGAGTTGGAGCTAGAACAGACTGGGCTTCACTAAGTGTTTAGTGCTGTTGCCTCTCAGCAGGAAGGAGTTCAAACCCGAGCTCGGCCTTACAATGAGTGGTCTGCATGTTCTCCTCTGTCTGCGAGGATGTTCCTCCAGATACGTCGGTTCTCCTCCAACAGTCCAAGTGGACAGTGGGGGAGGAAGTACTGACAGTAAACTAAATTATATGACAGTATGTTGATGAAACAACATCAATGCTGTGGTTAATATTGACATTTCTTTCTAAATGTATTACAAATATTGCATTATATGGGTTCAACAATGCTGAGATGGAGTCGACCATTTGGGACCTGTCTGTGACATGAAATTTGTAAAAAAAATTACAATATAGTGCTTTGAATTTGAGTGAAATAGAAGTATAAAGTTGCATGAAATGGAAATACTCCCTGTCGTCCCGTAGATGAGAATGTGTTTTTATGTATGACTCTGCCTCTCAACAGATGCATGATGGGATATCTCCACCGCCTACGGCTATGGCCTGATCAGGCATACGGAATAAAGTAGATCACAAGACTCTTATTACAATATTCTAATGTTTTGTTCTAATTCAACAGTTAAAAAAAAAGAGGAACAAATAGCATCCAGTGAATGCTACGCAGGTACTTAGAGAATAACTTTTTTACCTCGGTGTGTAAATTGCTTCGGGGAAAGACAAATCCAAAAGTGCAAATGGTCTACAGTGTACGCTTTTACATGAAGAGATTCTCCCCTCGGGGCCACATGAGTGAGATTTTGAATAGCAGTCGAGTTTTCTAGGAACACACTGGAATGTACGACGTCCTTTTGCACTTGAGATGAAGCCAGCGCATGTCTGTGCGTACGGTTCCACTAATAACTTCCAGACATGATTCAGTGTTTTCACGGCTGTCGGCTTGGTGGCATATTCCAGTTGAGACAAGAGATCATGCACAAAGGCTCAGAGGCCGACGCAGGAAGAAGAAAGTATGAGGAGATTACGGTCGGCACGCAACGGTATGTCAAATATCTGAATTATTTTAAGTGCAAAATGTAATACACATAGAGGAGATAGCAGGTGTAGTAAACAGAATAATGTGTACCACGTGAGCGCCAATGTATTTCCGTGTGTTACGCTATGTGATCATGGCAGTGACGTCATCCGATTGAACTCACGCGGCATCCTATCCCCGGCTCTGGCCCTGCAGTAGTGGGAGGGGAGCAGGGTGCTATCTGTGGACATGCAAAGTGACAGCACCAGCTGGGGTATGAAATCCAGTAAGACAGGCAGTTGGTCTGGGAGAGGAGACCACGATCCCACCATAGTGCTCAATTACAGCCGCATGCAACTCAACTCGGGGAGGAAGACTCGGCCGGGACTCAGTGAAACTGCTGCCAAACATCAGCAGTTCGACAACAACCTGTACAACTGATCATGCTCCGCGTGGCCGTTTCAAGAACTTCAGGGATCGATCGGCAGCCATTATCCTCAGCGATCCTCTTCTTGTTGGTGCTTCAGCTCATCGCGCGCTGACATTGTGTTATTGGCGACAAAATCAACAGCACTGCGGGGACGATGGGTGGGAAGCAATCTCGCAGTTTCTCCAACAATGAGGTGAGTGTTCGTCAAAGCAGGAAGGCCTCTGGGAAAGGCGAGCAGCCCAGCCTGTCCTCGGCCGCCGAGAGGATCCGCAGACACGCCACGGTGCACTTTGGCTACAGCACCCTCAGCCTGGCCATGCGGGGCCTCGATGTCACCCCTTCTGAGCTGTGGGAGCTCCGGGAAGTGCAGAAGCTAAACTTGTCCATGAACTGCCTGTGCTCTCTCCCCCCTGCCCTGGGCGCTCTGGACAATCTGGTGGTCCTCAACTTGTGGGGGAACAACCTGTCCAGCCTCCCGGCCGAGATCGGCCTCCTGAAGAAGCTGCGTGTGCTTTTCGCCTGTCGGAACCGCCTGAGCGAGGTCCCCGAGGAGCTGGGCTCCTGTACCTGCCTGGAGGTGCTCAGTCTGGCCAATAACCAGATCACAGGCCTCCCCGGCAGCATGGCAGCCCTGCACAACCTGACCAAACTCAACCTCAGCCACAACCGCATTGCGCACATCCCCACCTGCGTCTACTGCATGAAGGGCCTGGTGTTTCTTCAACTGGCTTGCAACCGCCTGGAGACCATTGCGGACCAGATCCAGGACTTGGTTAACCTGAAGATCCTCATCGTGGAGGGTAACAGTATCCACACATTACCGAAGACGCTGTGCTTCCTGGTGTCTTTAGAACTTCTCAATGTTGACTTCAATGACCTGCAAAGTGTGCCGATGGAACTGTACCTACTGAGCAGGCTCGGGAGGTTGGCCTGCCACCCAATGGATAAAGGGCTTCACATTATCCACAACCCCCTCCTGAAGCCGATCCAGGAGGTGCTGCAAGGAGGACTCAGTGCCCTCTATAACTACCTCAAGCCCACGTGAGGGACTACTGTGTGTGCATTTGTGTGAGCGTGTGACTGTGAGTGTGTGTGTGTGTGTGTGTGTGCGTGCGGGTGTGCATCTAAAAGAGTCGTAATGGGACGTTGGCACCAGTGGTAGTCATGCTGCGAGCCATATCTGTTGCCTGATTGTATTAAGATACTATCACTCAACAAATTTGACCAGTACTCAGTTTTAATATTATTATTTATTGTTTTATGATGTCATGTAAAAGCTGGGTTACAAATAAACAACAAGTAACTGCTGTGTCATGTCTAAGTGTTTGTTAATCCATAGCAGGGTTCAGGACAAGTCGCTCTGGTCTACATTTGGGGGCCGATTACTGGTCAGTTGATCTCGTTTGGCGCGTGGCCGTGAGCGGGCACGAGGGTAAGTGCTGCGACATGTCACCAGCCTCTTGGCTGGATTCAGGTCATGGGGATCAGGTGTGTAAAGTCAGTGGAAATAACGACGGAGAGAGGCTTAAGATCTGCAAAATAATAAAACGAACCAGAACAGGGACGTAAACTCTGATTAAATGTTGTTCCACTACGTCAGATCAGAGCAGGGCTGCTGGGCGCAGCTCCTCGGAGGTCGTCGGGTGTTGTCACACAAACCATATGCAGCGATGTAAACGATAACATGATGGAATAGTGTCCTGTGGAACTGATTATTCAAATCAATTACAATTATTTTAAGCAGATGTATATATATAATTAAAGCTCAGGATGCTTGGAAGTGGACATTTGATTTGTTGTTACATGTCTGCAGTTATTGCCAAATTGGATCAGCAATTATGATAGCACGGCAAATATACATAAAGCAAAGATAAGCACAATAATTCATTAAAATAGTCATCATATAAACCCTTCATGCAATGCGTAAATCTTGGCTGGAAAATGTCATGCCTGTCCAACAAGGACATAGGTAATGAAAATAAAAGTTAAAAAAACAGTTCCACATTTTTAATGAATTTTTGACTATAACATACTCTAGCTTAGACAATGTGTTTTTATCCAAAGCACGGTACACTTAACTTCTCTTACATTAAGGTGTTGGTAGTCAACTTTACTCGTGCAGAAAAGCAGCTTCATCATGTGATGAAATAACACATGTATAATAGTGGGAGTATACCAAATATGAATGAGGTTTAGATATCACACCCTTTAGGATTGTCATAAATAGTTCTAAACACTCACAGTGAAGATTGAAGGTGCAATAGAAAAGTGACCTCTGTTGGTGTGTACTTATTACGACTTTAGTTTAAGTGAATGCCGGGCTATCCACTTACTCTCTCTCTCTCTCTCTCTCTCTCTCTCTCTCTCTCTCTCGCTCTCTGTCTCTGTTTCTCTCTCTCTCTCTGTCTCTCTCTCTCTCTCACACACACACACACACACAGACACACATACAAACAACCCATGCACTCATGATAGATGGAGCCTTCCTGAATAAGTCGTTGGCCTAGATAGTGATCATGGAACATGTTGTCAAATAAAGCTCCTATAAAGATATTGCATAATATGTGAGTCAGGTGACCTGAATTCAGGTGTGGTGTACTATTTTAGTGATAATACAATAAACAATGACTTTTTCATCTCGTGTCCCTTGTTAAACATCAACTGAACATATACATGTGTATATATATCCACACATAGTGGTAGACGGAAACATTCCATCACTCGCAGTTTTATTCCGATTTAATAATCAAAGGGTCAGGGATCCACTTTTGAAATGTAAACATTGACCTGTTAAACATACTTCTATGACAATTATTACAATTAATCTTTTTATTCTGGCCAACCACCTCACGAGTGGTCAACTGTACACCGGGGATCACCCATGACTGCACTTAGCAGGCTTTATAGGATTTGCTGATCCTATTTAATTGTTGCGTGCTCCGATAACTTTGCTTTATAATGAGACATTCTGCAAAATATAATAACTGGGTGAGAACAGATTGACTCCCGTGTTCTTCATTCAAAGGTATTTTGCATTAATAAGCCAAAGCTTAGAAAAGTGTTTAGCATCACCAGCAGCCAGTGACTTCCCATAATGAAGGACAGCTAATCAATCTCATATTGAACTTTTGACAATCAAGGCACGGGATAATCAAAATAGAATTAAATGTTTAAATCACCGTTGTTCAGCAGCCACATGAGCAGAAGCGTAAGAAGACCTTCTATGGAGAGCAGTTTCAGTTAAGTGATTTATTCAGTCCCACTGAGACTCCTCATAGGGTGAGGTGATTGGCGTTATTGACAAAAAGCATCATGCTGCCACTTACGTCAATTACCTCAACATGTTATTTAGCTCATCATTCTTATGTTTAACTGATTCAAACTATTCCTGCAGGGAGAGATATGACTGAGAATAGATTTCATGAAGGCTGACAGGATCTTCCTTGGCTGGCGGAAGTTCTCCACAAGGAAATGTCAATATTACCTCTTCAACAGTATGCTGCTCAGAAATCAGTACGAGACCACAGATTGAAATCGTAGACCACTGAAATAACCTTTGAGGCATACATATGGAATCTTTTGATCCTGGTCTGGGATCAATTTTGGAGCCACTTCCTTCCTGTCCAATCAGTGTAATGTCATAGCCTTTCTCTATCTTGCCTTGAGAGTGCGATGAAAGTAGCCTAAGCCTGCGAAAGGTTACTAGGTAAACACACAGTGTCAGGTTCATGGCACAGGGCTTGTTTTTGCTATCACAGATGAAGTCGTTCATTGATTCCAAAACAAAAGGTACTTCAAGTTCAATTGCGTTGACACAATGGAAAGCAAGATTAGGTTAAATAAATCAAATATACATATATTGAGCTCACTGTAACATCTGAACTCTACATGTTGTGACTGATAGGGCTTAAAAAGTAGTGAATAAGGAGTAGGACAAGTCTGAATAGTTGGCTAAGCAATTAATAAAAGGTAGGAAAAGTAAGGGAAGGTAATGAATACATGAATAGGTGAGCTAAAATGATTGTGGAACTAGTTTGCTATAAGTAATGGATAATTGGTTGAAATAAAAAAGCAAAATGATGAATAAGCTAAGCATTGGATCTGTGTTTGAACTAAATCAAAGTTGTGGCAAATGACCAACGTTGGCTTCTTCAAGTGGCAGTAGGATAATTGAACATCTATTTAAACCTGACATGTAAATCCACTTTATAATCAATTAAATTGTTTTTGATTTGGGACGTAATGGCTGGTGTTGAATTGGTAGCCGGCTGTAAAGGACTGTGGGAGTACAGGTTTGAAATATTATTAGATATTGGCCAATTTGTTAAACATGATTTAGGACTGTGTTCATGAGGAACCCAAAACATGGCCTTCAATCTCACACTTACACTCACACACACAAACACACACACACTCTCTCTCTCTCTTTCTCGATCTCTCTCTCTCTCTCTCTCTCTGCATTGGCGAGGACAAACAAGGATGCTATCCATTCATTCCTCCATCCAATCGGAGGAGTTTACATTCCCATGAATTCCCATGACAGCTCGGCTCAGACGGGCATTTATGCATTCCTGGCAACATAACTGTTGCAGCCGAGACAATACCCAGAAACCACAAAATATGAAATGCTTCCGCCATTTTTTTGTAAACTCATGAACAACAACAACAACAACAGGAGCCATGTATCCTTGACAACACAAGGTCATTTGCAGACTAAATGTAGACCCATGTCAATTTGGCTGCATTTTAATTAGCAAAGAAAATTGCTGGTACAAGTGAAATCACCATGTGTTTTTATGCATGCAAAAACAATAAGGGATTGACATTGGTTGACTTTGTCATTAGTTGCTTCTCCATCCCTTTGTTTGACATTGCTCTGAGAAAACCCTCCAGTTGTTTGCGCTGGCCGCCTCAGATAAGACTAATTTTAAACAAATATTTGCCTATATTAAAGTAAGGGCCTCATTTTTGATTCATCGAGGCTAAACGAAATATGTATGTGTATGTGTGTGTGTGTGTGTGTGTGTGTGTGTGTGTGTGTGTGTGTGTGACAATGTAGCTCTGTTATGACAGGTCAACCACTGAGCTCCTCTTGAAGGTTGGCCTGAGTTTCCCTTTAATAGGATCAATGAATGCATTTAAATCAGAAAGGACACACAAGGTGAACTGTGATTACGAATCCAGCTGGGAACATATTTTCAGGAAATATGATCTTAATAAATTAAGGTGTCAAGTCTGGTAATACAAATACTTCATTTCGATGATGATCTTCATCAGCAGATTGGGATTCATTCATTCATTCATTGACATTCAAAATGATGACACTCTGAAATCAAAAAAACATTAACATTGCTATCTCAAGTGAGAAGTATTGTTTGTTATTGTTTTATATCAGTTTATCATCAATCTGATTGAGTAATAAAGCAGCCGATGGTTTCTGTATACTCTCGTATCATAAATATGATGGCAGCTGAGTCCTAATCCTCTACAGTTGTGTTTGGGGTCCTGGAGACAACGGGCCCTCTTTATCAGTTCAGAAAACATTAGTTTGGGTTTTAACACTGTTTTATACCTATGATACGTTGCGCCATTCCCTAATTTAATGAGAATTGATTATCAACTTGATTTTGAACTGAAAATATGTTTTCTGAATTCTGCTACAGAAATGATGCATTACTCCTGTTTAGGGTGTCAGAAACCGCAGCTTTAAATCATGGTTAAATTCAAAGGATATCAATGTGATCTATATCTGCGATGGTGTTGACAATACCCTTTCAAATGGAAGTGCTCCAAAAGTCCCAAATGAATCAATTGGAATTTCTGTTATTGGAGTTCGATAACAGTTAACTCACAAGACATCCAACCACTAGACCACTCTGGTCAAAGTGACATCAGACATAGATGGACAAACTATGTAAGTTAATAATTCTGTAGCAACATTTATTTGTGAATTACATTTTGACAAAGGAAAGAAACATATTTTCATATGTATACTTTAAGATATAACACATGCCACATTTCCTTGTTTTGTGACATAGACTACTGATAATGCTTTTTAATAATTTCTCTATTTTGTCACTGCAAATGTTCAGTTTGTGGACAATTAAAGGGAACGGGTTACCCATGAATATATCATATTTTGTTTCATAAAAAATAAATGAAAATAAGAATTATTTTTAATGTTTATGTTAGACATTACTTTATGATCATCTAAAGCTGTTGTAAGATATATCACTGACTAATAAAGTTGTATTACTACCTTAAATGTCTTGGGTTAACTGCCTCGACCAATTTATCCACAGCTGTGATCGCCAATAGTCACAGGAGGAGGGGACAACTCCGCCCGTCTCCTCTCCTCACAGGCGGGGCTGACGCGCGCCCTCTACCGGGCGCACAGCGCGCACACAGCCGCTGCGCTCCTGGAGCTGCCGGACCTCTCAATCCACGCGTAATTCCGGAATCAAGACTCACTCGCACATTCCTCCTCCAAGTGTGGAGCAAGCCGGCAAGGAGCAGCCGTGTCGGCGACAGTGTCCTCTCACACCCCGACAGCACGCCAGGGACGGAGGGCTAGCCGAAGGCACTTTAGATTTGACGGTCCTAGAAGTAGAGGTTTGGATTCAAGTTGCAATAAAGAAAGAAGAGTTGCCAGTTAACCCCGCGGCTGGGGGTTAACGCTGCGACGGCGCTGTCGACATGGATAAAGTTGTTAATTGCTTGTTTGCTGCAATTACCCTGCTGTTGTCGGCACGAGGGGAAGTGTTTAAAGGTAAGAAGGATTTCCTGCACATGTTTACGCGTCCAGAACAAATGCGCAGTCCTGTTTTATGGTTCATCCGCGAGGCGAAGTGGAGGGCAAAGGCACTTAAAGTCAGTTTGCCCACTATTTTGTCTGATAGTTCCCTCGAAATTGTGAGGATTTAAAAAAATTATAATATTACTAATGATTGTGCGTTTTGAATTTGCGCCGTTGAATGTTTGTGGTTTTAATTAGCCTTGTCTAATGTGGGTGATGTGCCAGCGGGAAAGTAACGCAAGTGACTCGAGGTTGGCAGTCTGGAGACAGAATGAGCGTTCAACATTAATGCTGCTCACATTTGTGCCAGTTTCCCGTCACAACGCCTCAACGTCTCTCACCGGGACCGGTTTGCTCTCTCACCTTGTTGTGCCGCTGTGCGCAACGAGCAGGTGCGCGACGGGCACCGGAGCGGCTCCGGGGCTCCGCTGCTGGCAATGCCGCTATTTATTTACACGAGAACAAGTTGATGGAGTTTTCATGTTTGCGTCCAACTTTATCTTGATGAGATGCTGTCAAATGCGATTAGCCTCAAGGGACGCGTCGCTGCGCGTGTGCCGCTGCTCGTCTGCGGGGAGCGACGAGCCAAAGGAGACTTAAGCCGTCATTGTTTCATCGTCAACTCCGAGTGAACTTCATCCACAACGTCCCAGTGACCATGTTGACGTCGCAGTCACTTTGTCGTGGAGCTCAAGCCTTAGAACAGGAATTATATTTGGTGGGCAGTTTTTTGTTTTTGTTTTTTTCATCTTTAGTGCAAACACAATGATACTTCTTTATATTATATCAAATGCAATATGTCATACACCTCCCTGCATTTTATATGACACATATGTATTATTAGTTCGTTGATTTCCCTATTTTTTATTAATATTTTACTATAGGTGCATACAAAGAATGGGTGGTTAATGTCATGCACTTAGTTTTTTGTATAGCGATTTTAATTAACTGGTCAAAAGTCTATTTGAATAGAACTGCATGTTTCCCTTGCATGCACTCTGAAAATACATGCTTTTGATTGTCTCTGAAAAGTGTTTGTTTTGTCTCATTTCTTTGAGAGTTTCTCTGCAATATTTGATGGATTTGATAGATTTGATGTCTGATTGCTGATGCCGGTATCTCCAATATCCTATAAACACAACACTCCTGTCATTAATGCAATATTCACTTCTTTTCTTCAAAGCGTTGTGGAGAAAGAAAAAGTGAATTAGTATGATCAAGTCATATGACTTATTAGAATGACTGAAATAATAAGAGCAGACTTTCACTTTCAGTGTAATGGCTGCCCAGGAGGACTCAATATTCAGAGTGTAATTTAGCCCCTGAAGGGATCATTCTGTTATCTCCACAATGACATTATCTATGTGGAAAATGGTCCATTAGCCTATATTCATGCCAATCAATATAGAGACAATGAATGTCCAGTCTAAGGGGGATCCATATACTGTCAATACAATTAGAGTTGCATTTAGAAACTCTCTAAAATATGGCTCCATAGTCCATATCTTAATGTGTTTTGTTTTCTACCCTGCTGAGACTCTGAGGAAGCAGCGTGTGTGTCTGTCTGTGTGTGTGTGTGTGTGTGTGTGTGTGTGTGTGTGTGTGTGTGAGAGAGAGTGTGAAGCTGCTCTGTTCTGTGTGGCTTCAGATATAGCTGCATGCCATGGGATTCAACAGATAACTGATGCATTTTTCGCAGAGCCTGCTGGGGGCAGCATGGCACACATATAATATGAAACCCATATGATGAAGTCAAGCTGCTCCAAGCGGAGGACCACGAGTCAGAAACCCAGATAATCAGAATTCAGATGCACTTTGAAAAGAATTTGTTTCAAAATGTCAGTTTGCTCCCAAGTCTGATTTAAACTAAACAAACCAGAACTATTTATTTTTTGTTTTGTCTACCTGTCCCCACTTTTTTCCAGCTGCTCCCATTCATATCTGTGACTTTTTCACAGAGGGCACATATAAGAGAGACCTACAGAAGATGCATTAAACAGTTTAATCATAAATAAACTGTTTTAATCAAGTAGTAAGATCACCGGGGGTCAATTTGAGTGACGGAGAACTCTCCTGCCCTGCAGCCCAAAGTATTCCCAGTCCATGTTTGTGTGAGCTTCATCACTCTTCTTCGCTGGCAGCATCAGGACTGGGAGATTTATCGGAGTGGGCTGCAGTGTAGGGCTCCCAGTGGGGCCGAAAACCATCGATAAATGTGCTCCTAATTGCATGAGTGTGTGTGTAAATATGTAAACCAGGAGAAAATCAATTGGATGTGTGTTGCTCTCTCTGGCGAGGTGACGGATTAGCCACACGCAGACGGAGAGGCTAAATGTGAGCCCGTGCATGCGGCTCAAGTCATTTGTTATGGAGAGTATGTGATAACAGCTCATGTGATAATTAGATCATAGAGGTAACCGGAGTACCGGTCTACTTCAGTGTGCCGTATCGGCGCCCTGTGACTGCGCTGCCTCAATTGGATCACAGAGAAACAATACTTTGGAGGTCTTTTAATTTCCACATAAATAAAAACTCCACAATCAGGATCACTCTGTATCAGTTTCATCTCCCTCCTTCGTGAGCTTGTTTATGCCCCTGCATGTCTGCTCCCATTGGCATGGTAGAGATGAACTGCTCTCCCCCCCCCCCCCCACTCCCCCATCCCCCCCTGTTGCATTGACAATGCCCACTGGATGCTCCAGGTTCAGAGAGAAAGCTAAACAAAATTAAAAGAGCAGTATCACTATAAATCACTTGTTTTAGATGGCCAGTGCTTCTGTTTTCTACATTATGAGGACAGTTTTTGCCCCCTCTTCTTTCTAGAAGGTCTGGCCTTTGATATCTATACTCTGTCTTTTGCCCGAGCACATTACATTCCAGGGAGCTGTGCGCTTTGTTATGTTTACCACCTTTTCCAGCAGCCATAAAACCTGCCTTGTTTTCTGATAGGGGTGAGCTGTGTGTGGAGAATAATGCCCACGCTCGGCGTGTAGAGCTGCAGTTTGTCATTGCAGAGTGACTGCTGCCGATAGCGTCCTGGTTGACCGATCCCGATTGCCACCCGAGCTGTGACTAAGGAGTAAAACAATACACTGGCTGCTTGGGAAGATAAACGGCACTTCATTTGAAGTCTGGCAATAATTTAGATAGTTTTTCACTCATGAAATGTTTTTTTCTTCTTCTTCCTTTCTCTTCTCCCAGCTGACTCAGATTTAATAGAGACTTTTCCGAAAGGTGTCCTGAAGGGTGGCAGTTTCCTTTGTGTGAGCCAGTGGAGAATGAAATTAAATATGCATGTGGTTTTTTTCTTCTTCTTTTTAAATTTATTTATTACTCGATGGCTTCAACCATTGTTGGAGGAGCGGGGGGGGGGGGGGGGGGGAAGCTCTGTGGTGATTGATGATAGTACAAAGCAGAAAGTGAGGTGTCTACAGTCTTCTGTAACTTTGCTTTTTCAGACACTTTTATTATGAGGATAATGAATGCGGTGGAAACATGGATTTAATGAAGCTGTTCATACACTGCAGGTCCATGTGTGAGGTCTTTAAAAAGGGTTTGCTCAATTTGTCAGCAGGGCTGTCTTAAGACTGATCACAGCTGGGCGTGTCACTTTAATAACTCAACTTTAGGAACTTGAAAATATTGAGTTGAGACCACTCGTTTGAAGTAGCCTGACAGGAGTGTTATCCATACACAACAAGCTATTGGGTCTTGGTACAGGACTTCATATGTCACATTGAATTGCCTATCAATAAATGTGCATCTTAGTTTTACACTCAATAACAAACGCCCAATAACACGAAACAATACAGCTGTCAGTTGTGTCAGTTGCATTTGTTTTTATGGTGTTAAAAATGTATTTTATGCAACATGATATCAAATCAACATATTCCCAGACCATCCGCATTGCAAAATAAAATATAAAGTAATCTGCTATAAGAAGCACCAGCAGCGCTTCTCAGAAACTGGTGTCCTTCAAAATCAAAGAACAAGAACACATTTTATTTATATATTATTTTTAAATCCATCATACAAGAGGAAGATATCTAATGATTTGCTATCCTTATTGGATTTATTTTAACGGAATAAGAAAACATGTTGCATTTTTAGCAAAGGGCACACAGCTTGACACATTATTCAGCGTTGTCTCAATGGGAGAAGTCAGCATCTGTTCTCTGGAAGTTGCCACGAGGCATTCTTGGAAATGTAGGAAAACAGTAAGTGAAGTAGGAGATAAGGGAGGTTGAGGAAAAGTTGAAAAAAGTAAACAGCATTTCATCACAAAATAACTACAGTGATACCGTTAATGTCACACACTCATGATGCATAGCGGGCAACCGAGGGTGAATTTTCCCATTAATTTATGCGGCAGGTAACATGACTAATGTCGAGATTAAATCAGGACAGATGCTGTCCTCTTCAAACGTGTATTATAGACCCAGTTTGTGACACTTTAAATGGAACATAAGGCGGTCTGGTCTACAACTCTATTCACATGGGACACTGGTGATGTATTGTTCTCATATAAATCACATTGTGAATGTTTTTTACTTTAAAAATAGTTTTTAACTTCGGTGAAAAAATTAAAGTGAATAAAGGGGGCATTGTGGGTTGGCTTTAGAAGTTCACGGGAAGTGCAGTCTATGTGCCTCTTTGTCTCTGTCCTTAAAACACATGGGATTTACAATTGACTGAGTTTGTCCTAAGGCCTTAATTTGTCCTTAATGTGGAGGGGTAGCATCTTCATCAGATGAGCACTGCACAGTGCAGGCCTTTTAGAACCTGTTTTAGGGCACGGAAAGCAATTGGCTGGTAATTAGCTAATTCGCTGCTCGGCTGCAGCACATTAAACAGCATGTAAACTTGCCGATAAATGGCCTTTTGTTCTGGTTAGATTCTTTCACTCTGAGACCTCGTCCAACACGCCCGTGTCTGCCTTTTTGATATTTGGTGTTGAATCCTTTCTAAGCAACGACCCCCCGAGCATCAGCTGAATCCGGCGAGTCGAACCCGTGATCATTCAGACGCAGTCAGACGACCTGGCTAGTAAACAACATGACACTGTTGACCATGAAAACCTCTTGGCGAGCTCTCACTCTACGTCCTGACATTTTTGCCCTGCTGCGCTGTCCTGAGATTGGGGATGGGGGAGGCGGAAGTGTGTGTGTGTGTGTGTGTGGGGGGGGGGGGGGGGTCTTGGTCTAAAATGGCAACTGTTCACCAAAATGAACGTGAAATTAAAGGTCAATTCAAGGCTTCGGGATCAAATTAAAACTGACAGCACTTTGAAATAAAACAATGACCTTTGCGTGTAAAGTGTGTGAGTACAGAGCCAACACAACAACAACAACAACAACAACAATAACAACATGTGACTTGACTGTCCAACACACTCAAACACTGCACTGTAAGTTTTTGAATTAATTGCCAATACAGTTCATCATCTTCATATCCTTTGAGTGCCACTCCACATTCAATCATTAGCTGTTGATTTGCAAGTGATTTTATTTACACTCTTGAGAGGCAGTGATAGTTTAAAGTTGGTTCTCGAGGCGGCCGATGTGGCTATGTTATCCGGGAGCTCTGTAATGGAATGATAATTGGCCTTGAGATGTGACTGTGTGAAGGATGCTGGACAAACAGAGATGCTCTAATTATACACAGCCCCTTCTTCAAATGAAGAGGATAAAAGCTAATGAATCACACACAGGCCAGTGCAGGGGCTGCCTAATGAAGAGAGAGTGAGAGACAGAGAGGGGAGTGTTTGTAAGAGAGAGAGGAAGTGTGTGTTTCTGTTTGTGTGTCTATGTGTGTGTGTGTGTTTATGTTTGTGAGAGGCATGCTTGAACAATTCTGTGATCTCATCACCGTGTCTAAAAAAAACAAAAAAAACAACAACCCTCGGTAGAATAACAACAACTTACTATGCAGCAGATCATGTTTACCGACGTCTGCAGCATTCAGTGTAGGTGGCTCAGAGAGTCAGGGCACCGAGGAAAATATCACTAATTAAGGCTCCAAGGGTCTCAATTGTTATTAATGGTGACGAGGAGGAGGAGGGAACGAGGGATGGAAAAGGAGAAGCAGTTTTAAATCATTACAGCGTTTCCGCTCTATTGATTGTCGGGCCTTAAATCTGCATGCCATCTGGGGATGGCAGCTCACTTTTTATTCAGAATATTTAAAAAGTGTGTTTGTTTTTTTAACTTCAAAAGCTACTGCTATCCTTATAATGAAATCTATATCAGAGACCAATGATTGGCAATGACCGATGCTTTTGACCCTGACCCTGCCTCATACCTCCCTTATCTTCAAAAGCTGCTGTTCAATCAGCTGGTTTCAATTCAGCATTGTCGCCTATAGCCAAGGGGTTAGTCAGGAGGCTGAAATTGATTCTGATATGGCACACTTTGATATGTGGCTTGGGTGAGCGTACAGCCTTGTCCTGGAGCATGAAGCTTTAATTTCAAGTCTTGTCAAATAAAACTCCTTCCACCGCTTTGACACCAGAGTCACGTAACATTTCTTTGGTGTAATTTCATGAATAACTCAAAGTTGCCTCCTTCACGGGACAGATGCACTTTGCTAACTTGGAGGAGACTCTGTTTCATGCCAAAAAGCTGTCCGCATAGACGGCTGCTCCTCACACAACTGCGGCTGTGGTGCAGGTATTTGCAGTGAGAGGATGAGGAGGAGGCGGCGGGGGGGGGGGGGGGGGGGGGCTGCTCCTGCTGTTTCACCTTGTCTCCTGTTATTTATTAGGCTTCTGTCAAGGCTCAGGCAGTAGGCAGGTGTACATCCCTTCTCCTCCTCTCCCCATTTGGGCTTTATGAGTATAACCAGGGGCGGAATTCTCCATTACTGTCAGTCTGAATCTGTAGCCGTCACATTAGCACACGTCATGCAGTCATTAATGCATTAGGCCTTGTTGGAGTGCCAGTTATTTGCATTGCATTTACACTATCTATTTGCCCTTGTGCTAAAAGCTGCCTTGGCTAACCTATTGACCATTTAACTGTTCAATAATGAAGCCATCCCTGAGGATGAATCAGGCCTCAGTAGTCCTGTGGAATCATGGTTATGAGGACGAAAAGAAACCAACATTCACTATGATACACATTTTCATGGTCTTTTGAGAAGAAGTCAGAGTGAAGCATCATTTAATTTATCGACTGTCTGTTTTTACTGAAGCCGCATCCCTCTCACGTATGATCTCACCACTAACAACCGCGTACACCATTATCCACCCTTGTCCTCCACTTCTTGTACCAGAATGTCCCTGATTATGCTGCTATCGGTCACACTCCGGCGCCTATTTGGAGGCTGTTATCTGTTTTGCAGTGGAGACTCCTCGGGGAAGCTCACGGCCGATAAGAGACTGTTGTTCTGTAAACAGCCCTCTGACCTCCTCAGGCTGGGCTTGGCTCCGTTTCAAATGGGTCTCTTTGTATTGGCCCTGAGCTCAAACCGCCGCGTGACTGATTCCCCAGGGGGAGGTTTAATGGCATTACTGTATGCTGCACACCGTGCGGGGTGGTCACTCCGGAGCTGTCGGGGCCAGAGGGGGGTGTGCATGCCTTCAGAAACGGAGGGAAAGAGGGTGAATAAGACGGTGGGAACGATGTTGCAGAAAATATGTGTCGCGAATGCTCCTTTGTGTCCCTTATCTGGAGGGAAGCTTGTGGGAACGGAATTATCTGATGACAGAGTGGTGTTTTCCTTTTAATGTCAATCACCATTTTACTTTTGAACCATGTGGCACACTTCTTATCACAGCATGAATTATATTCTCACTTGTGCTTGTCCCTGTCTGTTAACTCACCAACATCTGACAGGAGATAAGTGCATTAGTCTTCTGGGGACAACTAACTGCTGGACCTGGTCAGTTGGCTCCACCGATGTCGGCTCAGTTTTTAACACGATCCTTGTTTAATCTGAGCAAAAAATGCATTAAAAGTCGGTAGCCATGGGCTGTAGTGGAGGGATCCATTGTACTAAATCACTTTGGTGTTAACCACTGCTTCATCGAAACAACTATCGAGACACACAGCTGCAGGGTCCGTATTAAAGACAGAGCAAACACAAAACAATAACTAGAAAAGATGATGCTTGGCTTAAAGCTCGACTCCCACCCTGTAGTCAGAGTTTGTCACGCCAAAGAAATTACAGAGCACGGGAGTCATTAGAAGTGCGGCTGCGAGAACGCATGCTTTTGGGAATAATGCGCATCCGAATAAACAAACCGGTGAAAGTCTTGACAAGTTGATTATAATGATAGTTCGCTGCCGGCCGGGAGGATGAATTCGGTTGGATGTGATGTCTCAGAGACTTATTGGTATCAGGGCAAATGAGTAATTAATGTGGAAAGCCTCAAGCATTAGTTGTTTTTTAGCCACGTTATCATCAGCCCTGCCACAGTGTCGCTTACTGTATCATGGCAAATAGCACTCCATGAAAACCAGTTCGAAGATAATGAACTTGTTTTTTTATTTCTTAGAAACTATTAAAGGGAAATCTTATTTTATTTGATTACTACTTAAAAACAGTTTGTCCAGTTGTTTTTCTGTCCCCTAAAGCCTCAAGAAGTACAACTGAACGCTCTGAACACGATGTGAATATCTTTCTGTAATGTGTATGAATATCATTACCCACTGCTGAAGCGATGGTTTGACTAGAATGCAAACATATCTTTTTCCTGTCCTACTAAAGCTTTGAGCAAGTCCCAGGGCTAACGGAGAATTTCCCTATTGCTGTCCCCACATCTCTAAATGGGGCATTATTCATAATAGGATCCCAGCTAGGCAGTAGAGACATTTATAAAAGGAGGCAGGGACAAGAAACAATTCTATTCACACCAGAATCCTGTAATTTTTTCAGGTTTCCTGTTTTGCCACCACATAGGTTTGTTGACCTAAATCTTATCGCTTCTTTTAAGCAAACCGTAGATACAACTTTATCTACCATATGAACGTGAGCGGAATTAAGTGTTAATATCTGTAAATTCGATACCCCCATGGCCCCCTCGGACAGGCCAGTGTCGCTCCGCCGCTTTACTTAGTCCCTGGGAAGTCGCGGCAGCATCAAACGCTGCTTATCAAGATTGCAGCGGCTTCGGGAGGCAGAGGCACACGGGCTGGGTTCGGAGGATGAATAATTCAATCGCATGAGCCCAGACTTCTCTTGTCGTGCTACTAATATTCAACAGCACCTGTGTGTCTGAAATCTCTTCCCTTCAACCCACCAGGTTATTTTCCCCGGGGAAAAACTCACCCCGGCATCACCCCGGCTGTGCTTTCTCCAAACTGTCAGAATAGCATTGGCGTGGCTAGAATGCTGTGCTGGGATGAAAGCAAAGCAAATAGAGGAAACAGCTCAGTGTACACTAGGCTGCGGTGTGGATGGACTGAGGAAATACTGAGAAAAGTGTGGACATAAATAGGGCTGGGCATCGAACCTTTTTGGCTCTGAGAGCGATGTGTGTACGTCACCACATCGTTCATCCAGTGGAGGGTCATGTGCAGGGTTGCCAGGTCTGTGTGACAAAACCAGCCCAATGGCCAATCAAAACCAGCCCAATGGCCAATAAAAACCAGCCCAAAAACCAGCCCAATATCAGAACTCAAAATATGCCCGTGCCAAACCATATACACTGCTTTTAAAGTCCATGTCCAGTACCGCTGCTAACCATGTTGGTGCCCAAGGCATAACTCCTTCATGATGCCCCCCTGAGATAGGAAAGTGACCCACGAGGGGGGGGGGGGGGGGGGGGTGCTAGTGAGAGTGTGCTCACCTGTGTGCGCGGATGTGTCGGCGTGTACGTGCTGATCTGGAGTCAGTTTGGTAGGATTTGGGTATAAATAAATTATTTCATTTAAAATATGGATTTTTATTTAAAGATATTCATGTAATTTGCATGCAAAATAGGTCTACCCGAACCAGCGGACAAAAAATTCAACCTGCGGCAACACTTCAAAAGTAGCCCAATTCCGCGGGAAAACCGCGGACCTGGCAACACTGGTCATGTGTAAAGAAGGAGAACAGCTACAAAGCCACTGTGAGGAAAATTGTAAGCCATGTTTGTATCCGAAACTCTAGCGTTATTTTGCCCACTAAATGGTTTCCGATACTTCGTCAGCAACCAAACGTCTGCGCTTTATGAATTTAAAGGCAGCAGGCGTAAGGTGAATACAAAATGCAGTCGCCAGTGAAGGTAGCTCGGCTAGCTAGAAACAGCGGGTTTGTGCAGAATGTCGCACTAGTGGCGGTTTTCAATGGCCTGCAGTGTTTAAACTCCACCTTCAACCGCTACCACACACACAAATCATTGATTTGTGCATAATAATGGCGGAGCTGCCTTGACTTTCTCTTTGAGAGCCAAGCTGAATTTTCTTCCTGTCCCCCCCCCCCCCCCCTTCCTATCATTCTACATTTCATCATTCGGCCTTCATTTCTATAATTATCTGAACAAAAGATGCTCAAGCGCTGACAGATCAGCTGCGTCCGTGCGAGTGTGGAGGCGTTTGTGCACATAAACACGTAGCCTGTGTTTATCGTGTGTGTGTGTGTGTGTGTCTCTTGACGGTACAAAAGTGTGCATTTGGATGTGTGTTGTCGCACGTAGCCAGTGTTAGAATCCTTTGTCTGTGTGCGCTGTGGTTTCCTCCCTGCTCCCTGTGTGTCAGATAGCGGACCCCGTCTCAGGCTTATTATCAGGGATGTGACAGAAGGCGGCAGGCGGCAGTAGCGATGCCGTAATGAAATCTGGGCCCCGGCTAATTGGTGACACCGTAGTGTGAGGGAATGAGAGAGGCAGTAACCAGACTGGCCAGGCAAAAGGAGAAGACAGCGGGTGCGGCCCTTGCACCACTCAATGAAGCCTGTCATGTTCATTTGTAGGACACACAGAAGGAGGGAACACCCACACTCTTCTTATCAAAATCCTGCAAATGCAAAACTCCCTGCTGGTCCACCGGCGATAGCCACTGGTAACGCTATTTTCTTCTCAGCAGAGTTTTCCTTTTCCATCTCCTTTTCATCATACCTTGGCAAGTCTTTCTTTTTTGCTTTTACTTTCAAACAGCTGGATTTGTTCTTCGTGCTTGGTTTTTAATCATGGCTCCACATGTATACAGGGAACATAGGTGAGTTGTGCTTTTAACAAAAGCCAATAGGCCCTAAAGGGACTCATATAAAGACTACTTTTGTAAGGAAAAAAATCAAACAACATGCATCCTTACTCAATGTAATACACTGAGGGGTTTTACCTCTACAGCCATATTTAGTTTTGTATGGCTCATAATGTATAGTGGCTAGTGCTAGTTAGAAAAATGACTACCAAAGAAATAAATATATCTGTGTAAATGATGGTCTGCCAATCTATCTAAGAGTTACATGAACGCTGCAGAAATATCACATAGATATAAGAGATGACAAAACCCCACGTACACATCTGCACACTCAGACATCGCTTTGGGTTAGTGAGTGGGTATGAGTCATGTGTAATTTGGGTTAACCAACCCTTTGAGCTTGGACTGGATGGTAGTTGTTGTCGGTAGTTCTTCCTGCCTTGCTCTGGGCTGGCTGCCTGAACCTCCGGCCTCAGAGAGAGCCAGTTTGGCTTCCTCGTGTCCACCAGAGCTTGAGGGCTCCTTCTGGGGTGTCAGAGCTGACCTTTCGCTGTTGGTAGGGGGTGGTGAGGGGGACTGGGGGGGGGTAACGTAGAGCCGGCCTCTATTTGTCATGCCCCCAGCTGGGTTGATGCTTTAGAAAGGACCACACGGGGTTACTCCAGTGTTATGTTTGAGTAATAGCAAATGAGGTACAGTATGAGTTGTGTTGCTTCGCTGGTCTCACACTGATACTGATTGCCCCTCTACTCGCCCCATTTATTTCTAGCACCAATCATTATCTGTCATTGGAATTAAGAATTATACAAGCCATTTAAAAGTTCATTATGAAAAATGACTTGCTCTAACATATAGCCAACGTTTCATTAAATGCTGGCTATATGTTAGAGTTAAAGAACTGTGTAAAGAAGCGATTGGTTTTCAGCTTAAGAAAGATTAATCCAGAGACTAAAAGGTGTTCAAATCCCTGGCTATCCTCTATCTTCACTGGTTCACATCTGAGGCTAAACTCACATGTCCCATAAGATCGAGACGAAAGAGCCGGCTGCTTTGACCATGTTGTGTTAGACCCACATGTAATAACCTGATCAAACATCCTCTGTGCTCTTGGGCTGACAAACACCAAAACAAATCAGATTTCCTTCTACTTCACTTCTCTCCCTCTGTGACAGATCTAGCCCAAGTCTGTGATCTGTCTGTCCTCGAAAACATGGGGAGATCAAAGAAGGCAAAAAAACATTTACATAAAAGATTATGTATGAGTTGTAATTAGCGCCTTCTTCGGCAGTGACAACAGGAAAAACTGCGATTTTTGCTCTGAGATGAAATGAAGGTGGGGTACGATTTATAATAACCAGGTCTGAGCATTAGTGTCACATTTTTAATTGAAGAAATCCCCAAGAGATTGTCCAGCGTTTCCAGGAGCACCTGACTAAAAAAAGATAGATTAGGATTAGTTTTATTAATTTTTGCAAATGCATTCACGCACTTTCATTTTCTCCAAGATAATTACGTGCCTTCATATGCCCAAGTGTACCGCTGCAACTCCAGCAGTGCGTTCATCGAGGAACGCACTCCACTCAACTTCCTATAAAAATTAGGTTATTTCCTCCTCCAAATTCCATTAAACATTATGTGTAGTTGTCATATTACATCAAGGTACTCCACTATGATTTAGAGTGAGTGATGCAAGATTATTGCTTTGGGGCACAAATGGATTCTTGCCACATTGGTACAGTGGGTACCATATTCATTGCATGTGGAGAATTTGTCAGAAGATGTCAATTGGCAAAGCTGCAAGAGAAATCTTTTTAATGTGTCGGTGCAAAAGCATGTCATTAGAGGCAATTTCCCTGCCACAAAGAGGGTCAGCAGAAGGGGTCACATGGTTTTGTACGCTTATTCGTCGATTATCTAGAATTGTGGTGGAAGACAATTTTTCAAATTTCATTATAATCGTCGGAAGTAGCTTCGGTGAGGTGGAAGTTCATCTTCCACACTTGTGAAAAGATACTATTTTCAGAAATTAAATAGGACGCCCTCGAATGTGCACACTTTATCTCAGACTAATACACAAGCACACACTGCGGAGCGGAGACAGCGGTGAAGAATAGAGGCTTATCATCGTGTGGGAGGAGCTGACATTTACTCTGAAAATTCACCTTTGGTTTCTGCCTCTGGATTTATGATATCACTCTTATCGAGATTTCATCACAATGTTTCATTACTGTTTCACTCTACCAGTGTGTGACTTTCTGTCATGGCTTGTAAGATTTGCCCTCCGACAGTCAAGATTGAGTTGTCTGAATAGTTTGGTCTTGCACCGCTGATGTTTCTTAAAATGTGCGCAATATGCAATCATCGGGACGACATGCGTTGACATTTTAGATGTGTGCATCAGGCCGGCATCCAGGCCTTTTGCGATGAAGTTGAACTGGATGCCAGACAATCCGCTGGCTGCAGTGGTGGAACATTCCAACCCCTGCGCTTAATTAATGTTTCGCCCGACTTGCTCCAATTCTGTCAATCCCTAATTCCAGGAGGGATATTATCCTTTGCCCGTCAATACGTTTTTAAACATCTTCTCAATTTACTTGGGAATATTCGGAGATTTGCTTAACATATTAAATATATCTACACTATCACTCTCATAGGAGAGAGTAAACAGCAGCTGTCCTCGAAGCATGAAAAAACTGAACTGTGAAGTCCTTCCTCGTCTGAAAATACTCCTTTTGATAAAAGTGGTCTCACAATCACAGGATATATAGTTACAACCGTATAACAGAGAGGTAAGACTGAGACAGACCATTTTGTTTGAAGTCAATCCCCAGACCAAGCCCTGGGTTGTCTAATTTTTCTTAAATGAATGTCATGTAAAAAGGCTCCCACTTCATGTCCAGGGACGGGCTGAATTCCCCCTCGGTGGGCATGCATGATGTTGATGCCTCCTAATATCTGCCAGCACACTCTGATGCTCTGTATAATGAGGAAAACACTTGAAATACAAACATGCATGCTCTATTAGACAGATCAGATTTTGTGAGGTCTGGAACAAACAAGTACATTTTAGTGCCAACAAAGCAATGGCAAATTGACTGAGATCTCTTAAATGATACCAGACGTGGCAATACGCCTGTTTTTTACTCTCTGCCTTCTGCTGTCCCTGAGGGAGAGAACTGTACACTAATAATGTCTGTGGTCTTTTCACATAAAAATGATTAAAAATACGTTGGTTGATAAGGTAGTAAAGATGGTTTGTGATTTTAAGAACCAGTGGACAAAAAGTAGAATTACAGAATTCGAGGGACAAACAGTGCTTGTAAAATGGGACAAAATAAGAATTGCGCCATTCACTTATGTCTTCAGGTGAATTATAGCCCTGTAGCATCGATTTGGTGAATGCAGGTCAAGTTAATGTATTTCTATATTGTATATACTGTCAGGATGTTGTAGCCAGCGAGAGATAGGACCCACATTCCAACAACAAGAAACCACAGAAAATTAGTGTTGTTACGAGATGTGCCGACGCTTCGAAGCGTGTGTCGAGTAATGGAGGGGGCGTTTCCTCGAATCGCGTATCGAGGCTTGCTTCATTTAGGGGAGGAGCCAAATATGATGACGTCCGAAGCCTCGCTGCCCGGCTGTACCACGTGACTGCTTCGGGAAGTGGTTCAGATATTGCCGGGAGGTTTGACAGCAATATAAACCCCTCAGGCTCCATTCAACATGTGGGTTGTTGGTTGAGAGTTTGGAGAGTTAGGAGAGAGAGATAGTTTGGAGAGTTAGGAGAGTGAGGAGAGAAGGATAGGTGATAAGATGGAACTGTTGAGAAACTGTTATTTCTGAATAAAAATGAATAAAATGTCCCTTGTCCTGTACATCACTGTCCAAGTTACACACGCATATTCAGTCCGCTCTTCCTAGTTACACACACACACGTTCACTGTCCTCTGCCTGCTTAAGCCCATGCCATTTTCCTAAAGGGACATAATAACATTATTACACAACCTGCCATATCATATGATACTACCATTTTGGGAACATTTACACACACAGAATACATTCAAAAAATATTTTATTATGCACTTATGTGATAATTTATGTACAGAAATGATTTGGTCATACATTTTTGTCATTCATAGTCATTCCCAACAGCCATAACAGACACACACACATTCAATGCATCACATTATGTGGTTCAGATACAGCTGCCTGTGATTATGCACTTGGCCAGTAGGTGGTTTTGTGTGCACATGAAGCTTCGAGAAATGAACCCTTTCTCGAACCAATTGGCTGAAGTGGTTCGATGCCTCATGAGGCTTCATCTCACCATCACTACAGAAAATGTAATCTTTTGCTCAAAACAGATAAAACACAACACAAACTAAACAGTACAAACCAACACTGGGAAATGGGACAAACATGGTTTAAATACACGGGGATGGTGCAGGTGATTGGACACCGGGGAACGAGACACAGGTGGACAGGGTTGCCAGGTCTGTGTGACAAAACCAGCCCAATGGCCAATCAAAACCAGCCCAAACCAGCCCAATGGCCAATACAACAAGCCCAAAAAACAAGCCCAATATCAGAACTCAAAATATGCCTGTGCCAAACCATATACACTGCTTTTAAAGTCCAACAACATTGCTATCATTTCCAAATGTATTGTAATATCTACAAAGTAACACCAAATGGTTAGTATGCCAGCATTAAAAGCAGTTTTCCCTAAACAGTTATTTCACCTAGGTCCTAAAATGGCCTTGTGTAATTAGATACAGTATATTATCATAAATAAAATATAGCTCTGTGAAGGTGTAGACCAATTCACTGACGGACAAACTAACCTGTTGCTTTGTCTTGAGGCTTTCTTCCCTTTCTCTCTTCCTCCCTGCCTGGACAACATGAATGTACTGTTTTACTTCATATGCATTTACTGTAGTTAATGCAATACCTTATTTCAACTGAAACACCTTATGTTGCTTCACTATATTTTTATCATATACTTATAGTTCAAACAGTGTACGACTCGACAACTGGAGAACGGAGCAGCATTTCGAATGTGTTTCCCGTTTTGCTGTGGTTTTGAGATCACTGTGGTGCGACGAATCTCGGTTTTGCAGTACCGACAAAAAGCTTTGGTATCATCCCCAGCCACACGTTCTATCCATTCTTTAATTCCGTTTTCACTTTCCCATTCTTTCGTATATTTCTTCCCGTATTTAGCCCACTTACCGGGTGGCATGTTTCTCCAGTGTAGCTAGCTACACTAACTACCAGACCAGAGTTGGGATCGAGCAGGTCGCGGGAGACTGAGAGCGGCGAGAGCTTTAGGTGCGTGTGTGTATGTGGGCGTGTCCCATGTCCATGTGTGTACGTGCTGATCTGGAGTCAGTTTGGTAGGATTTGGGTAGAAATAAATTATTTCATTTAAAATATGGATTTTTATTTAAAGATATTCATGTAATTTGCATGCAAAATAGGTCTACCCGAACCAGCGGACAAGAAATTCAACCCGCGGCAACACTTCAAAAGTAGCCCAATTCCGCGGGAAAACCGCGGACCTGGCAACACTGCAGGTGGACACAATGAGGGCGGGGCTAGCAATCACACAGGAGGAAACAATCAGCAACAGGGCAGACAATCACAGGGACAGGAAATGCAGGAAAACAGAGGACATGAGAGACAGGGACTTCACAATAAGACAGGAAAACTCCGGATCATGACATATACTGTGTGTGTTCTTTGTTTACGACAACCTCTATTCTTAGACATCGGATTTGGAAAACTTAGCTGGAAAGAAGGTCAAAATCAGAAAATTGAAAGCTTTCTTGAAGCCAAGGCTCTATTGTTTCAAACACATTACAAAGTCTTTATGTCAGTGTACATGACTCCATGTGGAAAAAACAAGCATTGGGCTTTAAACGTTTCTCCCGTAATTTGCTCATTTATATGCTCCACTTCTAGATGCATTTGAACCTGAAATCATTCTTACTGTGAAGCTCCTAGGCCTGCCGGTGATATCAACACGGCAGAGGCAAGCAGCTGTGGCCCACCCCGGTTCCCTGTGTGTTCTCCTCACGCTCATGTTGCCATAGCCTGAGGACATGGCGTGGGCCCTTCGGAGGCAAGGTATCTCCGGCGCGGAGACAGATCTGCGGAGACAGGAAGCACTTGGGAAGACGGATACCTCAGCCAGGCGCCTGCTGCCATTTAACAGTCTCACCTTGCTCCGAACTGACACTTCTGTTTTAACATCTCTCGTCCGACTCATTGCTCCCTGCTCCTCTGCTGTCGCCGTGAACTTGTGCACAGAAAAAGCACGGCAGAGCTTATTCCCCCGCACAAACGAGAACCTGTGGCCTCGCAGTACGTCCGCCTTTGAGATGTCCTTCTTCTGCCGTCAGCCCCACTTTGGATACTGCGGGAAGTGCGATGCATGTCTTGCTCCCACGGGAGAGACGTGAGCCTGATGAGCTCCCCGTGGCCAGGCCAGGTGCTTCTTTTTGCAGTCGCGCAGATCTGCGGTGCCACGGGAGAGAGGATTGACATGATAACATAGCCGAGCGACTCCCAGCGCCACCCGGCAGCACGACCACGCTGCTTAATCCTCGCTCCGCGAGGGCAGAGCCGAAGCACTCGTTCCCCTCCGCGCTCAATCCTCTGTCAAAACAAGGGGGTTCTGTCAGCCATGAGGGGTGTTGCAACCCTCTCAGTCGCTGCCAAAGGAAGCGCTATGACTGCCTGCCAATGCTCCGGGAAAGAAAAAAAGAATACCCAGTATGCATATTATTCTAATACCAGCAGTCAGGGCCTTGAATTACTCGCCGTGATAGCATAATGAATGTGGTGTCGTGCCATGTAGGTTCCTACATAAAGCTGTTTTGCCACTTGGATGAATAATTCATGCTAGCCCAGAGGCACTGAATCAACCAGGCACGAACTAAGAAAATTAGCCACCAATTAGTGTTTATTTATGGGGAGAGTGTGTTTTTTTGCCCTCAATCTCAGTGGCAAAAAATATATATGCAAAGTTTTGACGACCCCGCTGACTTTGGGAATTCAAATGAGTAGAAGGGAGGGGAAAGAGGGCTCGACTGTTGGTTGAATCCGATGACCCTCATGTCGGCGTGTCCCCCCCCTCTCTCAGCCCGGTTATTAGACTCTGACTCCTGTCTCCGCCGGCCACCAGACGTGCAGTATCACTCAGCCTCTCAGAGCGGATTGATTGACTCGCTCGGCAGATGATATGTAAGGAACTTTGTTGACTGAAGGGATGTGATGGGAGGTTTTAATGCCGCCACATGTTTGCTGAACCTCCCTCTCCTTGGAGCGTGCAGCCCCCACCTCTATCGTCCCCTCCGCCCCTCCTCCTCCATCCCCCCTCCCGGCTGTTCCTTGCCCAGCGCACTGGCATTCTGCCCGGATACATTGGTAGTCGTTAGTTGTCACTGGAACGATGTGACACGTCGCTCTGATTCGCGGGGCCTGTTGTTGAAAGTGATCGCTCCTGCCAAGGCGAAGCCCTCACCGCGGATAAATGGACACTGAACAGCATGCGAACAGAGAGATAAAAATGGCAGGGAGAAAATAAACTAGTCTAGCTTGGCTTCTCGATACCAGCATTTGGGGCTGCCGAGCTTCGCAGAGAATGTTTTAGAGAAAGATTTAGATGAGTTTTATTTTTTTTGTCACATATTTTCCATTTACTTGTCCTTCAAGTTAAGCCAATCAAGATGTGCCTGTAGTTGAGTGCTTCACTTTTTGAATTTGCCAACAGTTGAAAACTTAAGTTTGTTTCTCAAGGTCAATGAGGGGAGAAGATATCTCCAGTCGATTCAATAAAAGACAAACGCATGAGTGAAGGATGGATTTTCTAAAAATCAGACAAGCTGTCGACAGGAGGATTAAAAAAAAGACAGATATTCATGAGGATAACTCTCAAGCGTCTGCGCTCTCCTTTTCTCCCTTTGTAAAAGCTTTGATTGTGAGGAAATATGCTACTGTGTATGTCTCGTCCAAAGCGCTTTTCTCAAGCTTCAAATGTGGAGTTTTCAGAGCTGCAATGAGTCAGGCATTGTGTTGGCCGGAAGATAAGAGAGGCCAGGTGACAGACAATGCCTCGACTTCCTCTGACTTGTGGGATAAGCGCCATTCATGTCGGCCATTTACTTTGATTTTCAAATGAAGAGGCTGAAAAGAACAGAGACCAATTTTAAGACTCCGAAGCACAGTTTAGACAAAATGCAGTTGGAAAAAATTAGATTTTTTTTCCCCCATGTAAAGCATGACCTACCACTGGTGTATTGCCTGGTACCCCGCTGGACTTGAAGTTGTTGAACATGGATCATAAATGTAGCTGGAAATATTGATGGAACTGCCCTTTGGATGCCTTTATTGTCCCTTTGTGCAGCTGTATTTTTAACAGGTGTGTCAGCATGCTCCACAGTGCTGTGTAATCCGTCAGAGCCCAGTTACTCGAGTAATATGATTTTGGTTTAACATTATTTAGCTTTGCAAAGAATAAGGTTCAGTTTAAGAACTAAGAGAGAAGTATTTTTTATTACATTTTTTTCCCACCCTTTTTCTTGGAGAGCTTCATGAATAAGGTAGTTGGCAACCAGACATTTTTATGCTTTTTTATATTTATATTACAATTATCTAAGCTAGAGGCGTGTCTTTAAATAGCAATATCTGTGTGTTGGTTAGTTGTTCCACCACTTTGGTATAGACAGAATATATCATCACATCATAATTGTTTGTGTCAAGATGTAAATATTTGTCAATTGAAATATCTATGGGATGAATTGCCATGACATTTAGTAAAGACATGTTCATCTGAGCAAGATTTCAGTTTGTCCATTATTAGCCTCAGCTGTACTTTGTGTTTCGTGCTTTATAACAAATGTTTGCATGCAACTAAGATGGAGAACATGGTAAACATCCAAATCCAAAGTACATGTTCATTCTATACCGTGTGTAGTAATTGTCATAGTATGCTGTTTTAGCAGTTGCTAAACATATTAACGTATTTTCAATAAGAAATGATACAGTACATGTGACGTTGGATGTTAAACTGGTACTTTTGAAAGCTACTACCAAATAAACATTACATAGCAACAACAACAATTTTTTACTATCATTTAATAGTTATTTATTCGTTTTGCAAGTTTTCTTTTCAGCTCTTTCACTACCACTCACAATTTATTTTAGTATCTTCTGCTGTGAGCTGCATTTCCTTTTTTTGCATTGTATTGCATTCCTTAATGATTAATTAAAGAAAGTACTATATTTAGTACTCATGCTGTCTGGTTTCAGAACAATTTATTTTGTCACTTTTCCAGTGTAAACACACTACATTCCTAACAGCGGCTAATAATCTATATGTCGTTGACGTGAGCATTTTAATCGAAGTGGCTGTGGAATATTACTATCTAGCTCACTAGCTCTTGGCGTCACCTTGTTTCTTGATATCTTCTTTTAATCTTGCCTTCACTCTAATTTAGCATTTGATATTTGTGGAGAGTATCATTCACATTTTTATTTTATTTGAATAGGTGATGTAAGGATAGAGGGTTCTTTATATTATACTGATTATGAAGCGTTGTAGACCAACTTATGATTTCAGGTCTTATTAATTACACTATAGACTTGACTCTACCTCTTGTTGCTGCACTCAAAAAAACGATTCAAGCCCTTCTTAGAGGTGACACATTTAAATATTGTTTGATACATTTAAATAAATCAATTACAAAATGAAGATATTTATATTGAATGGGTGAAACACAAAATGTAGGAATACTTTCATTTATTAGATTTATTTAGGTTACACTCACAAAAACGATTCAAGCCCTTCTTCGAGGTGACACATTTAAATATTGTTTGATACATTTAAATAAATCAATTACAAAAATAGATATTCATATTTAATGGGTGTAACACAAAATGTATGAATACTTTCATTTATTAGATTTATTTAGGTTTGATGGTGTGCATATCAACTCAAAATAAATGTGTTTCATTGAGGACTACTCTTTGCGCATGCGCCAGCTGAAAATGAGTTGTTTACATGAGGTGAACACACTTTCAGGGCTGTACGGTGGTGTAGTGGCTAGCACTGTCGCCTCAAAGCCAGAGGCCCGTGGGTTCAATTCCCAGTCGGGTCTTTCCTTCTGTGTGGAGTTTGCATATTTTGTTAGTTAGTTAGTTTATATTTTGAGTTGGACAAACATAAATTAATTTAATTTAATGAATATCGTTATTTTATTTTAGATGTATTTGATACAAATGAGTTGGACTAACTTAATTACATTGTATTGCACTGATGTGCTAAATTTGAGTTGGAGTTGCATATAATTATTGGATGGAAAACCTGCCAACAATTTAATTGAGTTCATCCAATGAGTCATTTCTTTGAGTGTGGTAGACTGTTCTACCACATTTTTCAGAGGGTATTCTGCCGACGAGGAGACACAGTTTGAGGGTATCAAGGCTTGTGTAAACCGCTTAACTCAAATAAGACCTTAACAGCTCCATGGCCCACCGCCAGGTCACTCTGTGCATGTTAGCATCACCACTGTGGTGCAGCAGCCACATCACCGCGACAAATTGATGTTGGTTTCTTGAACGTGGTTGTTTAGATAAATCTAAATTTTGACTTCTTGTTAAGCATTCCTCCTGTTTCTGCTGCCTGCTGTCAGATCCGGTCTTTCAGTCGAGCCGTAGTAAACTTGTAGATTTATTTCAGTGTCCCTGTGTCATCTCCCATGTTATGGAGATGATGTGATTCTGTTATGAGTCATGAATTACTGCGCTATCGTGTCTTCTCCTGAAACTCCGGGGAGGAGAGCTCTTGTCACAAGCCATTGTGGTTAGTTCCATCAGGCTGATGTCTAAGTGCCTATGTTGTGTTTTCACAGCCACTAATTAGGCACAGCCCTACAACCCCAATAACGTAATTATATCTGGGGCTGCTGCCTTCCTCCACACCCACAGCAATAATGAATGAACCACAGGTTAATGAAATGTGTGTGTGAAATAGAAGATGTGCTCTCGAAAAGTTTCAAACATCGAATTCATTAAGCGACGTAGCTGGAGGCTCGAGCCACAAAAAATGATGCAGTGCTAAACGTAACGCTTACTTTGCAACTCCTCACCTTAATCATTGGAAAATGAAAGCTTGTGAATGTCAAAATGAGGCACAGCTTGTTAATTGTAGCACAAGATGGATAATACCTTTATGTGTGTATCTTTTTGGGAAATACAGCTGAATGTTCACATTTTAATTTTGAGAAGAAAATGCATTCCAGCCGCCAGTTTTCATAATATTCAGATTTGTCATGGAGAGGCTGTGGGAAGTTTGCCAACGTTCAATCTGTTGGATATGTTCGTGTTTTGGTGTGTTGTTTGTTTGTGTATGCATAGGGTTTATCCCACTGAGTGTTAGTTAAAAGTTTCCAGTGTTTGTGCTTCACAGAAGCCATGGTTGTTTTTGGAATAAGTGCAGTTTTAATTGCTGGAGATGCAAATTCAGATTCCCGTAGTGTCAGGTCAGCACTACTGATGGTCATAGCCTAAAATTCCTTGTTGGTTTTTCATTTAAACGTCTGGCTGTTGGAGTTATATCCACTCAGACGAGTCTAGCTGACCATATTTTGTGTTGCACTATGTACTCGCTCAGATGAATCCTGCCATGTGGAAGATACACAAGGTTAACCAACCGGCTGCACTTCTTTTGTCACGGATGAGAAATAACTTCCCGGTTTTCTTCCAATCTCCATCTGAAGAGTCAAAATAACAGATGAAATAACATTTTCTAAATATGGGGATGTGAGTCTTAGGGCCATCTGATGATTATCTCTACTATAATCTCCTGATGGGAGGTACACAGCACCACCAGCTGTACCTTGTGTACCTTTCTCCTGCTTTATGTGTGTGTGTGTCTGTGTGTGTGACTATCCGCATCGAGGAGGAAGGCAAACTGAGGTGGATGACTTCCAAATTTCAGCACGTTGTTTAAAAGCGAGGGATGGTTGCCAAATGAAAGGAAAACCGACGTGAAGTCTTAATAAGGTGTTTGTGTCTCTCGTGTATTATCAATAAATTCCAGTAACATAATTAAGAATCTAAATTCCTAAAAAATGATAACCTAAAAAAAAAAAGAACAAATAAATCCTTTTTTTATTTAACAACACAATCTTTTGAGCGACCATCCCCCGCTTTTCTCCCGCTGTCTCTCCGTCTCCCTCTCTCTCTCTCTCGCTAATCTCATAGTGCCTGGAGGTACTTTTGTGTGTTTTGTGGTTCGGTTCAATTTGTTGATCCGTGCCGCGGTGAAATTCCATCAAGCGGATCGTTTCTCTCACCATTCTGGATTAGCAGTGTTTGATGTAAACCTAAATGAACCCTTGCTAGAAAGCCGCCACGTGAAGAAGCTAATTTCACACAAAGTGTAACTTTTCTTTCATTTAAATTGTTCTCTGTTTTAACAGGTTTTTTTGGTCCAAGTGTCATTCGATATTTTGCATCTCTCATTCGATGGTCTCGTGGTCGTATTCATGACAGCCACGAGCCCTGCAGCCTTTGCATGCTGTCCCAGTTGATGATGTCTGTGACATTTCTGAGACCATGTCACAATAGCCTAAACATGGCAGTGAGGGCTGCAGTATTGGGGTGTGAAGAAAGGCTTTGGCAGCTCTCCTTGTTTTATGATTGATTTGGCGCTTCTGGACAAACCAATATAGGCGGAAAGGCCTGCGGGCTGGTCGAGCAGAGCAGACAGCGCTACGTGATGTTTGGCTGGATGAGACGTTCTCCTGTAACGCAGGAGTATACTGAGTATCATGACCTTTTCTGGTCACTCGCATCATGACATCTTTTTAGAACAACCTGAGGGATCAGATAGACAGAATGACAGATGTCACAGTGTGTATGAATGATGAGCCTGCAGGTGCGGTAAATAATCAAACTTTTTAGGTAAACTACTTTGGCATATTTCATCATGCTCAATTGTGTGGAGAGATTCACCTACAGTTTGAGAAAATGACAGTGTATTCACAAAATTACACAAGTGACATTTTAAACTGAGACAATATAAAGTGAGTGATGACTAACATCTTTCATTTAGATACTTTAATCCAGGGCTGAAGTTGCTTTGACGGCAGAGACGTATGAAAGCTCAACTATAAGCAGCATATGCTGCAGTATGTAATTATGGATACGTACTCCCACAGTATTCACAGAGCCACAACGTGTTTGTGACGGGTTGAACTCGGCTCACCCCACGACATAAAATTGAGACAATGTAAATCTCACAGAAATATGTCCATTGAGTTTCGCACAGACCTGCTGAAGTTCTTTTTTCTGGTCTACTGGAGAAAGCTTCAATAAAGAACATATTAATTAAAATGCAGCAGCATATGCACTGGCTAGCACAGAAGAAGAAAGCACACACATTCTTTGTTGCAAAGTTTTAAGAGTTTCCTGTTATTAGTTTTTGAATTGCTCAGTTATTAGACTATTAGATTTAAAAATACATATTTTTTTCATCCAATATTCCTCTCATGAATCGGACTATTCTGATGTATCTTACCACACTTTTGTTATCTAATTATGTTGAATAATTTTGTTTGAGTACACTTTAATTCTGGTGTTCTAAATTAATAATAAAGGTTTGTATCTTTGAGAGGAAGGTTTTATAGATGTAAATAACAAAATATTTTTATTATTAAATTAACTGGCAAATAAGTTCACGATTAATGATTATTTATTCATAAAATAATTTATTATTTGTTCCATAACATTTCAGAACAGACGAGACAAAATGTCCATCACTTTTTTTCTAAACACATGATGACGTCTTTAAATGTCTTTTTCAACTTCTTAAATATTACCTGGAAACAATCAGATTATTTTGCTTCAATCTGCACATTTGCTCAGCTCACGGGACCCGACTTCTGTTCGCATTGTAAATTCATACTTCCGTCTAGCTAGAATGTGCTTGCACTATGACTTTGTACGGACGTTTGTCACACTCCTAATGAAAGAACCAGCAGTGTAACGAGGGATCAGAGAGGTGCTGTGCCTCAGAAGTGTGTGTGCTCTGTACTAATACCTGCGATCATTCACCCGGATGGTACAGTAGCTAGATAGTAATATTCTCCACGACAGAAGGCGGCTAAGATTGGAGGACCAAAGTCTCCCAGAGGAGCACCCTGCAGGAGCTTAAGAACCATCTACCATCTACTTCACTGTGATGTGTTAGGTTTTGATAGGACACTTACATCAGGAAATAGGTCACGAACAGTCATACAATAATTGGATTTAAAAATTAATAATATTAATGAGAGAGGGAATTCCTTTGTTTCCTTGACTTATTCATACCACTTTATTCTCTGGATTGATAACAAACCAGCTGAAAAGTCTAAATTGTCTGACGTTATTCTGCCACTTTAGAGGTGACACATGCTGCATTATCATATTAAAAGTGGGTTGGCTGCTTCCAGTTGAAAGTTGAAATTTCGAAAAATAAATCAGATTTAAGCTAAATCGATTTGCATTTACAAAGCGCCAAATGTCCTCCTTGTCTTCCCACCACTCACAGTGATTTACACTACACGTCAACGTTCACCCTGTCACACACACTGGAGGCAGAGGCTGCTACACTAGATGCCAACCTGCTCATCAGGGTCTAATCTAAATGCTTCAGTCATTTGACATGCAGACTTGGGGAGCCAAGAATCAATACCACCGATCTTACGATTAGTAGTCGTTAAGATAGTTACTGGCAGGACAGTGAGTAAAGGATGATCAGAGAGACTTTAAAGGATAGGATATTCAACCAGAGACAATAAAGTTGAGGGGGACAACCACGATGTGTTGTTAAGTCCCGAGTGGTAGTTACATCCTCATAAGAACAAATTATAATACAATACAATGACAACAAAACAATTGTAACACCCTGTTAGTTCTGTGTCTGTTGATTGTTAATTCCCTTCACCTGCCCTCAGCCACTCCTCTGCCTCCCTGATAATTCATTCTCTTCACCTACCCTCAGCCACTCCTCTGCCTCCCTGATAATTCATTCTCTTCACCTACCCTCAGCCACTCCTCTGCCTCCCTGATTGTTGATTCCCTTCACCTGCTATATCTTCTTCAAGATAACACCAAATGTATATCTAATTTTCTTATCAGACCGTAATAACAGTCAGATCGGTTCATTCCTGATTGGAAACAGACCAATGGCCAATTAACTGTGATTCTGGGCAGCATTTTGATGTGGTGGTCATGGACTGTATTGCCAGCTGCATTGATGGCTTGAGGCTACAAAGACAAGATCGTGTGGGTGAGGCTTAACAAAGGAGAGAAATGTCACAGTAAATGCTGTTGGTGATCAATTTTTGGTGTAATTATCTATGGTCTTAAAATATCATGAGTGTAAGTACTGGGGCTGTAGTTAAACAAAGTAAAGGCCTCTACACACCGGCGGCGTGAAGAATAAATGACACACAAATGTGAAATACTGTGAATATTATGCATCAAAGATATTCATGCAACAGTTGCAGGAAACATTCTATAACTAGAACGGGCACTCGGTAGAGCGCATACCTTCGCATATCACAAGATTGGGCATTGAATTATGAACATGTTGGCATTAGTTGCATGCCAATTGGATAGAAATTGACCGCGATATGGTAAAAAGAAGATTTTGACCTTTTCGTGACCTTGACCCGATCGATCCCAAAATCTAATCAAATAGTCCCCGGATAATAACCCATCATCCCACCAAATTTCATGCGATTCGGTTAAATACTTTTTGAGTTATGCGAATAACACGCATACAAATAAATACACGGCGATCAAAACATAACCTTCCGCATTTTCAATGCGAAGGTAACTACCAGGATGCTATTGACCCAGAGCGTCTGGCAGTCTGTAAGTAGTTATATATTCTAAGCTATTAAGCTCCTCTAAGATATTTTATTGAATTTTTTTCCTGGTGAAATTGAGTTCCCTCTGCTAAACACGTTCACAGTGTACTGTATATACCTCAGACTTTTATTGTGAAAGGTAAGACTAGGAGGATTGGATCTGGTCTGCGCTGCGTTCTTCTTGATTCTGAGGAATCAACGTTTTTTTAAATAATCCATGTTGTTGTAGAATATAGTAGACATTTTCTTGTTCTGAAAATCCCATTGTATTTTCTGTGCAAGTACACACGACACAAACAACAGTTCTAAAATATATATATATATTGGTGTGTGAATTAATCGCAAAGAGGAAAATGGCCTCGGTGCGTAAAGGCCTTAAAACAAGATTCCTCCCACTCTCAATTACCAGTCTTCAGCACAACAAGACCCCGACACACGCAGTACGTTTGAACAGGGGCTCAGTGCTTCATGCCTTCCATGTTGGCGCCTCCTCACCCAGGAGGATTAGAGTTTTATTTCAGCCAGCTGATTTATTGGGATTCAGCAGAGAAAAAAAGGGCCTGAATGTGTTTGAACTGTGCAGGTGAAGAACCCAAGGCTTCACTTTGAAAAAAGCTCCCACTACGATTGAAATCTCTTCAGCCACACCACAGATCCACACGATAACCTTTCACCTGGGCCAGGATCCATCTTCCATGCGTGCACCGTCGGCCCACATGGTGGTGAGACTTTCCGAGCTCGAGGTGGCTGTGTGCGGCGAGGGACTAAACGCACTGCATATGAGATTGACGATACGTCACCACACAAAAGCCAAGTAATGATATTTCATCAAGCTGATAATTCTGCCTGAAAGCTCTGCCTTGTGGCCTAGATGTCTCCTTCTCAAGAGGGATTGATTCAACCTTTCTTCTATTCTTCTAGATTTTCTAATTAGCCTCAGTGATTTCCTAATTCTTTGACATTCAACCTTGAATTATTCCCCGCTCCACACATAAAAACAAGCATTTTTTTTTCCATTTCAGGAAAACCAACAAAGCATGATAATGTTCTTGTTTATTCCATGATCAAACATAATCATTCTCTTCTCTGGAGGAAACCTCCCTTTGGGCTAATTCCTAGCATTGTTACTTGCATGTTTGACAAAGTAGACTCTGGGAAACTCTTGGAGAACAGGGGGGGAGCTACTGATACCGACATTAGCATTTCATTCCCCCTACACTCAGGCAGAATTCAAAGGTTTGCTGACTTTGGAGGTTTTGGGAGGATTGAAGGGGTTCAGTCTGTATGGTCAGGGGTGAGCCAGGGTTTTTTTTAGCTCTGAGCATAGACTGGGTTCTTATTCTACTTTCTCTTCCTCAAGATTCAAGATTCAAGATTCAAGATGTTTTATTTGTCACATACACACACAGGTGTGAAATGAAAGAAATAATGCAATGCTCAGCAGGAATGCACAAAGGCAACAAGTACACAATAAAAAAACAAAACAACATTTATATTAAGTGTTGTGTGTGTGTGTGTGTGTGTGTGAAGAGGGGGTGTGTGTGTGTGGGTGGGGGGAGGTGGTGAGGTCGGAGTTCACATGGCCTGAGGCCTGAGAGAAAAAAACTGTCAGTCAGTCTCTTCTCTTCTGCAGGCGTGACTGCCTGAGGCGCCTGCCTGACGGCAGCAGCTGAAACAGTTGGGGTGGTGAGGGTGAGGATCCTTCCTGCATCTCTGCTTGCTTCTCCCCTGTACACGGTGTACAAGTCCTGCAGGGTGGGGGCAGTGCGTTCAATAGTGCGCTCAGAACCAACTCCACTTCTCTGTGCAGCTTCCTGTCAGGGCAGGCAGTAGTCCTTAACAGGCAGGCTCTCTTTCATGTCAGAGAGGACTCAGCTCCAGAGCAGAAGGACTGAAGGATCCTCTGGCACTGCCTGAGGTGGTGCTGCCTGGGGTCTCTTTGGCCTTTCTCACCAGAGTGTGTGTGTTTGTTGTTTGTTGACCATGTCAGATCCCCTGGTATTTATACAGGTATTCCTCTTTCTGGCCACCCTCTCCACAGTAGTCCCTTCGTTCCCCAGTGGTGTTCCTCCTAAAGTCCTGACCTAATCATCCTTATACTCCAGCTTTTTTGTTGATGGCATTGGTCCCTCCTGGGGTCCACAAGATCAGCAACTTGAGAGAGTAGGCCTTCTGGTCTCTGGTTCTCCCCATCAGGGAGATCAGGCCCACCACCACCGTGAAACTTGATGATGGTGTTGATGGGTGAGACAGGCCACACACAGGTGTGTACACAGGTAACAGTACAGGGGCTGAGGCGAGGCAGAGGACACTGTGTTCAGGAGAGGGGATTTGGAGTTTGTGTCACCTGTGGCCACCACCTGAGGAACCTGTGGCCTGTCCAGGTCCAGGACAGGGGGGGCACACACAGTCAGCCTTGTCCCAGCTCGTCAGTCTGGTCAGGATGACTGGGTTGACGCTGAAAGCTAAACGATAAGCATCAGTCTCATCTCCCCCCCCAGATGCTGTGTGGAGAGGTGAGAGAGGTGTGCAATGACTGGATCCGGATCTCCGTGGATCTGTTTGCGGTTGGGCATATGGCTCGGCGGAGAAGGAGAAAGGGTCATAAAAGTTCATCAGCCTCAAGAGCATTTCATTTCAAACCACCCGAGGGATCCCGGCCGTCGGTCATCATTCATACATGCTGAAGGCATCTGCTTAGCAATTCAATAGTGCTGGGCGGAAGGTGGGGGGAGCAGGCAGGGACCGAGGACTCAGCCAAGAATTCTGTGGTGAACACTGAGCTATGGAGCTAGCACAGGTCTTCAGGTGCACCCCAGACTAGCAGGTCTGTCCACCGTACAGTCTCACCCTCTCCAAAGAGCCTCTCCCCACATGGTGCTCGGTGTCCTCGTGTTGAGGTTCATCCCAGCTCCTCACTCATATGTGTATGTTGTTAGTGTTGTGTTTGTTCGCGCATAGCGCTGTTGGCTAGCCTCAAACTGCGGTATAAATGAGTTTCAGGTCGTCCGCTAGGGATGCTGACACTCACCAAGCTATCTCCTGAGGGCTCCATGGTGAGGTGCGGATCTATTTTCCACTGGAAACCAGGGATTTTTCCTCCCTTATACTGTCTTTCATTGACTGAAGCTCAGGCCAGTGGCCCATCACACCTGGATCAAATGTGAAACCACGCTTGAGGAAGGTTTAATTTCCAGTCTGAGAGTATTGAGCTACTACTATGTTGTGAATCAATGCAGAGGGTACATTCCACATTAAGCCATCTTCACAAGTTGATTCTGCAGCACAGGTTACGCATCAACAATTGCTGGGAATTCAGAAATATCAGGATTTTTTGCTTTGGTGTTTAATTTAGGCTATTTTGACTCGGAAGCTTTTCTGAGCTTTTCCTTAGCTCGCTGGTCAAAATGCATCTTTTCCTCAGAAAAGTTTGAACTTGTGAAACACATAAACAGGGATTTTAATGAACCACCTTTTATGCTCATCACCATATCATTTCTGGGGGCATGTTGAATGGGAAACCAAACAAGCCTATTCCGACGTTTATTCCATCAACAGGCATTAAGCCGGATGGGAAACGACACTATTTTCTTTGTCTATTGCTCTGGGGGCAGTGGCACTGAGACAGACTGCAGCTCTCTCTGTGGATAGAGACAAGAGTGAGGGTGCTGAGAACAATAGTCATTGTTAACCAGAGTTATTGCTGTCAAGTCAGAGTCAGATTCCACCGAAGCCACCTCTCTTCAAACTTAACACCAAGCACAGCAGTCTTCAGAAAATGAAAACTGAGGGGAGGACTGAAGACAGTTCAGAAATTGATTAAATCTTCAACATTTTTGAACCCATCTGCCTGAGTTTATCTGAACTATATTATTTGACATTAACATTCAAAATGGACCTCTGCAATGGGAAAAACTGGCATCATGTTTGGTGTTAGTACCACAGGATACGTTTCTGCAGACAGACTGAAATCCTAGTTTATATTGCTTGCAGAAAAATTAAAATGGGGATCTTTCATGTCTCAGAGTTATATTCCATATTTATCTTAATTGGTGCCTGGCAGGTTATCCATAATGGAGATGGATTTGAAGTCATGTATTGGAAGTTCTTGACAGGAGCAGTGGAAGAGAACGTCAAGCCCTGCGCTGGCACACATACCTTGAAAATCATCTGTCAAAAATGTAGCATATCCATGGAGAAGGCTGCCTGTCATCTTCGATGTACATCTAATCATGCACGAGAGGGGATTTGATCGGGAGCTTTGTTGTACTCCTGATTTAAAGCACACTCATCTAGTTGATATTTAGTTGACAAGACAAAGAAAATGTCGAGGTTTTTATAACGCGATTGGTTTTGAGCTACACATCGTGACAAAGGGTATTTTTTTTTAAATAATACATTTGTGCACACTATTGAAAAAAAAAATAGAAATCCTCATAGCTTCGTACATCATCAGACATACAATGTTCTCTTTTTGCACTGATTTGTCAGATGTGATCTGTCGGTCTTACAAAACATTGCTGACAAGTGCATGGCTCAGCCAGGCAGATTATCGGAGGAAATCTCCACTCCAACTTCTTTATTTCCCCAAATCAATGTGGTGAACAGCAAGACTTGATTGATAATGATATTGAGATTGATCGTCTAAATCCCTTCCCTCAGTTCAAAGTCCCCAAACAGATAGTTTATATACATGCAATTCAGTGCAGAGATAGGATTTGGCAGGAGCTGCCAATAGATAAGTGAAATAGGGCCAGAGTGAAAAGACCTATCAGTCCCTAAGGGGCTTAGCTGCAAGATTCTGAAGCTCTAAACTGGCGGTGGTGGAGGGAGATAGTCGACATTGGTTTTAAATTACCCAAGATTGCCTTGTGGTTTCAGTCTACGGGGACGGCAGCAGACAAGATGTTTGTTAAAACAAGTGCAGAGAGGGGCAAAGAGCAGACCTGCGAGTTCCTAGCCAGAAGGGACAGGTTGGAAAGCTGGTAATTGCAGAATTGGCAACGAGGCGAAGGAGATGTTGAGGCAATGATATCTGCCACTGGGACTGAAGCAATGGCGTTGCTGGAAACGTGCTCAGTTACCTCCCTGGGAGAATATTCTATTTGATGCCATACAAGCTACGACACACACCACACTAATGGTAGTACTGTTATTTATGTTCTTGCTTAGCATTGTGGCATATGCAACTCTCTCAAAATTAGCGGGTAGAAAATGACCACTAATTATGTCGTAGCTCGTACTTATTGTACCGATGCCCACGTGGCTCCAGGTGCCAAACATATTCAGTATCTGCAAAGTACAGAGTTCTTTCTCTGTATAATTTTCTCTCACATTGAGGGAAAATTCACCAAATATAAAAATCTTAAAGGAGTTGTTCAATATTTTGCAAATACTTTTATCTGCTTTTCAATATGATTGACTTCCTGGAATTTGTGGGTGCCTAGTCATCACCTCCCAGTGACAACTAGACTCCAGGAAGTCGCTGCATCCGGCAAAGAAATTGCCTGCTAACATAACAACCTGAAAACCACAACTTAATTTGTGCATGTCATTCTTGCACATGTGTTTTATCGTGTCCATTTTATTTATTTATTTTTAGGAATTGGGCAATGCAAGAGGCTGTAGAAAGTGGATTTTGTTATATTCGAACAGAGCCAAATTAGCTGTAACAAACCCCTGAATCAAATGTTTATGCTAAGCTATTTAGCGTGACATAAGAGACTGTTAAACTATATATATTTTTAAAACTTACTTTTTAAAAATAACACAAAGTTAAGGACTTGCATTCATTAGCGTCCCTGAATTTGATAACAATTAATTAGAGGAAGTTTACAAGTGTAATTTTTGTAAAGAAACTACAACTTCGCCAAGGAGCTCTTATCTGAAAATGTTAAAAAATATTTTCCATTTCACACATTATCACAGATTAGCTTTTTCAATATTCCATTACGACCTTCACTATCCTTCCTCTTGCACTGACATCCACAGAGAGGGCTGCGTGAATAGCAATCCAATACTACCAAACATTGACCACACACGCACACACGGACACACACAGCGTTTAATGCTTAAAGTTTACTTTTGTTACAGGTACAATAACAAAAGGCCTTTTAAGTCTGACTTGAAAATCTTTAGGAGAAATTGGCTCGAGCATTGAGGGGTTGAGGTATTGATTCTTGCCTCTGGCTCAGTCCAGGAAAAGATGGATAGATTTCTTTGAAATGCACTCTGCGTGAGAATATAAAGACTATTGTGTGTTCTCGCTCAGGAATAAATTGTTTCATGACATATCTGGGGCCACCTTTTTAGCTTCAAGCTGCCTGCTTCTCTTGAAAGGGGAATGTTGACAGGGTGGAGCACATTCATCTGTAGTCCCAGACTACCCACACCTCATAGAAGCTTTTATTGAAAGTTAAATCTCCTTCAGAGAGTTGGCAGCCTCTCGTTGGGATATCTATTTCAGCAGCTGTCGAGGCTGATTATATGGGGATTGTGCCACACACTGGCAGCGACATAAACCTCCTACTGAGAGAAGGACTGATATCGATGCGTTCATCTGCATGCATACGATCTCTTGACTTGATGCAACATGTGATCGGTGACACATTTTCATTTTGATTCATGGCACTCATATTGGTGAAGTCCCCCATTCAAGAAAGCTTGTGGTGCCATGTAGTTTATGTTGAACACGATGCTTTAATGTTTAACCTCAAGACAGAATCGTTCTAAAGCAGATCAATAACAAGTTGCAGGCGTTATTGGAGTCTGAAACCAAGAGCCCTGTTTAACGATCAAAGCAACGCAAATCGGTTTATTGCTTGTTTCCACCCTGTTACCCTGTCTTAATGGTCAAAAGAGTTCTGCTAAAGCAATGAATGTGGTTGGTTCTTCAGTGTTGTCTGAGTTTGTTCCTCCTGCTGCTTTCAACTCTAGATTTATAGAGAATTAATAAGAAAACATCGTCACCAAGAGACAATACAGCGTGATTTGGTTGTATAGTCGCTGGATGTATTTAAAGTAAGTCTTTTAATCAACATTGAGTCAACTTGGGGCATTACATACTTTAAAAAAAATTAGATTACAGTTGCAGGTGGAACTGCAGGTGAGCAGTGGAATGACATTGGTGCTATAAGCAGTATGTTTAGTTAATCTTCTCTGTATAACTAAGCAACAAGAGCATCATTAACAGAACCGATCTGTCGAAGTCTTTTGAAACCTCTAGGCTCTAATTTTCCTGATTTATTATTGAACACTATGTTGAACGATACAAGGATTCTGTTTACTCTATATGTTTTCCGATGGCCTTTTTTCTTTCTTTCTCCGTGATGGAAAAGTCTCCCTCCACTCCCATTACCCACTGACTCGGAATACATCTCGCTTTTCGCCAATGTCAACAATTTGAATATTAAACGTCAACAAAAGCCACCTCTTTGGGTTTGGTTGAGCTCCGCCATGCTGTGAGCAGGAAGGTGGGCGGCATGGGGCAAAGCATCTTGGAACTATTGAGTGAAAATATTGATGGAACTGAGCCAGTCCCTGTGTCGCTGCAGCCAAAGACTAATGCTAATGTTCTCCAAGTTACAACTTGCCAACCCAACCATTTCTATTTATTCAAAGAGAAAGCATAAAGTACATGCTCTTTTTCCAAGAGTTTTTCACAGTTGCTAGAGAGAGGTGGAGGACGGTGTCCTAGTGTTGGCTAACGAACAACAGCTGAACAGGTCGGGGTCAACAGGCTTCTCAGGTAGTCGTTACAGCCACTTGTTATTGTTGCTGATTAACATCGCAGGTTGTACAGGTTATGTACTATGCTATGTGGATATTTTAATTAACTGCCTCCACAGAAGATTTAACTGAGACACAATTATACAATGGCATTTAGCAGCTGTTACAGAAATGACTTAATGAGTTAGCATCATAGCTCAGAGGGAAACACTAATGCATATAGAGGGAAACATGTGGAGAAAAGTAAAAGTACCAACGACACAGTGTAAAAATACTTTGACTGAAGCAACATGTTGAATGCATGATCTTTACTGATATAAGAGTGTCAAAATACACAAAGTATCAAGAAAAAATCACCGTTTGATTAAACAATTTTGACCACGAGACAGAGTGGATGCTCCAAACCTGTCTCGTATTCTAGTTTGATGTGCTAACTCTTGACAACAATGCCTCTTTGGTTTTTATTGTTTTGACTTTGTTCACTGTCACTTAGTTTCTCCCTGATTTTTAACTCAGCAGGTGACCTAGCTAACACACAGGTAACGTTACAGTTCCACTAGCTTCTCAACCTAACTTGATTTGGAGATGTGTTTCCTTGCTGAAGGAGGGAATGCATTTCTGGACAAGCTCTCAATAATCCCTCAACCTTTTAGCTGTGGTACTTTGGCAATCACTTGCTTTTTCCATGTCCACCCCCTCAAAAGACAGACAAAGCAGCAAATATATCATTAGTAGCTGCCCTGTGGAGCTCGATATTAATTATCCTGTGTTCTGCTCGTTTGGCCACTCATTTGCACGTGTACTGTAAATGTCAGCACAGAGATAAATGGGAAAACAAAAACCCAAGCTCGTAGCCTTTATGCAGCAGAATGTCAGAGGGAGCTTGTAAGAGATGAGATATTGGTTTTGGCCTGGCTTGGATGCTGCCTCAAAGGACATCCCGAGTGGAAATGCAATTTGTATGTCATCTGTGTTTAGAAACTTATTATGAAGGTGCAAGTAAAATTGTTCACTTTCAACATTTGGATTCTGGCGAGAAGCAAGCTGGTATACAGTGTACACAGAACTAGTACAATCATTTATTTGATGCAGCACAATATAATTCTGTACAATTCTGCTCCAAGTTATCTGCCCGCTCTGTATCCAACCTCCCTCTGTTCACAAAGAATGTGAAACATAATGCATGCATGTTTTTTACTCCGTATGAACTCCCTTGTAGCCACATATTGGTCTGACATCCTGTTTTTTCAGATTTATTAGTGTATTGAAAAGCACTTGGGGGGGGCTCAACTCTCATATTCTCTGTGTGGCCTTTAAGTTGCGAGGAATAAAGGCGTATTTGTATTAATCGATCACACGCCAACCCTCGTTGAAGCCTGGCCCTAATGGTAGCTTGCTGTCATTTTGCAAGCAGCTTGTAAAAAGGATTAGAGTGGCTCTGTGGAATAAGGGCGCATGAACAGCAAAGTTCTGTGGCCGGCAAAGAAAATAAATCAATTCATCCCTGATGGTGATGCAGTTTTGGAACATAATGCCTAACAATGATGGAGTTTGGACACTTCATACTTGTCATTGTGAAATTGGACTGCCGTGTTGCTAATGATGGTAATGTATGTTGTGCCTCCCTCACGAAAGTAATCCTTCACTCTGTCTCACTTAAATGCATCTCATTGTCTGGCGTATTCCATTATGAATACCACTGGGTAAAAAAGAAGTTAATTTATGTATTCATTCATTTGAACAGCAAGTTAATAGGAAAAAAAACTGTTCAACTAAGTTAATGGGAGAAAAAAACTGTCTCACCATATGAATTTCTCCCTTTTATCACAGGCGATTGTAACTTTGAAAAGCCGCTGGCAGCATATGGGTACAGCCAGGGCAGAGACGATGACCTTGACTGGGAGCAGATCAACACCAGAGAGAAGCCTTCTTCGGATCCATGGATGCCCTCAGGTAAGGACGGTGACACCAGTTCGTCCAGAAGAGAAATGATGATTCCATCCCCAGACTGAGACTTCAGCACTGCAATAGTCTTCACATTTCAAACTGTTTTGACTATTTTCACATTATAGAATATTATTTCCTGAATTGCAAGAGCCCAGTTGTTAAACGGAAAAAAACATAGCGGATTTTTACCATTTTGTCCCAATCATACAACACAGTTGTTCCATTTAGAACGATCAGATATGCTCCTCCTCCTTATTATTTGACATCAACCATGACGTCCGTTATGATTAAAAGTATCCTTAAAAGGAGTAAGTATTCCTCGTATACTCAAGAGGGCAAGCTATGTGCACAACAATGATAAATATCCAAACATACAACTAATTAGACAGAGCAGTTACATGACATTTGTATCTATGATGGTTTTTCCACCAAATTAAATTTATCTCGGAATGGCCTGTTCAGTTTGATGATTTAGGGTTTACATGATACACTTTTCTAAATAGACTGTGACTGACTATAATTGTAATGTACGAAAAAACAACTTAGTGTAAGAGACTAACACATATTGATTACAGCTTAAATGGACATGTACTACCTTTTTGATTTGATAAGCATATACACTTAAAGAGGAGACAGCCCTCTACATTCGTTATCAGCGTTCCAACTCTAGTTTCTTATTTTTTATTATCAATATGAGAGTTCCATGTAACTTCTTTCCACCTGACTATCTACCGCACAGATCTTTGTGGCCGTCACATGAACAGAGACAAAAGCACCATTTGATATCAAAACAGCCAGATCTATTTTAATCAAAGAAGTGTCCTTGTCAGCAACATATTGAAATTCATTAAAATGCCTTCCCTGCATTTTGTGTCTGTTGCACACAATTTGTCTTTTTAATGTTCCATTGATCGCTTTTCATTTGATTTGAAATGCGGAGATATCACCGCCACAGAGCGGAAGGCATCTAAGGAATTAGACTAATGGAAGGACGTTTTTTTTGTGTTGTAACAAAGGTACCGGTGCAACCTAATGGATATTGTTTTCCTCCCATATCTGACGCCTAATCTCAAAAAGGCTGCATCACAGATAGATTGCACTGCCCCGCCATCCCCCTCCCCCCCAGTGACAGAGCAGGAATTAATTAGCAGGCCCTCACTAATTTTAAGCAGCCAGTGCCCAGACCTGTTTGTGTGTACATCAGAATGATGTGTGGTGAACCGCCCCAGAGAAATTACTTTCCATGGAGGGGGAAGTGTCTGCTTTTTCTATCACAATTGATTAATGTCGGGACACATGGAGGCTGGGCAAAGGTTATAGGGAAATCTAAAAAAGCCTTGACCTACAAATTAACACTGTGCACGGTCTAAATTTAACATATCTGATTAAAAGCCCATGTCTGTCTAAGATGTGCGCCTGGTTGTGCTTCCTCGTCTGAGTATTCTTCAGATTGGCTTATTTTCTATCTGTGCACCTTGAATTGTGTGTAATTAACAAGTTGCAGCTCTTTCTCCATTTATCAGTGTGAGCGCCCAACCTGCCTCGTGAAATTGTAATCTTTCCTCTCTGACCGCGTTGAAAGGGAAGTGAAATGTAGTGTACTTGACGGCTGGAATTGTTTTAGGGCTACTGGAGAGGGGGTTGATGGGTAGAAATGCATTTAGGTGAAAGGCACACTTGAGGGAAAGCTACCTCACCTCTGATTGCTGCCTCACTCTCAACCTCTACTTATGAATCTTGACAAAACGACCTCATCATACTCACAGAACAGATTGTTCCGAACAGAAGGCGTTGCTATCTCAAACATGGGTTGAAATTGGTTGTAGACAGTATTCGTCTAAGTAAGGGTGTTCTTAATGTCACGGTAAATGTGTGATCTAAATGATGATTAAAACCTGGGTGAATTCTTTGGGAAAATCAAATTATTTCCAAGGTTCAAACATCTAGCTTTTGGCTTAAGTCCAATACCACGTGGCATTTTGGACGATTCTGCAAGGCTAAATTCCTCCAAATTAATACATTTCAATAATATTATCTGGCAAATCTAAACTCATTTCGTTTCAAACTTCTTTTCACCAACGGCGTGAAAAATAATTTAAATTTAAATCTGTGTGAACCATCGAGACTTGTAAATATGATCCTTTTACCTTCTTTTTGCCATCTCGAGTAGTTATTTGTATCAAAACATATAATTCTAACTATTCTGAAAAAGATGATTGTATTTTTTGTTGAATATGTGCATTTATAAAAACAAAATTAGAAGTTGTAATTAGGCATTATACACTGCTTAAAGCTAGCTGTTCATAATTCCCTATAATATCTATTTTATATTGCTGTGAAATATTTCCCTTCAAACAACTGCATGTACTGAAGTTACTGGCTAAAACCTTTTAATTTACACAATTACATTTGAATGATACAATTAGAAAAAAGACGGAGTCCATTATGCAATTATATAATTTCCTGTTTTTATTAGAGACTGCTACTCATATTCTGCAAAATCATGTATCAAAGGCTTCAGGAGTCAGTAAACATCCTGATTTAAAGTGCTGTGTCCTTGTAATATGTGCAGAGAACACATTCACAAGATGATTTTTATAGAATTTTATGTCAGGACTCTCTTTAATCCTGGAAAAGGTAACACTGCAACCAAACACCAAACTGGCCCAATTCCATACCAGAAAGGAAAACCTCAATGAAACGCAACAAGGAAAGCGAGCCCTGTGGTCGTACGGGGAAGAGAGACACGCAGGGCCTGAAACTCTTGGTTGTTGACGACAATCCGCTCCCTGCCTAATTGCTACGTCTTGCCAGAGAGAAGTCTTGTTCATCCCTCCGCACGGCCCTGATTGCATGCTTCGACTCCTCCAGTGTGGCTCAGCCCAGTTCGGAGGCTCTGCGTGTCTGCTAGGGCGCTCCCAAGTGGGTTCCCTCTCCGGAGCCAACTGGAGAACCCCCCAGCAGAACTGTTACTGTCAGTCCCGTTGTTAACAACAAGGCTAATCGGACCTGGACAATGATAATCAAAGCATTTGAGCCAAAACAACACTCATTCAGCCTTGGAGAATGGAGCCGGTGTCAGATGTTGGCTTGGATTGCATATTATTTGATGAGAAAATGACTTCACTATGTATCAAAAATACAGATTTCTCAAAGTTTTCACCCAACTCTCTTTGTTGTTATCATTTCACCAACATGGTGGTTTGAGAGAACAATGGATGACGCTTTCCTGGTGAGGTTTTGCAGTGTGGTGCCGAACTGTCCAGCTGCCACTAAGAAGGAAGAAGCTGCTTTTACTGTGCCGCTTCTCGATGGTGTCGTGGCTGTTGCCAGCAGTGGGCTGCTGCTCTCTGACTCTCCTCTGGGACTCGTTCTGGGGAATAATGGCAAGAGGGGGAGGAGAAAGAAGGTCTTCTAACTGAGATTAATTAGGGGTTTTGTATTATGCTCGGCACAATAGCAAAAGCAGCTGCGGCTAAATCACTTATTGTTGTATTCTTAATGTGTGCTCTAAGTATGTTGTGGGCGAGAAATATTTTAGTTTTACTGTTGCATGGTGTCTTTGTTTTGATAGCACGTCCTTGGTCGATAGTGACGCCTCGACAATACTGAAGGATTCTCAGAATGAGGTTCTTCATCATAGGGTAACGGGCATCTTCTCTCTTTCTGCTTATTTCTTGTCATATTCATAATGCATTCATGCAAATGCAGCTCACTCTTGAACCCAGAAGGGTGCCCTTTGTTCGAGTGTGGTTGCTGCATATTGATAAGACAAATCATTTTGAAAAGTCAAACCCTACACCTTTTTAAAACATTTCAATCCGGAGGTAATGAATTGACAAAGCCCCTCCACCTTGCTCGGTGTTTACGACGCTCTGTGTGCTGTTCCAATCGAAGAGGAGGAGGCTAGCCACTTAAAATATGAGGAGAGAACAGCCATTGACTGAAGGACGTCAGAAATGTAATCAGAATTTAAAATCCCATGAGCAAATGATGGGATTTGCTGTTGAGGAGGGAGGGGCCCCGTCTTCTGAAAAATAAGCTAATTGCTTTTGAGCCATTCGCAACTTTGTGTGAAAATCACACCTTGCACGCTGTAGGCAAGGTTGTGAGGTTAAGGAGAAACCCTATGATATGATTAGGGCATGAAACCGAACAGCAAATAACAACGCCTGATCAATCCCTGACTTAATTCCTGGGGACTGCAGTTTTTCAATATAGCATGTTTGTGGGCTTAAAAAGTCTGAGGAGACGGGTTTGCAACCTCAACTATAAAAGGGATTATGACAACACACTGTACTGTCATGATGGAGGACACAATATGTGCATGCTGTATCTTTTCCCATTAGCGTGAACGGTATGTACAATTTAGGCTTATAATGCAGCTATGTGACTCGCATGAACGTGCTCTGTCGTGTAATCGGTCTGTATCGGGCAAATGTGCCATTGTATGACCCGTTTACTGCAGTGGACCGCTAATAGAGCAAACTGCATATTTTGATGACGTAATAAGCCATGAAGAATAGCTGTTGATTGACACACAGCCACAAAGGATGCTGTCATGGAACATAATAAGGGTCAGCTGTTCCACCTGACTCAAATGACAGGGCTGAGACGTGTTGCATGATGAATTGGTTTGGGTGAATCTGTTTGACATCATCAAAGAAACCTGGCAGGTCCTTCATATGGAGAGCCCAAACTTATTCAGTGTTACTTTATCAGAACCCTTTCATGTTTCAAAGGACACAGGGAAAGTTCTGGGGAAATTGAGTGGAGGCCACGGCTGTTCACATTAACAGCCTAACCCCTCACAGCGAGAGGGTTTTTGATTGGTGGCAGACATTGAGAATAGCCCTGTCTTCATTGACATTTCCGAAGCGGCGTCCGTGCTTTTCTGCGGTGGTGACCTCTGTGAATTTTATTAGCAAATGAGACCTGGAGGGTTTGGGTTTAAAGAGTGCCCCTTCATTCTGATTTCCCCCACATAATGATTTCCACAGAGTTCAGGACCTAAGTGGAGGAGAAATAATGAGCGCTAGTCATTATTGCAAATTATATCCTCTGCTCAGACCATCAATCAACTGATAATTCATCTAAATACTTTCAGTTTATGAACTTTGATGAGTGGGATTAGATGGTACCGTCATTGTAGGGACTAAATTATATCACACTGCATTTCCTACTGTGTATTTATATGGATAACTTATGTGTTATTTGTGCAATCATTCAATTCAATTCAGTTTATTTGTATAGCCCAATTTCACAAATTACAAATTTGTCTCGGAGTGCTTTACAATCTGTACACATAGACATCCCTGCCCCAAAACCTCGCATCGGACCAGGAAAAACTCCCAAATAACCCTTCAGGGGGAAAAAAAGGGAAGAAACCTTCAGGAGAGCAACAGAGGAGGATCCCTCTCCAGGATGGACAGGTGCAAAAGATGTAATGTGTACAGAAGGACAGATTTAGAGTTTAAATACATTCAATGAATGTGACAGTGTATGAATAGTTCATAGTAGACATATTCCACGATGGAGACCTCCATGATCCATCAGGCAGATGGCGGTAGAGAGGAGGAGTGGGCGGAGTCTCAACAATAATGTGTCTTGAAGGAAATTCATATTTACACATTGGATGCCAGTCTTTTTTTAAGTAGGGTCTTCATGGCGTTTCATTCCCAGTCAAACAAAGAAACATACATGTCGTCGGAAATGGTTCATAGGATTCATGTAACGTTTGTCTGAGGTCACTGTTCTCCGTCGACTTCTCTCCTAACCCCAATCCTCCTCCTGCTCTCTACAATGATTAGCAACAAAGAAAAGACAAGACATGAGACTTTATGACAGGAAATTAGAATGTGGTTTTGTCGCATTGTTGTAATCCTAAAAAGCTATCATTTCTAAGTTTGAGTTTAATTGTTTCATAAATGAAGGAGGTCATACTCTGTATCACTCTTGTGAGTCTTGGGATGGATTATGGTCATCTATTTTGTGCCTGTTTCTTCAGGATAATGTCAGAGGAGTAACATTTACTCTAATGCACAATACCTATTGTTTGGATAGAAATACCAGTCTGAATCATCCGGTTTAAGATAAAAACCATCAAGAGTATTTGGTTCTTTAGTGATTACTGGTTTGTCACCAGGACTGACACAAGCTCTGTGACCAACTCCCACCTGCTCTGCCAATGCAAATGAGCTGACGGGTGAAAGGATGAACCCAATGGACGTCTTCTCCTGGACTATATCTGAACGGCTCATTAGACCATTAAACCCCTGATGCTGTTATTTTGGAATATTTATGTCCAGCTGAACATGAATATTTGTGCATTGACAATTGCTAAAAAGTATTCATCATCTAAATCATTTATTTACATATACATTGACTGCCAAAGATTATACCACATTAATGTATTTTTTTAAGCAGCCTATTGGTGAGGTTTTGGTTAAATAACATTTGTACACACACTATAGATTGTTAAGAGATGTAGCAGAACCGATGAAGCAGAACCAGAAGTGTGTTCCTTTTTATTACACACATTTTTGTATCGACCAAAACCTACTCTGTCTTGTTTGTTGTTGTGTTATGTTAGTAGCTGCAAATACAGCCGAGGTGGGGAGTGGGTTACAAGGGTCTGGTAAGCTCATGTGTTTCTAGCTCTACATTCAAAATTATTTGTGTAGTATTCCCCTCCAACAGATGCTGACAAATATAGCATCATTTAATGCAATTCATCAGATATCATGCAGCTCTCTGGTGTCTTTATTTAACTCTTTACAGATACAATATATGTAATCCCAACACTCTCCTTTAAAAAACAAAAACACTTTCACTGAAATTGAGAGATTGGAAATTAATTGTTAGTGTCACAACCCAGAACTTCATATATATTTTGAAGATCTATTTTTTTTTTTACACAATTTCCCCGTAATCTCAAGTGCTCAACTAATTTGCCGCTATGTAACTTTGGTCGATAAACTTATAAAACTCAAAACAAAAGTCACCAGAATGAGAAAGAGGACCAACTAAGTTGAATTTATTTCCTCCTTTAAGTAATAAGCCACACATCTGAGTTTCGCTCAGCTTTTAATTATTTTAGATATTTCTTTTAACCGTTTCACTTCTTGAAGGGTTAAATGGTTAATTATTAACATCCCAACTGCAAACTATGCTCTGTAAGCATCAGGAAAACACAAAGTGGAATGTTAAAATGTCCAATACAACATCATCATTTTGTGTATATGTGATTTGTTAGTCAGAAATTGTGGAACATCTGATAAAAATATGTTTTCAAAGTTATCATATCAACTTTAATGGTATTATTAAGTTCTCAAACAGGGATTCTGTATCGACAAATACTCAAATTGATTGTACTTGGTCTGACAAAAGAGGTATAGATACATCCCTATTAATTACTTAGGAAATGCAAACAAAAACAAACAGTGTTCGTAACAAATTTTCATGGTCACCCACTCCAACACCCCTATCACAACCAAACGTGATACATTTTTGTGACACCTTTTCATTTATGACCTCTGAGAACATATTGTTTGATAATCAATGTGTGGTTAGTGTGCACTGTGCAACAGCCCTCATTCAGGCACAGTGCCCTTGTTAATAATGGATACAATATTAATATCTAATACAAGTCATATAGTTCTCTTTCATTGGGGTGCTCTTCATTTCTGAAGAACAGTATCATAGATGTACTGTATCTAGCAACAGGAACATTTAATCTTTTACTAATTCATTTTTTATACTAGTCTCTCCTTGTTCTCCATGTTCAGCCATCATTGTAATGGAAGGTGAAGGTGGCCTACATTGGAATAATAATAAATCTGTTCCTCTGAATACCTCAGACAATAGCAGAGCCTGGCCTTTACAGAGTTGCAGAGACGGGCCTTGAGTGTGCCGAAGAGCTCTCTATTTTTAATTGGTCTTGAACACTGCATTGTTAAGGAACAAGAGATGGAGAAAGAAGAGGATAGGGGGAGGAAACACCTGTGTGCATCACTAGCACATTATCACAGCACTAACATAGTGTCATTATAATTTTCTCTTAGTCTCATTGGCTAATTAGCTTGTCTTGGTGCAGCAGGTCCTGCAGAGTAGGTGGCCATTAGGATCTAAGAGCATAGTAACTGAATGAAAAATAGGTGTTCCCCTGTCGTCTTCAGAATTTGTTTAGACGGTGACAATTGCAGCACGATGAGGCGGCGTGCTGTCACTCGAAATCCTGTTGTCTTGGTGGCCAATAATGAGGAGCGGAAAGTCTTTTCTCCGTTGTTGTGTTCGGGTCGACTGACCCAAAGCAAGACCCTTTGTAGGCCTCAAATTTGGTCACCGTGTCATAGTTATAGTTTTGCAACGTGCCTGGTAGAGAGGACATGTTCAAATATTGACATGTATGTATATCAGATAATGGCACTTTATACTAACAGTCACTGCATTTAGCTTTTATTAAACTAGAATTGACTGTGTACAAGGGGTACCTATTGTTTTATTCATATTTAATTAAAATATGAGTAAAAAAATGTACAAATGCCACATGAGGGATCTGATATTTTCATCTATAATTACTAAACAAGAGCAGTGCTGTGCATTCTTTTCTTGTAAAACACTGTCACAACATGGCTGTTTTGAAAGGAGAAGTAAACAGCGGGTTTTTGTTATCATCGAGGAAAGCGGTTGGTACCAACATCTCTTGTCTCTGTAACATGAGTTACAAATGAACAATTCATCAACTGATTATTTATGCTAGTTCGCATCTCACCAAGAGTTGCTGACGCCTCAAAGGGGAAAAAAGACAAAATGTTGTGGGCACCTGAGCAGATGGCTGAAGGTTATTCAAGAGACCTCGCGGCCCTCGATTGAGGTTGGACAAACGAATGTCTCAACCTCGACTCATCTCCTGTCCTTCGACATGCACCTTACACAACCTCCTCCATAGCCTCAGAAATAATTAGCCTCAACACTTGAATCACAGATAAACTAAAAGCGAATAATACTCACAACCGTGAATCATAACAGAGTGATCATGCTGTGCAGGGCAATCTACAACACAGGAAAGCCACAATCCTGTAAAATGGCTCATCACAATTTACCGTGAACCCACAAAGAGGGGCCATTAACCCGCAGCCAGCCAGGCATGATTGAAAAAAAAAAACATATTCTCACATCAACCACTGAAACACTTTTGCAAATCTATTTGAATTATGTATTTATTTACCAAATAAACCAAACATGACTAGCTTTTTCCTGGGCCCTCAAACACATCTCACAGTCTTCCTTAGCACATAGAGTTTGCTCAGTTGTCATGGCAATATCTCCATTTTCCATCATGTGATCTAAGTATGGATATTGGAACTGCTCAGTTGCCATGGAAGCAGTTCCGTACTTCTGAAGTTCCACACTGAGGACAACTGTCATGTCTCCATGACACTCAATCGAAAGCTCTGGGATAAAAAAATTGAAAGTGAACCTTTCGTTGCAATTATTTTTGTCAAACTACTGTTTTCCACGGGACAACAATACCCTTTAATGCTTACCTATGTAATTCATTTATTTTAATTTAACAATTATTATCTCAGCCAGGCCTGTGGGGAGATAATGCGGTCACGTGTCTGTCCATCTGCCCATGACTAGTATTGTATTCTATACTGGCCTCATCGACCTTATATTTTTGCCGCTCATGTACTCATGAGTAAGACCGCTCACGGTTGCGGTGATTCACGACTGCTTCAGTAGCAAAAAGGCATTTCCGGCAAATGGTTAGACTAAAAACAAGTCATTTCTTTCTTGACAAGCGAGAGACACCCTTACCCTACTCGGTGCACTTAAGATGCCTAGTTTCACCATCAGTATGTCATGGTTTCACTGGTTTGTGTTGATGCTTGTGTGGTGAGAAATTAATAGTTCATAATAAAACGCAGCCCCTCCTGTAATGTGACACACATGCGATCCAAAACATGTTGAGATCTTTTTAAACAACAACTTGCTAGTTGCTACCACCTCACAAACAAAGCCAAGGAGGCTGACTGTGTCATCACAACTCACTGCTCCTCCTCCTCCTCCTCCTCCTCCTCCTCCTCCTCTGCTCCCTCTTCTCCTGTTTCATTGTGTAAACATGACAGAACCCCCACTCGTTATCTGAAGCTGGAGACAGATGGAATTGGTGAGCGTTACAAGTGCAGCACAACAAGACAAGTGGGCAAGCTCGAGTCATTGATGAAACAAATAGGGTTTTGTGAGAGGCTGCTCGGCTGACGCACTCGGGGACCGATTCCTGCTGTTTTAGTCAACGTTATTCACCCTTTTTAACAACGTATCTGAGAGAATCACCAGATGTTACATTTAATGACAAAGAATTCCCATTTGCTGGGGTTCGGCTGTTCTTCGTACGCAGGAGAGCTGAGCTTTCACGAAACAGGTTGTTTGTGTCACCTCTAAGCGAAATGTGCCTCTCCAATCATTGCCACGCTTCCAAAAGAAAATGCATTTCAACATAAACAGAGTCTTTTTGGCCGTGTCTCAAACGCTGTTACGATTTCATTATCGAGCGTCGCTAAATAGGATGATGACAAATAGAATATGTTACGCATATCCTTGCCAACACAATAATTCTCACTTGTCTTTTTTTGGCAAGTGGGGAGAGAATTAAATTAACCTTTAATATTGAACCAAAGCGATAAAATCTAAATGGAGCTTGGTTGGCAAATATATTTTAACTTATTGATTTCTCATCATTTCTCTTCTCTCTGTCAACGCTTAACTCAAACACCAAGGATTTTAAGATTTGTCGTTTTTTTGTGTTTTTATTTTTTATAATGAAAAGAGAGTTTCTATTAATCCAATGGTAAGCGCCTTGTCTTATTAAGGATCACATGCTGGTATTCCCAGCATGAACAGAAAAGGTCTGCACAAGTCATTTACCTGCCCTCTGCATACTCTTATGAGCTCAGGCCTTTTATTTAGTTACTGTTAAACCTGAGGCCCTGATTGATAGTAAAAATCAGACTTTTGTCTTCTTGTTAAGTTAATTACCACCTGCCTCTAAGCATCGACTGATCCAAGTTATATCTGCTCCGTTTTCAGGGATTTAACAGTAGAGTAGCAGAACTGTCTTGGGCAAATTTGCTATTTGCTTTTAATTTACAGTTGACCATTTGAAACAAAGTTCATACATAGAGATGCTAATTTCAAAATTCTGAGCATATCGATGAGGGTTTTAACATTTAAACTTCATTTGCAAAACCACAATCAAAGCGTAAAAATGTAAAGGAATCCCATTTAATAGGCCTACAGTCTATGCACATGTTAACTAATCTATCAAAGTGTTGGTGAGCAGACATGTGGAGGCCAGAGATGTCTGTCGTCGGATCGATAGAAAAAAGATGGCAAAATGGTTTAAGAATTTAAAATTCACTTATAACTCATGCTGATTAACGGTGTTCAGAGGAGGGTCATGCTGATCCACCTTTAAATGCATCTAGATTCTAAGATTTCTTTCATAACATCTTAGTCCAGATGGTAGGTTAGAATTGCCTTGGGAAGCAATCGTCGATCATCCCTTCATTCGTCAATATAAGTTCTGATTGGCAGTCAGCTCGAGCCCTAACCTGACACTGTGTGAACTGCTGATTGGATAAAGTCTGCTCAAATCCTAAACTGTCTTGTCCTTGTTGCAGGTTCAGCCTTCATGATGATGAACACATCTGGACGCTTTGCCGGGCAGAAGGCCTTACTGCTGACATCGCAGTTGAGGGAGAATGACACCCACTGCGTTACCTTCCACTACTATATGGGAGGCCGAGACAACAGCCACCCGGGTCACCTCAATGTCTATATCAAAGAAAACAACAGTCCCATGGGGATGCCTGTTTGGAATGTGTCCGGTCCAGCCACTCGCTCCTGGGGACAGGTGGAACTGGCCATCAGCACCTACTGGCCCAACTTCTACCAGGTGAGGATATGTTTTATGAATCCAGCTCTCTTTTGCATAATGTCTCATCACAAAACTAGGTTGCTCGTTGTAAGCCGCCTTTATAGTCAGGCCAAAGTCATTACATCCTGTTCACTGGTGGAGCAAGACAAAATTATTATTTGAGAAGATCCAAACAATTGCACAATAGCCCATTCAAAACACCTACGATTATTGATTTCAGGGGCTACCTCGGTATCCATGGCAATCTGTTCTCTCTCCCTTCCATCTGAGACGGTTCTCTTTTTCCAATTTTGAAAACTCATTTTCACTTACCAATGCACATGACTGCTGGCAGGGGTAAGGTGATTTCACACTTGCCTGGCTATTAGTCTTCGCCGGGCTTGTTCCACGAGTCCACCAGATGTTAATTGATGCAGAGAGACCCCTTAACCCCCCCCCAATGGGAGACGTTCCCTTGGTAAATTATTTCATTATGACCTGGCAGAGCTGTACCCCAGTGGAGCTGAGGGGAGTCCTCCTGCTTGTTCCTCAGAGCCAGCCTGACATCTTAGTTAACAAGGGACACCGCTGAGCTTCTCTCAGCTGAATGCAAGATAGGAGCCTTAATGAGAGACACATGGACAAAAGAAAGAGAGAAGAGGGTGGCTGGAGAGAGGATGGTGACCCTTGTGTGACTTAATGATGATGATGCAAAGCCAGTCTGGTCACATTGTTTTCTTTGTGTTTGGATTCACCCCTTGTGATAATGAAAAAATGTAATATATTGCTCAGCTTTTATTTGCGTCGTTCAGACACCGGGACTTTAGCCGCTGCGTCATTGCAACAAATACATTTCAAAAATGTTGTTTACTTTTCTTAACCCTTGTGTTGCCTTCGGGTCAATTTGACCCGATTCAATGTTTCACCCTCCTGTCGCCTTCGGGTCAATATGACCCGATTCAATGTTTAACCCTCCTGTTACCTTTATATTTACTAACATATTTTACCCTTGAGGTCAATATGACCCCAGCTATTAAAATCTCCAGAAAATTATTAGAATTAATATTGTTTTCCAAGTTTAAGTGTGAGGTACTTTATGTTTGTTTGTTGACTCCCGAAAGAACACCGACATTAAACATTGAATCGGGTCAAATTGACCCGAAGGCGACAGGAGGGTTAAATATTGAATCGGGTCAAAATGACCCGAAGGCAACACAAGGGTTAAGAGAAGTTCAGGGACGCTTGGACATTTAGACATTCCGTTCGTGGTTTTCCACCAGTGGGGTGAGCATTTAGGCCAAAAATGATGTGTAATGCTTTCCAGTGTGTTCCCAGCATCTGTTATCTTCCAAACCCCAGCGGAAGGTCTGTCTGTGTGTAATTGTTCCTCAACCAAGCTGACAACGTGGCTAAATGCGAAGATGCTCATGATCTTAGTCAAGAAAAGAGAAACTAATGCTTGATATTGTCACTAATTAACAACATGGCACTAATTATAGGTATCTTTAATTGCATGGTAACCTACGCAATTGTCAAAGGGAAGCCACCTGATACTTGGAAATTATTTTTTAATTACTGGTAAGGCTTTTAGTCATCATGAGCCTTTCGTTGCAGCCTTTGATAATTACTCTTCTGTCAGGTCATCCCCTAAAACTTTTAATTGAAATTGTCATGCATTTAAAAAAATCGCTGCACACTGTGCAAAAGCCAGAATTTTCAATAAATGTAATGTATCGAAATATGTTCCGCACATACTACTCAAAATATGATGAAAGAGGAAAAACACCAATATACCCTCATCTATCTTGATTTGAATACAGTCGAGCTATGACGGAGCTAATCAATCCTGTTGTAATGGAGTACTTAGTCAAGTCCCTGAGGGATAGCCAGTGAGGTGATGTAGACATTCAATGTTGAGTTCACTGTGTGTCTCTCTGACAAATGAGAACGGTGAACTTTCCTGCGACATCAACAGCTTTCGTCCCATGTGAATATTTTCAGTCTGTAGGTCAGGCCCAATTATGCACCGCACCATCATTGATGTAAGAATCAATTATATCACAGCTATTAGGCAGGCTGACTGATGTCTGTTGCACAAACAAAGGATTTCAATTAGAGAGTGGGGGCTAGTTCATTTGTCTGGTGGCGATATATGAAGTGGCTGGCCTTTTAATTTCCTTTAAATTAGCCTGTAATGAGGCCATAATTGGCATCCAAGACGTTGACTTTCATATTTCATGAGACAAAAAAAGAAATGTATAATTAGACAGCCTTATCTGAAGGCATCCTGCCTCCCAGATGACAATGGTAACTATCTCCGCCTCCATATTCCCGGGCTACAAAAGGAATCTCAGAGATGATGTGTGTTCAGCCTCGCTATGGTTAGCAGAACACACTTGTCTGGATGAGACCACATGCTGAACATTAGAGAGACAACATTTTTTTTATTTTTATAATACATGTTTTATTAAAAAATGTTGGTGAGGTGTGAGCCGTTGAGATGTTTGGGACTGAAAGGCACTTGCAATGTCTCAAGATCATCCACACACCTTGTTATGAGCAGTTTCATGTAAAAAGTTCCGACAAGTGAGTTTTTCAAATATAATTTTGTCGCTTTGTACAAACGTCACATGACATATAGTCCCATTATATTGTCGAGAAGGCGGACCCTACAGCCGATATCTCCAAAACTAACAAGTCCCTTTAAAACAATCCTGATTGAAAAAATAACACTAAAGGTAAGAGGGAATATGTGTACTTTTGATTTTGAGGTAAACCTTTAATATACAGTATACACTGCAACATGGGCTTATATTTCGGGAATGATGGAATGCAAAACATGTGTACTGTGAGTGTGTGTGGTGTCATGGGTCTTAGTACCACACCCTGGGTTTGGGAAGGGGCCAGCATTCTGGTTCCCTTTTTACCCCAGAGCAGACCAGCGAGTACATAACTCTGACATTCTGTCGGTACACGACCATTTGTTTTGCAGGCGAACATGGCCCCTAAAATAGTGTCATGTTAGAACTATAGAGTGATGTTGAACTTCATTTTGGATCGCTGGTCGTCAGAGATAGCAACAACCATGACGGACAAGAAACACTAGACACGGAGCAACTGTTAAAGGCAACACATATGTTCACACTTATTTCTAGTGGCATCTATCCAGATAGATGGTGTTTTTATTTGTGTCTGAGATATCTGCTCTAGTCAGGAGAACTAGATACATATAAATAGTTGACAGTTGGGTCTGTGGATTATCCAGCAGTTCGTAACTTCAAACATTTCCTAAATATGTATGCATTAACAAATTAAAACAGGTTGCACCACACGAATGCCTTCTTACATGGAGATTTTGATAGTTGCTACTACATATTTTCACCCAGTAGCTGAAATGGTTTCAATCCAAAGTGAACCAACTGACACATGTTGGCTTGCTAACATATAACTGACACTGACACTTGATCAAAATTCTGTTTGATTATGTAAACTTACATTTTTTCAAATTAAATTTTTTACAAAAATACCTAAAATTACTAAACATTGTGGTAGAAATGTTAGTTCTTAGTTACTTAAAACTGTTTTTTTTTTCATACATATTGCTAACCCTGAAACACTCTTATGTCTCCGATGTTTGCGTGAATAAAACATGGTCACACCTACATTCACAAAGGATTGTCGATAAATTCCCTCCCGTTATCAACCCAGACAGGAGACTTGATATACAGTCAGGTGCACAAGATTTAAAAAACACAAAGTACAAAACAAAAGGTACACAAGTATTCCCTGTACATACAATATACAGAATACAATACTACAACACAAACAATATCTAAAATTCTCAAGACGTGCAAATTAATGTTTTTGCACTTGAGAAAAAGTTGTTTTTACTCCTGCACTTGAACTGAGGTACTCTGAGTCTATGGCCTGAGGGACGATATTCAAAGTTGGGGATTAAGTATTCAGCCTAATTTAAATGTTTTCGGACTGTGTCACAGCTTGTGATGCTGCAGTCACTTCCTGTTTGCATATTGGATTTCTTAAGATTTGACAGCACTGCAGATATTTCTTCGCAACAAGTCTACAGATTAATTACCAGCTAAGACATTTCCTAACAAAAATGACATTGTTTAAAACTATGTCATAGTCTATAAGAGCATTATGGGGAATGAACATGCACATTTAGAGATTGGGAATATGAACGTAAACGTTTATAATATAGTTCTATGCACACACAAGATCACCTTCAATTACATTTTACACATGTTGATGTGAGGGCAAAAATCAGCAGGACCGCTAAAATGAAAGAATTAGATGATGGTACATCCGCGGTGTCTCATCCACGGCACACTGTTTGTCACAGACTGTGTACTAATCTCAGGGCTCAAACTTAATTTCACACTTGCATGTCATAACACCTATCAACTGTAACATATTGTGGAAATAATGTCAGCGGCCTGCAGCTGTGTGACCAGCTGCAGGCCGGCTAAGAGCAGATCGCATTAGCAGGAGCCGGACTTCTCTGTGCACCTCACTCAAGTGCCATTTGAAGACATGTGGCCATTTCTCATTGGTGTTATGAGTCTCCTCTCTCCTCCTCAGATTGTGTTTGAAGCCGTAACCTCAGGGCAGCGTGGCTTGCTGGCCATCAAAGACGTCGTGGTCCAGGGCCACCAGTGCAGTAAGTCCTTTTTTTCCCCCCTCACCATAAAAGAATATCATCAAACATTCACTGTCCCTTCCATGACCCTCCTAAATACCTGCATCATTGTTTTATGCAAGGCCCCCCATTCAAACAAAAGGCCTTCAAAGAGTCTGCTACAGTCAATCCAAAGTGTAAACCTCCCTCCCGCTAGCTCCCTGATGATTGATGAGCATACAGTTGACATGCCTGAAGTGTGCTCAGGATTTAATGTTGGTGTGGATGTGTTAAATCTTTCCCTTTTGAGAGATGGGGAGAAATAGTGCCAAAAAAGGGGCACAAAAAACTAATAGCACAGTGCAGCTTGCTGCTGCTTGTGTTTGGATTCCCCAATTTTCCTCCTCCCTCAAGCATATTCAGTAAAGCATCTCATCTCTCAGATTTTCCGCCTTCTGCTTCCCTTGCTGAATATAAGCACTCCAGAGTGTGCTCCAGAGCTAATGAACATGTAATGTTCGAGCATATTCAGATTTTTCTGCTTCGGCTTTTGGGATATGATGCTGCCGTGGGAAAACAAGGATGAGGGGTCTCCAGGATCCGTAATATCTATGCTTTTGAGTGCTGAGAGTCGTGTTAGTCCATAAGGCACTCCTTAGGTTTATACTAAGAGGTTTTCACACTCGACAGTCAAAATCAATACCCTACGGGTTTTCATCAATTGATTTGTACTTTAGCCCTCATAGCTGAAGTATCATACTCTGGTTGTTTGGCGCTAATGACCTGGTAACCATTTGAATGCAGCTGAAAATCCTTCAAATGTTATGTCAATAAGATGGATTTATATAGCGATTGGTGTTGCATATGAATGTGTTTGAGTAAATCAATGAGGCCTTGCAATGTGATCAATGTTTAAATGTGCCTAAGTGTGAGTGGATCAATACCCTGCTCAGTGGCAATTGGGTTTCTTTGAGTGATAAGCAAAGTGATCAGAGCAACTCTTCAGTGGAGCACAGACAATTAATTTTCTATTTCTAAGACCATGTGAACCATCTTGCACAAAGGTGTGATTATGCCACAGGGTGGTCTGCCTTTAATTAAGACATTAGAGATGAGAAAAATAGATTTGTCTTTTTTGGCACTGGATGGATTGATGGGACAACATTATAAAGAAAGTGTGGTGTAGTTCAAAGACGAGGTTATAAAATATTAAGTAGAAGTGAAAGTCTTGATGATGAAAGTGATAGAATTAGCTTTTGCCAAGTCTTTAGAGATTTGATTATGTTTCGAATCAAGGTCGCTCGTCTGAATTGCCCTATTTTTCTATGCAGAATCGCGGTACCAATCAAAACTGTTCTACATAAGTTACTTTCTGTGGACGATCCCAGTCTTTGTGCACCCTGGTAATGAGCACAGTTGGAGAGGAGAATAATTTTTTAGGGAAAAATCCCCTCAATCAATGAAAAGATGCAGTTAGGAAACAGCAGGAACTGGGTGCGAGATCAGCCTCTGGTGTCTCATTTCAAGGATATGGTCGGGATGTTCCTCACAAAGCGATATCGGCCTCTGGCGCTGAGGGGTATCGGATAGTGAAATAAAGAGCACTCTCCATTCAAGCCTATTTCTCTCTGTTCTTCAATTTTGCAAGCAGATCTTGGCATGAGAGTATCAAAGTGGAAACTGTGAAATCTGTGGACACAGGATCGTAGATCTTAATGCAGCCGTTGAGCTGCTGCTCTCTCACCCAGTTCTGGTGATTCATTCTCATTAAGTACAGATCCTTTTTAGTGACGTGGTACACTGCACCTCCACATGTCCTCTTATATCACTTTTCCGCAGCTATCTGATAGATATTTGCATTTGTTTTGATAGTGAACACACCTCACTTCCTGACTATAAAGGGGGTGGAGGTCAACGCTGGGCAGACGGCATCTTTTCACTGCACCGTCAATGGGCGCAAAAGGGACAATTTCCGCCTCTGGCTTCAGGTGAGATACGTTTTTCTTCCTTTACTTGCACTCGAGATTAAAGCCTAGATCAGTGTGTGGAATCTGTGTTAGAAGTGTGCCCTCTGGAAATGAATGTGTCTTACTGAACAGTCTGAATATGTAATCTTCTGATCAGCAGTACTACTGTTTTCTAAGAAGGCTGCAGGCATTTTTAAATGTGGAAATTAGAAATGTAGCATTTGGCATTTAATGATAATGATAATAGAGAAAATCAGCATCTGGTTTAAGGGGATAACTGTGCTTTTCATGATGGTTACCAAATCAACACTTTATACAAGTAAAATCAGGCCGGAGGGTAAACATCAACCAAACAAAGTAAAATACACCATTACAAAATATATAGAATTGGTAATGAATCAACATTACAGAGCAACCCATAATAATGTAGACACTGTTACTGTTGTGCTTCTTTAAAGGCTCAAAATGGCTCAGGGGAGAGCTTGGTTAAAAAAAGAGCGAAGACAAGACTACTTTGTTATTTGAAACATGTTCAACCCCAAATTGCATAGGGCCAAATGGGAGCTGTTCCACCACAGCCATTTTCCTGATTAGCGAGCAGATGCCCACTTTAATTGACAGTTGACCTCGAACAGTTTCGTAGTTCAACCACAGCTTTAAATGAGAAATTATGTGATGAAACAACTAAGTGAAGAAGTGATATCATAGGGGATGGAGGGACGTTAAATAATATAAATATACATCAAACTTTCTCATTTCAAAATACATCAAATATAAATTGGTTTCAGGAAATATAAGTAGTTTAGTGTATAGCATTTGAAAATCCCATCTCAGACGCTCACACATCGCATTGTGCGCTTGTGTTTGAGAGTTCACCTGCTCACCAGAGTCCTCTGTGTCTGGGATGCAGGGTGTTACAGGGGGTTCAGATTGTTGCAGTATGGTCTTAACCTATATATACACGTGGGCTCTGTGGGTACTGTGTACTATATCCGGCACAACTGAGCTGCTCAGCAGTCTTCAATTGACCTTGTTCTGAGCAGCGAAGGTAGTGCATCTGGCAGACCTAACCCTGCCGGCTCTGCTGCTAAGCACACTGTCACACATGTGATCAGTGGGAGCATGACGCCGGGTAAAGGTCCTCTGCCAGGTACTCCATCATTTTAACAAACACGTCCTCATTAGCACAGGAGCTGGAAAACAAACATTAACTGAAGTCCCCCGATGACAGTAATGAAGAAATATTTCTAATGAACAAATGTCCCCCATCTGCCTGCTGTGAGGGGTGACAGCTGGGGAGGGCCCACTGTGTGTGTTTGTGTGCGTGCGTGCGTGTGTGTGTATGTGTGTGCATTTCTCCGTGATAAATGTATTCCGACCATCAGCCACCGATGGGAATGGTAGGACACAAACAAAAGTACCCCAGAACAGACAACAAGTACGTTCAACCAGAGTTTCTGAAACACACAAGGTCAGGTCACTTTGCTTATTAAACCTTTCCATTTTGGAGGCTTACTTGTGTGTTTGTCATTGTTCCAAACAGGGCATCGGTGGACGGGAGGCCCCGATGAAATCTACTAAACCTTGGAACAACCGGCGCTTCATAGGCACTTTCGATGTGGAGAACACAACCAAGGGCGACTCGGGCCGCTACCGCTGCATCGTCCACTCAGACAAAGGGGTTGGAGTGTCCAATTACGGAGAACTAACCATAAAACGTGAGTATTGGTCCCACAGCAGATAGAAACACAAACGCACACATGACCTTTGTGCACAGCAAAGTCAACAGGAGAAAAAACAGGAAATGCTGCTGTGGTTGTTGTTTGTATAAAATGTCCTCTATGGCGATACTAAAAATACTAGCTTTTTATGTTCCGAGGACTTTGATACTTTCCCTGTAAAGGCTGCCCTTGTCTGAGCACAACTCCACCTTAAAAGATCACAAAGGGTTTACAGTAACCTCACTGATATTTCACTCCTGCAGTCATTTGATATGAATTTATGGAGTCGTCTGAAACTAAATCCGGCAAGGCCTCACTTTCCTGCAGCCCTATAGCCGGTAATGGCCTTCTATATTTCTTCACCTCAATTTTCTCCCTGTGCTCTCAATTGAATTTACTGCCCCGTATTTTTTTCTACTTTCTTTCTTTCTTTTTTTTTGTCTCCGAGCTTTATGTGATTGATAGGTTTAATCCTGGCTGTCCAGATCGAGGTCTGTCAATCATGCGAGAATGGCCTGGCCCAGACACAGCGGAGTGAAGAGGGAGATAAAGTCTCTCTGCCCGAGTGTATCAGTGGGTTTCAGTGGCGTACTCAAAGAAAATTTACTGACACACTGGAGGCACTCAAAACCAGACTCGTGCATTAATTCAGCAACAGAATCACTTGCACAACCTCCTACTTACACATCCCCGCTCAGCGACAGTATTTTTGCTGATCGCCGCCTTCAGTGTGACGACATATATTTCCACAGAAGACAAACCAGTTAAGTGTAAAGTGCCTCTGCCATAAATATTTAAAATAATTTTCTAGATTTAGGCAGTTATCAGATTTGTTGAATGCATCGCGCTTTAAATTCTGCAGAGATTTCCCACCTCGATGACTCGACATAAGCCAACCCGTTGCAGGAAGAAAAGAGGCGTTTTCACGGTTATGAGTGTCACGCATAAAAATAGGCTGATATCTCCTATTATCGTACCAGTCATAAAACAAGTGCTTAACCCTCCGAGTCGTAAATCCTCCTCAAATGTGTATTCACCGCTTCCGTGACTCGTTTTTGGAGGAGTGACCACGGAGCGATATTGTGGATTATGAGCCCTCGACAGTCGCACAGCGGCCCGCTCTCCCTCCTCCACTCATTACCATACACTGCCTTTTCTTTTTTTCCCTTCAACATGAGGAGAGTGAATGCTTGATTATCCCAGATAATCACTTCTGCCTTTCATGCCAGTATTCAGTCAGATTTATGCGCCTATGTGGAAAGCGCTCTGCATGTATTTCCAGAGCGCCGTACCAATTGGGCCGGTGCAGCCCCACCCAACCCCCTCCTTGTGATGGACTCTCCTGTAGTGCAGCCAGTGGTCCTGAAAGGGGGATAATTACTCCCTGTCCAAGTGCTGGCTGCTTTCTTGGCCTGGTTAGAATCACCTGGAGCCCGCATCGTGCTCGCTGTGCTCCAACATAGTATTCTGGGCCATGCTACCGACTCAATGCGGCCGTGTCAGCACTAATGAGAAAAGCCACCAAAAATCGAAGGCCAACCAGGCAAGCTCGTCATTTTCTTGTGGCCGCCTCTTCTCCAGAGCAGATCAATTCTTTACCCTCAGCCGCGCAATTAGGAGAGCCCACGACGTAATGAGGACCTCTTGCATCTTAGCAGGAGAGGCTCAGTGGATGTCACGGGCAAATGAAAGAAGGATTTAAAAAGAGTCTAACAACAGAGCAGCAGCTCTTATTATTGCTCTCTGTGCGTGGAATGACAAATGGATGGCAAGGTCTGTGTGTGTGTGTCTGTTTGTGTTTGTGTGTGTGTGTATGTGTGTGTTTGTGTGTCTTGAATTGTACAAAGTATGAAGGTACCATTTCTGAAGGTCTTGTATTAATTCATGAAAATTCAATTACAGTTTTGCGCACAAAACAAGCTACAGTTGGATAACTTTGGGTCATATTTCCTCAAACTGTCACTTTATCCTGACAGTAGTGCTGGAGGCAGTAGTACTTTGACTCCTTTTAGTGCTCAAATTAGATTATGCCACACTATTGCCTATTTCTTGCCTATTTTTAGCTGTAAAATATGTTTGTTTTACTGCGGCGTTGTTTGGTTTTGGCTTGAATGTTTTTAACATGGCGGCTGGGTCAAAAACGATCTTATTTTACGGCCAAACAATAACACTAAAATATGTTTCTGAAAATATTTATATATTTATATTTATTTGATCAACACTGTCTAGTTTGATAATTTGTTTGGAGTTAATGAGCTCCACAAGCAGTGTCATGCGCAAGAGACTCATCAGCTCTGACAATTATTTTTATTAAAACTACCAACTTTGGCATTAATCATTATCGTCATTCATCAAGCAAAACGTTTCATTGGTTCCAGCTTTTCAAATGTGAGGATTTGCTTTTCTCCTCTCTGTCGCATTATTGTAAAGTAAAAAGATATTTCGGTTTAATACTTTTGGTTCAACAAAACAAACATCCTCAAGTCACCACCTTTTGATTTCTGTCATCATTTTAGTTTAGAGAAATAAACCATTGCAGCCGTCGTATGTTCGTATGTCTCTTGGTTTTTTTCAATTCAGTTTATTTGCTTCCATGCGCATTGCCGATGCGCCAGTTTTCCATTACATGTGCACGAGCGTGCATTTGTGTGATTGCGTTCTGGCAGCCAGGTGCTGCCGTGCAGACGAGGACGCAGCTGCTTCCAGGCCGTTCGCCTCTCTGGTCAACATCATGACAACAGCTGCTCGCTGACCCTTGCGTAGGGGCCGCCACTGCCATCTGCACGCTGTCACCCATCTCAGGCCAGCAGGGCTCTCGGTTCGGAGCCCTTTCCAGAGCCCCACGGCTGCGAAGCCGCCTTGTGAGGCTTAAGCAGTGGGAATTTAGTTGTTAATATCCTAAAGTGTTCCAACACTTGAGTATATTTCACACCGATAATCCCTTATTTTCAGTGCGTCTGTGATGGCTGTTGAACAGAGGATTACTGCACCTACAGGAATTATTTTATCACTGTAAGCTGCCGGTATTTTTTGTGAAGAAGTGACATTCCAAAGTTAAATGAAATGCGTGTTGCTTTAATACATCATGATGCTTAGTGGTCTTGTTATGTAAATGGTCTCCTTTGAATGGCAGCAGTGCATAAAAAGCACGTTCCCTCTGGAAAAGGAGTGATTGAATGAGTGATAACTTTAATATGGTTATCCCACAGACGGTAACTGGTGTCACAGGTACTGTCCAGTCAAACATGATTTCATAGAAAAAAACTAAGAAAAAAATACATAAATAACAATAATTGGAAATAAATAAAGCAATTGGGAACAGATCGGGTAGGGCGACAGATCGATACACGCAAAAGAGACGTCTACAAGTCCGGAGAGGAGATTCTAATTAATGGAGTTTTGCCTTGTTATATATGGACACAAATGACTTGGAGACTGAACCTACCAATAAAAGGAGGAAAAAGAAGGAACAAGCTGTTGTGGTCTGAGTGGTATTCCAGTTTAAAATCTGTGTAGACAAATCTATTCCTCTCAAGTAGGAAATTGAAAAAAAATCCAAAAGACGGTAGTTAACTTGACATGTACTAAAACAAGACAATGTAGATAAAACCAGATAATCATAAGATACACTATTAGAGCTTTGGTGGAGGTTAGTTGGTGGATTTGTGTGTTAAATTGATGAGTTTCTCACAATGTGAATCAGTCACTTCTGAGTCAGCAGCTTGACACTTTTTCATTTGTTGGATCACAAGGTGTCATAGAATGAGTGTGTTGGCAAATGTGTCAATAGAATCTGGTAACAACCGACATGACACTTGCCTTTTTATTGAGAAAGGATCGTGATATTTCTCAGTTGTACTTAGTTGTACTTTTACTTTAGTTATTTAATAAATAAAGATGTTTATTAAGCAATTGACATCTGGTCTTATAATCATACATGTAATCTCCATGAAAACCTGAGGACTCTGTTCTCTGGAACCAACATTGGGAAACCCCATGTTTTAAATTATGATGAATACCAAACACCATAATCACACTTGCATTTTTACATTACATTACATCACATGACATATCATTTAGCAGACACTTTTATCCAAAGCGACTTACAATAAGGGCCTTCAGCCATGAGTACAAACTCAGAACAACAAGAATCAAGAAAGTAGCATTTCTTCAAGAAAGCCAAACTACAAAAATTCCAAAAGTAATAGCATAAGTAAGTGTTATTCAAGTGCCACTGAAGTGCTAATCAGTTTTTATTCAAGATATAGTTAGAAAAGATGTGTTTTTAGTTAGTTTAATACTCCATTGTACTATAAGAGATGCTGAAGCCTGTGCTTGTTTAAATTAATCTGAGCATATTGCCACTTAACTAATTCAAACCCCTTTCAAGACATAACAGACCATAAAATAGCATGAAAACGAGCCTCTGGCTGAGGTCAGACTCCGGATCACCTCATTGTGTTCGTCTGCTATTGACACCCAGACGGGTGCCATGTGTGCACATCCAGAAGAAAGAGAAGACCTTCTGGATGAGCTGGTTCGCTTTAGGTGATGTTTGACAGCAACATTGTTCAGAGCTTAGATGAGTGTGAATTTAGGGACCTGAGACTTAGGTCACTGTCGGGTAACCATCTGCTAAAGGAGAGCCTCCATTGCTCTGAAGGACACCTCGGCCCTAATGTGCTTGGAGACTTGTCCCTCTCCATGACATCTCCATGAGAAGCAGCCAGATGACTAATGGCGTTATTCTGGTCCACATGTGCGTGCTCATTCGAGCCGCTCACCCTGGCCTCTGGAACGTGTCACTCTTGTAGTACGTGACAAGGGTAGATTCCTAAGCAGTGCCTCGGCTGTGAGTCACAGCTCTTTGTTGACCGGCTGGTTTTTGGTTGCACCAGGAGACATCGTGAGATGGTCAACGTGTCCCTATTTTAAAGAGAACACGGAACAAGCATTTTGTAAAATGTGACTTTAAAAAGTGAGGATAAAAGTATAAAGCTATGTTTCTAGATGTTAGAAGTTTTCTAACCTGGTTTTATAAGAATACAATCCTGCAAATATCCCACATTCCAGAAAAAAAAATGACATTTCGAAAAAGCTCATTATAACCAGAAAATAGAATAAGGTTAAGCAGGGTTAGACAAAGAGAAAAGGCCATCTTTACGGTTGTCATTGAACACCACATTGGTCAGAAAGATATAAACTCATATTTTTTTACTTTAAATTATATTTCTGACACTTGGAAGGTTCTAATGGACCAGAAATTTTCCCATTTCCAATATGTATTCTGGTTTAAAACGTTACCTTCATGAAATAATTGCTGTTTAGAGTCTGTGGTGATGGTTCTCTTGTTATATTGATCGAAGACTACAGTTTCCTGTTATTTAGAAAATAACATCATTTGTTGTAATTGTGAACCTTTTAATGATTTTTTTTTTGAAGGTCTCTATCTTTACATAGTTAGTCTAGTTGACACAAAGGCAGCAACATGGAGGGAAAAACACTTTAAACCGTTTGAAATGCAAGTAATGCAAGTATGCAAGTAAGTATTAGTTTGTTCGGCAAAACAGTATATACATCTCAGATTGTTGCTCTTTGTCTCCTCTTGCTTTGCACTTTTGAACATCAAGAATTAAATGTCCCCACATTTACTCAAGGACTAATTATACTCAACTGTGGGAAACATTGTTCTTTATAGTGCACTGCATTCATTTGACGGTTGAATTGTGTTGTCAAAGTACGACAACAGAGTTAACACAGACACAAAATGCGTTGTACGGTAAGGATGTTTCCATGGAGGAAACCGCTGTGGGGAAAAAGCTGCTCCTCAACCTGTTAGTCCGGGGTTTATAGTCCTGAATCTTCTTCCTGATGGCAGTGGAACAAACAGAGAGGGTTTCTCATCAATGATTTTTAGTTTTTAATAGAATAAGTTGAGTTCTTCCTCAGACCACAGAAATGGCAACTATAGTAGCTCTTAATTAACAGAGGGTTTTCCACGAGTGCTCTGAATTTAATCAATGTATTGATCAAAAGGTGCAACATTGGATGAGGTTTGGATGCTTTAGTCAATGCTCTTCTCATGACGAGATTCACCACCAAGATTGAACTATTGATTGTTGCGTGGCTCTTCTTGAATACCTTGATAATTAGAAAACATCAAAGTTCTTCATGTGCTTCACAAGGATTTGGATGAGGTTGATTGTTTGAAAGAAGAGATTGATTTTCAGCATCTTGTTACAAGCATTTCTCAACGGTTGTGGTGTGGGGATGCCGGCGCTTTCTACACAATTAAAAAAGAATAATTGTTTTTTTGTGTTGTCAAGGCTTTTCCAGCATTTCACCGTTATGTAATTTCTATTAACGTCAATCTAAATGTTTTGGTTTCCACAGAGCCTCCGGTTCCGATCGCACCACCCCAGCTGACTGCTGTTGGTGCCACGTACCTTTGGATCCAGCTGAACGCCAACTCCATCAACGGGGACGGCCCGATCATCGACCGGGAGGTGGAGTACCGCACCGTGTCCGGCACAATGTACGACCTGCAGCCTGTGGACAAGACCACGCACAAGATCGGCCACCTGGATCCAGACACGGAGTACGAGATCAGTGTTCTACTGACCAGACCTCTGGAGGGAGGCACCGGAGCCCCCGGACCGCCACTGAGGGCCAGGACCAGATGTGCTGGTAAGGCCAAACAAACTATTACAGAGCGCCACTGGGATTTTAGAGAAATTATACACTATGTTGTATCACAATGTCACATAAACAGGCCTGAAATGCGGTTAACCCTTCGCTGCCCAACGCAGATGGGCCATTTATAAAGTAGCAGCGGCAGCTCTGACGAGGGGCCGACAACGACCCGGCTCTGTTCCGTTTCAGTTTTTCTTTATTTTCAGGCTGGTTTTGTGGATCTCAAGCTCGTCATGTTTAAATGTAGTGATCCTCGTGAACTAGATAGAAACCTTCATGCAGTTCATCAATTTATTTTCAAAGTTGAAATATGCTGCAAGGTGCATTTGTGTCTTTCTAAGTTGAACCTACAATTCTTGATGTTTTGAAAGCATCGTTATCTAAAGTTCGAAGGTTTAGTCCGGCTATATTTGATGTTGTATGTACAGAGCGACATGCAGGGATTGTAGAGGAAGATTGTATTTGAGGAATATAAAATCTCGAAGGACAGATCAACAATTCAAAGATTCCAAGATGAATCCATGTGGCAAAGGTTGCGATGTACCATGGCATACACATGAAGGTAAAAAATGAATTTGTTAACATACACAACATAGTCATACTAAGCTGTTTACATATCTAATGAAAATTCATTTCCCACTAATATTCCCCTTCACATGCAGCCGTGCATACTCTGATTAACGTTGAACACCTCATAAGCAGGATGCAGGATATCCAAACAGAATATGCTGTGAGAAAATTCTTAATATTGTCATATATTCTGAACAATGGTGTTATTGTAAACGTTGCCAATGACGTTCTACAGTCTCTACAGTATGTTTGAGCTAGATTAACTTAAAAAACCTAGACTGAAAACACAACAGTCTTACGAATCTATATGTAGTATCACTGTCAATTCGCAATTAACTTGAAGTAACTACCTCTTTATAAGCCAAATATGAGCTGGTGTTGTATTATTGGATGAAATGTGTAGTGCATATAAGTCTATTTTGTGGTTCTACCTTCATCCTTTCTACCTTCATCCAGTGGGAAACAACCAATCACAGGGGCTGTATCCCTCTAGCTTGAACACAAATGACTCGTGAATCACACATCAAATGTGATGCCTCTATCTCGATCTATAACAAAAATATTTGTGAAACTGAAAAACACGAGGTTCAATGTCACTGTCAGCTCAATGCACAGTTCCACACAAAGACTCTGTGACGCAACTGAAAAATAGTGAATAAAATAGAGAAAGAGATACTGGAATATGTAACAATTCTGGGGAAGAGTGTTCAAAGCAGTTCATTCATCCAGTAGTTTTTAATTATTACGTTATCATTATTGCCTTAGGTTTGTTGTATTTGAGTTAGAAACATCCCCAATTTACTTTTACAAACAAAACATTTCAAAAATATTTCTATTTTTTCAAATCACGAGCAGCATACAATACATAAATCGCCATCATGGCTCCATTGTTGGTCGAGCTCCATTATGTTTCCTCTAAAGCTTCACTGCAATTGAAGCAAATACAATTGCCCAACATATATCATAGCCATTTTTCTTCAGTAATTACACACGGACGTAACTTTTCTCTTTTCAAAGTAATGTATTCGATCTGAGCTCCTGGAAGTATAAGAAATGTGCACACTTTTTAAGCATTACATTTAACAGAAAAACTGATAACACCAATGATCCAGTGAATAATAGCAAGTTTAGATAAACTCTTAACTTCCGTTGCTCTTATGAACAGCTGTGTGGCACCATAAACGACATGAGGGCTGGCTCCAGACATCGAGCTGAACACTGCTCTGCCACATGGTTCACTTCATAACTTCTTATTTATTCAGTGTGATTCTTACTCTGAAGTCCTTGCACGCTTCCTATTGATCAACAACACAGATTGATATCATGTGGGACGTAGAGTGGCACCTTAACATTGGGTCATCCCATTGCTGTTGAACTACGGGCATTCAAACTCAAACATGTACATAAAGGCTTTAAGAATTCCTGATGATATTGCACAAATTGCCCTTCTCACCACATTAACCAGCTAAATTCCCGTGCTAAGATGCCAACTCAGGGTAACAAAACCAACCTAGCCTCAGCATTTTCTCAGGCTAATGCTGTTTGATGTCCAGAGAAATGCTGATAACAAATTTGATTTTTCTCTCCCTCCTTGCCCATTGTGTAACCCCGTCTCCCGACTGTGAAGGTCATGAGCTTATTCATTTTAGTCCGGCTGATAGGGATGAATGGCCCTACCTGTGCAGCCTTCTGAGCCGGGCCCAGCTACTGGGGTCCTGCCCCCTTGGCCACCCTGCCGGTCACAGTCTGGGAGATTGATGGCCCCGCTTCCTGAAGTGTGTTGGAGGAAGCAGCTCTTGATCTTGTCCGGCACTCTGCTGGTCTTTCCCACTGACAGGCCGGGCCTCAGCAGAGCTCCTAATTGAACGGTTAAGACTCACAGGGCTGTGTGATACATCACCGTTGATACAGGCTGGCCCGGAGACTCGCTCCCCTCTCCCGGCACCGCTGCTAATGAAAATCTGCGGCCACTTTAGAGCACGCTCTCTCCCCCAATAATTATTCATAGCCATGCCTTGGTCATTTTGCAAACTGAGCAATGTTTCTGATGACAAAGGATGTTTTAATTCAATCTTCTGGACAAAAGGGAATGTATAATGCATGACGCCACCATTTCCATTCAGAAGCAGGAGGGAGAAAAGGGGGCTTCTCTGAAAAGTTTTCTCTCCAATGAACCCCTTCCGTTGCTTTCGTCGTGAACATTAAAAGCATTTCCTATCCAAGGCTCTCTTTTGCCCAAGGGGGTTATTTGTGGTTTTGCAGAATGATTCAAAGAACATTTTGCTTTTGCTTATCCGTGTGCCTTTCGTCCGTTAATGTTGAATTTCACAGCTTGTTAACATTTGTTATTTGCCTCATTTCCTCCCAGCCAAAATGACTCGGCAAACATTGTTAAGCTAAAAGAGAAAAAAGCATTTGGTAACTGCACTCCTCCATCTGAAATATGTACCTGTGTGAAGTTGTTTACCACTTCAGAGTTCTCCACGCTCGGTAAGTGCTACTTGAAGGAAGACACTGTTTTATCAGGTGGTGCCCTAGGATCACAGCAGGGTGCCCCGCATTTCAGCAACACTATTGAGAAACAATCTCATACGAAGAAACCACTTCCAGGCTTTACTAGGAAGTCAGACGAGCACGCCTTAAACACCGACTCCTCTGCAGTCTGAGTTGTTCTTCTGGTTGTGGGTGAAAAAGTGTTCCCATTGTAAGAATAGGTCACGAGCAGATTTTAAGCGAGGATTCACGCCACTTTGAGAAGCTAACATTTGGGACTTTTTTCTTTCCCCAAATTTCTGCATTCAACCCACATGTGCTTCTAAGTCAATTACCGTTGATACTTTTAAGATTTTATTTATTTTGTAAGCCGTAATATCTTTCTAATACCGCACATTTCATACCATTTCACATGGAAGAAGAACAGTCCCATGTCCCTCCTCTCTGCCCTTTGGCCTTTGCGGTCCCCCTGGCTCCCGTGCTTTAAAAATGGCAGTACATGAAGTCTATGCTGGATCCAAACACCTGCTCAGACTTCAGCCTCTGCCAAGTCCACATCTATAAGTTATCTCCATCTGCGCTCCGGCACCACGTGGGAGTGGTCTCATCTGTGTGTTTTAACTTTGCCATTCTGTTGCACTGAAGGCTATTAGACACAAGGGAATGAGTGTTAATTAGGGATCAGCTCTCGCTTTAATGCTCATTCTTAACAGTGGAGAGTAGGGAGGAGCTGCGCAATTATGTTCACCCATACCAAGGTTGGTTATTTACTTCTAGCCGTTAAAAAGACCGGGATCTGCTGTAAAGCAAATAAAAATGATGCCAGTGTCTAGAAAAATTTAAAAAGGTTGCGGTAGTAGAATTATTTTATTTAGCCAATTGCAATCATTTGTCTGTGACATCGGTGCTGGGACAAACTTGACAGAGAAGTGCGAATGTTATGTAGATTCTCCAGCCTTCCTATTCTGAAAAAAAAATCCTGTACATATTTACATGTATTCAGAAAATCATGTGAATTCCCACCATTAATATTACATTTTAGACTGTATACTAAGTCTATTGAGGTGTTTCACGATGATGTGTTTCTTATAGTTTTAGCAAGCGAATCACATTTTTAGTCGAGTATATCTTTTTTAAATACACCTATGCATTTAGAATTGTCTTAAGCAACAAGAGTTGATGTGTCTGTGAAACATAGACATCATTTACAATTAGCTCTATGTTGTATGTGCATTAAAAGCTTTATGGAAAATGTTCAAGCTGAGAGAAACATGTCTCTACAATGCTAAAATGACTCGCTTACCAAAAACTCCACATTTTTAACATTTTACTTAGTTGTATCCTGTCCTGTGAGGACAAGGATATTCTCTTTCTGAGAGAGTATTTTGTGACTAATCAAAACTAGTTTTCATGGAATTAACTAAATGTTCTACCCACAGGACTTGAACAAATAAATAGAGCAAAAAAACAACCATTTGCAGAGTAAATATATAGATTAGTAATGGTTGCCTGAGCGGAGAATGGAGAATCTCTTCCTCTCTGTGCTTTGCTTATATAGCCAGGCCGGCCGAGCAGGCATTGTGGTGCATGTGAGTCTCTCCATGGTGCCCTACTGGCGAGCGAATGGCCGCCGCTCTGCGCTCATACAGCAGTTACAGCTGATGGCTAGAATGTGTCACTTAGTATAATGCATACCGTTATGGTTTCAACTCGATAAGGTGTGAGCAGTACAATCTTGGTGCAGCGTGCTGTGAGGAAGTTATTCTACATAGAATGAAATACATTACCTACATAATGAATGCGGTCCTGTGCTGAACAATATTATCCATAGAAATCCTGTGAAGAATACCATCAGTATAGACGTTTTTGAATCACACATCCTGTTGTATAAGCATGCTATAATCATATAAACTCTTCAGTTAACACTGTTGATGCCATTTAGTGAACAATCTACCGTTTATTTACCCATTTCCTCCTGTAAACCTTACAAAGTCATTTGTTTAGCTTTTGTTGTCAACAAGTGCAATACACAGTCCACAAAGTAGTTTCCCCCTAATGTATCTTTAAGCTTTCAAGAAATCACGCTTTAGCGGGCTCTGGCAAATTCCCTGGTCACATTTCACGTTTTGAACTGGACAATGTGAAAGGCTGACCTTTCTTTGAGAAAAAGTGGATTGTTTATACCCTTGTGTATATACATCCGGAAACTGCAATAATAAAAGAAGCAGAGGAAGGATGCATCGCTGTCACTAGATGTCCAAGGACAAAGATGTGAGTTGACAACATGTACTGTTTGCAAGAACGCTGTTTAGCTGTAGAGCTGTCGGACTCTATGGTTAGCCTTCTAACCAGGTTACCTCCAGCAGCTTACATTATTTCAAACTTCAACATTTTATGCCTCGCCAGTTTTGTCTCACCAAGGTCAAACATTTGATCAACAATGGAAGAATAATCTGCCAGCTATATCTGCTTTTCCTCCCCCTCTACAGCCTCGTGCATGTCTACAGAACAATCGGCCTCAGTGAGGTTTAAAAAGATGCTTCCTTTCTTTTACGGCTGAGATTGAGTAGATCTATCTTTCCGGGTCTTAAAGGAAAATGTTTGCTAGGTTTGATGAGTCTTATTAACACCATTGTTGCCTCAAGGCATGAATAGAAAACCACTTCACCTATCCATCTCAGATAACATTGGTCTGGTTTGTCACCCACAATAGCTGGCTGTCATATGACATAGGGTTTATATATTGTCGCAAGGCGAATGAAAAGCTTTGGTTTGAGGCCCATTGAATTTGTGTTCTTTTGTCAGACTGAGAAAAACAGGGTAGATTGAGTTTTCGATGTGCAGGAAGGTTATGTGAGGGCGCTCTTTTTTTTATCACAGGCAGTTGGAAATAGAATGGCGAATTGTCTTCGATGATATTAGCTCTGCAAAAGGCAAATTGTATTCTTCTCAAGGACAAGTCTTCAAACTGTTGTTGGAAAGGAGGGAGACGGAAAGCGAGAGAGACTCTGCATTTATAGCCGTTTCATTATTATTATGTCCATCCGTCTATTCCCCAAACAGCGACGAATTGAGACCGATAACAGATGTGCACAAACGATACTCTGGTGACATCCACATAAACGTAGTCTCTTCTGACTCCAGAGCTGCCTCTTCAGCTCCTCACAAACAATTATCATTGAGGTTGTTGGTAACCTCAACTCTTCAGCCTCAAGAGAATGATAAATAGCTGTCGTTTAGCCAGCCTTGGCACGATCTTTTTGTTCTGCTGTTTTTAAATCTGAACTGAAACGCCTCTCAGGGTCTTTAAATGTTTCTATTCCTCGTCTTTAATTATTTATGGTCTATCTGCTGTAATTTTTGTCACAGATTTTCTCCATCCTTTTGCTGAATTATAGATGTCCCATTCCCCTTGCAAGGTGTCCAGGAAGCACTCATTCAGTCTGGTTGTATAACTCCAACTCAAGAACATTTGTATGTCTCCTCCTCAACTAAAGGACAGGAATGGCAGAGAGACTGTGATTTATATCCCGTATTCCCCTACCTCGATAGCTCGATCTTAGATCCCATATATCTCCTAAGTAGGTGGCTCAGAAAACGCAGCAACCATTTTACAAAGTCGAACGCTCCACTTTGATTTACACTCTGGTTAACACCCTGAGTTTAGTGCGACACATGCAGGTTTTTTGCGACAAATGACAATGCCACAGCGGCCATTATGGGAGTGTTTGAAGAATCACCGTGGTAACCTCCCAGTGCTCCCGTGGAGAATGCATGCCCATCTGTAAATGAGGGCTTGTGTTCTTCCTGTGTGTAGACTCTAACCACAGGCGTTTTCACCCGGGAACCTGAACACAAAAGGCGAAGCCTTGACTGACAGTAGAGATGAGTGTGTGGACAAGCGTGTGTGTGTTTAAAGACAGACAGGGGGGGGGGGGGTTGAGGGGGTGACTCCTGCCTGTCACTCTGACCCCAATCACCGCACAGCATATTGGTGAAAACGAAATGAAAGATTGATTTAACCAGTTCCACCTTCGCTGCCTCTGCTCTTCCCATCAACCGGCTGTCCATTTGTTTCCATCCATTTGGTGGGCTCACCTTTTGACCCTGAGCCAGGCTTGCTAGGTTTGTTCTTTTTAATCCTTCTAAATGGTCAGAGATGGAAAAGACTTCCCACTGACAATGTTATACCCTGCTACTTATTTCATTTTTTTTCTTTTTTTGAAATCAAATATTGAATTCGACAAGTGTGAAAGGTCTCCCAATGGCAAGTGCTACCCTGTTGCACTCTGCAGCTCAGTACTTACTTCATCGCCACCCCACTAAAGGCTGCCGTCATGACGCATTAAGTGTAGCACCCCTTTTAGCTTGAGTTGGCTTTTAAACTACTTCACTTTCCCAGTATGATGCAAAACATGATGGGAGTAACCATTATTAATTCATGAAATTACAGATTATATGCAAATATAAAGTTTATACAATATGGATTATCAGAGGAAGCACAGATACATATACTACTGCATGGGATCTGCAGAACCTTCTATCTCCAGGAACACATATTTCTCCGATGTCCAGTGAGGATAAACATACAGGTACCCGTTTAGAGATCAAGAAAGAAGGGCACTCTTTCTATCTTTAGATCTCGTCTCCCAATCATCCCATTCAAATATTTTCTCCGGTCTCAAACATAATGTAGTTGATTGTTGTCTGTCTATCGGAGGGTAATGAGCATAAAGAAACGTGTCTTAGCTAACGTGACTTTCCTTCCCGCAGACTTGACAAAAAGTAAATGTTTAGCAGTTAAAACAACATGACAATAAGGAAGGGAGTGAAGCGAAAGTGACGCGTTGCTTGTGACACGGTTAAGCTTGTTGGCTTTCTTTCGTGCAGCACGCTGTTGGGTCGGTCCTGATCAAAGACGAGAGCCCCCTTGGTTGGACTTGACAGCCTTTTGAGTCTTGTCGTGCATCATCCTCCTGTGCTGGAGAGGTCTCTCTTACTTCCCTCTCAGGTTTTCTGCTCTCCCTTGCTATTCAGTGCAGTGAGAAGGAAGGAGTTCACCCATTCATCTCCACCCCTACAGCTTCAGGGGGTTCATCAGACAAGGTGGCAGCAGGGCCCGACCCAGCGCCGGGGCTCATTCTGTGGTTTCAATTCAATCCAGTACGTTGTAGGCCGTTCCGCCCCTCAACCTCACCCATCATGGCAGTCTCATTCATCATGAGGCCTATAAAGAAGGACTTGATAGAGTGAGGAGTGACCACCAGCATTCAATAAATCCTTGTGATTATCCAAGCCTCCAAGGTGTATGGGCAGAATGTGTGTGTGTAGGTGTGTGTGTATGTGTGTGCGCGCGTGTGGGCGTGTGTCCTGAACAAGTGGACATTTGTCTCTGACTTTGTAATAAGTGTGGAGGGTGATATTACAACACAAGAGGTCCATGTACAGTGCTTTTTAAAGTGCTATCAATTATAACATGTGTACACGTATCAACCCCAAGGCCTGGCTGGCTTTGACCCCCCCGCCCTCTGTCTGAGCTTTCTCTCTCCAATCCCCCCACACATTGACTCCCTCCATTTCTCCTCCTTAACACCCTCCCTCCTCTCTTTCTCTTTCTCTTCCTCTTCCTCCAGAGGATTGCATAGAGAAGCACTCTAGGAGGGTGATGGAGCTTTGATTGTCGGTTATCAAAAGCTATCATTACGGCTCGCTTCTGCGGGATATGAAAATGATTTCCTAAGTGTAAAACCCATGTCATTACCTCAATGGCCTCAGTGCTATCACTGAGATGTAATAGAAAGAGGCAAACAAATGTGCTCGCCTCCAAGCTCAAACAGAACAGAGTGAATAACACACAGCAATGGAGAGATAAATGACGGCAATAGGAGGCCTCAGCATCTAGAATGGAACACTTCACATGAAAACAGCCGTCCGACGAGAATTTAATCTTCGCCGTTGTCATGTTGTTTTGGTACTGTCTACATTGAAACTGTCTACATTGAAGGCACCCGCGTGTGATTAGCCCCGACAGTCTCCATGCCATCCGGTGAGAGTCGATGCGTTTCTCTTCTCCCATTTCCAAACGGCAGCCCGCCCTCCCTCCTCCTCAACCTGAGCGCCGTTTCATCCTGATGAGACGGCGCCCAGGCTCAGGAGCCGCAATGAATTGACTTGTGGTTTCTATTCATTGGAGGAGTAGTCCTTTCTTCCACCCATCCCCCCCCCCCATCCCATCCCAGTTGTGTTTGCTGAGCAGGGAGATGCAAGTGTGTGCCAGCCCAGGCTTTTCTGCTCTTAATCGATGCGGCTCTGATAAAGATCCGGGCTTATGAATGACTCGTGTGCTGCAAAGCCCGAGGAAGATCTGATAGCCCGAGGAAGATTCTTCTGTGCATTTAGCCAGTCAGATGCTGAGGAACCAGATCTGCGCTGCTGTGCACGCGTATGGACACTCACTTTAATCACATAAGACCGTGAGCATGTGAGAAAACACACATTGTCCTCACCCACACATGCACCCGCACACACACTCACACACACACACACACACACACTCACACTTGTCTCCCAGTAAAGTGGCTGTGCTCCGGACATGCCCAATTTGTTTCCTTTCATCCAGGACTAATGTCTCCCTCTACCCAGGGGCTAAGTGTACCATTTGAGGCCCCCTCTAGGACAGACGGCTGCAACATGCGGTTATTTGTTGTTTTTAGTTTCACGTTTTTCGGAAATCATGTTATCACTTCAGCTGTGGTAGCGTGTGTGCAGGGCCCATTCAAATTACCAAGAGGCAATAACGTGCTGATAATTTCTAAAAACATGATTTAAATGTCACGCTGTAATGTCATCACTAATAGTTCTATGTAAATGTCAAATTCAAATTATTCAATTACATCGGCGAGTGTGGGGCAGGTGATAATTTGTCCACCGCTTGGAATACCAATCTGGCTCTCACTGGAACTCATTCTGTGTGCCCTGGCATAAAATAGACCTCAGTAATTTCCTGCTCCGAGCGATGCTTTCATAGCCATTATTATAACTCTATTCCACTAGAAAGATATGCCATAGTGGAAAGATATTAGAGTCATATATTTTAGTACTTTCACCCCAATGGTGCCCTCAGTGTGTGTGATAGTTTGTGAGAATTGTAAAAAAAAAAACATACTCTGGATTTCAAGAGATAGCCTTGTTATTCCTTGTTGTGATTTATGCTCGTGCCTTTGATAGTGAGCCTCTTACTGCTCGGTCAATAAAATGAAAGTAGCAGTCACAGTAGACTGAGGTAACAGGCTCATCTCATCAGCTGTCATTCATGGGCCTCTGGGCCTATTTCAAAATGGCTGCAGAATTTTTTTTTATAAAGGATATCAGCCATTCATTGGACCCATTCATTTGAGATGAAGTGGGGGAGGATGGCACAGGGTGTTTTTTCTTCAAAGTCAACCATGACCATTTGAAGACTCCGACATGGATGAGGCACCTTGTTGTTCAAGAAAACGGATGATGTCATTTTGAGTCAGTTGTGATTGGGCATCCGCCGCGGTTCCTCACATTTGACTGCCTCCATGGTGGTGCTGACATTTGCACCACAGGGAGCAAAAGGGACACACAATTAGCCTTTTTTCAACAAAACACCAGGGAGAGGCTATAAAATAGTCATAAGATCTGATTACTAAATGGCCAATATTTCTTTATGTACCCTCAGTATTAGAGTTGGTGCACTAGCTAGTGCCAAAAAGAAATGTTTTTTATGTATTTATTAATAAATATTGACTGAATGATTCCCATTTATGTTGGTGTCTCTCCATTGGCCAGAATCAGGTATAGTTTATCCATATCCATGATGTTCCACAAAGATGGAAGTGTGACATTCTCCCTGAAGCTTCAGAAATGAGACTTCCTGCCAGCAGCTCGTGCACGACTGCTTAAGATTTACACTTTGGTGCATTTGTCACTTTGAGAGCATCTGGTTTAATTAGATTTCTGTGCCTTGCCGCCGTGCAATTCTCTGTGCTTTTAGTGTAACCGTTGCTTACTGAGTGCGGCCAACAGATAGTTCCGCAAATATAGAGGTTTAAACTTCTATTTTTGAGCTAGCTTCACCAGAATGGCAACCCATTTGAAGAAGCCTGTTTCCATCAGCAACTCTTCCTTTTTCTGTTTCAGAATCCCCTATTCTTGTGTTTGATGACATCAGTTTAAAACGTCAGTTTTCTTTTGTGAATTATTACATTCATCCCCCGACTGTAGTTTGGCACAAGAATAGAATCGCCTCATTCACTGTCTGTTAGCACTTGTGCCGAATAGTTTCTGATCCCTTTGAAGGTAGATGTCTTGCATACCAGTTTTCACCAAACATTAACATTTCTTTCAAATGTCAACAACCTGTGGAGGTCAGTACTGCTGAACGGCCCTTTTTTTTTAAAGATTACACATATTCAAATGAATATTCCTACACATTACAGACAGCTTTCTCAAAAGATATTAAACATTTATATTCAAGCTATAATGCCATTATGTTCAAGCTATACGCTTTTGTTGAAATTTCTTTTAAAGCTAATACAACATTTTAGTAGTTTGTTTCACTCAGTCTAGATCAATAGTGATCCATCTTTCTTAAAGAGAAGCTCATTACCATTATTTTCCTTTTTGGAAAGATATATATTTTTTCCTTTTCCTGTCATACTTGTATTATTTGTTGCCCTTTGTGTATGGTTGATGTTCTGTCTGCTGCACATTGATATCCCTCTCTACATCTATCTTCAAAATTCTCCCTCGGCCTCCTTCCAACCTTTCTAATTCTATTTCATCTGCGCTATAAAATGCGGAGGAGAGATCACGTCCGTTTCTTTGTCCTTGTGAAATCACAAACTGTTGTATTCTTCATTCAACAAGCAGGCGCCTTTATTTTCTCTCACCGTTTTCCTTCTTGAATCATCCTTTCTCACTCGTATATGCTTCTATGATTTCACGTGTTGTGAACTAAGTTCCATGAAAAATACAAATATAGCTGTTCTGTAGCGTCACACACTCATTCTCATTGTTAATCATTTGTGTGCATTTTTTTCAAGGATTCTCCAAACAAATTCAGTCGGACATCATCTTTCTCGAGGCCGTTTCATAAATGTAAATGGGCATCACATACAAAGGAGGCCAGCTGTGTTGTCCTTATAGATTCAGTTCTGTCCTTCGTACAACCTGTGGAAATGAACAGCATGTTGAGGCTCCAGTCCAGTCTCCCCACATGCACCTCCAGAATGTTAAACATGGCCGCCGTGGCTGCCTCTGAATTGCTGGACTGTGTCTCCTGGGGAACGAGGAAATTGAGCTCTGGCTCTTCCTAATAGGTGGTAAAGTGTTAAGTTCCAGAGAAATGGACTGCAAATTTAACCTGGAATGGAAATTGATCCCATTACCTTGTGCTTGGGCTGCTTTCCCCCCATCAGAGAGGGAGAGGGAGAGAGGGAGAGGGAGGGAGAGAGAGAGAGAGAGAGAGAGAAGGAAAGAGAGGGAGAGATGGAAGGGCCGAAAGGGAGGGGAGAAAGTAGAGCAGAAAAGGCAGGGAGAAACAGCGTATATGTGATTTGAGGTGATAGGATGGTGGTGGGGGTTGTGTCTGCCTGGATTGGCAGACTGGCTGACTCTGTATCAGTATGGTGCTAATAGCTGACCGCCAACAGGGAAGATGGAAAAGAGAGAGGGAAAGGCGGAGGACAAGGTAGATGAAGCGGAGCAACAGCACGCTGTGAAGCGATGCTACACCGCCTGCTGAGGTTCTCCACCAGCAGACCGGTGGTGTCTCGGTGTGTGTGCAGCTGCAGTGAGACCGAGTTAGCGATGCTCGGTATTAGGCAGTAGCTTTGAAAGTTTCGAATATTTTTCCGGGTATATGAACTCCAAACAGAGGAAACTGTTTTTCTCTATGAAAATTGTAGTTAGCAGATGTTCTTTCCCTCAAAGGAAGACGGCCTTCCCTGTGCCCGGGCATAGACCTCTCTGATCTCTTTGATTTGTATTGAAACTATCTTGCACTACCTGCCATTTCATATAACCTAATTGATTATATTGATGTATGCTCACACTCCTCTCTCTGTCCACCCTGCCAGAACCAATGCACGGCCCCCAGCGGCTAGAGGTGGTGGACATCCAATCCAAACAGGTGACAGTGCGCTGGGAGTCTCTGGGCTACAATGTGACCCGCTGCTACAGCTACAACCTGACCGTCCAGTACCGGTCCAGGGTGGCCGGCAAGGAGGAGACCCGCGAGGAGATGTGTTATGACACTCAGAGCCGTGACCCTCAGCACACCATCCACAACTTGACGCCCTTCACCAACCTCAGTGTCAAGCTGGTGCTACGCAATCCAGAGGGGGTCAAAGAGAGCACGGAGCTGGAGGTTCAGACTGAAGAGGATGGTAGGTGTTATTCAAGGTTACTTCCTGTCCAGGTCTGGAAAGAATGACACGTGATTAGAGTAAACTGATCCTGGATTGGATTTTTTTTATTTTATTCTGGAGAGCTAAAAAAGAGAAGTGAAACACAACGTGACATTTAACAACTACATTTAAACTACTACAACTATAAGATTTTGCAAATGCAGAAAAACTGCTGTAATTATTATCCGAGTTGTGACATTTTATTCTCCAGGATGGGTGGATAATTCTCACCTGGTCCTAAGTAGCTTGCATTAAGGAAAACGTTGAGATTCTGCAACAGTTTCTTTCAAGGGAGCTCATTCTGTGTCACGGTTGTTTCACGATGAAAGGTCTACCGTGTTGCCTCAGCCGACGCAGGAAAAGAACTCCATAGAAGTCTCAAGGAAACCCGGCCACCAGATAATAAACAGGCTCAGCTGACGAAAAGAGAGTCTTATCATGTCTGGCTCAGATCTCTGTGGTTGGAAACTAGAAAGTGGCAACTGTTTCTCACTCTCTGACTTCTGTGTGTCTGTGGATCTGTGTGTTCAGAGTCCCGTGGGAACAGGTTAACAGACAGGGTGTAGCTGGAGTTACGTTCTTGAAGATAAATCTTGGAGAAAACTAAAAGTTATTTTTTCCACATCATTCTGTTTCGCTTACAGAATGAAAGCTATTCACATGAGGGGGTTAAAGGACCGGATCTCTTTGGCAGTATTAGAGTACAAGAAAACATTGGGGAAATATTGAGATTGCCATTATTCCCTTGGGGTTACTAGTTCATCGTTGTTTGCACTACATTTTTATCGAAGTGAAAAGTGTTCGGGTTTGCTGTAAAACGTGTCAGGGAGTGTGTTGTGAGTGACGATAACTTTAAATATTCACACAAATTCCTATTAAGGTGTTTGACTTTGGCTCATGGCCATGTGTGTGCTGTAGGTCCTTGAAGAGCTCTTTTATTGATTGTTTTATACACATCAGCGCGAGGTCCTCGGTAAATCATAAAAGAAACGACTAAAGCTGCAACGTAGGAACAGCTTTCATCCAAGTGTTATCAACAACAACTTATCTTGATTAACATGCACAGTAGATGGGGAAAATATCAATAACAAATCCTGTGTATGTATTTTCTACACTTATTTCGACCACTCTGCCACCAGTTTTGAGAAATGTGTGTGTGATGATTTCCTGCAGTGCCAGGGGCTGTTCCTCTGGAGTCCATTCAGGGCAGTGCCTATGAGGAGAAGATCATCCTGAAGTGGAGAGAACCAGCACAGACCTACGGGATCATCACTCAGTTTGAGGTACACTTGCGCCACGGTTAGCGATATTAAACACCCCTACAGACTCCCTATATTAAGCTGTTGTTTTCTTCTTTGTGAATCGTGTGCATATCTTTGCTTTAATGCAACAGTGATTGCCAGATTTGTTCAGTGAGAAAAAAAATGTTCAACAACAATCGACTCTTTCAATACCGTCTCAATGCTTTTTACCGTCATTAAAGATTTGTGGAACAGCTGAAACCAAAATCAATTAGTACGGTTCTCTCACGAAGGGTTTATCAGCCCCATTTATGAAGCACCGCTCTCGCATTCTACTCTGACAGAATCTGCAATCTGCCGTCATCTCCTGTCCTTCCACACATGACGACCTCTAAAGAAAATACAACCCTAAAACACGCTTCGATTCAGCACGAAGCAAATGTTGACATACGGTTCAACACAGCCCCTGTCAGCCTTGTCCGGGAGCTGCATTGAGCCTTGAATAATACAAACTGTCTTCACACACACACACATTGACGATACATGTACACATTGATCTCAACCAAGTAATCCAGCCTTTCCCACAGATTGATTTTGTCTGTTGATTCTCTCCATTGAAGCCGTTTGCTCTCGCTTGATACTTTGACGGGGTTAGCGATCATCGACGGAGCTGTTTCACATACAAGGAGAACAGATTGTATAGTAATGGCGACGCAATCAGGGTTGCTGTAGCGGTTGCTCTAGCCCACTGCCATGCCATCAGGTGTATGAAATATGTCATACACGCTCTCGTTTAGCGGCACACGGAGACATTTCAATCCAAGCGGGGAAGTTCTCGAGTCCCCGCTCATAACAAGGTCCTGTATATTCAAAAGTGTGTGTCCCCATGTTGTGTCCTGTGCACAGCTGCATGGCACTAAGAGGTGCTGGGAGAGTGCAGGAAAACAACGTCTGTAAAAGATGGTCGGTTTACTGCTCACTTACTCACTTTGAGAGCAACATGTTTTCAGTTGTTTATCTTTTTAAAATTTGATGGAACAAGAAAAAGCATTCAGAGCAAACGGCTGGTTTTGCATTGCCGCTTTGTCAGCTTCACTCATATTTACGTTGAGGCAAATGTGTTTCACTTTAGGAAACACCCACTCCAGGCTATTATATTCATATGCTGCGGTAATTACTTATCTCTGTGTGTTTCTGGAAAGCCTTAACAGTACAGTTATTCGTCTATTTAAAGTAAACAACATGTCGCTGACAATTTTCTGCTATTAATATACCAAAAGCCTCATCATAGATTTACCTTAACAGAAAGTAGAATCACGGGATTTATTTAAGAGTAAGAAAGAGTATTCATATTCATAACATTTGTCTTAACCCTTGTGTTGCCTTAGGGTCATTTTGACCCGAATCAATATTACACCCTCCCCCCGCCTTTGGGTCATTTTGACCCGATTCAATGTTTCACCCTCCTGTTACCTTTATATTTACGAACATATTTTACCCTTTGGGTTCAATTTGACGCCAGCAATTAAAACCTCCAGAAAATTATTAGAATTAATATTGTTTTCCAAGTTTAAGTGTGAGGCACTTTATGTTTGTTTGTTGACTACCGAAAGAACACCGACATTAAACATTGAATGGGGTCAAATTAATCCTAAGGCGGGGGGAGTGTGTAATATTGATTCGGGTCAAAATGACCCTAAGGCAACACAAGGGTTAAACAGAGTGACAGATGAGGCGAAACAAGGAAGTCTGACTTTCTGCTTTAAGAAAATAAACCACAACGTTTTTTGCCGGTATTCCCCAGAAGTTACTTCTTAAAAGTCAGGACCATGCTTTGATTTGACATTATCAAAGGACTCAAAGTGAAATGCATCTGACAAGGCCTGATATCAAAGAGATTTCAGCTTCATTCCTTTTTGACCGAGATCTGTGGATGCAATTTTATTGGCATCGTTTCAGACCAACATGAGCCAGCTTCTCTTTAAAGGTATACAGCAGATTTTCCAAATATTCCTTGTTCATCAGTTCTATTTAGCAAATGCATTTAATGTGAAAAATCTTAAGTTCAGTTTGAGTAACAGGACACGGCAGCGTTCTTCGCTATTGTACGAGTAAAGGTGCTTGAGATTATTCAAGCATTTATATTTAATGAATGCTTCATAAATTTAAGATTTTCCTTCCTCAGATAGAAAAATGTAAACCAATGCAATTTAAAAAGCTTGATATATCAGATCGAGTAATAGCTCCAAGCAAGCCCAAATTAATTTGCTTGAATATTCTCCATTATGTTTCCCGCTGGTTCCATTTTAGCCGTGAAGACCTGTCCATGTGCCCGGAGTTGACGAGTCATTTCAAATTCCTCTCCCTGAAATGTTATGATATAGGATTTGGCATCACAGACTCATTTCACAGACAAAGACTAAATGAGAAGGCCTCGAAGCATTTCATAACTTGATGGACACAAATTATGCAGCACTTCTAACTCTCTTTGTGTTCCTTAATTGGAATTATAATGGAGGTTTTTCCTTTACGAGCAGAGGCATTTTCTTAAAGTGGGACTTTACAGTTATTCAAAATGGATATTAGCAAAAACACTCACCTTAATGTTTCTCTTCAGAGCTCCCTGTGTTTATTCATGGAGAAGGAATAAATTAAGCTCATTTCCTTTCTCCTTAAAACCACAAGCTTGCATTTGGTTGAAAAATATGTCGCTCTTCTTCTGCTGAACAATTTACCGTTCCTCTGTGAAAGCTTCCTTCCTGTACTTAAGGCTTTTTAAAGATTGTTCTGAAGTACACAGGAGATAAAAACAAGTTCAACCATTTGTGTTGTTGTTTTGAACTGCATTATGCAACCCTGCTGTGATCCTGAAATGTCCCCAATGTGGGACTAATAAAGGATTATTTTTTCTTATCTTATGTTCCAATATTTTTTTTTAATATTCAAACAAAGTCGTGTAACATGACAATATCATGTTATTGTCATACAACTCTACAGCCGTGCTATTGGCTCTGGGAGGTGGCACATGATGCTAACAATCACAATGCTAACATGCTGAACACGAAGAGGTAGCCTACTGTCAAAATGTTGTTATATACTGTGTGGCTTTCGATGAGTAGTGCAGAGGAGAAAGAGATTTTTTTAAAATAGGATAATGTTCCCAGTGTGAGTGGGATGGAAAGCCTCAACAGTGGAGTACAGAAAAATGCTTAAGCATGCTGAGCATTCGCGTGATGCTTCCAACCAAAAACGTTTTTATTGTATGAATTTAAATCCTCCATAGTTGAGGAGAGCTAAACTCGGAGTACCGGCGGCCACTATCTGAATATTATTCATTTCCTTCCTTCCTAGATCTCCTATAAGGCGGTGAGCTCCTTTGACCCGGAGTTTGACGTCTCCAACCAGAGTGGGAAGGTTGTGAAGTTGGGCAACGAGACCACCCACTTGTTCACAGGCCTCTACCCGGGCTCGACCTACTCCTTCAGCCTGCGCGCCAGCACAGCCAAGGGCTACGGCCCGCCCATCATCACCCAGTTCACCACCAAGATTTCAGGTCAGCAGGGTCAAAAGCTTGGCCGGTCAGTGCGTGGGTGATGTCGATTAATTCGAGTGACACCGACTGCCGCTGGAGATTTTCATGTTGAAATGTGTGAATGGAAATTGGAACTTGATTATTACTCAAATATATTTCGATAGCACAGGTTTTAACCTGATGTCGTTCTTAAGCCTCTAAAGGGTAAATCCTATCACATCATATTAAATAAACCAATACAATTTACAAGCTATAGATGTGCCAAACCAAAGACGAAACACCAAGCTAGATAATGACCGTGAGCCGAATTAGCGGGGCACTTGTGATCCATGTGCAAAATGCTCCAATACTTGTGTGACAGCAGCAAATGTTTCACTTCTCTGTTATTGCAACATGTAATGATCTAAATTGTGGTGCTATAAAGACAGGAGGCAGTGAGAACATTTGTTCAAGTGTCGAGCTGAATGACTCATTATAGAAGATGATGCTGACCAAAAGTGGACTGTTTTTTTTGCTGTGTAGTAAAACCTCCTCTCCTTTGGTTTTCTTCTCAGCTCCTTCCATGCCGGCATACGACCAGGAGACCTCTCTGAACCAGACAGACAGCACGGTCACTGTGCTGCTTAAACCTGCCCAGAGCAGAGGCGCACCTGTGAGGTATGGACACACACACACACACACAAACACGCACACATGGCACAGAGTAAAGACAGAAAACAGCATATTAAAACACCAGGAACCACGATTAGCAACAGAACATTCTCAAAGCGCCTGTTTATCAATACCCCACCGTGAGCATAGTTGCTAGGGAGTTTACTATCTTATATGCATCTGATTTTCTGAGCTTTATTTGCTCGTGGATTTTGAGCTTGTGAAAAAGAAGCCCGGTCTTTGAAGATGAGAACGAAGCGGCGCGATGCAGCCAGGCCTACCTCCAGGATCCCTTTCCGTTGCATGTCTTTCATGTACCTGGCTGCCCACACCGAGCCACCGCGGTCGACTCAACGCCGCATTGGTTAATCATTACTCGGGAAGTGGTGCCGCTGCAGCGTGTACAGTAAATGCCAGGCTGTTGGACACAAGGCATCATTTTGGTTTACAGAAGGTCACAGGGGGCTCCTGGCAGGAGCACTGCCGTCGTCTGATTGTCTGTCAGTATCAGTCGGTTAGTTAGACCACGATTCAGTCTGTGAAGCCTTCACCATTTCTAAGTGAGCAGCCTTCACTGAAACAGTTCTTCCCTCAGGTTTCTTTTTTACTTACAGATGATAACATTGCATCATATGTGATATCAACGTAAATGTTAAAGCATATGGAGCTTTCTCTCTCTATATATATATATATATAAAATGAGCGTTAGCAGCGTGAAGAGAATTGTTCGTGCCAATATGAAAGAAGAGCCCCCCCTCCCCTCCCCAAAGAATCAGTGGTGCTTCCAGTCGGCAGGACCCTGAACGAGTGGTTTGAACCCTTGCGCTCAGCGTAAAACTGAATTTTACAGCATCAACTCATCTGAGTCATTTAAAGATCGCAGCCTGGAGGTCTTTCATCAGGCGTGTCAGCTCATGTTTACCATATGAGCAGCTGTCCGGATTAATGCCCCAGCGCCAAGCGGAGAGGCCTGAGCGAGAAAGACAGAGCCAATGTTTTTTAATCTCCTCACAGGTACAACTCAGAAGGCCTTATTCAGACTGCCATTCTTTCAGTGGGCTCATTACAAACGCCTAATTATAATTAACACAGTGTCGTGAATCTGGAGCTTCCATTAATTAGCGTGCTGGGCTCCTCTTTTGTTTACCGTTCGAAGGCATGCTCAAGTCCTTCAGCAGATGAAAGAGATTTGTCTTTGAGACCCGCTTCCTTCTGTTTGACTGAGCTGGGACATAACTTTACATTAATGCCTTACAGCACGGTCATAAATGTGAGGATTGTCATCTGCTCCGTTTTTTTAAAAGAATGTGTTTACATCCAGACTTTCAGTTTTAAGGATCAGATATGTTTAATGAGTCTCTCAAGATAATCCATAAAGGAAATGGACCACCATTCATTAGTGGAGTCCAGTTGTTGGCACAACTGAAACCAAAACTTAATTAAGGCAACCTTTGATCGCAGCAGCTTTGCCGCGTCTAAACTTTGGGAGGTTTTCAGGTACGAATTTCTTTCCCCACCTTCTCACTTCTCTTAACCCTCCTGTTGCCTTAGGGTCATTTTGACCCGATTAAATATTACACCCTCCCGCCGCCTTAGGGTCATTTTGACCCGATTCAATGTTTCACCCTCCTGTTACCTTTATATTTACTAACATATTTTACCCTTTGGGTTCAATTTGACGCCAGCAATTAAAACCTCGAGAAAATTATTAGAATTAATATTGTTTTCCAAGTTTAAGTGTGAGGCACTTTATGTTTGTTTGTTGACTATACCGAAAGAACACCGACATTAAACATTGAATTAACCCTAAGGCGGCAGGAGGGTGTAATATTGATTCGGGTCAAATTGACCCTAAGGCAACACAAAGGTTAAATCTTGCAGGACACAAATGCCATCAGCCTTCATGTGTGCTTCCGGTTTCTGGAAAAATATGAAGAAAGAAAGAAAAAAAAACGAGGTGGTGGAGAGGAGCAAACGGGTGATGTTATGATGCAGGCCTAAGATGAACTATCTCATCTTAGGCCTGCATCATAATCTCTCCCGTCTGAAGGTGTTTTCCACCTCCACCTCAAGTGATGCGATGCCTTTGAACATTTAGCGGGACTTTAAAGTAGCTTCCATTCAGAGACGTTAAGTTAGTCGGTCTGTTGGGATCTGCTGTCTGGCCATAAGGATAAATGTAGTCATCTGAATTTACCAAGCTCAAAAAAATTAATTACAATCTCAAATCTGTTTTGGAGTTGAGAGGGTTGAAAAACAAGTGACATTTTCAGTTGAGACACATGTCTAAGAGAGGTATTCCAAGTTTTTCCATGACCTGGAGTGATAATAAAAGGCTTATCCAGTCAGTATACGGAAGAGTTAGCATTTTTTCAACCAAGGACTTAAATTTCACACCATAGATAGATTTAATGCTTTGCTCCTGCTCGTGTTGCAAGAGTAGCCATCACTTTTCTAGAGTGGTGGGTAGCTCATTTTGAAATTGAACACTTTATGAAATCAGTTTTAAAGCCCATAAGAAATAGTCATTTGACAAGGGAGACCGCTGATCTGCAGCACAACAGAGCAGAGCAGCACGACACTTGATTTGATAACGCAATCTTGCACGCTGATTGGGTTTGGGGGGTAATAGAGCTCCAGATATTTCAAACAGCAGATGTTTTGCTGTAATGCAGGAAGGGGAACACATTGGGAGATGACACGATAGCACCGGTTCATAAAAAAATCAAGACATCCTTGTAACAGAAGACAAACGTCCATTTCACTTCAGCATCCTGCAGTCATGCTGCAGTCAAATCATTTTTTAGATAGATATCGGGGCAGACGTCACTGATGGGGGAGGAGGCAGTCATTTCTTCCCTTCATATTTCTGTAATTGCTAATCAGTATAACATTTCCAACTTGGATTTGGTTTCTAATCACTGGGGACGACGCATCGCCAGGAATATTTTTTCACCAGAGGGGACACTGTTCCTTTAAGAGGATTAGTGAACTGTCGATCAGTCATGTCGTGTTAAACTAATGTTTGCAATGGCTTCTCGTCAGGGCTGGAATACGCCTCCTCACTCCGCAGCATCAAAATAAATGTTTACATGCTCCTGCAAGAATAAATGATTTAAGGTGCTCTCCTTATCATTCACACCACCGAGTCAGCCCTTCTCTCTTCCATGACATAACCTTTGCCTGAAGCAAGCTCACACACACATATACATAAAAATAAACAGCTATAAAATAGAGCAGTTTCTGGCATTGTAAGAAGCATATTGAGGAGTTTGGGTGAAGTTTCTAGCCTGTAGCATCAGATTATCTGTGCGCAACCATGGCCTGAAATCAGTGAATTGATTTTCTACAGTCCTAAAATAAGCACTAACTTTCTTTGATCACGGCAGAGCAAACGCTAATAGCTGTGCCTGAACATGACACAACTCGATGCTTTTTACGACTTAACGGCGAATGTAATCTATGGCACTTTCTAATTTGTTTGCTTTATAGCTTTATGGACACCAGGGAAATATAAAGAAGTAAGAAGACAGACACATGGAGGAAGGATGCTTGGTCAGGAGAAGTGTGTTACTTACAACCGCTCTTAAATCAGACATGTAGGCATCGAGAGCCAACCGATTAGCATGAGAGAGAGAGGAGAGTGGGAGGGAGGAGGGAGAGGATGAGAGGGGGGAGGGAAGGAGAGAGAGAGGGGTGAGAGAGAGGGAGAGACAGTGATTGAAATGCTCCCCATACCCCTTGCCTCATCTGCTCAAACAGCCCGGAGTTCTCCCCTATCAGCCCACATGAAAAATAAATCTGAGTTTCAGGTCACAATCCAGTCGATTCCGAGTCAATCCGGCATAATTGGTTGGCGTCACATGGCGGCAGGGCTGAAATCTATCGGGCAGCGAGGCTGGAGGAGGCCTAATTGGTGTCAGCTAAGGTTGCAGCGCGTCTGCAGGAATACAGGTCGGCCCTGCCGGCCCCTCTGGCAGACCACTTTTAACAGCTTATAACATTCTGCCCATTCAGCATCTGCCTATATTCCTCTTTTTGTCTTTCCATCTTCTCGGAGAGAGAAGTTGAGGATTCCAGCAATTCTGGAATGGAGCAGACCTTGGCATTGGCATAGATCTGTGATTAGCATGTCTGTGAAGGTTAAGGTTGTCTGTTGCCATGCTGGAATCTAACATTGGGCTCAACTTGTTCACTTGCCGAGCAACATTGTGACTAAAGAGCAGTGCAAAAAGAACAAGTTGAATTGGACATATTAATGGAAACACAGAAAATCACAGGACATTTTCTCAAATACTGTACTTAAGTGCAAATACTGTTCTTTTTACGTCACTACATTTATCCAAAAACAATAGTTACCAGTTAGCCTACTCATTTGTGATAAGAAAAAGAGCTTCCCGAGGGCTTGTCAGTATGTTCAAGGTACAGGGTCCGTGTATGTTTTGATTGACCCCGACGTGTCCGGAGTTTGATTGAACACATATTTATTTTCGCTTCCCCTGGACTTTATGTAACATATTGAATGCAAGTTGTTTTACTTGTAATGGAGTATTTCTTACACTGTTGTCTTACTACTTTTACTTCAGTAAATCATCTCAATATTTCCTCCACATCTAAATAATCATCATCAATATGAATGCAAGTTATTTGTAATCCTCAGTTTGCCATCGGACCATTTGAAACATCGCTATAAAAGGATGTTTTGCTCTTGCCACTGAGCCGTTGCTGTTCATCTGTTGTTGTTGTTTTTCTCTGCTCATTTACGTCATACTAAATTAAAGATAGTGACGAAAGGACTCTGGTCTGTCAAAATGAGTCATCGTGCAAATTGTGAACTCAGCATGAGGTGACAAGGTGTCGGCTGCTCAAAGCCACATTAACATGACATCAGGAATTACGAAAAAGGGAATCAGTGCATTTTGAAGTCTCAAAAAATGTAAGTCATGAGTCACTTTTAGATTTTAGAAGCAGATGAGGGGAAAATAGTATATTTTTCCGACACAGGCGAAGTCTTCTTGCATACAGCACGTTACCTCTGAAAGATGATTGAGATGAAACCAGTAATGCGAGTATTCTTGTTACAAAGATGAACAAAACATTTGTATTAAATTGCAATTGATTGTGAGCTAGTTTTCATTTCCCCGCTGCAGTGAATATTCTGTGAAAGTAAAGCAGTGGTTCATATTTCCACATTACAAGAGTTCTTATACCCTTGGAGCCTCATAGCCTATGGCACTTGGTATTTTGCCCGAGGCAGAAAGCTGCTCCATTCACATTGTGTCTATCATTAACTCATGGCACAGCCACATCATCATATCATAAGGGGACACCCGGGGGGAGCCAGCTCTTGTTTTTATTTCACTATCTGCAGATTGATTTGGAATATAAAATACCAATATGGGCAAGCTCTGAGAACGTATGCATTTCAGCAAAACAGAACCATCGTTATTGAGACCATTTGTACTTGGCATCGCACAATTCCAGAATGAAACTTTTTCTTCACAAACAGTTGTTGTTTATCTCTCACATTTTGTGATTAATGATTGACATCTGATTTGAGCTATAATGGGACAATAATGTATTTAAAAGGACATCTGATCGACATTGTTCTGGCTGAGGCCTCATCACTCATCTCTCGGCCACTCTGCAGATACTTAAGGGGTTCCCGTGTACTGTCTGCACTTGCCCTTTGACCTCTGCTCTCAATAGAGGACAGTCATTAAAGGCTGATTTCTCCTGCAGCCTCTCGGCAGGATTAAATATTTCATCACCTCCCAACCCAGCGCTAAATCGAGAGCTCTAAGGACTTGGGACACACCCATCAAGAGCAAAGGGGGATTTTCTAATGATACTGCAAGCACCTTATGATAAACTATAGGGGTTAAAGAGCACATGCTGTCTGCACACAGGGACACTTAATCATGCAGGACCAACCGCAGGGAACAATTGATCATCTCTCGGGCTGTTTGTACTGAGACTATTCAGCTTAAGAGTACAGCTACTACAGGGCAGATTGTTCTCTTTGCCCATTTTCTAATAATGTGGGCTAAAGGAAAATGTTCAGGGTCATCGAAGCTTTACATCCTGCCAAGCCGAAGCCACTGGCATTTTTATATGGCAGGGCACAATGAAATGAATGATTAGATGAATACAAGTGCTTCACAATGCATCAGATGGTAGTTTGGGAAACAGACTTGTAAATTGGCGAACTCACGAAGAGAGCAATGTGCATGGTTTTGTTGTGTAATCTTTTATTTATTCATATTAATGACTAATCCATCTAATCTGTATTCGGCACAGCTAGAAGCTGTTTGAATTAATACTAAGTGTAAATGGACCTTTAAGGTTTTCCTTGAGGTCTAACAAACATGTTGAATGCCATCGCTATAGTTTGCAGACAATAGCCAAGTTTACTGCCCCAGTTGTAGGTAAGTGGAATAAGATTGCGCTGCTTGTGTGCATCCTTGTGTATGGAGCGACCCACTCTTGAAGAATTGCCCAATTGCACCACTTATGGAGGAAAAAACTCCAGAGTGATTTTAATTTAAAATATATTTTTTTCATTTGACATTTTTCTACAGGAAAAAAAAAGCAAATTCAGAAATCAACTTTCCAAAACAAAAGAGCCAGAGCATGTTATAGTATTCAATCATTCATTCAGGGAGCAGTATTGCTCCATCTTCTGTAATAATAACGTGTTGTTTGCATGACTCTTGGAAATGGAACACTAGTCCCCAATCACAGCTGGTTATTCTCCGTGGCAGCTGTAAACAGACTCTTTGTCACTCAGCAACTCGATAGATTTAACAGGTGGATGCGAGATGCATACTAACATGAACGTCTATAAGACAGTCAGTCTCCCCCTGAAGCCAAGTGACCGGCTCAGAGACAATGTCATCTCTGTCAGAGGCAGAGAGGGCTGCAGTTTTGATCTCGGCTAAACACAAGGCTCGGAGGGAGAGGAAATGGAAGGAGCCGTTACCCTTTTCAGTTGTTGAATAATGCAAAAGCAAACACAATCCGGCCCAGTCCTGTGTCACTGCTCATTGATCTTCCACTGTATTTTTTTTATCTGTTCAGTTATATTCAGAGAATATTTAGATTTGATCATTTCATAATTAATTAATGCCAGTACACTAATTACTAGTATGTTCTACCCCTCTACTCGACTCTAATGCATTCTAAACTGAATTTTGTTGTCAACAAAGTATTGTGATATTGGGGGTAAAAGAGTGATTACTCTGCCTGTAACTGCTTGTATACAGTAGCACTGTTTACATTCATATATTCCAGCTTAAAGCTTCCAGCTTGTTTTCTGACTTGTATATTACACTAAGAAAAATCACAGAAAGGTAAAGTATCTATAATGTGGCCTGTCGTGCTTGGTTGTAAAAGTTTTATAGAGCAAATCTGAAATGAATATGCTAGATATGCATTGGTTCGCGATATGCAATTTCACGTCTAATAAAGAATATGTCCTAAAGATTTGGTGTCTTCTGAGATTTGGAGCTTTGCAACATGTATTTCTGTGCCTTGCATAAAGAGGCAATTCTTACACTCGGTGATGCTTTCAAAGGCCTGCCTTGCCAACTGTGTTGCCCGTTGGAGTCTGTTGATGCTGTTTGTGTCTTGTTTTTGCAGTGCGTACCAGGTGGTGGTGGAGGAGGAACGTCCACGCAGAGCTCGAGGAACGGCAGAAATCCTGCGCTGCTACCCAGTTCCCATTCACTTCCAGAATGCCACGCTCCTCAACTCCCAGTACTACTTCACTGCCCAGTTCCCCTCCGGCGGGATCCACTCGCCCCAGCCCTTCACCGTGGGGGACAACAAGACCTACAACGGCTACTGGAACGCCCCTCTGCTGCCTCAGAAAAGCTACAGCGTCTATTTCCAGGCTGTCAGCACAGCCAACGGGGTGGGTGTTTTTCAAGTTTTTATTCTATTCACGCAATTTGTGTTCCCGGGGACACTCAAACAAATTATATGGCCAGTCAGTGTTCGCTTTATAACCAGTTGTGAAAAGCAACCAGGTAGTTTTACATTATTACTGCTCGTAAAGGAAGAATAAGTTGGATTTATTTTATATTTGTTCTTATTTAGCTGTTTATGGCGTTTACCTGAAAAACGTAACCTCGAAAAACAAAGCAACCAGCTACAAATGAGGCGAAACACCAAAAACAAAAGTAGATCGATTTATAGAACTATTGTTGTGCAAAGTTACTACATTTCAGAAGTAAATATTGTACTTTCTACTCCACTGCATTTATTTGACAATTTATATTAATATTTTACATGTGAAATATATGACATAGTTTCTCAATCAACTACAATATTTAAAAGCTGCATATGCAGATGCTTTTCAGTAACAATAATTACTTAATAATTTTAAAAAAATTCCGAATGATATACCTTCCATCATGAGTACTTTCGCTTGTCATAAATGATCTTGACATGGAGGTGTTCATATTTGAGTAAAATATCTGAGTCTTCCACTGGTTTTAATCAAAGAATAACAACAAATTCAACAAAGAGAGGCAAACAATAACACTTTCTCTAGAATACATGTTGTGTGTTACGTGCCAGGTTGACAGTTTATTGTTTTACCGCATGTCTTACAGTGCTGTGCTAATAAGTATATACAGTACCTCAGCAACGAGACAATGCACACTCAAGAGAAAGTCTAATTTGTGTTCTTAATTCAACCAAATAAGCTCTGGCATCAGAAAATACTCATGCGACTTAAAAATGAATGTGGTTTGTGCTGCTACAAGTTTTTTTCAGAGAGGACTTCCTGAAACGCCGAGTCAAACCTCGCCTTTGAAATGAAATGCATGTCCACTGTGTTGATGGAACAATGTTGGGTATGATGCTGGGTTTAATGAGGATGAAAGCAGACTGTCATGTTGACTGACTGGGCCACTGAGTGGCTGAGTACAGCAGTCCCTGACTCTACACAGTAACGGCTCACATAAGCAGACATGTGCACGCAGCAGCACACTCGCGTTGGGCCTCTGATAGAGGTGTCAGTACTCTGGTGGGATGTACCAACAATACTGTCTCCATTCGCAATGCACGGCAGCAGCGTGCAATGCAGAGCTCTGTGCGGTCACAAGCGCGCTCCCTCCATTACCGTGGCGCTGTTCTCCTGCCTTTTCCGATGGAGCGTCACGTCAAAAGCCAGACGAGACTTTGATCAACAGCATTTAGGAGAGCCGGGCGTCCAAGCGGCATTTTAGAGCGGGAGGCAGGAAACAACAAAGTGGTTCCCGACCGCACAGGTCGCAGCCTCTGTCGTCAAGTTGCACTTGGCGAGGCCCTCCCTCCGAGGGGAGCCGTGGCAGACAGCTCGATGGCGACTTCAAGGGCCCCGCCGATTGTGGTCTTGAATTAGAATCCCCATAAAACAGCCTCCTTGAGAAACACCAGCACGTCTTTAAGGAGGTGATAGAAATAACATGTGCAGCAGGGCTGAATCCAATTTGCGAGTTTGCTCTTGAGAGTAAAGGATTGGCGGTCTGAAACTTTCCAGGACAAATGGGTGAGTTATATATGAATTGGCTGGTAGTGCTCTTCCTTGCACAAAATAAATGAGAGTCTGCTGTTGACACAGCATGTCTTTGTGATTGACATTCCTGATGTTATTTTTATATTCAATGTTTTGGCCAAATGCACTCTTTCATTGATTAAGCCAGCACTGTCACTGGATAGTACTGCACACTTTAATTAATGTCTAATGATGTTGGAGTGATTTGTTTTGGCCTTTAAAACTATATAAGCACTTAGAGAAGGTGGGTGCCATCCATACACAGATTTATTTTCTTCTCTTTTTTCTTCTTCTATTCAAATAAAAATATGACTTCTTGGTATGTTGCGTTCAATGAAAGTGCCATCTGACAGCTTAAAAGCTGCAGTAATGTGAAAACGCATGCATGCTCATTGCTCATCGGACAGCTTGGCTGGGTCAAGCACAGAGACACAGCTCGCATGTCTTCTGTGTTGTATTACTCATCGCCTCCCCGCTCCGGTCTGTGTCCTTTTTCCTGTTCAGACCATTGTTGACAACAAACTTCTCTGCCAGCAGCGAGAGCAGTGTTTTTTTGTGTGTCGGTTATGCTGTTGAAGGCTGTTGTCAGAGCTCAAACCCCATTACATATTCAGAAAGGCTCCCCGACGTGTCATTTTGGAGCCTCACATGCTGGGTTGGTGTCGCTTGTCACAGGGCTCTGGTTTCTCCACAGTGGCTGACCACCTCGTGCTGCAGGCGGCCGACAGATCGCTGTTGGCTGACAAATCAGCAGCTCAGCACCACTAATCTGTGCTGTAGGCCCTCTCGCCTAACTGCGTTTTGTGTCACAGTCGTTGAGCTCAGCAGATGATAGGGGACAGCGTGGAACTGGCCGAGCTGTTTTGTTGTAACCATGGGGTCTCAGATAGGTGTTGTTGCCACTGAAAGTGTGTGTCTCCTGTCTGTGCATGTGTGTCGTACTCCACTCTGATTCTCTTCTTTTCTTTCCGTTCTCTTCTACCACTTGATTCCTCTGTCTGTACAGGAGACCAAAATTGACTGTGTTCGAGTAGCCACCAAAGGTAGGAATAGTGTGAATGAGGATGTTTGCTATTTGGAGCTCTTCACATCACAACCACTGCTTATTGGGCCCATTGTAGGTATAAAACAAACCAAATTACGGAGCCTGGGGAGGTGGGTAATATTCCAAGAAAAGAAAATATCTCTGGCTTGCCTGAGATTATTATGAAGTAATACATTTTTTGAATTTTTAAGGAAAACAATCTGAAATTCTTAAATTAAAGTCACATATTTGCAGAAAAACAACAAGTACAACTCAGAATTCTGGAGGTTATCCGTGTAGTTGACCAATTTAATCTGAAAAATTTAAAATGTAAAATTCCCAGATATTTAGGACCTCTAAATTCTCTGAACGTTATTATTTTGTACCCTGTAATGGCTCTAATACAAGTAGTTACCCTTCGTAGACGTGTGGTACGGTCTTCACATCAATACATTTACCCAGATCCAGTGTTTTCCCAGGACTGGGAGGCAGCCTGTGCCCAGTGAGGTCTGTGGGTACTTAGCTATGCTGCCTGTACGTCCTGCTTCACACATTAAAGCTGATGAATTCTAGGCACCATTGATCCGGGAGCAGAATTGATAAGGCCAGAGGGAGTCCTGGTCACACTCCACTCTGGGCCATGGGAGGTCCTGTCACATGCTCCAACAATCTTATATGTTCCAGCCCCACGATGGATTTTGTGTGGATTTCCAGATATCTCTATCTACACGGCTCAATAGGCTGAGGTAAAATAGCACGGATTAGAAGTACATGGATCATATAAGCAATTTCTCACCTGAAGGGATACATTTTGATGCACTGCATTTGGCTCACAAAGATATGGACTTGCATGAAATGATTGCTGTTTCTAACTTGACTAAACAAAATGGGAAATTATTTTTAATACTGTAATGGGTGTCTTTCTCTGCCTCGATGTTGCTTGATGATGATAACTGTTGGTGTACCTGCTTTAAGCTTCAGTGTGGCCTTTCTCTCTCGCGCTCTCTCTCTATCTCTCTCTATCTCTCTCTCTCGACTGCATGCAATCCTGGATCCACCGACTCTCCTCAGCCGCCATACTCGTGACTCAGCTCACAACCCCCTACATCCGCGTCGTCCCGGCGGCCGGTGACAACCAACTAACAGGTCAGACCTGCAGCTTTCTGCACATCCTCTGACCGACTCAGTTATTCTGTCCACAACAGTGTTTTACCCACTATGACTTTAATGTGGCGGCCATAACGACGAATCCCTCCACGGGAAAACAAACAAGTGGCATATTGTATGTGTGTGGTTTTGTTTATTTACCTTCTATATTCATAGAACTGGTGTGATTAAATCAAAAACATTGTCTTATACCTTAATCCTCTCAGCATTTCTGGACATGAAAGACCGACTTGAGGTGCGGTGGTCATTTGATCAGTGTTGGAGATTTTTTGACAGGAGTTAATCCTTTTTCATGAATATTCCTTATTATATTTGGGAGATTAAGTGTTGGTAGGTGTTGGTTGCTGCAGTTGGGGACAACTGTGAACACACAAAAGGATTCTGAAGAGCTCCTCCTAAAGATCTGGAGAGTTTTCAAGAGTTTAGCGTCTGACTATTACAATTCTGCTCAGTTTGTGCTTGTTGTGTGTAAGAGTCTCACATTCTCTCAGGCTAGAATGGAAGAATATTGACTTGTAGCAGCGGATATACACAGCACTCACAGCTCAAATGGGGATTTGTCCCTGACAGCATTTCTGTAAGATTAGCCTGTGCCGGTATATTGGCACATGGTCGGCTCCATTTGTCCAGACATAATTGTTAATATGTCACCAGTCTGAAGATCCTCCACAGCGCCGCTTTAAAAGCGTATATCTAAATAAAGGCCTGGCTGTTGATAACACAGCAGAGAAACAACAATATGTCACAACCAGCCTGGGATAGATATTTACCTTCTTTTATAGCGAGAAAATGGCAACGCTGAGTAGAGTAGGACGCTCGCTCTCGCAGATTTGGTTTGACATAACAATTTATCATTCTAAATTTACCCCTGGTGACAAGGAATAATGGTGTTGTTCAGGTGGACAGTCATCATCCCAGTAACATTGCTTTCCTGCTCGTGCTTCTTATCACTTCCCAGGGAGCGTATGCTGTTAAAACAAGACGCCTCCCCCCTCACCCCCGCTCTCTTTGTGTCTCTTGTTGTTGGCTATCTCCTCCACAAGCTGATATTTAATGTTTCGGTTATTTCAGCCTTCTTTTTTTTTATCTTCTTGGGTATTATCTTTTCCGCCCTGCATCCTACATTTTTTTTACAGCCCAGCAGCCATTTGCCCCAAACATGATTAACCAAGGGTAAAGATGGTTCGCACTTATCTCTCCCAGTGCAGCTTGATTCACACCGAGCGGATGTCCACTGAGGACGGAGCTAAAGGTGGAGTTAGAGGGAGTCACTTCCTTTCGGAATATACAATACTCTGAGAATCCGTGTGTATTGATATTAACGGTCCACAGAATGTCACTGAATATCAGTGCATTGATTAATTAACCTCCGTCATCCACTTGGTTAATTCATAGAGGCTCAAGTGAAAGTATGGATGTGCACTCTGCTGTTTGGTGCATGCCGAACAAAAGCAACGGGTCATTAGATTTGTTCCACAGGCTGCCTGATGAATTGCTCTTTCTTTGTTTGATCTCAATGCATTGTGATGTTTTTCAGGAGCAGCCACTCACAAACCCGACGCTGTGGAGCCAGAGAAACAGACGGACCACACCGTGAAGATCGCCGGGGTCATCGCTGGCATCCTCCTCTTCGTCATCATCTTTTTAGGAGTGGTACTCCTCATGAAGAAAAGGTAAGCCTTCTTTCTTACTCGTTGAAATACTACTTTGTGGAAGAGGTTGAAAGTTACTTGCAGAATACTCACAAATAAGTAGTTTTAGTTTCATCATTTTGTATATTTCTCCCCCAAACGGCAGTATTGTCAGCGTTATACTAAATAATTAATTTGATTATGTTGATACGCCCCATTAAGGTTGTTTACAGCCATGAGATATAGTGTGCCATGAAAAATTAATCCGTTTCCGCGGCACCCTCAAACAAATGCGCAGCGCTTCAATGACATTGGGATGGGAACAGGAAAACTGTTTTTTTAGGCCTGTGGTATGGAGCGAGGCGTGGAGGAGATAAGATAGAAAATATGATGAAAGGCTCAGAAGGAAAGCAGATGACCATATAGCTGAAGGCTGAGTTTACATTAGCCCTGGATCCGATACTGGAGGAGGGGTCCCTGTACATATCCCAAGAATCAAGGGAGCTAAAGCTCAGAAAATATCAACCTCCTTTTGTCCACCTTTTGAAATAATACAATGCCAGTTCCTGCAGAGCTTTCTTTGGTGGTCACCCGTTGGTTTCCTTAAATATCTTGATTGTGAAAAAACAATTCATTCCCCAGTTAAGTTATTATGGACTTAGTTCAGGTGAGTTTAGTAGAGCTGAGGGAAGAGGCATAGTTTATAGTATAGTATATATGTTTATTTTTGACAGGAAGATGAGATTCTTGATTTTTTTCTGTGTAGCACAGTGATCAGTGGGTGGGTGTGAAAATCAGCACTCAGTAATGGGATTGTTTTCAATTAGCCTTAATCAAGCAAGAGATGGAGATGACTTCAATTTTTGCATTTTGTGTAATTTACTGCTAACAATGGGGAATTGAGTTGTGTTTAGACATTCAAAGCACTCGTTTAGCTACAACCTTGGAGGTCAGACATGGTAATGTATACAGGGGTGTAAAATGATGTGTTCATGAAAGGGGGTATTTTAGTCACAGTGTGGTTGTCTCTGATTTACCAGCATATACTGTAGACAAGCTCAATATCAATATAATTAGAAAGTATCAATATATTGTACTGAGCCCCCCTCCCCTTGCAAAGCATGACATTACTCCAAGCGATCACCTTTGCCCTCATGATCACTAGTTTACCTCCACATATGCCACCATATCTGATTTTGTTCATTTCGACTCTTTTTTCAAACATTAATATATTTTTACTTTTTCTTTCCTTTTCATTCCATCCCCTCCCTCCTCCACTGCTTTAATTCTACCACCACCCCACTCGGCAGAAGAACCTATCACTCCTACACTTACTACCTGTAAGTAACCACTTTGTGTAATGTTAGTGCCATGCTTCTCACCCACATGCTGTTTCCCATGCATGCAAAGAGCCACGTCACCCTCCTCCCGCTCAGAGCTATTACAGAAGGCCGACTGTAATCTCTGCTGGAGGAAACGGAGGACGCCACTCCAATGCATCTCCACACGATGAGCACATGATACTGTATGTCACATTGGCACGACTTCTGAAAGCAGGAAAGCTACACCCCCCACCAAATAAACCTGCCACGAGAATGTTAGTGCAAATATTATTTCTGCTCGACTTTTAATTATGATTAACTAAACTGCCTTAATGATTGTACGGCTGCCAAACTCATCTTGTGAAAGCAACAAAACAAATAATCAATGCAGAAGCTGCTGCATTTTTACTGAGTGGGAATTTTTGATTTGCCTCCAATGATTTCATCTCTGTTGACTTGTCAAAGTTAGATTTTTTTTAAAGTCTATATTGCAGTGAATCTATATGCCTTAGTTGTGCCCAGAACTAAGGCATGAGCCAGTCCAAATATTTCACATTTTGTACACTTATCTATACACTCTGTTGAATGCACTCAATAGCTTTGCTGGATTGACCATATTATTTGTTGTTACACTAAAAATCAAAGCATGAGCTAACATGGTGATCTTATTTGGCTCCATCTGCATGTGATAATTTCTCGTCTTTCTCTACCCCTACTTCATACTCTCATTCTGTCATCACACCATCTTGTGCTTTTCTTCCCTTTTTGCCAGCATGTTTTTGTTTTTCTTAGTGCACATCCATCCCATTGATTCTATGGTGATGGTGGAGTTGTGTCTTAAGCTGACAAGGTGTCGGCTTCCCCGCTGAACAAGCTGACGTGATCACAGAATAACCTCCTTTCTATTTAGATGTCTCCGACATTATAAAACAAGAGCCGGAGTGCTGCTGCATTCGCTCTTAATAGAACCGATAATTCCAGTCTGAATGGTAAAGAAGCTTATTCTGCAGCTCTGCCGTCACTCCTGTAGCTCACAGGCTCTTTGTGATGGATGCCGACTAATCTGTCTTGAGATGGCTGTGATCAGAGGAGCGAATGGAGGCTGCCTCACATCAAAGAACATCTCAGAATGCACCTGGAGATAATATGACTCTGAATACCTGCGTGTCACTCATATTAGATCACAGCTGACTTGGATAGTAAGCCCCAGTGACTTGGAGGAGTTTCGTCATCAAAGCTGAGCACACACATTGACCGAGCTAAGCAGGTTGTCGGAGAAACAATCAAAGTATCAGTTTTGTTATTTTATGTGTTACATTCAAATCGTTTTTTTTTCTTGGATAGTCGGTAATTTGCATAAATATGAAAGTCTACAATTTAAAGGGATTGATTTACTTTTCACAGGAAGTTAGGGATCTAATAGATCATTTTCCGGCATGTTTTGGGGACGACTTAGTTGTCATTGTTCTTCCATTTGAAGGACACATTGCCTTAAAGAAGGTTTTCTTTAAGGCGTAATTGCTTTAAATGACCGGTTTTAGGTTCGCCAATTGGATATTCTGTTTCACAAACATTTAACAGGATGTGTTCGAGTAAAATTAATTTGTGTCACTGCGACAGCATACGGTCAATGTTTTTCTACATCTCAGGCGTCAAAATAAATTTGGGGGTTTTACTGTTTAGATTCTTTTTAAAGCGAAAAAGAAGAGTGCACATGTTGACACTCATTTGTCAAGTTCACAAGATTACAACATAATATACAGTTGGATAAGGAGTAATGATCCCTATTTGGAAATGTGTCATGACAGCAGCAAATGCTTATAGATAATAAAACACGCAAAGAGAATGTGGGAATAAATAAATTAAAGAGCTCCTCAGATTCCTGAATCTCTCTAACAAGTCATATAGTCCTCTGCACAACTTCTATAATGGAAAGTCTAAACTGCAGCATTTTGACATGCACATTTAAACCATGTATTTATGGTGTAATACATTAATTAAAAGGGTAAAATTCACTTGACAACAAATGAAATTAAGATTTGATAGATTTATTCGCCTGCCCTGTAATGTTGTTTGTTGTCGGTGTATGAATGTATGGCAGTGTTTCTCAAATGGCGGTAAGAGTACTGCAGGAGGTACATGAGTTTTGTTTTGAGAATTATGACTCCCTAAAAAAGAAGTAAACTAGAATAAGTTAAATAAAAAAATATTAAGGCTCAATAAACCACATTTTACATTCAATATTACTATTTTTATTGCAATTCTTATTTACTGAGCAAGTATATACAGTTCAGTATTACCTCCCCCATCCTCCTTGTATCTTTCCATCTCCTCTTCGTCTTTCTCTCTCTCGTGTCAGTCATTGGTCGACACGAGGAAGCCACTCGAGTGAGGCGAGCATAGGACCATGTTAGCTAATTGGAAAGATGATTTGTTGCCGTGAGCTGTTGAAGCAGAAGCCGGTGATGTTGCATTTAATCACAGAGTTGCTCTGTAAGACAGATGTTTAAACCTTTTACCCTTAACGTTACTACTCTTAGGGTATCTAAGGTTGTCTCACAAATATAACTAATATGTTGCATGAACCCAAAGTTTATATTATCAAATCAATTATAGACTGCTTTCTTAATATACTCTCCTCTGGAGTGTTGATCTGCAGTCCTGGTGACAGCCTTCTTGCCAGCTATGAGATTACAACACCTCTATGATTGATGAACCCCATTAATGTTCTCATGCATTCATCAAAGTCTTTTAAAGGCATGAGAACACCCTGCAGTTGCCAAAATATGCACTTTCGGTACATTGCCAGAGGGGGCTGCAGGGTCTAGCTCCCAACACATAACATCAGTCAGAGCGCTCATTAGGGATGCAGTTACATGTGTGATCAAATATATGACCGTCCTTTAATCAGGTGGCCGGACAGGCAGCTGGTGGGGACAAGACAGATCAATGGCAGAGGGCAAGGTTTTCGATTGGGTCTTTATTCCCACAAGTGTTGGATTCCTCCATCAAGTAGCAGGAATGTTAAATACAAGCACACTTATTGTATCACTGTGTGACTGATTGGTCAGGCTGGTCTAGTGCTCCTCAAACCACAGGTATGTGATGTGACTGTGAAGATATCGTCTATATTACTACCAATATATTATCCTTATCATGTAAGATAAGATAATACTGAACTACTCCCTCAGTGGAAAACCTAGACACCTTTAAGATGTAATCAGAAAGGAACAAAATACATAATTGTATTACCGGCACACTGTAAGACATAGAAAGCTGGAGGTTTGACCTTTCAGTTGCTCGATCTAGATTAAAATCTGTTTCCTGTACTATCAAACAAATGTTGGCCTTTGGAGTTCCATCAACAACTTCCCTGTTTTGGTTCCCTGCCCTTAGTGTCCAGTCGCAGCAGACAGCTGTTCCCAGCAAAACAGCTTTAGACCCTCAATAACAGTTGTTTGGGTCCATTTGGGGTGGTGGAAACAAGTTGTTAATACAACATCTGCATTTCATACGCCGTATAAGTTGATACGGCCAACATCCAGCAGACATGGTTCGGACTAAAACCGCGGACGGAGCTCTGCTGAGACCCAAGGCCACTGTGTCGCTTGTGAGAATGCGCTAACAGAGGGCAAAGCCGCGGTGACGCTCGCCACCGTCCGAGTTGGTCGTCCTGGGAGGGGAGGAGTGAGCGAGGGGTATCCGGGTGGTTGCAATCTGCAACACCCCTGAATGCAGTTTGATGCTTTTCTCTACCCTGACACAGCAGAGGGACTTCAATTAAAAAACATAATGTTTGCACGAAATATCTACTCATGAATCTAGTCTATAAATATTGGTGTTGCTTGATGTTCCTTCTGTTTTATTATATCAGCTTATACAAAATATATTTCATTCGGGAGAGAACAGTTCCATTTCCATCTGGCAGGTGGTCACTTATATCATAAATCCCTGATGTTATGATGAGCGCATGCATTTAATTTAGTGGCCCTGTTGGTAAACAAACGTGTATGCCACTTTGCGTACCGCAATTCCTCAAACTTTTTCAATGATATAACCAGAAGAGAAGAAAATTGCTTAAAATGTTTAAATTGCACTGAAAACACACAGTCATACACATCATCATTCACGGGAGGCCTACTGAGCACCCCATGTTTAACATAATGTGCTCAGGGCAAATACCTTCATTAAACCTCACCAGCCGAACATGCAGCAAGAATCACATTAATTGGTACAAGCCTTGCAGATTTTTGCACCTACGAGCTCTGAATGTTGATGAGGAAGGGGAAAGAGGAAGAGCAGCAGGACGACGTTTCAGTGCATAGATTTTAACATGATTTTATCATTTTCATCTGTTTGGCACTTTACTGTACAGTTGTTCTCGTCAGCTACTTTCTGAACTACATGTAACATACATTTGAATAATACCGACAGGGACATTGCGATAGAGGGAGAAATCTGAGTTGCAACTTTTGGTATCGAGTCTAAATGTTTATTCTTGAGAAAATAAATGCAGTCGGAAGCTTGCACACACTATTTATATTGTTGAGCAAATGGTATCAAGTTTGAATCATAAAATCAAAATTGATACACATGTAAAAGACATTTGAGTTACAATTGCAAGTGAGAAAATAATTATCTTTTGATTTTAGAGACCGGGACATTTTGCTATTCAGGCTTTCAGGTGGTCTGAAGTGTCAATCAAAAGGTCTTTGAGGCAGAGTGGCATCTATAATTAATTGAGATGGTTTCATCACCAGTTAAAAGTTCCGCAGACTAACTTTAAGTATATTTTGTCAATATAATAATGTAATTGTATCAAGCTACCCATATCAACTCCAATTTCAGTCTGCGTCTTCCAGTCGCTGATCCAACTGGAAAAGGAAGGCTTGGCCCGGATATCCACTCGATACACCGGACCCCTGAAATACAGCCCCTTGCACCCAGAGGCTGTCGTCAGGCACTGCTCATGTGGACATTACTCCACTATAACTTCACATGGCCAATAGTTGTTAAATATGTTGTAGAGAACCTTTAAAATCCTAAATAATTCAAACCCCTATATATGCCTCCACATATATTTAATACATCACAGTTTTTAAAAATAATTACAGTAAACATAATAATAATAATAATCATCATTTATTTTATATAGCGCTTCTCTAGACACTCGAAGTCGCTTTACAGTCCAGAGTCCAGTCGTCATACACACACACAGTCATCCCGGTGGTGGTAAACTACCCTGGGGCAGACTGACATAATCCTACTTTTTTGTCACTGTACTCATTCAGTGCTATTGTTGTGTTAAATTATTTTTGGGGATGGATGAGGAGCTAAAATTACATTTAAAAATTAAGAGTTATGAGGGACAATCTTTATTTTATTGAAGACAAAAACTCATCGTCTTAATGAATTGATGAAGACTCAGCAGATGAACAAGCATTGTGCCTTCCTGAATACAGTCTGTATTCAAAAAACAGTTTCCATCAGTTCTTTGTAATTTTGTCCTGAGGTAAATATAAAGATGGATAAACGGATAAAGGAGGGATGACTAAATGGAAGAATGTGTTAAAGATGGAGAGAAGTTTGCCATGAGACGCAGTGCAAACAACGACTGAAATGCCCCCACTGGGTGAATCAAAGACGCTTCTGTTGCCCCTCCCAGCTGCGTGTCAGTCATCTAACACGCACACACACACACACACACACACACATGCACAGCGGATGTGTGTGGATCGTCTAATGAAGCCTTCTTTGTCCCAATGTCACAAGGTTTAGGCGGCTCTGCCGCTGAAATGAGGCCCACCATGCTGAGCTTGAGGTTTTGAAGCTCTTGTTTTAGAAGTTGCCGCAGCATCACCTCCCACTGAACAGAGACTCTGGCAAACGCAAACAGACACACAATTCACGGGGCTTCCTTTTTGTCGTAGCTGAACTCGCGGAGTCAGAAGCCCGGCTCACTTGGATCCGAGATGAGCCACGTCTGTCATGTAATCCCTCTAATGAGAGTTGCCTAATATAGTCACCTGGAGTGTTTGCTCAGTCTTTACTTCCTCAAACACCTCTGCCATCTGTCTGTCTCTTCCCCTTTTCAGATGCACATTCAATGCTGTTTAAAAAAAACATTCCCATTAGTATTGTTGGGCATTCCTGCAAGCAGTCAGTGTAGCTGTATGCTAACTACCAGGGGACATGATAAATGGTCACATTCATCATGATGCACAAACACTCCGATGTACACTTCCTCGTACTATCTCCGTCGGCACATCAGACCCTGTAATATAGTCATCTATCATTAAATTCCCCCCTCTTACAAATGAGGAGAGAATAGCATGGCAATTAATCTCCATCTAACACCCACGGTGCCTCGCAAACATCCCAGTATTGCTGGTGCTTTCCTCCTTTTGGCACTGGTGTCTGTGCGTCCTCGTTTATCTCCGCGCTTGTTCCTCAGCTGTTACACAGGCCAGGAAAGCGGAAATGCAAGTCCTAACAGACAGACATAAAAGAAGGGATACAGTATTAAAACCTAGGATTATGGTGGTTCTTAATGGTCTTCCGCATGAGTGCACACAATGCCGAATCATTCTTAATATTGCCTGGGGTACATACAGCTTCCCCTCCCCTCCTCACGTCTCCCCATTACCAGATGAAGCTATAACGTAAGGCAGGAGACGAGATTTCCATATTGTTCCCCGCTCTAATTGCAGATTAAAGACAAAAAGTGAGTCCGGCATGATGAAAATGTCACTACTTTGTCACTTTGCCTTCTGAGGAGCGGATCCACCATTAGCCTCACGTCGCGGCCTTCAGAGCAAATGACTGTTTGAAGGCAGCGGGGGCCTGTTGCCATATGGCACCAGGCGGCGTCAAAATTGAATAAACAGAGGAGATTTGCGAAAACAAAGCAGCAGGAGTGCATCATTAGACCGCAGTTGTCCGTGAGAGAGACTGCAATTCAAATAGGGAGAGGGGTCACACAGAGAGGAACAAAGTGTGAGGATCAGTGTGAAGGCTGCCATAGTTAATTTGTACAGCGCTCGCTCCCCTCCAGCTACCGAACAGCAGCAGACATCCGATATGGTTCCAGCTGACGGTGCGTTCTCGCTCAAGCCGGTTGCTGTTTTTCTGTTGACAAGCTACCGGGGAACATGTGTAGGTCTAACTGCGAGTTAGAGTGATAACATGATGCATTATTTATCACCGTACAGCAAGTGGCTCCTATTTCTGGGGAGGTCAGGGTCAGTTCCCAGTCAGGGTGTTGCTCACTGGGGACACTTCTGCAGTCGGAGGTTGGAATAATAGAGGGAAACAGTTTTGAGCTAAAATTGCGAGCTTATCAAATCTTTGAATTTTCTAATCGGCTGCATATTTATTCAGTGATTTGTTAACTTCATCAACGGCCATTTTCAAAATCCGTGCATGTTATTCCTATCGTCTTAGATAGTCCAACAAAATTAGTAAACATGAACTCTCTCCCAAACTAAATCCAAAAACCAACAATGCTGAGAGCTCCCAGGGGAATGTTCTGAACACTATAAAACGGAAAACACGATAATAGAATAAAGCTCATTTAGATAATGAAAAGGCAAATATTCCCCCAGAATATTTGCTTTTTTATTGTCTGTGGAGCAGCTCCAGACTTTATACTTTGAGACGCATGTCTCTGTTGTCTGGCTTCGAGAGAGAGTAGCTCATGTTCACAAATATTGATTGAACTTTCCCGGGTCGTGAAGGTAACGTTGTAAATCTTAAATCAGGTGGTGTTCCCCTTTAAGTTTATATGATTATTACATTATACATTTAGTCCAACTCATACATATCAATGAGAGTAGGCTAAATGTGTGGGACTAGAAAACACACACACACACATGATTAATGCAAAGATGCTTGTACATGAATGTGTTTACACAGTGAGGATTACAGCCCACAGTGTTAATCAGTGTAATGTCCATTGGGAGGATGCTGCAGAGCCTGGGGCCACAACAAGAGGTGTGACCCTTGTGTGTGTGGGGGTCAAACAGCAGGCCTGGGCTCAAGACTTTATTAAAGTCTCACATGATGCATCCGGGCTGAACAGTTCATGAATATCGACATCGATCTGATCGCGCACAGCTTTAGGTGATAGGTAACATCTAGAATGAGTCAGCAAAAGTGACATGTGATCTGTCCATCTGTGCTGTGCTTGTGCATGTGTGTGTTTGCGTGTGTGCGTTTCTTTTTCTGTGTGTTCTCTCCGTACCCGATGCATATCAGCATATCGACCTAACCCTAATCCTGATGTATTTGGGTTAGGGTGTCACACATACTCCAGGATTTATACCGCACTGCTTGAAAAAGCACCTGGAGTCTAATGAAGCCTAATAGGACCACAACACAGGGCACATTAGCTCAGCCATCACATTACATCTACGAGTCATTGCTCCCATTATCATATCCGAGAACGGTTGTTGCTTTCGTCTGATTGTTATTTTTGTATTTCGTCCCCCGTAAAGGAAATTGGCCAAGAAGCGTAAGGAGACGCTGAACAGCACCCGGCAGGAGATGACCGTGATGGTCAACTCCATGGACAAAAGCTACACGGAGCAGGGCACCAACTGTGACGAGGCGCTGTCCTTCATGGACACGCACAACCACACGCTGAACACCCGCAGCGAGGGCGCGCCCACGCTCAACGGCCGAAGCGAGTGCGCGCTTACGCTTAACGGGCGCAGCGAGTGTGCGCTCACGCTCACCGGACGCAGCGAGTGCGCGCTCACGCTCAACAGCCGCAGCGAGTGCGCGCTCGCGCTCACGCTCAACAGCCGAGGTAAGACGGCCTCGCTTCAGCCGACTTGCCGACCGTCACAAGCAGCGAGCACCGCGGAGGCAATTTATTTGGTTTGGTCACGTGGGAAAGAATTCCGACTTGACTGCTCAGGAAATAATTACACTGGGGCAACCTAAACGTGTGAGTCGGATACTCTTCCAACAGGGGAGTCAGGCACATATTAAGTAGGGGGGAAAACGGTATTCAATCATTATTTGCGATGTGAAATATCTGTTTTTGCATTAAGACTGAAATCTTATTTGTTTTGACTCTCACTACAAAAGAAATTGTAGAATTGTGGAACAATTGTTCTCAAAACTGACCGTTTTACTTTTTCTTTTTACAATGATAAACCCTCCCCCTCCTTTTTTGTAATTTACCACATCCAATTTCATAAATTAGTGTTAAATGGATTTTTAATGAAGAAAAGTCTCAATGCCTCTTTGTTTTCATTTGCCTTGTTCAAACCGAGACTATTCAACCAGTGCAAATGATTTTACAGTAATTGTGTAGCTTTTGAAAATCTACCCTTGTTACTAGCGTTATTGGTAGCCAATGGGGAACCGGCTTATTCATAACAGTGGAAAATGATTCACTTTCATATGACAAAAAGCACTCAGATATGATATTGAAAAAGATATTGATCTTTTTTGTTTTTTCTTCGCAGGCCTCCAAGGGCTGGTTGTACCCTTTTTACATATTCCCCTTTTAAATCTCTTTAGTTTCTCTAATTATTTTTGGTTAAATAAACTAAAAGTAAACTAAAGTCAGCAGTATTAATAATGTACTTCTTAGGAAGTTGCTGATACCAGCACTATACTACATGTATATTGCTGTGCTAATGGCCTGTCTTGTATTGTTATCAACAATCAAGGCAGCTTGAATTCCCAAACCTGACCTCAAAGCTTATTAGTAAACAAGAAAGCTGAGAAGTCCGTTGCGAGGTCCTGAACTCGGCACCCTGTTGTTTCCTATCCAAGAAGGAAAAACACTTATTTAATGTGCTCTGCTACCATAGCCTATATTCATTTTCTCTGTCCCGGGTTAAAGTTAATACTTTGTTGATCGACAGCTCAGCTGTCTGCACCCAGGGCTTGACCTGGTATAATCCCAGTCAAAACCATCAGATTAAAACTCCCCAGCAGCCTCTGTCTCCACACCCCTGCAGAGGTTGAGCCCCAAAGATGCTCTGACCTTGATTAACTGTCTGTTAGCGTGGATGTTCAAATCTGGCCCTCTGTCCGCCAGCGCAAATGATTTAAATGCATTACTTTAGACTCTATCAGTGTAATGCCTTCGATACTGTACGCTCACGCTCTCCATGACCTTACATGGCTGTCAATCGTGTCATGTGGGCTCTAAACACGCCGCTGACAGATTATAGTCCTGAACAAACTGCACTGATAACCCAAACCCTGCGAGCACGGTTGCTGGTTCTGGTTTTACTGCATGAGGAACTCAAAGTCTGATAAGAGAGAAGATGGCAATACGGTTATAAACTTGTTTTTTATATATGTCAACTGTATTTGAGCATTTTTATTTCATGCTACTTTATATTTACACTCATTCGCCGCATTTTAGAGGGAAATACTGCATTTGTTTTGTTCCACTGCATGTATTCCAGCTAAAGTTACTATGCTTATCAAGTCGACTTCAAATCACATGATCGTCTTTTAAAATATGTTCTATATATGCTCCAAATACATATCTAGCCATGCACAATTAGTGCAACTTTAGTTGAGTTTGCTGAGGTCTCTGAGATTTCTGCTGCCAACAACATACAATGAAGGCCAATGTAATTGTGTTTGTAAGCCAGAGAATCACATTTACCAGACTGTAAGTGGGAAATCAGTTTAATGATAATATTATTGTCTAATTACAGGGACACGGGGAATCTGTCATTGTATTAAAAACACACCACTGTTTGCATAAAATCTGGGTAAAAAAAAGAGAGTGAACTTTGTTGAGAATTTTTTTAGGAAATATCAACAGTCCAAGAAACATCTAACAATATTTGTGCAATCTGAGCCACTGTCTGCCAATAATCTTTGCATTTAAACTATTAATTCCAAACTGATAGTGTTTTTGAGAATATATACAGCATCATGAAACATGATAATACATTATTATTGTTAAAGTTGTGATTACTAAATCCACTTGATTTCCTTGTGTTCTGTTCCTGTCCAGCTGGATCACCCCCCTCCTCCTTCACGCTGCCTAAAGCCAACACGCTCAGTGCGTCCATCCCCACCAACGCCTACTACCCAGGTAAACACACACTGTATGTGCTCACGCTAATCTGTTGGTCAACAGAGCAGTGTTTAGTGTAGAAGCTGTGGTGGAGAGTGAAACCGGAAGGTGTGATACGCAGACGTCGTGACACCTTCAGAAGTGTTGGGATGAGTTGATGAGAGAAAACCAAATCAGTAATAATTAGTTTTATGTTCATGGTAAGACCTATTTTTATGTGAATTACATTCTAATAAAATGATGGGTGGTATGAATGGCTTTAAGTGCTTTAAAAATTAGAGAACAATTTCACAAATGAGAAGCTAGATAAATTGACTTTGGATGGGTTTACACCCTGCTACATCTGTGGCTGTAACATAAAGGGTTTTATATTCTCAGCTGTTCAATCATAACTTTAATTTCTCCAAATAGTATAGCCTAATTGTATGTCTTCTGTTATCAGATCATAGCTCATTGATGAGATGAAGTAAAGGCCAGCTAGATTTCTAATCAACTAAATGTAGTGTATAATTAGCTTTTTCTCTGGGACATATGAGGCCGTCTTGGCAAACTGTCTGTTATCTTTTGTTATTGTTGTTTTCTGTGGATTTATCTTGGCTTCTTTTATTTACTGCAATTCTCTTTCCTCCTCCAACTTCTGCACTTGTTGGGGATATGAGCAGATCCCTTTGTGCCAACTGCTATCTTAGGTGAGACACATCTCCTTTTCCCATTGCTGTTGATTATGTATTCTTACTTCTACGTTGAGGAACATTACCGTGCATTACACTCATACGATGGCTGTTTTGAAGACTTAAAACTTTGAGGACAAAAAAAAACACAGATTTTGTTTTGTTCTCTTTTTTGGTTTGGTTGGCTCTTTTATAAAAGATGGCTTCCTCACCTTCATACCTGCCTGCTGCTTCCCCCCCCCCCCTCCCCTCCCCTTCTCTCTTCCTCATCCTTCCCCTCCTCTTCCTCTCCCTCCTTGTCAAACGAGGGGCTCTCCTGTGCTGAGGCTGGCTTCACTCCATCCCATCCGCATTGCGTGTCGTGCGTGTGATGTCACATACATGTTTGACCTCTCATATGCATGGACAGACATGTGGACTGGATGTGGAGGAGTGTCTAAGGGGGGGCAGCGGGGGGGGGGGGCAGTTTGCCCCGGCGCCAAGGCGACTTTGTGCTGAAGGCAGAGCAGCTGCACTGAGACACAAACAGAAATTAATAATGTGAGAGAGGAAACAGAAAAGCACTCTCTCTCGGCACCCCTCAACAAAAATCTCAAAAACGGGATGCGTTCGGTCTGAACATCTAAAGTCTTGCATTAGCTGTCATGCCCCCCTTCCCCCTCCCCCCTCTCTCCTCGCTACGCAATTTACTCCCCTCCCTCCCTCCAAAACAACAACCTTGTCTATTATTCTTTTTAATGTCGCTCCCCATGCCTTTGGCTAACTAATAGTGACCTACTTGTTTTTGTTTTTTGCCAGTGTTTATTCATCAGTGATAAAATAGAAATATAAAAACACAAATTTTTTTCTTCTGTTAATTAGAACTGGCAAAGTGCAGCATCTTAAAGGAGCATAAGCTGTTTTATACCAGAGGAGCACATAATGCAGCTGCTAAGTGGGGCACTAGAACTGTAATAAATTAATACTCAAGGCCTCGAAGAAAGATGAAATAAGCAACTCTACTCCAGCTCCACCACAAGCACCATACCTGCTTTTACAAGTACACAACGTTCTGGGTTTTTTCTTTCCGACACATGACTGCCACCTAAAGCAGTGTCTTTCATCATCAATGGTATGACGGCTGCTTATGTTAGTTCCACATTTAATGAAGCATGAAATAATTAACATGAAATTGTCGCAGCCAGAAAAGGTTACATGCTTTCAGTTGCGACACATTCAGTCGCAGCATTGTCTCATCAGTTGAGGTTAACCATCAAAACTGATTAGATCATAGAGGAGTTGTTATTTTTTCGATTTTATCGCACACTCCTATTTTAAAAATAAATAAATAGATTTGCTACAAATGCAGGTGTTACCACTAGCACATGCAATCATAATTATAGCAATTATAGACAGAAATCCAGAATGTCAGAATACAAAAAAAATAACAAATACAAATTTGAAACAAATACAACTTGTTTTTAAGACGACCAGTATTTCACCATTAATTTCTCCCTCGAAATCCATGACTTCCTTGTTTTGTTCTTTTACTTTTGTCTTGCACTGTTGAAATTGCCCCATCCATCCACTCAACATCCCCCTTGACTAGGCTTTCTGCCTCGGCCGTTTGGACTGAGAGGGCATGTGATCTAGCCCTGTAGCGTAGCTCTAAAACACACTCTACTGTAACAGGTTCTCATGCTGTATTGTTGCTTATCCCCTCTCTCCTCTCTTCTCCTCTCTTTCTCTTTACATACGTAACCTCCTATTTATCTGCTATCTAAAAAGTGCCCATTAATGGTAAGTTTTCCCAAGTGGGCCCTGGGTTTGGGGGAAGGAGGTGGTGTTTACTCAGAAAGCAAGCCAAAAGTGAGAGGCTGCTTCTGACCTGGACATTACGACATTTATTGCATGACCAGTGGACATGTTAGCATCTCACCACCCTCCGCACCATGCCACCAAGCCTCCATTAGCCTAGCATGGTCAAAGTGCGTACAGTGCCCCATGGCAGCATCACCTCATACATTTTCCTCCCATCTCCGCTTCCCTCCTGTTTATTTTTTTACATTTTTTTTAGGTTTGATTGTTTTAGTTTTTAATTTTTTCGGGGAGGGCAAACGGGCGGCAGGGGTTGAATCCTCGCTGTGTCTGTGTGATGCTCCTGACGGTGCCTGCTGCAACATGCTCACTGTGGGCCACCGCACCCACTCACATCCTCCTCTTCCATGTTTCTGGACACCCTCCATCGTCCGCTGGCTCCCCACAGCATCTGTGCCTCATGTCTGCCACTGACTGGATTACAGTATGAAAGCACTGGAATGGACTCTGGCTCTCAATATGAGCTGCAGCCCAAACCAGCATACTGTACTGCCAGTAAACCAAAAAAAAGTAAACTTGTTTTACAGCTCTTCTATACTTTTACAACTGCTCTATACTGTTTCTTGCAGTTGAAAACTTATTTTATTCTGACAGTAGCCATATTAAATGCTCATAGTGTACGTGCTGTACTTAAAGGGCCTCATATGGCTATATGGTGTCCGACAGCAGGCCTGTAATATTACACATTTTCCAGCCACACACTGAGACAGATGGACCTGAACCTTCCCACCACCACATGACTCATTCTATTACTCAATGATGTTGTGTTGTTGTGACCATCCATAACAAACAGATTACTAGTGGAGAGTTGTTTGTCAATCTGGAAGGCGGTGACATAATGCTAAACAGTAAATGAGATAATGAGCCATCTGTTAATGGGAACAATTGTAACTGAGATATGAAATGGGAGACGAGGGACAACACCTAGGCAACCAAACTCCACTTTGTGCGCCGTTTAGCTCGTAAAACAAACACTGCCATTTGCTGCTTCAAGCATTATGTCACCCGTATGTATCTGATAACAATATACTGGTTTAATCTGCGTTGCTGGCGCCAACCTCTGTGTCCTGACCGGCTCTGACCTGTTGTTGTGTCCCCCAGATGAGAGCCAGAACATGGGCAGCGACACCAGCAGCCTGGTGCAGTCGCACACCCACTCGCTGAGGAAGCGGGAGCCGGTGGATGTGCCGTACCAGACGGGTCAGCTGCACCCGGCGATCCGCGTGGCAGACCTCCTCCAGCACATCACCCAGATGAAGTGCGCCGAGGGCTACGGCTTCAAGGAGGAGTACGAGGTATAGGACGTAGCCCAGGCTCAAATAAAGCCCGGCGATAGACTTGTAACTTCTCCACCGATATTCTCGAGTGTAAATGTGCATCGGTCTGATGCGAGGCTTCGTCTGTGTCATGGTGTAAGGTCCCGTGCCTCTGTCACTGTCTCTCTCTCTCTTTCTGTCTGTCTCCCTCTCTCTCTCTCTGTTTTGTCTCTCCCCAGATGCACTTTTATGATAAATTGTGAATATGCCCCGCCTCTGTGTGTTTACGGTGCGGTTCGTTTTGTTGTTCATCTGCTCCTTGTTGTTTGCAGCGAGCACTGTGCGCCGTGTGTTGCTGTCCCAGTTCCCCTCAGAGACTTAGATGTAGACCAACGTGAATGAAATGCAACCCCCCCCCCGCCCCCCCCCACACACACGGCTGTGTTAGCCATGTCCCCTCCTTCACTTGAATCAGGTCCACTTGCTGCTGTCTTAAGGCTGTCGTCAAATTCCAGCGTTCCTAATCGGACGCCAAGACAAAAGATTTTGCCCCAGATGAGCGTCACTTTCATTTCCTCTCATTAGTCCGGGAGGCTGGCAGGGCTTGGCTCCACTCCAGCCTCCTCCCCATCCCTCAGCACCACACCAGCAGGCCTCATCTCACCCTGATGCCACGCTGCAACAGACATGGCTTCAAGCTATACTTTCAACATCCGTCTTTTGAAATATCTCATCTGTATCACTCCAGTCTTTCTATCCGACATCACATCTTTTTCTTCACCCGGTGAATGTATTCCCTTTACCTGTTTTTTTCGCTTCATCTCTTTTTCACTTTCTTATTTACTCCTCCCAGCATTGTTTCCTTGCTTTCTTCTCTCTCTCTCTCTCTCACGTCATCTCACTCCCTGCTTAGTTCTTACTAACTGCGGGCCAGATTTATCAGTAATTAACTCCCAACTTCCCCCTCATGACTGCAGAATTAAATAATGCAGCCTCCCATTGCTACCTGCAGCATGAGATCATTGAAGGGCTGGAGTGCTTTGGGCTGCCCTCCGGGCCTTATTCATTATGGATAAAGGTGTTGTGGGTTCACGCGGCCGGCATCGCATGGATGCGTAACAGTCAATCAAAAGGCGGTAATGCCAACGACTGATTGGACCCCATCTCCTTACCCTGTTGTCACCGGGCTGTCCTCAGCCTGTTGTAAAACAAAAGACCTGTGGGATGCTTCAAGTGTGTGACGAGGCTCATTCTCACTTGGCTAGAGCGATTCATTTGTGTGTTGTGTTCCGCTGCTGTCTTCTTCATCTCAATCTTGTCTTCAGGTTAATGCCCTTTTTAACTGTTTATTATTGATGATGATTGGAGCTCAGTGCACATCTAAACCTGTTGACTTACACTGTACTATATCTCTCTCTGACCCATGCTTCTTGTTAATTCTGTACGTTAACTTTGGATCAGATAAACGAGGTAAGCCAATACTTTTGGTTATTTGTGATTTTTTTATTTATTTTTTTACTTGTAATTGAATGATGCCTGTTGGCTATTTCTAAGTCCCTGTGGGATTACATCATCTCACATTTATGATCTAGTCTGAAAAGGGAATTTACCAACAGCAGTAACCAAAGCTTTTGATAGTCTGCAGATGATAAATTGTGTGAAATAGTAACTTTATTTGTATGTCAAGTCTATACAATTTCACTGTAAAACCCTTTTTTCATGATGAGAAATTCTTGCATCTATAACTGCTCAATAAGTTAATGCTTATATTTCTTTATCAAGCTTTTCGAAAGCATACCACTCCAGTACAATGTAAAAAAATATATATTTTGTAAGATAACATAATCACCACCAGCAATTGCAGACATTGTACTAGTTAATTACATATGTAGGTGTGGGTCTACACATTCATTAGTGTGTTTTATTATCACATAGCTGAACCCACTAAATCCCAAAGTTAATTTACAAGTTGGACCAAACAGATGATATGACTGGTAATTGGAAAACACCATGAAAAAGGAAGGCTGCCGTTTCACAATTTATGTTGTGTCCTTTGCAAAAGCTTCATAACGCCGTCTTTATTATAAACTATCACAAAGTATCTGCATGTCCAAACCCTTTTGCACGTCGACTTACCACAAAGGAACACCAGTCCGTTTGAATGAGTCTCCTTTTCTCACACACACTAACTCGTGAATCCAAATGCAACTCACTCCACAATTTTGTTTCTTTGTGTTCCCATCCTTTTTTTTTACCTTTTGCTTTGCCATAGTGTGGATTGTATGTCAAGTGCTCTGCTGCCACTGTACTGTATGTAGATGTTCCCGTAGTGATCGCTGCAGAGAAAGAGGTTACGGTCCGAGCAGAGCTGGGACTGGCGTGCAGCCGGGAGCCTGTAATTAAAAACATACCAATTTGGATCTGGGCCAATAGCAATAATTTGACGGATGGTGAAAAACGACCAGCAGATGCACTAAAATGAAGTACAACAACAACTTTTACTGCAACATAGTTGTTTCCTGGCGAAGCTACAGTTTCAATCACTGTCTCGAGATTTGTAAGCAGCCAAATATTCCCAGTCTGGGTATATAGCCTTTTAATTGAAAGCTTTCATATAATCTCTACCTCATGGGATTCTTAAACTTTATCAGCATAATTCTTTATTTTTTGATGAATTCAGCCTCTAAACAGCCTGAAGAAGGAGACAAGAGCATCTGAGACAGGCAGGGTCACTCAGTTTAAGCGAGAACTGTTCTAAAGTTGGCAGGTAAAGCCTTTCGGCTTGAAGATGATTTGTCTTCAGATTCTTGATGTTAGACCTGAATCCTTCAAAGTGACAGAGAGAATGACGTTGGCCCGAGCGCTTACTCAAGACATACTGCCACAGGAGGGGAGGCCTAAGTAATCCATCGCCGAGACATGCTCCCATCTTCACTGGAAGGATGGGACATATTTTTAGCCTATTAAAGCTGTTTCTCAGTGAAGTCACTAATCCTCTGGACTTAATATAGGAATGTGTCCTTGTGCGGTATCTGAAAGGCCTTTATTGGCTAGACAAACGGCCTGCTGCCTGCAGTGTAGCGCTGAGATGAATGAAACTATCCAGTCCTGGAACACTGATGATTGAAGACAATGCCGCCTCGCTCTCCCCGACTGGCTCGGCACGCTAAAAGAAGCTCTCCAAACAATCTGTTAAGGCTCAGATAAATGCTTCCGAATCCTTACTTTCAGATAGTCTGCATTCCAATGTATTGGCAGACTTTTTTTAAATGTGCATTAGCCGACTATTATAAAGCCAGAACAATAACATGTTTTTGTCCAGACTAGTCTGCTTGGAGCCAACCCCACCCGCTCCTGCTGAACAGCGGTGGACTGGCAGTGGAGACATATTTTCATAATTTGGCTTAATTGTGCCTGGTGTGCCATCAGAATGGAAATCTCCCCAGCGAGAGATGATACATATTTCATGAGGGGTAATCTGAGCGGCGCAGTTTTGATGTGCAGACGATGAGCTCGCTTTATTTTTCCCCACGACAAACTGATTGAGTCCTTCAGAAGCGGCAGAATGACAGCCGCCGCGGTGGCGCCGCCCAGCAGAGCGGCACAGGGGGAGAGCTTTGAGTGTGACACCCGCCACTTCTGTCCTAATGGCACTAGCTGTTTGACACCGCTCCCCAGGATCCACCACCCTCTCAGTGTTTCATGTCTAATAATGATGTGAATATATCTCTGCCCTGTGTCTTTTTTTCTATTGCCAATGTTCCCTTTCCCTTTTTTTGTGGCGCTGAAAGAGGAAGATTGTGTTCTTTAGCCTGTTATCATTTAGAGTGCTCACACATGACACCATATTTCATCTCCCCCTCTCTGTTCTCTGTTTTCTGTCTTTTCAGAGCTTTTTTGAAGGACAGTCTGCGCCATGGGACTCTGCCAAGAAGGATGAGAACCGCATGAAGAACCGATATGGGAATATTATTGCATGTGTGTACAAAGCACCTCCTGAGCGCTCATGAATTTCTGTGTGCCGTCCCCATTCTTGTGGCTGATTTATTGGCCAGGCTTGTGACTCTGGATAACTATAAGCTGCTCAAACAGAGTTTTATTATCAGCCAACGAGAGCAGCTTTGACCTTTCCAATCTACTTTTATATTCATCTTCCTGCAGTGTCTTTTCAGTTATGAGAAGAAATAAGCCATGCAGCATAATGGCACATAACGTGCCTCTGCAATTTTGTAAGAAATGTTGAATTTTATTTTACAATTCATCATCTTTCCAAACTTGAGCAAATTTGCAAATTAGTGCTGATTGTCTCAGTCAAGTTTGTTTCAGCCTTCTTTAATCTCTGCTGTCACAGAAATAAACCTTGAATACAATTACTTTAAAGTTACATTTCTTGACTTCGGACTGCAAATATTGTACAGAACATACAATTGCAACAAATTATTTTTGAATATGAACACAAATCTAGATTTAAGGCTGCATTGTTTTAATTTCATTGATGTTACTGACCATAAATGCATGTTCATATTCAGGTTGAGCCCATTGTAGTGTATACATGGTGTTCTAACTGCTGATTTTATTAACCCTTAAGGTATTCCATGAAGAAAGTTTCAAATAGCTAAAATCAGCGAGTCCCCAAACAATTATTTTAATTATTTTGTTCTCCTAACTTCTTATCATCAATGTTTCCAACTGACAGCAGCATCATTGTGTTTGCCATACAGGATCAGTCACGTGACATGAGCCATGTTGCATTTCCACCACTCTGTTTCCATTTGTGCCACAGCATGAAGCCCCTCTTGTCACTCCTCCATCACCACTTCCCATTCCTCTCTTTTACTGTCGGTGTCTCCGTCCCTCTCACGCTTTTCTTCTCCTGATGCCCTCGTTAATATGATTAATTCAACGCTGGTTTCTTCCTCCCATCCTCTCTTCCAGATGATCACTCCCGTGTCAGGCTGCAGGCCCTGGAGGGGGAACAGAGCTCCGATTACATTAATGCAAATTACGTTGATGTAAGTACACACACCAGCCAGTGCCACCAATGCAAAGGTCACTGCGCTTCCTCTCGGGGAGAGAGAGGGCGCTGGTGCCACCGTTGCGGGGGGCCTAAGGGACAATGCAGCCCCTACTGCCTGCTCATCACATACACACACACACACACACATACACTGTCTTTGTATTAAACTTTAGAGGGCTGCTGTACCACTCTATTCGTTGGATATATTAAGAGGAATGAAGATCAGAGGATGACAGCGCTGGGAGAGAAAAAAGGCAAACAGCACACAGGGGATACTGAGGTTATAGTTTTGGACTGTGCTTTGAACAACAGCATGAACACGATGTGAAAACCAAAACTGAGAAGAAAAGGAGTAGAAACGCCATGGATGATTAATAAGCAAAGTTATAACGATGGATTAAAGTGAAAAAAGAATGCAAGTTACACAAAGAGAGCCCAATATGGTGCCTTTAATGTCAAAAATGTAATAACATATACAGAAGTTGGCCTAAAATAAGTCAGAACTATTCTGCAGGATTTCAGTTTGCCAACTTGTATCCATTAAGGGAAATATTCATCAATCTATGATCCTGATTATCATTGTCAAGGTTTGGTGAAGTAGTTAGTTAAGTTTAGTGGTCATGGTTAAAGGAAACATGTTCAGGTTTATTTCATAGATTGAGCATTTTGACGCGTAAACTATTAAAGTGTCAAAATGCTTTCAAAGTTTAACAGTATACATTCACAATAGCACTTAGATGTGCTTTATATAGAAAAATGGACCTAAACATCTCGGTTTTGGACCTTTTATATGTCCAGTGTCAAAGTCTTATTACACAAACCATCTTCATCAGCTGGCTGCAGCTTTTGCTTATGCAAGCGGTCATTATGGGACATATTCATTGTTACGTCTTGTCTCTTTAAACAATTGAACAAGCAACAAGTCCTTTTCTGGTTGGGACGGTCTTTACAGCCTCACTCTGCTTCACAGCCTCATAAGGCGGACGCCTTCTTCTCTACTGTTGGACACTGACAAACCTCCACGCAGAGTTACGTTTATTAAAACAGCCGCTGTAGCTATCTCCAGAGGTTTTGTTATATGTCTTACCACAGGAGAGAACTTGCACCACAGCACTCGCATGCACTCAGGTGTCTAAGTGTACCTTTACAGTTAGTAAAAGTCATAAAAAGTGGCGTGACATGTGCCTTGTGTTGAGAGCAGATCCAACCCACTTAACCCACACAACATCGAACCTCCTGGTCTGACCTGATTTGCTGTTGATAGCGGTGTTATTAGCAGGATGTGACCAATCACGGCAGCTCACTGGCCTCTTTGAGCAGATGCTTCCGCTTCATGAGTAATGGCCCGGTGATGTTCCTGACTCTCTAAGTGGTTTTCTGCTCTGGAGAGAACTCTTACTCTGTCTCCCATCTTCTCTTCCCCCGCCCCTCTAATGTGGTAATTTGTAATCTCTTGTTACGCCTTCAAACATAAATTCATAATGCAAGGTGTGCCATGGCAAATGCAGGCGGCTTAAATTATTTACCTTTCCCACTATTCAGTTTATGGCCCATTATGCTGCGAAAGGGGCGCTGCAGAGAAGACTCACAACGGAGAGGTCCCCATTATAAGATAAGAATACACGCATATTAAAGAGGGCTCTGATTGAAAAGGATTTCCACTGCACTGCCAGCTTCATTGAAAAAGTACTTAGTAGAAATGCAGGCAGATGGGTAATGATGTTTTTGCTCTTCAGAAAGCTTTTTTAACCATCTAGAAGCTTGTCCTGCCCAATAAACTCTTATGTGTAGAACATTTCCCACAGTGTTTGTTATTGTGCTCTATTATACTGACGATTATTTCAAGCCATGTACGAGTAAGCAGAGTCAGTGAGGGATGTTCCTTTTTTCTGCAGCTGATTGAGTATTTTCATAAGCATTTATGAGGCAGGAAACATATTGTTATGGCCTTTTGTCTGCAGAGTGGTGTTGGTGTGCACTCGGGGCAAACACTGGTTTGCTAGGGGCTGTGTAGAGTTTACTTAAAATAATGCCGTGATGAAACATCTTTACAGTTTCATTTACATTGACCAATAGAAAAACGTTTTATAACTAAATGTATCTGCGAAATGTTCACCATCAACAGATTGTATTCGGTTTTCCCCGCAATACCGTTTTCTAACAACTGAAGCACAATCGGTGGAGGTAGAAATACGCACGGGGTAAATTATCTCGACACACAGCCGGCTACGACAGCAGTTCCCAATTGTTGCCAGCGTGGCATAACATCTAGCGATAACAACTTTGAAGACGAGTTTGACAATATCGACGAAGCTTTTCAAACACGGAGAGAAAGATTTGCTAATAGATTAACTTGTAGTCATCAATTTGTAAGTAATCCACATAGTGTGCAAAGCGACAAGTACGGAGGTGATGGGAGTGGGTGAAAGGGTCCAAAAACACTGTATTTTCACCCGGGACACAGCTGTCCTTTTCCTGTTTTAAATAAGAAGTGGACGTTGACTAATCTGTCACGTAAATTCTGTATTTAAGTAACGTGACTTCTGAAGACACTCTAAACCAAACCCCCATCTCTTTTCAAACCGAACCAGTTTTTAGTCCTAAACCCCCAAAGAGCCTTTGGCAGGCTCACTGAACACAGGTGAAGTACAAACCGTTGTAAAAGGATACGTTACACAGATCTAAGTTTAATGTTATCATGAGTTATTTTTGCTCCATGTAATATTTATTCTCGGCCTAAAAGAGGTTTAAATATCCAGAGGTCGACACGGAATAAAAAGACAAAAGCTTACGACCCCATTGGAGGTTCCTGCTCTACAAGACTGCTATTGCAGAACACACCTTAAGCCCCTATAGTTTTATTTATATGGTGCATTAGTGGTGCATAACAACAACATTGTAATAAATTACCACAGAAAGCTGGGGCTTACACGACCCCTTAGGGTCGAGGGCATCAGGGCAGTTTCTCACCAAGCGTCGCTCTCCCCTTTGACTCATGTGGAGCATACCTATGTTATACTTAAAACGTAGCTGAGGCAGCGTTTACTCTGTTATGTGTTACTATTATATTAACAGTGTTCGTCAAAGGAAGATGTATTTTGTACTGTAGGTGACAGGCTTGGCAGCCCAGAGTTGCAAAAGTGGGCTATCTAGTGATATTCAGGCTGCAAGAAGAATTCATGCCCACAAGCAAAAACATGTCATGCTGCATATTTTACACATTTTACAGCCCACTTTTACTGGAAAGAATGAATGTAAATGTAATCTTTATTACAAGCAATGCAGCAAAAATACAAAGAGCATAACACATATTTAATTCCCCTTGAGTAATTTACACATCCCTGGAAACCAAGCGTGTTCAATTAATAATTTCAACACGGACATTTCTGTGCTTATCTCTTTGTGTTGATCATGAAGGAACGCTCTCATGTACCTAACATGCTTCTAAAAAGCCTTGAGTCCAATTATAGTAAGCTCTACTCACCTGACAGTCACTGTCAGAGTCTCGCCCCCTCTAATCCGACAGCGTCCTGGGCCTCCACTTTACTTGACAGAATTTACATGAAAGCACAAACAAATCTCCTCCTCAGTCCGGAGATAAAGAAGTCATTAAAAATGGAGGACGGTTTGAATGAGCTGAAAGAGCCCTGTGGATGAGAGAGAGAGCGAGTGAGGAAAATATCCTTTGTGTCTCTCTCCCTTCATTGGAGGAGCGTTAATCACAGTCCAAGTTAAATTGAATATGAGTGAGATAAGCAGAGCAGCAGGGGTTGTGGTGGTGGTGTTGGGGGGAGGAGGGGGGTGGGGGGGGGACAGACAATCAAGAGGAGGCAGGGCCGGGGAAGAGCCTTTAAGTCCTAATGTTTTGTTTCCTGCCTCATATCTCTGGAGAGAAGACAAGGAATTGGACAAATAAAACTTGAAGGGATTAGAGTAATCCGTGAAAGCAGTGGCCTATTGTGAAGATCAGTGCTGTTGGTTGTATCTCGGGGATTATCAACACGTTGGCTGCTCACTCCAGAGGTGTGCTGCATGTGTAATTTGTGGTGGAGTGTTGATGCATCTTGCATCCAGCAGCATCCGTCACCAGCTCTCAGTCGTGCATTTAGCCCACTCGGTCAGATATCGAACCAGAAGAAGTAAATGAGTGTACAGGAGCCGACAGCTGGCAGCCAGTGCTCATTGTTTCATGAAAGCGGCACGCACATTTGTCAAACGATTCCTCTGGAGCAACACTGAAGCCATTTTTTGCTCCGGAAAACGGGACGTCTGAAACCGTTAACTGGGATGTGTGTACATATTTTCTGATCCTTGGTGTGTGTTTGCATGCAAAGGTCAACAGAGTTTTCCTAGAGAGACGGCTCCATGACAGCTGCTCCTCTACGAGTAGAAAGCCAGTAAAGTGACTCTCCTCCCTCTTTGTGTCTGATTTCAGGGCTACCATAGGCCAAATCACTACATCGCCACTCAAGGTAAGAACACTTTCTAAAAAATTGCGAGGCACTCTGGGTTGGAATGGGCGGTGAGAATCTAAGGCGGTGTTGTTTGTTTGTGGGGATGAATGTGTGCAGGTGTTCAGGAATATCTCTCCGAACATCCCCATAGTTGTTGACATACGCTCTTGCAAACTCCTCTTTGATGCTAAGTCAAGTGTGTGTTCAGGGAATCTGGTACTGCTCAGTGCACACACACGCGCGCACACACACACACGTGCCGACACACACTTACGGACCTCTGAGCAAGCAGAACAGCACGCTTTCTCTCGCTGTCTCTTCCCTCTTTCCTTCCATGGGTGGTGTGGGAGCCATTAATCAGACCGTCTGGGAGAAAGCTGAATACATAAATGGATTATCTGACATGTACAGGCACATTTTGTCACTGTGTTAATCTGCCCGGCAGATTCGCAGGGCGAGGAGCACTTACCATGACCCCAGAGGTTAAGTCTGATTGATGGTTAATTGTTATGAATTCTGCGTCAAGAGCCTCACTTCCACAGCACGGGGCTGCGTGCATGGGGATTTTGCATACCACTTTGGAGAAAGAGAAGAGGAAGAAGAGAAACCAGTGGAGGGAAGGGAACAAAAAAAATGAAAGAGGCGGTTTTGCGAAGAGGCCTTAATGGATTCACAATCTGCTTTGGCGGAGCTGGGAGTTGCATAATTACCTGTTTATTAGTGCATTGCCTTCGCTTCCTCAGTGTCTCAATTAAAACAACCCTCTATTTGCTCTTACTTCAGAAAGAGATGGCATACCAATCAGGCAGCGGCCACTCGGTCTGTGCGTCCACCTGTATGCACAGCACCTCGTTTATACTGACCACGAGGCAAACACTCAAAACCAAGACGCCCGTCAAGTGCCAACTGCGGGGTTTACAATAACAAGCCAGTAACGGGCACTTCGGATTCTTTCAGATGGATGGTTAAGACTTCTATAATTGTCATTAAAAACATTCCACGTATCATTTAAAAATATACATATGGAGATCAACAGTCGAAGAAGCCCCCTCTCCAAGATGAAAAGCTTGAGAAGCCAAACGTGTCTCCATTCAAATTAATTAGCCCCTCATCGGGGATCTTCTCATTGAGCTTGCATAATAAGTCCTCACTTTGCAACAAGAGTATCGCAAGCACTGTGTAGAGCCTTCTACGACAATAAAGGGGAGGTGCTGGTGTGTGTGTGTGTGTGTGTGGAAACATCTGTATTCCCTGGGAGAGCAGGCCCTTTTATAATTCATCATCAGCTCCGGCAGACTGACAGGAAGGAAGGCTCAGTCTGCTGACACTGAGGCAAAAAGCAGCCCGAGATGATAGGAAGCCAGACACAGACGTGTCTCTTCCAGTCAGACAAACTGCATACTGTGGCAACTGAGAAGAGCACCTGGGCATTGGCACAGTTGCTGAAAATGAGTTAGCGGTCTCTCCCCCCCCAGGAAAGTTTGTCAGTGAGTGACACTTCCACTCAGGTCCACTGGGACCAGCGGCAGCTCGGAAAATGATGATACCCGCAACAGTGCTGGATAAGCTCGAGAAATCGCTGTCATAAATTGGTTGTGTGGGTGTTTGAGGAGGTGCTTAATATGGCAGACGTGTGGGATAGCGTTGTCCCCGTTCTCTTATGCTATAAAGTACAATGACACTCATTAGTTGGGGGTTTATTGATGAGTCCCTTTGCTCTGTCAAGGTGACAACTGCAGGTAGAACAGCTGTCATTCCATAAAAGCCTCATCACCCAAGCTGCGCTCCTCATTATGTAGGTCATCCTCTCATCCAGGGCCTTTCTGCTGCAGCAATACAGCAACTGACTCTCGGAAATTCACAGGCGCCAACTGCGGCTCACCGACTTAACAGAGTGAGCATATGCATCGACCCTCCCAGTTCGCCGCCCTGCCTCTGTCCATTTATATGTCCTGCGGATCGTTTAAATAGCGATCAGACATGAGCTTCCTCCTGGTGGAGACTGTGAATTACACCGATGCCGGGCTGCAAACGGCTCCGATAAGTCCTTGCTTTCCTGCTGGTGATGCGAAAAAATATTCATAACGCGGGAAAGGGTTCAATTTCATCAAACTTCCCCCCTCTGGTCTCCTCTGCTCCTCCCTACCCTCCTTCACAAGCACCAAATGTCACCGGCGGCGCAAAAGTTTTATTATTTACAGGTTAACATCTCAAAGCGCAACGGGGGTGGGGGGGGGTGGGAGAGAGAGAGGAAGGGAGGGAGAGAGAGAGAGGGAGGGAGGGAGGGAGAGAGAGAGAGAAAGGGGGGGGAGAGAGAGAGGGAGGGAGAGCAAATCAATGATAAGTGAGTGTACATCCTGCCAAAGTTTGCTGCATGTAATATTAATGGGCAAGAGGGGAATGCATCTGTGTTTGTCTGAGTGTGAGTAAGTGTGTGTGTGTGTGTGTGTGTGTCTGCGCGCACGTTGATCGGGAGTTTTGCGGCATACCTGGCTGGGGGATTTCTGCAGCTGTCACGCTCCTCGTATCTGAGGAGGAACTGAGGAACACGGCGTCGGCTGCAGCGGCAGCATTGGCTCTCTGACAGCTGGAGGAACCGGTGTTCTTCCTCTGTGAAGTGTCTCCTCCAAACTTCTCCAACTATAGATTCTCGAGAGCGGAGAGCTCTCGAAACAATTATTCTCCCAACCTGTGGATAAAACCTTTACGAAAGCAAAGCATTCCCTCAGCGACGTGTTTGTTTGAGCCATCTTTAAATAATATCAGTACATCTGCACATGTCAAAGTCACACACTTTGTTTGCCCTCATGTCCGCAATTCGAGGTTTCGCAATGCCTTCACAACATTGTGTTACTTTATTTTCCCAAACAGATTTTAAAATCTTTTTCAAGGATGATTGATAGAACCACAATATATTGAGTGTCCTATGTGATTTTCACTAAGATGCTTGAATCTCTCCACTACTGAGATATGATTCATCAGGAGCCATATTCATTATCTTACGACTGTCACCAAGTCGAGAGCTGCCCAGCGTCTCATCCTCACCTATTTTCTGTCTCTTCATCTATATGAAACATAAATTGGCCGGCTGAAGCTTGGCAGGAGCCTCCCATTGGATGATTTACCAGATAATGCCAAGTGTTATTGTGTTACTGAAGTCCTACACACCAGCTGTCATGCTTCTCAGTCTCCCTCTCCCAAACTTCTCGGCAGTGTGTATCCTCCCTCGGGGACGAGTGTAGGAGGCAGCAGAGTGGGTGGCTCAATCAGGTTGGCTAGTTATTGGAGAGACTGGAAGTGACTGGAATTGGAGATTGAGGTCCTAAAGTTACAATCGAGACGATTCTTGCAGAGGAAATGTGGCGATACAAATGGAAGCTGTTGAGGAGCTTTGTTCCAAATGTCGAGATATCCAATTGGGATGGAAATAAGTCGGCAGAAGTTCAATTCTCAATTTTACAAAATTGCAGCTATTATACCGTGCACAATGTTCTTGTTTTCCAAAGGGTGAACGTGAACAGGCTCGCAGCAGAGACCTGATGTGGAGATGATGGTTCTCCTTTTCAATCATTTATCTTTTTTTCGGCAGAAAGTCTCATAAATTTCATTGCTCAGTTTGTGAAAAATGGAAGTGATTTAAACTCTGTCTCATGAGGCTGTGCTCGAGTCCAGTCAGAGGGGAGAGACTCAAGAACCGCTTAGGTTCCACGGAGAGTAAATCAAACATGGCTTGATCAATCAAGTCATTAAAATGGTGATGCCACTTTGGTGATGCCCTGAAGAGGTTGGTGCAGAAAATATAAACCAATAAAGACCCCAAACTCCACAATGCAAGGGATGCGAGTGCTGCTGCAACTTGTGTCTCATAGCTTCTCTTGTTACAATTACAAATGGTTTATATGTAATAAAACCTTCATTTATTTATGGGCCATATTGCCTTAATTTGATAGTTGGATTGTTTCGAGATACAGAATGAGGAGAGAAAGCGAGAGGGAAGGAAAGACAATAAATGTCCACAGAGGCAGATTACTCATCGCGCGTTTCCTTGACTTCTTCTCTTGCATGCCACTGCCTGTTTTTGAACAGGTTTCAAGGGCTTGAAGGTTATTGAATGTCCTTACCACATGGATGAGAAGAAAGAACCACTGTAAAAGTGTGTCTCTGTGCCATGTGTTAGACTGTGCCTCTGTGTGTGTCTGCATAATCTGTCATGTCTCCAGGTAATTTGGCCCAACGCAGGAGAATGCACAACTGCAGAGATTTGCATTCACTAATTAATTTGTCAGAAGTCTTTTTTTCCCCACTTGCTGCTTGCTTGATTAAAACTAATATTAATAATTTTAATTAACCAGAATAATAATTAAAATCCTATCAATCCACAATTATTGCTCAGTGAAGTTTTAAATATTGGAGGCAGTCAATGGTTCGCTGCTCATTTATTTTGATGTTCACCAGACACGTTCGGGTCTGGTTCAGTGGAAAGGTTGCCGTTGAATAGATGAGGTGTAGCGGTAATTACTCTGAGCTTTGCCACACACACACACACACACACACACACACACACACACACACACACACACACACACACACACACACACACACACACACACACACACACACACACACACATACACACATGCTTTAGCCTCATCTTCAAATGTGTGATTTATTTCTACTCTCTTGTTTTCATCTTTATTTAAGCCCTTTGCTGTCGAGTAAGCACTTTGCTAAAATCTGTAGAAGGAAGCACTATAAATAAATTTGGTTTGACATGTTGTTCAATGCTCGATCCGAGGAGTGAAATGGAGGGGAAATGCTCTATAAACTGCATTGTTGCTGTCGCGCTGTAATACCTCCAAATCCCCTGAGTACAGCATATTGTGTGCAGGTTGTTCTGAGTCTGTCTGCCTGTGAAGACGTATGTGCTATTGCATGAGGTTATGATCAAAACATGTGTGAATAAAACTAACAATGTGTGTGTTTAAAGTAGTAAAGAGTAGTGCATTGAACTAAGCAAGATGTTACTCATTAGAAAAGTGTGTCCACATACTAAAAATGCTAATATTTTTCTAATTTGGTTCGATATTTTGGCCACAACCTTTAGTTCATCTTTAGAAATCTTAATATTTCAGCGTACAGGAACATCTTTAGCAATAGTTTGATTAAAACTATGTGACTTTGGGTACGGCCTAGAAAGGAATAAGGTTTTCTTAAGTTCCTTTCCCTATGGGCTAAAAAAACAACAACACCTACGAACATCTGGTGTTTGTCTTTAGTTTGAAAAATTATATTCAGCAACTATCCCACTGTCACGGTGTCACTGACGGTGAATGTGATAAACCACAGAGAGTCAGTGGGTAAGGAGTCTAATGTAAAAGCGTGATGCTCAGTGGCGGCTGGTGAATTTTTTTGGGGGGGTGGCGCAGTTGGGCGACGCGGTTTAAATAGCACTCAACAATGAGAAGAAAGAGGTTTTGAGTAGAATATTGTACAAAACAAAGCTTTATTTCAAGAACACAGCGTGCTCAACACTGTCCAATAACAACTATCAACACACTGTAACTTTGGGCATGAGAGGTTCAGAGCAGAATGCCTTAAGAAACATTGGGTTGGATTTCAGAGATTTACAAAATAAGAGTTTCACCCTCACATGAAAGAGGTTCAGAGCAGAATAGAGTCAGAAAGAGATCACATGTTACATTGGGTGACAGAGTAGACCCACTACTGTAAAGGAAAGTAGCCCTCCTCTCTTTAAAGTGGGCAAACTTCTCAATAACTCTGGTTAAAGTCAATCATGTCTGTGACGAGCCTGTTTCCATTATTCTTGAGGGAATGTGTCTGTTTTTCAGAACTTCTTCATTGTGTTTTTGATGCCAGTTCGGTCTCCTTCTGCTGCTCTGCAGACAGGGTTAGCTTCATGCTGTTAGCTCGTTAGCTCCATGCTCTTTGCTAGATAACTGCGGCAAGATTTGTGCTTCTTACATTTGTCTGAAGCTCTTTAGATCCCTCACCCCATTGTAGTCCAGAGAGTTTCAGTCCCAGGACTTTGGAATAACAGACAGGGGAAACTAAACAGCGCATTACTCACTGAGCTCCAGCTAACCAGCTCCGTTAGCAACCTGCTCCCGTAGCTCCGTGGAGCTCTCTAGCTGAGGGAACGATACCGGTCTCTCATTTGCCGAATAGTCCAGTCACGTGAAATAAGAAACGATGTCATTGGCCAGGGCGCACATTTTTGTGCCCCAAGATTCACGTTTCATCCGCCAATGAGAAGCCGTCCTTGCCGAAACGACCGTGAAATGTTTGCTCGCTGCGGCGCACACACGTTGGGCCGGAGCCCCGAAAATGGGGAGGGGCTTCTCTCCGTGAGGATGAGTGGCGATATATTATTTTTGTCACATTTAACTTAAGTGGTTGTTGACAGGGGCTTACGGTCTCCCACACACATTTAGCGCGTCAACACGGTATATTTACTATTTAAATGATTTGGTATATAATGTTTTTTGACAGGATATATTATATTTTTTTCTTCTTCTTTTTTTTTTCATCTCAAAATTTTAAGAGGGGCGGCGCCCTAGCGCCCTCTATGGACGCACCGCCACTGGTGATGCTGCATGCCAGTCACTAAATACTCATTCCCTCTCTCTCTCGCCCTCTAAGGCCCCATGCAGGAGACGGTCTTCGACTTCTGGAAGATGGTCTGGCAGGAGAACACGGCAGCAATCGTCATGGTGACCAACCTGGTGGAAGTGGGCAGGGTGAGTATTAATTAGATGTTAGCTCTAACCGCATATCTGAAATAAGAGTACCTTGCCCCCAGTCGACTGACAGCCTGATTGTATCTCAAGGCAAACGGAGCCATCTTTTTTTAGTGCCTTTGTGTGATTCGACATCAGTGCCCGTGTGTGTGCGTGTGTGTGTGTGTGTGTCTTAGTGAGGCATGGGTCTCGCTGCCAGCTCTTTTTCAATCTATCTGATCATTGAGATGTGAGAAGAAACTGATTGATGGCCTTCATTACCAGGGAGGCATGGAGGCATGGAGTGCTCTTCCATCTGATTGGCTCTATAAGAGGAGATTATGCTTCGCTGTTGCCGCCAGCTCCTCTTAATGTTGTCCTTATTGGATTAAAGGCGACTGGTATTGAGTGGTGAGGATAGTTCATAATGTTTAAACTAATAGTAGATCCTTGACTTTTTCTGTTCACTCTAGCATGTGGTCTGCCTCAAAAAAAAAAGAAAGAAGAAGCGAATTCAGTCCTAATTTGTTCCACTTAAGTCGCACTGAAGTTCCTCCCGATTAGGTTACAATCAAGAGAAAATGGAGGTCTTAAAGTACAGTGTAATACTTTGACTGCCGGGGGATTTTCTCCATGAATTTCAAGCAGGTTCACACTGACAGCCCCTTAAACACAGGCACACCTTGATTTCGCTGATGTGCATTTTTAGTGGGGCTTAAACGTAGCCGGGCTGATAATGATTCATGGGCCCATCTCTAGGTACCTCATTAGGCCGTTCCTCTCCAGTAGCTGAGCCCAGCCCGCCCCGCCCCACACCTTCTCCACACCTGCTTAGCTGCGGTGGCGGCCCCGATGGGCCCGGCCCCCAAACCGTCTGTTATATGATCCTTGTCCAATGGCGGGCGGTAGGCACAGTTGGTCACAGTGACGGCGGCTCCTCAGAGGGCCCCATAAAACCACGACGCCGTATCGCAGTGGGCCATCTGCTCGGCACAGTTGCTGAGGAACTCTGGGAAATCTTGGCACACGCAGCCTCTGTGTCCCGCTGGTTTCACACACAGAGGCGGCGCTCGGCATGCTTTGATGTATGAGAGATTTGGTTTGGAAGGTAGTGTGTGATGATGAGGTGATGCTACGCAGTGCTTCTTTTCCAATACACTTTGTCCATGTGAGGGAATGAGTTCAAGTGCCGCGCGCACACACAGTCACGCCGTCATAAGTGTGCCCACGGAAAAGAACATCCGTGTGTATGCCAGCATTAATTGAGCCCAAAGGCTAATTCTACCAAAACCAGGCATCTGATTCGGAGTGATCTAATAAAGTAATGGCTTTTGCCTAATTTAATCTGGCTGGAAGCGGACGGTGGATTTGTGATTGTCATCGGGGGATTAGTCATCAGGGGTGTCGGGGAGAGGGGACCTGAACGTCCTCCTCGGTCTGTGTCACTCCACCAACTCGAAAAATCTCATTTCATTCCTAATCAGCGCAAAGACTCCAGAAATGAAAATTGAATCTAGTTGTGGCGGATGTCACATTTATCCCTCATCACAAATTATCATTCTCTGATACCCCTCCATGATCTCAATCTTTTTCACCAGCCTTACTCCCCGAGTATCTTCAGTTTAATTGAACAGGGGAGTTGGGGGGTGCGGGTGCGGGAGGGTGTAATATTTCCAGTGGGGTGTTTTAGGTTTCTGTTGGGAAATCTGTTTTAAACAACTGAGGGTTTATTATGTCATATCATTATTGGATTGTTATTATATCTCCCTCATCCAATTGTAGGACAATATAGTTTTTTATGTTTTGTCCTATTTCTCCGCTCCGGTAGTCAAAAACTTAAGGTGGACAAATCCTCCTCGGCATCAGTTCAGCTGTGATCCAGATCCTACGGTCTACCTTTAGAGTCATTCTTACTTTATCGATGTGAGAATGAAAAAGCAATAATGTGAGAAAGAGCTCTCCATCATTACAAAAGATTCCCATTTACAGCAGATCCTTGACCAGGGGTTGAAACTAATACAAAGCAAATCTCATTTTGACTTCAACGAAATTAAATATCAGGTAGCAGAAAATGTGGGATGACAATTATCTTTATCGGGCGGGAAAAACCCATGCCCTGCAATTTTGAGTGTGCAGTGAAATACAGCATTACGTGTATGAAAATGTGAATACAATGTAATTAGCATAACCTATTGGGTGAGTGTGGTTATAAGACATGCTTTTGTCCCTCTCAGGTAAAGTGCTGTAAATACTGGCCTGATGACACTGAAATCTACAGAGACATCAAGGTGACGCTGATAGAGACCGAGCTGCTGTCGGAGTACGTCATCAGGACCTTTGCTGTAGAGAAGGTACAATTATGAATATCTATTGTACACTAAGAGATTTGAAAAAAACGTTCAGACTTGTGCTCGGTACTCAACCTCAACCTTTGGCTATTGAACATTTTTTTGAAGAAGTTATGGGTTATGTGCTTTTCTTAGAATCACCTTTTAAAAGTGTCTTTACTCCTCTGACTTGATTATTCAATTCAATTCAGTTTATTTGTAGAGCCCATTTTCACAAATTACCAATTTGTCTCAGAGTGCTTTACAATCAATGCCGTGTAAGGTCTCCTCGTTCATTGCCAAAGGAGTCCTTTATTACAACAAGTTAGCAAGGTTGTAGCATATGACTTGTGCTGCCAAATGGGTTGTCCAATGCTCTTTTGAAATTACTCAAGTTTGCAACAACCAGCATAATCCTTCACAATAAACTGCAGCCCCCGTCCCTGCTTTTTTAAGGTTTTTAAAACATTTTTTAAATTTGGATTGCTTGGTAGGCAGCGATGCATGGAGCTCCCAACCTCCACGCCCCAGATGTCACTGAAGTTTCCCCATTGAGACCCTCTCTCACCATTATATTCCTGCCTTTTAACTTTCAAAATCTATTAATTCATGTTTGAAAAACAAACGTTAGAATCGGATATAATTATTAAAGTGTGACTCCTTATAATCCAAAGCAACAGGCAATGAGTCCACCTATAAAACATGGACTCCAAAAACATTGCAAAAGGTTTCCGTTTATATGTTAAACTCCAAGGTGTCCAGATTATGGGTGTAACATGTAATCCCATACGACAGGCGGTAAAGAAATAAAGCGGCCTTGGACATCCTGTTTGCTCTTGAATAATCAAACTTCACTCAACCCCTCCTCCACTTTTCCCAGGAAGCGTGTGTTTGCATTCAATACAACTCTGTATTTGCTTTAGAAGGAGCCCTCACACCATCTCCTCTGTCTACTCAGCTCGTCCTCTCCGTCTTCTGCTGCGCGTTGTGTGTTTAACATGATGACTCTGTTCCTCAGAGAGGGGCTCATGAGATCCGGGAGATCCGACAGTTTCACTTCACGGGGTGGCCGGACCACGGGGTGCCCTATCACGCCACGGGCCTGCTTGGGTTTATCAGGAGAGTCAAGTCCAAGACTCTGACCAATGCTGGGCCCATGGTGGTTCACTGCAGGTTGGTCCTACTCTGCCTCACCAGTCAGTGTCTTCTCTGTCCTTCCAGGGAGTTCATTGTATTCTCCACGGTTTTTATTTACTCAGACGTTCTTACTAATCTAGCATTACTATGCAGTTGGAGCGCACAAGAAATATTATTCTACTTGATGTCATACTTAGTATGAATAGTTAGTTGGTCGTCTCAGTAAACTGACTTAGCCACCATAGACAAGTGCTCACACCAGATCAAGTCAGGCTGTAGTTGTAAAACATCTTAGTGTGTTGGGTTTTTTATTTGTAAGAGAAAGAATACGTCATTTCGCCTTTCATATGTTGCATATGTAATTTACTATATTCAGATACCACTAGAGATATGTTTGAAATTGATTTTATTTTGTTGAATCAACCTTTTAAAATATGTCTACGAAAGCAAAACAAAAAAGCAAAAAATACAGTTTACCCCCAAATTATTTTACATGTTTTAATGATGCTACATCTATCTATGTGTCCAACTCCTCTGGATAAAACTCCTGCATAAAAACTGCTTTCTATTGCACCCCTGAGGTTAATAATCTGTGTGTTCCCCCACAGTGCCGGGGCGGGACGGACCGGCTGCTTCATCGTCATCGACATCATGCTGGACATGGCGGAGAGAGAGGGGGTGGTGGACATTTATAACTGCGTGAGGGAGCTGCGCTCCCGGAGGGTCAACATGGTCCAGACTGAGGTACGCTAGCTCCGGTCCCACAGCGGCCCCAGAGGAGCAGGGCCCGCCCACAGAGGCTCACGAGTAACAGGAAGAGTGAGGATGCAGAGAGACAGGCTGTGGATTAACTAGTATCCGTGAGCATAAGCCCCACTTCCCTGGTGCCCCAGAACAAATGCTCACATTTCATAGCAAAAAACAGAACTTTTTTATTATTATATTGGGGGAAATTAATCATTTCCTGACTTTTATTAGTCACTTTTAATACATGATAAGAGATCTTGTCTGTAAAGATTTTTTTTGTGCCATTTTGCCAGTGACTGATGATGCCCATTATCTTTTAAAATGCAGCGTAATTAGTTTTCATTTTTCAAGTGCCAGTTCAAGTGTCGCATTTCTCAAACAATAGGAATATATTTCACTCTGCGACTAAACTATCCACACTATAATTGACCTCTATGTGACAGCTGTAGCACAAGTGCTCTTCAGCGCTCGTTTAAACCTGCTTGAAATATTCGATAAATTGTGTTCATATTTACAGCAGATGTATTTATGGCTACTTTACATTTGTATGATCATTTCACACAAAGACATTTATTGAAGTGCACACCCGAACTATTTCCCAGGATGCTAAGCACAAGTGCTTGGAAATACATGCTCTAATAAAAGGTTTTAGAAGCTTGTAACTGAAAGCATTTAGCTCATAATGATGGCAGAAAGCTTGCCTGGCTCGTCCTGCGTCTCTTTGCCAGTGAGGGCTACCAAAGGACTTTCCTGAACACCAGCCATCTGGAGGTGTCCATAGTCTCATTGGATGCATCATTTCACCGTAATTCCCTTTAAATCACGGGCGTCATTGGACTTAATGGGCAAATGTTTCATCGTTGACATCCGAATTGGGATTTGAGTAGCTGGAGACCAAATGTTGTTCACCCTGAGTCACTCACCTCAAATTCGGTGACCTTCAAAGTGTGTGTATGTGTGTATTTTCCCTCGCAGGTGTTCAGGCTCGTTGGCACGGCTCCTCAGCCTGCGGCCAGACACTAACTCTCCAACCTGGTTTAATCTGTTCGCGGAAATGCAAAGCCTTGTTGTTGTTTATAGTTTATGAGCTCAGATAGGATCTATCAATCTGTGGATTCTGGTCTGAGCGCCGTGTTGCCGCCGACCCGCTGACCCAGCCCAAGCTAGTCAAACTCTCCGGTCAACTGACTCTCTGCACTAGGACTCGACAAATGGCAACACATGTTTCTCTGTAAATCTGTAAATCAGTGACCCCTGTTCATGTGTGCGGATTTTTGTCCGAAGTGACAAGGAAGTGTCAGCTGAAAATGTCACTTCAGAATAGATTTGCGTCAAGCCTCAAGCTGTGTCACCATGTCGACTGCTTGACTGACTGATGTGAGGACGAGGAGATGCGCAGTGTTTTTCTACTTTTGCTCTGCATGAAGTTCAGGACAGCACGGGTTGTTTTTAGTCTTAAAGACGTCGGTGTGGTTCCTGCCTCCTTCATGCTTTGTTCGTGGAGATGAAGTTTCAACTTAACTAAGAGGTTTGAGAGGGTCATGAAAAACCTGAAAAGTAACGAAATTTAAGAATACACTTTCTGCCAGGCCTCTAAATATTTCAATGTTTTTATTGTCAGTTAAATCATCTGTGTACCAAAAAAATATGCTAAATTATGTAATGTAACCTTTGAAGACAGACAATGACAAATATTAGTCACAGAAACTGCCTCTGGGGTAAAGAATAATCATGGGAAGGTCGGGTAAAGGTCATTGAATTATTCTAGCCAAAATGCAGTGGCACACTCACTCATGCATTTCTGCCTTTAGTAAAAAGAAAATCATATTTTGTTGGTTGTCATGAGGTCTAGAAGTCTGATAGATCTGCAATGAGGATGCTGTTTTCTTTTGCAGGAGCAGTATGTCTTCATCCATGATGCCATCTTGGAGGCGTGTCTCTGTGGCGACACCACTATTCCTGCCAGTCAGCTCCGCTCCGTCTACTACGACATGAACCGCTTGGACCCGCAGACCAACTCCAGCCCCATTAAAGAGGAGTTTAGGGTGAGGAGATTTAAACACAATAAGGAACTGTTTGCAAATCCCTAATCAAGCATTCATTCGAGTGCAGGATACGTTGAAAACAACAGTAAACATGTTTTCTCTTGATGAGTGGCGCGGCCCCCCTCTACGCCAATCAGTTGCAAATATATCACCTTGCTTTAATCTATAATGGTAGCACCCCTCCTTGGACCAATCAGTGTTATATGGGATGCATCGCCCCCCTACGTTTCATCACAGTCACATCAGGGGAGTAAGAGCTATCGTTAATGTAACTGATTAAAGAATTGCATTGTTAATTACCATATCGGGAGATAATTAGCAACCTCAAGACGCAAGTGCCTACCTTCCAGCGTTGGCGTGACGGTACGTATTTCTGCTTTAACCCCCGACAGACTCTGAACATGGTGACTCCCACGCTGCGAGTGGAGGACTGCAGCATCGCCCTGCTGCCCCGGAACCACGAGAAGAACCGCTGCATGGACGTCCTTCCTCCAGACCGCTGCCTCCCCTTCCTGATCACCATCGACGGGGAGAGCTCCAACTATATCAACGCTGCGCTCATGGATGTAAGAGTCGAACGCTGGCGAGAACATGTCACGCTTTGAGAATAGTCACCTCACAGGGTCCCTTAAAGGAGCCATCCAGCGTTATTGGAATTCTTGCTAATTGAATTCCTGGGATGTTTAAAGTGGTAAATTAACAATGAGTCACAAGGCGGGTAATTACGGCCGCCTCTCTCTGCGTGAGCTGAAACTTCCCCACATGTTGCTTTTCTTGTCTAATCAGTAGAGTCAAAGCAGGTATTTTCACTTTGAAAGTTAATGGAAAACATTATGGTCTATTAGGGAAACTGTGTGGTGGCGTTGGTGTTTAATACAAAGGACTTTGCATTTGTGCGATTATTATGTGAATTGAAAAATATATTCAAGTGTCAGGTCTCTCTAACTAATAATTTTTTTTTTTTTGCACTTTTACCAGTTGAGTTAAGGTTCACAGTTGTGTAATGCAAGGTTAACGTAGTTGTAACAAGGTTGTAATCGCATCACGTGATCTTCATCAGATAAAAAAGTTGTCATAAAATTGGAGATGTTGACATTTCCTTTTTCTCAAAACCCATCAAAGACTTCTTGTACTGTTTGGGTTTTAAAGTTCAAGATTAACATTTGTTTTTTACATTGTAAATGGCCGAATTGAGAAACAATCTCAATACAAATGTCAATTCCATTATGAACAACAAATTCCACCTGCTGATAATAATCACTTGACATGGTCAAATGGCTAATGAATAGACATTTTTTTTGTCAACTTGAAATGACAAATGACTTTAATTGAAAGAAAACTCTTTAAATGCATTTAGCTGTGCTATGATCTAAAAAAATTATCCAATAAAAAAGTCAGGACTTTGTGTCCGACTCTTTCCAATGAAAGTCGTGAGCAGCGCTAGCTCCAGAAGTCCTCACATCGAGCAAGAATGTCGGCAACACTGGCAAACATAAATAACGGACATGGATAAGGTTTGTACTCAGAACAGTTTATCCAGCAGCTTGTGGAAGATTCCTTTCTTTTGTCTTTTGTTATTGTTTTGAAGAACATCAACAACCCCAGATTCAATTTTCGAAATTGAGGCTGACTTGGACTCAAATCAAAAGCTGTGTACAATAACTAAAATGCACTACAGGAAAATACAGAATATACCTGAAATGCAATGTATAGCAATTTTCAAGTGTTAAATGTATTCGGGGTAGACCTAACAAAGAACACCTTGACAAAGCTTGTGTCCATTGATGGACTTTTTGGCTCTTGCCTCGATTGAGAAGGCGACCTTTCAGGAACAGGATCCTCTCCCTCACGACTGGGCCAGCCAGAAACCACATTAAAAGTGCAGCGGCCTAATATAATCTCCACAGACATGGAATCTCCATTAAAACAGCACTCAGTGGGAGGCAGGTCAAAAGATGGAGGTCATTTTAAAATGGTTATTGGTTTATTCTTGGTAAATTGTCAGCTTACGTGTTATATAATATGCATAAGGTGTATATAGCAACAGTGTTTCAAATCTTTCTTTCTATTTTTCTTGCTCTCCTCCAGAGTTACAAGCAGCCCTCTGCATTCATAGTGACCCAGCACCCGTTACCAAACACAGTGAAGGACTTCTGGAGATTGGTTCTGGATTACCACTGCACATCCATAGTGATGCTCAACGACGTGGACCCGGCCCAGGTAAACCCGACCTGATATGCGAGTGCGTAAACGCACATATACATTACACAAAATAATCCTTCGGAGATATTGCAAGCAGCACGCCGACAAACAGACGAAGCGGAAGCTTTATGTATCTAATAAAGTCAAACAACAGGACAGCGTGGGAACTGGATCAGGGAGATATTGCTTTTTTTGTTTGTCTTCTTTCGGTATGAAAAAAACATGAATGCATCTCTGCTGGCAAACACATGCAATATATGTTTGAAATGAGGTGGATGCCGTGGAGTGGATGAGGACTTGCCATGAAAGTGTGGGTAGATGTAGAGACCGGCCTGTGGAAGAGCCTATCCGGATTTCTCAGCCCGCGGCTCTGTCATAACACCCACGGATCAAAGCCTGAAGCCAGGCTTGCTCTCCCCATCCAAATTCCCTTCCCTAGGTGACTGACTGGCTGGATAGAAAGGGCCTTTCATTCAATATTCTCACTGTAGCCAGCCAGCCAGCAAAGGAACAGCACAGGTGAGAAGGGAGGGAAGGGGGTTAGGCGTTGATGGAGACGAGGGAGGTGGAGGTTTACCATCTTCTCCATCAGCGTCTTTGTTTTTGCATCCCTTGAATTTGTCAAGTTTTTGACAGGCTCTCAAAGGAGGTTAGAAAGCGGCGCTCCCGCTGCCACACAGACTGTGAATGTGTTTGTGCTTTTCTTCTGTGTTCGATGGTCTGTTATTTGCATTCCTCTCAGGTACTGTTGTTCATAACTCTGCGTGTAAGCTGCTCTGTCCATCTGTGCGTGTTCACTTCCACTTGTCTGATTAAGTGCTGTGAGGCCAGCGGTGAGCGCTGCAGGGGTCTTCGCCGGGCTCGCTCTCCTGAGGGGCGTCTGGAGGGGAGATTATTAAGCGCTCGTGATGCTGTCCCAGGGTTTTATATCTTCTTCTGCTCCCGGACCAGTCAATAACTATCAATTATTTTTGTATCCTTCATCGATCTATTGATTGCTTTTTTAACTGATTTACCAATACTATAGTTGAAACTGTTTGAAAATAGTGGGGAAAACACATCAGAGTTACCCAAAGCCCAAGGTGACATCTTCAAATGGGGTTTAATTAAGAAATGTATTGCAATCGGTTAGCTGTAACATTTGAACGCCATGGTTTACGACCGAGTGTGTGAGTAATTGTTTGCAAACTGAGCAGTCTAAAAGTAATGTACCTGGTTACAATAGATGGTCTACTCTAATGCATAAACAGTTGAAATAATAAACTAAAATAATGGATACACCTTTTAACCCTTGTGTTGCCTTCGGGTCATTTTGACCCGAATCAATATTACACCCTCCCCCCGCCTATGGGTCATTTTGACCCGATTCAATGTTTCACCCTCCTGTTACCTTTATATTTACTAACATATTTTACCCTTTGGGTTCAATTTGACGCCAGCAATTAAAACCTCCAGAAAATTATTAGAATTAATATTGTTTTCCAAGTTTAAGTGTGAGGCACTTTATGTTTGTTTGTTGACTACCGAAAGAACACCGACATTAAACATTGAATGGGGTCAAATTAATCCGAAGGCGGGGGGAGGGTGTAATATTGATTCGGGTCAAAATGACCCGAAGGCAACACAAGGGTAGCTAATGGATAAATGTTGATTGAGCTAATAGTAATAAATCAATTGATGAAATAGATTAAATTAAACTGTTAATAAATTATCTTCAATAACCAATTACTTTAATTATCAATCAACCACTATTTAATAAGTGTCTTCTTCTTTTGATTAGCTTGTTATTCTGCACAAAGCAGATTCTCAGGTCTTCTCTCTAAAATGGCTTTTTGCCGGCATGCACACGTGTGTGTGTGTGTGTGTGTGTGTGTGTGTGTGTGTGTGTGTGTGTGTGTGTAGGTGTGTGTGTGTGTGTGTAACACTAGTCTAAAATTTCGTGGAATATCTTTCAAATTTCTTGAACAAATTATGTTTTGACTTTCGACTTTCTGTGAAGAAGCAGTTTATCATATTGCAAAAAGAAAACACTTTGAATTGAATTAATGAACCTTTGCTTTCTCTACCTCTGGTTTCTCATTGTTCAAGTCCTAAAACTTTGTGCTCTCACAGAAACCTCTTCAGCAAGTGTGTGTGAGGAGTTGAAATCAATGGCACTGGCTTTAGTTGGAATAGTTTGGACTCCGAAACTAATGAATCATCTTCCATGTTTGTCTCTCTCTCCCTGTGTATGTGTATGTGCATGTGTGTGTGTGTGTGTGTGTGTGTGTGTGTGTGTGTGTGTGTGTGTGTGTCTACGTGCCTATTTTGTTTAGTTGTGCCCACAGTACTGGCCAGAAAACGGAGTCCACCGCCACGGAGCCATCCAGGTGGAGTTTGTCTCCGCCGACTTGGAGGAGGACATCATCAGCCGAATATTCCGGATTTACAATGCAGCACGGGTACGGTGACACGTGAGGGTGACGATTCAAACTGAAAGTCATTTGTTTTCGGGGGCGAACACTATAATTGTGTGATCATGTGGTGTTCCTGCTCTGTGCTGGCCATTTATTTTTTGTAACTTTTACAACTAGTTTATCTTCTCCGTGGTTATCATCGCAACAGCAAATGTATTCTGTGGCTGCACACCTCACACGTCCCACTCACGCGCCGGCCTGTCCATTCAAGCTGTGCAGTGGCAGAGTCGGTCTGTTTTTTAACTATGCCGCCGCACAAGTGATTGGACTGAGGTGCGATCGCCTCGAGTCACACGTCTCTTTGACAGCATGAGACATTTTTCACACGTAGTTCAAAAAGGTAGACGCTGAACTCCCTGATTGCTCCTTCAACTGACACCCTTTGGGTAGAACATGAATCTACCCCAAAGGGGCAGTCCATCCGAATTATATCAATATCTAAGCATGTAAATAATTTCAGTTTTATCAGTCTAGGTTTTTTAAGATTTCCTTTCCCACCACAATTCAAAGCAAAATACACAACCTTTAATTTCAGAAACAATCTCCTTGTTACACTTAGACTTTTATTTAAAGGATTTCTATCCAGTATTTCACAAGAAAAATAAATCATCCAGTGACCACTCAGGTTGATGTGGCTGTGAACGTTTTTATTGTAAGTACTTTGTAATAAAGAAATATTCCCAAGTACGCTGATTATGGAAAGACGAGTACAATTTCGTATTTCAAATATATGAGCGCCACAAACCAAAGACGTTTATCTCACAACTTTCTCAAGTATGAACATGCATTGGTCGATACCTCTACAGGTAATAGGTCTGTCTGTGTATTTGTTTGTGTGGGGGAAGTGACCTTTTCACCTTCACCGTATATCCCTGCGCAGTAAGGGTCCTGAGCTGCATCATCGTCACCTGCAGTCACCTGCGTAAGCTCCTTACCCTCACAGTCTGCCCACAGTTGTCAACAATCAGTCCTCATGTCGGCGTGTTGTAACTCCGTGTGGACGGCAGAGGCACCACCGCCGTGTTAAGTGGAATACAATCTAATCACACATGATCTCTGACAAGTGTTATTGATCGATATGTCTGAGTGTGATTTAGAGTGTCTGTAGCTCTTAACTATCTGTCTCCAGGTGAGACTGAGCTCATCTATCAACATATCTATCTGCGCATTCATCTCTTCAGTGACTCCTCGTGCCCAGATCCATCTCTTGCCCTACTTGCCCCCCATGAAGGCTTAGCTTTAGCTACATCTGTACAGTCTGGTTGCATTGTTGCCCAGCAGTGATTAACCCCCTCCTCCCGTCCCTACTGTGTGAGTGTGTGTTAACCTGTGATAACCAGTGTGTCCTTCCCCTCCAGCCTCAGGACGGCTACCGGATGGTGCAGCAGTTCCAGTTCCTGGGCTGGCCCATGTACAGAGACACGCCCATGTCCAAGCGCTCCTTCCTCAAGCTAATTCGACAGGTGGACAAGTGGCAGGAAGAGTACGACGGAGGCGAGGGACGCACCGTGGTCCACTGTCTGTAAGTGTTCACTGTCCTGGGTGCAGAGGGAAGTTGTCAGCGATGCCATTAAAGATGAAACAGCTCCACCTACTGACTAAAGAGTAGCACTGCATCAAAACACCTATGACAACCCTCATCCCTCAATCAGCTGTATTGTCAAATCCTTACCTTTCTGTTGTAAACAAAATTTCAATTTTATTAAATGTGTCAATGCATGTCTTGTTTTGTATGACTGTAGGAATGGAGGCGGCCGAAGTGGGACATTCTGTGCCATCAGCATTGTGTGCGAGATGCTTCAACACCAGCGCTCTGTGGATGTTTTCCACGCTGTCAAAACACTAAGGAACAATAAACCCAACATGGTGGACCTACTGGTGAGGGGCAGCAGCACTTTGTCAGACTAGTTTGAGTTATTATAAGCTCCGACAGAACCTGATGCTTTTTAAAGGTGATGCTCCAGCAATTTATATTGCTTCAATAAAGTTGGGGGAAGAAAAAAGGCCCTGGTAAATTCTTCTCTAGAAGCTCTGCGTCACTGATTTCTAATGCTTTCTGTCATTTCACAGCTCATCGGTTTTTCAGTCATATCATTGATCTTTATTTCCAAAGTTGGTGGATCGCCCCTTTAAAAGTCCTTAAATTGTACCTGCATTGAGATAGTTTACATCTGAAACATTTAATGATCACAGTAGATGATTCAATTAATGGAAATATATAAATAAATATATTTCTTGTGGGACTTATTACAATTGTGTCCAACACTTGTGTGGCTTTGATTCGCTTCAGACTATTTAAATGATTCATAAATAAAGAAATGTTGTGGCCCAGAAATTACAGTGAAAATATAATTAAAAGCTACGTTTATAAATAAATCCAAATATTTAGTCAGTGATTTAGTTTTTTGTTCTGATCTGTTTAATTCAATGTCTCAATTATCAAACTGGAAACTGACCCTTATTCGGGCTACATAACCTCTGCTTTACTCATAGTGTTAGCTTTACACGTGTGTGTGTGTGTGTGTGTGTGTGTGTGTGTGTACACATATATGAATACATTAGCACTATTTGATTAAGCACAATATCTGAGATGAAGGGCCTCCTGCTCTGTTATCTGATAAGGGCCCTGGCTTGTCAAAATATAGCTTTAAACTCCATTTCAGATGATATCTATGTTTACACGGTGCATATTCATAAATGAATAAGTACAGTTAAATAATTTACACAGAGGGTGTATTGGGGAGGAGGCGAGATTAAAGCAGCAAGTGTACTCCGTCAGAACTGCTTGCCTCAAAGTCAAATAGCTTCGGACCCTAATAGGGGCCTGGATGCTCCTGTGTTATCCTCTGGGCCCTCTAGCAGGTTGATCTGGCCTTGTACGCCTCGCTAATGTTGTTGTTTGTTTCCTCTTGTCTCATAGGACCAGTACAAGTTTTGCTATGAAGTGGCACTGGAGTACTTGAACTCTGGGTAACTCGCGACTGAACCCACCAGAGACTTAAAGTTCGGGACATTACAGAAGGCTGCAGCTCCTCACATGTGTGCATTGTGCCTAGTGTGTGTGTGTGTGTGTGTGTCACCGACTCGACAGGAGAGAGGTATGCACATAACCAGACATGCAGCTCTTTGACCAGCTCTCTTCTTCTCGATGGGGAAATGTACAGAGTTTCCAGTGTTTGTCATTGCCGGCTAAGGACGCCAGCAGGAGCACAATGAGGGTATTTTTTTCTTCTCCTCTGCTGTGAGTCTCCTTCTCTCTGGACCCTTCTTTCTCTCTGCCTCTTTCTCTCTCGACCGCCTGTAGTCCCGTGGTTGTTGCCTTGATTCTCATTGGACGATGAGCATTAAATATTCTCCAGTTTTCCGTGGAATGCGATACTGTACATAGCGCTAACGTGTTCATTTTATTCTCTCTGATTTCATTTCTATTTGTCATTATTATAAGTCATTAAAAGCAGGAGCTCAAAGCCTAAATGTTACTAAATGTCCTGTAAATTTCTGACTTCTAGATGATTATTGCTTAAAGCTGTATGTTGGGGACAGCTGGCTCAGTCTACATCTGCTTACCTTATTTCCTGTACATGGATCCAAAGCTTTATTTGCTCTTCCATTTGAATTCTTGTTGTGCATATTGTACATAATTCTGTAGATTATTTATTCACAGTATGTACTTTGTTTGTGACTCGCAGTAAGTGACAATCATATGTTTTATAGGTTTGGTTTATTGACTGTATTGTGTGCTTTTTGTGTTGTCACTTGTGTGACAGATCAATTCCACTGTAAAGAAAAAAGATATTATATAAATGTATCTACAATATAAACATTAGATTGTGTGTTTCTGCCTTGTGAGTGGAGCTGGAAAAGATGACATTAGGGGGACATCTGTTGGAGAGATGAGGAATAACACAGTCACTTCCATGTTTGCCACTTTTAAGAGTGCCACAGTATTGATCCATTTTCATGTCTTCAGTTATAATGTTATGCTACATGAATGATGGCTTTCCTGCAAGTTGGTGAATGGATATAGTTTAGTTTTGAAGCAATTTTTTTTCATGACATTTTTAAATGTGATGCCTAACAGTCAGAAAACAAAACCACGACAAACAGGTAAACCATGCTGACTCAACGTTTAGTGAGAGGAGCCAATGTAGCATTGTGATCACGAGTATTTTGGTAAAATATGTTTTGTTACTGCCAGTTTGCAGCTTTGTCAACATCTAAGAACAAACTGTATAGATCTATAATATGGAATATTTTCTGTTTATATTTTTATAAACAGTGTTTAGGACTGAGGAGGATAGCAGAAAATGAATATAGTATTCACAACCATTTTTTCATTATAGTATCAGAACCTGAAACTAATAGTTGGGTTTACGTCACTTTATAACAAGCCGTTTATGAAGCGAGTCCTTTGCATGTTGCACCGCCATGTTTCTACAACAGACGAAACCGACTGAACACCGGCTTTCAAAAGAGCTTTTCTGGTTTTTCTCCGTTACCTGGAAGCCGCTGTAGTTCTCCAACACGCTTTAAGTGCTGAGCAGAGAGATATTCAGTTGGTTGTAATCAATCTGCAACGATACTCCAATGTCTCAGAATCAATGGGGTCATAAAATGGGTTTTTGGTTAGATGCCTTTAATAAGTTATTTGTTTACCACAAGCGTACGGCATTGTGTCTTACAAAATATGTTTGCTAACAAGTGGCAAAATGAGTCTACAAAACCTCACCACGCCTACCAGAGCGCCTTCACAGCCTCATTACTGACGCCACCGTGGAGGAGCTTGTTCATAGCCCACCGTTACTTTGTTACTTCTGCCGATTGCTTTCACGCTTCAGAAATCATGAAAGTGGTTTTAATAATTTGTTTAAAGATTATGTTGCTGAACAAAATGTAAGTACCTCATATGTTTTGTTTGCCAGAGTTTATTTTTCTGGAATCATCCCAAATGGATATATCCCACTGGCTTTTTGTGGAGGGAGCCAGTGCTAAGTTCTGGTGATAGCCTACAGAAATACCTCATATTTGCAGGACTCTAAACTGTACACATGCACAGCATCCTACCACTGTACAACAAATAGGCACAAATCCTATTATAAACGTACTTAATGCTAACTGTTTGAGGGTAATCATATTGCATGATTTAAATGTTGGAGAGGTGGTTATTTAACACTTTGGTGATGTCTTGAGTCTAATTGGTGGTGTATTGGAAGACATCATACTGTAAAGTTGCTCCCTGTATTTATTTATTTTTAAACAAAATCCAGGAGGATTAACCTTGAATAAATATATCTTTAGTGCTTTTCATACGGACCATCTGCACACAGTTCTCAAAAGGTTCTTTAATAAAAAGAGCACGTTTTACAGTGTTACCTGTGCGGTGACTTTGAGAAGTTGGAATCAAAGGCAACACGTCAAGATTCTTACAAATGATTCAAAAAATAAAAAACACACCAAGCTTTTAGTTTTTATCCTTTAACTGCTGGAAAGAAGCCTTGAGTTTGTTTTACGAATAGACAAAGGGTGACCTCTAAAAAGCTTGTCAAGGACTTGCAGCACAGTAACAAAAACTTCAATTATACACAGATGGTTGTCTCGCAAAAGTGGCTCCTGAAGTTTACCTGTAAATGTACAGAAAGTCTGACTGTTTTGTTAGAAGTCGATTCATCAATCGATTTGTTAATTTGATTCCTATGTCAGTTACAGCATGTGTATGTTGTGAGTATGTTCTTCATTCCCACTGGAAGAGGACTGATATTACACAAATATGTTTGTGTACTAAATTAACTAGTTTTGTGCACTTTTGACAAAGAATTTTCCTACAATGTATTGCATGAAGTATATTTTAAAAAGTAATTAATTGTTGATTATTGGTTAGAAAAAGCTCCTAGAACACCTCAAAAAAAATCAATGTTTATTTTATTTATGTTTACGAAAACTTATTGGTCCACGTTGTGGATCCTTTCCGGTAGAAATGGTTCAGAACATCCAGTTCCTTTATACCAACTGTAAAAACATTATGAGAGAAAAATATGTTACAGTTTGTCTGTCACGTCTCAGCCATTGTTTCTCGGGCTCTTTGTGGCATCTGATTCATGAGGGTGTGTCTCCCTCTGCTGGCCTCCCTCAGTACCTTTCCTGTACTTTCTCCCAGAATAACTTCTGTACTGCAACATTTCACCTTAATCACGTGACCGTGTGTGTCCAAAATCGTTTTCAGTGGTACCGTGTTCCGGTTTTACAACTGAGTATAGTGCATGTAATATTATGTATACACACATTTTAATTGTACATGGCGTTCCCTGTTGGGAAGGTTGCAAGGTCTACATCTACATCAAGGTTAAACGTAATTATACTCGAGCTGCAACAGGACACGTCTGACCACACGCTGCAACACGCTTGAAGCGTGTAACCACAATAGGTCAGTGTAAACATGCTTTTCAGTTTGGTATTATGCTACTCTTGAAGTAATATATATATATGGTGGGGGTAGAATCACCAGATGTAAAGAAAACAGAAAGCAGAAGAAAAACAATCACCAGCAGGGACAATGAGGAAAGTCCAAAGCATCCCGAATCACTCCAGCTGGTCATTCAGGAAGGGCACTGATATTATTTATAGATGTGAGAAGCACACTTTCAGCTTAACATCTCTGATATACACACATGTACATACATAAATACATGGTGAATTATTCTTACATTAGGTTGTTCAGCTGTAGTAAGACGGCATTGAAGGCCTAGGTCGAAAATGCACGGCCCGCCACTGAGTAATACACATATAGACTTGGAAATATGATTTGATACGGTTTTGGTTTTAATTGAGCCTATTATTGTGCAAACACCGTAGCCTACATCTCTTTGCAAATCTGCTGGTAATAATCCCAGGATTAAAGCCTTAGACTTGGCAATATTTGTTTATTTGGTTATTTATATTTGGAATATTTGGTTCAAAGCGATCCATTTCTTTTAAATATATATATATATACAGTATATGTGTGTGTGTGTGTGTGTGTGTGTGTGTGTGTGTGTGTGTGTGTGTGTGTGTGTGTGTGTGTGTGTGTGTGTGTGTGTGTGTGTGTGTGTGTGGCTTTTGCTGGCACTTAATACACTGGCTTTGCAGATACAGTCTGCAACAGTGCCTTGAGGAATTTCTGAAAGTATGAATCATTGGCGCATCTTCATGGAAGCTGGACGTCTCATCTTTTCCCCTCACAAACTCGGTCAGAGCCACGCAGGCGCAGTGGCACCGGGGATGGTTTCATATTTCATTGCCGCGCTGCTGGTGAATACTTTCTCTGTGCACACAAGGAGCCCAGGGAGCCGATGAGTCGGAGCAGGGAGGGTGTGGGGAGGTGGAGGAGTCTGGGGCCTGCTGCTATCGAGGCGTGACGTGAGTGGAGCTACTGGGAGTGGGAGAGTCCACACCAGATGTTCACTCGGCTCTGCAGGAACTGCGTGTGGATGCCCGCCGCTTCCGGTCGCTACGTATCCTCCATAGTTTATTATTTAACAACGGCATGACGTCAGTGACGTGGCGCAGCGTCTCAACGCTGATAGGCGAATGAGGCGAGTTTTTCGCGTCGCGTCATCGTGTGATTCGCGCTGCTCCGTCCCTTGTGTTGCGTTGAGATTTTGAGACAGTAAATTATATGGACAATTACAAATATGCATTTAATAATAAATATGAATGAAGAAGTGCAATGGTACAATCCTTTCTGCAGTCGCTCCTTCCGGGAACAATTTCCCCCGCTGTACATCACTGAGAGCTTTTATGTGTACACTCTCAAGATGCTCTGTGGCGTCACAGTAGGCAACTTTTCATCAGGTAAAATTGATGTGACAGAATCAATGACACATGATATCACAGAAGCCATTTCAATATTTAACTCGGCAAACAATGTGTGACATCAATGAATGTTGGACCCCTCCTGCAAGAATGTCTGCTCTTTGCAAGAGCAATATAAGGGAGGAGGGAAAAGAATAAGAAAAAAATGTAATATGAGAGTTAATGATATGCACAATTAAACATATAGCGAGAGCCCTCAGTAGGAAAAAAGAGGAAATAATTAGAACAAAAATAATGAGAGTTAAACATATCGTAAGAGCCCAAAGAAAGAAAAAAAGAAGAGTTAGTTATATGCACAATTAAACACATTTGAAAAAAATATACATTAATTAAGTAATGCCATTAAAGCTGCAAGCAGCGATGTACAGACACCAGCACCTGGTCTGCAATCATCGGGCATCGCTTTTTTCCTGCATGGAGTAATGCTGCACGTTCTGCTTTGCAAATAGTCCACTTCCTGTATCCATTGTAAGGTGGTAGACACTAGACAACACGCGTCAACATGTTTTATACTGCTGTGCAAGTGGAGACAACATCATGTAAATGTCATCTACATCAGATGCTATTTGTCACATAACACTGACTTCCGGTTGCCAACAGGTGGCGCTGTGACTGACTGAAAATGGACTTGTGACAAAATGCGTTCTACAATTCTGTTTAAAAAGCTCAGTCACAATGTGTGATACAAGTCTCCAGTATCCAGTCGTATGCTCAGGACCTCCTAAACACAGATGTATTTAACATCTTTGAAAATCAGACATGAACTCATTGGACAAGACTCCGCATGCACACTGCATGAGAGGATTTTATGGAGGTGCTGTGTATATATATATTGTTTGATCCAATTGTGCTTAATTCAACAATGTACGCTGCATTTTTAAGTGTTGTAATGTGAATCAGATTTGTACGTGAAATGTTAAACCCTCAAGTTAAATGTTGTACACTGTCAACATATTCTTTAGGCAATTCCATATCCTGGAAGCCCTATTACGTGTTTGACATTGAATATCCAGAGGAGGCAGCCACATCCCTGGAATGTATCCAGAGGTAAGCACTTATTTATTATTGATATTCTTCACTCGGGATATGAATAAGTACTAGAGTTTTTAAGTAAACACTTACTTGAATGAGTAAAATACTACTCACATTTTGCAACTGATTTTGCATATATGAGACGGAGAAGAGAAACTTTCAATATCCATCACTTGATTGAATTCAGCAGTTCCTCCTGAATTCACAGCGAAACACTGCAGCCTGCCTGAGGGCAGCTGGGCCCGCCTCTTCTCTTTGGTGGGATGCAATGAGGCAGCGCAGCTGTAATCGGAACTATCATTGAAATGCAAATGCAAGACACTCAAGTCAACCACGGAGAGACTCAAAACAACTATAAAGAACACAAATTGACCACAAAGAGATTCAAAATAACCACAAAGAGATGCAAATGCAAAATGACCACAAAGACCGCGGAGACTCAAAACGACCATAAAGAGGGGGAAACCAAATCAATACTTGTGTCTTTATTCCACAAGCTTGATTGTAATTTGACAATGAGAGTGAGTTAACCTTTCAGCCCAGACAGCATATTGCTAGAATCAAGTTTCACATTTTCCAAAATGGTAGGCATTACATTTGGGGATGAATGTTTTATGAGTGGCAATTGAGAGGCCCAAGGTCGTTGTTGTCGATGGCACTGCGATGCTGCATGGCATGTCCAGTAGGTGTCAGTGTAGTGCAGACAAAGCTCACACAATGTCAGCCAGCTCTCTGTTTAAGACTCAATGTGCCTCAAATCTCAAGTTCAAATCAAGTAATTATCATGTTATGCCCTAAAGTGAATATTTCATGAATCCTTGAAAGAAATCAGAAAAGAGTTAAACAATATAATATATAAAATGGCCTGCTGACAATAAGAGCACATATTTCTGGTTTGTTTTCATTCAGTATTGTAATGGCCATCATTCAGCACATCTAGATGTGTGTCACAGATAAACATAGTCCATACAAATGTTGCTCTCCAGTATGAATATGCATTTGTAAGTGAAAATCATATTAATGTCCCCACATCCAGTCTCCCCTGCGCAAAAGTAACAATGTAATAAATAAACCAATAAATATATAATGACTCCCCAACTGCTGATGAAAGATTAAGTGGTGTGTTTTATCATAATCAAGATGCTCGCTGAATTGCAGGACACTCACCAAAGCGACCATCCAGCACTCACACATACAGCATTGCAGATTCTCACACGTGCACACGCACACATGCACACACTGCAGATCCACGCACAGGTCAAAGGGCAGCTGAAGCAACTGGAGGACAACAGCCTGTTTCTCCCCAGGGACTGGATTATTCATCTCTCTCGCTCTCTCTCTCTCTCTCTCTCTCTCTAAGCTAGTCACAACAACAAAAATCGCACAGACTGGACAGCAAATCTGTCTGAGAACAGAAGTGGACATTGGCTCCACTTGCCCACATATGGCTTTCAATTCTGTATATTTGAATTGACTACAACAGACTGGGCTTCATGTGGCCATATGATCAGATAAACCACCATTAAATCACCTCTCGCATAATATTAATTTAGCAAAAATCGCAAACGCTTCTAATCAATCCTACACCCTCGTTATTTGTTTGGAGAATGATGCAGCAGCTGTTTTGAGCTGACTTCCAATCATTCAGGGTATTTGCTTTCAGTTCCAGCCCTGCCATCGAGCGTTTACCAAGGAGGAGCGAGCGATCAATCAATGGACCAGCTTAACATACAAAAAAACGGGCCTGTCTCGGTCTTACAAATCCATATCTCATATTTCCTCCATTTCCATGCAGATGGAGGGGAGGGAGTGACATTGTTCCTGTCCTCTTGACAGTTTGATAGGACTGCATTGTCAGCCTTCTGAGTTTGCTGGGGCTATAGTACTCTTGGTTGGAGGCTGCATGTGATGAGGCTGGAGAAACAGTCTTCCCGGGCACAGTTGTGGCATACATATTTCAGTAGTTTGAGACTACATATTTTAGAAGTTGCAAGCTTAGTGTCAACCCACAAGTGGATAGCCTAGTTTGGTCTATGGCTGGAATATTGTCTCACTTTCACCCTTTTTCAAGTGGGTCCAGCAAGCAAAATATGTATGTCTGCACACACACACACACACATAAATGCTGGTGTCGGAATATCTATCCCCGTTATATAAAAAATCCTCGAGACGCAAAATAATTTGGGGAATCTGACCGAGGTCAAGTCCTCATCAAAGTCGATCTAATTTCCTGCAACTCACGGGGAAACCGACGACTTGGCCCCCATGTTACCGTGGCAGCCAACAGTCTCTCTCTACATATGATCAGTCTGTTGCCATAGCAGCCCCGTAGAGCTTTGCTGCCAGTCAGTCTAGCAGAGAAGATGAATGAACCAGCGGTGCCCCCATCCAAAGAGGCCTGCATGTCTTCATCTGTTGCCATGGCACCATAATAGCGTTCTGGATAGATTTGGCATGGCAGGGAGTCAGTCCCTTTATCTTCCAACGCAGTATATTGAGCTGTGCTCGCCTGTGTTTGCCACTCGCAACATGGTGAGTGGACAAAGGGAGTAGAAGGGGGAGAAGGTAGATGTCAAGATAGTGTGTCTTTTCTGAGATGGAGTGCTCATCGGGCGCTAATTATGTGGAACATGGAGACGGCATATGATGGGGAGATGTGTCTGACAAGGGAACCTGGAGTGAGTGGACGCTCCAACTGTCTCACTTTGTATTAGAATGAGTGGTTGTGTGCAGTCGTACATTTGCAGTGAAAACGTCTGAAAGCAACAAGGAATTTTAAAAAACCCGGATAGCTCCACTTCACAATGGAGTAGAATATTTAGAAAAGAAAACTGTGACCAGTTTACATTCTCCACGGGAGAAAGAAAGCGCTGTTTTCAGAAGACAAATCATGTTGATTTTTAATTTTTAATTATTATTATTTATTTTTTCATATGTAATTTGCCTTGCTTTGAGCACCACAAAAGGAGTTCTGTTGATTAGGTTGGAGGCAAAAATACAAATATCACAAAAACCTTGACTAAATAAAACCTAAACTACCCGCATGTCAATCACCTGTTAATAACTTTGAAAAACACGTTTGTTATAGTTTCAATTTGATTGACCTCGGATTGTTTATGTTTTAAACATGGGGAAAACAATGAGCAACACTATATGTTTTCCTCACATCTTTTGAGAAAATACTTCAAGACTTTGAGTTTTAATTAGGGGCATTCAAGGTACATTACATAACCTGTTTATCTAGGTTGCTGTGCTTTGCAAGTGCTTATCTCCTTGCTCTGAGAGTATAAATCTAGCCAATCAAGATGACCCTATATGCAACCCTATGGAGGCTGTTCTCTGCTGTGGATCCTCGTGTGCTGGGCTTTGCCTGTAGTGAGATGATGGCAGTACATCCATCGCTCCCAGCATTTGGTAACGTCACAGAGGACAAAGAGGTGAAGCATGAATCATGTTTGGCTCCTTGAATCGTGTTGCAGACCGACGCTGCTGCCCAGCCCTCTCAGAGTAGGAAGAAAACTACATAGAGTTGTAGAACTGGGCCGCATGGAGTTCTCTCACACTACAGAAGTTTCATCGTTGTACTCTTAAGGATATCTTCCTCCTTTTAAATGTCCTGATGGAAACATCTTATATGGTAAAATAGCCACTGCTCATCACCATGGAGTGTGTGGACATCTAATGGCAAGATGTGTTAAAGCTCCTGTCTCTGGTTCTGCAGACATGACATGGTGGAGAAGAGCAATTCTCAGCAGTTGAGACCCGTTGGCCAAACAGAGTCGAAAAGATGGGGAATTCCTTGTGGCCACTTAGTCAAACATGTCAGTCAATTATTTTTTTCCTCTTTTTTTGTTGTAGGACCTGCCTTGTCAGATTTCCGTCAAAACATAAGATTGTCAACATGAGCAAAAAGCCAACTGGAGGGTCAATCAAACTTTTTCGATGTGTCTGTGAATAAGCTGCAACTTGGGTGTGTGTTTTTCCCCCCCATAAGTTAGACTGTATTTCCCTGGTGACTTGATACTAACTTATAACACATATAACGTTACCTTTGCTTATTAAAACCATGCTCTACTTTTGATGGCAGTGATTATTTCAAAACAAGAAACTAATAACCCGTATGTGGAAATTACCTCCGGTAAGTGTCGTCATTTTGCGGAAAAGAACCCTGCATCTTCCAGTCCCTCAAGAGAAGAGAGCGGCCCATGATCCTTGCTTCAGCACATCATTAGACCCTTGGAGTGAGTCGTTCCATGGTGGAGAAAGCTCTGCTCCTCATACACATCCATCATTAGGACCTGCAGGGCTTCATTCTGCACATGCTACTATCCAACGTATGTGTGAGCAATCGATCGTATTATGTCAGACTGTGCATGGAGGTCCTTGGCCACTCTGTCTTGAAGCATTTCCTTGCAGATGTAAAGAAGACACATCTGGTGCTACATTCGCTGCCCCTCAGGGGCAATTGGATTCAGGAACTCCGCCCTCTGAAAGGAGCTGTCTAAGCCCCTCAGAGACCAATGTGTCACTCACCTTCAGCTATGAACAGTCGACGCAGCTCCACTCGCATCACTGACAAATGAGTGGAAAGGATTTGCTTCTTTGATGTGTTGCTGTTCAAGACAGGATACTGATGTCAGGGTTAGATGTTGCTCTTAACGGTATGAGAGGGTTGAACTACCCAGCCTTTCAAAGACTGCTGTTCTACGATGACGCTAAGACTAAGAGGCTTTACTTGTCACGCGGAAATATGTAACACTTGTGCATCATTTGAAGGTTCAGATCTTTTAAACTCTATATTGTTGACAGAGTGAGCTGACTTATTAATGGACCTATGAACAATATTTAATTTCAGCCACAGCTAATTTCATTAAGAGCAACACTGAGATTAATTCTTAAAAGGAATGAAATTGCTGCATAAATTTGCTGCTGAAAACTCTGCAGGATGCGAATGATGCTGTTGAGCTGAACAAAGATGCCTGTGAAAGATTGTCGTCTCTTACCATGCCGTAAACGATTCAAACTGTTATGGATTACTCCGCGGCGGATATTTCCCATGATCTTCGGCGCTATTGTGACAAATGCTGCAGAAACAATATGTATTTCAGTGAGGAATTTAAACTTATAGACATGTAAGAACCCCATTTTTAATTAAAAATACATTTTATTTTATTCAATATGTTTGGTCAAATCATAAATTAGTTTCAGAAGGCTTTACAATCTGTACAACATACAAGACCCTTTGTACCAGGACCCTCGCATTGGACCTGGAAAACTGAGGCGGTAAACTGTTTATTAAAGACATTTATTATTTACAACACACATTTTTTACACATCCAGTGCAACATTATTTGTGTGAATAGAATATCAATTCCCTCTTTTGATTCCCCAGTTTCTGAGGGACATATCTGTATCTATAGCCACCAAATGGTCCACGATGTTCCTCAGCTAGCTGCTTACTGTGTCGATCTGTCTTGTGGTGCTGAGCAGGCAGGTTACTGTGGGTGTGTCGAGCTTTTTCACTAAAAATAGCTGACTGCTGCGGCTAAAAACTCCGCTATGAGAGCGGCTAGAGTCAAACTTAACGTAAATATATATGCTGGACAGCTATGAACTTCCTCTTCACTGATTTGTGTAAACGCAAGATCCATTTATACGGGGAAGAGTCAACGATGCACAATCAGGGCGCTGCTGCATTAACATAAAGCAAAGTCAGAGCGCATAAGCAACTGCCTGTGTCGATAATGCAGTTAAAACAAAAGAGCCGATCCGTCATTGTCCTGCTCCACTGCTCTTGGTGCGTTTCAGAGGAAAGTGATGAGTCGGCACTCTCCCTGGACTGTTTGCTCTTCGGCAAGTGTACAGCCTGATTTGTTGTTGTTGCTCCCTCACTTCCACCGACTGTACTCTCCATCTTTCTGTCTCTCACTTACGCTCTCCAGCAGAAGGTGATAACAGTGGAGTGTACAGAATGTCTTTGTGGTTTTTTACGCAAAGTGTTCTGCTGGCTGCATTATGTAAGGAGGATGTTTGGCAGTGGGGATTGTTTACTATAAGAACAAGCACTGTGACAAAATGTGTTTTTCTGTGGTTTGTTTATTGCAAAGGTCAGACAACTGGGTATTTTGTATGAGGACTTGACATGCCACAGCCACGTCACCAAAACAACCAAATCAATCCAAACATCCAATGGTTTATATTCCAGTCAGAACCAACGTGGTGGACCGACCGACAGACTGACATTGTTATCCCAGCATCCCAAAGTAAAACACTTCTATGACACGTATTTGCAGAGAAATGTAAATGTTCCACGTGTCGATTAAATCACTGCAACACCCTCGGAGGAGGATGCTTTTTTTTATATATAGTTTATTAGCTGCTGGAAGGTTTTACCAGATGGTGATAGTATATTAGTATATATATATATACATATACACTACCGTTCAAAAGTTTGGGGTCATCCAGACAATTTCGTGTCTTCCATGAAAACTCACTTGTATTTATCAAATGAATTGAAAATTGAATAGAAAATATAGTCAAGACATTGACAAGGTTAGAAATAATGATTAATATTTGAAGTATTAATTTTGTTCTTCAAACTTCAAGCTCAAAGGAAGGCCAGTTGTATAGCTTATATCACCAGCATAACTGTTTTCAGCTGTGCTAACATAATTGCACAAGGGTTTTCTAATCAGACATTAGTCTTCTAAGGCGATTAGCAAACACAATGTACCATTAGAACACTGGAGTGATAGTTGATGGAAATGGGCCTCTATACACCTCTGGAGATATTTCATTAGAAACCAGATGTTTCCACCTAGAATAGTCATTTACCACATTAACAATGTATAGTGTGTATTTTTGATTAATGTTATCTTTATTGAAAAAACAGTGCTTTTCTTTGAAAAATAAAGACATTTCTAAGTGACCCCAAACTTTTGAACGGTAGTGTATATATATATATATTAAATTATACGTTTCATACATTTTAATTTGGGGGCCAGGCTCTGGCCTAATGCGATTCTTCCCATTTCATTTTAGGAGGCAGAGCGGTCGTCCACTAATTGGAAGGTTGGTGGTTCATCCTACAGACTACATCTAGAGACTGGGCAAGATACTGAATCCCTACTGAAGCTCTATAAACGCAGTCCATTTATCAGCTCCATAGGTTTGATTCTTCAAAAGACTAACAATACATTAAACCCAATACATCAATTTTAATTTCCCCTCTCTGGGGATACAAACCGTTCTAGTTCACTCTTGCTGCTCTCCACATTTCAACCAGAGCTCTGACAGAAACTCAGTTGCGCTAATGGCCGAGCACCTAGCAGCAGACCGAAGCTGTTAGCAACTAGCTGGTGGTAACATGGTGGAGGAAGAAGAGCCCGACATTTCCCTGCAGAACAAAACAGAGCTACGTTGAATTTAGGTTCAGTCGGCCTGAGACACAACACCAAACAGATGCTTATTAATAATACTCTGTATCTGATGATGAAATAAACAATTGTTTGCTACGACATTCACCGTATAGGTGACATCACTTTTTAGGGTGATGATATGTCAGAGTTGTGTTTACAGCATGTTGCTCCGCCCCACCTTGGCTGGAAATAAATTAATGTGGTTTCAATATTGTAAAAAAAAATCATTCCTTCCCTTTGATATTCTCTGCTTCCTTGGCAAGAACAATGCCAATCTATAAGTGTCTCCTTCTTGCTCTTTGATCAAACTTTAGGCTCGTTGCTTTGTGTCTCTTAAGTCCCCACTCTCTTCTTTTTATGTCTCCTTTCCTTACAGTCGATCACTGACAGAACAGGTTGTGTTTCAATGAGATCTCTGACCTCTTTCTGAACCCGAAGACATATGACAATGACTCCTAATATTGATTTATTATCAATAATGTTGCCAGTGTAATGAATTGAGCTCACAATCATACTGTTTATGGTTCAATTGTTTCATTTTATTTCTTGTTTTTGGGAAATCAATGAATGAATATAGGTAAATAATCCAATATATGCAACGATATCATCTATGGCTAGAAAAGGAAGCAGACCTTTCTTTTCAAAATAGGACTGACGTGCCGTCACAATTCATATCATTCAGTTTGCTGAGGAAAATCTATAAAGACTTGCTCCTGAATACACTCTGACAGCTACGATTTTCAAACGTCCTTCCATCAGTAAAGGTTAATTTGCCCGATAACACAAATGAGTCTGAGCCCTAGCAAGCCTTAATTCATTGGGAAATGCTGATTTAAAATATTAGCATATAAAAAGATGAATGACCTCAAAGATACGTAGATAAAAGCAGTCAAAAGTGGTTGTGTTAGGTCGACCACCGAGATGAAACTCTTTTGATTGGAAATACGTTTTCAGCCAGTTGCTATACACAACTGGGAAATGTTGTGATGGAGATAAGTGATTAATGTGCTAAATATATGCATTGAAAAAAGGCGGTATTGTCAGATAAATAAGCAAATCAGTTTTTGGATACAACCCATGTCATCAAATTTAAAGCATATTTGACTCTCCAAAGTCAAAATAATACTCCCAGCAGTCACATCCATTTATATGTTACTGATGTCTTTGTGTCCCTCCCCCTGGCAACTAAGTGAAGCCTTTTAATATGATTTCAGAACGTATCCAAAAGAAGAAAACACTCTGGGGAGCTCTCTTGTTGGTCCCCTATCAAACCACCTATAGTCTCCAAAACCACAAAGTTGAGGTAACACCATATGTGTCACACAACTGAAAATAGAAATAGTAGTGAAGCTGTGAAAGACAAACTGGCCACATTTGCCAAAACTCCACTTACAGGGTTGTGCTGGGATGATGAACGACTTCTTTTGTCATAGCCTACGTATTCTTAAACTCTGTGTTATAGTGTTATTCTTTCTTTTTTTTTCTTCTTGTTTTGAGAGAAAATTGAAAAATATATTAAGTTTTGTATTCCTTCATTAATCAAGGAATGATTCAGCTACTAGGCATCCGAGAAAATAGCAAAATAATGTAAATATTTTTGCTTTCTCATCCTGCACCCGTTGACTGTTCTGTGAAGCAGTGAGGTAACTGAAGGTCATACAGCCAACGGCGAGACGCAACATCCACGTCCACTTGGTTTACCTGCTCAGATAATATCATGTGACTGCCGCTGTATCCATGGTAATGAACCCCTGCAGATGCCCTCGACCCTGGCTCTTCTGACGGGCTGATTAGCATGCATGGATGAGGCCTGAGCTCTGGTCCTGTCAGCGCCTGGCATGGGCTCTAGCTCACCCCTGCAGAAGACCCAGCTGGCAGTAAGCCTCCCTCCCATCACGCTCACGCCTGCTGAATTCCACATGACTGGATCGTCCTCCAGGACCCAGAGACCGTGCTCCTGTACAGTGGATGTCCGTGCCAGAATGTCTAGGTGAATCACATGCGATGGTGGCTTCTTTCTAAGCAGAACCTCTAAATATGCAATCACATCATTTATTGTGGTCCTGTTATAAAATCTGACAATATTTGATTTCATCATATTTCCTCCAGTCTCTCAAGGTGCGCTCTTTTCTTTATTTCCTATATCCTTTGCCATTCTGAAAGTCACACACTTTGACGAGGCAGCTTACAAAGACGTCAGCTGACAACAACAACAAATGCTCTGGACAACCCGTCAGCCGTCACTTCTGCCCTCTCATTTGATTCTTCACTGCCTCTGTGCCAGCCCTCCATCCCAGATAAAAAGGAACCTATTCTAAGGTGTTTCGCAAGGGATTATAAAACGGTTGCCATGGCGACCCAGTCTGAACAGGCTCCACATTAAGGCAGCAGAATAGGAAATGACAGATGCAATATTTTACATTAAAGGAAACAGCTTTTTCCCTTGTCAGCACACAAAATGCCAAAGATCAAGACCCTGAACACGTGCCTGTAAGGCTCCGTGTTGTGGTCTGTAAAGCTGCATCGGAGGGACTATTTGCCTCTTGCTCCAGCGAGGTGGGCTCAATGGTATTTACCGCCTCATTTGGTCTTTGTTGTTTCTCCCTGAAGAGATGACCTATATTATCAAGGATGGGAGATCAAAGAAGGCTTTATTGAGATCCCATGAAGCATCTTACAAACCCCGAGAATTAGCTCTGATTGCACCACTGGCTCTCTGCACGTCAGAATGTGGTCATAGAGCTAAACAGTGGAAACAGCTTCTTTGTAGCTGCTCAGCCAACAGGATCCATGATCCCGCAGTTTAGGAGGAACAGAGCTTTTGATGCTGAGGATTGTAATTACTGTCTTTTTTATTATATATATATATATATATACTGTATATATAGATAATGCGCACTCTGCTCATTGCTGTTTATTCTCCTCTTCATAGGCATATTCAGAGAAAGTTTTAGAAATGTAGAAAGTTTTTACTTCTTGGGAAACTTCAGCACAACTTCGGTCTTAAAGGAGATGTCTCAGGAGTTTTCTATGCAGGGCAATCTTCCACTACGTTTTCCATATTTTAATCCATAAATTCCCATTAGTTTTATCAGCAGATAAAATAAGAGCTGATGCTGGCCTCTGTTCCTGTTCAGGTCCTTGGTTGCTTGTTCATTAGCCATTTCTATTGTGGAAATTTAACAAGGTCACTGGTGGAAACTGGCTACCTGCTGGGAGCAAGTGTCCACCTGCTGTTCTGCACTTCCACTCATGCACCCTCTCCTAATCCTTTCTCCTTGGTAACCAAACTTCTGGGTCATGTGCACAACTGGATGTCTCGTTCCATTTCCAGTGCTCCACGTGATGTCAGAGACCATGGCGGCCGAACATAGAAACAGATGGACCAGGAATGCCCATATGTCTCATCTCATTGGAAACAACTTCAAACTGCAGATTGACCATAATGGCCATTTATCAAAAATAGGTCTTCTCCCTCCAGTACCTGAGCAGACGATGGTGCAGAGGATGCTGCCAGTGGGGAACTGGTGTGATTTATGAGGAGGTCCTCCATTCCATTGTTTGAGTTGCCATTGTTTAAGATAATGAACATGGTGCAGCTATAGTCTAAAACTGAAGGTCAAATCAATTGAAATCCTCATTAATAGCGTTCTGGCTTAGTGAAGGAGACTACTTTAGTTACTATTATTTCTTCCTGACCCTGTTGTGTGCACTGATAGCATTTGTTGTGATTTATGCAGGAGGATGCATGCAGACTGATCGTGGGATCCTTTGGGGAATTCATGGCGTTTTAATGGATAATCCATGTTGTAAAATAGATCAAGTATAACAAATGGGTTATATACTTTAAGGATAAGTGTGGCCATATCCTATATTTTCTTTGTCAACAATTCCAATGAAAAGAATAAAAACAGCAACAAACTGATCTCCCTGAGAAGTTGTGTGTGTCTGATGCATCGTAATCTGCTGTGCTATGGAGCCCCATTGGCAATGCACTGCTCAATAGCAGCAACTGTGTATCAATGCAGCTGAAATGAGTCCTTTATCAATATACTATCTATTCCTGTTGGGGTGGCATTTACTAAAACTGCAATGCCCAACTGTTAAAGAAATGTATCCGCCTACTTAGCCTAATAATCTATATATGTGTGACTTCTTGTTAAAGCTTCAGTTGGTGCCTTACAGAAGGGGTAGTAGTCTTAACCTTTTGAGAGACGGGCCGATGCATTGTTGGGTTTTAGTCTTTTCATGGGATTAGTTGACATAAGGAAAATATATGCCAGCCTCTTTCTGAGGGCACTGATTGCACATCTAATTCGACAGGAGGCAGATGTTTCACTCCTCAATTACTCGATTGGTTGTTTACAGTTTAACTGATGGCCCGTCTCATCATCTCCCTCAAATCTGTAAAAGCTCTCAGCTGCTGTGTCTTTATTTCTAAGGCCTCTTCTAAGGAAGCGCCACTTCTACAGTATCTTTTCTACTGCAAAACCCTCTGACTCCTGCAGCAAATAAGATGTAATGATGAAAAAGTGTCCCGGAGGGAGGTGATCTCTCACTGAGCCCATATCTCAAGTTTCCACCTTCCCAATTAGCCAGCTGAAGAAATAAAATGAACCCCCTGCAGCTCTCGATGCTGCTTCATATTATATATATGCTTCGTAATATATCTATATATGAACCAGCATATTGCCTGTGTGTGACAAGTAAAGCAAGCCAGAGGGCAAAATGAAGGCCGCTTCCTGTGCTCCTGCTGTGCAGATACAAAACCATAACAGATTCATAACTATGTACTAGGTGAGTTTAATATCTGGGGAGGTCTCGAAAATAAATGATTAACCCTTGTGTTGCCTTAGGGTCATTTTGACCCGAATCAATATTACACCCTCCCCCCGCTTTAGGATTAATTTGACCCCATTCAATGTTTAATGTCGGTGTTCTTTCGGTAGTCAACAAACAAACATAAAGTGCCTCACACTTAAACTTGGAAAACAATATTAATTCTAATAATTTTCTGGAGGTTTTGATTGCTGGTGTCAAATTGAACCCAAAGGGTAAAATATGTTAGTAAATATAAAGGTAACAGGAGGCTGAAACATTGAATCGGGTCAAAATGACCCAAAGGCGGGGGGAGGGTGTAATATTGATTCGGGTCAAAATGACCCTAAGGCAACACAAGGGTTAAGTAGGGTAAAGTCATTAGGGAAAGTTGGAAAGTCTGCATGCATGCAGAAATTCATGCTAATCTCCTAGTGAGTCTGAAATCCAGCACTCTTTCACTTGTCGGTCGCGGAAACTATCCGTCACATAATAAGATGACGTGAATACTTCAGAACACCTGCATTTTGCCAATAACATACGTGTTTCTCCAATGCCCTTCATCATTCACACCTGTTTTTACTTAATTAAGCAGAACAGGTGTCGACATGTCTTTGGCACAGAGCACATTAGCTGATGTCAACAAAGATCCATTTTTAAAAAGCTCCCATTGAATCCAAGACCTTGTTTTGTGGGCGGTGAAGTGGAATCAGACCTTGTTTGAAATACTGAGGTAGTACAGTAAAGTGAGTGTGCTCTCAAACTGATTAAGTGATTGGAATCAAGATATTTTGAGGGATATCTTGATTATGAGATTCGGGGATTGATGCCCAGATCGGGTGGCTAAGGGTGTCGACTTGTATGGTTGTGTTTGGGCTTTGCATTTATCTCCAAATGTATATTTAGAAAGTTTAATATTCAAATTATACAGTAAAAAATAGCCTTTTTGGCACCAAGCTGCTTATCCACAGCTACTTTAAGTGAGTGATGTACTGGTATAAAAACAGTTGGGAGTGGCTGGTGCAGAGGCCTCCACCTGTGCAACCACTTATAATATTATTGTATTTCTACAAACTATGAACCAATCTTAGTCAGCGATTTTGGAATAATTGCTGCTTTCTTTCTCTCCGGGATATCTTACAACAACATATTTTGCAGTATTTGTTTGCAGTTACAGAGTTTAAAGAAATATTAAGTGCCTGTCAGCTCAGAAACATCTGCTGTGCATCAGTTCATTTGTATATTGCACAAGCTTAGAGCTATAAAGCTGCTCCAGACCTCCAGACCAACACTGGTTAACACATCAGATTAAAGACAGCTCTTTAAACCAGAGGATTATTCCCCATGTCCGTGTATACTTTGTCTCCCCACTGCAGAATGTACACTTGAATTTTTCTGTGTTCCTTTCCTCTAATTTATGCCATAAAGAAAAACACATTTCTGGGTCATACATTTGCAGTCAGCTCTCTGGAGCATCAGTTAGCTTTGTAATTCATGCTCCCCCTTCTGCCATGTGTGTAGCTGCTGCCTCTGTCTCCTGTCTCACAACACCAAGACACATCTGGACTCTGTCATATTTCATTTTGTTAAACATGGGGACTCAGCATGCATACAAGCAATTATACCATTGCAACCCAAGGGAGAAAGGTAAGGAAAGAAAGGTGCATGTTGTAAAATATGATTAATGTTGTGTTTTTAAACTGTGCCTTTCTCTGACCTTACCTAATGTGCAATTAAGAATAATTCCTAAGACTGTATTTTATTAATGCATTGTATTCTCCACCTTAATCTCAGAACGATGCATATGCAGGAGCCCGTGCATGTACTTTATCATTGCTGCGATAAAAAATCCGAGATCATAGTGCAGCAATTATAGAGCGTGGGCAAAATGCAATATGGTATTTGTATTAAAGGCGATTATTAGTTTAATTCAGCAGGTTGATCATAATAAATAAGGATCTGGAAGGGTGTAGCGCACAGTATGATAAATGTCCTCAGCAGCCCTTCTTTTTCACGTTGCCCAATAACCAATGGAAATGCAGTTGGCCCGCCCCTGCCGGTCTATTGTGAGTACGCGTTTCACTGGAGACCACTCTTCCAGACTCGGCACCAAAGTGGCGCACCACGACATGCACAGCTGAACGAGGAGTGCGTCTTTGAAGATGCTTGGTTGTCGAGCCACAATTTCTGGTAAGAGACTCGATGTTTTATGATTTCGTGATGTTGTAAATTATGCGTCTTCACCCACAACTGAATATCCGTGCTCCTTTTTGCGTTAAGTCTGATTCCACATTGACTCAGGCTGTATCGAGGTAGAGCAGGGTTTGGGAAGTCTTCAATTGTGTAACAGAATATGTTTAGTTATGGGAGCGTTATTTGTATCTCGAATAAATCGACGGACAAGAGTTTTGATGTCAGGCAGGCCTTGAGATAAAAAATATAACGACTGTTGTTGCAGTTCATGGCGATACATCTGTCTGTCTTGGATATTTGATTGGCTGCATATTTCCAATATGCGATAGCCTACACATAAAGTGAAAAAGGTGGTGGAATGAGCAATATTTCCAAATGCGGGTCTATTTATCCAGTTCAACTTGTTCACGTCTTTAACATTGCATTTAAATGCCGATTGATGATAAGTGAAATAACCGGCATCTTGCGTTTGGATAAAGGTGTAATTGTCACCACACAGCTCTACCGTTATGAAAGCATGGGCTTCGTCAGATGGAAGAGGTGTGGATGCTTGTCATCGTGTCTGCACCTTGTGAGCTCCAAAAAATATATACAGTGTTTGGTTTGGTGCTGGAGCGAGGTGCGTCGTTGGGGCTCTGGATATTTTCAGGGGCACCTCCAACCTCCAAAACACATCCTTTTTGCTTCACGAGTTTTTTTTTTTTTCCTACAACAGAAGGGAAACAGATGCGCTGTAATGTCAACAGTCGATTACTCATGCAACATTGCGCGAAAATGTGCGCCCCCGCGGCTTGGACACGAACTGAGCGTCGAACCCGGCCTCCTCTCCATCCTGCCAGACGAGCAGCTTCTTTTAGGGAGATATAACCGAGGATTTGGCAGCTTCCTGTTCAGCACCGCCGACAGAGACACAGTCCGACTCGTCCACACCCACTTCTGGTCCACGCTACTGCTGCCCTTCTCCTTTCAAGCGGAGACAGAGGTCCGCCTATACGCGCTATCAGTTTTAGTGCGGGGTTGACGCGCTCTCGCCCGGGAGGCATTCGAGTGCTTATTGGAGGCGATATAGAGAGAAAGTCGTTATAAACGGCAGCTGTGTACCGGTGTGTTGTTTGCTATGGCTCATGTGCAGAGCCCTGTGCTCTACTTTCCGTGGGAAAAGGGCCTGAAATAACTTGGATCATAAAAGGATGTCAAGCACTGTTCAGGTTGAGAGAGCAACACAGAGCAACCTCTAAAAACGTCTTTTTAATTCCTTCTCTGAAAGGAATTTGTGGAATAAGTTATTCATAAACCTAAGCCCTAAGTCAAACACAATTAGGCGTGATTAGTCAAATTAAATACCTAGCTATCAGCACAATCAAGGAGGGAATGCTATATAGTCTGTATAATTAATCAGCCTTGTCTTCCGATTATCATTCACCACATGAGGTTGGAACTCATCCGCTGATGTCTGCAGTCATGATTATTGTTTGTGCATCCATTGCCCTTTGGACCGAAGCTGCTATCGTGCTGCATGATCATAAAACAACGGCAAACATCTTACGTGGCCCGGAACGTGTTGGTGTGTAAACAAATGGATCGTAGCTCGTATTCGCCCTTTGTGAGGTGCTGTGTGTGTGAAGGGCGCTGTCATCTTGAAGCGCGGCCGTGTTCGGTTGATGGTGAAGGGGATTTGGGTGGAGAGCGGGAGATGGGAGAGGTTGGTGCAAGAGAGGCAGAAAGGGATGGAGAGGAGAGGCGAGAGTGAGGTGGAGAGAACATGCCCTCTGGCCTTCTGTCTGGACACATTACGTTTTCATAGGCGACATCGCACCGGCACAGCTGAATATAGATAAATAGCACTCCTTGTCCTGCTGTCAAGTTGGGTATTTGTCTCTGTTTCTCTTACATCATTGTATTTATAGATACAGCATCAGCATCATCAGATGGATGTTATTTGTTGGTTTACTGACCATCCGATGACTGATATTACATCTGCCTTTGGTGCATAGGAGCAGTATACTCTACCTCAATCTGAGATACAGGGCCGGATTGATTCGCTGGTGGTTCCTGGACCACCTCCCATTTTCTTTCAACTCTTTTTTGCCCTAGAAAACAATGAGTATTCCCACGCTGGTATATTAAAGCCCCCGAAACCTTAACTTCAATTATTTCTTTATGACAGCAAATATTCATGACAAAAATAGTAAAAACAAAAAATCAAAAAACAAACAGGAGTTGTTGAGAGTTTAAAATCTTCAAAACCTGCATCACGCCTGTGTGGGTATTGTTTTATATGATTTGGATGAAAAACAACCCACTAACTTGATTAAAATGTTGCTAAACCCTGCATTGGTGCCCAGCAGCATGTGGCCTCAGAAGGTACCAGAACTAGATCTGCATGCTATAAATCAGATTATCTCGTGTTTTAGTGATGCTCATCACAAAACAAATTTGAGTGAACCTGGGACCTCCGTGGTCTGGTCTCTGAGGGTCAGTTGCCATCTTTGACTGGTTGATAATCCTTGTATAATAAATCTGGATTGTCTAATCTCTCAGAGAAATTCACAGATGCACTCCGTGGCTCTAAATATTTTTGTAAAAGTTCTTAGAATTTAATTCATGAAACAAATGCTCTCTCTTTTCTCTTCTCAGGTTGAGTGACAAGCCTGCGGTCCAATCGTCACCATGATAGCCACTGGGGGCCTGCTGCGCCTGAACAGGCGCCAGGATTCCCTCCGCTCTAAAAACCGGGCGGAAAACAAAAGGAAGCGGAAATCCAAGAAAAAGAAGAAGAAGAACGATGTGGTGGTGGTGAAGGGGAAGCTCAACTTCTGCTCCCTGGCTGGTTTTGTGGCAGCTGTGGGAATTATTGTTCTCATGGTGGGGATTTCCATGGCCGTGCTGGGCTACTGGCCCAGCCAAAGCCAGCAGCAGTACCAGGAGCGCCGCAGAACTGGAGCGTACCACTCCAACAGGATGAGCTACTCCAAAAGCCTGCCTGTTTCCTCTAACTTGACCCATAATAAGCCTCCCTCCGGACAGAACGGCTTATTCAACCAGAGCAGTTCTAACAGCAGCGGCCCCGACCCCTCCCCTCACTGTGGCTTCCTGTGTGACTTCCTCAATAATTACCTGTACTCAGACAATCTGAAGGTCTTTGGGCCCCTGGTGATGGGAATCGGCATTTTTCTCTTCATCTGCGCCAATGCAGTCCTCCATGAAAACCGAGACAAAAAAACCAAAATCATCAACCTGAGGGATATCTACTCCACAGTTATAGATCTACATAGCATACGGTCGAAGGAGTACTCGCCCCTCAACGGTTTGGTGAACTACACTCAGTCGAGGAGTGCTGAGGGCCAGCCGGGCTCGTTCCCCGCAAGCTCCTGGCCCTCCACTGGCCTCGGTGTGCAGGGGGAGTCGGGCGGCGATGACGTGTTCAGACGCCCGTCGTTGGCCAGCAGGCCTCGGAGCTGGTCCAGAGATGTCCAGACATTCACGGACACCGTCTACAGCATCTACAAAGACTATAGCAATAGCAGCGAGCAGGCCCCGCAGCCCCGGCAGTGGGAGACCACGTCCATCGTCACCTCCTCTGTAAATGCTTTCACCCTCCCCGTGATCAAACTGAACAACTGTGAGGTGGAGGAGTCTGCGAGAGCGGAAGCAGAGGGACGCTCAGAGGAAGGGGTCGTCATTAAGGCTGCGGCTGAAACCATGAGCGAGGAAGGACAAACCAGCGGCGGCCCGACGGTTGGGACTGACTCCAAGGAGAAGGAAGCAGAGGAGATGGACGCCTCAGCGACGGATTCCCCCCCGCCCCATCAGAGCCATGGGGACATAACCACAGGCGCAGCTGACCAACAGGGGGCGCAGCAGGCTCAGCCTCATCCACCTTGGACCCAGCCGTTTCCCCCATCACCTGTTGCCAGGGCGATGGGGTCACGGATGTCGCTCAACTCCCTCACAGATCAGCCCAGGTCTGCACGCCGCTGCAGCCTGTCTGCGTCTGTGGGTCGTCAAGGCGACAGAGCCAGGCGCTTCAGCTGCCCCCGTCTGGAGGAGCGCTCCAACAGTAGGGGCTACATCAAACTGGCTGATCTGGGGGGCGACTCCTTCGAAGCCCCCGACGCGGACACTACTTTGGTGACAACCGAACAGGAAGTAGCAACAGACGCAGCAGCAGCAGCGGAGGAAGCAGCTCCAGGAGAGGACAATCTGGTGACATCCATCGCCGCTGCAGAATCATAGACTTTTTTCTGATGAGCCTTTGAAAACTCTTTGATGTCTTCTTCTTTGCTTCTTTGCTTCTTCACTGACTGCTGATGTGAAGCTGGCCATCACAGAGTAATGGACATCTGCAGAGGAAGCTGCTAAGGACTATTAAAACATAGCCATGAACACTCGAGAGCAAGGCTCTTTATAAATACCACATCCACAGCTCAATATTCAGATGTAATTTATCTATTTTTTCAATGTAGCAAGAGCAATACTAAAGACTTGCAAGAAGATTTAGTAAAGATTTGTAACAAACAAATCAAATCTGATCTGATGAGTTTAAATGTTTCTTTTGTAAAGCAGTAGGGCAAACAATGTAGCCTGTAAAAATTGCCAAAACTGTCACTGAGAACTCTTGTCTGACATGTTGTACTGTAGCATTGAAATATGCCACAGAAAAATAGTCTAGAATTGTTTCTCTACATCGTTATGTGAATACCACGTGAATAGGTGAACTGAATTGAATCTCAGGTAGACGTTTGGTTTAGGATCAGGACCTTGAGGACAGGGTCTTCCCTGTGCACACTTGTTTATATGAAACATTTATGGTTGAATAAACTTGACTGTAACACTCCTCCTGCCGGGTCTCGTAGTTGTCCTTGTTTGTTAATAGAGAAGTTTGTTTTCTCCATATAGGTTTTATAATCAAAAAAGAATGGAAAAAAAGGTAACACTGTGGGACTCTGAATGGTTAAGTGTGGTAATCCTGCAGATGGTATAGATTTAGATTGTGTTCCCTTCAATAGCACTTCTTCTCATTACTGGGAAAGACTGCAGTGGTATTGATGTTACACTGTCCGTGCTAACTGAACTGAGACAAGTTACCTATGGGTGACATTTAAAATAGCACTTTTAATAATTGGCTTCACAGTTAAAAAGTGTAAATTAACCGAGGCTTATCTGCTGATTCAGATAGGCGACACAGTTTAACGTAAATACTCTTCAAGGTGTTTAAGAACAACAACATTTCCCACAACGGTTCACAAGGGTTGAGATCCGGTGACTGCGGAGGCAAAAGCTTATGGTTCACTTGTTATACTCCCTGTGATGTATTTGCAATCATTATTTTTATTCAGAGTTTTTCTTTAATTCGTCAGCTGTTGTTCGTGGTTCTAATGCACTCGTGTGAATTGTTCTATGCAAATACTTGCTCATAGCTTTCATTGAAGGAAATTAACTGGACATGTGTTGAAGTAATACTTGGGTTGAATTGTATGATACTTTTCTGGATTACTTCTAATTTCTGCTACTTTAATAATATATTTAAACGTCGACATTATACTTTTTAGTCCATTACATTAACTTGACAGGTGCCCTGTAGTGCAGTGAAGATACTTTGCACTTGATATAACTACGGGATCATTTAAACGGCGATGTGAAACAGAGATGTGAAACTAACCCTGTGGCGGCTCAGGTTCCAGATTTATCACAGGACTGCTGTATTGAATTGCTTTGGTTTTGGCTCGGTGTAGGCAACTGTGTGTGATGTTACAGATTTAAACGTTAAACATAAAGTATAAAACGGTTTAGATAGCTCCACTTTGACCAACAATAACATTACAATGCTATTTAATTAACCACAACGATAATACAATAATACAAACACCAACAGGATCAATCTGCTCCTGATGGAGTACTTTTACTTTTGATTCTTACAGCTTGTTTGCTTATACTAGTATTACTTTAGTTACAATACAGGGCTTTCACTGGTTGTGGTATTTCACAAGGGTGTACATTTACGTTCAGGTGTTACTGTCACTTATGTGACGCCTCAGAGGTCTTCTTCCAACACTAAATTGCACAAATTCAAACGTCATCTTTCAGGAACATTGACTTTGGTCTGCAGATTTGTATCATGAAGCATCTAAATGTAGCTCAAGCTAACGAGGCCACCTAGTGGTCATGTGACACAGAGATGGCTATCAAACGTGCGTCCTCTCCACCAGGTGGCAGTGGGGACTTTGCTCCCCGTGTCGTCACCGTGGGCGTCACCGTTTACGAGAACTACGGGGGCCGTTGGGAGGGGCGGGGCTAACTCGGTCCGGTCTCTGGGAAGGTTTGCCAAAGGAGACGCTTACAGGTGTCTGGTCCTTTTCACCCCGACGAGATCCGCGTCGGGATTCCCGGTCTCCGGAAACACACGCACACACACACACACACACGGGTGTCAGCCGGTGTTTACGGAGCGTGGTTCTTTTGGTTCTTCTCATAACTGTCAGGTAACGCGTGTTTTTCAGTTGTTTTATTACTTCAACTCCACTTCGTATCAACTCTTCACAATGAATTAACTGAGCTTTGCAAGATTTGGGCAACATTGACACCAAGTTAGCGGTCATTGACACTGTTTTAAGTTTAATTTCCACTCCATAAATGTTTAGTTTAATTTATTTTATTTTATTTGTCTCTTTGTTTCAAACCCCGGGGTTTCCAACACACTGACGCGCCTGCTGCTACTTTCCCCTGTGTGTGACTTGGACTGTGCAATGGTGAGTACAAGCGTTCATTCACGAAAGTGGGCAGTGTGTAAACACTGAGGCAGTTCACACATAATATGTGAAGACACATGTCTGACTGGGCATGTGAAGAGAGATATCCGTTTCAGTGGCACTAATTAAGGCTGTACGGTCAAACAGGAGGCCAAAGGGTCATTTTAAGGATCAAGGGTCACTGGGATCACAGATGTTGCATTGACAACTTTCTTTAAATGACTGGCTCGTGCAAAAGGTTGGTGTAGTAAAAGAAAAGTTCAAACTACTACTCCTCCAGTTTCTGTTGATAACATATCTAAACCAAACCCTCAATGATATTCACTTGGATCACTTTTTGGGACCTTCCATTAAGTCACAGGAGACTTAACCTAACTGGCCAAACACTTCTTCATCATCCTTTTCCCAAATGGGAAGACAGCAATTGGACACGGCTTTGTAAATTACCTGATCTTCAGTCTGTAATGTGTAATAAAGGTAGCAGCCTCATTTAAAATACACACACACACACACACACACACCAACCTGATCAAATCTTTGCCGGGCACAGGCAGACATTTCGGAAATGGGAAGTCATCACAGCATGTGTCTGTTTCCGCTTGCATTCTCCCCAAAATAGAAATATGCATGAATCAATGGCTGAAGAGTGCTTTGATGTAATACTCTCTTTCATGGACTCTTTACTGTACACAGATACTGAAAGAGGAACCTACACTTCACTGTTTGGTGATTATTTATTTTTTTACATGTTGTAATGACCCAAGATCCATATGGCTGTAATGAAATCAATATATATATATATATATATATATATATATATATATATATATATATCTTAAGACTATTGAATCTTACAGTGCCACATGGCTGCTTTCCCAATTCAGGAGTTTTAGTGTAGCTGACTGTAGAAGACCAGGGAGATAAGGCCGGGCAAAGTCTGTGGGACTTGTCATGTTCACTGGTTGGTGGTGCCATGTAAGCCCTGGATGTGTCCCTGCGTTTATGAGTAGATGATTATCAGCATTTGCTGAGCTCGTGCTTTGATGTCACCACGACTGTTTTTACTTCTCTTCGTACGCAAAATGCACTTGCAGTATATTACGCAATATAAGCAGGTGAGGTTGTGTTATTTTCTCCCACACTGTTTTTATATTATTAGAAATTGCCCAGAGATTTACAGATTCATTATAAATGACAGTGGATTCCCAGATAGAAGAGTGTTTGGTTGCTCCTTAAAATTGTTCTTCTCTCAAAAAGCCAAAAGCCCAAGCTCATATGTTGCATTCTAGAGATATAATAGTCAGAAATAACCACATAGTAGGCCCTAAAAAGCCCCTGAAAACGTGATTTTCAAACCTTGAACCTACAATAACAGAGTGGTTTCTCTTCTTGGGAGCAGTGAAAACCAAGTAAGAACATTGACATGTGATCATCACATTTCAAACCTGTTAGCAAACAGTCTGTAGTAAACATCCATCAGTTCCAGGGGAAATTATCAAAAATGTGGAGTCTGTTTGTGTCTAATTTAGGTCCGATCATATCTCTCGTGTAGCTTTTAAAAAAAATTAAACCAAAGTCTGAGGGAAATATGTCTCCTTATCAGCTAAATGCTCCACTATGTTGTCTGTCTGCTGTTCGTTGCCAAGCAGTAAGTGCTCGGTGGGCTACAGCTAAACAATCTACTGATACTCACTATGAAACAGGAGCTGCAGATTTGGGGGATAATTCTCAGTATGAGGGACCCTGATCACATCAGACATTATCATTTTGATGCATTGTCATAGTAATATTGATTTATAGGAAACAAACAAGCGTTTATGATACTTAAACATTTTGTCCAGCAGGATAATCAGCACAAATGAACACTACTTTTATGATGTTTAAAGTGAAAGCTGAAGACATAAGGCTACAAGATCACATGACTTGACCACAAAACTGAAGGCGGACTATTCACTAAATGGAGGTTTTGTAGTTTCTTTTTTTCCACTTGTTTTGTTCCTCTTGCAACTGCCTTGACGTTTATAAGATCCTAAATTCACGAGTGGGAGATTAACTAACATATTTTATGTGATAGAACAACACATTCAAATATCTTGAGCTTTTGTTAACCACATATTTTATTCCAGGCATTTCACCAAAACCCATTCCAAAAAAACATTGACTTTGAAAGAAGGGAACTGAAAATGTTAAAATGCTTACTCATGTCCTTTGTCTGAGGACTCAATACTCTCTTTGTGCCACCAAGGTTTTAGTCAGATTTGATTGGCATTGACTGAACAACCCCATCAAACTGTCACCTTGATTCGTGCGTGGAAGTACGTGACATCAGGTTTTAAGATAAGATAAAGAGGTTTTTATTGTCATTGTTGTTATTTGTCTTCTCACTGAGCCGGTGAATAGACACAGACTCAAAGAGACATGGCTTTGAATGCCAAATGGAAAGTTGCACTCATTGATTACAGCCAGCACACTCTGTCCTATATACTCTAAATTGCGTCATACCAGCTGTAACATGGGGAAAGTGTATTTAAATGTTGTGGGTGACCGTCTTAATTGTCTGGTTTGTCAAAGCCGGGCCGCTTGAGCTCAGATGGGTTGTAATTATGGGCGAGCAGCAAGGAAACTCTGACTTAACATAATGAATAAAAGTGTCTGATCATGGGGTAGGACATCTGAAGATGTTTCAACTGAAGGGTTAGTTTTGGTGACTTACAGTAGAGATCATCTTGTGAATCCAATGTCTTTTACTTAGCAATTTCCTTTTGAGTTATTTTATTTCTTACTGTCTGATGTCTAATAATCAAATCAAATCTTCTTTCTGTGGAGCATTCACCCATTCATGTTCATAATTTAAGCTCATTCTGCTGAAGACATCTCTACAGGAGATAGTTCCTAATGTTGTTTTGAAGTCGTGTTGCCAGTGATGAAGACTATCTCTGCCTTTTTATCTGAGGAGTTAAGGTCAGTACGACTTAGGTCAGATCAGTTCATGATCAATCGCGCTGCTGGCATTGTAGTGGAGGAGAAGACATTGTTTGACATGATAGTCTTTGCTGGTACAACTTATTGTTCTGTGTTTTACAAAATGAAGGTTGTGGAAGTGCCCATGTGAGTCAGAACTAGAGGTTAAAGTTCAAAAGAAATGGTCTTCAAATCTCTGGCATTGTCAAGATTTAGTGATAAGACATGTAAAGGTTGGACTAAAGTAATTGCTCATGGCATTGTTTGGTCTAAAATGTCTGAGCCGAATATTGAGTTATTACGTCATGCCCTCAACCCATTTAGTGCACTGGCATCCGGATTATGGGTCAGTAATTGAACTAGAATAAAAACTAGAATTGGGCTAACTCCTTTATGTTCAGGTCTCCAGACATATTCTTTCATATAATTAGATATTTAGATTTTTATCATATTTCGATAAAGTGGAGCGTGAAATTAGTCTGCAACTATTTTGATAAATGATGGTGTGTCACCCCAACCGCAGACCAAACTATCATCTGGTCATCATGTATTGTAGAAAGTTTGGATTACACCAGCGGCAGACGTGTCCATCAACAACTGAACTTCTTGCTGACCGCTCGTTATTTTTATCGCAACATCACGAGCATCTGCCCGAAGTGCAAAAATGCAAATGAAACCATCAACACCGTTTCTTTTTGCCCTCAGGTGTACCGCCATTCATTCAGTTGAAGTGAGCTGAACTCGACACGTGAGTGCAGTGTAGCCTTCTGGGGCTGACAGAGATAACAGCGATGACTCAATCTTTTTGAGTGGAGAGATAAGCATGTTGGGAGTTTTGTTATCTTCCCGTGTCGCCTGATCACTTGAGAGCAACGTGAGGCCGCTTTGCCTTATACAGCTGCGGCTCATGGGATGGCACCATGACAGTTACAGGGTATTTATAGGGAAGAGCAGCGGCTGGCCTCAGACCAGGCATCCACAAACATGCTATTGTAAAGGAACTTTAGTCTCCTGCCATAAACGCCGTTACGCTGGTTCCAATGTGATATTTTCCGATGAACATCCAGGCACTGAGCTTCCCTTTGTCCTCGCCTTAGTTCATGTAAACTATACCAGGTCCCACATTTTGTTTCTTCTATTAAACATAGAAAACATACAGCTGAATATTAGTATTGATATCTGGACATTTTAAAAATACAAAGCGTCTGTTTACAACTTTGGTCCGGTTTGAAATGACAAATTACGTGATGGATTTCCAATAAGTGTTTCAGGATAATAAAACTGGAGATGCCCTGACTTTTCATCTGCGTCACCACCAGGTGAATACTTGGTCCAATACTTTGGTTTATGATCAAATTCTGGCAAAAATAATTGACATTCCCACAGGCCCTAACTGCACTTAATGTTTGGAGCTAATTTAGAAATTGATAGCATGCTACTCGCTAAAGTAAGAGGGCAGCATGGGAAACAATACTCCTGCTTAAACATCAGCACGTTAGCCTTTTTTAGGCAGTAGGATTCTCTTCACAAGATTTTCACATCTTTCCTTGACCCCATGATGTTTTCCATCCAGGTCAAAGAATGTTGGAAATGTTTTTATCTTCAATACTTTTACACTGAACATAAATATTAGGTGGCAAAAAAGTGAAATACTTCTTTTCAGGAACGAGGTGGATTTTTGTGAGCTTTCGTAATGCGCATAAAGGCATCGGCCAATCAAGTTGTGCTGAACGGGTTTCACCGCTATTTATGAAAGAACTGTTCTTTCAGCTGTGGGTCTTTTATACTTCACGGGTGCCTAAAACACGTCCGCAAAGGACACATTGTGTATCCCTCGCTCATAACTCCTTGAGCCTCCTTGAGATGCATTTTAGGAATTGGAATGTCCTTCAAGATGGAGCGCTGAGATCGATTTCCGGGTCACATGCCAGACGAGTGAGGAATCGAGGAGGCTCAGGAAATGAGAAACACTTCAGATTCCTTTCTTCCGTTTCTACCTTTCATAATAAAAGCCCTCGACATAAAATATTCACAAGCAAGTATTTTGCATTTTTGTGTCGTGTATTAGTCACACCCCCAGTGCGTAACGGCCTTTATTCTGGTTTTAAAATGTATACTGATTGTTGTATTTTAATCTAGTTGTTTTAGGTTAAGCACACAACACCAATAGTCATAACAAGCCAGATTGAACATAGTGTGTTCTTTTTGTTTTCAAAAGAAAATGTGTGTTTTAGAATCAGTTTAGGGATGTTACTACCTCAACATTGCAGCTTGGACTGTTTTAAATTGTTCCTCTTAGTTAAAATGCTGACAATCCATAGAGGGCTCTTAAAGGGAAGAATGATTCTAAAATGCTGCTGCTGGGTTTTTTTCACCAACCACATACGTGCCCCTCCCTTTCTCTCAAAATGCCTGGTATGCAATCACTTGACGGGCACAATCATTAGCCTACTGCTTTCCAAAGGTTATAAATACAGAACACATTAACAAATCCTCGAGATAAGATATGTTTCCGACAAAACAAAAAGGGGAGTGCTCCTCATTATCTTATTAATAATCCCTTTTCAAATTAATCTGCACTATGTACCCTTGGCTTAACATGAAGGGGAGCCAAAGATGAAATAGGAGGGTGACGTGTGCTCGAGATAGGGAGTCGATTTTGGGATTTTTGGCCCAATTGGGGGTGTCAAAATCAGACTGATTTGGCATGCATGCTTAGTGACCTGCAGCCCTTTGGAAGTGAAGGAGTTTACAGCTGAGTGGAGCTGGACAGCAGGGGACGGTAGCTTTGGATAGTTAAAGGTGAAGAAGAAAGCAGAGCTGGAGCCAATTCATTCTGAGTTCATAGAGTACAAACTGTAAAACAACAAAAAAACATTAACATGAGAACTGTGAAGTCTCCATGCTAAAATAGTAACACTTTTTTAGACTGAAACATCACCCTAAGAGTGCTTAATAATGAATTATTTATTTCAGAACAACATATGCTGGTGTAACATCGTCTAGTGTAACAAGGGCCTGGTCAAGTCTCTGGTTGTTGTGTTGACAAAATGGAAAAGTAATTCTCTGTTTGGGCACAAATCTTTTTTTGACCAGTAATTATTTTTCCCCTGACCTTTTTTATTCGATCACATGGATCCTTCGTCATGTATTGTAAGGGACAGGCCTCCATATAACTATGTATTGATTAAGTGACAGCTTGCTTGTTCTGACCGCAGCACTGGAAATTGGTTCATACTGTTACTGATTTTAGAGTCTATACACCAGCATTTCAAGTTTTTTCCGGTTCTCAGCCTACCGTTTAAATAAACCACTAATTTGAAATCCATTCATTTGACATGCTTGCATTTCATTTGAATCGCTGAATGCCAAAAATGCTGTGAAAGCAAAGGATCAATACAATGCAACTTCCTTCCTGTAAGTCACGAACCACGTAAAAAAGATAGCGGCAGCATTGCTTGTTAATTTTGTGTGAAAAGGACAATATAACCGTATATATTTCAACATTTTGCTCCCACTTGAGAGAGAAAAGACATTAGAAGTCAAGGCTATCGGAGTTCAAGGTCGGACATCAAAGCAGATGAGCTGCACAGGAACTAAGTGTCTGTACGCAGCAGAAAAAAAGTGAAGAGTTAAACAGACATGAGTTAAGTAGAGTCCAGAGATCACATGCCATCTGACTTGTGTGGTATTAATCATATACTGCTGACCAAGGGCGGTTCAGGGGGCTCTGAGGAGATTTACACTTCCACTTATCTGCAAGTCACTATACATACAGAGAGTGAGAACTCATAAACAGTAGAAACTCAGAGCGTTAGATATGTTGGAAGAGGTGTGAGCCTACGTTTTTTTTAAATAATTTTACTGAAAACATTTCCTTAAAGTGTTAATTATCTGGAAGTTGTTTCCGTTTAATCTAAACGTCCTGGAGATCATTTGTCAATCAAGCACAGAGGGTTAGCATATCAATCCCTATACAGCACAGATTATTTCCTTAGGATATCATTATCCACATTTTACATTACAAGAGATAAAGACTACAACACATTTAAAAGCAGAGATCTCGGTTGTTTTTTAAACTCCACCAGTCATGAATACAATAGAAGCAGTTATACCTGTTCACTGAGTTGAGGCCCGAGTGTGCTGCATGGTTTATATTTTTTATATTACACACTGATCAAAAGAATTGAAAACAGAAATTGAGTATATATGTCAGTTTTGACTGGTTGTTGGCTGTTATATACAAGATGGAAAACAACCGCACAGTTGTTGTTGCGAATCCTTCATTTACAATGTAAGATTGTTCTCTGCATTGCGGCGCACAGTCACCACCCACTGGCCAGACGGGCCATGATGAGCAAAGTCTCAGACGATAAGTCTGGTCATGATAATCCTGTGCCAGACTCCACCGGCTCTAAATATAGATTACTATTGTTTGGCCGTGCAGAGGACCGCTAATTTATTTGTTCCTGCTTAATGTACGATGTGCATTCTCAGAGAGACATATGAACGTGATGCTCTACGCAAAGTTTATCGCAACAACAATCATGTGTGTGCTTAAAAAGAAAGGGGGGGGGGGGGGTAAAATAACCTATTTTGAGAAATGGTAGAATAACAGGGTGTGAAATTAGTATTGAATTGTAACAATAACTTGCTCTCTAACGCTTCCTCTCCTCGTCACCGAAGTAAAACATATTCTTCTACCTTTTATGGTGATGGAGTATGACATTAGACTCAGCAGAAATACTGCCATGAGTTATTACCGTGTCACAGTGAAAACACTATCACCCGACAGCCTTCGTCGGCTATTATTTCTCCTCACTGCCTCCGAGGGTTGCAGGAATATTTAGTTACATCTTTTGTTTAACTACAACAGCTCTAACCGTCACTCTCCTCGCTGACGGTTGCTTGTAGAATTGGTGTTTTAGGAATTTAAACATGCACGTGCAGTAGCTTAATTCCTTTGGACTGTAACGTGATTATGTCTTCAATGTAACACATTCATTGTTGTTGTTAGTGAGCTTGTTTTTTGACGAGCTGTGTTACAATGAGCTTGAGGCTAAATGAGTAGCCTGTTGTCTTGCTGCTTGTCAGAGTTTCACTGTGTACGTTAATTCATTTCCCCTCTTCTATCTGCAAAGCACGCCTGCTATGGGTATTTTTAGGAAATTCATGAATGACTGCAGCAGAAAATTCTTTGAAGCAGTAATGTGCATGACGTTTGCATTTACTGTACATTGTTGGCATGTGGTATCCTACTTGAGTTTGAAAGCAATTAGATGAAAGAAAAGTCAAATGGGTGACCGAGTTGGATCAAGTTCCCACTGGGAGGCGGGAGGCCAAAGCCCAAAATCTCCAAACACAGACACTAATTAAAAACGTGCTTTTATGTCTGTATTCGCGCAGGCATAAACGTGTGTGTGTCTGTGTGTGTGTGTGTGTGTGTGTGTGTGTGCGATTATAATTATTTGGATTTCTCCAGTATTATAAAGTGCAGTGTGTTTTTGTCGGTGATTTCAAATAAAACTTCTTCTTTTTCAAATGCAGACTATGAAAACCACAAAAATTGTTGCTTTACTGGTACACAAGAGAAAGTCAAGCAGAAAATCATCACAATTGAAAAGCTAGAACCACAAAAATTACATTAACCGTTCATTTATTATTAAGACAGTGGCCTATTATTATTTTTATTATTATTTTCAACTAATCGATTAAGCGAAGCATTGTTTCTGCTCTCTGGTGCATTGTAATTGGCATAGCTGTATGAATGGTAATAATTCATTCTTATAAAGTAGAAAACGCAAGTAAAATACAAGTATCCCAAAACAATGTACTTTTAGTACAGTATTTGAATAGATGTACAGTTTTACATTTCATCAATGATTCAGTTTCACTTCCTTTATCAAGTTAAAACAACAAATTGCCATGACGTGTGTGTGCGTGCGCGTGTGTGCGCGTGTGCGTGTGTTTTGAGGGGGTGTGCTGCTAAAATAATGCCCCTGCTGTCCTGATAGCCCACGATTGTACTCCCCGGTGTGGTGTAGTTTGAGGCTGGTGGAGAGGGGGAACTGCAGCAGAGTAGCACCGCTGTCAGGAAACAGAAGCCCACTACGAATGCAACTCGCGCAAACCAGCTGAACGAGGACGGTGTACCTGGTAATAAACCTCTTCTTTCGCTGCTTTTCTGCTCGTTTCTAACACTTCGGCGGTCCTACGAGACGTGCACGCGTCCCGGTCGGTTCCGTTCTCCGTATAATGTCCTCTTGTGCCACATTCGGGTCGTCCGACCACAACACCCGCGGCCGATGACAGATAATTCTGATTAAAATACACTTCTACTGTATTCATCCGGGCGGAAAAGTCGAGTGGACGTGGCTACCCGTGTCCGAAACACGAGCTTTTCATCCCGCTGTTTTTGCGTAGCATTCACGCGACATGTCGTGTTTTTCCGCTGAATGGGCTTCGTGCAGCGGCCGTTATTTTGTAGCTAAAAGTCTCACATTTCAAAGCAACAAGCCGCTCAGGGTACAGTAGGCTAACGTGCTCCAGTTTCGAGGGAGAAAGTGGGAAATGGGTGAAAACGGGAGGATATATCTGCTTATTGTAACCTTCGCCCAACGTGTTTTACATCAGTGAAGGACAGCGCTGAGTCACTGGCACGCACGTTCACATTTGAGGATAGTTAATGGATTAAAATGTGTGAGTTGTCGGAAGGTTAAGACGACATTCTTGGGTGCTTTTGATCTGCAGTGCGGAAGGCGTGGTTAGGGGCAGGATGACACGGTCCGGATCCTCTTTTATCATCCTCACGTCGAGGATGTGAGCGCCCAGAGCAATGGCCGGAGTCTGACTTGACAATTTAATTCGGATGCACAGTAAGCTGTTGTTGCAGTAGCACTGAAGGCAGCAGCATCGTGGGCCTTGTTTTCAGGCTTCTTAGAGTGTATGCATTGACAGTGTGTCTTTAGATACCAGCATTAGTTGTCTTTAACATGTTAATGGTGTGTTAACAAACTAAGATTATTGTCTGCTTAAAAACTGATGACATGCTCTGATATTCAGGATGATCTTTTTGCAAAACCCAACTTCTGTAGGCAAAGTGAAGTTGTCCAGGCATAAACAACCCATTCTATCCAAATCACCTTTTATTTTGTGAGAGCTTTTGTATTTCTGAAACATGTGACACCCCTTAAACCGGTGGTAAAGAATACAATTACGACAAATAATATGATTGGGTCAAAGTAAACCTACTACTGAACATCACAGAGACACAATGGGGCCACTCAAAGGCAACAGCAACAGCCTCTTTGGATTGTTTTTTTTATTTTTAAAAGGTCAACAGGGGTGAATTTGATGACATCAACTCGTGACTCGTTTCCTGACATCAACTGATGAATTGTGAAAATGATTAGCAGATTAACTGATAATGGGAATGGGTAACGACAGAGTGGTCTCGCACAAAGGCAACAGCTTATTTAAATTAGGTCTGTTTGTAAAAGGTCAACACTTGATTACATGTTCTACTCCTTCTATAAATGGTCAACATGTTACCATCCACCACTCAAGCTGTGGCTGCTTTTTGTACGGCAGAAAAGACTTCCAAATAATGCATTATAGAGTTGAAACGATTCATTATTAATCAATAGACGATAATTAAGGATTTTGTTAAACGATTAATGTTAAGCATTTTTTTAGCATACTGGGTCCTGCTTCACGAATGTGAGTATTTTCTGGTTTTCTTTGTCTTGTAAAACTTTAAACTAAATATTTAGATGGCTGGTTTTGATTAACAAGTAATTTGAAAATGTCAACTTTGGCTCTGGGTATTTGGGATACTCATTAGATGCTGCCCTATTTCAGTAGAAGTTATCCCTCAGGCGAGGCTGGAGTATTTTCCAAAGAGCAAAAACTGTCCAAAATAACTATAAAAGTGAAAGTTGCAATGGCATGTCCCGGCTAAAGGTCAACAACCCATTTTAACATGGTGCTCTCCTGTAGACATTACTGGTTATAAAGTCACATCTAATTTACTGATTACCTATAGCTCATCGCATAACATGTTTAATCCCTGTTGGCGTGAAGTTACTAGCTCCAAGATTTAGTTCTGATCTTTTACATTAACAGGGGATTTGCAACTAAACTGAGTGCTGCTATACATGATGTTTGCCTGTCAGACTCATAAATGATGTTTGTGCTCGGCTTTCAAGGAAACCAACCCTGGCCTTAAGCTACTGCCCGGCAACAAAGACATTAAATGAGGCAAATAATAAAGTGCACAAGTGTCAAGTTGCGATAACGATAAGTTAGCTGGTCTGTCTCTTGTATCCCTGAGTGCTACGCTGCGAGTGACAGTTATGCTAAGAATGTAAACGCAGCAAGCTTGCACGAGTTATGGCCTTCTCAGCGAAAATGCTCTCAGCCTGGAGTCACCTTCATGTGACCGGCCTCTCTTCCCCAATTTTCTGCTGTGGAGTGTCTCGTCTTGTTCAGTCGACGAGGGTTCAAAGAAAAATATTTTTTAAAAGCCACTGGCTAGTAGCTACTAAATCAAAAGAAGTGCAAAAACGCATTTGTTGCAGCTGTTATGGGACATGTACTTTTCAGAAAATAACCATCAGATACGTAGTGGATGATATTTATGGCTTGTGTACTCAGTTGCCAGTTTATTAGGTACAGCCATCTAAAACAAATGCAGCCTAATAGAGCAGATCTGCAATATATTCTACCTTCGTGAAGGTTATTTCTTCAGTTCTTGTTGAATCTGTTTTAGAACATTTTGGAGGCTTTAGTTTATGGCGCAGTGTTCTTATAACACTTGTTTCTAATATTGTCTCCGCCCCATTAATATCAATGAGGGCAAGCGAAACAGAAATGCTTTGCTGTTGAATGCAATACTAATCAACTTTACCACAGGCCACATTCTCAAATAGTCGGTAACTTTAATCAAACTGCTTCAACTAGAATATTTTAACCCTCATAAAGGTATTATTATTGTTTTATTGGACTGCATTGGTTTAAACTACGGGTACCTAATAAACTGACATCTAGATGTCTGTGAAATATGTCTTTATCCCAAAACTACTTCAATGACAAGAAAAGATAACAAAAACAATGGCACACATCATGTATGTCTTTAGATGTTTTGCTCCGTCACTGTTGCGACCATTGTTCTAATGTGTAGCTTCGTAGGAATGTGTTTTTTCATGGAGGGTCGTGTTATTGGCTGGCCTGTCCATTGGCTCTATAAGTGAAATATTAGTTGCCAGAACTGTCTCTACACTCAATTTGTGCTGCACCGGAGCCGGAGAAAAGTCTGGCTGAACCCACCGAGATAGACAACAGATCCGGGCTGTTTATATTTCCTGCATTTTTAAAGGCGGAACTAAGCTTTGCTAAGCTGTGATATGTTATTGAGAAACATTTTGTCTCATTGTTGTTTGCCTAAGTCAACTTAGTCAAATTGTCTATCATTGTATTGCAGCTTGTTAGTTGGATCTGTCACTCGTTTTTGTTTTGCAGTGAGAAAGAATAATAGTCAGGCTAATAATTGGTTTCTGGTGTTGCTTGTTAGACCAGTTTAGGGTGACTGACAACCAGGTAAATTGAGTCACTGTGTCATTGTTCCCGCCTCCTTCTGCTGTCCAATTCAATTAGTTCTCTGTCCATTCCAGTTTTACCTTTTTTCGGGGTTGCAACTCACAATTACTTTCAGCATTGATTGATTATTATTTTCTTTATTAATCATGTAGAAAACTGCCTAAAAAAAATAAACATGGCAAAATAATTCATAAATGATTACATTACAAGTCTAAGATGATGTCTTGTTTTGATCATCCAACAAACAAGACCATCCAAAACGCAGACTAAATGTACTAGAATGTAAGAAAAGGACATTTATTCATCATAAAAGTCCCATTCAAAACTAATTTCAGTTATTGTGACCATTGAACTACTCAGCAGTAGTTTCTATCAACGTTGGTTCTCTATTAGGACTGACTTAATCCAAATAAATTATTAGTTGATAAGTGCTCATACATTTGGTCGACTAATTGGTTTGTTGATTTAATAGACAGATCTGTAAAACCTGAGTTTTTCTTGAAAGAATCACGCAAAAGCACCACTTTAAATGTTGTGTTTACCAGAGATGTGCTCACTACTTCCTTGGGATTAAGTCATTCTAATGGACTAAAAAGATAATAGTCGACAATGACCCACAACAGATTAGTTCACGAATCAACGGAGAAGGGACAGCCTTTCACAGAGAGAGCTAATGGTGCATGTAATGCAAGTCACTGCCGTTAAAAATGAGTGTGTGTGTGTGTGGAGAGAGGGAGAGGTAGGGGGGGGGGGGTGAGAGACAGCTGTCAGCCATGTGGAGGGGTCTCATCATAACTGCGGGCCCACTCAGGATGGGCCTAGACGTGTCAAAAACGCAAACTATTCCCTGCATGTAACCTCCATAAGCTCCTCAAGGGTGTGTGTGTGTGTGGGGGGGGTGGGGGGGGGGATGGGCCCAGCTGTGGTTTGCTTTGGCTAATGGCACTCTGCACAGATGGCAGTCCCGTGTGTGTGTGTGTGTGTGTGTGTGTGTGTGTGTGTGTGTGTGTGTGTGTGTGTGTGTGTGTGTGTGTGTGTGTGTGTGTGTGTGTGTGTGTGTGTGTGTGTGTGTGTGTGTGTGTGTGTGTGTGTGTGTGTGTGTGTGTGTGTGTGTGTGTGTGTGTGTTACTTTCCAACAGTATGCATTACAATCACAAATGGACCTTTTTAAAATGGATGTTTGCATCCATGGGGCCACAGTATTTATTGTCAGTGATCAATGATATAATACATATATCTACATATTGATAAACCCCAGCTTCGCATTCAGCATTTGCAAATCATCCAAAAACCCAATAATTAATTTGAAATTATTCTTATTTGATAAGTAGATTCAATACTGTCTTTAATCCATCCCTACTTCCTGAGTGCGTGAGTATTTTTGCACAAAACACCAGCTCTTTCCGACGGCAAAAGTAAAAGCTTCATTGACCTGAGACGTTGAATCTCTTCCATCCTCGACATTATTCACCAATGGAGCAGCAAAGCACGTGTTTATTTATTTGAAAGTCTTGACGGATATTTTGATTTGAAAGACTTTGTGTCGAGCTGAATCTGTTGGTCAACATGAGACGGCTGCATTGGTCCAATAAGCAGCCGCTCCTGTATGGCAGCAGTCGTCCAGGGCACTAAATGAGTTGTGAATGCGGCGCTCTGAATGCGTAATGTATGTGCCAGTCCATGCCGAGGGCCACACACAAGGAGACTGTGTGGGCCGTTGTGTGGCCCTGTGAAGAGTGCCTGTCACCAGTGACTGAACGTATTCTTCCTCCATTTCTATGGTGCTAAGATGTTCCTTTCCTCCCCTCCTCCTATAGTTCCTGTTCCATATGAGGTTTAAGAGAAGCAAAGGTTAGCTGTGCAGCCGTCGCTGATTACGGAGCTGCTCCTCAACGACGGAGCAGAGCGCTTTTAAAAGGACACCATTTGAATTTGCCTTTGTGGTGCTCTTTTAAAAGCCAGGCTTGGTCGGCTTGTGAATTCAACGCTTCAGTCACGTTTCCGTTTCTCAGGCCTGTAATTAACATTTGGCCATTTTTACGGCCGTTTTATGGCACGTGAAGTTCTTGAAGTTTAAACATTCGTGAGAGTTTGATCCGCATGTTGCGTTCAGGGACCCTTGATGTTCCAGGTGTAATGCTGTTTGGAGGCAACATCATTGTGATCCATTTACCACAAACAAATCTCTCGACTGAAGTGGCCATTTTAACTATTTCCATATGAATTCAACCCACTGCATATTTGCAAAAATGAATTACCCTTTGGCTTTCAAAAAAAAAAATCCTATTTAAGAAGTGTATTATTCTGCATTATAATAAGCAGTAATACCAAATGATATTGAATCAAGATGTTGGTCTCGCTCGTTTATAATCACACCCATCTAAGGAGACAACAAAACGTTCCTTTTAAAGCAATGCATCGGTCAGAGTGTAAGATAAACAAAACAACAAGCAGCCATGACGAGAACATGGACTCCAGCTCTGAATAAATCCAGTTATGTCCTGTTCACAGCAGGACACGGGGAGTTAGGCATGTGGGCTGAATTTAGTCCTTGAAAAAGATTTCAAGAATTTTTGAAGACTGAGACCGGTTTCTTATTACAAATTGTATTTTGACCCCCTAAAGCAAATTCTTGCTAGAGCGGTTTCAAAACGATCAATAACGAGTAATATTCTTTTTTTCTTTTTTGTTGTTGTTGCTGCTGCTTTGTTTTTATAGCCATAGTGTTCCATTGTAATTGTCCTCGCTTTTCATTTCACATGGCCATCGCTTTGAGGATCACCTCAGCCCACAGTGTTGCTTTTGTTGATCCAGTGGCTGCTGTCCCTGGCTGGAAGTCAGGGAGCCTCCCGGAGTAAACACGGCCCTATAAATAGAGCTCAGAGAGAAGCAGGCCACCAGCAGAATGACAGGCATGCACACTACAAACCCCAGACTCCCCTGCAGCAGAGGCCCAGTGTGCTGTCACACGCACACACACACACTCGCCCTCCAGACCCCACATCCCAATGTCAAAGCCTGTGGGTACGGTGAGCACAGGGACCCCCAGTGCAATATGACCCATCTGTCATCTTCGTTTGGCAAAACTGGATATTTATTAGAAGTTTCCTCTCGCCTCACAGTTTTAGGCCCTTGGGACGGCATCTGTCGCTGGAATGCTGCTCTTCACAGAGCTGGTGTGAAAGACGTGTCCTACTGCTGCCGTTCATATCCTTTGGATGGTTGTTTGCAGGGCGTCCGCCAGTGTATTGTAAGTCCCCAGGGGACATGCTATTTTCATGAAGGATTTTTTTTCTCCTTTCTGCTTAATTGATTGTTTTTGAGCCGAAACATTATGTATATATGGTATCTTAGTCCATCAACGTATCAATAATTCAATAATGGTTTACGTCATGTTTTTGAAACTGAATACTCCGGCTCCAGTTTCTCCAGTGCGCTGCTTCTCTGTTTTTATACCATTACTAACTGAATATCTTTGAGGTTTTGGAGATAACTAGACCTAAGCTTGCATTGGGCAGAATACATATATATGGTTAATATACATGTATTGTCTGCCACTTTCAGACATAACAATTAATAGAGAAAAGCATACAAGATTCAAGAAAGAACGAATACTAAATAAGTAAATATTTGATTAATTAATGTATGCCATTTATTGTTTCTCTCCTCTCTCTATTTTGAACTTTGTGTTTCCCAGAGGGGGGACAACATGTGGACAGGGAGATAGTATTCAAACTCTCTCGCTACCAATATTGACTACTCTGTTTAACGATGTTGAGAAGGCAGCAAAAACGTGGATACACACTGAAATTCAACCGTGGTGTTCAGGCAGGAAGTGTGACGCAAACACTGCACGAACATGGTGTCGGAATAGGTAAATAAACGCCCCCTCTAGTCGGAGCAACAACAACAACAACCCCCCCCCTCCCACCGGTCCCCATAAAAATATGAAACCTCGAAGGAAAGAGTATATTGTATAAACTGGATGTCAGGGCACCAGCAGACTAAGTAGTTTCCATTATCAGAGGTTGAGATGGTTGAGAACGAGACCTGAGTGCACCAAAGCCACTTACAATAATTTAATTGTGTATTCTGCTGTCATACAATATCCACATCTCTGCATTTGCATCACAAAGGAGCGTATCATTGCACAGGGCTAAAAAGCGACATTGGATAAATTCATAACTAGTCAGCTGACTCATCACCTATTTACCCTCCTCTTCTCTTCCCCCCCCCCCCCACTCCACAGCATGATTTACCATGACAACTGAATCAGGCGCAGATTCGGAGGCCAAGCAGCCGCAGGAGAACAAGGAGACGGAGAAGGGTAAAGCTAAAGCAGCCGCCGCCGCCGAACCCACCTCGCCTCAGAACCAGCCGGAGCAGCTGCCCGCCGCCGCCGGACACAGCACCCCGGCCAGGAAAGAAGAACAGGTCAGCCTCTTCGTAGTTACAGCTTGAATTCGCCGAAAATCAGTCAACGTTTAAACATCCTTTTCCGATATTCTCGTAACCCACACTGAAGTCGTATATTTGAAGGTGTTTTTTATGGCGGTAACACCGTGCGTATCCCTTCATATTAGCTTGAATTTGAGAAAACATCCATGCCATTCATCCCACTCCTGAATTAATTGTGTCTTTGTGTGAAGAATGTAAATGAACAAAATGAAAACTGACGACATGACCCCAGTGTTCTCGGTGGCGTTTATAGCCACACAACGGATGCATCTGTTGACGAGAGAACTTCTCTTTCAGTCAGTGCTCTACGCTTTAATTTTTGGGAAAATGGGTTGAGATGCATCTTGAAACATTTGATCATTCCCAGTCAGCTGATTTTACTCATTCACTGTGGGAAGAATGAGTAAACGGACCGATGAAGAAAACTTCAAGGCTTTTAGCGTTCATGGTTTGAGATCTCCAGTTCAGGTCAATGAAATGACATCTGATTTAAACTGCAACGATGAAAAAACATTTACTGTCCATGTTTTGAGTAGACTCGGGTCAAATGCATGTTTAACCATGGGTATTAGAAAAAATGAGAAATGAAATCAAGAATGACCATTTTGTCAATAATGGCACGCAGGTTGATTTAATTAGCTCTCTAGACGATTCCACCTCTCAGCGTGGACCTTTTCAACCATCCTGGCAGTGAGTAATTACAAAAACACTGCTGTATGCCAGGTCCGCCTGCCGGGGGTACTGATATGCGTCGGTCTTTTGTAGGTCCTCATATCGGAGCCCTTTACACCAAGAGACACTGAAGTAATTAACAATGTGCTCATTTGCCATTTTCACATGTCGTCCTCCCAGTCACCGGCGTCTGATGGACGTGTGAAAATATATGTAAAGCCATCCGATCGCTGCAGTGAAGCTTCTGAACTTTTCCAAATAGCAATTGCTTTAAATCGCAGGAGTGGGAAAAATGGCCGAGGCCGAATGGATGAATGGATAAGTGAAAAACCTCCAGTTCAGGTTAAAAACTAAAGTGCTTGGCCTAAATAATCTATTCTCTAATCACTCTACAGATTGAATTGTCACTGAATCTAAACTGCAGTAGCACTGTCTCAGACTTCAGGCAGATTCCTGCTTATTCCTTAAGTTTGTATCTTAAGTAAACGTCATTTACAATCAGCCGTCAAAAGTCCCCACAGCCAGATGTGGACAGGCAGTAAAATGGTTTGCCTTTCTTGTCATCTGCTGCATGTTTGAGCATGTAAATGCATTGTAAGCACGCTCGGGCTCACAGCCCCACTGACCCTGCAGTGTGGCTTTTATCACAATGTGGAAAAATTGAAGTATGGAAATGTTTGACGAGGAGAATAAATAGAGCATGAGGAGACACACAAATCCTAATGGACTGTAATGAGAGAGCAGCAGAGGCCGGGTGAGGCGACGGATAGATTCATTACGTCACGGCTGACCAATGGAGCAAAAGAATCCAACCACGACTTTCATGAAAAAATAGAAAGCTGCGCATGGCCGACACGATGATGCATTCCCTTGAGATTATACAACTTTGTGAACATCAGAGACTTTTCCATGCTGTGGCAACACGGTGACCGGCTAATCGGTCTCAGCTATAGTCACTGCTCTGCTGATACATTTTGCACTTATGTGCTGCACGTCGTGCAGTAACCAACGATTATCACGCACACACACACATACACACGGTAATCATGGTAATCCCTTCAGCAGAGGTTAAGATGTTTCAGTCGGTATCAAAGTGTCGGCTCAACCAACCGACCTCCCTAAAGCCACTCGGCATGGCTGAAAACGACTTATTTGTATGTTTAATTTACTTTCTTGCATCACTTGAGGCGTACCCCATTAAGTGGATCCATCCCAGTATCTACGTTAAACAGCCCTCATCGTGTCACACAGCAGATGATGGATGATGCTCAGCCATCGTCGGCGCTGTGTGAATTGGCAGGAACACGCCTGAGAGAAATCACAGCCCCCTTGTGTTTCCTCTGAGACACATGCTCAGGCTGAGAGATCTCTCTGGTCCAGCAGGGTGCACATCTATCAAATCTCAGTAATAAACTGTCAAAGGGCCACTTGTATAGGTCACAAGTAATTCTCAAAGTTTATGAATACATCATTTGGTAATTGTTGTGAATTCTAAATACATCAGATCTAAAATTAGACTGTTCCTTTAATCCTCATGTTTTTAAAAGGGGACTGAAATGTTCTTCTTGGGTCTACCTGAGCTACATTAGATAGACGCAATGTAAGTGATGCAGCCTGGAGGACAAGATAATACATGTTCAATACATCCATGAAGCAGGGCATTAAATCCATGAAAAATGTCTCACCGGCCTCTTTTCCTGCATAAAGTCAGTCAGTAAGGACTTTGTTCTCAGCAAAGTGGAATATTGGATTTTCTCTATTTAAGACAACATGGCATTGCACCTCCAACTCTTCTCAGTGGGACCAGGTTACATTTACACTATCCCAGTCTCCAAGTTTAGGTTTTGGACAAATTTGTCAAAAACAACTACATTAAGTTACTGACATTAAGGGCAGTTGGAGGAAGTCGGGTAAGGAAATGGTGAACAGAAAGTATTTTTCATTTCTGATTTGATTCGTGAACACGTTTAACAAAGAACAGAAAAGTCCAGTAAAGACATGTGGAAAACTGTAATTGATCATTCAACTAATTACTGTGAAACAAAACCTGTTTTCCTCCTCTCAGGAGCACCAGGAGGGGGACCAGGTATCCCACAGATCGTCCACCAGTCGTCTCTCCAGGTCTCCTTTGAAAGGAGTGAAGAAGACGAAGATCATGGAGTGTAAAGTCGCCATGCTGGACGGCTCCGACTTCACAATCAATGTGGAGGTGAGAGGAAGCGGGTTACTTTTGGGTCGAGTAGTAAGTGCTGGAAGGGAAAAATAGTTTTATTTCAGATTGTTGTTGTTCAGCAGCACTAATTATGTTTGTGTCAGTTTACAATGATTATAATTACAAAATGTCTATTCAGGGTTTTTGTTCTGTTCATCAATTTTATTTCGAGCTGCTTTCTTCCCATTAACTGCAGGGTTGAGATTTAATCCCCAGCTCCTCCTGACCTCATGTAGAAGTATCCTAAAGCAAGTGCCACCCATTTAACACTAGGGAGGATTATGATAAACATTGTAACATGGGAAGGAGGAATATAACCCATATAAGGCATCAAGCTGAGGCAAAATGTACATCTTTTATTCCAGGATCAAATAGATTTTAAGTGTGCAACGACTGCCACTTTTCAAATTGTTTGTTTTGTCTTGAGTCCGAAGGCATATTCAGTTATTTACTAGGCAAAACTATCAGCACTTTTTGCAAAAAGGGTTCAGGGAAAGTTCTAATCGTTTAAAGAAACAAACAACACATTTAAGCCTGAATTTCAAAACAAAAATTGATGGTTGACAGAGGCCATGACGTCAAATACTGCATTAATATGTTAAAACAAAAGTGTGATCACAAAGACGTTGTGATAAGGAGCCGAGTCGCTAACGCTGTTCGACTTCTGCTGCACACTTAACGGCTATAACGACAGCCCTTCTAAGAAGTAAGGATGTCATGGATTTCACGACACATTTGTATTGTGTCAAATTGCTTTCTGGAATTTGTCTTCCTTCCAAAGCATCTCCATGTAGTCTTGAGAGAGAGAGAACATAATTCATACAACGGCTCTTAAATGTTTAGTTCTTACTTCAAAGCTCATCCGCTATCCAGAAATAAACCCTCTGAGGAAAGGAGAGCCAACTGTCAGTGGGAAAACACGTGTCTTTGAGTTGTAAATGTGAGGCTTGCCACACGGCCACCCCAGCAGCGAGGCTTTTATCCTCGTGTGGAAAAAATAAATATGGAAATGGTTTGTTTTTTGGAGAAAGTAAATACAGCACGAGTTGGTTGTTGATCATTTTGGGTCTGAACTTGAGAGGAGGGTGAGGCGTTGAATGCATTTACAATTGTATGGCCTGGCCATTGCAGCAAAAGAGAGGTATCAAAGTGAAATGTTTTCATTTTAATTGACCAGGATGGTTATTTCACTGCAGCGTGACAACTGGGATGAAGCTGTGGTTTTGGTGGATTTCACTGCCCATATATGTTTATCTGGTCTCAAATTGCTCTGTAAGGCTACTTTTTTCCCCAAGAAGCACTATGCAGCCTTAAGTGGAACAATTACTCTGATTGTCTATAGATTTAAGTCTCCAGTGGTCAGAAGTAACCCCACTCATACAAGTAGAGTATTTCTGTGTCCGGGGTCCACAACATAGGAGCTTCTTTCTGCCTTCAAACAGTCATTCTTTCTCTCAAAGCATTATCAATTCAGGAATAAATCTGAATAGTGAATTTATTTGACATTTCACTTTTACATATTTCTGTCCTTCATAATGGAAAGTTTAGCCTTTTCTCAAAGCTCTAAGTCTTTAAACTTTGTACATTCTCTAAATGTGTGCAGGCTGAACAGGGAGCACCCGACTCTCCTCCTCAAATCTCCTTCTGAGCAGATTCCTACCCACCAGGGGTTTGGAGAGAGGGATTAGCTGTCTGCTCTCGGATTGGTGGTAAGAGGTTCAGACTGGGAAATGTCAGCATTTGTTGGAGGGAATCGGTGTCATTGAGTCTGTGTGTTGGCACGATTATGTGATGTCCTACTGTGGCCAAGGAAGGATTCTTAAGGACAGGGATCTGGAAACGAGGGTCAGTCTGGACTGCTTGCCCTTGAATCGGTGGCAAACAGGGTTTCTGCAGTGCTGATGGGTTGGATGCATTTTTTGAGGAAGCTGCACTCCAATTCATATTTTCATGTGCACATATTATTATTGCTCATTATCCTTTTATCTAAATGTAAAATAGAAATCAGATCAATTGACATCACTGGATGAGGAAGAGAGAGAGAGAGAGAGAGGGGAGTGAGCGAGAGAGAGAGACCACTTCACCCTGACTGAAAAGGTTTCTTAAAAAAAAAAGTGTATATATAATTATTCATCCAGTAAAATTGCGACGATAATTACTTGTTTGCTTACCAGACGAGTTGTCATAGCAACCATCATGTCGGAGTGCTGTCCTGAAAGAAAACGTTGCATGAAGGAGTCCTGAGGCTGAAGCACAGCAGACAGAAGATAGTTCAGCTTATGGTGTTTATGTTACAATTGAGGTCAGAGGATTCTCTGATAATTGCCAGGCAGTCCTCTTCCTCTTCCTCCTCCCAACACTATTTGAAAGTGGTCCTGAATGTCATAAGATTGAACACTTTTATCCCGTGACCTTGTCGTTTTCTAAGCTCAACTCGATTTCAATTTCCTGTCAGGAAGCTGCCTGCAGTATTCATGTCCTTTCCTATTCTGTGACACAGAAGTGCTGAACCGCGACCTCTCTTCAGACGGTGTTACGTCACAGTGGGAGTGGATACAAATCCCGCGTCTCACTGTGTTGATGTTGTTGTTGTTACAATTCACAGGCATATTTACAATAGCATTTTCTATTATTAATTAAGAATGTGTGAAAAACATTCTTTAGTTGGTTGGGTGATGCAAGTTCATCTAATCCTTGTGAATTCAAACTCACTGCAGCTACTAGAGCTGTTTGCGTTTTTAAATTGAATCTCTAATTTGAGCAAGATTGATTATCCTTTTCTTATTTCCAATTTCCTTCTGATATCAATCGCTTGAACAACCCGAGGGAAGACAGAAAACAAGCCGTGTGTGTGTGTGTGTGTTGTCACAGCAGGGCAGCATTAGTTTGTCTCGACTAATTCCCTCCGAGATGTTCTGGTGGGATTAACTCTCTGCCTCCAGCGGCTTTATGGCTCCGTTAAAAATCACGCAGAGTCCTCATTACAAAAAGGAAGGACCAGTGTATGCGTGTGGGTGGACGGTGGGATGAATGCACCATATGTGTTGTCGATTACGTCTACATAACAGTAAGATATATGTGTGTGTTTATTTTCATGTGGACCCTCATGGCACGGGCTACATTTGACAACAGATTTGACAGAAGGTGTAGAATAAGCTGCCAGTGGTTTTCAATGGATCCAGCCGTGAGGAGCTGCCTTTAACCCGGGCCTTAGAACATGTGAGCCGGCCGAATGACTCAGAAGTCCAACCACCTCCAGCTGGGGAGACGCCAACGCTCCAGCCATTGACATCCGGCACTCGGCTCGAGACATCCAATTGATTTTGATTTTAAGCGTTCACATTGCTGATGTTCACCTTGAGCTCAGGAATTTGAAGGTGTATTTATACTACTGTGCTTTTGACAGAAGGAATCGATACATAGTGGCCCAGTTAGTCAAATGTTGCTACAATCCCTTTGAGGGTAAACTCCTGCAGTAATGTGCTGCATCATCGGGCGGTTTTTATCATTGAAAGTTTTTTGTTATGTTGTTTTGTTCAATTATCTCAGGATAATAAATGAAAAGACATTTTAGATAACGGATACTAAAAAAAATGAATGCAGTTATATTTTCTTGTTTTATTTTGTGTTAGTTAGTTTTCATGTCATGTTGTTGTTTATGTGTTTTGTCTAACTGTTAATTATGATGTAAGTTCACAAATATTCACGGCCATAACATTGGGAACACTCTTTTCTTCTACAATATAACCCCTTGATGCTGGTGATATAATCCTTTTTAAATGATACTCGTGTTAATGAAAGGTGTAAAAGATGTGATGATGACTTCCAGTGTTAAATATGTTTATTTTGTGTCATGTTTTCTCACAGAAACGAGCAAAGGGCCAAGTGCTCTTTGATAAAATATGTGACCACCTCAATCTCCTGGAGAGGGACTACTTTGGCATCACATGCAGAGATGTAGAGAATCAGAAGGTAAAGAAAAATCTATAATGTGCTAATTATCAGTTTATTTGACATTTTTTGTTTTACAGTAAGAATAAAAGTAAGGTTATGGAAGAGCCAAATACGCAAAAGAAGATTTGAATAAAGTGCACTTGAAGAAGAGAAACATTGTTTTCTATAAATGTTTCTTATCTGTGGTTGTGTGTTGCAGAATTGGCTCGACCCTTCCAAGGAGCTAAAGAAGCAGATCAGGAGTAAGTCTAGTAATCTAATAAAGCCGCTCGAGTGTTTAGTCTTGATCAGCCAAACCAGCTCTACGCAACTGTAAAATGCTGCTTTGATAACTCGATGTTCTTTCCACTTCTCCAGCCGGTCCCTGGACCTTTGGCTTCAATGTTAAGTTTTACCCTCCAGACCCCTCCCAGCTGACTGAGGATATCACAAGGTGAGTCAGCAGCTAATTTGGAAGTGAAGATGAGGATGTGATTACTGAAGGATATTCGCTTATTTAACCCTTGTGTTGCCTTCGGATCATTTTGACCCGATTCAATATTTAACCCTCCTGTCGCCTTCGGGTCAATTTGACCCGATTCAATGTTTAATGTCGGTGTTCTTTCGGGAGTCAACAAACAAACATAAAGTACCTCACACTTAAACTTGGAAAACAATATTAATTCTAATAATTTTCTGGAGATTTTAATAGCTGGGGTCATATTGACCTCAAGGGTAAAATATGTTAGTAAATATAAAGGTAACAGGAGGGTTAAACATTGAATCGGGTCATATTGACCCGAAGGCGACAGGAGGGTGAAACATTGAATCGGGTCAAATTGACTCGAAGGCAACACAAGGGTTAATTAAAAGTTATTGCTGTAAAATCCTTTAATCCTTCTTTAAGTTGAGTTTCATTGGTATTGATATATTTGAATGCCTAAACATTTATCTTAACGAGGAGAACCTAAGACCATGCCGATCGAAGGTTTACAAAGAATATCCAGATGTTCTATTTTGTATCAACAAACTAATCCATTGGCCTCTTCTTCCTCTCTCAGGTACTACCTGTGTCTGCAGCTGAGGGACGACGTGGTTTCCGGCCGGCTGCCCTGCTCCTTTGCCACCCACACAGTGCTGGGCTCCTACACAGTGCAGTCTGAACTGGGAGACTACGACCCCGAGGAATTGGGCAGCGACTACATCAGCGAGCTGCGCTTCGCACCCAACCAAACCAAAGAGCTCGAGGAGAAAGTCATGGAACTCCACAAGACCTACAAGTTAGTCTCGGCATCATTACCGAAACTCAAACTTTGGATCAAGAATGTCCTCTTCAGTTATGCACTGTGGTGTCTCAACATTTTTTTTTTATATTGGACATCATTTTAAATGTATAAAGGTTACTGATTTGAGAACGGTAATTATAGAAGGCGATTCAGATGAGCATATCAACATTAGTATCAACTCAGAGCTTTTCTCATCTGGATTTTGATGGTTAAAAAGTGGTGATTTTAAAAGTGAGAGGAAGATAAATTCCATCCTCGGTGGAAATGATTACCACATAAAGAAGACATGGAGAAATCATCCTCACGCATTGACAGCATGTGTGTGTATATATATACAAATATATATATGTATGTATATATATACACACACACACATAGCCAGCCAGCCAACCACTGGACAACATCCAAAATCTGAGATATTATCTAGTTTAATGACATTGATAAATAGGTTTTCAAGCCCTGCATTTGAGTATACAAAGTCAGTTGGAGCACCTAAGTGAATGATTACAGCCAGGAATAATACTCTGAAAGGCAGCATGTCTCCAGATATTAGATTCAAGCTTTCCTATAAATAGATATAGCTGGCTGTTTTTTGTCCGAGCCATTCGTTGTCCCTGTCTTCTAATTATTTGATGCAGTGTCCTGCATAGCCTACTGGAATGAGCAAGGCAATATATTATGGTCTCTCTAAAGACCCATCTCTGCTAAAAATGGTGGCACTCAAGCTACTCTGTTGCGCTTCAGTTAAAAGCATCCATAAAAAAGACAATTTTCCAAAAGCTCTTATGCAATAAAACTGAATTATCCCTGTTCTAGATCGGATTGGTCTCTTATCTCTCAAGTATTGCATATTCACATTGGTCAGAGAGCATCAAATCTCTTTGCTGTAGTTGTTCTTGTTTGACCTTGTCTGACCTGTTCTGCTCTGTTCTTTCAGGGGGATGACACCAGCCGAAGCAGAGATACACTTCCTGGAAAATGCCAAGAAGCTGTCCATGTACGGCGTGGACCTCCACCACGCTAAGGTAACGAAGCACGACAGACTTCGTTTCTCAAAAGTCAAATGAAAATGAACAATGATTTGGATACAGCTCATCAGTAATGTAGATTTCAAGTTCTAGTTTTTCGCATTTAAAACTTAATATAATATTGTGAAATGATAATCTTTTTTTTTACTGAAGTTGTTACTTCCTTTCTCTAGTTAGTCAGGGAACTGATTCAAGTAGTTCGTAAAAATACATATCGAATGAAATTAATTTACATGTCTGTTCTCTTTAAAGGAATAGTTTGACATTTAGGGAGTTACACTTGTTCACTTTATTGCTCAATGTCTGTCCTTTAAATAGGAAGCTACAGTCGAGTGAGTCTGTTTGCTTAGCTTTGCACAAAGACAATAAAAAGGGGAACACGTCTATCCTCGCTCTGTCCAAAGCTTCTAAAACCCAACAACGAGCATCTCTAAAGCTCACTCATTAACTTTCTTTTGCATTAGGACACCCCAAGGCTATCTCTTTCCCCTTGTTTCTAATCTTTGTGCTAAGCTAAACAGCTGCTCGCCGTAGCTTCATGATTACACGACAGACATGAAACCGTTCTTTAAATCTCACCCTCGACATGGAGGTGAAATTCTTTTATGTAACGCTTATTTCACAAAATGTTGAACTATTCTTATAAGTTGTACACTAGAATGGCACTCATGACTCCAGCAATATTAATTGTTTCCAGGATGCATTAAAGGGATAATTCAGATTATTTGAGTTACCCATCTATTCTCTCTGTATCACAGTCACCCACAGTTTGGAGAAAACTCTGGAACAAAGCAATGTTCTGCTAAGGGGAGTGGGCCTAAAAAAGGCCCACCCAAAAAAATTAATAAAAGTGCCCCAACTATGTATTTTAAGAAGTGTGCAAGTGATATGTTAAACAGAAATGTTTCTTTTCATGCGAGATCAAACTAACACATTCCACTCACGCAGTCAAAAGTGATGCTTGCCTCCACAACACCGCTGCTTCAAATACATGCCGGCTGCCACAGTAACGCCTCACTTTAACATGCCTCTGTTTCGCTGATTGACTGACAATTTGTCCATGCTGCCTCTGTGGATTTGGGGGGCTGAAGGGTGGAGGGGTCTGGAGCCCAGCTTTACTTTATTTCTATTTTTTTTCCATTTCTAATCCGCCGGCCGGATGGGATCCAACACGTCATTAGAGCACAGGTAGCAAAGAGCGAGCTGTATCACTGCTGCAGGACCGCTATCTTCATAAAGGAACATTACAGTCATCCCTCTTGATATGAATCCGTTATCATAAGTGCTTTGAAGTTAGAATGGGTGTAGATATGAGCGATGGAGAGGATATTGCCTTCACAGATTTAGATCAGAATAGTGGAGATGACAGAGATGAGGAAGCGGCATTGATCAAACTGAGTAGACATCAATGCTAACTGTTTGATATGTGGGTCAGTTTTGATACACAAGAAAAATATGTACGAATCAGACCAGCATCCCTATTTTTTCTTCTCTCTTCTCTTAAATGCAAAGTTGATAGGGAATGAATGCTTGGCTCCAGCTGAGGGAGAGGTAAGAGGCTGCATCCAATGTGCTTACCTGCGTGTGTGAGTGTGTGTGTGTGTGTTTTGGTTTTTACTTGTGCATGGTTACATACAAAGTTGCCATTTCAACATCCCACTAAGACTGATTTGTTCCTGCTTTGGATCGACGCTTCCCTCTCAAAACGTCATCCTTGGTTTCACCTGCTCATCTCACGCTTTGTGCAGCGAAGAGCATCATTTTGTGCTTCATTCACCGTTTGCCAAATCTTCACTGTTGCTTAAGCCATTAAGTGCTATTTTCTTCGTCTTTATATAATGTAACCACAGCCTGCATAGAGAAGATAAGAGTACCATATGCCTGATTCCACTTGCCTGCTGTACGCTGTTTTTATCACAAACTTGGCTCTGTTCAATTCTTCTTTACCCTGCTGTGCACTGGCTCCTGGACCTCTTGTATATCCTGTAGAGTTCAAGCTTAACCCTTGTGTTGCCTTAGGGTCATTTTGACCCGAATCAATATTACACCCTCCCCCCACCTTTGGGTCATTTTGACCCGATTCAATGTTTCACCCTCCTGTTACCTTTATATTTACTAACATATTTTACCCTTTGGGTTCAATTTGACGCCAGCAATTAAAACCTCCAGGAAATTATTAGAATTAATATTGTTTTCCAAGTTTAAGTGTGAGGCACTTTATGTTTGTTTGTTGACTACCGAAAGAACACCGACATTAAACATTGAATGGGGTCAAATTAATCCTAAGGCGGGGGGAGGGTGTAATATTGATTCAGGTCAAAATGACCCTAAGGCAACACAAGGGTTAAAACAAAGAAGAATGTTCTTCTTTGAGCTTGCCAGGAATTCTTTGTTACCAAAGTTACACATTGTAAAAGAATTTCATTGAAGTAAAATATTTTTTTTCCACCCTTTCTTGGTGTTTGTGTGTGTGTGTGTGTGTGTGTGTGTTTGTTGTTTCAGGACTCTGAGGGAGTGGAGATCATGTTGGGAGTTTGTTCAAGTGGCCTGCTCATCTACAGAGACAGGTTGCGAATTAACCGGTTCGCTTGGCCCAAAATCCTAAAGATCTCCTACAAGAGGAACAACTTTTACATCAAAATCCGGCCCGGTGAGGTGAGAACAACGACTTTAAAATACTGTCCATATATTATTTGACTGGAGCTGGGGGTAATCAAGGCATTTGTTCAATAAGTGTCTGCTGTACAGCCCGATCCACCTCTGAGTCTTTGTTTGAGCGAATCCTTCGCCTCGATGTCAGCAGAACGTTCAGGTGCACCGAGCCTCTAACCCGCTGCTGTCGATTGAAAGTTGCTTCTGAAGTTTTGACACGTCTGTCTTTAATTTTCTGGATCCAACATAAACACACTTGACTGATATTTTATAAAGGAAATACTGTGATGCTGCGTATTTGATATAAACTGTTTTAGATGTGCTATGCAGATGTTGCAGAGTTGTTTTAATGTAGGATACATGAATATTTGATTTGGATATAGCTGTGAAAAGGGAAGGTTTTAAGATCTGTAGCAAAAGTACTGCGACACTGACTCTCTGTTTACGTCTGTAAATAATGCTTATATAAATAACATGTTAACATTGAACATAGACACCAGTGTAGTATGTCGTGGATCTCACCACAGTGTTTGTTTTGTCCCTGTTGCAGTTTGAGCAGTTTGAAAGCACGATTGGTTTCAAGCTTCCAAATCATCGCGCTGCCAAAAGGCTGTGGAAGGTCTGTGTGGAGCACCACACCTTCTTCAGGTAAGAACCAGAGGACCTTCCACTGGGATAGCGAAGAGTGTTTGAAGCTGCTGCATATAGCTTAATTAATAAAGACATTGTTATAAATTCAGTCAGAAAAATCGCATATTTCCCAAACTGAGATGACATGTTGTTGTGCTCTTCTGGTATCGGATACATTTCCTCTGGTAGTAATTAATGATTCAAAAGCATTTCCCTTAACAACAAAAATATGCAAATTCTTCCAGAGTGGGACCCGCCAACAACAGCTACTTTGTTTTCCCGAGTCTTTGACATGCTTTGTTGTAGATCGGTCACAGTTTTTACTCCTGTAAACACAAGTTTATTAATAATCATCTGGGAGGATGTCTGTCGTGAAATAGAAGCAGCGCTCGGTGTGTTGGTAATTGTTGCTATTTGGACAACATGTGAAGTTTCTTTGAACTGCTTTAAGCAAAAATTGGTCTCTTGGGTTCTTTTGAGTCGCGAGCCAAGCCGGAGGGCCCTCTGGAGACCATTCAAATGAGCAGGAGTACCAATGTGTTACAGTGCATAGCTTGAACTGTGTTATTTCTGTTTTGATTCATGTTAATGTCGATCACTTCTGACAGGCTCATATCCCCCGAGTCTCAGCCGAAGAAGTTCCTGAGCCTCGGCTCCAAGTTTCGCTACAGCGGCAGAACGCAGGCTCAGACCCGCAGGGCCAGCTCCATGATCATCAGACCTGCGCCGCTCTTCGAGCGCTCCACCAGCAAACGCTACAACATGTCCGTCAGCTTAGATGGAGGTGAGGAGCAGTTGAGGTTTTTGATAACTGCCACCCAAGTGGAACTCGGTTGTGATTTGTTTATTGTGTCTTTCCTGAAATAGTTAGTCTCTGAAAGATGCTGCTACTACTTTCTGTGACTGGGAAAAGAAAAGAAAAATTTCAAAGTTTTAATTAGTTTTTTGATCCTCTTTTTACTTCTTTGAAAAGGAGGAAAAATATACATTGCACCTGAACGCCTGCAAAGATCACATGTCTAGGACACAATACAGTAATGCTGCGTTCACACCAAAAGCGTTGCAACGTTTTTGCGCGAGTAGATTCCATGCGAAGCAATGCACAGACACGAGTTGTGCAAATAGCACGGGAAATAGTGAAGCGAATACCAGCACAAATAGTCTGGCGAGTAAACTTGCGGGAGTAAAGCTGTCGGTGTGAGCGGCAGCGTAAGCCACAATGGGTATTTGATAACAATGCGCAGGAGCAAATGAAACCCTTTTCCCTGGCTTTATCATCATGAACGTCTCTGGTTCCAGTCCGTCACATCCAGCTTTGTCTTGTCCTCTAGCACCCATTATGGAGAACCATGAGACTCTCATGAAGGACAGTGCCGCTGATGGGGCAACCAAAATCAGCACCACGGGTGACATCATCACCATGGTAACGACGGAGAAGAAGGCAGAGGAAGAGAAGGCGGAGCAGGAGGACGCTCGGATGGATGAGACGCAGGAACCGACTGGCACCACACCGCTCGGGCGCGACACCAAGGTAACCGGCTTCCTCACCGGTTCGGTTCAGTCGGAGCTGCATTTAATTTGGACAAAGGAACTTTCTAGAGGCTTAAATGATCTTTGTATTTGGTTCAAAGAAAGTGATAATGGGTGGATGTATGCAAATATGCTATCAGGTTGTCAAGGAAACAGATGATGTTTCTTAGAAGCTGCTGCAATTTTGATCTTTTTTTAACTTCCTTTTCGAGATTTTAGTTACGTTTTCTTTGTTATGAGACTTTTGAAAGGGGGATGAGAATGTCCCAGTTTCTTTCAGCTTAACCCACTGCAGCAGACGAGGCCTAAGTGCTTCTTCTCATCTTGTGTGCGCTTTACTAATTAGCTTTTCTTTTCTTGTCCTTCCTTTGACCCCACACTATACTCGTGTGTGTGTGTGTGTGTGTCTGCTCATGCGTATTCGCCCCCTTCCCCTTCGCACATCTCCATTTATACACTCCCTTCGTTGACATTTCCCTCCATCAGTGCTCTTCCCATGTGTACACAACCGACCCCCTCCGCTCTGAGCTCTCACTCCCCTCATCTCCTGTTTCATCACCTAAAGTACGGCGGAGGCGCAGGGAGAATATGCGTAAACGGGCCTCGTCCGTCAGTCCAGCCAAGAGCGCCGCTGGGTGCCGCCGCCGGCAAGCCCACGCCGACCGCAAGGCCGCCCTGCTGGACGAGCAGGTGCTGCTGCTCTCGGCCCGCAAGCAGAGGCTGGAGCAGGGCAAGAGCCGCGGCGGCACGCTCTTCTCCTTCTCACTGCACCTGCCCGATATGTCCGCCTTGCTGGATGAGGACGGCTACATCTCCTTTCCCGATATGTCAGAGATGCACTTCCTCCCTATGTTCGCGCAGAACTTCCTGCCTATTAAGTCACCGTCGCTCATCCCCTGCTTCCTCTTCATTTTCTTCTTCCTGCTATCCACCTGCTTTTCCGTCCCTTACGCCCTCACCCTCTCTTTCCCCCTGGCGCTGTGCCTCTGCTTCCTGGAGCCCAAGGCAACCTCCCTGACCGCTTCCATAGCCCAGGGCTACCATGACCATGACAGTTCAGAGGAAGAGGAGGTGTGTGTGTGCGTACGTCTGTATGTTCCAGTACCTGCCTCTGGCTTAGATTGATAGTTCATTACAACAGTTAACCCCTATTATCCTGTCCTGTATCCTGCTCTGCTGTTTCACCAGTTCAGAGCCGACATGGAGACTGTCTGTCCCAGTGTCTGTCAGTTCTCCTACTTTCAGAACCTCATCTCTGCCCGGGCACACTCTCATCCTGTAGACTACATCCTCATCGGCATCACACAGAGATGAACCTGCAAGTCCCACCATTTTCATATTTGATTGGCTGGCATTTCATTTCACCTTAACGAGCGGGTTAGACACAAATTGGTGACTTTTCACTCGCATCAGCCTAAATGTTGTCATCTTCTTTAGACATTAACAACATCTATACATAAGCTTTAAGCGTCACTAACAAATCACCATGAAATATCCATCAGGCGTAGTCTAAAACAGTTATTTGTGAAAATATTAATAATTATGATTTGAAAAACTCCTCATCTTCTTTTCGTCACTAATTCAAATTAGAAAATATCACAAAATATCATATTCTGAAGCATAGCTTTGTGCCTAACCCATCTCAGTGTTATCATCCACATTCCTGGTACCACAGTGTAGAAAGTGACTGCTACAAAATCAACAACTGCTGCATGGAAGCCCTGTGCACTCAGTCTCTCTGCATGGCCCTCAACCAACAAACACCCGTTTGAATCACAGATGTACTGTAAACCATGCGGAGCTGCAGAGAGACTGACAGTTGAATGCATCCAGATCACCCGTAGTGTCAACATGCATGGAGAGGAGGGAGGAGGGCCTGGAAGTCAGGGTGCTGTTCGTCATGTACCTTTTTTACTATCGGCACACATCAAATGTTTCACGCACATATTTTACACCAGGATTCAGGCATGTCCAAATCCAGAGCAAATTTAATGTTGCACTTAATGTCAAAGTGACTGACCGAAGGTTTGACCTTCCTCTGAGTCTGTTTTGCTTGCTTACTTTTCATTTGCTTTTTCACTTCCGTTTTTTCTTTTCCCCACCTTTTCTGCAGTGTTGTCTGATAATGTGTAGCTTACAGAAGCGAGCAGTGCATTTCTATTTGTTCCATTTGTGGTTATGAAAACTCTGTGACGGTAAATGCATTTTCAAGGGTTTTACAAGTTGGGTTCTTGTTGTTTTTCTTGCTTGCCACTCGGAACGGTTTTGGTCCGTTTGTGAAAGCAGACCGACAGCGAACAAACCGACTTTGCCTTTGATGGAGAGATGACCGCCACAGAGGTTTGTACATCCGGGAAATACGTCATATTAAAGGCATGAAAAGGGAAATAAAGGAATGCTGAATAATCAATGTCATGCTAATTGAAACAATTAGAAGAATTTGTGTTTGTGAAGTTCTGCATGCAACACAAGCATTGCACCATGCCCATTTAGTTCTTGTTTTTTCTCCATTTATTATGTATTATTACACACTTTCTGTGTACATCATTATCTTCTACTTTACAGTAGAGAGCAAGTCATGACGACCCTAAAGCTAAACATCGCCCCCTTACTGAACATTGCAAGAATAGAAGCTTCAGTTTTCTTGTGAGGATCTTATGAGATACTTAGTCTTTAAGTACGATGTTTCTATTATTAACTACATATTTCTGAGCCTAAAGCTGCATGTACCAGCAAATCAGCAAACTTATAATTATTATAATTATGCTTTAATTTATTTCTAACAAGGTAACTTGTTTAGCCACTTTTCTTACATACTTGTTTTGTATTTTTAAACAGTTTGTATTCACTTTAAAAGGTTACGGTGAAGGTTTATAGACTGAGGAGGTTTTTTCAAAGCCAACACTATCTCTGAGTTGGGTTGCAGTAAACTTTCCCAAACACCATTTCCCTAAACTCTGATAGCAACGAAGACTGGCATCCACACAGTAGAAAGAAGAACAATATAGTACATGAAGTATCACAGTTGTTTTTTGTGGATTGTCATCACGCAACCCAAAGTAGTTTGTTCCTGCTCCTCGACTGGAGGTAGTAACGCTAATTAGCTTAGCAAAGAAACGCATTGTTTAAGCCATTCCTTACATTTCTGCTTTTGACATTTATTCAAACTCTGCGCACACCAGCTCACGCTGAGGGAACACTGAAGCTAAACAGACCTGCCATGCCTCGTTATGGTTGCTATGGCTATGATTGGACAAATGCTGTTTGGGGGAGGGGTGTAGTGAAGGCTCAATTTCTGTCCCATTTACATTTTAAATTCACCCGCCATCTTTTTAACCCTCTGGTAATGTTTCTGCTCACGTTCTCTTTCCCGTCACCAGATTCACCCCAGTGCATTTCTTCTTGTCTTAATGACCCTTTACCTCCCCGTCTCACGCTTTCTGTCCTCCCCTCTTTCCTTGCTGTCAGTCGGACGCGGATGACGACTCTGAGATGCGGACTCAGGTACCCGGGGCTCTCTTCATGGCCCGGCTCAGTGCATCGCTCCACCGCCGCCGTTGGATGCACTGAGCCGCTTTGTCCCTTTTGTGCCGTCTCTCCACCTCGGCTTGCATGCCGCCGCTTCTGTTTACATGCTCACTATCGGACACACACCAGACTGACATTCGCTCTCACCTAAATTCCCTACACAGACTACAGATGCAGAGCTGTCGCTGCTTCTAAACACATCATTCCAGCTCACTTTCAAGTGCTGTTCTTTGTAAATGGTTGAGTCGTGTTTCTTTTCCTCCTGGTGCAACCAAGAGTCAGATTTCACAGTTTTCAAGGTTTCTGGTTCTTCTAGTGAGTTGACTAATGCCATCGGGTCGTTTACAGCCAGTAGACAAAGCTCCTCCTGATATCTCCCAACAGGAGTCTACATTTATCACAGCACCTTTTAACTATAATTCATCTCCCTTTTTTTGTCTTTACAGTATAGTTTCATAAGGCGAGTAAAAGGAGAAAACGTGTTTATCAAGCATAGTAATCTGATGCTAGAGGTTGGTAAGAAAGCAATGCATGAACGAAATATGCATGCAGGTGCTTTTTGTATGAAGAGTAACTGATAACAAGAACGTCTAACGTATTCGTGACTCTGCCAGGGTTACGTTCTGTTTTCTGGAGTTCTTGTGTGAATTTGAGCCATGACAATTTGATCTAACCTATTCTTTTGCTGTGAGGGCGAAAGCAACACAAATACAACTGATTTAAGTCGGTTGTTGTGGATTCGTTGACTTCTAATCAGATGTGGGAGTGCTGTGCTTAACTAAACCTGTAAAACTCAATCTGTGAATCTCTGCATGAATATCCATTAATTTCATTTAATTAAGCTCGCCCTAAATGCTCCTTTTAGCATTTAAGTACAAGCGGCTACTCTCTTGGTTCCAGCTGCAATGTGAGTGGACGTGTTGCCATTGTGTGGCTGTTTGTGGTAGCCTGCAGTGAACAATATACAATGACGCTTATAATGCAGTTCATTTAAGTCTGCATTGGTTGATTCCAGACCTTTTCAGAACTGCATTTAAGGGTTCCCAAAGTCTTTCATTTTGTTGGGGTCGTTCATTGGACAAGCTACCGTTGCAAACATAAAGCATGGCCGTCGTTCCCTCCGCGCTGCTCCTGGCCTCACCTCCTTGTGTCACGGTTGACCGGCTACTGTAGGACATCTCGCCTCCGGAAGACATGGTCAAACACCAGACCAACATCAGCGAACTGAAGCGCTCCTTCCTGGAGACGGGCGAGAACGCGCCCGGCCTGACGGAATGGGAGAAGAGACTCTCCTCGTCCCCCGTGCGCTCGCCCCGAGAAGAAGCCCCAATGATAGAGCCGCTGGAGCTGCAGGACGTAAGCTGTGAAGCATGACATCATCCAGGAGATTTTTAGCATGAACAAAGACATCCATTTGAAGAGTGTTTGCTTAATGAGTCAAAGTGCAGTAAATTAAATAATCATAAAAAGTCTGGTGCAGTGGCATGACAATTAGCTCGAGTGCATATTCTTTTTATTATATTCTTCGCCTCCATCACCTTATGTCTCCACGACATCTCGACAGCAGCTGACGATAAACGTATTCATTTGTCTCTAATGGATGGTGCCGTCATCAATCAGTGTTACTGTTGTGCTCATTGACATTAAGTGCTGGAGTTGGGAGCAGTTTCATCCTTTTCTTTTCCTGTGTTTCATTATCTGAATGGACTCGCAAAGAACAAATGAGCATCTCTAAAGTCTCTGAGGACGAATCCCTGGCATCAATGTGACTGAAATGAAAAGCAGCAGATTCACTGGAACCGCTTTGGCTTCTGGATCGTGTTCGTTTCAACGTGTTAGTCTGGATCTCTGTGACCTTTTCATTTATTTGTGTATTTGTTTGCTTCTTTAGACTAAAGATGAGCAGCCTGCAGGAGAAGATCCACTCGAGGAGGTAGAACCTAAAGCCACTGAGGTAAACTGCTTGCTCTGTTTGTTGTGAGTGTGTTTTGTGTTCACTTTGTTTCTATGTCGCTCCAGACACATCATTTGTTAGTATTTTGTCTCGTACTCCTTCACATGTACAATTTCTCCACTTTGTTTCCCTTATCTGCCCTTTTTCACTTTCACTATGACATTTTAATTGAAGCTTGAAAAGCCCAAACCTAAAAATATCAATAAGAATCAAATTAACTTTATTATCCAAAAGAGGAAATTCATTTTGTCAGAAGGCTGACAACAATTTTAAAAAGTATTATTCAAGAAAACAACAAGACAGTCTGTGTCTGTACCACAGAAAACGTCCCTTTCATGTCTCTTTAAGAGGTAATACGACCACGTATGTGGAGAGAACTAGATCCAAACCGTGTGTCTGTCTTGAGTATTTGTGGAGCTCAGTCTTTGTGTCATCTCTATATCAGTAGTCTCTTGAGCTTATTGTCTTTGTCTTGGCTTTGTGATGCCCTTTTGTCCATTAACTTGATCGATCCATTTTCAATAAGCCAAGTGTCTCCCCAGGCGGCAGGATATCTGGTGAAATATGTGGTCGATAGTATCGCAACAGATTTGGCCACCTCCTCTGGGCCTCACGGGATTAGCCTGTCAACTACTATGGACGATGATGTCTTCATGGACGGGACCCGAAGGGAGGTGGACGAAGTGTTGGAGAGGTCCGAGATGAAGGTCAGCCCCGGGGCTGTCAGACAGGAGGTGTCCCAGGCTATCAGTGACAAGAAAGGGACGCTCATTATCTTGAAGGAGGCTGATGATAAAGTGGACGCAGAGGGCAAAGAGACGAGAGCTGCAGGTGATGAAGAAGAGCCTGTTGTCCCTGAAGAGGCCAAAGCTGAGGAGAGCGAAATGCTGTCTGCCTCTAAAGAGAAGGAATCCATCAGTGAAGACGCTTCTGTTGTTGTAGAAGCCAAAACCAAGATGCAGAGTCCGAAGACGGAGATAAAAACTGATGACATGACTCAGATTAAAGGTACTGACTCACCTAAAAAGGCCATGGCATCCTGGTTATCTGAAGTGGTGAAGTCCGAGGTCATCAGTGAGTCAACAAAGGAAGTAAAACAGACAAAAGCTTCTGATGCCCTGCAGCAGGAAGAAGAAGAAATCTTCACCTTCGAAGAGGTCCAGACCGAGCAGTCAAAGTCCAGCCTGTCTCCGATTACAGTTTCTGAATCCTCAACTACATCCTTAGCAGTGGTACTGTATGAAAACTAAAAGCAACAGCTCTGTTTTGGCTGCTTCCCGCCATATCTCCGCCACCGCCCTCAGCCTACCCCATTGCCTTTTCTTCAGCCGCAGCCAAAGCAGTCTAACGACAGTGTAACCAAAGCGCTCTGCATGGCTAACGGTCCCTTAACACCCGGCGTTTACGCTCACATTTCCCAAACAGCCAAGTTTTTGTTGCATTCAAGCCCGCTTGCTTCACTTTTGATACAACGGTTTTTGTTGTTGTTTTGTTGACAGCCGTGGGAGCCTTGCCTCAGCAGCTGGCTCCCACGGCTGATAAGGAAAGAAATGTCTGGCTCCGGTTTGTTTTCTACCGTTTTGCTCTGCTGCGCCATTCCTTTCTTTCAGGTCTGTTATCAGTTCCCTGAAAGCAGTGACTTAATAGCCTTGGCTCAGTGCCACAGCTGCAGCTTTCCCCACTTCATCCTCCAAAATCCCCTTCTGCCTCCACTGCGAGTCAGGAAAGAAAATTGTATGGGTCTACCTAAAAAGAGATTTCACTGTTCTCCAGTAACTGTCAAAAGCAGATGAGGTGAAGTTTGCTGCTGGTGGAGCCAGCGATCTGATTTTAATTTGATGTTTTAGGATTTGCTCCACAATGGTATTCCATACAATATTTACCTTTCAGTCCTTTCATTTACCCCCCTCTCTCTCCCTTCACTCTGTGTCTGGTGTTCACTGTGACTTTTGACTTTCCTCTCTTTTCCTTTCTCTCTGTTCTTGTGTCCGTCCATCCTTCTGTCACATCAGTCTACGCTGGGATGTGTTTCCTCCTCTGAAAAGGTGACCACTCCCCTCTGGTCCTCACAGATTTCAAAATACAACACTGTCATGGTTTTAGTGTGACTGAAAACTAAAATGTCTTCATCGATTAATGCCTATTGTATGTAATTCTATTGTGAATGTATAACCATCACAACCATTTTCCTCTGTCGGGTGTGACGTGACACGGCATTGTGCCGAGTGTATTTTATTTTTGTAATGGCGAAGAAGAAACGTCATCTAATGGTACAATTATCGTTCACAGGGATCCGCTGAACCAGAGGGGAAGATGGGGGTTGCCATGGAAACGAAGGCGGCACCGGCCGAGTCGACGGGGCCAACGGTGAATATCCCGTCCACAGAGGCTGCAAAGGCTGAGCCAGTGCACACGACAGCTGAGATCACAGCCCGACTTATGTCAGCAGAGCCTGCAGAGGGGCAGCGAGATAATGCAGATGTGTTGCCAGAAGATATGAGTGGCATCAGTTCAGGAGCACCGGTTTCAGAGCCCCTACGACAGTGTGCATCTGTGGAGCTTAGAGACGAAATCCAGCCAGTAGCAACACATTCAGAGGCGGATGAGATTCAGTCTGCAGTGCTGACCTCAGCTGCAGAAAAAATACATGAGGAAGTAATCGATGAGGGAGAGGATACAGGTGAGGGGGAGGTTATAGGTGAGGGGGAGGTTATCGGTCAGGGAGAGGTTACAGGTGAAGGGGAGGTTATAGGTGATGGGGATGTTATAGGTGAGGGAGAAGATGCAGGTGAGGGAGAGGATGCAGGTGAGGGGGGGGTTATAGGTCAGGGAGAGGATACAGGTGATGGGGATGTTATAGGTGAGGGGGAGGTTATAGGTCAGGGAGAGGATACAGGTGAGGCTTTTTTGTCAACACATGAAAGTTTCAGATTCACTGTTGCGCCTGCATACATCAGATATTGTGAAAAGGAAGAGAAGCTGCCTCTAACAAACAAGGAACCCGATGAAGAGGAAGCTGCACAGAGTTGTTTGGAGGCTTTGGAAGATGAATTATTACATTTAAAAAACACAGGGGAGAGAGAGCGCACAGAAGTAGATGGTAAGAGAGTCCAGGTCGCCAACCACATGCAGTATTTCGAGAAACAAGCGTTTCCCTCCGAGCTCGAACACGGTCTTGAGGAGGTGGACAGAGACACAGAGAAAGGCTCCGCAGCAGGGAATGAGAGTCAAGAGGGCTTTCCAGACATCTTGAAATCATCGCCCTTTGAAAAAGAGAAATACCACCATGCACAGATAGACAGCTCAGAAGATGAAGTGGAGACAGCGGAGGATGAAGAAGCGGACGGAGAGAAGGAAGAACTGAAGGGGGAGCCTGATGAGGAACAGCTGAATTTGAAACTGAACGAAAAGGTTTTGGAAGATATGGTATCGGAGGAAGTGAAAGAAGACGAAAAAGGCCACGCTGAAGAAAATAGTGCAAAAGAGGAACCAGAGCAGAAGTCCAGCCCACACGCGGTGACTCTGACTGAAGCCCCTCCCCCAGACGGCCGGCTCAGCCAACGGCCTCCAGCCGAGTCTCAGTCGGAGGTAACCATGCGTCGGCGGCGGTGGCCTCAGCCTCGGCCCTGCAACCTCACCGCCACCCTCCCCTCCTGCCAACACAATCTGCCACAAATAATCAAGGGCCGAACTTGACCCAAAGCATGGACATGCCTCTAATCCTCACAGTTTGGTTTGCGGAGCAGATCGGGGGACCTGTTTTAATAAGATGTGGTGCACACACTTGATTGAAACCTTGTGATTTACATTCTCCAGCCTCCACCGCTTCACTGGACCCGGGACTCTAATGCATGACTGCACGCTCGTTTAGAGACTTTGGCTCTTCAATGGCGGCCTTTGGCTTCGTTATTAGCATGCAACAATTCTTTGTGTTGATTTGATCTTGTGTACAACAGGGTGGTGCTATTCTAAGAACAAAGTTAACAGGGAACACTTACCGAAATGTGACAGTGAATTGAATTGGAGCGCTTTTTATTTAGTTCTCCTTCTGCACGTATTTGTTTCAGCCCTGTTTATCTTTTTGCCCATTAGGGTCTTGACGTCGTCGCGGTGGGAACCAAAGAGGTGCCTGTAGTCCACACGGAGACAAAGACTATCACCTATGAGTCTGCAGAGGTACAAACGATGACATGACCTCCATTTTACATCTTGCACCATTTTGAGAAAAAACATGGCAGATGGTTGGGCTCAAAGAATGGTGTCTAATCTTTGTTTTTAACAAATCTGCCCTAAAAAAACTGAACTGAGATTGCCAATAATTTCACACAGCAGATTCTGAGCTTTATTAGCATGTATTTAGAGCTGTGTTTGTGTCCAGCTAATGAATGGAAGTTCTGAAATGAAATATGAGCTCTCCCTGTCGCTCGGCTCTCTGCTGCCCCCTGGAGGAATCACCCGGCTAAACGCTTCACTGTTCAACCGCTTCTTCTGTGGCTGGAAGTGTGATGTGGGATTTTAGACTTTTTTTCCTGCTGCCTGCTGTAGCGGTAAACACCACTGAGGGCAGTGAGAATGAAATATTGATTATGACCACTTACTATTTCTTATATTACAGCACAGATGAGTGACTAGCTGTTAACAGCTAAAAAGAAGGATATTCGAATATTCAAACAGTGATTATTGGATTAATTCCTCGGGTGGCTAGAAATAAAACGCTGTCTATTCTCTCTCTCTCCACAAGTGGCCACAAATTCAGTTAATGCAGCTTCACCACAAATTACTGTTGAATATTATTTGATAGGAACCCATTAAGTCTGTTTTCGAGGTTAGTTTCACTTTATCTGGAGTCCTGAGTGTTTTGCTTGTCAACAGGTGGACACTAATGGTGACGTGGACCATGGGGTGTTGCTGAGTGCTCAGACAATCACCTCGGAAACCACCAGCACCACGACAACCACACACATCACAAAGGTGAGAGTTCATCTATTGTCCCTTTCGGCCTCATAACACTTGAAGCTTCAGGCAGGACTGCCGCCTCGGTGCACGTCTGCTTGAGAGCGAGGAGAGGGGGTGTGCGTATCTTTGTAGTTTCCAGACTTGTGGAGCTTTTGCGGAAAAAAATGTCCCCCTTTTTAATATGTATTGATCTATTTGTTTTGTAATTGACCAGAAAGGATGTGATTTTGTGTTTCTTTTTTTACGCACAACCTTGTTGTCATTTGGCCCCATTCAAGGATTTAGACTGATAGAAAAAGGTTACTCTAAAATGAATAAGTATGTAGAAAGCTAAACACTGTTTGATCGCTTTAAGATGTTTGTTGACGTATGTTTTTGTGTGTGCAGTGAATTCTAAGTTGTCTTTCTGCTCTCTGTTGGCCAGACGGTTAAAGGAGGAATATCAGAGACAAGAATTGAGAAACGGATTGTCATCACAGGAGACACAGACATCGACCACGATCAGGTCTCTCAGATTTTCATACTGGTTCTCATTTATTATCCTCTACCCTCGTTATTTGTCTTTGCTTGTTAAGTCAATAAATGGATTTGAGCAATGACCATGAACAAGTAAAATGCTAGTGACCCCTCAGGACCCTATCTTCTGCTTGGCGAGCATGGCCACATGATCTAGACGGGCTTAGCATCTGTTATTTCGCACAAAGCATTAACTTGTGATGTGACTTTAACAAATACTGGAAGTATGATAAATGTGACTAAAAGTGGCTTCCCTGTTGACTCATATTGACTCACAATGAAACATCCCTGCTCCCTCCCTGCCTTCTCCACTCTCTGTCTCCCCCTGGCGATCTCTTCTGGCACTGCACTCCCGTATGTAGGCTCTGGCTCAGGCCATAAAGGAGGCTAAAGAACAGCATCCTGACATGTCAGTGACCAAAGTAGTGGTACATAAAGAGACAGAGATCACGCCAGAGGAGGGGGAGGACTGACCCAGGTAAGACAACAAGGTCCCGGTCCTGGTCCTGTCCGTTTTAGTCTGGTCTGGTTTTGATTTGGTCGGACTGGGGTTTTCTTTCAAGCTGGTCTCCATTCTTGGGCATGCTGCTTTTCCCATCAGCACTTTTTCTCACTCGTACAGACAGCCCGGCTTCTGTAGCACTTACGGCTAATGCATCATGCTGTTGTCATTCCAGCATCACTCCCCCTGCAGGGAAGAGGGTGGCTAATATGTGTGTGTGTGTGTGCGTACACACACACACACATATTATAGTCTCAACTCCTAATGACGAGGCTTAAACCCCCTTTACAGCGTTGCTCCTGGCTGTCTCATGTGAGCTCTTGTAATCTGACGGTAACACTGCCCCCTGCTGGAAGGAAACACAATCCCGTTGTTCGAGCTGCTGCGTGTCCTGAACATGTAACACAGACCTCTTTCTCTCAGTCTATCAATCGCTCATTCTCTCTCCCTCCCTGACAAATTTGGAAAATCAGAGGTAATTTTAGCTTTTTGGATTTGCAAAGTCCAGAAAAACAAGTTGGGTTGAAACCGTTGCGCCTGCATGACGTGCCATTTTCTGTAAAAGCTCTGAGTATACATCCTTGTCTACATTGTGCAGCCTCACAAAGAGCAGCGCGGCGGCGATGAGCGATTAAATACCGGCCGAACCGGCTTCTGCTTCTCGGAGCGCCCCGTCTGTCTGCAAAGGAACACATATCGACTGAAATCTGATCTCGAGTGAACACAGATCGGCTATCGGTCTATTTTCAACTCTATTCTGACAAAAAAAACAATCCTATCCTCTAACTGTGCAGCTTTGTAAATGAGCGCTTAAACAAATATCAAGAGTCAAAATCAGTAGTCTTTGCATAAAGACACACGAAGTTATGCTAGTTTGCATAAAAAGGCAAATAATAGGAATATGTTTGCAGCCGAGCTGGTCGGTCTTCATAGGGAGCCGATAGGCCAGCCGTTCTGTTGGCAGTGTGTCTGCAGCCTTCACAAATGCAGCCATTTGTGTTTCAACTTGTCCGCCGGCAGGACTGTGAGGATTATCTCCGGTGTGGAGCCTCCCGCCCAGAGCATGTCATCCTGACAACCTCCAAAGCATTTTCCATCTGGAAACTGGAATTGTCCAGTTTAATTCTAATTCACCTTTTCGACTCCGACGCTTGTTATTCCACGAGCTTTTAACTGCCACCATCCCAAGGTGTTCGGGATGACGAGCGTGCATGTGTGTACTTGCGTGACTCACCAGATGGGAATGCTTGGCTTTGTTTCTGCAGCCTTGCCCTCAGTCCTTTGTGTGTGTGTGTGTGTGTGTCGTTTAATATCTGTGTGTCAGAACTGCTGCATGTCTGAGTACTTAATGACACTAAAGCTTTTCCTCTGGTTCTTTGGACGCTTGCCTCTTTCCACTATAGATACACACAGAGTGTTTGGGGCCAGACAGTGTCAGGAAGATGTGTAGTAGCAATGTCAACAATGTCAAATTAATTAAACCCGGTTTTACTTTTTTAATTGAACACACGCGCAGCGAGCTGCAGACCAATGTCACCGACGGGGAAAGTTAAAAGGATTTATTCACCAAAGGTCTTAAACCATCTTGCCATCATCCGGCTCATGGTTTCCTTCAACTGTACACAATGAATTTAGGCCATTAAAAAGTCAAACATGTTAAATGTGTTTTTTGTAACATTCAACAAATGTTTTATTTCAGCCTCATTTATTAGATTATAATCCCTAAAATCACTAATAATGTATGAATAACCCTAACTAATCTCAAAGTCGGTCTGCTTTTGAATGTAACACATTAACTGAACTTCTGACTGTAAAGGGCTGTTGGTGAAATCCAGAACGCTGCTCTTAAAAAGCAATTCCTTCAAATGCTGGTCTGTGACGAGGGCCGGAGAGCAGATTAGTTTTGTGAAGCATGGCACACTGTCGGAGAGTTGTGTTTTTATTTTAATGCACTACCGTTTTAATTGAAGTCATATTGGTCGAGGTTTTCTGTGTTTCCCTCAGTGGGGACCCCAGCCTCTGTGACTCGTTGCCCGTAGTCACACTTAAAATGGGTCGTGAAATAGTTGAACATTGTTAGTGAGTGAGTTATAGCCAGAATGTCCCCAAGAAGCCTGTGTGTATCTATGTTGTGTGTGTGTGTCGTCCCTCAGTGCATCTATTCATGGTGCTAAATCTACCGTAATCTTTTAATTGGGCTGATTTCCCGTGTTTTGCAGGCTGTACTGCGGCGCTGAAGGTCCACACGTGATGGAAGGAGCAGGATGTACTAACTGCTGTCTCCTCTGTCCTTCCAGGAGTAACACGGTTCAACTACCCACAATGCAACATCCACAACTCCACATATTACTCCGGGACTCTCAGAAGACTAGAACGGCTCCTACTCTCCTAATGCTGCAGCCCGCCGCTAGTCGCAGCCATCACCCGCTAATTAAATAAATGCATCTTGCATGAGAAGGACGCAAATGTTGCATCATCATACGAAATGTCCAGATTATACTGAAACGTACGATTTTTAAAACGCGGTTCTCGATCCGCCTGCACGCCGAATCTCCGCGCGTGCAGCAAGCAAACCGTTTGCTTACACTGCCTTATGACATTGATGCATTTTTATGATTATTGAAAATAATTATTGTAGCAACGTTTTATTTATGAAATAATGCCATCACTCCAGAAACTTAACGTCGCTGTATCTGTTAGGGAGCAGACGCTGTTTAACTTTGCTGTGGAAGTGCCAACCTCATTTGCCAGCGAGCATCGCCTCACTTCCTCCAACAAGCCTCTGATTTATCGTCTGCGATGCCACTACTACAGAAATCACTGCAGCCCAGTTCTGTACATATCGCCGCTTTCCTAGGAGAATAGAAAATTATCGTTCACACTTGCTTTTATTCACGTCTACCTGAATTGCTTTTTCTTTTTACGATCATTTCAGTATTTTGTCGTTTTTTTCCTCGTCGATTTGATTCCACCGCGGTCCGTTTTGGCAGATGCCAAGGAATCAAGTTTTTGTTTTTGTTTTTGTGCAAGAAATATATTTTAATGTGCCTGTGCAGGCTTTGAATGTTCTCCAGGGTGGCCGATCGGCTGCAGCGCCAAATGTCCCAGGTTTGTGTGGCTGTGAGGCGAAGGGCTCAGACTGCCGAGCTCTGCTCAAATTAGATGCAAAGCCAAGAGAGATCTGTCCATCTCCTCCTCCTCCCCTCCCCCCACCCCCACCCACCCAGAACATGCCAACTATATTCCGCCCTCATCTGTTCAACTCTATCTGAATAACCGAGTATTGTTCGTGTACAGCCATGTTTTTCCTCAAAACGATGAAATAAAAGTGGCAAATGCATTTGTTTTAATCTGCTGTTTTTTCTCTCTAATAACATGTCGACCATCGTACTGAAAGATGCCACCGTTAGACCCATTGATGTGAGTTTTTAAGTATTTTAACACTGAGATATTGAGTCAGTGTTAACAACTTAAATCAAAGCCGAAGTTCTGAGTGACAATTCAAATAAGTGATTTAGTTACTGGTTGTGACCATTTTGTAAGGCAATAGTCATGTGATGGCTTCATGTCGTAATAGTCTACACATTATGTATTATGCTGTAGCTTGTGACACTGAACCCATTTTCATTGGTCCGCTCTTTACTTTTAAAACCCCATCAAAGATACGCTAGTGTATCTTGGCGCAGGATCAAGCTGAGCTAAAGGAGCCAACCCGGATTTCATGTCCTCAAGCATGAAATATCCTGATGGACAACACGTGATCATTTAAATCTTAAGCTTAAACAGGAATTAAAATGTATACATGGGAGAGGTTGGATTTGTAAATTGTAGTCGATCTATTATTCATTAAACCACTTAAAGAAGCGCCCTCTGGGTAATTAAGACAGGATTTTTTTTTTTACCACCAAAGGTAATTACGTTGAACGCACGCAGGCTTTTAAAGCTCCGCCCGCTGGGAACGTGCGTGTGTGTCAAAGAGAAGCAAAAAGAGGTGAGGTCGCACTCTGTTTCTGTTGCTGGGTGCGACGGGGTCAACGCAAGGAGGGAGGACACGTGGGTCTTTCTAATCGAATCCTTTCCCACAAACCATCTCTGTTTTGTGTCCAATGGGACTGAATGAAGACTTACTGTACACGAGAAGAGATGACGTGTCGGCCTCAGTGGCCTGCAGAGTGCAAAATAATCACTAGAGGCATGAGCTGTCTTAACAATGGCACTGTAAATAAAAATGTTGATCAAATGTTACAGCTTGCTTAAATGAAAAATACGTGTTTACAGTTTTGCAATAATTGTCTTAATTTATTTTGGAAATGGACCTTTAGTCTACCTTAACATGAAGGTGAACAACCATCAGGATATTCATCTTCTAGTCTCTAAATGTGAAGAGATAAAGCCGATGTGTTTTTCTGCTTTTGTCTATGTTTTTATTACCGGTGTGCAACCAGTGATGAAAACACGGGATCATGATTTAGTAATAAGTTTGTTTGTGTTGCCAGACCACTGTCTATCAAAGTATAACCCCATGATCCTGATGGAACAGGTTAACTGAGTTGTTGAGTGTTAAACCTTTAATACAAAGTGGCATGTTCCTTGAACAACATTTGTATATTCATGCTCAAGAATGATTTATATTAATGAATAATCAAGATTTTAAACTAGTTTTTGGCGCTTTAGAATGGCATTAGTTGCTTCTTCAGTTATTAAATAAAGGAAAGACATGATTCTGCAGCTTTATTGGCCAAGTATGTGTACAAAAGGAATTTGATCTGTTATGAACAAAAGATGGAAATAGATGCGTATAAAACTAAAAGTATATGCAAGTCAAACTGTTTCTGGAAATGGGGGGAAAAAATACATAGAATAGTGCAAGCCTGCAGAGTGCAATGAAATTAATATTGAATGTTTAATATAAAATGTACTTTATTTGCCCAAAGTAGGAGGCTATGTTGTGTAAGTGAGCCATGTATATAAGCTAAGACATAAAGTAGGGCAATTTGTGTAGTGGCAGTTGTATGAGAATGCAAGTATGCACTATAATATATAAATATCAATAATGCAAACAAAATGCCAAAAAGATTAAGCAGCTCAAAAGGTGACGATCATAAGATGTAGCTATGAATTTACAATATCACATCGTGGTACAAGTACATGTATACGTTAACTCCAAATGATTACGTCCATTATTTTGCACTAAATTTGAAATGTTGGCACATTATCAGAAATCAGAAAAAAATGTGTTGCCAAGTTTCCACATACAAGAAAATTGGTGTTACTTTAGTGCATAACAAAAAACACAGTGAGCTGCATGTGGCGGGATCCGAGCAGCGGGAAGGTGACGTGGAGGGCATGACGTCACTCTGGATCCAAGAGGGCACTTTGGCGTCGTTTCTTCCCATTGAGTCCGACAAAAAAAACATGTCTATTTTAAGAATGAACAGCCATTGTGTGTAGAATTTTGACCCACGGAATAAATCCCAGTGGGTTTCCCTTTCCCGCTTTGAAATATGTTTTTCTATAGTGCCACAAAACGCTCCGTCAAAGTTCGTCAAACAAATAATCGAGGGACATATTTAAATGTGGCGGCGAAAAAAAAAGAAGCGAATCCTCTACGCGGACATAGACGATCTTCGCGGAGTACCCGCTCCGGTGCTGTAGGTGGCGGCAAAACGACGCGCCGCTTCCTGTGAAGCCCAATAGTCACAACAAGAGGAGGAAGAGGAAAAACGACAGCTCTGGATCGTCGTCGACTGCCTTGCGTGACAACACAAGGATCGCGTTCAGGGCTTCGGGTATTAACATTTCTTACTTTGTCTTTGGTCGCTTGGGACGAAGCAGGAAACCGCGCGGCGGTTTTATTTCCGCCGTTCGTCCGCCTGACCGCCGCCGCGCGCTCCGCTTGTTTGCGAACTGCTTTAAAGACACCAGAAACATGCCAATGGAGGCTTGCTGACCAAAATGGCTGGGCGCAGTGAAATGTGAAATGTTCTTGCTACGGTTATCCTTTCTGCACGCGACGCGATTGTCACGCGAGCTCAGCGGCTAAAACGCGTGGCTTAAGTTAAGAAAAGTCCCATCTGTTTGCTTCCGTTTGAATTTATATCATTTTGCCAGCGTTACTGCGGCTTTTACTGCTGTCCGGCCTTTCGCGTGTCTGTGTTTTTTCTTTCTTTCTTCTTTTCATAAGAATTTCTGCATGATTGATTAAGCTACTTTTGTTTACTCTCTGCATTTCTACCGGTCATTTTTCAGCTAAAGCGACACCGCGTTAGTTTGCAAGTTACCGCTGCAACTGTGTGCATGTTTGCTCCTGAACGCAACCTTTAAGGATCATAAGAAGCATGCAAGTGGAGCTCTGCTGTGCCGGTTATGTTCATATGACCATGCTCGTCTAATTGTGCAAAGTATTTAACTGTTCACTGTTTTTTCCTCTGCAGGTTGCTCCAATTTGACCTGCAACATGTCTGATTTATTGAGATATATTGATTATGACCACAAAGCCACATTTCTGAAGATGCTCAACCAGCAGAGGATGGAAGGTGAGCACTGTGATGTGGTGGTGGTGGTGGAAAACATAGAGTTCAGGGCTCACCGCTGTGTCTTGGCCGCCTGCAGCAACTACTTCAAAAAGCTCTTCAAGAAGCAGAGCGACGAGGACAACTCCATCGTGGAGTTGGACTTCATCCGCTCCGATATCTTTGAGGAGGTGCTCAATTACATGTACACAGCCCGGCTCGCTGTGAGGAAGAAGGACATCAATATGATGATGTCATCCGGACAGATCCTGGGAATCAACTTCCTGGATAACCTGTGCACCCAGAAACGTGAGCTGACCAACATGAAGACCCGGGAGAACCAGGCGCCCGGGGACCACGGCATGCGAGCTCAGGACGCCATCCTGAAGGAGCTGGCCATGGAGGAAGTGAGGAAGAACAGCTTCTACGACCAGGGGATGGAGGGCATGGGGCCCGGGGGCTCTCACGTGTCTCAGCCGCACAACTACAACACCAACATGAGCAAAGATCCCCACAGCCACGGCTGGGGCTCCTCTTCGTCCAGCGACATGAAGCTGGAGTACCTGCTGTACGGCCACCGCGACCACGGCTCCTGCCAGAGCACGGGGTCAAAGCCCATGGATCACAACGCCAAAAAGGAGCGGCTGCTCACCGCCAACCGCCCCTACGCCTGCGAGCACTGCCCCAAAGCCTTCACCACCGCCGCCCACCTCAAGGAGCACCTAAAGATCCACTCGGGCTTCAAGCCCCACCGCTGCGTGGTGTGCGGCAAGGCCTTCATCCGGGGCCCCGACCTGAAGAGGCACGAGAGGGTCCACAGCAACGAGAGGCCCTTCGCGTGCCAACTGTGCGAAAAGGCCTTCAAGCACAAGTCTCACCTGAAGGACCACGAACGGCAGCACCGGGGCGAGCGGCCGTTCAACTGCGGCTCCTGCGAAAAGGCCTTCATCAAAGCGTCGGATCTGAAGCGCCACTGGAACACCATGCACAGCGGCAACCCCCGCCGACAGATGTCCCTGTCTCCCGCCGCCTCCCAGCACGGCCAGGCAGAGGCCGCCGACCAGAGAGACTGGAAAATGGAGACCGGGCCACATTCGCACAACTCGGGGGACTGTTGAGCCGGCAGACGCCCCGAAACACTCGTACTGACACATCGACGTGCCGACATCCACGTGTCCGCACCGAGAACCACAACCCCGTGACGGGCCGACGGCCCGGCGTCACACGGACAATGATCAGCGTGAGTAACGAGAGACCAGAGCATGTTCACGAGACTGTGGGGCTGTATTATTATTGTTATTATTATTCAAAAGAGTTATGTCAAAACGATGTTTTCTTTCCACCTGTAAAATCATGTAAATGTTTCGCTCACTCTACTATACGTATATTTTTCACAAAGCATTGTTGCTATGTAGACTACGGGGGGGGGGGGGGGGGGGGGCGGTGTTCTCATAACATTAATTCTCTTTTGCGTTTTATGGGATGTGTAACATTTAAATGTTTGTTTAACCTTTACTGGATTTTATGGAGATAAAAAGAGAGAAACCGAGTGATGGGGGGGGAGGAAAGAGATTTTTTTTTTTTCTGCATAACATTTGTTGCATTGAGTATATTCATGTGGATGTTTTTAATGGATGTGTTTAGTTGTATTGATTGATATTACACTGTAAGAGTAAGAGTCACCATTTTGCATTTGATGCAGATGATACCAAAGTCTTGGGCATTTGACGGATCGTCTCTGAAGGCTGTCCCGCTCAAGCAACCGGCCAACTAGATTTACTGTTATACAGTATAACTGTCATCCAGCTATCAACGGTTAATGATAGGTGTCTGTATATACTGTAGCTTCGTCTGTTGCACAATTAGAGTACACAATAACAACATATGCACATATAACATTGTCCTACTCCTCCACTTTGACAATAAACACCATTTGCTGTGTTTTATTGTCTTTGCCAAGTTTGCTTATTGTTGATTGGAGCTCGGCGGGGGTCATTTCTACCTTCCGGAGTCTCTCTTTTTATCAGTGGAAGTTTCTGCGCCGCACCCAAAGGAACCCGAAAACTCTGTATCAGATGTGAAAGATTGCTCTGTTGTGTGCATCTCACAGGTGTTCAGAGACGTCCGTCTTCTGCAGTCGCCACATTGATTAAATTGGTCAAATGGTGACGTCTTGGGTTTGTTGTGGTGAGAAAGTTTGTGGACTTTTAAACGCAAACTGATCTGGCTGTGGAAAGTGTGTTCTGGTTTTTACAATATATTTAATAATTAAAAAGGTCCATGATGGTCTGTTAAGGGGAGGGGGGGGCGACGGGTGTGTGCAGCAGCAGACTGATAAACTCAGAATTGTGTTTGTGAAGTAAAACCGACAAAGTTGTTGATTCTTTACTGCCTTCATTGTTGGGTCCATACTATATCCATCTCAGTTTCCCAGTAAGGTTTGGTGTGTCTGAGCGACTGTAAATATTCGGCTCACTGCGATATCGCACTAAAAAGCAGCAAATCCTCCCATTTGAGAAACTGGCGCAATCTTTCTGTCCGCCGCGTCGCGTCAACGATTATAAAAGCAAATGCAAATACTTTGTCTGTCGATGGACTCATCGTTACTCCTCTAGTGTAAAGATGCATTTATGGACTTTTTTTATAATGTGAAAGTAGACGGAATATCTTGGGATTTTTGTGTGCATATTCTTCAGTGTTGACTACGGATTAAAATATGAATCGAGAAAGTAATTTGTTTAAATGATGGAAGTTGCGGCTCTTCTTAATAATGAATCCTTCTTCCACCCAGAGATGGAGCGCTGCCTCGGTTTGTTTGTTAGTCCTTCCTATGCAAACAGTCACATCTGCTGACCCCTCCTTCCTCCCCCTCCCAAACCCGGAAGTCCGCTGCACCTTTTCGGGTTTGTTCTGCTCCGTTTCAGCGCTTAGGTTTAGACTCCGACGTGAAACTGACCTCTCGGTGACCCCCACCAGTGTTTCACGGCGGCCCGAAAAACACTTGGTACAAGAAAATCAAAGCGAGAAATCCAACCTCCGCCCAACATGGCTGTGCTCCGGCGTCAGGGAGCAGCAGCTCTCTCATACTCCGCATGCGACACTAGATGGGGCCCTGCTCACAGCCAGTGACCTGCTCCCGCCCAATGTGACCTGCTCACGCGGACCCACCAGGCCTCGACCAATGCCGAACCAGTAGAAGTGTCACTGGGGTTTATTCAAGGGAGCTGCCCTCACTGAAAAAGCACATATGGTGGCTCGGTGAGATGTATGCCCTCTCACGCCTCGGTGTTTTCCATATATTTACATACATCTCGTGGCCGGTGCAGCACCGGAGTTTCACGGTCTCCGCTCTGTTTGCACCGACGGTCAGGCGGCGATGCCTATTTACGAGAGCTTGACCGCACAGGGCGGGGGTCGTTTGATGAAGTGGCCTCGCGTATCTCCAGATTGATCTGTTCCTCACTGTCAACAGAGGAAGAGTTTGATCGTCTCCAGTTTGAGGTTAAAACAGTTTGCTGGAGAGAAAAAAACTGACCAGTAGATCCTCGGGATCTGTTTTCTGCATTTCCTGGCCCTGCTGTGTGTGTGTGTGTGTGTGTGAGAGAGAGAGAGTGATATATAGAGAGCGTGAGAACATTACAGCCAGTGAATGATGTAGGTTATGTTTTTGCATCTCATTGTTTGACTGATTGGAGTTTGTGTGCCTTTGTGTCGTGACTGATTGTGTATTTGTAGAGAGGTTTGACATGTGTGCATTAATTACTATATATTGGTGTGTGCGTGTGTGTGTGTGCGGGCCACCGGTTTTGAGTGATGAAGACTTATTGCGTTTGTATGTGTGAGCTGAAGCCCGTGCCTAAGTGCATTTTATATGTGTGTGTATGCATGTGTAACGCCTGGGGGTCGGGGCTGAGAGTGCGAGTGTGCATTCATGCGCGTGTGTGCGCTTGCATCGGAGAGTGTTTATATGTTGGTGTGCGCTATTTACATCTATAATGAGTGCTGTGTGTGCACACGCACATCCAGGAGTGAGTGACAGGCAGCGAGTGAGCGTGCATGTGCATTCATGCGTGTGCCTCCCCTGCGTGTAGCCGTGCCTGTGCGTGAGGATTGTGCATCAGTATGGAGGAGAGTGTGTGTGTGTGTGTTGGCCCATATTTGTTTTTATGTATGCATGCACACATCATCGGTATTTAGGAGGGCTGTCAGCGTTAACGCGTTAATCTATGCGATTAATTTGGCCGCGATTAACGCACTAAAATATTTTAACGCAACTTTGTTTACTTCCGGTGTGAGTTGAAGTTTTTGCACTCCTGTGAGTGTCAAACCGCGGCAGTCCGCCTCCTTCCTCCCGTCTGCTCCTCGATATTCACAGAGAAGCAGAGGGCGACGTGTCGGTGCCGCGGGGCGGAAGGTGCAGGCGACTTTTCTTTTTTTCTTCTCCGCCCCGATGCGCGCGCAGACGCGCCGGCATGGAGCTCTGCGGCGCGCGGGACGGAGAGCCGAGAAGAGTGAACGACACGTGGAGACAGAATGACATGCTGCTGGAGAGACGACCAACAACAGACGTTTAGTTTAATACAAGAACAAAGACGTCTTGAAGGAAAGAACCGTACATTACTTCTGCTGTAATCTGGCGCGATAGAGAACATTACAGGGGGGCGGGGCCTCACCCTGATAGAATGGTGGGGGAAACACTGATATGTGTCATATACAAAAGCCTGTAAAAGGTGAATTTACATTTTTTTGTAAAATCGAGAAAATGAGCCCATCCTCCAGAGGGTTAACATTACATATTTGTCAGTTTACCAAGGCCACTTGTTCTGCTGTTGTTCAATGTTAAAGATGACAGGACCAATGGGGTCTCTAATACACCTTGTTTCTCTAATCTGATGTTTCACTGAAGAAACAATTTATCATCCACGATATTAAAAATACGATATTAACCTCGCTGGCACTTTATAGGTAGGAGCCTCTTTGAAAACACAGCTCTGTGTGAAGTTTTGTCTTTAAAAAATAATACAATTAAACAAGTGTCTAAAATACACGCTGTCTGAAGAGATTACTCATTCATTTAGAAGATTTAGTCTTTAGAAGAAAAAAAACCTTTTAATCGAGATTAATGAATTTCAAAATGCGCGATTAATTAGTTTATTTTTTTAATCGATTGACAGCCCTAGTATTTAGGGAATGTACGTGTCAACAGGCTGAATTCTATAATGCAGGTAGTCACGTGTGTGTGTGTGTGTGCGTGCGTGCACCCGGTTTCCATTACCCCTGCCGGCGTGGTTCCCTCAGCCAGACCACAAACCTCCTGTCTCCACTCTGGCTCCACCCAGTGCTGCCACAGGCTTCCCAGAAAAGAACGTCTAATTAAAAAACTTTAATTACATTCATCTCTCACACACACACACGTACACAATCACACACGGGGAGAATAAAACAACTGTATACAAACAATTCCATGTGATAAATGGGCATGAAAGGAAAAGTCAGCAGTCTTTTGTGTTGCCCCGAGCGGAACGGCTTTTAATCAGAGCTGCTAACGCTCATGAGCGTCTCCGGTGACGTCGTCGTCCTCCACGTGAGCGCCATCTGGAATATCTTCAGTTTGAAGGACTTCATGGTCACGGTGTCCCTCGATTGTCTTTTCAGGAGACATTTTATATACCTGACCTGATCTAAAAGGCCTCTCGAACCAATAGCAATAATCACCGACTGTGTACCTCCAGTTACGGTACGAACACACTGGGGCTATTAAAATGATTTATATGGCAGCACTTGGAGTACGACACGACTGTAAAATAACACTCGATTACCGGCTCGTCTTCAGAGTAATAGTCACATTAATGCAGGGAGGATCCGTGAGGAATGTTCCCCTCGTCACCGTGGACACGGCAGCTCCTCCCTGACCAGCTTCTTCCTTTCCCAGGACGCCACATCCAAGCAGGTTTATTACGTGTGACCTGGTGCATCCACAAGGTCTGTCTTTGTTGACCGGCATGGCGTTGACCGGCGGAGGTTTTCGGGCCTTCTCTGCAGCGCCGGACCAGATGCTCCAGCTGAGAGATTACCATCGCATCCCTTTGGAGTCCAGGTCTCCTCACCTTCTCCCATGTCACTGCCCCCCCCCTCTCTCTCTCTTTCTCTCCTGTTCTTTCCTTTCCTCATTTCCCCTTCTTCCTCTTCCCCTTGCTTTTACGTATCTCTCCTCTTCTTCATTCTGTCCCCTCTTTTATCCATCCCGTAGCATCCGCTCCTATATTTTCCACTCTCCTGCCTTCTCCTCATCCTCCCGTTCTCCTCTCTCCTTTTCTCTCTTTTTTGACTTCTTTTTTGCCACTCTTCTTCTTCACCTCCTCCCCTCCCCTTTTTTTTGAACGCTCATCCCCTCCCCTCCTTAACTTTCATTTCTTTTGTTTCTAACATTATTCTCTTCTCTGAGCTTTTTCGGCATATTCACCTCCTTCATCTACCCCACCCACTCCTCTCTCATTTGGGTCTCCCTCTTTCCTTTCTCATCCTCTTATCTCCTCTTCTTTACCATCCTCTCGTATTGTTACTTCCCTTACTTTGTCTTATTTCCTATCATCTCCTTTACCTCCTTTTCCATCCCACTCTTATGTTTCCTCTCCCCTCCCTTCTCCCCCACTCTGCTCTTTTTTTGGTCCCATCTCTTACCCAGCTTTCAACTCTCCCCCCACACACACACATAACAACTAAGTGCTGTCTTTGGTCAAACACAGTCCACACTGTTCTCCTCTTCCCCTTCTTCCTCCTCTGCTGTTATCAGTGTCAGTCATGGAGGTCTTACTCTAATGAAATTCCCTCAGTGATCACACAGACGGATCTAAAGGCAGCATTTTCTTTTTTTGGTAAAGCACATCTGGGGAGTAGCTGAGGGCATGAACAAGAATAGCAGCTGTAATCAGATTATAAAAAATGTTTTATCTAATCTGCCCCAAACCTTGAATCTGTTACTCGAACCAACACATTGAGCAGATAAAAGACGTCGTATAGATACCGGACACGCCCAGTGGAGGGCAGTTGAGTTTGGGCAGTTATCTGATATTTATCCTTAAAACAAAGCAGACAACAGTGATTCCAGTTCTTTTAGATTTCGTTAAATATGCTTATTCGACATTTTGCTATTTCCTCAACCTATTTAAATTCTTGTGTAGTGAGGAGAAGGTGTACATTTCTAAAATCCTGGCTACAGCTGAGTATTTAATTGCATGTTAAATGCTTCTATATGACAAGGGTTGTAAATTATTCACTGCATTGGAATTTTATTAAATCTCATTTTGGATTTGAATTTTGATAAAGAAGTTGTCTGATCTACTTCCTGTTTGACCTCACAAATACATGTTCACACATCCTTTTTCATGTCGTTAGAGCAGATGGTTAACATAAAGGTACCATATAATTAATTCTCTGAGCTTTGAGGTTTTTGTTTAGTTTTTTTGACCAAAGCTGTCAAAAATATTTCAACTGAAACTCAGAAAGAATCGATGATGAATTCCCAATAGAGCCTTTGACCCGGCACACAAACCCAGTGAGTTTAACCAATGACAGGACTTGAGTGATTGTCCCTTCAACCTCACATCAGAGGCATTTGTGAAAGATGTGTGTGTGCTCTGCGTCGACAGCTTTGATTTAATGCATGCCATAAGAAATGATACAAATTGCATTTCAGCGAAAAGCTTCCTGGGAGAGTCAGATAAGTTTCTAAATGTGCTCCAGACATAACTTGGCGTAAAGACAGACCACTTTCTTGTTTCCTTCCACCTCCCACATCATGACTCCACTGTCACACGGTCCTCTGGTTTGACCTGAGGGGAAAGGGCCACAGTCAGCCTCTACTTGTGATTCAGAAGTGTTGGCAACATTATCATGACGGCCTATGGAAGCGAGATGAAGGGGAAGAAGAGAACGTCTCATTCAGCTGAATGTTAAGTCAGTCTTTGGTAGAGGAGCTGTGATCAAACTTAACGGTATACGAGTTGGCCCGAAGTTGAGAGCCTCGCTCTCCTCTTTTCTCAGCAGGTGTTCAAATATCAATTATCAGAAGTTGTTTCTTTAGTCTGTGGCTCCAGGTGGCTTTTATTTATTTTGCTGCTTAATCTAAGGACGTCTTGCTGAGGGAAAATAGACGATACATGTATCACATTGATTTCTGTCCGCTTGAGCTCTCTCTCTCTGTCTTGTCTCTGTCTGAGCGCGGAGGCGAACTTTGATGTCAGCCAGCCGTGTTGGGGTCTGGTGTTCATGAGAGGGGCCTCTGTTTTCGTCTGCCGGACCCTCAGACCCCAGGACCCTCACTGGGAAACACACAAGGTTAGTGGGGGTCTCGGAAAATATTCATCTTTAACTCAAGCCACATTTCTTTGGAATCTGATATGAAAACATATGCTTTACATGCGTACGATGGCACAAGAGGGAAGGAGTCATCCATAGTGTCTCTTACACACCAATATCTCTCTAAAGGATACGCAACCAAATGGTCAGTCATATCGCAAACTAGAAACAAAAAACACAGGGACCTGGTTCAGGTTGAGGGAGTTTTAAGAAGTTCCATCTCAATCGAGTAAGTGCAGAGAATCACCCCCTCTCCCCCGAAAAAACAACAAGAGATCTATTAAAACATTGGTATACTTTTGTTCTCTTCATCAAAAGCATTGCATCTTTGAATCACGGAATTAAAGCCTCTGTTCGACACGTGTTTGCTGGGCGATGTGGTTCAGGAAACCCCGCAGCAATGACCGCTCAGCACCACAGATGTCACTCAAATACAAGCAACGCGAATCCGGAGATTACCGCTGTAAGCTTCATCCTGTCACACATGACCCCCATCAGTCCCGAGCCGGCGCTATCAGCAGCTGTAGCCTCCCCGTGCACACGGAGCCGCCCCGTGAACAGTGGAGGCCTTGTCTCCAAACCATTACAAGTGGTCACCAGCACCTTTGAACTCACTATCTGGCAACCACCGCCTGACATCGTGTAATGTGTTGGTTCAGTAGAAGTGATAATTCAATCGGACTGGTTGTTGTGGCCGAAACCGAACAAAGAGAGAGAGAGAGAGCGGTAAGATATGAGCAGTTGTTACGTGCACATACACTTCCTGTGAAATCATCCGAAGCCACATTCATCACTCATCCCCGTCCGACCACAAGTGCCTTTGAGTCCTTTACACTTGAACACTCAAACGGGGATGAAAGGTGGAGATTTCTCTGTCCTATTCCCACAATATAAGATTACAAACCGCGGCTTAGCGAAGGCACGGGCTCCTGCCGGAATGAACGCACCGTTATTGCATATGAATGTGGGATCAGGAGAGGTCAGATAGCTCAAGGGCCTCAAATCAAACCGGCTGCCATAAACACCTCGTGGGGAGAAGGTCGGCGGGCCGCTTTCAGAGGGGTTTGGACCCGACAGTTGCTTCTCCGGCACAAAATGAACGCCCTGTGCAGGGAACAGGTGGAGCGGCGATGGCGGTGCCGTTAGGCTAACGCGGGGCGCCACGTGCTCCTATTTCTCTACACATCTGCAAGAAACTAAAGCTGAAGCCAACGCGGCTCCAAAGCAAGGCACTAGTGAAGCTCCACCTGACTCCTAACGAGAGGGGCGGAGCCTGTGAATGTAAACAGGATGCGCCGCTGACTTTAATTCTATACACACACTCACTTAGCACATACCTTTCCCTGGAGTGTACACACACACACACCTAGGACACGGCCCTGTTGGCTTTCTGAAAGGTCAAATAAAGTCAGATGATTAAACGGCTCCCGCGGTGAATAATTTACCAGCGTGATCAAGTTAATGCGAGTTAAGAGCAGCGAACTCGAGGCGGTGAACGAGAGTGGATGTTCCTTGTGTGTTGACTTCCCTCTCAAGTGCTTTGCTATCCATCACGTCGTGGACACAGAGGGACGAGGAAGACGGGGCGGGTGTTTGTGATTCATTGACAGCCCTTTGATGGCCGCCACCTCTTCAGATGTGGGACTGTTGTTTTTCTTCCACAGGTAGAAGGTAAGAGAATATCCCCTCTGGAGATGAATCAGCGTTATCTTCTTAACTTGGACACTGACAAATGAGGGTCCGTCGCACGGAAAGGCTGGCCATTAACACTGGATTGAAGTAGTTAATGATCGATGATGTCATTAATTATTATTTTATTAGCTCTTTAATCAATCTGCTCTGTTTGCTTTAGTGTGTCAGTGGCAGTTGGTTTCAGCTGAACCTTCTGTGGCTTTAAGGAACCCCTGCTGGAAAAATCCCATCGCAGTTAAACAGGAGGTGCCGAAGTCAGTATGTAGACAACAACAGTTAGATTAATACAAATAATAATACGCTTTGTATGTCCATATCTTGCTATATGAGATCGGTTCATGTAAATTGGTTTAGTCTGTGGTGGTTTTGAGATCTCCAGCTTGTAGGAAGAAGCTTCTTCTACAAAAGAAATAGTCCCTTTGAAAACGATCACAGCAATGTTGCAGCTTCATGGCATTTCCCATTATGTAAGTTGAATTTAATAAAAAAATGTTGTCATAATATGTGTCTGCCCGTGTCTGATCTATTGAGAGGTTTGACAGATTGTCTGGTGAGTCGTGGCCCTGCAGGGGGAAAGAAGCTCGAGCAGAGACACGTCCTCGACTGATGTCATCCGTCTGCAGCACTCTAGTTCTGAGAGACGCAAAGAAGCAGCCTCGGCCCTGAAAACCTTGTTTTATATGTAAAAAATGGCATTTGCAAAATGTGTTGCATGGCACTAAACCACTGGTGTTAAGTAAGAATATATATTTTTAGCTTTTAGTGATTTAGCTGAAATATATCTTTAGTTGATTGATTTCATTTTCCCGGAACTTCCCCTCCTCGTGCAACAGCGATCACTTTGATCCTGCAACATATCCTGTTACGTTCAGATTTAAACCCATCCAGACGCACTGAAGACATTCCACCCACTCCAACCCGCGTCTGCGGACTGCTGGTTCACATTAAGGAAGCCGTCTAATGAGGAGCATTCCTGCGTGAGAGAGGACAAGATGGTTGGTCTGCAAGTCCTTTAATTTGCAAGACGTGTACCTTTGATTCTGGCTTCCCCCTAATCACCCCCTTTCAACGACACCAGGGTGTGTGTGTGTGTGTGTGTGTGTGTGGGATTCACACATGTGGTTTCGGGTAGTCTTCAATGGCAGGCCACATGGTGCTGTAGTTACTATCTGCCAGGCCAAGTTTTCTTTCCCTCTGTCCCACGTATAGAGGAATGCACACCGTTTGTTTGGGGGTCCGTCGAACCAGATAGAGAGAAATCTAACTACTGATGTCAGTGACGACCGGCTCCTGTGTGTCATATCGTAGGATCACAGTCGGGTCGCTCCGCTGCAGAGATGGAGAACATCTGGTGACACCTTTTGCATCCGGAGTCAAAATAAGATCAACATGTTGGGTAATTTAGTCTGACATATTTGTTTTCTTTGGAAACTGAGATTTTGCGTGGCTTTCTGGAGCTCAAATAATCCACCCTCATATGTTAAATCATTTTCTGATGAGCTCAAATTTCACATTTTTCACTCACTGAAAATCTTACTTTCCCTAAACCTAATGTGATTACTTTTTTTATTTTTTTATTTTTACTTTCTGAATATCCTAACTTTTCCAGAATGCATGTTGCCCAAATTTGCTCCACCCAGCTGTGGAATACAGGTGTTTAGATTACAAGCAATTCGTGCTGGAAGAAATCAAAACACAACTTATTTTCTGGGGCGGCTTCACATGACGGTGAATGATGTCGTCTACGATCAATGACTCCGTCTGGAGCTGCTGAACCTTCTTCACTAAACGTGGAGTCTCTGAAGAAGACTCTGAGGGACGGACACACAGATATCTGCTCTCAGGAGATTCAACATGTTGGGCTGACTGTAGTCACAAAGATTATTTTCCAGACTGTCTACATTTGGCTATGTTGTGTAAATAAAAGATAAAAGCATTAGAGAAGAGTTGTTTGTCACAAGTATGTTTAGCAGGAGGAGGAGGAGGAGGAGGAAGAGGAGGAGGAGGGAGAGGAGGAGGTATCATGAGAACAGATCTCAGAGCTGAAATAGGTTGGCAGCCAGAAAGATTATCTGCGGCTTTGCTTCATACAAACCTTTGACTGTGTCTGCTTTGTTTACCAAGAGGATGGTATTTTTTAAATTAGGGAAGCATTTCAGGCCTCAACTTGTGTGTGTGGTTGTGTGTGTGTGTGCTAAGTTCAATGCATTTGAACTCATCACTTACAATGTTTACTTTGTATTGTGAACTCTGCAAACGCATTTCAACTAAAAAGGAATATTCATGAAACTTGTTGGGCTGCAGCGGTAGCGCTTATTTGTCGTTGTGTTTCTGGTTACTAATATTTATTATCTCTTTTACTAAATGTGTCTGTCGGCTGTGCGAGTACAGTGGGGTTTTTATGATCTACGAGTTCATTGGTAGGAGTTAACCTATTCATATTTTCATTAGATTTCATTTATTGTTGAGATAAACACTATAACTACTATAAATTCAACAAAGGAAGCTGTGAATCACATCAAGCTTGAACATTTTTAGTTACCAAACTTCACGTTTGATTTTCCGCCTTGACAACTGACTATTTGGAAAACAGGTCGGTCATCTATGTTAAATAAAATGTGTCAACTTTTACCAGAGAGGTTCTTGGTCCCCGAGTCTTCGGGTGAGTGTCCGGTGCTCGCTGCGCGGGGAAGCATCCGGCAGAGCGAGGCTCCTCAGGCTGAAACAGATGCACACGATTAACTCGGGCTACTTCAGATTAGTCGCCTTTTGAAGTTCAAGTTCCTTTTTTGTGACATTTTCTTTTGGAGGCCAGCGATGCCTTGAAACCCGAGGACAGAGGGGAGGGTTGGGTGAGCTGGGATTGAGGGGAGGGGGGCGTGGGGCTCTTTTTGGGTGGTCCGCCCCACAATGATGAATGCTAAAAGTTTGCCTTGAGCTAATATGGATTGCTTTGACGCTCAGTATCTGATATGACCTTCAAAACCCAAACTCTCATCTTGGGCTTTTAAGCTGTACAAATACATCTTTAACCAGTCAATACTGCATGATTTAATATTGGGCATAAACATCAGAGCTTCATAATCCTCCAAATATTGTCAGTATTGTTTGTTAAATATAAATCAAAGGGAACATTATTGGTTACAAAAAGATTTACTCAGCTTTTCTTTTTTTAAAGCAAATTGTGATGGATACAGTCAAAAAGACAGAATTCATTCATGATCACAATTTCACAAATCAATTACCTCAATCAGAAAATAATTCTTTGCAAAAGTAAATTTATCAAAACGAGTCTGTAACTGTTAATAAACGGCTTAAAAATGTACAACATTGTGCATATGCTGGTATTAAATATCTGTATTAGTTTTATGTATTTATAGGATAACAGTAAGACAAGGAGATGAAGTAAGGTCTGTTTACTCTGATTGGACCTCCTGCAGAGTCACTCCACTTACTGGATGGACTTTTACTAACATATCAAAAACACATTGCATTTTTAAACCTTTCAAGGATACGTAGGCCTTGGTGGACTCTGACCTTTACGTGCCTGTTGGCCTAGATTAGTCAAGTAACTTGTCTCTTCCTTTCTGGAAGAATGTGACATATGTTAATGTCAAACACCCAGGAAATACAGCGTGATGACAGCGTGAATGCTGGACTGACTCTGGGTCAGTGTTTGAAGCCCTGCAGCAGTCCGGCTGTGTAGGACAGAGACGCTTTTAGTAGACGTTTACTACATTAAGCACAGTGATTAGGATGTCTACTGTTAATTATCCTACAGATAACATCCAGTTTAATTTAGGGGAGGTTGAATGTGATGAGATTCATATCTAATAAATATAACTAACTCTCTTTGAGCGCTGATATCTTTTAATGACACAGAATGGAGCCTGAATGTCACAACCAGATTTTGTGTCCATTAATTTGTTGTACTGTTAAAAGACAACAGAAAAAACAATATTTATCAATGTGTCAATCCAGCTTGAAAAACTTTTAAGTATTTACTTTAATAATACAAAAATGGATTTTAAAATCTCAGGACATTTATACTCTATATAATCTCCATAAACCTCAAGATATGTAAGTATATGTATGTTAATGTAAGCACTCTCTCTCTCTCGCTCTAGATATGTAAGTATATGTATTTTAATGTAATCTCTCTCTCTCTCTCTCTCTCTCTCTCTCTCTCTCTCTCTCTCTCTCTCTGAACCCTTATCTACACAGGTAGGAAGAGACCCCGGAGCAGGGGGCTCAGGTGCTACTCAGTGACGCTTTGAGGTAACAGGTATGAGTGAGATGATCGGTGTGTATCCTGCGTGTACATTTAACTCTGATGACCAGGTGGAGATCCTAACTGATCAGGGAGTTTCATCTTTATCCGTTTAACCTTAATCACAGGATTCAGCAAAGTATTTAATGCTACGAAACAGAGATAATGTCTTTTTCAATCCATACTATTGTCAAATAATCTGCTTGCAGCTGACCACAAAATAATGTACTCAACATATTTGGGTCTCTGGTCTGACTTGGCATCGCGGCGGGTGGTCTCTAGTTTACATTGTGTATTAATAACCTGAATCTGAAACGTAACAAGTTATCAGATGAATGTTGTGGACAATATTACTCGTCGTGTAATCTCGTAATGTAGTGGAGTAGAAGAAGAAAGTAGTTTAGATTGTATATAGATAAGCAAAGCACAAGTAACTTGAATGTTGGGGACTCTGTTGTCCTTTATACACGCATCTGATATGCATTTCTAAAATTACAACCAAATGTTTGTAGATGATGAATTGCTTGGTTAAAAAAACATTTGCATATGTGTAACCGGAATAGGTAAATCACTCGCTTATCCTTCTCCAAACTGCACGCAACAAACAAAGAAAAAGAAGAAAAAAGACTAAATTCAAAGCAACTGCATCTTCATCTGCATGGTGATACAATTAGATTAAATCTGAAGCATACTACCAGTCCTCCATTAATCATGGAAAATAGAAAAGCTTATTACTTTAGCTTTACAGAAGAAGAAAAACAGAGCTGGATGAGCATTAATCTGAATAAGCTTTTAAGTATAACTGTTTACTAAGATCTGCAGCTGCACTTTGGTTTCCAGGCACTGTGACAGATTATGAGGCAAGTGTTTCAGATAGTTTAGATATTGTCGGACATTTTCCTGGGTCACTCCTCCCATCTGCTTCCAACCTGCTGAAGGGAACAGACAGGACGGCCCGATGGAGTCAGCGAAATGTTTGAAAATCCATAAGCTCACAACTCATCAGTAATGAAGTGTTTGAAACGGAGCGCGTTGGAGCGGAGGAGGGGAAGAATGTGAGGTGGGTTAAGGCGCTTTGACAAATCCTCTGCAGGTTCCTAATGGCTGTAAGAGTCATACAACACTCTGGTTCGGTCATTAATAAGCTTGAGTCCAAGGCTCTGAGACATTTTGCTTCATCAGCGTCTTCTAAAAAGTGACATCCAGACTTTTCGCACTATTTCACTTCGGATGGTGACGGTGAGGGAACTCCCTGATGGGCAGCCGGTGTGGGGTTGCTGACACAAACCTCCAGTTGTTTTTCAGTAGAAATGAAATCATACCCAAATAACTTCCCAAAAGAAAGTAAAAGGTGGCGTTAACCGGAAATTATAGGTCTGATATTACTTTATATTTATAAAAAGAATTCCATGAGAAGTCCTCAAACCTAAAAAACAAAAGAAAATAGGTTTGGTAAAAATAGAAAATAAAACACTCGCTGGCTTTCTGAGCTTTCAACTGCAGCTGACGTTCTGGCTCAGAAACCATCATGTGACCAAAGTGTGGAGCATCGGTCGAGTGATGGAGGGTCAAGTTATTATATTCTTATACCCAGAGGTCGAAACGCTGACTCATGGCTTCCGATGGGAATGTCCTCATTAATCTTTCTCTGCATCTCTGTTCTAAGGTAACAAACGACACAATGATTCATATTTTCAGGTGATTCTACACTAAAGAGAACATATTAATAGTACATTTCATTTTTGTTCATAGATGTCCCCTGAATGCAACACAAAAACTTAACAAAACTACTTTGATAATTTGTAGATGAATGTTTTCATTCAAAAATATTTTGAGACAACCTGGCAACCCGAATGTTGTTTTTCTTAATGACTTGTGGTGATCTGTAAACCATTATTACCAACCAACCTTTTATAAAGTATGACTTTGTTTATATACTGAAAATGAAAATGAAAACCACCCTGTACTTTACAAAAAGGCATACAAACTATTTATGGATGCTGTTTGACCCAGCTCACACATGGGGCCTCCACTGAATGTCCTCTTCACACACCCACTGCCTCTGCTTCACATTCAATGTTCAGTGCACAAAGCCCCACATACCCCACAGTAATGCATAAAAGAAAAGGGATTATCTTTTCAATTTGCCCATCCCTTGGTGTTATGCAAACAAGATGGGAAGGGAACAAATCTGTTTAGTTGGACAGCATGGGATCTATTTCTTGGAACTAGAAGAGGAGATCTGTCAAGATTTAAGTCTAATGTGCTGCAGCTGATCCCCCCAGCTTTCACAGCCTCACTCCATCTTTCAATCATAAGATTATAACTGTTTTTTAATGGGACACAGACTCCACATTCCCCAAGTCCATAAAGGCCCGCAGGCATCCAAATCATATTGTTCACGTTCAACTTGAAACAGTTCGAAGATGTCAAAACGGGAAGTCTGTGTGACACACACACACACACACACACAGTGGTAACTGTAAATCAAAAGAGTTGGGGAAGGAGTTGTGTTCGTTGGCTGGATGAGGTTTGGAAACGTTTTGGTAGTTAACTACTGAATCCGTCCGTCCCGTTTAATTTGGAAAAAAAACTATCAGCATCCAGACAAATCAAAGATCCAGAAACGTCATCAATTCGCCCGTTTGCTCGCTGTGAACGATCCGGACAGATTCTCTCTTCACACATGAGTTGCACTCGGCTGGCAGACTAAAGTCTAATTTAGTTTAATGTCCGCCTGAATGAATCAGACATTTGCATTCTCTCAAACACTTCCTCGATAAGTTCAGGGTCGCAGTGCATTTGTGAAAATTGGCTTCTTTTGACCAAATTGAGCAGGTTATCTTGAAAAGTTACAGTCTATTAGTACAACGTTCTTGATGTGTTTCCCCAGACGGTGTTTCTGGTAGAGACAAAAGAAGATCAAATATTGTTTTGACTATATTTGGTGTTGAATAAGCCTCTAGGGGTAACTGGCTATGGGGATCTGGAGCAGGCAGCGAATATCCTGGGCTAAGACTTCCTTTTCCTTGCGCTGGTCATTGTTTATAGTCCAATCAGCAACTTGAGATGCAAGACTGGAGCTGGAGTTTAAGACAATTTGTACAAACGGATTCATAAGTAGCCAGAAAACTAATAAAAAGTTAAATCATTGTCGGAAGATTGCAAAGAATTGCTTTTAGATCAACACTTCCTTGTTTTGCTCTCCACACAAACTATTGACCTGCATTCAACCAAAGACTTTTCAGACGTTATTGGCCAATACTGCTAGCAAGTCAGAACCCTTCAAAACCAAAATCTTGTCCCGATTCTGCAAATTAAAGCAATCTGTTTGTAAAGATTAAACTAGCTCATTAGCATTTGCTAATTTAAGATTTCCTTTTCGTCCAAACAAGGAGTGTGGACTTTGTCCTCCACTTCTTTCAGTGCAAAGGCATCGTTTTGTGACATGGAGAAGATGAAAGCTCCTTGTAATGGATGACTTGTAGCTCAATGTGTGGCATGTGAGGATTGCTTCAAGATAAACTTGAAAAAGTCTCAACGTTTCCATGAAGGTGTCAAAATGCTCCAAACTAACTGCTTGTCGGATTGCCAAATATCCCACAGAGATGGAGATTGAAGGTTCTGCTTCTGAGAAGTTTCTCATCTTTCAGAAACCTTTTACTGTGCCACTGTGGTTCAGTGGTGAGTAGGGTCGTCCTTCAGTCGGATGATCGGCGGTTCGATCCCCGGCTCCGCTAGTCCATGTTGATGTGTCCTTGGGCAAGACACTTCACTCCAAAATTGCTCCTGCATCTGTGCCTATGGTGAATGAATGTGTGTGAATGTTAGTTACGGCTGATGTACAGGTGGAACCTTAGCCCCTCCCATCAGGGTATGAATGGGTAAATGGCGTTAAAGTGCTCTGAGTGGTCGGAAGACTAGAAAAGTGCTGTACAAGTACAGGTCCATTCAATCCATGGCCACTTTATGCAGCAATTATTATTTTTTGAAAATAAAGCAGAGACCTGATTTTAACTCGGGCATCCACAGTCATACAAAAGCAATCTCTGTCCACACTGTTTTGGAAATGATTCCGATCCACTCTAATGCTTCTGAAAGCGAATATCGCATGACTATTCACGTACGCTGGGCTTGTACTCTTTAATAATATGCTTACTAGAATCCTAGCTCTGCCGGATTGATTGTTTCTTTGTGAACTTCATAATGAGAAAAGGAAAGTGCTCCATGTGTCTATCGCCCTCCTCAAAGCCACAAACTGTGACTCAAATGTAAAATGTTCACAATACCGCTCGACACGCGGCTCGCTAATCCCTCCAATAATAGCTTGCTCTCGCCGTAGTAGCATTATAGAATGCTGAACGGCTTAAATGCATAACAGCTGCTAGTATAGACCACAAGGTCAACAACGCCTGTGACCCTTTATCCACGTTGAATTAACCACTGGTAGTCGATCGCTAATCAAGGTTGTTGCTGTTTGTTTTCTTCTGGTGGCGTGACGAATCCGGACAAGGACGCGTTGAGCTGCTAAGATCCAATCAAGTGGCCGACACGGGCGTCGACGACATCGTTCTCATAGGTCTTCGTTTCTGCTTGTCCACACCACCCCAGAGTTATTAAAGTAACACGGCATCGGTAGCGTTTTCAAATGCCTACATTTTTAGGGTATTAAAACTTTCCAGTAGTGTGGCTGTTTAAAAACAGAAACGTAGTCGTGTGGAAGTTTACTCATTTAGGTTATCTCAAATATCAATGTGATTTGCAATGAAGTTTTTCTGAAAGGTTCTGTAATTAAAATTCTGAGTGTTTCGATTGCCTCCACGTGGCTCACAGCTAACGGTGCTAACAACGGTAACAGTGCTGACAGAGCTAACGGTGTAAGTCTGGGGGGGGGGGAACCAGAGGGGGAACCAGAGGGGGAACCAGAGGGACGATGCAACGGTACTGCGATGAGGCCACAGCCGAACAGTTGTCAGCCGTAGCCGCCATATGAGGTGCTGAACCCGGAGGTTCGTCGCCCTATGACAGTCGGCGCGTTGCTCCGCCTTCCAGTGTTACGATTCAGAACAGGTATAAAGACTCTTGCTTTGCCTTTAGATGTGTTTGGACATCACTTCGCACAAACAAGTTTGGGTTGAAGCACACTTTAAACCATTAGATTGGTGCGATTATGATTTGTACGACTTAAAAAATAGCACATAGTCTGTAAAAGGTCTGTAAGAAAGCTTCATGCAAGTCCCTTCTTGATTCAAAGAAAAAAAAGCTTCGTCTTTGTTTCTAATCATGTGTTGGGAAAACAGAGGGGGCTCCATAATGATCTAAGAAGGCAGAATTTAAAGATGCTTTCTGGGTCACTGAAGCATAACTCAACACTCTTCCATCATACACACACACACACACACACACACACCTGAGGATAAGAAGACAGTTGCTAGCAGAGATTGTGGATCACTCCAAAACAACAATATTTCTTCAAACATGCCCTCATGCACAAACACACAGTGAAAAAAAAAGAAATCTTTTGGTGCTTTGTGGGGTTGGATTACACACACGTGCACCCAGAGATGCAAACAGACATGCATGCACATACACAGTGACTTACGGGAGAGTCAGACACTGCTGAGTGATTGCATTGTTGATGACAAGGTCCCGTGAAGGAAGGACAGGCTTCCTGTCTGTGATCTTGTTGTCGTGGAGACAGCAGGGCCCAGTCAAATAGATTAGCTCAGATCCTTTGATCTTTAAGAGGGAAACCAAAGAGGATACTGAAATGGGCACCACTTTTCCACATAAAACAAACCACTGGCACAGTTTTGAAGTTTTTCTAAACGACTTTCGTCCAACTCGATTCTGACTGGAAAAACCTTCATTCTGAGTGTCTTTGAAACCAGCATCTCGTTGGTTTGGTAACACAACGGTTTGAGGCAGGAAACGTTTTATTTGACGAGGTGAATATCCCTGAGTCGGGCCAAAGAACAACTCTTTGTTAGTTTACTGGCAAGGCTGAATAAAGTGAAAATACTATAAGTCAAAAATAATTTCTACGCTTAGCTAAAATGGATTTTTGCATATTACACCTTTTCCAAATGCAATAAACGCAAACAAAGAGACATTTGAACAAAGTAGTTATGTCATGATGCCACTCACCATTACATGTCTATGTCCTCTGAGAAAAAAAACAATAAAAAGACTGTATTTGCGGGAAACATTGTTATATGTCATCCCCTTTTTCTATCATCATAACTGCTGATAAAAATAATAACTCTGAACTGGAAAGATGCAAAACCACCAACCATAACTCAGTGGAGACAGAGATTAAACCAGGTCCATACAATGGAAAAAATGACTGCAAAACTACAAATGACATTAGATATCTTCACAAGAAGATGGGCGTGCGTGACGTTATATCTAGAGTCGATATTTGATGGAGATGTTATAACTGAGAGGGGTTGAGGTTGTACACATACAGTGCAACTGCAAAACAAAGAGGTCTCTGAAAAATCTGGGTATGAAATGAATGTCTGTTGATTTGTTTGTTATTTATTTATTTATTTTTTACTTTTCACATTAATGCCTTTTACCTTTCTTTAGTTATTTTACTTTGTACTCCATGCTTATCATTTGGTGGTATGTAGTTTGATTGTTTGTTCCTTCCCTCCCTCCTCATTGGGTCCTACTCTTGGAGGGTATAAACATGTGGGAGTGGATGGGTGGGAATCTTTGGCGGGTGTTTATGTGGATATGGATGGATTTGGATGTGTGCTGATTTTATTTTGTTGTAGATATATTTTTTTTTTCTTTTATTTTTTCTAGATGTCAAGGAATAATCTGTTTGTGGAAAATGCAAAATAAAAAGTTATAAAAAAAATAACTGCTGATAAAAACACAACATTGTACATGTTGATCAAAGTTGTATTAATATCATATAATCTTGCAATGTTCTCCTAAAACAACTGATTCACATTTCGTTTTAACCAAACTCTCAGTTTCCATTTCAATTATATTCAGACTTTTGCATAATTTTAATGAAACGAGAACTCTAGTATTTGTATGTGGTTCTCATGGTTTGTAACATCTGCAGTCGGGTTCTGCCTGGGGACGTTCCCACATGCTCTTCTCTCTCCGCATAGTTCCTGTTAGTCTCTGCAGTCAATTAAGGCTGAAATTCTGCAAAAGAAGTACATGATCTCCAAGTATGCCTCACACAAGTTGGAGCCCATGTGATGGCGTGTGCTCTTTGGTACCAGTACGTCCGGTTGTATTGTGAATGTCTCCGTTGCTGATACGCCTCTGCACCAACGTCAACAGGACAAACTCTTGATCCTGATACTCGTTTTAAATTTCCCGACAGGCGCCTCAAACACCATCACTTATACAACAAGTCTCTGTATTCGTCTTTAATAAACAAAATCAGCTCTTAGTTGTTCCTGTTTATTTCTCAGCGGGGTTTTGATTGCGCTCCCAACAGAACAGTTGAATTGCTCCATTGTACTTAGCATCCAGAGCCATTACCCTGTCGTTGCATTGCCCTGCTTTGGTTTACTGCATAAACAGTTATTTGATATGTAAGATAAACACTTCTTGTCATGTCTGCCTCAGAGAGAAGAAAGAAAGAAACAGAGAGATGAAGCGAATGATGGAAATACTGACTTTCTTTCTGTTAGTAGACAGAGAAGTGAATTATAAAGAGGTCAGATTAATCTCTCTGTCTGTAACTTCCATTGCTTTTCATGTCTTCTCAGCTACATTAACGTCGGCGGTGACCGGCGACCCGAGGGAGATTCCTAAAGTACGCCTTAATGTTTTTTGTGGCCGAAGACGGAGCTGCGTATGCTTCCTGCCAAACTCTATAGTGTCACATGAGAGTCATAAATCAAAACTGTTATGAGGTTTGTGTAATTCTACAGTTTGAGTGGTTATGGAGTCGTGGAGGAGACGGGATTTGATTCGGCTGGTGTTCTGTCATGCTGCTGGTGTGGTTGTTGGTGGCCCGGTGGTCAGACAGACTGTCCTTCAAACAGCGAACCGGGGTACAAAAACCCGCTGTGTCAGCAAATATTCAGCCTGGCAAAGTGTCTTTGGAGGAAACAAACCTCGGAGAGCGGTTTCCTATTCTTGTAATTGTCAAAACGTAGATCGGATCACAGCAAACAACGGAGTTTAACATTTGACTTATTATGATTAATAATCTTACTTGCAGCATTCTGTAAATGACTTGGACAAAAGGCAGAAAGACTCGTTCCTCAACACTCTGAAGTATCAATATACTACAAAACTATAGCACTATAGCAACAACAAGCAGCTAAACATGCTGCATTTTGTTAAAATAATAATAATAACTTCCGCTGTATGTTACTGCCACCATCACTCCCTCCGCCTACATAGTATACCCAAAATGTAAATCTAGCAAGTTCAGGCATGTTCTTTGGGTGTTGCCAAAAGTCATGTTGGGAAATGTAGGAAGCTGCAAACCGAAATGGAGAAATTTGAGGCCGGTCAAGAGAAAGAAAGTAAGTTAAGTTGACAACTTTGACCAAATCCTTACAGTTGTGGGATTCTGTGCTGGCTTTTCATCAGGATCTGAATTTTTCTTTCTTCCTCATTAATTCCCAATCCACAACTTCTGTGTCTTTGTGTTATTTTAGAGGCTTTTTTTCAGTTCGATTTTAAATGTAAATATTGTAGAAATTGAGAGATAATACTGAAAACCGTCCAAAAGTATTGTCTTCTTTCTATTAGTATAAAAAGTGTATTACAAACAGAAGAAGACTGGAAAGGCTCGATGACAACAGACATATGTTGTCATGTTCTGCTGTTACTCCACTCTATCTTGATATAGCTTATAGTAGTTTCCTGCTAAATGTGTCATATATACTGGATATGCTATATTATAGGTAAATATACCACCTTTCTAGAGCAGAACGCCACAAGAGTGTTTCACAAAAGAAATAAGGAAACCAACAAAATAAATATAAAAACAGACATATTGATTTTAGTTGTGATGGCTCAGTGTGGACATTTCTGGGCTCAGTGCATTAAGTGAAATGCTATTACAACCGCGGCCACTACGCTGTCAGCATGGTGTTGTTTCCGGGGGATTGAACCCCAATACAGCATCGCGGTAAGCGGATGACGTGTTCCTGCTGGGAAAGATAGTGACTGTTTAGTTTTGCTTGTAAGTGAGAGAACATTTATGTTCATCTCGGCTGTTACCCGATCAAGACAACCGGCTGTGTCTGCTTTGGCACAGCAAACTTTACAGTCAACACAACTGGCATGAGGTCACCCATCCTCTCGCTCTCTCTCTCTCGCTTTCTCTCTCTCCCTCTCTTTTTTTTTTACAAATGCCTCTCCACCAAAGAGTCTATCCAAAGAGCATCTGGTTCCTCTTGGGTCTGCGGTCACAACACTGAGAGAGTGCCACATCAAAGCTCCCTCCATCCAGCCCTCAGAGAAGCGAGGAGAGCGAAGAGGGAGGAAGAAGATGAAGAAGAAGAAAGAAGAAATCGAAGAAGAGAGAAAATCTGGGACACATTCTGCTTCACACACACCGCAAATCTGTCTTTGCTCATGGAAAAAACTTGCAGCGCACATGAGTGGCGTTGCGTTGTGAAGCCATCAATCTCCGTGGTCTGACCACTGGCACTGATAGTCTGACTTTGGCTCCCGCGCTCATCTTTTTACTGCTCTACAGGCGTTGGCAAGATGTTTTTAAGCTCTTAAGTTTGTTGTCAGTCTCTATTGTATTGGTGGTACATCATCTTTTGTACAATTATGTCAATGAAACACAACCTCAATCTCTGTTTGATGAGTGTGCTCAGAAATCCCTGAACAAACAAATTCGCACTGTTAAAAAGATCAACGGTGATGAAAAATCCCCTTAATGCCTTTCCTTTCTTCAGGCCTGGACACGTTCACACACCAACTCACACACACGGACACACACAGAAAGAAGATCAAATGTTGAGGGCTGTTATGGTACGTTTTGAAATGTGAACCTCTAGCAATTTCCCCATCACTCAAAGGCACCAAAGCGCAGTGTGCAGGCCGCTTCCTGCTCATCTTTGTGTTGCACGGCGGAAAACTCAAAGAGCGCTTCGTCGCTCTGCTCAGACATGTTTGTGACAACTGATGGGAAAGATGAATTACCATTAAATTACATTTAGTCTGCGCTCTAAATCATCTAAATTAGTAACAGATGAGAGTACTGTGGGCCCAGGAGGGTGGAGTCTTGGTGAGCATGCTGGCTGGTGGTGGAAAGGTTATCGAGGCAAGGACACATACACAATTTACATTCACTAACATATTAGCGTTTCAAACCCTTAAAAAGTGTCTTAGCAACTTATGGCGACAATAATAAACTAAAAGTCCGTCCAGCATTGAGCGGTGCAGACGGCAGTCTCTAAACGTGCTGCAATGTAATCCGTTGGTGCAATTGTGCTGCATCAACTAAATATCCACGAAAAATACTTGTTTTTGCCACCGACGGGAACAGATTGTTATTAGAAGTGTCTGAACACGACGGCGAGAGGGGAACAACCTGACTTATATTTTTCGTAATGACACTGCAGTTCGTTTCCGGTGCGGAAAAAAAAGTATACATTGACATTTTGTAATGTCAGTTGTTGGTCAAATGAGTCCTTAGTGCCATGAGTCACATGGCTCAACTCGTGTTGTTTTGTTGCCTCAACATAACTTCCTGTGAAGACTGAAGTTTATGTTTGAAAAGACGAGCTGATGTGAGAATGTGTCGTCGGGCTTGTTGCCGACAGCGTGATCGTGAGTTGGAGAGCAGATGGCCGTTGTTGTTGTTGGAGATTGTCGTGTTTGGTGGGCAGAAAGTTTATTCTCGTGGCTAAATGTTTAGCTGAGTTTGACGATGTGAGTGCGATGCAAGATTTCCAAAAGAGGCTTCTCAGAGCGAGACTCGGTTAGACACGATGACGAACAGACCGGATGAAGCACGAGGTAAATGTAGGACCCTTTCCATGATGTAGTCAGATACTTATAATAACAATAGCAGACCGTAAACATATACAGTGGGTACGGAAAGTATTCAACCCCCTTTAAAATGTTCACTCTTTGTTTCATTGTAAAAAGGTTGCTTCTACTCAATACTGAGCAAAGGGTCTAAATGTGATATTTCAGGGTTTTTTTTAATTTCTACATTACTGTTTTTTTCTGTCAGGATGGGGTGCTAAGTGAACATTAATGAGAAATAAAATTAACTTTTTTGATTTTAGCAAATGGCTGCAATGAAACAAAGAGTTAAACATTAAAAGGGGTCAGAATACTTTTCGTACCCACTGTAAATATATATAAATAAACATTGCAGACCCGTTTACTGGCTGCCGTCTGCAGTGCTACTGGACTCATTCAAACACATTTTGTAAAACTGTTCTATGAAGTGCTTTCCAGTTATTGTGATGTGATGAAGTGTTTTAGCTTAACTTGTCTTTTTCTACATCATAAGTGATTTCCTCCCAGAACCTCCAGAGAAGTGACCTGAGCATCTGGCCAATAACGGATCAACACAACATGATAAAAGTAAAGCCGTGTTGCAGCTGCGGTGCCGTAGTTTAAATCTAATGGCCGAACAGCATCCTTGCAGAGCCAAACGCTGTTGACCTCATCACTCTGAAAGTCAGAATGTATCCTGCTGCGTCTTGCACGATAAACTGTGAGTGCAGAGGTCAAATAATCCACCTGTCAGTGCACAGAAGAGGGCTGAAGCTGACTGGAATTTGTCGAAATGACAAATCTCACAAATACCAAAAGAGCTCACCATGTAAGTTGGTTATTCAAATTTTTATTATAAATCGCATCATTGTGGATGCCGGAAAAACATTTGAATAAATGGCAAAATCTGGATTAAGAAAAAGTTACACACTTTTTTCGGGTGAAATATAGTAAAAGAGACCCACTTAACAGCTGTGCGACAGCTACTTTTTAGGTGGCATGACATAAAACATGGCTGTGGTTGCACTGTCAATTAACTGTGACCTCCAGTCAATGATCATGTGATCATCCAGCCCGGTTTCATTCCTAGCTCAGCTTTTAAGTATCTGCAATGTAAACCCATCCACGGGGATGTCAGACGCTGAGGTCAACTGCTCAGGAGGTCAGGTGACACGGTTACAAGGGACAAAGTCCACGTCTGGAGGCGGAAACCACAACATAACCAGGTACTTTTTACTAGAGTTAATCACATGTTTAGTGTTTACTGTAGTGGAGCGTTATGGTTTAATGCGACTACCCCAAGCATGAATTAAAGTAAAGAGTTGAATACAAACTTGTTACATAAGGAAACCACTACAATCAATGGATACTTTGAGTAAAGCCCTAATAACTTATTTGTTCCATTCGATGTCCAGATCATTATTTTAATCACGCTTTAAAGGGCCAGTGTGTAGAATTGTTGGGCATTTAATGGCAGAAATGGAATATAATATTAGTATAGTTTGCTGTGGCCTCATGTATCTACATGTTACAAACAGATTCCATAATCACAAAATTAATCATTTTTAATGGACAGCACAGGATGTTCCTTCTCATGGATGTTTACAGCAACACAAATATAAAACCTTATTTACTGGCAACAGCTGTCAAAACAGGCATTTGTTAATATGAACAGTTCCTTTGTATTACTTCCATCTTCCTAAAGCCTCACCATCAATAAGAATGTAATCAACTTGTCTCGTTGCGTAAAGGTACTTCTGCTAATTCATTCCTCATGGCGTTAAAAGATGTTGATGGATGCATGTTTGTCTCTCTGGCTGAGGACTTTGTCTCCACAGGGAGATGTCTGATTTGCGAGGCTGCTCCTCGTCTTCCTGCTACCTGAGAGCAGAGCGTTCTGGATGGACAGGAAGTGTTTCACAGCTTTCTGTTTCTCCCCCTCAGACTCATGCCGGAGTCTTTTGGAGCGTGCAGCTGCCTGACACACCCGGGGGGAGACCACCTGGACACAAGGAACATGAAAGCTCTGTATGAGACTTTGGGGCAACCCTTCAATAGAACTGTCATTAATGTGTGGTGTGATGCAGCCCTGCAAACATTATTATGTTAAACAAATGGTACTAATATCTGCTTTATTTTTGTGAAATTAGGACTTGTTGGACATGTTTTTAATCATGTTTTGACAGTCTGAACATATTGTTTCCATCAAATCCTCATATACAAAAGACCCCTTACCGGGCATTTCAGACCCCCCGAAAGCCTCAGTAGCAACATTTCAGGAGTCTCTAAACTCATCAAAGAACTAGAATGGGCACTCGGTAGAGCGCATACCTTCGCAAATCACAAGATTGGGCATTTAATTATGAACATGTTGGCATTAGTTGCATGCCAATTGGATAAAAATTGACCACGCAATGGTAAAAAGAAGATTTTGACCTTTCCATGACCTTGACCTTTGACCTGATTGATCCCAAAATCTAATCAAATGGCCCCCGGATAATAACCAATCATCCCATCAAATTTCATGCGATTCAAGAAGATTTGTACCTTTTCATGACCTTGACCTTGACCTTTGACCCGATCGATCCCAAAATCTAATCAAATGGTCCCCGGATAATAACCAATCATCCCACCAAATTTCATGCGATTCGGTTTAAAACTTTTTTTGTTATGCGAGGAACACGCATACAAATAAATAAATACACGGCGATCAAAACATAACCTTCCGCATTTTCAATGCAAAGGTAATTATTTGACGCTGGCAATTGTCTCAAAAAGTGTATTTTAAAAACGTAATAATGTCCAGCAGTTTTCCTTATTCAAACTGCCAAACGTGTAACTATTCACAAATATAAAAAGTAACCAGTGCAGGTTGCTCCAAGTGAGTCTGTCTTCACGTCTGTTTGTGGACTTTATTGTAGCCCAATTCTCGTGAGAACATGGATTAAAGAACGACATCATCTCTCCTTCTGTTGCAGGGCGTAGTTGTGTAGTTGTGTAGTTGTAAAAGTGGCCTTATTGTTATATGAGCCTCTCTGTGTGCCAAGTGTATACAGCCAAGTTGCCTTGGCTTGCAACCAGGACATCTTTTACATTGCGTACTGAGCCTGAGTAGGACTCATAATGCCAATGCGCTGTCTAAAATTCAAAAACAATAATTGCTACAGACAAAGTTGGTACACGGAAATGTTCATACATTTGTTCTCAATCCTCAAAAGCCACCAAATTCTTTATACTAACCATGATCCTTGAGTTCAAATAGATTTTCCAGCAATTAATTATAAGCATACTGGCAGCTTTACTTCTTGTGTTTTTTGTGTGCTTTTTATGCCCTCTTTTCAAACACTTACTACCTACAAAGATCGTTTTCTGGTCTCTGGAAGAATCCATCGTATATATTTATGGTTATGGTTGTTAGAATATATCACTGCTGCTTTAGCCGTCTTCATGCAGAGCAGGACAATGTCGAGTCAGCAGGTGTGTTCACCAAGCAGCTGGCAGCCCGGAGGACAAACATGGGCCTGTCAGAGGAGGCCGGAGGCCGCTAGATGGGGCGGGGGCCACAAAAACCACAAGAATCCTGACTCGGGGCCAGCAGAGCTTCGGCCTCTTTTAGGTCGGCCTGGAGGGAGAAGGGGCCGTGCTACCTGCATCATGGATTTCTGTGAATTTCAAGGATTTTTATCTTCGGCTTGTGCCAGTAGTAAAGCTTCTCCCTTTTTTTTTAACGTTGTGTTGTTTTTCTTCCTCCAGAAGGAGCCACACGCTGAAGCTCATTCTGTGGACAACAACATCAGCGGCCTTGAAAAAAAACGCTTTTGGTAAATAATCCATCAGAGAAAACATGACAGCGGATGGGATATGTCAGTGTTTTGGTTTGATCATTATTCCTCTGAGCGGAGCTGAGTGCTTTCATATCGCCGCTGCATTACCTTACGCTCTGCTTCCTGTCAATCACCTCGCACCCGCACGGAGACTTGGAGGAAGTAATCGCTCAAAAGCTTGTTGCCTTACGAACGAAACGTCCGGGGGTTCCCGTGGGACGGCTGCTATAGGCTGGACGTGAACGCCTCGGTTTGTAAATAAAACAATGTTTTAAACGAAATGAAGACAAATAAATAAGACGAAGACAGCAGGAGGGGAGTTGCATCAGCCTCTGCGTGTTCCCACTTTGTTGTCTCCTTTGTTTTTGTGGGGTTTTTTTCCACTTGACCGTGCAGTTCAAGAATTTACCAAAGAGACACAGATGAAAGGATCTCTCTCTCCCCCTCCACCTCTCTCTTCGTCTCTCTGTTTCCACTCCCCGTCTGGATTGATTTAACTGTACTGTTTCGATTGTCTCTGCGGCAGCAGATGTCGGCCATATTGAAACCAAACTTGGAGCCAGGCCTTCTCCACCGGGCTCAGGACCGTCTCAATAGCTTGACTCACCGTGTGACTGCTGAGTCTTTCCAAGTATCCCAGTTGTCTCTCTGCAGTGATGGAGTCACCCTTTAAGCCCTGAGCTACTGTTTGAGCGTCTTTCAGCTAACGGCGTGCAACTTTATTGTTCCATTTGAATCTCACAGCTCTCATCAAATTTAGCCACCAGAATTATATATTTTCAGCAGTTTGCTTGCTCGTCAACAATCAGCTGACCAAAATAAAGTAAGCACCTATAGGTAACCATTTTGCAGCTAGAAGAGCCAGATACAACCTTCAGGACTTGGTGGAGTTCAAATACAGAGCTACAAACGAGAGTAAACACACAACACCAAGTGACTGTTTATGTGGCTTCGTAACTGCCGGATGTGTGTAGTCAGTTTTTTTACTGCCTCCAAATGGCCAAAATATGTTCTAAAGCAGGGTTAAGGTAGCTCTAAATTCATCTCTACGCTGCCTTTAGTCAGCTAAAGAGGTTCAACTCAAGATGATATACAATAGGTTGTAACATGTCACATTGCTAGTACTGTCAATAACTCCTCTGGTCTGATCTACAGCAACACCAACAGTTAAACAATTAAAATCCCATAACTCAGTTGTTTGTACATTGTGCACCACTCCCTTCTCATTCCCTTTTTACATCACCTCCAGACCTCCAGAAATGACACAAATATCTTCAGGGAGACACGAAGAAAAAGGCGAGCAGGAAACAACGCGGTCATCCAGTTCTTCAGAAAAGCTTTAATCGGAACCAGAGAGACTTTGAAAAGTCTCCACTCACATTCATCTGCTCTGAAATGTTTAGGGACACTGATTATAAAAGGTTTAATGCAAAAAACGTGTTTGAAATATCCCTCATTGTTTAGAGAGAGAATAACAAGTTTCAGGGTTTACAAGCCAAATCAGAGTATTAACACTCCCGACAGGAAATGTGAGGATCAAAGATTTTCATTGGGTTTTACTGTCCCATTGAGCCTTTTGACAATCAAAGCAGTCTTATTTCCACCTCTCGTAGATCACATTCCTGCAGCGACACAAAGAGAGTGCAGCGATGCTTTGATTAGCCACACAGGACAAAGCAGGGGTCAACACACCAGAACAAGCCTCCCAGTCTCACCTCCCTGCCTCCAGCTTCTCCTTCTATACAGCTCTTCTTTTTAATACCCCTTCCGGGCTTCTTGCAAATCCCATCAGTCTGTTTGTCCGGATCTCGCTAGGCGGCTTTTCCGGATCTTGAGAAAAGAAGGAATAGAGAGAGAGAAAGACAGAGAGAGAGAGGCTGGAGTCACTCTCCCAGAGCATGGATCCAGGATTAGAGGGGAAAGGGCAAATACCATGGAGAGTATAGAGGGAGGCAGCCGTGAGGGTTAAGACGCCAAACAATAGAAATTAATTAGAATTCTCTCAGTGGAGGATTGCTCTACTGATTAAGGATTGGGGGATTATTGGATAAGCAGGTGAAATACTTTTTGTGGTGTGTATGACGGGGCCTCCTTCACTATCATTTGTCTCTACATGTGAAGAACTTTACACTGCAAAAAATATTTGGCCATTCGAGTTTCAAGTTGACTTGAAAACCAATTCAGGACATAATTTTGGGGCGGCTGTAGCTCAGTGGGGTAAGGGGGTCGTCCTGCAACCCCAAGGTTGTCGGTTCGATCCCGGCTCTCCCCATTAGTTGTTGCAAGTCGAAGTGTCCTTGAGCAAGGCACTGAACCCCCAGTTGCTTCCCGGGCGCATCACTGCAGCCCACTGCTCCTTAATAACTAAGGATGGGTTAAATGCAGAGAACTAATTTCCCCTTGGGGATTAATAAAGTATATATCTTATCTCTTATCTTATCTTAAGTAAAACCCTATTAATCCATTTTAAACATCCATTTAATCTTTTTTTTATGGTTTTGAAAAAATATAGTTTTTTCTTAATCTGACAATTTCTGTGTTATTTAACTTAATTATCGAGCAACAATTGAAGTTCAAGCTTCTCAGATGTGAGGATTTGATTACTTTTTCCTGTTTATTGAACTTTACATTTTTTTTAAATTAAGTAATTCATCACTTTCATAGACTTAAAAGATGAAGATATTGTTTTCCTTAAATCTGAAAGTTGCAGTCTTAATTCTGTATCAGCTTCTGTTCCAGGTCAAAATTAAACAGATAATAGGTTCACACTGAATGGACTTCTACTTTGTAAAAGAACCATTATATGAAGCCTTTTGTGGCTCTAGAGGAAGCTGCGTGAAGTCTGATCAACTACCTCAAGTGATGTCACTTGAGTCTTCGTCGTTGGTGCTGAAGACTACAAGTTAAAAAACCCAAACAAGTCTGGTGGTGTGTGTGAGCTTCTCATTACATAAGCAACTACTGCCATAAATCTGCTGATAATCAGTGCTTTTGAGTTCAAATTGAGGTTTGGTGCTTGTGTGCAGATATAATCTGTGTTTAAAGATAAGTATAACACAGCTGGCTCAGTGCCAGAGTGGCTGACTGATGAATGAAGAGGAGCTGGAGGCTCTCAGCTCAGGGTCAAAAGATCAGAGACAACAGCAGAGAACCACAAGTTGACACGAGACAAGGAGATGGTAACTCAAGGCCAAGGTCACACACACGCACACGCACACGCACACACACACACAGGTGTTGGGGAGGAAAAGGCTTTGTGAAGGTGTGTTGTTATCCGTCGCTCCCTCCCTCCCTTCAGGCAGACAGGCTAATGATGAGAAGATGTATAATTTGAGGGCCACAGTCAAGAAAAATGTGCATCACATCCGTGATGAATGATAAGGAGCCGGATACGTTGAACACAAATGAAAAGAGTGGAGAGGCCGAGTGTGTTGTCCCAGGACAGCTTTACTCCTTCTCAATCCCAAATAACCCAAATATGTTCGACAGCGGGAACAAAAAATGCAATTCCCTTTTTTTTAAAGATGTTACTTATCTCATTTTAAAGGTGGTTATTGAACAATATTGTGACACACATTGATTTGGTCCCATAAAAATACAATATTATGATGTTGATGCTGCTTTGCAGTTTTGCATTTAGTATTAGTAAAATAAGAATAATTTTGAAATATCTTTATAGATATTTTTAAAGACTCAAAACATCTCCTGATTCAAGAGTTGACCATCACCTTGAACACATGGAAGACTTTTGTCTTTAGTGTGAGTGTAACGGGAGAAACTCTCGAGACATGCTCCGCCCCTAAAATTGCTGGGGCGGTGTGGGGGCGTGGGGGGGGGGGGGTGGAGTCCAGTCTACAAACACGCGCACAAACACTCCTCCAAGACGGACGGAGAACGCGCGTAAAAGCCACCGAGCTGCTTCATTTCACCAGTGAACCAGAGCGCTGAGCTCATCCACAGGGTCAAGAGAGTGAAGCTTGGACTTTCCTTTCTTTTCTAGGTCAGAGTCTTTGTTTTGAGCCTCAGGTGCAGCGGGGCTTTGATTGCACGTAGCGAACCAGGGCGCGTGTTGCTTATGATGGTCGGATCTCCAAGGAGTGTTTGCTCCACGCGTTGGATTCATAATGCGCGTCGGAATACACAAGGACGCTGCTGCGTAAAGGATAACCTGAACTCCCAGTGTGGCCATTGAAGTGTGTTTCAACTCTCCAAAGTGCAGCATGGGTCTCTCCTCTGCGCTGCTTCTCGTTGCTTTTCTGGGTAAGACACTTTTTTAACCTGAATTACAAGTTTAGAGGTGCGAGTGAAATGTGTTTGAATCTACGTGTGCTTGGTAAACAAAATGCGTAAACAGCCCAGAAGCTCTGTTCCATAAACCACAGTGGCCGGTGAGATTATCTAAATTCTATCTTGTTTTAATTGCAGTACATTTTTCCATGTTGTCTTCCTCTGTGGAACCTGTCAGTCCTCACCTCAGCACACCTGTGTACCATCATAGTTGTGTGTTTGTGTCCAACAGCTCTAATAGTAATAATATTTTCTGGATAAGTTATCCCTTATGCCACAGTGATGGACATGTTTGAAGGCTAAAAGGCAATAAAAAACTTCCCCGGGGCTGCTGGGCAGATGAAAGCACTTGGGGAGTTAAGAGCCACTTAAAACCTCCATTCCTGATGAAACCCCGTCTGAGCAGCAGAGGATTCTGGGACTTCAGTTGACTCAATCCATCTGCTGCAGTGACAGCGGAAGACAACATTTGGCTGCGACTTCAAATGACTGGGTGGAGATGAAACGATATTTTGGTTTCCACTTATTCTTAAGTGTGTTTGAGTGAAATCTAACGTTCAATTAAGGACAGCCTTACTTAGTGGCAATGGAAATGCACTGTCAGGCTGGATCAGTGAGGGCTGTAAATTTACTGGGGGGGGGATTTAAAGGTCATAAAAGACTCAGGCAGGATCATTGGAGCAGCAGCAGCTTGTACCTCACCTTTGGATATTAATAAAACTTCTGCTGGGCCTGCGGGGTCTTTTACATTTTTAATACATTTGTGAATATTCATCACTTTTCAAAATGTAAGAGAATGATTGCTCAACTATTTACTCAAGTCATTGCTTGTCCTGAAACAGCAGCTCATGAAGTGGACAAAATGGCAAACGGTAACAACAATAATCGTACAAAATATTTATTTTGTATATATTTTAAGAGATAATCGGGAGTCAGTCAGAAAATGGCAGGTCAGCTTTTCTTTATTGAAATACCAAAATATTAAACTTATTTTTGTAATTCACAATAGAGGAACATATAACAACCTGTATATTCAGAGAAACAAGTGTGAAAATACATCAAATGCAGCCTATATAAAACATTAATTTAGTTTATTTGCATGCTTACTATGTATACATATATATATATATAGTGTGCTTTGCATGCATATAGCTAATAAAAGACAAGTAATGCATTCATGGATTTTAAAAGGATTACCGTTTGCAAGATAAAAAAAGGTTATATAATGTATATAAGATCCAAATGATTATAACTATACTTTCGTCAATATTGAAGTTGCAACTATTCATTCATGTTTAGAGACAAAATATTTTATTGCACATTTAAATAATCAGCATGGCTTTCCCTTCCATGTTGTGCTACATTCCTGCTAATGTACAACATGTTGCATCCCAATAACACCGGTACTTATTCACAATGCATCTCCGAGCAAAATATAAATACAATTATACCCAAACTGTATACCCTAAATATAACTCTTCTGTTTTGGACTGCGGCTGCAACAATGTATAAAGTGTTTCATGGGTTGCTGCTGTCGGTAGCGTAAAGCGGCATGAAGCTAAAACAACCCGATGTCTCTTCATCGGTGGGGAATCAGTCTGGGACTGAGGAAGAAGTCTCAGAGCATCTTGGAGGTTCTCGCGGTGGTCGGTCGGACCCCTTTGGTCCCCAGGCTGAAATATATCTCAACTATTAACATGGATTGCCATGTCAGTGTGTACAGTTAGCATCAGCCTGCTACATATGCTATAGCCACACAGGACTTCTAGCAAGGCGACAGTAACCTGTGAGGCTCTTTCTAGCCAGGTTTTATCTCATCAACCTCATGTCTTTGTGGCACGGTGAGTATTAGCCGGTGTTGACCTTTAACCTCAAAGCTCCACCGATCCTAAACAGTTTAACTGAGCCGCTGGTAAGTCTGCAGATGCCTACAAAAACTATATTTGATGACTTTACTTCAAGCTGAATGTAAAATTCTTAAATTATAAATCCAGCAAAGTATTAAAAAAATACTCAAGCCGCTACAATAATTCATATTTTAACCCCCCCCCACCCCCCTTTTTAATAACTCAAAAGAACGGCCCTTCTTTGTCTGGTCTCTGCTTCTGGATTGTTCCCTGCCCATAAACGATGTGGAGGCTCTCTGACTGTCAGGGGTCCCAGTGCGGTTACCTCACTGGTGGGATCAGGCCAACTGGAAATGTTCTCTGTGGTTTTGGACTCTGGGAATTTGGTGGGCGCTTTGATTTTGACAGAGCAGCAGTCTGGGAAAGCAGCAGCAGCAGCAGTGAGGGACTGGAGAGGGTCGAGCCTGATTATTGCCTTAATGTGGAAAGGGTTTTCTTTTAAAGGAAGCTTTTGGAAGAAACTCCCACCTTCAACACTCATTAAATGTGGGGAGACACTTCCCCCTTCAAAAGTAATCCTACAAAAACAATGCACGTCTTTTTGATCATTTCCTCAGCTATCTTTTTTTTATTCTGAGTTCCTGGGATTAAATATTTCTCTAGATGAAGCTGGTGTTTCATTATTATGGTATTCTGAAAAAGCCACAAGTTAAAATAGGTCTGGATCAGATCTGTCACTGCTGCTCATAGTTTAAACTTTTTTTGTTTTGTTATCCAAGTTCTTGTTAGTTTAGCAAATTGACTTTCCTTTCTAAACATTACGTGTAAACTGGTATATTTTACTTAATGTCCATTTACTATTCATTAATCAACATATTTCACTGCAAGAAAACTTCGGTGTGTGAGAATATTCACCTGCTATTAAATCTGAGGCGTGGAGGTTAAAAGTGCATTAATAAACACACGCATGCTGGTACTTTCTACCCTCATCATTGTAAAAGCAACTGTTGGCAGCCACTTAGGTTTTTTTTCCTCCAGTCCAGAACCGACTGCAGGTGCAAAAAAAAAAGGCCTCACACACATAACGCACACATGGAAAACTGAAGCCTTTTCTTTTTAACACGGCTCCAGCCAGCAGCGTTACTAATGCCACCAGCTGAGTCTGGGATCAAGTCTCCCCCTGTGTAGTGTTTCCACTGAGCTGTGATGTGGTGATTTACGCACATAGGAGCCGGGTGTAAACAAACTGGATGGAGCTTCGTTCTTCTTTCTTTTGTTCCTCCCTCGGTGTTATTGGTCTCAAATTAAAAGCACTGAGGGGACTGCAGTAGCATTCCAAGGCGTTAAATTATATTGTCCAGATAAAAAGCATTTAAAGCTAAATCTTCATATTTCAAGGTAGATTTTGGTCATTTAAGAGTATTGGATAAATCCTCACAGGAATGTCGGCTTCAAGGCTTTTCTTTGGCCAAAGGCTTTGAAAATGCTTTCATTTCCGATATTATATCCCCTTAAACTCACCATATTGTTGAGCATATTGTTCTTTCAAGTGGCGCATTGAAGGTACGCAGACGGGGGAAGGGGGCGGGGGATCTTAATCTTAATCTTAATCTTCAATGCTGCTCTTGTCCTTTTTGTAACTTCTTTGTCGCTTTAATTTTAGAGTTTGTTTCAAGTCAGCTGTGGCAGCACAAAGACATGTATCAGTTCTTCAACCTGGACATCTAAGCTTTGCCTTCTTCATCACATGTTCAGCTCATATTTACCTGTGAAGACTCCTCTCATACCAGGTGTGGCACTGATGAAGCCCTGTAATCCCCGGGTGATGACATGAGTTAAAATGACTACATAAAAACTTCCAAAAACTTCAAAGAGGCTTGACTGATCGAATAAGCGGAGTGAAAACATGAGAGACAAACCTCAAACTACACAGACAACTTCTTTCTCTATTTGAAGTAATTGGAAGTTACTTTATTGTTCATTTAAAAGCAGTTGTGCTTCGTTTATTAGGTGGTAAAGATTTAAAAGGGCAAAAGATCTGCCAAACTAAACTCATTCTCTCATGGTTTATTCAACATTTCAACCTCAATGAAGCACATGTCTGAGGTTAAAACAGCTGAATAGCTTATTCAGCATCACTGTATCTATTCAGGAGTACAGTATAATTCATAACACTGAGCTGATACTCAAACATACAGAAACTATTATCCTCCCAATTTCAAATTAATAACATTTCAGGAAGACATTGCAACGCTTTAATAATCAAAAGACTTATTTTTCTCGTATTGTGTGATTACACATGTATTATTCACCCTCCGAAACCCCGTCTCTCTACGCCGCCCTCTTGAAAAAGCCCACCTGCTCTAAGTGGCTTGATGAGTTGTGTAATTCTATGAAGATCTTATGGTTGAAACCCTTTTTGTTTGTTTTTTTCTCTTTTATGAAGAGCAGATTAAATGTTTAAATCTCACTCAAGCTAAACCCTTTGGTGTGCTTATTGTTTCCGCAGGCTGGGCTGAAGGTGGTTCCTCTCTCCACTACTCGGATGGCCGGTCCAGCCGCCTCTCTCTGGAGAAAACCTTCGGCCGATCGCTCAAAGAGTCCCAGTGCCAACACATGTTGAAGCACCTTCACAATGGAGCCCGGATCTCTGTGCAGATGCCTCCCAGTGTAGCGGGTCACTGGGTGTCCACCAGGTAAGAACTAGGACTGTGTGCACCTCCTTTTTTTTTTATCGGCAGCCAGGAAGATTTAAATTGCAAAATCCAATGCAACCATGTATTAACAAAGGCAAACAAACATAATATGGAGCCTGACATAGCTTAGGTAATGGGAAGTGCCTAAATAACAAATAATCTCTCGGATATTTAAAGAACAAACATGTGTTTTTGCATATTTTGAGGTGTATATAATAAAATAACAAGCAGTTCAGGTTTGCTTTGGTGAAGTATGAAAACCAAAAAACTTCAATAAATGTTTCTGTAGCAGAACGCTCCTGGCAAGTCTGCACCTGATCTGCCCTGACCCGGTTGAAGTTGCATTAAAACAATGAATTAATTTGAATTGAATGTATTTAAAGGGCTGGCAGCACACAGCTCTGGACCAACTTGAGATATTTTGCTATTTGTTTTCAAATAAATGTGTCTGAGAACATGTTGATCTAAAACCTCTATTTCCTGCTGCAGCTGTGAGGTGAGACCGGGTCCGGAGTTCCTGACGCGCTCCTACAGCTTCTACTCCAACAACACGTTCCAGGCTCACCAGTTCTACTACGAGGACAACCACTGCACCAGACCCACCTACACCCTGGTGATCCGGGGCCGCCTGCGCTTACGCCAGGCCTCCTGGATCATCCGCGGCGGCACGGAGGCCGAGTACCACCTCCACCGCGTCCAGATGGTTTGTCACACGGACACCGTGGCCGAGGAGCTCAGCCAGAGGTTCAACCGCAGCTGCAAAGGGGCCGTGAAGGGCCCCTGGGAGCCCGGCGTGGTCTACGAGCTGTGGAGCGAGGAGGCCGGCTACGACTGTTCGAGGGAGCTGAACTTTGCGATGCATGAGCTGCAGCTGCTGAGGGTGGAGAAGCAGTACCTGCATCACAACCTGGATCACCTGGTGGAGGAGCTGTTTCTCGGGGACATCCACACCGAGCCGTCCCAGAGGCTGTACTACAAGCCGTCCAGCTACCAGAGCGCCCTGCAGAACGCCAAGGTACGTCCCTATGATCACCTGTAGGTGGTGTAAAGGAAGGGGGAGGGGAAATGTAGCTGCTATAATTCAGTAGATTCTCCTTCCAAGGGATCACAACATCACTGTAATGGGCCGTTGGGTGAGAAACAAGAAGAAAAAACTGAATTCTGAAACACACCAGTGTATATTTTTTTGCAACATCATTTTGACTTTCTTCTTAAAATTGTATCGACGTGCTCGCAGCGTGGCCCGAGGAAAGGTCTGAAGAGTCCATGCCTCTGTGCACTGCAGGCGTCATCCCTGTTTACCTGCAGCAGAGTTTTGTTTTCTGTCTCCTCTGCTGCACTCGACTCCCACCGAGTCGACCCGCCACAGCGCTAAGTCCACACGCACGAGTAACGGCATGAACTGACCTGAAGCGCTCTCTTATGGCGTAGCCTCAGCAGCGCTGTGAGGAGACCAGGGTAAAATAACATTAGAAACTAAGTCTTTACGTTTGTTTACAAGGTATCGGAGCAGTGGACACAAGTGTAGAAGGCTGAACGTCTGAAGTTCTTGTAATATTCAAACGTGTGAGGCAATCTGAATTGTTGTGCGTCTGTGAACTCCACCTGTATGTGGTGGCAAAGCTCCATCTAAGACTCACTCGTACATTTGTATTCTAAATCTGATTCAGGGTCAGTGTATATGCAACATTCCTGCCCCGATGCACGAAACATTTGCACGAGTTAAAACCAGAAACTGTGTACATAGAGACTTGCTGGCATCAAGAAAGAGCTCTTTCTTTCCTCCGCTGTGCTTATGGGATGTAACTTCTCTATTTACACTGCTGAACAGCAGTTTCTCCGCTGGGTGAAGCCCTCGAGTGATGTTTTCACTGTCACCCTCGACAGAAATTGCAATGAAATCACTGTCTAAATAAATATCCATTTGAACGGGCCGGTGGGGCTTGGTGTTGCTGAACACAAGGTAAACAGAGGGTGGAGGGAGGATCTGGGATCGGACGAGCTCCCCTGTGGTTCTACAATGACCAGAGCTGCTCTCCGTAAGCCTCTCTGCTCTGTGAAACCTGGTTTATCTCTGGGAGTGATCAACATGTGGTATTCCTAGAATTTGGGATCATGCGGCCATATGAATTATTCCAGTGCGCACATACCAGGTCGGATTTGATGCATGTCGGAGGCCCAAATCAAAGTGTTGCATGTGCTCTATTTCGCCCCATCTTTTCTGAATAGAAGGAAGGTCAGGTGTGATTCACGTGTTTCAGTTAAGAGTCAAACATAACTCCAGTATTGGCTTAAAGCAGCGGTTCTCAAATGTTGGGGCTCGCCCCTCTAGTGGGGCGCAAAGGCATTACAGGTGGGGCGCGAGGGGAAATGCAGATTCCTTTATTTCAAGACCTTGATTGAAAACTTCACATATTACAAAGTACACGGATATAAAACGAAGTCATTAATATATAAAGAGTGAAATGTGCATGTACTTTCGTGTAAATGTTTTGTTAAGACGTTAACGGGTTACGATGGGCATGTGTGACGACCGAGGTTCTTGGCGACTTGCCACATTCTACTCTGTGAGTTCGGCTTTCCTGCTGTTGCCCTTCAAAACAAGAGCTCAACATTGAGCATTAATTGAGAGTGGCCCGATCAAGCCTGCAACCCTGTTTTTAAAATGAGGTGTAGTGGGAAGCTCACTGCAGCGTTTAATAATAATGATAAAACTTGATGACTCGCACATCTCCGCACCCGTTTTGTTTAGCAAAGGTTGCACATTATTGTCTTGAATAGATATGCAGTGTAAAACTCAGAAACACTTTGACAAATATTTAAACTTTAGTTTTTCACAAGTTGTACTTTATTATCTTAAAGATGCAAAACCTGTTAGTTGCAGCCACAAAAAGCTATTTTTTTGCCATATATTAGTTAGTTTTTGCCCAGATAAAACTGTTTTTTTCCGTCTGATAGAGCAATCTGGTTTAATTCAAAGTAATTGCAAAGTAATTATACTATTTGAAAAAGCACAGATGGAGGAGTCACACAAAGTTGTTATTTCAATAATAATTCAGCATTGACTATTGTTACAATTTTGTTGGGGCGGTGGGGTGTGAATATCTTTCTTCCTACTAAGTGGGGCGTGACAGAAAAAGTTTGAGAACCACTGGCTTAAAGGGATACTTTGTTTTTGTTTTAATGGGGATGTATGAGGTACTTATCCATCATCAGTGTTGCATGAATGTGTAAATAGCCAGTTATTTGCTAACAAGAGTCTATTATCAAATGTCTAAGGGGTTGATATGTCATTATGTTCACAGCTTGCTGCACTCTCCATAGGTGGCCAAAAAAAGTAATAATGCTGCTTTAAATCTTTTTGTATAGGATACGGGCAACTAAAATGAAATTCTATTCACCTGCTTTGTATAAGTATGGAGGCAAAAAAAGCAGTCTTCTCCAAAATTCTGCACCTAAACCCAAAACTCGGTACAAACTCAAAACTATCTGCTTGGCTAGATCCCTTTTGAGTGAACTGACTCTTTAAATTTGTCAAACCTAAATTCTAAGCTTTTTTTTCACATAATGTGACCATCATTGGTCACATTTGGGTCCCATTGGTCACCAGTTATGCACATACAGTAAATTATGTTTCAAATTCTATACTTTTGGGGTAAAACATTGGTAGAAAGAACCTCACTCCTTCCTACACAAAGCACTAAATCTGACCATCTCTTGAGGTTGTAATTGTTTCTTTTCAGGGATTTTTTTAAATTGTAATGGTGACTATCCAATCCTCTAATCTTAAGCGGCGTACCCGGAGCTGGGGCCCGTCCAGAGAGTTTTCTGGTGGCAGCATGTTTATTTGTGGTTATTGGGTGGGTCTTTAGAAGTGATGCAAGAGCAAAGCAGCAGACCTTTTGTTTTAATTTTATGTTCGGTCTTCATTTTCTGCCGCCTGCTTCACTGTTGCGTCATTGAGGCGTGACGACCACGAGATAATGATGCTTCTTAGGAAGGAATCTGCGTTTTATATTGTTTCTGGTTAGGCGTCTCTGTGGTTGTCGTGTTTTCACATGTATCCCTCATGCAGAGTCATTTGTTACGCTTTAGTGAGTTTGGTTTATGCTTTGTTGTCTTTTGCTACTTTGTTTTGAGACTACAAGCCTTTGAAATATATATAAAACTTGAGCAATAAAGCCAGATAAGACTCTTATTACTTCTTACAGGAGAGATGCTGGTCTAGATCTGAGGATCCTAACATAACAACAAAGTACTAAATATCACACTGTAAAACTTCACTACAATTAAAGTGTGCGTGCTAATGCGTATTGTACTGCTGTAGATGTTATCCTGTCATTATGATGCATAGTTGCGGGTAGTTTAATCAGCAGCAACGTATCATGTTCTTTAGGATCGCCAGACGTTTGTCGTCCTGTGAGAACCACGTTTCTCTAAAGAGTCAGTGATGCCTTTTCCAGCTGTTCAAAAAGAAAAAGGAAGGGGCTGAAAAATCTGAAAAGTAAGCTGTCATGAAACTATAGGGGAGTAGAAATATATAAAGTTGCATAAAATGGAAGCGCTCGAGTAAAGCTCAAGCACCACTTGAGTAAATGTACTTATTGGTCCCACCACTGGTGTGGTGTCTATGATATAACCAAGAAGTGATTTTGTTTTTATTCCTCGTGAACTGTTTGCCTCTGGACATCAGCTTCCCATGAACTATGGCAGTCCTCCCTAAAATGCCCAAATAAAAGATGTCTGCCAAACAAACTGTAATTCCGTTCTTACTCTCTTTGATCTACTGTGGCTTGGATTGAACCTCCTTTGGACATCATTTCAGACCAGTGGCTGCCAAATATAGCCGTAAAACTGAAATGAATAAATGTCATTTGTATGAAGTAATATCCGTCCTCATTTCCTCATCTTTTTTTCTTCAATTCCAGGAAGAGTTTAAAATGCTTTGCTTTCAATGTGAAGAGCCAATAATGTGGACATTGTGTGCTTTGGTATCTACAAATATGTATTTTGAAAATTAAGTTTTCGGAGAGCAGCTTGTCTGCTTTCACTAATGAAATTAAGAATTTTTGTTTTAACATCACTTTCTTTTTGAATTGGACTTAAGGACTCAGCTTCAACTTAATTTGATCTGAGCTGAAAAGTAAAATAAATGGTCTGTTTGACAGAAAAACTAATCTCACTATTTAAATAATTGTTAAAGTAAAAAAATATATATATATGAAAACGCACAAATATTCTGTGGTTCCACTTCTCAATTCATGGTGCCAAATTCTAATTTCCCCCTTTAACTATTTGTTGAGTGCAGTAACTCGTTCAGTTTCCTGTTGGTCTGTTTGGTTTGACTGGTTCTCAGTTGAAGAACCATCCAGTAGAACTATGAAATGGGTTCTAATCATTATTTTTGAATGTTTGAGACCAGAATGGTGTCACAACAGCAGGACAACTTGTATTTTCAACCTGCTCATAATTGTACAACAACTGGTTAGACTTGCCTTAGCAGCTCTAAACTGACTTCCACACTCGATGGTGTTATTTCCACTGGGGATGGAGGAAGATGAGTTCAGAAAAATAGATTGAAAACATATTGGTAGTTGGAGCCATTTCTGTTTTCAGCTCAGACAGGCAGTCTGTGTTTTATGAGCTCAAGATCTGGAACATGTTGTCCACACCTGCAGCTGTCTGCTCTTGTTATTCTACATGCATAGGTATGTGTTAAAATAAACTTCCTGCATACTGTATTTATTTATCTTTTCTTCCTGCAACATGCATACGATATATGTATGTCTTACTCGTACATACAACTACTAGTTGGGAAAAAAATGCACAACACTCTCATACACAGAGTTCTGGATTCAGAGCCCCCCCTCCAGTAGTCCCATTAACCTGTCACTCTGAGGCGCTCATGGAGCCTCACTGGGATCATCTCATCTGTAGGATTCCACATTCTCAGTTATTTCTTGTTTTACTTCCCATGAAGCTCATGCGGATGCGTGTGTTGTCTGGGGAAAGAGTGATGGGGTCAGGTCTTGCATTCGGACCACCCTCAAATAACAAAAACTCCACCGCCTCCCTGGAGTTTAGTCGTTGGAAGAGATTTGGTGCGCTACACTACGACGAAGGCTTCCAGCTCTGAATCCTTGAGGCCCTCAAGTCTTTTCTGCAGCCGGAGGCCCGCAGCTGTGGCCACTATGATCACATGCTGCTCCCAGGCTTCACGAGACGAGATACGATCTGAATTAATATGATTGAGGGTATTTTATAGACTCTCTATAACCCCGCTGTTTCCTAAGTAGCATGAAAGTTCATCTCGCTGTTCGCTGTGTGACTTTCTGTCTCCGTGGCTGTAGTTCAACCAGACTTCTGTCGAGTACAGAAACATGATGCAATCAGCCTGAGAAATGCTGGAACCTCGTCTGACTTCCATCGCTCAAGAGAAGCAGACTGAAACATAGTTTTTCCTCCTTCGCCTCTTAACTGACGCCAGACGTTTTTTTATGTAGATTTCATGATAATAACTGGAAACTCTTAATATCACTGGCATGTGCCAATATTTATAAATCTCCTGCTTGCAGTAATTTTCTTGTGACATTTTAATTTTTAAATGCAACAACCTGGTAAATGTAACATGTTTCTCACACAGATATACATCCAATAGTAGTTATTCTTGGCCAAGCAAGACCTAGAAAAGCTAACTCGAGCCTTTATTTCCAGGGGTCTGGATTACTGCAATGTTCTCTTCGCAGGGCTTTCATAAAAAACTCTTTGAAAATTCCAACTGGTTCAGAACGCCACTCGATGAACGCAGTGGCGGGCCGTCAGGGCCAGCAAGGCCTTCTCTGCTGGCCTAAACATCATCAGAATATATATTTTTTTCTAAATATATTTTCCCACAAATATGTATTCAATTATTCCCCAGAGTAAGAGCTATTCTCTTAATTTCATAGCGTTCCTCTTGGTTGCGCTGCTGCCAGCGCCAGGTTGAGATTTGGAGGGCTGGTCTTTATGTTAGATCTTTTATCCAATCATATTCAGCCATCGTGTGTTGCCAGGGGGCTAACATCTGCCCTTAGGCCTTCAGAATCAACATTGCGGGCGCTGGTAGCTTCAAGTGAATGGGAATGACGATGTTGTGTCAACCAATCAGCTTTAGAGTTGGCTCCTCTAGGCCTTCGAGAAGGCCCCGGAACCGGCACAGGAGCCAGCTAGCAGGCGTAGTGCTGCACGTCTTTTGATTGGATTACCAATATTGAGAGGCGGGTCCTATGGGCAGGTAGATGCAAAACCTCAGAACTAGGAAACTGAATTTGATAAAGGAATTAATTCGCGGACTACAAAGCTGTTTGTTCAACCCACAATGGCGGAAGGAGGAGAAGATGTCGATTTGGTCGAGCATATACTTGAAATCTGCTTGTGGTGCGACAATGCCCTGTTTAGTGAACAAACTAGTGCAAGTGACTTTTTCTTCTTTTTCTCCGTCATGATGCGCGCATTCTGCAGCGCGCGAGACGGAGAGCCGAGAGAAATGACATGCTGTTGTGTAGATACGATCAACATCAGACGGCTGTTTAGTTTAATAAATAAACAAAGACGTGCTATAGAGAAAATGACGGGGGCGGGCCAATTTTTTTTAATGTCATGCGATCTACCAATACTACGCCGCGATCGACGTATTGAGCAGCCCTGGTCTAGAGCCATGGCATCATAATGATAGTAATAAGAGGTGGATTAATTCGGGTGGGACTATGTAGGACCTCACTGAAGGCCCAGGCCCCAGGCCCACGGCCCGCCACTGGATGAACGCTAGGGAATATGACCAGATTACACCTGTTCGAAAAGGTCAAAACATCTTGCTGCTTGTCTCTGGCTTTGGGCCTAAATAGAAACTCTGACATGCTTTGGCTATCGGAGCCTTCGAGAACCACTGGGACTCGCTGAGTGGTTGTCAAGGGTTACATTATGAATCTCTTGTCACTCGCCTGTACTTTTTGCATTGTAAACGTTCTCTTTGCTGTATTTGTAAAGCCATGTTGGCTAACTGAATATCCCTGGTGTATTAAACGGATAAAGTCCTCTTGTCTAACCGGCTGCTTAAGAGCAATTGTTTTCCTTGTTAATTAAGGATCTTTATTGCAACGTGAACTCCTGTGTGTTTGAAGTTGTGTATGTATAGGCTGGGCTCACCTGTTCTTTCCCTTGTTTTTCAGAACCACGACCACGGCTGCGTCACATGTCGTATCATCTTCCGCTCGGACGAGTTCCACCCCCCCATCCTGTCGCCGCGGGCCGACCTGACCGTGGGCCTGTACGGTCAGTGGGTGAGCCAGCGCTGCGAGGTCCGCCCCGAGGTGCTCTTCCTCACCCGCCACTTCATCTTCCACGACAATAACCACACGTGGGAGGGACAATACTTCCACTACTCGGACCCCGTCTGTAAGCACCCCACCTTCACCATCTACGCCCGCGGACGCTACAGCAGAGGGCTTCACTCCACCCGCGTCATGGGCGGGACGGAGTTCGTCTTCAAAGGTAACTGGTTGGTGTTAAATACCAACAAGGCTTTGCAGAGAAGAGATTTCAAGAAAAAAAAAAAACGAATCTTCCCTCATTCTTCTTTCAATAAAGCTCAGAAATGGGAGAGACAAATAACATTAAAAAAAATACCAAGAGGTATAAAACTAAAATATGAATAGAAGTAAAAAACAAAGTAATTAAAGACTCATCTACACGGTAAAAACACATAATGCAGGACCCCTTAAGTCCTGAACTATGTTTCTACTCTTTTTAAATGTTGATGCACCTATTTGGGTTTGACTCTTTGCAACAGTGTGATAAGTTAAAGGAATGGTTCAACATTTTGGGAAATATTTGTATATGTTTCTTGCTGAGAGATTAATGAGAAGTCTGGGATTGCGGTTTGTGTGCAGTGACTTCCTGGAGTCTTGTGTTCACCATGAGACGAGACACAAGGCAGCCGGCTGAAACTCCACGAGCAAAACATTACAACAACAGGCCTTTTTTTCAGACTGAATGTATTCGATGTAATTATTATAACGGTGCTGGTGGGCAGATTTTCAAAACGTAGACTGAGCTGTTTTACCCTATTTTAGTCAAATATTTTGTTTCTAACCATTATGTATCCTAGAAAATGGTGACATCATTCAAAATAGCTCTGCAGTTATCTTAGTGAGTTATTCTAACTAATAGAAATGATAACCACAATAACAAGAATAAGAGCAGAGTTTTAATGACTCCTTTGCACCTGTGACCTACATCACCTCTCTGGGGCTCATCACCAACCAGAGGTTCAGGATTGCTGGTGTTACTCTTGGGGAGCTTTTCATGATGCTTCCTCGTGTCCTTTCTCCTCCTGTGACCGAAAATTGTCCCCTCTCCACCATTTTGGAGGCTCTTCCAAATATCTTAAATGCACCGTGAGGATGGAGGAGGAGACTTTTTGGAGGAGCTTAGAGCAAGGAAAATTGCTTGGCATATCCATCAAATGTGTAATCCAGTGGCATGACTTATTAATGCAGCAACTCTGACATGAAAGATGTTTTATCTTCAGCTCTTCCTCGCGTCTCTGCATCATATCCTCGCTTGGGGGAGCTGGGACGTGAAGCGAGGAGAAGCGTAATGAAAAGCACCCTGTCCAACTCTTCCAGAAGGGGTTAACGTCTCTCCTTGTGTCTCTCCTCCCCTAGTGAACCACATGCGAGTGACTCCCATGGACTTCACCACCACCTCCCTCCTCAACGTCTTCAACGGTAACGAATGTGGGGTGCAGGGCTCCTGGCACGTCGGGGTGCAGCAGGACGTCACCTTAACGGCCGGCTGCGTGGCACTGGGCATCCGGCTGCCCCACACGGAGTACGAGCTGTTCCGCATGGAGCAGGATGCCCACGGCCGCTACCTGCTCTACAACGGCCAGCGTCCCAGCGACGGCTCCAGCCCCGACCGGCCGGAGGAGCGGGCCACCTCCTACCAGATGCCCCTGATGCAGTGCTCGGCCAGCAGCCAGGCGACCGAGCGCAGCAGAGCGGCCGACCTCGACCGGCCTCTGCTGCGTCGCAACGGCTGCGCGGGACGGCACGGAGGCGGCCGGCAACACGCCCGCTGGGCTCTGGCCGCGTTCGTCACGTCATTGCTCCTCAGCTGGCAACGGTAGAGACGAGTTGGGCAATTCTGTCGACAACAGTGTGGATTACGAGAGCAGACTCGGCCGATTGTGACGCATTACTTCTCTGAGGTGGAAGAGGGTGAACACTGGCGCCCCTGATCCTCTGAACTCCTTCCCAGCGACCAAAAGACTTAAGACTGCGGCACCACAGAAACGTTAGCACTTTAGAGTGGAACCAAAGACCAACCTGTCTGTGTTTCCACGGATATTCAAAGATGTCTATATATCCACACAGACCTGAGAGTACGCTTTATAAAGTGTATTTCAATGCCACTATCAAGTAATGTATTGCTCCTGCAAAAAGACTTGGATGCATTTCTACAATAAACTCTCGACAGTGAGCTCCCTATCTCGGTGAGATGTGCGTGAGGATCGTCGCTGTTTACAGTAAAAAGGCACTTCGCTAATTGCAAAGCAGCAGTTTCTTTAAGTATTGCAGTGTGGAGCTCAACAGAAGTGGGCCATCGAGTCCAAAGGTCATGCTGTTCATTTGGATACAACTCTGGTAATTAACTTCCATGTATTCTAAAAAGCGCTCCATCTTCACGAGCCAACACTTGACCATGAAAATAAATAAATATCAACATTGTAAATGTTTGAAAAATCACCAAATCTAATTGATGCATTGATCTGTGTTCCATTGTTGTGCATTACTTGCACGACATGTGTTAAAAAAACTGGTTACTAAATTACAATTTGCTTGGAATCATCGCAATATGATTCCAATACCCGTCTAAAAGGAGGATATTGAGTTGTTGTCCAGCCGTATGTGAATCTGCAAGCTGTGACATGCTTTTTGTTTTTCTCAGTTAATGGAATACATGCAAAGGGACCCAAATACATATTTCTAGACATATGCCTCTGTTTTTTTTAATTTTTTTTTTACATGTTGGTCTTATAGATCATACATTTGTGTTTTAGAGTTAAGATTGTTGTAACAATAAATATAGAAGGCTATGGTTAACCAGGAATTTAACTATTTTTTTCTGGTAAATATTCCTTTTTAGAACCATCGTCTAACATGAATAACTGGACATTAATGTAACTGTAAAAGAACAGATTCTGGTCACAAAGCACTGTATCAAAGCCACGCATATCCAGATTGTGCCTCTCCTTGAAAAGCATTCCGTTGGGGAAGCTGAAAGAACAGACAAAAAGATGTGGATAGTTTTTAGATTTAAGTTAAATGAATTCAAAATTAAGGTCGTCATGTTTGGGAGTTTACCAACATGCTTCTAGACCAAAACATTAATTCTGCGTTCAATAAAGAAGGAACATGTATGCCAACACGGCATACTTTATTTCTGCAGTGGAAAAACTTGTTTTAGCTTTCTTGTTGATGCAGAATGTCGTCGAGACTCAAGAAACTGATTTCAAGAATCTTTTTTGTTTTAACTGGATACGGATATGTGTGTGTGTGTGTATAATAAAAGGTTTGATACCTTATCTATCGAGTACGTTTTTAAGTGTTTTTGTATACTTTGTAAAAATATTTCATAGAAGTCTGTAATTAAAGTGCCATTAAAAAAAGCAATATGTTGAAAAGACATAGTATTTCCTAATAAGTGCTATTAAAGTATGTTAAAACAAGTCATAGTATAATATGGGGAATATACTTATTGAAAAGTCATTGTACACTGTCATATAGTATGTCGAGAAAAGTCTTAAGTCAGAACTTGTCTTTAAAAGATTTAGGTATGTAAAGTTTTCCAGATGTCAGAGTGCAAGTTTGTTAAAATGTAATTATATAAGGGTATAGGACATCAAGAATTATAAAATATATAGGATGTCATTGTAGAGAAAATGTCAGTAATTGCATAGGATGTTGAAAAAATGGCATGACAGAAGTCATGCGATAGTATTTTGTAAAATGACGAAAGTAATAGTATAGCATTTGGTGAAACTGCCCTTTTTCTTCTGTTCTCGTCACTGATTGGTCACATCTGGTGGTGCAGTGGACCAATGGCCAACATGCAAACGGCTGTTTAAGGGCGTCTGCGTAGGCGTCTTTAATACATTTGCCCAAAAGAATGCTTATGCAAATGTCAGATTGTTTGGTTTTGTTTCGTCCACTTTCAGATGCAGCAGCTCCTCATATTTAGTCATGTAACTTTCAGCTCAGCGCACTAACGCCATCTAGTCTGCACGCTTTAGGCTCCAAACGTCGTGCTCTTTTCCCACGCTAGCCGCCCTGTCCAGGAGAAGTATGAAACGTACTACGTTACGCTTTAATTAAATGATTGCAGGTTTCGCTTTGGGGGGAAATAAGAATCTTGTAAAGAAGGTTGTGGGTTTTAGCCGTCATGCTGAAATGAATTCAGTTTGGAGCCAAATGACCAGCGCAGATTTAGCCAATGCAGCATTCTACAATGTGCTAAACCCTAAAAAAAAATACTTTGTGCAAGATGAAACCATTAACAATCTCCCTTTATAACTACAATTTTAAATCCAAAGAAGCCAAACTTCCACTTTGATTAATCCGTCAATAAAGGATTTAAGGAGTTTCTTCAATTATAGCTCATAACAGCAGGTGTGAGGCCGACAAGCATTTTATATTTCTGTAACTCAGCAACTAATCACTGAAAGACAGTAGAAATTAATTAAAAAGTTAGCTCACATATTGTACGTTGTTTTTGTACTAACTAAAGCATCAAATACAAAATGCTTGAGATTGTAATAAGGCAAACAAAACGCAATACACTCATTTAATGGCATCTAATAATTCATATAAGTCGGTATCATTAGAAGGGGAGACAGGAAAAGACCAACACCATAAGTTTCATTTTTATTTCTTCAATGCTTAATACCATGGGACAGAATTTTAAGAATGGAGACCGTATTTCAGTCAATATTTGCCTCAGAGGGAATATATACGATTTGTGTAATAATAATAAAATAATTATAAAGTCTGCATTGGTGTTGTGAGGAAAAGGAAAGAAACATACAAGAAGGAGGCACCGATATCATCCCCAGCTGGACCTGGACATTCCAAGACGAGAAGTAGAAATTACAAACTGAACAGATTTACTTCAGAGGCAATCCAGCAACAGGTAGCAAGGTCATTTTATGGAAGTTCTTTCCTTTTTTTGGTTTAAAAGGATTTAAAACATTTACAAGACACCTAACATTCCAATCAATTCCTATTAAAAACAGAGAAAGAGAGAAAGAAAAAAAGGATCTTATGACTGCCTGCTGCCCATGGGTCACTCTCGGTGCATCTTCACTGTCCCACCACATTACCTGTATATAATCCAGCCATCAAAAAACAGAACACAAAAAAAAGGGAACATTCACTTTTTTCATCGCCTTTCTTTTCTCAACTGTGTGTGTAACCGCGTGAGATTGTAAAAAGGCGACGCCTTTGAATGATGCTGTACAGATGTGTTCACTGTAGGCCACACGACCAATGATATGGCAAAGTCAACACAAAGACTTCTTGTTTTTTTCCAGGCCTGTTTTAATCCGGAGCCGGGGGGGATGCGGCTGGCATGCATCTCCCAGCCTACAAGATGAACTTCCCTAGGAAGAATCCGATGAAGATGGCCGCTATGATGACGAGGAGGGAGGGCAGGGAGGCAGTGCTGGCTTCTCGGCCGAGGAGGCTAGTTGAGTTTGAGGTCATGTGGTCTGAGCGAGGTATCTTTCTCATCCTAATGCCATCATCCTGTAACAGAGGGAGAGGGCAGAGTGCAACCGGGTCAACGGATCTGGAGAACACAGGGCATCCATTCAGGGACGGGTACCGACACCTTCTCACAGACATCATCTCCACAGTGCATGCTACCTGGTAGCCGTAATCATTCATAAAATAGAGACCAAATACATTTCCTACCCCTCTACTTCCTGTGCACTTGCTCTGACCACACCCATCTTCAAACTCTGCCTTCTTTTTTATCTCAACTACCGTTAAAGTTTCCTCTGACGTGTTCACACCTGACGCCTACCAAGGAGTGATGCTCTGGGCCGTGTTTTTGTTCGCCGACCTGGCTCTGACCTCTTGAATAGCAAAACCATCGACTCAACACAAGAACGTCGAGGCGAGCTCATGGCAATGTCGTCCAAGAGGTGGCGCGGAACATTTCGATGAGATTACTGCTGGAGCTAAACCTCTAAAGAGCGACATGACGTCAGTTCTCTGAACACTGGGATTCATGACATTTATTATTTTCTCTTCTAGCCTCATTATCCTTTGTAAAAATACATTACAATGAAAACCACACACACAGGAAAAGTAAATGTTAAAATAATTAAATTAATGACGTCTGAATTCCATTTTGCTGATTTTAAAAAAGGTCAGGCTCCTGGTGTCGTGCACGCTTGCTCACCGTCACTCACTGCGACGCTTGAATAGAACAGAGGCATGGTCAATCATATTCATATCACCACAACATGCTCTTCCTACGAGGACGAGTCAAAATGGCTGCTGTGATAAAGACCGACGAGACCAGAATGTTTCGTCCATCTGTCCATTAACAGATCTGACCTTTAATTGCCGGTTCTCATCAACCAGCTTGCTCATCTCAGATTGCATCCTCTTGCACTTCTCCTGCACTTTCTTCATCTCGGCGTCGTCCGCCGAGGCAGATGCCGGCACCGTGGCTGCTGAGGAGTCGGCCTTCGCAGAGTTCATCACGGGGGCCGCTTTGGTCGCCTCGACGTCATTCTGCCCAACAAGGAGAGAGAGAGGGAGAACCGCTGAAGTGAAATCCACCATGTCTCGAGCCAAGTAGGGAGGTTGGCCCCGAGACGGGAGCCTGCGCCAAGGAGAGGCTCTCGGAGGCCCAGGAGCTCAGAGCCAGATCAAAGAGACCAGAGAGGAAACGCGTCCCTCCAGAAGTCCCCTTTGATGTGGCTTTGTCTCATGGAACAGGCAACATGACGATATTAAGGGATTTGCAAAGGACACGCAACAACGGTAGTAACGATATGTTATTATTCATTGTACCACTATCCGAGGCAAGCATTTATATAAATGTCTTCTTTGTATAAAATACTAACCGGATTCATCGGGCAGCTCCACTTTTGGAGGTACTGAGAATTATTGAATAGGAGTGTCAGCATGTGCAATTGTATGACTGCAAAAGGGTGTGAACTAATGACATAAAAACGTGCGTGTGCAGACATGACCATTCCCCATTAGTCCTTGCTGCTCATTATCTACGCCCATCATAAAGAGATGACCAATCAGCCGCAGCGTACGGCTACAGGACTCTTCAGTGTGCCACGGTGGAAATGGATGCCAAGGAGGAGGCCGACACGAGATTTTTTTTTTTTTTTGATAGCCATATTACATATGCTTAAACAATTTCTCACACAACCTACTTAGTCATACTACACATTTACATCGTCAACATTTTGCATATAAATGCTTGCTACATGTGCAAAAGCAGAGAGCAGTTACGGTGATGACTCGGTAGTCTGCATACCCGCCCCCTGAGCCTCTTAACGAGAGCTAAATCTGGCCTTCTCACCTGAACTGTGAAATGCATTTAATGTAATTCAGTCTAATACAACATCTCCATTGATATTGAGGTATCGAGTCTTTAATGTCCCTCTTTTGTTTTTCTCTCAAATATTATTGCATTTGTCTTTTAAACGTACAAGATTTACGGTTTCATCAAACCTTGTGGGAAACACTGCTGACGTATGATATTGCACAACACTATTAAGTATTTTAGGTGAGTTTTGGGAAATAAACCACCAATATTGTATTGAGTGTAAAACGGGGAGGTTAGTGATTATTTAGTTAGTTAAAAGAAATATATATAAAAGAAATATCTAAAAAAGAATTTAGAAGACATAAGTGAGTTGTCGCTAACTTTGGGGCCAACACCCTTCACTCTTATCCTAAAGTACAGAAACATTGCTTTGGTCTTGAGGAGATGTAGCATTTATTTACCTAAAAATAAAATGTCCACACCCTGCACTGATATGTTCAACGCTATAATGTTACTGCTAACTTCATACTAGTGTTCCACGAGATACCGATAGTAGATACTAGTATCGCAATAGTTATTATTATAGATCATTTGAGTTTATTGCTGAATATATTTTTCCAACGTGTTTTGCCTCCGTGAAAAGCGATGGTCTTCTGGAAATGATCAAATCTGAGCATTCGACAGAAATCCTTCAGAGACAAAAGTCAGACTTCAGTTTTTTTATATAAACTACGAGGAGATAAGTCGTTTTAGTGTGAGGCTGCATCTCTTACCACTTTATCGTTTTCTGAAGGGAGCTCAAAGACACATCTCAGCTTGGAATCCATGAGATCATCGGGTTTGGCCTCTTTCCACTGGTGGCGATGAAGAAACGGCATGTTATTCATCAAGTCGAGCCGCTAACAGCTGGATTCTATCCACTCACACACTTCAACCTACATCGTACCATTCACATGCAGTGCAGACTTGAATCTATGGATATTACTTAAAACATGCAGCTTCATATAAAGAACAGTTATGACCCCCTTGTCTCATTTGACCACAAATACCATCACAAATGTATCTTTTTCGAGTAGTTTGAGGTCTGTATTTTTAGAGGGACACATTTCCATCATGTCGGCTCCTCAACCGAGACATGTGTTCAACAAAAGCTGTTTGGAGTAAAACTGCTCATAAAGCTGTGAATTGCTTTTAGAAACAAGTTCAATAAATAATCTGTCATAAGTGAAAGGTATAACAGCTGAGTAATGCCATTGAACAATTTAGCTGATTGAGCAGAAACCTCATTAGATTCCAGTTTACTTCTCAGAACCAGTGAGACCTTTGTTCCTGGTTTTTGTTTATTATTTGTGACAAGTCAGTTCATGAACATGAAGTGTATGTGAATGTTTTACTGACTGAACATGCCTTTGCTGTCCTCTGGTGGACAACTGAGAAAGCATCGACATTGTTTAACCTTATCCAAGAGCAGAGAGCTTTACCTAGGAAATCAGCAGAATACCAATTACTCAATAATTACAGAATTAATGACCAAATTCAGCCTTTTCCCCAGAGGAAATACCATATAAATTAGAGGGGGACTACTGGTCAAAAATGTATCAATATATTCCTGCTTTTTTTTCATTTTGTTCTATAGAATATTTAAAGATATAGGAGTGTCCTTTAACACTGAGCTGTTCTAATACATAGAAAGGATTTTGTAATCTGTATTTCTGAGACAAGAATTAAAGATTATTAAAAAAGAAAAGCACACAGATACAATTGAAATGTGGGCTAAAGAAAAGGTAAACAATGTAGTTTAAACATCTGTCTGATTTACTATAATTTTTGAGAGACTCCCGCTTATTTTGATTTATGCCCATTTTACTGTCAGCTGCCTGCAGGAGGACCTCGTGAACGGTGAGCAGGACAATAAACACATTTGGATTCATGAGAAGTAAAAATCCTTTGAATTATCGACAAAATATTAAATCAATGTGTCTTCCATTTGGACATGTTACATCGCGACTGCTTTGGTTGGTTGTTTTTGTGAGTGCGAGCTGTAGAGTAAGAGAAATGATAGAGTGACACCAGCATGGAATTAGTCACGCTCCAACTTCAACGCACCGCATTACTGAAGGTGGGGGATTTACAAACCTTTAAATGGAGAGTGAAAAGCACATGTTTTACGATATTAAACAACATCTTAACGACTCACCAAAATATCCATGTCAGAAACAGTTGACGGGGCAAAAATGGTCTGCACCATGAATTTGTGTTTACTTTTCTCATTCGGGTCGTAATCAAAGGGCTGCAGCATGACTGGAGATGGAAGAGGAACAATGTTAAAACGTTTGAGCAAAGACATCTTGACAATTACAGGAATAATCAGCATAATAAATCCCAGATACACATTTTCAGTGACAACGTTGACATTCCAGAAAGAGGAACGGTAGGTAGGTTTTCAGGACATTTACTAAATGTCACAAATCTATTGTGGCCCCGTCAAACCAGGAAGGAAAATGGAAGGCATGTAATTTGGGGGGCGTTGCGGTGTTCATTTCCCCCGTTATCACTGCATTTGCATTTACCAACAGCATCTGAATAATCTTTTGTACTAGATCTTCTCTGCTTAAGGCTTTTGTTCCCCCTACTTTGCGTCGAACGGTGGCCTCCTCTCCTCGGTGTGTGAATCTGAAAAGCTGAGGCAATCAGCTCAGAGCTACTTTATTGAAGGCGGTGAAGTTACCATAAACAATCAGCCACACAACGCTGAGATTTATGATGGAGCAAAGGTGTTTTGTTCGTCTGCTTCATTAGAACCAAAACTATAGGGCCAGTAGATATTATTCATGAATTATTATAACTTATACTATTTAAATACGATATATACACGCTTGTATTCTCGACTTCTCAGAGGACACATATTTGGGATGTGTTGGAATATGCCGGATGAAGGCGTCAGCTTTGTGTTAATTTGCTTCAATTGCCTGACCAAAACGAATTAATTAGTAATTAAGATATAAAATGCAAATTGATGTTACTTCCTCCAAAAAGACATGGAGGAGTGAGTAAATCATGCCTAAATATGTGGTAACTTAACGGGGATAACATTAAATGTGAGAAGGAAAACAAAAAATCTACAGGAAAACAAATATTTAAAAGAGCTTCAGAGCCTTATTGCATCGTATAAAGTGCTGCTGGGTTAACTTATTGGCGTCGCACAGGTTTCCTCGACAGAATGCCAAAGGGATTTAGCGGTGGCAAACAAACTATTACGGTATGACATTTTGTTCAACAAGATAATCACAAACGAACCCCTTTTATTATTTGTATACGGTTAGAAACAAAGCACATCACCGACGGGTTCCTTCAGGTCAGCAACACAAAGCTGAAGGTGGACCAGTGTTCGACGTAAAGATATTTAGTGTCATTTAGCCACTTGTTAGCAACCCCCTTTGTTAAAAGACACTAATGTATTTAATGTTGTTAAAAAAAGAGTGATCACTTAAGCTTGTGTAAACCACAGATCCTAGTCCTACGCGCTCTTTTCCATTACACATTTTTTATTTTCACCTGTTGCCTGAATCTTTTCATCGTCAGAGGTAGAGATGCAATGACGCATCTTAAGCTTCCCTTTTAAAGCGAAGCTCTGGGATTTGGTTCGGTGGGCGGATAAGCCTCTGATCGTTGGCGCTCGACAGAACGACAGACGACGGGGCCTTTTAGTGATCGCACACTGAGGATTCTGCACTTCGGAGGTGCCAGTGTTTGTTGATTAAAGGGATGCAAAGTCATCAGAGGTGAAAAAGATTAGCTGAGGCTTTGTCGATATGGATGGTCATTTCTTTCATAGAATTTTTATTTCATCTCACCCACCTTGCATTTCATTCAGTTATGTGCAATGTTGTCTCGTGCCATGTTCACACTACGAGCAACAAAAGCAACTAAGTGGCCAAGCGTGGCCGGCGACATTGTTGCTGAAGTGTTGCTCAAGCTCTCGTTGACATAGTTGTGCAATTAAATAGCCCTGGGAATTGGCTAAATAGATTACTCTCTTTTTTTTTAAAGAACGGAAATAGCTGATTGCGTGATGCTTTAACACGTCATTGGAGCACTGAAAATAGCCACAACTGTGTCTTTGATTTCCACTAAAAATGTCTTTCAGCCTGTTGCTGTATTTTGCTCGTAGTGCAACTCAGCATTCATAGGAGGAACAGTTCCTTTGGTTTGTTTACTTTTGGTTTTGGATCACGGTGTGAGTACTTGTCTTTGGTGAGGGATGGAGTCGATTTCAACGCTCAACACAATCATATTTCTGAATGAATGAAGATGATTTGACCTTCAATGCTTCCTCTGAACTGTTTTAAAACGTGGAAACTTAGACTGTTTATCACAGAACCTGTAGCCTCAGTGAAGATGTTTAAGTTACATCATATTTGTCATTTCACCTTTTATTAGTAATTGCCAAAAGTAACTTTAAGAGTTAAATTACCATGTGATCCTTTAACCCTCCTGTTACCTTTAGGGTCAATTTGACCCCATTCAATGTTTAATGTCGGTGTTCTTTGTGGTCAATTTGACCCCAGGCTGTTTTTCACTGTGTCAAACATAAGAAATAAACTTTTTTATATATTTAAAGGGCTATTTAGGTAGTCAACAAACAAACATAAAGTACCTCACACTTAAACTTGGGAAACAATATTAATTCTAATAATTTTCTGGAGGTTTTAATTGCTGGGGTCAAATTGACCTCGAGGGTAAAATATGTTAGTAAATGTGAATGTAACAGGAGGGTTAAACCTTCCAATTACCTGGAAAGTCCTGTATACAAATCACATGACTTATATTTTCTTCATGCACTGATGAAGGCCAGACATGTTGAAATCAAATTTGCCTTAACGAAATGCCCGTTTACTTCAGCAAGCCATAAATGAACAATGTTCTTCATGGAGTCACAAGTTAGTACATTCCTCCCACATTGTAGATCAAAGTGTGACATCTGATCAGCCTCACGTTGCGGGTTTTCTTATTAGTTAATTCTATCACGTCCTAACCAATTTAAAGATTGTGTTTATTTTTACCAATTAAATCCAGTGTATAAACAGTAAATCTCCCATGTCATTGACCACCATTCAATATTTTAATGACAAACAATCTCTCCTGTGTAGCACTAATGCACGGCTGCTCCTTGGAGGCGGATTGAAGTCATGTCACTTGTAATGTACAACGGTAATACGTTTTTAAAGCAGCAGCAGCTGCTTAATCACGACACGGCAGCGGTTTGTCTGGTCCTGCTGGCTCCACGCCACCGTGCCCACCTGGGTACCATCATTGCATTATAGCAAAAGGATATTGACAGAAAATTCCCATCACGTCAATTATTATGGAAACATTGGAACAAATGTCTGTCTTGTGAACCGCATTGATTATACCTGTGTCTTGTATTGTATTGATTTGTTCATGCAGGTTTTTTTTAATACAGACTTGAGTCTGAAATAAAGTTAATATATTTATAAGACTTGAAGATATCTTAACCTGCAGTATCTCCTTTTTTTATGTGCAGGATACATTATGCAGCATCTAAATCATTAGTTTTGGGCTCCATAAATATATATTTTTAAACACTAACATACTTGATAGCGGTAACCGCTTGCAGTATTTAACTGACCAAGTGATTCTAGAAAAAAGTAAAGTGTTTATATTTGTCCATTTAAATTATAGTAACATCCCTACTCTACAACTGGCGTACAAGTCATTTTCTGTCTAAATTAAGTACGTACACTACATCACATAGTGGAATGCGGACTTGATTGGGTAAAAACAGCTTCTACAAATCACAACTGGGGACTTTAATACCGTAGCTTCAACTTAACATGGTCTTGTTGTTGAAGGAACTGGTGCTATGCAAACATCCAGGTTGGCATACAAAAACACATCAGCCAAGCTCTGTCAAGGGGCGCAAGGAATGCCTGGTCACGGAGTTTAAAAAAGAGAATAAATAAAGACTAATAATTGAAACAAATCATTTTAAACATACCAGAGATAACGACAGTTGCTCCGGGATCGATGACGCCGCTGTTTGGCCGTACACAGTATCTGCGCGGCGCAGTCGTCTTCACTTTGAAACACACTTTTCTGTCAGACGGGTTCCTCAGTTTGAGGTTGGTGGTGACGACATCTGTGAAAGGACCTGATGGACAAAGAAAGACAAAGGCAAGAGCATTATTACTTCTGTATTATAGAGTACACTCTTCTCCTGTTGGCGTACCACCAGCGCCCAACTTTAAAATGGAAAATAAAGCTTAAAAACTTAATGAAACTACCGCTGCATTAAAATTGAAATGGCAACAGATATTCCGAGGCCTTTAAAATGGTCGGTAAATATATTGTATATTTATCGTGAAACTGCAGAAATAGATTAAATTCAATACGTTTGATCCCATCGCTGAAAGGCAGATTCAGCCCGACAGCGCGTTCGTGCCAAAGAACTTTAGAAGGATCAGGTGAAAAACACCGCCAACGTCAAACTCAATTAGGCTGATATGATTAAGAGGACTAATTGAATAGCGACTTAGTTGGCTTGAAGCTGGAATGCAGGAGTTTTTATAATATTACGGTATTCTTTAAAAAAGGGGATAGATGAACAATAGCCCAAATTTAACTCGTATTATTAATACATAAAAACTGAATCTCAAAATAATCGATGAACACGCTAAGCTTTGGTTGGTAAGGAGTAATATCCCTCCATCGGTCCAATACTCGCTACAAACGAAAGCTGAGCGTGAGACATCCATGAAGATCAGGAGCTCCAGGAAAAGGTGAACTCAGGCCACTGGGCAGGAGGAGCAACACGAGTTAGCTCTCCATCGTTTTAAATGAGGTCCCTCACCACGGTCAACCTTTAAAGTCGAAAACAAACAGATGCAAACTTTAAAAAAGAAAGTAAAACAGTCTTACTATTAGCCTCAAAGGAATGCGTCCCATGATGATTGTTTATCCTGCGTACAAAACAACAAGGTGGTATTCACATTCTAGTCCACCTCTAGATCTCGACAAAGCCCTAAAGTTTGTCACCGAGCGATAATCCCGAGCAGCTTTAACCCTCCTGTTACCTTAGGGACACATTGACCCCATTCAATGTTTAACCCTCCTGTTACCTTTATATTTACTGACATATTTTACCCTTGGGTCAATTAAAACCTCCAGAAAATTATTAGAATTAATATTGTTTTCCAAGTTTAAGTGTGAGGTACTTTATGTTTGTTTGTTGACTACCTAAATAGCCCTTTAAATATATAAAAAAGTTGATATTTCTTATATGTTTGACAGTGAAAAACAGCCTGGGGTCAAATTGACCCGAAAGGTAACAGGAGGGTTAAACACACTTTTGGGGCGTCAAAGCGTCAGTGAGAAACATTAAACGATATTTGAGAAAGAGTTAGAGGAGAACTTCTTTCTCTCATCCGTCAGTGAGGAAGAGAAACAAATCTGTCCGACCACTGCGTCTTTACGCGCTAACCTCCCAACTGCTCTCCTGCTCGCACAGAACCGTCGGTCCCGTTCAGTCAGGACGACCACGCCAAGGATTTCTTTCTCCCTGTAACTTTTATTGTATTTGCCCCGGTAAGACAACACAAGCTCTTCTCAAATTGTACTTTAAAAAAGAAAGATGAGGACGAAAATTGGACTTCGACGATTAATAAAATGTATCCGTCAAAGATTATTGTGGTCATATTCTGAGTATCAAACATAATTTAGCCGTTATAAGCAACTTCAGAAAACTTTGGAAACAAATAACTAACAATACTTCAAAATAAACAAAATCCCTTTTCAGTAAATCAACATTAGTTGTCTCTTGTGCCTACAGGAATAGTTATAAAAAAAAGGTTTTAATGCATGACGTTTTCTTCAGGATCCACTTATTCATTATTTGATTGTGTCTTTGGACTCCTTTGCAATACATTCCCAAAAGATAAAAGCATTTAAATGTTCTTTCTAGTTTTTTTTTAAAGCGTGGTTGCTCAGGAGTGCACAAAGTCCTCCTTCAGACCCACAGAGATAAGAAGCAGTGCATGACCAGATTGAAGTGGCTCCACCCAGTAAAAGCTCAGGTATAGAGTTATAGTAATGACTGGAGCTTTACTTCCCACACAGGTGCGTCACAAAGGTATTCCTACAAACCTGAACAACCTAATGTACCACATCTATCTATAATCTCGCTTACATAATCTTAGTGTTTCCTGTTTAACTTTTTTGAAGCTAGAAGCAGAACATAGGGAATGCTTCCTGTTGTTGCTGTACTAATGTCACAAAGATGGCTGGTACCAATATACACTTTTTTAATTACCACAAACATTGTTTGTCAAGATACAGCATTTTATCCATTCTCATCCCACCCCTATTAAGTTAAAACTGTGATCATATGCATGTTTTCAATACGTAAGGAATGCAGGTGAGTGACTTGGAACAGTTCAAAAGTACATGGCAGGCATGATAATTACAGTTTATAAACCATTCCTCTTGACTTATCCTTGACTTGCCGGTGGGTCAAGAGAAGCATCGATTTATTGACGCAACCATTTTCTGTCACGCAGACACAATGAATCCATGCAGACCTAAAACAACTGTGTGATTTCTGAAGGAAAGAATTTAAGGTCGACCAACACTACGTGGTCCTGTGAGCTGTTGCATAGCAATTCAGGCGGTTTTCATTTGGACCGAGAATAGCCATGAAGGGCACCGCGGTGGGGGAGAGCCGAGAGTGCACCGAGAGGGGAACCCTCACAACTGCGTATCCTCTATGTTAATAACTTACACAACGATTAATAACTCTCTTTAACCGGGTAAAACACAGTGATGAATCAAAACAATTTGTAAAACTAATAAATGCACATTTACAAATTCACACTGCCAAACAGCATCGTGGGTAAGGCTAGAGCTGCAATCTGGCATAACAATCTGTGAACAGCTCAGAGAGCCTCCGTCAGTACTACGCATTTAAGAACCGAAAAGAGAGATGGAGGATGAAAAGAGAGAGAGAGACCAGAGATGCACTGGAAGAACCACAAGAGGTTTCTGTTCAAAATATGTCAGTGCTGTTGACAGTGAGGCTAAAACCAACAGCCTCTGTCAACTCAGGACAAACCATGATAGATGGAGTGGGGTTAAGGGCGTCGGACATTATGAACGCAGAACAATCCACCAATGCAAACTCATGGTCACACAACAGAAAATGACCGCTTTAGATCATTGATTAAAGCACTGGAGTCGAGGTATGTCTCGCCAGGGCAAAAATACTTCCAAACTTCTATCTTAACATTAAACCAACAACACTAACACAGTCGCCCTCGTCTCTAGGACAACATACCTGTGCTCAGTTTATAGTGTTTATACAACTATCTTAAAATATTTGGTTTTAAAAAGAAAGTTGTTGACATAGAAAACGTATTTATTTGTACTATACGATATACAATGAAATAATCTTTTTTTTTTATACAGATTTTTAGTTTTACCGTCCAGCACTAGGTGTAAACATTACAATATCAGTACTGAAACAAACAGATAAAACACAGAAAAGTAGTGATGTACATCCGATATGCAGCCACTTAGCCTGCCTCCATTGCCCAACTCTGAGACGCCACCTTTGCTTAAGCAGGGTTAGCACCAGCTCCCTCATCTTGTTGCACGTATGCCGAGGTTGGGTCCCCCAGGCCAGTCCTATCATATTCTAAATATACCAGCAAGGAAAGGAGGGCTGCCCCCTCCAGCTTGCTGGAGGAATCCCAGCAGAGGCTCTGAAACGGACCATCTCCCAAATACACGCAGACCAATTTAGCTCAGCCACTGTGACAGTAAAGGAGCTGTGGTCATCTTCCTTCTCCTCATTTTGTTTGTCAAAAGGCAGATTTTCCAAAAGACCTTCTAAACTGAGTGATACTTTCTCTTTCAGTGTAGCGGGGAGAGTTTGATTAGAGCGATCTGCACCATCTGTGCATTACCTTTTTTCATAACATTGTATTTGGACTCAAGCCTGCATAAACAAGAGGTTAAGAGCCAACAACTGCAGCTAGACATCTACTCTTCACCATTTCACTGAAGAAGTTGTCTGTTAAAACACCACCGACCTGTTTCTCAAAATTAATGCAAGTCTGACCAGGTGATCAAAGTCAACAATTTTTCATTTTAACCAACTAGTTTGAAACTTAACACAAGCTATGTTTATCTTGTACTGTATCCTTTTGTAATGTAATTGACTGACCGGCTCTATTCACCACCACAAGTCCTGCACCTGATAAAGCAGTCCCAGATCACCATCCTGATTTTATTTATTATTTAAACATTGACAACTTCAATTAAGTACAGAGAATGACGACGAGTTTTGGGGTCAACATTAGGCTTTTTCTTGCACCCTCTCAGTCTGTGGTATCATCAGGAGTAGGATCTACATTGTGAACACTGTACACAGATTTGACGAAGTAGTTCCCAATGGGACACCTTATCACCAAAAACATCTTTGACTTTCCTACACCCAACAGCTATCCTGCGGGTCTGGAATTTAAACTGTTGACCTTTCCATCAATCCTGTCATGTTAAGGCTACAAACAGTATCCACTCACACCAAGTCCTTACTGACAATTAGAGTAGAACCAAGAGAAAAAGACGAGCAATTCACGGTTCTACTAAAGTGGTAAAAAAAATACTAGAGAAGGTGGACGGGTCTCCAAACGACAACGCGAGGCGGGCTGTTGTTGGAGAGCTGCAACGAATGCAGAGAAGCTAGAAGTCAACCTTTGCATGAGCGATCTGCCCAGCTCCCATGAGCCAACCGCTCACTGACACGTCACTGGACGGGATCGACGCCAGGCGAGCAATCAGCGGCACTCTAACGTGCGGCTACTTTAGTTTCCTGTGAATGCGGTGGCACGACACTCACGCCGAGCAGATAGCTTTATATCGTGTCACGTAATGGCTGGGAGTGACGAGGAAAAGCACTAACGTTAGCTAACATGTTGCTGAGAACTGTTTGTCGGTTGTTAATCTTACCGAGCCAAGTTTGTCATTTGCTGTCAGTTACTTTCACAGTTTGACGTGACAACGTGTCCGCCCGAGCCGTGTCGGGTGGGACGCTGACACGTGTCGCTTGAAAAAAAAAGTTAATTCCCTTCCACATTACGTCGGAGTTCTGAGCAGCAAGAGGCTGAGCTCAAAAAGAAACACCAGTGTCGCTAACACCACTAGCAGCAGCACAACGTCAGCAGCTAGTGTAGCTACTAAAGACAGACACGGTGCCCACTTCCCTCCCGTTTAACAATTAAAAGTTGCCCCGCGTCGTTTCACTTCTTCGCTCGGTGTTGTCAGTTCTCGTGCGCTGGTCGTGAACGGCCATCGGGTCAAAAGACTCGCCGCGCCGGCCAGCCGCGTCACGACAGCGCGAGGATGCAGCGGGCCGTCTGGTCCCCGGCTAACTTAAAATGGCGGTGGACGCTAAGCTAGCTCGCTCGCTCGAGGGAGCGTGAAATCGTTTCAGGCAGGTATGTATTCCTCCACCACTACTCGCCGGACATTTGACACGTCAGGACATGTCGATTCACCTACCTTTGAATTTGAGGTCGCAGGGAGGGTCGAGGACAAGGATCTGATCCAACTTTGACATTTTAGCCGTTGGGGATGCACTTGATTTCGGTATCGGGGAATAACTGACAAGTGGAAATCCTCGCTCCCCTGCTGCCACTACGGAGTCAAACGCTGACTGAGCTCCGCGAACGAGCATGTGGGGAAAAACTTGAACGCGCGAGTGCACGACCCTGTTGCGCGCCCTCGTGGCTCAGTCACTGAACTGATGAGATTATGGTGCGTTTATCTCGTTATACTGCGGAAACGCGCAGACACGGAGAAGAAAATAGTACTTTAATGAGAAAAAAAAGCAGCATCCTTGATGCACCCCTTGAAATGTAATCGAGTTACACAATCTAGTCGTGTGGTTTATTTAAGCACTGTGCGGGTATGTTGTACTCAAGAAAATACTGATGGATTTATTAGATGTATCTATTCGCTTAAATGACTTCACTTACGATATAATTACTACAATGTATCTGTATAGTTCAGCCAATATCTATAGGCTATTTAAGAGTTTGAAAGAATTTGATGAGAATATGTTGGATCATATTTTTTATTTTATTTACATCAATGCATACCATTAGTCAAATAAATCAGTGTATGATTTGACAGGTCCAGGGGAAACCTGAGCGCAGCATAACGATGCGCCTCCCCTTCTCCCCACCTCCCAAATAAGGACCAATGCTGCGGCGATACAATAAAAAGCATGCATTTATTAGATATAGATAGATATATACTTTATTAATCCCCAAGGGGAAATTTGTCGTAACAGTAGCAGCACCAATAAACCAAACACACAAGAATAAAACAAAACACAAAATATAAAAAACAGGGATGAAAGATATAGAAGTATACAAAGTAAAATAAAAGTAAAATACAACACACATGCATACACAACACACAACACCAATGACAAATCAAATCAAATACAAAAATATTAAATATTAAATATATTGTGATGATGGTTGAACATAATCGGGGGGAGCCTGGCCCAAACCAAAAAACAAAAATAACATTTGCAAGTATTTTCACTTTCAAAATAACGAAACAAAGTACAGGTATCTTACCCATCTGCCTACCAGTAAACAGGAGGAAACAAAAAAGGGCGTCCCACCCTTAATAATACAGACTGCTCAATACCCCCACCCCGCCCCCAAGGATGAGTGGAGTGCAGCGGAGCTCGTTTGGAAGATGGAGAGACAAGAGACGTCCCCGCCCTGGCCTCCACAGGTTCCCTCTTAAATACCTCTGTCCAATCACCTGCAACGAAACAGAGCAAACACGGAAAACAACGCAACAGCACCCCCTTCAGGCGGGGAGGTGAACAGCGTTCCGATTAATCGTTACGCATCAATGAAGTTTATTCTTTTTAATTTTAGAATAATATTGTAATATCCCATACATTTGATTATTAATTAAGTATAGCTAATATATGAATTTAGCAGGATAGTCTACACAGTTAAATAAATGTCTCAGTCCACTCTAATGAACTATTCACACAAACAGGGTTTCTAAATAATCTCGAATGATTTAAAATTGCATATCGGCCACGATCTATGCCGATGCTAATATATCTGTGATAAACTGTAGGTTTAGGATTTGATAGGAATACATTTTTTAAATTGTTTGAGTTCTATAACTGACATTAGTTCTAAACGTGCAAACTGTGTTCAGAGTTAGACCTCCATTGTTAAGCAGGTCATACTGAAACATCCCTTTCAGATTGGCCTCAATTCCCATTGTAAATAATAAAACATGTTGTATTGTCACTGACTGGTTATGTCTGAATGATAAAGCCAGTGCTCATTTCGAATTATTAATCTCGTACTTTACTTTCATAGAGACCACTGACAACTGTGGCTATGGTTAAGTCCATCTCCATAACAAGCTATAGCCACTCTGCAGTACACTGAGTAAGACGCTGTGGGAATGTTCGTCTCTGCCGGTCATTTGAGTGGTTTCATGCGGTCCATTACACATATATGTGCTAAAATAACACAGGCCTAATTTGTTGAGTCTTTCCTATTTTGGGGCTAATGGTTTGTGGGAGAGGAATAACTCTTATGTTACCAACTCCCCCTTTGGATAAGTGGGAAGAGGAGAGCGCACATGAAGATTTCAACACAACAAAGTACTTTGTGCTGACATAATGTGGTTTGCAGTGACGAGGAGTAAAAGCTTCATCTAAACTGTGAAACCAAATCATTTAAATGCCACACTTATGATTTAGCTTCCTGAGGTGTCAAGTCGGCTCAGCTGACAAGTCCCCATGATGTCAGGAGGCTGATCCGGATCATGACATTGTGTTAGTGAGTCACATCTTCTCTCGTTTATCATTCTGGTCTCGCTAAAGGAAAATAAAATCAGTAAGGCTATATAATAATAATCCTATAAGTGTCCTGGTGTCTTTGACATTTCAAAACACACATTTTATCCTCGCAGTCGGTGAAAGAACCAAAAAACCCACTGGAATAGAATCACTACTTTATTACACTGATTAATATACAAAAGTTAATCTGGTCTACAGGGGGTACAGGTTGATTTAGGAATACAGTATAAGGATGGCTGCAGGTAATTGTTGACTGCTTTGCATACAATTAGTCTGTGCTGATTTAGTCAAGGAATTCATGCATTTCTCTGACACTTAGTCGTGTCATACGTTTGTTTGGAAAAACATTTTAAAAAGGCACTTCTGTGGCAACAAATAAAACCCTTGATCTCATCACAAAGTCAACATGTACATGACGACATGCAGTTGCTTCATATGTAATTATCTCTTGTATGGATGGAATATCATGACAAACTGCATTTAAATCGGTGTGTGATTTAATTAAACGGTTATCAAGCTGTTGGTAAATTTGATTTACTGCACATCTGGACCGCAAAGCGGCCCCTAAATTGATGATCGATGTCAGTTTCAACTTTCTATCTCAGCCAATCACAGCCTTACATTTCATTGGAAGCAAACTGACCGTTTGTCTAACGCTTGATCTGGACAAACAGGAGTTAGGATATTCTAATTCAATACATACATGTAAACAAAAGCTCCATGAGAAGAAAAGTATGGCCTTGATGAACACAACATTTAAAAAATGTAAACTATATCAAAAACGTAATTTACTGAGTGCCATTTAAGAGCCACAGTGCAAGGAACCTGGACAGAGCAGATTGGCCATTGAAATGAAAATGTAAATGCAGTTGCATCGACAGCATGTACATTGCGTTATGTTAAAAAGCACATCAGCTAGATCACTTATTGCTTATGTGGGTTATTAATGAGCTGTGGACGATACCGCACAGACAGAAATACTTATGTAATTCAGGCAAAACACCACCTGAGGGGGACAGACTGAAGGCCCTGGGATCCAGACCTCATCAGACAATCAAATACATTTGCAATGACCTGTATATTAATGTTGTTTCATCTTGCGGGCTGACCACACGTGGAAGCTGACCTCTGTCTGTCCACTGTCTGGTCTTGTCTTTTCCAGGAGTAAAACACCGTGTGCATGGTGGACTGTGTGCTGTGCTGGTGCTGAAGGGAGTCATCTCATCCGCCACCGTTGGTACTAGCAGCATCTCCTGGCGGACGGAGTCGGCTGCCGGCTGAGTTTAAAGGAGTCGTCGCTCTCCTCCTCAGACTTCTCCAGGGGTGGGATCCGTTTACCTAAAACACACAGGGCCATTTACAGAGTTACCATGGCATGTTTTAATCCTATAAAGTGTTGGATTACTACTGCGATGTATTCGACTGTGCATCATGGTAAATTAACCACTACTAGAAAATATTTTCTTAACCCTTGTGTTGCCTTCGGGTCAATTTGACCCGATTCAATGTTTAACCCTCCTGTCGCCTTTATATTTACTAACATATTTTACCCTTGAGGTCAATATGACCCCAGCTATTAAAATCTCCAGAAAATTATTAGAATTAATATTGTTTTCCAAGTTTAAGTGTGAGGTACTTTATGTTTGTTTGTTGACTCCCGAAAGATGTTAGGTTTTGGATCATGTGTTTTCAATTTGTATTAAAGAATGTAAGCCCTATGAATTATTGTTTAATCCTCGGGGTTGTAATTATTAAGAATAAGATTAATAATTACAATCATATTATTGCTGTGTTTATTCTGTACCGGTCACCCTGAGAGCAAAAGGTTCCAGGGTCACATCTGGTTAATAAGCAGACACAGGAACAATGTTTTGTTTCAGGTCTCCCCACATAACTCACCATAACCCACACCACACAGGACTCAAGGTCATGAAGCTCATACTGATAAGAGACCTCATCCTGTTTTGTGTAACCACTTGTTTCAATAAAAGCAGTCGAGGGAGAACTGAGCCAGAGTGTTTTGGGTGAGTGCAGGAGGCACAGCTCAGGCATTTCTCCTTGGACAAGTAAAACTACGCGCTCGAGTCTGTCATCTGTGGTCATTGGAGTTGGTCTGGTAATTCAACTAGCGGGGCTTTATCTTTAAGGTGAAAACCCCACAAAAGAACACCGACATTAAACATTGAATCGGGTCAAATTGACCCGAAGGCGACAGGAGGGTTAAATATTGAATCGGGTCAAAATGAACCGAAGGCAACACAAGGGTTAATACAGCACATGCTGTGGAATCAAAACATGCCAATTTTCAAACATTGTTAAGATATAAAAAATATATAATATACAGGACTGTCTCAGAAAATTAGAATATTGTGATGAAGTTCTTTATTTTCTGTAATGCAATTAAAAAAACAAAAATGTCAGGCATTCTGGATTCATTACAAATCAACTGAAATATTGCAAGCCTTTTATTCTTTTAATATTGCTGATTATGGCTTACAGCTTAAGAAAACTCAAATATCCTATCTCTAAATATTAGAATATCATGAAAAAGTATACTAGTAGGGTATTAAACAAATCACTTGAATTGTCTAATTAACTCGAAACACCTGCAAGGGTTTCCTGAGCCTTGACAAACACTCAGCTGTTATAAATCTTTTTTTTAACTTGGTCTGAGGAAATATTAAAATTTTATGAGATAGGATTTTAGAGTTTTCTTAAGCTGTAAGCCATAATCAGCAATATTAAAAGAATAAAAGGCTTGCAATATTTCAGTTGATTTGTAATGAATCCAGAATGCATGACATTTTTGTTTTTTTAATTGCATTACAGAAAATAAAGAACTTTATCACAATATTCTAATTTTCTGAGACAGTCCTGTATATACTATATATATAATCTATACGAGAAAAATATATTCAGGCCAACAACGTACAAATTAAAGAAATTAAAACACATTGATGAAGCCAAATGTCTGAGTAGTAAATAAGGATATTTTCTTAATATTGGAGAAAATGTGTGCTTTTCTTTGTGCCATACCGTTGAAAAGATCAATCCCATATGGGGTTTTATGGCACACAATGAAACAACTTTCTTTCTTTTTTTACTCCCGTCGTTATTATAAATACAAAGTCATCACATGACATGGCACCACATACAGTAAAGAAATGATACCTACTGATTTTCCGAAAGAGCTCTTCCACATTGACAGCATTTCTTGCACTAGTCTCGATGAAAATAGCTGCAATTGATTCAGCAAACTCCTTGGCTTCCTTCATGGGAACCTCCCTGTTAACGGAAATGAAACTAAAGTAAGCATGGAGCAGGTTCACACTTAGGAAGTATCCATTGGCAAATCAACATTTTCATCAATGACTTTCATCCTTTTCATCTGGACAGTGTTTTTTTTAATTATCATCGTCTGAGAATGACCAGTAGGGACAATATATTAATATGTCGGCCACCTTTATTAATGTTTTGGATGGGATTCTTTAGCTGCTACATTCAAACAAACAACATTTCATATTTAATGTTAATTTTCTTTAAATGGCCGAAGCTCCCGAGGGTAAAAAGAACAAATTGTATCCGGTGACAGTTGAGTGATCAAATGGTTTCTCCAAGCTGCCCTGTGACAGTCTTCTTACAGTCGCACAGCGATGGCAACAATGACTATATCTATTGACATGAGCTCCACGACAGAACAAGAAGATGGCTTTAGTAGCTGTGCCAGTTCATCAAACCAGAGTTTGCTGTGCAGACATTTCTGCCCCTAAAGGAGGTTTCTTTTCAGCTCAGAAACAAACCCTTTGCTCACCTGATGTCTCCTAAATCATTCTTGTTCCCTGCTATGGCTACAACGATGTCCTCTGGACCGTGTTCTTTCAGCTCCTTCACCCACTTCTTCAATGTCTGGAAAGAGTCCTGAACCAGAAGAGTACATCACGGTCAACTGTGGGATAGGTTCTTCATGAAAACGGCTGTTTACAAATACTCAGGGGGCAGATTTGGGTTTTGAGGGAAATGCAAATATAGATGCAGGGTGGTGTATACACACTTACAAGTAAAAGATAATTAAGGGGGTGCCGGGGTTGCTTTTTGTTGTTGTTGTTTTTTGTTGGGGGGGGTATGCGTGTGTTTATGTATGTGTGTATATATATGTATGTGTATATGTGTGTGTGTGTATGGGTGTATGTGTATGTATATGTGTATATATATATGTTTATGTCTGACATTTTTGTACTTGTTTTATGTTTATATTACTAAACGAATAAAAAAGTGTAAGTGACAAAAAAAACCATCTGTTTACTACCACTTCATATTCATTTTGTTCGATGGTTTTCTTCGAGCAAGTTTCCATAAACAGGAAATAATGCCATTGGTCGGTCACGGACGCGATGCATCACACAGTGATCCAATTTGACATCAGGCTCAGAGGGTAAAGCCACTTCTTCTGTTTCACACATTCAAAACACCAGTTACTCAACACAAAGGCAGCTCTAACGGTACTTTTTATTTATTTTTATTTTGTTTGAGGTATTTTGTCCTCCGGTCGGGCAAAGCGACCACTCAACCCACGTTTCATTTACCGTCACTCCCTTGATAGAAAGATGAGAAGTGTCCTGTTATTCTTACCAGTTTAGTAATGTCATAGACAATGACAGCAGCAGCCGACCCTCTGTAGTACATAGGAGCGAGTGAGTGGAACTGAAAAAGACAACAAATTACTGGTGAGCACGATCGACCAATCAACAGCGTTACTGAAATATTATCCGTAAATGTGCTCTTTAAAGATTTAAACTAGGGATGTCTTAATTTATCTGCATGAATTTCAGCTCAGTGTGAGAATCTCTTGCTTGTTGCTGCCATCTGTCACGCAGGAAGTTCACTGGGGACAGACGGACATTCAGAGGTGAAGAGGCCACAACAACCACACTCAACATGCCACTGCAGTAGATCTATTAGTCGAATCACCAGAATGATGGACAGATGAAGATCAAAGTTAGTTTGTGGAAGAGGACAAAATCCACAAACACTGGAGGACACTTTTAGAAAGGGAGGAATTCCCTCGAGACGGCGACAAGGGTTTGTTATGTTATACTTGACATGCTATATACAGTGTATATAGTGTATATTGTATGTGTGTATATTATACACACATACAATATATATAGTATTGGATCGGGACTCGGTATCAGCAGATACTTCATACTAAATCACTCCGATCAGCATCGGAGGCAAACAAACCAAACTTGTTCGGGACATCTCTAATTTAAACTGAACACAACCTTAAATGTGGATCATAACATTGGACATTATATTTGTATCCATAAAAGACTAACATTATGTGATGTTGGCAGTTGGAAAAAAAGTTAGTTCCTTACAAGTTTCAAGTCCCCTCAACTCACAATGATGGTTACTCCCATATTTTCCCAAGAAACATCAAATTACTTCATTCTAATGTTTCAAAATCTACAATATGTGTGCCTTGCACTTTACAGCACATCACCACCACATCACCATCGATGGTCGTCAGCCCAAACGTGGACCACATCCCCCCTGTGCTCGTGACAGTATGCGCAATACAGACCTTAAGGGGGCCCACTCATCGAAAAACACGACTCTAAAGCAACACTGGTGGTCAAATTATCATTCTTTTAAATGCAGCCAGTGGTCATGATAACATTCGTTATTTAAATGCAATGACGAGATTTTCTAAACAAACAAAAACAACTGCACTCACATATATACTTGTATGTTGGAGATACTCACATGTGATGAGTTCAACATTACAAATAAAAGAGAACTTTAAAACCTGGTAAAGAGGTTTCAATATATCATTTTCACACAACAGAAAGAAATACTTGCACTAGTTTTTTCCCATGCTGTAAGCATGTCTGGGAAGCTTTAACACGCTGTGAAATGAATCACCGTGATGAAACCACAGTCTCGTGACCTTTGAACCATATGTGAATCATTACGACTCCCACCTAATAATAACTATGTCATGAGGACCGCTGACAGTGAAATGATTGTCTCACTGCTAGCTTCCTGATGCAAAATGTAATGGAACATTTACTTCTAAGCCAGGTCATGGGTCTATTAAAAAGACCATTAGGAATGTATGCTCACCCTTTCCTGTCCGGCTGTATCCCAGATCAGAAATTTGTGTAGTTCATTTCCAGATGGCACTGTTTTGGTTAGGAACGATGCTCTGTGGGTGAGAGCGAGCACAGGAATCAAACCAGTACCAGACCGCAGGAAGCAAATAACACAGAGTAAAGATGGTCGACACAGAACTAATGCAGTGTTCGGTCAGAACAACAATCAAACAACAAAGAGACGACCAAAAAAGATATAATCCTGAAAAGCCTTCTGGATGACCCGATTCCAGATCCCACCAGTCCCACATTTTAAAAACTGTAATTTCCTTTTTGTGTTAAGACTTGACTTTTGTTTGGTGTATACTATCTACATTTGTATTTGTCATTTGTACTGTAGTCGTCTTATCGTGACCTGAACCACCAAGAAATGTGCATAAACCATTAGTTTTTCAGCGGTTGAGGCATATTCTATTTTTTCATTTTGTCAAATGTGGTGATCCATTTTTCTGATGTCAGACTTATATTCAACATGTACATCTGACTTAACCACTCGTCCAGAAGATGGAACTTAAAATAAATTAGATTTATTGTGACACCGTAAATGGTGAAACTGTACTATATGGTTGCCGATTCAGACTTTGGACTTAATTTAGAAGTACAAAAGAAATGTGCATTAAAGATAGCACTTGGAGATATATTATTTGTTCTCATGTTGTGCTCTGTACTGCGATGCTCTTACCCGATTGTGGGGCTTATATGGTGGTCAAAATGATCCTGAACGAACCGGCAAACAATACTGGATTTCCCAACTCCAGTGTCCTGTAAACAGAAGGTCACACATCAGTCACAGCGCTGCGGATGGAGACCTGCATAGAGTCACCTGTCCCTATTGAATCCTATTGATTAGGCAACTGACTGGTCACATGGTCACCCCATCACATAGCTTCACGTTAGTCCACACATTCTACAAACAGATCTCTTTTCATGGAAAATATTGCTTTTGGTGTGCAACACAACACTATGCATCTCCACATCTTACTGTTTAGTAAAGTAAATGAACATAGAGCCGTTTGGCAGCTCTTATTCCAGCTGGCATGGTTAAAGTAAGAATATATGCTGCAGACTAAAGGGGGGGACCAAAAGTTGCAAAGAAGTACCTGTGGTTCACTTTTAGGCTGGCTATTAAATGCCTGGTGAACGTGTCCGTTCTGACTGCACGTGTCCGTTGAACGTGTGTGTATCTCTAAATTGCCAGTGCCCCCAGGACTTCGTTGATAAACGACCACTTTGAAGTCCCACCGGTCCTGAACGCCGCAGCCTCTGAAGAGGGAGTGCTCCGTTTCGCTAACGCGGCAGGAAACCCAGCTAACGGCGGTCTGACTGTGACGTAATGCGTGATAAACTTGAGCCGTTATTAAAATAAAGACAGAAAAAAGAAAACTTCAATCAGCCGATTTATACAAATTAAACTAACGTTACACGACGAGAGAGGAAATGCACAAATGACGCCACCGGCCGATCCGTCATTGGTTTTAAGTTAATAACGTTAACTATCAACACTTTGACGTTTCCCGGCCAGCAACACGTTAAAAAGTGTTGTGTTAGTTTATGTGTTGTTCACGTCAGACTAGTGTCGGTTCACGTTAGTTACGTTACACTCGCAGCAGACAAGGAATGTTCCCTCAAAGTTGATCAACAAAATCATTTGCCACTTACCCCTAAAAGGCAAACTTTCAGCTCTCGTATGGACATGGTCAATGTCGAAAGTTTTGTAATCATTATTTTCAAGTCTTCATCCGGTGTCTTTGTCTCATCATGCTTAAATAAATAAATAAAAAATCCTCTTCTTGGATAAAAGAGAAACCCAGCCCCGGAGACAGACAGACCAAGTCGTGTCCAGCTTTAACAGGGACTGACAGAACTTCCTGTTGTGACTTTCAAAATAAGACCTTCGTAGACTAATTTCCTCCAGATTGTGGTTGAACTCCAGAGCACTGCACGCTCCGGACAAGTTGCAAGACATGTCAAATAGTTCTCCGTTATTTGGCTTTTCCACACAGACAAATATGACCTAATTGTACATTACATCTACTTTTTCTCCCTCATTGGGGACGCGAGTCATTTCATGGAGCACACATCACACAATGTTCCTCTGCACATACATACATCTGTTCAGGGAATGTCAAAGTCAAACATCCAAGTAAACATTACAAAATACATGTTTGAGTGGAGGGGAGCGTTAAATTACTAATATACCAATATTACTAATACCAATATTTATGAAGCGAGACACCATCGGATTTTCAGAAAGGACGTTTTCAAAGTAGATTTGAATTGACTCACCTATAAATAAGGTATTTACCAGTTCAATAATGGGAGAATGAAATAGAAAAATTAAGTAAATCTTAAAACAGCCATAAAATTTAAATTAGGCTTTAATTTTGAAACCGATTCTGCTTGTATCCATTTTTTTCTGGCTGTTTTTAGCTGCTTGACGCTACTTTCTATGGAGGACTCAAAATGACTTAAGTATAAATAAATAAATAAATAAATGCATGAATAAATACAAGAATAAATGAATAAATGCTTAAATAAATGTATAAATAAATACAAGAATAAATGTATAAATACAGAAATAAATACAGCAATTAATATATATAAGTTATAACTCAACAGGACATCATTAAATAAATGTATTTCTACATTTCTGTATTTCTTCATTTATTTATATCTCTATTTATGTGTCCACACGTATTTCTTCATTTATTTATGTGTGACATTTACGTGTCCGTATATTCAAATGAGCTGGGCGGTCCGAACCTCATTGTTGAACAGGATTGGTCAAGTCAGGGAGCAAGACAGAAGCAATCGATCCCTAGCACTTGGATCTGTAGACGAACAGCGTTTATTATGCATTCTTGTCTGTACATTCTAAATACTACTGTTGAGTCACGGAATGTAATTTAAGGATGTTTTCAGCCGAGAAGTTAGTTGTTTAAGCATCAAATCTGTGGTCGGTTTATCGAGATTCAGTCTAATAAGGATATGCGACGGAGATTTGAGGTCCTGCTCGCGGGACCAGTGAGCTCCGGGCGGTCAGCGTGCTGTGTGGCCGCCGAGAGAAGCCTGATCTCGGCAGGACTTTTTGAAATGCTCCGCTGGCTCTGACGTCTCCGTAGCGGCTAAACATGAGATATTATTAGGTTTTTGAGGATCTAAAGAGCACAACGAGTGTATTATTTACTAAAAGATAACGTTACGTCAATTTGACTGAGGGTTAAGATTCATAACTTCATATTGTAGCGACCCTTGGTCAGGAAAGCTACGAGACGTTGTATATTTATTATCGTTTATTCGTAGCCTACGCCAAACAACAGTGAACACCGCAACACATTCTACTCCACTGTAAATTATTTTACAGTGAATAATTTGAGTAAATTCATGCGCAAGAACAGTTGATGTGGTGACGTCACAAGACCAGAAAGACCGTCCTGCGCCCTCGAGAGTCTGGACTCCCAAAACCAGACTCCAAAAGAACACGAGTCTGTACTCAGTGTTCTTGGAATTGATAAACGGCTGAAGTCAAAAAGCTGTCGAGGCTAACTTCTGCTAACGGTGAGCTGAGCGAGTCAACTTCAGCGTCATGTGCCAGGCAGAAATAGTAGAGCACAACACACCAGGTGCATCACACTCCTGTGACCAATCATGCTTTAGACAGAGGTTCGGACCGCCCCAGCTCATTTGAATATACGGACACGTAAATGTCACACATAAATAAATGAAGAAATACGTGTAGACACATAAATAGAGAAATAAATAAATGAAGAAATACAGAAATATATTTATTTAATGATGTCTTGTTGATTTATAACTTATATTTATTCATTCCTGTATTTATTTATTTATTTATACATTTATTTAAGCATTTATTTATTTATTCTTGTATTTATTCATGCATTCATTTATTTATTTATTTATACTTAAGTCATTTTAAGTCCTCCATAACTTTCCAAATCGGAAACCAGTAAAAGCGATGACAAAACATTCATCGACGGAGTAAAAACTCAACAATTCAATACTTAATTTTCTCTAAATGGAAGCGAAGGATTCATCTATAAACTCATTAGGGGGAAAGTATCAGAGAAAGTGTCATGGGAAACAGGAAGCACTAAATCTGAACTCCACTCCCAGGAGACAGTCGAGTACAAAGTATCCTGTGTGTCAGAGAAAGAGACAAAGATGCAGATATATTATTCGGATCGACACTTTATTCTTCACAGCATTATTCTGACTGCAATAATTAGCTATGAAAGCTGAGAACAATATGAAAATAACCTCATGAGAAGCTTCTGAGCCCATCTCGCATTTATCTGTTTCAGTCACAGGATTATTAACACATTGAATCATAAATCCAGGTGAGATTGCTTTGATTATCCCACGACCAAAGAATGGGCAGTCACACTAGCGCAATACATACAGGTCATTAATAATAAAAAAGGAACATATGACAGAACATAAAAGCTGAAAATACAGTATATTTGCAATTTTTCAATGATGTACACAATCGTTAAGTAAGTGCAGGCCATGCCTTTTCTTTAAATATCACTGAACACCGACGGCACTTTGCAATCGTCACGGATCAGCTGTGAAATGGAATGATTGACTTGTAATCTGGAGTTTTTGTTATTGTTTTACTCACTTCCAACTGATGCCACAAACAATAACTCCACATATCAAGAACCTAACCTTTAAAAAAAACACACGATCAGATACACAACAAAACTAGATAGGCCTCCCGCGTGTCTCTGCGCACATATTTTGGCGACAACAATCATCACTCCGGATGTGAATCCATCATCAGACTGGAGAAACATCATTTTCCCGCCTACAATATATTTATACGTATATATTTATATATTACTAAAACGCTGTAACTTAAAATCAATGCATTTCTTGAATAGTCATCCGTATTCTTTAGAATACTCCTTAAATATATAATATATAGATAGACCGATCCTAAATTCTTCATTATTCAAAGAGTTTTTGTATTAGTGGTTCTCAGGGCCAGTCTGGCATCTTCGGTTATGGCACAGTGGTCTCTATCCTAAATGTCCAATTTGCATCTGAGTGAGGGACATCGTGGAAAAACAGGGACTGAGATTATTTCCGGTCTATGTTCATCGTTTATGAACCTTACCAGACAAAAATAAAACTTTGTCATATCCTGGGAAGGTGCCTGACTTTCACTTTTCTTTTTTAAAACTCTACCCCTTCCCCTTCCTTGCTTTATGAATCCCTTCATTTCTCCCCTTCTTCCTTCATACAGGCTGTGGGTCGTATTCTCTGAGCCGCCTCGTCTCTCGCGGCAGTCGGTGGCCAGTTGTCCGCTACGGCGATTTAGTTTGAGGTGTCCAGCGGACGATGAGAGCCACTAGAGGACAACTGACCAGCGGTAGAGACGCACGGAGCCCCCGTCTCACATGTTGGTGTCCCTCTTGTCTTTGTTCGGCGAGGGCTTCGAGGGATCCTTCGCTGCCTTGCCATTGGACGAGGCAGAGGTATCTGCAGCGGCGGCCACCGTGGCAACGGAGCGCTTGGTTTGCTCCTCGGTGCGGGGCTCCGGGCTCGGCTGCGCCGGCGGGGGGGCCTGCTCGGCCGGCGGCTGGACGGTCAGTTCCTGCTGCAGCTTGTGGCTCTGCATGAGGCGGAGCTGGACACGGAGCTCCAAGATGGCTTCCTGCTCCTCGTGAATGGCCTGGTTCAGATGGGTGTTTTTGTTCTACGAGGGGATAAAACACGGACGTTAAGCACACATGAAACCTCACGCAAAGTACAGCAGTTTTATAAAACACAAATAATATTCTTCAGTGTTCTTTCAGACATTATTGAGTCAAACGTGAACTCACTTGACTCAACGGGAAACGGCCAGTAGGTGTTGAATATTTTGCTCACCTCCAGTTCCTCGTTTTGCTTCTGCAGGTCTTCCAGAATCATCTGCAGCTCTTCCTCATCTTCACTCTCACTCTCACTGTCTGATGAATACTCCTCCGTCTCACTGCGCCCCTGCTGCCGACTGAGCAAACACAACGTCGGGTCACAGTTGAGACCGGAAGCGCACGGCGCGACAGATGTGCATCACATCGCAACTCATTCAGCAGCTGAAGCGGTTTCAGTCTCGTCTCACCTCTGGATGTCTGCGATCTCGGCTCGCAGTCTCTCGATTTCTTCCCTCTCGGTGGCGATCTGTCTGCGAAGCACCTGCTCCAGAGAGATCAGCTCCTCCTGCTCGGTGAGGATCTCATTTTCCTGATTATTGAGACACAAGATGATTCCATCTCAGGGGGATTTGAACAGGTCTTGTTGGTCCCAACACATTCTGTATCAACTTGTATTACCGTGTGTTTGGAGGACTCACCTGTGCTAAGAGGAGGTTGATGACTTCCTCTTCATTCTCAGTCATTTCCTCCTTTGAAACATCTTCCTTCGAGAGGCTCGCAATCTCCTGGGCGATCTTACTCTCACAGTCCTAAAGGGCCAAAGGAGGAAAGATAAAGAAACGGTCATTTTTGAGGCCGTAGTTGTGGTATTATTTTACTCGATTGTACTTTATGGCAAAGTGTTCATCATAACCACCATGTTTGGCCAGCTTGGCGTTCAGTACAAGCACTGAACAATTACATTAGTGCTGGAATTGAACAGCAAGCAAAACGTTGGTTTTGCTCCCTTATTTTTTTTGAAACAAAGATATACTCGCATATAATATTCAGAATCAACAAACCTGACGTTTGGCTTCCCTCAGTTTGCGTTTTAAAGCAGTCAAGATTCTCTGCACCTCCCAGAGGCGCTCCTCTTTAGATAAGTCCTTCACCCCCGCCTGCAGCTCCCTGTGCAGGCAGTTCAGCAGGAACTCCTAAAACACGAGCACATTTTACTCAAAGACACTCAAACTACTTGAAACCAATTGAAATGATGGCAACAGTCAAGTTTGAATTCCTTCATCAGAGAAGTTGTTGACAAACTACAATGTTGAATGAACTTACTCCGAACATAAATCCATACAACAATTTACCGTCTACTTAATAAAATATAAAAATGAAATGAAATCTGAAAAATAAGTAATTTCCAGGGTCTTACTTAAGGACTGAAATTATTGATGACTCCACTGATTTTGTCTATAAAATGTCTTAAAAAGTTAAATAAAATGTTCATCATAAGTTATCAAAGCTCAAAGTGACACAAACATATTTAATTCACAATTATATAAAACAGAAAAGGCATGAATCCCCCTATTTAGTTAAATAATTGTTTGGGGTTTGATGAATGAAAAACTAACATATTTTCATTTAAAGGAATAAAATGTGAGGATCCTCTCATATCTGTCCATTCAAAATCAAATTCAACAACTATCTTAGTATAAACACTGGAAATGGAGAAACAGTTCGTCTGACTCAATAAATACAAGTCCTATATATCTATATCTATAAAAAGAAGACTATTCAATTGATTAATTCTGTCAATAAATTAGGAGACAAAAATGAAAAAGCAGGTCAGAACCCACCTGTCGTCGGATCTCCTCTTTGACGCTCTCTTGAGTCTCGGGCAGCGCCGGCATGGTCGCCATGTTGGACCAGCGGAGTGGCCGCACCACCGGCTTCAGGATCACGTTTCCAAAGAGCTCCCTCACGTGTGTGAAGAACGTATAAAGAACACGGTTCCCGATCTGAATGGAAGGAAAACAAACCAGTGACCACAGAGCAAGGCGGCTAGAGTTCTGCACACCCTGCGTGTGGTCCTGCAGTGCGTGTGCATCATGTGTGTCAGACTCTACGATGAAACCCAATCGTCTCTGTGGCATCTTCTCCACAACACACATTGCTGCATTTTTACTTTGCCTAATTAAATTGACTCTGGACTCCATGCATTAATGGAGAGAAGTGTTCATTTAAAGCTGTTGTGGCTCCTCCCGCTGCTGTTGGCTCAGGAGAAGTGGAGCATCCAGAGACATCCCCTCCGGGAATACATTAGATTCACTAAACTAGGCCAGCGTTTTACAGACAACTGTTCCAATTGGTTGGTGTGTTGCTATGAGGAGGTTACACTTGAGCCTGAGCTCTTTAGTTTGCCTGTTGAATGACTCTTTTGTTCTTTCTACCCATATCCTTCCCTTTTTATCTATTCCCACGAATGTATTCCTCTCTGACCTGTATGGTTGGGTTCAGGACGATGGAGATATTTTGAATATTCATCTTGGTGTCTATCTCCCTGGCGATGACGTGGTCCATGTGCGTGACGACCCAGGAGAGAAGCAGTCGGCTCTTCGGCGACACCTCGGCCAGCAGCCTCTGGAACTCCGCCATCTTCTCAGCCTCCACCTGCCGACCGCAGGCGTCCTCGAAGCGCTGGGCCACGTCTCGTCCCAGCAGGTTATCGGGCAGCTCGCGGAGGTACTGCTTCAGGAGGCTGGCCACCGTGTGGGGGTCATACTCCTCCAGGCAGGGGCACTCCTCACGGTCATACGCTGCTTTCAATTCATCGACTTTGGACTTCATACCTGAGAGGGGAAGAAGTCGATGTGAATATCAATCAGACGTAAGAGTATTGAGACACATTCACATCCTCGTTTGACCTGTTTTGCTCAAAGTTCCTCTACCTGAGACCCGATAGATGCCTTCACACTTCATGCCGTAACTTTCAATGTAGTCCACGCACTCTCTGAAGACGGAGGGCAGCTGGATGCCGTCATACAGAGCTGTCCGCTTGACAGCTTCAGTCAGAGGTGCTCCAAAGATGGGCCTGAAGGTGGGGACCTCCACCGGGACTGGCTCTGCCTCGGTGGTGGGTTTCTTCTTCTTCTTCTTCTCCTTCCATTGTTTAACCACGTCTGCAGCCGTCAGGTCCTTCGATTTTTTATCCTTGGCCTTCTCCTCCTTGGGCCCCTTCTCCTTCTCCTTCTCTTTCTCCTTCACCTTGAAGTCCTTCTCCTTCTTCTTGGAGAAGCTGGGCTTCTTGAACACATGGATTCCCTTGGAGCGCTTCATCTTGGACGGGCTCTCCGCTTCATCCGCCGAACTGTCCTCCTGGAAGGCGGCGTAGCCTTCCGCTGTGAAAGCAAAGAAAGAGTCGGCAGAGGGGAAAAACGGGGTTAGTACTGAGGGGAGGAACACCCCCGTTTTCTTAGCCTCCTCCTACGACCGAACCATGACAGCAATGAAATAGGAACAGGAAGGGAGATGTGTGAGAGACAGAAGATAGCGAAGGAGGGGGAGATTGGGGACTTCGAAAAGAGGTCAGCCACAGATTTAGCACAGCTCCCACAGCACCGTCCCTCTCTGGAAAAGACTCAGTTTAAATGTGCTTCCCTCGGAGCACACAGCTCCACCACAGTCTCAGAGACAGTTCGGGTCTCTGTCTCCTCTAGCACTTTGTATCCTACCGCTGCTTAAGACACACCTTCAACTGTCCATCGCTTCTTCTCTTCCACCATACGCGGGTGTAGAGGCCAATTACAGACATGGAAGAATCCTGATGCAAAGAGTAAAATGAGCCAAACAGCCACTCGGTGAAAAACATTCACAGTAAAGGGAACGTCTCCCTGCTACAGGCAGCAACGGCCAACAGGATGGGATATTGGGTGACCTTCAGCAACAACAATGGTATTTAGTCCTCAAGTGCACTAAAGATGAAGGTAAGTGACCTGAAGGAGATGACCTGTATGTGCGTAGCTCCAAGATGTTTAAGGAGAAGATGGGTGACAGTATGGATGATTAGTCCTCATTTGTATGCCAATTGCATACTGATGAAGTGTATGGTTTGCATGCAAGGTTGCCAAAAATGCTATACCATAAGAGCTATTACATCATAATAAAGTTGTTAATACAGTATATAGCAGAAAATATATACAGTATTTATATTGATTTACCCAGTAAATTGTTGCGATTTTCAACATTGCCTAGAACCCCGTTTGTTATTGAGAATCACCTTAAAGTGTTCTCATTACTATGAACATTGTTTTTTGTACTCATAAACATGTCGAAGAAATATTAGGATTAGTCTGACAAAAATGTATAGCACACTTAATGAAAGCTTTCCAGAGCTTTCAGCAATTTCTTATTGCTTTGACTCGATCCCGATACTTTTCAAACTATTTCAAAAGGTTAACCCTTGTGTTGCCTTCGGGTCAATTTGACCCGATTCAATGTTTCACCCTCCTGTCGCCTTCGGGTCAATATGACCCGATTCAATGTTTAACCCTCCTGTTACCTTTATATTTACTAACATATTTTACCCTTGAGGTCAATATGACCCCAGCTATTAAAATCTCCAGGAAATTATTAGAATTAATATTGTTTTCCAAGTTTAAGTGTGAGGTACTTTATGTTTGTTTGTTGACTCCCGAAAGAACACCAACATTGAATCGGGTCAAAATGACCCGAAGGCGACACAAGGGTTAAGAAAACCTTCAAGCTGAAATTACAGGACAGGTTCTTACTCCTTTTCTCCTTCTTCTTGAACTTGTTCTTCTTCTTGCCGTGCTCTTTGTCGTCGTCTGACGCATAGGCATCAGGTGTCTCGTGGTGATGGCCATCGTGAGGCGGCGATGGCTCGCCAGTGCGGTACAATCCGGGAAACTTGGTGGGACTGATCTCCTCAGAGCTGGGGGTGCGGGCCACGCCCCCTGGGTGTTCAGCCCTGCGCTGCTCTGCAGGGCTGCTGCTGGGGGGCAGGAAGCACTCGGTCATGGCTGCTCTGAGCCTTTCACGCCTCTGACTGACACATCACCTCTCCATCACACCTGCAGGGGGGAGAAGTCCAAGATAAAACAATTCAAACCTGCATTTAACTTCACAGATAATCTCAAGTGTTGTCCAGTTTGTGCAGTCTTTCATTGTTCCTGCTGCTTGTTATCTCCGTTATCCATTCCTCAGTTATGTGACAGATGGAAGAGGCCAGACCTGGGAGTTTTTCATAGATTGTAATTGTATTTTGTGTATATTTTGTGTTGACTCTTGGATTACATTTGAACACGGAACTATATACAAACACCACTCAAAAGAAAATTTGATTTACAGCACATTTTACAATCAATGAAAGGAATTACTAAAGGATGTATGTCTCATTCCAGTTAATGATTTTAACCCTTCAACTTGGACCCGTTTAAAGATGTTTCTGCGATTGTTTTTGATGCAGCGTGAGTATTGTATGCTGCAATCGTATTAATGGCTGAACTATGTTTGTTGCAATGTATGTTTTCTCTCAATAATTTGTTCCTGCTGAGCTCAGATAGACATTCTTGAAAAGGAGATCTCAATCAAAATGAGTTTATCAAATTAAATGAATGTTGTAAAAAAAACTCTGGCTCTACCAAGAACCTGCTAATCACAACATAAGTAGTTTATACGTATTTAGGAGAATATTATAGCAACACAAATGTACATGAACAGTAATAGAACTTCTTCTTTTTTAAGAATCCATTCTAAATTCATAGTTCAGCAAAAAAAGACATTTGTTTGGAAACCATGTTAGACTAAGTGCAGAACACAGCTGTAACATACATAGTTATTAACTTTTTCAGACAAGCTGTGATTGTGTATGTCAAATAAGTAATTTGCAATCTAGACCAATATTCAAAATCTGTCACAGATCTATTAATCTGAAACCAAACTAAAGCATTTTGTACTCAGACAGAATCACAATAAAACAAGATGCAGCTCTTCCCCGCATCTACTTCTTCTTTCCTGCATATTTTAATGGCTGTATAAACTGAACTGCAACAGTAACGTCCACCCACCAGATGGGGCTCTGTTACATGGACAATCACATTGTGCATGTCCTTCTAATTTAGCCAATTCTGAGATGATCAGTTTGCTAAATCAAAACTGCCCTCCTCTTTAGAAACGATGCTCCACGAGGAACACAGCGTCGATGCTGGTAGATACATTCACAATGGCTCAGCTGAATGTGTGTGCAACTATTTGAAAAAACAGCGTGTCTGTGTGCACCGTTTATTTTAGATTAAGTTAAAAAAGGGGAACTCCTTAACCGTCAGTGAGGAATTAGACTAGTTACGTCATAACGAGCAGGGTGCTGTTTGTTTAGGAGCTTCAGTTTACACTAATCACTGGAAGAGGTTTCTTAAAAACTGGAATCGACATTTTGATACCAAGAGCAATTTAGATGCAATTGTTTGTATGCTGCACTACCATGAAGACACATATGTTAATGTATACATATTACGTTCACTCAATACAGCAATACGTACACTCAGTGTTTTAATTGAACTCGGTACACAACACACTAAAATGCATGACGTGTTACATCTTAATGTTCCCTCGCTGTGGGCAGATTATCCTCCTCACTATTGACTCACTCTGTCCCGTTTGACCGAGAAAGGTTAATCAAACACACAACTCAATGAAAATGCTCCTCCTAGTTTCTTCAGTAATGAATTAAAGCACGTTTACCTAAAGAAACAGTTAGAAAGTAGGAGCTGTCCTCACAGTGGAGGGGCCCATATGCTACCCTAGCTAGCTGCTAAGCTAGCTGGTTATCCAGCCTATCGTCGCGGTTAAAGCCGTCGTTTCGTCCAGATAAAACCAACATGGTGAATACAGATAGCTGCGTGTACTGAACTCGATTTTGTAGACGCTCTACTGTCATTGAATACGCAAAATACAAAACACAAAACTTTACCAAGAACTATCCCGTTCGGTCAATTTCGGAGTGGAGCTTCCGGTCGTCTGTATACTAAATAAACCAATCTGAGCGTGCGCGATAGCCCAGTTGTATGATGGGAAATGTAGTTCGAAGGCGAATCTATAACTGAGTTGACTCTCACCGCAAATGTATAGTCTGTAGGTTTTCTAGACCCAGAACGATCTGGATTTAATGAAGAATGTTTAGTCTGTGGTCTCATTTTGATCCCAACCACAGGTTTGAAGTAATATAAGCATGTGTACACGATAAACTGTCAAACAATGTGTTGAAAAGCAACCATCATCTACATTTAGTGAAACCACTCGCTATTCTGAATCATGTGGACTTTTCCTAAATGCTGTGGTTGCATTCAGTAGACTGGTGGTCATCCTGACACATGTAACACATTAGTCCTGCGATCCTTGTTGACTGCTCCAAATCCACAGCTGCAGATGCCAAATGAGGTTGTGATTCAATATCGCAAAAAAAGAAAAAGATGAGACAAAGTCTCATTGATTGTGCATACGGTACATTAGTCAGTGCAAACTGCTGTTGCATGCCAATTGGGAATAGAATCAGTGATATGGCACCCTGATGCCCTTTTGAAAATGCACTGACATTACAAAGAGCACTTGTGTGTGTATGTGGCGGTGAGAGATTGGCATCGGTAAATGTTCTCTTTCCCCTCCGCTTGCACGAGACAGTCAGTGAGCACTGGAACACCTGTGGGCCAGAATGGTATAACAACAACTTTGTTTCCCCAGGAAATTGTGTGTTTCCTGACTCGGGCAACACTCGGCTAAGATTAGAGCGTGAGTCGCTCAACTGGGAGAACAAACATTTACTCTTCCACACATGCACCTTATTTTTCCTTTTTTACACATAATTGAAAATAAAATATTTAGAAACACAACTTTAGAGAAGGAAAACATAGTTTAAAGAAAACCTTCCTGTGAGCCAAAACAGTTCATGTCACCAAACTTTTCTTTATTTGGCATGCGACCGGGATTTAGCAGACCACAATTGTAAAAATACGTTATTCATATACACCTCTAGTAAAAAACGCTATTGAAAACATATCTAAAAATATACAGTGAAACATAACAGCAGAATAAAACAATTTTCTGGAGGAAGAGGAGGGGTGTAGGGGGGTATTTTACAAGGTAACTGAGGAATGCTAACACATAACAGTCATAGTTTCCTCTGCCCTCAGTCCTCTGGTATGGCCCAGACATTTGGTACCAATATATGCCCGCGCTTCAGAAGAGACAGTTCATGCACTTCACAGCCTTGCTGCCGTAGTCGACACACTCCGGTCCGATGCACTGGCAACAGGCGTTGTGAAACCAGCGGTACTTGGATCCTCCCATTGACTCACAGTATAGTTTACACTGACGGATAGACACGCAGTCGTCAAAGTAGACCACCGTGCACATGTTTTCTGAAATGAAATTTTTTTTTCACGAAAAAGGGAAAGAAGAAAACCAAATGTGAGTCACAGATCCAGTAAAACGTGGTTTATAAAAAAAACAACTAAAAGCCGTATTTTAAAGTGATTACCGTTAGACCTCAATGTTCCTACTTTAACTTCAGGGGGGAAATTCATTTGCTGCAACTAAGTATGACCATATGTGTTGGTTAGCTTAATGAGTTAACTGCTCGGCTCTGTGGGAACACTCTCCGTATGAGTGTGTCTTTACATCAAATAGAACTGGCTCAGAGGCGGACAGCAAAAACACACACAAATGAAAAAATAAATAAATAAATGGCACAGGAATAACACTTTTAACACTTTAGAATGACCTTATGTGGAGGTCTGTTGGCAGTGCTGTCCCACTGACCCAACTCAAATGGTCTTCGTTCAAGACTTAGTAGTGTGCCTAAGCTCTGGGCGGGGCCGAGTTTTATTACCACGGATCCAAGTGAGTGTGCATAAATGCAAATACTACATTTAACTGGACCTGACAGGACCAGAAAAGTATGCAACAGCAATGTGCACATGAGTAAAACACACGTGTGAGTAATGTGAGATGCCAGCTGGTTATTGGAGCTTCAAGCCAATGTGAGGCTGCAGATTATCGAACAGCAAGCGACAAACTGTCCTTTAATTCTGCATGGCTTCCCTCCAAGAGGGCTGCAACTGGCAAGTGAAACTAGCAATTATAGTACATTACTGTAGTTTTATTATTACATCATCTGGTGATTACTGATAATCATTTCTGTTTTTTTAAATGTTCCCAAGTGACAAATAGCCTTAAACTCAAAGACCCTCAATTTACAATGATATAAAACATTTGTTTCTTTCAATTTGTCGGCAAGTTTTCCGTCACCTGATAACTTCAACTCATCATCTCAGTGGTCCACGTGATCACAGGTTCTGTCTAAAAATACTCATTATGCAGATATGGAGTCACATAATATAAGGTCATAATTACTGAGAGGCGCTGTAGCTTTTAGGTAGTCGACGTCCAGCGAATCTAACTCCTTTATACACCGTTGGGTAGTTATTATAATTAACAATGCTTCAGATTTCATAAGCTCATTATGTTATATATATATGTCGAATTACAATCTGCAAAGTAACTATAGCTGTCAGATAAATTTAGTAAAAAGTACATCATTTCTTTCTGAAGTGTAGAAGAAAGAAGCATAAAATGGAAATACCATTTTACCTCAAAATAATACTTACAGTAAGTAATGTACAGTATAGAGTAATTACATTCAGCCGCATGTCTATTTTGGGGACATCCAAACCCCTACATAAAACTTACACTTCCTATGAAGAGGAATGATATCAGTGTATTGATTAATATGGATAAAATACTGATTGTGGCTGGAACAATCGTTCAAAGCTCAAGCCTTACCTTGAGTGTCGTAGCTGGCGTGGATACTGTTGCTAGGCAAGGAGACGTTCTGAGGCTGGCTGTCGAGCGACTCCAGGAAGGACACCAGGTTCTCGTGATGGGAGAGCTCCTCGGCGATGGGGAAGGACACCACCATCATGTTGATGGGGGCGTCGCCCTCCGTGAGGGCGCGGAACAGCGAGGGGATCGGACGGTGCAGCTCCTCCACGGTGCTCTTTGACGTGGCTGGAGTGTCGCTGTAGTTCTTGGGGTTACACATCCCTGACATGAGAGGATGGATGAAGACATTAAAAAAAGGTATGCACATGAAAATGACTCAATAGTTAGTCTGTTTTCAGCCATGCAGATAGTTTTATTTGCACCGAGCATTTCTGATACAGCGTCCCCTTCTTCTTCATGCAGGTGAATGGAATGTAGTGGTAAAGGAGTTTGTGGTGGTCACTCGCCCTTATGAAAACTCTGTACTTTCTGGATTTCCGTGCTGGCAAAGACGGATTAATATTACAAAGTCAAAGTCAAAGTCAGTTTTATTTGTCAATTTTTCATGTGTGCAAACATACAGAAGATTGAAATTACGTTTCTCTTCTGTCCAACATAAAGTGAATTGAATTGTGCAACATAAAGTGAATGTTGCACAATTCAATTCACTTTATGTTGCGAGACTTTTTACGAGACTTTTTCAAACCAAAAAGTCCATTTACCTCCATTAAGACAGAGTTTAAGGGGAGAACCTGCAGTTGATTAAGGTAACCTGATCACTTAAGAGATACCATCACTGAACGTCCCCAGTGGATCACTTTACTTTAGAATAGAGAAAGGAATGAAACCGGAAAATTCGGTGTACGCAAGTGCTGCACAGGTACAAGAAAACAGCCGTATTGTACAATGACCTACATTATGCAAGACTACAGGTCAATAGGCTAAAAGAAAACTAATTGATGTGACCATGAAACCTCTCCAGTTGATTACATGAGGACAAATAGTTTTTGAATTGCAAGTTTTCTAAATATGCAAATGAAGAAATATCTAACGGTAACTTTCGGTGGATTTAGAAGAAATCTACATCCGCAAATAGACAAAATAGTATTAAAAGCACCGAAATGGATATTTATTTAATGTTTTCTTTCCACTAGTTTGGAAGAAGACGATGGATGCAAAACTGACTTAGTTAATTTACTGTATATGCCAAATATTTTTTCAACGCCTTCTCGACAGGTACGCAATTATAGTGGAGAATACCGAATTTTAGTTCAATCTTACCAAAACGTGACAATTAAACTAATATTGACTTTATTTAAATTTGTTTAATCATCCTTTACAAACCGAACTTGTTTGAGATGTGTCATTATCAAACTTCAACGCTTTTTCATGTCATCAGACTCCTTAAGATAGATAGATAGATATATACTTTATTAATCCCCAAGGGGAAATTTGTCGTGACAGTAGCAGCAACACACAAGAATAAAAACAAAACACAAAATATAAGAAACAGGGATGAAAGATATAGAAGTATACAAGTAAAATAAAAGTAAAATACAAAACAAAATATATATGTAAATATACAACACACATGCATACACAACACACAACAACACTGACAAATCAAATACACAAAATATTAAATATAGACAGAGTGCAAAAAGCAAAGTGTGTGTATGAGTGCAGAGCTAATGAAATTAGCAAAGACATGTCCTCGGTGCTAGCTGCAGCCTTGAAGGAAGAAACATCATTAGGAGATCTTCAAATGTGGGTGAATAAAAGCAAAAGTATCTCCACATCTCGATGCCACTCAGGTTTTAGTTTTGTGCTTTGGGGAAACTGACCCTTTGGGCTTGTTGGCACGGTTAAATGGCTTCACGCATGATTTCCACTCACTAGGGCAGTTTTGTAAAACCACACAACTGTCAAGAGTATCGTGTCTCAATTAAGATCCTTTAAACACTTCATTTAATTTCTAAATACAGTAGTAATCATTTGACAAAGTCCCCACATCCTCTGATATGATCTTCGTAAGCCTTCAAATGAGTCAAAGTGAATTACAGCTAATGGGTAAATCATTTAATGGGGAGCCGAGTCCGACAGTAGAATTATATTACAAACCAAATGCTAACGGCAGAGCCAGAACAGCTGTTTTAGATGAAGCTTACACGTGGGTCCTCCCTTCGTGTCCTCACTCCCTCCTCCTCCTCCTCCTCCCTTCCTCTAAAATACAAGCTGTCCTCACCCCGCCGCTCCTCCACTGGGCCGCTCTAACCACTCGCAGATACACTCTTCAAAGTAGCCGGCGTTTGGCACAGATAACATGTTTAGAGTGGAAACTTACTAAAAGTGATCATAAGGCTAGTGCTGCAAGAAAAAAAGAAAAAAGCGCAAAAATGAGAAATATATTCTCGCTCAAAGTAACAGGCTGTTCTCGGCCCGCTGTACGAGGCCCGTTCGGGAGGAGCGCTCCGCCACCGCCACATCTGTGCGGCAGCAAGTTCAGCGCTGAGTCACAGCGTTTGTGTTCCACGTGAAAGAGTTTTAATAAAGCCTCCTTGTCAGCGCGTACAGTCATATCTGTCTGTCAAAGCTGATCTGAGAGCCTGCTGGTGGACAGACAGAGAGGACGGCGCTGACCACCCAACCATAGTCAGACGGGGATGGGTAGTTGGCCCGACCCGGAGCCACCAGAGTGTTTGTCACATAGGAAACTATAACAAAATTAAATAAAAATAGCCGGCAGGTAATTGAATGAAGCATCTGTCAATCAAACTCCTATATCATCGTCTTGCACCTAAGCCCCGCCCCTAGCTGCCAGCAGCTCCTCACAGGACACGGATTTAAAATAAATTAAAATACAAAGACATGCAAACGATTGCAAACAGAAAAGGTAAATAATGACCGTTGCGAACAATGCGCAAAATGACAAACAAGTTATGCAGAATGAGACACAGAACGACGTGCAAAAAGACCCGGAAAAATAACGTAAGAGATGCAAAACAACCACCAGATTCAGAACGACCACGCTGAGTCTGCGTCTCTTGCTCTTTGAGAACAAAGTGTTTGAGTGCGACACACATCTTTACCTATTTTTCAAAAGTGCCCCCCCTTCTTTGAATCTGAGGCCCAGTCTGCCCCTCCCCCTCCCATTCACAAGTCCCCCCCCCTGCTGGTTTTGAAGCAGGTTACAGATGAAGACAGGCGTTAACGAGCCGAATGTTTTCTTGTTTCACAAATCCGGTTGTTTTGAATCTCGCTGGGATTCAAACCCCCACCGCACCTCATCACCGGGAGGCTGAAAGCCAAAGTTCATTGGAGCGCCCCCCCCTTCAGACTCCTCCATCCTTTGATCTTCTGGAGGACCTCGAGACTTCCTGTCCACATGCGTAGGTGCTACTTCGTGGTGACAGTACTCCTTGAATTTCCTCCGCTCTCATAAACGCCGGTCCCTCTGGGCTCTGCTTCGCGTTAACCTCCTCTCAGAGGCACCGCGGCTATCTGGCTTCACTCTCCTCACACTCGTCTCGTATCAGAGCAGCAACACTCCCAACAAACTCCTTCCTACAGCAGCGTGCTTCTCAACTGTCAAGTGCATTACAGCCACGGGCTAATTCTTCACGGGCTTTTCACCGGGAGAAAGTGCTCGGCGGCGGGGCGAACGAGACGAGTGTCACGTGTGTGAGGTGGGATTAGTGCCAGAATCATGTTAAATGGGTTGCAATCACGGGAGGATCCATTATGGGGTTGATATCTCACGGTCTGTCACCTGTGTTTCATGTAACGTGTTGTTTATACTGGGCCAGACTCATTTCACTGGCCATCCTGCTCCTGGAAGGACTGTCCACATCACAGGGACATGGCTGATACATCAGAGCTGCAATTACTCTACCACATGCATATTCCGTATATATTGGTTTGATGTTAATTTTGGACATTAAATCATTTGGTTAACTTTACTTTAACCCTCAATTGAGCATTTATACGGCGTATGAAGAAATCAAATAGACGTGTGCATAGAATACTATAATGTAGGTGTCAGCAAATATAGGAGTGTAAGTATAACTCCTCCAGTGGGCATCCACAAGCGGAGGCTGCCGTATAAACATAGACTGTATATATAAGAGGTGGACAGAGTTGCAGTGAGGTCACTCGTTGGTTTGTGGGCTACAGTTTTGGAGCCTTGAGAGTTCGGCATTTTTAACCGTCGCCATCGTGGCTTTTTGAAAAACCAGAAGGGACACGACGTAAGACTTTTAGGGGACCAAAAATTGTACAATTAAACTTCATGAACTTAAAACACACAGGACAGCGCCGTGGTAGCGACCTGTCAATTACAAGGTGGCCTTATTGGCTTCATCTATTTTCCTCTAAATGGGCCATAATTCACTGAATGAACATCGTTCTGTAGAAGAAGACTTGAGACATAAACTCATGGTCACAATGTTTACTGAGGTCATAAATCAAACACGAAAGAGTCATTTTCTCATTGACTTCTATACAATCTGACTTCTTTTAGTAAACAGAGGAGGCGCCCCTGATGAAATGATTCATGGGGGTTTAAAGCAAAGGGTCTCCAGTCATTGGTCTATAAATCTACACACACAACTACATCAAATCCATCACGAGCTGTAGGTTATGAAACCAGCGATCCCATGAACACAAAATGTTCAGTGGATAAATAAAAGAACATGTCACAGTCAAGAAGTCTAAAAATTATGATGTTGATTCAATTAACTTGAAAAATTAATTTGAATAGAAAACTTTAAAAATGAAAATAGCATCTTAAAACGGTAATTTCCTTTCATAAATTCAGACCTCATCGCCATGGGAGACATGATGGGAAAAGTGCGTCTTGCTGTGGCCACAGCGGCAGGTGATCACATCCTACACGAAGGATAAACTAAGGAAACTAAATTACATTAAAATCTAATTAAATTGTGCCTCAACCAAATGAATCACTGAGACATCTCCAAAGCAAGTCTTTGCTCTTTCACAGGCGTTCAGCTCCACCGTCTTCCAGAGAGGGGACGACGCAGAAAAGATACGCCGACTTAATTTATCTGCTGTCGGCCCGAAATATGTTGCAAATAAACAGAGAGGCAGCAGCACTCACCCACGCAGTCGCAGCACTCCTCCCAGAGGTTCCCCAGACACAACATGCACTCTTTACAGCAGGAACAGTTCCCATCTGACGGGCGACACTGGCACAGCTCCTGAGGACACACACACACACACATACACACACACACATCATTAACATATTAAACCAAAGACCATCACGGACAGAAAACACTTGTTAATAAAATAAAATACTGTTTGGTAGCCCGATGGTTACGATTGTCCATTTTTTTTCACTTTTTATTTGCTGGAAGAAAAAAACACTGATTTGGGCAGAAATTTAGAAATCTGGAATAATGCTGATATTATGGAGTCGAGGAGCAGATACTAGACATGAGTATATGGGTATATGTTAGGGTTATCATTTGTGTTGTTTTGACATTGGCTTTACTCCCCGAATGCACTGTATTAAAAATTTTTTTAAAGGATTAATTGAAGAATCAGTCTTTTCTTCTAAATGACCCTCAACAGAAGTATCGTTCCCTTTCCTGTAGTGGACTGAAACACCATCAGCTAAAAATCATGTCAACGTGCCAGTTGTTAAACATAATAAAGAAAAGTATTGATGTGGTTTTGAGTTGTTAAACATTAAAGTCAAACAGGGTGAAAACAAACAGGTGAACTTCGGCAGGAACAGGCGGCTCGCAACCTCCACGTGTTACATTTGAGTGGTGAGTATTTACGGATTTATGGTTTGATTTTCTTTTAAAAAGGTTAAGCTTTATTATTCACCATTTCACTGTAGTCAGCCCGATATGCCAATCCTTTTTTACAAATATCTGTTTGAAAATCCTGTCATGAGAAAAAAATTGTTCCTCCCGAGATATTCAGAGTGATTAGAAAATAAATTGGAAAATGCAAAAGGATCCAAATCTGATGGAGCAGCAGGCCACACACACACACACACACACACACACACACACACACACACACACACACACACACACACACACACACACACACACACACACACACACACACACACACACACACACACAGTCGTGCAATAACTATTCAGTAACTATGACAACATGTGGCATGTGTGGCATCTATAGAAATATGCAACATGGTCATCACAGAGAAAACAAGAGAAAACAACCCTCTGCTGTATTCCAGGAACACAGCAGGTTCGGACACGTCCAACTTCACAGTATTCAAATCTTTTCTTGAATGTTCTTTTTACACACTCAGCATCTGATGCGCACTGTACTTACGCAGTACACATCCAGGTACTTGTACTTTACTTGAGTCTTTCTATTTATGCTACTTTACATTTCTTACCCATCTACATTTTAACTCCAACAGATTCATCCGATAGTGATATTTCTTTTCTACGATACGTAAAACATAAATAAACTAGAACGGGCACTCGGTAGAGCGCATACCTTCGCATATCACAAGATTGGGCATTGAATTATGAACATTTTGGCATTAGTTGCATGCCAATTGGACAAAAATGTATCGTGCTATGGTAAAAAAAAGATGTTGACCTTTCCATGACCTTGACCTTGACCTTTGACCCGATTGATCCCAAAATCTAATCAAATGGTCCCCGGATAATAACCAATCATCCCACCAAATTCCATGTGATTCAAGAAGATTTGACCTGTTCATGACCTTTGACCTTGACCTTTGACCCGATCGATCCCAAAATCTAATCAACTGGTCCCCGGATAATAAACAATCATCCCACCAAATTTCATGCGATTCGGTTCAATACTTTTTGAGTTCTGCGAAAGATTTTGACCTGTTCATGACCTTTGACCTTGACCTTTGACCCGATCGATCCCAAAATCTAATCAACTGGTCCCCGGATAATAAACAATCATCCCACCAAATTGCATGCGATTCGGTTCAATACTTTTTGAGTTTTGCGAATAACACGCATACAAATAAATAAATAAATACACGGCGATCAAAACATAACCTTCCGGCATTTTCAATGCGAAGGTAATAAACGTTGTTTCAGATGAAACTGTTTAGTTTATACAGTTTATAGACATTAAATGGAGCCACGTGGCCACTATGGCTGCTACAACTTGAACTTGTAACAGAGTATTGTTTTGATTGTAGTATTATTTGCAGCCTTCTGGGTGCGTTTCTTTTCTTTATCTCAGAATAGAGTGCTTTGGATCATCAAGCCCGACGGTCGTCCCACTGCTCTTTGCTTTAATGCACTTTATTAGAGCTCGTTGTTATAAACCAGAACATACCGACCACATTGAACGGATCGGCCCAAAAGAGATCCAGATTAAAGTTTGTTGTGAAGGTCGTTACGACATCCAGTGTTCATGCCATCAGAACATTCATGTTACTGGACTGCAGAATGAATCCAATACGGCTCCATGTATGGAAACGATGTTGATCAGTAATTAATATCAACAAACGCCTCTAGTTTTGATTTATTTAATAGCATCTTAAAAAACACGATCAAAACCATATCAATAAAAACTGAATATTGAATGCTCATCACAGATCCGCCCCAGTTTAAAATAAAGACATTAAAAAAAAATCCAATAAACCCATTCTAATTTTTAATACAAATAATTAGTTTATATATATATATATTTCTTTCTGTAACAAAAGTATCACACAGATAACACAAGTAATATGAAACTTAATAGAAGTAGAATTCCAAGAAAATAATTGAGACTCAAATAAATGCTGACGGGCTGGTTTACAGCGTTGTTATGAAATGTTTATCCGGTTTTATCATTTCTGGCAATTTCTTACACACAGATATTTTCATTTATGTTCAATCTGCTTCGTGCACAGGCAGGGGGAACAAATGGCTCTTGCAGAGAACTTCTCTCGTTGCTTATTATAGATGGAAGTTAATATTATTACAAGAGCTTCTGCAAAGCATCCAAAAAAAGCATCCAACGTCGGCTGATCCATAACTCTCCAACAAACTCTTAAATAGTTTCATTCCTCCTCGGCGGCCGGTCTCGGGGGAAGTCGAGACGGTGAAGGAAAGCAAACTCAAAACGTGGAGGTGGGGTTGAAAAGTGGGTCTTTCTCCCCCCTCGATTCTCTCCCGACACAGAACAGGGAGCACATTCCTCCGAGTCAAGGTCACCGCGATGAGGGAGGTGGGGAGGAGGGGAGGAACCGAGGGAGGGAGAAGAAAACACCTGGAGAACAGAACATGGCTGCTCCCCTCTGCCCCAAACTACACACTCTCCCTCCTCCTTCCCTCCCTTGTGCTTTCTCCCTTCAGTCCCCCTCCTTCCCTCCCACTTTCTTTCTTCCCTTTTGCTTTCTTTTCTATTTTTCTTCTCCTCCTTTCTATCTCCTTCCCAACAACAGTCCTGGCAATGATGAACGGCTCTCCGGTGACTCACCAGGCGAGGGATTGCGAAACCACACACAGTTCACTTAATCACCAGCCTCTCGATCCCCAAACATCGGATCAAGGTCTGACCCCGGGAGTCATTATGACCCTCAAAAGTTGGCATTATATATCTTTACACAAATTAAACTGCTTCTCTTCTTTCACAATTCGGAAATATTATTTTTAAACCAATGAATGGAAGAAGAAGACGCGTTGACGGACACGAAGGACTTCCTGGTATCTTAACAGACGAAGTTAAACAGACAAGGAATAAGATATATTTTCAGAGCCAGGCTAGCTGGAATAAAGTGCTGACTATCTTCATATTTAGTGGAGAAACATGACGTGTATAGATCATCAAACTAAATATGATCTAAGAAAGAGAATTTCCACAAATCTCTAATTATTCCTTTAAAAAAAAAAAAACATAAAATAGTGCTGGGTGCTACGGATAATCAATTAAATCAGGACATTGTTACGCTATGCTGCGATATAAACAATATGCATCTAAATGTTTTCATATTTTGTCAATAATAAAATACTTTGATTCAACCCTTTGATGATCATACCAGTGGGATCATCCTAACACATTAATCAGCCCAGAGGGAAACCGCCTGTATCTGACATCCAAGAGGACTTCAAGTTAGAAATGCCTCATCAGAATGGCCTGATATTGCGTAACATGTATTCTTTATTATTTAGTTTATAGCCAGATGGACTCTCACCGTAACACCTGGTATATAAACATATAACAAGACAATGTGGGGGCTCGACCGCCTGCTTCCCAAGTCGAGGCATCCGAGTTCTCGGTTTCCAAACACAACCTTCGTGCATCACTTGTTGCGTTACATCCTCTCTCTTGCTGACAACTGAACTACGAGCATGAACAATAACGATAAAACTTTGCACCACCGTATTTTCATCCAAAGACACGTCGACCATTTTGCCAAACGTGGAAAACAATCTCTGGTTCCAGCCCCGCCGCCGTGAGGACTGACTGTCCTTTGTCGTACGCGGGAGTACTTTGAATTGAGTTTTGGACAAAAGAATTCAAAGACGTCCCCGCGGGTTGTAGAAACTTGTGCCGGGCGTTTTCATTTCACAACTACGACAATGAACAGGTTAAAGAATCGCAAAGAGGGGACTAATAAAATAGCGTCCTCCGTGAACTGGAAGAGGTTACCCAACGGCGTTAAGAGCTCCCGTTGGGCCGGAGCGGCTGAGATCAGTCAGACGTCAGCAGCCGGGAGACAGAAGGACTCTGGGGGGAAGCGGGCGCCGCCTCGTCCTGCCGAGCGACCGATGCCCTGCGGAGCAGCCCGGCCCAGACGGAGGCGGCTTGTGAATCTCTGAATCACTCAACTGTACATTTCCCTCAGCCAACCTCCCCCAACAGACACACACACACACACACACCTCCTCCTGACCCCGAGCCCCCCCCCACTCACCTCCCTCCTCTCGGGTTCTCCCAGCCTCAGGGGTTTTGGGGGGGAATTCAGACGAAGGACTTGAGATGGCAGCAGAGCGTAAAAGCGAGCGTCGGGCAGCAGATCTCACTAATCGCACGCGACACGGAGCTTCCAGAGCGGGCCGAGAGGACGGAGAAGCGTCTCCTTGATGGCACACGCACCATCGCTCTCGCCCTGACAGCCAGCGAGTCGGTGTCGGCGGGGTCGCGGAAGCTACGCCGATCCATCGGGAGAAATAAGCCACCTGGGAGCGAAGCAGCCACCACCAACGGCCGGCTGACCACAGGAGGCTTCAAATCGGACAAGAGGGGGACCGGAAGATGGTGGTTTCGGGAGCACAGCGCGTAGTCTGCACACTGCAATCGGGGAGAAGAACCACGGGACACTTTACGGCCTGTAAAAGTTGACTTATTTTTCTCTTTTTCTTTTTACGTAGACTGGAAATTCCGCCTTGGTTCAAACTTTAAATGAGCAGAAGATGCAGTTTGATTGGGCGGCCTTGACATGCGAGTGCTGCTGAAATCAGTAATTAATTGATGAGTCGATGGGGGAAATGAATAATTAACCATTAAGAGGACAAAGTTTTAGATTTCTGGTTCAAACTTTTCAAAAGTCAGAATTTTCTTCTTTCATTTAATCTTTGTGAATGTTTTAACAGATCAACGGGCTGCAGCACATCTTTTTAAAAGGGAATTTAGTAAACAAAATAATTAACAGATTTTATGGGCAGTCAAAATCATCTGAACTTTTAAGAGACTGAAGTGGCCTAAAACAAAAAGCAGCAGATACTAAAAGTGTGCTATTGTGTTTCTGAAGTTGCATCTTGAATAAATTCATTGCCTTTTCATCATTCAATTCATTTTGTTTCTGGTTGCTGCTCCAAGAGTCACATTTAGATGGATATGTATGAAGTACTTATGCCCTGCATGTTTGTGTTGTGTTGTAATGTTGCTGCGAGGCCAGTTTCACTTGAAGCAATTACAATTACGCTTTACTTTTCCAAACGGACCCCGAAGGGCACAGATTCAACACGGGCACATGTGTTCAGAAATCTGAACCACGAGACTAAGGAAAGTCGGATTTGCTCATTTTGTGGTGTTCAACCATTTCAGCACAATACCAACACAACAGCAAACGACTGCCAAATGTCGAAAACACACCAGAGCAGCGGCAAAGTGCGGCCACGCCGCCGTGCAATGTCTATGGTACGATGCCGCGGCGGCTCATCGTGGCCGTTTGGATGATTAGGTGAAGGAAAAGTTCAAAGTTGAGAATAAATGAACTTTTAGCTGCTGTCAGAAAATGCTGCAGCCTGAAAGTTGCTTTTTCTTTTGTCTGACCAACAGTCCAAAATCCAAAGATATTCAGTTTTCAGATGATTTATCAGAAAGAGAAAAGCATCAACTCTTCACCGGTATGATTGGCTTTTTGCTTAATAAGGAATTCAAGCAATATATTGATAAATAAAACAGCGGATACATTTTCTGTTTATTGGGAGGTCTTGCTGGCGTTGTGGTAAAGATGCACATATTATAAAAGAATCCTAAACACGTATTATTAATTAATTAACCAACGGGTTAAGCTCTAATTAAACAATGGTTTAAGCTCTAATTAAAAAAGCGTACGTTCCTGTTCCGTGAATCTAGTCTAAAGAACAAAAGAACAACCTGTCGTTCACTCAGTCACTGAGGTCAAACAGGTGAAATGGCCACTGACGTTAAATACAGTTCTTTAAAAATGTTAATGGGCGAGGCGGTACACACACACACACACACACACACACACACACACACACACACACACACACACACACACACACACACACACACACACACACACACACACACACACACACACACACACACACACACACACACACACACACACACACACACACACACACACACACACACACACACACACACAGTGGAGAAAAAAAAATATTTTACTTCAATGAAATTCTTTTACAATGTGTAACTTTGGTAACAAAGAATTCCTGGCAAGCTCAAAGAAGAACATTCTTCTTTGTTTTAAGCTTTCATCCTTCCCCGAGATAATTCTGGGTCAAGTCTCTTTCCCAATATCTCTTCGAAATTGACTCAGGTTTGGTGTTCATTGATGCATGTGAGTGCCTGACTACATTAGCACACATGGACGCCCGGGCACACACAGACAGGCCGACACTCCTCGTCATGTTTTTCCGTAAAAAAGAAAACACGAATGCTTGACAGAGTGTGTGTGTGTGTGTGTGTGTAAAGTAGCGACGCACCGCCTCTCAGCTCCTCACCCGCTGGGCTCCAGACGGGAGGGAAAAAATGACACGGAGGAAGTGATGCCAGAAAGTCAACGAGAGTCGGAGGAGTTGATGTGAAAATAATAACGGAAAGCTCACATCCATCAAAGAAGAATTGTTCCCTGAAAGCGCCGGAATCCGACGGGTCCGTGCGACCAGAGCAGGTGTGCGTGAAGCTGGACGTTTAGATCACATCTCTGCTGCTCGCTCGGGGGAAACCTTCCCTCCAGACTTCACTCGGCTTATTTAAGGAATGCATTTGAATTGTTCACAACAGATTCCATCTTTGTTCTCCGATCCAGACCTTCATCTCCGTCAGGGCAGATTTTAACTTAACTTTGGCTCCGTTTTTATGTGAAGTATTTGCACAAAGCTGATGTTATAATGGAGGAGACATACTTGTTTGTGTAGTTTTGAGTCGGCCCTGCCAGTTTAATGCTCATTCAAAATTGGATTAGAAGAAGGATTTGACTTTGATTTAACTTGAACTCTGGCTGCAGGCGGCATTTATTTTGTGTTCCGATCCAGAAAAACAACAATCGCCGCTTACACAAAGACAGCTGGCGACACTGTTGGATGAAAAGCTCAAATTTGGCTGCACTCATGTAGAAAGTTCCCATTTTAATCTACAGAAAAGATCAGCACTCGGATCAGATTATCTGTCTGCAAACACAAAGCTTGTTTGTTTGAGCAGTCAAGTGGAGAACCAAAAATGTAAAGTCTGTGTACATTGTTGAAGAAATCCTATGGGATCTTTGAAGATGCAAACCATTGATGTTATATAACACCAACAAACTACATTCATTCTAGTCCAAATGTAAAGTATGAAAGAAGACATTTAATTAAAGGGGTTTGAGTGGGTTTCTTTAATTGAGTCTGATTTGATTTTGGTGCAGCTATGTTCAGAAAGGGGAAGGCGGAGTCGTTCGTGGTCCAAACGTTGTGTAAATCCAACATTAAGAATCCAACGCCCTCAGTGAAAGTGTGTCGATAGGGAGAGTGAAAACCTTGAGGCGCTTTACCTGGATGAGACACTTGCTGACGTCGCTCGCACAGAGGGCTTTGTTGCAGCCGGAAGTCAGAGACAGTCCTGATAGGAGGAAGAGGAGAGCGGTGGCGGCGGGGAGGATCAGCTGACCAGGCCTCATCCTGACAGCTCACCAGCACGGCACTGGAAACACCTACATCAACACGGGACACAGGACAGGACCTCAGGGACCAGCACAAATAAACACAACTTCATCACTGGCATTCCACAGAAGGAAAAAGCTGCAGTCGGTGCATCACAGATAAGACACAAAAAGTGAAAAAGTGGTGCATGATGGTAAAGCTACACCTTTTAGTTTCCTCTTACTTAACACTTTTTGTGTTGCCCAAAACAGATCCAAAAAAAGTTAAAATCCTCTTCTTTTTTGAATTAATCAACTCCTGAGCAGACTTTGCCACTGCATCATGATTTTGTTATACCTTCATACACACGCTGGGATGTGAACTCTTACATTCCTATGCCAAAGGGGCCACAAAGTGCAGCAACTAAATTGCACATACATATTTATAAATATGTTCCACAGCTCTGTGATGCAGAACAAGCACACACTTGACATGTAAACATCACTTTTCTGTGAGGCCTGCGTCATATTTCATTCAGAGCCAGAACTCACCCGCGTTACTGCGGGATAACAACACACACATCTGGCAACATCAGCCTCTTATCACCTATTTCCCCCAATGTTTAGCGAGCGCACACGCAGTCTCAACCCTCTGCGTTTAACGCCGCCGCCACTCGGCTACACATCATTCCGCTCCACGGGACGGAGATCAAACATGTGAGAAACATTAGCTCCCTCAGTCACGAACGCGTTTCTTCTTCACCTTCTTTGGGCTCATCGCTAAAAAAAAAAAAAACACCGTAAACTTTGTTTCACTCGCGCGCGGCCACGAGAGTCGAGTGCAGGAAACAGCGACGTACAGTAAAGGAGTTTAAAACTCACCACAACGCCGTTAACAAGTCCGAGACTTTCTTCTTCTTTTCCAGAGGGAGAGTGGCTGTTTTCTCTTTGAACTTCTCCAGGATGGTGTCGTCTCTGCCGCCGCTCAAGTGTCCACTGTGTCCAGAGGGCGTCAGTCCCTCCGCAGCACAGCGCGACAGGCAGTCGGGCGCCTTAAAGGCACACGCTCCATTTTCTATGCAACGTCTGAGGAGGAGAGCACACACACACAGACACACACACACACACACACACACACACACACACACACTGCGGGATCTTCATGGTAGCGGACACGCATGACTCACCGTACCACGAGCCAAGAGACAACAGTTACACGTGCGCCGCCCCGGAGTTTTGTGTGCGTCAATATTGCCCATGAACGCGTCTCCGTGCGTCTCCTTTTAGCCCGCGGCTCTGCGGTGATTGCCCCCGCCAGTTCAGGTGTGCTCCGTTTGAGCCTCTTTCACACGAGCAACTGTTCCCCAGCCGCCCCCCACCCCATTAACCCGTCCTTTGTCTCGGGGCTTATCAGCGGCCCGGCGAGGGCCCTCATTAGGTGAGAAAAGGGCCATTCGGAAGCTGTGAAGTCGCGCAGACGCCCCGCAGAGACGCGTCCTCCTCCCCCGGAGCTCCTTTGTGGCGACGAGCCCGCGGCAGGAACTTTCTCTCTGATGGCTCGTCTCGCTCCACAGGTGTTGACACGTGTTGTCCTTCATCTCAACAACACAACGGGCCCCACTTCCTGCCGACTAGGCATGCAGGAAGGTCAGCGAGGAATCGAGGCGGAATCACATTTAGGAGTGATTTATTTCAGAGAATTAAATGTGAGCCAAATAACTAAACAAGTCCATCTTTAAACACGATCAAGACCCCATCATTAGAAAGTGTTTTGGTAAACATCCAGTAGACAGTACATGTTAGTGTACCCAGCAAGTCTATTCTATTTTACTTTAGTGGAAGTAACAATCCAGTTTAACAGGTTAAACATATTTTACTTAAGTTGGATAGCAGCTAAATGTACTTAAAGTATATGTAAAAGTACACAATGCAACGAGGCAGCATTGAGATAGTTTATCATTAATTGTATTGTAATTCAACTGATGTAACATGTAAGTCACATTTTAATACCGTTGAAGTCCCTGACTCTGAATGACACGTGCATCACTGCAGGCTCAGTCACTGACTGCATGGCCAGTGTAGTGCAGCGACATCTAGTGGCTGAGGATAATACTGCTACAAGAGAATAACTAAAGATTCATTTGAAATGTTAAAATCATGAGTCATTTGTTGTTGGGTTGCAATGTATTATCTTAATTCTTTTTTTTTTTAAATGCCCATTACAATTCCTCAGGGTTTTTTTTATTACTTGTTTTGTCTAAGATTTGTTCTATTTTGCAGTCATTGATATTTTATTTATATATATATTCTATATATGTATATATAAATATACAACCTGTTGTGATAAACAACCAAAACAATTATAAATCAATAAAAAACAGTTTATTGACTTACTGATTACTCTTCCAATTGTTTCAGCTCTAATTTCTTGTGCATCCTTATAATTAATGACACTGTAACCAACACGTAATTTCACAACAAATACAATTTATTCAATTATATATTACAAATATGTACATGTCATGTAACAAGTAAATATTAAAATAGACATTTTTTAGAACTATCGTTCAAAAAGGCATTATGTTGAAAAAATAGGTTTTGTTGTGATCTCACATTGAAACTGTAAAAGTATGTTTTTTTTCCCCTTGGAAGCCACAACAGACTTTAATGTGCTCGAGACACGGTGGACGACACATAAGGAGTGAGGCCGCAGAAAGGGACAGAACACAATGGCGCAAATAAAAGAAGCTGGAACACGTCAGTAAACCTTACAATTTAGTCCACAGTACAGCTTTTTGGGAAAAAGTACAAACGCAACGCATGCACAGCATTTAATTGCCAAAGTCAAAAACACCAGCTGTGGCGTGGAACTCCAGATGAGGAAGGAAGAAAACGGTCAAAACAAAAAACACAACATAAGCAAACACATGCTTAAGATCTTAAGCCAACGACAACAAGAACATCACGGACGAAGAGGACACTGGATATAAAAACCAACTTTGGTCCATTAAAACATGAGACGGAACAAGTTTACAATCAAAATATCTATTATTTTTTGTTTTTACAAGTTTAAAACAATAATTACATGGCTATTTACAAATGCACAATTTTTTTAATGTATAAAATAAGTTACAAAATTAAGAGCACGGTCTGTACACAATGTGTGAACACTCACTTTGAAAACAACTGAACTCTGTTGTGCGGCTGCCTGGCGAGGAGCCGGTGGTTGTCGTCCACACGTTGCTTCTTGCTGCGCTCTCCGCTCCGCCGGCACCGCCCCAGCTTTTGGTCTCTGCTCCCTGGGCTCCCTCCGGGTCCTGGACCCCCTTGCTCTTCGCGAGGAAGCGTCAGCCTCTGTTCCCCGTCCTCGTGCCGGTTCGGACAGAGTTCGCTGGAGTCAAATCATCTCTTTCGTGAATGCTCTTTTCTTTTTTAATACCACCGCCACATTCTAAGTGCTTCACTTTTTTTTTTCTTCCTTTCCTCAAATGTGCGGGCTGCCTGTCGTGCCCGGGGTTACGGCGGCCACTGTGGCAAAGCGCGTCTGTCCGACAGCTCATATCGGGGTGAGGTCAAAGTCGTCGTTGACCTCCACGAGCGGGATGTAGAACTCTGGAATCTCGAAGATGCTGGTGGACTTGTAGGTGGCGGGGTCCAGCTCCTGCAGCTTGAGCTGCCACTCCAGACGCTGCACGGCGTTCAGGGCCGCCGCCTCGTGCTGCTGCCTCATCAGAAGACACGTCTGTGGGGGGAAAAGGTACCGTATCATCTCAAAGCCAGTACGAGCAGGAGGAGGCATTACAACTAATAAAACCTATGTAGTACGGTTTATACCTACAAAGTCTCATCGGGATCTAAATACACACTGAAGGAGATAGATAGAAGACCAGGAAATGCATCCCCACTTTGTTCTCATGCTTCGTTTGGTTTCCCCCCTTTTCATTCATAAAATACACTTTAAATGTTGCAAATATAAAGTGACATGAATCGGAGTAGTTGATTAAAAACAGAAAAACACCAAACAAACACAAAATCTGCTGCAGATTGTTATTTTCTTTTAAAAAAGATCATCACAATCAGGTTATAACCATAACGTGATTAAAATCAGAGAACCGTAACTGGATAATCTGATAAGCTGTGGCCCACAGAGTGTTTACGTTTGAAGAGGAGTGGCCCCAGAGGGAATCAAAGTGAACTCTTTCAGGAGCTCAGTTTACGGGCACAGAGGAAAACATGGGAGCATTTTTAGCTCAGTTCACAGGAGACAGCACCGTACTCTGGCCATGTGACATCACAGGTGGAAAGAAATACTCCCCCAGCCAGTTAACAGACCAATAAACGTTCAAGTAAAGCGCTCACATTGAATCACATTGAATCACAACCAAAGTGCAGGGCCAAAAGCTACTTTTAGCTGTACTAGTAAACGCAGGATCAGTGACAGGCTATATGCGTGTCTTATACTGTATGATGTGTACTTATAACTCCATTACAGTACATTTAGATTAAATCTATCCATGGAGATGCTGCCTTAGGAAATATCAAACCGGGTGTTTTTGAGGACGGCAAAGCAAATATAAATGGCAACTTTGGCATAGGGCGGAAATAAGAGAAACATCTATAAATATATTTTAGTATCAAGTGATCACTCCTTCCACTGTGGTGAGTTTTAGGAAGACTCTTCAACACAAACACACCTAATGAAAACACGGATATCTCACCTTGAGTTTGTCAAACTTGTCATCGACATCTTGTAACCAGGACATAAACTGCCTGGCGTTGAATCGGTCTCTGACTGACGTTTTGCCATCGTCACTCTGAACCAAACACACACACACACACACACTTAGCAAACACACAGTATTTCTGCACGTCATCATCATCAAGCACTGACTGGAAAGAAAACACGGGACTGATGAACAGATGCCACCCACCTGGACATCTTGAGGCATGTTGTACACTTCAGCATCCAACAAAACTGTACAGGCACTGAAAGGCAGAGTCTGATTGGCCAGCATTCTTGCTGCCCGGTAATGGACGCGCAAGACTTCCTGTTCATTTGAAACAATCAGTTTCTCCTGAAGGGAAAGGAGAACAAAATATTCCAATTAATACAGTAAATCCCAATCTATGAGGCATTTAAAATGTTTAGCAAGTAACTCAAAGCTCCACTTGAGCAACAACAACAACAACAAAGAGCGAGGCGAGTCCCGTACCCGTTCAATGCTGTGCTGGAGTCGTAGTTTCATGCGGATCACCTCCTGTTGTTTGAACATCTCCTTCAGCTGCTCGGGTAATGACGGCGGTGGCGTTATCTGCTCAAACACACAATGGGGGGCGACTGTTTAAAGGCTTCAGATGCACAATGCAGATATCAGGTAGAAGAACATATTCATCATGTCAGTTTAGTTTCCTTTCCTTTGGACTGATTGTTACCGTGACACCGAATAAAAAGCAGACAAATAACAAATGTCTGAAAAGCCTTTGACACTCCCAAGTAGATGAGGGTTTTTTCACACATGAAGAGGTCAATAAATAGATAAAGAATCAGAAGAGCCATGTGTGTTTATTTATCTTTTCTGGTGTCACAAAGAGCTCCCAAAGAATTAAGAGAGTCTGAATAGGTAGGAACAAACAAAATAGACTCTTCTTGAAGGGTAACATTAAGAAGGAGAAAGTTACTGATAGAATACACAGAATAGGACGGAGAAATAACACTCTTGACGTTCTGATGCATCAAAGAAAATCCCTGCACTCAAGATGTGCTAACATAGTTAAAACATATTTTTTTGACGGTACCGGTAATTCATGGTCAAATTGGCCATCACAAAATCCTCCGTGCTTTAGCTTCACACCCCAAATAAAGCAGATAAGATCACATAAGAAAAGGTGCGCCTCGGCTATGAATCGTGGCAACGCCTTTAGCTTTTTTTAAAAATCGGATAAATAATGAATTAATCAAAAGTTAGTCGATGGAATAATCCATGATATAAATAGCTTTTAGCTGTGGCCCAAAACCCTGTTTGACCAAGATCTGAAAAGAAAGGAACAACTCACTGTTGGTATGCACAGCTTGCTCAGTGGGTTTCCATCTAAGAGGTAGGATCCGTTGAAGGTCACATATTCATCATAATACTGCGGTGGCTGTGGGGTGACGCTGCACAAGACTTTGCGCTTCTCCTCGATCTTCCTCCGGATGTGCAGGAACTCGTAGTACGGGTTGGCCCGCTCGGTCTGGTAGGGCTGAATCTCCTCCAGCTTTACCGAGTCCACAATAGCCGCCAGCGACTGCTGGCCGCTCTCCTTCTCCTGCTGAGTCACGGCATACGACTGGGAGCCGGACGCTTTCGGCATCTTCCTCTTGCGTGGATGGAGCACATGGATGTCCTGTTCCTCGTCTGTAGAGCGAATCTTGACCCTCGCCCCCGACGAGTCAGAATCCCGGTCTCCGGATTGTGGGGAGCAGCTCCCTGAGGCACTGCAGGTGCTGCTGCAGGTGCTGCTGCAGCTGCTGCTGCAGCTGCTGCTGCCGCTACTGCTGTTGCTGTCAGTCTGAATTGCCAATTGGACGGCGCTTTGACTTTGCTCTTCTCCAGCGAATGATGTCTCTGGTTGCTCATCGACGGGCGTCACCTCCATCGGCTCCGAGCTGGCATCGGCTGTGGATTCAGAGGAGCCCTCCGTAGCCTGAACTGACGGACACTCCATGATAACAGAAACAGCAGAACTGCTGTTGATCGCTGAGCTCTGTGGGACGTCGGTCATCTCTTCGACCTTGTGTTCAGGGCTCGCAGTGTTGGACGATGCCGGGGGCGGACTGTCCATTTTCTCCATCTCAGCATCGAGATTTGGAGCTGCTGTGTCACTGGGAAGTCTCGAGTACTGCCAGTCTTGGTCATTTGCAACCATGTCCTCTTGAGAGCATTTGGCCTCAGCGAGGCCTGGCAAGGTCTCCCCTGCTGTGAAGCTGGTGAAGAATACAGGACTTCCTCTCCCCTCTGTTCTGAAGCTCTCCGTTTCCATACTCTCTTCGTCGGCTCCATCGGCGCTCTCAAGAGGTTCCTCTCTCAGGTCAGGAACATGCGTGTTCCCGGATTCGGTTTGCTGCACGCCCTCCACACCAGAACCGGTGAGCGGTTCCCTCTGCTGGAGGGCGAGTGTGTTGGGGAGCTCTGACGGCTCCGCAGACAGACACGCCGTCGGTGTCGGGGGTTGATCTGAATCCTTGTGACTACACTCTGCCTGTGAGTTCTCTGTTGGGCACTGGACGTCCTTCTCAACAGGAGGATCCGAGAAGGGAAGAGTCGCTTGCTCTGCCGACTCAGTATGAGAGCTACTGCAATCTGGAAGCGTCGGGCTTTTACTCTGAGGATCTTTGTTTGTTATGTGTGGTGTTAAAGCTGCAGGAGGGCTCCCATCTCCCTCTATGGCGGCATCAGAAACTGAAATAACACATTGATGTTGACCGTTGAGGCTCTCTTCGGTTTCTGCCGACGTCTCTCTTGTTCCCGGCTCTTCGGTCGGCTGGCTGAGGTTCGGCTGATCTTCGACAGCTTGACCTTCAGTCGATGAGTTGGCATCCTCATCCAGAATAGCCCGGAGGTACGGAGATTCATGTCTGCTGGGTAGCGGCGTCCGATTACTCTGCAGCGCATCTGGAAGCCTGTTGCAATCTTTATCGTGAGCCGACGGCGATCTGGTGGCTTGAATGACGAGGGAAGACTGGAGAAATGCGGGCTGAGAGTCGGAGGCTTCTAGGTTCACGTCAGAGTCGTATTCAACGGGTCTCGGCGTTAATGTCGTCGCCTGACACGAATCCTCCGAGCTAGCGACAGAAACCAGGGACACCGACCTGGACATGAAGCCACCGCGTTCACCCTCTGGCCTGGGTGACCTGGTCAGACAGTTCTCCACGGCCGACATGACCTTTGCGCTGACAGAAGGCAGACTCTTGCCATCAAGAGACATTGTTCTGGGGCTGGCGCTGTCCTTCAGGGATTTATCTCTGCTGTGGACGTCGGAGGCTTCAGAGCTTTTTGAGCGCATGAGCTCCTTACTCAGCGCGCACGGTTCAGTCTTTGTTCTGTCTTTAGGCTTGGACTTCCCCGGATCTGCCAGAGGCCGCTGTTTAAGCCTTTCACGCTCCTTTTGTTTGATTTTCTCCAGGTGTTTACGATGCCACTGCTCTATCTCCTGGTCCTTCAGGCTGAGCATGCGCTCAAAGCTCGTCTGCATCAGATCATCGTTCACAAGCCTTTTCTCTTTGGGCTTGGGCTCTCGTGTTGCTGGCGAGGCTTTAGATTTGGCCTTGTCCGCATCCGTCTCGTTGGCTTTGGGCTTGCTGATTTTGGCCTGCTGGGATCGGTCCTTGTGCCGCTCCTTGTCCTTATCCTTGTGTTTTTCTGAGTCTCTGTCCCGGTCTCTACGGTCGCGATCCTTCTCCGTTCTCCCAACTTCCTCCTTTGATTTTGTAGAGAAGGACTTGCCACTCTCGGACGAATAGCTCTTCTTCTCTTCTAAAAGTGATTTCAGGTTGGAGCTTGAGGAAAGAGTCCCATCTTTTATTTTGTCTCTCCTTTTCCTGTCACAGTCCTTTTCTTTTGAACGATCAGATTTAACATGATCCGTGTTCTTCTCCAGAGGTTTCGCCTTCTTATCAGAGTTGGTGCGTTCCTTTTCTCTGTGATCCCCGGCACTATGTTCCCTGTCCTGCCTCTCCCTATCAGACCGCTTGTCAAACTTATCTTTATTCTTCCTGCTGTCCTCGTGCTTTTTGGTTGTGGATAAAGATTTCAGTTTCTCATTCTCTTTGTAGTTTTTATCTCCAGGCGAGTGGGAAGAAACGGTTCCTGTTCTTTCTTTTTCCTTCCAGCGATCCACTGAATTCTGTACTTCAGCTTTGTCAGCGTGCTCCGCTCTAACCTTTTTTTCCTTGTCAGAATGCCTTTTCTCCATTTTCTCCGAATCCTTCTCTTTTCCTGGGAGCCTCTTGTCAGTTTTATCGCGTGAGCCTTTTTCAGAAAGCTCCAGCTGTTCTTGATCAGCTGTGATCCCACTTATGGGTTTCTCTTCCATCTCTTCTTTCATGCTGTTGCTCTGCAGCAAATCGTCAGGAATCCGCCCTGAGCCGTGGCAGTCCACCCTTTCGTCACGCTCACTCAGCTTTGAATCCTTTACCTTCTCCTCTTTACCAGCAGCCTCCTTCCGCTCTTTTTTCACCGCCTTGTCTTTTTCTCGCTCTTCTCTCTGCCTCTTTTCCTTGCTGCTCGGGTGTTTCTCTTTCGTGTTTCTCTCATCTTTGATAGGAGAGGAATCAGCGGTCTTTTGAAGTGAACTATTGTCTTCACCCTCCCTTTTCGCTTGCAGATGTTCATCTGTCTCGTCACTTTTGAAAAAATTCTCTTTCCAGAACTCTCTGTCAAACTCCAAATTCCTGTGGCCGTCTTTCCTGGCCTCCTTCTGCCTGTGGCGGCTGCGCTCTGCCTCATATTCCCTCCTGTGTTTGTCTTTCTCCTTATGTTTAAGCTTATGCTTCTTTACTACTTTGCCGTCTAAGTCACTCTTCCGTAAGGCACCTTCAGAGCCGTCGATGCTGTTTCCCATGCTACCGTCTTTGTAGGGACTCAGATGACCGTCGTCTCCGTCTCCACTGGAGTCTTTCTGTTGATGCTTGCTCTTTTCCTTGTGCTTACACCCCTTGGTGCTGGAGCCTTCAGTGCAGTAGTCCGTCTCTGTGTAGTGGTTGTATTTGCCAGTGTCCACCGGACATGAGCTGTCACTGATAGAAATGCACATCTTAGTATTTTCCTGTTTGAGTGGCGTTTGTTTATCCGTCAGGCTGTGATTCAGTTTTGGAGATTTTATGGACGACAAATGGAATAGGTGGACGGATGAGTCATCTTTAGGACTGAAAGACATCTTGAACGAGTCTTCCTCTCTTCCCTTTTCTGTGCTCTCGGACACAGTTGCGAGAGAGAGGACCAAGGTTTGGCTGTTCTCTTTCCCATCCTCTTGGTTTTCCTTGTTCTTATTCTGGCTTTTGCTCTTCCTCTTGACTTTACCCTTCTCTTTTTGCTCAGCGTTCTCCTTTTTAGGCTTTGTGTCTGCCTTGAGGCTCTCTGAGCTCTGAGAGCAGGTGGGGGAACTCCTTTTCTCTGAAAGGCTCTCCATTTCGTCGCTGGAGGTATCCGAGCTGCAGTGGACACGAGAAGTCTTCTGCTTTTTGGACTTTGAGGTGGAATCCCCTTTTCCACCCTGCTTTCCTGCCACATCTTTTTCCTCCTTCTCATGCTGCCGTAGTTCCCGCCGGAGGATGTGTCTGTCATTCATAGTTTTACTAAGGTCCTCCCCCTCCTCCTCATCCTTGAACTCATACTCATCCAGCCCTGGAACGGACGCTGATGCTTTCGTGGCCCGTTTGCCGGCAGAGTCCTTTTCAGTATCAGAGTCTTCCAAGTTGTCGTCTAAACTGGATGGATTGACAGACAGCCGGTCTTCAGACTCTGCAGAAAAGAGAATATCAACTTTAAAATAATACAAACAAAAGCCAATAAAGGACTTATTGATTTCAACCTAATACATGCCATAATTGAAGATTACATGGTACATCAAACACAGTAACTTATAGAGGGGACTTTAAACGGAAGGTCAGCGAAACTCTGGAGCATTCCCTGCCTACCTGAAGAGGTGTCATCTTGGTCTGACAGGGGCACCTCGCCCTTTAATAGCTGCTCCAGTTCCTGAGAGTCGGACACATCCACGGGCCGCTCCCCGCGTCTGTTGGCCTGGAAAGCGTTACCACCGTGGCGCAGCAGCAGTTTCACAATCTGTATAAAACACAACAATAATTGAGATCAAAAAAGGTTGTAGACAAAACATAAAAAACAGAGATGTTCGAAGTAAAAGCATGTCCGCACAAAAGACAAAAAATGTCCGTGTCCTTTGTAGTAATTCAATCAGACTTGTAATACAGTGTGATGCCATTATTATTTCTAAACACTATTTAAGATAATTCATTGGCGAAGTTTTGTAAAGTTCTTCCCTTTATAAGTAAATGAGACGCACTAAGTGTTTTATATTAAATTAGACAACAGCTCAGGATATTTATTATGTCTAAGCATTTGACTTTGACAAAATATATCTACACTATGAACAAAGATACATTGGGAAATATTGGTTCCATGTCCACTCTGTAACAATTTCAGACCTGAGAAAAGACCTTCATCTGGAGTTCTACATTACTGAGGCAGGACACACTTCGTATGAAGCTCTTACATCTTTATGCCCGCTGCTAGAGGCATCGTGAAGTGGCGTGTCGTCATCCAGACCCTGTGTGTTCACTTCTGCACCTGCTGCGATTAAGACTTTGGCCACGTCGTAGTAACCAAGATTACAAGCTTCATGAAGAGGAGTCCAACCTGGAGAGGAAGAAACAAAGAAGCAACAATTAATCAAAATGAAACTACACGAAAAATGTGCACAGAATGGTGTAGCTTGTTTTTATTATCACAACATAAGATGTCATATTTGAATAAGCAGCTGTTATACAGCTGCTGTGAGCTTCATGCCATTAATAGCCACCATACAGACAGTGAACTCTGTTAAACAATCAACTCGCGGGGCATCGTACCTGCAAAGTCTTTCATGTTGACGTCAGCTCCGAGGCTAATGAGGTCTTTAACTTGCTTGGCGTCGCCCCTGATGGCCGCCATGTGAAGAGGAGTCTCCCCTCTCTCGTTCCTCTTGTTGACCTTGTCCTTCTGTCGAGATGAAGCGCTGCTGGGGACTTTCTTCTGCACAGGGGTCGTTTGTGAGGGGTGACTGGGAGTAGAGTCTGGACACAGGAAGAGAGGAGCACTTAATTGATGCGTAGAGCAAGAGTGTGTCGCAGGTTGAACAGACAAACATGACGCGGCATACATTTTCTCATCCAACTCTTTCTTGAGCATATTTCCCAAAATGTCAAACTGGTCCTTTAACCCTTGTGTTGCCTTAGGGTCATTTTGACCCGAATCAATATTACACCCTCCCCCCGCCTTAGGATTAATTTGACCCCATTCAATGTTTAATGTCGGTGTTCTTTCGGTAGTCAACAAACAAACATAAAGTGCCTCACACTTAAACTTGGAAAACAATATTAATTCTAATAATTTTCTGGAGGTTTTAATTGCTGGCGTCAAATTGAACCCAAAGGGTAAAATATGTTAGTAAATATAAAGGTAACAGGAGGGTGTAATATTGAATCGGGTCAAAATGACCCTAAGGCAACACAAGGGTTAATGAGCAACGCATTTAAATGAGTAACCACAATGACACTTGAATGAGGTGCTTACTTGTGTCCTTGTGTGTTCTGCAGGTCACTGAGGTCAGTACTTGTTGTACTCCTATTATTTGCAGAAATATTCCCTCAACTTCTCGGGTTACATATTTGAGGGCAACAGCACAATATCACTGAGAAATTGTGCAGAACAGCTTTCTTTCCCGTTTAGCAGCTACTTCAAGCAGGACACATTGCTCTATTGCTAAACAACCATGAACTATTAGAAAGCATGATTGTCAAAATGCTCAGAGGCATGACTCATCCAACAGTAAATATACCGAGCCATCTTAAAGATGGTGGTTAAGGTGAGAGGGCAGGCACACTCACCTGGACTGTTGGCAGTCATCTGCATTAGGAGAGCCATCTGTTTGCGCTCCGACAGAGGATACCCAAACAAAAGGTTGGGAGCCTGGGACTTCTTGCCCCCAGACTCCTTTTTCACCTTCTTCTTCTCTGGCCCATCTTTTTCTGAAACACAACCAAGAAAGATTTTAGTGAACCGTCCAGCAGCAACTCTATTGTCACAGAGACACCGTTTTCCTCTTTGCCTTGTATCTGTTGAGAATGCAGAGAAACAGATGACAAGCGTTAGGCTTGAAAACGAAGACAGCATTCTCTGAAGCCAGCCAAGAGCCCCCCACCCCCACCACCTTCAGTCTCCGTCGGTTATTACCAAACACAGACATGCATGAGCTGTAACGAGGGCAACTGCAGGGCGAAAACACACACACGTGCATGTGTGTTTACAGCGGCATAGTGGCGCAAAAGTGGGCGACGTGACTTGGAGAGGACACGAGCGCTGCGAATCGGGCTGCAGCGTTTACCTGCGTATATCCTGCAGGGAGGCACTAATCTCTCTCCCCAGGTCTCACTCGACTGGCCTGGGTCTGAGTCATCTACAGTGCAAAGCAGAGAGGATGGTGAGGGGAGAGAGGAGGGAGGGGAGAGCAAGGGGGAGGTGGAAGGGTGGGAAAGCACTGCATTGACGCTCACTCTCTCTCGCTCACCCTCCTCCTCTCACATGTTCTGGAATAGAGACAAAGACTCCACGCAGAGATTATGAGTCATGGCAACGCAGGAGAGTAGATCCGACGTGTTCAGTGGATTAAAAACTTCCCTTATTCCGACAGCTGCGCCACACTGGGCCCAAGAGGAACAATCTAAGGCAAAGCCGCCTTCCATGCTAGTTTAGCTTTATAACCTGTGCAACATAAATTAAACCTTGGTAAATTCAACATTCAGGGTTTCTGTCTGGTAGGATGCTGCAGGACCACACAATGAAATGCTCTACAGAGGAGATGAAGGCATATTCAGGGGACCTTAAACAGTCTGTAAAACTAATTACTAGACTTCATTTGTAATTATGGCTCGATGATACACTAACCTACATTTAGTCATCTGGTGTAAACATACAGTTACAGGTCTAAATGACAGCAGCAGAGTAGTTTATTTACACAAGTGAGAGAGGTAAGATTGAGTGAATAGTTACTTCAGTGGTGGGTTAATTTAAATGCGTTGCCCGTGATGGTGTACGTGGGATTTAGTCGACGAAAACCACCCAGTGCAACATAATGGCTCATTGAGGTGTTTTTTTTGGTGACAATAATGGAGGTTCATTGCACAGAGGAATAAAGATATACAAGGCGTTTTACTACACAGACAACAGGATGTGTTAACATCACTGGCTCTATCCTTTAGCTTACAAAAAAAGACAAGACTGAAACATGGAGAGAATCTAGTTGTATGTTGATGAAGGGCTGAGAGGCATCATTTATTTTGTCATAAGACAGCCATAACTCAAACATAACTACATTTATAACCATTATTCTCTATATGTCCTACAGGCTTTTTCTCAAGACTTAAAATACAACTTGGAATATATCTCTTTATTCAACACAACCGGCCACAACTTCATCGAGTCTTTAGATTTTGATCCTGATGCAAACCCGTTGACCTCAAGAAAGCGTTCCCCAACAGGCCATCGGGAGGCAGTGTGAGGACATGGCAGCCAGCCAGCAGCATGGCTGCTGAGAGCAGGGAGGAGCAGCAACAGCTCTTACCAGTGTCTGAGTCTCGCTCCTCGGTCCGGAGCGGACTGTTCGTAAAGGAGAGCTTGCGCTTCATGGAAGACTTTGCTTTCCCTTCTTTCCCCAGCAATTCACTTCGGTCCAGCTTCGGAGTTTTGGTAAAAGGGGACAACTTGTCTTTGCTCTGTCAGAGGGGGGGAGGGAAACACATGTATAAAGTCAGGCATTTACAATACAGCAAGGTGTGGATACATGTGTGACTCTAGTGTGTGTGTGTAAACAATACAGTTGTTACAGTACATACACTGGGCAGGTCCCATTAAAAAAGCTTTGTTCACTAGCTTGACAAGAAAAGGGTTGAGCTTATTATGCAGGTAGTATTTCAGATGAGACTAAAGCTTCCTTAAACATGACACGAACATAACAACGTGTAGATGATTAGATTACAGGCTCGGTGTTGTGTTTCTGCACGATATCGTTTTGGTCCTTTAGGCAGCAGGTTTGCCTGCATGACTCAGTAAAATTCTTATTCCCAAGGCACCAGGGTCTCTGACAAGTGAAGAGGAACAGATCAGGAGTGACAAGGTTGTTTTTGGTCGTTTATCCAGAGAATAAAAATGCAAAAGAGAAACAAGTCTATTCTAATGGTACTAAGCTTATTGAAGTATGAGAATTTCCACAGAAGTGCTGCCAGTTAAACTCCTGAATTGGTATTGAATAATAATATACTTATTAAATTAATGGCATCTTCAATATATCTGAAAGCAATCTATGAGAAGAGAAGCTGTCCTTTATACTCATTATAATATGTCAACGAACATTCCACTCATACGATACAGAAAAGAAGGCTCGTGACATCTTGAGGATGACTTTGCAAGTTAAATAATCTAATTGAGTCTATAGCTCTAATTTAATGAAATAGAGGACTCAATGAACTACTTACAATGCGTAACACAAGGTATGCCACACTGAGGTTACATTTCTTTAAATGATCAGTCTGGGCTATAATGAGGCTAAAAACACAATAGCTCTCATTTCACAAGACAGAACACTTAATATGATCCCACATGCAGCTGCTATTTTCTTTTATAGGTATAATAGTTGTGCATGTGTATCGAGAGGCTATCTGTATCCTTTAAAAATACTAAAAGTAGAGCAGGGTTGGAGGAAAGGGAGGAAAATACTCCAGTTGCTGATTCCACAAGTGATTGCACCCACTGTATCAGGCCTCGACGTCACACCAGATGCATATGTATTATCACAACATCTTACAATTCTAGTTACTGCATTCTTGCACTCTGATTTGCAGACAACGCTTTTTCAGCTCCGGCACTTCAGTGAGCTGCACTTTGGTGCAGTAAAATACAATTTCTGGCATTAAGAAACATGTCTGCAGTGTTCTTTGATCTCAGTGAAGCAATGTGCCAGCTGTGCAAAGCTGGAGTGTCTGGCAGTGTTGAAAGAAGAGGAGGGTTAAGATGAGACACTTGAAACACTTCTGCCTTAAAGAAAAAGAAGACACATTATCTGTCATGTATAAAGAAAGAGATAAATAGGCAGTTTTTTGTAATAACAAGTTGTAAGGCGAGATAGGATATTGTTTAAATAAGTGGTGAATCACATCTGACCGCTGCCCTGTACAGCTGCGTGACTATTTCAGCAATTGTTGAACTGGTTGGAGAATGCAAACAAAAAAAGCAGTAAAGCTGCTTCATTATTTTTGCATCTTGTAGCAATCAATACGCCAAACTGCTAAGATTGCCGCCATTGTTTCATTGTATATAATGGAAAATTAAAAGTACTCAAATACAAGCACAGAGTTAAGATGACCTGAGATTCAGAACCGCTTCTAAATCAACCATGTTTTGTCAACGCCTGTTTTTAAGGTCAAGAATGAACTTCAAACCTCCATTTTTGTATGCCAACATGGATCAGAAGTCCCTAAGGAGCTAAAAAAAAACTGGTGGTTTGCTGGTGTCATGATTAAGAGCAAATGATTAATTCCTGACTTTGTATCGAATGTTACATATCTATATGGTTTGTATTCAAATAAGGCATAATTGTATTGATCTCTATATAGTAAAGAACCATTTGTTAAAAAATGGAAGTAAAAACATACAAATGTGGATCACTCCTTGATCAAATGTTGTTTTTAGTGCTTTTCTGTGTCTGTGTTGACATACCTTCTTCCCCGCCTGCTTATCCACCATGGCTCCATCTCTGTCGCTCCCAGGTTTGGCCATGGTGCGGCGCCTGACTAGCTGTGACAGCTACAGCGCAGTAGGATCATCATGCACCTGGAAACCCAAAACCGCAGCAATTAGAAGGATTTTTTAAAACTACATTACAGTCGGGTGTCCCGAGTGTTTCTTTAGACTTGTCGTAAACATGCATCGACACTGGCAAGAACAGGAGGCATGTTCAAACACAGTTAGCGTCAGAGACTGTTCAGAGGATAAGCCATCAGCGAACGGAAACAAGAGTTCTGTACAGAAAAATCACTTCAACCCAGAGAGGAGTGGAGGAGCATCGCAACAAATGACACGGCGACAAAGTGCAGCTCAGCTGGGTCCCATGATCGTCGTTAAGTGGAACAGTAATCAGGGATTTCTATTTAAATTTAAACTTCTGTGGACGCTGATTTCTTTTTTTAAAAGGGAGGAAACAACGACACACGGCAGCATGAATCACAGCTTTAGGGACGTACGCTTCTGAGAGGAAAACATCCCTCCTGCATGTTTCTTCACGATAGTCGACTCATCAGTGTAACCAAGCTCCAGTGTCAGTAGCAGCACATGCAGCAGAGTCAATGGAGGCACAGTGAATGGAGAGAGTTTAACACTCGTGTCAGTTGTCGTGTCACATGAACAGAGACGTTTTGAGTCACGAGATCCCCTTTCAATGAACTATCCGTGCTTCTTTTTTTTACACTCTCACTTACATCCTCCCATCTGACTTCACAGAAATGGCTTTTCTGGAGCCCAATGGAAGTACCCAACAGTAAACTCAATACAATGTCACTTACGATGATCTAAGTACAGTGTGCCATTGCTTGAATGGATCACGCTCTGGACAGAAACATTCCTATGCAAATGCCGTTTTAAAAGAAATGGTGCTCTTTTGGGGTCTTTTCAAACATGACATGTGAACAATCTAAAAAGACAGAAGGTTACTGTTGAGTTTGGCCGAAAAACGGCATAGTCTCATCCCACGTGAGCACTTTGTGACGGAATAGGCACAATAATTGTCTGCCAGCCAGTAAACAGCAAAGTAAAAAATGGTATTAAGAAAAAAACCGAACACAATTTGATGTTAATGATTCACATTGAGTGATCAATTTGACCCGGACAGACGTGATCACTGTATTCGGACACGGAGAGCAACTCTTACATTGTGAAGCAGCAGCCTCAAAAGGAATGGGACAGCCTTGTTACGCAACATGCTTCCCGTGACAACTTTACCACAATCTATAAAAGCACGAGCATGACTCTTTTGGTTTGTTTTTTAAAGCGTTGCACGCCACACGACTTTATGTGCAGCACATCAAGATTAGCAATGGGGTTTTGCTGTGCCAACCAACGTAAGATGGAAACAAATTCTTTGAAATTTGAAAATCACAAATGTAAGTGAGGTACTTAAATTACAACTAAGACAGAAGGGCTCACAAAGTAATGTTGCACAGTTACTGAACTAAAAGATCTTGCATACGACTTAAGAATAAAACATGCATGACCCATCAGCAGCTGTCCACAGTGCACACTGCAAAAGGATACGCCTGATATAGCCGATCACAACCAGGCGGCAACCATCGCTTCTGACGAGTGAAGCCGATGCAGAGAGAACGCACGCTTTAAGACACGCGTCTTAAAGCGTGCGTTCTCTGAAGCAGAGTACGCTTTAGGACGCGCTTACTGTGATTGACAGGTTGCTGTTTGTACCGGAGCTGTACGCGGTGTTTCTACGTCTCTCCTCTGCATTCAAAATATTGTAACTTCTATTTATTGGTTGTAAAAAATAATGAACATTGCGACAACTGTTTTACAAGATGGCTACGGCGAAATTGACAAAATCAAGGCTTCATAACAGCAGTACACAAATCAATGGGCGACCTAACGTCCACTTCTTAAATTCCTTTAACAAACACAGCAGTCAGAAAGCCTCAAATCACGAGGGGGAAGAGATCCGCACGTTGTTATGTGAAAGCCACAAGTCTTTCAAGTTTAAGCAGCTGAAACACGACACACAAGAAAAAAGCGTTAACAAAGCAACCTCTTTAATGGTTGACGTTTTTAAATGTATGTCCAGTCTAGTCTCAGTTTAACTTCGACTTGGTTGTTGTAATGTATAACGCTTTGATGAATTGTTCAGTTTGAATCAGTTCAGTAACATGGAGAAAGTTTGTTATGGAATTTGTTTAACCGAGTGACGGTCCTGTACCTGATCCAGTTTTTGAGAAAATGAATGTTATTTAATAGTTTTATATATTTTTTTATAGTTGGACAAATAATTGTATTACAATTTTCCATTAAAGAAAAGTTTAAACAAATGTGATACTGACAATTACTTTGTTGTATTAAATTAGAATTTGCAGAAATTGGAAAAGACAGGTCAGATTAAAAAAAACATTTAAAAAAAAGGAGAGAAAAAATAGCAATCTAGATTTCAGTGACTATTACCGGTAGAAATAAGCAATAGTCAAGCTTTTAATACTATCACCATACTACCAATAACATGGTTAAATCTTTAGACACCATGGCACATTTAATTATTGGCCTTTCCAGGTAGGTTTCTATTCTACTGGTTTATAGCAGTTTTAAATATATTATGAACAACAAGACTACATTTTTCAAAAGGAGTCCAACATTTTATTGTTCAAGCACCTTTCTGACTTTTTCAATCCCAAGTAGCGACAGACAGCTGTGCTCTCCGCTGAGCCCAGTGAGAGGGCCATCATTAGTCAGCAGTGAGCGTATGCAGCAGCATCGTCATTCAGGCAGCTGAATGGGAGAATTGAGCAGTGAACGCGTTGCTGTAAAGAGGCTGGTGGGGGGTGTTAACGCGGTAGACACCCTGGGACCAGACCAGAAAACAAACGCTGACAGGACTCCAATCTGACCCAGAGACAAGGCGACGAGGGTGTGACTATAATTACAGAGGTATGTGGGCCCTCGCCAGTGTGGCAGTTTCATTCACTGCCACTTCATGAGCAGCTTAGGGCTGAAGAAGCCACGGCAAGCTTTGCCATTAACCGTGGGCTGTTTGAAGTTCAGCTCCAACTCTGTCTTGATGACGACTTCGGCTCAGAGACGACGGCTGAGATTAGTTTTAAGGATGTTAATAATAAACCATTTAACCGACAATCAATTTTGAACCCCCTTCTTTCAATCACAAGGTGACAAGCAAGACACTGGAACTTGGGCGTGGCTCTCGAGGAGTTGTTGCAATTATTCACCAAAAAAAGGCCTCAACTGCTCACAATATGCACGGCAACGTTCACATCCATTACGTTACTGCTAACCTCATACTTCACACATCCACAGCTGGCCGCCGAGCTTGCAATACACCGGCAGAAACCCCGACCGAGTATGTCGGGCAGACACCGAGATGACAACCGTGCAGCTGAACTTGGAGACTTGCTGGGAACGTGTCTGCATGCGTCCATGACGATGCAACATCACGGCTGCCACCTCTCCAAGACGGGTTGGGGACTCAGTTTCCTGTCCTTTGCATAGATTGCAGATGGCGGCAAATTAAAGATTGAATTTACAACCAGTGAACGGGAGTGACCATACTTAGACGGCTATAGTAGCGACCTGTCAATCACAAGGATGCCAAATATGACTTTTTGCTTGAATTTAAATGCAATAAACAGATAAAAAGGATACAGAAATTCTAAATAGTTGAAATTCCTTCTGTTAGATCTGGATGCAAGAGGTCAATTTAAAATGCATGTTTTCTTAAATGGTGTTAAGGTTGATTAGTGATAAGCTTTGCCAACATCATACCTGCTCTATAAACACTCTGAATAGTGTCATCGGGGAATAAATACGGGAGCAAAATCTTTTTTACCACATGGAGTCTATGGTTCATAGGCAGATAAATATATAGAATTGTTCTGTTTTTGTATTTACATACCCAATTAGTTTGACATTGAATCGCATATGGTTAAAAGCATCGCCAGCAACATTTACCTAACCCACCTAATTCCAATGAAGCAAATGCATAACTGTGATGCATCTGATTAAAATAGGTAATAAAGATAATAATTAGTTTGCCACCATTATTGTTAGACTATAATATACTTCCCTTGGTCCAGGTCCCGGTCACTGAAACCATGTAGCCACATCACTGTTTACAGTTTAGTGCATGACCAAAACATAGCGGCCATCTGGGCTGGTGGTCAATTCACTTTTTAGATTATGAGACTTAAAAATAAAAACAAAGTTTCTGAATTATCTTCTTCAAGCCTGGACATGACGACCACTTGTAATTAAAAAAAGGAACGAGTCTGAATTTTGTCGACTATGAGATCCCAAGTGAAGTGTGCTGGCTGCACTGCTGGTTCCTCTGAGACGCAGATGTCTCTGTATTTATTTATAACCCGGTGTTCCTGCTCTTCAACTCCACTGGTTCCTGACTAACAACAATAACAACCATTTCCCTGTCGTGCTGGAGCATGTTGGCCCTGACAGCAGAGCGGCCGCTTCAGTGCGTGTCCTTGCGTGAGGGTAGTGGTTTGAGGGTTGGGGCTGTGGTAAAGATTGTGGTGGTGTAGCTGGGGTAGATGAAGAGCACTCACACACACACACAGTATAATAACCTGATCCGCAGACTGCATGATGGGACAGGGAGGGAAGAGTGCTAAGAATAGTATGAAGCCTGACAGAGAGTGCAGAGTATGCCGCCGCCACCACCAGCAGCAACATTACTCCACTCCAGCTCCCAGAGTACTGCCTGCTGTGAGAGAATACATGCGCTCTCCCCCGGTCTCCCATGTGGCTGTGCACACACACAAAGGAACAGACTAGAAAACAAGCTCTCAATGTGTCACTGTATACTAAATGTTATAGACCAGTAGAAATAAATATGTCAATTCTTAAGTTGAAGATAGTCCGATTTTCCAACAACAGGAGGCATGCCAATCCCGCAACATGCTCAAGGAGAGGCGCTCCGCTTGCTGCGACAGTAAACAGCGGGTCACGTGGTTGTCGTCCTGTGTGCTGTCGGGCTAAATGATGGGGGAGGTCTCTCTCAGCTGCGCATCCACTCCCAGCCTTCGTCTCCTCCGACTACCTAATGAGGAGCAGGACAAAGCCAGATGCAAAGGCCTATTACTGAGACTACAGGAGGGGCAGAAGAAAGACACACACACACACACACACACACACACACACAGAGAGAGTTGTGTGCCCTAGAAATGTCCAGTCCAATTATTTTCCCAGACAACCCAAAATAAGATGATAATCTTATTCTTCAACATGTCAGTAATCCAAATGATTGTTAAAATTATAAATGATCCTTTTAATCATATGAAAACACCAAATATATCCCAGCTGATTTATTCTTAATGTTTTTATATATTGAGCATTTGATTTGTATCCATTAGTCAGAATAAGTAAGCAATTATAAAACAATAAATCAAAAGAACTGTTAACTTGTGTCTTTTTTTTGGTATTAATTATTAAATCGAGCAAAAGATGAATTTCATAAAATAATACTAGATTAGTTCCAGCCAAAATCCAGCAGCAATATGTAACCCAGGCTAGTCGTCTTCATGCTCGTTACACTGTGCATAGCGTAGACCAGAGTACCTCGTAAAACACACTAACCTAAATTGCTTTCAAAAATATACAATACAAATTTAAAAAGCACAAAGGGCTTATCTGTTAGTTTTATTCCCTCCCGTCTCTGGGTCGTCTGAACTGATTTCAACATGGATAAACAAAGAGCAAGTGACACTGGATGCCTCCAGGTGTCGGTTCAACTCTCAGAAGCCTCACGAAACACACGCCTCCTCCAACCAGGCTGGCCCTCGTTCTGGTGGTTGTTTGGTTGCATGAATGAGTCAGCTCTGTTCCTGGGAACGGTTGGAGAGCTCTGCTTCTACCTCACCCACACGGGAACGCATCGGGTATCATTGCCAACAGTGGCAAGTAAATGCCAAAACAACTGCTGCTGAAATTCCAAAGAAGCCGTAATTGTTATGAATATGGTTAAAGAAGACAAACATCCTGCATTAAAACTTCCCATGAATGAGTTTTCATTATGTTGTCACAAAAAGGGTTGGCATTCCCAAACAGCAGGATGGTGAACCCCTTCATAAAACAAGGGGATGGGTACATATAGACGAGTTGTGCAGATAAGTCATCGGGTGTGTCAACAACTCGACTAACATTTGTTATAAAATGATAACTTGAAGTTGTGGTTCAAGCTGTTATTTTCCTTGCAGGCTCTTGTTCAGCGTGAAGAGATGATGAGTAAGATCGACTAGAAAAGCTGGAGCCTCATCGGTTGTAACTCCTCACAGCTTTAAGTCCCATGCATGTTATCCTGTGGATTGGATCTGACGCCGCGTCACACAGGTCCTTCCCCTCTGCTGTGCCCTTGAGGCTCCTCAAACCAAGCAGCACCAGGAATGCAAAAGTTATGATAAGTTCCCCTCGGCACCAGTATAAGACGTGTACTTGGTTTCGGAGTGTTGTCGTACATTATAATCTCTCATCACGGCAACAGTTTCATTGCAAATCAAACAGACACACTTCCTCTTGACTTCTTTGAACAAATATTCCTTTTCTGAAATGTTCTACACTCACTTGCTATACTTCGTTTCTTTGGTTCTGCCATATTTAGTCATCCACGGCAAAAAGAAATCTTTGATTCCTTTAGTTTTTTTGCGGAGAATCTGCGTTGTTGAAGCCAGTAGTCCACCTAGTGGTGACCCTAAGAACTACAATACACTCAAGTGCAAGTTTCTTGTGTGGGCCATATTCCAATATTTCTTTAGAATTTGCTGCGGGACAATAAAACAATGGCCATACTTTGGACACACCTGCACTAGCCCCTTTCACATGGAATGAGGAAGTCACATTTAACCACCTGCTAAAACTGTAAAAATGTTCACTTGATGAGGACCTGTTGTCACACAAATAGCCCAAATGGTTAACTCCTTGCCCAATCGACCACACTCTTACAAAATACTTTCAGGACACCAAATTGTCGAGCTTAATTCATAATAATCCGAGCATTGAGCTATAATTCACTGCGGGTCCTAAATGTGTAATATTATATAAGATTGAGTGTTGAACGGTTTCACAGCCTTAGCATCACCTAAAAGCTTTCTGAAAAACAACAATAGCCCTAACTAGGGGGAGGCTCCGGGCATTGCTCGCACACAAATTAAAAGACTCATAAAATAGCCTAATGTTTGTATTCGAGGCCTAAATGGGGTTAATTTACTGGCGGGAGTGCCAGGCTCAGCCCACTGAAACACACCCTTTAAAATTGGTCAGAGAGTCCAAGAGTCTCGAGAAGCCTGCCGCCACAGCTCTGAATGTGTAATGATCAGATGTCCAAGCAGCGGACAAGAACAATGAAGCCTTTACTGATGATTTTGTGTTAAAAAGGAGGGGAGGGGGGATTTGGGAAGAATTAGAGCAAAGGTTAGGACCGAGGCATTGGTCTTGTTCTTATTCCTACCACAGTGCCACGCTCACATGACTGGACAAAACACTTTGAAGGGACGGTCAATCTCACAGCAGCAGTTAATGAGTAGAAATGGAGAAACCGAACTCAAAGTTAATAAATGACCATAAATAACATGTTTATTTCATTTGGAAACAACAACAAAACTTCTATTTCTGAAAAGCTGTTCAAGCACCAATAAAGCACACATGTATGAAGTCCAAAAAGTTATTTAATATCTTTTGCAGTTAGATATTTTAAGAAAAATTACTTTTGTCATCTTTGTCACTGCCCATATGACTAAAATAAAAACCCATCTCTAACAAGGTGTCCCCAACCTACAGGGTTAAATATGAGCAACTTGCAGGACTCACTCAGTCATAAAAAAACATGGAGGGAAATGCTGTTAGTTCTCATAACATTCAAGAAACTAGAACGGGCACTCGGTAGAGCGCATACCTTCGCATTTCACAAGATTGGGCATTGAATTATGAACATTTTGGCATTAGTTGCATGCCAATTGGACACAAATGTATCGTGCTATGGTAAAAAAAAAAAATGTTTACCTTTCCATGACCTTGACCTTTGACCCGATTGATCCCAAAATCTAATCAAATGGTCCCCGGATAATAACCAATCATCTCACCAAATTCCATGTGATTCAAGAAGATTTGACCTGTTCATGACCTTTGACCTTGACCTTTGACCCGACCGATCCCAAAATCTAATCAACTGGTCCCCGGATAATAAACAATCATCCCACCAAATTTCATGCGATTCGGTTCAATACTTTTTGAGTTCTGCGAAAGATTTTGACCTGTTCATGACCTTTGACCTTGACCTTTGACCCGATCGATCCCAAAATCTAATCAACTGGTCTCCGGATAATAAACAATCATCCCACCAAATTTCATGCGATTCGGTTCAATACTTTTTGAGTTTTGCGAATAACACGCATACAAACAAACAAACAAACAAACAAATAAATAAATACACGGCGATCAAAACATAACCTTCCGGCATTTTCAATGCGAAGGTAATGACTCCATCTACACCCGTCACCTCCTGTGAAGCTTGACGAGATGTTGATCCGATCACAAGCGTGACACAGCTCTGCAACGCCAGACTGAGCCTCAGAGAGGCCACGTGTTCAGGTTCACACAGCATATCGGTCTTCAAACTGAAAAGAATATAGACCGGTTTAGCTTGAACTACCGGTATTGATAAATGTATCAAAATTATCCCAGGAAGAATTGCCAATTAACTTATTGATGAATCAATGGATTGTTTCAGCTCTTCTTTGGTTAATATGGGTTATACTTTAAAATGTGTCAGTCTCAGTCTTAAGGAACAGGAAAGGAGAATACAAAATATTCTCTTGCTAGTGTAACAAATGATTCACACAACAATTTCAAGCCACAACCAGCAGCATTTTAGAGTTAAAGTATGAATATAGTCAGTGCTGAATCAGAACCAGCCTATTCATATTGAATTTAGGGTTCTCTAGTATTACATTTAAAACATGAAGCTGTGTGGAGTTAAAGGACATGATCGCAGGGATCAATTCAGCTTTCTCACAGAAGCGCAACACTTGATTCCTGTTTTCTGTATGAGGCATGAAAGTATCTGTATTATAAAGATAAGACCTCGGGTATCATTTATTCCAACTGCTCCTTACACTAATATAAAGAATTACAGAAAATAGACAGCCTGACCACCTTATATTTAACGCTCATTTCAGATGTACAAGTGCCCTCCTTGTTTATTGTGGTATCAGATTGTGTGTTGATGTGATTGCAAACACTGGAAAACATCCATCTATCTCAACATACCAACTCTGGTCTAAATATCGGTCGACAAATAAATACATGACGTTGTAACTAATGGACTGGAGGGGAGAGCTTCTACTGCGACACAGCTGCACCCACCAGACGTATTAAGTTGTTAAGTAAACAAAGCCACTAAGGGACAACTCCATGACAACTTAAGGTTGCTCTGAATCCATTTTTGTATATTTGTCAATGCTTTTTGTGTTTTTTTGTCAGGAGGGAGAGCAAAATAATTCTCTTATCTGGGAATAGCTAAATGTAATACTATTTGGGAAGCAATTACACCTACATTGTGCAACAATTATATTGGCTGATGCAAACCCATACTCAAAGTCAAATGATGTTTCAACATTTGTTAATGACGGATCATACAGACATTACCTACGCTGTTGTCATCTTTTCAACCGCTACCTTTTGTCGCTGTCAAATGTATAACAGAACAAACGGTGATTTATTCAGCCTTTATCATAGCACTGAGCTCCGGGTGTGTCGTGCAACATGTTGATTGTTTGGATAGTAGCCAGGCTGCTAGCAGGAGCAGCTAGAAAACCAAACCAGGAGTTACCAGGAAGCCAGGGCCAGTTGCTAATGATAGCTACGCTATCTATCACAAATAAATAGCAGCCAGAAACAAACATGATTAATGACTGTTTTATAATCTAAAAAAAAGAAAAGGTTTTCTTAAAGGTGGCCTTTTAAACAGAGTCGATGTGAAACTCACTCAAAGCTGTTTTAAGGCATGCGAAACCACACGAGTAGTGAACCATCCCACTGGAAATGATTAACAACATTTGACAATGTTTCCCAAACGAGTCACGCCAAAAAGGTCAGGTAAATGTTTGAGGGGGGAAATGCAGAAAAATGGCCCTGTGTATTAAAAACGAATTAAACTATTTTGCAACAGGAGGGTTCTTGGCCCTCAGAAAGCATAGTCACTGTAAGAGCCAGCGTAAACAGGATATGATCGCTTTCTTTGGCACAAGTGAACTGAGAGCAGTCCAGCAATGAAGAACGCAACCACATGCTCATTGTCAAAGTGTCTTCCACACTCCCTGCCGACGACAATCAATGCACACAAATTGTTCTAATGGCTTACTCGTGAAAGGAAACATCGAAATGACAATTAGTAACATAGAACGTTGTATGTTACTAACCGTATTTTCCCTCTGCATGTGTGGTGCTGTGTTCTCCAGCATGAAGGTCACAGGGTGGATAATCAGGAGTCGAGATACTGCACTCAAAGTGTCAGACAGAAACAATGCTCGACACACCTTCAGTTGATGGTAAAGACGAGCACATGTTGTGTAATCAGGCTTTGCCCATTTCACACAAACACGCAAACAAACCCACACATGCTGCTGGGCCTCTTGAGACGCAGACACTACAGAGTCAACTATATTTCTTTTAAAAAAAGAATCATGTTTCTTTTTTATCGCACTGGTATCCTATTAAGTATGCATACAGAGAATGAACAGTATATAACTTCCTTTTATCATCTAGTGTGAAAGATTTTCCAGATGAAGTGCAATGGGGCTCACACAATAGGAAATGACCTGTACACCACGAAAGATCTTAATTTATGTTATTTAATAAACATTTCTATTTTTTTCAAGTTAGATAAGGATTAGTATATTGCGTAAGACTGTCTTTAACATTCAATTGATCTGCGTTAATACCCATAGCACCTCCACCTCATTGTGAAGGTCACATTGTTACCTCTAACACCTCTTATTTTCCTTTTCTTAAATTACTAAATATACCATCCTAGAATATGTGATACAAACACCTTTTGCCATCGACATAGCCATCAGTCGGTGGAAATATTCAACAAAGTATTGTTGTGCTTTAAAAATAAGGCCCAAACGCATTGTGTCTGATCTCTCCATCCTGAAAGAGAAAAATCCTAAAGCAGAACACAAGGGAATACTTTATGTCCTTACATAATTGGTCCTGCTTTTCAATGCCCTATTCTTTAACTAAGAGGCTTAAAGTCTATTTACAAAGGCTATAGTAGACATTGAAAGGTTTCCCAAATTACATATAAAGTAGGTTATTTTTTACCAGTGTTTATCAAGCCAGAAAATCTTTAAATGGTTCATAAATAATTTCACAAATGTGAGATTTCATTGCGACTGGACATCAGGTTGTTAAGAATGTGTTAACGGTACATACTTCACATCAAACTGTCCACTATGCCGCTCTTGGGGCTGTATTTGTTAACGGGCATCTTGGTTGTTTTCACACGATGTACCTCTCCGCTTGGAGGAACATTGGCTTGGACTGCACATGTAACTGATGCTAGAATACTCCGAACACATTGCAAGAAACTGTAGTTATATAATGTAATATAAATTACTTTCCATATGTGATTTTCATAATACAACCTTTAGCACAGTAGGACTTACTCAATCTCAGCTACATCAACATGCGATGCATCCTCAAGCTGTATCAAAGCGACTAGGTTTGGTTTTAATACACAAAATGTTTGATACTTTTACGCCGAGCGTCCCCACTACTACGGCGTTATAGACGTTTGAAAACGCAGCTGACGTGGTCTTAGTTTTAAAACTCCAGGGCTTCGTTTGAGTCTGGACGAGAAGAAACGGAGACCTCTGGAAACAACGTCGTAGGCACCAACATCCATGACTTGATTGGATTTAAGGAGCTCAACGTGTCCTTCTGATTCATCACGGCACTAGAAAAAACAAACAGCCCTGACTATCGAGCAACTACCAGTGGTTAATTCAACATGGATAACGAATTACAGGAGTTGCTGGCCTTGTTGTCTATGCCGGCAGCTGTTATGTATTTCAATTCTGCATTTTATAATGCTACTACCGCCTAAACGGCAGGAGGCATGTTATTATTCAGGCACTTTGAGCAACGTGTGCAGAAGAGTACTGAGCCCTACGGAACGGACATTTGAAGACCTGGTTTGTGGCTTCGAGGAGGCTGAAAGACATAAAACAGAGGACTTGTTTTTCCCATTTATGCTTATTTTCTTCTTTACCACTGTTTGGAAGCTCACAAAGAAACTGTAAACCAATAAAAGCATAAATACTGCTCTCCAATATGATGGGGACTTCATTGAAACATCTGGCAGAGCTGGTATATGAGAAATGACAACGAACCCGAGGATAAATGAGCAATAGCTGTGTTTCCACAAAATTACTTGGGCCATTATCTAGTAAAACATACATTATTAACTGTTCATATTTAAAGTGTGTGTATGTGTGTGTAGAGAGTCTTGTAACTAAGTTTTACAGATACAATAATACTAAAGCAATCAATCTGCTTCCTCTGTAAATTGGCAAGTGCATGCCCAACGTACGTGAATGGTTATGTGATATGCGTTTTTCTAGGGCTGCAAGTACAAACAGACCTTATTTCAACATCGATGCTAAAATACTCACGTGGAAGGAGATGTTGCCTTACACCTGCATTTTAAAACGAAAGTGTATAATTTGCCTGGCGGTATTTATATCCATTCTTATGTCCTTTTAATTTTGGTATTGTGGTTAAATATTGAAATACTTGCAGCACAAACTTATCATGGACACAAAAAGAATACTTACTGAAACGTACAAAAAACTATACACGTACTACTTACTCAGCAAAACCCGCCCCAACATATGTTATGTCTTACTATGTCACAACATAGATTGAAGTTTTTCTCTCTTCAATTATCTCAATTCCTGTTGAGTTGTAAAAACAAATAAATATCAAATTTACAATATTTTTCCTAAAGCACTTTGTAATTATAGCACCTGTTTGTTTCCTCTTCATGGAGGTCTGAATTTGACATGTAAGTCCTTGACAAGTATTGTCAAAACACGGAAAACTGAAAGTCAAGCTCTGTTGTGTTCAAACCCTCATTCTCACTGCCTCTGTCAAACGATAAAATACTAATTAACATAATTTCTAAAATAGGCTCCCAGAGGAGCATGTTTTTCCCCCCATTTATAAACATATTTTGATGACAACATAACTACCTTGGCATTAACTGAGTTCATTAAGATAATAATTTTGCAATCATAGAATGTGTTCCTATTTATTGTTGACATGAGCCTTTTCTTCTTAAGCATAAACATGTGGTCATCAAAAGTAGAGTTCAGCGACAGACAGGCAAACGTTTCCTTTGTGATTACAACATATTTTTTAAAGCATACAAATTAGAAGCCGCCACCTTCCTTTTCCTGGCCGTACCAGAATGGTTGAACATTTGCATGCTTCCATTGCCTTACAAAAGACAAATATTTCTCACATCTCAACATTTTTATTTAGCATCCTATGTGACTAAAGTGTTTACAGTTTAAATACTGTGCAATGTTTGGCTTTTTTATTATTATATTGTAGACATTCGGATTTATGCAAAATGTATTTTTTACGCTTTGGCAAAATATTCTTCTCCGCTCTCAATATTAATAGTATTTGAATAATAATAATAATCATTAAATTATGTCTCAACAACATATCTCTTGGGTATTTTCATTTCAAAAGGTCGACGTTTTGTTGGTTTTCAGCGGTCGCCGCACTGACAGGCAGCTTTTGTGTCAGGCAAACACACCCCCAAGATGTCACAGTCGCCGGCTGGGAGGCGCAAGCTCCTGGTTATCAAGCTATGCAAGTTCCTTGAATCCATAGCAAAACATAACTAAGCTACACATGTACGCTAGATTTATAATAGTCAATAATTTAACAACTGCGCTGGGTGTAAACAAACGGTGGCGTTTAGCTTATATCACTGCAGACACCACCCACCTCACAGTAATGTCGCTCCGTTCTTGCTTTCAATGAATGCACAGACATAAATATGTTGAGCGCTCAAATGTTCAACTTAACTGAGGTTCCTAAACACAACGAGCTCCGGTTATGACAACGTTACGTCCTGAAATGCGTCGCACGTGTAAACGTGTGGTGTACCGTCACGCTGTGGCCAACATAAGTAAAAAACTAAATCTAAGTTTCACGTATTAAATTGAAATATTTGACACGAGAGCACAGCACAGTCTGAGACAAAAAGCCCGCTGCAGACCCTCCGCTGCCCTCACAACGTTCCCCCTCCCCAGCGCTTAATCTAGCGAGCTAGCAAGCTCGTCTCCTGCCCGACACAGCCTCGCTGACTGGGGCTAACCCAGCTCACTCCGTTCCGCCCCGACATTTTCCTATCGGCTTCACTTATTCCCGCTTCCAAGGAGGCAGAGTTTCTAAACGCAGAGAAGGGCGAAAAGACAGTTGGCGAAGTGTTATATGCGTGTAACACACGTGGCACGCGACTGTAACGAGCCCACGCAGATACATAACGCTCCCTTTTCGCACGCAGTTTACTTCACGTTAGCTTACCGTTAGCACCCTCGCTGTAGCCATATGGCTAACGTTAACTAAACGTTAGGATTTATAGGATCTCAGGCAAGCAGACAACAAACCTTGTTTTCCACCTACCTTCAAACTGGGTCACACGTATCCCACGGACTCATTCGGGTTCTTCTATGTGTGATATATTGCGCAATATAAACAGTTAATTCCTAAATATTGGACCTTAACCGTAGCCTACGGCTGTGTGACGTTCATCGCTGGGTTTGAAAACATCCCAGCCGTTCGTCACTCGTCCTCTCCGAGAAAAGCCCAGCGAACATGCAAGCGTCGTTTTCATTGGTCGAGGAGAGTCACGTGACGGTGTGAGCCGCACGGAGCTTAAAAGGTCTCTGTCTGCTGGATAGACTATAGATGGGTATGTGTGGAAACGATTTAACTCGTTGTTTTATCGACGCTGTGAGTAAATCCCCACCTTTTACTGTTAGGAACATTCTCCGCGTTTTCACCCTTTGTCAGCTAGCGGCTCGTGTCACGTCTATTGATGAGTATTAGCGTGTGGATTTTTTTGACGAGAGGGAAGAACAGTAATGGGCACTTGACGTCATCTTTTCCGCTGCTGTGTTGCGCTTAGTAGGAACTTTCTCGAAGATCACGGCGGCGGTTTAGAGGAGTGGTGGTTTCCGTCTCTCATATGAGCATGGCTTAATAATTTTGTGCCACTTTAATCAAAGCGTGAATTCGGCCAGTTTATAGGCCCTAGACTCATTGTATCGGCCAGCTCGGAATTGGTTGCGCAGTCATATTTGCATCATCGTGTATGTTGCGCGCATGCGTCATGGTGCACAATATTATATGTTGCAGAGCAGGCTTGAAAGTCACGAGAGGAACCCGGTGTGGGGGAGGGGCACCGGCTAGACACGAGAAAACGCCACCGGGGCAGGATGGAAATGTCAGGAGCAGTTGTAGGGAAAGGGCTGTGTGGAGAATTATAAGCTTAAACGGATTAACTTTGAAGATATATGGTATTCATGAATGAGTCAAAATGTTAATTTAACATGACTAACTACATTTTGACTTCTCAAAGTGCTAATTTATGGTCCAAGTAATTATATTTGTATTAGTAAGACTTAGTAGGATAAGGTAATTTTGTATTCTCCAATTAATCATATCCACATTTCATAGTTTTGGATGTTGAACATGCATATCATTTTAATAAACACTAGTTGAAACAAATTCAAGATAATTAAATCTGATTGAGTGTGTCTAGTGATAATTTATATTAGAAACATGTATTCATTTACAAATTTAATATTATTTTTGGATTATAACAAATGACATTTGGTAGCCTTGAATAAATTGTAATAATACATCTGTAAAATGTATTCAGTCAATTTAGGATGTTATCAAATGATTTTGACTTTGATTTGGGAATTCTGAACAGAAATACATACTTGGATGTCCTCTTTTTTTCTTCTATTAAATTATTTCAATTTAAGTGAATGTACTGGTTTGCACACATTTAATGTGCCACACTTGGACATAATACATCTACATGACTCTTCTAAAGGCATTTTAATGTGCATGTGATTGGTAGTCAAGTGAAACCCTTTATGAGCTGGTCAGAGGAAGCGACATTTTAGGTTTAGTTAATTGTCAGCTAGGCTAGCCCAGTGCACAAAATAGTGTTATTGAATTAAGAAACATTTCTAGAACCCTGAAAAGACATGTCAGAATATTAATTCTGTAAAATACCAGATTGTTCAACATGCCAAAAAATTCTGACAGGTATGAGACTCTTACCATCAGTCGTATGTATTTATATTCAAAGTACTACTTTGCTACACAGGCCAACTTATAAATATATAATCTATACCATTAATTTAGTTATATTACCATGTCATTATTAGAATCCTATAAGTGACAATATGACACAATTAGCACAGGTATGAACAGTTTATTTACACAACATGTTTGATTTAACCATATTATCAACTTCAGGGACAAGTTGCCTTTAATAAAAGCAGATAGTGACCAAAAAGGTCTACAGGTCTGGTCTTACACCAAAGCCTGGCCCTTTAGGAGGCTCTATCAGAGAGGTCAATCCACCTGCAGGCTCACAGGAGAAACGCCCGTTCCTGTAGAAAAAGAAGAAAAAATCAGTCAGTGCACATACTTTCTTTTTTTTAAACGACAAACAAATTTCCTCCATCAACCAGAAAAATATAGATTAATTAATTCATGACGATATTGTATGTACCTGGGTCCAGGTGGTGGGACTCTGCCTGCTTTAAGCTCATCAATAATGTTATCAATGTCCTTAGGTAAGAGGTCCTCCTGGAAACAAGAAGAAACAGGATAAATGAGAAGAAAGCCAGATAGTGCACCGCTTTTTCAATATTACAAGTAGTTTATGCCGATTATAGCTAATTTAAAAAAATGATTCAGACATATTAAAGTAGGTTTTACACTGTCAATTAAAAAATAGCAGACTTACGACACAATAACCTTATAAATAACAATCAGATATGGTAATAGTCTGAATGTTCATGTACTACAACAGATAATGAAAATGTCTGTGTTGACTCCCTTTTTAAAGAGAACATTATGTTCCTTAAGTCAGTTATAAAGTAGTTACAACTGTGCCAAATAATTGAATTGAATTAAATGAATACATTAAACCCAGGTAACCAAAGAAGCGCTGGTGATGCTAGACAATTTGTATCCCCGACCAGAATCACAAGTACCGATGGTCAAACAATATTTCAAATGGTTAAGTTACAAAATTATTTTCTTTTTTAATGTGCATTAAGATCGAATTAGACATTTACATCTCAAAATAATCGTCATGTGTGCAGCTACACTAATGTCTCCTCAGTGCTGCAGCTCTTTCCATATGTAGAAGCCAGAATCACCCCGACACATGTGATTATCTACAAACCGTTTCATCTTTAATAAAACCAAATCCATGCAACTGGTGATAGAATGATTCCAATACTGAATGCACGTATTTCTAAGTGCCAATTATTCTGAAGCACCTTACACTTCTGCCTGCAATGATCACAGCTCAGCAATTTTAGGTGTTACAGAAAATTCCTCCTTTCTCAGCCACATTTATTTGAAAGGGCTCATTTACTTTTGCTCAGCTTGCGATAACTTAACTTCTCATGGCGATTGAGTGCAGGATAGTTTCCGATCATGTCACCATAACTCCAAAAAGCCAGCTTTTCATATTATATCTGGCTCCAAAAATGAATCTTTGCACAAGACAAAGTTGTTACTCAAGCCATATTACTTTTCATTTTTAAATGATGGTCTGCCATGGCTAACATTCCACTCCTGAAAAAGGACTGAGAGGTGTATTCCAGACATTATTTGGAAAACTCAGTTCAGGCTTTAACCTAATTTAGTTAATTGTGATAATATTCAGACAGGAGGCCGTCTGCACAGAGTCGTCAAATACTCACATAATAGTTGTCATTGATCTGGATCATTGGAGCATTCACACAGGCACCCAGGCATTCCACTTCGATCATGGTGAACATCTTGTCTGGGGTCGTTTCTCCAACCTTAATAGCTTTGGAAAAAACAAATAAAGACATGCTTTACATTGACCTAATGTTTTCTGAAAAGTTGCAGATTATGTTACAGAAACAACAAATACATTTTACTCAAGCAGTGCGACCTGACATTACACCGCTGTAAGGTGAGTTGTAACCAATATAGCCTCATTATTTGGTTGATTAAATGAACAAACTAGTATGAGGATGCTCTATTAAATGCTCCACAGACTGAATCAGGTTAGCAGAAGTTGTCTCTCTTGATTCAAGCTGATACATCTTCTTGTTTGCTGCTACAGTTTACTGTCATTTGAGTTGCAGAAACAACTATACAGGACTGTCTCAGAAAATTAGAATATTGTGATAAAGTTCTTTATTTTCTGTAATGCAATTAAAAAAACAAAAATGTCATGCATTCTGGATTCATTACAAATCAACTGAAATATTGCAAGCCTTTTATTCTTTTAATATTGCTGATTATGGCTTACAGCTTAAGAAAACTCAAATATCCTATCTCTAAATATTAGAATATCATGAAAAAGTATACTAGTAGGGTATTAAACAAATCACTTGAATCGTCTAATTAACTCGAAACACCTGGAAACATATTTTCAAATGTTTGATTTTGTTTTGCTGTTATAAATCTTTTTTTTTTACTTGGTCTGAGGAAATATTCAAATTTTATGAGATAGGATTTGAGTTTTCTTAAGCTGTAAGCCATAATCAGCAATATTAAAAGAATAAAAGGCTTGCAATATTTCAGTTGATTTGTAATGAATCCAGAATGCATGACATTTTTGTTTTTTTAATTGCATTACAGAAAATAAAGAACTTTATCACAATATTCTAATTTTCTGAGACAGTCCTGTATATTTACACGTTTGTTCCCAAACTGTTTATCTCTAATACACACAATAAAAACATTTTTTAAATGGCATCTGACTTTTCATCTCTTCATTGGTGCCCCACCATAAATGGAAACTGTCTGCCTTACCCAGTTTGTTTTGGAGGGCCTCCAGAATGCTGTCTGAGTTGCAGAGCATGCAGGGGGTTGTTGTGCAGATCTGAATGAAGTATTTTCCCACGGGTTGACGCAGGAACATGGTATAGAATGTCACTACTTCATACACTCTCATTGGAGCAATTTGCAGAACCTCAGCAACCTGAATGAAAACAAATACGAGTGTCATTGCACGACACATAGGACATGGTGTTGTATGGCTTTTCATACATTGTTTTTGTTTTCAACAATTCAATTGGCATCACACAGCTGTAGAACAATTTGCAGAAGAAAAACGGTGCCTTGTTCATGGCGGAGATCGGGAGCCATCCGTGTTGCCTCTGGGCTACATCCAACACTGGGATGGTGGCTGATTGCTTGTGTCCAACGGGGTACATTGAAATGATCGCCTCAATCCTCTACAAGGGATCAAAGACAAAAAGGGAAAAAAAGACATTTGACCATAAATATGGAGTTGCTGAGGATAAAAATCGTGGCATTTATCGTTTCTACTTCAATAATTAGGCCAATTTTAAATGATCTAATGTTCATACAAAATAATTACGAGCACAGATATTTACAAGAGTTGCATTGATCCTGTTATATAGATTGTCATCAGCTTTAAAAATGTATGTCCAGCTGAATATAACTAAATAATAATTGTGTTATCTCTGTGATAATGATCAGGTGCTCAATTTACTGTCCATTAAAATGTAAAATAAAACATGGATCACATTTCAGCTTTTTAGAATGAAAGAAAACATGACAATAAATTGTCTGGCTGAAACAAGAGAAGCATGAGAAAGCCAGTTTCACTAGTTTGACTTGTTTATCTGAATTTGTATTTCAAGCACAGACAGGAAAATATAAGATGTTGGTCAGTGCTTCTCCTGAAACCGCTCAACACAGATGAGAGCCGTACCTTTTTGTTCTCCTCGGTGAAGTCAAAGGGAGTATCTGCGTTGTTGTCAGGAGTGTCTCTGTGCTAAAAGAGAAATACAAGTTACATTTTTTATAAAAGAACATTTAGTTACAACAGTAACATTGCATATTTTTATCAAATGTATAATTATCCTTAATCATCTTCAAATTACAACATGTATCAGTCAGTTTTAAAAATGTGGGGCAAATACTTTTGACTGAATTTTTTTTTTATATTGGACATGTTTATGATACCTCAATCAATATTATGGATGCTGTTGTTTTTGTAACCAACAACCACCGCCTTAATGCAAGTAACAGGCTTATCTATAGAATTTAATAAGATCTGATGAAATATGAATAACCCATCAGGGCCACATGGTAAAACAGATGCTGCTATCAGACGTTGAAAAGACTCAGCACGGATAACAATTATTTGGGCTTCTGCACACACTGCCCCCTTGTGAGCAGCAGATATCCTTTGTGCAATTAGGAAAAGGAACAACTTGAAATGTAATGGAGTTTGAAGTTAATGTTCAGAAAACAGCATACACAACTTTTAAAGTGTTCAAAAACAAGTCAACCAAACGGACTTCTCCAATCACAGATTCAAAACATCTTTACTATCAAGGGACAATGAAACCGTGGCATGTTTCCATTACATGACAATATCACATGTGATGTTTTTGTGCACAGCATGACTAATAGGCTCTGAAGGCAGCTACTGGGATAAATTAAGAGCTTTTGGAAACTGACACCTTTGGGATTGTTTCAGCAAAAATAGAAGCACAAACATCGCTGAATCATGCATTGATCACATTTCTACATTAGTTTTATTGGCTTAAACTTTTACAAATACTATGACCACCTGTAAATAAAAGGTACATACAGTCTATAACTCAACTAATTCAAAGCACTATCGCCAGTGAACAAATTAAGTCTGCCTACACTACACTGGCTACACAGTTCCCAACTTATTCTGCACATTTCTTGACTTTGGCAAAGAAACTGTAACTCACCACGAAGATGCCACCGGCTCCAGCGCGTGCAGCAGACTGATGCAGACTCCTGACGTGTCTGGCCTGCACATACAGACAAAGAAGTCAGATGAAAATACCTTGAATGTGCGACTTCATACTTTAACATCCCAAGAGAGTCTTTTCTGAGAGCTCATCTCCCTTTAGCAATCTGAAAGGGCTTGAAAACTAAAAGTGACAAAGTAGTGATGTTCTCATTGTCTACCACAGAGACAAAACACATAAAGACCTATATTAAACATAATTAAGAATACTTTGTATAGCTAGAGAGTATTTGGCATGCTGTACATTTAAAAAACACAATTATTATAGCTAGATACATCCTTGATTTACTAATTTGAAAAGCAATAAGTCAGTCATCAATATAAATGTAAGATGATCATACAATTATTATAAGGTTATTACCAGTTCCTTATGTCTAATTTCTATTAAGTCCACTGAAACCAAACAGTGGAAGAATCTTAGCAGGAACCTCAACTTAACATATACCACACACTATGATTTACGTCAGGGGGTCTTGCATGTCGTCCCAAATAGGAAGGAGAGTACCCGCAATGTGTGAAATAGCTAACGCTAACTACAACATCGAGCGAATTACGGCTACGTGTTTTGAACTTATTCTAATACGCAATTGTTCATGTCCAGACAAACGTGTCCTTTGAATTGCTAAATACGTCAAACGATCACCGTGTAAACGTTTGACAGCAGTTAGCGACATTAGCTCGCATGCTAGTGTAACCCAACGTTACTTCACGCTAGTTTAGCGGCCTCCGCTACTTGCCCTTGTGAGGAGTCATAGCATTTTACTCCAAGTTGTTCAAAAGGGCATTTACATTTTCACCCACAGCCATAACGAACATCATAAACATACCGTCTGCGATACTGCAGAGCGAAGTGCAGCAGCCAAGAACATCTTGGGGCTTGAAGTTTGGTCCCAGTGTGTTAGCAAAAGGACAGGACAGCAGCGGCTGACATCAACACAAGCGTTTCCACGCTCGATTGATAGGGTCTGGCGTGATCTACTACGTCAGACGTCAGTCGCGAGAGAGCTGAATCGATCCCAGATTGAGATTTGAGATAAACATCAAATGTTGCCCGCAGCCATTTGGACATTTGTTATGTAACCTGAATGGCGGTTCACGTTGCTAGCGGGGCAGCGTTTACCAGGGAATTAGATACACAGTTGTACTACATATTAAAATAATTAAATGCTCAAATAATATATGTATATATATTTACAAATTGTTACACTTCTAACACTAAACAATGCTACGAAATGCATTCTCAGTAAAGTATATTATATGCACATTTTAATTATTATTTCATTAATTTTGATTATTAAATTGTCATGTGATGTTCTGTGATAAATTAGTGGTAAAGCCGTGAGGGTCAGGGAGTTTGTTTATTACATGTCAGTAAACAAAATGTGTTCTCCCTCTCTCTCTCCCTCTCTCTCTCTCTCTCACACTCACGCATCCTGTCATATCAAACCTCCTCATGCCTTCATAAATCCTCAGCATTCATCCCCCTGCTTGGAAAAGTAATGCCATCAACAGGCCAGAGTGGGCTCATCCAATGAAAAAGTGGGAGTGCTGCATGCTGCATGCCAATTGGCTGCCCTGGACCTAAGGAGACTGGGTGAGCCTTCAGCTCAGGGATTAGAGGTGGGTCTCTCTGCATGCTGAATTGTGTTGCTTCAGTACAAGAGGTCTTGTAGCGTTCTTACTTCACTCAGGAGGATCCAGATCAACTGTGACTCCAGATTAACCCATATTACAACTCATCCTCAGATGATATTCGCATCTGTCCTTCCATAATGGTTGTCCCTGAATCCCAGGACAAAATGTACTACCCTCCTGATGATCTGAAGAGAGATGCTCATGTGCCTGATTTTAACACCTATCTGGCACTGTACAGGAAGTCTCTTGAGAATCCAGAAGGTAGGTCATACACATCTGTATTTTTAGTGGAGTGCTTGCAGAGTTTCCTAGCATTCCACCTCTCCCTAAGTAGGACTGTATGTCGTATATCTCTGTGTTTACCTGCCCTGTCTGCAGCCCGTAACACTGACATAAAATATTACTTTGTTTCAGCTTTCTGGAAAGAGATTGCTGATGAGTTCTTTTGGAAGAAACCAGCAACAGGACCAATGCTGCAGTACAACTTTGATGTGACAAAAGGGACCATTTATGTGAAATGCATGGAAGGGGCCAAAACCAACATGTGCTATAATGTCCTGGACAGGCTTGTGAAGGAGCGGGATCTTGGTGAAAGGGTTGCCTATTACTGGTAAGCGACAGTTTCTGTCTGCAATGAATGATGACTTTGATGGTAAATACTTACTGCCGTTAAGTCAGGTATTCCAGCCAGTAGCAACTGTTGTGTCCCCTGTGTCGACCCCAGTGCACCAAAGCAACCCTCAGCTAGTACAACACGGTGTCAGTGCTTCAATGTTTCTGTCCACTGACTCAACAGAGAACATTAAACATGATTTCCCCCCACAGAGTTCATATGATTTGGGCACAACACATTTTATAATCAAGCATTACAGCAAATTCTTAGTCATGTTAGTCATTAAAAAAATGTTTGTCTTTGTTTTTTTACAGAACACACGTATTGTTTTCAGAATACGACTATTTTTGTTGTCCGTTTTGTTTTGTTTCTCACAGAACTCTTTCAAGCTTGTGACTTTCACTAAACTCTAAAAGGTTTTACTTTATGGTGTTTGACTATGTTACAGAAAATATTTACTCTGTCAACAGAAAAGGCTTAGCGATCTTACAAATAGCGGTTCTGCCAGCTCAGCAGTCATAGGGGTTTATTGAAACTGGGCAGAGCCGACACCACAATTGTCCACAAAAGTGTCTTAACGCTGATTACACTGCATCAAAGCACTTATGTAATATGGTTTCAGCATGCCATACAAGGAGAATACAGTCTGTCCACTGTAGTATCAAGATTATAGTCAAGTTATCAGTGGCCATGAATGTGACTTTCATTCACACCTTGGTCAAACAACATTTACAAAACTACCTCAAATGGTGGCACCGCAAAATATAATAACAAAATAAGACACCAACAAATAAGATGTGTGTTGTTTTGTTTGACTCTGCTACTACGCTCTGAGATGAAGTGTCAGCCTTGGCTTTAAAAAATAGCGTTTCATATCTATTCTCTACAAGTTTCTTAATCCTTTCAAGTGCTTGTAAGAAATAGTTTCAGCATCAAAAAAAGCTCAACAACACATTTTATGTCTCAATAAATGTGATATTTGTATAAAAGTATTGAGTGTTAAACAAAAAACATTTAGAGGTAATTTATCAGGTGCTTTAAAATGTCATTTTGAATTTGTTAAAGTTCAGAAGACCAAGATATCCCATTGTCAGTGAATAAAAGACTTAAATGTGTGGTGCATGCACAACAACAGCACAACATAAAGGCAATGTTAAAAATACAACATAAGCACAGCAGCTAAATGCAGCTTCACTATGTTTGGATATCATGTCAGGAGACCTCAGGGGATCTGTGAGTTAATAATGTCACACAAGTATTTCGCTCAGAAATTATCCGGCGATCTACAACTGATTTGTATTAGGAAAAGGTTTTTATTTTTATTTGAGTAATGTGCTCAGCAATTTAAGCAGCAGCATTCTGAATGAGCAACAGCTGTCAAATAGATTTTTAAGAAAATACCTGAGAAAATCCTTATAAAGCAGTCTGGCCTGCCAGAGATGAAGGTGTGGGTTACGTTTGCTAAATCTTGTTTGTAGGTACATTCTATCATTTATATATATTTTAAGGTGGTATTCGGTTGCCTTGTTATTGTCCCATCATGGCAATTTTAGATTGAGATCTCATTTTCTGAACACATCAAGATTTAACTATTGGGTTTCAGCAGCAGAAAATAATAATGAAACATGTTTTTAGCCATCTTTAGAAATATAAATATACATTTGATCGTTTTTGTAAATGTAGGAATCACATCCAATCCTTTGCCTTGCGAAGGGTACATTCAGAAATAATAAGAGCATTACGCAGTTGAATTCAAAGGGGTACAAGGATTGACCCCAGTGGAACTCCACATTTGATTTGGTAGTTTCTGATACATATTTACAGAGAGGCATACAATAGTATCTGAAGACGAGTAAAGACAATCAAATATATGCACTTCATTGATAGCAGTTGCTTTTATTGGTGCAGAGTTTCATCACTGTAATTGGAATTATTTCACCATCATCATGTAAAAAGTTTTGGCTTCTCTTCCAGACCAGAGGTCTGACAATATGTTGCTAGCTTGCATGTGAAACATTGTGCAACATGACTTTCCAAAAAACCGTAGAGAGAGCTACAGACAATCTGCATGACAGTAACGGATTTGTGTTGTGTTTCTCCCCTTGTGTGTTGTCCTCTCAGGGAAGGAAACTCCCCTGACCACCACATGGCCATCACCTACCGCCAGCTGCTGAGCCAGGTCTGCCGTTGTGCTAATGTCCTCAAGCAAATGGGTGAGACATTTTAGACCTAAACAACATTACATCAATATATATTGGTTTGTAGCTAAAACATAAAGATGGCCGAATCCTTTATAGTTACTTTGAGTCGCTCAAAGTTTGAGTAAAACAAGAAATACATGAACGCATGCAAGGATCATTACTTGATTCCGACATGTTTCAGCAGCTCTATGTGGTGTTCCCAATGCCCTTTTCACATATCAGACATACAGTATTGGATCTGGCTTATTCAACATGCTGAACATTGCCATTGCTGGTTTGAGTTGAGCAATAGCTAAGATCTGATTTATGTTATCCAAAACATAAAATCTGGTTGTTTCTATGTTCAAGGTGTGAAAAAGGGAGACAGGGTGTCCATCTACCTTCCCATGATCCCAGAGCTGGTCTACACAATGTTGGCCTGTGCAAGGATAGGTGCTGTTCATTCTATTGTGGTAAGAAGTATGATAAACTATAATTTCCCACTCATTTTGGAGAAGCAGACAAATAGGTTTTATTATCAGAAATGGTTCAGAAAGTTCACCTTCTCTGAGGCTCCAAGCTGAAGTCAGTCAGCATTGTTGTATTGTAATATCGAAAACCATATATGGCATCCAATGTGTCAATTTCTCCTCATTGTTGCGGTCAACATGTACTGTAGGTTTGCAGTGTTTACTCTGTTCCTATCAGCTGTTCTTTGTGAACACAGCACTGACAGCACATGCACTCCATATGTGGGTCAGGCATTTCCAGGCTGGATAGGCGACAGAGTCTTTGCAGTTTTGCAGGAAAGCCAACACCATTTGAGCGTTTTAACATTCCTCATCCATGCAAAGGTTAGCAGCCATGTTAAAAATATCTCCGGGCTGCTCCAAGGTGGGTTAACTTTATGACTTGCAAAGGACGGGTTGTGGCCATGTCTGTTTTTGGTCACTGTTGAACATGTTCAAAAACAAAAATGATACTTGATATCAACATCACTTAGCAAAATGCCAACCTCTTGGATTATCATGTGACTGTTAATATGAATATTAATATTAAGCTTGGCATGAAATTAAACAATGAAAGAATAACAGATTAGCACTTCAGTGGCACTTGGATAACACTTACTTTTTGTATTTTGGCTTTCTTGAAGAAATGCTACGTTCTTGATTCTTGTTGTTCTGAGTTTGTACTCATGGTTGAAGGCACTTTTTTATTGCAAGTCGCTTTGGATAAAAGCGTCAGCTAAATGACATGTCATGGAATGGAACACTGAAACAGTACACTCTGTGAACTATTCACCTTGGCCCAACACAAGCCTCTGGCTGTGGACAAAGCTGATGACAATCCTAAGAATCATTATCAGGGTTTGGTTTATGATGTAAGATTGAACAAGGTGACTTTGCTATACAAGATAAAGAGGGAGAGCAGCGTGCATCAGACTGTTTGCACTTTAAAGCGAAAACTTGTAGCTTTGCTGAACTGCAGCGGCCACTAGTATTAATTAGTGAATATAGTTAAAATCGAAAACATAGTTCAACGGTAAGTAGGGAAGAGGAAGAGAGAAGGAGCCCGTCTCGACTTAACTGACAAAATGTCACTCAAAACAACACGTACCAACCAGGAAGAGACTCCAAATGACCACAAATGAACATGACATGACTACAATGAGACCAAAACTGTAACGCCCTGTTCCGTTTCTCCTGTGTTCTGTGTCTCCTCTATGTCTCCTCTGTCTCCTTGATTGTTTCATTCCCTTCACCTGTCCTCAGCCACTCGTCTCGTTACTGTCTCATGTCGTACACCTGTTTCCCCCCCATATATTGTGTCAGTCTTTCCCTTGTCTCCTGCTGAATCGTTGTCTTTGGTTCTGTCTTCCTTGTGTCCTGTGTATTCCTGACCTGCCTGTTTTGACCCTGCCTCCCTGCCCTGACCTCCAATTCTCTGCCTGCCCCCTTTTGGACTTGTGTTTTATTGTTACGTTTTTTGCTTTTACTTCCTTTCATTCTCTTTGTTTTTAAATTATTCTGCATTTATTATAAAGCATCTTGTTACAGTGTTTTGAAGGGCACTTAATACATCAAATGCAATGTTATTCGTTTAATTATTGTAAACACCAATCAAAGTTTACAGATCGATTTAAAAAATAAATAAAAAATGTAAGCAATATAAATGACAGTAAGACCTAAGCTGTAATAAAGAAAATATCCTTAAAGGCTGTATGTTTTATCTTCTCTTTCTCTTTGCATGCTCAGTTTGCAGGTTTCTCCTCTGAGTCTCTGTGTGAGAGGATCGTGGATGCCCAGAGCAGCGTCCTGGTGACAGCAGGTGTGTCCGGCAGCCCAGATAGGACACCAGGATGTGATGTGTTGTAGCGCTCCGTAAAGGGCCTGGAAAGACGGGTTTCAAGCTGTAAAGACTGTTAAAATACCCTCTCCCTGGTGGTTCTCACTGCTCATCACCAATCTCTCCTTTCACTTGTAATACAGATGGTGTTTACAGAGGAGAGAAGCTGATCAACCTTAAACAGATTACAGACGAGGCTCTAAAGAAGTGCAGGGAAAGGTAGGTCCTGCTGAAAGGCCAACAAGTTTTTCGCTTCTCAGCAACCACCCTTATTTACACTAGCTGCTGGTAATTGACTCAACTCCTGACATATAACTCACTCGACACACAGACACACCACAAAAACACAGACACAGACATACACATTCTGACACACCACGCAGAGCAAAGCCCTATCAGCTGATATCAAGGACGTTGAAGCTACACACTGCCTGGTTTCCACATTTCGGGGTTGCCAGGCAACATCGGGAGCTCAGATTATTCAGGAAAGCCCAAGCTGCGTGTCTCCCATAGCAACATAAGCCAGGGAGGGATGTGTTATCGGCGGTGCAGGGGTATCATTTAAAAATAAAGCATATTGTGATGTTGTCCATTACACCAAAGCCTTGTGGCAAAACCAAAGTACAATTGAAATATTTCAATAAAAATCTCCCATTTCCCATATAATAAAGAGCTTTCCTGAAACTATTTTAAATAATATTCTTATTCCTTTTCTCCATTTCTTATTTCTGACACTTATGTCCGTCATAAGATGGATCCCCCCCATTGCTCTTCCCAAGGTTTCTTATTGTTCCCATATCAAGGGTCAACGGTGTTGTGTTTGTTCGTATTGTAAAGCCCTCGGAGAAAAATATTTCATCTATACATGGAAATTGACAAGTGTAGTTGAACTTTAAAAAAATAATAACACTCATTGATTGGAATTTCTAAAGGTGAAAACTCACAAAACTTTTTAAAATTCATTTATCATTCCTGCAGAGCATCATCGAGTGTCACTAAATGCCTCGTCGTCAAGCACCCTGCATTCAGGACAAAAGACGGAGCTGCATGCAACAAACTACAGGTAGATATATAATAACCCAAATAATACAAATAAAATCTTCTAAGGTATTACATGTCAGTTTATAATTGACATGGTCTGGTATTACCTGTATTTCTCCAAATTATTAAAGTAGATAGGATGAGTGATTTTATGTCTGGCATGTGTTCCTTGCTGTGATGCGTTCAGACCTCCTGGGATCCAGACTGTGATGTGTGGTGGGATGAGGTGATGAGAGACTCTCCTGAAGAGTGTGAACCCGAGTGGCTGGATACTGAGGATCCGCTGTTCATCCTCTACACCAGCGGCTCCACCGGCAAACCTAAGGTCAGATGAACGATGTGCAACAAAACCAGTTTTATGTTGTAGAAACAAGACTGAAAACAATTTTCGGCATTAAAATTGTCAGTAAAACCACATTTTCTACTCCGAGAAACTAATGGTGCTGTGCTGTCTTTGACATTATAGTTAGTCACTGCCGGAAAATAGCGAGAATGAAAAGTCTCTCTTGGGGCATAGATGTGTGCGTCACTAACAAGTTAAAAGAAACACAATTGCTTTAGAATATTGTGTGTAGATCTTATTACATATAACACAGGACTCATAGGATCAGATCATATGAAATTATCTGCGTATTTGTCTTCCTCCTTCACACACAAACACCACACGCACACCTGTGACGATTACCTCCCTATGTATGTTCCCGTGCTTGTGTACTTTACAGGGTGTTCTCCACACTATTGGCGGGTATCTACTCTATACGTCACTGACCTTCAAGTACGTCTTCGACCATCACCATGACGACGTGTACTGGTGCACTGCTGACATCGGCTGGATCACCGGCCACTCCTATATCACCTACGGCCCACTCGCAAATGGAGCCACAAGCGTCCTCGTGAGTCTGAAAGACACTTTTATCATATTAGAAATACCCACAGTGCCATGAGAAGAAAATAAGAAATCTACACTTTTATTGATTCCCGTGGGGAAATTCTTCTCTGCATTTGACCCATCCTTAGTTATTAAGGAGCAGTGAAGCACCCGGGGAGCAACTGGGGGTTCAGTGTCTTGCTCAAGGACACTTTTACATGCAACTATGGGGAGAGCGGGGATCGAACCGGGGACCTTGTGGTTACGGGACGTGCGTTTTCTCCAGTTTGAAGGTCTCCCAGTTCACCCTCACGTCGGCCGGTTCTGGGAGATCATTGAGAAGTACAAAGTGACCACGTTCTACACAGCGCCAACAGCCATCCGCCTGCTGATGAAGTACGGACGGGAACCGCTGCAGAAGTAAGAGCCTGCATCCTCCCACTGACACAGCAGCTCAGAAAAACCTAGATTTCCGGAGGCTAACGCATTAGTTTGACTTTCAAAACACAGCTCCATGTAATCGGTGCTTTGAGTGTATTTTTACATCAGTTTTCACATGGAGATACACATCGTTAAGACCTCCTTCTTCTGTTTTCACTCTCTATGTCACAAACTCCAAAAACCAAAGCTAAAAAAATTAGAGATTTCCCTCAAAATCAAACCATTGCTTTAATTCAACACATCAACACTAAAGATGTAAAACATCACAGGTGAAGTGGATAACACATATCAGGTGACAGAATAAAAGTGCATCATTTGGACCTTATGTCTTGGAAATAGCCGATCACTAATTTGAAGGAGCATATAGAAAATGAACTGTATTTAACATCACAGTTTAAAATGTAATGTTATACAATCAGTTGGTCTCATTGAGATCGAGATCTATACGTCTCAATCATAGCAGCATACAAAACCTACACGTGGCCAAACATATAAAGTTAATCAACGACTAGTCCCAGAGCGGTGCATCAGTCCAACATCATGATGACATATATCAATGTTTCCTCCTCTGCCTCCTCCAGGTATGACCTCTCCAGCCTGAGGATTCTGGGTACCGTTGGGGAGCCGATCAACCCAGAGGCGTGGGAGTGGTACCACGATGCCGTCGGTCAGGGCAGATGTCCCGTGGTCGACACTTACTGGCAGACAGAGACCGTAAGTGCTCAGCTGGCATTCAGATATATATCAAAACCATGTTCTGAGGCTTATAAAACATTCAGTTCATACGTTGCTTTTGTTCAGATTCAAGAGAATCGTTTTAAAGTTACAGGAGACTGGATTTAGAATCACGTTTCTTCCATATGTATATAATAATCCATGTGATAAACTGTGTAAAGCATTCGATGTTACTGAAAACATCATATAACGACTAAGAATCAACACAGTTTTTTATATTTATAAACGTCAAACTCTTGTTTTGTGAGTTACACGGTCAAACCAACAAGAAACCTTATGAAAAGTTTGTCGTTGCTAAACTCTGACTGATTATATTCTGGGGAAGTTTTATGGGGAAAACTCCTGCAAATGTACCCCTGTCTTTCACTGTCCAACACTGCACAATTGCACAATTAATATAATAACTGTCAATCACACGTCAAAGGGGATGCCCAAGAGGAGCAGAAACCCTATTAAGACCTGTTTTTCTCTGTGACAACACAACTTTAAACCCTGTGGAAACCAGGAAATAAAGATGTTAACAAGTACAATCATTTAAAAACAATAATCATGAATAACACCAATATTAAACCATGAAAGCACAATTTCGATGTTTCCTGTTTGATGTAATTCTCTGTAGGGAGGCCACGTGTTGACGCCTCTGCCTGCTGCCACGCCACTGAAACCAGGCTCCGCTGTAAGTAGAGCTTGTGGTATTTGATGTAACTCTTAAACACTCCAACATCTTCTCTGATGACTTCTATCAATGCAGATCATGCTGTCAAGGATGTGTTGGACTAAACCAATGCAGGAGATGCAACTTTTCTATTTGGCTGGAGATTATGATCCAGATTATGAAAGAAACATACAGCAGCAGCTCAAGGAGAACTATCTCACAATATATCCACTTCTCATGTTTCAGACCTTTCCTTTCTTCGGAGTAGAGCCCACAATCCTCAACGAACACGGAGAGGAACTGGAAGGCGAGGGCGAGGGTTATCTTGTAAGCATCAACTCAATTATATGCACCTTTATTTATCCCCGCGGGGGAAATTGTGTGCAGCAGCTCGCCGGCCAGAACAACAGATACACACAGTTGACAGCGTTGTTTGTGTAACTGATATATAATAAATAACTATAAAAGATATGTTCACCGTAACAATTCAGTTACAATCGAAATTGTCCTTTCAACCATTCATTTTGTTTACAAGCCGTTTCTGTAATTGTTTTATTTACTTATTTCAGACTTTTTTATATTATTTTATTGCAGTGTCTGTATTAACCTGATTTAAATTGATAGTAGTTCTGACTCACGATTCTTCACACATAAGGCAATTGTTGTTTTGAAAGGTAGATTATATGTGTATTATTATTAATAGTAACAGTAATATCTTCTAAGTATATTCTGTGGGTTTTTTCCAGGTATTCAGGAGGCCGTGGCCTGGAATAATGCGCTCTGTGTACGGAAACCACGAACGCTTCGAGAAAACCTACTTCAAGAAGTTCCCGGGCTTCTATGTAACTGGTGATGGTGAGCCAAAGAAACTTCTGGACACTCAAGTTCACAAACCTGCAACACTGACGATATGTCAGAAGAGTCTTAATACCAAAAATTTACCTGAGTATGTTACTTGTTTTCTCCTCTTTTAGGGTGCAGGCGGGACAAAGACGGCTATTACTGGATGACAGGACGAATAGACGACATGCTGAATGTGTCAGGTACGCGAGTGATAACAAAGCTGCTTCTCAGAACCATCAAGAGAAGGTTATTACAATACTAAACCGACCTACTGATGGGAAAAGGGGGCTGAATTTAGCTGTGTACTGGTATAACTAATGAAACATTATTTAAAAGTTTTCTGAATCTGCAGTTTTTTTACAAATTTAATATGATCTTACAGGGAAAACATTTCCTGAAGAATTCAATGTTCAGACGAATAAAATAATAATTTACCAATGGCAATATTTTTCTTTAAGCTTTTGGGCTGTTAGTTATAGTAATAATAATGGAAAGAAAGAAATAAACCCAATATGTCACAGTATCTTTTATTGTTGGAATGCTTGCTCTTTTTCCCACAATGTTCTTTTTATTCACCATTTTAAGGTCAAAACATAAAACATGTTTGACTTGTGTCTTTGGAATCCAACAGACTTACACATTTAGTTCAGGGAGCCTGAAAGCAACTTGAACTCCAACCAAGTGCTCCATCAGACTCGATGCTCACTCTGACCTCAGTCGCTCACATCTTTTGATACCACAAACATAAAGATGACATCACCGCGTTCGGCATAATCTTTCACTTCTCACACACAATTAATACATAAAAACGTAAATATTGTCATTCTCTTTTGGATGATTTGACCATTTTAGCAGTCCTGTTTTTGATTGGTTCATCACTTCTGACCTTTTTATTTACAGATTTAAATCTTCTGATTGTTTCAGCTGGATAGCTACTAATACTGCTACTACTGCTAGTACGACTATCTCCTGCTGCTGCTGCTGCTAGTACTTCTGCAACTTCTGGTACTAATACTGCTGCTACTATTACTACTACTACTGCTACTACTACTGCTGCTACCTCTTCTGCTATTATTGCTGAAGGAACTGTTTATTCTACTATACCACTGGTCCTTCTGCTACCTATATTACCACCACTACTGTAACTTCAGCTCTTGTTACAACCACTACTTCTACCACTACAACTTATACACTCCAACATTTTAGCTTCCAGCTTTTCCTGCATTGTATTTCAGCTCTTAGCTTCTTGAGATAAAGCAGTTCAACTTCTAATTCTGCCACTTTTTTCCACACACATGCCACTTTAACATGCACTTTAACTTAAACACACGTCACATGTAACATACACTTTTAACTTAAACACACGTCACTTGAAACACACACCTAAACACTTTAACAGTATTTGTTGTCTGAGCACTTTATCTTTATCTTATCTTATACTTAAGTTCAGTTGCTGTCACGTTGATTGTTGTTTGTCATGTCTAAATGTTGCACCCTCCGCCAAAAAAAATTCCTCGTTTGTGTTAACATTCCTGGCAATAAAACTGTTTCTGATTCTGATTCTGATTTAAAACTGAACAACCAGGCTTTTAAGCAGTGCAGTTCTTAGCTTTTGGGCATACACATTTTTTTCAGCAAAGTCATTTGAAATTTCCACATTTTAAACATTTGCAATAAATTCCAGCTGTCAGCATTCCAACACATTTTCTGCAGGAAACATGCATCTTCTAGTTTACAGTGTGTCTCTTTATCCAGCTGCAAAATAAGTTCAAGCATCCTGACTTGGAACCAGCTGCTAAAACCTGAATAAATAGCTCACATGTCTGAGCTCTGCATGCAACAGGCTGACAGGTGTTGGACACAAGAAAGCACTTTAAGTATTAACGGGAATAACTTGAGAGCCAAAGTGCAACAAAATCACAACTTATATGACTGACACGGTAGAACATGATTTAATAAATAATAAGAGATGTCTGAAACCGACAGATGCACATGCGGTGAATAAGGCGAATACGGGCACACTTAGAGCATTGCTCCATTGTGCATTATTACCTTGCGGTTGTTGTGTGTCTTTCAGGCCACCTGATGAGCACAGCGGAGGTGGAGGCTGCTCTGACGGAGCACCCGGCCCTGGCGGAGGCTGCGGTAGTGAGTCGGCCTCACAAGGTGAAGGGCGAGTGTCTGTACTGCTTCGTCACCCTCAAAGACAGCAGGGAGTTCAACCACAAGCTGGTGGAGGAGCTCAAGAGACTGGGTGAGGCTCCGGCACAGGGGAGGGCTTACCTGAGGGTTAGAGGAAAAAAATCCACTCGAAGGGATGTGCATTATGGTTTTAAATATTCTTATTCTGGAACATTTTCCATTGTTTTGTTCTGAATGGCTTTTTCGTAACATGTTTAACTTTCAGGTTCAGGACCATCTTTATTCTGCTTTGCGCTGATTCCTTCTCTGTATTCTTTTGTCAGTGAGAGAGAAAATCGGACCAATCGCCACACCAGACTTCATTCAAAATGCTCCCGTGCTCCCGAAGACTCACTCAGGTAAACGCTCAACTCTTGAAAACCAACATCCTCGTCCTCATTCACTCTCCTCCTCAGTAACATCTATCTTCCTTGACTCTGGATCCACTTTAGGGAAGATCATGAGGCGAATCCTCCGGCATATCGCCCGCAACGAGAAGGACCTGGGCGACCTTTCGACCCTCGCCGACCCAAAGGTGGTGGAGGAGCTGTTCAGCAAGAGATGTGAAGCTGCAGCCTGAACAAGCCCCTCCCCCTCTCCTTCTCTCTGTATGCTCTAACAGCCCACATGAACATCTGTCTCCTGTTGGAACTGAATGAAGGGGCTGGATTCAGAAATGTATAAAATAGTTTTTTCAGGTGGAGAAAAGAAAGTAGAAAACAATTGATTCATATGAAATGTCAGTGGTTGCTTTTACCAGCTGACATGTGAGGCTTTCATTGCTTTGCATTTGGGCCAAAATGTCAAACAAACTTTTCTCAGCATTGATTTTCGCTCCATGTGTCATATTGTTGGTAGAGGAAGTTAATGTTCTCTTTGTTACATTTTTAAATAGAAAAGTCAGCTGTGCACAGCTTGTTTTCAACTGACGCCTAATGTATATTTTCAATCTGTGATATATTTCTATAAACTGATAATTAAGTGTTTTATCTGGTATTGTTGCCTTTGTCTGTTTCATTTCAATCTCAGCAGTTGGTTGGCCCCCTCATGTGGCAGGAATCGCCCTCTACAGCTACTGTCTGATGGTTTTCTCTAAAAGGCCTTTTATACTCTCCTGCCTTCTGTCTTTTAATGATGCGCACAGCGCTCACATGGCTCTGAGTGCAGTATGGAGCTGTGATGTTGGCAAAGATAAAGCGATGCAGAGAAGAAGAGAAAAGAGGGTTGTGTTATCTGAAGTGCACTGGATTCTTTTGAAAAGCATCAGTCAGTGGTCTTAAAAAAAGATGAGATCGCGGCATGTTGTTATGAAAGTGTCTCAGAGGACTCCTTTCATATTTTACTCTTAACTCATTTGTCTCCTCTACACCATTAAACATAACATGCATGCAGCAATATACTGTATATTTGTTTAGGTGGAGGGGATTGGGAAAGAGGAGCCTAGAAATACATCAATGGGTAATATTACATCACCCCCAGCAGCCGAGGAGGGATTACCATGGCAACCTCTTAATTCCCCCCCAACCTTTCTTCTGCCTTTGACCACAGCAGCAGTCTGCAGGTGTTTTATAACTTGACGACGCTGATTCCTGGTCTCGCAGACATATATGTATTCTGCATTTCTTGATCTTCTCCTATGTCGTTAAAATCAACAACATTGTATTTCTTAAAGCAGTCCTGCATAACGTTTCTGTTTTTTAGAGGATTCAACGTTGTGGTCATTTAATAGTTTTTGGCTGCCACACATGAAAAACTCCAATCCTAATCTCGATTCTTAAACAAAAAATAAACTGCAATGGAAATTACAACATTGAGGAAACAAAGACGCACAAACGTGCACGTGTTGTATAAAGACACCAACAAGCCTTCAAACATCTATTCAACATCTTTACAAAACACTCTTCATGCATACTTCTTTAAAAACTAAAGGGAAGAGGAACTGATCGCCATCTCCTTAAATTAAGGAAAATACAGAAATCTAATATTGGAGTCAAAAATCAACTGATACACCCTAAAAGTTGATATGTTCGTCCTCGCAACTCAAACGTTTTCAAAATAATGGAAGAAGAAATGCCCCAAAATCTTCAGATACAAATACTCAAATCCTCCAGTTTTGCTTCTCACAACTGGTAAACTGATCAGAGAAATAACTGAACCTTCAACTTCCACAAAAATAAAATAGATTTGCAACCACAATATTTGCATAACATTTTATACCATCATAGATGGATGGATCGACCTTTACGACGCCAGAGCATCAATTATTCACTGTGTGCCATAACGTCTTCTTCGTGTGTTGTTTGGAGTGTGCTGCTGCGTGTCGATATCCAGCTGACCGTCACTGTGTCAGGACGACAGTGACCATCTTCCTCCTTCCAGCCATCAACGCTTTAAAGTCAGAGTTATTGAAACTCAATCTCCATAATTCAGTTACAAACACAAAAACTGCTGCCTGTGTTAAACTGATACTTGAGGCTGATAAGTGATTGTAAAACAAAGGCTATCAGATATCTGTGCCGTTCACATTTGATGTGATATGATGTGGAATTTAGAGTTGTGTTATAAGACCCTTATCCTGGAATGTATTACCGTTTGGCAACATTAGCCCTTTATCTGGTAAAGTCATCATGATTATTTAGATCTTTAATCTTATTTCTTTAATTCAGGGCCTGCCACATTTTATAGCCATATTTAGAGTATCCATATTTTTTCATTGCATTGAGCAAGGGGAGGGGAGGCATACTTTAAATCAACAGCACACTATACAATCAAGGTGTTTTATGCTATTTTGAGTATATGTATTTTCACTATATTTCACTAATAATAATAATTAGTATGATGAATGGATTTAGGTTATGTAGTGTTCAGGGTTAATCTAAGGGTATGCATTTAAGTCAATCGATTTAAAGTGTGACATTTATTTCGTAACGATTTTTTTAAAGAACATTTTGGCAAAAAAAAAGATGTTGGAACACATTCTGTAAATGTCCATGCATTTGGAAAAGAGAGAACATTGCAAATACATTTTAACATTTCAACTAAAAAAAAATTCTACACTAATCTGGAAGGAAAAACAGAAAATTGTGAAGCATTATAACTCCTCTCCAACCTTCCTCAACCTCAAACTGCTGGAGGATTACGTCCCAAAATCCTCGCTATTGTTTCTGATGCTCAGAGAGAGAGAGAGAGAGAGAGAGAGAGAGAGAGAGAGAGAGAGAGAGAGAGAGAGAGAGAGACTTACAGCGACTTACAGCCTCAGATGTTGTGCGGCTTTACATCCCGTACTGTCTGGAGGCAAAGCCCTGCTGTGTGTGTGTGTGTGTGTGTGTGAGAGAGACGGAGACTGGGCACGTTCAAGGCACATTACACAAACAAAAGAGGAATCAAGGAGGCACCAAATAAATGGCGTCTTTTTATTTCTGCTCTTCAAAAGACAGACAGATGGTCTAACTGAAGTTGAAGCCCACTGGACACTGTTATTTTAAAATGCTACTGTACGTTGAAGAGGAGGGCCTGTAGGTAACCTGGTAGAGGTCAATCTCATGTCAACGATTAGCATCGATTGTATCGTTGGCATGACGACTCCTCAGCTAATGGCCCGGTCAGGCCCATTGTGTCGCTCATTGTCTGTTTGAGGCTTTCGCACACAGCTGCAGGCACGTACCCTCCGGGGTCCAACTTTTGACAGCGCTCTGAAGGAGACAGCGTGGAGCCTCAGAAACGTTCATTCTGTCAGCAGCACACACGGAGAGCGAGGGCAGCGCAGTCCAATGGATTTAACGATGTCTTTATTCCTGTCATCAGATTGTACATGCTGTTATTTAACTGTCTGGACCACCGGTTTCCTTTCCAATACCTTTCAACAGCTCCATTCACTATTCAGAGAGAATTAATGTCCTCTTGATTTTATTGTTCATTTTCAAGTACGGTTTAAAAAATTACTAATAACAATTCAACTACACAGTCAAATTGGCAGTGTAAATTTAACACTTAAAGAGTACATTTTAACACTCAGCCAGTGGACACATGGTCCCTTATCTTTAGAGTGTTAAAGTACTTTACTTTTAGCTGACGCTTTTATCCAAAGCGACTTACAATCATGTTACATCTGTACACCATAGACACAACTACAGGGAGCAATTCAGGGTTAAGTGTCTTGCTCAAGGAACCATCAACTAGGCCCCCCCTAGTTGAACCACCAACCCCCTGATTGGAAGACCGACCTGCTAACTACTGTCCCACAGTGGCTCTTTAACACTCTGTAGATAGGGACCGTATCTTTACTGGCTAAGTGGTAATGTACTTTAATTTTTCTGTGCAGCTTTTGACTCGGTCACATTAGCCATCTGCAATTCAATATTTCAAGACACAAAAACAGCTCGAGTGTAAGTTGAACTCAGTATAGAGTAATTCTTATATGTTGCTTCTGCTGAAATATCAACATTTGATATATGAAAGCGATTTAGATAAATTCTTTCTAGAATTAAAACGCACGTGATGAAACTCAATTTGAAAGGAGAAGGAGGGGGCGGAGCTTTCCAGAGTAACAGTGAACGTTGTCATTACTGGGTTTTTTATTCTGGCTCTAGTTGTAATGACTCTGACAGTCAATTCACTTTAACACTGTATATTTTACACAAACATTACACATTAACTCTGAATATTCACACCAACACTGGGGGCTATTTACTTTTGCTATTGTTGTTATAACTCTGAAAGAGTCCTTATATTTTAACAAAGAATTTTTAACATAATTTACTGTGTACGTATCAATTACATATGTATGTTATCAATTCATCAAGAATTGTCTCTGTTTTTGATTCTTCGTTCACCATGACATACGAGAAAAACAGTTTTCTTCCAGAATTCAAGGGGACATGGGGAGAGTAATTAATAGACAAATAGTCACTTTGTGGGTGAAGCATTACTTGAAGGGATTGCATATATTTACTTCATCTGCCATTCACTTCAATTAAATGGGAGACAGTATCAATATTAATCTGTAAACATCTCCTTTCTCCTTCTCCTGTTATGAATGACGTCTTCTTTGTATGGAGATGGTGATTTAAAAAATCTACTGTGAGAGGCAGACTTTTGGTATTTTGCTCAGATATTTTGGTGTCAGGAATGCAGGGTCCTAATATGACTTGATCGGACACTCTCCTCTGCTGCGGTTTCACTCTGTGATTAGTATAATTAATAAGGTGGGAATTTTTACATAGAAAATGAGCTTTCTGCTGCTCTTGAACCAACAAATGTATAAAAGAAACACGTCTGTTCCCCTCTGCAGTGACCGCAGATGCTTTTGACCGCCACTGGACTCCAACGCTGCACATCGATCCCCAGAGTTCAGATTCAACAGACGAGCCCTCAGCTGCAACCTCCACTGGACGAGACAAAAGAGAGAACGAGAGGCTCGTCTCGTCGGTTTTCGTCAAACACACAAAGATTTGGGAACACGAGAGGAAACTGCTCGAAACAATCTGACAGAGACGCCCAGACAGCCGCCGCTGCCCTTCTTCATCGTCAAAACATGGGCCCTTTTGTCACCAAATCTTTCATGGATGCATTCATGGATCAGAAGTTTGGGGATTTCAAGCTGTTGTTCTCTGACTTAAAGCAGTAAAGACAATGTACTGACCTGCCAGCACGTTTCACAGGTCTGACACGGTTTCATAAGACGATGTGATTGTGTCAAAGACACAATAATCATCTCTTCTCAGAAGATCAATGAATGTCCTGAGTCCTGACAAACACCCAGCAGCCTCTCTGATGCATCATTTATTCGGCTTATCAGTTAATTGGATCAAGTGATTTTGTCAAGTAGTCAACTGTGAGGTGATCAATAATCTGACCATAAATCACAAACCTAAACCTATTTTTATTCCATTCTGCAACATTGAACAATATATAAGTTCAACGAAGATGGTTGTGGGATTCTATTTGTATTTACTCTTTAATCCAGCCCTGCTTATTGTTGTTAAAATTCAAACTGCAGACCACAAACCGAGGAGTGACATCCCGCTGACACTTCTTATATACAGTTATCAGTGACGTGCGGTGAGGTTCATGGTTGGTGAGGCACTGACTCCTTTAGTGTCAGATTTACAAATATATAAACCCAAAAGGGTATCTTATTCAACTGGCTACTGGTTATTTCATGTCTCATCAGCATTCTTCACACAACACACACGCGCGCACACACACACGGTACATATTACAGATACGTAAAGGTAAGAACAAGTTTGAAGCAAACCTTTTAGCTCCGGCGTTGGTCTACCTGTGTTAATCACGTCCAATTTTGACTGAAAGTCCAGTTTTTAGAAATTTTTAATCTTAGATATATAATCCTCTTCCATTTTGGCAGTCTGACGTAGCAAAATACAAAAACAAACGGACCTTAGCCAGACTGTGGGAAATCAGGGCAAATAAACATATCTGCAAACATTATATTGGCGACATGCAGAGATACGGCAACTCGCACGGGCCAATTGCATGCATCCACCCAGCTTGTGATGGATTGCGCAATCAGAGGTGAGGCTCGACTCGTCGCCTCAACTCTCGTTTCATCCTGTATTTGAACAGGAAATAGGCAAAGTCAGCAATTTTGACTATAAAATGTTCGAAATTAGTCATACATAAAGATCAGTGGACAAATATTAATATACATTTGATGTTATCATTTATTTTTATTTTTATTTTTTAACTTTTTTTACTCATGATGTCAGGTGAGGCCCTCCCCTGACCGCACGTCCCTGCAGTCTATGGCTAAGTACTGGGACTAATTCATACACTTTGGTCTTTCAATAGTATTTATCAATTTCTTTATGGAATAATTACAACCTTATTCCTAATTCTTTAAAAAAAAGAAAACCAACAAATGACAAAAACCCAAGATTTATTTTGAAGATACAAACACTGTCAGGTCCTCCCAGCAGACTGTTTCAACAACTGAGAGGCTAAAAGCTACATGATTCCTCATCAGAGGTTTTAGTTCATAAACAGCAGCGGAAACTCTGATACGTCACACAGTAAATTGAAAGCGGTTTAAAACTTGTCCCGCTCCGTCTTTGCTTCGGGACATCTGCAGTATTCTGGCGTGACTACAGAGGTCACACCCTTCCTGGTGCAGCCAACATCAGTCCAGTGTTTAGAGAGCAGCAGTGTGCTCTGTGTGTGCGGAGGGACTTCAGGGCTAAATTATTCAGCAGTGGTGGGTTCCTCTCAGTAAAAGCAGAGCATCTTCGTCTTCTTCTCTCCACTGACCTGCTCGGTGCCCTCAGCAGCTCCCAGAGTGCAGCTGGGCCGCATTCATTATTCATGGTTATAACTCAATGAAAGGTATCCGGCGGAGTCTTCAGCTCTCTGACTCTTTATCACTTCCTCTTTCCTGCTCTCCAACAATCAGCATCCTCTCCCTCGGAGTTAATAAAGTCTTTAAGTTCTCAACCAATTTTAAATTTACAGATTTAATTATTGTGCCGTATTTTCTTCTCAAGATGTGAAAAGCTAAACATGTACAGAATAAAGCAAGAAGTAGTTGGCAGCTACGTCAACCTCAAGAGGCGGCTGCACCTGAAACATAAACGTGTTTGACACTTTATTTATTTATTATTAAAGGGTTAGTTCACCTAAATTACTTTCATTTAAGTTAGGAGCTAAGCACAATGTACTTGTGGAATTATGACACTGTTTCTTGAAAGATATGCTGCTGTTCAGCTTTTTGAATGCCAGCTTTCAAGACGTTTTTCTAACACGTGACTTCTGAAGGCAGATGATCGACATGCAAAGCATCTGACATGGGAGCTCTTTGAAACACAATCGTGTCCATGATCTGTTCCCAAGCGTAACCAAGTACCTAAACATGAATACAAATACTCAGGTTGCAGATCAAAAACAACGCAAGTCATTTTCGTTCATATGGGGCATTTGGAAAGACTTTTTGGAGACATTTTTCAATGCTTAAACTCAAACAGAATTACATGTCGCTCTCTTTGTCTCAACCTTTTCACCGTAGACATTTTGATACATCACAAGTAGGAAAAGCACAAACTAGATCAAATATACAACTATAGATGACCGAATTACATTAGAGATACATTAATGTTGTCATATAATTTCAAAAATATCAAATAAAATCTAAATATATATTGACGCACACGTGTTTAAATAAACTCGTCTAGGTTTATTTTACAGGTCTTTATCTTGCGTGAAAAGCTGAGCATGAGTAAGGTGACACATTTATAACCGTGATGCAACAGGATTTGACTTCTGGGACGACAGTCTTTTTATTCACATTACTGTGTGTGTGTGTGTGTGTCCCTCCTGACCCACTGTAATCCTGTGGTCTGTACTGTAATCCACACACACACACACACGATGCAGGATCACTCTGTGCCAAGAACAGAAACTCAGGTCTAATGAAAGAGCGTATAATCTATCACGAGCTGTATCCAACCTTCATAATGTTGAGATAGATCAACAACGAGAACAGATACAGACCATCGGCTGCACATAACAGTGTCGCTACTAACCGGGACGTCAACCGATGGTTTGTGGTGTACGGTTTGAAGCCTTAAATTTGGCAGTTTGACCGGCGCCATCTTGGATACTCTTATTGATGCTCGTCTTCAAGCTGTGATGAATCTCTTTAACAGCTGAGTTATCAACACAATTCAACCAAGTACAGTTGTAATGAATGGGGTTAATAGCAATAAATAGACAAAAAACAAACAAACAAACGCACACACACACACAGAGAGAGAGGAGGATGTCTTGTAAATACACATTCATGTTTATTACCATTGAGTATTTACATACGACTATAGATTGTTAGACTTTTTTGACAGACTTTTCATTTAAAACATTCATTTTTTTTCCCACAATCCAAAGGTAGGTACAATAACTCACTTAAAAATGTTCATTGTTTTTCGTCAATGTAAATCTTGTGACAACAAAGACAACAGCTTGAGAGTTCCCGTCATGACATTTTTTTCTTCCCCCCCCCCACAGCGAAGCCGAGTGATCACAAATTAATAAAGCTCATATCTACATGCACTAAAGTGCTAGTGTTCAAAAGGCATGCAAATATTTGACTGATATTTGTACAACTGCATTCCAAATATGCATAAAGTTGTTCCATTTGTTGTCAACCGTCTTCTACACGTGTACAGAGCCCCATGCTCATCCCCACCTGAAAATAAATACATGAGCATCAGAAATGACATCATGCGTCTCCGCTTCAGACCCGATGAAGCAGAAGTAGTTTTTTTGTTTGTTTGTTTGCTCTCCTTGAAACCAAACTGAAAAGTCACGCTTCAAAAGGCTGGTGACCAAAACACAGAAGGTTTGCTCTTATTGAAAACCAAGAGTTTGAACATGAATTGTTGTATAACGGGGGAAAAAAGAAAAACGTAAACAGATGAATTCATGTAAACTTTATAGAAATGCAACAGCTGACCTACAGTTTACACACACATGTGGGGTGTTATGAGGAACTCAAGTGTGCAGGCACCTCTTACGGAAATGTAGTTTTCAAATCTTTTTTGGATGTTATTACAGTACATTCCAGGTTCTTCGAAAAAAGTTCTGGTTCCTCGATGGTCAGCTGGTGCTACTGGGTGGATCCCGACCCCCCCTTCAGGCTCCCTCATATGGGAGTCTCTAGATTTGAGGGGTTTCTGAGGTATTGGGTCCTTTAGGCTGAAGTGGAGGAGGGAGAGAGGAGGTAGAGGAGGGCCTCACGCTGGCTCCTCGCCCTCCAGGTGTCCCGGCGGCGGGAAGGTGAACCTCCTTTTTGTGCCCTGGCTCCACTTGGGGGAGGAGGAGGGGGAGCGGGAGGCCCAGCGTGAGGGGGGGCGGCGGTTGGCCGGGCGGGCCGGTCTCAGGAAACAGGAGTCCAGGGGTGGAGCCACCGGAGAGCGAGGCAGGTCCTGCCAATGACAAAGAGCTGCCAGTGAGGAGGGATGGAGGCGGAGGAAACACGAGGTGAACAGATTTAGACAGAAATGAAAGAAAGTGAAAGAGTGGGCAGCGTGAAGATCTATAAATGATGTGAACAACATTTTTTACTGATTAATCTTCTACTTTAAGCAAAGAAGTACTTAATGGGTCAAAAAAAAGAATCAATGTCATTTTATAGGAACTATTATTCTTTTTCTTTTTTAAATTTCTATTGATTGTGTGTTACAATTCAGTCTTGAGCCATAGGTTTACATTAGCAGAGCACCAGTGTATTAGGTACACTGTTCAAATCTAATCCTGCAGCATAAAGCGGCACAACAAACCAGGAAGTAGACCTTAAATTGAGATTATTTTTGTCAAATCTTGTTGTAGAAATATCTAGGTGGCAAATATAACCGTTGTTTATTTCTAATTTCACTGATTATATCGCAACATGTATTCAGGAACAGCTTGACAATAAAATGTTTTATATAGTTTGATTTAACTACACTCGGGTATTCCCATAAGCATATTTCTTATTGATTTAAAGTATCTGAGATTCTCCTTTTTTTAATTATTCAGATGACAGAATTCTGTGTCAAAATATCTTGATTTATGATTTCATCATGATACGATTAAATAAAATAAAAAGCTTAATTAACATATTGAATTATCAAGCCCAACTTCTTTCCACCAAATATATCCACCTCATCCTGAATTAAATGAGGTACAACATATTAAAGACGGCTTTAAAAAGATGAATGGATAATGAGTAAAGCAACATCTGTGGATGTAACTGAAGAAAAAACAAAACAATTCGATATACCCAGATAATGGTTTTATATTTAATTTGATTTCTTATTACAGTACCACTGGGACACTTTTCAGAGAATTAGAGCTTAATAATGTTTAACAAATAAACAGGAAAGCCCCGAACCAGCAGAGTCCCTTGTTCAAAGTAACTGGACCCACATTTTCCTGGATATAACGTTATATTGTTTAACATGGGACCTTGTTGCATCTGTCATGATTGAAATGAGGAGGAAGCAGCCTCCTTCAAAATAAGATCAAATAGAAAACAACCACAAACTGCAGGCACACAACCAGACTGTCCTTGGTTATGTCCAGACACGGATGGAGTGTGTTTGCATCCATTTGTGTCGACATGGCAGATAATTGCGAACACAGGGGAATATAAATCTGGTTCAGGACAGTGTATGTATATTTCTGCTCAGCCATGCACACAGATTAACGGTGAGTAGATTACATTTTAATGCATCTGTCCCCCAGATGAAAACAGTAAAGGTGAGTAACGAGGGGGCGATACGAAGAGAGAAAAGTGTCCGAGTCTTCACCCCCCTCGTCAGCATGATGTCAGAGTGTGATTGGTTGAACGATCACAACCGGGACATCGCACCATTGGCCTGATTTATAAATATCTCATCTCCTGGCATTAGATTTTGGCTGAAGGATGGGAGACATCGAGTTCACAGAGGAACAATCTAGTTCCGCTAAAAATACACGGCGGCGAGGCCGCGGTGGCCGCATGAGGGGATGAACTGAAGAAAAGAAATCAATCAGATGAATGAAAAGACTCGCCAGTGAGTGACGCGCTACAAGGGCTGCAGATCTGATGAACTGGCGGGAAAACAAGCCACAGAGACGGATGGCCGACATCTCCATCAATAAATAATTAGGTTTTGTATATAACGGATGGATTGAGTACACAAACCGGAAATACAGAGAAGTAGTGAGAGGCTAATACATCAGATCACATGACACCACAGACCATGCAGCAGTAATGTGAACAGGAAGTCAGAGACAGGAGAGGCTGCTGAAGACGGGAACGAGAACAGCTTCACATCCACTCTGACTTCTCAGTCGATGCTTCAACCTTAAAGGAGAAATCCACCCGAAAACACTTGGACACTGTTGAAACCGATGTGATCGCATCTGTGATCTATTCAGTTGTTCTTAAATCATCAGGGTCAACTCCGGATATAACATTGTTTTTGGCCCAAGTAAGAAATCGATTAAGTTGCATCGCACCTAAAGCACTAATTATTTGTTATGAGAAATTTCATGGCTTGTAAGTCCATAAAAATAATGAAAACCCAAACCCATTACAATATGAACACTCATATACTCCACTGTAAGCTAATATTTGTATCAATGAATATATTACATCTTGATAATAATCAATGAGTTATTTAATACTTCTGGCTAATACACAAGTAAATTAACTATTAAATTAAATAGTGTCGTCTGTTAAAGCCTGTTTTTTATGAATGTGGTTACTATGAGATGTATCTATGTAAAGGATGTGTGTTTACCTTTGCTGCAGCATTTCGAACACCAAATATTAACAAATACATATTAACCTTGTGAAAATATCCATGTTTTTATATTTATTTTGGCTCAAACAAATGCTTTTAATCAACCGACTGAACGCTCAAAGCTTTTTCCAAACACTTGAACTCATCATGGAGGAGAGTTATCAAAACAGACCAGAACGCTTTTCTCCAGCAAACTACCATATTAAAATGCATTTTCTTTATTTTTCCTTCTTTATTTGTAAAAAGTATTTTGCATCATGTATGAAATCAACTAAGTGAACTGCGAGCAGGCGAGAGAAGCTCAGCACTCCTAGAAACACACCGCCAGGCTGATCACATGTTTCACAGTGTCCGAGTATCTGATGGTGGATCTTCCCTTCAAGCATGCACAATGGACCAGAGAAAACAGTTAATAGCCACCGGGCATTACACAAAACCCCAACAGGTGACGGAGTACAGAAGGTGATGAGTGTTAGAAGCAGTCGTCTTCGGTTAATCCTTCGAGGACTTGTTAGTGCGAGAGGAAATGGGGGAACTGGAAGAAGAAAGAAAACACTGTGTGGACAAAAAGGGTGAAAATAGTAAAACATCACAAGAAAAAGTCACAGTCCATCAAGTGGCACATGTGGCTGACAAGAGGAGCACCTGGTAGAAACACAGTGTTAGAATCATCCAGATGTTGTGATACGCAGGGCCCCCCAAAACAACCTGCACGGAGGAACGTGTGAAACCTCCAACAGAGTCGACTCGTTGTGTCCCGTCGACTGGTTCAGGTGTTCTGACCAGCATGAGACACACTCTGAAGACTCTTTGAATCACAAGGACTGGGTTTGCTTTAAAGGACCATAAAGGCAGTCTTGTTGGGATCCATCCCGTTAATGTCAAATCGTTCACATTACCGCCAAACTTTCCTCCATTTCTTCTCCGGATGGTATGACAATCAACTTGTTGAACCGTGAGGAACTACTTCAGATGCGTACTCCGTCCTGTTGACTTATTAATGAGACATTTCCCAGGGTCTTATGCTCAGTGTCCTCAGTATCTTACAACGAGGACCCTGGGAACATGGGGATGACGAGGCATCATCACGCGCTAAAGCTGTGCAGAGAGCAGGAAATGTTCTGAACAATTAGAGATGCACCACTTGCTTCTAAAAAAGGTCTACTGGGAAGACATCTACAAATCTTACAGCTAAAACGTGCTCACCAGGATTTAGCTTCAACAGTTCATTGTGAAGACAAACATAAAGTATGGGCACTCAAAACTATCCTTGGTAATGTCGGCATCATAGCGTAGTTTACCCAGCAGCAATCTCAGTTTACACATGCGGGCTGATTTCAAAGTTAGCTATCTTTTCAACACTAGCATCTCCTGTATGGTGAGCAGTGACAAGTGAATTAATAAATGACTTATATCTACCCCTCAACATGAAGCTGTAATCAGTAGCTGCTCTCAGCTGCGATGGACCTCTCAAATACGTATCCAGCATACTAAATGTTCGCTGTAATTGATGAACATTCTCACGCTCAAGTGGATTTTCATACCGTTCTGGCTGAAAAAGTAATTCGATCGAATAATCTCAACATGAATGGTATGACACCAGCGATTTATGTGGTTAATGGCCTAAAACATGCAAAACAACACCATTATGGTCCTTTAAAAAACAGATGGTCTATAACAAAGAAACGGATCATGCGTCCATCAACACAAAGTCACAGATGTATGGCCGTCGCACAACTTTTGACACCACTCCGATGGCTTCACACACTGTCACTCTGCCGTCCTGTGAAGCATGCATTAATGAGGAGGGGGCGGAGGAGGAGGAGGAGGAGGAGGAGGGGTCTGCAGGGCGTGAGGGGAGAGGTCCGTGTGGCTGGTGAACCCACCGCAAAAAGGTTTGTGGAGGAAGAGGAGGAGGAAGACGAACTTACATCACGGAGACAAGCAGAGTTAGAGTCCCCAAGGAGTTGTTAGTATGACAGTGTGGTTCTGGATCAGAGCACAGCGGCCAGGGAAGAGGGGAAGGGAGAGATAAAGCCCAGAGGGGAGGAAAGAGGGGGGGGGGGGGGGAGGAAGATAGAGCGGGAAATGTTAATTGGTAAAATTGGGTAAAGAGGAAGTCTGACAAGTCTGGCATACAAAGGCAGAGAGGTTTCCCAGAAGACACGAGGTGACTCGGACGCTAAGTAAACACACACCCATTAGCTTGAGACCAGGAGAAACCCACAACACCTGGGTCACTGACCTCGATGTAGATACACAGGTTAGATAATGTTGGAAATAAATAAAAACATTCAATTTGAACAGCTACAAATATACCACGCTAGGGTTGGATGATGTGACTACACACACACACACACACACACACACACTGCGATAAAGGTGATAGAGTTAGATAGAGGAAAGCGTCATCCTCTGGATTGCACCATATTTGAGTCGTTTATCAATCGATCAGAAATATTTTCGAAGATAATCATTCGTCATATATTTAAGCAATATGGAAGTCAAATGTAAGATTATGCTGTTTCATTTCTCTGTTTTATATTGTTTTTCTGTATATTGTTGTTACATTTAGTCGAACACAGCGAACAATGTGATGACTTTGGGACATTGATTTAATATTTATATACTGGATTCGCAAAAAACAGACTTTAAACGTACTGCAGGAAATACATATGGATTTTGGTTATCGTTCTTTTGATTCATATTTCTAATGGTTTGAAAGGGATTCCCCCCTACCGTCTCCATTCACAGAAGGCCTCACGTAGTGAGTGACTGCAGAACACACACACACACACACACACACTCCACTATCAGCCATAACATCACATGTCAGACTCTAATCTTAGTCTCGTCTGTTCTGCAGCTCAGTGAGCAGCAGCTGGGGATTCCTTCATGTTCGTGGACATATTAATCAGCACATGTGGGATTGTGTTGCTCACTGTTCACGCTATAGTTTTAAATATACAGCACGTCTCTGGCTATATATTGTTGTAACGTACAGCTTTATTACAGCATGACCTACTTTTAAATCTGTCTTTTGTGGCGTGCTGGTAAATACAGTAAACTGAAAGCATTTTGATTTATGTTTCACATTTAAACATGACCAGAAAGATGTTTTTTTTGTCTCTTATTCAATTTCTTCTCCACAGGTCAGCTGAATGGGTGGTGATAATGGCCGACCGACTTGTCAGCGCACTTGTTCTGGGTGTATTTTGGGATCGGGGAAATCAAATTGCTTAAAAAACTAGAGCCCCTTAAAATGCTGATTGAACATTTAATAATGATGAAGTCTGTAAGTTGTTACTCAGATCATTACTGTGAGATCATGCATTTCACATCCCCAGTTATTCAACACTTGAATCACAGTTCGGTCGGTGAAAGTTAAAGCATAGAAATACAAGACAAGTGCAAGATAAGAAGAAACTTTAAAGAGTGTCTACATACAGCCATGAAGAAAAGTTCAGTATGTTTGAAGAGGGTCAAATATTTTGACATTACCATTGCATCAGTCAGTGCTTTCCATCTGAGAAAAAAGCAACATTTTAGTGATGTTATAACGTAGTTGTTAAGCTTTTTCTCTGATTAATCACACAGGCCTAAAGGTTTGTCTTACAGGGGAAAACCAAGACAAAGTCATACAACATGGGCCCCAGATCAAATGAATGATGAAGCCCTGAATCCAGTGCGTCTGCATATTTACCTCCATACATCCCGACTGTCCTCTGTCGGCGTCGGCCTGCCGGCTGTCGTCTCTGCCGCGGCCGCTCTGCCCTCCGGCCTGCGGCCGCCGCTCCTCTGTGCAGCTCTGCTCCTGCAGCTTCTTGTTAAGGATGCGAGCGGTGTTTTCAGCCAGCGTGTAGCCCGGCGGGGCCGACAGGTCCAGCCTTATGCTCGCCACTTCTGCGTTTTTGTCCCCCTGAGTCTCCACTATCAGCTGCACGGGGCTGGGCGAGCGCCCGCGAGCTGTCCGTAAGCACTCGCTCCTGGGGTCCATGGCGAGAGCCCCGTGGGCGGGGCTGGGCTCGGTGGTGGAGGGAGGGGTGGCGCGAGAGTGACTGGGGGACTTGTTGAACTTCTGCATGTCGTAGGCCACGGGGTTGTGGTCGATGATGCTGAAGAGGCTGGAGAGGCCATCGTTGATGGTGGTATGGACGGGGCTGTCGCGGGTGGTGGTGGAGCGGGCCCACGCCGACTCGTTGTTGCCCTTCTGCGGGGTGGTGGGGGTGGGAGCCCGGTTGGTGTTGGGGAGCTCGGCCTTGTTGGATGTGGACAGTTTGCGCTGAAGCTTGGGCGAGCCGTACTTTGGCGAGCAGCAGGGTCGCTCGAACTTACTCTGTACGGCGGGGGAGTACTGAACCTTCCTCAGGGTGCGTGACGGGGAAGAAATAGGCGTCCCGCCACTTTTTGGGGTGAGGCAGCGGTGGGGGCTGCTGGTCAGGTTCCTCAACAGGTCCGTTTGGAGACCCACGCTGATGGTCTGAGTGCTTCGGGTGGTGAGTCCGTTGGTCTGGCAGGAGGTGTCCCTCACGACGGGCCCTGGCGGTGAACGGATGGCGTTCCTCACGGAGATGGCCACCTCCTTCATGTCGTCGCTCATGTTCCTGGAGAGCTGAAGCTCCAGAGAGGAGGTGAAGCCCATAGCGGGGCAGATAGGAGACTGGCTAGGAGAAGTCCTCAACCCCCCACCGTCCAGGAGCCCACATGCCCACCTCCCACTGCTGAACACCTCATCTGACCCGCTGGCTCCCACGCCGGCCTCTCCTCCGTCCCTGGCTTTGGTCACTTTGGCGTACAGGAGGTCTGGGTCTTGGGCAGTTGGGCACTCAGCTGCCCCAGTTCTGGTGGGGCTTTTGAGCATGTGGACCTCGTAGTGCTCCACTCCCATCCCTGCAGCCCCCGCTCCGTTGCCCCTCAGCGGCGACTTGTGGCAGTGCTCGGGGCTGCTCAGGGTGCTGGTGGTCAGGGTGGCGCTGGTGGTGAGGAACCAGGAGGCCGGCTGGAATGGTTCAAGAACGAGCTCCCCTCCCCGGGCCTCGGGGGGTTTGTCTGTCCACACTTCCAGGGCAGGATCCGGGCCAGAGGTGGGTGCTGGAAAGTCCCAGCCCTTATTGTTGAACTCCTCAATGTACTTGAGGTCGTCCGGGGACAGAGGCGGGGTGAAGTCGTCTTGGTCCAGATCACAGTGGGGAGTCTTGTCGGGGAGGAACGGCGAGCTGTCCATTAACCGCTGGAAGTCGCTCATGGAGCACACAGACTTGGCTCTGGATGGACAGACAGGCACACAAACACACACACACACACACACACACACACACACACACACACACACAGTTCATTAACAATGAAACCAAACATCACAACCCTATTACGATTTCATATCCTTTATATTCCCGCTGTTGACAGCCAATCCCTAATATGTGTTTATGGTTTTTTTTAAAGCAACTTAAAGCTTTTAAATGTTTTAAAACCTGACTGAATTATTTAACAGCCCTATGAGCTTTATTTCTACGTCGCCATAACAGAAACTTTCACAGAGCTTTCACCAGGGGGAAACTCACTCTTACTTCAAGTAATAGTTAATAGAATCAATAGCCGATCTCTCCGGGGTTGATGTGTGTGTATGAGCAACGGTAATGCTGCAGGAGGCTGAATAATCGTTATTGGTACTTTATCTATTTAAATGAAGCAGAATACATTTGATGGAATAGTTTACCCATGAGAACACTCTTTGACTTAGTTTGACTTTCGTGAGGTACCTGAGCAGACTCCCTCCGCCCATCTCGTCGTCTGGGCTCGCAGGATCTACTTCTTTCTCCAAAAACTCATTCAGGGCCTGAATCACAACAGAGACAATAGTTAAATCATGTGGACAAGTGTTCAGTGTAGGATGATTTATAGGCCCAAATGCCAGGAAAACAAAACAATGAATAAAAACATAATTAAAACTAATTTAATTGTGTTTTGGCAACATTTTAGCACCATAATCACGTCAGTGAGTGGCTTGAACTGTGGCTCCGAATGAAATAGTCTTGCCTGTTCTGGACCAATAAAGTAATAATTTAATCTTTAAAATGTCACAAATTAGAGAAATAATTCCATTTGGTTATTTACATAATGACTTGTGTTTCATGTGTTACAGCGCTACACTGCTGTGTGTTACCTCCTTCATGCAGGGGAACCTCTTCTCACGCTCCAGGCCGGAGGGGGAAGGGATCTTGCGCTCGCTGAGGGGGTCCAGAGACAGCGCCTCCAGGAACAGGTTCTCCGTCGGGCCTTTCAGCCACTTGGCAGCCCCCTGCTCCTCCAGCATGACCTCAGAGTCAGAGTGGGAGCGCATGGGAGGGGCAGCAGGGATGGGCGTGGCCATACAGGGTGAGCGCGGCGACCGGGGGGCCTGAGGGAAGAACACGGCTCCGTGGTCCGAGCCCCCGTCTGTGATGTCGCGGGTGTTCAGCTCTCTCTGCAGCTGCACAAAGAATGACACAATACAGATATCAGGTGAACAGTCAGCGAATATACTGACATCCAAAGTGTTTACATATGTTCTGCTGTAAAACGTCAGTTTTCTGTCAATGGACTCTGGTCCCTGATATCGATATTACTTTACATTTACAAAATGCTGAATTTATGCATTGGGAGTTTTTCTTGACGTATTAACCTTGCTTTCCTTAAATATGATCACATGTGAGCCTCAGAGTAATCCTCCTGCAGCATTCAGGCTTTAGTTCCCTGCTTCAGGCTTGAGGTTCGAGGACAGTTGAGTTGGGGACCTGTGCTCTATAGATTGCAGAATATGCATTTCTATTTCCTGCTCTGGGTCTCTATATTCAACGGTGCATCAGCAGTTTTTCCCCCTCAGTTTTCAGAGTGTGTTATTACTCGAGTCCCTGCTTTATATATATATATATATTGTCTCAAATATTTTATTTTATATATATTTATATATATATATTATTTGTTTTATGTATTCTATTTACTTGTATTATATATATATTGTTAATTCTTTCTTCTTTTTTTTGTTATGTATAGTTTATTCTCATTCTTATTCTTTTTTTTTTTGCTCTGGCTGTGGTGTTTTATTGTTTGCACATAAGAATTTCACAAATACTTGTATGTTGTATAAAAGGATAAAAAAAATAAAAAACTATGTTAATACTCACACACTCATATACTACCAGCTCATGTTCCCATTGCCTGTACTGTACATGACGCACAAGCGATGACAGACTAATAAAATCAACACAGGGCATCAATTATTCAGTAATGCTGAGTATTAATTAGGTCTCGCCATGGCTATTTTAACTACAGAGAGATAATCGCCTTGCATAAAGCTGGAGTTAAGAAATAAATATGTTCTTTAGATCAGTCCTTGAAAGTGCTCAGAGATAAATAAAGATTTGAACATTTAAAACTCCATGACAACTGGACAAACTGTATCTGCTGAGGAAGACCATGTGATACAATCGAAGGCTCCAGAACGGCTTCTAAAAGATTAATTTTCATACTGATTAACTCTTCAAATATCTTATCATTAGTTCTCTGCTTCTCTTTCTCCCCCCGTTCTACTTCTTTTCTATTCCAGCTCTTCTTTCCTCCATCTCTTTCCAGCTCCTCCCATCTCTCACCCTCTCCATCTTGCGTTGGATCTCCCTCATGCTGCCGTCCCACTCCTGCCGCTCCCGGTCGAAGCGCTCCAGCAGGTCTCCCCTCTCGCGGCTCCACCTCTTCTCTCCGTGCTGCAGCTTCCAGCCGAGGTCCAGGGAGGTGTTGTGGCTGTCGGCCAGCAGACGCCGGTGCTCCTCGCGCTCCAGCTTCAAGCCCCACTCGGGGTCTCCGGTCGGTTCCCCTTCACCTCCCTGAGCTTCGCCTCGGACCTGGCCTTGTGTCTCCTCCTCCAGCTGGTCAACAAGCAAAGACACAGGGATGTTGGCTTGATTAGTCATTATTAAGTCATTCTTTTGCTGCGCATATAAACAAAGAAAAAAAAATCTACACGGGGCATCAATTATTCAGGAATCGTGAGTTTTTATTAGATATCTAGCCTTGACTATTCTGAAGTAGCAACAGGATAATCGCCTTGCATAAAGCTGGAGGAAAGCGAGAAACACATCCTTCAGAAGAACCTCTGCTCTGGTTTGAAGGCACGAACATTTTCAAAAAGAAGAACAAAAGACGACAGTAAACTACATTTTGCAGATGAATGTTATTTCAAAGCAGAGAGTTGAATCAAAGCCGATTAAAGAAATGACAGAATACAAGTTACTTTGTATCCTGTGTATCTTTCTCATGACACCAAACACAATTCATGAAATGGTTAACTTGGGCTGTTTATTGACTCAAACAGCTGAACTAAATATTAAGAGAATCAATGGAAATGCTGTGCATCAGACCAAAAGCTCATTAACAAAAACCTGTGAAATTCAGGACGAGTGAACCGGAAATGCAAAAACGCCAATACATTTCTGGGTTTTAAGACGCAACACATCCCGCCGACATCCCAAGACCCGCTACCAGTGCACCACTAAATCAATCAAACTCACATAGGAGGTGAAATCACCAGTAGTTGTTCTGTAGCTGACAGAGACAAACTGAGGGCTGTAAACCACTCGCTGGTGGAAGGACATAAACCGAGGATTCAGAGGAACTGCAGAACTCTTCAACGCTGCGGAGTAGTGAAGCTGCAGCAGAGCTTTGTAATCTTCAGACAGGCTCCCTCAACATGATGGAACCAACCAGAGTCTGCAGCCATGACACCTCCGCTTACATAACTCCATTCAAATGTTTGTTTTGTATACTGAGGACTGTCAGGTTACACACTGCAGTGTGGGGGGGGAGGTTGATAACATGTGCTGCTGACTGAATGCTCACAGCCAAGATGTGAGACATTATAAATACAGCCCGTCATTTACAAGGCTTGACACCAGAGAACCAAACCAGAGAATTGAAACATGAGCCAGAATGATATTAATGCTCAGAAATGAATCCACATATAGAGACGCAGGTGAAGGTAATTTCAAATTCTGCTCTGCTCTGCTGAGCCGCGTAATAATCCTGAATAAAGAACCAGGAGTTTAGGGGCATATGTCTGAAGTCTTAACCAGGACGGAGCACAGAGGAGCAAGAGAAAAACTCAGCATGTTGTTATCAGAGGAAACTAAGTTCAAGTACTTAGTACATTAGTTCAGTGTCTGCTGCTCTGTGGAAGGATACGAACCATTTAAGATATTTTATGATTAATAGCAGGAGAGTTATAAAGATAACCCTCCAATGAATCTACTTCTTAATTCATTCCTAAAGCTCCAGTTAACTTTTTCTTTTTATCAGACAGAGTTAGGAAAAGACAAAACTCTGCCGCTGTCGGTTTTATCTTCCGATATATGTGGCCAAGAAATAACATATTCAATGTCCTTAAATTGATCACTTTGTTTTTTCCACTATGTATTAAGTTGATTGGACATTATTTAAAGCTTCATTCATATTGAATGACAGCGCCGCTCTTAAGGCTATTCCATAGAGAGCCGGCTGAGGTGAGCACGGTACTCATTTAATTAGATTTTTGGGTGCACTTTTTCTTTAAGTACGGTACTTGAGTAAATGTACTTTGTTACCTTCCATCAATGTTGTCTCGTCTTGATGCCCAATGCCAATAAAACGAGGTTGATTTCTGACCACAACAAATAAAAGTAGAAATAGTCTATACCTCAACATCTAAAGCCACTACATGTTGGTGTAGCATTTGAATATTTCACACGTTGGTTTCCCCGTAGTGTTTTTGGCTCATTTATCTGCAAACAGGATCATTCTCTGTCATGTGAACAGGGTTATTCATCTTTTTACCTCGCAATAGTCGCCACCAAATAAAAAAAACAAGTATCGAGCGATAACTTCCAAGAGTTGTTGATGTGGCCACAACATTAAATATGTTAACGAAACACTGTCAGCTAAACATTGTCCATGAACTTTAAGGACGTTTGAGCACCGAGCATCAGAACCGTCTACCCACGACACGCCAGAGTGAAGCTTTTGAACCTCTCTTGGAGCACCTTGGCCTTACTGTAAAAAAATGTTTGTTATTGACCTAAATACTCCACACAAAATAAATGATATCAGCCCGCCGTGTGCTCTCATCTTGTTTAGTTGAATAAACTCTGATCCTAATCTACAAAGTATTTAAACTCCCATTAGCAACACAAGAGTGCTTTCAGCCGTTTGGAGTTCACGTAGAAGCTCTGGAACAATGCTGAACGCAGCGGTTTGCACTGTGACATTTTCATTAGTGCCAAGCATATATTCACAAGGCCATTCATCATATTATCATCTTATTGGAAGCTGTCCTTCCTGTTTAAATATAATTGCTGAAGGGTGATTATAAATTGTATTCTGTCCATTTGTTTGTGATTTGGGGAATGGATTAAGGCACGCACACGTTCCATTGCTACACTCTCGATATGACAGGGATTACCCTTGAGGGGAAGTTAAAAAAAATACAAATATTTCTTTTATTTTGTTTACTTGTTCCTGTTTTGCCCTGAGTGTGATTCCACCCATGGAGAAGGCAACATGTTTACTGTCACCATGCTGCTTCTTGAATGCACCGCTAGTTTCCTACAGCAGATTGTGTCCTGTCTCTTTAAGGTGGGCGCTGAGATGCCATCTGTACCTGGGCGAGCTGGCACTTCATCTCTGCCCACTTGACCTCCCAGGAGGCTTTGTCATTTGCGTAGGACTGCTGCAGTTGGCATCGCCGCGCCTCCTCCTCCTGCAGCTCCGTATGAAACTCCTCCAGCAGCGTCCGCAGGGCCTGCAGCACTTGCCGGTTCTCCCCAAACTGCACAACGAGGATTCAGACAAAACAATCATTCGGGAAAGGTTAATGCAACACACTCGGGCACACATGAACATGGCAAGTTCTGTCCTCGTCTTGATGGGCTAGTCTTCTGTTTCTCTCTAAAGCACTTTGGGACAAACCTGCTCTGTGAGTGCTTTTCAAATCAATTTCACTTGAACTTCTCCATCCGGTTTCCCATCCGTCTCCTGCTCCCCTCCTTCTCGTTTCCTTGTCCTTTCGATCATTAAAGCCCCAACAACCTGTACACACCGAGTCTACATACAATCTTACGCTCAAAAACCCTGACTTGAAATTACATTAAATGCAGTATTTAAAGCTGCAACAAAAAGCTTGTCGAAAGACCGAGTATTTATTCTCGTCTAATTTCAATGCAGGGGGTTTGAGGACGTGAGAAAAGCACGAAGGAGTCTGTGAGTAAAACATCACCGTGAACACGGTATGAGCTCAGGTGTTAAAAGGCCAGTTCATGTCAGTCCTGGATTACCAGGATCAAAAAGGGGAACTCACATGGGCAACTTTCCACGAGGTCAGACAACCTTACTTGTTCTTCTTGTTCTACTTCTGTGTCTCTAAATATGCATCATACGATGCATCTGAACATTTATTCAACTTTCTTTTTTTTTAATCTAAAAAGATAGAAGTTTGATTTTTAAAAGGATTTATATCTAACAGGTCTCCCAGCTAGCAGTTTGATACCAGTAGTGCAGCTTGGTAGCTCGCTACCATGCGGGCAATTTTTTTTATTTTAAGTCAACAGTGGGGAATTTTCTTCTAAATAATCACAGTTATGTTTACATTCAGCGTTTCTAACCAAAATGCAGTTATGTGTATCCTTGAAGTCTAAGAAATGTGTCCAATACATTTCCTTCTTTTTAAATCATTTGCACAATCATCAAAAATAGCTAATCATTGCCACTAACAGCCAAGAGATCATCTGGATACCCTACATTTAAAGACATTCTGTCTAACCATACAAGCCGAGCTCTACTGCAACAGTCTTTTTTTAAAATATACAAACAATACCCCAATGCCATCAGAAGATACTATAGTCAAATTGTTTAGTTTTTCTCCATGGGGATTTTCACCCTCTGCACCTGTTATGGAGCAGCTGTCAGCTCTCAAGATGCAGTGACATGGTATTTATGAATAATTCATATGCATGTCTTCTGATGTGGGAGGGAACCAGACTACGAGGAGGACCCCCAGCATGTGTTTGCAGTGAGGCGACAGCACCGACAGTGTGCTGGCCGGCTACATAACAAATCCTCGCTAAATTGAATGTTGCCAATTGAGAGGGTTGTTCGAAGTACTTCAAGCTAATTTGAGAACTATTATGTTCAGTGAGGTCCTCACTTAAACATTTGGAGTAACACATCGTTTTTTACATTAAATGACATTAAAATTCACAACACTTCTCATCTACAGTATTAACACATACTTAATTTAGCACTTCAACAGTATAAACATTGGCAGCACTAGAGAGGATGAATCTGTCCAAGTCTTCAATGACCTCTCTCTGGCTGAAGATACTATTATCTCACCGTGTGTGCAAATGCTTACTCTAGCAAGTCCCCTTTTCTGCTCTCGTGCATGAAGCTTATTATGGTCTACAGGGCACGCTTATTAAAACTGAAGAAAAAGTAAAGCAAGTGTCAATTCATGTGAAAACACATTTTTCTGATGTGGAAAAATCAAAACACAGTAGAATACTTAGGCTATCTTAATAATGCATTCACCCACAAACAATTATGAGCTTTCTCTGCTGGACAAAGTAGTCGCTGGACCTACTGAACCAAAACACAACATGACAAGGAAAAACCTCCGGCAGCCTGAAGAACAGAAGCTCCTTTTGTCTCCATTGCGTGTAACTGATGAGGGTTCATTTTTGTATGCTCTCAAAAATAATGACTGCCTCTAACTTAGGTAACTAGGCCACATTTCTCATCTGCATACCATGCCAAACTGCTCTAATAAGCAGCTGCCAAACAACGACAATGAACGAGGGAAATGGAAAAGCTCAGCACCAATTTACTTGAGAAAATAGTCTAGAAATACAAAAATGTGTGTACAATCAACATTTGAAATGATGAAGACACTTGTGAATGACTAGGAATTACAACATGTAAACTATAGTCATTTACAGTTATATTGTGCACTATATACACTACCGTTCAAAAGTTTGGGGTCACTTAGAAATGTCTTTATTTTTCAAAGAAAAGCACTGTTTTTTCAATAAAGATAACATTAATTAAAAATACACTCTATACATTGTTAATGTGGTAAATGACTATTCTAGGTGGAAACGTCTGGTTTCTAATGAAATATCTCTATAGGTGTATAGAGGCCCATTTCCATCAACTATCACTCCAGTGTTCTAATGGTACATTGTGTTTGCTAATCGCCTTAGAAGACTAATATCTGATTAGAAAACCCTTGTGCAATTATGTTAGCACAGCTGAAAACAGTTATGCTGGTGATATAAGCTATACAACTGGCCTTCCTTTGAGCTTGAAGTTTGAAGAACAAAATTAATACTTCAAATATTAATCATTATTTTTAACCTTGTCAATGTCTTGACTATATTTTCTATTCAATTTTCAATTCATTTGATAAATAAAAGTGAGTTTTCATGGAAGACACAAAATTGTCTGGATGACCCCAAACTTTTGAACGGTAGTGTATATTTAACTGTGTAATATCTTTTTGTAAATACAGTATAGGATTCTCCCTAGCTACAATTACTTGCATTTGACTTTCTCTTCTTTAATATCGTTCGTATTAATATTTCTGTGTGTAGCATGGAGGGGTTACATGAAATCCTCTAACATGAACATTAAGTTATGAAGCACTCTGGCATGGAAGAATGCACATGCTTTACCTGTATGGTTATAATTCATACAACACGACTATATAAAACAATAATATGTCGTTATAAAAGCATGATGAAACAAAATGTGTTTGACAGAGCAGCAAAAGGTAAATAAAGAGCTGATTTTAAGCTGTTGAAAAGCCATTTAAAAATGCTATGGAGCCTGTTATCTCTGCTGTATTTAATCTTCACCACAGCCTCAGCAGTTTGAAAACTTCTACATCACTACACGGCTGATCAACTGAAAACTGTACTATTGTTAAATAATGCAATGTTCCCTTTAGGTTATATCTTCAAAAAACTCTTCATAATTTTGACTTGATAAAAATGAATCAAAAAACCAGTGGAGGAGTGGTAATTGTGAGTACCTGTCTTTGATGCTGCAGGTGTGGGTCAGGTGAGGCCAGAGGGAGGATGGGGTCGGGGACGTTCACGGGAGTTTGTGGTAAACATAGGGGTCGGTCGTCTCGATCTGACTCCCCCTCCGCCTGCTCCATCATCACTCCCAGCCCTGGGATACTGTCCAACTTCTCAAACTGTAACAGATGATATGGCCATGAAAAGCCTTTGTTTTAATTCATGCACGATGTATTTTTGTACCAACCCATTCTGTTTCAGGCTCACAGTCGCTCGGCTTATTCCAGGATGCAATGGGCAGAGAAACACCTAATTGTCCTCATTTGTTGTGCGCTCAGCACTTCCCAATCACATGCATCTTCACAAACAACCTTCACGTTTAAAATACTTCAGACCTGTGGTAAAACGGGGTGATACACAAATGGTCCTTTTGTTGTTGAAATACAATAAACTTGACTTGCGAGAATCATCTGTTGGGATTCAATGTCAAGTCAAGGGCGAGCGGTAAACTCCCCACAGGGTGCACATGGGCGGCACACTGATGCACCATCTGTAGATATTAGGTTTCACGAGATGCTGCATGAATAAACTGATGCACAAAGAAAATCCAGATAAAAAAAGCTTTAAAAAGACAGAGCCAGTCTTAGACGTGGTGGACCCCTCCGGGGTGAACTTTGCTGCTTAATAAAAAAAAGACAGAGCCAAACTGCTCTGTGGTGTCTGGGGAGCTGCAGTGCAGAACTAGGAATTATTATCATGTGAACATTCACGAAAAACAGCAAAACATGAATCTCATAATTTACGAGTGTAATCAACCGGTAATACAAGAAGATGAGTGGAAAGTGATCGACCGCTGAATTAACAAACTGAACAACGAATGGAGTCGCCGGGCGAACAAATAACCAGACGATCAATCAGTGAGAAAAGATGCTGGGAAACATTTGAAATACCTAAATGTGCCTCCAACCTTTGGAACCTCTGACTCACCTCCGTGTCCCCCGTTTCCTCTCCGGAGTCGTCCGGGCGGCCGAGCCTCCAGTGCATGAGGATCCACCTGAGCTTCATGTAGCAGATGATGGTGTTGCGTCTGAAGAGGCGGACCTCTTGTTGCAGCGCGGCTCTCTCCTGAGGCCAGGGCACTTCATGGGTCTGAAGGCCCTGCAGCTCCAGACCTCCACGTTGGGCCTCCAGACGCAGGCGCTCGTCGTCCTGCTGCCGAAGGGACCAGAAGAAAGAAGCGCTTCACATTGAGAATAAAGGTTTCATTCAAAACTTTCATAAAACTCAGATAATAATGGGAAATGAGTGACACAAGCATCAAGTAATTTATATCCATAACATGGATATGCAACCTCATACAATGTTTCAGTAGGTCTATTGGTTAAATAATAATTATAATGTATGATAATTGTTCGTCAGGAAATAGTATTTTTTTGTCCAACCCCCCAAAAAAAATGTAAGAGGAAGAACAAGGTGCTGAGAACTTCAGCTCCTTTAAATCCAGATTGAAGACTTCTTTGTTTGCTGTTGCCTTTAATTAAACAAGATTCAAGGATATCAACCAACTTCTGCATCTCATTGTATTTCTCTAACTGCACTGCAACTTTTATTCTATTTCTTGCTTTTTAGCTGTTTTTAAAGTTTCAATGAAGGTTCTTAATGGTTTTTAAATCTTGTTTCTATTATTTTTTGATGCTTTTAATGGTTTTATGTCAAGCACTTTCAATTGCCTTGTTGAAATGTGTTATACGAACAAACTTGCCTTCCTTATGATTTTGCGTTCTTAAAATAACAAAACGTTTGCACACCTATACTTCTACATACCATTCATTTTCTTTTTTTCAACTTTGATTAAAAGGATATTTTTTAAGTACAAAAGAGGGACTTTGTGTAAATTGCATGTGACATAATGAAGAGAGTGTAACATCCATCTGACATCCAAGTCTAAAACCAAATGCAGGCATGGATATTAAAGCAATACTTCCTTTCCTCCCCACTGGAGACACTAAATTAAAATCATGTGTAAACTCAGATAGCAGAACAAGTGACGTGTGACCCCGGAGCGCTCGCGCTCAAACGCAGCGTGACGGCCTGCATTGCTGTACCTGAGGAAGAGGACCGACGGCCTCCTGTTCCTCCGCTCTCAGCCTCTGCTCATGATCCAGATGAAGCTGGATGTCAGAAGCAGGCGTGTCCCGGATCTGAACCCACAACAGCACAGCACACAGTAACTTTAAAAACACTTTGGAGAAATGACATCACATATCGAGATCTCACGATGGTTCTGCTTGCCTCTCGGTAAGGCTGCGTTTGATAGTCAAACCGATTTATACGTTTTTGTGTATGAGCTGATGACGCTTGATTATATTGGTTCTCTAGGATTTCTAAAACTCACTGAGCAACACTGAAAAACCTCAAATGAGTTGGAAACCCACCATTATACCTTCTTCTACAGCATCCCAGAAAGTGATTATAATTTAATGCTGCACATTTTCAATCTGGACTTAAAAAATGTCTTCATCTAGCAACTTTAAAGCTTTTTGATCAAACCTCAAATGAAAGTATATAAATCTCAAAGGAGTATAGTTTGACACTTTTGAAAAGGGTCGATCTATGTCGTTCTCATGTGTCTCTGCTAACGGGCGGGCAGTTAGCTTAGCGAAGCAAGACACTTTGATTCAAAACAAAAATCTGTCTAGCAGCACCTCTCAAGTAAAAAAGACTTCTTAACTGGAGACACCAGGAAGTCACACAAGGAAATAGTTCGACACAACCCCCCCACCGCCCGTTACTAAACCTCGTGACCTCCCGACAGGTGAATAAATGCTCATAGGGAAATGAGATGCTTATGTTTATGGTTTTGAATGTAATGATTCTTCAACTCCTTTACAAGACTTCCCCGTCTGTCCTCTTAAGAAGAAAAAACAGTGCAGACTTTGACAATTTGTTTTCCTAAGTGCTTTTTTTCCTCCGATCCGAGTGGGGCGTTTACTGTACTCTCCAACAGTAAGTTGAGCTGGTCAGTGTGTACTGACCCTGGATGACCCCGTCACCCCCATGTCAAATGCAAATCACACCGGCCGACAGTGCGGCGCTATTCCTGCCAGACTTAAACCGCTCTCACCTTCATTCATTCCGCCTCACAGATTACACTGCGGCAGAAAGCAAAGGGAAGAACTGTAACTGTTACAGTAACATCGGCGCTGCCAGGACTCTGCATTGCGTAACAGCGGGGACATTTGTCAATCAACGCAAGCATGAGGCAGCGAATTATGAATCCCAGCGTCGAGCCGGTTTATTGAAAAGTCGAGTCACTGAAGGGTTTAACAGATCGGAGGCGAAGTAACGCCTCCACTTGACTCTTTGATGTAGTGTGTCCCGTGACTCTTCTGTGTAAACTGCATACATTTAATCTGCTGAGCCATGAAGCTGGTGGTGATGAAGCGATGCCAGAGGGCTTCACGACAGAGTGCAGACTCAGCCGTGATACACTGAGTGCATTCATACGCCGAACAAGTCGATATACTGTCTCACACGGTTATAGAGGGCAACAAAGCTGTCGACCAGCAGATATATATCTATATTTTTTTAAAGCACAACATGCAATCGAAAAACACATGGAGGAAGAAATGCACTATAATTTAAGTACGCCTCTGGAGTGCTACCTGCCTTGTATGTGTTTCTTTAAAACCTTTCACAAAATATGTCCAGGGGAATGTTGGTAGGGATTTGAGGAGGCTCCTAATGAGACACACATCATCTTCAGAAATCAGAATGTACTTTAAATGTAGATCCATAGAAGAAAAGTAGAAATGCTTTTTAATCTTTGGTGAAGTAATCAGATATTTTCCAGTTTTTAACTGCTTCTCAGACTAGCAGATATTCCCAAAACAAACCCCAAAATAATGTATTTACCGTATAATAATCTTCATTCTGCAGCAATATATCCAATATTTTTATTGTAGGTGTGTCCATGATGTGACAGTTTTCAAAATGCATTTAGTTAAAGCTTGATTAGATTATTTTCCTTCATATATTTGCTTGTTGTATAAAACATTTAATTAAAGAAAAAATAACATGCTTTCGGGGCGTCTCCAGGCTCTGCCAGAGCTGTATTGCACAACATTTCACCGCTGGAAAGAAAGGACTTGTTCCTCCACAGAGAAGAAACCATTTGTGTTTGAGTCACTCGAAATGATAACAAAGATAGAGTCAATGTTTGTGTGGAGCCAGTGTCAACTCAGTCCCACAGGTGTAAAGGGAGATGGAGGAGGGAGGAGGCACTGACCTCTGCCCTTAAAGCCAGGGGCCTGTGGTACCTAGTGAGTCCCGTGGCTCCCCTGCTCTGGGCCGGGCCCCAACCCTGGCTCTGGGGCTCCACGCCTCGCTCCTGTCCTAGACGCCACTCCAGCTCCTCCCTCTGACCGGACTGTGAGTGACGTGGGGTAGGGAAGGGGAAGGAAGGGGGTGGAAAGTGGGTGTGGGGGGTTAGAGGGATGGGGGGGGGGGGACAGGTGCAGGATCCGGGGGGAGCAGGTAGTGGTGGCAACAGGGGAGATGTGTGAGGTGGATTGTGGACAAAACAGACAGGAGGCAACAAACGGGCCGACGGGAGGATAAACAAAACAAAAAAGAGAAAAATGGGTAAAGTATATAAGCGGAATGGGGAAAATGATATGACTACACGGCGCGGAGAAACACAAACGGACTAGAGTACGAAGAAAAGCGCAAAGAGAAAGACCAACTTAAAGATGACGGCGAACGATAGAGAAGAGAAGAGAACAAGAATGAGGATGAACAAAATGATGGGCTGAAACATCTGGCGGGAACACAAAGAGGAACAAAGGGAGGTAATCGGGGGGGTTGGGGGGAAGAATGCAAAACACTTGTTATGAAGCGCATGCAATGAGGGATACATGAGTCCAAACCAACGGCGGAGAGATACCACGGCAAACTGCAGAGCGAGAGCTAGCAGGCTTAAGGTGTCCAGCACATGCCTGTGCACAGCCGCGTGTGTGGAAGAAGCAGTCGGCTAAGGGAAGTTGCATCTTGAGCACATTGAGCACAGCATTTAAAATACACACTGGAGATATCTGAGGCCTAAGTCAAGGTTTAAGACCGGGCCATTCTCGATTTTGTATTTGTCTTATTTAGCAGGAACTTGACGCTGCTGTGCCAAATAGCGATCCACTTAAGTGTGCAGCATTCAGACATATTCGCTCAATTATGACTTCCACCTCTTTAAACTATGATCACGTATTCATAATTTGTTTATCTCATTATTATCTAGGAAGATATTAGATAATTACTTTCACAATATATTAATAGTATAATAAAATAATGAAAAATAAAGTGAAATTAATTAATCCCAAACCCTAAATCTTGTAAAAAGTAGAGACGATTCTTTGGTTTCCTCACGATCAGCGTCTTTTAATTATGCGATGAGTTTTCCAACACTAATAAAGTCTTGAATGCAAGTTAAACAGATTTGACTTAAGAGAAACTCATCATCTCATATCTATACTTGTATCATTGTCTGGTAAAGATCTCAGAATTAAAAGATACTAATTTTACCTGATGATCTGGGCACTGAACCGAATAACGATTGCAACTGCAGGATACTCTGGTTAGCTCAAGATCCACAGCTTATAATTGCGAGATAAGAAAGTCATACTTACAAGAAATCTTTGAGAATTTTTTTTGAAAACATCTCAATTTATTTTCTCTCGTTAATCTTCTGTACATATTACAATCTGTTCATGGGATAAATTGACCTCCTCTATCTTTGCTCTTCATCCACTACACTGTAAACTGCTCTACAGCTCTGTTTTATCTTCAATGGGCCGATTGCTTTGACCAAGTGGGAGTTGTTAGTACGGTGGTTAGCTTCGACCAAACCACCCAGCTTCATCCAGACTAGCCAGAGAGCCGAACAGGCAAAGGACCAAAGCAGAAACGAATCATTGGACGGAGTCAATATGGAGAAGGCTTCACTCTGTTATCGCTACAAAGCGGATTGGTTTCTTGAGACATTTGTTTTATTCCAATATGACAGCCTGGCTGATTGGAAACACCCAAGATGTCTGCCTGATGATGCAGCACAGAGACACTGAACCTACGTTGGAAGAGTACACAGTGTGTTGATATGTTGACTTCCACTAAGCTGCAAAAAAACAAGAACAGAAAGCAGGATGACAGCCAGCGAGGTTCTTCCACAGGCAACTCGCACTGCAGCGCCATGCAACTCTTTTTTTTTTTTCTTCAACAGAGGTTATTTGAGAGTGCACACATTTTTATGGTTCGTCTCCTTGGCAACACCGTGGAGTAACCAATCCCACGTGTGCGTGTGTGTGTGATAATCTGTGGTGCAAACCATTTGTGCGTCATAATGAGTCACACTAATGATAGCATGGTGGAGCGAGGCTGTGGAGAGAACAAATACCTAACTTCATCATGCATGCAATAGTTCACTATGTCAGGAGAAGCTTTAAATTAAGCCAAATAAAAGAAGCTGCCATAACTTCTTTGGTACTCCATTCATATCAAGTACCCTCTCAAGTACCCTCTCAAGCACCCTCTCAAGCACCCTCCTAAGCACCCTCCCATATGCCCTGGCGGACTGGAAGCAGGGCAGCTGCAGACAGTGAGTGCAGGGAAAAGGAGGCAGGCGGGGCTGCTGGCTATGAGGATGTGCATGGAGATACAGATGTGAATGTGGCAGCAGCGGAAAGCGATGGTGGTTCGGAGGAGGGACGGCGGTAATGCCAGTGTGGTCGAGCTGGGTGGCTCATGTCGGAGCGGGGGCGCTGCTAATTCTCCCTGTTCTGGCACTGCACGTCTCAAGAGTCTCTCAATTGGGGCTTTAAATGAAAGGTTCGGATGTTTCAAGTCTATCAAACCTCATCAGACTCATGATGCTGTCATCCCATTTCACTTTCTCTCTAATCAAATTCTCTCTCTAATCCAACGCTTGGTGAATTTTGGCTTCACAGTGAGAGGAAAAGCCAACAAATGAGAATCAAAAAGCGTCATCGTACAAGCCAGATAGGCCTATCTCTGTGGTGACGACTCTGATAACTCCTGTTTAAAACCCAAACAATGAATCATGAGGCCCACATTTTACGGTCAGTATTCATGCTGAACATCCAGAGAAAGCTTCTGTTCCACGGGAGGAGTCTGCCCTCCCTAATTCCTTGCTTTAGGACACCGGGGTTCCCATTTGACAAGCGACATCTCTGGACAGGAAGCAATGGGGAACAAAATCCACAGTTCTCACTCGGTACAAAAAGACATTCTTAAGTTTATCCAGGTTGGATGTGAGCCTAAGTCAGCCAGATGAAGTCAGACATCTTTGAAAGCCTAATAGGCTCCTAGCTTCATCTGACATTAAAATAGTTCTCCTGTAACATAACATTGCGATAAAAGGTAAATAAAAAAATAAAAAAACAGAAGAGATCCCTCATCTTTTTTTAAATTCTATACGTTCTTCCTCCACCTGGCGCCTACATTACCAACAAAGCAACTTAAGCGTTAGCTCGTAGCGGCTAGTGTCGTCTCGAGCCTGAAGCAGAGATAAGGAGCGACAGAGATCTGGTCCTCTCACTTCTTTCTATCTCCACACCAAGACATTTTCTAACTTGTAGTCTTCTGCACCAACCAAGCTCACCAGACTTCACACAGCTCCCCCTGGAGACACGCACATCTTTATACAACTTGTTTTCCCATATGCAGTCGTACCCCTTAACACCTGCAAATACAGTCTGATGAGCTTTTTTTGCACGGAACGAAGTTTGTGGGTTTTCACTCTACCGACCTATAACTCGTAACATTCATACTGGCATATACATATTGTAATAAAATAGACTTGAAAGAATCCGAACCTACCCTAAAAGCTATGTTGGCCTACAACTTAATGAGGTTCCCATTGACAGGCATGGCTGTGGATAGTTTGTCCTGCTAAAGATGTATGGCACTGCCACTCTCTTTAATTAGAGCCGTGCTATTGCACACAGTGCTGACTGAGGATCTCATTTTGTTTATTTTGGCCTTGAATGGTGGACTAATGACTAATGACTGCACACTTAGGACCATTCAAATGAAACCTAAATGAATTCTCACATTTCTTGTGGATGTCTGCTATTTGACAGTATTTTGCAGACTAATATAGACTATATATATATATATATATATACACACTATAAATACGATATATATATAATATTGTCTCATCTCCATGATATTGTTTGGAAGTGGGTTGCTTTTGAGGTTGGATGCAAACCAATGTTTGTCTTCAAGATTTTAAAAGGAAGATGTTTGCATAATATACAATACTGACCTTTTCCTCATTATCGCTAACAGGCCTTGTCCTTAATTATTGATATATTGTCATTTCTCTTTATGCAAAAGAACCAAGCAGCCACGGAAAGAAAATCTCGTAACGTACTGAGGGATGTCACATTTAAAACAGCAATAAAAGCCACAAGAAGTCGACCCCTTGAACTTACCTGGAAGTCTGTAACCAGGTCTCTTCCAAAGGTGCCAATGGGAGAGTCACGGGACATGGAGGTGACTGTGGACAGGAAGCTGCTGGACTCTGTGAGGTTTGGCATGGGTGACAGATCGTCTGTCCTTTCTCTCAGCACCTCCCCCACATAGTCCAGCTTCTCCATGAAGATGTGTAGCTCAGTGCGGAAAGCCTTCATGCGAGTGTTGATGGTGTCCAGGCCTTGGGTGTCTGGTTTGGATCCAGACGCCTCCCCTCCTTCCAGACTCTCTCCTGTCGTCACCTGCAGCCGGCCCTCAAAGATCAGACTGTCTGTGTCTGTGATCAGACGGTCCACCGTCTTCCCAAGCCTATCCGCCTCACGTTTCACGTTGGTGAAGGACTCGCGTTCTTCTCTCCTGCGGCTGGCCAGTTCATTGGCGCTGAGCTCGCTGCCATCGGAGGGTTTGATGCTTCCGAACCCTGAGGTGGTTGCGGTTTTCTCAAACAGATCTTCGGAGTCACTCTCGCCGCCAATGGGCCCCTCTCTCTTGGGGTGGAGGAGAAGAAGACGCCCTGCCTCCTCTTCCTCTGCTGCTTCTCGGCGGCCTGCGTCGCTCTCGGCGTCGCTGTCTCGAGGGCTGCCGGTGCGCAGGCCCAGATGTGCAGCCAGGTCACAGCGCTGGACATTGGACACAAGGACTCTGTTTTCGTACTGCAGCTTCATCACTTTTCCACTCAGCTCATTGATCTGCATTCTGGCTGATTTAAGTTCCTCCATCATCATTCCACCGCTGGAGCTGTTGCCGTTCCCCCCATTACCAGGTTTAAATAAGCCTCCCTCACTTCCCTCCTCGCCAACAGAGCTGCTGCTGGGGCCGAACTTGAAGTGATTAAGTTCAGATGTCAGCTGCCTGTTGTGGTCCTCGATCTCCGAGATGGAGCGGCGCAGCAGCTCAGCCTCCTCCTCCACGAATTGCAGATGGCGCCGTAGCTCACTTGCCGAATCCAGCGCGTCGCCGCCGTACGGCGACGAGGGCATGCTGGAGAACGGTTCCCGCCCAAAGCAGTCTCTTTCATACTGACAGCGGATGTCTTCGTTTTCTGCCCGCAGGCTGCGGTTCTCCACTTCCAGCTCCACAATCTTTCGGCCCAGGATGTTCGCCTCTTCCTCCACCAGCTTGAGCCGTAAACGCAGCTCAGCCTCTCGAGTGGTGTGAGGACCCCCACCAGGGCACTCGGCCAGAGAAAAGGGACTGTCCAGGTCCCCGTAAACCGACTTGTACTTCTGCAGCTCCTGCTCCAGTTCGTCCTTCTCTCGACCGAGCTTCGCCATCTTTTTTCTCATCAGGCCAGACTCTTCTTTGGCAAACTGCAGCTGGCACCTGAGGTCTGCACTGTCCTCCTAGCAGGGTGATAGGGGCGAGGATGTCACAATTTAAAGAATTGAAGGGATAACATTGGTCATACTTTATACTTTTCTCATTGTTGCACTGTAAAGGAATAACTAGTGCATTTGTTGGGGACTATTTTCAGCAGTGGATTAATCTGCATGTGATGCTCTGTTGAATTTTTAGCAAAACGGTTTATCTGAGATTGTGTAAAAATACAGTAAACCAGAGTTTTCATAGTAATGGAACGTGTAACCTGCACAACAGTGTGGTATATATATATACAGGACTGTCTCAGAAAATTAGAATATTGTGATAAAGTTCTTTATTTTCTGTAATGCAATTAAAAAAACAAAAATGTCATGCATTCTGGATTCATTACAAATCAACTGAAATATTGCAAGCCTTTTATTCTTTTAATATTTAATATTTTTTTAATTGCATTACAGAAAATAAAGAACTTTATCACAATATTCTAATTTTCTGAGACAGTCCTGTATATGTCTATAGGTTTAGCTACACAGCCAGCACTTATTATTATTGTTGTTTTTTTAGGATTTGTTGACACTAAGAACAATATAGAGTACCAACAAAGGTATACTTTTGTATGCCTGTAGCAAAGGCATAAAAGGAAATGGCATGAATAATATTTTGAAAATAATTCTTACCTGAATCACAGACTTCTTGTCTTTAAATGTTTCCCTGCTTCCTCGTCTCCTCAGTGCAGTCTGTAAAAGAACAAGGAAGAAGGTTGTAAAACATGTTATCATGTCCAACATTATTTTAATATTATCCAGCATTCAGTGGTGCTGCGAGAGGGAAACAGAAAATAATATAAACCAGCACAGCGATAAAAGCAATATATGAGGCTTTGTGAATTCAACAGTGAGCACCTCTGCAATTTTAAGATCCCATTTTTATTTCTATAGATCCCAATGCCAGTGTTTATACAGCCCAATAACTCGCAAACACAATCATGATGATGGTCCAATGAACTGGAACAAATATGTTTGCTAACATTTCCACCAACTCCCCTAATATGAAGCAGACTCTGCAAAAAGCCAGAAGAACATTAATCTACGTGGATATCTTGCATAACATTTCCATCATCAGGTCAAAGCTAAGTCTAATAAGGAAGTATTCACTCTCCTGCAGGCGGAAGATCACATGACATAATTACTGTCTGCCTGTAGTAATGGCAATAGCAGATATCAAAGGCCAACATCTGGTTACCATGTCAGTTCTACTGCGAGTGGATGGACACTATGTGTGATTTATGTGATGTTGTAAAGTAAACTGTGAGCCATAAAATTGAGCTCAGCATAAAGATCAGAAGTACCTCAGAGAGCAGATAAGGAGGATGTTCTGTCATGTCTTTTTTTGTGTCTGTATGATGCACCAGGGTGCTTTAGATCCCATTGAGAGCTCAGGGTGACACCCGTCTTAACCCGGCTCAGATTCAGTGACACGTGGTGCTTCCACAGCGCTCTAGGGGAAAGCATCTGCTCGTCCAGGGTGCAAATCTGTCCTGTAGCTAATTCTGTACGAGGCCCCGCACGCAAAGACCGGCTAACACAGGGTCCTCTGCACGGCAGCTTAGTCTTAGCGACTAATAAAATCATTCAATTTGATCAACTCTGTGCACTTTCTCTCACCACCGGCTGCAGCTTCATAAGACAGCGACAAGATGAGATAAAGGAATAGATAGTGTGCATGACAACATATTGCCACTAAAACTTAACTCATCACAAGGGTTATTTGGGAGTTTTTCCTGATCCGATGCAAGGTTTTGGGGCAGGGATGTCTATGTGTACAGATTGTAAAGCACTCCGAGACAAATTTGTAATTTGTGAAATTGGGCGATACAAATAAACTGAATTGAATTGAATTGAATCCATTACGGGGTTTGTTTGTAGGTGAGGAACTGATTCTGGTGATCACTAGCATCACTCAAGAGAACACATTCAACAGATGAGTGAAAGAACATCGTGCAGTAGGAAGCTCTCACACACACGACACATGCTGCTGCCACCATCACACAACATCGTCTTGGTCAAACTGGTGCATTCACGGGAATATTGTGTACTCTGACACGCCTGTTTGCGTAAGTCTTTGTGCTGGATGCCATCGTACTTGCATCACCCCAAAAAATCCCAATGTGGAGAGGAACATATTTTGTGGGTGGAGAATGGGAACACGGCGAGTGTATTTTCAGCAGCATCTGTACTCAACAGCTTGGCCTATTTATGATTTTGCTCGAAGAAAGTAACACGGTGCAGAGCACGCCGTCTGGCTCTGGTGATGGGAGTAAACAATAAGTGTGGTGTGACCAGCGGAGGGTTGGCGGGGGAGCACAAAAGGAGCTGCGACAGGCCGCTGGATGCGGATAAACTCCTTCTCAGCCCTGATGGAAAAGCCTAAGACTCCAGCACAACAGAATAAATATTGCTCACCCGACGGGAGGGCTCAGAGATAAATCTCTATGAAATGTTTAGAGGCAGATTATATTCGTGAGATCTGGATGAATGGGCACTCAATCTGGGCTGTAATCCGTTTAAATAAATTAATTATTGCTGCACGCACACTTGAATGAATGGGGCATAAGTGTCACATCTCCCTGAATTAAATGTTTTCTCCATCCCAGAAAACATTGACACACAAGCTCTATTTTGTTTAAGCTTCCAATACACCATGATTTACGGCGTTGTGTTATTCTTATAAGGATGCTCAATCTTGGGCTGCAGCACCTGCAGTAAGCCGGTCTAAATATACTGCCTCTGGATGTGCTTCAGCAGCCAAATGTGAACCATGCAACCTATTGGAATTCAATCGGTAGCGTTGAGGTTACTATAAACGGCTATGGCTCATAATGGCTGTGAGATTTCAAAAAGCCCTAAACCAATGAAAGCTAACTGAATTATTGTGATCCAGTAGAGTGCGCTGCTCAGCCGGTGTGCACACGTGTTTCTTCTGCACATGCTGTACAACTGCAGTCATCAGTCTCCCACATGTGGGTGCATGTTTTACTGAGTTTGCAGTCAGTGTGCAGCTCTTTCATCGTCCTGCTGCATGTGTGTGTGTACGAGGCTGAGCTTATACACATCGTCCAGTGTGTGCATTTGTCTGGCAGTAAGACAGGCTGAATGCAGCACTCTCTGAGGTCATTCCAATGTCGGGCCATCCCCAGCGGATGTGAGCTCCTTGTAAACAGACTCTGGCCTCCATATCGTTTCTGCATCTTGACATCGATAGCTGTCCAGAGATAACTCTCCCCCTCTGTGGTGAAGTGGAAATCTTATTGTTAGAACCAAGAACAATTAAGCTTATGCATGCACGAGCAGAGGTGTGGAGAGAATGCCCGGCATAGGACTGCACATCAAACTTCCCACACAACATATTTAAATTAGAAAACGTTGTTTACTTGGAAACATGTCAAATGGGCTTTGGTATAAAGCACCCTGAAATTAGACATTACGTATTGCATATGATCTAAAAGCTCACTATTGGTCATTGTCTTTGGTCATCTGAGGCACCTTTTATCAACTGTATGATGATCTGTATTTCTCAGGAGTTGGAGACTTACACTTAACCTCTATCTTTATCGTCAGTGATGATAGCAGACAATCACACACTGCAAAATGTAATGAAAGTTGACCTCTGCATTTAACCCATCTAAAGCAAAAAAAAGTTTTGCATTCTTAACCCTTGTGTTGCCTTAGGGTCAATTTGACCCGAATCAATATTACACCCTCCTGCCGCCTTAGGGTTAATTCAATGTTTCATGTCGGTGTTCTTTCGGTAGTCAACAAACAAACATAAAGTGCCTCACACTTAAACTTGGAAAACAATATTAATTCTAATAATTTTCTGGAGGTTTTAATTGCTGGCGTCAAATGTAACCCAAAGGGTAAAATATGTTAGTAAATATAAAGGTAACAGGAGGGTGAAACATTGAATCGGGTCAAAATGACCCGAAGGCAACAGGAGGGTTAAAGCACCACCTGTGCTCAAACCTGCAAAGTTGAACAATTAGCAACCAAGCAGCAGCCAACCTTTTTATAATAGTTATGAAAAAAATAATATTTTGTGAATTTAATCATATAAAGTTGCTGGTTTAAAAGGCTGATATGTCAGATCCTTCTTCCAGTCCATAAAGGCAGCATAATATTGATGGAAAGCCATGAACCGCATCACCGCGAAAATCAAATTAACTGATTATTGGATTAAGAATATGTCAGACATATTTCAAGCAAGTTGACCTACACCTTTAATATATCTTGATTACAAAGAAAAGTGACACAATTACAACATAATCTTGAGGGAAATAAAAACAATATAGAACAAAAGATTTAAAGTATATTTGCATAGTACAAAAAAGCTTGTTGCTGATATTATTGGGTGCCCTAGAAACATAAGAAGGCCCTGCAGCAGATTGAGAAAACATATCTTAGGAATCGACACACATAGCGATAGCGACGGATGCGGACATGCATCAGGTTGGACATAATAATGTGCACAATATGCCCGCCTGATTGTGTAGAATGCAATGTTTGTGTATGTATGCGTGTGAGTAGCGGAGGGTCACTCCCATACTGTTCCTCTACACTAAGCCGGGCCTGACCTCCGTCTGAGACCCGACATGCATTTAAGAGCAGCACAATAGAGCTTTTATGGGGCGCGTCACTCGCGCCTTACAAACCTCCCTGAACAACCCGACAGTCGGGCATGCTGCTCGCTGAAAACTCCCCAAAAAGTGCCAACTGGCGCAAACCAAAGACACGAGATTGAGCCAATGTTTAATGAACATAAATAGTGAGATAATCACAGGGAGTATTTTTCTATTAATCCCCATTACCAAACAGAGCAGTGTGGTTGATTCATGCTTGAGTTGAAAGGAAACAACAGGATGTGCTAATTTTCTGCTCATAATAATTAGCAATGTTCTTGATTAGAGGATAAGGACTAAACTATTGAGTAAAAAAGTGAATCAGGTTTGTGATTAGTCATTGTTTGTGTGTGTAGGTGTCTGTCTTTTTGCGTGCGTTTGTGTTTGTGTGTGTCTATGTGTGTGCGTGCGTGTGTGTGTGTGTGCGTTGCATGCATGATAAATTAACTTGCAGGCAAACTGGTTTTCAAATGCCTCGAGTGCAAAGAGCTGAATCAGCAGTGAGGAGGAGGCAGGAGGGAAGCAAGACTACACTTCATCGAGTACTCTCATTATTAGGTTCAACCTCTCTGAAATGTATAATTACAACCAGTTCCACCTCAAGGTCCCTTCATGACACTCATTTTAGCTGACGCTCTGCCCAATGTGTGTTCCACTAAAATAATGTTCATATTCTGCAAATTAGCAAAGTGAAAAACGCTGAGGAAAGAAACAGCTAGTGCTGTGTCACAGTGCTTTGGTCATATATGCGGGACTCTTTCATGAGCAGCAGCAGAAAAGGGGGATTAAATAAAGCAAAGAGAGAGGCAGTGAAGAGTCTGTGTTATCTATGTGGAGATAGCAGCATATTAGACCAGGTGGATACAGATAAGAGGGAGTGCATATAGAGCCCTCGTGTATCAGCCTCAAGAGTGTGTGACCTACACACAACACACAACGAAAAGGTGTGACTTTATATGTGCCACTTCTTTATATTGTTTGGTTGATTATTGTCTTTGGTTATGAGTCCTTTTAATTAAGCTTTATGTACTTGAAAACTCTTGTCACATTACTCAATAAGCTGATTTTTCCTCCTCGGGGAGATAAAAGTCAGAAAATAAGTTGTATCAGAAGCCAGTTCTGTCTTCTTTCCGATGTAGACCTTTGTCTATAATATATAAAAAATTAACAAACCAAGTACAATCGCTTTCGAACTCCTAATAATTAACAATTAATACGTCTCCACTGGCTGCAGTCAGAAGCTCCACTGGTCGGTTGCCTTGTGAACAAGAAAAGTAGTAAAGCAGGAAATCTTCTCTCAGTAATTAATGTGGCAGCCCATCTCTGGTTGCCATGGTAATGGACGGTTTAAGGCAAATTGAAAATGTGACCTGAGATTCGACGGAGCGAGACGAGGAGTGAGGGCTTATTTAACACAGATAATTAGTATATTGATTCAGCGTTGTGGATACAGTTACATTTGAAATAGTACAATTACATTAACATTACTTTGATTAACAGATGTCTGTCAAGTGGAAGAAAAAAAAAACACGACAAATAAGTAATTTCACAACAATAAAAAGTGATCGGCACAGTTTTTACCACTTCATAAATCACAATTAATGGTTCACTCACTGTCAAGATTTCCATTTTCGCATTGATTACAATGAGTCGTTTTTCAGACTGTTTTATTTCAGGTGTAGACGAAGGCAGGCCACTCATTTAAAGCTGGCAACAGTCAATGTTGCCTGCTGAAATAAAAACGGTCTCTAGCAGATGTTATCAGCTGTAACTAGCTAATTAAAATGGATAATTAAAGGGATGGCTGAAAATTCTGTCTCTCGGTTACTTTTTAATGCTTTAACTTTGAGAAGTAAATCACTGCCGATAGGAATATGTCAGAACAGCATCAAGTGGGGAAATCGCATTTTAATTGAATGTCCGGATTTGAATACACGAGGAACACTGGAAGTTACAGAATTATTTAAAAACCTAATTAAAATGTAAAAAAATTATTATAATATGCTAACGGTTATTGATCATATTATTATCTCATGTAATTAAGAAATTTAGTAAAGGAATACTGTGACTTTAAAGAAAAAACGGACAAACAGTGAGCGGCCGTGGCCCTGTCACTCATGTCCCCCCCCCCCCCTCCCACCCCTTGCTCTATGATGAGCCGCTTGGGAGTGGAACAGGGAGACAGGTCACCACCGACTGCTAGAGGCCAGAAGGGGGAAGTGGTGATTGATATTTCTGTTATAAAAGGGACGTGAGGAGACAGTCAGATGGATGAACAGACCTTGGAGAACAAGACCATTTTGAGACAAGAAGTATTTCCAATCAGCTCTTATCGTCTTTGTTAAAAGTCTTCACCTCTAAGTCTCAAGCGACATGTTGTATCTCACTCGTTTGATCTGTTCAGAATATAAAAATGTAAAAACAATTTGCTGGAGCAATTTCTTGGTGAACAGACTTCCCTAAGTCTCAGTCCCAGTGGGGTTTTGGAGACAACCATTCATCGAGAAATAGTTCCACTGGGTGATGCGAGGCAGACTTAGGAGAAAGCCTGGAAAGCTGTTTATCCCCATTTCCAGTTCTGAGAGTGATATTGATCATATTATCTAACTCTCAGCAAAAAAGCAAATGAGTATTTTGTCAAACGTCTTCTTCAAAAGACAGAGGATAACCAAAGTGAAAGTGTGGCAGCAATAGCCGAAGATCACCTCTAAACCCAGGATATATAAATGAGGAGCAGCCATGTCCCCGTGCACGGGTATCACATAGCCCCTGGTAAAGCCAGGAGACTGGAGGGGCAGATCCCAGGTGGGAATGTGTGCAACTATGAATGAAGTGCAGGACGGAGGTCGAGAGGAAGATGAAGACTCAGCAGAATGTCTCCCGAGGGAGACGCAGGTGACAAAAGAAAAATCTGAAAGGCATTCACTCCCCTGCTCTGTGTGGTGGCCATCTAGAGCACCTCTAATCTAAAAAGCATGCTCTCCCAACAACAACTCACACCCCTGACTCTAAGTGGACGCAATAAACAAAATCCAATGTGTCACAAGAGTCATCCTGTTTGTGGAGCAACACTAAAAGCTATAAATGACACTGTGGCTGCGACAGGCCAGGAGGAGGGAAAGAGCTGCCATGTTGTCTGCCTGCTGCAGGTCCGGCGCAGAGTATTCTGGGACGGCAGAAGACTGGCAACGTGCCAGAGGTGTGTCATGTGCAGAGATAGAGCCATGTGGCGAATGCTGCTCTGCTCTCATCATGATGTACAGCGGAGACAGATACGATCGGAAAGAAGCACTTGGCGGGAGCCTCCGGGCTAAATAATGCTGACAAATCACAAGTGGAAAGAGACACTACATTTCCCATGCTGTCCTTGTCAGAGCAAATATCACCGACTAAGACATTATGGAACATGTCTTAAACCAGTTGGTGCAGCTGAGGTGAAGCATGCTTCTTTCAAAGGAGACTTAAAGGATAAAGCCGGTGTTATTCTATCTTTAAATGCATTTATTATAAGCGACTCATGAGTGTCATCGTTGCTAAGAACGGATCCCATGAAAGGGCCATCAACCAACAATTGATTTATTCTACTACTTATGTGTTAGAGCTGACACATTTGCACTATCATTTTAAAGCGTCACTCATAAATGAAATAATAGATCATTATGATAGAATCCGAGTGATTTGCTGGCAGCAACTAGATCGTCGGCTTTGGCCTCGATAGACTTTTGGACATTTCAAGACGATAATCTCAAACCGGAGTCCTTTTGACTTCACGTCTCATGGGGTCATCGGACCCTATGAGACGGCATAGATCCTATCTGCCTGATGGATCATCGAGGTCTGGGTCGTGGAATTCCTGCTACCGACGACGCCACTGCCCTGTTGAGACACCACCCACTTCTCCTCCCCACCGCCATCTGCCTGATGGATCGTGGAGGTCTCCATTGTGGAATATGCCTACTATGAACTATTCACACACTCTGTCATATTCATTGAATGTATTTTAACTCTAAATCTGTCCTTCTGTACACATTACATCTATTGCATCTGTCCATCCTGGAGAGGGATCCTCCTCTGTTGCTCTCCTGAAGGTTTCTTCCCTTTTTTCCCCCTGAAGGGTTATTTGGGAGTTTTTCCTGATCCGATGTGATGTTTTGGGGCAGGGATGTCTTTGTGTACAGATTGTAAAGCACTCCGAGACAAATTTGTAATTTGTGAAATTGGGCTATACAAATAAACTGAAATGAATTGAAAGATCTTGACCTCCGTGTTGTCCTCTTTTGATTTGTTTGTATTTCTCTGGAACTCGACATCATCGCAAATGAGGAAAACCTCAATGCTTTTTCAAGGCTTGAATAAAGCTTTGAATGAATGCACATGGTGTGTGGGGTGCAGTTAGAAAGTGAGCAAACATAAGTGACAGTTTTGAAGACGCTGTTAGAGAATATGAGAAGCAGATGCTTACCGGTGGTCATACAAACACTGTAGATCACATAGAAATAGAAAATATATTGATAGAAATCAGAAATATATCAGACTAGTGAATTTACTGGTTCAAATCTCATTCCAGTGTAACAATGGAAAACACGATAAGCCTCAGCCTTAATCTATACAGCTTATTATCCTTCAGCCCCTGATCAGCATCTAGTGAGGGACTGCGGCCCTTTCTAAGATCATCTACTATTCATAATTAGCGTGAGCCGAGTTGTTTTTCAAGAGTCTGGAGTCTTAAGTGATTGTGAGGTATGCATCTTTGTAATGAGGCACAGATAAATGAATCCTCACACTTGTATGATCGCAAACTTCTATCATTCCATCTGGACTCTGTAGAGGTGGCCTGGACCTTCCCTCCGGGCTGCTGCCATGTTTCTTCTGTTTACTCATGGGAAGCAGACAACAGAGCGTTATTCTCCTCTGTGACGGGAGCTTGGATGGGAGGAGGGTGGGATGAGGGTGACAGGGGGTGGTGAGTGGATGGAGCCGTCCAGCTGGTTGATAATGAGATTGTCCTCACCCCCACGCCACTTTCCGCCTCCCAGTACTTCACCGTCCCCTTGAGCGTGTCAAAAGGTTCACAATAGGTTGGTAATAATAGAGAGGGGCCCTGGCCTTGGCACACATGCTGTCTTTTGTGAGTTGCAAACGGTAGGAGGGGAGCCAATAAGGGATTTGAAATAAAACGCCATTACCAAAGCCCAGAGGACCACCGAGCCGCCTCAGCACGTTGTAAACGATAACGAACGCCGAGCTCAGGTGGCAGCGGAGACCCGCACTAATCTAGAGGGTCACTGCCTGGACCAGAGGGCGGGCCGGTTCATAGCGGGTGTGTCCTGAGTGGAGTTCCTGAAGAGGTGGAGGTTTTCCTCCCAACGCTGTACTGCATTTTCTGCCTTTCTGCTTAAATCCTTATGAGTTACCGGCGTAAAACTAATTGCAGCATTAGTTGCTGAAAAAATAAAGATCCATCTAACATCAAAAGATGGTTCACAGATTTTATCAGATCAAAATGTTTCCATAACTTAATATTTTAAAACCTCTGAACAGATTTATTAGAATTTGAATTTATGTTCTTGCATTATGCTAATGTTCATTTTGTAGGTGAGTTGGATGTCCTCTATTATGTTCTGTAGTTTTATTTGCTATATGCTTCTCGATAGAATTTTTTTAATACTTGAGAAGTAATATAAATAACATTTTATCTTACTTTTGCAAATATTTTTTGTTTGTTCCATCCCCTCTCCATTTTCCTGGGTTTCTTATTAGACACAAATCCTGTTGAAAGCAATATAAATTATATACAATTGAAAAACTGGTGATAGCAAGCAAGAATCAGGACACAGCTAATGTTTAAAATTGAGTTTGAGTTGTTTTACATGTCTGCATTATGCAAAACCTGTACATTTAAATATACACACACACACATATATACAGGACTGTCTCAGAAAATTAGAATATTGTGATAAAGTTCTTTATTTTCTGTAATGCAATTAAAAAAACAAAAATGTCATGCATTCTGGATTCATTACAAATCAACTGAAATATTGCAAGCCTTTTATTCTTTTAATATTGCTGATTATGGCTTACAGCTTAAGAAAACTCAAATATCCTATCTCTAAATATTAGAATATCATGAAAAAGTATACTAGTAGGGTATTAAACAAATCACTTGAATCGTCTAATTAACTCGAAACACCTGGAAACACATTTTCAAATGTTTGATTTTGTTTTGCTGTTATAAATCTTTTTTTTTACTTGGTCTGAGGAAATATTCAAATTTTATGAGATAGGATTTTAGAGTTTTCTTAAGCTGTAAGCCATAATCAGCAATATTAAAAGAATAAAAGGCTTGCAATATTTCAGTTGATTTGTAATGAATCCAGAATGCATGACATTTTTGTTTTTTTAATTGCATTACAGAAAATAAAGAACTTTATCACAATATTCTAATTTTCTGAGACAGTCCTGTATATATATATATATATACACATATATATATTTAGATGAAGCTCTCCTTAGTATCACAATCACACATTCTTATGTGACCCATGAATGATGTTTTAAGTGAGAAGACTTGTATGATAATATAACAGAGACGAGAGATATAGGTGGATGGGGATATTTTCCAAAATAAAAGCAAATAAAATAAGAGCAAGTATAGAGGAGGAAGTGGAGATTTACTAAGATGTTACCGCTTTTGATAAAGTCTGGCCTTTGTCCAAGTTATTATTTAATAATGCCGGCATGCAACATACATCCCAATAGAGTCTGTCTGCATCACCAGTCTTCCACTTCTTCCCGTCTTCTATAATGACCATGCTTCACTTCAAACGAAATCGCGAGTACATATGCTGAAATACATGCTGCTACATCTACTTCTATGGAGAAAAGGCTCAGGGGATTTCCCCCATGCTGCGTCTAAGAGCAGTATATTGCCCAAAATAGAGCACTTTGAACAATATAGAGGGATTCTGCAAGCTTGGCCAAACTCGGCTCTCTGCTTTTTCAGGGACTTTATGTGTTCTTGGATCGTAAGAAAGAAGTCGATTGCATTTCAATTCTAACGTTGGTAGCGTAGATACGTTTCAGTATCACTATGAGAGCAAAACATTTTTTTATATAAATGCAGAATAAGCAGTAATTTCCTTAAAACAAATCAAGTATTGCTCATAAAGCACCAACAGTGTGAGGTGGTGCCTGATTATTCCTATTTGTCAGTAAACAGGACTTATAGCTTCAGCAAAAAATTTCAACAATAAAGTTTTAACATCCCAAAGTACACTACCTGAACCTATGTGACCGAAGGGGATCATTTAGCAGCCGATGGGCCAGATATTTACCTCTGGTGTTGGTAGAGACCAAAACAAAGAGAAAATTGGACTTCTACGGTGACTGTATACGAGTATTAATGCTGCTTTGTGATGGTGTGTGAAGAAGCAATTCTTTATTAATAAGTTCATTGGCTAAAACAATCAAATTACACAATGCATTTAATGCCAGCTATCTATTTATATTAGGAAAGAGGAAGTCTTATTGTGCCGATCATCGCTCAATCAGAACATGCAGAGAATGGATGTATGGATGTGCGTGAGCCTCCTTATGAGTGGCAGCTTTTAGTACCGTTTGTTTAACACTTAGTGCAACCGACACGTTTGATTCAGGACCAAAAAGTTTAAGATTTCTTTGACAATGACAGAGAATGTGATATTATTGGTGCAGCCCTGTGTCACGATGCTGCTGCCAGAACATGATGACAATCCTCTGACTTCTGACCTCTGCCACATCACATGAACTCTTTTAGACCGGCCACACACACCCTGAGGCCTCATCTATAAACAGGGGGCCACACAGCCGTGGGTTGACACTGAACATGTGACCGAGTTTGGATTATTTAGAGATCCAACAAGTGGCATCATCATAGTCAGTATTTAAAGAAGTGCTGCGGTTAGTTCTGAGGCTAAAGATGAAACACTTGCCATGCATCTGAATTAAAATGCTTACAAGAAGAGATACAAAGGAAATGAACTATTTTAAACCTCTTAAATGCAATTATTCTCCGTTTTAATTCATCATACTGTATAGAATTTTATGTATTTGGTTTTTGAACAGTTTTTTAGAAAAAAATAAAAAAAATAAAAAAGGCAACTTGGACTCCTCTTCTGATGAGATTTTTTTCATGTTTACATTGTAGAGAATAATACATAACTTAATTGACAGCCAGACTATTTGATATGAGCCTTGTTTTACAATGTTACGGCACACATCTGGAAACAATAAGCTATATTTGTTGACTTTGGAACAGAAGAAGAGTCCGGCTTCCATCCGAGTCCAATATTCATTCAACCAACCGCTGATAAAACGATCCGTCTCCGTTAATGCTACTTACTCCGTTAAGTTCATCAGCAAGTTGCTCACTTGTTTGCAGTTTGGTGATAATAATTTGTGGGTTGGTCTACAGGTGATGTCTTTCACATTCTACATTAGATCAATTGTTAAAATGCTAATATTTAAAAAGAGAGTTGTGTTTGAATGTACTTCCTCTTTTATCCCATTTGTAGAAGTCCCAGTAGGTCGCCCAAAGGTGACCCCAAAAACGTCATCACTCAACTGCATAGCTCAGATCTAAACCTATATCTTCACTCTGCAGGCAAAAATCAGTTTTTTTGAGGGACAATATTTCACTCAAGGCTGCAGCCGCCAACAATATATTATTTTCTGATAGTCTGTCTGTTCCTTGTGTTTGGAGGTGTGGTGAGAAGCACAATAACTCAGTCTGACATTCTGCCGAGCTGCTGTCAACTTCCCTAAATATAATCGCTAATACCATTTGATACACTGAAGAAGTATCAGAGAAACCGACGCAGGGCGGATCACGAATGTTCTGCTGCTTTCAGATCTATTTGCAGCCTTAACTTTAGCAGCAGGATGATGAGATGATGCGTTTTGACCATGTTAAACTATCTCAACAACTATTACAAAGATTGCCATTCAATTTGGCTCAGTCACGGTTCCCAGATGACTGACTTTGGGGATAACCTGACTTTTCCTCAAGTGCCACCATGAAGTTGACATTTTGTGGCTTTAAATATTGCAATATCTCCTTTTTTATTTGGAAAGGTTATAAGATATTGTAGAAGATGCTATGTTTCATCTTCCTGCAGCAGATCAAATGCATATTAATCACTTAAGAGGAAAGCTGAAGGATTATCTTTGCTTTTGTGTTTTTTATTTTGGAGGTGGGCGGGAAGGTTAATAAAAAAGGAGGAATTAAATTTTTCAGGGATTTTAAACTTCAAAGGACGGCACTTTGGAATTATAACACATTGCTGCGGGGATTCATGTGGAATTGCTGATTTCTCCATTTGTCTGTGGTACATTGGCGTAGCGGTGTCAATGCCTCTCAAATGCTTTGCCACACATTGTACAGGATTAGCCTATTTCCAATGTCCTTTAATATTAGATAAACATACACATTACTGTTATCAGATTCAATTAGTTTTCAGGAATTAACTTATTATAATATGTTCACATGTCTGACCTTTTAACTTTTATTTTGAGCAAAAACATGCGGATCACCTGCTGTAAATTAAGGTTATGAGGTTTCTGAATACCAGTAACATGTTCTAAGACACCTCCATCGTGCTGCTGCGTGACGATGAGCTTCATGTGGATACGTGTCACTGCAGCAGATTTTGACTCACAGCAGAATCCCTACGCTACTCCTCTCCTCACGTCTGCTCTCCCTCCCATTGGTGGAGTCAGAAGCAAGATATTAAATAGGTCAATACGATTCCCTCGCACTCTTCCAACAGGGAACCACAGCAGAGGAGAGGTGTAGGGGAAGATATGGAGGAGAAGTGAGAAGCAGAGATGAGAAGAATCCTCTTCAACGCTCTGCAGCGTCTCTCGCTCAGACATTGACGCGATGCAGGCATTCCCCTCTCGTATCTTTGAGGTGATGAAACAAGGCAACACTCAAACTTGAGTAAATCTAGGATAAACTGGCTATTCAAGTTTTTGTATATACGTGCAAAAAAAATGAAAATGATGCCAGTACTTTGACTCACACAACAGTGCTAGGTGATGTTGCAGATGTTTCGACTGAAGGATGACTCTTTTCCAATAGAGGTGCTGGTAGGCAACTCTTATAACCTTTAGACAGAGCCAGGCTAGCTATTTACACCCGTTTCCAGTCCTTATGCTAAGCTAGGCTAGTTGTGACTTATTTACTGTACAGATATGATAGTTATATACATTTGAGCTGGAACAATTAGTTGATTAAGCAATCAGTTGATTATCAGAATACATATTCAAGTAAAATGCCAAACCAGTGCCCTGGTTCTAGCTTCTCAAATGTGAGGATATAATATTTCTTTATTTTTATGGCAGCAATAAACTATAATTTTATTTATCAATTCACTTCTTAGAATCGATTAGTCCTTAAATGTAGTCCAAATAATATAAATATATTTAATTTACTATGATATAAGACAAAGAAAAGCATTAACTCTTTGGAAAAATTGAAATTTGTCATCATTTTTCACAGGTGAAGGGAGTTTTGTTTGTGGCAAGTTCAATAATAATGTGGGTTTCCAGAATCAAAGTCATCGTAACTCAATAATGTGGCCTCAAATGAGATGTTGCAATTTTCATTGAAACTTCTTGAAAAGGAAATCATCCCTATAAAAGACGTCTGTATGGCTAGATTCACTGAAGATACTTACTTATTAATTGACTGCCAAAAAGCTAAACTTATATGTAATAATGTAACTGCAAGTATTTGAGAGGAGAGCATAATCTTACTTGGCATAGTAATATACCCTCCAAAATGTGTTATAAAATATGTTGATTTGGGCTTTTAATTGTGTGCTGACGTTGTGTGATCTGCTGTCAAGGCAATGCTTCTGTATGTCAACAAGCACAGCACAAAGGAATACAAGTGTTCTGCAGTGGAAGATGAATTTATCACAGCGGAGAGAGAGCACCTAATAAATCACCTGATGCTTGTGCACGTTGATATTTCATTAGTTCCATTTCATTGCACGTATCGGTGGGCCTTTCTTCAAATGTCAGAGAAACGAAACATCTCTCCACCAATCAATGTTCGCCTTCATACTGACCACACAGACGTGGCAGCAACCATTTGCTCCCTGGGCCAATATTGTAACAACAGACGGTCCCGTCGACCAGCCCTCCTAAACTGGTAAATATCAGTGTGTAAGCTGTGGAGCCGTATCGCGGGCAGACAGGGCTTACTGCCATCTGATTACAGCCATTCTCTGCCTCTTTGTCTTTTTCTCCCCCGCTCCCTCTCCCCTCCCAACAGGATGCACCAGAGACACGCCAGGCTGTTTTATAACAGGCCATCTTCTTGGATTTATTCATGCAGGGGTGCCAATCTCTGGGCCAGAGTCACACTCCGATAGCAGAACAGTTGCCCTTTTACAACTGTGGTGAGAAGGATTGACAGTAACTGAAGACGCTTTTTATAATCTTATCGGGTGTTACCACTTAACCTCTGTGGTGAAAGAACTGCAAAAGAAGAAAATGGAAGAATTCCAAAAACTATTAAAAACCCAAAAGGAGTGTGGAGGGTTTTCTGCATCGCATTAAACCTGGCCCACGATGACAAATCCGAATTTAAGCAGAAAGGGAAAGAAACAACATTGCAGTCCCGTTGAACCACCTTTTTATCAGAAAAAGGTGCTCCTCTCTTTATCTCTGTGATTAAAAGCAACTCCAAGAAAAGAGGGAAATGTCTTAGATTCATTCAATGGAATACATCCCTAACTAAATAATAATAATAATAATCCATTTCATTTATATAGCGTTTTTTTAAGATACTTAAAGACGCTTTCCATGTTACATTTCATACACCGTAGTGACAGCTATGGGGAGCATTCAGGGTTAAGTGTCTTGCTCAGGGACACATCGACTAGGGCGGGGATTAAACCGCCAACCCCCTGAAAGAAAGGTGGACAAATGTGTGGAAATACTCTTGTCATGCCCTGCTACCAACAATTAAAAGAATAAACAGGATTTACACCTCCGCTGTGGGTTATGGATTTCACAGGAATAGAAGATATTTCTTTCATGAGTACATGTGATGAAACTACAGGTCAATTATTTATTTTCATGGAACAAAATGAAAGCACAGTTCCGGTGAGGAAAGGGGGGAAGAGACACGGCGTTATGGGATGTCTAAGTGCAGATTCTGAGGTTGTGTTTTTCTGGGACAAACCTTAGATCTGCAATCATTTGGAGCAGCCGCTATCTCAGCCTTCTCCCTCGCCTGTTTCTCTGTGTACAAGTCTGTGTCTTCCAGTGGTTTATTGTATTGTACGGCTCAGAATAAGAGGTCTGGAGGATAGAGACACTACCAACAATGCAATTGTTATGCAAGTTAAAATATACATCCCATGTGGGGCCTTCGGTCACTTCAGCCTCACCGTCTGCTCATCATTTTCTTCAGAAAAGTTACCGGTGTCAAGGGATGACAACAAAAACTGGACCTGGTATTTGCTGCTTTAGCACATCTGGACTAGACGTGGGTTTTCCGTCTTCGCACGAGCACATGCAGCTCAGTCTAGGGCTGTTAAGTTGCCTTTAAAAAACATAAATGTTGCACTCAGATAGTTTAGGTCTGCTTCAGAATACAGATTTTCAACCAGCAGAAGACCTTTTTGGGGAGGCATGGAAGTAAAGTCACTGTGGCACAAGCTGGGAATCAATCCAGCAGCCAATGAGACGGCACTAAAAAAGAAACAGTGTCTCCAGTTGCCCGAAGAAAGCCACATCTCCATGCTGACTGGTCGGGTATTAGCCTACTTTCTCTTTGCCGCCACATGACGTGCTACCTGCTAATGTCAAAATCAATTAGTCTTAGCAGCTGAACCCTGGCAGTCCTGAGGAAAGCCTCCGCTCACGTCATTACCTGCAAGAAGACCTTCAAATATTCCCTCCACTGTGCAACATGAGAGTAATCGTGATCCAAAAGTCTGAATCCAACATTGTAAAATGGGGGCTCAAACCATCTGATGTTAAACATTTTAACAACAATATAAATTGTACATCCATAGTTACAGTGCAACTACCAACAGCAGAATAATGATGACTTATTATGATTCAGATACACCAAAGTGTAACAAATGTACAAAAATAAAATTGATGTGTCTATCAAACTTTGACTCCCTGATAATACTATAGCTTTTAACATCATTCAAAGCAGGGCAGCAGCTGTAGTCACAGAACAAATTAATTACATTTTGGAGGGGAAAGCATTTAAAGTCAAAGGATCCACGAAAACTGACATTTTTTTAGTCTATTACTTATACTAAATGTCCCATCAAAATGGTGTTTATATTCCTGAAACACTGACAATTTCATCTATTCATTAAATACATGTATACGTGTTGAAAGCCTCCGGACTTATAGCCCAAAAAATATATATCTTTATTCATAAAAAGTGCTCATAGTCACTCATTATCATGTATTGAGTGACTGGGATGCCAACTAATAGCAAATTATTGGCCTAAATTATTCTGAAAAATAACTAAATACATTTCTCAGTGCTATTTTATTACCTACAACCATCTGGGTTTTGTTTTAATGGCAAACATTACAATCAGCATCCATTCCATACCTTGAACAAATGACTCTGCAGTATAGTCGCGTGTATTATTTTTGCGCTTAAAAGTCGTGCCTTGCTAAGACATGTTCTGGCACACTGCCAACACATTGACTGGATGAATTCACAAAGGATTTGTGAAGCAAAGCTAAACTGCAGAAGAGTCCTGGCTAGGGGAGGAGTTACAGGACTTCTTTCCATATGGACATTTATGGGAAGTGACTAGGATTTATTTTGCCAGTTACCATGTGAACACACCTCAGCTGTGAGGGGGAGGGCGGTTGCAGCTTCGAGAACAACTGAGTTGTATTGTAGCTCCATCTGAACGTAGTATGTGTGTCGTACTCTGGAGTGTGGCTGAATCTAACACAACCTTTCTTCTGCAAACACTCTTCCAGCATCAAGCTGTATAAAAAGGTCATGTTCATACTGTTGCACGGCTTTAGAAATAGCATGCACCATTGCACGAAGCCGTTGTTTTGATCGGGCTGTCAATGAGCGTTGAAGTGATTGATGACATTACTTCACTGCGATGACAGTGCTGATCAGGCCGGTGATCAACAAAGATGCCCTTGCTTTTATGCAGGCCATCACATGGCCACCATATTGACTAGCATCTCTTGGTGCCCTGGAGAATCATCCACTTCAAACTGCATCGTTGGCATTTTCACAATTTTTCATTCACCACGAGGCCCAAACACATTCTCAAGATTTGCCTCAGCAAGCGTAACGGAGGATTAGAAACTCCTCAAATAGAAATTGACAGCAGCCTCGTCGAATCCAAACAGCCTCTCCGTTATCCTCCACTCACCTCTTTGGTCCTCTCCAGCTCGTTGTGCATCGCCTGTTTTGAGATCTCGACCTCGATGATCTTCTGTCTGAGCAGCTCATTCGCATCATCAGCTCGGCTGCGTTTGTCCTCCACGCTCTCCAACTCGTTGTGCAAACGCACCGACACATCTTTGGCCACCTGAGATGTTGAAGGAAAAACACATACAGTTCAAACATAAATTATATAAAAATACAAAATAGAGATATTAATCTTTTACCTGCATCTTTAACACTCATGATAATCCAAACACCCTCACACGCCAGGGTCAGACCAATATATCAAACAGAGGCAAACATCACTCAATCAAATAACCCCAATCCTGTCAGCGGAAGTGACTAGAACATTAAAACAAGGTAGTGATTACAAATTAATAATATATCGTACATTTAATATATTTCGGCTTTGGACTGTTGATTGGGCAAAACAATTTGTAATCGTCAACGTGGGAATTGAATTAGATAATTCTATTGGCTAAAACATGAATACAATTCATCGATAATGAAAATAATCCTTAGTTGCAGACCTGAAAAATATCTCAGTATTCTTTTTCAATGATTACATTTTCTATTCGGATGTATTGCAATACTGTTTCCCACAGATTTCCCAACACTGAAAAGGTGCCGAGGGTCACAACTTGAAGAGACTTCTTAAAGTCGACGGGCTCTCACAGACCTTCAGGTCCTGCTCCAGACTACGGAGCAGCTCTCCGTCCACGTGGCCGGTCTGTGCGACCCGCAGGCTCTTCTGCTCGGCTTTCCGCAGCCGGTACTGCAGGATGCGGCAGTTCTTGTTGGAGCGGTCCAGATCTCGCCGCAGCTCCTGCAGTTGGTAGACCTCCTCCTCCAGGTAGCTGTCTCGCACCTCCTCCATCTCGGCCCGCAGCTCGTCCACTTCATCCTGAGAGACACAGGGGCTGAAACATTAATATCACCCCCGTGCTACGATAATCGCTCATGTTGAAATACAACATTTGTACCAGTAAATGTCACACCAATGTAATTTGACATTATGTGCTACAAATAGTGCTGACTGATGTTTATGCCATTTTGTTTTTATAATGCTGCTTTGCAAACAGCTCAGCAAGGAGCCTACTTTAAGTTATGTCTCATTTGACAGGAAATACATACCTTTAAATGCTATTATTGTTCATGATGTAATGTAATAACTTTAAACAGCAAACGGGTCATGGCAGTTCTTTGTTACCGAAAGAAAAAAACAGGGTTGGCAGTTTGCGCAAACACTGATATCCACACCTTTTCAATAACCGCAGAGAGATGATGTAATCGTACGACATAACTTTTATACATTTCAGGCATAAAGCTACTACTGGAGATGCAGTATATATGTTGCCTACGGTTGATTATACTTTCATATGAATAAATACATGTTCCAGTAATGCAAGTACTCATAGTGCTGATGATGTAACACTATTTTAGTCCCAACAGCGATACCTGGGCTTTGGGTATATAGGCCAATACCGAGTACCGATCTGATTCTAGTGTTGGAACAGGAATACAAAATTCCAGTATATAATTGATAAAGTATATACACATAGAATTAACATAAATAGTTTGGCTTCAATGTCCTAGATATCAGACCCAGCTATTTGAGTCAGTGGATCCGAAGTCTGATATCAGTATCGGTGCATGCCGATCAGTTTGCTTAGAAGATTTCCCCTGGGATGGATATTCAAAGGGTTTGACTGGCAGCTGAGGAAAAGACAATCAGATGCTGAAGGGGGAGTTGGGACAGGCCTGTAAATGAATGAAAACTAAATCTATCTTCATTTGGGAAAGCATAGTGACGATTGTTTTCTAAGGAGCACCCTGGAGGAACGAGCTAATGACCTCGCACGGGGTCGGCCAATCAATGGCCTGGTTAAAAACAGGCGGAGCAGCACCCTGGGAGCAGATACCATTGATGTTTATGAGACGTGTGCGCACAGTCATCAGCACTACTTAGTCATCTCTTTAAGGGTATTACATCTGGATATCTTAGCTAAGCAGCAATTAATTGATCAATATTATATACTTCGGGAAATGTCCAATAAATTGTGAACAACATATCACAATTTCAAAACTGAAATGTCATTAATTTCCTATCAAATCTGACAAAGAAAAGCATGATCCCGTTGGAGGAGCTGGCCTTTTCATGCAGAAATTACTAAAAAGTATCAAAATGTATGCAGTCAATGAGACATCATTGATTAAATTGTGGCTTTTAAAAATCATGAGAAATGAAATGTTGAGACTAGATTCCGAGAAAATTCAAGCAAGAACTTTGATAATACATGTATTGTTTATTCACTGGATCGAACTTCTCAAATGTGAAGTTATTAAAGTTGTCTTTGTTTAATGTGATAACAAAAACATCTATGCATCTGTTGAGTTTAGGTCTATTTGGTAGGAAAACAAGCATTTCAAAGACATCTATAGGATCTTGTGAGGGAAATTTTAAAATGTTCTAAAATGTTTAAATACTTTAGTAATTGAAAAGTATGAAGCAAACTAAGCAATAATGAAAATGTGGGCAGCAAAATACTATTATTTCCATTATTGATTAATCAGACAATTATTTCTTTATTCAGTAATTAATTGATGCATCTAGAAAACTTAAAAATGCACCAATAAGATCCGAGTGTGACATATTGAAAAAGTAAATGGTCCCAAAGATATTACATTTATAATTATATTTAATGGAGGAAAGCAGCACATCTTTACATTTGAGAAGGGTGTCACAAATGTTTCGCATTTGTGTTTAAACAATGACTTGATGACTGATTGATGACCTGAATAGTTGCCGCTTCATTTTGTGTCAATTCTCGATCAATTGACTAGTTGCTCGAAAGAAAAACTGCTCATTGCAGCCCCAAAAAATGAGTTGCAATCAAAAGAAGCAATAATACTGGAGATATCATTCTAAAAAAATTTACTGAGAGGTGTCAAAAAATTTTTTATAAATTGTTCTCCCCATCATTATCAGTATGATGTTTCGGTGGTGGGGACTCCCAGACATTTGGGGGATGCATGGCAGCGGGGGAGGTAGGAGAGTTCACCTCAGAGTCCCAGCTGGCAGACTGACACCAGACAGGAGGCTTTTGAACCTCACACACATGGGACATCTGAGTCTGACTGCTATCAAGTCCTGTGGGATGGAGCCGTTACAGCAGAGCCAGTAAAGCTGATTAACTCTCTTGTGTTTGCACCCGGCCAGAGAGAGAGCGAGAGAGAGAGAGAGAGAGAGAGATGCAAGATCAAGTTGGAAATAATACTCAGAGTAACATGCAAGTCAACCAGTTTCTCATCTAAAAGAAGAAGAAAAAACCCTGCATGTTTGCCGCATTATCTATTTGCCTCCCCTCCCCACTTTTTGGGGATAGCCTACTTAAAGAAGGGGGAGGGGGATCCTGCATGAAGTCTTCAAACAGCATCTTCATGCAAGATGTAAGACTCAACGAATAAATGATGGCAAACAAAACACTGATTTAAAAATCAGTATATATATATATGTATAAGTCCGAGAACCCATAAGGGAGAAGCTATCAATACAACCTCCATCAATAAAGGTCAAACCCACAGGGAAGCACGGAAAGGGTAAGAAGACGACATGATGGATGGAGAGTGGACATATAGGGACATAAGTGGGGATGACAGCTGGGCAGGGAAGGAGTTTAGATTTGAATAATTTATACATTTTGATTATGCTTTTCCTTGGTGAGCAGGTGGAAGTTGATACACTTAAAGAACAGGTGATGTGGAGGATTTAACCCGGAACTGTCCTGTAAAGTGACACGTCGGCTCATCTTTGGGAAGCAGCTGCCTCTGGACTATACACAGATTAAATGAGCCTGCAATAAAATGGTGTCTTTTAAATGTATATTTAAATTAAGTCTTTAGATTAAAAGCAATATTCAACACATATTCACGTGTCTCTTCGAGATAACGTAACCATACCTTGAGGTAGTCGTTTTCGGATCTCAAATCGTCCACCTCCCGCAGCAGCTCCTCCTCAGTCACGTCCTGGGCGCCTGGCAGTCCGAGTTGTGCGCCTGCGGAGCGGTTCTCCTGCGTGTGTTTCCCTCCGTGCGGCCCCGGAGCGGGCTGAGCCTGAGACATGCTTTCCTTGGCGGCGGAAGCCTCGGTTGTGCGCAACGGAGCAGCAGCCGCTCCGGTCGCTTCTGCCCGCAGCGGATTATCTTCTCCCACCTGATCCCGGTCACTGGAGCCGGTTCCGGACTCCGCGTCACTACTAGCAGCCGGTGCCAGCTTCTGCTCGTCCGACATCACCTCAGACGGACAGTCCGACAGGTCTGAGCTGCTGTCGGTCTGGCTGACTCGGCCGAGAAGCGCTCCGGTTGGTACCCGGATCGGGGATCCATGGCCGAGAGGGCCCGGGGATCCCGGGGCCAGTTTCCCCTTTTTGCCTTTAACCAGGATGGGACTGCCGGTGCTGTCCGGCTTGATGCTGGCGGTTTTGGGCTCGGCTGCTGCATGCTGAAGCACCTTTGTGGGCTTTTTCACCACACACGACTTGGTGTTAGCACCGGTCGTGTGGCGCCTGGAGCTGCGGTTCGGATGGCCCAAGGGCACCGAGGCACCCTGCTGCTGCTTGTGGAGTTTGGGGGATTTGGGTACGATGGCAGGTGGTTTGGTGGCGCGAGAGTGCACATCCTTGAGGAAAGGTCTGGCCGGGGAAGGCGCTCGGTTCAGTCTCTTCTTCTCCAACTGGTGGTTCTGCGGTTTGGTGTCGCTTGCAGAGCCATTGGAGCTCTCCATAATACACCGACACCGGCAGCAGGGCGGCGATGAAGGAAACGCTCAATCCACAGCAAGATCTGACACACGTGACACGACACCAGAAAAAGCGCCAGGTTGCTTTACCTTCTTCCTTGACGGGCTGGAGATGCGCATCCTGCGCTGCGCTTGGCGTGTTACTCCATCTCGTCTGCATTCACCAGGTTGTCATCGTGTCCCTTCTGCGTGTAGCCCCCGTGGAGGAAACGCTGCAACAAAAAATGACTACCGGGACAGACAGGTTGCATCTGCAGACAGGGCTCGTCAGACTCAAATTAGAAGAAAAAAAATTGTCGTTGTCACATCAGCCGTCTTCTTCTTCGGGTCTCCATCTCTCTGTCATACCCGGGCTGTGAGTGATGGGGCCCCTGTTCCTCGTGCCCCTTCCCACTCCTTCCTATCTGACATGCAAGATCTGCAATCGCTGCGGTGTGAAGCTCGACGCCCGTGATTGTGTGTGGTGCGCATGCGCTGCTGCTGCTTCACGAACACCCAAGCAAGCACACCCCTTCTTGTTTTCTCCGGGACTGGTTGGGACTCGGTCCGACACGCTCTGGTGCGCATGCTTATTGGCCATTGAACACCTTCACCAGAGGAGCAGAGATTAACCCGGGAGGCGCCAGTCAATACTTCCAAATGAGATCCTTGAATTATTGGTTTTACCAGTAAGACGTAGATCAAAAATATATCTAGACAAGTCAAAACATCATGTCGACATCTTTCAGTGAAAGAATATTAAAATTAAATAAATTGTCATGTATGTGTTCCTGGAATCCACTCAAGGACCCCTTATATCACACATCCCGCTTTAGGAAACAGAATACAATCAAGACCATTATATGGTAATAAATATAGATATCTTTAATTGCATTTCATTAGTTCAAGAATGCCACAAGTTATAAATACCACAAAATCTGCTTTAAACATGCCAACACTTTTTTCAAAGACTTAAACCAGGTTTAATACAAAGCACAGTCTTCCATCTGAAAGGACGCGCATTTTAAATAAAGGCATTTCTTAACAGTGTAATTAAAACACTGAGTAGTATAAGGCGTGGCTATTAAAACAAAGACCGAAGGGTTAGTGCGACAAATGAAGGTTTCAGTCCACAAAATAATGTCAAAAGAAGTCATTTCAAAATATAAGATAAATTGTTGCAGATCATGTGTACGGTTGTTTGTTGGCTGGTAATCATATTGCAATATGTGCTTGCAAAAAGGTCTCACAATCTTTTGGGTTTTGGTATGGAACTATTCAAAAATACATCATGTGCCAGCTTAAGTCCACAGAACATTGACTTTAACATAAATTAAATTAAAGTCAGTCAAGGTCATTTTATATCGGGTCCTTTAAATCGACTCGTCCTTCCTCAGACTTTTACTTAAACATATAAAAAGAAAAAAGAAGAACGCACAGTGCTACAATATTGCATTAATCCAACAAAATAATACAATAATTATTTATTTAATTATCTATGAATACAAGAGGGCTTAATATGCATAGCCTATATTTTTTTTCAATGTTTTATATTTACAAGTTCTGGGAAACACCCATACTGGTCTGTAACAAACTGCCAAATCAGAAATTTATTCTTCTTATTAACATTACCCCCTTCAAGCATGAAGTACATGAAGACGTTGCGTCATCCATTTGTGATGGAACTCAAATCAAGTCTGCAATAAAAGCCTGTTTAAAATGAGCAGATACGAGCCGATCAAAGCAACCCGAGTACTTAAAATAATAAGCAAACCTTTCGGCATGTTTCCCCGCCAAAAGGGACTCAAACAAACATTCTTCTGCATCCGAAATCACAGGAAAAACTAAATATTTTGCAATATTAGTAACAAACCCAAAACAAAGGCTAAAACCATGTGTGTCCACTAGCTGATTAATGTCTCTACTTCCTCTAAAAAGCCAGTAACACACATGGAGAATTCCCCTGTAAAAACAGCAATCCCTTCGAGACTACATTACCCATCTCTCCTTGCATCTTCAACAGGGAGATCAGAACGGCCACTCGCGAGGCAATGTTGATCTTTACTAAATTACGAGTAGTGTAATTTCTATTTTCTACATGTCAGCTTAACTAGGCGAGATGGATTGTAGTGCAAAACATACAAATTTATACAAATGTGAAATGAGCTGTTCCAGCCACTTTAACACTTTAAGGCAAAGGAATATAAACTGATATGATCCACCACCACACAACCACCGAATGCTGGCAGCAAACATCTGCACCATGTCCAGTCTTTACAGCAACACACCATATTTACATAATGTGCTTTTGTTTACCTCAAGTCAACTCGTCACTTGCTAATAACACCTATTAATTAATAAGAAAATAAAACTACTGTACCGAGATCCAGAATTTAAACAAAGCTCAAGAGACAGAAGCTATTGTTATCCATTTTCTTTAAGCTAGATGATGCAGAAATACCAGACCATCGGGGCAACTCAAACAATGTCACACTTAGAGTACAGTATAGTTGATGAGTATTCATCAGGAAGCTGGAAGGCCCTCAACAATCAGCCTCCGTGTACAACGTGTAACTGCTACCAGAGGGCTTTCTACCTCGAAGGCACCTGCGAGGCACAGCTAGCCTAATGGTCTAGAATGAGGTAGTCTGGCTCAAGTGTAGACAAAAGGGGTGGTAGGAAGTAGGTGATTCATCAGGCCTAAGTGTTAGAGTCCTTCATGTCATAGTGAACAGTTATGAAACGGGAGCAGAAGAAATTGGGGAGAATAATACTGGTTGTTGAGAGTCCATGCATCTTACAGCAACAGTTAGTAACTCAAAACTGCTGCTGTTGGCTGCCCCCTGGTGGCCAGGTTGGTACTCTGCACGTGTGTGCTTGGTGCTATGAGCTTTGTGCTATACGTGTGCGTGTATCTGTGTGTGTATCTGTGTGTGTGTGTGCATGTGTGTGTGTGTGTGTTTGTGAGAAAGATGGGAGACCACCACTCTCAGCAACAGCGCATGCGGGGAGGTGGCACTTCCGGTTCAGGCTGCAGAGACAGGATGCTGTTGGAAAGCTCATTGTTGGAAACTTCCAGAGGCATCTGTCGTATTCAGGAACAGAGAACAAGTCAGGAAACACGGGGTTAATGCATTGGCAATGTAAGCAGTGTGCTTAAATTGGCAGCACAGTGATTTATTGAGTGCAATTACTGAAAAAGGTTTACCTTGAAGAAGATTGACAACAAGAAATGAATCGTTAAGGCAGAAAATAATGTAGTTTTTTGAGAATGTATGAGGTTTAAGAAACAAATTCTCTCCCCAATCTTATTATAATACAATACATAAACAGGGTAAGAAACCTCTTTACGAAGTTAATAATTTCAGCAGAACCTAACCGTATATGATGAAATTCAAAAGCTCTGGCAGAAAGTGTTGAATTGAGTGAGTTAGGACAGAATATCAAAATATATATTCTCATTTGGAATTAATATTGGCTGATATTATCAAATATATTTGGCTAATCAATTAAATGTCAACACCAGAAATACGAGGTGTTTAAACGTACCATTACTTTATTAATCAATGTACACAGTTACATATCGATATATGCCATCTCAGCTGTTGAGCTGGATGGAAAATTATACTGTAAAGAATGTAAAACATGCACATGTATTATATACATGTCCCATTTTCATTATTTGGCCGATACCCAAGAGCCTAGTATCTTAATTAGTCAAAATACAAAGTGAAAAAAATGACAAACACGTTTTGGGTTTTAGAAACTAAAGGTTGAAGCAGGCAACCTTTTTTAAAGTTAGTGTTGAGCCTTCAGAACAATGTGCAGTCCCTCAATGTTCAATAATGTACAGAAACACTGCTTGTGATCCGCTGCTGGAATGCGATGGATAATATTATATGCTGGTCAACAGCAAAAGTACAGGCGGCACATTTGGGGTCAGATTTTTTGTATCTATTGTGAAATTAATGTTAGCCCGTTAGACAGATAGATAGATTTGTGTTTTGGGGAGTGGACACGGGCACTATTTAGTCCCGCTCTGCACATATCTTAGTCACAATTCTTTAAGAATCATATTTACGGAATCTTTATTAAACACATTTGTTCATGTAATGCTTTAATGTTAGAAAATGAATATTGACTAAATCTTCATTTAAAGATATTTAACACACTCTCAACACACCAACCTTGCTAAGAATGTCGTCCACAAGCTTCAGGAAGATCTCGTCGACGTTGAAATTATCCTTGGCGCTAGCTTCGCAGAAGCGCATTCCACTTATCCGAGAGCAAAACTACAACACAAATAGTCAAATTAGCTTTCAGAAAGAAAAGCGGAATCATTTCACAGGAGCAGAAATTAAGCTGGAAAATTCCCATGGAAACGTCATAAAAACATCTCCCCTGCCGGTTGAATTATGCTACACATAATGTCAGTTTGTGGAGGGGGACATCATTGTTATGACTGTCTTTGAAGAACACCAAGCATACATTGAAAGACAATTCCCCGGCACATTGAACTCCTCTCTATAAACAGAAGACTAGGTTGTCATGTGATGGTGAGCACTGTGTGTCCAACCCACCCTCTCTCCCTGCTGTTTGGAGACGATACGATCCGTCTCACAGTCCAACTTGTTCCCGACCAGGAGAAGCTCAGCTTCCTCCGAGGCGTACTGGCATGAGACAGAACGCAGACAGGAGACACGTCAGGACATTCCCAAGGACGACGCTGTAATGGCACATTTCATCTCAGTCCAGCCGTCAGACAGTTTTTATACCTTGTCAATCATTTTCATCCATTTGGGCAGATCTTCAAAGGTCTCCTGCTTGGTGATGTCATACACGAGCACTATTCCCTTGGCGCCTCTGTAGTAGGCTGATGTGATGCTGTTGAACCTCTCCTGGCCAGCAGTGTCCCTGCGTGACATGAATGAAACTCAATATTATCTCACTGTCAACAAGACTTCTCTGATTATTACCAAACAGCTGATTGACTTATTTGATCAAACGTATTTATTTATTTATTAAAGATGACTATAGGCTGATGTGTTGTAAATATAAACTAAGATCAAACAACAAATGAGGGGGAGGAAGAATCAGTGTTGTGACAAGTCATAACAAATGAAATGTCATTAATAAATAATTATTACTTACGTCATTCATTTTATAACACCAAACAACACTTTAAAGTGGTTCAAATATGTCACATTGCAATCTGGTATCTAGCTAAAAGAAAAAAGAAAACTGGAGAGTTTTGTTCCAAAATGAGATATTTACACTTTGAAGAAAGATAACATTCCAGTGCAATGATTGATAACCCTGGACAGTTTAACCCCTGTATTGAGCACTTATAAGCAATATATAAACATTTGACCAACTACCAGTTAAACTATCATCTAAACAGATGTATGTTTACCTTCGCATTGAAAATGCCAGGTTATGTTTTGATCGCCGTGTATTTATTTATTTATTTATTTGTATGCGTGTTATTCGCAAAACTCAAAAAGTATTGAACCGAATCGCTTGAAATTTGGTGGGATGATTGTTTATTATCCGGGGACCAGTTGATTAGATTTTGGGATCGATCGGGTCAAAGGTCAAAGGTCATGAACAGGTCAAAATCTTTCGCAGAACTCAAAAAGTATTGAACCGAATCGCATGAAATTTGGTGGGATTATTGTTTATTATCCGGGGACCAGTTGATTAGATTTTGGGATCGATCGGGTCAAAGGTCATGAACAGGTCAAAATCTTTCGCATAACTCAAAAAGCATTGAACCGAATCGCATGAAATTTGGTGGGATGATTGTTTATTATCCGGGGACCAGTTGATTAGATTTTGGGATCGATCGGGTCAAAGGTCATGAACAGGTCCAAATCTTTCGCATAACTCAAAAAGCATTGAACCGAATCGCATGAAATTTGGTGGGATGATTGTTTATTATCCGGGGACCAGTTGATTAGATTTTGGGATCGATCGGGTCAAAGGTCAAGGTCAAAGGTCATGAACAGGTCAGATCTTCTTGAATCACATGGAATTTGGTGGGATGATTGGTTATTATCCGGGGACCATTTGATTAGATTTTGGGATCAATCGGGTCAAAGGTCAAGGTCAAGGTCATGGAAAGGTCAACATCTTTTTTTTTACCATAGCATGATACATTTTTGTCCAATTGGCATGCAACTAATGCCAAAATGTTCATAATTCAATGCCCAATCTTGTGATATGCGAAGGTATGCGCTCTACCGAGTGCCCGTTCTAGTTGTTAATGTATTTGTCAACAACTAGAACTCCTCAAGTGGAAGCTGGTGTATTAACTGAAATTGAAAGACAATAACACAATATTGTTTAACATTATTTTCTTGAGATGTTATAGTTGTTGAAACTATTGCACATTAATAAACACTTAAAATGTCCTTACAGCTGCTTTAAACTACATCATATTGTTATTACCATTACCATTTATTATACTGCTGAGAAATGCTCAAATTGTTCACATTAAGTAAAATGAAAATGATCTTTTGAAAGTTTTTATTTAAAGCAATTTCAGAAGCTATTATAGGTTGATCAATAAGAAGTAGAGACAGTTGAAATTAAACACATCGCATTTTGGAAATTAACTCTGCATTTTAACCGAATGAAAGAGCACAACATTTTCAATTCCATGCTTTTTAGGTTTATGTTATGATTCTGCCGATCATCTGAGTCTGGGTTAAATTCAGCAGCATGACAAGCAGATTGAGCCGCAACCCACAGTGCAGTGTTACTGTACCTTCAGCCTGCTAGTCTCTCCCTGTTCCCCTTGTGAGTCACAGTCAGGCTTATGAGCAGAAGAGCGGACAGAGAAACAGCAGCACAATGGCAGGGTTAGGTAAGGCCGGGCGTGGCAATGATGAAGCTTGATGTGAGCAGTTCAACGTGAGACACATTAAAGGACGGCATCTTGACGGGACAGGTCGCGGATCAGGCAGAGGAAAGGGGATAAAACGGGACATGGGAAAGGGGAGATGTGATGGAGGTGGGAGGGGATGCTGGGTGTTAGTGAACAAGACAGATGCGTTAGTGAAATTAAGCGATGGAGTTCCCACGTTGTTACCCAACAATGCTGCACACAATGGATGCAGTCATATACTCAGTCAGTAAAATACTTCCTCACTGTCATTTGTGGCATGTTAATCAGTTTTTCAATCGTTCGACAAAACACTAGATGTTAAAAAAATATATATATACGGACCAAATAAAAGTCACAAGACACTAAATAGAATCAAACCTCTGAAATAACATCATCCCTGCTCCTGCTGGTTGAGTCACTGCCCAATTCATATACTATATTACAATAATGACAAAGTTAATCAAAAAGGCAATTCAGTCTGAATAGTAAGCTACAATAACACCGTCTGTCTCTAGTGGCCAGCTGCTTTACAATTGACGTTTCACGAACATGTTGAAGCATCAAACATACATCACTGATTAATGAGGGTATTGAAACAAATGATGGCATTCTTTGAGTGTACCTTATTAGTAATAGCATTAATAGTATCAAATTAAATTCAATTTAAAACCACTTAATAGTACTGATAAAAGTAATAGATACAAAAGAATAAAACTGCAAGAGAATCAAAGTACAATTAAACCGTGAAAACTGCCTAGCAACTACCAAAGTATTGTGTGCATGTAAGTCATCAATACTAATTAGCAGAAAATACTCAATATAACAACAACAGTACGTAATGTAACCGAGAATAAAGTTATTGCCAACTTTAGACAACACCACGTTGAGTATGATCATGTGCTGCTGCACATAACGTTTTAAGTTATATCTGTACTGAAGCCATTGCTTTTAAATATGGGATTTTGATTTTTTTTATATGCCACATTGCATGTGATAAAACATGCAATGACATAATTTTTAGGAAATCTTATTTGCACAGGAGCTGTACAAAGCTGAAAGGCACCAGTAGTGTTTGTGAGAGCAGCCTGAGGGTAACAGGACAGGCACAGGAAATGCACCATGCAGAGGAGTAAAGGAACTGGAGACTTCAGTCCAATTACTCACCATATCTGTAGTCTGATCTTCTTTCCTCTCAGCTCCACTGTCTTGATTTTGAAGTCAACTCCTGTGGGGGTGGGGCGATCAGAAAACACACATGTGGACACATACAAGTACCAGCGCTCACTGTATCGTTGGACACAACCTTTGATGCAAAGAAGGGAAGTGTCCATTAAATTATCGTTTTATTTAATATTAATCTTTGATTATAGAAACCCAATATGTGACAAACTGTGTCACGGGAATGACAGGGGACAAAATGGAGCTCTACCACAGCAGCTGTTTGTGTGTGACTATTCTGGGATTGGCCTGACTGTTGTATTGGTCACGGGACTGTTCGCCCAATTCCACATTATGTAGGGTTTCATGTATTGTAGCCTCTATAACCATGGCACAGCAATTTGTCTCAATGTTATCTCGTTAAAAATTAAATAATAAGTGAAGATAAAGTGATATATTTTTATGAATAAATGTGAGAAGTTGATGTGTCAGCTCTTAATATTATGAACATGGTTGTTCAGAAATAGGAGTTTAATGATGGCACACACACAAATTGAGTTAACCAATGACTGGGCAGCTGCAGATGCGATAGAAGTTACTGTGTTGGGCTCTTAAATCCCTGCTCCACATTCCCTCCAACAGCCTTATAGATGTGACAACCCCCAATACACTGTTCCAAGCCTCAAACGTGTGTTTATGTCACGGCAGTTGCTTCATTGCAACCTAAAAGCTGAGCCATATTTGAAAGCTAGAGCATGTGTGGTAGTTCCCGTTAGCTTAAGTGAGCTCGTAGCCAGTAGGGTAAGCTCTGTTCAGTCCCGTTTAAGTTAAGTAGGCGCAATGTGGTGATAGTTTATGTGTATGCCCTCCAGTAAGTAGACAGAGCCCTGCTAAATGCTGTCAATACAAAGTTGACAAAAACAAGTCCCGTAAACGCCTCCTGTCCTCACCTACAGTCGACTTGCAAGCTTCACAGAAAGTGTCATCGGTAAATCTTTCCATGATGCTGGTTTTACCGACACCACGGGAGCCAATAATGATAATTTGGAGTTTGAAATCAGCGGGTCTGGGAGGCATCTTCCTGCGGCGCGACTGAGCCCCCAGAGCGGGGGACGAATTCGCGGAGCCCCCGCCGGTGGCCCTCCGCGGTATGTCATACCTCGAATCCATCAGTAATTCCGCATTTGTAATCACAAGGAAAAACTGGCAAACGCGAATAAACTGTTATACAACCGAAATACGTCGCTATTTCCAACTTTCTTTTGTCCGAGTAGAAGTTTGTGAAAGTTTGTCACTCGGCGACAGTTGTTGTTGTCCAGCCATTAGAGAGCGCAGCCGTGTTGACGTCATTGACCACATGACAACAGACTTCCGCTTCCGTTGCCTCTCAGTTATTTTCTAACTTGTCATTTCTTTCTGAAACAACGCTTTGTGGTTTGAAGTGATTTTCTGTGCAAATGAGCTGTGAAGTGCCTTGAAGCACAAAACAAAAACGTTGTCTGCTCTAAAAATACTGCACATCGCAATATTGATTTACCATGATCAGTTTAATCAGTTAATATTTGTCTTACATTTAATTATCTTTAAATCGAAACATGCATCAATATTTGGCAACTGAAGTCCCCCCATTCCCAACGCAAATTAAAATACATCTGTTATTTAACATCTACTTGTAGACATGGCAATTCTGTATTAGTCTACATACTTAACTGTATACAATAAATATATCTAGACAGTAAATAACAAATAAGTATTCTCAAGTGTGTATATAGTATCACGGAATATATATATATATATATATATATATATATATATATATATATATATACATACCATTTCTCTCTCTTGCATAAAAATATACTTAGTGTACCAAAAGAAAAAGTACTCATTGTACAGAATGTCCCATTTCAGAATAATATATATTATACTGGGTTATAATTAGTGATTAATTAATGTGCATTAATACATTAATGTTGGAGCTTGTATAGATGGAGCTAATTTTAAACGACTTCATATACAGCTGGATAGCAGATGATGAAAAATTAACAATATTGAGAGCAGTATTTCGTATATATTGTATTGTAAACCTGCACTGCCAACTCTGTAACTGTTGCAAATGCATGAACATACATACATACATACATACACACATACATACATACATAGTACATACATACATACGTATATATGTCTATCAGGTTTGTCAGATATACCCCATGTGACTTCAATAAGCAAACTAAAAACGAACATTATTGTCAAACAAACAAACGCACAAATGAAATGCAGAAATGTGTCAGGAAACAAAAAATAAAAATAAAATGTTGACAGTTTAATGTCATGATATATATATATATATATATTAGGTATATAAATAGTTAGATATACCCCCAATAGCACCAATCACACGCGCAGTCAGTGTCGCGTTACTGGTGTCTTTTGTACTCGGCGGCACCCGTAGCCTGCAACATTGGATGACGTTGCGCCCGAAGAGGAGTATTTTGGTAATCCAAACATCATCGACGAAGCAACGTCCATTGCTAATATCGATAACACATTGTACCTCATCGAGTTAACTAACAGTATGGCTGCTCAGAAGATCAACGAAGCTCATGAGCACATAGCGAAAGCTGAAAAATGGTGAGTTCCGATACATAATGTCGTATCTTTCCTTACCAGGAAACGTCAGTTTGCTTTACTGTTGATGTTCGCCCGCTGTAACGCAAAGGCCACTGTGGTGTTTTCACCGGGGGTTGTGCGACATAGATGGACAGTATTTGTGCATCGTCACTTCACTACAGGTGGATTTAATAAACATCAAATGAGCCACAATCTTGTCTTTTTCGGTAATTTATATGACACAGATATTGCAGCTGTTTCTGCGTTGCTTCAGCTGTTTATAATGTGACCATCCTCATGTGTTTATAGCTTAAAGACAGGTCTGACCAAGTGGAAGCCGGATTTTGACAGTGCTGCGTCAGAATACGCCAAAGCAGGTAATTTAAATGTCCGTATAATTCCTTAACATGAAGTCCTCGTTTAAAAAATATCCCCCACATATTTATCGTGTCCTTTTTTATTTTAGCTGTGTGCTTCAAGAATGCGAAGCAGTATGACCAAGCAAAGGATGCTTACCTGAAGGAGGCTGAATATCACACGGAAAACAAGACGTATTCTTTCTGTCCTCGGTCCACAGTTACATGACACTATGCTGTTTGTTTTCTATCTGTGTTTGTTGCTTCCTTAACTTGTCCCACAGGCTGTTCCATGCTGCAAAGTAAGTGTATTGTGTTGCACCATGCTATAAGTCAGCAGGAAACATACAAAAACACTTGATTTATTCAAACTCTCTTACTTCATTCAGGGCTATTGAACAGGCAGGTATGATGCTGAAGGTGAGTGCAGATCTAACATTGACCTTAATAACAGGTATATGTAGGTAGCAGAATTATAATTCGATTGTTTTTGCATTGCTACAGGAACAAAAGAAGATGCCAGAGGCTATCCAGTACATAGAGAAAGCCTGTATGATGTACATGGAGAATGGGACTCCTGACACTGCTGCCATGGCTCTGGACCGGGCTGGAAAGTAAACATATCACCGTATTTTCGACACCAAAGAAAGTTGTTTTGTTGACCTGACCTTAATTCCTCAATTGTTCACTTTCAGTCTTATTATTATGTGACACTGAACTTTTTAGTTATTATTATTATGATGTTATTATAATCAAATATTGAGACTTTCCTTTCATCTAAAAACTATTTATTGTATTATTCACCAGACTGATAGAGCCTATAAACCTAGAGAAAGCTGTGGACCTGTATCAGAAGGCAGCTGGCGTGTTTGAGGTAAAGTTGAGCCTTCGATAAAAAAACTGATAGCATCATTGAATTGATACCGATTGTGATTTAAATGATTTCCGCTTATAAATATCCATGTTTTCTCTCTTCAGAATGAGGACCGCCTGCGTCAGGCAGTTGAACTGCTGGGAAAAGCCTCCAGACTCCTGGTCCGGTTAAGAAAGTAAAGAAAACGAAGATAAGGGGAGGGGACATACCTTCTACTGTAGATGGTGTTTTTGTTTCTTGTTGATAAAACACGGGTTCAGTTGTAGCTGTCTGGTTTCAGCTGATGTAGAAAGCTATGGAGCAAGTTGAAAGATAACTTATATTCATAAACCTCATTTGGATCTCTCTCATATATAAAAAGGGGATAAAGCTGTTTCAAATATTTTCTAATGTGTCAAATAGAAACAACAGCCCCAAACATTTTACCCGTGTCTTTTAAATAAAGTTAAACTGCAGGACCTGCTTTTCATCATCTCTACTGTGTTCTCTTCTTTCTCACCAGGTTGGATGAAGCAACAGTCGCTCTGCAGAAAGAGAAGAACATGTACAAAGAGATTGAGAACTTCCCCATGTGCTTCAAGGTGAATTGTTGATTTGATGTCTTTAAATGATCTATGCACCTTTAATTAATCATAGTATATGACCACAGTCTGCTAGAAATACATTTCTATTAATACTCAATGTTGTGGTGTCCCTGCCGGGTATATAAATGGACCTGCAACCTCTCAGATTATCAATAAACCACAGCAGTGTAAACACACTACTGTTGTTTCAGTATAAACATATTGCACATATGTTGTACAGTATCACACTTGTATGAGTTTTTGAATGCGTATGGACTTTTGTGGTTGTAGTTGTTCGTAGGATAAATTCCTTATACGGGTATGATTAATATTATGTAAATGAAAAAATTGAGCTGCAGACTGAAGGTCCGACCAAATTAAATACAGATATGTATTCAGTTCATATTAATCATACATGTTGGTCTATGCTTTTCATTCTTTAGAAAACAACTGCTCAAGTACTGGTTCATCTTCACAGAGGGGACTACGTAGCAGCTGATAAATGTGTCAGAGAAAGTTACAGGTTTGATTTATTATGATTTTAAATCACATTCTGTCTGTAATCTGTGGCCTGCTGGAACTACAAGAAGACACAGTTTCCTTGTGCAAGGCATTACAACTCCACCAGCTGACTGAGCAGGTTTCCTGGAGTCAAACAGGAAACCTTCGCAGTCAATTGTTAATCCGAAGGCTCTCTTGGGAGTTAGTTTACCTTTGTCATTACATCACGTTTACGGTGTAACAAACTGAGGATCATTACATGAACTGCTGCTTGGTCTCACTAGCCTGCCTGGGTACAGTGGAAGCGAAGATTCCATTGCCATGGAAACGCTACTGCAGGGCTACGACGAGCAGGACGAGGACCAGGTCCACCGTGTGTGCAGCTCACCTTTACTGAAGTACATGGACAATGACGTGAGTACTGTTGACACACACACACACACACACACACACATATATGAGATAGAGATATAGGGGAGTATTGACAGCAAACTGCTGTCGATAATACAGTGACTAGAATAAGTACCTCTTACAATCCCACTTCAACAAATCAGGTTTAACACTCAAAACTAATCTAATTTGCTTCACGAGGACGTTTTGCATGTGGTTCGATGATGAAATCATCACATTTTGTATTCAAATGTTGCTTAACTGGACTCGTGTGCAACATTACAACATCACCATTTTCCTGTAGAGCCTTGGCTTTTTTTAAACCACTGTTAAAAGCTCAAACAGAAATGCATACATGCTTCATATGCAATAACCAAAACTGTTATAGCTGTTGCAGTATGGCAAATATAGTAAGAAGCTTACCGAGATTTTTATTTATTTTTTAAATCTTTAAAATCTGATGGCTTTATTCCCTGGTGTTTTACAGTATGCTAAACTGGCCCTTTCCTTGAGGGTACCTGGAGGAGGAGCAAAGAAGAAGAAGGCTGCTGCTGCTCCACAAGGCGGTGCTGGTGGTGCGCCAGCTGAGGATGGGGATGATTATGAGGGCGGGCTGTGTTAGCCTTCAGCCTCCAGAGGGCCTACTCTACCCATCTTCTGCGCCTCCACAACACCCCCTGTGTATGAGTTAAAAACCTTGACAAATCCTTTCACCTCTGAGGCCAAGATGTGTGGCAGTTAAATCTTTATTGTGCAAGAAAAAAGCAAATACAAAAAAAAAATGTATTTAAATTGGTGCTGCAGAAGAGTCGACCAAAGTATAAGCAGCTTTTAATATTGGTTTCTTTGAGGTGGACCCTCGGTGTTCCATGTCCTATAATGTATGAGCGCCTGTTGTATGTAAATGTTCAATTATTTCCCGTCTCTGTGAAGCTGTACATTTTGCTCTTATTGTTTGAGTCTTCAGATTACTATAGGTATATTAAATTCAGAAATGCTCTTGAGTTGATCAGTGTAAAGGTGTTTATTTGTACAGTTAAATTATTCAGTATTCATGGCCGTAGCCTGTTGAAAATGTTACTGGAACAATATGCAATTGGTTTTATTAATGCATGTTTGCAATAATGTAATGGTAAATCAAAGATTTGTGAATAATATGGCTAAAAACATGATTGACACTTCAGCATTAGTGTTTATTCAAGTTATTGAAGACACTTTAAATAACTACAGTTCCTGATGGCGCAGCTTGTCGGCCATTTCACACGGTTGAGGTGTGTGTTCTCTTCCACATATTCAAGGCTGTGTCTTTATTTCCAACTTCCACACTACAATCCTTGAATTTAATGGACGAAAATGTGATGCTTTCAGTACTTTTGTGTAATTGTGATTTAGCTTATTGCTCACTATTAAGGACAAAATAATGTACATGCCAATTAAAATTAATCTGATACCATATAACTAAAAAGGGATGAAGGGACTGTTTACATTTTTTATTTTTGCTGTCGTTGCCCTCTGCTATATTCTTCAAAAACATATCTCCCAACTTTGAACATGCATCAATAAACATTTCCATCGTGGCATTTAATGGTCTCTGCTTTTTAACAAACAGTGGCTGCAGATGACCTCAGATGGTCTCTGACAGACATGTAATGACTTTGTAGACCGATGATTTGTCTTTGATGCGCTCTCCCTGTTAATGCACACACACACACACACGCTACTTTTGTGATGCCCTCTCATCCGTGTGACATCTGTGCATCAGCAAGTTCAAAATCAGACTTGAGTGTACATAAATGCTGTCTGGTGAAAATAAAAATGTGTCAGTGCAAGTGTCGCTTAAAGAGACGTGTACAGTGTTTTTGGAGACTTCTTTAGATTGGGCAATGCATTTGAAAAGTATGGGAACTCACAGATGGAGCAAAAATATGGTCAATAATTTAAAAAATCTCAAAATGTATACAATGCGATTCATTCCACACACTCTTAAACCACATGACTTATACTTACATTTAGTTTTCCATTAGGTGGAGGGCTCAGTTGATTGAGAGGGTACAAACCCTTCCCCACAAGAAAACAGATGAATACAAAACTCAACAACCTTTCCAGATGTTTTATTTGCAAATCTCTGGACCTCCATCATACCACATCGCGTTAAACATACAGGTACAATTTCACATTTCATTCCACCGTGACCTGTCCCCCTTAAACTTGTATGTACATGTAATTGAAATTAGTCATGGCAATAATGAAGTTTTTCTATCATGCTACAATGTCCTCTAATGCATAGCTCGGACCAAAGGGCTTCGTGTTTCAGCCCTTCGTGTGAGGAATCTGTTTTTGTGTCTGCTTGTTTCTTCTTTGACGACTGAATGCACACAACGTGCCACAGTGTTCATGAGGATGAATGTTAAAAACAGCAAGAAGGTTCTCAAGTGATGTGCAAGAATCTACCACCTAATGCATGTTACCATGATTCAAAACCAGACCTCTGCTGGTCTCGACTCTTGCCAACCTGTAGATGACTCCGAACATGGATCATTGGAAATTACTCTACGAGGAAAACAGTCCACAGAGTTAAATTGACTCAATTCAGCCTTAAATCATTTGTTTGTGCAGTAAACATACTCAGTGTCAGTCCCTATAAACAATATTCACAATAAAATGCATGCCATTTAAATAGTTCTCATCTTTTCTACGATCTGATATTCTTTTAGATCCATCAAAGCCTACATATTGTAACATACAACTCATACAATAAATATATCTGTGAAAAGAGCTCTTCCTGAGAAAGATATGCATGTAGTCGATAACAGTTCTCCTCATACAAAACAAAATTAGGCAAGTAAAGATTGTCTGATAATGTATTCTGCGTTGTGATTCACAGGAGGCTCCCATATGACCTCTGACCTTTACAAAAAAAAAGAAGAAGTGGTCTTTATGTTCAAGTTTCTTGGTCAGAACCAGCGTTTTCTCTCGGTCCACATTCTTCAACAACTTGTGAGGAGTGAGAGCACGATGTCACACAGTCGCACAGTCCAAGTGTTCCAGTTGGGAGACAATATGCGATTGTGCTCACGTGGTCTTTATTGTGCACTTATGTGTTGATGGGAAGCCCTTAAAGATAAATGTTGCAGCCAGTTTCTCTCCGCCTGCCATGCGACTTTGAAAATGTTACAGACAGGCATGAAGAGCGATGAGGGTTCTGGGCATTTGTGTTTACAAACATACCTTTATGTTAGATACCACTTTAAATAACTTAAGAGAATTGTCCATAAAGATTTCTCCGTCTCCAACTGGACGCCAGTTGCTTGTTTTATCCACTGGAGGCCAAACTGAGCCAGGTTTCGCAAGATAAATACAGCACCGGCAAATCTGTCCTCAATTGTTCATAATATGACTGCAATAGTTGTTTTTCATCAGTTAATAGTATAAAATGTCAGTTCATAGCTCAAGTGTGGCGCTAGTGCTGTATCGCTGCCATCAGAGCTCTGTGGAACGGGACAGAGTCGGTCCTCGGCGGACTTTGTGCTCCTTCAGCAGATGAAACGGCTGAAATAGCTGCTCGCACCACCCGGGCGATCACTTTCCGAATGAGCTCCGACCTTCTTTAGCCTACGTCTCCTGGACGTGCTTACTGAGTTTTTTCTCTGGTCCACTTGATCATAGTCTCTGGAGAGCGATAGAGGAAGATGAGTTTGGCATACATGTCCTCTTCCAGGTCCAGCTCGCCCGTCTCTCGGACCAGGAAGATGTCTGTGCACAGCTTGTGGATGCGGTCCACGTTGGGCAGCTCCTCGAACATGATGGTGTGGGAGATGCCGCTGAAAAACTCGCGCACAAACTTTCCTATAACCAGAACCACAGAGGCATACAGGCCCATGATCCTAGAGAGGGAGTAGAGAATGGGAATAAGACAAAGTGCTCTTCTGTATCACGGCCCCGCCACATAACATGATGATATTTTGTGAATCTAACCCTTTTATTATGCATTTGTAGTGCCTCGTCTGCTCCCAGTTCATTTAGTCAAGTGTATACAGTTGGTTTTATGTGGGTTCATAGAGTGGCACAACCACACACACAGACACACACATCATGTTGAGAAAAGTGACAGAAATGCTTGTGCAGTCAATTCGAATTCTCGGAAAATCGGAAAAAAGGAATATGCAGGTCAGACTTTGAAAAAAGAAAAAATCAGCAAATAAAATTGCAATCGGTGCATCTATAGCTACTTTCCCAACTTGTGGTTTTGAATCACTGTTTTCTTCTGTTTCTAATAACAAGTTTAAATCGCCATGCGAATAAGATGAATAAAAACCAGACCCTGACATGCTCACTGTGTGTAGAGCTTTGGATAATGTCTAACATGTTGAATGTTTCTCGAATGTAAACGCAGACATTTCACAGAGGCGGCAAAGCAGGACAAACCTTTCTCTCTATCACCACATATGACCACATTCACCACATTCCACCACATATCACCACATATCACCACATCCCACCACATATGACCACATCCCACCACATATGACCACATCCCACCACATATCACCACATATCACCACATCCCACCACATATCACCACATATGACCACATTCCACCACATCCCACCACATATGACCACATTCCACCACATCCCACCACATATGACCACATTCCACCACATTCCACCACATCCCACCACATATCACCACATATGACCACATTCCACCACATATCACCACATATGACCACATTCCACCACATCCCACCACATATGACCACATCCCACCACATCCCACCACATATCCCACCACATATCACCACATTCCACCACATATCAACACATTCCACCATATATCACCACATATCACCACATTCCACCACATATCACCACATTCCACCATATATCACCACATATCACCACATTCCACCACATATCACCACATTCCACCACATACCCATATCCCGCCAGAAATCCCAAACTGGGCGGGCTGACTTTGTCACTAAATACGTAGAGCTCCAGGCCAGTTATGTTTTCCTTATTTTTTAACGGGCCCTCCGTTGTCTGTTTGACAATCCACCATTCCTCGACCCGTTCCTTGATCTGTGAAGCTCTCTCCAAGGCCAAGGTTATGGTCAACATCATTTTATCTACAAAGATGAGAAATACAATCAAGTTATTTAATCTGAATTTCTAAAAATGCAAATAATGTTTTGTTAGTTTGAAAACACATAACAAAAAGTGGAGAGAAAAAAATAACAACTTCTGAGAAATGGAACATTTAAATATATCAGTAATGTCATATTTCTCCTTTATTAACAAGCATTATGTATCTTTATTTATCCATATTCTTTTCAAAGTAGCCGTGTATCGAATTTTAAGATCATTATTGTGGAAAAGGTTTTTCTTTAGAGACATTAATTCTCGTATAAGACTGGGCATTTTTTAAATACTGCTACTCTAAACGTAGTGGCATTAAATAAATGTACAAAGATGATTCAGCACTTCAATTGATGGAAAAGTGACATTTTCCCTTTACATTAAAGCTCTTAAAATCCCTTTTCTGTTATCGAATCAAGTGCAAAAAAGTCCGATCTATACATGAATAAAAATGGTGATGTTCACCTTTATAAAGATGATCAACAGACTTGGCAACTGAGTCACTGGGGGCTCGGATAAAACAAGGAAAGATATCGTGAAGCAACCTGCAGAGGAAGAGAGGCAACAAAACACACTTTATTACATGAAAACAAGAAAATAAAGAAATAATCTTGTCTGTGACTGACAGACACAAGTATGAATCTCCTGATTATAATATCATAGTGAAAAAGTGCAAAGAAGAGAGTGAGCCGGTGATGAACTCACACAGGTGGTTGGGTCCCATTCCCAGTCAGGAGCGCTGCGAGCGCCTTCTTTGTAATAGGGTCTAAATTTGTCACCCGTTTTCCTGACGCGATTTCAGCCTTGGCACCTAAAGTGAGGTTTCTGAGACAACGAGAGAAACACAACAATACGTGTAATTCATTTGAAGGAGATATCATCTCATGAAACTGCAGCTGCTTGTAAGCGTACATTTTCGATTCAAAAATATGAATTCATTATTTAGATTACTGTAAATAAGATAGAGTTCAATTAAATTCAGTTCATTTTGTATAGCCCAAAATTACATAGAAAGCAGCATACAAGACACATAACACACCATACCATTCAAATATTAAAAGATACAGTATATATAATATACAATAGTGCAAATGGGCAGGTTGAGGAAAAAAATCTTATATGAATAATAAAACAGTGTTTCCTGGTGCTGTAATTCTGTGTTTAGTGCCTCTAATAAAATAAAATAAAACAACAACAAAATAGAATAAAACCCTTTTTGATGAATGTTCAGCTAGCTCTTAATTGACGGAAGCAGCCCAGGACTCGAGACTAGTGGATGTGAGCTATCTGCAGTCTTCCCGTGTACAGCAACACAAAGGTGTCTCTGTGAGATTGTTTTAGCTCTCTGCACTCAAGCTGCCGTACCATGCTGGTAAGTTAAAATGCTTTCAACAATGCTCTTGCATGTTATTTCAAGTATGTGTAACGGCAAAGCTCCTCAGCTCCCTGGCTAAAACACTTGCTGATTGGCTCTCTTAAAAATGCCCTCTGAATTCTTATTAAAGTTTGGGTCTGATCAATGAATCACGGTCAGCAGCAGTTTTTGTATGCATATGATTGATTGATTGATTTGGCCCGACAACAGTCTGTAAAAGTAGATCGGTATAAAAAAATTCCTGCAGGACATCTTCACAACATCCGCTCGTGCCAGAAAATCTAATCCTGGCGAATTTTTTCTACTGGATTTTAAAATATCTTGTAATCCCACCTACCAAATGTTCGGCATACCCTGGTACTAAAAGTTAACTGACTACTTCTAAAAGTGTCACAGAATAATGAGAGTAAAGAAATGTTTGCCCTTTTTTATTGTACTTTGGGATTATCTCTAACTGTAAATCATAATTCATCCACTTTCTTGTCACATAGTGAAGATACAAGCCGACCAAGTGAATACAACGTGGGGGAGGTGTACCTTTGCACGGACCAGGACACAGTGATGGGGAATTCCTCATCAGTCCCCAACATCTCTATCAGGTTGACTCTGCTGGGCGGACTAATAGTCCACAGAGAGTTGGAGCTGCCTTTAAGATCTGCAACGATCAGGTCCTCCGGCAAGTAGCCCTCCAGCCACTGCAAGGCGTCCTGACCACGGAACAAAATCATACATTTAAAATGTGCAATGTGGGGAATTCTTATCCAACCACAAAGCGGTGTGACTCTATGCAGGGAGATGCTGGTTGGTCTCCCACTTTGGTTTAGAAAGAAAAATCCCACCGACAATCGGGCGGATTGACATTCGGTTTGGTTTAGGCTTTCATGTTTCTCAGAGGTTAACTTTATTTTTATATTTGTAGAAATATTTATTTGTACTTATTTACTTTAGCAGAATAAATTAGTTAACTTCAGGAACAAAGTAGACTACTGACAGAACAATCGAATGACAACTATCTCAATAATCAATAAACAATCAAATATTCTGAGCTATAGCGTCTCAATTGAGAAGATTTTTTAATTGAAATGTCTGGCGGATAATTATTCCCCGTAAAGAACTGTGTTGCGCTAGAGCAGAGACCAGATGTATTTTTCAATAAAGTGACTTCGAAGACAACACAGACAACATCTGACATCTTGTATTTGTTATACTTACATCGCTGTCATAACTGTTCAAAAGAGTTTTATATTCATCATCTGTCACGCCCTGCAGTTGTTTTTGCTGAGCGCTCATGGTGAAGATGGGCTGTGAGAAGAGGACGTTGTTTGTTTTTAGTAATTGTGTTTCACAGACACACAATCAAACAATCCCCTGGCTTCTCTCTCACATCTGATCAAAAAAAGTGCCAGTTCAAGCCATTAAAATAAAAATGTTCCAAAGAATGAATCACAGACTTGTTCATGTCTACATCTCAAAGGACACAGGATTTCATTTCACTGGAGAAGGGTGTTAGCGTTTAGCTCTGAGCAGAGTTTCTCAGTGAAGCACGATAAAGCTGTTTTTTGGCTCAAACGATTCGATAAAAGAAACTGTGTTCACACCTGAAAGCCAGCCAGGGTGATTTCAAACGACACGTCCAACGGTGGGTTGGCAGCTCCGGCTACAGACTTCACAAGGGACATGAAGAGCAGCGGGAACCAGACGATACAGATCAGCAGCGCGATAATCATCCCTCCCATCCCGTACTTCACCACCTTCTTCTTCTTCTGGCCTCGCGGCTGGGGATACCTCTGCAGATGGATGCAATGAAGGACAGTGAGTGGTTTTATTTGACCTGGATACAAGGCAATGCAGCTGTGCAGACCTGGTGCAATGGTAATGGCTCCATGTTTTCTAAAATAATTGGACCAGGATTAGATGGAGAAAAAATAAAGAATTCAGGAATGAAGGACCGCAAGAGTGCATTATTTACTTGAATGAGGTCGTAGAATAAACATATTTTAGTACACTTTTGGGAATATTAGGCACCACATAAGCATATCCTTGTTCACTAATATATAGCTCAGTGCAGAAAGTGACAGCTCAAGTGATGTTCAAATGTAAAAAAGAACACAAAAATAAATGTCAGCATTATTTAGGCTCTGAAAGCGATTCACTATTTTTCAGTGCACTGAGGCCCTGATGATAAACACCTTTTCAGACTCTCTCCAGCATTTGAGGATAAAGATGTGAGCATAGATGTCCTCCACGCAGATCCAGCTGGACAGAGACAGCGAGGTGTCAGTCCAAACCCAGTCCATCACGGCTCGCAGCTCAGTTAGGAACGGCACCAGGCGGAAACTACAAACAGATACTTCTTAGTTATTCATCATGGTTGTTTTACCTCACTAACCAACAAAAATACAAGATATTCACACTTGAGAAGCTGTAAACAGCAAATGTTCAATATTTTAGCTTGAAGTGACATTAAAGAATTTAATACTGATAAAAGAACCTTCCCAAAAGATCCTAAATAAATCTTGTTTACACATCTTTTAAACAAAACACTCCAGGTGTAATCCTGTTGTTCCCCTTCCATTCTTGCAACATCAGGACCAATCTGCTCACCCTTGGAACAGGAAGAGGTTGACATAATTGTGGCTTTTGGTGAGGAAGTTGCCCAAAACGCGGGTGGGATAACCACAGCGGATCTGATAAGCCGACAGCCCGAAGTAGAGGCACTTGACAGAATACCACATTTGAGCAACTCTGTTCTCCTGGAACCGCCTACGAGGGAAAGAGAAGCAACACAGTTTGTAAAATTGTAGTCTGGATCTTTTTTTTATTTATAGACAGCACACAAAATTTGATTGCAAAGAAAAGTAGGACTGAACAAATTCCTTTCAACTGTAAAACAATCATAATCAAGCATAGGAACAAACAAAAAAGGAGATAAAAAGCATGCACCACAGACACTAAACCATATTTGAAACTAAGGATATTGTCACCAAAGTACCTGAAAATATGAAACTTTAATCAGGAGTTCTTACTTGTCTGTGACTCCTGGCAGGATAAAGAACATCCAGAAGTGGATGCCAAAGACCAGGAGGACCTGGAAGATAACTTTGCCCGAGACAGACTTTCTGAGGTAGAGAGCCCGGTCCACAATCATGGTCCCAAACTGGATCAGAACCATGACCAAGAAAGGTCCCGGTACCTGATCCTCCGACAGCGACGATGTGATGTCTGCAGCCGAGTGTTTCTAGAAGGGAAGGAAAATAAATGTTAACTTTGTCAGAAGTGATTTTATGTATGGGTTTAAACCTGATTCTAAAACTTACACCAAACGCCCAGAATCCAAACACGATGATGATGAAGTCGACTGTGTCAGCGAGGAACATCAGCACATAGACGTCTGTGACTGCGCTGTACTCCGGGTGGATCAAGTTGTGGAAAAACTTCCTCATGGGAAGGTACAGCTCCAAAAACCTGTGAAGAAATAAAGGGCGAGTTGTGCAAATCTTTTTATATTAAAAAAATTATGATTTTGGTTTATTCTTAGTTTTCTTTGGCTCACAACAGCCTGGGGCACTTTCAACCAAAAAATGATATTATAAATGCTATTTGTGGTTATTTAATTACATTAATAATGATTCTATTGCATATTCCGTCTGATGTTGTTTGTAATGCATTGTTAATGCAGCTCTTCTTGGCCAGGACAGGTTTAAAAAAGGTTTTAAAAAAGTACATGTAGAGAAAAAATAAGGGCACTTGTTTCACTACTGCTTCACACGAAATATCGCAGAAACCCACTTTAGATTACATTTAGCACAGTAACATGTTTTGATCGTCTGTTGCAGCACGTACCAAAATTACACCAACGGGTCTAACGGGAATGCTGTAATTAAAGGTCTCAATTTGGACCTTTGAAAGGTTTTAGCTGCCGACTGATGGGATTTTCCGTTATTCGTCCAAAAATACTTGCTGAGCACAATTCTCATCACCGCACTCAAAGTTACAACGTTTCTTGTATAATTACAGCGAGAACTGTTGGCCAGTAAGCAGCCGTGGGAGGAGCAAAAAGAAAAGCTGCGCTTCATTGTACCTCTTCGTGATGGCAGCTTTTCCTCTGAGGAACTGCTCCCTCAGCTTCTCCACAATCATCTGTTTGCGGGTCTTCTGATCGACGCCGGCCTCGCTGCCGTCCTTGTGGCTGCTGTTGCGGGAAGTCGTACTTCCTGTTGAAACAATTTACATTTTGAGCTGTGAATAAGTCATGACGAGGCGTTGAGTCCCTGATGAAGCTTAAGATCCATAAACACACAAACTTAATCCAAGGGTAAAGACTATAGACCACAAGACAGGTTTCTTTGTGGCACAAGCCCAGAGGGTTTCTTCCATTGATTGTTGTTGTGATTGTTATTTTTAGTAGAGTCACGGTTCTGCTGACTGCTAGATAAACAAAAGTCAAAGATCCTCACCTCTCTTGGACCTTACAGAAGTGTGGAGTGATCGGTGAGACATGTGCGAGCCTCCGCTGGAGCTCTTGCGACGCTGGTAGGTCTGCTGCTGCGGGTAGTGCACCTGGACATGTCCTGAATCAATGGAGGTCCCAAAGTTTATGGATCTCGAGGTGTGAGTGGAGCCTCTCCCCTCACTCTTCACTGAGGAGGTGTGTTCAGACCCCATCTCACTCTCCTTGTCTTTCCCCTCGTCCTCCGACTCGCTCTGATGAGAGGGCTCTCTCTTCTCTTTGGGGTCGTCCTCGTCCCAAAGGCCGTGACACTGCAAACGAAAAGTAGAGGAAAAAAGGCAGGGATTTGTAAAGGCTGTGTCATATTTTCTGCCGAGATGAATTGAGGGTTTGGTGCAGGGTTTCGTTAATTTGCTGAGAAAGATGGAAACAAGAAAGAAGCAGATGGAGAGAAATGTTCGAGCAAGACTCAATGCAGCAGAGAATAGTGGCTTTTTATTTAAGATTCAATATCAACCAGCTTGTGTTGCTAAAAGCTAATCCTATGTACACAAATACATATACATATATATATAGACACATGTATATATATATTTATATGTGTGTGTGTATCTTTATATTTCAGCCATTAATAAATTTTTTGCTTTGGTGAATCTTAATGGTAGCAAAGCAGAGTGTTTGTGATTGACTAAAGATAAACTACAGGGTTCCGTGTTTTTTTGTTATTTTGGGGTTTAATGGAAATTGTTGACAATTGTAAAAATGTATAATGTAATTTTTTTTATCATTTACTATGATGCACATATTCAGGTGAAAATTATCAAAATATTCAGTGTTTTCAGAAACCTTCAGAATGGATCTGTGGAAGAAGAGAGTCAGTAGTTGGATCAGGTCGCAGTGGAAGTAGTTATCCTTCTTCTCCACTCCAATGATGTTGTGAGGATAATATGGTTTACTCTTTTCAACACTGTTGTAATAGTCTAGGTCTAAGAAGCCAAACTGGAAGAAGTACTTGATGACGATGGTGACCTGGAGGGAAACAAAGCGGGTGTCAGTGACGCTGTCAGGGAGTTGTCCAATGAAACATAACAGAAACTCAGTAAGTGAATACTTACTCTTGGACGACAATGCAATAGTCTGTTTCTTATTTGACCTGGCCATTAACATTTGTAATCAATGCATCAATAAAACAGATCAATCTTTGTACTCATACATGTTGGATGTTACTGTCAAAAAGTAGGTCGAGTAAAGCTCTCTGAGCTTGTCTCAGCTTTCTGCCATCACAAACAAGGTGGTCCAGTCCTCCGAACCAAAGCTTTATGCTCAACTGAGATATCCGACATATTCTCACCAACGCCAATACACAATGTCCCTCCGTATCTGACTGTACCTCAGTGTAGACGATGGCAGTCATCCAGTAGCGCTTGCTGGGCCGGGGAACTGACAGCATGGCCCAGAGGAAGATGGTGGTTGGAAGGACCAGCGTGATGCAGGAGGCCGATACCATGTGGTTGGCGATGATGACGAGGAAGCACACCATCTCCGAGTTGGCCACCAACATGTTGTAGAGGGCGAAGGAGAGCTGGAGGATCAGTGGCTGTTTCTGGTAGAATTTATCGGACCCCTCCATCTCCTCATCATAAAACATCCTGAACAGACATAAAGAGATGGGTGATTTGGTGTCCGGTTCTAAAAGATTACTGAAACATGGACATCTGGGTTTATCCGGTTTATTCGTGATTCATAAAAATGCCTGCAATCATGGGTGGATTACTAAATGTGCCCCTGGACTGCACCCGTAAAATATCACTTAAAGAGAAACAAACAACAACAGAGAGATTTAAAAGACCACAAAGAGACACACAAAAATACTAAACTCCAAAAAGAGGCAACATGCATCTTGTTCCTCTGGTGATGGTGACATATCTGTGCCAAGGTCTCAAAATCAGTTTTCACAAGTTTCTCTTCAATCACAAGATTGTCTAAGCGCAGAGGAGCTACAATTCTGGCTCATATTACTGTTATCTTTGTTGTTGTTGTCGTTGATGTTGTGATGTGCAGCAGTTTATTTTAGTACAATACAATATAGCTACTGGAGTGAAACTGGAGGCAACGACACATACAGTATATACATGATTGGTAGAGCTTGGATCATTTGAAAATTCTCGATTCCAGTTTCGACAGGATTAAGCATTCAATGTAAAGTGTATAGGTCAATACCAATATCTGTGGAAGACACACACTTATACCTTACACTTACAGGACAAACTAGATGCTGTTTCTAAAATGAACACGATGAATCTGCAGTAAAAGATCTGAGACACATAACGGTTGTTGTGATTCCTGTGAGGCTTCATGCTGAACAGGTTGTGGAAGTTTTTGGACTTACTTGTTGATCAGCAGTTCGCTGGCGGTCAGCTCAGTGGTTATAGAGGGCAACATGATGTCTGACCGGCTGTCAGAGTGGCTGTCAGAGGTCATCACCATGCGCCTCTTCCTGTCCATGTCACTCTCGTCATCGCTAACTTCCAGGCGGTCGAAGCTGACGGCCTTGCTGTAGCTGGGAGGCACGTCAGCGTCATAAGTTTTAGAAGCATCCGTATCGGGAGTGTAGAGCAGCCCTCCTCGCCCCTCTTCCTGCATGAAGTCCTGCTGTTCTCCTCCACTCTCACTCACAGGGGTGAAGTCTTTCTCATGGGAAGAAGGGGCAGACTTTATCTCGTCCAGCCTGAGTGAGGGGCCCTCATCTGGGCCTGAGGATTCCCAGGGAGTCTCTTCTTTCTCTTCTCTGAGCTGGTCTTGTGGCACCTCCTCACCCTCCTGGTCCTCAACCTCCTCCTTTGGTTCGGCATCACTCCAGCCACCGCCCTCGGCCCCCTCACTCTTGTCTAGCTGTTGGGATTCCCAGAGGCCCTGCTGCTGCCGCCGCTTGTCTTCCCCCTGATCTTGCTCATCCTCCACTTCATCTATGGTGTCGGTGGTGCCCTGTCTGGAGTAGAGCGTGACGCACTGGGTCGCTTCACTGCGGGGGACAAAAGCAGGAGGGATTGTGTTAATCGACGCTCAAGTCCATCCCTTCACATGGAGATAACACAATAGAATCAGCCACCTAAGTTACACAGGACACATTTAAAAATGATCTGCTCATTTGCACGTCCTCAGCAGGTGCCAGGTGTACTGATATGTATTATTATAATGGATGAACCAATATTTATTAAAGCCTTTATCTTTAGAACTGTCCACTACCTTCTTTTTTCTGAAAATAAAAGGAGAACATTCAAACAATTTAATAAACTAGAATTTAGTTATAATCTAATCTAAGAATTTTAAGTGAACAGTATTTGAATCACCTATACAAGATATATTGCATTACATTTTTATTTTATAATACTATATTGTCATTCACTTTCATCTCGGCCAAGATATTATGTATCTGCCTTGTGTGTGCTCTTTGTCTATCCGTTCACAGCTAATCTCGCACACGACTGGAGTTTATTATTTTTGTGTTTATTGACGACTGTCTACTCAAGATCCTTGCATGGTTGCAGTGATTCATATTATTTGAAAACATATTGAAATGACCACACGTAGTATCATATTTATCATTGACTACTGACTCAAGTAATACACATTTGGAGTCTTTTGATAAAACAGAGGTCAGGAGACGTGGTGGATCTTCTTCATGTCCGTGACAATGAGAAGTGACAGTTGTGTAAATGGATGATGCAGACACCAGGCACCTGGACATGAAGCTGCTGCTGCAGCTTTCCACTGACGAAGTGGACACGTCCAAGCCGTACATCTTATGCAGTTTGGGCCTGGCCCGCTCGCTGGTTTTGGGAATGCACTCTGGCATCCCGTCCAGGTCTTCCAGGGTGGATTGGCGAGAAAACAGTGTGGTGGCCTCAGTGAAGGCGCTGAGAGATGGTGAGAGTGACACATGGAATGATTAGTGAGACGGATGAGATGAGATGGGATCGATGTTAGGTTTCCCCATATTATATATAAAAATATATATAATTCTGAGCTGTGATAAAGAATGATGATGAAATGGCTTAATGTGATGTTATTGAACTACCTCACAGCTGTCAATGGCCGCCTTTACACCATAAATGGGAGATTCAACCAAATGGAGGAAAAAAACAGTGACATATTCTCACTCACCTCTAGGGGTATGCAGCCATGCAGAACGTTTCGGTTTTATTGGCTAAGGGTTTGCGATATCCGTCTCAGAGGTGTTTGCCTCCAATACAATGACGGTGACTTTAACAATGACATTTAAATACATTTAAATTTAAAAAAATTACAGAAAAAAGCACTTTCATACACTGATGGGGGGGGGGGGGGCTAGGGGCCACCTGCCCATCAGGACTAAGTAACATTCATACACCGTAGGGTAAACTACGGGAGTCATTTTTTAAGTGTCTTGCCCAAGGACACATCGACATGCACCAGCGGAGACGGGGATAGAACCGCTGACCCTCTGATTGAAGGATGTCCCTACAACGTCCCGGTTACCCTGGATAATCCACCCAAAACACGCTGTAGGGACTATTCCTTTTGCTGAAAGTAGTTCCAATGAAACGGTTGACAAATCTCAAATGTTGTTGTTAAAAATCTTTAAATGTCATATCTCAAAACCTGGACGAAAAAAACTTCAAATTATCTGCATGTCTAGACAAGCTACAATTGATCATTCAGATGCATGTTTTAGTAATACTCGTTTGTACAATTTGCAATACAAAAAACAAGAATGTGATTAATTGTGAAGCTGGCACATCAGGGAACACACATGTTACAATCTAAAACATATTGGTGTCCAGTCATGCTTTAAAAAAAAGTGCTTAAGTATATGAGTTTGAATTGTTGATTTGACACTTGTTGATTTGACATTGCCTAAAAGAAAAGAAAAAAATTCCCCATTCATGTTCACTGAAAGCTTCATTTTTTATATTTACAACCTAAAAATAAGGCAGAAAGTTCAGAGAACTATAGAAGAAAGAAGTCTTGAAGCTAGAATGTATTCTTTTGCGTTCTCTCTCACCACTTAGACACTATCTGGACTCATTTGGTCTCCCATGCTGCATTGCTCTGTGTACCTGGACATGCTGTCTCTGGAGGCGGTGGAGTCCTGGCTCTCCATGGGGTAGGCTCTACGCCTCCTGTGGATCCTGGCGGAGCCCGAGGCCGACTCGTCTTCACTTAGCTGATCCAAACTGGCCTGCCTGGACATGTTGAGCCTCATGGCCTTCTGGTAGTAGACTTGGATGCTCTCTCTAGATGGCACGTTGCCCTGGTGGGAGAAGAGGAGTTAAACAATTACTGCTTCACTTAATTACACCAAAGTTCTTCAATTGGCTTTTAAAATGTAAAAAGAAAATAAGACAAATTCCAATTAAAAAACAAACCTTTTTGACCTCTCTGGTCAGCATGCAGCGCTCTATACGCAGCACCGTGGCGATGTCGATGTACTCCCTGCACATGTCATTCATCCACTTGGTGAAGCTGTCCACCATCGTCTGGAAGAGCACCCAGGTGAACTTTATGATGTTGAACACTCGCTTGATGATGTTGTCTAACGCAAAAGAAAAAACATTTATGAGTTCAACTTTTTCCGGCTGCAGTGAATAATTGCTAAATGCTCTTAGTGGCAGTAAGAAATAAATGATTGTTTAATGCTCTGATGGAGAAATTGTGCAAACTGACATTAAAAAACAGGACAGAGCATATTAATAGTCCTCCTCATGTCTGTAGAAGGAATGCCCATCAAATAACAATGTTGGAATTTTTAATTTTTCATCGAAAGCCAGAACCAAAATTTAATTTAGACAAGCAGGTGAATCAGTGGAATTTAAATTAAGGAAATAGAAATTAATTTACTTTTTTGCAGGTAACAACTTAGTGATTCTTTCCATTCTATAAATGTATAAGAGGCCTAATTCCTTATCGCCCATCAACCCCTCTTTTTACAACCAAAGAAAAAAAGGACAAAAACTAACACACAATGGTGATCTGAAGCAGGAACTTCACAGCACAAAATCAAGTCCATCATTCATTGAAGATTCATAACACTATTTTCTTGAGGAGAAACACCAACCTGGACCACCAGACTTGTTCTCTTCCTCATTTTCTGGCCCATCTGAGAGCTCACCAATCTCTATGGTCACATTACCTGCTGGTGTCCAGTAAAGACACGATAAAGACTCATTATGGTCGAAAGAATACAATTGAAAGTAAAATTCATTCACACTCGTGGTCAAAATTAAAGTTTGTTTCATGCGTGTTGACTTGCTTACCATTTTTCTTGCTTTTTCTGTGTCTAACTCCTTTGGTGTATTTTTTCCAAAATTTGCGTTTCTCTTTCCCTCGTGCCCTGAGGGCCGCTTTGGGGTCTGTGATCCAGGCGTGATAAAGAAACTAAAGAGCAGAGAGATGGACTTTAGTATCGATGGAAGGATGTGAGAAGTCACTGAGTAAATTATGCAAAAGCTACAACAAGCATTTTAAGGTGGTGTTGCACGTTTTAGTCTCTCAATTACAAATCATGTACACTTTAAATGACAACAGACAATTTTCAAAAACAATACCGAAACGTTTTAAAATGAATCAAACATAACATTTCAACATATCGCTCACACTGCTTCTCAGGAGCAGACTCACATAGCTGCTCTGAAATAAATATTTTTCAAAAACAGTCCATTCAAAATTCCAGTAGAACTTATATAAAAAACACATCATTTGCTATTCCTGGTGCTATACCGCTAAGCTCAAGTTTTTATACTCTGCATTGTTTGAATTTATGGGGAGGTATTGTTGAGAATAAACACATTTTCTGTTATTGAACGGAAACATGCACAAACACAGAGGCAAGGCCCAAACATCAGTTACACCATCTTACTCACATGTGCAAAGCTCACCAGTAGACACAATGAAAAGGTCAAAACATTCAGGAAATAACCAAACCAAGTAATGTCAGCCAAATGCTCCAGTTCATGCAGCCCACTTCAAGTCAAAACAACATGCAAAAAGCAATGGCCAGAGCATTTCTATTCCAGGTTATGTTTGAAGATTTATGCCAAACTAGCATTTGCTTTTGACGTGGATAAACTCCTCTAGCAAAATGCTGCGTAAACATGTTTCACATCTGGTTATTTCTGCCACGCAGAACACCAAACATGAGCTGGAAAGGCGTTATTAGTTACTTTACGTGCTGTTCATACAGAAAGCGAGCCGTGTTCATTAGTAGTGATGACGAGTACCTTGCCTGCCTTCACAACATACTGCAGTATAGTTTTAGGCAGCTTAATGATAGACTTGGGCAAGGCCAGAAGAGCAGAGACAAACTTTCCAATAGCTCGCTACAAAGAGACAGAGTGGGAGAGGATTAGTAGAAAATGGTTTCATATTATTAGAAATAAAAGAGGTTAATTTATTTTCAGATTAGGATTTTACACGTGAAAAACATAAGCTGATAAAATGAAAACATAAATAAGTAGATAGATAGATGGCTGTTGATCTTTTTGACTGAAAGTAGTGTCTAGCTGGAGCCTCTTGTCACATTTCAGATGCCTGTGAGTCGTTAGTTTCACCAAAGACATCTGACCTTCTTACGTGGTTTCATTCAAATAAAAGTTTGAAAGCCAAAGAGGTAAAATTATTATTGCTTTAAATATTTTTTAATAAACAATAAAAAAGGGAAACAAAAACATTTTTGGTTTATTAGAAGTTAGTCTTTTCTTCTTTCTTCTTCCATTCACACATTACAATAACTGCTGAAGCAGTATTTTTACTTTTTACTTTACTTCAGTACTTTTACTTATATATGTCATTGTTGTATTGATACTTTTACTTAAACAAAGGATCTGAGTATTGTTCCCTGCATACAGAAAATAGAAAGTAAAAAGTACAATATTTATTTACTTTGGACTGTTAAGTACTTGAATAAACACAAGTTATTATTTACCTGTGCTGAATGCAACATCCTCATCAATAATAAAACATGTCTTTGGATTAAATAACTGTGATGGAAACAGAAATACTGAAACTGATTAGCCACGAGTGGAAGTCACCTGAAATGCCGACTTGTTTGGCTCTTCATCGTTTTTCTCCTCTTCTTCCTCCTCCTCTTCCTCACTGTCAGTTTCAAACAAGTAATAGTCGCCACTTCTAACCACTGAAGAGAGCAGAGGGTAAAGTGTAGTTATATTCAGTCAAATGGAGGCTGTAGTCATTTATATATTTTTTTAAACATTGAAATTAGGTTCAGAAAGGGTTCCCTCGCTGAAAAAAAACCCACTTACCGTTAAAATCCAAGAAATTCACTACTTTTAAATATTTAACTGAGTCTACAGTAAGTTGTGAAATAGATAAGCATTTAAAAACACCAGAGACACGTAAGGATGAAACAGAAAATGCAGAAACACACAATGTTACTGATCAGGACTTTGAGCACAAAGCACAATGAAGGTCGTCGATTAAATTACAAATTATTCCAGTAAGCACAGTCGACTTTAGGCTACTCGACAGAGGAAGTGACTCCTGTTTACAGTAATTAAGTGGGATAGACAAGGCTGACTTATGTCCTTGAACAGAATCACAGTGGGCAGGAGGTGAGGGAGGATGCTGGGATACGGAGATGAAACATCAGATGACGAAGAGATGAAATGGAGAAATAATTTGCAAATGTCATGTGGGGGTGTAGAATGACATGAGACATGAGTTCAAACCAAACAGGCGACCACTATATTGACTCACAAAGATGCTGGTATTTGTTTTTTTATGTACCACAGAGACAGTAAAGGTCGTCATTTTATATATTCAATCACTGGTCCAATCCTTTTTACTTTCTCCTGTTTGGTGATCATGTCCACAGGCAAAGAATGAACAAACCCTTTCATCCTTTACTCCAGTACGGAGAATAAAGGCGAGTCGACTTCATATCTTTGCATGAAAATGTTTTATAACAGAGTGATTCTCTACTGTGGGCTCTTTAGGTGAAACCGAGGATTATGTTTTAAACAATGTCAAGTACAAACCTCCAGACATTAGTCATTTTCTCTTGCAAACGTCTCATTGTGTCTATTTGAGGCAACCCTGCTCTGCACCGATACCGACGCGGTTTAATAGATCATCTAGAAACTGAAGCGCCTCTCCACACATAGTGTACACGAGAGCTGCAGGTAGTAACAAGGGCCCTTAAATAGAGACAGAAAAGACTAAAGTCTGATTGGAGCAAGACTACTGTGTGTTGGTGCCTTCAGAGCCCTGGGGCAGTATGGGAATCCTCAGCGTTCTGGTCAAGGACACAAGGGCCAATCAGAGTGGAGGAAGAGAAAAAAGAGATTTGGGGGGTCAACCTACTGGAAGCATGGTCAACCCACGGCCTCCACCACTGCTTTTTTTTGGTCTTGGCTTTCGTTCGCTGTGCTCCTAAAATTTCACAAATACATCAATGCAACATTTCATGAAAAAAAATTATTCTTCTGCAAACTTCAAGGCATTTTTTTTGTACTCTATTAAGCTGCTTTTTTAAAGATCAAAGACATATGCAACAACATCATTATACAACATAAGTTATGAATTAGGTTGGCATTAAGGTATTAATACACTCTCAACCATCTTCCTTGAGATCTAAGTCGTGAAGATGTAACCTCAACACAAACTTCTCTAACATTGACTGCGCAGACAGAGTCAGCCGTCGTCATACCGTCATCATCGTCCTCCTCGGGCTGGATGAGGGTCGGTCCTTCGCCAGACTCCTGTGCAATGCTGATCATCCTCTCCTTGCCCCTCTTAAACTTGTGCTGCCTCACCTTAATGCGCTCCATCCTGATTAGATCAGAGAGGCAGTGAAGAGACACAAAGTATCGACACAGAGGAACATCACTGACGGCCTAACAGACTGACCATAAACATCTCCAGGCTTCATAGACAAATTAGTGTACATTATGAAACAGTGGAGTGCTCATTAGAGCAGGTTAGTGGATATTATCAGTGCTTATGAGTAACTCCTGAGATAAATGTAAGTGATGGGAATACATTGACTCTATGTAGTATGATAAACGGAGCGATGGCTTCCTGGAAACAGTAAAGACCAGGACAGGAGTTGCTTTTAACACAGAATAGATTTTAAATGACTTTTCTAAATCACGTCAAGGACTAAATTGAGACTCAAATATATTCCAAGTCAGACTATAGGCATAACCATGTTTTAGTAATTGTAATCTATAGTCAAGAAATTGCATACAAATTTATTCTACTTCTAATTATTTCCTGTGCGGCAGAAGCACAATATATATTATTAAGATGTGCCATAGTACTACATTATATTATCAATTGTAATTTAAGAGGCGCTGGATTATTATTGATATCATCGAGTGTGTTATTAACAGGATATCATCTGTTCTCAAACGTCACGATCATCCTCAGTACTGGGACACTGCTACATTGCCACTTCAAAAGCTCCCCTCGTATTGCATGGAGTGCACCTCAACACCAAACCACAGCACGACACCACATGGAGGAAGTCAAACAGTTGGAGTCTCACTGTCTCTTCAGCTGCTCCACAGATTTACGCTCTTCCTCCAGTCTCGCTCTCACCGACTTCACTATCGTGGCCTGGAAAAGCTCCGCCCCTCTGGAACACAACCGAAAACAATCAGAGTCACAGTGTGAAGGCTTGATCCTACTTCACTACGACCAAAAGAATATTCCCTCTCTTTGGGAGCTGAAACAATGTCACACAACCCTTTATTCATTCCATGATTATCTTATTATGACGTCACTATTTTGAGCAAGTCGGTCGCAGAAGGAGCCAAGTTGAATGTCACTAAAATATCATCGTAACGGACTGCACATGTACTCTCAAGCATTCCTGTAATTACTTTAGTTTATGTTGTTTGTATAAAAAATTCTAAACACTGACGAGACGCATATATCTCCAATTATACTGACATTTAACTCCGGAGGATATTTGGGATTTGGCAGACGTGTTTACTTAACCCTTGTGTTGCCTTAGGGTCATTTTGACCCGAATCAATATGACACCCTCCCCCCGCCTTTGGGTCATTTTGACCCGATTCAATGTTTCACCCTCCTGTTACCTTTATATTTACTAACATATTTTACCCTTTGGGTTCAATTTGACGCCAGCAATTAAAACCTCCAGAAAATTATTAGAATTAATATTGTTTTCCAAGTTTAAGTGTGAGGCACTTTATGTTTGTTTGTTGACTACCAAAAGAACACCGACATTAAACATTGAATGGGGTCAAATTAATCCTAAGGCGGGGGGAGGGTGTAATATTGATTCGGGTCAAAATTACCCTAAGGCAACACAAGGGTTAATACACATCACCGGTTCTTTACACGTTGTAAAGCGTTAGTCCTTGTAGCATCAGTGTGCTCTTGATCAGATTCGTAGACCTCTTTCACAGCAGCTTTTTAACATGTCATGTTACATGTCAGTAACATTTCCGACTCAGCTGCCTACCTGCACGCGAGGATCTGCGACGCTCTGATATCAGCCACCACGTGGAGGAAGTAGTAGCTCATGAAGACGCGCCTCTGCAGCAGCAGGAAGACAAAGCAGATGCTGTCCCAAATGATGCCGGCCTCGCTGCTGTTCAGCTCACATATCTCTAATGATTGGGGAAAGTGAGGACATTTATGAGGGTTAATTATCAAGAATGTCAATGTAGAATACATGACTAAAGAAGCCCTGAGATGCAGGAGAGAAGAATATTGGTGATACATTCTTTTTAAGTCTTATCTAAATTGTGTTTTCTCTGGTGTTGATGACATAAAACCGGTGAACAAAAAGGTTTTGCCAAAATAATCTTTCTAATTTCCTCCAAAAAAATCATCTGTAAGACTGGTGGGGGAAAATAGTTTGACCAAGATATAAAAGGGTTACATTTGACATTGAAAACATGAATGCTTTAAATTCTATTAAGAACATGGGATATTTTTTACAAAACCTTGTTCTCCAATCATAAACGTAGGAGAAATTAATTTAGATCAGACTGAGAACATGGGTCACCAGAATGTTTTTTTTTCTTATCTATTTTTTACTTTTATTATTTCTAAATGTGCATAAATCTTACTGTTTTACTGAATAGCGTGTGTACATATTTATACTCACTGTAAATCCAGTAAGATTAACACAGAGTCTGCATTGAACTCATTGGCTCTGAGAGATAAGCCATAAGTGTGTGGGTATAATTTCAGCTTCTTGGGAAACACACCAGCATGTCTAGTTGTTGACAAAACATGGATTTGTGCTGAAGAGGTAAAATGTTGAGTCCACTCACTATTGTTTTCTTCGAAGTTAATCTTGTATTCCTTGATGGTACAGACCAGGCTGAACAACTGGACAAAGCCGCATTGATTACGAATCAGAGTGTCGATGTAGCCACAAGCCAGGATCTAAGAACAAGAATACTTATGTCATATATTATATCTCTACATATCTTTAAGATCTTTGATTTCACATATGGTATGAACTAACATATTGAGAAGAGAAGTTTATAATAAATGTGGTCCATTCATGCAGACATAGCTTTTAAAATCTAAACATTATATTGACTGTATGTACTTTATGAAGGATTTTCTCACGGAGCTCGATATACAATTTGAGATAGACGACTCACCGACAAAACATTCTTCATGGTGATTACAAAGATATTGTAGGCGATCAGGAAGTCCCAGTAGTGGAGGATCTTTTTGATTGGTTTGAGCAACAGCTCACCACCAAAGAGCAGGAAGTAGAAGCAGGCCACCAGGTAGCCCATACAGAAGATGCTGATCCGCGTGGTCCCCGTGATAAAGATGATTGTGAGGACAAACCAGAACATGTAGCTAAACATGATGACCTTCAGCATGTCCAGGTAGGACCTAAAGAAGAGAAAACAATACGTCAGCACTATTTTTCCAAAAATAAACAAGCTCAACAGGTAAATTAGTTGTTTTTAGGATGCCTCCAAATGTCAGGTAAAGTTCACTGTCGGGGGGAAAAAATGTCGCTTCAATACCCGGAGGTGATCTGACATCAGTAAACGTAACATACATGCAGCAGAAACGGTTTCTAAAATAGCGGCACTGCCCGTTTTACCTGGAACAAATATCTGCTCATCAGTTGTAGCTCTCACTTCTGTTAAATCAAGGATGAAGACTTTTCTTTTTTTAAATAATTTCTTACACTGCACTGTTTTATTCCTGTATTTTATACATGTATTTCTCTTGTTCAGCTTGATTTTATTTTCTATTCTCTTGGCTCTATAATGACTGGTTTAATTGTATTTAAATGTTGTGTTTTCTATACTTTGTCTTTAGTCCTCCGATGTTTTATGTGAAAGACTTTGAATTGTGTTGTTGCTGGAATATTCCATATGAATAAACTTGCCTTGGGATGTATAAACATTAGAATATATTTACATTTTACTATCAGCGATGTTGTTGCAACACAACTCTGGTTCTTCTTCTCGGAAAATTCTGAAATCTTTCCTTGATTTTTTTTAACCAGCCGATGAGGTCTGTGTGACATAACGTGGACACAGCATCACGTTCAACAACTCGGCAGGTTTGTGATGTGAAGATGAAGCTCTCAATTGTTGCTATTGAGAAAGTTGATTCCTTATGGTTGAAAGTAAAATGATATTAACTAAACTAGTACACATTAGAGGTAGTGCCCTTCACTATTTATTTGTATGCTATGTTTTACTTCTACTCCACTACATTTCATAATATTGTACTTTTTACTCCACTACATGTATTTGAAATATGTAGTTACTTTACAAATTCAGATGATCCTTATTTATCATCTGTAGATTAAAGTAAAGTACACATTAAAATACAATACAATTATTTACTATACAGTATATGCATCTGAAATCAGCTTTTACATTTGGTACTTTAAGTATATATTGATTCTACTACTTTCTACTTACTACTGAGTACAGTAATTTTACTTGTCACAGAGTGATTCTATACTTTTCATATTAGTACTTTCAACTTAAATAAAAGATCAATATACCTCTTCCAACACTTGCTGACTTCAATTTAATTCTTATCGCATCTCAATTAGTTTGATTTGCTTTTTCCAGAGCCATGTTAATCACTGTTTTTACCCGGCAACAAAACCAAATCCATAACGCAAACTCCAATTGACAATAAAGATGATTACATGTGCTTGAAAGCTCCAGAAAAAGCCAGAAAGTAAACCTTGCTATAAAAAAACTACATTTTCCAAGTCAATAATGAAATGTTCTCGCCCACTTTCTCTTACATATATCTACAAAAACATTTAACCCAAATCTGGCTTTTTTTGTGTATGTGGAAATAACGAAATAATTCTGCTTCATTTGAGATTGGGCAAAGTTCATGAGCACTTGAACCTGGGAGTAGATGGCATGTATTCGGGCCAGCTGAGCTAAATCTCTATGAAGGAAGCATGCTTACCACATCATAAAAGTCAAAACAACATTTCAGTTCATTCTGTTGCTGTGTGCATGATCCGCGCATCAATATTTAGTGTATCACTTAGTGTGCTCACCGGTAAGAGTTTGATCAATGAACGGGATCCAGAGCTGAAACCCAACACCTGTCACTCAGCACAGATACGTGTACATTTCACACACCTGTGTGTCTAACATGCTAAAAGCATGTGTGTGGAGCCTGTGTTCTCATGCGAAAGACCGTTAATGTGATGAGTGGAGTGAAAACATAGGAAGCAACGGGCATTAATTTGATGGACCTGGGGAAAACACGGGACCACAACAACAGCTGCACTGTTTAGGAAGCATCTCTGATGAAGTGGGTTCGGATCGGACAACACGTTGATGGGCCGGAATACTGAGTGAGTGTCCTTCTTCATCAGGGAAGAGAATACCTTTTTCCATACTTAAAAGCTATTTATTGAGTTAGAGTACAGGGCAAAAGCATCTGAGTCGTGGAGTGAAGGACAGAGTGTTTTTGAGGATTATGGATCCCCCCCCCCGTATCCGTAATTCGATCCTAGAGAGAAACGATGGAATAAGTGCAGAGCTGCTGTGGCGTGGACAGACGGGCTGTACAGCTCTCTTTCTTTCTACTCGGGCTTGTTGATGGACGCAGAGTGCGTTAATAAAAGACTTGTCCACTTTGCACATCAAAACAGTGGAATGTGAAGAGCACATAATCAATGACTGTGGACAGGTCAGGATGCTCTCGCTGTCTTTCTTACTCACTCTCTATTTCCTTGCCTCTCAAAAACCCTCTCTTCACCCTTTAGATATTTATGTGCAAAATCAGTATCTGGCTCTAGATGAAAATATCGGACGACAGCCAAAATTCTGAATTCTGTATAGACACTGGGTATTTAATAACAGCTATCAATACGCTGCTGTCATCTGCATTACCTTTATTTATCTAGGATGAGGGATTTGCTGAGCGAGTATGTTCTTATTCAGCACCACTCCACACCTCTCCTCTACAGTTACACAGTTAGCTGCCAAGTGCAACAGCAGTTTTCTACTGCGTTGACCTGTGAGCTGCTCGACTGAACAGGAAGCACTGCATGTGGTCGTTGCTGAAACTCGGGAGAATGATACCTTTGTTTTATGTTTCTAAATCCTAAACCTGCAAACATCTGTTACTGGCCTGCTCCACTCGCTGAGCTCAGCGCTCTACTTAGTAACCTGGCTCAATAGCGGCACCCTTTTTCTTTTGAGCATGCATTAATTGAAGAGGGGGGGGGAGGGAGTTGAGATATTATCACCTTTTTAGCCGATATGGCAAACCAGTTTGTTCTCATTCCCAGGGCGTCAAATGCTGAAAAACAGCTCTTTAACAACTCCAGGCCAGTGTACTATCCAGTAAACCATAAACCAGAATAGAAATATCTACACGGTAAAACGTCAAAGTTAATGTTTTACTCTTAAAAAGGTATAAACAAAGCTTTTAACTGTATGTACACACTATACGAGACTAAATGCTTAAAGCCAAGCTGCTTGTTTTGATAGCATTTCGCTTTTGACTTAATTGTCGGCATCTAACCTCATTAAGCATCAATTAAGACGGCTACTTCACTTCCTTTCCATTTCTGTGTCTTGTTGTCCGATCTAATGTATGTGTTGAAACACAAGTCTGGGATTCAGTGCCCTAAGCTCTATCCATGATGGGATGATTCCCGAGAGGATTTCTTCATTTATGTTTTCAAACATACTCGGGCCACTGCTGCAGTGTAATAGTAGCATCACTTTAGTGTAAGTGCTTGTACCGGCAGTGAATGAAGTCGGGGACGGGGTTGTGGATGCTGAACGAGGCTGCGTCCAGATCTCTGCAGATCTCCACGTTGTCTCCAGCCATGATGCGAACCGCCGCCATGTTTTCCTCATCAAAGACCTGCCTCTGGAGAGAGGCACACAGCAGCAACATGAAGTCATCTAGAAAAGAAGAGGAGAGACATCTAAGTTCTACTGAGAAAAAGCTTTTCAATAGTAGAAACTGTAAGGACAATCAACAGGATAATAACCACTAAATATATGTCAATTAGAAAACATACAGATGAGGAACGATGGATTGGGTTGGGTCAGGAAATCTGGAATATAGAACCACTTGACCACTTTGGAGTCTGTATGAGAGTTGGGAAACCTCCAGGGATACTCTGCAATGAAAACGTGCACCATTATCATCGGACAGTCATTTATGTGAAAACACAATAAAAGGTGATTGTCAGGTCTATTGTGGAGCACAGGACTAAAAATACCAACCCAGTCGCCAGAATAAAATGTTGACAGATTTGTTAAATCTCGACGTGTCTAAATCAAAAACACATTTCATATCAAACACCCTGTAAACATTAAAAAGTCTCAATTGTTTTGAGGTTTAAGCAACACAATTATTTGGGGAGGTTTAGTAAAATATCCTGTTTTGGTTTAATATGGCTGTATTAATTTGGTTCCTATTCATCCACTGCAATCCAGCTCAACCTCCTCTCTACGCAGATGTACGCAGACTTTGATTAAACGGATTTGTGACACGTCAAATCCAAACGTTATCCAGGAAAAAGTTTGTTCTCTCGAAAAAGTAATTGACGACGCATTTTTTTAGGAGACCCGGCTGAGATTTGACGTGGTAACAAATCAAAGATATAAAACACAGCGGAGCGTTTGTCATTGTCAGCTTCTTAAATGTGAAAATTAGCTGCTATTATTTATATCATTATTATGTTTTCAATATTGTGGGTTTGGGAATATAAATTTAACAAAACTAGAAATTCAAAGATGTCATTCGGAATTTGAAATGAGCATTCGTCACTATCTTTTCACATTTTATATACTATGATAACACAATTGACTATAACAAAACATTGTAGATTAAATTAATAATGACAAAAGTAGTTTATTGTGGCTTAAAATCTTATAAATAAGTACAAAGTGGCCGAGTTGGTCACACAAACCTTTACAGGCTGCTGGGGGGAACCCGATGCAGACGAAGTACTGGAAGGTGAGCATGCAGGCCAGGAAGAAGCAGTACTTGGGCCAGATCTCAGCGATGGCTTTCCTCCTGCGTCTATACATGACTATGATCAAGGCAAAGCCGTGAAACATGGCGAAGAAGTCCATACGCTGCCCGATAACGTTCACCCCCAACAGCAGGCACGTCTGAGAGAAACACGCAGGGAACACAAACATGAAGGGATGCTCTCAGATACAATCTGAATGTATTTAGCTCCTTTCACTTGTCTCAACCTCAAGTCCAAACTTGTAGAAGAAGTAGTTGATGAAGTATTTGACGAAGCTGACGATGCCTATGTCCAGATGCTGCCGTGTGATGCCGTGGAAGATAATCCTGGTAGCGGGAGGCGACAGTTTGTTTCTCAGTCTGAAGTATTCCTGATGCCGATAAATGCTCACTTCGCACGCCAACAGAGCCAGCATCAAGAGGTTGTTCTGCACAGATGAAGAGTTTCTTTAAATATGTATTAAGTATGTGTTGAATAAAAATAACTAATTGGTCATTCATCAACAGAAAAAAAAGACTTAGGAGCCGTTTTTTACTTTCTAATTTCTGGCAACTTGTGATGGAAATTGATCATATTTTCTGACATTTTATTCTCGAAAGCTGAGTTTAATTGTAACTAAAGTTCATCTGACGTTTTCTTAATCTTAGCATCAATCATTCAATGAAACACGGGATGAGTAATTGATGTACACATGATCAAATGAGAGCTTTAGAGATGCCGAGAGGCAGATTTTGTAAGCTTTGGACAGAGCCAGGCTATCTTTTTCCAGTCTTTGTGCTAAGCTAAGCTAACCAGCTGCTAGAGAGAACAGATTTGAAAGTGGTATCAAGTCAACCTCCTCTTATAACTATTCCTTTAACAAATTCCCTTATGTTCATGATCATAGTTTCATGAATTGTTCTTCCCTTGCTGTGATGGCATTAGGTGTATGCTGCAAACGTCCAGCTGAGGAACGTGTCCACTCCTCACCCTGAGATAGGCCAAAAGGTCAGGAGACTTCTGCAGGCCGACCCAGTTGGCTGGATCCACTGGTGCTTTATACAGCAGAGAGTCCTTCATCATATTAATCTGATTATCTGTGGAGTTTTTTGGCTGTGGAAAGAAAATATAAAAATATATTCCTTTTCAGCAAAGAATAGTAGCTAAAGATAACGTTTAGCCGTATGTAGTGTCGACAACGACAGTCAAAAAGCATGTTCTGATTGTATTCACCATCATGCAGTTCATGGAGTAGGAATGGGGCTTTATCGACGTCAGCTGGTAGAACATTTTACATACGATGATGACACACGTCCAGACAGTGCAAACACTGGAGGCAAGGGGGCGGTACTGGCTGAAGGGCAGTGCAAAGGCCCATGAAGCCAGGAACACATAGTTTAACAAAGACACCTGCACAGGACACAATAAAAGCGATGAGGACAGAAAAGACAGCTCACATATACATCTCGTTTCCACCGACATTCTATTTCTTCTCATCCTCCTCCTACGACGACTAGTATTGTTCAAACACGTTGAGCTGGCACATTATATAAAAAAGGTGAAAAAGTGAAGAAGTCCAAAAAAAAGATCATTACATTACATTGATCTAAGTCTATAAAATAAGAGTTTTAATAAGAATCTAAAAGCTTTTTCAGCTTATCCAGACAAAACGTCTTAGTCAGTTTGTGCCAAACTCAAAGAGCTCTGATGGCAAGAAAACACTCATTACAGTTCGCCCCAATACCACCAGACTATTATCTGGCAAGTTTGCAGTTTTACAAAAAATCCTGGTTTATTTCAAAATGGTTCAAGTTGACACAGTGATGCAAGAGAACAAGTGAGACTGCAAGAGCAATACAATCCACCAAGAAAATGTGAACAATGCCCAAAGTACCTGTAGGTACTTAAACATTTCACATTAAACAAACGCTTCTCCCGTCCAAACATCAGTAACTACATCTATCAAGCACGCAAAAAAACAAAAACGTTTAGAAATAATATATAGGATTTTCCATTGTTGAAGTAGCACAAGGGAAACACAGATGCCTGGAGAGTAAACTTGCCCACGTTTTGACTTCCTGGGTTTTCCAAAGTCGAAAGGACAAAAAAAAACGAACTGTAGATTATAACCTTACCGACACATAATTATTAGGACTGTTGCTCAAGATTTAACAAAAACTGAAAACAATATAGCATTTGGTTGAATCAAGGCCCAGATTATTCCTTGCAGGACCATCTGGACGCCTCATCTACCACGTAGGAGGACGTGCATGCCAACGAGAATCTAAGCAGTCAACCCCCAGTCTATCAAACTCAAACCCGATTGATAGTGTGATTTCCTGTTGTTGTTGTTGTTGCAGATATTGATCATTGTTGCACATTGTAAACTCAAGCTTTCGTACCTCTTTGACAGAGACCATGACAATGTAGCAGGACACGATCTTGATGATGTGGATCTCCAGTATCCACCAGATGAACAGCTGCAGTTTGTTGAAATAATCAAGGAACTTGAGGAAGAGCACCGTCAGACGGTCGACCACCAGGTGCCATTTGTTCTTCATATCTGAAGATGCAGAGACAGAAAAACAGATACACGTGAATGGAAAAATAGCAGCACTGAACAAGTGCAAATGGAAAATGTTTTATATCCTAATTACAGCAGTAACTGTTTGAACACCATTATTCCTCCACCAGCATTGGAGCAGACTGATAATATGGTTATATGTTTTGTTTCGTAACTAATGGGAACGTTTTTTTTTATTGGTGCAGTATTGAGGGAGGGAGTGCGTCGCATACGGCAGCCACTGAATTTTCAGCCATGACATTGAAATTATTTTAGATAAACAGACTCTGCCACCAACACTAACACTCATATATTTGTCCATTATATATATATATATATATATAAATATTAGTGCTGTGAAAAATAACGCGTTAACTCAGTTAATTCAATTACAGGTTTAACTAGTTTTTTTTTTTTTAACGCATTTAACGCATGCGCAGAATGAGCTTCCAATCCGTCTGTTGTTGGTCGTCGGGACGAAAAAAAAGTCACTTGCAAAATGAGCTTCCAATACACCACTTCAATCTGAACTCTGTCCGCTCTCATGCAGACGGTCGTGCTGTTCATCGGTAATGATCCTTCCGCAGGTTCACCTACGGAAACCTTGTTACGACTTTTACTTCCTGTAGATCAGGGTCTCAACACGTCGATCGCGACCTGCCAGTCGATCGATCGCCAGTCGATCGCGGTAGATCGCATGACATTAGAAAGATTGGCCCGCCCCGACATGTTCTCTATAGCGTCTTTGTTCTTTTATTAAACTAAACGTCTGTTGTTGATCGTATCTCCACAGCAGCATGTCATTTCTGTCTCTTGCGTTGCGTTAACACTTATCGATCCTCCGCGCGCCACAGAGCTCCGTGCGCGCAGCGGGACGACCGAGCGAAAAGTCACTTGTCAATCTGTCCACCTTTAGATTGTATCATGGTGGAGTTAATGGTTGACAAACAAGAGAAAAATGCTAACCTCCTGTTTAACCCTCCTGTTACATTTACATTTTACATATTTTACCCTCGGGTCAATTTGACCCAGCAATTAAAACTCCAGAAAATTATTAGAATTAATATTGCTTCCCAAGTTTAAGTGTGAGGTACTTTATGTTTGTTTGTTGACTACCTAAATAGCCCTTTAAATAAATAAAAAGTTGATATTTCTGATATGTTTGACACAGTGAAAAGAACAAAACCCAAAGAACACCGACATTATACATTGAATGGGGTCAAATTGACAAAGGTAACAGGAGGTAATTCTGTTTAGGATGAAGATGTATTAATGTTCCATATGGAAGAAAACTGCTAAATAACTGCTGAGTTGCAGCACCATTGTATAGAAGAATGTATAAATGTATATATCCGTCTTTTGTCATAAATCTCTATGTTCTCACAAAATATACCGAGAATATGTGATTAATCATGATTAATCATGATGTGATTGATTAATCCGATTAAATTTTTTAATCGTTTCACAGCCCTAATATATATATATTGTTTGGGATTTTTGTTTCCCTCTGCGACTACTCTGTTTAGTTGTATTGTTGTTTTTAATGTGTTGTTCTGTACACCGACTGAAAAAGAAGTGCAATTATTTCATATTTGCCAGTTACACTGAAAATGCAATAATCAAAGAATTGATTTGTCCATCAAAAGGTAATACTAAGTAATCAGTTAACCAAAACAGCAAAAAGAAAAACAATAATGAAATTTTCTTGAATGTTGATTTTTTTCTATTATGATCAACTGAATACTATTGAGTTTTGCTGTATCTGAAAATGAGCTTTGGGAATTATAATTATTTAACATTTTACAAGCCAATCGATTAAACAAGAAAGAATCTGTAAAATTACTCGATATAAATATTCATAATAATATGAATCATACATCTCTAATTCACAAGTGGTATACACATTCATTTCAATCCAGTAAACATACACATCAGTAAAGAAATTACAAATGAATTAATAATATAAGAATTTTTGTTTGCATTAGAAGAATTAAATGGGTGTGACATGTGACAATCAAGTCAACTTTACACCTAAACATGTGTTTTACATGTATTATGAAACTGTGAAATGAATGTAAATGTAATATTTTCCAGTATGCAGCATGTCAACATACAATCTGTATTAACAAGCACGTTTGAAAGTGTTGCTTTAATCACCTGAGCATGACAACTTAATATTTGGTTTTATATTCTCACAAAAGGATAAAAACCTCCAGCCAGAGTTTGGTGGGCGTATGTTTTCACAAAATCTTCGGTTTTAATAGAGGCCCCATTGTTTGGATAAGAGAGCTCTGAGAGGACATATAGCTCAAATAGCTTGCAGCTCATTATAAACGGAGAGGCCCTGCAGCGTTGTGTTTTATCACCTATTTTATTTTTCCGTGTATACAAACAGCAAAATAATTTAAGACCAGTCTGACTATCTACGTAAATATGCTAATAGTGCTGCATTCGTTGGCTTTTGCGTGCGATGTAATGGCCGAAAGTGACCACTTGAGCTGCACTCTGTGACAGCACAGACAGCCAGAAGTAAATCTTACTGAACCCAGAAATCTCCAATACAACAGATGTGTACAGCTTTACTCCGGATGATTAATGGCTGGCTGGTGAGAGCGCAGGCAGCAGATACTTGGACAGCAGACTGAGCTTCTCTCAGAGAGCGTTGGCCTCTAAAGACTGTATGCAACATGTGTCTTTTGAGCAGACTGAAGATATACAGGCTGCGAGAGATCTGAGGGAAAAGGCCTCGGTACCGCTGGAGAGCAGCACAAGTCATCCTCAGCTGTAAACACGGTGAGGAGAAGCATGTGTGAAGTTTCAATGTCATTTGGAGGGAAACGCATGAGACGTGTTTAAATACAAGTCTGAAACGTGATCAGCAACACAGACACTAGATGAGCATTTTTATTGTCATATGAATTGGTTTTGATATTTGTTTGTTCTTAGGCACATTAAACACTTCCCATTCACAACCAGCGATGCACCAGTTGAGTATAGTGTTTTCGTTACTCCAGTTTGGCTTTATTCACCCACTGCTACCAGGTCCAGGTTTTGTGCACGAGTCGATATAAACTGATGAGGAGGGAGGACGACTAAGTCAAGTTTCTGATGGAGATACATATTGTTGCCACTCTTTTGCTTCACATTTACACTAATATTAAACTGATATATTGTCTACAAGACTTTGATAGATGGTCTGACTGGTGAAATGATTAACAAAGAAAATACTCCACACATGAACTTATAATGAAAATATTAGTGACTTGCACCCCTAACATATATTCAGTGTCTTGGTGGAGCTCGTGGAGCGGCTGTGTTGCAGCTGCTCGGTACCTGAGCTCTGCTGCTCGGTGCTCGGGTCCGGCTCGGTCCGCCCGCTGCAGGGCTGGCTCTCCTCGGTGCTGGACTTCTGCTTGTCGGACATACTCCTGGGCTTCTCGTCAGTCACATCAGTGTCATACATCATCACCAGCAGGGCCTGGTGCTTCTCCTTCTCCCACTCTGCCTGCTCCCCCTGCTTATCCTGTGGTGATTGCTCCTCTCTGGACAGTGTTGGCTCCCCCGAGTTGGCGCTGAGCACGGTGAGGTCTGCCAGGCTGCCATCCGGGTGCACAAGTCTGAGGACATGTCAATAAGTTATGACAGACACGTGCATGCAGAGTCACACATACATCTGTATCTCTATACATATGAGGACCTAAAATGACCTGATGTTCTACTTTGGTGCATTTATAAGAGTCTTTCTTTCGGGGGCGGCATTTGGAAATACTAAGTAGCAGTTGGCAAAAGTCTCACCATACAGGTCCATTTAGTCGCTTTTCTTGAGTCATTGATCAAATCACACAATCATCCAGTAAATCATTAAGTTGATTCAGAACTGGTGCAATGCGTGGTGTTGGCGATGGGCTTCTAATGTGTAACTTCAGGACTACTTCGCAGAAGGTTAAAATGTAAAATCAGTAAAATGTGGTCTCAAAGCCACACGATCACAAAACATGGGGATGATTCAGGTAGGAATATATTTTATACTTGAATTACTGTCATCAATTATAAAATATATAAGTTAGGCTTTGACCCTTTTTTTTAATTAAACACTTGACCTGCTCCTTTATCATTCTAACTTGACAACATGCTAAAAACAAAAATACTCCCAATAACAGTGAAGTTAACTTTCACTTATTCGAAAGCTATTTGAATTTGATCTTACTGCTCACTGAAACCAAGACAGGGAAAAGAATCCACCTATTGTTTCCACATGATTTATCATGTCTAATTTCCTTACATCTTTTTGAAGGCATTCTGTCCTCATAAGTATATAAATACAACATACATTCATACATATGACTCCAGGTGGTTGTCAAAAGGCTCTGATGCAATTGTTTGGATGGGAATCACCAGCTGTGCCCACTAACTGACCAGCACAGCAGCATTTCATCAGGCATCCGATCCATAAGCAGTGCACATTCGTTCTGCATTCTTTAAAACAATCTATGTTGTCGTATTATTTTTGGTATGGTGTTTGAGGATTTTTTTCTTCTTGCAGCAGAATACGAGTAGCATCTGAAGGGAGGCATTAACCCTTTAAATTCTTCTCAGGCAATGGGGAAAGGTCGGGTTTGGCTTGCATGAACTGGCCGCATATCAAGGCAAGCATTGTCATGATCCAGTGGTCACACTTACTTGCTCGGTTGAGTGGGAATTTTTTGCTTGATGCTGCTCAGAACAATAAAGTTACACAGAAGTCAAGGTGAACAGAGAGGAGAGACACCAACAAAGGCAGGCTGACACTGACACTTGAAATCACTTGAAAATATAAACGTGGTTTTATTAAAGTGCATGAAAACTGGCCAAAAGGCTTGTGTGGTTTGGAGTAGGAAAGCTTTTTCAGGAGGAGGGTGATGTTCTGGGAGTCAGTGCAGAGAAGTGGGTGTGTGGCAAGATACTGGGAGGGAAGAACAGTTCTTTACAATTCAAACATGCTTGTTTGACAGTCTGTAAAAAGTGGAAGGGTTTTTTGAAGGAAAAAGACTGGGCTGGGTTTGGAGGGATGGTAAGATCCAGAAAGATAATAGTGAGCCCCAAAAAGAAGGCTACAGGCAAAATAATAATACAAAATAACTGAAAACAGACAGCATTCATGTCAAATGCCTAAATTCCAGTAAGATATTTCGGAAGATCATCAACGTATCATAATCGGCAAAAATAGGGTAAGACTGATAGGTCGGCATGGGGTAGAAATGGTTGTATTGCAACAGGGAGAGGATGTTGAACTGGGAGGTGAACTGAGATAGTGAGGGATTCCACAGAAAGCGAGCAGATACCCACCTATTCATGATCAGATAGACGCGACCATTGACTTTAGCACGGCTGTGTGGAAAAGGTGGCAGAGAGAGATGGCAGCAGGTCACAGAGAGAAGCCGAGACGAGCTAAGCAAGCAGCGGCAGAAACAATGGAAAGTCCACGACAACACCACCGTAAAGTTAAACACACACCACAACGCAGACTGTGGAAATTGTAATGTTCTAACACGGAGAGCACAACAAAGCACACAATGACAGATGTGTGATGAGAACAGTGGTTATAATGGGTGTTTAACGGGGTGTGTTAAATGTGACTATCCAGAAGAGTGTGAGATGAAAAGGGATGAATGTTTTCACCTCACGCTCAACTGAGGTCTGTTAACATGCGGATATCGTCAGTAAGTATTCCTGGGGGGTGTTCTTCAGTATTATTCATCAGCGTTAAGTTTTATCATTCAGTATACGCATCTCACAGAGCCTTATTTCAGTGGAGCACATTGCACAGATTGCAAAAATACATCTTAAATCTTTTCTTTGCATCCAGATAAATGTTTTTTTTTCTTCTCGTTTTTAAATATCTGTGGGTTCTTTAAGACGACATGTTTTTATTTGTTTGAAAAAATCTCGGTAAGGGAAACGTTCCTGTTCTGTCCGCAGATAATTTTGCTTTATGTTTTTCTTTTTGTGTCTTGTTTTTAAGAGCTGACTTTTTCCAGTGTTTTTTCAAAGTGCATCTCTACTTGATACAACTAGCTCACCAAGCGCCACTCAGCTAGCTACCATTACGGCTCAGCCGGGAAGGATGCCGTTAATGTTTACATCTTGCATGATCCTCTCATACACGAGTAGATGCCCTCTTCCTTCTTCACGGGGATACTGTTGGTGCAGTTCGATATCAAGAAAATAGTTCCGACATGAAACCGCTCACAACAAAGTCTGTGGATTATCTTGAGAAACTGGGTCAAGATTCATTGCTGTCGAGTTGTTCTATTGCAACCTTAATTGATAAAAAGCACTACAGAAAATGAGATCATCATGTTTTTATCAAATATAAAATGTAGCACTACACGCTACTTGTCCCATCTGTGGAGACACTGGTACAGCTGTTCATTTATAAAGCATGTGTCGTTCTTTGTTTGTTTTTTAATTGTGGTTTTGTATGTGTTTTATTATATTTTAATGTTTTGTACTATCTGGACCTTGAGTCTGTAATAAAAGTTTGATTGAAACATTTATTTTGAAGGTGCACTATTCCTTTAAAGTGCCTTACATTACAAGCATAACTAATGGATAACTAGTCTGCACCATATTCTGCTGTATGTTTTTAAAGATCCAAAGAAATTATATATTGCTTGATCAATGTGATGTATATTATTTTTTATCATTTGTGTACATTTCTCAAGATATTTAAACCCAAAAACTGTAAATAAACTTTGCTCAGCGACTGGAATTAGATCATGTTTGTTTATGAACAACCTTTTGTTGTTACTTTTGCTAAAAATAGATGCAGTTTGTTTGTAATTCAGCTTTATGAACTTACATAAACCAGAAAAAAAAAGAGCAAAAAAGTCAACTTCTCAATTATGGTTTGAACCAAAAAAGAAAAAAGAACGTGTCTCACCTGTAGATAGTGCTCTCCTCTTTGGCCACTACAGCCTGGAGATCGGTGAGCTGGAGGAAGCGGTTATGGAAGTAGTGCAGGTGGAGAATGCACACCAGCAGGAAAGATGTGGGAATTAAAATCCTGGTAAACAGCATGGAAGCAGTGAACCTCTTCAGGCCCATGTCTTCCAAGCTGCATAGATGGGAAAAAGGAAAAACATGAGAATTGAGCGCACATCTGTTTTTGAGGTACCTGTGAGCGAGGTAAACAAAAGAAGGTCAATACAATTTCAGTTTGTTCTGTCATTGCTGATAGGTATACAGTTAAAGTTTATGTGTCACATATTTTCTTCAACAAAGTGTAAATGTATAATGTAATGTTTTTATTTTATTTAGCATGTTTCTATTCTAAAAAACATAGGCTGAACATATTTTAATAATATTGTTAAACTATCAAACTGTTCATCAAGTCAACATTTAACATTTCCATTTGACTGCAGGGGTGAGTTTTTAAAACGTTGTGTGTCGGAGCAACTGTCTTTAGAAGCTCCGAGAGGTAAGAGAGAAAAAAAAGGGGAATTAAAGAACTAAATAATAGGTGAAGAACAGAGTTTTGCCAGGATAATCTTTTACAGTTTCATTTTTTCCATCTTTGAAAACAGGTCAAAACATTTTACGTATATCGGCCACAAGAGGCTAAGGTTCACCACTACCCCATTTTCTTAATAGAGCTGAAAGCATTCATGTTTTCCCTGATGGCTCATTACTGCTGATTAAAGTACATTCTAGCCAAAAAAAGACATGAGAGCAATGGTATGTAACTTGCTAACACACAATATTATGTGACTTGTTTTTAGACTGCATGAGGAAATTAAAACTCACTTGAAATAAAATGTAAAAGCTTTTAGTCTTATTCAGAACACGTGGTATTGGTGCACTTCAACCTCTTGTGGCCAAAACGAGTATTACAACAGCAAACAAATCCACATTTATTTTCACCTGAGAGAAAACTGTTTGGATCAGACTTTAAACAAATTATCACCAGAAACAAGTTTATTTTCACTTGCCTCTCAGGGCTTCTGAAATTACCAGTATGTCTAACTGCCTGAAATGTCATCAACATATGTCACTGCACTTTTTTAACCTTAAAAGAAAATGTGTATTCCTATAATACAGGTGATTAAAAGAATCTCACGTCGATATGTTGATATTTAACGTGCCGGTCCAGAAGGTATTGCTGTCAAACTGGAAGGTGTAGACCAGGATGAGGACCAGCATGGTGTACATCACCACCGACATCCAAAAGTACTTCAGGGCCTTTCGCCACCACTCATAGTGCACCTAGAGAAGAAGAATTGTATTACATACATTTCAGGGGTTATACATTCTCTGACATTAACAGCTAATATCCATGAAATTAATTAAAGGGCACAGAGGACATCTGGATTTCGGGGGACGACTCTGTGTTTACTATGGTAACAATTATTTTCTCACGGGAATATGCATATCATAATGGTAGATTTTCAAATATAAAGGAGTTACAATGTGGTGTACTACAAGAAAGTTAATTGGGACCATTACTATTTTCTTTATTCAACAAAGACCTTCCTATTGTTCTCAATCAAGCTAGAGCATTTATGTATGCAGATGATAGAACGCTATATTTACAGGCATTATTGGAGAACTGTCTAATGCATTGGATAGGGAATTACAATCAGCTGTAATGTGGACATGGACTTTTTTTAATGTGTTTTCGTCTTTTTCTTTGGATTTTATTACAAATTTGTGTATGGACCCAGATAGAAACTAATGGGGATTACGAGTAAAAATAATAATGAAGTAGGGGTTATAAAACATTTGAGAATCCACTGTGGATTGGGAGCATGTAAACAAACTTGATGATATACTAACATTGTCAGCACCTTCTGTCTTTGGGAAATTGAATTTGGAAATTTGACAGCGTCCCACACATATGCTATGTTTGGAATAAAGACATACAGTACCATGATGAGACATTTTGTATTTAATCCAGTTTGGTTTCAAAGTGCTTTATAAGCAAAAGAGGTCAAACGTTTGTAGTCTGGAGATTTTAGCAAATAAAACATTATTTATTCTTTTTAAGTCAACACCCAAATTATTCCATCAATGTAATATATGTATGTCTGGATTGTTAATATATACATAGGTACTCTGTATTTTGAAATTCTGCATAGGTTTGAATCGTTTGACACAGAGCTGCTATAAAAAGAGGTACGCTTTCCTTCAGCATTGTGCTCTTCTTCAATAATGTGCTTGAATAAGAAGATATAGTACAATATATTTAAATAATGTGGCCTTGAATTGGAATTTTAGATTGGTAATGTGTGGCTACGTACAGAATGTGTACACGGCCCTGACAATCACAGGGGTTTTGTTACCTGGTAGAGCGCCACACAGGAGAGGAACATCATCATGTAGACGATCTTGTATACGACGATGGTTCCCTCAAAGGTGACGAAGAAGAACATGCCACTACAGATGTAGATCCAGTATTTCACCAGCAGAGCCATGACTATGTTGCCCAAAACCTGCATCATGTCTTGCTCGCCTCCCTCCTCAGAGTCCTCTTGCTCTATAAAACACAGCAGCGAATCAGAAAACTCTGCACTGATTGAAAAATACTGATTCAGTTTTCTGAATAACCGACACACACACATTTATACTGTACATATAGGAAACAACTTGCACAAGTGAAGTACAGTAGGAAGCGGAATGTGGTTAAGACTTTCCTATAAAACTGAAAACAAGAGAGGAAGGATGGAAAAAACAATGGTTTGAGATTTTCCGGACCATCTATTACTACAAATTTAAGGCAATATCTTTGACATGAACTGCAACAAATTAATCATCTAGAAACATGATGCCAGCAAGTGACGACAGTGGCTAAAGTGGTCAGGGTATGAAGCCTTAGCATTGCTCCCTCGAAAATAAACTAAAGAGTCCAATATGATGAATAAAGCTGAAGGTTTCCTCACAAAGGCAAACCTCAATCTTTTGGTAGTATTTTTGTGCACGTATGGGCTATGCTAGCAGTTTACACTGAAACTTATATTATTTCTACTATAATCTAAATAAAATACGATCGCAGGGCTCACCCTTCTTCATCTCATCCTCCACATAAACATCTGAGAGACCAGCGCTGTCATCCTTGAGTTTTTCCTCTCTCTCTGTCAGCGTTTGTCTTAGCAGCAGCCAGAAGCTCAGGAGACACATGACCTTCACACAATAAATACAATGTTTAGAAAAGATGAAATAAGAACTTATTGACTTTAGCAGAATATGGGCACGTTTCCAGACTTAAAACAAACTAAAGAATACAATTTGAGCCAGGTGTGAAGTAGAATAGCATACACATGCACCTTGTAATACACATGTAGTACAAGTCATATTAAACATACTATTGCAAGTCTGTGATCAACTGGCGTTTAACATCTTATTCTTGACAAATGTATGTCTTCGAGCCATTCGGAAATAATTAATTAATTGACTTTCCGAGACCCACAGTTAGACAGTTATTTCACTAGCTACATACAGACTATATCTGCTGCATCACAGAATCCTTCCACATATTATAGATCACAGGCTGTCACTCAACCCTAAGGTGTTGTGTTTAAGTGATTGCATTGATTTATAGTACACAGAAACACATGGCAATCTCAAAATCCAGTGTGTTTAACGCCCAAACCTTGGATGAAAGTGAGTGAAAGGGGTTGTCCTTCTTGACAAAGAACCCGAGGACTTTGGAATAATCCATGATCTCAAAACTCCAAATGTACTGGAGAACTATCAGCAGGTTGCCGTAGGCCACCATGAAGGGAGAGGACAGCATGGCGTAACGCCTCCTGTCCTTCACCATCCACAGCACGCAGGACCAGATGAGGAAGACAAACGTCAGCCAGGTGACGTAGGTGATGCTCCACACCTGAACAGAGCAAAGCACAGGACGCGCTAAACAAAGTGCTGAAACCCTGCTGTTGATGAGGCGCTCAGGTCAAATACAAAGATCATTTACAGAGGCACTACTTGACCGGTGACAAAGCTGAATATCTCATGTATTTCATTAGCGGTGGAAGAAGTGTTCATATCCAACTCATATTCATAAAAGAAAGACAAGTAAAAGTCCTGCGCTCAGAATCTTACTTTAGTGAAACTTTGTTTTCAGTATTAGGAGAAATTACTTAGTAAAAGTCCTCATTGTGCAGTATATTGTCAGTTATTTACTATTATATATGATGTTCTTGGATTCATATTACTGCTGTATTAAGCTGTATGTTGTATGTTCCTGGTAAGAGAACATAATATGGTTGTAGCGTTGCTGTCCTGTGAGAACATATTTATAAAAAGTTTCTCAACAAAGAAACACTTCGTCCTTCAGATTATTGCATATATTTAAAATCCACACAGCTGGAGATTCAGGGTTTTTCACTGGAAGAAGAAAAGGTCTAAAAACTATTATCAAAAAACTAAAGCGGTTTGATAAATGTAGTTCAGTAACAACTACAATGTATGTGTCTCTGGAGTGGAGTGGAAGTATAAAGTTGTATGAAAGGTAAATACTCAAGTAAAATACCAGTAGTTTTAATGTGCACGCGTTTGGTACTTGAACAATTTTAAAGAATGAAATACGGTTTTCAACAATAGTTTGGGTTTGTTCCAAATATCTCCACATGTATATGTAATGTAGCAGGACAATTCCCATCATGCTTTGAGTGAAACTGATCTAGTCAAGACAGATAGCGGTTAACACTGCAACTGTGGATGAACAGACAACTATCACAGAAATTAATCTCAAATTAATTATTTGCTTAAATTTTAACAGGAAAAACTAAACTCTAACTCAAATAACTGTCACAATTTCTACCTTTCCTGTAATTATGACAATTCGTATCAGTTATTTCAAAGGGAGGTTCAAAGGTAAATTATGATTGAATTAAAAGTCGAATGTGACTCTCAGAATGAAGATCCTCTCCACGCAGCAGGGAATTTAAAAGTGTCTGCATGTCTCAAGCTATAAACTGAGAGCAGATGCTCTTTTTTTTAGGAACATCCTGCCATGAAAGTGTTATTGTTTTGCTATAATGTCAAATTAAACTGGAAACAAAAACCGCAAGCTGAACAACTAAAAATCTGTTATGTGGGAATTTAATTCTCTGTTAATTAAATTCAAACTGACACTGCCCACATCGCTTAGAGAGAGTTGCTTTTACAAACCATTTTTTTATGATACATTTAAAATGTGCAGTTTTTAATGTTTTTAATGTGATTCATGCATTACTCACCATCATGGCGATGAGAGCACAGATGTAGCTCTGTTTCATGATGAAGTGAAAGATTTTGACCATCGCACCGACTCCTTTCTTCTTTATCGCATCCTCTCCTTTCTCGGACTTCTCCTCTCCTTCGTCCAACGCCAAATCCTCCGGGGGGAAACACATCTCATACTCACAATCTTCTTTCTTTTCTGGTGGGACACAAAAGCACAACAGACAGTTAGAGTAGTTACGGTACTCTGTGGCATCATAACTCTTGTTTGTGCCTCACTTTAGAAAAAGTTACTGACAACATTTGAGTTTTATCAATCTGGTTTAAGACATTGTTTCTAAAAATGGGTCTCACGGTTAATCGCAACCACATTTTTTTTTTATATGGTAGCTTACTATAATAATGTATATGCATTACAACATTTACATATGGCAGAAGTGCTAGTTTAGGATGTAACTGTAGGTAAGCCATTCTTCTAATTTGTTCTATTATGTGGCTCCTCGTCTCCTCTCTCCTCTGTCCTGTGACCCGGAAATCAAACTCATGGAAGGACGTGTCATAAAATGCATTCCGAGGAGTAAGGAGAGAGGAGCTATGAACGAGGATGAACAGACGTATTCTTTCTGAAAATCGTTTCGGCACCTGTGATGAATAAAAAAACGTGACACATACATTTTTCACATTGTGATCTAGATTAAAATGATATATCTGTTGTAAATATTGACATCATCCAGTTGGATCTTTTCAAGAGCATTTAGAGAGAAGACACAGGCGGCACACAGCTCACCTTTTACGTCACTGGGCTGGTCCAATTTATACTGAGGGGTGGAATACAAGTCCAGACAGACCGGTCCATTCTCAGTTGTGACAAAGTCAAAGGACGTCCCATTTGAGGTCGGCACAGCCTGTAGATCGTCATCACAAATTACAATACAAAGTAACTGAGGAGCAGGTTTGTTTTGAGATCGCACGGCTGTACTGCTTCCTGCCCCTCAAAGGAAAACCGGTTAAACTGCTTTTATGGGATCAAACGAATCTCCAACAGGATTCAGCAGATTGTACATGTGGCTTTTTGATAGTTTCAGTTAGTTTGTTAGCAGCTTAGTTACCACATTTTGTCTTTGTAGGGCAGTACAGGATAGTATTCTACTTTTCACACTGCACATTTGTTATAACACAACCTGCATTATAACGTGGCGGAAACAAACATTTTATAAAATACCGTTCTGTGCATTTGGAGGGTAGCAAGTGACTCAAGGAGACTACAATGAAATCATGTGACCTCCTTGCAGTTATATCGAGTTCGTTTCAACTCTCAAAGTTAGCTTTTTACCTTGGACGATTGCATTTGGACTTCAAAAATCCTTCAGAATATTAATATTATAATCTAAGTATTATAAACGTTTTATTTGCCACAGAGGTTATTTTCAGAAATAATCCCAAGGAAAGGTCTCGTGGACTTTTTGTCGAGGGAACCAGCGCGACGCAAACTTCCATGTTGGCCTCCAAAAATACGCCATCGCTGCACAACTCTAAACATCACAAACAGCTTTTTCTCTTCATGAAATCTGCCATGTTACCGACTCAAAGGCTCTTGAGCGAAGTTTCTTTGTTGACAGCGTGACAACTGGGGTGTAGTACAGTCCATACAGTGCCTCTAGTGGGAAAAGGAGCTAAACATGAAGTCTGAAACGCAGGTTAAGGATAACTCTGTTCTGAGGGTGCAGTGTGAAAAGCACTGTGCAGTGATTTATTTTCTTGCAGCAGGACTGAGGTTAAAGGGGGGTAAGATGCACATATTTAAAACACATCCAGAGCTGCCCCCACCTCAGTTGTACTGAAGCCATCCTGAGTGGAAAGGAGCTAGGAGGAGAAAAGAGCATACAAGGCAAGGTGCGTTATCGATGAGCTGCTGAAGTCAAAGGCCTCCTTGTTCTTTATAGTCGCTGATAAGCAGGAAAAAAGTCGAGCAGCACTACTCTGTATATCGAGCCCATCACTCATCTGTGTCTGCACACCCTAAAAGCTTTTAAACCTCAGGAGGTGGCCGGTGGAGACAGACTACGGACCTTAATATGGGAACAAGGTCATAACGTGTATGTGTGTGTGTGTGTGTGTGTGTGTGTGTGCGCGCATTTTTAGCTGAATGATTTCCAGGGATGAGTCTACCTTGTGTTGCCTTAGGGTCATTTTGACCCGAATCAATATTACACCCTCCCCCCGCCTTTGGGTCATTTTGACCCGATTCAATGTTTCACCCTCCTGTTACCTTTATATTTACTAACATATTTTACCCTTTGGGTTCAATTTGACGCCAGCAATTAAAACCTCCAGAAAATTATTAGAATTAATATTGTTTTCCAAGTTTAAGTGTGAGGCACTTTATGTTTGTTTGTTGACTACCCAAAGAACACCGACATTAAACATTGAATGGGGTCAAATTAATCCTAAAGCGGGGGGAGGGTGTAATATTGATTCGGGTCAAAATGACCCTAAGGCAACACAAGGGTTAAGAAGGCGAAAGCTCGGGTAAAACAAGATGTAATGTAACAGCTTGAGTTTATAGTTTAATAAAGTAGGTTTCATGTTTATTTTTTCCCATCATTGCTTTAAAACATTACAGGATTTTTTCCGTTCAACCGTATTATAATACAGCTGAAATTAATAATTTTTTTCCATTCAACATTACTGATCAGTTGTGTTATTTTGGTTTTTGGCAGACAGGCTTGTTAAAAGATTCTCAATATATCTTCATTATATTTCAAGGCTGTAAAATAAATTCTTAAACATGTGTTGATGTTTGTTTATTTTGTTAACGATGGGATTGTGTGTATGTGTTGTACAATGGTATCCTAACCGAAGGATGGTTACATCATGACCTGTCCAATAATCAATACTTTGATGGTCATGTGTGAAACCCTGACATACGTTTTTCTCATCTGTGCCTTGGCGGGATTCCCACCACAGATGCCTCTTCCTGTTGGCGGAGTTATTTGTTCTGTTTTCATCCAGATCTTCCTCCTCGCACATATCATCATCCTTATCGTCCTGAAAAAACAAAGATAGACAGTTTGGATGAGATATATCCAGCTTCGATTGGAGACTGTTTTACAGTGTAGGAGTGGCATCTTTTGGATTCCTTCGTTTTAAGTCTGCAGTCAGATATTGCATCGTCGTGTCTCGTTCCTTTGGATATTTTTACTCTTCTTCTTGCCAAAGATGAGATCAATCATATACTGGCATCTCCACTATCGAGAAAAACCTGTCAGCGGCTGATTTAAGTCTTAATCATGTTTTATTATTAGCATTGTCTAAAGTGTAAGAGCACACACAACACACACACACACACATACACACACACACACACTATGTGGAGAGCTCAATAATGCATACAGCCCTGCAGTTTTACAGGGAAATATTGACCCCTCTATAAAAACACTAATCTATAACTCCATTACAGGACAGTAGAGCTGAGCCTCAGATCACGGGATGAATTCAGTAGTGAGGGTCTCCATGATATTTCCAACATTACATGAACTTTAATTGAGAACTGCAGTAGTGGGAATTGAGAAGTTAGTATCAAAAAAATGGTGAACCATTGAATATTTCTTGGGCCAATCAGTTATTAGATATATCAGATTTGTCAAGGGCTCGTTCACCCAAAACAGATTTTCTGAATATGGTATTTAGTCATACAAATAGTTTGGGTTTCACCCATATACAGTAGAGGTGAATAATAATACAACTACAAACATTGCATTATAGCTTCATAAGTCATCACGTTTGGACCAGTGGCGTCTGAGTTGTTATGCAACAGTTACACTGGAACATTGTACCGAGATGCATCATCCCTTCACGCTTTGTCAAAATTAGACCACGAGTGTCTCAGATAACACCTGAGCTAAGCAGACAGATCCAGCCAACGATCGATCGTCCTGGAATCTTCCATCAATACAGTTTCTCTGATCACGAGGTCACCTGGCTGCCCTTTTAATTCAATCTGGTTCTATTTCAGTTCACTGTCTGGAGTTTACAGAGGAGCCGCATGGAGGTGTCTGTTGTGTGTATTGAATTCAGCCCCACTGACTGCCTGCATCCACCCAGATTTACATAAACTACAAATCCAGCATTCTCCAAGCAGGAACTCATTCATGTTAATAACATAACATCACAAATAGTTATATCACACTTTGAGTCGAAAAAAAAGAACTTTTATTTTATCTGGAGGCGATAATCTAGGTCCATTTTAGTTTTCTGTCTCACTTAAGAGTCGTAATTATACAGAAATCCACTCTGAAATGCTCTCACTCTAAGTGTTAATTTACTCTTTGATAAACTCTTTGTCTTATATTTGATTGTCTGGTCACTTAATTGTTGCATCTACCAGAATAATGTATAATGTCTAAGAGATACCGATAGTGAAAACTGAATGACGACCCAATAAAGAAGGCCTTGAGGCTGTATTTCATACTTGTCTCTGCCTCATCTACCTGTACATGTGTTTCTCTGTGATTGAGAAAATCACTGCACAATCTAGACAGAAGCCCATGAGCTAGGATTTTATAAAGGAAAACAGAACACCTGTTTTTGATGGCTGAGACATAAAAACATCATAAAAATGCTCAGCGAGTCGCAAATCACGCAGACTAAATCTCTAGTTCTGTTTGTTTAAGATGTCACGGTATGCAATCACCCACCATGGTTGCTTATCAAAACCACCAAATATAATGAAACTAAAAATGTCTACTCTCTTGAGCTTTCATTGCTTTTCTGTCTGCTGTCCTCACCGTCAGCTGGTCGATGGGTTCCTGCAGCCAGAGGCGGATGAGCGTGGCCAGGGTGTAGTAGAGAATCAGCAGGATGATGGGATTGATAAAGTGGTACCACTTACGGTCCGAGTGCACAATGAGCTTCCATGTGCAGGAGCAGTTGCTCTGAACAATGGGGGAGATGCCAAATATACTGCAGAGACAGACAGACAGAAGCACAGAGATATGAGGACACAAAGGTTTAACAGGATTCTGTGATTATAAATGACAACGTTGTGTCAACAACAACAACAACAACAGATAAACAAAAGCTTGAAATGCTTTCTAAATTTATTATTACCAGAAAATATGTCTGTTAGAAAGTTGCAACCATTTGTCGATTATTAATTTAGTCGATCGACAGAAAATAAATAAACATTGATTAATTAACGGTTCAAATAATAAAAGAAAATGGTTCAAGTAATAAAAAAACAGGTTCTTATATTATAATAAATTTAATATTTGTGGGGTTACTGTTGATTGGACAAACCAAGACATTATATGATGTTTAATTATAAACAGAAAACAGTTCAAAATACACAGACAAGATGATTAATTAACCAATTGAACAAATAATCGAGAATAATTTTAGAATACTCAACAATGAAAATATTTTTTTGTTACAGCCGTTCTCTGTTTGGCTCCCTAGACTTTATTCCTGACAAAAAACAACAACTTTTGTTCCATTAATTCGACCTTAAAAGGTAACAAGGAATTTAACTAAAAGTATTTTTTATTCTAAACTCGTTGAGAAAATAGATCGGGTTCTCCATTTTTTTAACTAATTATCAATTTTTAGAAACGAAGCCAGGCTGGTTGAAGTGATGCGAACATTACAAAAGACTGTAAGAACTGCAGAGTCATGTGCTGTCTGTGTGGCCGGCCTCTACACCAAACACCAGGCGCTCACAGCCTGGGAGCCAGATGATTAAAGGGATGACGGGGTGAAAACCATGTATTTCAAAAAATATATATTTTATTTAGATTTGTTTCCTTTTTATGTTGTTACTTTAATACTGGATACTTTCTCTTCTTGAGGCCAAAGAAGCCTCAACAGCAAATGTTTTGTTTTCATCTTGTGAGTGTGTAATCATTCATGGAACAAATCCCACCACAACTTCTCCCTCTGCATCGATGGCACCACTGTTCCCACTTCCACACATATCCGTTACCATCACAAATTGTCTGCTTTCCCACTCCGGCACCAGAGATCACATCAACCCCTTGGCTCCCCAAACAGCAACGAATACAGTCCAAGATTCACATACAAAGCCTTTCACAACCCGTGAGCTCCTCATTCCTTTCTGACCTCCTGCACCGACACACTCCCATCCGCAACCTTAGCTCTGCCGACGCCAGCCTCCTTTCCCCCCCTACTCTGACCAAGCATCGACTTGAAAACTGCACTTTAATCTGTAAATATAAAATACCTTTTACAAATAAAATCTATTGCTATAATTATTATTAACATGGGAAATGTGCTCCTGGAGACACCTACTGTAGAGGGAACTACAATAGAGACTGATAGAGAGAGAGAGAGAGATATGTACTTCTATCTGTGGAAATCGTGTCAACTTTAACAGGGCGTAGTTGAGAACAAAAAAAATTAAACCCTTTAAAGGTGGGTGTGGTTCGAGCAAGGGCACAGAAGTGTGTGTGTGTGTGTGTGTGTGGGGTGGGGGGGTGGGGGGTAGGAAGTCTCCCCACATGTTACTCCCCTGATCCGATTTTGGAACCACGGCTGGTGATATTTTTGTCACAACATTTTTTTAAATAATTTTGCCTATTCTGTACACACATTTATTTTATTTCCGTCCATCCAGGGAGAAGCATCCTCCTCAATTGCTCTTCCTGAGGTTTCTTAGACTTACATACACTATATTGCCATGATATATACACTGGTAAACAATAGGGAACGTACTCTGTTCAGCAACAGCTAACTATTCATTTAAATAGCTTCAGATAATAAGACTTTCTGTGAGATGACATTCCTGCAAAGACAGTTTCCTTCCACACTTTAAACTTGGAATTGTAAAAATGCACCGAGGTTACAAATCTGTTTGTTTGATTCACTCCTTTTCCTCTGAGCAGAACAAAGATGATCTGCTCAACAGGAAGTGCGCTGACGTATTCCAGTGACAGACACCCAGCTTTAGATGTCTCCTGGGTCTCTGCCATGAGGAGGAGCAAACACTCCCCTCTGACCCCACACTTCCCCACACTTCCTGAACCGTTTCTTGTTGCAGCTGGGGGATAGCCCGCTGGTCACATGACTCGGGACTTCCATTGTAAGGAGGGGAAGGCAGGAAGTGGAGTGGAAGCCTGGCCTCTCAGCAGTCTCACTCAACACCGGGCTGTCGGCAAGGCCGAGTCAACTGTCAACAACAAGCACAATTAGGGCAAGCACTGAGGTGGCCTTTTGTCCAATGGGAGCTGCACGTATTTAGGTTCGTAAGTTTCCCTCAGACGGCGTGAGTGTGTGCAAAGAGGGATAAAGCCGGATCAGAGAAGAGTGTGTTATTTTTATTATCACTTGGGGCCTCAGTTTTCACGCAGCGGCAGACAAAAATACCTCAGCGCTGTGGAAAGTCAACATGAACGCACAAAGACGGATGCAGAAATAGTTTGCCTGTTCATGTAAAGAGGTATTAAAGAAGAATCTTTCCAAATGTGGGGTTTCAAATATTGAATAAAGAGCTGATTTTTAAAAAATTACACCCACGCTCTCATATTTACTGCTTTGAAGTTAGTATTGAAATTAAGAGTCATTTTTGGTGATAATTTAAGCCGGTATTGTTTACACCTTGTGATTCTGTGTTTGAGTTGCCATTGCAAAATGTGGTCCTGGAGATTAATTGAAATATTATATCAGTGGTCCCCAAACTACGGCCCGCGGGCCGCATCCGACCCGCCTCCACATTTGGACCGGCCCCCTGAACAATACCAGAGACGCGTTCCGATTTCTTAATTTTTTCACCTGGCCCGCTGCCGTTGAGATTGCAGTGAGACGCGGAGAAAATGTTAAGTGGTGCTCTTCGCAATAAAACATCTTTGATGGGGCGTGTCGCGTCTCGGCCAATCAGCGTTCAGATGTCCACAGCGTTTGGGAAGTTAGGTTAGCTTGAATGTTAGTCCGCTACATCTGCTGCTGTCACGCTGCACGGTGTAGCGATACTAACAAAGTACCCGTACGTTAAACACGATGTGATTTAGCATATTTTTAGTATCGATACTTCATTAAAAGAGCGATCAGAGCGCACGCAATGCTCCGTTAAATGCAGTCTGCACGCGCATCACTCAGCCGTGGTGCGCGCGCACAGGTGAGCACACTCTCACTTCTCACTAGCCCCCCCCCCCCCCACACAAGAGAAACGTTATGTGGCCCTCTCAGGAAAAAGTTTGGGGACCCCTGTATTATATAATGTTCTTAATACAGCCGTTTCAATCCTTTGAATAATTTGGAAAGCCCTTCAGAGAGTGTTGGCCCTGAGGATGGAAAACCACTGATTTAGATACTAATCCTACTCTACAGTTCATTGAGCATTCACAGTTTTAACAGACTATTGATGAGTTTCCGTCAATACAGCACCGTAAACACACCGTATCTGCCATCTGAACCAGAAGACGGATGGTGAGGACACAAGGTTAGGCCAAGGCAGCTTCCTCTATACATAGCTGTAAATTGCCTCCGTCCTGACACACAGTAGCACAGCTTTCAAATGAGAAACAGTGAGATCAATAGAACCCTGTTACACCAAGGCCACAGAGATACCATGAGACAATGGCTACAGTGAGACAACTACAGTGAGACAACTACAGTGAGACAACGGCTACAATGAGACAACTACAGTGAGACAACTACAGTGAGACAACGGCTACAATGAGACAACTACAGTGAGACAACTACAGTGAGACAACGGCTACAATGAGACAACTTCAGTGAGACAACTACAGTGAGACAACGGCTACAATGAGACAACTACAGTGAGACAACGGCTACAATGAGACAACTACAGTGAGACAACTACAGTGAGACAACGGCTACAATGAGACAACTACAGTGAGACAACTACAGTGAGACAACAGCTACAATGAGACAACTACAGTGAGACAACTACAGTGAGACAACGGCTACAATGAGACAACTACAGTGAGACAACTACAGTGAGACAACGGCTACAATGAGACAACTTCAGTGAGACAACTACAGTGAGACAACAGCTACAATGAGACAACTACAGTGAGACAACTACAGTGAGACAACGGCTACAATGAGACAACTACAGTGAGACAACTACAGTGAGACAACGGCTACAATGAGACAACTACAGTGAGACAACTACAGTGAGACAACTACAGTGAGACAACTAGTGAGAACGGCTACAATGAGACAACTACAGTGAGACAACGGCTACAATGAGACAACTTCAGTGAGACAACTACAGTGAGACAACAGCTTTGTAATTAGCAAATAAACATCATTCTTTGTATTGAAGTTGTCAGTCAGAGAGTTTAGTTAATCACTGTATTTTCTGCTACAGACTTTGTATTCATCACAACTGTGTCTCACGTATGTTGGCAAGATGTGCAACGATGTGGCTTAACTCCAACCACAACGTTTCATTGCTGCAGCCACAGACCGCTGATGGTCTCCTCTCTCATGCATAATGAAACAACACTGGTTGTAATGAAGGGCCTAAAAGCTCTGCTTCGAATATGGATGTGCTGTGAGGAGGAGTTTGATATATCTTCCCTCCAGCTGGGTTTGCCTTTTCCTTTGCCTTCTTGTTTGCAATGATAGTAAATATTTATTATCATTTAAACAAAGTTGCCTCGGGCGCAATTAATATTGTCGAGTCAAAGAAGCTCTTGCTGCTATGTTCTCGAGCTTGAGCCATCACTCACCACTGTTTAAAATACATTTAGTTTTTATGGTTTAATTAATCTCTTTCTGTAGCAAGACATGCTGTCAGGTTCAGGGTTTGGATTCTCTGAAGGTCTCTCTGGATATTAAACGTGCATGTGTATCACCTGATGTAATAATCGTTTGGTGGTATGGACTCCTGGAAGAACTGGAACTGATAGAGGTAGAGGACAATGAGGTGTCCACCACTGAAGATGGCCATCAGGACACACATGCAGCTGAAGATGAGTGTGTCTAAGGTCCGGCAGAGGGACCACCAGGTGCACAGGAACAGGAAGATGAAGAAGTAGATGGCCGAGGTCAATGAGGGCAGCATGATACCTGAAGACACATACAAAGGAATATGAAGTCAGTTAGTTTACTTATCTGATCAGGATCATTATTAATCATCAGTTTACAGTTGGAGTGTTCAACAGATTGTGGAAAGCTGTGTGAAAAATATCTTGACATATTTCTCAACGATAGTCTGAATCAAACCGACACGATAAATAAGAAGCAGCCTTTTCTGAATCGGATAATGTGAGATTCAGCTTTCTCTTAACAATGTTCTGACTCAGGACATGAGTTCTGCTCACCTGTCATCCCCAACAAGATGGTGACGACCACCTTCCCCGCAGTCATGATCAAGTTCCCGATAATCTCCTTCACTTTGGATGCAACCTCCGCCACAAACCGAAGGATCTTCGCCTTGATGCTCTCCTTTTTCTCCTCCTCCTCTTCATCCTCTTCTTCCTCTCCCTCCTCGTTAAGCTCCTCCTCTTCATCTTCATCCTCCTCGGCCTCGTACCCCGCTTCAAAGTTGTCCTCGAGCAGGATGTTGTCGTCAAGGCTCAGCTTCTCCTCTTCTTCCTTTGGGGGGGTGAGATTGTAGCGACACATTACATTTCAGTATAACATTATTAATGGTGCAGTTTGGAGGCCAGAGCTCTCCGTGGTGCTGAAAGCACTTCCCTTCAGGTAGCCCATGCTTCACAATCCCTATGTAAACTCCAGCGAGCATTTGTAAACACATAGTTGGTCTCTTTGGCCGCTTGAGACATGTTTAGCGACTTGTGGCAGATGTTTTTCTCATCCAGTCACTTATTTCTGCTGCAGTATCTAACCAACTATGTGTCGCTCTTTTCCTACAGTCTCAATAAGATAGAGACATAATAACAAGTGAGCCATTCCCCGTGATTCATATAGAACACATAAGGGCACTCGACAAGGAAAGTAGCAGGTGGTACAAAACCTGTTGTGAATCAAACAATAATTTCAGCTCAGACGGCTCACTGCCGGAAATTAAAGGTAAAATTAACGGCGGTTACATCAATGATTTCCTGTTGTTTCTCAGTAAAGGCAAGAATGCCTTCTATGCCACGTGAGCAGTGCAGTGAAAGTGGATGTGGATTTCATCAACACTGAGTCATAAAGAAAAGGGAGGACTTGCCAGGCGATGCGGGAGGTATATTCCAAGTTATCAACGCACAAAGGGAACTCAATTCAATCAGTTATGACTCCAAAAGAAGGTACTTCTTTATGTTTGCATATATTAAGTGCAAGTGTAAATGCAGATGTCATCCATTATTGATATGAGGAGTCTGGAAATGGAAAAATAGAAAAGCTCATAGTGAGAAAAAGAGAAAGAAATAATGTGTCCTTTTTCTGGTCCAGAAATCTAAAAGTTTGTGTAGAGATGTTTACATTGGGATGAGTGCACACGTGAGGTTTGTTAACACATTTCCTTTTTATATCCATGAGAATGTTCTAATCAAGACATCTTTTATTTCTTCTGTTTAATTTTGTGGACATAAAGCTCTGCTTGCACACAGTGTTTTAAGATGTTTATCCCAATTCACAACCGAAAGCCTTGTTCATACTTGGCCAAGTCATTATTTACTGAAATATAGATTTCTCTGAGCTACTAGTTTTAAAGCATTTCAAAACTTTTCCGTCATGTAATTTAATATTATATTTCTTAATTTAGGTTATTTGGTTTTATAGTATTGGGACATTATTGTCTAAAAAGATCACTGCACACAAGCAGTACAAATCTAGCTAGTGTAAGAAAATGTTACTTAATATTTTTTACGTATATGCAGTCAAAAGTTATTCACCCATCCCAAAAGACAAAAACTATACAATACAAAATGTGAGGATTTGCTGCTTTTGTCTGATTTTTATATTTATACATTTTATAACTTTGGGTTTTGGACTGATTTGGCAAAACAAGTTGTTTAAAGACATCACAAGGAATATAGGAAATTGTCGTGGGCATAAATATATTTATGAATTGAAAAATAATGGACAGATTAATTGAAAATAAAAAATAAACAGAGGCATGAAAGACAACCTACTTTACTATATTACTAATACATCAATAAATAAAATCAGATGGATGTGATGCAACAGTCAGACTTTGTTTTCAAGACACTGCTAGTCACCACAAATGAAACCCACTTGTTCCTCGGCTTCGAAGTCGGCGTTGTACTGGGCCATGTCCTCACGCGGCCTCTTCTGGACCAGACTGCGGCACAGCAGCCAGATGACCAAGCCGGCCACAAACATGCCGATGTCAGGGATGAACACTCGGATGCCATTCCCTGCATCTGCACCGATCACACTGGAAACAAACAGAGGACACCACGCTGAAGGAAAGCAGACCAACGATTCCTAATGTCTCCCAAAAACTGTGAATGAGAACAATATTGCAGGCTAGCATAGCAACCAAATGATGTAAAATGGGGCAGAGTACAACAAACTTTCCATGGACTATCACTTCTAATATCCCAATCTTTCATGTCTCTCTGAACAATCTTTAAAAAGCTTGCAGTAAATTGTCACTGGGCTTTAATTCTTTACAATCTGTGTTCTTGTAGACTGGAACTGTTCTCAAACTTGTTAGTACTGATAATATTGCAGAATTTATGGATTATGGATGGATGGATGAATAGAAATTACATCTTTCAGAAAACACTATCTGTTCGCTTGGGAATCTGGATGCTTTTCCCATGACTCAGCTGCTCCTTTAAGATGTATTGTGCTGAATTCTTCAGCTTTTATAAGCAGTACCACCCACTTTAATGAAATCAGGCATGCCGGTTTTAAACATGTTGCTGTTAAAAAGTGAGTGAAATTAAATTCAAACAAAAGAGAGAGAGTGTGGCTTTTTCTTTTTAACCAACGTGGGGGAAATGTTTACTCCCTTAACATTGCATCCTTTGTTCACAACAACACTTTGTGAACAATACGCTTTTTTTCCCCTCATTAAACTGCCTAAAGTAAAGGGAGATTGTTTGAAACTACTTTCGATTTTCCAGATTGTATGTGTTAATTAAGTTTCTGTGCGCAGATTTCACTAATTTATAAACAAATAATATTTACCCCAGGTCTGGTCTACACAGTGTGTTTTCAACAATTGACGGACATTGTTTGATGCCTTGCGGTTATATTGCTGTGAACAAACAAAGCTTTTGTAATGTGTTATTTGGTTAGTCTGCTCACCTTTAAATAAATACTAAAAGTTTTGGCAAACAGGAAGCTGAACAGTGGCGGACAACACCAGGATTCAATCCACCATGATGTACTCAAGCTGCCTGATGACGAGTTTATGAGGTGTCATGATTGCATGTGCAATTAAAGGAAATTAAAATGGTCCTTTTAAAACCTCACCATGCAAACCCATTTCTATTTCAGTTGTATCACGATGTCACCTCCATCCTGTGTTTTACACCAAAGGGTTGTCTGAACATTGCATGCTGAGCTCCGAGTTTAATTAAACTGTTTACAATAAACAAAACAGTGGCGATTCTGCGGTGCAGGCTGCAGAGAAACAGAATGTCCGGATCAAGTTATAGAGCAACTGGTCATTTCAAAGAAAAGCAATCGCATTCTGGCCTTGAGTGGATATGAAGCTTGTAAAAGAGAGCTAATCAAAACGATGGAAAACGCACACTCGGATAAATAGTTGGAGTTTAATCTAATCAAGGACATCTGTTTCCAAGTGCTTTATTGTTGTGAAGCGTCGCGCATCCTCCCGTGGATGAAAAGAGATGGAAACTATCAGAGTTGTCCTCTCTGCCTCGGGCTGCAGAGGCTCAGGAGGCAGCGGTAAAAAACACCAAATACAGAGATTACAAAATGTGTTCTAAACCATATAAATATTTTATATTCATACATTTGTAAAGGTTATGCTTGAGGCAACGGGAGGATATGTCTGGGTGAAAAGACGCACACCAGCTGGCAATTCTCTTTTGACTCCATAGATCTGACATCAACGCTGCATTTTCCTCCACACGGGGCCGTAAAAAGGGAGAAAGCATCCGCCTGTGCAGCTGTAAATATTGTATATACTGTATATGATCACCAACACAAGCAGGTAACTGCAGGCGGGATAAAATGTTTATGGCTCTACTTCCGCCACTTACAGTATACTATCCACCGAGGGCTGTTGAGTACTGGAAAAAGGATGTGGCTGAGTTTGGACATTCCCGTACTTAGGAAACCACATCTAACACGATCATGGGAGTGTGAGAAGACAAAAGCTTTGAAGAATAGGCCTGTCAACTGATCATCAGACATAACTGGGTTTAGCATTCATCAAGAATCTATAAAAGGACAAGTTAGGAGTATTTATAAACCTCATCAGATGACGGGCCAGCGCAGCTAAATGCAAAAAGTGGTGTTTCATGTTATTGGGGGATCGCTATATTGCACAAAATGATGCAACCTTCCACAGTGGAAGAGAATATAACACGTTTGATCTTTAATGGTGATGAGGTAAATATTTTAATATTCATAGTTTTTGCTGTCGATTCTGGATTTAATAAAAAGAAGACGTGGTCATATTGTCAGCAAAAACTCTGACCGCTTCTTTAAAAAAGTATTGCCCAAGATTCATCCTCAGTTAAACAAAATCCACATGTATATTATGGTGCATGATCGTCAGGAGAAATGTTATTTTTTTAAATCATATTCTGGGTCTTACCAAGCTTCATGTTACTTAAGTAAATGTATTTGTTGTGAAAGTTTTCAATCCATTATTATCTTACCTCTCGAAGCCAAATTGTCTTATGGATTTCTCCCACTTGGAACCTGGACAAAAACAGTGAGTTAGTCAATATAATAGTCTTTTAAAATACACTTTTATACAACATATATATATATATATATATATAACACAGGCATAAGATTGATAGATAAGAAACCAAAATAAGCTAATTTCCCAAAATGTTAAAGCTTTCAAACAAGAAAAAATTTGATTTATTTTAATTACTGTACCAAGTATAGATACTGCTAGTGACTGCTGTTTAATATTCACTGTTACTATAATATAAAGAAGTGAGCTCTAGTCTATAAAAGTAGTGTTTTTACCTCTGAGAAAACCATTAATACGAATAAAATAAACCTTTAAAACGCAAAAATATTTGTATATTTCAGTTGATATTTCATTTGCAGGTGACGGAGGAAAATAATCAATCCGGCTGAGCTCACGGAGAAAATAAAGTGTTCCTGAACGTCACTCAAAAGGAAGATTACCAGGTATTCAACCGGCACACAAAAGAACTGCCGGAGTTTGACGGGCCTTTGTTCTACTGCCAGAGGACAGAAAACCTCGGCCTGTAACTCGAGGATCTCGACTCAATGACGTATCGATATCTCCGGCTGTTTTGCAGAGTATGAGGCGACTGATGAGGAGCTGAACCGCTGCAGTGCTTTATGCTTTCTGGTTTATGGAGCGCAGTGAGGAGAGTGAGGATGTTAAAACACACTCCAGTGACAGTAACTCAAAACAGACTACAGAGAAAGAGCTGAATCAGATGTACATTATCTGCTGCGTCACTCTGTGCGCAAACTAATTTCAGGAGGTTGTTAAACCTGAAACGTGGTTTTGCTGCAACTGTTGTTAAACTAGAATATGGAGAGAGAAAAAATGTACCATGACTTTAGGATGATGAATATATGTAAAAAGATTTAGACTATAACAAATATTTTTTACTTTTAAGTGGTAAAAGTATTTTCAATAGAAGCCTCAAGGTCACTTTGGATTCAGGATGGATGAATTCAGACAAATACAGCTAAAAGCAGATCACAACTGTCAAAAGATTTTTTTTATAAAGGTTTTCTCCTAAATGACACACACTTACACACACCTTAAGTATCCCGTAAATGAATGAGTCACACGATGAGGCACTTTATAAGGAAACTCTGAATTCCACTCAAGGTGAATACAACAGTAATGGACTTTGTGTTTCTTTATTACACATCAGTGAACAAGTAGTTTTCCTAACTCAGATGTTACGTGTTGTGGTTGTGGTGGAGAAGAAGGGTGTGGAGGTCAGTTGGTTCCTTAAACTTAAAAAATTAATTAGGAAACCATATGTGATGGGAGGAGCCTGACATAACCGCTGACGTCCTCCATCTGAGCCGTTAAGAAACTTGAAACCGAGAAAGAGTTCAGGGTCGGACTGTAATGCAACGCATCACACACGGTGAAACCTAAAAGGTCTAAACAACGTATACAATTGAGTTATTATTCTAAAATCACGGGTCATTATCGCAAATAGATGGTGGCTTATAATTGATCATTAGCTGCAAATGTATGATATATTTTTTATTATTCTTAATTTTGTTATCATCTTATCATATTTCTACCTATTAAAAACAATTTAAGGACATAATAAATAAATAAAACAATCAATATTATTAACTCAAAGTAGATGATAATGATGAAAAAATGGGCTTATTGGTGAAATGGTTTACTATATAACTGCTTTCCACCTGTTAGGAGCATGTTTTAGAGAAAAGACAAACTCAGCATTAAGCCAAAAGATGTATTAAGCTGAAAGATGTGTTAACTCATATTCTCAATCTCAACATTGTATCAAATGAATCTATAATCTAATCAAGTTGTTAGTAATCCTAAACCCCCTGAGAATTTACACCCGATATGGCAGCTATAAAAAAAGAAATGTGTTGCTTTAACCTCATTAATTTAGTTTTACAGCGTGCACACAGACAGCATGGTTGGCTCTCAGTAACCCTCAAATTCAAATTAAACCACGGGCAGTAAACAATACCAGATCTGGCAACCTGGTGGTGGAAAATCAAACATTGAGCTAGCAAGCTAAAGACCTTCATGGGTGTGGTCCGAGCAAAGGTGCCAGGGAGGACGTGGGGAAGGGGCCATTGGCCCCCACCTCATGCTTCTGGAACGATTTGGCATTGTGGCTTCAATCGGAAGACGTACACAAAAAAAATTGTAAATCACTGTGCCCTCCAGTGGTCAAAGAGAGCGCAGTGAAGCTTTAATATATGGGGATATCTTACAAGAACAAACAGAAAAGAAAACGTATGTAACTCATAAACAAACCTCAGTATCAATACATGTAATGCCAGCCACTTGCATATATTATCTCTCTGCAGCTCATCCAGAATGCAGCAGCTCGACTGGTCTTCAGCCTCCCGAAATTCACCCACACCACTCCGCTCCTCCGCTCTCTCCACTGGTTACCGGTGGCTGCCCGCATCCGCTTCAAAACACTGGTTCTGGCGTACCGTGCTCTGAACGGATCGGGTCCCGTCTACATCCGGGATATGGTCACACCGTACACCCCGGCACGTTCGCTCCGCTCGGCAACAGCCAATCGACTTGTGACTCCTGCACCTCGAGCTGATCACTCAAAATCCAGACTGTTTGCTGTCCTGGCTCCTCAGTGGTGGAACGAGCTCCCCACTGACACCAGGACAGCAGAAAGTCTCTACAGCTTCTGCCGGAAACTAAAAACACATCTTTTCCGACTATATCTGGAGTAAAACACAGATTAGCACTTCAGTGGCACTTAAATAGCTCTTATTATGGTACTTTTGTAGTTTGACTATGCTGAGGAAAGGTTACTTTCTGTATTCTTGTTGTTCTTAGTTTGTACTCTAGGTTGAATGCACTTATTGTAAGTCGCTTTGGATAAAAGCGTCTGCTAAATGACATGTAATGTAATGTAATGTAAAGTATCAATACATGTAATTCCAGCCACTTGCATATATTATCCCACTTTACAGCTTCTGGCCCTCTGGTCAATTAACATAGCTACTTTACAGTTTGTGTTATATGACCATATTAAAAGGAACCATATTAAAGGAAATATGGTTCACTGACGTTATTGTAATCCCCAATAGTTCACTCCACTTAAAATGTCATCCCGTTGACCACAGGCAAAACAGATTATGTTTCAGTCACTTCCAAACCCAAACATCTGCAACACCCAACTTCCCCCAGACTGAGCTCACAGGTGAAAGAGGAATCCACTGTCATACAAGAGGAATGCCCGAAGGTAAAGTCAGGCCGCTCAGATCCGTAGGACGAGGAGAGGAAGATTATGTAATGCAGTCTGAACTCAGCATGGAGCCTTCTGGAAAAGTGTGTGAGACGTTCTGCCCGTTGAGGCGAGGCCGCTTTCCACCCCAGCTGAGCACCAAAAATACATGTCCTCAGACTTTATGTGAGTATCATAAAACACCCTTTGTACTTGCTGGGCCGTTAACCTCTCTGCACAGCATTTCTTTGCACCGTCTCTTCTATCTGTGGGGCCTAACGCCTGCAGAGGTGGGTTGATATGCAGCGTCAACATTTCAGCACGTCATGACGAATCAGGCAATCAGTGTGCAGAGGGAGAATTCAATAAATAGCTAATATTCTGGGAATGGTGGGCAGGATATCTGTGGATACGAAGGGCGGCAAAGGTCAACAATGGCGTCTACTGGACTACATGAAGACTACATCTGAGGAACTGGTCACAGAACAGCCATTCGACAGGCTGTTTATTCTTTATGAGCTGGTGAAATATCCATTGCCATCTGATAAATGAGCAAAATCAAACTTATTTTTATGGTTTCTTTTAACCGTCTTAATCTCCAGATGGGTGGGGGTTGCCACTTCATACAATGACTGCCAAAGAGACAATCGCAGGAAATAATTTGATATCTGGTGGTCTTCCACGGTTAATGCTTAAGCCTGAGCTGAGTCAACATGGTGGGATCTGCTTTTTCAAACAGAGGAAAGACAGATGACTGCAAAGGAAGCTGGCCCCAGCTCATCTGGTGACCAGTCACTGACCTGATCTAACAGCTGGAGGCGTTGGCCTTGCTGGAAAAGGTTTTCTCGTTTAAACTCATCTCAGTTTACTGCTCTAATGGTGTATTTGGCGACCGTGAATAGGGGAACTTATATTGAAGCTATCTGGAAGGAAGATAACCGCCTCAACGCAAAAGGAGGACTTCTTGTTTATACTTGGCTGCCAAAAGAAAAAGGGTGTCAAGAGGTGAGATGCCAAATATAGAAATCTGAGATATGGCATTTACTCAGAATGTAGGCGGCGCATCAAGGGGACGAAGATTAATGTCTGACTTCCTGTTGCACATGGAGCCCAAAAATAGGAATACGACTTCAGGAGGTTGAAACACAAGTAAACACATCCTCACAGGAGCGACGTCAGCAATGTGCTGGATAAAAGTTACTTAACAAATCAATACTAACTTCATTTGTGTCTCTTTATCTCTATATAACCTTTTTCATCGTGGGTGTGTGATTATTTCTCCACCCGGTTGTGTCATTAATTGTCAAACGACAGCCGGGATCCAACAGCCGCTCATGTTCCTGAGCCCAGTGCTGAGACGAGGACTTTGTTGTTAAAAGTTGCTGATAGTGACTCAAGATGGTGTTCAAGTGCCATTAGAGCTTCTTGATATATGGCCCGAAACAAAACCATAATTACAGATAACCAGAGGCAGGTCCGAGTCATTGTCATAAATATAAGGCGTGTTAGTGTTGATATGGTATTTATTTCCAGTGACAGTCTAGAAAGATTTTAATTTTGTTTGTTTTTCAACTAGAAACGTAAGCATACTTTGAACTATGTGTTTAGTAATCTAGGCTGAGAAGATGTTACTGGCTTCTTTTATATCATATATTGGTTATCGGAAACTTAAAATGATCATTAGCTGTCAAAACAGACATTTTGAATATTACTAAAGTCCTTTGCTCAGATCATGTTTCACTGAGTAGAACTCATCATTAACTTCCTATTCTTTTATATGAACGTGTAGCCGATGTCTACAACCAGAGGAGAAAACAGTGTTTTGACTGCAGTGAACATTTTGTTTTTGAAAGGCTAAACAGCAACAATTATTGACCGAAAGAATAATATGTCATGAGATACAAACGTGGTGAATTTTGGAAATTATTACATCTCGGGAACAGTCCACTGAAATCTGATTCTACAAAAAAAGTATAATATTCATGACTGAGTCTGTTCATAACATCAAGGTTATGAATGAGGCTTCTAACTATTTGCTACAACCCCTCTAAAACCATAATGAATGATTTATTTTGAATCATCACAAATTAGTTTTACAAGGACATCAACACATATTTATCCTTAAAATTGCCATTGGCTAAATGACCACTTATGAAGTTATGACAATTTTTCAAAGAACAAATGATGTTGTAAAGATCATACAGATATTTTAATTTTGTTTCACAATTTACATTCCTGTTAATGCAAGTAATTATCGTGTATATCAAGACAGACGTGCACAGATATTACATCGATAAATACAGCAGATGGATAGAAATGATGGTCCCATCACATCAGGGTTTGATCTGCCAAAAACTGCCGCCCTTTCGTAATAACGATTTCCTTGAGTGAATATTTAGTCTACTCTCTCTGAACGGCTCTGTGTGTTTCTGCCTGAGGCGATAAGCTCCGTTCTGCCCTCTGAGCAAAGTTGGCTGGACTACTACCTCCATTAGAAAGAACAAGTGATTAGAACACAAGGTCAGGGTCTGTCCCGGCTAGACACATTCAATTTCTACAGTTTGATACAGAGTTTCACGAGGAGCCCAGGGACGACTATGAACACCTTCCCAACAGTTAGTCAGTAGCGTACAGTTTGCTTTGCTGGCAGCAAGAATCTCTTTTTATGTTCATCCCACGTCGCCATATGGTACAAGGAAGCTAATTACATTGAGGAATGTGTTACTTTTATAAATCTTCATGATGTGACAAAAAGCACAAAAAAGAGTGAGGATATTTCTAGAAATTGAGAATTGTTATCTCTGAACATATTTCACCTCCTGCTTGGAAGTGGAACAAGTCTTCAGTTTTTTTCAGGGCGAAAACTTTCCTTGTACACATTCTCTAGTGATCTACAGCTGTGTGACACTGCATCAATAGCTCAGGTCAAAGGTTAAGCACAAAACGGCCCGTGTGATGGGTGGGACACACGTGTGCACACAGTCTGTTGTGAACATGTGGCCGACAAGTAGAGATGTGAGTGACTCGTCAGGGAATAGTGGGTCGCTTCCTGTGAGAAGCACCTGAAAATGTATAAACTATGCAACCCTGACTCCCAAAAAATAACACATGTAAATGCAAATTGTTGAGAAAAAATAGTTAATGAATGTGTATGCAAAAAAAATGTGTTTCCAAAAATAATGGCAACTAAAACTTAGTGAGCATTTTACGGTTATGTGTAAGCTTCATACTTTGGCATTCAGAGATACGACGTGAGGGTAGAAAATAACTGTGACTGATCAGTTTGAGCTGCTTGTGGTTTTTTTGAGGTTGTAAACTGTGACGGCAACATGAGGAAAGTTGAGAAAAAAGTTGGCTATCTTCTTCTTTTCAGTAGAAAACATCACAAGACATTCCCAGAGCAAACCTTCTGCTCAACACTTGTGTTGCTTTCTTTCAGTGAATTAAACAATATACTGTACATAAAGCAAGCGCACAGAACACTAACTTTTTTTAAAGATTGCTACTCTGTTAATGTAATTAATGCAATATTAAACCTACGCCTTTGCCATCTACAGGACTTCCTTCATCTTCTTGCATTAGCTTTAGGCTCTTACAGCATGTGGTTAAGGTTAAGGAAAGGGGGCGGTGTTGTTTGAATATTAAATATCTGACTTGGAGAACAAGATAGGCCTTGTTTAATTTAAATGAATTTACCCAAACGACCATAATCTAAGTAGTCACCTTAACCTGATCACACTTTGGACTCAAGTGTGATTATATTTAGCAAAAACATTTTCTTATATGTTAACATAAACTGTAGGAGGCAAAATTGCAATTTTTACAGTCTCAATTAAATGTTACGGGTTTTTTTTAGTCTGTGGACTGAAAACATAAAAGTGACTTCTTGTATGTCTTTCAAAAAGTTTGCAGACAGCAAATGCTGAAATCAATCAAATCCATTCTGCACCTCAAACCTTCAGACCTTGACCATAAAGGCTGCAGTGTACTGGACTCACAGTTGAAGCTAGACGTGATGTCGTCCCTGGACATCAGGCTGTTGACGGTAATCTGATAGATGATGTGGAGCAGCAGGAAGGACATACTGGTGAAGCAGAGGGACTGCAGCAGATGCCCTGTGTGGCCTGGAGAAGGAGAGCAGCTACAGTGAGTTCAACACCAACACCACTCGGCTTAAGGATTCCCACATGTTATTTCTGCCGTTCATGCACTGAAACCCAGAAAAAAGTTTCTTTGCCGGGTTTTTTTTTTAAAGCACAGAAACTTGACACAGGAGCAACATGATAATACTTTATGCAACATTAAGAAGTGTCTGGTATTTCTGAGAAAACAACAATCAATGTTCATGTGATCAGCTGGGAAGTCTGGAGCTGTTTTATTTGTATTAGTAAAAAAAACAAAAGGTGACTGGCAGAGCGTCCAAGAGGGTAGTTCTGTGATCATAATACCCTGGTTAAGAGCTGGCAACAGTACAATGCAGCAACGTTTATTTATGTTGAAAAGTCAAATAAACATTCTGGTGAACCACAAGACCTCTAACTTTCTCTAATTCATCGTAGAAGCAGCCAAACCAGCTTCTATACCCGATTTGATTTGTTGGTTTCTTGGCTCTGGTGTTCTTTGGTTGTCTTTCTTTAATTTAGCTAAAGCACACAGCTGTCAGTGGACATGACTGTTCGTGGGAGGGAAGGATGAGAGCAGTCGGCCACAGCTGTCTAACACATGGCTATTTTACAGTGCACCTACAGGTATTTGGGATACTTTCAGGAGTTGTGATGGTGATAATTCTCTACCACAGGATCTCTCAGACCCCCTCTTGTTAGTGAAAATGAATATGATCACCCTTAGGGAAGAACGACCTTGATTGGACTCTTCTTCTTTGATGAAGAAATGCTAGTCGTGGCCCTTACTGCATCTATTATGAGCCCTTAAATTATCCCACATACCTGCATGGTTTAGTCCACTGGATCTTGCTAGGGCAATGTCTCCACCTCATTAAATTTACTGCATCCTCGTATGTAATAGCTTTACTGTGTGGTATTGCACAATATCCTGGCCAAGGTGAAGCCCTACTGCTGAGCCTCAGGCCACCGAGAGCTAACCTTATCAAATGTGTGCAACAACAGACCATGGCAGGCAAATTAAACTGGAAAAGTGAAAACAAATTGTGCTAATTTCCCATTGTAACTCCCTGTGCTTTTACAAAGCAGGGAAAGAATGCTTTTAAATACAGAGGTGTGAGGACTGTTAGCGAACTTCTTCATACAAATTGCTCCATAGACTCTGGACAAGGCAATCGCTTTGGTTCTGTTCTCCTTCTTTTCCTCCTTTTTTTTTTAAGCACAATATATATATTTTTAGTTTTGTGATGGCCATCTATCTTGGTTGCCTGGCACTCATCTTGAATTTTTATTTGCTTCATTATTCAGTCTCAAATCACCATCCCAGGAGGATGTTTGTAATTTGTGAAATTGGGCTATACAAATAAACTGAATTGAATTGAATGTTTAAAAGCTTTCTGAAACATTTGCTGCTTTTTCGACGGAACAAAGTGCATTTACTCAAGTATTGTACTTGAGAAAACGTTGAGATACTTAATATGAGCATTTCCATTTTATACTTCTATTCCACTACATTTGTGAAGCCAATATTGTCATTTACAAGTTACTTTTGAAGATTAACTTAAAAGGTATTTGTATTATTAAGGATTAAACTAACCAGCAGTATATAAAGTAGCTACAAGCAGCGTCACCTTTACCAGCTGCAACATTAGCGATGCGTAACCATTCATTATAATTCAGTGACAATAAATTATTCTCTAATGGTTTGTTTTGCAGAATTAGTCATTTTACTTTAAGTGTATTTTGATTTCAATGCTTATGCACTTTCACTAAAGTAACTTTTACTCAACACTGTGATTTTTCTTTTACTTACATAAAGATCTGAGTACTTCCTCGACCACTGCCTACAAAAGTATGATAAATGATGGATTTATTTTTAAAAAGACAAACTAGGAGATGCGTTAACACCAGACATCCTCTTTTAGAAGTCTACTAGCTAAAACATAAACCTGATAAATCATCCATAACATCAAATATTTATACAAATTCATGCAACAGTACTGAAAGACTCCCCAAACGGAACTTGTCATGTCGGTGCCCATTCAACACGGCACATAGCACCTACTGCAAAGCCTCTTTAAATGCCTGCTCCCCATATGAGAGCAACAGTTTAGATTTTGTTCACCTCCACTGAGAATTGAATGCCTTCAAGGGGATGTGGAGCCAAATAGTACAATTACGACATAAGAGAGTGAATCACAAACAACAACAAGTTGCATAAGACATTGTTCGTCTCCTCTTGTGTACCGATATATCCTTGGGCACGACGCACTGCTGTGGCTTCTTCAAGCACATTAAGCATAATTAATTATTCTACATGTCCTTTAGGATGCAACAGACAAAATGAAATGGACCATCAAAACAAACCAATGAATTCTCCAATGAACTCTCTCTGAAAACATATAGTGTGCCTCTTTTCTGCACGGTGGGTATATATTTGTATACGTTTGCACTGTCAGTGTGTGTTGTGGATGGTTTTCATACAATCTGATAACTGTCACGTTGTAACTCAGTTCCTGATTATCTTCTTAAGATTATATTCACCACAGTGTAGTTATTACTTTAAAAGTTGCATTTGGCAAATGTGTAATATTCACTTCTTTTGTGCTTTGCTTCTATATGATCATCCTACAGTAAACGGTGTGTAAACACAGCCTTTTAATAATTTCTCTATTTTTACTGATTCCCTTTTTAAACCCCTGCCACCTGTTCTACCGGGAAACATCAGCTTTGGGGGAAACCACAGGTTGCTAAATGCAATAATTAATTTATTCTCAACTCTAAATGCAAACTTTACAAAATAACTGTGTCCTAAAAAGAATTTGAAAACCCCAAGAGCAAAATTCATACCATAATAATTATGTAAAAATAATAATTTCCTCTATAATGATCAAAATCATATCGCAATTATCTATTTGTTTTAAATGGTTCAGCCCTTGACAATTGTATGGAAATATGTTGGCTACAGAAAGGGCAACGTTTACCAAATTGAAAGGTACATTGTCATCATCTGGAGAAAATTCCTATATATTTTCTTATCGCACTAAAGAGTCTGTTTATTACAATATCGTGCAGCTCGAGTCTTAAGACAATACAATCTACCCCACGGTGGAATTGCCTTCCAATGGGAGAAAGAGTGGAATATCTACTGGACATCTAAATATAAAATGAATCAACTTTTATGTGATTCATAATGTTTCTTACAGCCAAGAAAAAAATATTAACATGGAAAGTACAAAACATCGTAAAAAAGATCTGCATCAAGTTTTATCTGTCGTGTCTTGTTGGTGTTGAAGTGTTTATGATGTATTTATCTAATTTAGGTGGACCCACGGTTGAAGTCATCAGATTCATGAGTACTGAGCTTCACCAGAAGACGTCTCTCTTTAACTATTGATGAGACTGTAAGTGGTCCACTTTCTCTGCTCCCTCCTTACTCCTTTACTTCCTGATAGTTTTTTCAGCAGGAGACGAGCAGAGACGGCTCTTGGACTGGATGTTGTTTCCTGGGTTTATGTATTATTAAATACTGCATGCGGTCTCTTACAGATAACCCATATGATGTGTAGTGAGGGGAGTGCATAAAGGTGCGGCTGAAGTTGGCGACCGCAACCCACATTCATCACCCGGGAGGAGAACAGTCACCTCAGTCTCATAAACCTCGGCCTCAAGAGGCTCACTGTGATATACATTTCTTTACTTGAACTCTTTTCTCAACCAAAATACCACAGGGCCTCAATACCAACCTTCACGTCCACTAAATTAACTAATAACACTTCTAATATGCACGCAGCTCATGCTAATACAAAATTAAAATCAGTGGAGCCTTAGGAACAACTTTTATATCCTCCTTCGATAATTGAAGTGGTTAGCCATTATTAAAAACAGCCCTCCTCTCAAAGTTGTTGTTTTTTTCGCTGAAGAACATTTTACAGGCTCTTTAAGGTTTCCTTTCTCGGCAGCACAGTATGCATGTTCAGTTTTTATCATCCATATGGACAATATCGGAGCAAAAAAAGCCAACCGTAAGCCTCAATATGAATAAGATCTGGTTCCTGATGGATCACTTCCTTCGCTCTGAGATCTGGCTGGCCGTGGATCATTTTTAATATCACAGATGGACTCGTGCCCGTACAAACCGATATTACTTTTCACGGGCTGAACTATGTGCCAAATCCATCCTCATCTCAAGGAAATGCAAGTCCCCTGGAGAAGAAGGGCTGGTTTACATTACAGAGAACAATATTGTGGTTCAAACTGGAGGCTTTTGGGGGAAGATTCTCCAGGCGATAGATCCTGGAACATTTGGAGAATCAAAGAGAGTTACAGTGTCGATCTTACCTTGCATGGTTGTGCTCGTGGGCTCTGCGAAGAGGGGGATGAGCAGGAGATAAATGAGGTAGACGAAGGACAGGCCATTGTACCTGAACAGGCAAGCTGCAGAAACACAAGACACAAAAGCAGATTGAACAGCAAATCCTCCTCTTGATCACAATAAACAACAATCCATTTATAGACCAATAATTCAACGGCGTCTTTATTGCTTTGTGTGCTATGCATAATGTTTTAAAGTGCAGAAGCTGCAGGAGCAACGAGCTGCCCGATCAGGAGCCGTCATTGAGATCAGCTGAACACAGATTTGAGAGAAACATGTGGTGAAACCCATTAAAATGGTGCTGATGTAGAAAAGCTGCTCGGAGTCATAAAAATCCAGAACATTCCTTTCACCAAATTTAACAATCACTAACCTAATTATCTGTTTCTCTGGCCTTCGTCACAAAAAGGGCTTCATTTAGTCATTCAGGGAATTTACGTTTGCTTTGAAGTCCAACAATCATCCGATAGTCTTTGGGTGTTGAGTGAGCAGCCTGCGGTCAGCTCTGCTTCTACCTGCCGTCGAGGACAGCTTCATATCATATGTGAACATTTCATTTGGTAAGATTATTAGAGTATTTCATGGACTGAGAGTGTTATTGAAACTGGATCCTTTTTTTCATGAGAAAAGACACTAAACAATGAGTTGCCCCAGTTCTTAATTTCTTTAATTATTATTACTATCATTTTATTATTATTATTGCGGTTTTTTCATTCTAAATCTGAGACCAATAGTTGATTCATAAGCTGCTGGTTCTTAAAAGTGAGGATGTGCCACTTTTCTCTCTTTTATTTAATTGTTAACTGAATATCTTTGGCGTTTTCAAGGTAAGATCTCCACTGTAAACAAACATTTGCCCGATTAGCCAAGAAAATAATCAACAGATTAATCCCTGATGAAATGAAGTGTTACTTGCAGCCCATGCTTGAATGTCATGCACTGTTTCAGTATTTAGGATGTGTCACTACACATGACATACTAAATGATGTAACTCCACGCACACATGCAAACACACATGCACACACACAAACACACACACAAACACACACACACACACACACAGAGGAAGTCTTTGGCGCTCAGGATGAAAGTTAAAACGCTTAAGTGCAAACGTGACTTCCAAAAACCATTAATTGAACATATTGATCAGTAACGCAGCTCATGTCCCAGTCAGCCTGACCATTGGCCCTGATTGGTGGCTTTTACCAGTTAAACGCTCCCATAAGCTGCTGACTGAACATCAGCTAAAGCGTCCCAGTTGAACCACGTTGGAGCAAACACTTACACCTCTGAAGCCTGAGCATGAAGCACAGCTTGTGTTTTTTTAACAACCCCTTCCCGTCTCACGTTTTTTTGAACATTTTAGGTCAGGGGGGAGTGCGGGAAAAGGGTGAAGTACACAGTAACCGTGTAAAAAAATGCGGACACGCAGTCTGACCTCCTACATTTTTCTGAGCGGTTATATCAACAAGCACAAGGTTTACAACCGGGTCGGCTGGATGAGTTACAGTCCAAGTCACAGAGATCTTTTCCTCTAGGTAGCTGCTTGAACTACTAAAAAAATTACATTTAACTGCAGATATTCTTGCTTTTATTCATCTTTGCGCACTCAATGGACCTATTCATTGACATCTGAGTGGGATCTGACTTCCCCCATGCTGGAGCTCCACAGTAAGTGAACCTTCTGGTTTTCTCTGTGCTCAGATACAGACCAAAGAAAACTAACACAAGTTAAAACATGTTATGGAGGGCTATCATCTTTGAGAAAACCACCAACATGTGTAGATCATAATAACATAAAAAGACACTTTACAGATGTTGTTTGAATTTTTGTTTTCTTTCTAAACAAATCAACAAGTTGGAAGTTGGAATATTTAATGCCTAAACCTCTCGGGTGAATGACTCATAATCTTTCCCACACCCACTTTTATCTTCATTTAATGTAGCATTAAATAAGCTCTAAACCTTCCCGGGTTGGAAGTCTGGAGCCTGCAGCCCACATGACTCATCCGCTCAAATCTAAAGTTACTTTCAATCTCTACAGATAGTTGTTCTGCATCGACACGACTCTACTCCCACCGATGCCTGCAGACACTTGACCGCAGTCTTCCTGACCATTTGCCTTCACTGTATGACTCACCATTTGAGAATTTTTACACAGGCAATGAAAATAAACTGCTCTTGTTTTCAGACATCAGATTACTGCAAAACCTCCCCATCCACGTCTGAATCAGGCTTTTGTCTCTCCCAGTGAACGCTGTTATTACCGCCACAGAAAGGCTAAACACAAGAGAAGCAACTCAGTCTTTAATGTCAAATCACGGCCAGCTGACTCAAGAGTTTGAGCCCAAAAACATAAATGTCATGAGAGAAGATAAGGTGGTGCGGTGCCTGGCCGGATCGAGCACCGGGCGATAACAGAGGAATTTAAACCCCTCAGAAGAACAAAATAAATTGAAAAGTGTCTTCTTGGAGAAGCTAATTAAATTCAGGGCTGCAACTGACATGTAAATACAGTTTTGATTATCCACATTAATTATCGTTTGGTCTATAATAAAACAAGTATTTACATTTAATGAGTCCGATTTTTGTCCTTTTTCCTTGAAAATTGATTTTCCATTACTTGACTAATAAATACAACTTTTATTATATTTAGTTTTATGTTCAATTCAATACTATTTTAAAGATAAATTGTCTGAGCTGACCTGTTGGTCAGCAAGCATCAACTAAAACCTGGATAGCTAACAGTCATTAGAAGCTGGTGTGAGGTCCTCCCTCAGCGTAGCCATATTGTGTTACAACTTTAACAACTTTGTTGTTGTTTTTTGTTACCTGACACCATCCACCATATGTTGGTTCACTAAATGAAATGACATAGGGAGTTAAAATGAAGCATTTATTAACAGATTTCTGATTCTTTCTGTTTGCTTGTTTGACTTTGTAGAGTGAAATTGTTTTGTTCTCCTCTGGAGCATCATTATGGTGCCAACTGTGTCCGTCTGAAGATTTGTGACGACACACAATCTTATTTTGTCCCCATTAAGCCCAAATTAAAACCTCCAGCGCCATGAATCCGGTGATGCTCCCAGCATCTGCACGTCACTATCCCAACTCAGTTTCCTCCAGATTTCAGCACTTTACCACACATCTGAGCTGCACATAATCACGTTCGCACTCCAAACTCTGCCAGTAAACACGTAAACAGCGAGCTGTTTATCAACTCAACTGTAGCTGTGTGCCAATGTGTGTGTGTGTTGGGTGGAGGTAGAGGAGACTGTGTACACATGGGCCCAGCAGTTCTGTGCTTTTCAATAGAGGTGCTGTCAGATGGCCAACAGGAAACACAGACTATGTTATGTCAGCAGATAAGTCTTTCACTAGGACCTGAGAGACGGCGTACATCACATGTGTCACACTACACACAGCATATACAGTCAGGGTAATGTCGATATTTGGAGTCAGGCAACATCTGTTCTGTGTGTTCTGAGAGGCCCAAAAATACCTTTTTTAAAGCCTATTTCGCCCCAAAAACACATCGCTTCAAAACCGGAAGTCTGAACATAGGGATCATAGGCAAGGACAGAAAATAAATGAAATCTAAAATGATCTTCCAGCCACGGGTGTTACAAATAATGAAATAAAAAAACAAAAGCTGATGGGTTGGCGATTATTGATTTACAGCAGACCCATCCAGTTTAAATTAAGATGAGATCTTTGACTGTCAAAACAAAACAATTAAGGAAAGTAAGCTGCTGATGGCAGAAATAACTTCTCTCCTCCCCGAACGCAGTCTGTTCCTGTGCACCCTCCATTCTTCCCACTCTACATTTCCTTCATCCTGGCAGTTACTGTGCAAAGCAGAAGTGAATGACAAGTACTCATTTGCACTTTGAAAAAACATAAAATATTAAGGGTATATTTACGATAAAAGGGAAAGGCAATTATTTCCTCCCTCACAACCGCATTATTAATTCATACTGTTAAAACGACTTTCCACGAATTAATGGAGACAATACGTGGCCTCACAATTGCTTTTGGAAATAAAGGAGCCGTCGGGCTGTCAAGTGATGCATTGTGGTAGTACTGAGTGGGTCTTATCTTTCGAAAGCATGCTGTTAGCTTTAAAAGTACCTCTGCACCATATGTCTTACACAGACACCACAGTGGATCCTCAGTGGCAGTTAGACGTTAATCATTTTTCACTTGTGGCCTACCACAGAATTAGAGCTTAAAACACAAAGTAAACTGCATTTAATGGAGTCTGCGAGGTGTGATCCTGCCTCGAGCTTCACACACGCACACTCTAAATCAGCGTTTGTGTCTTCAGAGAAATTCGTATTATATTAGACTTTTCCAGCTCTTTTAAAGCTTCTAAAAGTCCCCCTTAAATCTAAATAAAGCTGCCACGTTTGACAGTGAATCATCTTCTAAATCTGCAAAGCAAACCAGTGAATCAAACAAAACATTCACCAACACAGCAACAATAACTTCATCTGTGGAGAGCGCCTTTCTAAACAAAGTTATGCTGTAAACAACCCAAAAACACAAACGCATCAATGACTAAAACCCAGAGGAATGTGGAATGACTTAAGACATGGAGCTCCAACACTGTCATGGCAATCTAAATGTTAATTAACAGTATCAACACTACAGGCATGTACTGAAGTCAACAGCTAAACAATCAATAACAAATCTGATGATTAATTTATAATTAGAAACCAAAAATATACATAACACACTTAAACTACAGTTTTAACAGTTTCTGCTTTTACTCTGAGTAGAATAATCTAACTATTCGAGTATATAGTTTAACATTTTATAAATAGAAAAGTATGCAATTAAAATTACTGTTTTTTTATACCATACATTTCTAAACATACAAGCTGAGACATAAACACTGTGCACAGTGTAGATATTCCAAAAAAGTGGCGTTCTGTTGCCGGCTGTGTTTCCTTTACTAAATCCAATAAAAGGTGACAGCCAGGTGAAGAACGGTGCTGGCACTGCTCTGCTGTTTATTGATAAATAATAACCATGTGTGACTCTTGCGGTCTATTGCTATTGTTTGTGCTCTGTTATAGTGTGTGCACACACACATAAACACACACACACACGTCTCAGCAGTGATGAATAAACTGTGGCATCCAGCATCATGAGGTAAATCACAAATCATCATACAAATCTACAAAACATTTGTTTTTGATCATAGATTTTGCACACTTCATCTTTGCACTGGTGTACTTCACTATGTCATACGAGTGTGAACATAAAGTGGGATTGTTTTTCCAATAAACGGTAAATAATGACAGCCTTCCTTAAAAGTTAAATTTAAGAGTGATGAACAGATTTATAGGATACTATCAGATAGAGCATCATACATGTATCAATCACCCACACACAGCACTGTAGACCAATTAAGATGCGTAACTGTGGATTTATTTATTTTTGTTGTTTTACTCACCAGTTGCAAGACACATTGGCAGCAGTAACCTGAAGACCAGCCCGCACACCACCTCAGAGGCCATGGCTCCGGGCAGCCCGTGTTGAATCCAGGTAAAAGTAGCCGGGGATTGTCCTTCTACGGTTTCTCTGGCATGCCCAACTCCTGCGCGCTGTCAAATCCCAGCTTCCATCAAACTGATGCGCTCCTCCAAACGGCCACATCGGCTCTCCTTGACGACACCTGGACTCCGGTGGTTACTCCACAGGGCAAAAGCGCGCATTTAGCCAGCATCACCCCGGCAGACATGCCGGTAAGTAATGTCACCATGGCGGTTTAGTAGCGCAGATGCATCAAAGTCATGTTGACACTCAAGTTCGCCAACACAGCGCGTGGAAACGCCGAAGAAAAGGAGCCAAGTCCTCAAGTCCAATTAACCTCCTTTTTTCTTTTCTTTTCCTTTTCACTACAAACACACGTTAACGAGAAACGTTGCAAGAAAGTCTAATAGCACTTGTTAACTGTGAAGTGTGACAGAAACACTCACACGCAATCGTCGGGCAGTTCACCCTTCCTTTCTCTGTCCCCTTGGTGAAATTTGACTTCTGACTTCTGGTGTGTGGATTGTATTCGCAAACATGAGCTTCAGGATGAGCCTGTGATTGACACCTAACTCAGCCAATCAGAAGTCTCCGTCTGGTAACCGGTCCAGCCCCTTTGGATAATTGGAAGCAAGAGGTGGGACGCTGAGGTGGACGCAAATGCTACAAGTATGAGAAGATAACATGTCCTAAAAACACCGATTATGTGTAATCAATAACATATGATTCGGTATTTTTGTTTTCAATATTTAAGTCTATAAACATTACATAAGTATGATCATCCAAGGAAGGTTTTATAAATGTCATGATACTTTTTCTCTGATCAAAGCATCTCTTCGGGTCCTCTGTCCAGCGGTTCATTGGTGAGAAACAGCGACACTTACTGGTTAGAAACATTATTCTGCACTAAGCAGCACTTCCACCTCAATCTAATCCTTGTTACCACAAAACAGGCCTGTCAGATTTCTCCTTGCAGGCTGGAACAATTTTTTTTTCCTAAGATGTTTTTGGTTCTTGAAATAATTAAGAGCATTGTAGCAAAAACATCTTCTCTGATTACATTTAATCCAGTTGCATGCTGAGTAAACATTTATATTATGACTCAAACCCCAAAAGGGCTCAGATCTGTTCGTGACTTTCCAAGTGTCCCCACAAAATATTGTGTACATGTAAGTTGATTTGCTTCACTGTGATGTTGTCAGTGGGATAACGTGCAGAGGTTTAATCCCTGTGACAGCTGTGAAGTGTCCTCGAGCAACAAAGAAACTGAATCGCTTTCATGCTCCATGGCTCCTGCTCTGAGTCTGACCTAAAGACTTTGAAGAACAATATTGATAGAAATATGACTTTAATATATTGACTATTACAATATAAAGGCATTGCTATTTTATATGTCTTCTGTTAAAAGAATCTCGCTTATTATTGTCCATTAATTCAATATATCTGATCGCTTTCTTTTCCAAGAGGTTTCTGTTTGTGCCTTGTGATTGGCCGAGCTGAGCATGAAGACAGAGAGCAGGGGTATCAGTGAGCTTGTCTCGCTCCACACTTAATAAATATGCCTAAACACATCCGAAGCTGAATAATCTAAACTGATCGGTTACGCGTATAGTGCAGAGAGGAGGAATCCTAGTCACTATGGTGATGCGCTGATGTTTTTGTGGAGCCAGCAGAAGGTAACTGGTTTTTTTAATGATTCAAAACATTTCTCCACATCCACTTGAGATATTGGTGCAAACTTTTGCACAGATGTTCATGGCCCCCACAGGACGAACCTGTATCACTCTGGTGACACCTTAACTTTTCTTGAGTCATTGATATGATTTGATTTTTCTAAATAAAATAAAATATTTGTTGAAAAATAAATGTGTTTGTCTGGATTGTTGTTAAGAGTATAAAATGAATGAAAATAATCAAGCAATGTGAATATAGAAATGTTAATGTGACTGTACCTGGGTTTCCACTTAGAGTGCAGATTTAAAAAACATGTGAAACTCTGCTTTGAGTGAATTATCACAGCTACTAAAATAAGCTGCATTCAAGAACATAGCAAAGAGTGCTGACCTCACTGATTTTGTCGACTAGAAAGAGCAGTTGCCCAGTTGTTTTAACATAAAACCATGCCCTTGCGCTTGATTTGATATGTTTAATGACAATATCGATCAATCAATCGATCCATGCTAGTTCCTCTAAAGTGCATTAGGCAGGAGGAAAGCAAGGTATGATGGGAGTCGTCAGGGCCGAGCCAAATAAGCCTCTACCTCTAAAAAACAGGGCACTTGCTTGGAATGTGATGAATCAGTTTGACCTAATCCCCAAAAGGGATTTAGTTCATGAAAATAAGAAAAATAAACAGCTACATTCTGCTGAGGGAAAGGCTGACTCTCAAAGATCATCAACATGCCAGCTGCCAACCCCTCTGCCCTGAAGACTCACTTTTCCATGGAAATGCAGAGCGCCTGAATGCTCCTGCGTGAGAGCAGTCAGAGAGTCACTCATGATGAGGCCCTGAACTGCAGCCCGCCGTGATCGATAATCCACCTCGGAACATGCCAGCCCTTGATTTGTTTCTGCTGTCTGAATCTGCTGATCTAATCCCTCAGATGGATGTGGATCTTAAGTAACATTTGTCTTTGATCCATTGTTCATCCGATTCTTTCTAAGAGGGAGTTATTGATAAATCAGGCCACCAGTTTTACACAGTGAAGGTTTAATGAACATTAATGTCAGAATTATTATAACAGCAACAAAAATGCTTTGTTTTGCTCTATATTGGATCATTGTTCTTTTGAGGTCTTCACAGGCATTGTGTTGAAAAGTGCACGTCATTTTTGTGGCAGTTTTTGACAAAAGCTAAGGGGTTTGAGACCCTGAGGCTTAAAAAGAGATCATTAATATGCACAGAAACCCTGCCAGTCTACAATGTTCATGAATGTTGAAGTTCTTCTCGTTTCCCACACCAATCCCCACTGTCAGTCTGCAGCAGCTTTTGCCAAGAAGAAAACAGAAGTGCAAATTAGATTAACGTCCAGATTGCTTCAATATTGATCCGCGAGTGAAATCCAAACTGTGTGTGCATTCAATATTTACATGGATGCACTTTCCATGCACTCTAAAGGTGCGTCTGCGTAAGTGGGCTTTTTAGTGTCTCAATGTGGTGAATGTGGGCAGATCGCCTCTTTTGGAATTTAGACAGAAATACCGTTTATTGTTGTATGAAAGTGCCGTAACTCCGTCTTGGGTGACGTTCAGGTTTTAACTGCACAAATGTGAATCATCATTTTGTTGGTTTATTCTGTTTTCTTCGCACGCATAACAAATGTGTCAACTATACTGCAGTGTAGGAAAGCATAACAGTTTCCAATTATACGGGTTTTAGGATTTTTTCTAAACTAATTCAAATTTGTACCCGATTTTGGCGCAAAATGAAAAGTCAGAGGATCACCGAAGGGATTACAACCAATCCTGAGGGAACATGGCACTCCATCCAATAGCTATTCAGACATTTCACTCAAAAGCACAACATCATGCTGGCGTGAGAGGGAAAGTCTGAGGATCACTGAACTGTGAGACATGAATGTTTTTACAAAATATAACTGTTACTCATCCAGTATTTGTTGACATATTTTAGTCTAGACCGTTGGATATTGCCGAAGAGCTGCTAGTTTAAAAACTCAAGCTTCAACTCCTCAGTGTTAACCTTTCCTCACTTGATCTTCATTCCAATCACAAAAAGAAGTCATCCAATACGTAACTTTTAGATGTCTGGATGTAAGAAACCAGCATTAGAAGCTAGCATATATTGAATCGATGAAGGATAATGGCATTCATTAGCTGATGATTGAACATCTGTTTAGTGGTGTCATCAAGGCGTATATCGCCTCAGCATTAGCAGACAGGAAGATGCTCACGTTAATGCACCTATCCAGGATGTCAGCCTCATCATAAAGACATGTTGGAAGCTCTTGTATTCCCGATGGATTGTTTTAAACATTTCATTTACATCCTGAAAGAGTGACAGCACTCTCAGATGTGAAGCCTTATGCTGTGAGGTCGTGTATTATTGAGGACTATGCATGACCTAAGAGGTCAAAGGTCTAAAGGGACTTCATTCCTCTGGTCCAGGATCTGTGTTTCACAACATAAAGGAGTCTGCCGTCAGAGAAAAGAAGCAGCAAGTAACTTTATGAGGAGGAACATTAAAACGCATAAAATAAAATATATAGTCAAAGGTTAATGACTTTTCAGCCTTTTCAGCCCAGAATTATAGCTATTTACTTTATGATCCTAACCTTTCGCAGCAGCCAGGGTTAGGTTTGTTTGGTTACGCTTTCAGAAGCTTCAAATGCAGACTAATTAATGATGTGAGGTTAGCGACTCCTTCTGGGAACGCTCAACCTCCCCGTCCTCACTGTCACATGTATCATCATTTTCTGAGTAATCTTTCAGCATTTGCTCTGTGATGAAGTGCTGTTTATATTTACCCTTTTACCTCAGCCGCTCTCAAAGACTTCTTCTGCAACCAATAACTTCCTACACTTCTCCGAATTACCTTTAAAGTTTCCCTGAATACATTGTTTTTGAACCGTCTGGGTTATCTGTAGAGCTGGAAACAATGGTAGCAAAGAAATAGCATACTTAGAGCAAGTGATTAATGTGTTTACTTTATTTTAGGGCAATAACACAGTACAAAGGTTAAAAAATGAACTCATTATCCAGATATACACTACATCATTATTATTGTTGTTGCACCGATGTGTAAACAGTATGTTAACAGCATTGGTCAAATATGTTCTGCATTATTTTATGAACTGATCAAACTGTGTGTAAAATATCTATCTGCAAATGTATTGTTGAGTGTCTCAATATAATTCCCTATTGTTAGACTCACAATGTAAATAATGAAAAAATTAAACAACAGAACTGGCCCAGAAATGCATTGAAAGCTAAACAAATTCATTCATAAATGTGTACATTTGTCGCCTTAAAAGCAGGGTGGCATCTGCTAACAATAAAGATTATAATATTCTATAAAACCATATCGTCACTTTTCGTTTTAACATTTGCCTTCATATCAGTTGTACCGTTTTTGGGACCCAGCAGGAAGCAGCTAATTCATTTTTAAAGCCCATCTACGACAGTTCAAAGTAGCATCAACACATGATCCTCATTTCCTCTTAATGCCAAACAGCTTCTACATGAGCTGCTCAGCATCAAATAACTGGTGATGTATCTTGTGCTTCTGCCGAGGGTTCATTATGTGCCTAATGCACATCTAATCTGATTCAAGATTAATCATTAAAAGCCTAAACAATACTGCTTCCCCCTGACAAAAACAGAGTCTCATCATATGCTGACCTTGTTAAGAGCTTCAAAATATTCTTAAAAACCTAACCAATCAGCAGCATTAGGTTTAATGTGATTGTAACTGGGAACTGACTGAGTATGTTCTTTTAAAGTTTCCTGCTGATCCTGCAAAAGCTGCACCACTCCAACAGCTGTTTTTAATTCAGCCGACTTTCATTTATTGATCAGTGTGGTGAAAAACACAAAGGAGTCAGCAGACACAAGCAACATGTTTTATCTTTCGTCCAGAACAAACAATGCTTCTAATTTTAAAGTTATCTGAATAAACTGACACTCTTCTTTCACACATTGTGAAGGACAATTGACGTGTTTGTTATTATTTCAGTTTTATACATGTTAACACTTTACTTATAGGCCTGCAGCCAATAGGTCTTTATGGTTTGTGCAGACGTCTGTGGTCAACTGAAATATTCCTGATCTGTCAGTGTTGACAAGTAACCAAGTATAAGCTCATATATAGGCTACTGTACTAAAGTACAATGTTGAGGTACCTTAAATTAAGTGTTTCCATGTTATGCTATACATACACCTTTTTTCTCCTTATCATTTGCAGAGCTGCCAACTTTTCAAAAAACCTTGGAGTGAGATTGTCGGGGGTGACCACAATTTTGCCGCGCACGCAGCCACACACGTTGGTGGCTCAAATATCAGGAAATTTGATTTAATTTGGCGTTGTACCCATGTTGTACCCATGTTGTACCCTGCATTCTGGCCTGGCAAAGGTATTTTACGAGGCATCTTTGCTACCTTAAAGAATTAAAATGTTTTTTAATAACTCTACTCTCATTTACAAAAACATGACTAATTCTATTGCACAAATGTCCTGTCTTTATGTTAAATTCTTTATAATACATCTTACTTGTTCAAAGAGCTGTTTGGAATTTTTTTTAGATGGTCCTTTTCCTAGGCCTGCAAATAAAGTGATAAATGCTATGTGGGCAGCCTTAACAAACAATGCTCTGATGTTTTGAGCATGCAGTCTACCAAGAGGTTAACAAGGTGCTCTCCTGCTGCTTGTTATGACAGCTGAGTTTACATCAACACACAAAATCACACGCACAAACACAACACATTATTTCAAGATTTAAAGTTTAAGAGTGAGAACTTAATTGAACCACATGTCATTAACAGGGCTCTCAAGTTTTGAAGACAGGCAAGAGTGACATATCTATCCAGGATGCTTTATTTTCATTGGTTGCTGGATCAAATCTCACCCAGATACAACAGATACGTTTCTTTCTGATTGGATATTGTGAAGCCCATTTCTTTTTTTTGATTGGCTGATAAGTGGCTCCTCACAGCAGAACTCCAGGGGAGCGCTTGTTTCCTCCACGGTGAGGGCAGCGCGACCAGCTCATGTTTGCGTGCTGCGGCACATTAAAACATTAAATAGCCGAGAGTTTTTTCAGCGTGAGAAATACGATGTGTGGCGGGAGTGCGTGACGTAAGACCGAAATGCGTGACTGTCACGCTCAATGCGTGACACTTGAGAGCCCTGCATTAACACACCGTAGTCTGCTCGTTGTGTCTGTTTGAAAATCTTCTTCTGTTGCTAACTTCGGGACTCTTTGGGGTAAATAGGATGTCTATGCAGCGAATAAGTTTATAGATGCGCTCCTTAGCGCCATCTATCGTCGCGGAGTTTGAAAAGAAACCAACGCGCCTCGGCCCAAAATCAGAATTTCTTTTGCCGTGAGAAATTGGTTGTGTGGCGTGAGAGCGTGTGAAAACATGCAAAAGCGTGTGTCACACGGCGAAACCGTGAGAGTTGGTAGCTCTGCATTTGACAGATTTAGTGACTGAATATGAATTAAATTGCAATCAAATATTGTATGATGCATTATAAGACATAGTAACACATATTTTTATACAACGTTTTCTTCTGCAAGTGAACATTCTGCGCAGAACATTTATTTGTACTTTTATAATGTTATGCTAAAATCTTTATTCCAGTGGTAGTAAAACTATGACTACATAACAGCTTTGCTACTTATACACAATTAAAGATATCTGAACTTGTTCCGCCACTATGTTAAACAAAGTTCTCAGATTAACTCTAAATAATAAACTCTTTCTAGCCCTCTGATATTTACCGTCACGGTGACGTGCAGGTGGTGCCCGGTGCCGACAGGGGGCGCTGTGTGCACGACGCATGAAGGCACTAAAGGAAGAACAGGAATCAAACATGGCTTCTACAATAACAAAAGGGCCACTTCTGTTTTGCTTAGCGTCATTTTCTTTGCACATCAGCGCCGCCAGACTTTCCTCCGAGTCTTGTTATAAACGCATCACAGACGAAAGACCCGACTCTGTCAAGTAAGTGTCGAGAAAGTGTACATTTTCTCTGACTGACTGTTAATGTTGACTTGTTTATCTCCCGAGTGGACCAACGGTCACGGTCCTCAGATACCTCAACTGTCCTCATACATCAGTCAATACTTTATTTACCTGCTGTATTGAAATACTGTTCATGAAGGGCACGCGCACCATTTTAATATTCCCGAAGTATTGTGTTCCTGTTACAGTATTGAGTTTGTAGCAAGTCAACATTAGTCAGATGAAACGTAACTTTTACGTCACTCAGATTAACGTAACCAACCATCTTGTACTCGAGTGCTACTTTTTGCTTTATTATACTACATCTTATTATTTCAGCCACCTTGGATCCAGGGGAGCAACTTAAGGTGGAGAAACTACGAGCAGAGAGAAGTCGGTGGGGGGAAACACTCCAAAAAGGAGTTTCAAAGCATTCCATTGAAAAAAGAAAAAGACGAACAGAACAGTATTTTTCGCAGGAACACGTGAAAGTGAGGCATACAGTACAAAAAGGGAAAACCCAGAGTGGCCTGCAGCTAGACGAACCAAACCCCCAAAAAAGCATGCAGCGTCACAAAATTACAGATGATCCACCATGTTCCTCTAAACAAAAAGCTCACTAACAAGTCATTAAAAGACAACACAAAGCAGAAACCGAACACTAGATAAACAACGAACAATGAACGCAGCTTTACTCATACCAGGCTCAGAGCAAGTTAATACAAGACCAGATCAACGGGTTTTAAAATATCTTTTTTCAAGCAGCCATTGTACAGTATGTTGAAGGTATACAACCTGCAAAAACAACCCAACCCTCATGCTTGGACGGATGCTGGTGGAGGACACTTATGAAACCATTCCACCAAAAGACAACCAGAAGCTGGCGGCCTTACAGGAAGAAGAAATAGAAAAATTAAATCAAGACATTGAGAACAACCACTTTAGCCTACAAGTGCTGTCTGAATGCATGACGTGACCATACTCAGCCAGTTACAAGCACCAGTACTTAAGTTAAAAATAAATTGGTTTGTTAAACAGAGAAAGTGGGGACAGATGCTACTCCCTTTAAAACAGAAATGAACATTGCTGTTCTCAAAAATCTCCACCACCATGCTTAATACCAGAAACATTTAAAGTTGTACTAACAAAATGAAATGCTGAAAACTTGTTTAGCATAAACAAACCACAAATGGTCACAAACCAGATTGGGACCAATAATCTAGCCTCATTTGGTCACATTAAGGCTGACCGGATGAGCCCCCATTTGTCCCAAACTGGCGAAGGGAAGGTGACCATGCAAGGTTACACTTAAAAACTAACAAATAATTAGACCGCAGTGACCATCAAACAAAGAATGGGCCGTGCAGAGGCGTCACAGGTGCACTACCAAAAGGCCCAGGTGGGCTTAATCAAGCTAACGACCCTCTGATGTGTGCCAAGTGGCTGCTGAGGTTCAGCCTCCAAGAAAGTGGGAGGGGCATCAGAAATGTCAAATTGTAACGTGACTTTTCTGCGACATCACATGTTTCTACATCACAAATATATTGATGTGTCTGTATTCCTACATAACAAGTTTACTGGGGTTGCTTCTGATTCCCGTCGAGGATATTAACAAACTAGATATGAGCCTCGTCTTTGTACTGATTTCAGGACACGGCCCCGCCCACATGAGTTTGGGAAGGTGTCGGACCTTCCTCCGTCCTGGGACTGGAGGAACATCGAGGGGAAGAATTATGTGAGCGTCACACGGAACCAGCACATCCCCCAGTACTGTGGGTCCTGCTGGGCCATGGGAGCCACCAGTGCACTCGCTGGTAATCATGTGGGGGTGGAGGAGGGAGGAGATGAGACAAGATGGTAATAGAGGGATAAACAGAAGCTGGGATACAGTTTGCATACACGTGTTGTTTGAGAAATTCTTTGGTCGTCCATCGAAGTGAAAGTGAAGAACTTCAGTAAATCTTACCGTTTGAACAGTTGTCATTCTTTTCTCCAAGACCGTATCAACATCAAGCGTGGAGGGGTGTGGCCGTCGGCCTACCTGTCAGTCCAGAACGTGATAGACTGTGGGAGGGCGGGCTCTTGTTTCGGAGGAGATCACCTGAAAGTCTACGCCTACGCACACGAGAGAGGCATTCCTGACGAAACCTGCAACAACTACCAAGCCAAAAACCAAAGTATACAAAGATACAATTCCTATCTTACTCCGATCATTCTGTCTGTTGTTGAACTTACACTAAATGGCCAGAATTAAGGGACACCCTGGTCTTTTTTTTAAATGGTTTGGAATTGGACCCCTTTAGTTCCAGTGGGGTGTACATTAATGTGGCAGCATACGATGACAGTGTGACAGGTTCGTGGCTGTCACCAGTAGGTTTCTTCCCCCAGCACCAAAGGATAGGCATACGAAAAAGGATGTTTGGTAATATCATTTATTGTCATTGCAAGCTGTGCCTCAGCTCTCCACTCTCGCTCAGCTGGGCGCTGATTACCAATCAGCCACCAGTTGAGGCCAATTAGACACCGTTCCCTGAACCACACCCCCGCTCCACACACTCTGCAGCCGAGCTTAACCCTTGTGTTGCCTTCGGGTCAATTTGACCCGATTCAATGTTTAACCCTCCTGTTACCTTTATATTTACTAACATATTTTACCCTTGGGGTCAATATGACCCCAGCTATTAAAATCTCCAGAAAATTATTAGAATTAATATTGTTTTCCAAGTTTAAGTGTGAGGTACTTTATGTTTGTTTGTTGACTCCCGAAAGAACACCGACATTAAACATTGAATCGGGTCAAATTGACCCGAAGGCGACAGGAGGGTTAAATATTGAATCGGGTCAAAATGACCCGAAGGCAACACAAGGGTTAAACACACACCGCTGCCACAGATATGTTATACCAAAGTGTACCTCCAACTTTGTGCCCACAGTTTGCTGTTCCAACAGAACCAAGCCCCCGTGCACAGAGCGAGCTCAGGGCCACGCCGTGATAGTGAGACTCGTGTAAATGGTGAATGAACCTGTCCAGCAGGACTAGCGTTCACACCCATTCCCAGACATCGATGTGTCGTGTCTTGCCGAAGGACACATCGGCATGGACTAAACCCGCCGTCCTTCTGTTTGATGGTTTGGGTTTGGAGTCCGCATTTTTTTTGGCCACGTTTTAATAAAATAATGGTCAAGACTATAGACGTGTTGTTGTATTGTATGACTAGTCACTTGGGTGGAAACATTTTAAACAGGATATTATCGTGCGACGTGTAACCAGCATTGTAGGTTGCAAAGCAGCTGCTCTCGCTGAGTCTCGAACGTAACACATTTGCGATATTGCTGTTTACATCACATTGTAACAGTATACTGGAAATGAAAAAGTCTTTGAATCATCACAGATTATCTCTTTTGTTTTAGAGTGTGAGCAGTTCAACCAGTGTGGCACCTGCTCTTCCTTCGAATCATGTGCTCTCGTGAAGAACTACACAATTTGGAAAGTGGGCGACTATGGAAACGTTTCTGGAAGAGACGAGATAAAAGCGGAGATTTACACCAATGGACCCATCAGGTAGAGTAAGCCATCCTCCCCAGTCAGTCTCTAATTATCCATCCACCTACACACTCTGTATGAAGTGATTCAGCCTGAACTTTTCACAGCGATTCTTCTTTATAGTGATGTTTTTGTTAGCAGATACTGCACACATTTTATCATTTTAAAACCTCTGAAAAAGTAGCAACAGGTGTATAATTGTATTTAATTTGCATACGTCTTTAAATACAGTGGTTAATAGGAATTTAAACTATTATCTTATATCTTATATCCAGACATATTTTTCACCATGTATCCACTTTAATAAATGCAACTTGGATTCACCCAATAATTTGACTGCAAATTTAGATCAGAGAACTGCATGTGACACATAAGACTCAAAGTTCCCACACAGCATGAGACACATTTAAGCTACCAGAACAATGCGTGTTCCTTTGTTCCTGCTTACAGCCCAACTGCCACGAACAGAAGAAGAAAGAGGACTTGAGAAACTCTCCTCTCTGTCTTTCAGCTGTGCCCTGATGGCCACCGGCGGCCTGGAGGAATACACTGGAGGGATCTTCTCAGAGTTTCACCCCCTGTCTTTGCCCAATCACATCGTCTCTGTGGCTGGTTGGGGTGTGGCGGAGGACGAGACCGAATACTGGATCGTCAGGAACTCCTGGGGAGAGTTTTGGGTTGGTCTCTCTCTCTCTCTCTCTTTGCCTGCTTTCAGTCTGATATGAATCAGCTCTGTAGCTAAAACATGCACGCCTGACAAGTCATGAATTCACTCTTTTATCCATTTGGTTGTAAGCCAGTGTTTTCACTGAATTTGGTTCCCTGTACACAGAATAAAATAATCAAAAACATGTTTATTTTGTTTTTGTTCTCAGGGAGAACACGGCTGGGCAAGAATCGTCACCAGTGGCTATAAAAGAGGAGAAGGAAATTGGTTCAACCTGGGTATTGAGAAACACTGTGCTTATGGAGACCCTGTTGTAGCATAGTGTCTTATTAAACTGATATAAATACTTTAGTTTTGTCATGGCTCTGCTTTTTTAGACATTGAAACTCATTTTGATCATTTGGAAAGGAATTATTTGAGAAAAATAATTTGTTTGTTGTATTTGTTGAAGAAAATGCTGGTATTTTTTTGTGTTGCATAAGGGGTATTTGCCAAAATATTTCTTGGACAAGAGCAGTTACATCCTGGAGTCTCAGTTGGTCGCCAGGCAACTAGTTCAGTCCATGAAAAACTAATTAGAGGAAACATGTTAAATTTGGCGAAGGATTTGGTTTTACCTTTGGACAGAAACACTGTCTGCTGGCTCCAGCTACTTATTTACCTCACAGAGTTCTTCTCATCTAATTTTATCTTTTGCAAGCGTAACCACATTCAGACACTGAATTTAAATAAATATTCAAACACAGAATAATGGTAATAATAATTATAGATAATGTGGTTATGCCCTGCAAGGCCAGAAAATGCAACCTGCTCCTCCTGAATTAAATTTCAAGCTAAAAATTTCTCGTTCTCTGAAAAAACACAGTGTGCAAAAACTGCTGGTTCTTCACTTTTTGCACTCCTTTAAATGACGGACGAGCTGAGTCTTACATTTAAATGCAGCTGCTGTTAAACAGCGTCGGCAGGTTTTAGAAAAGGGGAGCTTAGTTACACTCCTCTTTTTGACACACACCGCATAACATCTGCACAAGCATCAGATAATGAGCTGACCATTGAGAGGTAACATGAATCGGAACTGGTTTGGACGCAGAAAACCAGCAGATACTTTCACCACTTCCATATAACACAAGCAGGGGGCGGGGGGGTCATTTTTACTGACATGCAAACTTGACTTGTAGAAATGAGAAATGAAATGTCTTCTTTGTCGCCTTCAGTTGTTGCGTTGATGATAGCGTGATCTTTTTTTTGCCAACAATGAACTGATCCAAGTATCCTTTATGTGAACAGATTAATCTTACTCTCAACACATATTGATCCACGGTGGAAAATAGTGTCCAACAAATGCACGATTTACTATTTAATTAAACTAATATTTGCTGGGTCATGTTTTCTGTGTTTGTAGTTTGACCCATCGGAGAGACTAAAGCCTCCGGCCTCTCCCAGCTTTTGAGTTTGTCTGTCAACAATCGTTTTAGTTCCCAACATAAAGGACTCGGTGCGGGTTTGTTGGTATTAGTTCTCCTTTATACTCACAGGACAGCTTTGTTCATCAGTTCCGGGGGTTTAAAACAAAGGAGTACATGTGACTCATGAACGCAAACCAACTGGTTTAGCAGGTATAGCTTAACGCCATAATTACAGTTTCGTTAAAGCGGTTTCCTCTGTGGCTCAAACTCTGCTGTGCTTGTAGTTTCATAGCTGCACACACCAGCAGTCCCATGCTGATTAGATCTCAGCTCGTAATCACTTAATTTAATTTGTCCCATAGTAGTTGGCTCATTTCCCTCTGTTAGTATGTGTGCGGTCGATGCCAGATTTAGTCAGATCTTACCACTAATCAGTTGAATTAACAGTCCTATTGTTTAGAAAACTTGGCTTCTTATTAACTTTTTATTCAAGTGGTTCCTATATCTCTGTCTTGCCAACACCTCTCCTCAAACGCAGTCAAGTCAGGAGGCGTTCGGAAGAAAAATACCGGACGTTGGACGATTACAAAAATAAAAGTAAAAGATCCGGTTAAAATATATTTATATATTTTATTATTAGTATGTGTTTAGTGTAACGTAATGTGTTATGTTATGCTGTAACATGAGTGATGCTTATCCATTAAACAATAAATTATCAATATTATATATTTTATATATACTTCTGAAACGTGCCATTCTGTACAATGAGTGCATTCAACTTGTGTTACTTAACGTATACTTTGATGCTATTACTTTTGTACTCTAATGAATGAATGCAGGACTTTTACTTGAATACGTCCTCAATTACTGGTAACTCAAAACAAATGTTATTTTAGAGTTCTGATTCTTTTAAAGTACTTTGTGGTATTGCTACTTTTACTGAGGTAAAATATCTAGTTCTCCCATCACAGCTTCCCTCTTAAAACACATCATTTTACAAATAGATGTGATTGTAAAGCGTTGCAATATCTGTTTTATTTTGAAAATCCACCAACCGAAATGCTGTTTCTAGCTTGATGGTTTAGAGTCGAGAGGAGCGATTTGGTTGGGCATCAGCTGCAGGCGTCTGCTCCTCTCGACTGCACGTCTCTCTACAAGAGGGCATTCTTTAACTTTTTATCTCATATTCTGAATACCCAGGACACGAAGCTTTTTATCGTATCTGGCGCAGCCTCAGAGCAACCTGCCATGAGCATCACACGGCTGGAGACCTAAGCAGTCGGGTCTGGAAGAGGGGAAGATGCCTCATGGACCGCTCCATCACTGCCAGTGCGCCAGTTCAGGGCATCCCAGACGCCGAATAACAGCGAAATGCCGAGGTTCAGCGTCAGATGGATGGTTGCGCTGGTGCTGATTCTTCTGGTCGGCGGCGCTTTCTTTTACTGCGAATATCTTATTTACTTCCCGACCATCCTCAAGTGCGCCTGGCCGAAGATCAACCATGCACGGGGGGGAGAGGGCACTGACGGCCGGCCGATGGACTCAGCGGTCCGCGCTATGGTGCTGTCGGACACCCACCTCCTCGGAGCCGTCGGGGGACACTGGTTCGACAAGCTGAGGAGGTAATGTCTTTTTATTTTTATGCAATGCATCAGTACTCTTCCTCTATCCAGCCGTCTGTGCTCGGGGCTCTGCAGGACTGTAAACAAAAACAACGCATGACGCTTATACTTGTTGTCTCCAAACGCACAGGGAATGGCAGATGGAGAGGGCTTTCCAGACCGCGCTGTGGCTGCTCAGGCCCGAAATAGTGTTTATTCTCGGGGACATCTTTGACGAAGGCAAGTGGAGCTCATCGGAGGTAACATAGAGCTCCCTTCTTGCTTTATCTGCAAACCCACAGTGCTTATTGTGATGATGATGATTGTGGTAAAAGAACAGTATGTGGATGAAGAGCAAAGGTTGGCACTCAGAAACAGGTTTATTGCCAAAGAATGTTCATATTAAAAAAACACAAACAAACGAGGAACTTTTTTTGGCGGAAGGTGCAAGAATCGCGCACCAAGACACCGAGGCGCCGTCCGGTCATCATCCGGTTTGTTGTACCATCCAGCCTCCAGAGGATGCAGGTTTTTGAAGGAAACACCATCGGCAGCCACCGGCATCCTCTCAGCTTTTTAGGAGAAAAAAACTACCCTGGGATATCTCACACATCTGTTACTGGATCGTCAAATGTGAAGAAAGATGAGGTGCTGAGCGAGTGCAGCGCACAAGAAATCCTCATAAAAACAGGAAATAGAGCTTGCAGTCTCCACATCTCTAATAGTCTATTATGTAACATCTCCCTTCGTATATTTTGTTTTGCAAGAGGAAGGACTCAAAGCTTTACATTTTCAGAAAAATAATTAATGGAAGGTCTGCAGCTAGAGATTTTTCTTGACTGATTGATTTATATCTCAGAAAAAAGTGGAAATCCTCACGTTTTAGAACTTGAAACCAGTCAGAGACTAAATCAAAAATATATTGGTGCAGTTTATTAGTCTAGATTGTTTTGGTGTGAGTAGCCTAGTTTCTGAGATATCAAGATGTCTACCTTCTCTCAACAACAGGACTGCAGGGCACTTGACTTGCAGTGCTCAGCGAACCAATAAAATACATTTTTAAAAGTCTCTTTCCAGAAATCATGACCTGGATACTCAAGATGATTCACAGACCGTTTTGTAGGAACTACAGTTAAAACATAATAGTTCCCTCCAACCATCCAATTGTTTCAGGCTTCCTCTACTAAGCTTTGAATTTACAGAAATAGAAACAATAATAAAAGTAGAGCCACAACTAATGGTTATCTAATATTTGTACTAATTAAAAATGATATAAACCATAAAAAATAAAAAAAACTCCAAAATGTATCACCTAAAATCAGCATTTCTTTGTAATTGCGGGTACTTAGAGAAGCGCTATATAAGATTGAAGGTTATTATTTATTATTATAATTTGTGCATCAGTCAATCTACCCTAATTCAAATATCAGTGAGTCATTTAGAGACAAACATCACGTAAGCCCAGAGCACCGATGTAATTAAAGGTCTCCTGTGTGCGGCTTCGGCCCTTGCTGGTGCCAAATTGATTCTGGAGTCTGAATCAAAGCCACCCGGCTCAGACAGCCACCCATGGGAGCTGCTGGGTGACCCACAGAGATCCCATTCGCTCTCATGAGCTTCCCAGGGGAGTTTAGTCTTATTAAAGGCCCGCGCCTCAACTGTGTGTTTGTGTTGTTCTCTCTGCAGCACTGGGAGGACGACGTGCGACGCTTCCACAGGATGTTCAGACACTCCGCTGATACCGAACTGGTTGTACTGGTTGGCAACCATGACATCGGTTTTCATTACGAGTAGGAACAAGCTTAACAGCATTATTGTTTTTATTGTTCGACCTTTAGTCTTCATACTGCTCCATCACTCTCAGGTTATCTCTGATAAAGCTGCACACGAGTTCAGGGAAGGCGTCGCGATGCAAGAAGGACTTTGATTTGTTAGACTTCAGAACACCTCAGGATGATAATTGTCATTTTTATTATTCAGTTACAAACATATCTAAGACCAGAAGAAAAGTTTTTATATCTTAAGAAGACTATTGGCTGGCAAATAAATGTAATAAAAGCCTCACAGTGTAACAGTGCGCAGCCAGCAGGCGATAAGAACAAAAGGACTTTATCCATTACCTTTGAGGTCATATTTGTTTATGAGCCAGATGGGAGGACTTTTACTGAGAGATACTCTGCAAGGTCAGGGACATAGATATATGCTTGGACCGTGAGGTCATGCCTAAGCTTCATTACAGTAGACGTGACAGAATCCACTGGACAAGATTATGCAATACTTGTATTACAAAGACCTCACTTCATATTCATTTTTGAGCCTGCATGTTTGTATCGGATTGCATTATATTGCAGAGATGTTGCATTCATCGTGTCCCCTCCCCCTCCCCCCACCCGTGTACGAAATACCATCTTCGTTTGAAATTCTAGTTCCTTAACCCTCCTGTTATGTTCGTTTCTTACATACAGCCGTGATGTTCCCGGGTCAATTTGACCCGGTTAATGTTGAATCATCCAAAAGTGGTCAGAAACCAAAAAATTCTAAAAACTCTAATTTGTACCTCATCACCAACAACATTACTAACAATTAAATCAGTTTTTAGTGGAATTGAGTTCTTTACCCCTCCATAGATCAGAGTTCAATCAGGAGCACTCACTCGTTTTAATGAAAAATACATGTTCAAACAATTTTTTAGGTACATTGAAAAAATCTAAATCTAAATTGCTTTAGTCTACCATAACATGTATTTTCTCCTAAATTATATTTGCATTTTGTACATTTTTTCTTCTTTCATGGGGTGATGTAGATAAATAGAGATGAGACACCTGTGCTGTTCAGGGTCATAATGACATGCCCACTAAAAATCAAGCCAAATGAGTCATAAAGGATTTGTATTGAAAGTAAACGTTAGTTATGTTTATTTTTAGTGTTAAGATGCATAAATTATATGATAAAAGATGACCAAAGGCCAGCGCACAGTCATCCTCTTGGTGCAGTCGTATGTATCTGCAGAGTGTAATGTTGTAGGACTTCTCAGCAACCATTTTGTATATTTGGCCCCTCCCCTGATACGTGTGAGTGGAGTTTTCCCGCAGGGAAAAATAAAGGTTCCCGTCAAAATAGTATCTGTATTTCTCTCACAGGTGCGGTCGTTAGAAAGTGTGTGTGTGGGTCTGAGATTGGGATGAGACAGGGTGTGTGTCTCTCCCAGTCAGACAGACAGTATATTAGAAGTACTATAGGCCTACTACATATGTATTAGTTGAGACATGAAAGAAACCCTCACATTAGTGTCCCATGTCCAATAAAGGTGTATTTAGGGGGAAAGTTAGAAGATGATAAACATTATTTGTTCTGTAATGTGTGCTTCTCATGTAGGGTGATGGGCACACAGCAGGATAGAGATGGTTTCCATAACAACCACCTGATTCTTTTGTTTGAAGTTTGAAATGTGTACAACTTTATATATGGGGTTGTGAACGGGGTGTGTGTGTGTGTGCTGATGTGTGTGTGTGTGTGTGTGTTGGTGTCTGTGCACGTGTGTGTTAGCGTGTGTGTTGGTGTGTGTGTTGGTGTGAGTGTGTGTGTTGACACTTGGTGGGAGGGAGTAAGAAAGACTGTCCTACATTTACAAAGAAAGAAATAGTCTAAACGTGACTCTTTTGGTGACTTTTAGCCTTCACTTTCACAGCCGGGTCAAATTGACCCGGGAACATCATCTCTGTTATATAAACCTGCAGGGGGGGTTGCAAATACATGATATTTTTATTTTATTTTCTTTAATGTTGATTACACTAAATAAGGTAAGCAGAAGAAGTTTTATACAGAAAAAGTACTTAGAAGTATTTTTCCTAGATTTTCAAACTTTGAAACGGGTTAATTTGACCCGCAACATAACAGGAGGGTTAAATCGCAGGGGAAGAAGCAGTGAAGACAAATACAAACAAGATGCATGAAATATGCAGCATCCTGCAGTTCATCGTTTGATGCCCGTGTGATTCATACATTTGGGATCATGCAACACACAGCAGCTCATATTTGCAGCAGGAAGTGAAACGACTCAGCTCTCATGAAGACATGTGACCGACAGATGTCGCAGACTGACCAGCTGGTTGGTCATTTCTCTTGCGCTGTGGTGAGCGTGTTGTCTGCCTCCCTGCAGGATGGAATGGTTCAAGCTGCAGCGCTTCGAGAAGGTCTTCAACGCTTCCTCCACCAGGGTCGTCACCAAGAAGGGAGTCAAGTGAGTGACAGTAGGCTGCAACATACGTGATGAACGGGACTCTCTTCAGACTGGAAGGTCACAGGTTTAATCCCCTCCGAGTCGGTCCGGGACAGGAAACGTGCTCTTAAATAAGACAACAGAGAGTTAACTGCTCCAGAGATCTGAGTTATGTCTCATAGCACACAGAGCTCTTTGTATTCCTGTTTTCATGGTATGCTGACGAACAGCAAGTTATGCAAATCTACTTCAATCATTTCAATTTGTTAGTGAGTCCTTAAACCTTAAACCTTCTGCTTATTTTCTTGAATACGAATGAAAAAAAAGTATATTAAACTGCAAGAAGTACATTTAAGTAGAATAAGTATATTGACTACAAGAAATATATTAAACTAGTTTTAAGAATTTTCACAAGCAAAGTTGAATATTTGTCATCTATTTCTATTGAAGTAATTCATTTTCATCTATATTTAAGGCAACAATATTATTTATAATAATTAGTCATATTAATATTACTTTATTTAAGAAAATATAGTTTGAGGAGTCCAACATAGACAGAAATCCTTTGATATGATACATTTTCGAGTGAGATAACTATTACAAACCGAAAAAATAGCATGACAGATTTATATATATATATAGACAGAAAGAAAGGAATATAAAATACAAACATAAACTATAAAATAAAAGATGTTGAGAATACTATATGCCTTTTCAGCTGTTAAGGTCACACATATTGAGAAAGTCATGTTAGCATATCAAAACTAAGAAGGATTAACTTTGTATTTTATTGTATACATTGTAGACTTCAATATGTGTTACTTATTTCCAAACTATGCTTTCATTTCTCATTATAATTAATCAACCCATGTAAAAAAAAAACTTAAAATGAAAAATGAAATATTTTTAAAACGTTAACCTTATATTTATTGTAGACATTCTCATCTCCACTCTGTTGCTACGGCAACAGCATTAGTCGCTGCACACTTCCTGTTTGCGACTGCATCCTCAAACATGGCAACAAGAAATTCAAAGGGACCCATTTAGAATGTTAATGAAAGGTCTATAAAACTGGGTTTTCATGATACAGATGTTGGGTATTAAATACATTGTGTCAGTTGGTATTTGCACAATAAACTCCTCAGATGCTTAAAATATCCAGAAGAAACATAATGTGTGCAGCAGTGATGGAGTGCACTGTTGTACAATGTCACATCACACTGTGTGCTCCTAAATTCAGAGCCCACACTCAGCTGGTATCAGCAGCTCAACAGTCGACCTTTAAACCCACAGAGGTCAGCGCAGCAATGCCTTTCCTCCTCACGAGATTTAGGGTGAAGGCACTTCTCTCCTGCTTCATGCCAGAGTTGCTCAGTGTGTTTTTTTCGTCTTCTCGCCTCAGCTTCCTGCTGGTAAACAGCGTGGCCCTTCACGGAGACGGGTGTCCCATCTGCCAGTCGGTGGAGAAGGAGCTGATCAAACTCTCCAGAGACCTCAACTGTTCTCTTCAGGTGCGGAGAACATTTCTGGAAGTCGGTTTGCTTCCATTCAGGCTGTCAGCACCTTGAACGCTCGCTCGCTGCTGCTGGGGTGTGAACGACTCTCAAGTCGAGGAGGAGAAAAAAAAACTCTATCTGAAGCTCAGTCGTACCTGAAGCAGCTGTTTAGTTGTTTTTAAACAATGGCACACGGGTGGCTGATTAACTTTTTCTTCTTCTTGCAGAAGAAGTGGAGGGATACGAAATGTAAAGTAATGTTAGAGGACATATTGTAAGCTAGTTGACCCGGTAACTCTTTGTTGTCTTCCCTGCAGAGTTCACAGTCGGGCAGCTGTGAGGACGCGCAGCTCTACCCTCCCACCCCCCCCATCATGTTACAGGTGAACTGCTGGTGCACTCTGCATGTCTCCTCTCTTTCTGTATTTAGCTCTTGAATTAGTGCTGAACTCATCACTTGCTTAAGGTCTAAATGTGTCTCCATAATCACAAACTCAGATTATTGTGTTCATCCGGTCATCGCTGCCCTTGATGTGACTCTTTCACTATGTTGGGTGTCTTCCAGTTACTGATAAGTTACTGACTTCTTAGTGGGGAATTCCATTTTTTCCTTGTCATATTGCCTCACTGACTTTCAGAAGATGGATAGTCGCAGAAAGAAAATAATTTCTCGAAAAAAAAGAACACCTCCTTTAAATAGATTAAGATTGGGCTCAAGGCTCATGACTGGTGGAAAAAGTATTTTGTGTTACAGTGGTTAACTCTCTCTCCCAACCTGCTCTACCAACGGTGCTGCAGAAACAGCACAAGCATTTGAAGACATTTGTCATTATTTTCTGACAATTAGTAGGTTATTCTAAAAAGATTATAAAGAGCAACCAACTCACACATTTTGGATAAACAGACATTAACACACCACTCAGTGTAAACATCAGTGTGTTGTACACATTTCTAATTTAGTCCAAAGCCCAAAGATAATACATTATATACGATTATGTAAACCACAAAGAACAGAACATCTCAGAAGAATTTAAGAAGCTTGAACCAAAATACATTTATTCATCCATAATTATTTATATTAATAACAATAAATATCAAATTAATTGGTGAATGCATCGACTAATTGATATAATTGTGTGAAGTGCCTCTTAAGTGCTTGTGTGTTGCTCTAGCACTGTGTTGGGACTAAACTATACCGGGATCTCCGCTACTCATAAACTCATAACTCTCGTTAATATATTGTCCTGTGAATCAGAAAAAAAAATTCTCAACACCATTATGGAATAAAAACAATAAAACGGCATTAACTGTCATGTTCTCCTGGTCCTGCAGCACTATCCTCTGTTCCGAGTGAGCGATGCTGGCTGCACAGGCGTGGATGCTGCGCCGCCTCAAGAGCGACACCTGCTGTTCAGAGAGAAGTATGACGTGTTGTCGAAGGAGGCCTCACAGAGGGTGAGTCCTCGTCACAGGCTCGTCCCCCCGACTCTCCTGTGGGGTTTACTTCTCTTGCACCTCCTCTGGAGCGGTCTCATCCAATCAAAACACAGCACAACGGTCTGCTGTCAGAACTAGTCCTGGATAGAAAGCCCAGATGATGATGATGATGATGATGATGTAAGCGAGCAGCAACCGGCCTCTGAGCTAGATGTGGGATTTCTGCCCTCAGCTGCTGCAGTGGTTTAAGCCCCGCCTCGTCCTGAGTGGACACACCCACAGCGGATGTGAGGTTCTCCATGACAACAAGTACCCAGAAATCAGCGTGCCGTCCTTCAGCTGGAGGAACAGGAACAACCCCAGCTTCATCATGGTGAGTGAAGTCAACACCTGGAGGGTCCTGCTGAGCTATTTAGAGCCCACGGAGACAACTGGTGGTGGATGATGCTGTGGGTGACATCACTCTTTTTTTTAGCAGCTATAATCAATATTTTGACAATAAGGAGATCTACTCAGTGACTTCGTAACATCATTTCTATTCTCAACCAAAAGAAAAACTCTGATAAACTGACCAGACAGGAGCTGTTCAGTGCTGTTAGGCTTTAACCGTAAACAGGACGGTGAGGACATTGAAATAGTGACTCAAATGATTCTGAACAATTACTAATTTTTTGATTTATTGTTGGTCGGTTTATTATTGTGGTACAATATTTGGTCTAGACTATCAGGATCTTTGCTCCACATCCCACATGTCGGTCTTCTTAACTACACGGTGTTATGTGGACAACAAATCAGGGATTGTATCACCAACGTTGAACAAAGCACTCGTCACTTTAAAGCCATTGATGCCTGCTTTACCTTTTACACATTCATGCACGTGTTTAAAGTTTATTTGTACCTTGTTGCTGCTGAACTGACTGATGAGTCGTCACCTTCATTTCATTGCATCTTTTTTACGATGACAATAAACATCACGATTCTTATCAAATGAACACACAAATGCTTAGTACAGAACCAAAATCTGAAATTCTTGGAGGCCCCCTGGCGGCAGAGGGGCCCGAAGCCACCAAAATGAACACTGATGACCACCTCCAACACATCGATCCTCCCCCCCCTCAGGCCTCGGTGTCCCCCGGCAGCTTCGCCCTGTCCAAGTGCTTCCTGCCGGAGGAGAGCACGGTGATCGGCGTTTACTGCTCGGCCGGCGCCGGCATGCTGCTGCTGTTCCTGGCTCACTGTCTGTGGATGAAAGGCCTGCTGCAGTGTCTCAGCCTCTGCCTGCTGGGGAAGCACAAGTATCTGTGAACTACAATACCCAGAGTGCACCGGGACAGAGCCACGAGAGCCACATCGATACTGGATGTGAGGATTTTGTGACGTTCTCCCTCGTCAGAACGGACCTAGATTTGTTTGTCCAAATGTTTAAAGGGACTGAGAAGGAGTATTTATTTTTAAATGTCTTAAAGGGACGATCACGTCAGATATTGATGATGTGATTATAGCCTGTGGTGACGAAACAGATGTCGGGGCCAAATTGTTGTTCCAAATAATCACCGGTGTTTGGTTTGACCTTCATCGGGAGGGCCAGACGGATGGAGTCTCCGAAAAGAAAGATTTTCAATCATAGAAAAGTAACAGTTTTCCTGTGACTGGCGTAATAATTAGAAAGCACACACACACACACAAACACAGGTGACATCGAGTTTGACAATACACATCAGTAGGCTACATATTTAAATACTATACTGTCTGATTTCAGGTAGTAAAGTCACATTGATGTCTCTTCACTCGTCATCTCTCACTCTGTCGTTGATGTCCGATCTTCCATTCAGGTTTCTTGCTGTTTTTATGATGCATATGTGAATATATTTATTGCTGACTTTGTGCCAAATGTTTGTGAGGAGCTTTGCCAATTTGTTGGAACATTTCTGATGAACTGTAAATAATAAATGAGAATCTAAAGTTGTTCGAGTTGTGCGTGAAACTAGAGGTTGATAATGAATATGAGAGGTATGCGAGATGGACACATCACGATTGTAGAAATTAATGTGATTGAAACACAAAATAGTGTCAAATAAAATAAGTTGTAGCAGAAGTACAACATATTGGGGACATCTTCCTGAAAGTTCACATTTGACTGCTTCTATTTGCATTTTATTTAGGACTGGACAATATTAATCTGTTTTCTGCGAGGCTACATTTGAAGACTAACGATTGTATAACGAGGTGGTGCTAACTATCAGACATGTGTATGTTTTAATATGAGTATTGGTGTGTTAGGTGTTTAAATAACAGGATTTATTTCTACATCCACAAATTGGGGAAATGCGTATCACAATTTGTTTGAGCAACTCCAAAAGAGAAAAATATATTTACATAAAATAATTGAAAAGTTAGATACAAACCAAATAATATTGCGTAAATCTGACTTATCAAATAATTGTCTCAGGTCTAGTTAAGAAACCCCCAAACATCCTGTAGTGTCATCAATTCAACTTTAACAAATGGATGACACATGCAGTGTTGTGATGAAGACTTGTATCCACATTGTCCACTCCTAATCTTCTTTGTGACCGGGACAGATTTAATCTCGACAATCAGGACGAGCAAACGGAACATGTTCCTACACTCCCCTTCGTCGAAATGACGTTCCCTGTATCAGGAGGGAAGTAATAACATGTACCACCGAAACTTTTTCAAAGTATAATCCCTAGTTCTGAAAAAAAATCAGACCACATTCTGCACACAAGAGCCTGAACACCGGCAGGTGATTTCAATTATGGCGCTTGATTAGACGTCTCCCCGACTCTCCTAACCTGGGCCGACCTCTCAGAAAAAGAGTATCAACATGAATCGATCTGGCTCACCGTCACCGCTTTATGGGCATAACATGGAACTGGATTTAATGTCATTAATAAAAAAAACTGTCCTTTTACTCCTCTTACAAGTCTAAACGTCCACATGAGAAAAGGCCTATATCTATACCAAAAGTATTCCTGCTGAAACACAGTGAAGGCGCCGAGTCGCCGCACTCACCCACATCCTGCTGCTACTGCACCCTCGCATCGGCCCCTCTGAAGCATCCAGGAAAACAAAAGAACTCAGTGGAAACACATCTGGACACCAAGATGGAAATAAAGCAAAGTCCTCTAATGTGCCTTTTTATTTAAAGAAAAATAAAAATGTCATTTAATCATCCTCCCAGGCCAAACAAGGTTTTTGCACCTCCAGTCAGTTCACTCTCGTTTGGGGATAGACGTGTACTGTAGCAGAAGAAAAGGCTGATGCTGTTTGTACAAGGAGAAGAGCTTGTCTTGTTGGGTGCTGCCCACACATTCATAGTGCCTGTGCCATTGGGTATGGCTCCAAAGGACCAAAGAATTACTAATATTGCACGCTCTCATTTATTCATCTCCATTCTAAACATGCTTTCCTATGTGTGTATGTATACATATTTACCGTATACATACATAGGTATGTACACCTAGGCACACACATAATTAAACATGTATAATTGTACATATATATTTATATAGACTTATAAATTTACATGTACATACATTTATAAAATTTTACACACAACGCACACTCGCCCTCACATACACACAATGCGTCTGTGAGTCTATGTTTGTTTTATGTACACATGCGCACAGGCACGCACATCAGTACAGATCTCAGACACACTTCATATCGAAAAAACGTTGGTTCCTATTAAAACAACACCAGGTTGCAATTTGGACACTTTCAATGGATTTCCAATGTTTGTTTAAAGCTGTGAAATTCAAAAGAAATCAAAATAAAAAGGAGGAAAAATAAAAACAAAAGAAGAAAAAAAACAAAAGAAAAGGCATGGCGCTGCAACATCTGGTCTTCACTGCAGGTAAGTGGTTAATTTGCATAATGTATACAGGTTCAGGATTTTTTCCCCCTATTTTTTATTTTTTACTAAACAGCATTTCCTTTTTTTTATAAACCAGAAAAAACTAAACTCTACAGAGAAAGTCCCCTACCCGCAGTCTTCCGCTGCTGATAGAGATTGACATCAAGCTGTACAGCGCAGTCGAAAACATACTTACATCTGAGCTCATTTACAGGTACAGCCATAATCAAGGCACAAAGATCTACAAGTAGATTTGTTTTTCTTTCAATTAAGTTGTACAAAATAATATTACATTTTACAGTCTGTACAGGATAATTCAACCTTGCACAGTGTACAAGTTAACCCAAAAAAAAGAAAAGAAAAGAGAACAATACATTTTTCTCTCCCATCCCCCCACCACCCTCCCCCCCATGGGTATTTCTAAGCTAAAAGGATGGTTTGTGTGGAAAGAGGAGGCAGGTCCGAGTCCGTGGAGGCAGCAGGGCTAAGGTGCAGAGAGCTCAGTCCCTTTTCCTTCATTTAAATCCTTCTTCGTGTCGTCGTATTTCATGCCCCACTCCCACTTTAATCTTTCGCTCCGCATGTCTCTCGGCGCACCCTGCAGCTCGGCAAGCTAACATCGTGACAGGGTCATAAATATTGTGATGCTACATTGTGTGTATGCTTCCTCTGGAGAAAAAACAACAACAAAAAAGTTATTAAGGAACCTGATGCAAAGTGCATTTATCTCTCCATCCACTCGGTTCCCCTCCGTCCACTCGCGTCGCTCTCCGGTGTCGTCCAGTCGTCTCCCACGCGGAGAGAAGAAGCGGGGCAGAGGGGGTGACGGGGCAAAAAAAAAGGGGCAAAGGTCATGGTGGCGATGCCAGCTTTAAGCGGCAGGTGACACACAAACACACACGCACACACACACGGCATTCCTTCTCTTCATCACACGCATGCGTACACGCACACACCCGCACACACCCGCACACACACACTGCCTCTACACTGAGGTCCTGTAGGTGTGTTTTATGTATCCACACCCACCAGTCCAGGTCCAATGATAAAGCCAAAAAAACTGAAGGACACAAAGGGGCAAAAAAAGGAGGTAGCCCAAGGCTTAGTGGAATGACAAAAAAAAAATCAAGGCATTCAAAAGGAAGGATTAAAAGAAAACCAAGTAACAAGAAGCGGCACGCAAGAACTTTGTTCCCCAACCTTCCTCTCACAATCGGTGAAATGGGGATGAATCGGTCTCAGAGAGAGGGAGAGAAGAAAAAAAACGGAAAAAAAGAAGTACAAAATGCTAAGAAGTTAAGAAGAGGAAGAGGATTTGACACTTCAGTAGTACTTCATAGTCCTCGACAGGAGGGGTGGTCAGGGGGCTGTTGATGGTTTCTCTTGGGGAGAAGGGGTGAGGAGGAAGGATGAAGGAAGAGGAGGAAGAGAAGGAAGGGTTCGTCAAGGATGCAGAATGATGGAGAAAAACACAGAAGGCTGACGGAGGCGGTCTCCCATCACAAGAGTTCGTACTGCCGCAGGTGCATTCTCTGGATGATGTCCCGGCAGTCGTTGAACACCCGCCGGATGTTCTCTGTGTCCACGGCGCAGGTGAAGTGGGGGTAGCAGTAATGTCTGCCGTCGCCACTCGCAGTGCTGATCCGCTGAGGAGGAGACGGGAGGACATTAAGGGGAGGAACTATCATTTGAAACCCGTTTCTACCTTTAACTCGTCTCTCCATCTTGAATCCTGAAGGAATCTGAATACGGTGTTGTTCTGCTGCAGCGGACTGTACACAGTTCTGATTCTTCAGTATCCAAACACGCAGACACAGGTACACATTGACGCAACAATTGCAGGATCTTGCCGGTATGTTTGCCCTGGCAACAGGAGCACAAGTTACAGCTAGTCGACCTTGCTAGGGTCCCTAAAAAGAAAGTGAGATAACTGACCGAAACATTTCGATTGGTTCACCTCTATTACATTTTTTATGTGCGTATCTTTTGAAAGATTACCAACATAACAGTTTGCTGAAGGTTCATTACAAGTGTGTGAGGCTGTGGTTGCGATGCCTAGGGAAAAAAACGTTTCATCTTTCACGTGTTTCTACTTGATTTTGACAGAATGATTCAGAAATTCAAACAAGTGTTCTTTTTCTACTCGGTACTCATAGTGTATGTCAGTAATATAGTTCTACAATCCCCCCTCTGTGTGCCTTGAAGTGATAGCTTAAGCTTGTCACTTTAGTCAAAACATACAGAAATATACTTACAAGAAACTCGTCTCGGATGAAGAACTTGGCTCTCGTCACTCTCGGGTCTTCACCAGGTTCAGGAGTTGCTAAAAGAACCACAGATTCAGTTTAACAACAACAGAGGTAAGGAGGGACTCCATGAGGACTTTGGGTATTTCAGCGGGGCACAAACCTTCATTTGGTATGGTGTAGCGAAAATATTCGGGGAAGTAGTCTTCAATTTTGGATTTTCCAGCTAATACTTTCTCAGCCAGCATGTCCTGCTTGTTCAGGAATAATATGACCGATATAGTGCGTAACCATCTGAAAAACAAGAAGGAAAGAAAGAGTGTTATATATACACCGAGGGGGGAAATGATGGGATTTGAAGGTCAGATCTTATTTAAATTAACAGCAACACAATGTTATAGCATGGAATATCTAGTTTCGGATTTTTGGAAGTAAAACTTAAAAGTTCAAATTAGACCACTTTTATTTAATTTGCTCAAAGAAAGAAAATTGTTGTATAACTTTCACTTTGGATTTCTGGCTGACCCGACCATATGCTTTCATGCTGTATGTTAGGGGTTCTCAACTTTTTTATAACTTATGGTGAAACTTAAAAATCAGAAAATGAGAAGTAAAAACATCAAACACTAGAAAAGAAGGAGAAAGAATCAACTGGGCTATAAATGTGTTATATGTGTTACATCACTGTCAGCTGAAATGACCAAAGTAACTATTCTGCTCACCCTCACACATCACTGCCTGAAATAACCCTAAATACATTGGGTTTGGATTTATAATATTTTCTCACCGCACGCTTCAGAGCAGTTACTGAGGCAGCTCGTCTCCCACGTCACCGTTTCCATCTTAAAACCTGATAAACGTTGTGTCGCTGCATCCGAGGGAACGAGACCTAGTGTCTCCCCGATGATGCATCGTGACTGCCGTGTGGACATTTATACGTAACACTTCATTGAAATGATGTTTGAATTACGATGGTTTTCTGGGGAATTCTTGAGAACATTTGAATTTAAAATCACCCCCCAAAAGAACACCTGTCCTAGTACCACCACAGCCCGCTAAATTTTTTTACTTTTTATTTAATTTACAATATGTTGATCTGCACTTCACACATTTCATTTATTTACACTACACACATACACACACTTTGCATTTTGCACACGGTCTATATTTAATATTTTTATATTTAATTTAATTTTAGTCATTAGTATTGTATTGTGTATGCATATATGTTGTATATATACATATATATTTTATTTTATATTTTACTTTGTATACATCTATATCTTTCACTTGTATACATCTATATCTTTCATCCCTGTTTTTTATATTTTATATTTTATTTTTTATTCTCGTGTGTTTAGTTTATTGGTGCTGCTACTGCTACGACAAATTTCCCCTTGGGGATTAATAAAGTATTTATCTATCTATCTATCTAAATTGAGCCCTGAGAAAAGCTGCTGGAGTGGACCTGGCATGGTGAAGGAAGTTCATCGAGCAGTATTTCAATTTGCGATTTAATCACCAGGAAAGCAGCAGGCGAAACAAGAAAGGAATAACACAGCACGGAAAGGACCCGACACGAGAATCCACCACTGGGCTCAACATTCATTCATGCCTCTGACTCACCTGTTGTTCCAAATACTGCGGAAGAGTTCCAGGGCTTCCCGTAGCCTGTTGGTGTTATTGTCTTCCCTTATTACCATGTTGTAGCTGCTGCTGGCCACCACGAAGATGATAGCAGTGACGTCTGGAAGGAGAAAAGAGGAACGGCTATCAGGACCGCACGTGTGGAGGAGTAACCCAAACAATGAGGTGACATGATGTGGTAACGGCAGAACATATTTTGAGGCAGACGAGATGTGATAGGAGGTGGATGTGTTGTACGGTGAGGCTATTTGAAGACGGTCAAGAACAAAAAGGCTGAAAGTCTCACCGTTAAAGCACTGGATCCATTTTCTCCTTTCATCTCTCTGGCCTCCAACATCAAACATGCTATGGAGAAGACACAACACCGGGTCAGACCCACAACGCCACACTCACTGTTGCCTGCTTCATAGTTCTAGTGGGACGTCAGGTGCATATTGTACTGCAGTTGGCTGGCCGGAGAATGTTTACCAGTCAGTTTTATTTGTAATGATTACTCCTATAAAAGAAACGTTTGTTCGATGATCACAAAGGAGCCGTTTTCTGTCTTGAGTTAAATCTGCTCCTGATCTTAGGTTTGATTTGCAAAAAGAGACCATATATTCCAATTGGACAAGTCTGGATACATGAATAATCAATTAATGAATACATAATATGAAGAAAAGCATTATTTCCACATACTCGGTACCCTGTGTGACCCTGGCAGGATATTTGGAAGTCATCAAGGCTGAATAATGAAAAGGGGAAGTCATGTCCCAGAGCTTTTTTTTATATATCAATCATTCAGGATGATATAATCTCATACAAAGGCCTGTTTCAGATGGTAGAATACATCGGTTGCGTCTGCAGCTGTGGAAATGGGTCATCTCATCTGCCATCATGAAAATAGAAACATTTACTTTAACTTTTACTGGTTGCTATACTGCAAATAATGTTCAAAACTTTCAACTGGCTCAGAAATTCCACGGATCGACCACAGAGATTTCATTTTAGTTTTGTTTAGCTTCCGGCGGTGAGCAGGTCGAGATTCAGCGTTTAGTTCATTAGTCTTACGGGGTACAAACTTATACTTATAAATGCACTGGTCAATTTAGAATGTTGTCATGTATCTTCTTTCAGACAAGTCTATTTGTTCCTGTAGATTTCTCAAATAGTCACCAAAGTTTAGCATTAGAAAATTACTCATTAGCATATTTAAAGATAACATTTCAGAAAACTTAGAAATAATAGTAATCTGGGGAATTTTCTAAATGTTTTTCCCTCAGTCTGAGCCTGAAGTCTTACATACACTAAACATTCCAGGTCCATCCCTACCTTTATTCTGAAGATTTTTACAGTGAGGTTTTTATACATTATTCAATCATTTAAAATTCCCTATATTAAAACATTTGACCTGTTAACAAAATAAAACAAGCATTTTGAACCTGGCTCTATTCAATGTTGAGATTTATGTTCTCAAAATACATGCAAATAAGAACATAGTAAAAGAATACTGCCTCGTTTGCATATTTCAACATAGACTATTTACCTTTTTCACTTTGAGTGACTAGTCTCAAATGGGGCATATGGAAGCTACTTATTTTTGGTAGACCCCTCTTGTTGGGTTAGGGTGGGTGCCAATGGGATATTTTAGATTTAGAAAGAGACTTTAATTTTCTCTGAGAGTACTAGTGTTAGATCTCAAAATAAAGAAATTGTATCCCATTAAAAATGATGTCCTTCTTTTTGGGGTGATTACATAATGACAAATGTATGCCATTCTTTTTCTAAAATCAGTTAACATATAGAAGTTACTAATAAGCTGCTTGGCAAATAAAAAATGTAATATGACTAGCTTTACTTAACAATTAATTATCAATATGGATGTAGCCTCTCTTTCCAATAAATAATTAAATTAAAAAGCAAAGGTAAAACATCTTTTCATGGCGTGTGTGTTTATGTCCCAGTATCTGAGCAACACTTACTGAAAGTTCACTTTGTCTACTTGGAACCTCGTCTCGAAAATCCCTGAAGTTAACACTCGGCAGCGTAGCAGGTCCTGCAGAAAATGGAAACGGAAATATCCAAATAAGTCAAACTTAAGACAAGCAAGTTTTTGATTTCAAAACTGTAAACTGTGCAGAATAATGTACTGACCTGGTCTGTTGGTGTGTATTCGTTCTGTTTTACAGAGTCAATTCTGTCCAGGAAACTGCAAAGAGAGAAGAGAGGTCTATCAGTTTCTATGTGCTGCGGAAACATGAAAGTTATTAGGATTCAACTACATAAAACCATTTCATGTCCCTATAATGTAATCACATTAGTGTCCATGAATACAGATTTTCTAAACCAAACATACAGGCAACCAGAGCTCATTTCACAAAGAACCCCAGACCACTTTCACCAATCCCAACACAACCATATCTATATAATTTCCACCTCTCTCTTTAATGTTCAAATAATCTCACATTTCCGAACTTTTCATTTATTAAACCTATATGTCTTATTCTCAAACTGGTATATAGATGTTCACGTGAGCTACACTGGATGCTGCAAAAGGCGGCCGCCATGTCTGACTGCCTGTGGAGGCTCGGTAGGCCGGTGTTCAGGCAGCTGGTGGCCACAAGAGGGCAGGACTGCTCAGTCTGGGCTATTTCGGTCTGTCTCTAACCAGAGTGATTACATAAGGCAGTTATTGTGGAGGTTAGACAGTTTGCTGTTGCCATCTCTTCACTACGGAGAGAGAATGTGCAGCAGCAGCAGCAGCAGCAGCAGCTGGGCCTCTCTGCAGGCTCAGGACACCGAGGCTGGGGACACACGGTCACACAGGCCCCTGGACCATCTGGATCACACAATTAGGGACTCCAGTGTATATATGTATGCATGTATGTGTGTATATATCCTTGCAAAATAAGTTTACAAAATATATATATATATAAATATTTTCTATTTTTAATTTGTTTATCCTTTTTTAAAATGTGTTTAACTTTTATTTAGCCAGGATAATCCTATTGAAATCTTTTATGACTTTTAGAAAGGGGTCCAGGCCAAGATGGCAGGGTAAAACAAATAAACACCCAGTTATTAAAATAATTCATAAAGTGACGGCAGACTTAAAACAAACCAGCAAATGGCATCAATAAAGAATAGTCATTCAGCATCAGGAGAAGTTCATTCAGAGCTCCAGTGGTCCTTCACCCTTTTTTAAAACCTTGCATACTTAAAAAAATATCTACTTTTAAATGTCTCGCTCACACCAAGATGAAGGTCCAAAAACCTCAAAAGCGTTTTCACCAAAAACAGTGCGGGTTCGAGGGACGCCGTACATCATTTCTCCTTATGAGCGGAGGTTGCAACGACTGAGAAAAGGACATATAGGAGATAAAAGTAATATGGCCTTAAAGAGGTAAATGTATCTAGATTTATATGAAAGCGCCATTACTTCTTGTTACCTGAGCTGACTGCCGGAGCAACAGCAGCTCACATCGGAGCTCCTGATGAGCCAAAGCCCAGAGCAAAAAGGCCCGTGACAGTCCTCGAGGTACAAATATGTCTGGCAGCATGAAATGCAAATGTATTACTCTCAAAACAAAATGTATTACTCTTTTAACCCCATCTTGCTCACTTTAGTATCTCATTTGAGCTGAAGAGATTTCTTGATTCATTTATTATGTTATTTGTGGTTGGGTCATTTTTTGGAACCAAAATTCCAAAGGTTTGATGGTTCCAGCTTCTCAAATGATATCTTTTAATTGATTAATCAGGAAAATAATAAATCAATGACAACTGATTAGGAGTCGTCCAGGCGACAACCATAATTGTGGAGCAATAAATAAAACTACTAGTTCAGAAAAATATACATCAGAGGAAATCAGGTCTTTATTTCTGGAGAAAAGTTCCCAGCTAAAAGCTAAGTGGGTGAGTGGATCCGGTATGTAGGACACCGATGTGGACCAAACCGCCTCATCACACGTATTTTACTCAAACCGTCTGTAACTTCAGGATGTCACAAGGAAGTCAACATGGCGACAAGAAACCCGACGCACACAAGATTAGTAGGTCAGTTTTTTTTGTATGGTTTCAGCCGAGGACGGCCGTCAGTTCCTTTCTCAACTCGACCCCTAAAAGCAGCACACCTCACGCACAGCGGAGAAGGAACGCTCCATTATGAACCATCAGGTAACAGAGGCAACGCTCATATGCTCAGACAACACTGCTTTCATCACACCGACTTTATTTCTGCCTCACACAGTCCACACAAAAGCAGAAGTATGGCTATTTCTGAAGGAGCACGAGACTCTCACACACCGAGTAAATGCATCTCCTGTTACGCCAGACATCAGGACAGGTAGCATTTAAAATGCATTTCAATTAGAAAAAGATCTATATCTTGTTTTTATTGGCTTGTTGATTTAGTTTTCACAATCTCACAAAAATGTCACGCGCACGCTGCGTGTTACCATGGATTAAAGTGTCATCTAGAAATTCCGGATTTATTATTTTAGTGCACGCAACATGATGTACTTATTAACCAGATCACATGTGGCACACACACAAAGTCTCCCCAGGCTGACAAGAGGTCTAATCCAGTCAGAAAAACTCCCACAATTCTCCACACCTGTCTTTAACTTACAAATAGGCCTTCGGACACATGTTACTTTCTTTCTAAAAGACCTTTATCACCCAAACCTGAAGCATAGAGACTGATGACCACGAGTAGTAGGACTGAATAAAAAAACTAAAAAATCTAGTCATTATTTTCGACTGATATTGCAATTTTACACTATTTTACTAATTTTGATTGGGATCTGTACAAAACAAGCATGTTTTCTTATAATATAAGATTGCAGAATATAATGTGTAGGCCAGGACATCACTGCAGCACCACAATATTTAAGTAGGGCAATTATTTTAATAACGTGCTTATATTGTCTATAACTCGTGCTCGATCACAGTGGTTCCCAACATTTTTTTGGTTTGTGACCATTTTAATACAAAGCAAGCCATATGTTGGACTTTCCTCTCTCAGATTGATTCATGTAAATCACTTTAGGAGGTCTGAAGGGGTAAAACTTCACAAAATGATTATGTATAAGAAAGGAGTTTAACCCAGGTTATGAAGGCTTGACAAATGTTCTTATGAGGTCAGAGAAACAAATTCTCACAACTGAGAAGCTAGAACTTCTGTAAAATGAAAACCACACACACACCATCTTGAAATAGTTGCACACATCTGTAGTCACACTTGGCAACACGCAGAGATACGTTGGCATCATTCGAGAACCGCATTTAGCAAATCACACAATTAATTATATCTACATTTCAATTTGTGCTCTCCTGGAACCAAGGCGAACACATCCAGCAAACCCATTTAAATAGCATCGTATTTCGAAAAGACACAATATACAGTGAAATATCACAGACACTCGTCTCCCCTGAGCAGACACTGACACGGATTCACACACAAAAACATCAACAAAACGTCTCAAACATCTCCCGCTTTCGCCCCATCACTGCAACAATGTGGGAGTATTTTTAGTCAGCCTTCCTTGCAGAAACCTAGCTAAGTTATAATTACCGAGCGCTTTGTGACCGCCATGTGACAGAAGTACTATTGGTAGCGCACTGGAGAGCCAAATATAGACCTCGTACACAGGAGAGAGAAAAGAAAAGGGGAAAAAAGAACAAGGGTCCTGTATCCAGAAAAAAAAACCGAGAAAAGGATAACTGATTACAGAGCGGTTGCCAGATAATGCCTTATCAAAAGGTTTGGGTAAAGTTTTTAGAAGCGACGGCTGTTCTGGTCGAGCGCTACAAATAGAGGAGCTGGCTTTCAGGTCCAGTGAAATCTGCGGTTAGTTTTGGTTTCTTCAATTTCCTCCAGAACAGTCCTCGACTGGCACCGAGGATCGTTATGCGATGTGGTCATTTTGTCAAATTTGTGGATTTGAAGTATCACAGGCCACCGGTATTCCCACGTTGTTCCCAGTATGTGTACAATACACATAATATGGTTTATTATCGGTTACGAATTGGTCGCTCTGCTTTTCCTACTACGTCTGTTCAAAACTATCAAACCACTTTAATCTCGCTGTAACGTCACATTTATCTTTTACTGGTCCGTGCCAGTTTGTCCTTAATTGGCAGGTTGAATAAAAAAGGAAAACTGCACAACTGTCTTGACTATTAAAGTCCTTCTCTTTCTGTCTGTGCAGCTGGGTTGTCTCTGTATTTAGCCAAAATAGACTGTACTCTTCCTGCAGGCCAGTCTGTGTTGCTATGTATAGTCTTTGTGGAGGACAGTATCACTTGACTTGGCCTGATCTTTCTGTGTTGTTGGGCTCATCTTTCCATAAAACACAGACACAGGCATGAATATACACACCTCAAGGGCCTCCGCCCCACATGGTCCAGGTCACATGCTGCTGCCCATTGAGCAGAAAAAGGGGTAGAGGGAAGATGGTGGTGGTAGCTTCACAAAGGGACTCGGGGACATGGGTCACCCAGCTCCATGGGGGCTTCACCCTGAACCACAACACTGATACAAGCTCTCGTACCATTAGGTCGCTTTTGGAGAGCCAAAACAAACAAACAGGCCTAAATACAAATAAGGCTACAACGAGAATACAGTAGCCAACTGGAAAATAACTGAACTAATCACGAACAATTTCATTCAAATATTGAAAACAATCTGAATGCATCAAGACAATACATGTCCTAAAAAAGAACCAGTTGTGGATGATTAAAAAAAAAAAAGAGAAGAAAGACAGTGAAAAGTTACAACAATGCTGAAATAAAGACTGGAAAAAAAAGTCCCCTCCAACAGACCGGCAACCTTCACACCAACCAACAGCTCGCAGCCTCATGTGCTCATTTGATAATTGGGTTGACTTTTTACAAATAGTGGACCATCTTTAATTAGCAGTGCAAAAGATCCGATCAATAGTTTCCATATTTTGAGCAGCTCAGGCCAGCGCTGCGGCCAGCATAATGGACTTTCACTTTAGTCTCCATTTGACTGGTGGCGGTGCTTTACGACTCCCTGCTGGACCTGGCAGCAGCCCCACCACACTCTTTGAGCTGGTAAACCTTCATTTAAATGTTTTAAGAAATGCACATACATATCTTTCTTTGTCGTCTATTTTCTACATTAAAAAAAGTTTTTTTACCATGACCAAAGAAAACATTTCATGACATAAATTTAGAATAAGTAGGAAAGTATGAGGCCTTAAGTAAGTCAAGGTTCCTGGTGGAAAATGTACACTAAATGGCATCACTGCACCAACCACACTGTTTGGCAAACAAATTACCTCTGGGAAGTACATAAGCAGAACCATGACAGTGACAATGACTGCTCATTATTAAATAGGAGACTAAATAGATTTAAAGGAACAGGATCACCACCAACAATACTTTCATTATTGATTCACTGTCGATTCATTTTACACACTTGGTCTGTAAAATGTCTGAAAAGGTGATCGTTTGTTTTATATATATATATACACATATAGTTTATATATATATATATATATATATATAAACTCTTAAATAAACCAAAATTATATATAAGAGAGATAAGTTGGAGAAGCTGTGCTCTTGCTTTAAAAAAATTACTGAATTTCGAAAATAGTTGCTGATTAACTGTCTCGCAATCAATAAATCAATGAAAAGAAAAAGAAACGTAAGCACTTTAATCCAATATGAAAATACTTGAGAATTTTTCCTTCATCTGTCTTGTCTCACAACACACACACCTAGTCGCCTAACAAACCCAGCTGCACTGCACATCACACAACACGCGTCGAGCTGCTACGGCACACACAGAGCCACGTGCAGCAGGACGGCGTGGAGGTGGAGCTGTGCAGGATCTTGGTCACCTGGTGGAAAGATCTGAGCCCCGGGTTCAACTCATCCATCCAAACAGGAACACTGTGCAGTTTGGGAGATGGATCTGAAACTAGACAAATCCATCAACGGCTCAGTGGGTACTTCCTAAATATAGGAGCAAGAACGGAGACACTCCTGAAAGTCAAACCAAATCTTGTGTAAACAAAAGTGCCTGCTTTATCTCAAGGCCGCCAATTCGCCTTCCAGGGCCGCATCAAGTCGTGGTTTTGAACGGTGTTGTATAAAAATGTGAAATACATTGTAATGCCCTTTTGTCTCTGCTCAATGTCTACATGGACCATTGCATTATCCCGGCCTAAAATAGACTCAGCCGCCAGAATTCTAGTGACAGTGGGAACACAGGGAATCTGTCAGGTCTGAACTGTGTCCCAAATGGAGCTCCCAGTGAAATTGACTGATGGGTTCCTCTACATAATATTGAGGCCCAACATCGATACACTATCTGTCAGCTTCTGAATTAGTCTGTGCCAGAAGTAGAAAACAAAATAAAAATAGACTAATCAGCAATATTGAGTAGGTTTCAATTCTCTCGCCTGTAAACAACCACAGCCTCCATGTCAAATTAGTTGTTCCGCTTGGAAGTCAACCGTTGACCCATTGAAAATGAGCTTTTCCTCTTTTCCCCTAATCAAAAGTCAATAACCATTAATATCAGACAGGGGAATCTCCCGTATTAGTGCAGATTGCATAAACCTGAACCGAGCCGTGCTGACTGAACCGGGTGGCGATTAGAAATTAACCGAATCTACACGGAAGCAATTAATTTCTCCATATAAAAAAATTAGCTTTTTTTTCCTTTTCTTTTAAACCTGATTCTAAAAAGGTTTTAAACATGCAGATCCTTCGCCAGAACTCGAGTTGTCAAGGCCTCTGTGCTATTTGTTTAGTTCACAAACTGGCCTCCGGGTGGCATCCCTTTCGCTCCTGCTGCACACTCTTCCACACTGACCCTGCCTGCTTTTAGCAGCTGGGTTTCCATGGCAACCCCAGTCGGTCCATACCGCTCCTCTCTCTCGTTCTCTCTCTCTCTATCCCCCTGTCTCTTCCTAAGCCAGGCCGCACTTGTATCCTTCCATTTCCAGACTCTCCCATACATCAACACAAAGCAGAACCATATTCTGTGCTAGCTTTCTACATGGCGTGTGTGTCTGTCTGTGTGTGTGTGTGTGTGTGTGTGTGTGTGTGTGTGTGTCTCTCTCTCTTTGGTGGGAGGGCAGAGCAAATTCAGGCTTATGAAGACAGATTATTTTAGAGTGCCACCGTCTCAAGCACACAACCAAAAATAAGTCACATTTTCAGTAAAGGGGAGGAATGCAATGTCTCGTCTTCTGTAGTATGCAAAGAGACATAAAGTCTGTCACAACATGGTGACATGACGTAGCGTCAGTGGTGATAAATTGGACGCAGAGGGTGAAATGAGTTGAGAGCTGGACCGTGGGGATTGATAAGGATGTTACAAGTCACGGAGCAGTCAATAGGAGTCCCATGAGATGGGCCCGGTTACGGTAATGCCCACAGGATTCTTTATGGTCAAGTGGTAACTGCAAACTGTGGTGATGTTGTGACAGCTTCGTAACAATCTCCATGGAGAAAGCAACACACCCACCCCACATGTTGGTGATTAATGAGATATGTGTACAGAGTAAGGTGTGTTCATTGTCATTACTTTGCCAACCAACTGATGAGAAAAGTAGTGTCAGACAACCCACATCGGTAATCTTGGTCAACTTGCCATTTAGTCAAATGTATCCCTATTTAACTAATTAAAATCCACTTACATATCACTCTCTATCCTTACACTCCACTACTAACTCTAAAATGAGCTCAAGATAATGTCAAACACGCCGAAATCTTCCAGTTTAGTTGTGTCATCTCTACTTTCTGAATTGTCTAGAAGTGACACACCAGACTTTGTCTTGAGATACAGGTCGTGTGGGTTTCCAACTGCATTCCACTGATTGCATAATTAGCAGGTGTCATGAGAGATGTATTTGAATACACCCTGTGACAACATGCATTTATGTGCTGCTGGTTTAGATATGGTATTGTCAACAATTGATAGTCTTTAAATAACATCAGTATATTACAACTTTTTTTTTTTTAAAGCACACAGTTGCCATTATTTATTTATTGATCAATACGTCTATTTTTACTCGTGTGGTTTATATAATGTTTAAAGGACATTTTGACAAATACTGTAGTCTTGGGTACCAACACTCCAAAACCCAAATCCATTTAGTCGACAATCACATGAAACAAAGAAAAACATAAAATCCTGACAATCTAGACATTAGACATGTTCCTGGGACATATCAAGACAAATGAGCAAGTAACACAAAGTTGCACGCACATTACACCTTTGTTTAACCTGTCGCAGCTGAAAAAACAAAAGGTGTGGACTGGAATTACATTTCTAAATAAATATTATTTCAGAGGACAGCATCACTCTGATGTTCCCCCGACATAACATATCGTTTTGTCAGGACCATTTAAGATGGGCTCCTTATCTATCTGGTCAGTACGCAAAAAACGCAGAATCTCAGGTTAAGAATGCCCACAATGATAAATCATTCAACTCAAACTGCCCAACCATGGCTTGCACTGGAGCCAAATGTTTACTTAAGTTAGCCTCCAAGCTACCTCCTGCTGCCGGGCCTGATGACACAGCCAACAGCCAGAACCGTCTTGGCAAACAGACCGCTGGGACACAAAAATATAAAAGGTTTCTAAAAATAGCTTCGTACCCCCCTTTGACCACATTCCACAGGAGGTGAAAGTTGAAGCTTGTTTGACTAGCGGCCAAGGTGGAGGGAGACCTTTTGCCTGGGTGTGGCTGGACACGGCGAGCCAGGCCTACAGGCTACACTGCCTCAGCTGCAGCACGCAAACCAGGCCAAACCGGCGCTGAGGGTTTGAAAGCCCCCCATGTGATACAAAACATGCTAATGTCAACGCTAAATACACTTTGTCGTGTGGTTTTTGGATGGATCAGAGTATGCTGCTGCTCACTGCAAGAGGCCGACGCGGCAGCAACAGGGAGAGAGTGGAGCTGGGAGCCCCGGTCATGATTAGACAGCAAAATGTCTCCTTGCGTGTCAAACCAGCCCCTCTCTCTCTCTCTCTCTCTCTCGGTCTCTAGCAGTGGCAGAAATGGTTGAGCTGTATATGTGAGAGAGAGAGAGAGAGAGAGAGAGAGAGAGAGAGAGAGAGAGTGTGGAGAGGGGGGGAGACAGAGCAAGCAGTAAAGCATTTGAGTGCATTCGTACACTGGCAATGATTTGTTTGATGTCAGGGCATTAAGGGAAGAGCAGGTATGGCCAGGCAGTGCGTAGTCGCTCACACACACACAAAACCAACACAGAGGCGTTTTGTGTCTCACCTTCTGCTACTGACCTTCCCTTTGTTTACAGCGCATTGCCGGGATACTCCCTTTGATTCGGCTGCGCACACGTGACCCTCCGCCAGTTTCTGCTCTGCAGTGCTGCTGCTAAAAATAGCCTCAGCTTGCCCTGGCTCCACAGCTAGTTTACATAAGCTCTAAGGGGGGGGGGGGTGAAAGCGAAGCGAAGAGAGAGAGAGAGAAAAGGAAAATGAAAGAGAGAGAAGGGGGGGGGGGGGGGGTCTATGGACGACCATTCCACAATCTCTGAGCAGGGAACCTGCAGCGCCACTGCTGTCCTCCAGCAGTCTGTGCCTTTACACTCCTGGTCAACAGCAGGGTGTGTGTGTGTGTGCGTGTCAGAGAGAGAGAGAAAGGTATGCGTTTGTGTGTGTGTACTGTACGTGTGTAGGTGTAGTCGGCACACAGCAACAGACTCGCAGATATCCGCCATTCACCAGCCTCGCGCTCTGTCTCTGTCTGTCCTTTAAAATGGACGCAAATTTTAACCCAAAAATAAAATTCTATTTATAGATACAATTCCCCTTCTTTAAGTGGAACATAAATTCCCATTTCTCTCTGCAGCGCTGTTCATAGTAAACATGCAGAGAGACAAAACTAACAATTAACAAGAACCTACAAACAATCTAAACATTACACTATTTTCATATTTTAAGATTGTAAAGAGAGATACTCAACAGGGGGGAAAAGCAATTGTGGTGAGCCATTTAAGTTTTTCGTATATTTTGATATTGATTTTGATTTAAAAATAAAATTCAAAACATGTATTGTATTTTCAATGGAGCAATGGGTGCATTCAAATGTGATTTAACTCATTCACTAAACTAAATACAGGCTGACAGAGCCTCTGGTCTCTAGAAACAAAATAAAAACACTGGCAGTGTAGCTAACCTTGTGACATGTAGCATGCTATGCTGGGCAGCTTTAGGCTCTCTCTTAACTATTTCCAAATGCCCAGGCAGGCTGAAAGCTTTTTAAAAACCAACAACTTCAACTGAGATCCACAGTACTTTACAACACTTACCTTACGGACAGAAAGAGACATTAACAGTTGAAGTTACGTTAAATCTCAGGCTCTAATGATACACTTGAAGATGTTAACTGTTGGATGTATACACACATTTTGGAGAATGCTTCATATAGGGAACAACATGTGTTCTGTAACATCCTCTCTGATGTTGCTTTCTGGCCTCAAGAGAGGACTGAATAGACAGAGAGAGAGCGAGAGAGAGAGAGAGAGAGAGTCCCACAGGGGGCTCTAACAACCTTAAGGACAGTGGTTTGTGTAGATGGAGTCCCACTGAGCTTCCAGTAGATTGGATTCTACAGTTCAGCTTAAAACCACTCCTTCCTTTTCCTCAGAAATCATGCACACAAACACACTCACAGATATATTCAAACACACACTTCCATAGTGCCCTCTTTGATTATTCCTCAGTCAGCTGACAGAAATGTCATCTGATTTTAGCAAGCGACACAAAGGATTTTGTTATTCTGGATTAAGACATTTTATCGTTCTTTTGAATCAAAATGTTGTATGATTGGTGTAGTTATAATAATGTGCTGTAGTAAACTTGTTAACAGGCAAATAAAAACATAATTTACTCGAAAAAGATTAAGTGAACCTAACTGAAACATGTGTGGCTATTCTTTAACAGTTTGGTTACTCGAAGTGACTAAACACTCAACAACATCGGATACCACAAATAGATATAAACATTAATACTTCATCTATTTTGAGGGTTGATTCTGAAATAAGGATGAATTGTACTGGCTTCTTCGCACATTGCTTAGTTATGCCTTTATATTTGTATCTTTGTTGCTCTGTTTGACTTTTTGGAGCAAGTTGGCTGACCTGCGACATCCTCCACCGTGTTTGTTTGAGGACCAAAAGGTTTGATTTGTCATCCTAAAGCACAAATACAATGCCTTATTTTTTCTTTCTTTCTTTGAGCTTCTGATGAGCTCATATCTCTTAATTTATTTCTCTGCTCCATACCCAGCTTTCTCTTCCTGTTCAGTTATTTAAGATACACAAATTCAAACTTCAGATTTCATTCTCAAACCACACAATACCAAATGTGTTAAAAAATAACCTGAGAACCAATTGACATTTAAAACACACGGATCAGTTTGGACATGTTGGAAGAGCCCGAAGCCTCGTTACATCAGCCTCATCTGTTGGCATTATATTGTGTAACATCTAAGCAGCTAAAACATTAGGAAATTAAGTAACTTATTGGTGACAGAAAAAAGGCAGCAGTGACATGCAACCTGGGTATAAATATATCTCTCTCTGGCTTTTCTGTGAACAGAAGAGGCTCCTTATTGAGGAGATCCACTGTTTGCGAAGCGTAGCTTCTCTGTTTCTGTCGGCCCTTCAGGGGCCGGAGCTGGCTGACAATGCCGGCCATTCTTACTGCCCCAGATGACTGTGTCAGTGGCCCCCCGGCTGGTGACAGAGTCCCGTGACCAGCACTACACCCCAGCCCCAACACCAACTCCAGCGCCAGCCAAGAACCAGACCCAGCCTTGGATATCTCTATCCTCAGTCCAATCTCCCGGACCCCTGGGGATCGGTCCTCGTCCCAGCCATACTTCTCCATCCTGGACCAACCGCACCGCATAACATCCTGACTTATGATGATCCTTGTGTAGTTTAACACTTGTGATGCATTATATATTACATATATCATTCTTCTTAGGTTGTAAATCGACAATGTACTTGAAGAGCAGCAGATGAGAGATTTGGAAAGTTTTGGAAAAACTGGTTCAATGTATTAAAAAAAAAGGAATTGTGTAACACCATCATGTGTCAGACAATGGGCCTTCTGTCTTACAGAGCTGCAACATTTAGTTGATCAAACTAGTAATCAATAAATTCTGAATAATGTTTTATTTTTCATAACTCCAAACTGGTTCTGAACTCAATTCCAGCTTCTCCATTGTGAAGAGATGATAATATTCTGTTTCTCAATGTAAAAATAATACTTTCAGGTTCTGTCCTGTTGATCAGGCAAAATAAAAGGAGATAATTAAAGATTTGGCGTTGAAAACAGATTTGATATGCTAAAAGATCAATCCATAAATTGAGAAAACAATCAACATATGTATGGACGATAGACTTTAGATGCAGCTCTACTGTCTTTTACTGAAGAATTTTAGCATGATTTATGAAATATGTTTTACGTGTGTGATGACACCACCCGTTTTCCAACTCACCCTGAAAAGGCTCCATCTTTGTTCAGTATTTGATCTTTCCCCCTTTTATTTAATCCTTTATATACATTCCCTCAATGGCAAGGTGACGTCTTCAAATAGTTTGTTTTGTCTGACCAGTGATCGAAAACCTAAAGTTCTTCACTGTACCATCACGTATGACATTGAAAAGGATACAATCCTCTCAAAGCTCTAAGATATTAGCCCTTTAAAAAATAATTGATAGAATAAGTAGCAATAGTTAGTAGTTGCAGATTATTTTTCTGTTGATCGACTAATCAATTAGTTGAATAATAGTTTCAGCTATAATGTTCTATAGCTGTATAGCAGTGTATCTACGTGGATGAATAGCCATTTCATTCATTCAGGTGGACTCATTAAACTTGTGTTATATGAATCACTTACTTTCATGCAGCAAAACACTGAAAGCATACTGGGAAACTACAATGACCACAATGCATTGTACCGTAGTCAAAAAGCACAGTGTCTTATACCCAGTGGTCTTTTGACTCAAAATGATCAAGTGGTTGGCCACTCGATACATTTTGGAGGTACATCAATTTAAATCACAAAGAGAAAACAAGGCAGCCTCTGTAGCCATCGCGCTGCTGGGCCTAACCCAGCATCAGCGGCATCTCTGTCCACGGCATCATGATCACTAGGGATGGGTATCGTTTGGTTTTTTTTCCGATACCGGTGCTAAACCGGTACTTTTAAAACGATACCGGTGCCTAAATGGTTCCTGAACCGATACTTTCTTTTTTAAACGCACAATGAGGGCATTAAAAACCTCTTTGGCCATATTCCCTGTAGAAGCCGTTATCATGGAGCACCGACAAACAACGGATATCAGACTGTTAACATACACTATACATGTTCTCCATTATATGAGGTGATATGTATCGTCATGTGCAGACTTTATAGGGTTAAACCTGTCACTGTGTTGATGGGCAAAGAGAACAACCAATCAGAGGGACTGAAGATGACACGTGACAAATAAAGCTTTGCTTCTGACAGCGAGAGTTACACTGAAACAAAGTGACGCCCCACGGTCTTTATTCCTCCGTCATTATATTCCCGGTAACACCGGGTATACAGCCGGGATCGCTGTACATCAACACACCTGCTAGCAGACTGTCACGCTCGTAGCTCGTAGCTAGCGCTAGCTACGAGCTAGCTTAAGCATGGTTATAATGGCTAATTTATTATTTCTTGGGCGACTTTTATGAATGCAAGACTTGCAATCAACGATACGGCACTAATCTGAGTTCAGGCTGCTCGTCATAATCGGTCTCCACGTGTTCAGGGGACCGGTGACGGTCTCCCCGTCGCGTCCAGCCTGACGCTGGTGTGCTCCGCAGGGTTCACTAGTCACACACGGCGCAGCCTCCGCTGTCAGAGTTAAATATGAGAGGCTCGTAACCTGCTGACAGGGCGGAGTCACCAGAGAAGTTCACAACAATAGTTTTTTTCAATTTCAATCGGCGCAGGCACCGGAAAGAAGCACCGAAATGTGCGTTGCGTTTCGGTCCGGGTAATACCGGTTGTATTGGAACCGGTACCCAACCCTAATTATCACTGCAGGAATAAATCTCGGCTGTGTCGCTCAGCTGCATCATATCTCAATTCTTGAGTTACACTCCCAGACTCCAGCGCCATCCTGGGTGGCTCTCCTCTGGCCCAGGACCTGCTGCTGCATCCTGGCTTTCCAGCCACTGAGCATACAAACACAGGGAGAGCTCCAGAACAGCCCAGACAGCATCCAACACTGGATAACAAGCCTCCGATACAGCAATGAATACCTTTGTGTATCAATTATGTCATGGATTGTGTCATATTTGCTAGGGGATTGCAACAACAAACAAACACCCGCCACAGGAAGAAAAAAGAAAACAGGAATGGCCGGGAGTTCAGATTTGCGTGTGAAAAAGTGTTTGCTTTTGCCGTCACATGCAAGGCATTGCAATGGAACCAGCCGGCCGCAGCTGTAAATAGCTCATAAATCAATCAACTGGCAGACACATATCTGTGCTCTTAAAACGTATAAATGTGCAACGCAGAGGGCGGATCAATGGGTGACAGGATTCCACAGGCATCGATATGGACATATCTGTTATGCTCTTTGGCATAACAAGCGCTTGCCATCGGCCCATACTTATTTCCGGTGCCTGTCCAATGGGCCGTCCTTAGTTAGGCCTGCTGGAAAAACATCTGCTAGTGTAGCAAGGTCTGTGTAGGGCAACGCAGATGAAATGAAAGAGGTATATAATCTAAATTTTATTAATTGAAGCGTCTTTGAGTAGCTAGAAAAGCACTGTATAAAATTGAAGTATTCTTTTTATTAATAATAAATGCCACATATACTGTAGCTATATCTAACCAATTGTTTTTCAGCCGTGAACTTGTTTGGTGGTTTTACATCGACTATGTTTGACTGTCACCGTGTGACGCCGCAGCCTGCAAATCGGTTTCTCCCACAAAAAGCACCACATTGGCCTCTTGAATATACTCGGAGTGATCGAAAGCACTCTGATCACAATTGTGATCCAAGACATAACGACAACTCAAGACTGTCATCGTGTCAAAGCGAGCAAGAATTTTAATGAGAGCGCAGGTGGAGAGAACAAAAGTAGACGACAAATGAAAGCGCCCTGGATTGACAAAAATGTGCAGAGCAGGTTGGGTCGGTGTTTAGCTCAACAGCAGCGAGCAATGAGAAGACGAGCCAGCAGACAAACCCTTATAGTTTTGAACCTAGAGGAGTAGCCAAAAAAACACAACACGCATTCTCCAAACAATACAAAGTTTGTTTAAATACAGCCCAAGTCCAAAGTTATGACCTCTGCTCCCTTCCTTTCAACCCAGTTTGAGTTGAAGCCGTCTGCTAGTGTTTCAATACTTCTAGGGTAGCTGCTGACAATAGTTAATGTAGTTCAGTGCTCATAACAATAGGTGTGTGTGTGTGTGTGTGTGTGTGTGTGTGTGTGTGTCTTTACACACAGACAGGTCTGCTGCCATTGTAGCATAGAGTATCTATGAATGCCTTCCGTCCCCATAGTTCATACTGAGGTTAAAACTGAGAAAGGAAGTAAGTGAGAGGCCACGCAGTCTGACAAATTCCAGACATCAATCAAACTCACTGACAATAGAGGCGTATTGTGATGTTACGACTGACTGCAAAGTGAGATTTCAAAAATGAATTTCAAATGTGAAGACTGCATTTTCCTTCTCCAAAAAGCCTGGTAGGAATTGAAACTGAATCATTACATTTCAAGGTGAATTATTTGTACATTCACTGCACTAAATCACACACACGCTCTCCTTTAGAAAAGGAAAAGCACCTGAGAGCCAAAACACAACTGTTACTCAACTGAACTGCCATTCAAGCAGGACAAACGCTAAACTACTGAGCCACCATGCATGACCGCATCAGTATTAACCCCATTGAAACAAACAAAAAACATGACTGTGCATTTGTACACTAAACGACATGAAGCGGTAACTTATTCTCATGTTTGATCTCCTCTCTCACACCAGTACAATATGTTTGTTAGCTTGATGATGATTTATTGGCCAAACACAACCGCTCACCAGCTCTTAACCAATCAGGAGCAGCAACGTAACAGCCAGAGAGGCGGGGACATGGGGGACAGCAGGAAGGGCAGGAGTGAGTAATACAAGTAATACAAGAATGAATGATATTTAAGAGGAGGAGGTTGGGAACAGAGACGACAACTGCGACTCAAATAAACAATTAAGCTTCAGAGTAAATGTATTGTAGATTACATTGAAAATACACCAATGCTTGCCACTTGAAACGGAGACAGAAAGCATAGCTACTAAGTTCAAAACCAATGAATGCACTTCAACGCCCACAAGGTCCAGTAAATACGCTTATAGTGTCTTCATTCCTCTCTGTTCATGTTTACTCATGTCATAGGACAGCTGTATGTTCTGTGCTTAGCTTAGTTGCAAGAAAAACATTCTTTTGGATTTCAACATTTAGAAGACCACTGCTTTTACAGAGTTGTAAGGACATTCAGAAAGAGGTTTTTAAATGTAGAGATGATACTAAAACATTATGTGGTATCATGTGACTGGAATATGAACTAAAATAAACACAAGAGGTTTATTTTGCATATTGTGCCGTCGTCGTGCACACAGACTGACTCAGAGCAGCAAAGACAAACAGGCCGTGGACTAACAGCTCCACCTTACAGACTCATGTGACTCCTCCAACCATCACCTGACTATCGCTCTTCTTTCTATGGAAGCTGCTTTCAGGCAGGGCAACCAGGAGAAGCATTGACCCGAAGTCAAATTTATGTTCAAGAAATGGAAGATATCCAGGAGGCGAGTACAGAGACAGTTTGTCCACATGCTACGCCATCTTTAAAACATCTCGACAGTACATCCATGTAACACGGGGCTCGCAGATCGCTGACAACCAGGCAATACCGCCAGTCACTGATAAAGCGTGACTTTAACCGAGCCCTGAGAGATAAAAGGGAGCCAACACTTGAGAAAGGAGGGGACAACTTCCAGTGGGTTGTACTTCTGAGTCTGTACCATGTACATGGCCTCATATTTACATGTGAATCCAGAGGTGAGTCAGAGAGGAAGTAGAAGGAGAGCACTGTGATCAGTGAGTCACTTTGCATATCCAAACTTCCTTTTACAGGCAAGTCAGAGGACCTCCGCTGAACGACCAGCACCCTATGGTGGCCAAAGGTGAAGTCGGAGCCTTCCATACAGTCTGGGGCGCCGGATAAAGAGGCGTCGGTTTCTGCGCCTTGCCACACTGGAGTTATCGGTATTTCCTAACGACAGTATCTGGGGTACAATTGTATTAGGAAGAACTCTATACAGATTGTAGCCTAAATCAAATCATGATCCACAAAGCTTTTGTCCAGCCTGAGCAACAATGACAGTCTCTCAACTCCACATGGAGCTTGTCTCCATTTACTAAACACTCAAATGAGAAATGCCAACTTCCCTTACAGCGTTATTACATATGTACAGACACATGTTAGACCAACACAATTCATGTTAACAAGGCATTTTAATGAAGGCTGGAGCGTTGCACATTGCCATGGTGAGCGGTCAAACACACTGACATGAGGACACATATGTACAATTTTCCTCAGGATGAATACATCTGGCGCTTTGCCCCGCCCAGAGTAAACATAAATCTGCCATGTTCATATATGACATGGCGCCAGCACACAATGCAGAGCGTGACCTCCGACATGAACCAAAGGAGACGTACGGAGCAGAGATGTGACAATAGTTTACAGACCGTAAAGAAAGACTTCAAAAAGCTCACTTGTCTTGATCCCACTAACTGTAGCTGCACAAATAACTTATTACATCATTTATTTAGTCATAAACAATCTTTTGTAACTGTGTAAGTAGTTCAAAAGCTCAAAGTCACACCACAAATTGACTTTAAATGTTTGGACTCACTATTGTGCACAGTCGATGAGCTGGTACTCATTGGACCTCTCGCAGCACGCCTTCACTCCTTCATCGTCCCACAGCTTCTTTGCGTGATCAAAGAACTCCTGAAGAAGAAGAAAACCGTTAAGAAACAGATAACAGACAATAAAATATATTGGACAACAAAAAGACTTGACAAACTACAATGTCAAGCGCTTTGAATTAATTCACACGCACTGCTCAGGGTCAACGCCACTTCAGTTACTTTAAGAACTGCCTCAGCTTTCTAATAGATTACTCATTATAAATAGATTCATAACATTAAAGAAAGAAGCTTAATTTTGATCGACACACTATGCCAACTTGGCAGATGTTTTTGAATACGTACAATAGAAAATACATGCAAGTATTAAAATGTAAGTAAACCATGCGTTGAGTAACTGCAGACATTTGGTAAATCTGAACTTGAACGTTGAAACTGTGAAAGTTGTAGAAACTGCCATGACAACTGGATAGTTAGATAAATGAAAACACCAAATAGGAAATTACCCATTTTCTGTATATCCAAAGAGAACTAATTGGTCAGTTAGTATTTTAGACCAATTACCACACTTAGTTACACACAAAGCACACATATGTACACAGCACAACCACCGTCCTGTTGGTCCCTGAGCTGGTTCGTAAACGCTCTGGGTGCAGGCGACTGCTATTCATTCAAAGGTGCAAAAAGAGGACTGGTAGTAGAATGTTTTATTCTAGTATTTGTACCATATTTTAGAGGCGAAGCTCTTTCTTTGGGAAACACACATATTTATTTTCAATAGAATCCTCAAGTCTGCATGATACAAATGGAGCTGCTGCAGTAAATATGTGATTAGCCTAGTTTAGCATTCAGACAGAAAATCCTTAGCGTGACTCTGAAGTTTAAAAAAAAAACAACGACCGACAGAACCAGGGACAGTGACTGCGCACAACTTCCCAGAGTCTTGATGTCAAAATGAGTTTGCCAGATTTGGTAATGGTGCTGTACCACCGAGCCTGCAACAAGGAAGTAGAGAGAAACCTGCGCTCACAGGCCCAATCTAGCAACCGGATCGACAGCCAGAGACGCTGCTGGGAATACAAGCTGGGTAGACGAACTCTTGTTTGTCAAGAAATAGTTCCAGCATTTAACTTGCCGTTAAACCACATTGTTTTAAACATGTTGGTCCAACTCTCTTCGGGGAAGAGACCAAGCCTATTTTCCATTCAGGTGAAGCATTCCTTTGACACCTTATTAATAGTATAAGTGGAATTATTTGTTATGACAACTCAAGAACAAACCAGCACTTGAAAGACTGAAGTAACTCAGTTACAAATGGTCATGTGCCTGCCCTTTAAAGTGCTGGGCTTTCATTATACATTTTAACAGCTTCTAACTTATTGCCTTTCTAATGACTAAAGATCCACAACAGAATGAATGTAGGCAACTCTGTAAAAACTATTTGAATGTGAAAGCAGAAATACTGATTTTATCTTCCAAAAAATTGACCAAAAAAAGCTATTTGCAGTAGCAGAGGCCGCTGACTTGCGTTCTCATTCACTTCCTTAAGACAGAACTGAATTTAAACTCACGACTCTCTCACAAGCTCTCTGGTCCGACCCGTAAAGGAACAAGGGCGTTACACTCGGAGGACACCACTTGAATGTGAACAAATTCGGATAGCACTACAGTTACATTTCACCTTCCAACATTTAGGAAACATAGGAATGATTCTGTGAATGAATATACGCGTCTCAGTCGGAACTTTATGTCGGAGCTCATCTTATCAATGACTTTGAGACATTTCCGAGGGCTCTGTGTGCCCGAAACAAAAGATGATTGGGCAAATGTCCCTTGTCGCCTCCTGTGCATATGTCTTTCAGAAGGGCTCCTCCTCTAGCCAGGAACCACCACATGACTCTCTGCACTGAGCACTGGCTGTGCGCTCTGACCGGGGAGAGGGTGAAAGTCGCCCCGAACCAGAGAGAGCGAGGGAGAAGGAGGCTGATAAATGATCACATGCTCGGGGATATCTCCTCTCGGCGGATCCCGTGATTAAGTTCAACATGAAGGATCCACTGAAGTCTCACAGAGAGAGACGTTCACATCACTTTACGTTTTTGTTACAGATAAATATAGACTCATACCTCAGGCACGGATGTTGTCATGCTCGGCGTACATTTTACCAAAGTATTGTACATTATACCCATTATTGCCAACTCTACAGTTTTGGATCAGTTTTGCATTTAACTGCTTAACCAGAGTCTTGATAAAAAAGAAAGAAAATGAGACCACATTTGCTTCCACTTCAGTTAAAGTCGAACTGTAACGCCCACCTCAACTAATATCAATAAGATTTAACACCCAAAGAAAATCCAAAGAAGGGCTCAACAAAGCTAGCAAGCAGTGGGACTGTGTGGAGAGGACGAGGGGTAGAGGGTGGAAGGGGGAGCAGAGTATGGTCCTCAGGGCTCTTTTCCACAGAGGCGTGTGACACCGGGCCTTTGAATAAATGCAGTGTGTGCTGCAGTGCCCTACAGAGGAACTGATAACACAGAAAGAGACCAGGAGGGAATTTGCTTTAACACAAGCTTTTTTTTTTAACTCTTCCCAGTCCACCTCGACTCCCCCTTCCATCCAATCCACTGACATAAGATATAAGATACTGATTCTCTGGTGGCTCTGCTAGGACCACCCTGAGTTTAAATGTTAATCAAGTTATGTGTGATGTAATATTCCTCTTGAATCATATAGGTCACTCTGACACAGGGTAATAAATGGCCTAAATCTGATTTGACTTAGCAAAACAATGTTGTGGAGCAAATGGTTTGCATCGTCCGTCGCAAAATGACACACAAATTCCTTTGGGGAAAGTTTTGAAGAGACCTTTGGTCTTAGAGCAAAATGTACATCTACAGATCTCAAATCCCTCCATACATAGCCAGCGCCAGACAACCAGCAAGCTCTTCTGTTCACTATGAAACACCACATCTATTTAATGTTAGGCACACAAATGTAGCTATATATATATATATATATATAAAGAGCGCAAAAGCAAAAGGAGAGCAGGAGCAATTTTTATCTTTCATAACACAGCTCCAAATAAAAAATGGAGCATGGCCTTTATACCACCGTTTGCCCCACATCTGGGATCCTCAGGTAATCAATTTTAGTAAAAACAAGCTTCCAGGACTGAAGCTGTTCATCATAAAGAGAAATCACCAAGACGCTCACAACAAAGGGATGCTATAAAAGGCGGTGCCCTCCTTTGCTGTGTTGAAGAATGAAAGCAGCCCAAAGCAGGTCACTTCTCTGGATTAAAAGTCATAATTATGGGATGGCCTGTAAACTGACATCAGGCTAATTGAAGTTACACACCGTTGCTGATGTGCACAAGTTCATCAGACACGCTGTAAAATCATCGGTACAGTATTCTGCACACCAACACAAAAATAGATCCATTCAACAAAGGGTGGGGCTGAACAGATGATGAGGCTCACCTTCCACAACAGACTGTCATTCACACAAGAAGGAGAACAACCAAAGAACTAACTTGTGTGGACCTAATCCATGTCTTTTTGTCAAGAGTGTATTGAAATAATAGTTCCGGGTCTGAAATGCCACTCAGTGGTTCCTGTGACCTGCTTCTTTTCGCATCAAAAAGACAGGACTGCATGTGTGGGCTTGACCATGTCTGCTGGAGAGAAAGCTACATGGTTTTAAAAACAGGAGCTCATTTGAATTTGTTCCACTTCAGTCGACGGAGACTGTCGGGTGGCTAGCATAGCTACCACCGTGGCATTTGCCCCCATTTGCATAGACGACCGTTTGTGTTGTGGCGATTTACATAATAGGGCAAAGAGAAACTGAAGCTAACACGTTCAGAACTATTTTGTTGTGTTGGAGGCACATGTTCTTAATATTCCTTAACTTTGCGTAAAGATATGTCACACTAGTTCGACAGCAAAAAAAACATCAACAGCGAATGGCATGGTTCTACACTGTCCTACAAGAACCATACAGAACAAATAAACCCATCCCGGAGTCACATAGAAGAGACAACAACGTCTCCGCCGACAGTTCCTTCAAATGACCATGACGCAATGCAGCCGTAGTGCCGCTTGTTGCTCGTCGCCTTTCTCGTTGACTGACCAGACGCAACACACACAAAACATTGTTCTCGGGCTCGCTTGTCTATGCTTTCACGTCAAATTATAATTCCCACTAAACTTATAGAATTGGATGAACAAGACTGTTGTTTGAATCGCTACTGTAACAAACAACAATGGTAAACACAACATAAAAGTCAGTATAGCACAGAAGATTTTTTTTTTTTTAAGTTTATATTTCCCAGAGTAATTAAAGGCTTGATCTTCCTCAAAATGCTTGAAGAACTTTACTTTTCTTTCTCCAAAGTACAGAAACGCTTTGATTAAATCGGTTTCAGTAAGTGTTCCGAACAGGGGAAAAAAGCTAAAAACAAGCTGAGATTGTTTTTTTGAGAGTGGCAGCTAATAAAAGCAAGTTTAATGACTCATCTCCTTGGTCACCACTATGCAATTAAGCATTTTAGTGACGTGTTAAGACTTTTATATAGTCTCACTAAGGTACGTCATATGATATACGTCTTGAGCATGATGACTGGACTGAGAAAATTAGCACCATTAAGATTAAATAAATAAAAAAACTCAATTGAGAAAGTTCTGGACTCTTGGTCAGAAACAACAAGACATTGTTCGGCGTTTTTATGTTCTAGAAAACATTTGGCAAATTAGCTGATAATAAAAATAATCTTTAGATGCAGATGAACACTATCAAACTGGTACAACCAAAGCTATCACCATCAGTCTCTCCACCTATACATATGCAGCAAGTCATTCAAGGAAATGTAGGAAGTCAATTATTGTCTACTTCTTCTCCTGTCCACAGCAAGAACTTATCACAAAACAACGACAAAATTGGATTTGAGTGAACTGAACATCATATTTATCAGGGGAAGTTTTCCTTTTAAGATTCATGAACCTAGTTCATCGTGACTTCATCTCTCCAGGTGAAACACATTTACACATTTCACGAAGGCGCCAACAGGTGAAAGCCACAAGTTACTGATTGGCCGTGTTCCTGCACTGCTGGATTGGATATCATGCCTGGTGGCACTAAGTGACAATGTAGTGGTGACACTGACGGCACGAGTGAAGCCTGAGACTGATGACAAGCACAGACACTCCAAACAGAGCCATGTTGTCCCTTTGGCCGGGCCGGGCCGGGCCTGGGAACTCAACGCCGACGCTCCCCATGGCCCCGGCCCTCACGAAACACAACATCACAGACGACTGCTGCCCTGTTAACACTCTCACTGTGGGCCCGATCAGGAAATTACACCCAAATCCTTTCAATGAATATGCTTGTGATGTAGAGGTAAATAAAGTTGCCAAGAGGGAAGCTGGTAAATATAATTCTAAGCAGTTAAATGACTTTATGAATTAGACCTGAGAGAAACCCAACACAACAAAAAACAATGACTACAAGGCCTGAATATTAGTTTGATTTTGAGGCCTTGTTGGGAAAGTCCTATGCCATATTATGGTTAACAGATAAAACACACAATAAATGCATCCCTCCAAATCTTTTTTTATAAGGTAAACAACTGCATACTTGATAAACATATTTTCCCAAAGATAAAAAACGTTGGGCTGAAACAAACTTTTATTTATCGATTAATGTCAAAATCAGTCTTGAAATTAATTGCTTTGTCCGACGATATATAAAACAAAGATTTGCATCAAATCGCACACCGGAGAAGCTGGAACGTGGGTATCTTTGGCATCAATACACTGATCTTTAGATCAATACACCAAAAGGAGACCGACCCTGTACTTATGTACAGTACTTATGTATTAATACACAATAGCATGTTTCTACTTTCATTTGGTTCCCATAAAAGCCTTAAGGGGGGGGGGGGGGGGGATTTGGAAGTTTATCTACAGCTGGGTCATTCCTGTTTTGCAGAGCTGCACAGCCGATGGGAAACAAGGAACACGTTCAAAATTATGTAAAACATTATCTACATTTCCAACACATGATCTTGCGCTCTCATATTGCTGATCACACATTAAAAAAAAAAAACATGTGGTCCAACTTGCATTTAAATCCACATACAAAATATCTGCTGCAGCTACAAAGGGGGAATCAAACTTTGACCTAAATCACCTGAATCAACTAACTGTTGATCTGATACAAGTTAACTGGCATTTCCATTCATAACTTCCAAACCCAAGCTAATACCCTTAGCTTGGGTTTGTTCAAAAGACCCATAAAAGGAGTAAATCAAATAAAAAAGGCAACATTATGTCTGTTGTGCTATCCATGAGCTATATTAGCAAGATCTATATTGTTGCTCTCATCACATAACATTCAACACCCACACAAACACAATTGCATATATAAAAGTCAAAAATCCATGTACTATCCAAGTCTCTCTCTCTCTCTCTCTCATTTTCACATCTGCACACAAACTTTATGAACGTCTTACCTGTGAGTAGTCAAAGTCAGAGAGAAGTGCTATGCTATTGATGTATTCGATTCTGAATTGGTCCTCTGGGTTGGCTAGCGGGACTGGAGGTATTAAAGTGCTCATCGCAGACACTATAGTCTACAAAGCAGAAGAAGTTGTGGGAGAGAAAAAAACAACAACAACAAATAAGCATTGAATACAGAAAAATAATCTAATTGTAAGGTGGTTTAATAATAATAATCAGTGAAATAGGATTGCAGTGGGTGTAACAAAAGACACATTGAGCATATTTGAGAGCTGATACAGATGAAACTCACCACTATGGCATCCTTCACGTTTTTTCGAATATCTTGGATTTTCTGTTTCTTTTCTCTGCATGAAGACAGAATAGATGTGTGGGGCAGTGGTTACAAAAGCATCAACCACAGAAGACCACAAATAATGTATCATCAAGTTAATTAAGCCTAAAATAGGGGTTACAGCCAGGTTGTACTATTCTTAATTCAATTATATATACAGTTCAGGTGTCAAGTCTGAGAGTATGTACCAGCTAGCAGTGAAACACACAATGGAGTTGAGTAAAATACAAAAATAAAGTGCTGTGATGGGTTGTAGTCGTGATTTTCCTCATTTCATTATCTTAAAAATGCCAGATTATGCCTCCTATTCACACACCAAAAAACCTAGCCTCCACATACACATAGTGTATTTTCATACAGTTACAGGGCTCTTGACATGTACTAGGCCTGTTTAAAATAGACCACTGGTGAAATCAATGCCATGCAAGGCCTTGCAGCAAAACAAATCATCAATAGGCCTCTGTCGATCACAACCTTTCACCCTCTCACATGAAACAGGAAACAGTGAATTATTTGGCATTTTTGTGGCACTAAAATCCTCACATATGTATGATAACTGTACATGTACACGAAAAAGGGGGGAAATGAGAGGGGGGGGGAGAGAGAGATATTAGCTGCTTTGCATGGGATACTGGGCCCAACAGGCGCTGCAGTGCCTGGGGAAAATCCATTCACAGGCTATATACTCTGGCCTCGACAGTGTTATTTATTAGGAGGGAAGCCAAAAGAATAAGCATGACTATGATGTCTGAGGCGTTCATGTCGCTATTTAATAACTGTATCGAGCAGCACTCACTCCGCGTTGAAGCCGTTGACGTGTAGAATCCTCATCTGCTTCACAATGGTGCTTTTTCCGGACTCTCCCGCACCTTCGAAAACAGACACCCCCCCGGAAAAAAACACGTTAAAATACCAGCAAAATGCACACGAGCGAGGACATCGAGGCTAGCGTGAGAACCATACACGTTTTAGAAAACGCAAGCCGGTTAATTGTATGCTCTCTGGAGCTTCGCTTCCATCAATATCCACCCCCATGACATATTATTGCAAGCGCTGTCAAACGGGGCTACGTGTTCGGTAAACGAAAGGGATTACGGTTAGCTTACATTTCAGATAGCCATCACATTTAAATCAGCCTTACCCAGCAATAAGAGCCTGTGTGTGGCTTTGTACGCTTGTCGTTCCTTTTGCAACTGTTTTTCTATCTTTTTATTCGCCTCTCGTTGTGCCTTTTCGTCGATGCGTTGATCTTCAGTCTTGCTGTTGCCCAAACAACCCATCTTCCGTCGCCCTAACCCTTCCTTGTGGAATCGTACAAAAATATATAAAATAACACCCGGGATGATGTTGTGGTTGAAAAACCACACAGCAGTGAGTCTTCTGTAAAATAAAAAAGGGGAAAATATTAAAAAAATCTCTGCGAGGCTTCTCCGTCGGAGGGAGGAATACGTTTCCCCGATGCAATTCCGCTTTAGCCGCAGCCAACCGTCATCCAACCCGTTTGTTAGTTCACGAACCAACGAGGAATAACGACTCGGATCCACAGAGATATATCAAAAATACATATAAATAAGGAGAGAGAGGGTTTTCAATTCCTGAGAATCCAGTCAACTGTTCCTATCGCGTCTCCAACCCCTCTCTTCTCTCAGTATTTTTTTTCTATCTGAATTTCTATCAGTATTTCTGTCTCTTTAACTCAGCACTGCCTCTCTCTGTGGCACCAGGAAATAACCGTGGTCCGTGGAGGTGGAAAACAAACCTGCGTTAAACTGTAACATTAACAACCCGCACTGATAAAGCATTTTATAACTTGTGTGGAAAAGGGAGAGGAGCCTTCCCCGATTAAGTCCGTCGCTATCTTGCTCTCAAAATAATCGGCTAAAGGGGTGGAAACCCGGACGAGTCTGTGTGCTGGTCTAGAGAGGGGCTGGGTCTCTTCTTCTTCTTCTTCTTCTTCTTCTTCTTCTTCTTCTTCTTCTTCTTCTTCTTCTTGGCTTCCAGTCAGCGAGGTGGCCCTGACACAAACTGGCAACCCGTTTTACAACGTCTGTGTGCGCGTTGGGCTCTACCTATCGCTCCAGTTTAAACTTTACAGGCCTGGGGGCCATCGTTGTAGTCCTTCGGCGAATGAGGACTACGTGTGGGTGGTGGAGAAACGTATTCAGATCGTTTACTTCAAAGTGAAAGTACAAAAGTATAAGTTACAAAATGAACTCAAACTATAAACAGTGAAAGCATTTTTACAAAATGGCCCCTCTCAGAGGTTTATACTGTAATAATAAACGTATTAAAGCCTATACAGTGTAGTAACTCAGTATTCACTCAAGCACTGTACTTAAGCACACGTTTGTGCTTTTACTTTATACATTACAGGCCTGGGGCCCATCATTGTAGTCCTTGAGAGGACTACTATTTTGCACAATGGCAGAGGTTTGAACTGTATTAATATATGTATATATAATGTAATATGTAATATATGTAGTAGTAGTTCCATTTGATGCAATCTCAACTTCACTACACTTCAAGGAAATATTTGACTTTATATCACTGCATTTATTTGAAAGCTTTAGTTTTAACTTCTTAGTTGCATTGCAAAATATAATCACAAAATAAATGTTAATGTTTTATAATAATTAAACTACACAGTTGTATATAACGTAGGCCAAATTAGCTCCACATTTACAAGCTTCAACATTAAAGTGATGCAAAGATTAATCTATCAATGATTAGATTCCAATAACATATACATTGTACTGAATTAAGATTATTTTTACTTTTATGTATATTTTGGTAGTAATAGATTCTGAATGCATGACTTTGTAACAGATAATTTCTACATTGTGGTATTATTACTTTTACTTAAGTAAATATGTCTTTCACCACTGGTTACAGGCCATCAAGGTAGTTATTAGGAGAATTATGACTACTACGCAGTGGAGAATATACTCTGATTCTTTACCGAGGTAAAGGTAGAAATACCCAGTGGTGGATGAACAACTCAGAATAAGTCGCAATACCACAGTGTAAAAATACTATTCAAACACTATTCCAAGTCCTGCATTCAAAAATAGTACTTACGTTAGTACTTTTTGAAGTTTTAGCATCAAAGTGGGTTGAATAAAAATGCAATGTTGGCTTCTAAACTCATGGAGTAAAAGTATAAAGTAGCATAAAATGGAAATACTCAAGTAAAGTACAAGTTCCCAAAAATATAAGTACGGTTCCTCAAGTGCATTAAGACTAGTTTAATGTCAATGTGATATAATATAATATCCCTCTAGTGCATGAATACTTTCACATTTCACATTTATACTTTAAGTACATTTTGTTGAGTATTTTTACATTGTTGTATAGCGACTTTTACTTGAGTAAAGTATCTTCTTCCCCCACTGCAGTAAAGACAGTAAATTAACAGAAATCTACTCATCGACTACATCTGTATTTTAAGCTTATTTGACAACCATTAAACTATCATTTAGACCAGTGATTGTATACAGATATCTCTTGATGGGTCGTCAGATACATTTAGAAAGCCACAAAATAAATAACAAGGTCAGGAAGTAAACACATGAACACATTAATAAGTTTCAGACATTCCTCTAATCTTTGCTATTTTTCATGTGAATTTAGCATACTTCTACCTTGTGTGAGAAGGAAGAATCACACATTCGTTGATCGCTGATCATAACAAAAAGGCATTTAATCTCATCTAATCAGCTGCTTATGTACTCTTGAGCAAGAAGTAAGAGCCCCCACCTCCCTAAACTGGTCAGGCCAGCTACAGGCACTGGCCAAAGCATAAAGATAATTCTCCTCAATGCATGTCAAATATAACAACAAAACCATAAGCCATTTACAGTAAAATTATCTTTCTGTAAAATTATTAATATAAGACATAAAAATGACATTCAGTTAGATTTTGTCACCATAAAGTCATCATCAAAAGTACTGTAAGTCCCAACAGGTAGTACAAGGGCTTTATAGTAATACCTAAGACAATAAAATGTATACTTTCAATCTTGATGTTTTCATGGGTAAACAATTAATATACTTTTCGTGTCAGAACTTTTCACAATGTAAGAAATAATTGCACAGTGGTGAAACATCTCATGACAACTTTTGTCATCAATGTTTACCTGCCAAACTCTATGAAATACATCAAGGCTAAACTAAAGACCACCACAAGACAAGACAAAGGGCTTCGACCCTTCATCTGAGAGTGTGTCTGTTATTTTTTAACAATGTATGTTAAAGTTTCAGCTCCAAATATAAAAAACAACATCACCACCACTCTGTCAGTGTCACTGTTGACAGCATTGTCTGACATTTATGTTTTGCTTGCTGTGTTTTCCTCTAAACTCGACTAAAATGACTGGTGGGTTTGTACACGTGTGCCTTAACCGTAACCACAAACTGCACTATACACGTACACCGGCATTGTGTTATAGGTAACAATAGCACATGCATGTGTGAGACACAGAATGAATTGACTTGAAAGTCTTTTTCATTAAAGCCACTGCTAATAGTTAGTTTTATGTAGTGAAATGAGTGCAACAAAGTTTTTTGTGGCATGCAAATCACAGCTGGAGCACTTACTTCACCTGTAGTGGTGTGAAAATAGGACAACCACCAGCCCCCCACACCCTTATCGGAAAAAGGAAAAAAATGAAATTTGTCTCCCCACCTCAGAAAGCAAGGTCAAAACAAGTGAGTGGCCCACATCACTCTCTAGTGGTCAGAGGCAGCAGCGCATCCAGCTCCCAGTGAAGGAGACACAGGCTTTGTTGCAGAAATGATCTTCCTTTTTAGGAAGCACTATCTGATATTTATGTTTAGCTTGCTGTGGCTTCCTCCTAACTAGACCTACAAAAAGAGTCTGTGTGTGTTCGGTAAGGCTTGTGAAGATTAATCTGATTTTAAAAATGCATCAACCGAAGAGGGGAAAAGTTTCTCTGTGTCAAGTTGAATCTGAGTTTACGATTTTTGAGCAGGATTTTGTGACATTATAACCAGTATGGATGCAAATCGTGTCCCAGTATGCAACTCAGACAAATGTAATGTGGAGACTTCCAGTTCATATAAATTTATATGCGTTTCAGTCAACATCTTCTGGCCAGACTTTTGATATGAACAATACCTCCATATTGTTGAAGTCTGGATTCTTCAATCAAAAAGGAAATCATTTAACACATTCTTAATACGGTCATTTGACTTTTTTTGTGAGAAAACCCTAACAGATATAAAAGATCCATCATATCGGGAGGGAAGCTTTCACCAACATGATATTTGTGAGTAATAGAAACAGTTTTTTTTTTCCACAACTAATGTGTCTGTCAGTATGTGTGCAGGTGCAGTGTTGGAGGACATTTTCAGATCCTTTGCTAAAGTAAACGTAGCTGTGTAACAATCTAAAAAATACTCTAATACAAGTGAATTCTATTTTCAAAGTCTGATAAAGATATTTTCAGATTGGAAGTATACCTGTACAGCAAAATGGCAACCACAGAGGCCCTTAAAAACAGCTGCTCATCAATGCAGTTTCTTTTTGGAGGCATTGCAAAATTATTTCATTTAAATAATTACACGAAAATATATTTTGACTGGGTAAAGAGTACACCCTCCAGTGAACTGATGCAATAAACTTATATCTAACACATAAGAGCTATTTTAAATCGTCCACACTTATCACGAGCCACGAATGCAATTGAATCATGCACTTTAAAAATGAGGCATACATCCAAATGATATCCAGCTAAAATTAGCCTTTTTACAATGCTGAAAACAACTTTATTGCAATCTCTTAAGGTGCAGAGGCTCTTGATAACGTCTAAATTACACTCTAGGCAAAAAATGAAGAATAGTCACAGTCCAATGTTCTCTTCCTGTGGTGTGGTTCTCTTTGATTCAGCTGCTATATCTGCTATCAGTATCATAAACATGACAATAATTCATACTTCAGCATGACCTGTTGGTCATTATATTAACTGGGAACACAGTTAGTAGCAAAGTTCAGCAATGGTCAATGATAAAACCCATTTAGACGGAAGCAAAGTTCACCTGACTCTACTGGTATTTGAAGGGGGGCCAACAGGGCATATAATACGCCCCACTGAGCGAGTTTTTCCAAAATATGACATAATGCGCACACACACACACACACGCGTGAATTCCAACAGGCCTGCCTCAGTTCAGACGTCGCTTCTCTTGAGAACTACATTGCTTGCAGCCTGTTGTTCAGGATCATAAAGGGTGATAAGGCTGAGATATGAAACATCCAGTTAAGGACATCTAAGAAAGCTGTAACAGATATTATCACAGGCCTGTACAGAATGTGATCCAAGAGGCCGAACAATAAAGTTACTTCCTTTCCAAGAAACAATCTGAGCTTGTCCTCAAGTTCCCATTTATTTCTCTACTGATGTATAATGAGCTCTATTAAAAGGAAGTCAGATTTCATGAATGTTCCTCTGGTTAATAGGAATTTTGAACAATAGGAGGCCAAATTATATTTTAATCTAGTGATTCCTTTCATGGCACAACATGTATTATGTATTTGACAACACAAACTCACAAAGCATATATTATGTCTTTGTCAACCCCAGAGACCTGTTGGCTCCCCCTGTCCCGCCGCCGTCCCGGCCGGCCTCTGTTCCCCGTGTCCTACCGCCGCCCCGGCCGGTTCCAGTTCTCCGTAACCCGTCGCCGCCCGGCCGACTCTAGACCCCGGTTCCCCAGGGCCGCCCTCTCCTGTACCCAGTTCCCTGGAGCACGCCCGTCTGCCTGCTGGCCGTCCCCTGGACCACGTCTGTACGCCTGGTGGCCTTCCTCCATCTCGCCCCCCGGTCTGCTTCTGCCGTGCCCTCGGTCCCTCCTCCGGCTCCCCTCCACCCACCCTAGGGGACTGTTCTCCTGGGACGTCTAAATCCTTCCCTTAAAGGAGGGATTCTGTCAGAGTTGATCTCCACACCTTCCTTTTATTAGTTGTTTTCATCCTGTTTGCCTGTTTCACTAACTATCATCTCCAGATCCTGCTTCCCACCTCGTCTGTCCAACTCCCTTCACCTGTTCTCTCACCTGCCTCTGATCTCTCCCACCTCGTTAGGCCCTCATTGCCTTCACCTGGTCCTCATGCCCGTCTCACCTGTTGCCCATTCCCTCGTTAGTCCCTCACTACTTAGGTCCACTCTCTTGCACTTGTCCTCTGCCAGATTGTTTTGTGTTTTTCCCGACCAAGCCATCGAGCATTCCATATTGTGATCATATATTTCTGCTTCTTCTGTTCCTGATGCTATTCTGAGTGAAGGATCATTATCTTCAGTTCTGTCTCCTGAGTCGTGTTATTGGATTCATGCCAATCGTCCTGTGACAATTTGAAGGTTATTGACCTCCGGTGGTCACGTCACAACTCTGCCTTATTTTGTTTCAGATAAACCATTTCGCTTTGCTTTAATGATTGGTTGGACTACTTTGAGCTATTTCCTGGACAGACATGGTCAAAGCTTTTGGGGATGTACTTTCTTGTTCGCTCTCTTTATTTAAGTAGGTCTATTCAATACACAAATAATAAATACAAATGCATGTAACGTACATGTTGTGAAATACATAAATACATTTTGCTGTTGTACTGATTCATAATTATTTCAATAAAAGCATTAATATATATATATACTTCTGTTCTATATCTATTATTAAATAGATCAATCGATTGATTGGTTTATCAATAAAATGGCAGAAAGTAGTGACAAGTGCCTCTCACAATTTCCCCCAAAAAGCTTATATATTGAGAAGCTAGAACCAGTGACAGTGCCAAATTTGCTTTAATATTACTTGAACAATTATCTGATTATCAAAATAATTACTGGCTAATTAATATCCTCCAGAAAGATAAATAGCTGAATCGTCTCGTTGTTTCAGCTTTATAAATGAAAAAGCTGTGTACTGTTTGTTATACTGTCGCACCGTAACTTAGAAAATAAATCAGTCACTTTACTTTGAACTTTGATTCATAAAGCTTCAATTCGTCAGGTGTTACTGCACCTAATTATAATTCAGTCCTGTCAGTCATTTAAATACCTTTCATATTCAATAAACAATGACACAGAACCTGAACCTTTCTGGATATGAAAACAAAAACTTTTGCAGTGATTCTGATCAAAAATCTTGCTTTTTTAAACAGGTGTTTTCTACAAATTACCTAACATTTGAGAGTTAAACCATGCCTAAAATTAGACTCCAAGATACCAAAATTGTGATTCAATATGGTGAGACGTTACAAAATGAAATAAATAAATATGACTCAAAGGGATAGATTCGGGCTCCTGCACAAGCTGAACATGGCAGCCCGCAGAGGATAAACATTAGCTCCTTATGGCTATCATTATTCAACCAAATACCTGCAGCAAATACAAACAGATAAAGTGACCCAGATTAGCCAGCATACGTTGCCTTGAAATGCAACACTATTTGAAAGGTGTCCACTTTCAGAGGAACACAAACCACCTCAGTCCTCTGGCATGCAACAGGAGTCCTATACTGGAGACCTGAAGGGTATAAAGTCTTAAAATGCCTCTTAACCCTTGTGTTGCCTTCGGGTCAATTTGACCCGATTCAATGTTTCACCTTTTCAGCTCGCTTCGGTCAATATGAATTCAATGTTTAACCCTCCTGTTACCTTTATATTTACTAACATATTTTACCCTTGAGGTCAATATGACCCCAGCTATTAAAATCTCCAGAAAATTATTAGAATTAATATTGTTTTCCAAGTTTAAGTGTGAGGTACTTTATGTTTGTTTGTTGACTCCCGAAAGAACACCGACATTAAACATTGAATCGGGTCAAATTGACCCGAAGGCGACAGGAGGGTTAAATATTGAATCGGGTCAAAATGACCCGAAGGCAACACAAGGGTTAAGGAAAAACCAGAAGAGGCCTGTGGTTGGTGGCGAAGGCTTCTGGGTGCACCAGGACAGATACACAATAATTGTGATTCTAAAGTGGTGAAGAAAGCCGGCCAAACCATAATGACAAGCTGAAATGACACAGTAACAGAGGTCACACTCACTGTGTAGCCTTCAACAGTGACTCGTGGAAGGAATGTACGACACTTCCCGATGTGACTTCATTAGGATGAGCCAGTTCTTCCTGTGTGTAATTAGTGGGAGCTGTTTACTGAGGAAATTAAACTGGTGGGCATTTATTATGTTGAGTAATGAAGCATTACACTGCTGAAGTAAAGCAAATACATGCACTACGGCATCGAGCGTGTGTGTCAAAACTTAAAGTGGACGAGTTCTGTATTTATTATAAATGTGTTCAACGTTGTTTTCTCATCAGGGTATCTGTGGTGACATTTAAAGACACTCGTTTGAAAGTGAAGCCTTGTTCAGTATGACAACTAAAGAACTGCGTTAGCCTATATATACAACATATAGATGTCTACCGTCTGTTACTCGCTAAATTCAAGCACAAATAGAATTGTCTGGGACGCTGGTGAATTTTGGAAATTCTCTTGAAAAGTTACATGAACTATCAAGCATGAGATTCCTGTGAGATAATCATATATATGGCCTAATACTGATACAAGTTTGTTTGGACACAATTGAACAGATAAAGGCTTCAACTAGGACACCGTTATTATGTAAGTAATTGCCTTATCATTGACTATTTATGGCAGTGTGAAGATATAGCAGCAGAAAGAAAAAAAAGACTTGCACTAAAGTACTTCAGCAAGCAATTATTTTCCTATTTAAACGGTAATCAGTGAGTGTTTGATATCTTCATCAAATTGATGATCATAATTGGAATACATTTGTGTATCAGTTCATCATTTTAGCACTTAAGCCCATTTACCAACAAGAAGGAGTTAAATGAAAGCACAGGAACACATTACTCTATACTATTGTCTACTAAACTATAATTGATATTACACTATACTGTACAACACTTGACCATACTGCGATACTCTCTCCTTGACTATACTTTAGCGTATTTTTTAAAATACCTTACTGTTGTTGTGCAACAGTTCGTCAAAAAGCTATTTGTCCTCAACTTAACTGAACAGATCAAACTTCTCACACAGGCCACATTATTGCAATCTGCAGTTCACTACTCTACACTCCATACTATACTAATAAAAGAATAGTTTAGGATGAATTAACAATAAACTTTACCATTTGATCCACTACACTTTACTATACTATACTGCACTGTAATGCACTGTACTATACCGAGGGCTGGGCAGTACTATTGGTATTGAATCAATATTGTGATATGAGAAAAGATATCTTAATAATATAAAGTGCTGCCTTTTCCTCCTTTTAAAGGCTGCATGACAGTGAAGTGATCATATTTATTGATATCGAGGTATTAAAAAAAACATATTCTATTTGATTTTTGACACTATATAATGTACCGGACTATACTTTACGACACCATACTAAGTGGTCTCATAAAACGAGACTGCACTATACCTTCAGCCGTCTGTCAGAGGTTCAAGAGAGCAGAATACAATTATTCTTCACATCAGACACAACAAAAAACGTTTCCAGGAAACACAATAAAACAACAGATAATTAATGCATGCACATGTCAGCTCTGATACATACTGGGATGTATTTCAGGAAGCGTTTTGGACAGCTTGCCCTGTTTTTGTTTCTCTTTTGATGTATTTTAAGAAGCCTTTTGTAACACCTTGAAAAAACCTTTTGGTTAATTCTGGCATTTTTGTTTTAAATCATTTGTATTTCTGAATTTGCACTGTCTCTTCTCTCTCTCAAATAAACTAAACATGTTTGTAATGCATACTAAATTCTATTAAACTAAGTATTACATAACTATACAACAGTGTACTATGCTTTACTACAGGACCCTAAATAAACTGAACTACATTTACTGATTGTAAACCTTTACTGTAAATGTGCCAGTTATTCAAATGCTTATGGTATATCTGTAGTCGTTAGACTATGTGGCACTCCACACCACAGATATACTTTTTATATATATATATATATATATATATATATATATATATATATACATTCTACCATTATACTAATTTACTACAGACCACTATATTAACTGAAGTAAAGCTCTAGTTCTCATCTGTTCCTGGATAGATGTCCCTCTACACAAAATATCACAATAATATTACATAATCTACACTTTACACTTGTCTATGTTTGACAACCTAGTGGGTGCTTTGCTTTCTCTCTTGTTCACTATATATATATATATATATACAGTATATATATATATATATAAACTATCATCAACTTAGAAATTATTATCAGCACGACTATAAGTCACTACACTCTACTCTACTCAACTGGAATGTTTTGTTGATTTATTTTATCAAACTTTAGTCAGAAGTCCCAGACCGATACAGTAGCTGCACTATATTATCAAATGTTTTGAGACAACATGGCCTAATAGGGAAAAGGGAAGTGGTCTTAATACATATTTGTATACTAAAGCCAACTAGATTATACTCTCTATAACTAAATTATACTCTATAACTAAATTACATTCTCTATTACACTAAACCACACTACAAGTCAACATACTGTACTGTACTACTACGTACTGGGCTATATTCTACTATGATGAGTAAACATTTGTACACTAAAGTCAACTGAATTATACTCTAAACGACTCTACTATGCTACAGGCCACTAGACTACAATATACTTTACTAACCTAGGAATTACTGTAAATATGCCACAGTTCAACCAAAGTCTATTTATTGCAACTGCAGTCCTGTACTCAATATTTATCGACACAATATACTACACTGTACTTTACAGTACTGTACTAGATTTCAGATTAAACACTCAATAACCACAAGCTAAGATGTCTCTGTAAACCTGTGTGAAGAGGTCCCTTGTGAAGGCCTATATTATGTTTAATTGGCTTTTCCTTTTTTACAACCTCAAATATTTCCAGCAGGCCCAGTGAGTCTACACGTCCATCTTCATCATTTGTCATAGACAGCCGCAGGGGGTAGTTTTCACAGATGAGCCAACAGATGTGGCAATAGGCCTCAGTAGAGTAGTGACATAATTTCTGGAATGGCCGGTACGTTTTAGTTTCAAATAATAAAACGGCTTCCTAGTCCAACGACAACACAGAGGCAGTGAACCTACCGAGCAGCAGCAGCCGATGCGTCTGTTTGTACTCCCGCTTCAGCTCCTTCAGCGCCCTGTCAATATTCTTACTGACTTTCTTCGCCTCCTTCTCGGCCTCCTTCTCCTCCACCAGCAATTTGTCCCAGTTTTTCTGCTTTTGGGTGGTAGTCTTTTGCAGCAGCTGGAAGCGTCGGCCGCGGTCCTTCCCTGTCCCCTTACCGCTACCTCCACCTCCTCCGCCGCCGCCGCCGCCACCTCCGTTTTGTATGAGCACACCGTCGGTACCGGTGTCTCCACGGCGATGCTCCCCGGCCGGGAGCCTGGCAGGGTCCCCGGGGCGAACCGGACCGCCGCCGCGTAGCGACGAAGTCTCCCCGCATCCCATGGTATCCTCCGGGCGAGCTCCCACGGCGCGGGTCGGCACGGCGGCGTCCGGGGGCTGATCCGACTCCGAGGTATTGTTGGAGATAGACCCGCTCAGGTCCCCGAAGAGCCGGGGACGCAAACTGTAGCACAGCCCCATGTTGAAACCAATATTTGTCTGTGAATGTGATTTATCATAAATTAAAATAGCAAAAAAATAGTAGTTGCGCCACCAGCCCTAACGAGCCATCGTCACATTTGCGCTCCAGCGGTGCGATTTAAGTCCGAAATTGAGCCGAAAATGTGAATGAATTATGCTCCGACATTTGCTATATGTCATTTTGCATTTTCCCCAGTCAGCCTTCGCTTCGTAGTTAGTGGATCACCTGATCCTTTAGTGGACACTGCGGGTCAATCTTACCGTAAGTAACCAAAAGCAAAACATTTGAAAACCCGCTACTAGCTGCTGCGCAGTCAGCCAGACACACGGATCTCGGTGGTCAAATCAGCGGACACAGAAATTGTATTGCGCCTTTATACGACAATTTACGGTAAACCCATTCAAACGGGCCAGATCGGGAGCGAACGAGGGACTTTGCGAAGATTGCGGAAAGTGACTCAAAATCCGGTTTTCAAAATAAGATGTCAACAAAGCAAACTGTTGTTTTGTCTCGAAGCATTAAGCTGATCAAACCTTGGGGGACTGTTGCATCCTCAAATTAAAAAAGAAACATTTAGTGTCAACATGTCTTGCCTTTGTGGGCATCATGTGTCGGAATTTTAAGATTAAATACGATTTAGGTTCATTGTAAAGACCAACAGTCCCACAGGCACTTTGACAATAGAAATATGATCAGTAGTATATTGCAGGTCTTTATTTTCCCCAACAAGTTGAATAGGAAGTTTAATTCTTGGGTAGAGTGGCTGATAGGGAGCTTTCAGTGTGTAATTCAATTCAATTTAATTTATTTTGTATTGCACAAAATCACAAATTAAACTCTGCTGGCTTTACAATTTGAACACATGACATATTCTGTCCCAGGACCTCTCATCGGCACATGAAAAAAAAATCTCAAAATTTAATGTGGAGGAAAAAAGGAAGAAGCCTCCGGGAGAGCAACAGAAGAGGGTCCCTCTCCTCAGATGGAAAGAAGTGTGATAGATGTCATGTATACAATGGACAACATAACAGAGGTACAACACATGCAATGCATATGACAGAAGTTATTCATATATAAACATGATGAAAAAGTTACGACCTCCAATAATAATAACAGCAATGTACGCAATACTGCCATATTTGGCAATAATATCATTTTAAACAGCTAATCTGTCTGCTTGTATTTGCAATAGTCATGTAATGTAGTAAACTAGGAAATCAAATGATATCTAATACATACCATATACATAAATACATCTTATGGTCCAATCAGTCCTGTTTTTAACAATATAAATAGGATATTGAAATCTTGAAACATTTTTATTACAAATAAACTAAGTCATAAATAGGCCAACTGTAACTTAAACAGAGAAGATGTTTCTGCTTCAAAATGTCATTTTCAATTATGTTGACTTTGTGAGAAAGTGTTAAATCAACGTTAGCTGGAACTATGTTTGAAAAAGCATTGACAACCAAACTATGTTTGGCATGTAATGTCTTTTGTAAATCAGCCTTTTGAAGATGATACACTGGACTGAAGTATTTAAGGTTATGAACTTACATAATGATCTGATTCTTATTGACTCGATTGTCTCCGAAATACTTGTCAGTCACCGAAGCAGATAAAACATGCCAATGTGGTGAAACTATTGGAAGTCTTCAGAGAAAACAGATGCCTCTACTTCGGCTTTGAGTATATGAAAAAAACCGATCAGCTCATGAAAGGAAAGAACAAATCCGTCAGCAATATTTGTTATTTTTATGGCATAATTATCTGGATCAGATTGAGACATCATGTGTCGGTCTTGGTTTTTACAGAAATAAATTGTCAGTCTTGAGAAAGATGATAATCCAGATATTGCAGGGACTGTCCTTCATTCACAAACATGGTGACTTACAGCAAGGCCGTTTAGTACAGACTGAAGAACAACTGGTTCTGGTATCTTTTTCTGTCTTGTAAAATGCTGTGTTATGGAGCTGTCAGCACTGTCCTGGTATAAATAGTTCATAATTGAGCAAACAGTAAACAACGACACTAAAACCGAAAAGCCCATGAATGGTGGACATAAGACATCAGGCATCACAGGATTTGCTCCAGCCGAAAATGACTCACTGCTCCTGTGAGAAGAGGAGGTGTGAGTGGAACCGAAGTTTAACTCAACAAGTTTATCTCTCTTCTATCAGCACTGGTTTTAGTGCTCGTGGGTGCTGGTGTCTTTCCCACTTCAATAAGGCATGCTTGTTTGTTGATAGTGTTTTTCCTTTCATCTTTTTTTTCACTTTTGCCAGGTAAGATAAGATGTTTTCTGAAAATGATAAAAGGAACATTCTGTTCCAAGTCTGGCTTAGCATGTGTGCATACGCACAGTGAGAGACTCCTGCTGTCTTTCACTTGTCCTTTCCAAGGCTTGGCTTGACTGTAATTTGTCCGATTAAAACATCTTCTTTTTTTTGGTCAGAGATGTGTTCAACTCTGTGTTTCAGATCTTTAAAAATTGGATAGAATTGTGGTCTGCAGCAATAGAGAACCATGTGGTTGTAATAGGGGTAGAAAGTAGGAGGCAATAACTATTTTGTTTGAGAAAACAATGCAAATTAAGACAAACATCCGCATCAGTACCGGTTTAGTTGACTGTATCGTGTCTTGCAGGGTATTTCCATCGTGAAACAGGAGAGCCGGCTCTGCATGAGCCTAGAGCTGGTTAAGATTGCTGATTTTCGACAAGCTAGAGAAATCATTTCATACAAATCATTTTTCACTACATCATAACATTAGTATACTACTACTACTACTTGCTATCAACTAACATGGCATAGTATATGATATCTAATTTGGGATTTGTCGTTGTTATGACAAAGAACCAGAAAGAAAACCTACCGTAATTGTACAGGGGGGAAAGCAGACAACTCAGAGACAGACGTTGACACTCAAAACATTTAAAACTTATACTATCTACAATGGTCAGAGAGCACCAGTGTAAACTGAAAAAAATATGTTCTTTTTTCATTTGACTGAACCGACCCGCTCTCATAAGTTGTTTGAGTCACAAACACAAAATACAACAAAAAGTGAACAAGAGTTAAGGTACTGTGTGTAAATGTCCCCTAAATATCCTCCCATGCCTTTCTCACAGGTACAGAGCCCGAGGGCCTGCTGCAGTCACCATGCTACAGCTCACCTATTGACATCTGGGCCGTGGGACGCATCATGGATCTACACTCAGGCCCCTGTTGCCTGGCAAAAGTGAGGTGGACCAGATCTGAAAGATCTGAAAGTGGTTGGGAACACTGAAGAATGTGAGCCACCACAACAAGGCGTATCGTGTTGTGGTTCTACTGTCATTGTGGAATGTAACCAGCCAGTATCTTTTAAATCATTCTGACGTCCTCTCTGCTCGGGCCGTTACCATTATGTGGCGCTAACATGAACAAATTTATCAAATTTTCTTTTTGTCGTTGTGTTTTAGTGACTCGTTGCTTTCTCTTTGTGTTTCACCACATCAGTCTGACGGGCCCAGGGGCAACAACCTGGCCACATCGATGAACTTCCCAGAGCGCCTCCCCGCCAGCCTCAGATCTCTGATCCCCAACGTCAGCAACGAGGCAATCGCACTGATGGAAACAATGTGAAAGTGCTGCTCGGGTACATTTCAAAACCAAATAAGTTTGAACACAGATTGGTTAGAATAAACATATCAAGATTACAGTGAAGGCAACTGACCGTTGAAGTGTTTGTTTTACGTAACACACTTCCTTTGGTCAATGCTTTTTTTTCTTAGCACCTTTGGCTACCTTGAGTGCATCTATTTTTAGCATGGGAGGCCCATTTAGAATCAATCACCTTACCTTTGCAGTTCCTATAATACTGAACCTGGGATATACTGTATGTGTGCAGCTGAGGCGATGAGAAAAGTGCAGTTGTGGTTTGTCTTATTATTCCTTTAAAAGATATATCTTGCGTCACATTCCATGTTCTGTAAACAAGAACGTATTGCCATATTTTGAATGTATCATATTTGTTCATGTATCTTTCCCATAAGTACTAGTTTGTTCTCATTCATTTAAAATCTGGAGCTAAAATTGAAATACAATGTGGATATTTTCTCATTGGTTTGTGCCATTTGTGTTCCAGGCTCTACAGTATCCATACTTCACTGTATCCATACTTCACTGTCGGCTAGGCGGAGGTGGAAACAAAGGGTCGGTCCCTCCGTGAGACGGACCTAGAATCCATGAAGCCAAACACAAAACCAGCAATGTGTCCCGGCATGCTGACCGAGGGGCAGCAGGAACCTCTCGGCTGTGGCTAGAACTCAGGTAGAGCTACCACATTCCACAATGAGACCTTTTTGGGACTTCATGATTTTCTTCTTTGTATGTGCAAGACCAAGAGGACAGGACTTAGTCGATGGGGACAGACGTCTTTCAGGTCTGTCGATGGTGAGAACGCTAACGCTGGAGTCTACGTTTCCAATAAAAACACCATCAGCTCTGTGGAAGGAAATTTAAAAAGTGGCCTAAACCCAGTGAAAGAAGATAAAAGACCAACAGACAAGAATCATAATCAGATCTGGACAAACTGTTTGGGTATGAGTCGTTTTGTCAGACATACACCCAGAAGGCATCTGTTCCTTAGGAGGCAGAGACATCCACAGAAGTCCTGGGCTTTCCTCTAAGTGATGGGAGAAAGATTTGAGTACACACTTGATCACTTTAATGTGTCGTGCTGAAACAACAAGAATCAGCACACGGAGCACAAGACATGCAGCTTGCCTTTGCTTTCCAAGACACACAAGACCCCTTCTCGCTCATGATCATTTCCCAGAATACAAAGGGTGGGGGGGGGGGGCAGCAGACCTCTGAATCCCAGCGCTACAGGGAAAACACTTTTCCAAGGAGCCCAATCATCGACCCTGTAACCGGACGAGTAGACTTAACTGCCAAATACGAAGGTCACAAGTAGCACAGCAGTGACTCATGGGAAAAGTTCCAACTGTGAAGTGCTTCCTGCTAGTCTGTTGTTACATTTGCCAAGCTATGAAATATTGTTCAGTGATTTAAAATGTCCCATAACTTCTAGTCAGTATTTTTGGGTGAATTTATTGTTTAACAGCAGCTGATACATTTACACAGAAAACAACTTTTTGGGGGACTATTTCTTCATATAAAAAAATACAGAACCAGACTAAAGCAGAAAGCCACATCAAGTGAGTAACCTGAATATTAAGCCTTTTTTTCTTGTCTTTCAAATATATTTTCTTTGTGTATTATCTGCTTACCCGTGCACTAACTTTAACCTTATCCTCCAGCTAATTTCACATTTAATTTAATTAGCTCAACATATGGTGGTCATCATCCTTGTGGTGCTTAGTATTTAAAGGAAAGATGAGACCGGTAATCATGATGCACGAGTGTTTTACTCAGTTATGGACAGCAGCAGGAAGGATAAAACATGATGGTGTTTATGAGTGACGAGTTTAGAGAATCTGCTGTGAAGGAACAACGAGCTGACAGTTATAGGAGTTTTTGCTGCCATCTAGTGATTTTTGCTTCGCTACTGTGAAATATCATTGGTATATTAATACAATGGGGACATTTCTATATACACACACACAGGACAGACACCAACGCTGCGTTGTGAAAGCCAATCAGCGTTGAGCTGCTCCTCCGTTGGTGAATCTAACTGGCTGATGCTACTCTCGTGACACTGGATGCGGAAGTCATTCACGTAGTCGGTGTGACATTCACAGAGCTGTGTGCGCCGACGGGTAATGTTATGAACCAGACACCAGGGCGTTAGATGTACCGACGTGTGTGGGATTTCCACAAAAAGTATAACGTAGAAATAGTGGTGAATTATTCCGTGGCGGAAAATATTTTTCCGCTGAGCAAAGCAACGGAGATAAGCCACGCCCCCTCACCGACGCGTATGACGCAACTAAACAACAAATAGTCGGGCGAGTAAAGCGTTGTCAGTTCTCGACAAGTCCCATCAAAGATGTTTTATTGCGAAGATCACCACATCACATTTTCTCAGCGTCTCACTGCAATCTCAAAGCCAGCGGGCCAGTTGACCCCCCCCCCAAACAAAAACTCTTCGGATCTACACGGTTCACGTGGATTACCTGGTTTGATTCAAAAACGGCGAATTTCGCCGAAAGGTGACAAATTTGAAGGTATGTTCAATGCTAAATTTATTTCACAAAATATGTACTTTACGACCCCCTTATGGCAACCACAAAAAACACATAAGTCCAAGTAAGTCCAGATATAAAACAGTCCAAGGATGATAAACCATTGATTATTTTTTCATTTTATTTTCCACCGCCCTATTTCTTCTTTTTGGGCTTGCTCTCATCTTCCAGAATAACTTCTTCTGCTGCAATTCGGACTCTCTTCGTCTTCGAAAGCTCCTGAATGAGTTCTGTGCACAGAAGTAAACAGATTTAGCTGGATTTTAGTAAGAGAGCTCAACCACCCACAATGCATCCCTTTCAACATTACAACCCAAAGACCCAAATCAAACACTTCTGTACACCCTCTTCTATCTACAGGTCAAACCTCTTCCATAATACCATGAGCGTTTGCAGGACAACTACCTTTAGATGTTGTCGCCGCAGCTGCAGGTTCCTCAGCGGTCTGCTGCACTGGTGAAGGTTTCCACACAGCCAGGCACGTCAGTCTGGCCGTTGTGTTCACTTCCCCGAGGAGAGTGGGAGACTCCAGCTCCTGTTGGACAGTGCATTGATGGATTAACCGCAGCTCGGCAGGTAACAACAGTGTTGTTTTTCTAATCTTTGTATTTGGTCTTATGAATGGTGTTATTCATCTAATTGTTACTACATATGATTAGATATTAAAATTGTATTTTAGTTATTATTGTCTTTAAAATAACTAATATTCTGCTATGCAAAGTAGAATATGTCAATAGGAAATGACACTATGGGATATTGTATTTTAAAACATAATCTGTAAATGTATAATTTGGTTGAAGTAACAAATAACTGTCTTCTGCTCAAATGTTTATGAATAACACGAGACGTGCCTCTTTTAGATAGAGTTTCCACATTTTGATGAATCCGTCGTTTGAAGCCGTTACCAGCGCGCAGTAATCCTCCATCATGAAACTGTCAATCGCTTTCACTCTATAAATCACAAAAAAAAGGTTTGTTCATTTACTTTTCACCAATATGACCTGAAAAAATAAACATGACTGAGATGAAGATAATATTAGCAGTTAACAAATATCCATAAGTTTCATACATTTAATTCTTACAAAAACAAGTCATGGTTTCATCATAAGTGTGTTTTTAGCAAAGCAGCTCTAAAATAATTTATATACATGGATCTTTAGAAAAAACATAGTGAATTTACCTGGTTTCATGAGCCTTAAACTCACACACCCATTTCTCTTTTCCCAGATCACAAAACCTCACAATTGCATCGTCTCCTGCGACGGCCAGGACGGAGTTCTGAAATACAAGCAGGATTAAATGTATTTAATTTAGGATGTCGTAATATTGCTTATTCCTGTCATATCTCGGTTTAAAAGCAGATAGTAATCATCTCAACCACCACAATCTCAATATCACGTATAAATAAATATCAGGGCAAATTTCAGAGAACTCACATTTACGAACTTAATGGACGAGATCCTCTTTGGGTTTGTGACTGTTCCTATCACAGAGGCTGTCTCCAGGTCGTAGATGTTCACTCTGTCATTCACCACGGCCACATATCTATCCCCGACTGGAGACCACTTGACGATGTGTGCATCTGTTAAAAGGGTTTGGGGAAAAAAGTTTAAAGTCATTTCAAACTAATAATATTGAAAGAATTTAAACATTCCTTAACTTCTGAATCAATAGGGAGGCTTACTCTGCTTTATGTTTTTGATGAAAGCCGATCGTCCGTTAGTTAGATTCCACGTTCTAAAAGGATTTTTTTTACAGATACAAAAGTCCTTTTAGAATTCATGATAAATTAATTGTCGGCTGCATCAGAGCTGAGAATTTTACCTGAGAGTCTTATCTGTCCCGACTGAAAGAGCAAGTTTCCCAGACGGATGTACGGACAGCGATGTGACATGACCTCTGAGGAAAACAAGATGAAGTTGTTTCAACCTTTCACATCCAACAAAATAAAAGACAACGATCACAGAAGCACGACCATCTCAGGGCTTCAGCAGTGTCTCTCTCTCTGTGTGCTTACTGGTGAGCTTTGATGGATTTCAGGCACTGCCACTTCTTTTTGCTCCACACACAAATGAGTCCATCCTCTCCTCCGCTCAGTAAGTGAGCAGTCCCATAAAACTCTAGACAGGTGATGGTGCCTGTGAAACACAAGGATGTTTAGGGTCAGGTGTACAGGCCACAAGCTTGGGTCTTTCCTCTCTTTGACAAACTGTAAAAAGCAAACAAGATCAATTCTTTGATTTTTCTTTGATAACCTTTTGTACAAATTAATTAAATCTATAAAGCTATCTGGATAACTATGCTATAAATCAGACCCCAAATCCATTTCAAAATGCAAAGAGTGAGGCCAAAACAGTTTGCTATGATGCCCATACTATGAATTGGCAACAGTCAAGAGAATAATAGTGGGCGAGAAGAAAAAAAGCTGCTGGTTTCCAACAAATAGCGGGATTGCGGGGTCCTAGAATACTATGAACCTGAAAACACTCAGATAAACCACGGCCATTATATATTTTCATGTTGTTGTTTTTTTTACAAGATGGGATTCTATAAAGAAATCAATTATTACATCAGAGAGGACACCTACGTAATTATTTCTATGGTACTGTGACATGTCAAAATCCAATTAAAAAAATAATGTCACGTTCACTAAAATATGTATCTAATTTTCTTTTTACAACATGTATTTTCTCGAGGTCTTCCTTGATATTGTCATGTAGACAGGTGGATGACGTTATGAAAGTTGAAAGTAACCACAGGCTGCAGACATTTTTAGGAAGCCTCCATCAGTGTCAATCAAACCAGAAACCTCAGCTCCGCGTCTCACCGTCATGATGCAGCAGAGCTCCGAGCTCCGTCCTCTTCTTCATGTCGTACAGCTGGATCGTCTCATCTTTGCTTCCTGTGGCAACAAACCTCTCGCTGGCGGCCGCGGCCGATATGGAAGCTGTGTGGGCGTGATGTGTGAAGTCCGCCTCGCTTCTCCACTCCTGCAACAAACACACACAACTCACTCGTGGACTCTTCGCAATAACTTCAGTGCGGAACCTGGGAGAAAATAAACCTGGTATTTGGACAGAACTGCCAGCCTTAGAGATCACACTGTCCATCACACTAAAAAGCAACAATGTATTCTTCTTCTTCTTCTTCTTATTATTATTATTATTAATAAATATGTGGTCACAGTATTACCACACAAGCTGTTGACCAGTGACCGTTTAGTTTACAAAAGTCAGAGCAGAGCATTCATGGACATACACGGTTAAGCAAAATTACAAAATAAGATATTCAGACTTACTTTTTGGTCAGTTATTACTCGGTAACCAAAGGCTATCTGCTCGTAGCTCCCAGCGATCAGTCCCAGTACAGCTGCCATGCTGCAGCGACAGAGTGCTAAACTAGCAGACTAGTTAGCTTTCTTTAAAATCCAGCTGTTTTCTATCGCTTGATTTGGGGAACAGCTAATAGCAGCGACTAAGAGTCCGAGCAGAGACCTACACGAGAAACCTTGAGACGACAAACAACGTAAACATCGTGGTGAAGCTATTCAAATATGAATATCTAGCTACGAGCTATTTTTTTTGCAAAATCCACTTCTAGTTCCAAAACAACACGTGCGGCTGCTGCGCTTGCGCAAAGTCGACTTCCTTCTCTCTGGTAATGAGTAGTTTTCAAAATAAGAGCTAATGTTTATTTTATGTTTTTTTCATAATGTAACATATTATTCAAATATAACAGCTCACTGATGGGCTTAGTCGATTCAAGATTCAAGATTCAAGATGTTTTATTTGTCACATACACACACAGGGTGTGCAGTGAAATGAAAGTGGCAATGCTCAGCAGGAATGTGCAAGGGCAACAAGTACACACTATTTACAATAAAAAACAACACAATATTTACAGTAAGTGTGTGTGTGTGTGTGTGTGTGTGCCTAAGAGGGGCAGTTGTGTGGGTCTATGTGGGGGTCCTGGTGAGGTCGGAGTTCACAGTCCTGATGGCCTGAGGAAAGAAACTCCGTCTCAGTCTCTCTGTTCTTGCAGCGTGACTACGGAGGCGCCTGCCTGACCGCAGCAGCTGAAACAGTCTGTTGTTGGGGTGGTGAGGATCCTTCATGATCCTGCCGGCTCTGGTTCTGCACCTCCTGGTGTACAGGTCCTGCAGGGTGGGGAGTGTAGTTCCAATAGTGCGTTCAGCCGAACGCACTACTCTCTGCAGAGCCTTCCTGTCCTGAGCGGAGCAGTTGCCAAACCAGGCTGTGATGCTTCCTGTCAGGACGCTCTCTACAGCTCCAGAGTAGAAGGACTGAAGGATCCTCTGGGAAACTTTAAATTTCCTCAGCTGCCTGAGGTGGTAGAGGCGCTGCCTTGCCTTTCTCACCAGAGTGTCTGTGTTCGTTGACCATGTTAGATCCTCGGTGATGTGGACTCCCAGGTATTTATACCCGCTCACCCTCTCCACAGTAGTCCCGTTAATCCCCAGTGGTGAGTACGTCCTCTGTTGTTGTGCCCTCCTAAAGTCCACAATCAGCTCCTTAGTTTTGGTGACATTCATGATGAGGCTGTTGTCCTGGCACCAGAGTGACAGATCAGCAACTTCCTCCAGGTAGGCCTTCTCGTCGTTGTCGGAGATCAGGCCCACCACCACTGTGTCATCCGCAAACTTGATGATGGTGTTGGAGCTGAACCTGGCCACACAGTCATGTGTGTACAGGGAGTACAGTAGGGGGCTGAGGACGCAACCCTATTTGTGTGAAATGACTTTATATGTATAAAGACAAAACGTTCATTCAAACTTTGTCCCAGTGTTTTTATTTTTTGCAATAACTAGGTGACATTCACAGTAACCCCACTGTACATTATTAATATACAATAATACACCTACTGGAAGGGGTCCGCCTTTTTTATTAAAGAGGGAGTGGTGAAGGCGTCTTCGGCTGTTGTAATTGGTTACCCTTTGAAACGTCATGATGGACGTCTCAAATAACTGTCAACATGAAACGGTAGTGACGAGAGGATGAGACGCATTGATTAACTTTATTTTCCACTGAACGGAATCATGGCACAGAGGTAAGCTTTAGTGAAAATAGAAGATACATCAGAATGACTTAACGTTATCTTTTAATAGTTGTTTCACTTCCTGTTATGTGCATGTTTCTTATTTTGTGATTGATGACACTTTAATAACAATTCTAAACGTTTTGTTTCTATATATATCTGACGTAAACATTGAGTTAATAAGTTAACATTGAGTTAATAAGTTAAGTTTGTTTGTTTATATATATATAATTCAGACCAACCGCTGTTGTTAGTGCAGATTGCAGGATTGTGCACTGGTGTCTGGATGTTGTGCATTAGAGTTTGTTTGTGTGCGAGAGCTGCAGGGTCTGGTTGTGATTAGTGGGTGAAAATGAAAAACAGGACAAGACTAGACTCGAAACAGACTCTTCTGCAATAAAAGTGTGTGGCTTTCCTCCCTCGTGATTTTCTCAACTATAGCCTTAAGAACATGGAAGTTGCTGTATTACAGTGAGCTATTTCCTGTTATTTGTTTCTTACTCAACTCAGTCAATGTGCAAGATGATCGTTGAAATCTACAAAACTCAATATCATTTGATACATGTTTGAGTGGCTGTATTTGTTTTTTAAAGCTAATTTCCATAGACAACAATAACAGTATTCATCTTTCCCATTTGTGGTATTTAGTCTGGAAGATAGTCTGGTTTTATTTGCAAGGCTGTTGATATTTCTGCTGGCTCAAAATCAGATCAAATCAAACCTTCCAGCATGGACACATCTATAGGTCGACTTTTTTCTTTAGTGATTTGGGTGAACTGACCCATAACTTGTTATTATTATTCCATCAAACTCCATACGCAGTTCTTCATGCATCAATGGCATGAAATAACAATCAAGAAACAAGTTGAAAATCATAAGCTGCAGGGTTTTGGTGTGTTACTGCAACTTGCTGTTCATTTTGATCAAGCATGACAAGAAGATGATTACTATATGACTCGTATGCCGTTTCCTAAACAGCACTATGTTATTGGTTTAACTGATGAATTCATCAGTCATGGTAAAACAATGGACCTCTTTCAAACTAGTGAAACACAAACAAAGAAACAAATCTCTCCTTTATCATTAATTCCTTCTGTCCCCAACTACAACGTGCAGCAGGACTCTGAGTCATAGTAGCTGCTGTGGAGGAACAGTCTAGGTTTTGGTAGATTTCCTCCTGTTGAACACCGGAGCCCCCCAGGGCTGTGTGCTCAGCCTCCTCCTGATCACGTTGTACACCCACATCTACTACCTCAAACATGAAGAGGACTCCCATGTGCAGTTTGCAGATGTCACTTCCGTCATCGGCCCAATGAGACTTCCTATAAAGAAGAAATCCACAACCTCTAAAACACACAACACTGTCTACATCAATGGAGCTGAGGTGGAGCAAGTTAACAGCTTTAAGTTCGTGGGATCTTTAATAAGCTCTAAGTGGCTGTATTTCCACAAAATAATCCAATAAATTAGCTTATTTCTTTCCCCCAAAGAATAGTTTTTTTTCACAGAAGTGTTTAGATGCTTCAGTTTCAGGGTCCTGGTATTGTGCTCTCTGTCACACTCTCGCCCCTTAAACAGAAACATCATTAATATTATTAGTAAAACATGTGCCTTTCCCACTTTCACAAGTCAACATGTCTCATGTGGGACAGGCCTATTGTCTTTTAATCTCTTCCTTAAAAACAAAACAAATCCTCGTTGTCGGAGATTCCAAAACATGCGTGTCAATGTCAAAAACAATTTAATTATATTTGTCCATATCTGTTTTGTCGAACGCTGCTATTCTACTTAATTCACTGCATTTACTTTTTTTCTCAATTTCACAGTGAACAAGCCAATCAGGAGCTCACTGAAGTGCTGAACCAACTCTGGCGCCTGGATACCAACCGCCTCAAACCGGAGACCGATTACATTATTTCCCCGCAAGTCAGTATAATTCTGCCTTTCCCGCTTCTCCGCAGTGCAAAACATGCAAACCCCATGCAGTCAGTTTTCCTGACTTTGATGTCTGTCTGTGTATTTATGTGTTTTGCTCAGGGGAGGGCAGGTTACGTGGCTCATGGCAGCAACTATGCCAGAGACCGGGCCAGGGCTCCACTCTTCACATATGTCAACGAAGACAAACTCAAGGGTATCGAGACTTATTTACGCGAGAAGCACTTAATTTCCCCCCTCGGTTGCACTTATTTAGCTCCAACCACCAAGAGAGTCCCATTGTGTTACCTTTAAGGTTTTATTACATCAGCAATTTAAACAGAAGATAAGAGGACATAAAGTTATAATCTCAGGATGAATGAGGCCATACATGGAGACATAATCAACACATCTTTGAAAATATGTTGTCATTTATCATTATAGAAAGGATTCCTGTGGGTTTGAGCATGTGTTTGTGGGAGAAACCAAGTATGGCCAGGAGGTCACTGATTTTCACAACTGGGTCCAGTTCTACCTGCAGGAAAAACTCGACCATGTTGACTACAAAGGCTACAAAGCAAGAGATAACAAAAATACAGTAAGACAATACTGAGTCATTATGTGGATAATAAAGCAACTGAACACACCGAGCAGAACATGAACAAGTTGTTGTTGTTATTGTTTTGCAGCCTGATGAAGATGACCATGTCCTGAACCTGCAGTTCAGCTGGAACGGCTTGGTGAAGCCGGTTGGCGGCTGCTTCATTGGCGTGAGTCCAGAGTTTGAGGTGGCTCTCTTCACCATCATCTTCCTCATGTCGACTCAGAAGATGACGTCTGTGGTGGTGAAAGTGGACGAGTACGTGCTGGAGCTGGTTGTCTATCGGCATGGAGGATCCATCGGCACGTCCTACCCCAAACTGTTTAGCAGCAACCACGAGGATTTGTAATATCGATCCATGTAGACGTTTATATTTTCAACAAATTGTGTGACACTTTCATTTCATTCCTTTATAGTATAAACTTATAAAACTAATCTGTAAAACTATCTCTTTGCACTAAATGTCAGTCTTAAACTTTCTCTTATGAGTTTTCAGCCTCAACCTCCTGATCTGAACTGATATCATGGAAGGAGTGTATCTTATCATAATCATTTATCTGTCTGATTCTGTACACCATTATTGTATACCTTTAGCTCAGTGGGGTAAGAGGGCCGTCCTGCAACCGCAGGGTTGTCTGTTCGATCCCGGCTCTCCCCATTAGTTGCAAGTCGAAGTGTCCTTGAGCAAGGCACTGAACCCCCAGTTGCTTCCTGGCGCTTCACCGCAGCCCACTGCTCCTAATAACTAAGGATGGGTAAGTATATTCTAAATAAATATATCTTTGTCTACAAAGTAGTTTTGACATTTTTATTCTCCCCTGTTTGTGAAATAAAGCCACATATTTCAGATATTTCGCTAGAAGGGTTTTAATTATCTGAAAAATGTTTTGGACAAAAACAACCATTTGGCAGCTTTACTAAAGCTTTATTAGTATACTCTCAAAATATATAATAATATCATGATACAAAACCAAAGCCATATTCTTTAGCAAAAAGATTCTTAGATAGTCCCATTTGTTAAAGATTTTAATCTAAGAGTAGTTTCTTTTTCATTATCTAAAATCTGAGAGAGCCCGCTGATGAAATGTACATTTCAAATTGTTCATTTGTTCTTATTAATTGTACTAAGCGTTCAGTACTCACGTTGTATACTATATGTGTCAAGAACGTGGGAATTATTAAAGAGTTATGGATTTATTATTTACTTATATTTATCTGTTCATTTCATTCTTTCAATTCAATGGAGGTCAAACCTGCGTCGCCTCGCCGGGTGAATCTGAGAACTGTTCCTTTAACATTTAGCACGGACGAGCCCTCGCGTTGCGCATGCGTACTCAAACAAATCATGTCAAACCCCAGAAACGAAACTGTTCCTCTGAAAACAACCTGACGATGTGCTGAACGAGCAGGTGAAGACACTCGCGCTTTTCATAGCAAGATAAAGTTATCCTAGATGTTTAGGAACACTCGTCGTATTTCTCATTCGCAAACTTTTCCCGTTAGAGGCGGAGAACATGGTTAGCGAGCAGCGAGCAGCTAGCAGCTCGTTATTTGGGCAGCTCGTTACCACTCTGTCTGTCTGCCTGCTTGTCTGTCTGCATGTCTGTCTGCATGTTTGTTTGTCTGTCTGTCTGTCTGGAGCCACCTGACAACCGCTCACATGACTTAAATAACAGCTGGGACGAAACCGATGACAGGAAGATCATTTAACTGTGTTTTGGTCTGCAGTTTGGGATCGCTGGAGTGTCACGTAGGTTTGTGAAACAGCAAGCAACAACAGCAACAACAGCAACAACATGTTTGGTAAAAAGAAGAGAGCGCCACCGCCCAGAGGCCAGGGCGCTGCTGCAGCCAAGCAGGTAACAACAACACGTCACATGTCGTAATCTGCTCTCTGGACAATAGCTGTCAAGAGGGTGAAGTTCATCTCTTACTGTGTGGCTACAGATGGGTCTGTTTGTAGACCTGGACCCCGAGGAGATGATGATGGGTATGGAGGGGAGCGTGGATGACCCGGACTTGGAGGCTGAACTGGCCGCTATTACTGGGAGTAAAGCTGCGGCTGGAGGAAGAGCCAAGCAGAAGGGGAAAAGTGAGTTAGAGGGTACAAGCACTTTGGGATGAGATACGGTTCAGACCCGTGTCCTCTCTCAAAGGTGTTGGATGGGGTGGAGGTCAGGGATATGCATCCACCAAACCATTTCTTCATGGTTCTGTCCATGTGCAGTTACATTATAACTTATTATTTAATATATGTTCTTGGTCTCGCATACAAACCCAGTCGGATACGTGGCATTTTGTTTGTGTTGTAGGCCCGTTGCACATGGAAGACATCGCAAGAATGGCCGACGAGTGTATGAAAGATGACGATGAGGATGATGATGACAGTAACCTTGAAGACGACGAAGATCTTTTGGTTGGTTTTGTGTTTATTATCTTTTCTCTCGTGCAAGGGTTTGTAGCTGCCATTTACCAGACGTATGTTTTTAAATTCAACGGAATCAATACAAGTAGCTGTCCGAACGCAATGCAGTCATCCAAAACACAACAAAAGAGCAGAAAACAGAAAACAGTACTGCTTGTGGGACTTTTGGCCATTTTACATATTTTTATAATATTACATTTTAAGGAATACATTTCATTAAATGGTCAATTTCCAAGTATAGTAGAGTTATTGAACGGAAATAAAAAAACTACTTTTTGGGTAAAATATTGGGATATAGTTGCAGCAGCAGAATTAACAAATATAAGAAAATATAGATTTATTTTAATAGTGAGAAGTCTTAGCATATTTTTGTATCCTAAAATGTTGATGAATTTGCCACTACATTACAATAATCACCAGAGCAATCCCAGTGTCCACATATTAATGATCTTAGTGAGAAGAAATCGTGTGACGGTGTTCTAATTACGCTGCCGCTGTTTGATCACATTTATACTGAGACCTGTAAAGACGCCGTTATATAGTTCAAGTCTACTAAAGATAAAGCACTAATATGTTTCTAAGTCCTTTTTAATTCTTCATAAAGATAAGATAATATATATACTTTATTCATCCCCAGGGGAAAAATGTCATATTACATTTAAGAATTTAAATAATAAAAGAAATGAAAATCTAAAATAAAAATGAAAGTTTATACAGTGTATCTAAAGTATAAAGTGAAAGCGGTGCCAGGTTTATTGATTTTCATTTTGATGAGGATCTGGCCAGAGGTGATTTATTGAAGAGTCTTATTGCAGTGGGCAGGAATGTTCTCCTGTATCAGGAACGTTCTCCTGTATAAAGAAACATTCTCCTGTATCAGGAATGTTCTCCTGTATCTGTCCTTGTGACAGCGAAGCTGAAGCAGTCTGTTGGAGAACGTGCTCCGCTGTTCCTGCAGTAGGTGGTGGAGAGGGTGGTCCGGGTTATCTAATATGGACAATCATTTCTTCAGTGTCCTCCTCTCCACCACCTGAATTGTGAAAGTGATTCGGTAGCCATAAAGATGATATTCTTACAAAGATATGAGCCAATTCATCCAGGCTCTGATCCTCTTCCCAACCTAGTTAAACATCTGGAGCAGAACCAGCACTTGTTCATTGCAAAGTTAGGCTTCACAGGGGAAAGTGTACATGTCATAATCTGCTGTAATCAGAGATCCACCTAATTACTGGCCCACCCAACCCAACCGTACCTGGTCAGCATGTAGGTAAAATAATGCCTGTGCAAATACCACAGTAACCATGTTAATCATCCATAAACGTTTTACAGGTCTAACATTCCAGTTTAATCTGTTCATTTATTTGATTTTGTTATCGATTTAAAGGGCCTTAATTTCATCTGCACATTTTGAAACGCATGTCTTACCAAATGGAAAACTTTTCTGTATCAGGCGGAGCTACAGGAAGTGGTGGGTGAGGAGGAAGATGAGGATGTTGTACCCGTTTCCTCTACACCCTCCGCCACTGCTTCTCAAGCTGAAACGACAGAGCCGACGCAGGTACGACCAACCTTGCTCCGTGCCTTGTAAATTGACTCCAGCAGCCCCCTAAATATGTGTCAAAACTTTAGCTGTTGTCAGTCAAAGGATGTATTGGCCCTCCGTGATCTCTCTCCTCAGATGTTTTTGTTAAACAAATTTACTTATTTAAAAAAACTTTATAATGTGACTGGTAGAATAGATGCACGTGAGATTTACATGTTCCACTATTTCTAGTAGGTATTTGCATTCCTCTTCAATACTCTGTGTGCAGTATTTTAAACCAGTGATATAAGTTAAGATGAAATTTGCGATCTGAGTTGTGTTGCCTCTTTTTATTTATCTGTAGAAAATACTTTCTCAACACGCAGTTCTGAGTAATTTATTAACATTTAGCATAGAACTACCTGCTTTGAGATGCGTTTGACGGTACCTGCCTGTTTTTTGGGGAAGCAGCCGGACGTGAAGGTCCCCCCCGCGGCGCCTGGCAGCCTCCAACACACCCTGGAAGAGAGAGCGTGCATGTACAAGACGGCTGTGGAACACGCCAAAACTTCAGGGGAGACGTCCAAAGCCCGGAGATACGATCGCGGCCTGAAGGTGAGCAAAACTACGGCCCGGTGACACGTCAAGGTGCAGAATTATATTTTACAATATTGTCTTGTGATACATTATCTTGGTATTTCCAAATGTCACAACATGTTTTCACCCGAGTTGTTGGTACGCGTTTCTAATTGGGGTTTATAAATTATATAATAATGCCGGTAATCAAGTCTGTAGTTTGAAATGTCATTAAGGTGTTTATTAATGATCCCTGGTATGTTTTACTCCAACTCAAAAGTTGTTTTTATAAACAGCTTATAATGAATCTATAAAGTATTAGTAAATGATAAACTACCATTAATAAAGCCATTAGTTCCAGTTTGATAAACTTTTAATAAATGTTTCCTTGCAATAAAGTGTGACTGATTGTTGCATGAATTAACAATAGAAAGCATTTACTAATCTGACTGATTGAAATGCTGGAGAATTAGAGGTGACATCTAATATTATAATCCATATGACATTTCAATGTATTTTTTGTTTTTTCTGAACATGTAGTGTGGTTAGTATCTCTGTGTCAAGATACACTGTGATATATTTTCTTTATTGTCTTTTTAGTCCTGCTTGAGGGGTATTGAGAGCCACTATTCTATTTCCGATCTTAACTTTATTCTATTCAAGAACAAAAAAAGCAGTTTAACTGCAAACAATGATTAAATCAGGGTCTTTTCTGTAAACGATGTGAGCAACAATAAAATGCCCAACAGCGACAGATATACACAATCTTTTATTCATGTGTCCGATCCTTCTGTTCTGCTCCCTAAAGGAAGACGTCAGGCCTTTAGTCATCTTTTAAATTAGTTTGGGAAACCTATTATTTGTGATATTTACTTATATCCTTCTATTTCTGGATTTCTTGTTTCATAGTAATTGTGTCAGATTTCAGACATCCTTTGCAGATGGTAGTGATTGTTGATGTTTCTCTCCAGACTCTTCAGTCGATGTTGGCGGGTATTAAAAAAGGGAGACCCGTGAACGAGGCAGAGATCCCTCCTCCTGTAGCCACTGGAGCCCCGAGTGCCGCCTCTCAGCCTGCCGTTCCCCGTCGACCGGCCCCCCCTGTGCCCTCGCCCCCTGAACCCACATCTTCAGATCAGCAGGGCGAGTCAGAGGCCACGCCCGCTGTGCCGGAGATCCTCACCCCCAGCAGTGAGGAGGAGCACTCGTCCTCTGCCACCCTGTCCCCTCTGAGCACCGTCCCATCTCCAGAGGAGCAGACCAGTCCGACCGATGGTCCGTGAGAGGATTATGCAAAGTTACATCAGTGAATATAAAGGATATTAGAGAAAGTATACATTTAGTACACAATTAAAACCAGGCCTTTTGGTAATCATCAGCACCAACCATCTTTTCCTTCTCAATCTGAAAAACTGATATAGCAACCAAGGCATAACATAGTGGATTCATTGTTTGGCTCCCAATTTGTGAATACTTAGTTACTTATTGGTGCATGACTTTAAATAATCCAGAAGTATACCTCACTAAATACTTTGATCTATCATTTGGTTTCTCACGATGTATTCCAGCTCACTTTGTGTGAGCTGCTTGTCCTTCTTTGTCTTATTTGCGCTGCGTGTCTGTCCTCGTGAATCCACAGCGAACGAGTTGACCAAGACGTTGCTTTTGGAGAGGCAGAAAGAATACAAGATGGCAGCTCTGAGAGCCAAGAAGCAGGGAGATGTGGAGCAAGCCCGACTTCACTTCATGACCAGCAAGGTGGGTGGAGAGACCGAAACCCTACGGGGTTGCGTCTCCTGTGCAGCACTGTTTTGTATACATTTAAATTCCCTTTTTCCCCCGGATATTTAAATTTATACAAAACACTGCTGGTACAACTTTTCTTTCTTGGGTTTTCTGAAATGTGTGGCAGCACAAGTAGGTTAACATGTAGAATATTTAGTTTAGTTTGGTTTTTTAAATGTCAAACATGTATTTATTTTAGCCAAATAAAATGGTTTCAATGCTTTTCACCGACGTATGCAGGAAACCAGAAAACATTCTTGACGACATACAATACGGATACATCACTTCATCGTCTTTCACTCGCTATTATTTAAAATATATAGTTGCTGAGCTGCAACTGATAATAAAGTGAAACTGATTTCTCGATCCTGTCTTTTATGTATCTATTTTCACTCCACGCTAAATACCAAGTGAAGCCGCGTGTCGGCTGCAACTGGAAGCAAACATTCAAAATAAGTTTCTGCTGGAGGAAGTTAGCAGCAGCTGCATTTGTGACAATAAACACGAGTTTTTAACTGCGCAAGTCAGATTGTTGTCGGAGCCTGTTGCTGCATATCGTGACTGCAAGGCTTTCCTCAAGTATGTGAAACATGCCCACAATGTGGAAGTAGACAGAGACCATTATTACGCTTGAGAGTTTTGGTTTCTTGTATTGTTAATTGCAGAGATTCGATGTGATGATTGAGGCGTTGGAGAAAGGACAAGCAGTGGACCTGGGTGGCCTCCCTCCATCTCCCCAGGGTGAGCAACGCTGGTCTCACCTGGAATACGTGTGTCAAGCACAACCATGCAGACGCTGGTTCTACAGCTCTTTTACACTGACGTACAGATGGAATAAAATGAAAAGAGGGAGGGAAATAAGATGTAATAAAATATTTGTAACGCACAAATAAAACTTAAAAATCACCTAAAGAAAACAAATGGATTTTTAGATAATAAGAAAAAACACTTATTTTAATAAAATCATACGTTATTTAAAAAGTTGATGGCATTTGTAGTTGCAGGTAAATTATGAAACATCCTAAATAACAATATGAGCAGCATGTTGGTAAAACTGCAGAGCAATACTTATTTATTAGAGGAGTGAAGAAATGAGTCTAGAAGCCGAAGGGGGTCACCGATTATACATCTTCCAGGAAGGAAATGTAGAATCAATAACTTAATCAAGAATTATTTTCACCAACTGTAATCAAACCTGTTTGCTCTGCTTCTCTATGTTTTCATTTATCTCGTGTTATTGTATCTCGGCTACAGGAGGAGGCTCTGCTCCAGTGAGGGAACCTCCCTCAGGACCAAAGATAGATGTCACCCAACTGGTTACAGCAGCTCCAGGTAGTAACAATATCCCCGCATGTACTTCCTTTGCTTGTGTTGTTGCGATGGCTCGCGTTCCTTTATTACCAGTCGTGCAGTTTTGTGTCCAATTCCCCGTCTCTTCAGAGTATCTGATATCACCTAGCTGGTGTGAGCTTGAGGCTGAACATTCAAAGAGAAGAGAACACACTGCTTCAAATTATAACAACAGTATGTTTCCTTAAATGTTACACGGCTGAAAACGATCATTTGACAGGCTGCCATGAGGGAATGTGACGAATCGAAATACAGTCAAACATGTGCTGCCTGTCACTGAAGCAAAAGGTAAAATAGAAAATTGGATGCAAACCAAATGTCCCGAAAAGAAAACCGAAGCGACCTGAAGTGTGCAGTCTTTTGCTATCGATGTATCTGGCCCTCTCCAGTACAGGGGAACCACACAAACTACTTTTTAACGACCATATTACTCCACAGTTCTAAGTCAAATTTATAGTCTAATTCATTTATTTCGCACGGTCAATATTGAGTAAATCTAAATATTGTTGCCCTCAGCCGCTGCACCCACATCGGCCCCTTCAGCTCCCAGAGACGTGCTGGAGGCTCTGGAGCAAAGACGAGCCAAGTACGTGGAGGCGTCCAATCAGGCCAAAGCCAGCGGAGACGACCGCAAAGCTCGGATGCACGACCGAATCGCCAAGGTACGAGAAGAGGATCTCCTCCCGAAGCCTCGCCACTGCTCCATCTATCAGCTACAGGTCTAATAAATGGAATGAAACTGGAACATTACAACAAAATATCAGAGTTGTCAACTGTGCAACGAGTTTAACTTTAGTCAATAGGAAATATAAAGTGCAGCGAATACATTTAATAACGTTAAAATAATCAGTTAGACAGTTTTAAAGACAGGATGTCATGTTTAAGGATGACAGAATAGGTACAGGGCAGGTATGATTAAAGAAAACTAGCATAGGCATTACCAGAAATGGAATAAACAATAATGGCACCATTCCTAAAAACACAACGCCTCTAACCTTACAGCAACAAGTCGTTTCTCCTTTTCCTGAACTCCATCAGTATTGTAAACATACGTCTCCTCTCCTCCTGCAGCAATACCAGAGCGCCATCCGAGCTCACAAAGCAGGGAAAGCGGTCAACTTTGAGGAGCTGCCAGTTCCCCATGGTGAGTTTTGTCATGTTTTTTTAGTTGAATGCAATTTACATGTTATTATTATTATTAGTTCCACACAACTATTTTATAATTGGTATTTTCCGGTTTTGTCGCCCGGGTGTGACTTCCTGTATAAAAGCTGTCGGTGACCAAAAGAGTGAATCCAGAACGTGGCGTTTAGCTGTAACGCCAGTCCGATTACAGATGAGTTTTATTCTTCAGGTTTTCCTCCGATCCCGGGCCAGAAGGCGACGGGGGCTGAGCAGGGATTCATTGCTGCTCTGGAGGCAGCAGATAAACTTTCCTCCACTGATGATGCTGAAATAGGAAATGAAGAAGAAGATGAGGAGAAGGAGGAGGAGGTGAGCTCGGCTTCACACAATATGTTTGTACGTAACGGTTTATTGATGCGGTGTTTTGTGTTTGTTGCAGTCCAAGCCTGCAGCTCCAGAAGGGCCGAAGAAGCCCCTGCTGGACGTCCCCCCCGCAGGGCAAGGAAGGAAAAGGACTCCGTCAGCTTCGCCTGACCGAACCGCCGCCAGGGAAGGACTGTCACCATCGGGTCAGTCCGCAAAAGGAAACGTGTCCTTAAGCAGGTCACAGAAGTCTCTTTAAATTCTGTGGCGATGAAAATCATGAGAAGATATTCAAGGGATTCTAACTTTGAAGCTGTACATGTTGAGTTCTGTGATGTGAGATGAAACGAGGACACCGAAATCATCAAAACTCTACACGCCAAACTAAAGCTGCTGGCTTCCGCTGGGGGTTTGAGTTTATTGGTTTTCATATCAAATTAAACAAATAACACACAAATTAACATGACTGAAATGGACAATGAGAAATGCACACACACACACACAACAATACTTATTCAAGCAAAGATTCTTTAATTAATTGATTAGTTGGTTTTGTTTCAGTAATATTTTAGGCAAAAATGAAAAATATCTCAAAAGGGATGATTGTCGAAAAATTCAAATTATCAGCTTAATTATCAAAGAAAATAATGATTGGTTAAAGCTCTAATACTAATAACTTAGCAAATACAAACACGTATCTCATGCTGAAAATGACCTTTTTATCAATATTATTATTATTATTATTGCATTTCTGTGTAACAAAGAAGTCGAAACTGTTCATGTGAAGCTACTAATCCCCACTAAATCAAAACCCATCTGCGTGTTTACGTTCGGTTTCCTTCGTCTTTCCTCGTCCTGCAGCGGCTCAGCAGCTGGACTTTCTGGAGGGCCGGAGGAAGCAGTACATGAAGGCGGCGCTCCAGGCGAAGCAGAGAAGCGATATGGAGCAGGCCAAGATCTTCCTCCGCACTGCCAAGGGCTTCGAACCCATGATCGAGGCGGCCCGCGGCGGCAGGAGCGTGGACATCAGTGCGGTGAGCAGACGGTTTCCTCTGTAAATGAATCCATTAATGATTTACCAAGACCCAGCTCGGGGTTAAAGAAAGGTCTTATTCCATTTGACTTGGATGAGATATTTATGATTATTGAGACTTTAGTTGCATTCCAAGTTATTACTTGTTTTTGATTCCGTAGCTGAGAACGTCACATGATTAGATTTCAGTTTGAATAGTAACAGGTGAGCATAATATAGTATGTCATAAAAATTACTTTAAAAAGTAAAAGCATCGTTTAACATAAAAAAACGTAATATACAAAGTCATAGTACATCATAAAAACATAATTAAGGTCATACAGTAGAATAGTATGTTATACAAATATCAGATGAAGAGTCTTTGTATAAAATCTCATAAAACATGTCATAGTATAGACATAAGACATGCATGTCATATCAAAAGTCACAGTATTCCAGATGTGCGTGTTACTCTTTAAAATACTTTAAATTGAGTAACGACTACAGAACAGCTGCAGGCTGGTGGAGAAGCGTCAGCTCTCTGCAGAGTTTCATTTGATTGTCCGATTGGTGAGATTGACTGTTGTGTTTCCTGTAGGTGCCGTCGCCCCCTGGTGACGAAGACGAGGACTTCATCCTGGTTCATCACAGCGAGGTGCAGATCTCGGAGAAGGCGGAGCAGCTTTACACACAACTGGCCAAGATCCTGAAAGAGCAGCACGAGGTCAAATAACAGCTCATGTTGGATAGGAGTTCAGTTTTCATTTCTCAAATCCCCAAATTATTACCACAGTGACTTTTGGAAACTTTTATCGTCATGTAACGTTTTCCAAAATATGAAGGTGGATTCCAAAGTGTTATTCGATCGGTTTCCCATCGGCCAGAAGACACTTTAATCTCTCCAGCATTCCAAATGTTCACCTCTCCCATATTTATATATTTATGTTTCCAAAATGATTTCTGACTCCCAAAAAAGAGAATCCCCACTGTTGTTATTCATTTTCCTTGAGATATCTAAAAAAAAAATGTCCTCCCCCCTTTTTTAGAAATGTATGACTCACTCCAAGCAGTTCACACACCTGGGCAACGTCACCGAAACAACAAGGTGAGCTCCCCGTTTCAATACCGACCGTTTTAACGCCGGACTATTTTCACTAACAATAATAATGTTAATCTATTGGGATTTAATGGATTACCCGCTCTATAAAATGTATTCAATTATACAGTCTATAAAATGTAAAAACATTATTATATTTTGTGAATTCACACAGTGAACAACGACGGCAGGATGTTATAAAGTCTCCACACCGAGACGACTGATTTATCAAAGTGTGTGTGTGTGTGCATGTGTGTGCGCCCGTGTGATTGTGTTTGTGTGTGTGTGTGTGTGTGTTCTAGGTTTGAGAAGATGGCGGAGAGTTGTAAAAAGAGTCTGGAGGTCCTGAAGCTGGCTCAGTCCAGAGGTCTGCCTCCTCCTCTTCATCACTTTGAGGAGAGATCTTTTCACACTGTCAGGTTGGTTTTATGACGCAGACATTTTCACGATTTTCATTAGTTATGAGGTATAAAAAAGTAGAAGGTGAACCTAATAATTTGGCCCCTCTGTTTGTCTAATATGTTGATCGCTACGTATCGTTACCCTCAAACCTGAAGAGAGTAACTGTCAAATATTAGAACTGCAAACTCCTCCAGTTCATGTTTTATTTCTGCCTGTTTTTGCTGCAGCATTTTTAGACTCAGTTTGTTTCTTTAGTGAATGCCAAAGCAATGAATCCCTCATCTGTTGTTTCATGTGTTCTTTTTTTCCCTTCTTTCTCTCCCTTTCAGGATATTCCCAGACCTGAGCAGCAGCGACTTGGTCGTCATCATCGTCAAAGGGATGAATCTTCCGGCTCCGAGTGGTAACATGAACATTGTTCATTAACGTGGCGTCTGCGAGTACTGGAAGAAATGGGTCTTTTAGAGCTTCAATTAAATGTTACACTCCTTTTTAAATATGGTTTCTTGCTTTGCTATGATTCTGGTGAAAAGTGAAACTTGATTAAAATCTTAAAGTAGGTCGAATACAAGTTGCTTCATGTCATTTTGGCCTTTTGTCATGAACCCAAACCTTTTGCAAAAGCTCTTCCTGGTTGATGCTTTTTGAGAAACTTTCTCTTTCTCCTTCAGGAATTCAAACAAACGATCTGGATGCCTTCGTGAAGTTCGACTTCCCGTACCCCAGCGCGGTAAGAGACTCTGACTGCAGCTCGTTTTAGTTTCCCCGTCACCGCTGGCGGCCGAGACGATTCCAACTTAAAGCGCTCGGTTCTGTGTTGTCGCCTCCAGGAGCAGCCGCAGAGACACAAAACAGCCGTCATCAAGAACACCAACGCCCCGGGTGAGGCAGGAACTACCTGGCAGAACATTTGTGGGGTTCATATATTTGCATCAACAACGAGGATCTTCACGCTGATATTAGAAAAAATTAGAAAAAAAACGGCTAAAGATTCACAAACACGTGTGTGATGCTATGGTGCAGATTATAGGAGCGGCACGTAACTCCATGAAACTCTTTGACACATTTACGTGTTATCTCCATAGGAGTGGTTTTATATCGAGATAATACAAATAATGCAAACACATATACTGCTTTAAGAAAACATCACATTGAGAATCACAATCGGGTTTATTGACAAGTCTGTGTCTCTGTATATATGTGTGTGTGTGTGTAGATATGTGAAGTTTGATTTCATCTGGGATCTCTTTCCAACCAGAGTACAACCAGAGCTTCACTCTGTCAATCAATCGAAACCACCGCGGCTTCAGGAGGGTGGTGACGTCGAAAGGCTTGAAGCTGGAGCTGCTGCACAAAGGGTGAGTCCCGCGAGCGTCGACCCCACGGAGCTGCAGCCGAGCGCTGTCGGGGGATGGGATGTTCTTCCCTCTAAATTGACGGCTCAAACCTCAGAAGTGGAAGCTTTAGGTGAAATGAATTGTGAAAGTTCACATTGTTATGATCATCAGGATGTTTATGTCCATAAAAATCACGTCAACGTTGAAGTAAAACTATTGGTGTTTTTTACCAAAACAAAACCACAAAATGTTCTTTTACAGCGACATGATTTGGTCCAATTGAACTTTTTAGTGTTTATTTAGACATAAGATATATTGTTTAAAATGTTGCTGGAAGTGGGAACAACACAAAATATATTTATCGTAGTAATAATATTTAATTATAGTATTGATATTACAGCGATGTGTCAGCCACACATTTTAGTTGACAACTAAAACGTGTAAACAAAGATGGTCTTCGGGAAGAGTTTGCCAGTTTTAGTGTCTCTGAACATTGAAACGATGTCGCAGTCGCTAAAACAACAACAGCAACCGCCGGCCGTGTGTCGCTCAGTGTTGTCGCGTTGAGACCGTTGCCGTGACGATGGCTTTCCTCTCCAGCGGCTTCCTGCGGAGCGACAAGCCGATCGGGACGGCCCTCGTGAAGCTGGAAAAACTGGAGTCGCAGAGTGAAATCAGGGAGATTGTCGAGGCGAGTGACGGAAAACAAGAGCATGAAACAAAGAGGAGCGAAGGAGGAAGAACCGTCCGTTATGTAAGAGGTTCAGGGAGTAAGTCATGAGTCACGTGTGTCTGTCGTCAGGTGATGGACGGTCGCAAAGCCACAGGAGGTCGCGTGGAAGTGAAGATCCGGCTGCGGGAGCCTCTGAGCGGGCAGGACATGCAGAAGAGCACCGAGCGCTGGCTGGTGATCGACCAATCACAGGTGACCCCAAACGAACCGCGTCAATTAGATTGCGTCTGCAGCAATGTTCTCTCAAAAGACAAACCTTTAGATGTGTGTAACTAAACTAAACGTGTTTGTTCTTTTCATCTCAGGTTCTCGTTTAGATGCCGCTGCAAAATTAAAACACGATTCATAAGATGAAGGTAATTAAACGTCTTCCAGTTCTTTGTCTGAATTGAATGAAAATGAAGTGAAATGTTTTTAATACCTTCTGGACCGAGGCCGGCAAGCCGTTTCCAGTCTTTGTGCTGAGCTCAGCGTGTTGTCGGAGGATGAATTTGTGTGTTTGAGTTCTCCGACTGACACGTTTCTTCGTCTTGCAGGTTAAAGGCGCTCAATACCAAACATTTGAGCACATGATGAGGACAGTCGGCTGTTCAGTGGACTCCGACCTACGCAGGTCTTTGACTTAAAACTTTTGCACCTTTGCGAGACACAAGAGCGCCTCTCCCACTGCCGTCCACCAGGGGGAGACACGGAGCAGGGTCAGGGCAACATGGCGCCTTCAGTCTGACACCAGCTGATGGACAATCGCTCCTTCGCCCCAGGCGACTGCAGATAGAAGGCTGTGACGCGTCAGGGGAACGAGGCGCCGCCTCCTTCCATCGCGTCTCCCAACGAGTCTCCGTGAGCATCACTCCCGGAGGACAGCGTCCCGCTAACCTGCTGACTTAAGTTAAGAGATCCAAGAATGTGTACATATTCCTCCTTATTCCAGCTCTGGTATCTAGAACTGCATCTATGCACTAATACCAAAGTAATCACCGTTGCTGTAAAATCCTGCATATTTGAAACCGGTTCCGATGACATAAGAGTTTGATGTGTGTCGAGACTATTTTGACTATTTTCTCCCCACATTTCATCTGGTTCCCGGTGGGAAAATGAAGGCAAACGCAGAAACGCTTTAGAGCCAAGAAATGATACACGGTCCCATTATATAATGAGACATTGAACACACCATGACCTTCTCACCTTGACTCGTCCTCTGACGTGGTCACTAAGTCTCACTCACTGAAGTCTGGCTTTAGCGAGGTTAGATTTGTTTGTTTTGTTGGACACATCTGTGCAGAATCACAGCTGCTGAGTTTAGCTCATCTTTCCCTGTTAACGTCTCAAGACATCCGTTATTTACTAAATGTTGAGAGTATATTGTACATATTTTACTTACGGATTAGTTTGACCTTTTGGGAAATGCGCTTATTTATTTCCTCGGTTAGATAATAAATACCATGTGTTTATAAATACACATCTAAAGCTCACTATTTAACGGGAGCCCACTAAGTGCGCTTCAGGTGGTGTATTAGATTAAAGTTTGGACTCTTCAGACTTCATGCTAAGCTAAGCGCCTCCAAGTGACTCGCTCCATCTTTAAACTCACAGGTATCGAGCTTCTCATTAAACTGGTCGAGAGCTTTTCCCAAAATGTGCAAAACCACTTTTTTCGACTATGCAACACATTGAATCTAGAGACGCATCGCTTTCTCTTTTAAAGGGCCAGTGCACCCAAATTATAGGAAGGCTTTCTATTTTCTTATCGGTAGAATTAATTTTGTGTTGCATTTAGAAATAGTTTACTTACAATCTCAACTTTAAACTGAATGGACATCATGTCTTTAAAGTGAACATCAACCGATCTGCTAATTAAAAAGAAATGCTCCGGACAGTTAGATGGACCTTATGGTGAAAACTGTTTGTTATAAAGAGTAACCAGAACATCGTTTTTGAAGACGCGCTGTTGGAGTGAACCGACCCTTTACTGCAGCGTTGTAATGCGGGATCAGAAGCCAGAACACACCGGGCAAACAGTCAGAACATTTTCCATCAGTTTTACCTTAATTGTCTGCAACATTACGTCCGTTTGTCCTTGTTGGGATCAATAATCACATCATGGATTAGAGCAACCTTTAGTTCACCATGACATCATCTTGTTTCCCATTTATTGAGTTAAAACATTCTGGTTTACAAAGATCGATGTTACGCTGTTTATATTTATAGAATGGTAACCTCTGTAATAATAATAATCTGTAAAACAGAATCAAGGCTTTTTGTTTTTCATTCTGGATCGAATTTGCCTTTCTTGCTTAAAAATATACACATTGATAATTTTGTCAAGTATTTTTCTTTCAGTAAAAAAAGAAAATCTGATTTAGGAATAACACTTTTGAACGACCTGAATAAAAAGTAAAAACGAAGCACTCATTTTAATTTTATATAAGTTTATATTTTACATATAGTACAGTATTTTTTGATAGACCATTTTATTGACAGTGTAAAAGAAAAGACAGGTTTTAAAAAAAGGAAAAATATGTTTTTTTTAACCAAACCTAGGCAATGACGGAACTGAAGTAGTAGATTTATTTTTGTTTTATCCACAAACTGGAAGGTATAACTGTTAAAATGCAAAGTTGATTTGCTCTTATTGATTCAAGCTGCTTTGCATGCAGTGTTATAGGTTTGGATCAGAACTAAAAACATTCAACAAAACAAAAATGCTACTTTCAGTCCAACCAATTCCACCTTTTTCATTTGGATTTAGGACATATTGCACACTTCAGTTCATGCCAAAGTAAAAATGTAACAGAAAACAGGAAGTCAGAAAAATAAATCCTCGTCTCTTCATTAATGCTAATTTATAAAAACCGAACTGCCGGTGGCGGCTGATGAACGTCAGTGAAGACAGTGATTGAGATGCACCCACTGGTAGGATCACAGTAATACACCCAGCACTGGTGACCTTTGACCTCATGCAGCCTTTACTGAACACCGTCTAATCGGCTTCACTAACAACTCTTTCCTACAGTGGCTCCTAAAATACTTTAAATTGAGTAACGACTACAGAACAGCTGCAGGCTGGTGGAGAAGCGTCGGCTCGTCTGCAGTTTCATTTGATTGTCCGATTGGTGAGATTGATTTTTACTGATAAAACGCTTCAACCCTCTTGAACTGTATCAACAGTACTTTGTTTTGTGGAGCTCCTTCTGATTTTACATTAGCGTGATTAAAGATGGAGACATTGCCATAATGCAGAATGATTACTGTACAGAGCATTTAGACGTGACGCGGTGGTTTTTGGTGATTCGTCTAGCCAGAAACAAAACACACACTTTGCAGATCTGGACGGGAGGAATACATTCTCAGAGCTCCTTCCAGGTCCACGGAGCTGAAGGAGCGCTCCGTCCAGAGCAGACGCCCTGGAGCAGTTCCACAGCGCGGGTTCCTCTGTTCATGATTTTAGAGCTTTGGAGGGACGATAAAGTTGCAGGAAATGTGAGATGAAATACATTCAGCGTCGGGTCAATCGAACCCTCGTTTCTGCAGGAACCCCGGAGCTTTACAAACACGCAACATTTCTCCAGTGGGGAAAAACAAAAACTAAACGTGGTCCTCCAGGACTCAGCGGCTCGCTTCCTCTCTCCTGTTAATGGCTTAGAATCCAGTGCACTGCAACTTTATACAGTTCTTATTGATCTCTCTCTCTATATATATACATGTGTGTGTATATATCTTTACATCATCAGTTATTCTGTTGAAAATAACTGGAGTGGCTTTTCCAACAAGTTGATTGATGATCTCTAAAACCCGATCCTCTCTGCAGCGTCACGTTCAGATCCAGTTGATCACTAAAGCTTTGGAACCTCGGTCCACTGGAGGACAAACAGGCGTCCTGTGACGTCACAGCGCGTCAGCCACACCCGTCGGCTACAGATGCAGTGAGGATGGAGACTTGACACCGCGACACAAACACGTCCAGCAGGTCCATGAACTAAAGCCTCTGGTGATGAATGAGTAAAGCTAAATGTTCCTTTTTCGCTTGATGAGTCGCTGCTGCAGGCGCTGAGAAAAAAAGAAAAAAAACCTTCGTCAGCTCACCTCTCCCCATCGGACGATTTGATTTCGACGATTTCCCTTTTTAACGCCACAAAAATTCCAGACTTCAGCGGCGGGTACGAGTCCCTCTCGTTTAAGAGCATTCGTGCTACACAGAGGTCAGAGGTCAGCACTCCAGGGCCACCCCGGCTGCAACAGTGACATTGGAGTAACGTGTGAGCGACACACGACACCGAGGAGAAGCTCCCTGGACGTTTGATCGTTCTACAACATTGAATCAAAGTAGAAGCTTGTCACCCCGAACACTTTCATTCACGACATCGCAGCTCAACGGTTCTCCTCCAGCGGCTCCCCCGTTTAGTTCTAGACGATCTCACTGGAAGTGGAACTCATTTGCATTCTTCTAACTAAATAATACAAAAATAGTGAAACCAATATGTTCCGTCTGAAGAACGATTTACTGCAACATCACACCAAACCGTCGGTGATTAAATCTCTCCTGACGAGCTCACCTCGGCCCCCCACAGGGGGATTACTGCGGCGTGGAGGATTTAGGTTCATCCGCGTTTTGTGATTTATATTTCTAATTCATGAGGTTTGTAGAGATAATTAGAGACGGTCTCTTTCACATCAAATCTACTTTGAGTCAATGTTGCACCGATAGTCAAACATGAAATACTTTCCAGGGGGTCGTTTCTCGTGAGAGGCACTGCAACGCCACTCTGGGGTCGGACAGTCCGATTGGCTGGAGTTCACGTCCTGCTCGGAGCGCCTCGGGTGAACACCAGAAGTCCCCGTCAGGCGAGGTTCAGGTACGCCGGATACGCCGCCGAGGCTGCTGGGAGCTTCCTCTGGATGCATAGGTTGGACGGGAGGAGCGCCGCTCGCCTGCCGACGCTCCGAGTGCAAACGGTGGGAGGGAAGAGGCCAGAAAGGAAACGGTGTTTGGAGGCGACGCCGCCGAGACGCCTAGGAGATGATCTCCAGAATGTAGAAGACCAGCTCCATGACCACCGGGCCCTCGCTCAGCCGACACGCCCCGCTGTGGATGACGGGGATCAGGGCGCTGTCCAGGTCGCTCAGGTACTGAGGCAGAAGCGGCTGGCCGTTACTTCCTGCCTGGTAGCCCACCTGCAACCACGAGGACGCAGAGAATAACGTACGTCAGATGCTTTTAGAGCGACAGTCGTTCGACACCCACCGCTCAACAAGACGAGAATGTCTGCAACATCTGAACCGGCCCACCTGGTCAGAGTCCAGTGTGACCCTCAGGCCCAGTTTGGCCATGCCGTCCTCCTTCAGCAGCTTCAGGTGCGGACACAGCGCCACGCAGAACGCCCTCGCCACGTTCTCCGTCAGCCGGCTGTGGTCCGCCGGGTCGCTCAGGCCGTCGGGTTGGTCTTCGCTCTGGAGGAAGAACACCTGCGCAACAGAAACAAATAATGTTTTCACTGCTTTTCAAAACAAACACAGACCCAACAGAACCAACAGCATCAATCAAGAGAAGTAAACATCTCAGAGGTTGGAGTATTTGATCATTAGTGACAATTGTGGAAGGAAATAAAAATGTAGCAGAGTTACGTTTTTTTTTTACAGATCGTGAAATAAAAAGGTTAAAGATGCAGTAGAATATACTTTGCATCCTGAAGGTATTATAACATCAGTAAATCACATCTAACTTTAAATCTAAATTGCTGCTGAGTAAAACATGAACTCAGGACAAGATACTTCTATAACAAACATTTATTTTCTTACTGATACAGAGTAGAACGATGAGTTTGAGTGACCGCTGTTTACCTCGGTCCAGCGGATGACTTTGCCGTTGGCTTTGAACTCAGAGCCGTGGAAGATCTTCACACTGACGATCGACTCCATCGACTTCCCATCGATGGGACTGATGACACTGAACAACCAGAACAAAACAACAGCGTTACAGCTTATGACGTACAAATGTCAAGTCACAAAAACAGAGTTTATTTTAATAAAATGTAAGATAGTAAGTTGTGAAATAGTCATCACAAATGTAAAAATAAAGGTTGCAGTGATTTTTACATTTTACCACCAAAATCTAATATTTATGAGATTTCAGGTTCATGAAATTGTCTTTTGTCCGATGGACATAACAGTTTCCTGCGACACGTCGTTCCCAGATGTATCACTCCATCTTGAGGTGGGAAATTGGCGGAACAGATTTCTGATCTGGTGCAATGAGGGTGCAGATGATATTCTGCCAATGAAGGCATAACGTATCTGCTGAAAGGCCTCCGTTATATCCAATAGTGAACGGTCACGTTTAATTTGCGGATTTCAATAAAGACTGTCAAATTGAATGCGTTGGTCTCCATCTCAAAGCCACTTCAAAGCACATCATGGCACCTGGCTCAGATTTCCCTCCAGAGGGCTTCCCCGAGCACGCAGAATGAGTTTTTATAGCAAAGTAGTAAACGCAGCGGTTGGGAGGCCATCCGTTAAATTGTCCGTGACACAAAAGAATCGTTCATCTGCCTCTCCTCGTCCGTTCACCAGGTCTCATCTGCTCCCGGCTCAGAATCAGCTTTATTGCAAAGTGAAACCGAATCCAAACGAGCGCGCAGGAATGGCCGACGGCTTTATTTGACGTACATTTGAACAACACAACAAACATGGAGCCAAGACACAAGCGCAGCGCCGTCTCCTCTCACCCCTTGTTGAAGTCGTGGTCGTCCTCTGTCCACTGGATGTGGACGAGCTCCTGGTTCTCCTCCTGGTCCGCTTTCCCGCAGGTGATGGTGAAGTCCTTCATGTCCCTCAGGGCTTGCCGTAGAGAGCCCATGGTCTCCGCTGTGATCTGGATCATCACGCCGTCTAACGGCGAGAGAGAAAAGATGCATTCATTCGATTAGAGCCGAAGCAAAAAGTCAATTCATCTTCGAAGTAGATCGACAGAACATTACTCAACAATGAATCGTTATGAACTAAAGGGGAAACGTCACGAGGAGGATGATAACGCCTTCAAGGTTGGTGAACGCGTCACAATAAGCGTGTTGAAGATCGGCGGTGTGCAGCCGGACAGTAAGGCCTCTGACCACGCAAACGAAACAACTCAGTAGAGATGATGCGATGAGTAGCTTTTCAAATGAGAAAAATGACCTGATAATCACAACCGTTAGTAGCCGATAGCAGCAGGAACCAGAATCGTTTCCCCCCCATCTTTGTGTGTATTAAATATTTAGCAAATAAATGTGCTCCTGCACATTGATGAAAATTAAAATAATAGAATAAATATTAGTATAAAACAGCCTTTCATTTGTCATTGCAATAGCCACACTCACATCAACACCACCATCCGGTCTGCCTACTTCCACCTCCGAAATATCAACCGCCTCCGCCCTTCACTCACACCCAACAGCACCGCAATCCTGGTCCACTCTCTTGTCACCTCCCGCTTGGATTATTGCAATTCCCTCCTCTTTGGTCTCCCCCAGAAACTCCTCCATAAGCTCCAACTGGTCCAGAACGCTGCTGCCCGCATCATCACCAAAACCCCTTCGATCTGTCACATCACCCCTGTTCTACAACAACTCCACTGGCTTCCCATCAAACACCGCATTGACTTTAAGATCCTGCTCCATGCATTCAAGGCCATCCACAACCTCGCCTCCATACCTGTCTCACCTCCTCCAAATCAACATCCCCACCCGGTCTCTCAGGTCTGCTTCCTCCATCAACCTGACTGTCCCCCCAGCTCGTTTGTCCACCATGGGGTCACGAGCCTTCAGCCGCTCTGCCCCTCGCCTATGGAACTCTCTCCCCCCTGACATCAGAAACATTGACTCTATCACTTTATTCAAAACTCACCTCAAAACTCACCTTTTCAGGCAGGCCTATGGCTGACCTGTTCCCCTCTTGGTTGCTCTGCTGCAGACTGTTCTGCTTTTTAACTGTTTTGCTTTTTAACTGTTCTGCTTTTTAATTGTGTCCATTTTTTTATATGTTGTACGGCGACCTTGAGTGCCTTGAAAGGCGCCTTATAAAATTAATGTATTATTATTATAATATTTAAACTCCCTAGTTGCAGCTCTAAGCATTAATGTGTGGCAACATCGTCCTTATTCTTTATGAGGCAACTTCGTTCAAATATTCCAAACCAATATTTTACAGCCAAGATGTCTTTTGTCACATTTCTCACCTTCCACAATGCTGGTTTTGGCCAAGAAGCCCGACGACGCTTTCAAAGCACCGCTGAACACAAAGAAGCAGGCTCCAGTAACTGCAGAACAAATACACACAGGAGAAAGAATCACAACTCAAAGACCAACGACATGTTTGCAGTTATATGTCACATTTAGTCTGTAAGCTTTTACGTTGTATCTCTGACATTATGTTTTTATTCTGTCCATTTTAACATTGTTCTCCCTTATTTTATTTGCTTTATCTGTAGATTGTATTTGTAATCTTATGTTTTTAGGTTTGTTCTTAACATCAGCAACATTGGGACTACAGATAAAAAATAGCCTCTTGGCTAACTCTGGCACATTTACTGCAAAGTGTTTATCAATGTGCACTGTCCCTTATTAAATAAACCATAAAAAAAATAAAAAAAAATTAATCAAAGTCAAATGACTTTCAGGCAATCACACGGGACCTAAAAACCAGACTGAGAGTCTGTCGGTGAGAGGAAATGATGAAATGTGCTTCCGTCGGCACCTTTGCGAGGCTGGTGATGGATGCTGATGGCCTGCGTCTGGTAGTTCCCGTCATCGTTCTGGACACACACCAGGTGGGAGTCGGCCCGGTCGTTGAAGCACGCCCCCATTGCCAGCACGTGTTCGTTGGACTTGTTCATTGCCTTCATCAGCTGCGGGCACAAAGAACAGCCATGTCTAATTAAGACGCCCTTTGGGTGTGTGAGCTGAGGCACAAGGGGTTAACACAGGCTGCCTGGTTACGCCTTCTTGCAGCGGGCTCGTGGGTTAAATGGGATGGAGTAGAGATGACAGATCGTTAAGAAAGACGTTGACATGGTGACAGGGTATCAACGGTTGGAAGATCCCACATGATAACTCCTCGTCTCTCTGAAGCCACCATGTGCAAATCAGAAATAAAACTGACAATCTGGAGCGCTTTAACCACTTGCTGCGCGAGAGGCTCGCCTGCAAGCTGTTGAGAAACGCTCTCCACTCCATTAGTGGGTTCCCATCTGTCACTGCAGCAGCAGCCAAGCGCTACAACCGGCAGCCCTCGCTCCACGGCGGCTTGCTTTCCTCGCCAAACGGTTCTTTATGCGTATCACTTCTCCTGGTCGGACATTCAGTCACACCTTCGAGGCAGCGGCTTTATAACAAGTCGGCAGCCCACGCCGAATGTTCAGCTGCTGGGCCCCTGGAGAGCTCGTCACACATCGCCAACGCAGAATGAACATGTGTGTGTGTGTGTGTGTGTTGATGATCAGGGAGCTTAATAGGAGCCTCCTCCACTGATGTCATTCGTGTGGTGGAGGGTTTCATTTTTTTGTGAGAAGAATCATCAGGAGAATAAAAAGCTCAAATGTGCAACATGAGACACGTTTTAAGGTGCTTTGACAAACCAGATTGACTCGTGTGAAATGTCAATCCAACTCTGGTGTGAACCAAACGACTGGAGCAAGGCCACGGGAAAAGAAAGGAAGGTCTCGCGCCGCTTACAATTTCTGCCCCTTATTTGTAGATATAAATATATAGATGTGAAATTCCAACGCAAAGTCATGATTCAATCCATTCGGTTTGTGAAGCAACAAGAAAGCGATGTGAATAAAGGATGATTTAGTACTATGTCAGTGTAATATGGACCGTCTAATTGAATGGTGTGACAAAACAGTTCTTATAAATCGGTACCAACAGCGGCACAACGTTCCGTGTATTCTAGTAGTTTCTTATAAAATAAAACATAGCTATCACAACGTAACAATGCTCTGGTGATATTCAGACAAAAGAAGCCTCCATGTTCAACATGACTCATAACGTAAGCTAAATACTTACGGATACAAAGTAAATTCGTATCATGAATACAATGAGTTCCTTTTATGGAAAGAACAACCAGATGTGGGATATGTGATGGTATGTGATGTTGTCATGGTGATAACCAGATGCACGGCACTCACCTCATTGTAACGATTACTGGGGATCTTAATGCTCGTCCGTTTGACCTCCATGTCCACCACCAGGCCTTTCACCACGGGCAGCGTGTACTGGTAGTTACGGAAGTCCTGAAACAGGCACGGGAAAAAAGGACGAGGACAGAAAAGCTGCATTTTGAATTTCATGTCTGTGAAGGACACTGTAACATGAGTGACATCATCATTTGACTAAACACAGAAGGCTCTACATTATGAAAAATGTGTTTAAGGATATAACTACTATTCAGATGTTCAGACTCAAAAGCTCTTCAACCTTGAAAGTAAACAATGAAAGAATAAAGCAACTTACTGCGAGCAGATTCATGATGGTGTGACCGGTCTCTCCAAAGAGAGGTTTTCTGAAGCGAACGCTGAACAGAGGACACGGATAAACTGCAGAACAAAATGTTTTTAGTTGTTAAATCCACAAAAGAACTGTAACATGTTGTTATCTTTGATTTATAATGTCACGGCTACTTTCAACCATCAAGTGTCAAATTCAGTTGCTCGGCAACATGATGCTGGATGGGAAATCATTTTAACATTTTAGGTTGAGCCTTGGTTAGAAAAAGTAACAGAAAGGGATGTTTTGATATACTTGCATCTTATTAGTTAGAATTATTAACCTATTTCATCAGTTCTTTGGTTTTATAGATATTTCCAGGGTTTTTAAATGTTTTTTTTTTACTGCACAACTTGTGCAATGCACGCACACACACACACACACACACACACACACACACACACACACACACACACACACACACACACACACACACACACACACACACACACACACACACACACACACACACACACACACACACACACACACACACACACACACACACACACACACACACACACACACACACACACACACACACACACACACACACACACTTTCTTTCTTTCTTTTTTTTTTCTCCAGCAACCAAAACTCCTTAGAATACTATTTTTAGCCTTATCTCAGCGCACAGCTGGAAATAAGATCTCACCATCTCATTAGCAATAAAAAAAATCTCTATCTCAATCTCAATCTGCAGTTCAGCGGGGGATCCGTACGCTGACGAGCAACCCGGCCTCCTGCTGGTCATCGCTTAAGGCAAGAGGCACCGCCGTAGAGAGCGACCCCGTTTGCGTGGAGGATTAAGTTCGTGGTGACGGGGATATTTTGCGCCTCAGATCCTCAACTGCATGTGACGTGTGTTAATGTAGTCGAGCGCGACGCAGGCAAGAGGCTGAGCGGAGCGGCGCTCCGTGAAGGTCTGGCTGGGAGAAAAGGGGATTTGGTGGAGATAAAACTTCTCACAAGACTTCCTGGTCCATGTGATAAATGTATGAGAGCAGGCGGGTTGATGCCGACAGGCTTCATGTGACACACTAAGCTCTCTAGATCAAGCTGGATTTAAATATTTTACTCTCCCTTTCACTACATTTTACTTTGTGACATTTAGTTCCAACGTGCTACGGCAACATAATATGTGTTAATCATCTTGTTGGTCACACTATACAAATATTACACAAACAGACTTCAAACTGAACCATTGCTCTCATAGACTTTTTAAAGTGTGTGACTGTAGAGAAAAACGTATTGATTGCCCACATCAGAAACGTGACATTGCATCCTATTTGAGGGAGATATTGTTGAGCAAGAGAATAATGAGACCATACTGCTCAGAAAAAAATGGAAATATGAACATCTACATGACGACTGGAAAAATATATTTGTCTGCTTCTGAAAATTGATCTGCCGTTTCCACGGCCAGGAAGTACTTTAGAAACTCAGTTGTTTTGTGGGACAATTATGTTTTGTGTCGTCTTTGTCAATATTGATTGTGTTGCACTTACAACTACAATTTCTTTATGGATACTAACATTTAACGGAAACTTAGACTGCATGTCAACACTTTAAAAATATAATAAAATCATAGAATTATATTGAATCACTATTGCTATACAGCTGTGAGCCCCAGAGGGCACGTGCACTCACATCGGTACTCTGCGCCCAGCCGCAGCATGAGGCGGATGGGGAACACCTTGGCCCACGGCGTTTCCCACTTCTGCATCAGGATGCCGAAGAGGTACGGCGGGTTGGGCAGCAGCAGGTCCTGCAGTGACTGGAAGGAGGGGCTGATGTAGAGGAAACCACCGTGATCCTTACTGCCCAGGAAGCTCTGCGTGAAGAAGGAGTGACTCAGGTGGCTGAGCACGTTGCCTTTAGGAGACGAGAAAGAAGGGAAGAGAGGTTAGTGATATAGGAGACGCGAGTAGGAGGGGTTGGTGGAAGAAGAGAGGGGAAGGCACGGCGGGATAGTTGAGGAGAAAAGAGTAGTGATGTATAGGAGTTTGGTGGGGAGGGGGATCATTTTCATGAACACCATTTGAATTCATGAAAATTAACACAAATTAGAAGCAAAGGAGGAACAAAATTATTTTTTTTAAAGAGACAAACCAGTGACATCATCTGAAAAGGGAGGCAAATAAGAGAGGCAGTGTCTCTTGGTGTTTACTGTATGGAGAAATGCTCTTGCTTAGTCCCATTTCAGTTCTACAGCAATTAATAAAACTTCTTATCTTTATCGTATCTTGCCTGCTCGCCCTACAGCCTCGTATTACCAGAAGACCTTCATGTTACCAAATACCTGCAGGAGGAATCACTTGTTTTACATGCCACATAACACAATAATGGCACTACAAAGCTCAGTGGCTGGGACTTGCTGAAACCAGCACTTCTTCCCAAAACCTGACAGACAGCAAGTTAATCAGAGATGACTCACACAGTACGGCTCCCTTCCTCCAGCCAGAAACTGCCCCAGTGTGAATATGAAAAAAGGAAATAGCCCGAGGGGAGCGAGCCATCAAAGTCAACTGATATTAGCCGATTTAGCTCCACAGCATACGGAGTTAAAAACACGCAATAAGCGTTGGTGAGGTGTCATGCCTGGAGGTTGGCGACCTGACAGCGGGATGCTAATGTCTGCACCACTTTTCATGAAAGAGGCAGAGACTCTTCAGCAGCAGGATAATAACCTCGTTTCCAAATCGAGGGCGACAAGATGCACCTGTCACCTCACAAAAAGAGCATTTTCCCCATACAATATTCTACATTACTTTCGGGTGAGCTTTTTTTAACAGGGCAACACCAGACAGGTAGATTCACCTGTTGACAGAATTACTAATGAGCTGCTATCAGGCATGTATGGTGGAGGTGGACTCATTTCACAGTGCGCCACCTGGTGGAGCGCTTGGTTGTGTTCTTACCACTGAGGGCCTCCTGGTAGAGTTGAACAAAGTGGGTGAAGATGTCTTTCGGGATGGTCTTCTCGTCAGGTAGACACTGGAGCAGAATGACCACCTCTGCCTGGCCGACGGCGTGCATGCCCTTCGTCGTCACGTACCAACACTTCCTGTTTACATCTGTGGGTTAAAAAAACAAGAAGATTAGTCTGTCCCATTAGGCATCTACAGAGGATAGTTACCAATGTACCTCAGAGCCATGATGTCAAATTTGACATGTTTGTCTCATGTCTGAATAAACAGTTTAACAAAAACATAAGTTTTAACGCAAATCTATTACATAACTATTTCAGACCTAGCAACTTCACTCTGAGGGTTAGGGTTCTGAATAGAATGCAGTCAGATTAGAATAACGGGCATAAAGTGTATTGCATCAATAAAAAGTGAGAAAGATTTAAAAAAAATATGTCATTGAGAAAACATGTTCAATTTTCTTTAAAGAAGTGTTTTTCCTCTTGCAATGCTAAAAAGCTTAAATGTCCATACATGCTAAGTGCATGGATGAAGAAATGAATATCCAGCAAAGAACTTAACATACTGAATGAGAGCTAATAAGAATTAAGAGGGCCAACTCAACGTTGTGGAATTCTGTCTTTGATCTGTTGCAGAGCAGATTAATCTCCCCAACTGCCACATGACTGACAAAACACATTTCTGTAGGTCCACGCTGCACGACTTCAGGAGAATACGTCCCGTGCATTATTAAAATACTCACAGTTGACGAGCTTGACCATGGCGAGCAGGTTAGCGTTGAGCACGAAGACCAGGGGGTCTGGACTTCCCTCCTCCAGCTGCTGCATGAGGACGATCTCCGACGGCCTCTCCTCCACTGCATAGTCTGCAGGTGGGGTTAAACACAAGAAGGAGAGGGTGGAGGGAGGGAGGAGCAGAGGTAAAGTTGTGTAAACCGACAGGACGGACCGAGGATGAGAGGGCAGCGGAAATATCAGAGTGAGGATGATAAGTCACATGTGAGGTAAGAGAAGGTAATGGTGATCAGACCTAGATGACAGAGAGCCCTGAACATGGTTTCCATCATCATCATCACTGCATTCCCATGAAAGATGCTCTCCCTCTCTCCCCCTCCCCTGGCAATGAGTGGTCGTAACATGAGCAGTGATGCGGAGCACATGCAAAACACACTTAACGAGCACAAACACAGCAGCTGGCACAGCAATGAGAAGGCAGCAGAATGGTGAGGATGAGGGCAAGCACCTGTGACGTGGCCTCCCGTACCTCCTTTGACTCCGGTGGAGATGAGGATGGGAGGGAGCCCGTCCTCCGGGATCAGACTGAAGGAGCTGCCCACGGGGCTGCCCACCGTGGCAACAGGGGAATGGGCTGCCTGGGGGTGGAGAGGAGGGGTGGGGGTGTAGGTCATAACATTGAGTGAGATGCAGTATCCAAAAGGGTTTTCATGGCTGTGAAATACATGTGGGTGCCATCATTCTTATGGCCAAAAAACAATTAAGTTGGGACACTTTTGAGAAACCAAAAAAAAAGGGTCAAGATTAAGACGGCAGAGGCCAAGTTTATCCCGACTTTTAGTTCAGAGTACAAGTGATTTGTGGCTTCAGAGTAGCTAATGTCACCATAACAAGCTCTCGTAATAGCGTTAGCTGTGGGTGGATGTTTTTTCGTGGCGAGCCTACCTCTAAGGATTCAGAAGTGGAGGATTTGTTTGAATACGTGGAGATAGCCAGTGCCTGTGACGGGGTTGAGCTGGCGGTTGGGGGTTTGGGGGTGTCTCCCGTGTCTCCGTTGGGTAGCACCCCATCAGCAAACCACACCCTCCTCTGCTCCCGCGTCAGGCACACTGAAAAAGGTGAGAGAACCACAGTGAAACACCATGCGGTTATGCAAATGAAGACGGTATGTAGAGCCACATCAGAAGGAGCACTTTATTAAAAAGCAGTGAGGACATAGTGACGCTGTAAAAAAGGTGAAAAATAGAAACGCCGCAAGCATTTATATTCTGGGTAAAGGTTGTACCCTCGTTGCCAGCCGGTTTCAGGACTCCCACAGGCACCATGACGGTAGGAGGAGGGGAGCCGAGCACCCCAGAGGCCTGGGCCTGCTGCAGGGGGGGGATGGTGGAGCAGTACTCTGCTGGGTTGTTGGGGTTCGGACTCTGGTTGCTTCCAGTGGCCGGCGTCTCCCATGATTGAGCTAAATACGAGTATATTGTGTTTAAAGCCAATGCTAGTGAAAATAAACATCATCTCTTAAGACTAATACTTCTTTCTTCAGCAAACAATCGGAGTCAGGTGTATCCAATTATTTAAACCCTTTGGTGTAAAGTCGGAATTTAAAAAATTTAGCAGCATCTTTAGATGCATTTATATATGAAAAAAGGTGGACATAAAAATGCAACATACAAGTTGTAAATAACGTTCTACTTGCAATGATGCTCACCACTGGTTAGAGCAGAATGACAGGTGACACAGACGCGAGCCTCCTTCCTGTCCATGTACACGAGGCGGCACTTCAGGCTGCAGCACGTCGCACAGAACACCTTCAAATACACACGGGCACAAAGAAATACATTTGTACCACAGTCGCACAGGAGGATGAGCCCCCACTGAGAAAGATTTCAACAAATCATTTTACTTAACTTGGAGAATGGATTTTTTAAATATTTTTTTATAAAGGTGACGAATTGAATCTCAGTTGGGATGTACTGTAAGCGTGTCGCAAACGTGCCATTTTATAGCTATTGATTTTCTGTACCCTGCCGCGGCTTCAATGAGCAGCAGCTGTGCTCAGGGCACTTTTCATTTTTTGCACCTCATTACACATCATTATCCAGTTACATTCAGATCCTAACTGCACCATCATAAACTGGTTTGTGGATCCATCAGTCTGGTGGTGGGTGCACTGAGGACCCCGCTGCGTCTATTGTTTGCAGCAGCGATGTGCGCAGAGTAGGTTTGTTTACCACCACGGGAAATAAGGTGGCAGTCTGGAGATATTCCAGTGCAGTGTCAGCAGCCACATCATCATTTTAAAGCGCTGTGCGGAGCCCCGCTGCATATGTGGGAGGCCATAATCCTCGAGAGCTACCTGCACACCCACCGAGTGTCTCCAAGGAAAAACCTAAAAAAAGGAACTCATCCATCAAAGTACAGTGCGTCATTTGTTTTACCGAGTCACCAACGCTCTTTTGATTATATTCGTTTATGCCCATCGTGCATTTTAAAAGTTTAAATTAATGCATCGTGTTGTTCTCCGTGCATGCCTCATTGTCTTTTGTTGAGCGCTTATTATCTTGTTTTGTTTGCGGTTGAGATTTTATTTATGTCAAGCTAATTTTAAGATTTACTGTAAAATGATGTTAGCCAAAACATGACAGATCTTACAGTTTGATGATTCGAGGTAAGTGTTTATAATAAAATAAAAAACAATGTATTCATAATTGCATTATTAAAATCAAGGATTGTTTTGCTTTCCCCTAACCCTACATTGAAAGGCCAACGTCATTTGGTAATTCCCAAAATGCACTTTGACAAAAGCCCCAAGAGAGGTGTGAACATTTAGGAGAATAAAAATAACAAGCAACAACCGAATTGGCCTAGAAAGGCCAGGTTGCTATAGTCCGACACCGGGTTTTAATCGAGATGTTAAAGTAAAAACACGCCACTGACCTTTCCGCAGGCCCTGCAGTGGTGCCTCCTCTTGGTGAAGGTGAACTTGACATCACATTTCATACAGACAGGAGCCTGGGAGTCAGGCACCCACACGGGGGCGACTTCCCCCAAGGAGGTGACAGGTTTCCTGCACACAGTGCCCTGTTGGCCGGCTTGGAGGTCATTGTCTGGGCTCTCCGAGGGCATCGGGGGAGGAGAGTGGACAGCACCGTCCCCGTTGACCCCGACTGCACTCTGATCAGTCCCATTGGACGTAGTTTCAGAGGGCGTGCTTCTCCGACACTGGTTCTCCTGGTTTTTGTTCCTGCTGATGGCGGCTGGGCCGAGCTGATTCTGGACCTGGCCCAACAGCGGCTGTGGGATTTGGAGCTTGAGGCTGACCGGCTGCTTTGGTCGTGCCCCTCCGTACGGCACACTGACCGGCTGCAGACGATTGTTGTGGAGTTTGGGCTGGAGGCTACCTGACCCCACTGCTCCTACGTCGCTGTTCTCTTGCTTGCTTTCCTCCATTTCTTTCTCCTCAGTGACCGAGTCCTCTTTCGAGGGGACAGGAGAGGGAGAACACCCCTCCTCCACCTCTTCTGGCTCCTTAAGTTTGGAATGGCTACTGCTCTCCTTCTCCAAACCGTTGGAAAGGCTTGATACCTTGAGGAGTTGGTCCAACTGTCCCTCTGGACCACATCTGCTCTGCATCCCGACCTCGTCAGGAGGATATACACCATTCACCTCCACCTCGCAACCAACCTGAACATCTCTCTCCCTATTTAAGAGAATATTTACCTGCTCCTCTTTTAAGTTTGCAGTTAGTTTTTCTGTACAATTGTCCTGCAGAACAGCAGCACTGGTTCCCTCTGGGACATTTCCCCCATTTGGTGTCGTTAGTTGCACATTTGGATGAATTTTCAGAGACAAAGTTTCATCTTTGTGTCCTAATTTTACCTCAAAGGTAAAGTGAGTGTTATTGACAGCGGAGCATCCTCCTCCTGCTGAGGCAGCTCTCTCCTGATGAGGTTCAGCCTCCTGGTCACAAGCACCAGGCAGCTTCTCTGGAGGAGGATGCGTCTCCTTGCTGAGCCCATCCAGTTGTGGGCTGGCAGGGCAGCCATTCTCCACAGCAGTACAGGCCGTCACAGGGGGCGGCGAGAGGTCCTCTGTGCCCACCAGTTTGCCGATGTTGGGCTGGAGTAGGGGGGGGCTGTGGACGTCTGCCGGCCTCTCCGCCACCCAGGATGGGGGTTCGGGACTGGGATGTTTTTTAGGGTCGCTCCCCAGGGAGTCGCTCGAAAAGGAGCCTGGGAGAGTTTTGAAGGGCAGCGGACTTTCCTGCGGACTGAGATCTGCGTGGGTCAGGGCCGGGTTCAGAGAGAGCAGGTGGGCTGGCGGGCCCAGGATCTGAGTCCACTTTGCATCCGAGAGAATGGGAGTGTCGGTCTCATCTGGCAGAGACAGAAGAGGAAAACAGACCATTATATCCATCCTCATGTTGCTTTATTTTAACTTAACTTAGTATTTATGTGAGGAGTTGAAGTGGGGTAGTTCTTGATCCATTGGTGCTACACTTTATATATAATTTCATTAATATCTTGCATAAGTCACCTTTTACCCTGATTTTAGGAAAGCATGCTGGTTTATCACGTTGAAGACATGAAAAAGTGCCTACCAGCAAAGAAATAAAAGCAACTAAAACAAAAGATATACAGTCCCAGGTGATCGAAAGAGTTAAAAATGGGAGGAAGAAACAAGGGGACAAATTAAGAAATGAGGTTGGCAGCATGGAATAGTAAATTAGTGGGTAGATGGACTGGGAAATTTCAAGAAAGTGGGCCAAACGACTCTGTCACCCCTGGGAGCCGTCAGTTAAGCAGCGACATGAATGCTTTGTAATAAAAGCAGAAATTATTATGATAATTATTCAATGACTTTCTCACACAGTAATGTCAGCTACTGTGCTCTCCTTCTTCCACTGGAATGTATGCTAAGCTGTTTTAGTATGTGCTGAACCAGGTTCAAGCACACACACACACAAACACACACATTCACTCACACAGAGTTAATCTGCCAAGATGGATCTCTGGCAGAGGACACAGATAATCACTCACAGCCAAAATACACACCGAGCTCACAGTACCATAAAAATATGCCGTCAGTGGAAGACTGGTATTTTTCTGGGGTCATCAGCCATAAATCCAGAAAGAAAAGGCATCAATCCTTGATAATAGCAGACTGTTTGGACTGGAGAGCTCAGAGTCTGCAGATACACCGCTCTAATGTAGGTTTACTTTACAATAACCATCAATAAACTCTTTGAAAGCTCTTTTTAAAAAGAAAAGGCTCCAACATAATGTCTTTACTTATTGTGAGCATTAAGTGTGAAAAGAAAAGACTATCGTCTTGCACCAATTACACAGTTTCACACGAGCCCAAGGGAAACTGATAATCCAATTAGTCCTACTCCCTCTCTGCCCAGCCTCAATCATCAACTATATGCGTTACTCAAACGCATTGGGTGGTGGCTGATTGTCAGAAACCCTGATGATTTACTCATGGGTTACAGAACCCGACCACAACTTCTATGAAATATCAGTCCCACAAATAAACCTCGTCCCATTCGTCGTTTCTCAAGCGCAATGACTCATCGTTTGTTCCACAACATTTTTTTTTACAAATTGCCTCACCTTCGTTCTGCTCAAACTCGTCCAGCACCTTATCCAGGTTAAAGGCCTCGGCCTGGAAGTAATTCTCCATGGGTGAGGAAGCTCCACCCTGCAGACGGCCGTGTGAACCTAGTCACACAAAGAGTGTGTCCTTAATACCGTGTGCGTTCACAGCCCCATCCTGATGCAGATGCCCCCATCATGGCCTGAATCCTCTCTCACGTTAATATGATTCAAGTGGAAACACGATCACTTTGGACTACAGAGACGGATTGATTAGCAAGATTATGGAGTCAATTATAGGACCTGAAATACAGCGACAAGGTGACATCCAGGATACAAATGTATCAAATTCTCACAATGCCAAGTGATGGGCTTCTTAAGCCTTTTACATATACAACATACATGGGTGCATTCTTTATGAAAAACACACTCAATCAATTAATCCACAGACAATGTTTGGCAATTAATCAATTGATTCACATTTCTATTAAATGTAAGACAATTGCAAAGAATACTCATAGTTTCCTTAAGTCTAAGGTGACATCTTTGCATATTTCTGGGAAACTAGCTAATCTTTGCCAGAACCAGATCATTTCTAAAAAGCTTCGTTTTAAAAAAATGACTTCAACAATAAATCAAATCAAAATAGATGCTGTTAAACTTTCTGTCAATCGACTGATCACTTTGGCTCTATGCGACCAAATTACGTTGGATGATTAAGAAGCCCCGCTTCAACCACATTTTTATCGTGGTTACTCTGTTTTATTTGGATAAAGGGAACGGTTAGGAAAGCAAAAAGGATGTAAATGTGTCCACCTTAAGATCCAGCGTACACAGTACGCATCTTAGTTTGAATGATAGAATTATGCTGAAACATGAATGGTATGAAATGCCTTTGACCCTGGGGAAAGGTTCCTGTAGACACATGAAATAAGGCTCAGAGTCTGCTCTCTGTCAGAGCTCACCTGCACAGAGGTCCTCCCCAGCAGTCCCGGGTGGTGTTTGTTTGTCAGCAGGTTTCCCCTCTCCGTTCTCACTTCACCCAGCCTGGCAAGCGCCCAGCGCCCACACCTTGGACATGAAGGGAAACACACGTCAGGACAAGAGCTTTGGGCTTTTGGACTACTGGTTTGATAAAACAAACCAATTTAAGATTTCACCTTGAGCTCAGAGAAATAATGATGGGCATTTTTACAATATTGTATACCCAAATTTATCAACAATGATGAAAATAATCGTTAGTTACAGCCCTTTGTTCAAGTATATGATCCATCAGACAGCTCAATTTCTAACCCATCATGCTGAGGATGAATTAGAACAAAATCTTAGATAAATACGGGACTTTAATTTGATATTACAGTACATCTTGCTTATTGTGTTATTATTGCACATGACCATGACACAGTGAACCGTTACCATACACGCTCGACAAGGCAATCAGAGTCATGAATGGAAAACAGCTGAAGCCTGAATCATTGTACAGATAACCTGCACAATATGTCCTTGTTGATGAGAGGACCTTGGAAAGAGAGTGTTTGTTATTGTGTGTGTGTGTGTGTGTGTGTGGGGGGGGTTGCAAATGAGTAACAACCAGGGCCGTTCTCATCAGGACAGGAGAGATGAGGGACTACACTAGAGACCAGATATTCCGCAGAGCGAAGGCTTCGAAGAAAGGAGCCGAGTCAACACATTTTCCGCTTAGTTTAAGGTGCAAGCACGGCCATGACGTCAGCACTAACCAGTCATGTGTCCTGCGGGTCAAACCATTCCTGCCACACCGGGGACGGGGCTGAAGGAAACACTGATCAGAGACAAATATACCCAAAAGAATTGCACCAACTAAAAAATGGTTACTTTAAATTAAGAATATAGACAAAATAAATAATACATTAGTGAATAAAAATTGTTTTAAACCACTGCTTTAAATAGAGGATATTACAACCCTTTAGGCAAGCAGTCTAGATGGAGTATGAGGACTCAGATTAGGCACAATAACTCGTCGTCGCCGCTGAAATACAAATTTTATAAATATTTCATATGATCACATTTTTTCTCTACTGCACAATGCACTAATTTCGTGAATGAACCCTTTTTATACAAGTGAGAAACTCCATCACAGAAATTAAAAAGGTCAATCGTACTTCAGATTGAAAAATAAGAAGAAGAATTCTTCGTAGTATTCTTCTGCAATTCAACACACTTTGGTCGGGACAGTTTTTGGTCCCGACACTTTTAGTTGCAATTCCATTTTGGTACCTGGTGGCAATATATACTTCGTTGGTACAGATACCTTCGAAAAATACAAACGATCATAGATATGATTATAGTTTACACTGAAGCAGCTTCATAAAAGTGGTTTTTAATGCGAGTCACGACGTGGACTCAATCCAGAGACATTGCAATCCATGCCCAGCACCGTACACGGTTTACTACGAGGGTGCCCCATGAAATGGACATTAATATTTTATTTCATCAGGATCTACCTGAACAAACACACACACAGACACACACAGACACAGACACACGCCTCCATGAGGACAGGAGCTCGTACCTGATTAAGATTTAATTACTCTGGAGAGGGAGCATTGAATAATGCATCTTTAGTCGAAGTGCGTAAAGGAGTTATATTTTTAGACATGTAAATTTTGGAAGACGCTTTAAAGGAGACATATGTGCATGAGAGAATGCGTCAGTCGGCGAGTTTGTAGGACTAAAGGAAATTGGTCCTCCAGCTCCATGATTATATATTTATATCATGTTTTATACCAACATGCTGCAACTCCTCAACTAATGACGAATCAAAAACATGGTGCGACCTGAAGTAAAAGCAGGAATAGAGAGATTGTGTAAAACAGTGGAGCTCACCTGACGATGATTATAATTGACCTATTAACTATTTTCAATACTAACCCAATGACAAACTACTGTCCAACACAATTTAATAGAACACATAATACTCGTGAAGTTGCTTGTGAATCGGACAAAGAGACAAACTATTAACATTGAAATAATATAAAACACTGTGAAACGAGCAGTGCTTTACATTCGTGACGCTGCAGTAAAAACTTAAAGGTTTAGTTTCTCGCTCCAGGGATCCGGTCGATCCCCCACTTTGGTGCAGACTGAAATATCTCGTCTACAACTGGATGATCCCTCAGGATCATTTTGTCACAACTTTGATCCTCTGACTTTTCATCTCGCGCCATCAGGTAAACATTTAAATGTGTCCAATGCAGCTGTAGTTTGAGATCAGTGCTAATGATCAAATATTTAGATGTAAATGTATGACAAACTAAAATGACAGACTAAATCGGAAAATATATACACTCCCCACTATTTCACTCATCATCTTCTCCCCCCTTGATCTTTTTCTTCTTCTTTTTTTTCTTTTCTGTTGGCTGTTCTATCCTCATACCATCTGCACGTTAGCATTTAGCTCAAAGTGCTGCTGTGACCGCTCAGCCTCAAAGAGAACTTTGCATGTGGTCTCTGAGTCTTGTACGACTTAAACCACCGATGATAAAAACTGGGATATAGTTTGCTTAACTTATTTATTAACCAAGCCTCATTTGCGTGTTACCTTTGTCTCCAATTCTACAACATTGCTTTGTTCACATCTGACTCCACATCTATTTTCATTAACGACTAATCTGCTGGTGAAGCAATCGTTTGCGCTTTGTGATGCCACGACGTAGCACAAGAAATGTCAATCACACGTTGCCATAGTACAAGGAAATAAAATGACTTGTTTTTGTCTGACCAACAGTCCAAAAGGTATTAGATGTTAAATGGTATAAAGTAGAGAAACGTCCTGACACATTGGCAGCTGGATCCAGGGAATGTTTAGGGTTTGATTTAATCCAAAACACTGAGCGGAAAATGAATTATGAAATGTTGGCCACCTCATTTTCTACATCTTAAGTGTCAAAATAATGATAATAAACAATCATAAGTAAATAAGGACATTGTGTAGAATGGTGTAAACATATAAACAGACATAATGTTTACTGACAAGATTACTCTATTTTTTAAACAAGCTAATTGCAGTTGGTCCCGTTACAGTGCAGCCGTGCTCCAGCCTCCAGCGTAAGCCAGACATGCTAATAATGAAATGGCCCAACAGACTACGAACACGATAAACCATGCCCGACTGGACATGCTGGCATGGCTGCCAAATTAAATAAGACAAGGCCATAGACAGCGATTGCTCGGACAAACTAGAACGATACAGCAGTTCATTAAGTCCTTGCTGTCAGAACAAGACTCCGTTTCCTGTTGTCGTTTCCTGTGAAGGAGATGCATTCACTTCCTCACACATCAGGTGGAGCTACCTGACAAATAATCATTGACGTTTTGGTTAAGTCATCTCTCTCACACACACTTATATATAATATATATATATAAAATGTATATATATATAATATATATATATATACTAGTGCTGTGAAAAATAACGCGTTAACTCAGTTAATTAAATTACAGGTTTAACTAGTTTTGGTTTTTTTACGCATTTAACGCATGCGCAGAATGAGCTTCCAATCCGTCTGTTGTTGGTCGTCTCTAACCAGCAGCGTGTCATTCTGTCTCTACGTGTCGCGTTAACACGACTCCGATCTCCGTCTCGCGCGCCGCAGAGCTCGGATGCCGGCGTGTGCGCGCACATCGGGACGAACATTTTTTTTTTGGGAGCACCGAAGACCCATTTTGACCCAGGAAAAACCCTGAATGTATATATGTGATTAATCATGATTAATCCACAGAAACCTGTGATTAAAAATTGTAATCGTTTCACAGCCCTAATATATACACTACCGTTCAAAAGTTTGGGGTCACTTAGAAATGTCTTTATTTTTCAAAGAAAAGCACTGTTTTTTTCAATAAAGATAACAATAAAAAATTCACACTATACATTGTTAATGTGGTAAATTACTATTCTAGGTGGAAACGTCTGGTTTCTAATGAAATATCTCCAGAGGTGTATAGAGGCCCATTTCCATCAACTATCACTCCAGTGTTCTAATGGTACATTGTGTTTGCTAATTGCCTTAGAAGACTAATATCTGATTAGAAAACCCTTGTGCAATTATGTTAGCACAGCTGAAAACAGTTATGCTGGTGATATAAGCGATACAACTGGCCTTCCTTTGAGCTTGAAGTTTGAAGAACAAAATGAATACTTCAAGATTCAAGATTCAAGATGTTTTATTTGTCACATACACACACAGGGTGTGCAGTGAAATGAAAGTGGCAATGCTCAGCAGGAATGTGCAAGGGCAACAAGTACACACTATTTACAAATAAAAAACACAATATTTACAGTAAGTGTGTGTGTGTGTGTGTGTGTGTGTGCCTAAGAGGGGCAGTTGTGTGGGTCTATGTGGGGGTCCTGGTGAGGTCGGAGTTCACAATCCTGATGGCCTGAGGAAAGAAACTCCGTCTCAGTCTCTCTGTTCTTGCAGCGTGACTACGGAGGCGCCTGCCTGACCGCAGCAGCTGAAACAGTCTGTTGTTGGGGTGGTGAGGATCCTTCATGATCCTGCCGGCTCTGGTTCTGCACCTCCTGGTGTACAAGTCCTGCAGGGTGGGAGTGTAGTTCCAATAGTGCGCTCAGCCGAACGCACTACTCTCTGCAGAGCCTTCCTGTCCTGAGCGGAGCAGTTGCCAAACCAGGCTGTGATGCTTCCTGTCAGGACGCCTCTACAGCTCCAGAGTAGAAGGACTGAAGGATCCTCTGGGAAACTTTAAATTTCCTCAGCTGCCTGAGGTGGTAGAGGCGCTGCCTTGCCTTTCTCACCAGAGTGTCTGTGTTTGTTGACCATGTCAGATCCTCGGTGATGTGGACTCCCAGGTATTTATACCCGCTCACCCTCTCCACAGTAGTCCCGTTAATCCCCAGTGGTGAGTACGTCCTCTGTTGTTGTACCCTCCTAAAGTCCACAATCAGCTCCTTAGTTTTGGTGACATTCATGATGAGGCTGTTGTCCTGGCACCAGAGTGACAGATCAGCAACTTCCTCCAGGTAGGCCTTCTCGCGTTGTCGGAGATCAGGCCCACCACCACTGTGTCATCCGCAAACTTGATGATGGTGTTGAGCTGAACCTGGCCACACAGTCATGTGTGTACAGGGAGTACAGTAGGGGCTGAGGACGCAACCCTGGGGGATCCTGTGTTCAGGGTGAGGGATTTGAGTGTGTCTGCCCACCCTGACCACCTGTGGCCTGGCGGTCAGGAAGTCCAGGATCCAAGCACACAGTGGGGTGTTTAGTCCCAGCTCAATCAGCTTGCCGGCCAGTCTGGAGGGACTATGGTGTTGAAAGCTGAACTATAATCAATGAACAGCAGTCTCACATAGCCCCCTCTGGCTGTCCAGATGAGAGAGTGTGGTGTGCAGTACCTGGGAGACAGCATCATCTGTGGATCTGTTTGGGCGATAAGCAAACTGCAGCGGGTCCATGGAGGAAGGGAGGAAGGCGCAGATGTAGTCCTTTATCAGCCTCTCAGCATTTCATGACCACCGAGGTGAGGGCCACCGGTCGGTAGTCATTCATACATGCTGGAGAAGCATTCTTGGGCACAGGGACAATAGTGGATCTCTTGAAGCAGGCGGGGACCACGGACTCAGCCACGGAGAGGTTGAATATTGTGGTGAACACTGGAGCTAGCTGGTTAGCACAGGTCTTCAGTACTCGCCCAGATATGCCATCTGGACCTGCAGCTTTCCTGGTGTTCACCCTCAACAGAGCCCTCCTCACACTGTGCTCGGTCACAGAGAGTGTGTGTTCATCCCCAGCGGTAGAACTCACCTCGGCTACGCTAACGGTGTTGTTGTTAGCCGACGAGCTAGCGCTGTTGTTGCTAGCCTCAAACCGTGCATAAAATGAGTTCAGGTCGTCCGCTAGGGATGCGTCGGCACTCACCATAGCGCGGGTCTGCTCTGGTAGTCTGTGATAGTCCGTAGCCCCTGCCATAGGCGCCTGGTGTCGCGCTGCTCCATCTGTGATTCCACTCTGTCTCGGTACTTCCTCTTGGCTTCCTTCACCGCCTCCTCAGTCCATAGACCGCTGCCTTGTACTCGTCCATGTTGCGGATACAAGACCGGAGTTATAGGCAGCAGTACGGGCGTTCACAGCTTCACGGATGGATCTATCAACCCACGGCTTTTGGTTAGGAAAGACCCTAACTTTTACCGTGGGGCGATGGTGTCCGTTAAGCGTTGCTATGAGGCTCATTGCTACTTCCATAAACTCGCTGACGTCACTGGAACTGGATTGGATCATGTCCCAGTCGACGACACGCAGAGCGTCCTGTAGCTCAGCCTCTGATTGGTCAGACCACCGCTTCACGTTCCTCGTCACTACCGCTTCCCGCGCGATCTTTTGCCGGTATCCCGGAAGCAGAAAAATGGCGGCATGGTCTGATTTTCCGAACGGAGGGAGAGAGACAGCCTTGTAGCCTCTCTTGAATGGCGATAGCAGTGGTCCAACGTTCTTTCCTCTGGTAGCACACGTAATGTGCTGGTGAAAGTTCGGCATGACTTTTTTAGGTTAGCCTATTAAAGTCCCCAGCCACCACCACAGCCGTCGGGATACTTGTTCTGATGCCGACATAACACATCATGTAGGTCCGATAGTGCTACGTCGGTGTCCGCTTGTGGTGGTATGTAGACGGCTGTGGTGATGACCGAGCTGAACTCCCGGGGAAGGTAGAATGGACGGCATGAGATCGTCAGATGTTCCAGGTTCGGCGAGCAGGAACGAGAAAGAGTCTTAATGTTCTTGGGGTCGCACCACATGTTGTTCGTCATGAAGCAAACCCCTCCACCCTTAGATTTACCAGACTCTTCCGTTCTGTCTGCACGGAAAACAGAGAAGGACTCGGTTGGGCATATGACTCGATCCGGCACCAGCGGGTTCAGCCATGTTTCCGTCAGACAAAAGATATTACAATCCCTCATGTCCCGTTGGAATCTGATCCTTGCCCTTACATCATCCATCTTATTTTCCAGAGACTGGACGTTAGCAAGAAGGATGCTGGGCAGAGGTGGGCGGTGGGCTTGAACTCTCAGTCTGTTCCGAATTCCGCTCCGTTTCCCTCGATGTTTTCGTCGTCTCCCCGTAGTAGCGGCTCCACTGTTGTTGATGTGGTTCGCTCGTACGATCTCTGCCGGCCACGCTGGATCGATGGAAAAAGTGGACAAAAACCCTTGTTTTGCGCAAAAGTTTATGTCCAAAAGTGTGCTGTGGTCGTATGCTGTTAGTGCCGATGTGTTTGTGGCAAAGAAAACATTAAAAATAAACACAAAAACTAAAAGAGCGCACAATCTCCGCGGAGCTACCTCGACGGCGTCTGGACACAGCCGCGCCATCTCAGTGAGTTTTCATGAAAGACACGAAATTGTCTGGACCCCAAACTTTTGAACGGTAGTGTATACAGGACTGTCTCAGAAAATTAGAATATTGTGATAAAGTTCTTTATTTTCTGTAATGCAATTAAAAAAACAAAAATGTCATGCATTCTGGATTCATTACAAATCAACTGAAATATTGCAAGCCTTTTATTCTTTTAATATTGCTGATTATGGCTTACAGCTTAAGAAAACTCTAAAATCCTATCTCATAAAATTTTAATATTTCCTCAGACCAAGTTAAAAAAAGATTTATAACAGCTGAGTGTTTGTCAAGGCTCAGGAAACCCTTGCAGGTGTTTCGAGTTAATTAGACAATTCAAGTGATTTGTTTAATACCCTACTAGTATACTTTTTCATGATATTCTAATATTTAGAGATAGGATATTTGAGTTTTCTTAAGCTGTAAACCATAATCAGCAATAAATCAGAATAAAAGGCTTGCAATATTTCAGTTGATTTGTAATGAATCCAGAATGCATGACATTTGTTTTTTAAATTGCATTACAGAAAATAAAGAACTTCATCACAATATTCTAATTTTCTGAGACAGTCCTGTATATATATACAGGACTGTCTCAGAAAATTAGAATATTGTGATAAAGTTATTTATTTTCTGTAATGCAATTAAAAAAACAAAAATGTCATGCATTCTGGATTCATTACAAATCAACTGAAATATTGCAAGCCTTTTATTCTTATAATATTGCTGATTATGGCTTACAGCTTAAGAAAACTCTAAAATCCTATCTCATAAAATTTGAATATTTCCTCAGACCAAGTAAAAAAAAAGATTTATAACAGCAAAACAAAATCAAACATTTGAAAATATGTTTCCAGGTGTTTCGAGTTAATTAGACGATTCAAGTGATTTGTTTAATACCCTACTAGTATACTTTTTCATGATATTCTAATATTTAGAGATAGGATATTTGAGTTTTCTTAAGCTGTAAGCCATAATCAGCAATATTAAAAGAATAAAAGGCTTGCAATATTTCAGTTGATTTGTAATGAATCCAGAATGCATGACATTTTTTTTTAATTGCATTACAGAAAATAAAGAACTTTATCACAATATTCTAATTTTCTGAGAGTCCTGTATATGTGTGTGTTATATATATATATAATGAAAATGAAAAAACACTTTTTGGGCATGAAGACAATCAGCATAAGTAAGTAGCAAATATTAAATTAACAAATACACAGCATAAAGGTAATTATTTTGCTAATAATTGTTTTAAATAATAAGTCAAAGCTTAAGACTAGTCCTAAAATCTAATCAGTTGTATCATTGTGGGCTCCCAAGCTTCACAGAGTGGGATTTTTCGGAGAGAAGTAGTAATAGGTTATTTTTCTTTTGTTGTAGATAGCTAAATAGACAATTTACTACGACTTTGATTTTTGTTTCTCATTTAATTTGAAAATGTCAATGAACAAAACAATTATTAGTGAAAGCCATTCTTCTAAAACTGCTGTATGAGTCAGTGGTGGTTTTAACTCTCCTTTTTGTAAAAACAATAATTTCTGTAAATAGTTCTTTAGCGACACAGACACATGCTCCAGACGCCGTCTACTCGGGGTGAACACAGGAAACCTTAAATGATCACTTCCTCTCTTTAAGAATGGAGTGACATCACTTTCTAAAACATTATTACGTAATGGTTAAAGCCCTGACTGGGAGGACAGAGTTGTCCTACCTTCTCCTGTAAGACTATGTGTCACTCCACTCCCACGATAGATCTAAGAAACTACAGGAAAACACTTTTTCTTTTAAGAAAGAAAAACACGCCACAGGTTTTCACTAAAAAGGTCACTCTCTCCAATAATTAAAAAAGAAAAGGTAATCTTGTTGACAAGAGAGGTTGAAATGGTAACTCTGTAGAGATTTGAAGAAGGTAAAAAATAAAGAGAGTGGTTATCCCCCTGTTACAAAGAGCTGCTCTGCTTCACAGCAAGTGTCAAAAGCTATTATCATCTCTTTTTTTCTCCCTTATGTTTTGATCTACATTTAATATCCACAAGACAGGAAAAAAATGCAAGAGGAGACAGGCTGTTGGACTGCCATCAGAGAAAGAGAGAGAGACTTATAATACTTTCCGAAAGTGTACTACTGAGCTGGTCTTTGCATGGGGGGGGGGGGGGGGCTGTTGGATCAGTTTACTCAATAGACCCCCCTGTGTTCACTAATTGAGGATGAAGTGAGATTTAAAATGTAAAAAAAGTTTAATAAGTCCTCTGTTTTTTACCTCCAGGTTGGACAGTCAGGCAAGACTCCCTGAAGAAGGAGTCATAACGCCTTAGCCTTTCCAGATGCTTTAAATGTCATCTGATCTGGCTCTCTCTTCAGTGACATTCATTTGTATTCCTGACTGGTGATTACTCTTCAAGGTGGCACTGGGATGGGCCCCATTTGGTCTTCGTGACTCCACCTCCAGAGCTTGACTAGAGGCCATGAAACAAAACTATGGGGTAAATGCAAAGGAGATTACACCAACAACCAACTCTCAAGAGAGATAAATGGCCATCAGTTTAAATTATGCAGCCATGAAGTGTCAATGTGGCTGCTGCCTACAGGCCAAACACAGCCTCGGATGGTTCATGTTAGTCACAGGTACTCGGGGTAACCCCACGGGGAACCACTCGGTGCTATTAAACGTGGGAGGTTATTTCCGAACAGGGACACCAATCACAACAGCACAGGTTTAGTGAATAACTTCTGAGTGTGTTGCATTAGCTGGTCTGCTAGCTGAAGCCAACGTCCACACCGAGAGGCCACGAGGAAGTTTTCAAAACAGTTCTCACAAGGGCTACTGAACAAAATGGTCAAACATTTAAAAAAAACGTAGAGACCGAATAACACCACTGTATTGCAGCAGGAGACACAAGAGTAGCTAGAAATGGGTCCAGCGGGGAGTCGTGCGCCGAGTGGCGGCAGCGCCTTGCTGCTCTGACGGACACTCCGCAACCGCCGCGGACTCGGCGGGCTTCGCGGCTAACGGACACTTTTGAACGGTCAGTTGACACGCATTGCGCCTCCGGTTCGCTCAGCCCGTTCCTCGCAGTCCCTGGAAGTGCATCACCCTCCGCCGCCGCCGCCGCACCGCTCGCGTTATTTAGTCAACGTTCAGCTCCCGGCTCGCAAAGCCGCCCGCGTTAACGTGTTGTGTAACTGAACGTAACACCGTGTTACCGTAACGCCACCTTGTCCTCGACGCGCCTTGCCGTTTCGTGACGCGAGCTGAACGGACCGCGAAACACATTCCGCACCGACTTGGGCAGAGTTGACGGAACACTTGCCGTTGCAATGGCGGGTTGTAACGTTCGGGCACCAACAGACATGTGAAATGTCACGAGAACAGATTCAGTTACTCACCGGATGAGTCCTCATCTTTACGTGCAGTCCCGCGGAGCCCCTCTGTCAGTACCCGTCATACTTAATCGCCTTTAAAGGCTATTTTTGAGTATCCTCGCGAAGAACCTCCGCTGCCGAACTCTAACAGCACAAGTCGGAAAGTACAGCCTGTCGTCTAACGTAGTTGTGCGACAACATTCGAGGATCCCTCCCCCAAGGTTTGATATTGGGAAAATAAGGAGAACCGACAATACACCCAATATGGAGATACACTGCTTCCGGTTATACATCTCAAAATAAAAGTCCTCTCTGTAAATGTTTTCTAGACTCAGCATTTAACAGCGTTGGGAGACGTATTCGGATATTTTACTTAAGTAAAAGTAATATTTCAATACAATATATCATATATTATATGAATAAACTATGTTGTAGTAAAAGCCTTGTGTGCATCTATATTTCTGATCATAATAATGTTTGTATATATGTTGATCTGAAGTGCAGAATTGTATGGTTAATGCAAAATGTTCATGAGTATGGCCATAATACTGCAGGTAATATCCATTATGTCTGATTTCACCTTTGTTGTGCTGAATGATGTTTGTGCAGAGCTGCTGAGTCTCCTGTGCTAACAGTGAAGGAGACATCGTGTGCCATTACTGTATTTTATCGAAAACTTATCAGACAGAAAAACACCATAAAGAGTACTTTTACGCATCTTAAAACACGACTGGGAAAGTACACAAGCATGATTAAATAGATGTACAGCAAGCAAAGTAAGAACACAAATTATGAAGCAGTTGACACCTGTGTTATATTCTATATTTCAATATTATATTTCTGTTACTGATGCATCAATGTGTAAACCTGGGAAAGCACTCGAAAGTATCTCCCTCTAACATGAAGCATCAAGAAGTAACAAGGAACATCAAATTAAAAGTACTTACAAATAGTATTTTCAGCATCATTTAAAGGCTTTAATTTTAAATTATTTTAACCCGATTTTTTTTTTAAACAACTAAATCTCTCTGTACTTTGCCCCGATTCCAAAGTGTCGTTTCTGAGCTCTTATTTTAAAGCCGACACCCCAGTTTCCGGTGCTGACCTCGCTGTCACTGTGAAACGTGACGCATCTCTAAAGCAGTTCTGCTCCATCCAGCTCCTCCTGTGCTGTGAGGTCCAGCCGCAGCAGCAGGGACATTTTGGCTCAATCCGGGCTGAAGGTGGTGTGGTGAGCCCCGGGGCGGGTCCGCAGCTACGCCCCCCAACCAAGGGAAGACACACTAGAGCCAAAATGGCCCATGCATCCCCGGTAACCTTGTAGGACCTCTTCCGCCGACAGCAGCAGCTCATTGATCAGCACGATGCAGCAGAGGAGCGTCAGAGGTGATCAATGAAACGGGATGTGACAGTGTTGCAGAGATGTACTGATGTGTGGAAATAAAGAAAGTCTTTTAACCTCTACTTATTTACACACACAAGTTTGTACAATAAATAATTAAGATGGAAATTTAGTTCGTTTTCATTATTGAATCAAGATTTATTTTTTTAAAGAAAAAATGTAACAACATTTTTCTGTGACACAACGGTGGAACACTAATAATTCAATCAAAGCGCAATACACAAAGTTATCCATCTCCTTTGTAATTTTGTAAGGAAAAGTCTACTTAACTCTAGTGTTTGCATGTGCTGCTACTTCCCATTTCATTCATGTCAGGAGGATGTGTTGCACTTTTTACCCCACAATGTGTTTTAGGCAGCCGTTGTTGATTGCAAATTAATTCAATTCAATTCAGTGTATCTGTAGAGCCCGATTTCATAAATTACAAATTTGTCTCGGAGTGCTTTACAATCTGTACACATAGACATCCCTGCCCCAAAACCTCGCATCGGATCAGGAAAAACTCCCAAATAACCCTTCAGGGGGGGAAAAGGGAAGAAACCTTCAGGAGAGCAACAGAGGAGGATCTCTCTCCAGGATGGACAGATGCAATAGATGTAATGTGTACAGAAGGACATATTTAGAGATTCAATGAATGTGACAGTGTATGAATAGTTCATAGTAGACATATTCCACGATGGAGACCTCCACGATCCATCAGGCAGATGGCGGTAGAGAGGAGTGGGCGGAGTGGGCGGAGTCTCAACAGGACAGTGGCGTAGTCGGTAGCAGGAATTCCACGACCCAGACCTCGATGATCCATCAGCAGATAGGATCTATGTCGTCTCATAGGGTCCGATGACCCCATGAGACGTGAAGTCAAAAGGACTCCGGGGAGAAAGCAGTTAGTAACGTGTGATTGAGAGATGAAAATTCATCCCTAAGGAGAAAAAAGAGGAGATAGGTACTCAGTGCATCCTAAAACGTCCCCGACAGCTATAAGCCTCTAGCAGCATATCAAGGGGCTGGACCAGAAGAACTTGATTCAGCCCTAACTATAAGCTCTGTCAAAGAGGAAAGTCTTAAGTCTAATCTTAAATGAGGTGACTGCCTCCCGGACTGAAATTGGAAACTGGTTTCATAAAAGAGGAGCTTGATAACTAAAGGCTCTGGCTCCCATTCTACTTTTTAAGACTCTAGGAACTACAAGTAGTCCCGCATTTAGTGAGCGCAGCTCTCTAGTGGGGCAATATGGTACTACAAGCTCCGTAAGATATGATGGAGCATCACCAATCAAGGCTTTGTACGTTAAGAGAATAATTTAAAAAGTGATTCTTAACATATGGGCAAGACATTTGATAAATGCATTTAAGGTTGTAACTGCCCAAAAGTATGACACTTAAAATGAAATGTAAATAATCAAATATAGCAGTTAAATAAGCCCCTTTTGGACATGTACTCAGAACCCCTGCTTACTTGTTAATTTATCTGTAACAGTAGCAAAATAAAGCTTTAAACCACAGGTGCTCGAGCCCCATTAATACGAATATTACTCTGAACACAAAATACATTTTGCTGAGGTCAAAATTTTAATGCAGGGCTTTTATTTTAATTTGACACTTTATCTCTACATATAGTATATTATTCTACTTCAACTGAATACATCTACCACTGTTTGATGATTCTCCTAGTGAATATAGAAACATGACAAATGAGCAAATGTATCAAATGAATCCCCTTCCCCTCCCCCCTATTGTGTTTCACAACAGCTTGGAAATCTATGAATTCAAGGAAGTGTAAAAGGAAGAGAGCCACTGTGAGTCTTTTTATAGGCTACGCTGTTTATTCCGTTTAGGAAATGATAATATGATAAGTATCTATCAAAACAATGCTTGCGATGTACACATCAAGGCAGACGGGTAAAACTGCTGACCCGTCTCACCGTCTGGCCAACCCCAATCTCAGAAGTCAAGTAATAACATGATGCATCAATAGCCCAAAAATGTTTTATTAAATTCATAACCACTGCTATAATGTAAAGTGAATGACGACTTCACACTATATTTGTAAATTAATAAACAAACATCTCTTAAATACTAGCCACGTTTGATCATGTGGAAAGCCCATTTCTAAAGTAGTTGGAGTCATCTAGGTGCAGAGCGTCGTGAGGATCCTCCTTTCTTGATATGTCCACAATATCTCAGACTACTGAAATCAAAATCTACTGTATCTGCATGTTGTTGTTGTTCTGTTGTGGCAGGCTAAACCGCAGTCATTCTCCGAAGATGATGATGCATCGCACCTTTACCAACTGTTTCTCCACAAGAGGAAATGCCCTCTGTGAGTCCATAAGAGGTAAACAATAAAACGGTTGATGGAGGAAAAGAAGGTTTCATCAGTTTGCTTCATTCTTTGAGGCTTCATCGAAGTTCTCCACAAGATCTGCAAGATGGAAAAGAACAAATGCATCGAGATTATTTAACACTTAGAAATATAGGGTTAAATTAATCACTGTCCTTCCACAAATTGTTAACAGTATGCAACAGAAGCATTGATATAAAAATGTGTAGTGTGTCATTTTGCAAACCAACAAACATCTACAAAGGTGGAAGCACTGTTTTACCATAAGCCAAAAAAACACTTTATATTCCTCATTACATTAAAATAACTATCTGCATCTATACCTGGTACGTCGTCATCCTCTTCTTCTGCAATTTCTTCCTTGACTGCTTTCAAGTCCATTGCTGCAAAACATATAAAAGACAAAAACAAGCAATTATTGGCAGAAAGTGTGCATGCAAGAGTGTTAACTCCAAATACTTATGAGAAAGTTGCTGTGGTTTGCAAAACCACTTTTTACAAAAATAAAGAAAAGTGCTGTTTAAAAGTGAAATCCGCAATAAAAAACCCTGGAGAAACCAATACAAAATAAATCAGTTACTTAGGTATGTTGCGATGTGGAAAAGCTTCTCCCGTTTCAAGTTTTTAAAAATGTTTTACATGCAAACACGAAAGGTAAACAACTTTAAACTGAATCATCTAGATGCTCAAAGTATGTGCTGATAACATTTGATACACTTTTTGCGTTTTACCAACAGTCCTCGTTCTACAGATTTAAGTTCTGCTTGTTCTCAATTGATTCTAAATAAACATAGCTGCCACACAAATCTGATTAAGTTAACAAACGTCTTTAAAGCCCTCAGGTTTCTGTTTTTAGTTAAACAAAGAACCTCTGCCTTTAATGTCCGGGTGATTTATACTTCAGGAGTTAAAGGAGGTCACTTCTCACCACAGCACATGTCATCCCCATCTAATTAGCCATAAAAGCTGCCGACTTCAAAACTTGGAAGCATTTTCCAGATATTAAAGGACCGCGGAGAACCCGGACATTGAGTGTTTAAGTGTGCGTGTACTCACATTGCCGTGGGAACTGCTCTGCCAGCTTTCGCAGGCTGCTGAGGCTGTCGGCTCCCAGCTGGCTCAGGATGCCCGGCAGCATCTCTGTCAACTGCTTGTTCTCAGCGTGGCCCGTGATGGCAAAGGTGTTAGCGGACAGAGACGCCTGCACTTTGGGGTTGTTGAAGTGGATCACCGTCCCATCATCTTTTATCATATTCACCTGAAGAAATAGAAACCACACAGTCAAAACACGGAGACAATAAAACCTGTTGAAAGATTCTGCATCGTCAAGATATTACGTAAAAGTAATTTATGTTTTAGGTATAAATAGGGGATGCACTGAGTGCCATAAGACAAATATTCAACTAAAAAAGGGGTTAATTATCACAAATGGATATACATCAATGTTAAAAGCACAACAGTTAACAGTCTGACCATATAACAATTACTTTAAATTGCCTTAATGAGCTTTACAGCATATGACATCATCGCCATCCTTAGACCCTCGGTTCAAACTTTAATATCCCTGAAATAAACCTAGAAAAAATAGAGTAGGTCGAAAGTGTTTGAATGAGTTCTTTGTCTGATATATATTAAGTATATTTGTTAGAATTTACTGTAAAATACAAAAGGTAAATTGAGCTACAACATGAAGGAATGAGACTAAATGAATTGTGTGCATCAAGTTTGTGTCTTATCCTCAAGTGTTGTCTTTTTATTCGTTCTTAGATTTATCTGGATCACTTTGTGGAGGCGAGTTAAATAAAAGCACTCTAAAAATAAACTAAATGACATGATGGGAGAGCACTTTGGTAAGGTTCTTCTTGTATTTTATCTTTCCACATCAGACACACACACACACAAAAAAAACACTGCAGCAATAGTAAAACGCTGACATTAGCTTTCCTTTGATAGCTTACCTCTTCTATCCCTGCAATGTTGTTCACTGCCAGTTTCTTCAGCGAGCCTTGGAGTTTTTTGTCATCAGCTGTTGCCGTTTTGTGAACAACCTTTTTCTTCCTGCGGGCCGTTCCCTGAGGAAACAACAGGTGTGAATGAAGAAGAAAAAAAACGATTCCACTCCATCCTTGACACATTATTTGCGAACAGCTATAGCGAAGCAGTTTCATACACAAGACTTGAATTACTAGATTTTAAATCCAGGAACTTTACTTAAACAAGTTTTTACCAAAGCACAGCTTTTATCAAATGTGTACAAATGTCGGACATTTGTCTTACTAATCATGTTAATATATTGAAAGGACCTGGATTACTGCATTTAAAAGCATTGATGCACAAGCAAGCTAAATACTGCCTCCAACAACAACAACAACAAAGAAGAGGGAACAGATTCCCTAAAAAGTCCAAACAACACCTCCTTGTTAAAGTACAAAAGGCCTTTATTATCACTGCTACACGATTAGAAATAAGACTCTATAAGTTAGTGGGACTTGGAACGTGCTCCTTCTTACATTTGTTTAGACAATTAATTATTTACATTTCCAATAACAATTGTACACATGGCATTAGTCCTAATACTAAAATCCATCAATTTAAAACAAAAAGCAGGTTCGGAACTCTTACTTTAAATAGATGTTGCTTTTAATCAAAACATGGTTCACAATGGGATAACATCTTAAAATTAATGATTTGCAAGTGTATACGAGATCTTCTCGTTGCTTCTGGAAAAATGCACATCAAGGAAATTGACTGTATTTGAAAATGCCAATGTATCTGTAATCTTGATAAGGTCACAAGGCCCGTGTCACAGGAAAGACAACAAATAACGCCACCTGGTGTTTGGCTGCAGACCTCACAATGCAGCTGCACGAAGCCAAAGAGGCCACAGATGGAGGGGGGCGAATCTCCCCGATAAAGGGAATGCTGAGGTCAGGAGGAAACCCTGCCAAGTGCTGAATGCCATCACACTCTTTAAAATGAAAAACTACGGAGTCAACGAAAGTACTAATCTAAAAGCCCACATTCAGATTTCAAGACTTGCAATTTGTCAACAGAGTACAAGATATTCAGTAGTACTGCAAACCCCCCCGAATAGTAACGCTAGTATACTGTACCTTTCCACCTATCCGCACTTGTGCCTGGAGTTTTGCAAGTTTTTCTTGATTCATAGTGTTCTGTTAGTGAATGAAAAAACGGCTTAAAATAGCATGATATTCCCATGACTGACATAAATCCAATTGACAAAATAAGTTAAATTAATTGGTTGACTATAAAGTATACAATGTTGCACAGATCTAGAGATACAACGAGCAGTTTAAGGGAGCACATGTGACGTGTTTAAGTCTAATGGGCACGGCATGAGTTGAGCAACCAGAGCTAACGTGACAATAATCCTCATTGCAACACATTTTAGCACGGAGGTAGCAGACTGCTACAGATCAGATGAAAGTTACACTGACGACATGCTGACTATCAGACTCAACTGACATAGATTGAATAGAAAAAAGTAAAGTACCAAGATCTGAATTTCAAAATGACATGCAAGTGTAATGTAGCTTTTGCTTGTTGGTTAGCTAACCAACATTAGCTAGAATGCTACTGTAGCTAATATTAGCTAGTGACTGGCCAAGATAAACCGACTCACGAGCGGTGTGTTCCCGTCAAGTAAAAAAAAAAATGACGTCAATTTAAACTAAGTGATAAATCAAACCGGATCCGATGTTAACCACGAAACACAATAAAGATCTGTTTTACCTTTTAAAAGGACAGCCCGTTGAAGTGTTAACGGCAGTCGAGTTGAAGCGGTGCGACCTAATCCCGCGTGAAGTTAGCAGTAAAATAAGATACTTTCTGTCGGTATTTTCACAATAAAACGAGCATAAATCATAGCAGTACATATTTTGAGTTTATATGTATAGAATATATTGATAGCAACGGTTAAAATTATGAGTCATAATATATTTAAGTGATATTTTCTATTTATATATGTTTATTTTTATTTTTGTTATTTTTTTACCACTTTTACATTTTTGTTTTCACACTGATTTCCGGTCTTTTTCTGACAATGCGTGGTCTAGCTTGACCAGTTTGAAGCCGCAGACTGGAGCACGCGGTTATGTGGATGTGACGTTCCGTGAACATGGAAAACGAGTCACCGCTGACCAATAGGAGGAGGAGGAGGAGGCCACTCGCACACGCGCACACGCCAACACACACTTTAATGGACAGACTTTTATTGTGAAATGCAACGGTTGAACGTCCGGGTCGCTGGTTCACGACGAACAGGAACTGCTTTTAGCTTTTCTATCCGTGGTTGTAAGTGAAATAAGGCCAGTCAAAATGCAAAGGTCTCTTGCGAACATCGTTTTATTTTCATCTCTGCAGGTTTTGTTCTCGTTCACGTGTGCTCAAGATGTTGTCGAAGCAGCCAGCGGGAAAGGTGAGTTCATATTTTTAAAGTTATTATTAAATGATGCGAGCAGGATATCTGGTCACTGATCGTCACCACAGCCAGAGGAGAGCTGAATTCTTTGTATGAGTATCCTGAATCTCAAAGTCTGTGTCCGGGACAGCTAACGTGAGTGTAATGAGGGCGTGCTTATCGTCACACACATCTACTCTTTATTCCCAGTGTTCAGGTGAACCGACTGGTTCTACTGCTCAATTGCATCACTCTACCGACATATCAATTCATCCCTAAAAGGATATTTGTATGCCAAAGATAATTGTATTAATTTTAAAATATATATGTAAAAAGAGTTAATTTGCAAAAACGGACAAACACTATTCTTTAAATGAATAAACTAACACTAGATTGATAGTCCCTAGAGGTCAAAAAAAAACCTGATTAAGGAAAATAATGATTCCAAATATCTTATCTGTTTTTGCAAATGAACATAGTTGAATTAAACTTGAATTAAGGAGCGCACATTATCATGTATACGCAATACAAACTGTCCAGAAAGGTGCATCAGTGTTAGTATGTTGGAAGCAGTGAAATATGGATTCCACTTAGTTAAAATATTTTTGTAGATAAGGGAAATTAAACTTCTGTACACTGGATACAGCATAACAAACGCATTGTGCAATAAAGTTCCAACTGTGAAGGACATTTAATTAAAAAAATAATTGCTTGTACATGTGCTTCTCTTGAATTTAAGTTAAACCAAAATAAACTTCACATACTATAACATGTTTAGCAGCCCATCAAGAGATCATACCTAAGACAAAAGCTTCATGTTGTGCAGCTGCATGGATCCACCTGGCAAGAGGAGACAATATAATATTGATTTCTTGTCCCACTGCTACCATTATGAACCTACGAGCTAGTTACTGTGAGTAGTTGTCGGTGAGAGAGAGCAAAGTCAATATTTCCCTGCAGCTTTCTATTAAGATACCAGCATCCATTTTTTTTTTCTCTCTCCCTTCTTTCTGTCGATACTATATATAGGGCAGACCCACCCTGCTGTAGAAATATAATACCAGTTACACAAGGCCGCTGTGCTCATTAGTTCTTTTCCCCCTGCAGGCTTTGGAGATAACATCCACTGGAGGACGCTGGATGACGGCAAGAAAGAAGCTGAGACTAGGTGAGTTCCCACTGAGAGCCAAAATATTACAAACACTTCCTGAAACCCTGCTAAGCTGCCTTTTTGTATCATGAACATTGGCCTGAGGCCTAAAACCTAAATCCCCCACCTCCACTAATAACTGGAGCAGACTTATCTCAGTAGCTTTTACTCCAAGTTTTATTTAAAGAAGAGTGTATATTTATTTGTTACTAGTCTCAAGCTTGATTAAATCAAAGTCAGTGTTAAGTTTACTGTCCCGGTGTTCTAAATGAATGTCTTCATGTGTTTGCTATGACAGTGGGCTGCCAATCATGCTCATCATCCACAAGACCTGGTGTGGAGCCTGCAAAGGTAAAACCACATTCTCTCACTTTCACTATAAAAGCCTCTGGCGAAGACGAGCAGGACAGCTGTGTCTAAGTGACAGAAAGGCGTTACTTAATACAAGTAAATGTAGCAGGAAATGTTACGTATTCCCTGTCTGACGAGGCTTTATTGGTCCAACTTTATTTAGCTGTGACCTAAATATAAAAGTAACTCGTCCTCTTTAGTCAATTCCAGCAGTTTCCCATTCATTGTCAATAAAGCAGTTAAAAGAACTTGTTGCCTTGGAGCTGTATAAAAGTCACTGTGAATTATTTTTATTTTTTATAACTGTGCGTTTTCCTACTGTGAGATGTCAAAATGTTTTACTTGACCTTAAGAATAGATCGATGGGCTATATGGACTGTAACCAATCGGGGACAAGATGTATGTATGTTTTCAAGGTGACGACTTACTAACTGGGATAAAGGGAAGTGAGTTTTTCTTCAGTTTTAGATTGAAAAGATTGAATTATTTTGTTATGTAAATATAAAGTAGATGAAACGGTGCAATATGCTCCTGGAAAATGTTTTTATTGAAGGTTCATATTAAGTTGACCATTTACATCCACTGTTAAAAGTGAGATATGAGCCATTCCTCTGTTTCAACAGAAAACCAACCATATCACATAAATAAACATCAGGAAGCCTAATCCCCATCTGTAAAGGGGGCAACACTTCAAACAGGACACTATTATTAAAGATTTCATGGCAATACAAGATAACGGAAACTAAAAACACATCTTTTCCGACTATATCTGGATTAAAAAACAGATTAGCACTTCAGTGGCACTTACTTATGGTACTTTTGTAGTTTGACTTTCTTCAAGAAATGCTACTTTCTGGATTCTTGTTGTTCTGAGTTTGTACTCTTAGTTAAATGCACTTATTGTAAGTCGCTTCAGATAAAAGCGTGTGCTAAATGACATGTAATGTAACAATTGTATTTTGTGTTGCTTTTACATCAGCACTGAAGCCCAAATTCGCTGAGTCCAAGGAAATCTCTGAACTTGCACACAACTTTGTTATGATCAACCTTGAGGTAAGGACAGGTTGAGTGGCATTACCCAGTTAATTTCACTTATCCAGGGTTTAATTGACCTGTGTTTTAATGATTGAGCTCGTAGCCAACCTTAACATGTATATATATATATATATATATATTAATTATCAATTATCATCAGGTGGTTGAGTGTTGTTTGCATGCTTGTAAATGATTAGTAACTTCTTGTTTCATCAGGATGAGGAGGAGCCAAAGGATGATGCCTTCAGCCCTGATGGTGGATACATTCCTCGGATTCTTTTCCTCGGTATGAAGGGGTTAGGTCGCAGTGTGTAAACACTTAGTGGGATTCCTTCAGACAGTTTATCTCCCTCAATAACTCATGATGCCTGATGAACTTTTAATGGCATGACATGTTGCAACTTTTTCATAATTTTACTGAGCAAGCAAACTACTATTTAAGGACTGGTAAATGAACTGCAATGCTTATTGGACAACAGAGTAAAAGAATAAAACAGGTATATTTTAAATGTGCACAGATGTTAGACAGAAGAATAAATAGGTATAAATAGTCAACCTTTGATTAGACAAAGGAAAAAATAAGTGGTTTAAATTATCACCTGTATGTGGTGCTAAATACAGTGTCTAGTTTAAAATGATCAAGAATAGAAATCGTATGCCCTAATGTTGATTAAAATCTAATTATAGGACAAAACAAGCTAATTGAAAACAATATAGGTAGTTGTTGGTGAGCATTTCCCAACAATTGCATTTTTTACTTATGAATTCATAAAAACAGCTAGTATATTGTTTAGAATTACACAATCTTTATTTGACTCCTCCCAGACCCCAGTGGTGAAGTCCATCCTGAACTCACCAACAAAAATGGGAATCCAAACTACAAGTACTTCTACAGCAACGCAGAACAAGGTAAACAATACAGATTATTATCATTTTACTGTGACAATAATATTGTGTTACATCACAACATGGTGTAGCTGCTGGCTCTTCCAAAATGGCCGCTGGTCATAACTTTTGATGATCATGGCGTGTGTTCCCTGTTCAGTTGTGTCCGGGATGATGGAGGCGCAGGAGAAGCTGACGGGCGACGCCTACAAGCAGGGTCACACTGCAGACGAGCTGTGAGGAGGCGGAGCCGGGCATCGGGCTGCAAGGCCACACTTCAGCTTCAGAGCGCCTTGTCTCACTTTCAAATGATATTCATATTTTAGGCGCTGAACCAAGCCAACCATTAAAACCGGTGCTTGACTATTTCTTTCTGTCTTGTACGTTTGTTTTTTTTCCAACACAACTACTCGTTTTCCTGTCATCGTCTTTTGTTTTAAAACATGTATATCTGTAATCTACTGTTATGAAATGCCATGTACTGTACTTACTGCCTTTAGAGGCCGTAACCTACTTAAGCTAGCCAAGTAACTCATTTTTGTACACTGTTGTATGGCAACATCACATCTGGGAAATGCCACGTTTAAGTAAATTGTCTTGTAATGTCACGAGTCAACCATGATACGAGTTCTTTGGGTTTTAAGAGGTTTTAGACACCACTTTGTAATTCGCTTTCAGCAGTTGGGTTGGTTTTTACCCAACGACGATAAGATAAGGTACTCCTTCTTACTTTAGTCGAGATCACTAGTCACCAACTGCGACGTGCTTCCAAAGATCCTCTGCAGTATGTTAACTATGTTCGGTATTTCCCATGTACTGCAACGTGGGTTCTGTACTCCTGATCTCTACTATCCCCAATCTTTAAAATATTCATTTTAAACCTGCCCATTTGTGTAATTTAGATCGATCAACATTGTTGTTTTGCTGCTCGTGACGCGACGCCACAGTTTAGTTTGTTTTTTACCGGCCTTGTTAAACTCTGAATGACGGAAACATTGGTTGTGTGTCTAGATGTATTTTATACATGTACACAGCCAAGTGTGCAAATAAAGTTTCTTGTACCGAGTCGTTTGTGAACCAGATGAATTCATGACAGCTGAAATAACAGTGTATCAAATTTTATTGTCTATCCAACAATAGTGAAGGTTTGTCAAACAATATGCAACTGCTACGAACAGTTAACACCAGTAGATGACACTAATCAATTCACTATTTAAATTCAGTTTGACAGTGATTTAAGTAGTGCATTTCTTTCAGACATTGGATTGCAATTAATCCCATTCCAGACACAGCCTTCAAAATGGCTTCTATAGGAAACAACAATCTTTCATACAGAGCCATGTCTTGGTGTAAAAATATCTTGCAGCATATGATTTTTCATGATAAAATAAATTACAGGGGAAAAAAAGCATGTACCTCTAAATATGCCTCGTTTGATGACATAACTGCAGACAGACAGACGTGAGAAACATGAGGAATGTTGTGTGGTCAAAGTAAAAGGCATTTAAAGAAGAGAGATGTGATGGGGCACAGAAGAGTTGGAAGAAAATCACAAAGTAAATGTGAACATTTCTTCACTGGTCATTAAAAATATGGGAGGGATTTTTTTTTTTTTTAACAGTTTGAGGAAGAATAAAGTTGCTACATTCACAACAATCACTAATTACGCAATGCCGCTGCTATAAAATATGCAACATTTTAACATGTAAAAAACAAAAATGTCTATAAAAAGCTAAGCGATACCAGTTTATTCAAAATGACACAGCTATAGAAGTGTGATTACAACTTAGTGATTGCTTTTACAATTTTAGGTGTGCACATACCACTTCATAACCAGTGTAATAGACCACTGTCGACTATGAATTAATCACCCACTCTAAATCATGGAAGAGAAAGGTCCAGTGTGGGAACTCGCATTTCATGGATATCTTCACATGACGCATTGACTGAGGTTGTTGCTTTAAGTGCAATGCTCCACTAAAGTGCTGATAAGAACACTTCATCTACCCCGTTTGTGCTGGTTGAAGCGTGTCCAGTTTGCTGCTGAGGATATTAAGAGGGGAGTTGGGGAATGAGGGTGTGTGTGTGTGTGTGTGTTTGGGGACAGGAGCAAACTTAAAATCTTCCCTGCTTGGCGTCTCCGATGGCCCCCCAGACGTCAAAGACAAACTCATCAGGAAAGGCGAAGTCTCCGAGGGTTTCGTCTAGCGCCATGGCGAATTCATCCGGGTTCTTCTTGTCACGGCCGACCTCGACCATCGTGGCAGCTGAAAAGAGAAGAACAATGACTGAAGAGCTTTAAAAAATAAAAATAAACTTCATTAAACTTATACCTAGATTTAGTCCCATCTGTGATTCAACACTCATGTCACTCTGTGATTTGGTTCCCTTTACAAAACTGTAACTCTTTTTAATCCCGTCATGTTTACTGTCTGCGTCCTATGATAAAATGATGATGCGTTAAACCATTGTTTAAATCCAACATTTTCCACACAGGCTTGCATCGTAGAGCAGAGTGGCATGAGAGAATTATGGTTTGTTTTTACGCAGGTAACACTGTGACTAAAACATGTGGTGACGTACAGACTGAGGTCACAGAGAGAGCTAACTGAGGCCTAAGTACTTGACCTGGATATCATCATCTCCTCTAAATTTATATTATTTAAGCCACTCAAAACTGATGCACGATATCAGCTACTTTCTTTAAGCCCCCCCACCGACACAAAAATGATTAATCACTTAACATTACAAGTATGCCTTAAGTACCTAAATACCATAAGTACGACAACATGCAGAAGCAAATATCGTCTCTTAGACATGAATGCTGAATCATCGTCAGATACTTTACAGTCAAATGAGTGAAAAACGTACGCGCTTGTGATACTTGCTCATGAATCATTTATACTCACCGAGTTCGGTGTCTCTGATGCCCATGTAGCTCTCCAGGAGGTCGTCCACTTTCTTCACTGCCTTCTCCTCAAATTCTGTTGGCTAGAAAGAGAAAAAACTGTTTTAATCGTTCAGTTATTCCGTTTGACTGTATTTTGGAGACGATGTGTCATCCTCTCAGTTTGTCGCAATTTAAGAGATAAATCTGACAACAACTTATTATTCCAGATTTCATAGATGACTAAAAGACAAATAGCAGTGTTGTAGTACTCAAGATTGGTTTCGATTGCCCTTATCAGGATTTTATTGGGGTGGGGCTATCACTAAACTGCCTGTGCTTTGTCAGATTGGTTAAAACATACACACACATGCATCATAATTCGGTTCTGCAATGACTCGCACTGTCTTGGTCTTGACTTGGTCTCAACCTCTCAAAGTCTTGGTCATGATACAATCTGGACGTGACTTCTCGTCTCGGGTTGGGCGGTCTTGAACACAACGCTGACAATCTGTCCAAGTGGATTAGGTGAGAATGTAGGGAGAGGCGGGTACCATCCCTTGTGGGTAGTATGTTTGTCTGAGTATCTTCAACAGAAAGAGCCGTTGAGCTTATGTCAGGAGTGAAAAAGAGAAAATGTATCCAAGCGATCTTCATAAAAGTGTCAACAGTTCGATGTCTAAAGCGAGGAAAAGTTTTTCCCCCCAGTATTGCACAATGTCAGGTCTCAGCAGGATTACCGAAAGGAACTTACCTCATCCTCTACAGTCGCAGGGCCCTTGGAGCGAAGTCTCAAAGTCCCCTTCCCTGAACCGATCTTGTTCTCACTGGCGGGTTTGGCGCCCTTTGACCTGGGCTCAAGCATTTCTGTCAGTCAGAAGAGAAACAACATCATTGTTCCTGCAACAATACACGGACGTTTTCAAGTGAACATTATAAAAAAAAGACCAGTTACGGTTTCTACAAGCTGTTCGAAGCCCTGAAAAGCAGCGCAGTCTGTCTCACCGCAAAGAATGCAGACAACTATCTTATGTTCTGGCTCACACGACGAGTAAAACTGCAGCACACTATTCTGTCTGGATGTGTCTGAATCCTGAAGGTGAATGTGTTGTGTGGCGATCGTGTTTCTCACTCACCAAAAGCCTTCATTGGCTCGGACAGTTTGAGGGTGAAGGTCTGGTCTTTGGGCAGCTCTTTAAGCATGCGGGCGACCTCATAATGCCGTGTCCCCACGATGTTATGTCCGTTAATGCACTCTATGTGGTCGCCCACAGAGATCACCTTCACCCCGTCCACGATACTGCCCTCTTTGATACGCTGCCGTACAGAAGAAGTCAGTGACGGGTGTAATTAGAAAGACAGCCAATCTATGTCATACATTTATGGAACGCCACACAAAAACAATAGGTTTGGTTTGAAGTGCCACAAGTCAGACAAATACATCAAAACAAGAGGGCCAAACAAAGAGAGAGTATGTGTGTGTGTGTGCGTGTAAAATATCCGGGACGATACTGAAGGAGCCGACTGTATTGTTATGTTATACCCGATAATCATGTTTTGTTTTCTTTACGAGCCCTTTCATGCAAAATGACTTGACGAACAAACATTTTTACATCTACATTTATGCTTCCATTGAAAGCTACACATGCGTGTGAAACTTCAAAAACTTTAAAAAAGGAAACAAACATTTGTCATGCTAAAATATATCCGTTGTTCCATATTTTACAGGGAACCTTCTTTGGGTTTCTTTATCTTGAGCTCACAGCAGACCTGTTAAATGCCCCCTGACCTACATTCTGCTCCATAAACCTCTGAACAACAGAAGTTTACTGCGCGAGGTGTAAAACAGATGTAACCGAAAGCTGCAATATTCATGTTCTGAAGAGTCTGCAAGTTGCCTCAGCAGTTTAGATTAAGATGTGGGAAGAGATGGAGTCGTTTAAATGGCCAAACATATATGACACCGTCTACAAAGAGACCAAATAAGCTCATAAGGCCAGGCCGCATCAACAGAGGCACAAATACCAAGCTGAATTATGATTTCAGCGATGAAAGCAAGTTTGTAAAGTTACTTTAAATATGGCGATTATGCAAACAAGTGCATTTATCAACTGTTGTTCTGTAGATGCTGTGATATCCACTATGAGGTCATTAAGAGCATCTTGAATCAAATATGATCAGAAAGTTACGTTGTGAACACCACTGTGAACTAAGAGGTGAAATAAATGTTGACGTTCAGGGTGACGTGCAGGCTCACCTTAATGAACGCGTATCCGGCTCCGTTGTCGGTGATGGTGAGGCCCAGGGCATCTTCAGATTTATAAACCTCCACCTCCTTCTTGATCCCTTTGATGTGGGCGAAGATGAAATCCTCGAGGCCGATCTGGCCCCCCAGCAGCTTGTCCATGTCGATCTTGTGGGTGTTGAGGGTGCAGAACAAGATCTGCGTTCACACACAGACACAAAGAGACACACAGTTATCGTACATTACAAAATACATACTCAGAAAATACACATATTTGATGGGAGAAAAAAACTAAAAATACTTTGATTATATAAAAGCCCAAAAACAAAGGCATACTGTGATGGAAACCCCTCCAAAATGCCTGAATCTTTAATATACCATCAAAAACAGAAACTATTCTTATTCACAGCCTAAACAATTAGCCAGATATAAAAATAAAACTGAGTGTAGATGGCAGAGCACTACTTCAGTTTACTGAACACAGGACTCATCAGGGAGCTCCGTCTTTATTGCAACAGTCGAGTTTTGCAGTTCAGCCCTCGACCACCTCACAGGATCATCGGTGTGTGTTGCGTCTGTGTTTTGAGTTCTGAGCCTGTGATGCAGCAAACATGACCTTTCCTTCCTCCGCCAGAGATGTTGAGATCCGTCTTCACACCTCGTGGCTGCCACACCTTGGCAGGACACAGCGATGGACATGTGAACACCAGGAACTCGATACACGAGTCGCCGGATTTAACAGCCCTTAAAACAGAGACTGGTGGATGTGAATCTTTTAATACCTCACCTAGACGGAAGCTTTTAATAAGATCAACAAGAATATACAGGACTGTCTCAGAAAATTAGAATATTGTGATAAAGTTCTTTATTTTCTGTAATGCAATTAAAAAAAAAAAATCTGACTTCTTTTGGATTAAATCAAATCAAATGATTAAACTAAAAGCCTTTTAAATTTTTATATTTGCTGATAATAAATAAGAAAACTCAAATATAAATATCAAATCTCTATATATATCTAAATAACTGAAAAAGTAAAACTCAAAACACAAAACTTGAATCTTGAATGTTTACGTTATTTTTGTGGAAACACATTTCAAATGTTTTTTTTTTTTTTTTATTGTTTTAGAGTTTTTTTTTTTGGTTGTTTTTTTATGTAATATTATTTTATAAGATTTAAAAAGGAGTTTTTAAAAGAGCTAATTAATTAGCAATAAATAAAAAATAATTGCATTTTTGAATTTTGGATGTTTTTGCATTTTTTCAGAATTTATTTTTTTTTTTACTATATTTAAAAATAACCCTCCTCAGTTATGACCATATGCAACTTTGAACACCCGTTCAAAATGTAGTGTCCGACTTCCGGGTGGCACAGCAAGAAGGGATTAGAGTTCTACTGGTTCAGGAGGTTGACCTTTGTGCACCAATCAGGCTCCGGCCTGTCTCGCTCCCCCCCCCCCCCCCCCCGCACACACACATACACACTTTCGGTGTACCAACCGGCGCCGTTCACACGTTTGCCAACACGGCCTTGTGCGTTGCCTTGGGTTACCAGACTATAAAAGAACGGGATTATAATGGAGGGAGGCCGCTAGAGAAGGGTAAAAAGAGAAAGGGAGTATGGAGAAGAAGAGGAGGCTGTGTCTGAGGCAAGGGAGGGTGTACTGTAGCTGAATTGATGGCTCTTTTTCATTACAGCCCCCCCTCCTCAGGCCAGGGCTTTACCCAAGAGCGAGTGGGAGGAACAGAAGCAGACGCCTACACCCGGTTACCAAGGCGGCCGACTGCGTTGGGCACTCAACACTCCTCTCCTCCTCCTGCTGCGCTCACAGCGTCACGCACACTGCAGGCGAGAGCGACTGCTTCTCCTCAGACCAACTGACTTGCAACATTAGACACTGAAGCTCCGGCTGCCCGCGCCACACGGACCGGCACCGCGATGACCGCGTGGAGAAGGGCAAGTGAAAGGAGAGGCAGCGCCACCTGCTCAGCGCCACCGAGATGGAGCCGTTTGAGGACAAAACACATGGCGGGAGACTCATCACACAAAGTCGAGACTTAAACAGAGAGTATCTGTATTAATGTCAGAAGACATGCTCACATTTTAATAATATAGAATAAGAATAAGAATAATCGGTTTATTAGAGATTAAATACAAACATGCAAATATTTTAAGTTTGTCATCGAGACTCAACAATAAAACAGGATTGGATGTTTTCTGATGAGCTGAGCCTGAACACATTGTTCTCGTCAGTGTTGACAAAAGATCCGTGACCCGTTGATCAGATGAAATATTAGTTGAGTGTGTAGTTTCAACCACAAACACTTTGTGTTGCTCTCGTAGCTTCTAATAATATTTTTATTTCAGTCTTTTCCCAGGTGGACACAAGACGTCCCCTCCTTCACGGTCATGTCCATTCTTATCTCGGCGGAGTGGCACTTAGAGCTTCAGCGCTAACGAGCTGCGGCCTCACGTCACACAGCCAAGGCCCAGTGGTCACTCAGTTGCTGACTCCTTCATTATCCGGCTGGCCGCTCTGTCTCAGCCTCAATATATAATTTAAGCGTAGGAGCCTTGCAGACGAGAATAATATTAACGTTCTGAGAGCCGCTGCTTCTCAATAACCCTTTGTTGTTTTGTGGGTCTCGCTCTCTGACTTTTCTTTTAACTCAGGCTCGTCCGTGCTGGACCATCGGCCATCCTGGGACCTCGCCCCCTCCTCTGGGTGCCAGTGCCTCGTTCCAAATGTTAGATCTGGATCTCCATCCTCCGCAAGATTCGGCCTCACTCCCCCTCTGGTTTCCTTCTCCTATCTGAGTGAATGTTGTTGCTTCTTGTGCATCCTGTCCTCTTTACAGGCGATATGGTCTCGCTGTTTGGTGACACCTGGACACTATTAAATGTCATTCTGATAGATAGATAAATACTTTATTAATCCCCAAAGGGAAATTTGTCGTAACAGTAGCAGCACCAATAAACTAAACACAAGAATAAAAAATGAAATATAAAAAACAGGGATGAAAGATATAGATGTATACAAGTGAAAGATATAGATGTATACAAGAAGTATACAAAGTAAAATATATATGTATATATACAACATATATGCATACACAATACACAATACTAATGACAAATTAAATTAAATATAAAAATATTAAATATATGTTTCAAATGTTCACATTGTATGTATGATTTTGTCATATGGGTTGTCTATTGTGAATCTGTTTTGTTGGTATTTTCTGTCGGCATTGCATCTCTTGCATATCTGACCGTCGGGTACAGGGAACCATCCTCTGCTGCTCTCCCTGAGGCTTCTTCCATTTCTTCCCCGGTTTGTTTAGTTTTTTTTCTTTCTTTTTGTGAAGTAAGGGTTAAAACGACAAATCTGTTGTTTAATCTTGTCGATTTCTGATATTGGGCAATATCAATAAAACCGACTTCAGAAATACTTAAAAGGGAGTGTTGGGTTGTATGAGGTACTTATTCTCCATAGTGCGTGTACTGCCCACTGTAAAGGGTGGCACAACCTCAGTTTGGAGAAACAGACAGAAGTAGCGACACAGGAGCAAAACCATGCTGGAGAGGGCAGCCGGAGATAAACATATTGTAGCCACATTAAGGAAAGGCACATCTACATTAAATATCATCAGTTCATTGTTATTTGTGCAGGCTATATTATCAGACTAGGGAATTGAAGTAAAAGTGCAACTTATCCATACAGTTTTATCCATAGAGTTTGGGGCTTTGGAGAGAGCACATGAACAAAAGATAAATGTTTTCAAGCTGATAAAGTACAAGTAAAAAGAACATCTACTGAATCTCTACCTAGATGTATTCTCAACAGAGAACACTTGTCCAGCTCGTGTTTGATTAAAGATAAGATAAATACAGTCTTTAGTAGGATCTCCCTCTGAAGTATGTCCTGCATTCAAACAGTGTTGACTCCGGAAACCTGTTTCCTTGGACATTGAACCGTTGTCTGATTACAGCCTCTTCAACCATTCTTTTAAAAAGGCAGAAAAGAGGATTAGAAAGATTAAGCCGTCGTGCTTACAGTGGAATAATGACTTCCCATAGCCTTTCTTCCTCCACTTTCATTTCTGTGTCAGGTGTTCTTAGTAGTTAAGAGAACGCTGATGTTCGCTGCGTGTATTGTGCTGTGTTCTCAACAGGATATCACATTCATCAGCGTTAAAGCCGCTGTAATCATTTACCCAACTGCGGCTGTGAGAGGCTTCACAATTATAACTGAGATTTGTTTCATAAAACGTGGCTCAGAGGCAGAGTTCATTATGAAAAGTCTCGACCAACATTAATCGGATTAATAGATCAGATTTAGAGCCAATGGGATCCTGGTTTTGAAGCACTGATCACATCAATTCATAGTGAAAAAAGACCTATATAATTTAGAGTAAAATATTACACAAAAAACAAACAATTTTGCATTTAACAAAGCAGAAGAAACCAGCTATTAATTATTGTACCTAAAGTTCAGAGTCATTCATTCAACTATGTGTTTATTTTTAAGGTTGTAGTTCCAACCGACTGCAAAACAAAGACCACAAGACCGCAACCCATATATTCAAACTGTAGGCAAAGGGCTGAGTTTCTGGTGAGCAGGTGGACGAGAATCAAAGTCCCAGGGAGAGCCACACCTCAAACTCTACAGCTGTAGGGCCAATAACCAGACTTTGAACGGAGCCGAGGGAGCACATAAAACAAATCTCATTGTTCATCAAAAGACTATTACACTACACGCATGTATCGCTGGCTGAGATAACAATCGCAGCGCTCTGCATATCCTTTACTTTTATAGTATCTGCTGTTAGATTTGAGATGTTATTTCACTACTTTCTATCAATTCTGCTTCCCATTATTGTTTCTATTTTTATCATGTTAAGTTGCTTTTCGTATCTTTAAAAAAAGCTTTACAAACAAAATGTATTATTGTTATTATTACATAAGGTTACTGACCGACTGTTTAGTGTATTATAAGGACTCGTGTCTGCTTAAAAAGGAGAAACAATCGATGCTCACAGTGAACCCAGACATGATTGAATGCAATGTTTGATTTCAACGAAACGTGTCAAGTGCAATGAGCAACAGGAAGACAACACCATGGTTTATTACATAATACATATCAGTTCTTAGCCAAGCACTCAAGTAACCTCGGAGCCACAGAGCAACTGGTTTATGAAGCTTTGGTTTCTCTGTGGCTGCTCCGTGTGCAACTATTTAGTCCTGCATAACTTTAGTGTTGTGCAAAATTTCAGATAAGGTCGTTCCTCATAGGTTGTTGATTTGTTTACGCCGCAGACGTCTTAAGAAATTAAGGATATACATTTTCCATTATTATTAACTGCCAATATTAGTAAATAAACTCACTACGTTTTAATTAAGATGCCACCGAATTGACGTGCATGCAAGTGTTTAGCAACCAAGAAATCATGCTAAAATCTATCACAACATATGTTTGCTGTGCAAAATAAACATAACAGCGTGAAATAAGAGAAAAAAAGCTATTCACTGACTGTTTACATGCATTCACAAATAGTAATCATATTACAACAATAGTTTGATTTAACTGAGAAAATCTGATTTTTTTAGAAATTCGAGTTATTATGTGCTTGTTAATATCAATTAACACAATATAAATTGCGTGTCAAGATATCTCGATATAGGATTTCATCACAATATGACTCCATTGAAAGGAGATCAATTATAGTATTGAACTATTGCCCAGTCCAACCAATTAGCATTGTTGTGTACGGTCTGAAAAGGCTTTGAATACTGTTACGCAAGAATTGCCTTCAGGCATTTTGAAGAAAATGAATCCAGAATAAATCACAAAAGGTAGGAGAAATTTAAATAATTTAATATTATTGAAACTCATCAGGTTTTAAAGTCATTGGACACTGCTGATACGTTTTCTCCTGTGAGACAGAGTTCCTGTCGAGGCACCGTGGGCCGCAGAGAGCGGGTTGGTGTGTTTATGGAGGGAGGAGGCCCTGGGCAGAGCGGGTCCTGCATGGATCCTCTGGGACGCCCCTGGCTGTTACTGGGACTAGTTATCTGGTTCGATTTGAGGCGATGCCCGCTGAGCCGGACGTGAGCGACTTCCTGTGGTAAACACGGTGGAGTCCAACAACAAACGCTCCATCTGTCTGGCAGTCTGCATCTGTCTTTGTGTAACCATCCATGCCACATTTCTGAATAGACCAGGATCACACATACTTTCTACATCCAACGAATGCCAATGTCACATAACTGCTTAAAGGGACAGACTGACTGATATGTTGAAATGTGGGTTGTTATTTGTCTGTTTTTACCTACCTGGCAAGCTTTGAGGCATTATTTTCACAGGGAACATGATTCTTTCCTGATCCTGGTACTGTCAATCTTAACGTTAATAGAAGGGTCAGGATTGAATAAGGTTGTCCAATAAAAGCAGCTGTAAATAAGCTAAAATCCAGAATCTCTTTGGCTCCGCTTTAGTACTGTGCTTGTTGTTTGGAAAAGCCAGAGGCAGTTGCTGCACTAAAACAAGTCCAGACGGATGAAGACTGTTCTTCATCCGTCTGGACTTGTTTTATGTGTTATTGATAGACACGATGGAACTAATACCCAAAGAAAAATAGACTGGTGTCCAATTTAGAGAGAATGACGGAATAGTTTGAGTCTCATCAAGGGTATTTACTCCCATCAAAGCAGAAAGACTGGCCAGTGTCATGGATGCAGCCCCACACACATCATATGTATCTATATGTGACGTCATGTTTGTTGTGCTTCACTGTGTACCAAATTCCCTTCTAATTATATAACTTTTTGAATGGAGCAACTGCATCTCTGAGCTTCAAGAGGGGGAAGGAAGTTTCTGTCTGCTGCTCTTGCAGCACACAAGGCTGATAAGAGGCTGCTCCCTGAACTATCTTGCCATATTTCAGGCTTACAAAAGACCAACATGACACTCACACTTTCCTTTGAAACTAGGAGCTTAAGCAGACTGAGCTTAGAGGAGGACGCAGAACCTGATTTTGTTTTCCAGATCTCTTCGTAGGCGTGTAGCTTTTGCTTTCCAGTGGAATTTTAGGCTTATTGAAAACCTATATCTAAAAATCTAGGTCAGTGATCAGGTTTCTAGTGACTTCATCTAAATAAGACACTAATATATCTTATATTGCAGGGTTGAAGGTGTGCCAGCTAGCAGGGCGTGCTTTTACAAACACCAACGAGCTTTGACACAATACAATCAAAGTTTACTTTTAATGGCCACAACGAGAGCCAACCTCTCAGAAAAGCCACTTACAAGACTGTTAAACCAAACCTTTACTACAGGCATTCATCTTGCAGTGGTTTATTAAAGATATTTACTTTAGCAAAAAGAACTCACCAACCACACTGCAAAAATACTCCACAAAAGATACACTTGGTATTATAAAATCTGTTATGTCCAAATGTAAAGGTATTATCAGTTAAATGTACTAAAAGATCAAGAGTAAAAGTATTCATTCTGCAGAAGAAAACAATGGCTCCTGTAGCCTATGTCATTATTAGTGATGATACTGAAGCAGCATTTTACTAGTACTGGTCGAGGTCGAGCTAGTTTGATTTACTTTACAGTTATTTAGTAGTTTAGTCCAGTGATCACATGTTTAATCTGATTGGTTCATGATGCGATTTATTTCAAAAGGGTAGGAAAGAAAAAAATTGCATTGATTTATAATCCTAAACATTTTTAAATAATTGATCATTTTCTCATAACAGGGCTCAAACATTTACCTTTATGGAATCATTTGTGGTTTAAAGGGCAGATCGTATATTTAGTGGAACTGCTGAGAATTCATCGACACCTGAAAAGGGACACCCAAACTAGCCAATGCTGGGACACCTTGTCGCATTGAGGATCGTTTTTCATAAGGTTAATGTTTAACAATGGATTGTATTAATCCTATAATGAGGCTACATTCATCTGAAAAGGTTGTGACACATATCAAATACAATCTAGTGGGGTAACAAGTACAACCTTTTCCTATGTAATAGCTAGGAATAAAGTAGCAAAAAATTCCTCGTTTGTGTAAACATTCCTGGCAATAAAACTGTTTCTGATTCTGATTCTGATATACTAAAATATGCAAAGTACAAGTACCTAAACATCGTACATGAATGTAGTGTTTGAGCATACGACTGTAAACAAGAGTATCTACTTCATGACTTTGAGTCGAACACTTGAACGCAGCACTGAATCGCGTAGCTTACGTTTCATGTTATACTCCTGTAACGACAGGTGAGCTCTTACCTCGGGTGGACTTATATTAAACGCTTCTGCTATTTTCGAATACAACTCCTTCACGTTGGAGAATCCCTCGATTCTGCCGGTGGGGCTTCCGTGCGCCAGTTGCGTGTGGAAGACCAATTTGGGCCGCAGGTTGGCAGGTGGAGGCGGCAGTCCTGCTCCGTTCACGGCGGATTTAGCCAAGCTCCCGGTAGCACCTGCATGTCCGCCGCCGACCTCCTCGTTTTCCACCAAATGCTCCTTCGTCGGTTTGTTTTTCTTCCTCCATGGTGCCAACGGCATTTTTGTTGTGATTGCGTTTGTTTGTCGACGTTTCGTTGGAAGTAGAAAAGTCCGAGCCGCGGTTAGAACATTGAAGTAGCCAACCTGTTGAGTTCCGAACCCAACGGTCGTGTCGTCCTTATTTACTTCCTTCTTTCGTCCGAGCTTTCTTCAACGTCTTCCTTCCTTCCGCGACACACTTTTCCTTTTCATCACCTGTCCCACAGCTTAGATTTGTTCTTCGACGCAGGCTCGACTCTTGCCTGCGAATTAAATGGTGTGAATATTCAACAGGTAGGCTGTGGTGGGATAAACTCTGACACAACCTGCTGGCTGCTCCAGTCCGCTGCTAACAATAGCTGCTCTGTTTGCCTCTCCGCAGGGCGCAGGCGCAGTGGGACGGACCCGGGTCCCAGTGCACCTGTACTCACAGAGGGGGTCATCACTTAAAAACAATTACTCAGGTTTTTTTTAAAACACGTGCTCTAAATAAGCAAATTGTAGTGGCCTGAAAATAAGTAGCTACATTTATTAACGCACTGTACTGAAGTACAATGTTGAGGTGTGTGCATTTTATTTGAGGAGTTACATTTTATGCTTAGTACTTCATTTATTTACAGCTTTAGTTACTTTGCAGATTCAGATTATTATACAACATATAATGAATTAATTATTATAATTTTTTATTGGTTCGGCTACCAAGCAGTATATAACATAATTACAATTAGCTCCACCTTTACCATTAAAGTAATATACACATTAAACATCACACATAATCAGTAATATATATATATATATATATATATATTACTTTTACTTAGTTAAGCAGGACTTGTAACAATATTTTTACACTGTGATATTGCAGCTTTTTTTTAACAGTCTATGTACTTAAAGTATCAAAAGAAAATGTAGATGTTTATGCTTGTGCTCCTTTATTTACTGTTGGAATAGTTTATTCTACAGCACAATATTCTATATAATCATCATATGTTTGTAGCGTCGCTGGCCTGTGAGAACGATTTATCTCTAAAATGTCAACTTTTCACGAGCTCAGAAAAACCACCCTGTTTTCAGCTTTGTGACGATGCATTTTCCAAGTGAGTCAATTTGTAGACGTTATCAGGCTCCCTTTGTATCTATAAAAGTTTTATGAAACATTGTTCACTGATACAGTACTACAGATTTAACTGTCATGTGATTTTCAAGAACAAGGAGTAGTTCGTAATACTTCAGTTCTTAAATGTTCAGTTTTCCCAACTTCCCCCTGAACAGGAAATAATGCTATAGCTCAGCATAATAACTATGGGAATGAATTCTTGAAAAAAGAAAGGTGTGTAAAATGATAATCAGTCCTTTCAGATATTCAATGATGAACATGTTTCTTCTTCCCTTTAAACACACCATCCTTTCATTCTAGATAACACCATTTCATCCCACACAGCTTCACATCTGGCTCACATTGAGATGGAGCAGGTGTGTTTACCCTCTACCCTCCCTGGATAATCGTGACTCAGCCTTTGCACATGTCTTCCACACACACATTTTCAAGTTATTATAGGGACAGTATTGCCATTTAGGACAAATCTTTGCTCGCAAAAAAGGAATAATGTGAACACCCAGAAGTCTCCAAGATAATCTGAATTTTTTTTAAACAAGTTACAGATATATGCAAACAAATCTGATACATATTAGGGATATTAAATGCACAGATGTATGTAATCTCACAGTTATGCAATAGCAGCTTGTATTTGGCTTTGAGTTTCAAACTCACGAACCACAGATGTCAGCAGCTAAGTGGCCCTTTGTGGCCCCTGAGCTAGGAGCCGCCATGACGAGTGATGTGGCGTCCCCTGGTGGGAACATGTACACTGGGAAGGCCTCTGTGTTGGCAGCTGACAGCCAGCAGCTGAGACCAGCCAGCTATATATACACACTCATAGTTTTTCCATTCGTAAGCATTACATCCAACCAACATCAGAGAAATTACTGAATAAGTTTTACAACAAGAAAATATTCACATTTGACTCCTAATATATCAAGCTGAGGAACCATTTCCTGGTGCTCTCTTTGTGCACTATTGCTTTATGCAGAATGTTCACTGACTATAAATAGGCAGAGGCTGGCATTATTGTTAATGCACTGTATATTCAATGGAGAAGGATTCAGCACATGCCTCCCCATAACTGAAACAGCTCGAGATCACTTCATGTGGAAATATTTATTTTAAAATTCAAGTTCAGTATCTTTACATGTACGTTTCTAAAATAACGATTCAGTTAATTCAACCACTTTCCTCTTGAACAAACTGTGCAAACATCTTAAGACAGCCTCCAAACAGTCTTGCACGTCTATCACCTTGGCAGCATGCACAGTGTTTCTATAAAAACACCACATAGCTCAAAAATAGAAAGTGCACATTCGTCCTAGGGGTCCATCTGTGAAGTGTCAGATCCGTCCTTGTGTGTGTATGTTGGTGTGAGCGTGTTTGGTAACGAGGGCGGGCGCTATCATGCGATTAACTCCCCTAGTTCAGTCCGTGTCCTTCGTCCTCGTTCAATCCGTGTCCTTCGTCCTCGCTCAGTCCGTGTCCTTCGTCCTAAGCAGGTAAATGCCGTTTCAGGACTTCCTTGGCGTTGCCGGGCAACACCTCAGGAAAGTTAACGTCAAACTCCACCACCAGGTCCCCTCTCTGCTCTGGGTTTTTGGGTAAGGGGAGACCCTGTCCTGCGACAGTCTTTCTCATGCCAGGCTTGATGACATCCGTGATCTTCATGTTGCACGTCTGCCCGTCTATCGTTGACACGGTAACCGAGCATCCACACAACGACTGAGAAAGACGGGAACATGGAAGAGTGAGTCAGGAGAACGGCAACCCACACACACTCTACTGTAGAAAATAACACATGTGTGTTAATTAGGCTGAGATGAAACTAGTGCTGAGGAGCATTGTTGAAATTCACATAATATTAGGAGGATATGTTCTGGTCTCAATATATTAGAAACTACAACACATGTGCACAATATCCCTCATCCTATCATCATCCTGATAATCAAAGCTGCTGACTATGATCCAATGTGTCAAATAAAAGTAGTCGTAGTCATCAGTAGTTTTGTTAGTTTCATTAACAGATTGCTTCTTAACATTACCCGTCACGTGACAACATTTGTTGAACGACGGCACGATATAATTCAGCCTCAATTTAAAAAATCTTTTAACACTATATATGTTTTTTAAACTAAACACAACAAACGATTTTTCATAAGAATCTCAGATTTTCACCCGTGGACAAACTTTATACTAATGTCAGTTTCTAAATGGCCTCAAACACATCTTTGATGTTTTTATATTTACATATTCTTTTTGCTTATAAATATTTAAGTGGACACAATATATCTGTGATGAGCTGATATGAATGGTTAACACTGAATTTGCCTTTCTGGACTATTAAAGGACATTTCTGTTTGGAAATTACCCAAATCCACCACAGTGTTTGCGATATTTTTATTTGTAGGCCTACCAGGCCCCTAGATATTTGAACACTGAGCAAATTATACAACTATTTTCACTAATGAGTCTTATTTTAAGTTCCATTTAATAGCTGTACTCAAGCTTCCCACTGCCATCGACCACCGCAACAGCCTTCATTAGGGGATGAAGTGTGCTCAATTCCCATCACATGATAACAGGTAGCTGTCATCGCTCTATTCAAAGATCGTCTTTGGAGTTATACTTAAACAACCCACTTTTTTCTCCTGTCTTTCAGACTGTGAAATGCTTTTTCCACAGTTCTAGAAAATGCTATAAGTTATCCTTGGATACTAGTTTTTTCTACTTTTTTATAAAACTACTGTCAAGAATGGAACTTTCATGCTGATATACAACTATTCTATTTGATTACAGTCCCACGCATGTTTTAGGAACCACTTACTGTCCGTATAGATCGGTGACAGTTCGAGATGTGGCAGTGAGACAGATCTCAGAGTGTTAAAGAGAGTAGGAGGATAAGTACACCTCACAGTGTGGGCAGTCGCCGCCTCCTTGTGATACAGCTCTTATTTCTCAATGTTGCTCAAGATTGCATAAGTGCACAGCCAATGTGTGTATATGTGTGTGTGTGTGTGTGTGTGTTTCAGTCCTATGCTCATTCAGTACACTTGTACTTTCCAGGGAAACCAACTTTTGAGGCCGACTCCCACAGCTTTTTGATTGTGACAAGGCTTTTTTTCTTTTCCTTTTGAGCATCAAAGATTTAAAGCAGCACTCTAAAGTAAATATGAGCCTTTTCTGAATCTCCCCTGTGTGTGTTTGTGTGTGTGGCTAATCCACCTATCAAAACTATATTAATACTACAGCAATCAGCCATAAGTGTGTGCAAAACAACTCACCTGTCGTAGGCTCACGCGTACAGGATACACAATGTTCGAGCCCTCCCGCCTAAACTGAGGGTGTGGCTTGTCCTTGATGACGAATACAATGTCCGCAGGAATGGTATTGGGAGACTCGTCTCCCTCCCGCGGGAATGTGATCTTGGTTCCTTCTTTCCAGCCCCGCTTGATCTCGATAGTGAGTATCTTATCCTCATTGCGCATGGTCCTGGCATCAGGATTTAGCCTTTTACGAGAGATCTTCAACCTCTTGGTGCAGCCGTGGAAGACCTCCTCCAGGGAGACCCTCAGTTCGTGGATGATGGCCGGGTCCTGCTTCCGGCGCTGCGGCCCTCCGGGGCCGACGTGCCCGTCCCGAGGGAATCCGTTCATGTTGAAGTTGGTGAAGGAGCCGAAGGGGTCGTTTCCGTCCACCTCCATGTCGTCGTCGTCTCGGCCGTTGGCTTTACGCCCGAAGAACATCTCGAAAGGGTTCGAAGCCCCGAAGAAAGTGGCGAAGGTGGCGTGAGGGTCCCCGTGGAAGGTGTAGGTGAAGTTGTTGCCTGGCCCGTCACCAGTGGGAACGCTTCCTCCCTTGAGACCTGATGGATACAAATATCAAACGGTGACTCAAACGTGAGAGTCTGCTGCTTTTTCTTGTCTTAACGTTGGCGAACATGTTTGGATATTTGAGCTTCGGTGAAACAAAACAAAGACGTCGCCTTCCTCTCGGAGATTGTGATGGAATTTTTTTGCTGTTTTCTGCAAAACGATAAACCAATTTAACCAAAAATAAACAGCAAATTCATGGTTTAAAAAACAATAGTGGTCAGTTGCCAGCGTACAGTTTATTCATCATTGTCACTAGAGACAGCTCAGTGTGTCAGTTGTTAGTATCATCCCATCGTTTTGCCAAAAATTATCTTGATGAGTTCCACAAAGTGTGACAAACGAGAAAGCTCTGGTTTTAAACTAGTATATTGATCAATAGCCTGAGTTGAGATATCAAACCTGAATCAGGTGACTATTCCACTAAATACTTACCGATCCAAAATGTTCAGTTCCGATACCAATAAAACATCTTGGCTTTGGGTTTACCGAGTTATGATCCAACAACTACTTCAACATTGCCTTCAAGACTTAATGTAACAAATAAAAACATAGATACCGGATCGGCCCATTCAAGATTGTCCATTATTGGAGGTATTACATCAGATAATCTAATGATGGGTTAGCAATGTTCAAGAAACCCAATAAAAGCACACATATGTGTGTTGCAGGGCTTGAGGGAGCCTTTAAAGGATACTTGTACATATTTATAGGTCTATTTGCAAACATGTGCATGCTTTACATATTGTTTCACTCATACTGGTCCTTTCTGAAAATGCTCAGCACATTTGGTACATTAAATGGTAAAACATAAGGTTAGCCTAGTATACTCCCTTTAGGTTTTAATTTATAGATGAATGTAGAGATAATGTTTTCCTTTCTCACCTCAACCATTCTTTTCATCCATAATCATCTGTTCAGATACTACATTGTAGGTACCACATACTCAATACAGATGTTGATGTAATTACACATTTGTATTTTTATATATTACAACACAAAATGTTCCAGAAAATCTGTTGTGGAAACGATGACAGGCCTTTATTTCTCTTAAAACAGAGGCTTATAGCTGCAGTGCAATAGCTAATCCTCATAATAAAATACACAGAACTGTAGGCCTATGATCTTGAACAGCTGTTCTGATGTGCTGTTCCAAAAACGGATGGTCCCAATGTTGGATTTGAATTAAAGCCAGCAGTGTTTTACATCAACCATCCAAAGCTTTATAACAGGTGTATAACGGTATATTGACGGTGAATTAAAAACCGTCACTCAAGGTTATGCAATGTAATTGAATGCAAGAAAAAAAGAATTACCTTCTTCTCCATACTGATCATAAACTTCTCTTTTCTTCGAATCACTGAGGACTTCATATGCCTCGGCAATTTCCTTAAATTTATCCTCAGCGGCTGCAGACTTGTTTTTGTCGGGGTGCCATTTCAACGCTTGCTTTCTGTAAGCTTTCTTAATATCCTCGTCTGTGGCTCCTTTAGAGATACCCAACGTCTTATAATAGTCTTTGCCCATTTTCCACCTATCTCCTACGATGTTAAAGAATAGAATAAAATAAATAGATCAATGAGAAGAGCTGGGAGACCGGACTGCTGGTCGACGGGTGGCTGTCACAGGAGTGATGCCGGCTCAGTCTGGACTCAAGCACAACACGAAGCCGCAGACAGAGACACAGTGCAGGATGAAAACCATTTAGAGGCTTGTTACTCAACGACGTGGACCTTCTGTTATTTATCCGTGACTGGATGACCCTCTTTAAATAGATTCAGCTCCCACCTCCCCTGCATTCACAGCGCCGACGTCAAGCTGGGCGCCAGGAATAATTCTGGTTCCGGTGAGCGGAGAGCCGGTGTCCGCTGTCATGAGGAGCTGTCAGTGGAACCAATGTGCCTCGAGACAAGGTCACGTGATATGTATCACAATGCTCTCCACAATATGGTTCATGGCCAGATGAACCTGCTTACTGAGCTACGGGTCCTTGGGTGGTGGTGGGGGGGGGGGGGGGCACTGGTCGATTCTGCACAATAATTCCTACCTGGAAAAAAAGTAACAGTTTGAACCACCAGGGGGCGTTTTCATTTTATTCCACATATACAACACATCACCATAATAAAGCAAACACACACACACGCGATCAATTTTATGTCCGGATTATTCCTATGCTATCTACCTGCCTCAACCCTATGGAGGGCTGAAGCTTCCATTATATAACATTAATAACTGAATGGCAGAGAAATTTAAATAAACGTGCAGGTTTTCTGGTTAAATAAATATATGCACAGAAATTGACAAAGATTAATATTTTTATATTGATTTATTTAACAACTTCCTTAATTTTCATATTACATTATTCCAAAAGTATTCTGTTCTGTTTTAATTTATTTTCGCTTTTAAAAAAATTAAAATTCTCTGAACATAAATTTTCGCTATTTATTTTTGCTCAATTTCGAAATGACTGCCTTTTCTTTTATTTTCCCATGTCTGTCTCTGTGTGCCGGCCTACATACGCCGCAGGGGGAACAGTGATGATTGAAGTTGATGATGATGTGGTGGGCGCTCCTGCAGCCACAGCGCCACCTGCTGCACCGCAGAGGAAGTGATGTCTTCTCTTGAGCTAATGATGAAAGCGCCCATGCAGCACTGGCACTGAAACCCGCCAATGAGTCAGCGTATAACGAAGCTGCAGGTCAATACTCTCTGAAAATCATCAGAGCATTTAATTCCAACCTGAGCACGCTGCATTTTTTTTGACATCTTGATTTTGTTCTGTGTTTAATTTGTTTCAAAACTCACCATGGATCAGTTTCGAGGTTTATTTGCTAAACTGGATAAAAACGAGGATGGATTCATATCAGTGTCGGAGCTCAAAGACGAAATGAGGAAGCATGGAATCCTGTCAGCGGATGGAAAGGTCCAGGTAACAATCTTATGTGTTGGTGGTCTGCGGTGTGCTCTAATGTCATTCATTCATTCATTCAAGCACTAATCAACACAAACCTGCATATTTCTTCTCCTAGAATATAGTCGATTCTTATGACAAAGACAAAGATGGCCTGTTGGATTATAAAGAGTTCCTCAGCTACATGATGGACAGGGAGAGGAAATGGAAAATTCACTTTCATGACCTTGACAAGAACAAGTGTGGTGAGTGGTCACAGACTTGAACAGCGTTTTATTTATCAAGGAAGCACAAGAAAATGCAAAAAAGTCCAATAGCCTTGTGGAATACATAAACACTGTGTAAGGATTTAGCAAAAGTTACGGCCCTGTTCCTTCTCTGTATTTCGATGTTCTTTTGGTAGCTACTTATGTAGATGAGTATAGTCTTACATGAACATATTCATTATAATACTATAACTGTGACAAAAACACTGTAATGTCAAGGTCAGACAGGAGACAGGCATGCATCCAGCTTGTTTATGGTACACAGTAGACAACACACACACTGCACAGTCCTGCAGGCTGTGACGCGTTACACTCATGTAATTGAGTTGACAATGCCACTTCACAGAAATATGATAAGCAGTACCAGTACCTGTTTGTAATTGTGTGCGTTTCTTCTCTGATCAGGGGAGATTGACCAGGAGGACATCATATGTTTGTTTAAGGAGTTAGGAGTGGTCATATCAAAGCCGAATGCAAAACAAATTATTCAAATGTAAGATTTTTTTGCCCACTACCTCATGGATTCGTTGTTGTATTTAAAGAGACATTAATTTGTGTAACGTTCAAAACTTTAACAGTTGTAGTATTGTGCTCAAAACACAGTGGTGCTTTCTAAACAGGTGTGTGCTTGGGATGATATGTTGTTATCACAGATGTCTTTATGGTTGATTATTTATCTAATTATGCTCCCTGATAATCTATCAAGCCTGCAGTTACAACATCATAAATGGATGGTGCCCTTCAGCTTGGACTTGCTACCTGGCAGACATGTGTATTACTGTATTATAATGGCTGATTACTCTCATAACTGTCACAGATCAGTTACTCATCACTGTTCGAAAAAGACGAATCCAACAACCTTTAAATCATTTTTGTAAAGTTATACCCGCATGTTGCCACGCAGCTTCTTTCATTGCAGTATGTGATGAAAACAAACCAATTGTCTTCCCACCAGGATGGATAAGGACAGTTCGATGACGGTGGACTGGGGGGAGTTCCTGCACTATGTCATCCTCAACCCTGTGGACAACATCGGGGAGCTGGTGTCGTCATGGAAACACAGCCTGGTAGGCTCTTCTGGCGGCATCACGATCCTGTTACTTTCTGATGTTGGTGTGACACATCCATTTCAACATGAGTAATGACATGATGTGTAAAGGATGGTGAATGTAACTGTAGGTTTTCGATGTGGGTGAGAGTCGTGCGATGCCCATCGAGTTCCCCGAAGAGGCCTCAGGTTTTGGTGCATGGAGGACGTTTGTTCTCGCAGCGGGTTTGGCAGATGCTGTATCTCGAACCGTGACGGCACCCATTGACCGCCTCAAGACCCAACTCCAGGTCAGCCACACTTTCACGCGCTATACTCTGTGAGTGACATGCATGGGTGGATCATTAGATGTTAACACTATTGGTCAATGATTTGTTAAACTCACATAAAGTCATCTTGTGTATTTGGAGAATTTTACTTCTAAAAGAAAGGGAATATGATAAGTGCTTTGTTTTGCAGCCGCTTAAAGTGAACATATTTGATGCAAGTGTGGAGAAAGGGCTCAATCTGAATAACATCTTGTGATAAAGACGTATCACATAATTATTGCTGTCTATATGTGTTTGACTTGTTTTCAACTTTTTGATAAAAATGTGACACCCTGAATGTTTTAGCTTCTTTACCAGTAAATAGTTTCTTAAGGAAACGTCACATTGCTGCACATTTATTTCACCTGCCAATGAAAGTGATTTGTATGATTTCCTGTGTGTCCTGTAGGTTCGTGGATCCAAAGCTTTCTCCCAGGGCTTCCAAGAGATGAGGGCAGGTGGTGTGCGGTCGATGTGGCAAGGCAACACCGTCAACGTGCTGAAAGGAACGCCACAGTCGACGCTGCAGTGTCTCATCTACGCCCAGGTGAGGCATACAGTCGTAGGCAAACTCTCCTGTCTCCATTGTGAATTATATATGCACCAGTATCCTGTTTCTGATTGACAAGCTCACTCAGAGCTTCTCTGCCCCCTCCAGATGAAGGCATCCACCCAGAGCAGCACACAGGAGACTCTCTCGGTGCAGCAGCGTTTCGGCTTGGGTTGCGTCTCCGGCGCTGCCGCTCACGCTGCCTTCTACCCTTTAGAGGTACTAAATAGATCAGCTGCCTTCTACCCTTAGTTTAGAGGTACTTGATCATCTGCCTTCTAGTCTTAGTTTAGAGGTATTAGATCATACTGAGTCTGTCCTGGTCCTATTTTTTCCTCTTTAAAGAATGTGAACTTTTTTAAAGGTTAATCATGATGCCTTGGTTTAAAAACAAATGGGAATTCTTGTGGCAATAATTATGTTCATAAAACATAAAAATAAAAAAAAAGGCAGGCATCAGGTACATTAATACAACCGTTCAGTATGCTGGGCAACCAGTGGTTGAAGTACATCTACTCAAGAACATATGTAGCTACGTATTCTTTAGTATTTACATTGTATGCTACTTTATACTTCATCTTTACTACAAATATTTTACTTTTCACTCCACTACATTTATTTATTTACTTTATAATTCTGATACACTATTATCATATATTTATTTCTGAAAAGAACAATTCTGCTGTTCTTTACATTTTTACTCTTGGTACTTTAAGTATATATTAATGATAATAGTGTTTTACTTTTACAAAGGACTTTTACTTGTTAGAGTAGTGTATACAGTATTACTACTACTATTCCTGAAGTAAAAGATCTGAATACTTCTTCCAAAAACCTGGTTAGCAATAATGTGCTCAAAAAGATAAACAATTCTTAAATCCTAATTCAAGATGTGAAAGAGGTTGGATCTGAGATTTACATTCTCGTTTTTCCTTTCACAAACTCCCATGATGAGAAACTGTGTTTCGTTGTGAAATCCGATCCTTCTAAAAGCCATACAATAGTTTCCCTTACCTTGCTCTAAATCAACAAAGCCCCAGATTTTTACACCAGGTCTGACGAAATGGCACATATTACAAAATGCAATACTGAGGCCAAGAGACACTTCAGTTCCGGTAAAAGGCGACGCCCCACCTGCTGTTTCAGTGAGGCTCAATCAACACAACAAAAGCTATGGTTCCTACAAGACACTGAGTAGATGTATGTGTTAAACATTGACGATTTGAGTAAAAGCTTCTTTGAGTAAATCGTTGCTGTTTTACAGTAACAGTGTTCACCTATTTTATGTGTTGGTTATAATGACCATAGTTGCTTGCATATTAGTTGTAACCTATTAGTTGTGTCTCTGGTCTGTAATGAGCTGCTCTCATATTTGACACATAAAAGGCCTTTTGTAACATGATATATGCATTAGCGTTCATTTGATGAACCAGCTGGTATTAAGTGTATTAATAAAGGTTTATTCCTCTTTTTAAATCCTCTGCAGGTGCTGAAGGTGAGGTTGAACTTGCAGCAAGCTGGCACCTACCATGGTGTTGTGGCATGTGCTCGATCTATTTACAGACACGAGTCACTGTCTGCCTTTTACAGAGGATTCAAGCCAAGCGTCCTCTGCATGATCCCCTACGCAGGTGTGGAGTGTGCAGTTCATCAGGTGAGGTTAAAGAACAACAATTAACAAAGTTAAGTTAAGTTCATCTGAAAGAGTTGTAGATGTCTTTAACTATTTCTTCTTGTTGCAGTCAATCATGAACTGGGCCAAGAGTGATCCAGCTTACAACAGTGACTCCAAACTGTTTTTCTTCAGTTTTGTGGCTTTTGCCTCAGCACAAATGACCAGTTACCCTCTGGCAGTGATCCGGACTCAGCAGCAAGCACAAGGTAAACACCTGCAATTTCTGTCACACATTTTGAGATTATTTAAAACAACTTGTGATGTTTAACTTATCATCATTTGTCTTGTTTTGCAGCTTTGAGCTCAGATTCACGTCCAGCTTCAGGTGTATTGCAAGGACTGATAGGGATATATGAACAACGTGGAATTAAAGGATATTATAATGGAATGGGAGCCAGCTTCGTCAGAGCTCTACCATGTGCTCTGATTAACTACACTTTAACTAGAAAATTTGAAAATCTGGTTTCCTCAATGGAGCCTTGAGATTTAGCAAAGAGGTAGCTTTGTTTTGGAACACATAGAAAACTGTGAACTCTTATGAATGGTAACTAAGGGAAAACATAATCCTGGAAAACCTGGGAAAATAGCTGAAGAAATGTAATTATCATGTGATCCAATCTTTAATAAGTCAGTAGGCCTACTTTTTTTTAAAGCTTAAATTAAGTGAATGAATAGCTACCGACCAAAAGAATGAGACATTTAAAAAAAGAAACCAAAGACTGGGCTGTGCACATGTTTTGAAATGCGTGCTGTACAATAAAAATGTTATTTCATAACAGGGGTCAGACATCTTTCTTTTTCACCCGTAAATTAGGCCAAACCAAAACTGTAAAATGTTTGTCACAACGTAACCCAAAAAAGGGAATACAAAAATGGTCGTTATCGCGAGACTACATGTAACCACGTGGTTTCCTGCTCACTTCCGGTGAATGTAACCGGCCATCTTGTGTTGCCGAGGAGGAGAAGAGCACCAGATATGGCTGACTACAGCAGCGTGGCGCCCCCGTCCTCTAACAACGGCGCTGGAATGAACGACGCTTTTAAAGACGCTCTTCAGAGAGCCCGGCAGGTAAGAAGACTACAATATCAAGTTGGTGTGCAAATAATGTCGAAGTAGTTGGCAAAAAAACGAGTTAATGATACTTTTCCTCTCGTCACGTAGCAAAGCGCGGCGGCCTGTGCTAAGCTAACGGCGATTAGCTTCTGTGGCGCCACAAGGCACAACCGATGCGTTATAAAAGCGATCTGAGATGCATGTACACCTTTAATTAGATCAATATAATCTGCTATTTTAAACACAAGCCGTCTGTGGGTTGTTAACAGCAAATGTTACCGGTTAGTTGAAGTGGAAGTTCTCGCTTTCCTTTGTTGGCTCAGACTTCCGGACAGAAGTCGAGAAAAAAACAGCAGCAAGGGAAGGCCGCAACCAGAGCGACCGAGCATCAACATGCTCTGCCAACAGCAGACACATCGTCCTGATATGTTTCATCTGTTGGTTTATTTTGTTTCAGATCGCAGCGAAGATCGGTGGCGATGGCGTTGCGGCTCCCCCGACTAACGAATTCGGTTACGGGGGCCAGAAAAGGCCCCTGGAGGACGCTGGTGGGTATTTTCCCATGCCTAACCTGAATATCGGTCAGTGGCTTAAATCGATTCAATGCAAGTCTTGATAGTTGATGCTTGCCTGTGTGTTTTAGCTGCTACTAAATTGTATTTGGCTAGAAATTAAAATTTAGTTTACCGTGACATTTATATGTTGATGTGCATTACTGTAGTCGTGTATAATACTGCCAATGCAGTATGATATGTATATATAGCATGTTTTGAGATGTATTTTCGCTATCTGACCGTACAGCTAAAGTTAAACGGCTGAGGGGGGTGGGGATTATGAGACATACTTGGTTTGTTAGTTTGAAGTTTGTGATATGAAACCTACACCATTATGTACAGTTTCAAGTTAATTGGATACAACTAGGAAATAGTAAATTAATAAAAACAATTCTGCAATACATCTGATATTTATGGGGCTGACATGTTAAGTTAAATCATAACATTATTACACAGCATCAAATCTACATATATCTTCAGATTATAATTGCAGATCGAACTGTTTCAACTAAGACTACGCATATAGTAAGGGAAGTATGATTTATTGTCGCACTGTTGGCATTGGCTATAACAGGCAATTGAGGGTATATTCCAGCTCTGGTAGCTTTGCAAGCATCTGTTTTCCATAACCATTTACATTTCAGGCTGTAATGTAAGCCCTTTACCAATTGAAAAACAGTCTTAATGTAATGGTGGGTATAACGCTAGATACTTATACTGGTTATTATGTCATGTTGTCACAGACCAACCAGAGACGAAGAAAGTGGCTACAAATGACGGTAAGTGACCTGATGACGTAGCTGTAGTTAGTTATGTATGTGGCTGTTGTGATGATTCCCAACCCAAAGTAATTGGCCCAAAAAAATAGCATGAATTGGTACTGTGTTGCATGTGTTAAACTTAAATGTGTTGTATATTTGTTCCCCTAATGAGCTGTAAATTCTCATTTTGCAGCCTTTTCAGCAATGGGAGGAATGGGTGGTCCCCCAAGGTATATACTTGAATTGTAGTTTAAAAAAAAGTCACAATAGGTCATTAATAACAAAGCATTGATTTAACATCGCTTTGTTCTGTTAATCTCAGGTCAATATCAGAGGAATTCAAGGTTCCAGATGGAATGGTCGGATTCAGTAAGTTTTTAACCAATAGAAAATAGCTGTTAGTTGTTGAATATTGAGGTGTAACGCACCCTTTTCCTTCTAGTTATTGGAAGAGGAGGAGAACAAATATCACGCCTACAGCAAGAGTCTGGATGTAAGATACAGATTGCGCCTGGTACGTTCAGATCCGTTCTAGATATTGGGGATCTCTGTAATACGAGGACATTGTTATTCTTGTGATGTTGTCATTAACTTCTTTGTGTTGTTGTAGACAGTGGAGGAATGCCAGATAGGTCGGTGACATTAACAGGAGGACCAGAATCCATCCAGTAAGCCATCCGTTTCCATTTAACAGTCCCTTTCAGGGAAATGTTGTTTTTAACGGCTTTTTATTTGGGGACCATGTCAGGGATTTCAGTCTCTGTATGACAACCATTCCCTCCTCCCCCTCAGGGCTGCAAAAAGGCTACTAACAGAGATTGTTGATAAGGGGCGTCCAGCTCCAGCATTCAACCACAACGACGGCCCGGGAATGACTGTCCAGGAGATTATGGTCCCTGCCTCGAAAGCCGGACTTGTCATTGGGAAGGGTGGAGAAACCATCAAAAGCCTTCAGGTGAGTGTCCAGGCAGTCAGAGCTTGAGTTCTACGGTGTTGGTAACCATGGTGTCGTTCAAACAAGGAAATCATTTGATGAAGACACTCTGATTCTACTTTGCAGGAAAGAGCTGGTGTGAAGATGGTCATGATCCAAGACGGACCCCAAAACACAGGTGCTGACAAGCCTCTCCGAATTTCAGGAGAGCCCTTTAAAGTCCAGGTGGGTCCTGTCAAGCGTTATACTTCCAATATTATGGAATTGTAAACAAATGTTTTGCTGCCTCTGCTTTTTAGTCCTTCGAGTCTTCATGGAAGTGCGCTAATGACACTTTCATTTTATCTTCAGCAAGCCAAAGAGATGGTGATGGAGCTGATCAGAGATCAAGGCTTCAGGGAGCAGAGGGGCGAGTATGGTTCACGGGTTGGAGGTGGAGGAGGAGGAGGCGGCGGAGGAGGCGGCAACGGCGGCAATGGCGGAGGTGGTAACGGCGGCAATGGCGGAGGAGGAGGCAATGGTGGAGGCGGGGGAGATGGCTTAGATGTGAGTGTGTAATCAATTGTCTCAATTTGCAGCTCAGGGGTTGGATCGGTATCTTAACATTTGGTTTTATTTGCTGTTATTTAGGTTCCTGTACCCCGGTTTGCAGTGGGAATAGTTATTGGCAGAAATGGAGAAATGATCAAGAAAATACAGAACGACACAGGCGTCAGAATTCAGTTTAAACCAGGTGAGTGATGAGGACTGCAAGTAGATGATAGGAACCGTGTGTGTGGTCAATGATGAAACTCATGCACCACGCTGAGAAGCTGATGTATAACCCCAACCCTTATCTGAGACTGAACACAAGACTATAGAATTATGGCAGACAATGAAGTTAAATCCCAGCAACATAAATTATGTATCAATGGTCTAACCACCATATTCTATCCTTCAAGATGACGGCAGCACTCCAGAAAGGATAGCACAGATCATGGGTCCCCCTGACCAAGCTCAGCATGCGGCAGAAATCATTTCCGATCTGCTGCGGAGTGTACAGGCCGGCGGGCCTCCAGGACATGGCGGCGGCGGCGGCGGTGGCGGCGGCGGCGGTGGTGGTGGTGGTGGCGGCGGCGGCGGCGGTGGCAGAGGCCGTGGTCGCGGGCAGGGGAACTGGAACATGGGCCCCCCTGGTGGACTGCAGGAGTTTACCTTCACTGTCCCAACCATGAAGACCGGCCTCATCATTGGAAAAGGCAAGTGACCCATCACTGCCGTTAAACTGAGTGCATGACCCATATGTAAAAGCATAATTTACCAAAACTGTTAAATGCACATGAAACTTTACTTTCGAAAAGGTGAACCTTGATTAATCTAAAGAATGTTAATAGTCATGGGATTGAAATTGGTTGTTGCAGGATTTGTATGCTTGGCCTTTCACCCCATCAGTGATTATTATACAAGCTATTGGGTTGTTAATATTTAGTTTCTGAACTATTTAGGCGGTGAGACAATCAAGGGCATCAGCCAACAGTCTGGAGCCCGGATTGAGCTGCAGAGGAATCCTCCACCCAACGCTGATCCCAACATCAAAATGTTCACAGTTCGTGGCTCCCCTCAACAGATCGACTACGCCAGGCAGCTGGTGGAGGAGAAAATTGGGGTGAGATGATTCAGTTTGATAAAATGTCCCACTGCACGTAGATGATGGGAACCGTGTGTGTGGTCAATGATGAAACGCATGCACCACGCTGAGAAGCTGATGTATAACCCCAACCCTTATCTGAGACTGAACACAAGACCATAGAATTATGGCAGACAATGGAGTTAAATCCCAGCAACATAAATGATGTATCAAAAGACATTTGTCTTTTATAAGCTTCTTTACTGACCGGGATGTGTTTCTTTGTTTTCAGGGACCCGTCACTCCGATGGGTGGTCCACACGGAGGTCCGGGTCCACACGGAGGTCCGGGTCCACATGGTCCCCCTGGACCACCTGGGCCCCCTGGGGCTCCCATGGGTCCATACAACCCTGGACCATACAACCAGGGACCTCCAGGACCACAGTAAGTACAGTGGCTGTTTGATATAAAGATCAACAATATGTTAGAAGAAAGGACTTATAAAGTGTGTCGAAAGTTAATGGTTATTTTTATATTTGATCAGTGGTCCACCAGCACCGTACCAGCCTCAGGGATGGGGCAATGGCTACCCACACTGGCAACAGGGACAACCTGATCCAAGTGAGTACCATCAGTTGACACGCACTTAATGTTGATAACTCTGTTCAATATCAGTTTGTATAATCAATAGCTCCATATTTATGTTCATAGCAATTATCTTGGCTGTTGTTTTCTAACAAAACTGGTTTGCTTTGTTCAGATAAACAAGCAGCCGATGCCAACGCGGCGGCGTGGGCGGCCTACTACGCTCAGTACAGCCAGCAGCCGCCGGCTCCCATGACCCCGACAAGTGGAGCTCCTGGCACATCTCAGAGCAACGGACAAGGTGACTGAAGTGTTTCTCGGAACATGCGCTGGCAGAACCCGTTGAGGCGAGAGAGGAGTAGAGCAGTGTAGACATCGTGCTTTACGTGAGTTTTCTGGGCTCTCGTCTTCCTGGTGTCAACAACAGGAAACTAGTTGGTTTGGTTCCACCTTTTGCAGACAATCAGTTTTTTTTTTAAACATTACCCTAGGGACAGCGTAGTTTTCCTCCATCTTTAATCAGTCGACCCAGACAGGTGGAATATTATAAGAAAACGGGTATACGAACGTAGTTTCAGTGTACACCCATTAACACAAGACGGTCTCAACAGCGACGGGGTGTACAATCGGCTTCTTTTTACGGCCTGGGTATTAGACTGCTGCTGGTCGGCTGTGGAGGGTTTTTAGTTCGAAATTGGATGCCTGTGCTGTTTAGACTGCAACACTTTTGACTAGCTATCGACGCAGGAGCCATCTTTTTTATCAGCTTATTATAAAGGCTATATGAGGGTTTATCAGCTAGCTTTATCAGAGCTTTTCCATCTGCCATGAATGTGCTCCTGAACTAGAGTTACATGTTTGGTTTGATGGTCGTGGATAAAAGTCACGTAGGATACAAAGTCAGGTTTTTTTTACATTTTACATTTAGATGCATTGACACATTTTCCCTCATCTTTGTAGGTCAACAGAATCAACAACCTCAGGACTACACGAAAGCCTGGGAGGAATATTACAAGAAACAAGGTTGATACTCCTGTTAGCTGAAATATGGCTGAGTTCACACATACTTCATTGATATTTTACTCTCGAAAGCTTTAATTTAAACTTTGTTTGTGCAACAACCAATACATTGATCCAAAGTGTGATCCTGTTTTTTAATAGCTGTTTATATAACAGAATTCACTTTCCAGTCGAGAGCTAGAAATGGGAATGTCCTCAAGTAGATGAACAAGTGAGTCAAGTCAGCCCGGAGCTCTGAGATTAATGTATTGGATGTTGACGGGTGGCTGAGCTCCTCTAGCAGCCCTCTGCAGTCGAGTGGCTGCTGCCTCAGCTGCCCAACAGAAAGGCAGAAGGTTTCTGTCCCGCCACCCAGAGAAAGGGTAGTGGGTTCGTTCACCTTCTTATAAAGATGCTCGCTCAAAAGACTTGGAGCTGTTTTTGTGATGTCAATAATTTTGTGTTATTCATTATATCAGGATGCACGTATCTCTACCGTTTCAAGAGGATACATTTACACGGAAGCTGAGTAGTCTCTGACGTTTCCCCAAGTGTATTTTTGGTTCCAAAAGTTTGATCTTAATTGACCTTTTCAGGTCAAGCGCCCCCTCAGGCCTCTGCAGCAGCAGCTGCCGCCTCCCAGCCTGGCGGCCAGCCGGACTACAGCGCTGCCTGGGCGGAGTACTACCGCCAGCAGGCTGCTTACTACGGCACAGCCAACCCTCAGGCAATGGGTGGAGCACCACAAGCCCCTCAGGTATACCCCCGATGAGAATCTGCCCTGCACATCCACTGAATACCCAATTATTTTATGTCTTAACAGTCTTCCTTCCTCAGGTTTTACAGGACCCCAGTGACTGAAGCAGCTTCACACACTTAACCTAAACTATTTTCTCCCTAAAAGGTTTTTAGCTTTTTATTTTGGGAAGCTGAGTCAACTAATTCTGCTGTTAACATGCAATGTATCTTCTATGTATTTCTTCTGCACAGGGCCAGTAATGTGAAGGGGACATAAAGTAAATGCTACATTGTCGAAACAAAATCCTTTGTTAATGTTTGGATGCAGCCGCCTTGATGAAGATCTTAAATTTCCTTGGTTTGAAAGCGGTTCACATAGATGGCAGATTACCCGGCGAACACGTCCTCTTTTGTTGTTGTTTTTTTGTTGTAAATGCTTTGTTTTTAGTGAGGTAATTATACATATGGTCATTCCAGCCCTGTATCTACATTAAATGTGGTTAGAAGTCATGTTTATTAAACTGTAGACATTACCATGTAAATCATCTCAGTTTTAAAATGCTATTTCCTGTTGTGTTTTTGCAATAAAACAAACTGAAACCTCCTGTGTTGGTAAGTTGAGGTGGTTTTAAACCAAACGGGTTAAGAGGAATCTGTATGTTTTTGTTTTATGGGGGGAAAGTTAAAAAAAAAAACCCCAGGCCATGTGGGTTTTGTCCAAAACTGGTTAACTCAAAGTTGTGCTGTCCTGTCTCTCTCCAACTGTCTATAAGGCTTTTAGATATGTTTTGTGCGTGCAATGATCCCGAGTGATTCAGACAAACACGTCCTTGTTGATAGACATTTATTTAAACTTCTGTTTCCTGATTTTGCTCTCTGACTTCAGCCGTAGACAGACGTTTGTTCGTAAGAACGTCGGCGGGTATACATGTACCGTAATTCATGCATTAACTGCGTTGCTGTGGTACACCTCTCTATAATTTTGTCTCGTTTGCTGACATTGTTGAGGTAGTATGCACTGTATTGCCTTGATATAGACACTTCCTCCTCCACAGGCAAGTTTAGACGAGCGGTAAGCAAGTACTTTTTTTCTAACCTGTTCCCTCAGAAACGTGGTTGCAAGAAATGTTGCATATTTTTAGTGCTATATATATTTCTTTGTGCTGTTCTTTTTCCAGGACAGTCAGGTAAATTGCCGTTGTATCGAAAATGCATTGAAACGTTTGTCTTGCCCATTTCAAAGTGCGAACTAACTCATGTATATAAATTTGTGTTTTTAAAAAAGAAAATGTTTTTTTAATATAAAAACATTGCAAAAATCGTTTTTGCTGTCCCCATTCTGTTAGTGTTTATCCAATATAAGAACATAGATGTTATAGGGCCGGGGGTGGCTAAGCAGTCTTCATCCATCAGTTGAGCCCTCCTATACTGTAAGTACAAAACTGTGACTGACTGAGAGAATCGCCTTTTTTGATGCTTTATAAACTGCAAAAGATGTAGTATTTTTGCCATTTTTCCCTTTGTCTCTGGGTAAGTATGAAATGTTCTGAGGAGAGGAATAGTACTTTGGATTCTTGTGCCACATGTTTCTGAGACATATATTTGACCCCACAGCTTTCAGACTGAATCTTTGCCGTATGTTGATTCTTTGTAGCTCGTCAGCCTCTTTGTGTTGGTAGCTTTTCAGTGCCAGTTGGCTTTCTGAACTGAGGATTTGAATGTCAGCACTCTGTTACACTCTTGGTAGGAACTGTTTTAAGGATACCCATGTGGTTATTTGCGTTTTAGATACCTGAAGTGCCATTGCCTAGTTCACTCATGTTTTTAAAAAAAAAAGACATTTATTGCAACATATTGCTTAGAAAAGCCCTACTGCATAACCCCAGTGTAGCATGCTTAGGTTTCTGCTGTCATTACTTCAATGTCCTATCTGAGCATGTGGAATGGTAGTAGTGGAAGTGCTTCTGACTAGCCCAGTATTGATTTTGACATTTTTCTCAATGAGCACTGTTGTGAAAGGCTGTTAACTTTAAGCATTGTTCACTGATGGCAAACAGTGCAATATATCTGATCTTTGCAGTGTCGTCCCAGACCTTGCACCTTAGGTTCTGCTGCAATAACACAGGTAAGCGAAACCTAAGGAAAACAGTGTTTTTGTCTAGTGACATGACTAATTTACATGCAAAGAAATGCATACCTGTGTCTTTAACATGCCTCAATGCATTTATGCTTAGTTGTGAAGAAATGTTGTGAAAAGATTTATCTAGTGTGAACAGCCCTATAAGATGATCTGCTTTCTTGAATGAACTGTATGACTTTGTTACATGAAGTTTGACTTTTCAAAAAGTGACTTTACCCAGAAAGTTGTTTCCTAGGCTCACTGAGGAAATGCTGTCGTATGTGCTTAATATTTGATAGCCTTATTTTTTCATCCCGGTAAGTCAGCGTGTCGATGCTTGAGATAATATGACGCTGGTAGATCACGACTGCATGCCACGCAAACCTGTTGCCAGAAGTTAGCAATGTGCTGAACCGTTGGATCCAACGGTGAAATTCATTCTTTTTTTTTAAACTTTTATAATCTGCCGTGGTGTGAATCTGCCCTGAAGTGCAGTGCAAATCTCCTATTGAAACGCTGCTGCCTTCACTTCTTGCTCACAGTGTTGGAGGAGGCTGCAAGCGTAGGTCTTAGAATCAGGCGCTGTCGTAGTTTGTCCCCAAAAGGAGGAATCCTTTGAGTCAATCCCACTGCTGAACGTAGACCGTTCAAGAGCTCCAGTCATAAGGTAAAAACAGCAACGCAATGAAATTAAAATTCTGTGATTGCCAAGTGTTGGTCAGATAAATGTTTTTCAGCTCGGATCAACTGTTTTCTAAAATCCATGATGCCATAGTGTATTTAGATATCTCTGTTGCCTGAATTCCTTCAATAACCTTTAGTCCATAGCAATGCTTTAGAAAGTTGGATGAGGACAGGAAGTGATAAACTTTAAATAACATGCACTGTTTTTGTTGGCAGTAAAAAATTGGGGGGAGGGTGGGTTGTCAGCTTTCAATCACTTTTCTCTGTAGTTAAAGGGTCTGTTTGCTTTGAGGCAAACATGAGATGCTCAGTGTTTCAACACAGAGTTCGTGGGGGTGTAGAAGACAAATCAAGGAGCATGCCTTAGAGGTAAACAAGGTTGTGTTTGTGTATATTATCAAATATAGTTTTTTTGCTTATTGAATTAACTGTTATGACTTTTGAAATGTTGCCATGTTCATTAATAAAGTTGTAACAAATGAATTTGCCTCGTCCAGTTTCTTTTTACATTCTGGAGAAAAGTTCACGACTTGAAGGAAAAATAACAAACCAGTATTTTTGCTTTATTTGATAAAAACAAAACGGTACAGTTTTTTGGACAACCATCTTAAGTACAATCACATCAATATCATCATGGTGAAAATGTGCATTGAAACTGCTCCACCGTTCCTGTCCATACTGGCTGAGGAGCTTTCATGAGGCGCTGATCAGGAGAAACAGACAACCCGTGGCTCTTACAGCTCAAGACGGGACAACACATCCACATGCAAGCGGCTGGAAGCCGGAGACTTGGGGCTCCAGATGAAACTCTCTGGACACAGATTAACCTGATGACCAACTGGAGCCTCAAATTAGGAGTGACCAGTAACTCCAGAAAAGTACACATGTGGGTGTTAAAGATGAACCGATCTTTCAAAGTGGAAAACACTGCACACGACTTCACTCACATTATGTATCTGGTATTTCTGGAACACGAACTCCAACTGCAGGTTTATTCCTGCAGTCCCGGCTGCTCTAAGCGTTTAAATTGCGCATGTTCTGTACATGGCAGTGACTGATCAGAGCAGACGACAATATATTTAAGACTTACATTCAGTGATGAAGACGAGGCTTGAATATGTGCATTAATAAGGCTTCTTCCATGTAAGTGTTGAACAACTGTAGGATGTGTAATCTTTCATATCCTGTAGCTGACGGGATTAGAGGGCTTTATTTAAATAGTGCATGACGGGTTGTGAATCCTGGTGCAAAGAAAACAGCTTTTAAGCAACACCGTGCAATAACTCCAACACATTAGACGTGTATTACACCTCGTCTAGTTGACCAATGATTCCCTGCAGCGCAAACAAAGCGTATTTACTGGTTTTGCATTGTTGATTTTCAGTATGCTGTGGAAATGTATCCAATAAACCTCTACGATAGTTTTAATTACAACACTGGTATTCCCACTACTGCGTTTGAAGCTGATCATAAATGCATACAGGCACATCTACAGCTTCTAAAAAATAAATCGACACTTTATAATAAAAATAAATACTAAAATATCCTTGCCACACAAACTGCTCTTAATAGCAATAACAAGTGTCACAGCGTAATATTAACTTATTGCAAGATAATTACTGAAATGTCTCAGCAGGTTTAAATAGTATTGCTGTATTTTAAAACTAACGTGCACGGTGAAACATGGCTGAGGAGGAGGAGCCGCACTGGAGATAATGATCACATGTGAAGGCAAGCTGGTACAATTGATCCTCAAACAACGGGAGCTGTGATGTGTCGCACCAAGGTGAAGTCTGGTTTTACATTTAGGGCCTTGAATGAGCAGATTTATGGAAAATAAAGTGACGGTGCAAATTCACCTCACCCAAGAAGAACCATTGTGTGTGTGTGTTTGTGTGTGTGTGTGTGTGTGTGCTGCGATGACCCGGGTCCGTCCGGATGCAGGTTCCCCGCCTCATTGCACTCGGGCCTCCAGCTCGCCGCTGGGCACCAGCTGCACCTGCTGGGCGCTGCAGCCGTTGACTTGCTGCAGGGAGTCGGCTCCCAGGTAGGCCACTTTATTCATCCCACTTCACCATGTTGTTTTGTATTTATTTGCTCTTATACGATATATTATTTTTTCTTCTTGTATTCTTATTAATTTCAGTTTCATATACCGTATTTATATCCAACTTCTTTGGACCACCATTTTTATACTGGTGATCTTATTTTCGAGGCCACAGCCAGGTTTATGAAAAATTATATTTGTATCGCTGGTGCAATTTCAGGATACTTGGACCGTTTAACCCGAAGATTGCCTTTCATTTTAGAAAATAAATATTTTACACCCTCTCGCCTTTCACGTCATTTTGATCCCATTCACCATGTTGTTCCTTGTATTTATTTTACTAACATATTTTATTTTTCAATTTGTATTCTTATTAAAACCTCAGAAAATTATTTGAATTAATATTTATATCCAACTTTAAGTGGAGGCACCATTTTTATACTGGTGATCTTATTTTCGAGGCCACAGCCAGGTTTATGAAAAATTATATTTGTATCGCTGGTGCAATTTCAGACTTCGTTGGTCTTGTTTAAGAAACATGTTGTGCGTCGTTCATCAGTATCTTCTGTATGCGGACCAGTTTCAATCTTTGGATCTGCTGCAACATTTAATTAAAGGCACACAATCAGTTTTCCAATAAAATTGAAATAATTTTTTCAGAGAAACAAAAATCAGTGTGTCCCTATTTTGGTTACAGTGGCACCTTAAGGAGGTACAAGAATGACACTTGAGAGGGCAGAAAGCAACACAAGTGAAGATCCTATCGAAAGCAAGGTGCTAAGCGCGTCTATCGGACCGACCTTGAAGGAGCAGCAGAAGTCATGCAGGGAGCTCTTGGGCCCCAGGAAGCCCCAGGCCAGGACGGGGCTGATCTGCTCACACACGGCGTAGAAATGAGCGATGAAGCCGTCGGACACCTGAGACGAAGAGGAGCCGTTACTGAAAAAACTACCGATAAGCACAGTCGTGATTTGGTTGTCTGTCATAAACAAAATGTCGGTTTCCAGCCCGATAATTGGACCTGTACCTTCATGTGCTGTCTCCTCTGCTTCATCACTGACCAACAGCTGGATGCCACCGCCTGTGAAATACATGCATGTTAAATCATCACTAGTCATACAAATAGATGCATACAATTTTTTTTACAAAATCCAGATACATGGAACTACAAAGTATCTCAGAAAGATTTCTGCATGTACTGTATTTTACCTCGAGAGTTGTAATTTTCTGACATCACCGTGTATATATGCACACGCATAATTCAGGTCTGTAGTACTAAGTATACATGTCTACTTCTGTTTACAGGTTTGTAGTTTAATATCACGTTTACGGACCGTCTCCTTGAAGGACGCGTTGAGCCAGCGGTTGTTGATCACGTTCTGAATGGAGACCGGTGGATTCTCCAGGTCTTCGAACGAGTCCATCAGGATGAAGTCCAGCACAATGTCATAGAAGTTCAAGTGCTTCACCTGGTGAGAGGAGCAGCGTGAGGTTTACAGACCTTATTTTGAAGAGGAGTTTAATAATCTGCCAACGCGGCCCTCGTACCCCTCGCGTGGCCAGCTCCACCTCGGTGTTCTCCCAGTGCTCCGTGTGCTCCAGGAAGGAAATCATCTCCTCAAACACTTCCTCGAATCGGTTTGGGCTCTGAAAACCAAACGGTAACATTTGGGAATGGAAGAAAACTCTTGGAGGATCTTATCGTCCACTAATTCCGGCTTCAGGCTCACCTTCTGCGCTTTCACAATAATGGAAGACAGGATTTTCTTTCCCGTGTCGGCAAGAAACATCCGGGTGGTTGTCTCGCACAAAATGAGCTGGAGAAAAGAAAAAAGTGAAGTCAAAAATGTGATCGAATTATCTGTTTTTTTGTGTGTGCTTAAAATGGAGATACAATGAAGATAAAATGAAATATTCTACACAAAGTTAACATGTATTTTCTTCAGTAAGCTCGCTCAATACTATGAATGGTATATCGGATTCCTTCCTTGTTTATCCACATTAATATTACTTGTGTTTGTATAGTCAGTCAGATTATTAGGACTTTCCCTCTATGCATGTTATGATGTATTTTCATTCCTACGCCTGTCGTGTACCTGACACGCCTGCCGCACGCAGTGCAACTTGGCCAGGAAGTCGATGTCCCCGAGACACTCGAGCATCTCAGTCCTGACGATGAAAATCAAGACAGAGACCAGATTAAAATGTCGGCAGACTACGCAGCGTTGTCCAGGTTATCTGCGGTTAATGCGTCTTATGATAAATGTATTTATTTACCGCAGCACCCTGCAGGAGATCTTTCCATCCTCGGCCATCTGCAGGGCCTCCTCGTAGAACAGGTGATGACCCAGAGCGAAGACGCTCCTCAGCTCCCGGTACTCCGTCAGCTGAGACAAAACAAAGTAGAAAACAGGTGATTATGGAGGAAATAATGACCATTTTAATCCATTCCTCCTTATGAATAATGCAGTAGGTCCAGACGCTAAAGCCTTTATGTGAATATTACATTCATCCCCGTTATCTTGGGCTGTACAACACTCGGTTTGCCAACAGTCTGATTGTCTGCTCATTAATATTAGCGATTGAGAAGCAACCGAATATGTCTTGGACTCGTCATCTCAGAGTGGAAATTGAATTATGTTTTTAAAAATGTTTGGTCTGCTTTGCCCCAAACCCCCTTTGACACTAACATGTGAAAAAATATCAGGTCAAAGATAAAACAAGTCAAACTCTATTCGTTTCATGCCTCCACTGCATTTATTTATTGCAATGTGTTGAATTTATCTATTTATTTGCGATCCGATTGAAGTGAAAGTCAAAGTTGTTCATAGTCGGTGCCGTCTCCCGGAGCAGCCGGTGATCTCTCCGTGTTGTGAAGCGCAAACGGCTGCAGAGCAACAGCGAGCTGCAATGTTGTTGACTGAAGAATGTCGAAGGCCTATTTATAAATGCGAGTGAGCCGGTTTGGCTGCTCTGTGGTCTGCAGGTGGTGGAGCAGGTTGGAGGGAACACAAACTTTCATTCCTTTATAAAAAGACACTTCGCCCAAAAACATTTAGCAGCTATTTACATCCAACTGCTGTTCATATTAGTGCCAAATTCTGGTGGAGATACACAGCACGGGGAGATGAGTGTCTCCACCTGAATGTTTCAAAGAATGTATTCTGTATTTCTAAACGACCAGTTTGTTTTTCTACTTTGTGGGTCCAGTGCAGCCGCAGCAGTGGAACCTCAGCTGGAGCCGTCACAGGGGCTTGGGGAGATGAGCAGAGAGCAGGTGAACACCGGGCGGTGACCTTCAGGAGAAGCTCAAAGCTTTTGGAATCTGGATTCTGGCTGTGAACTGGTTCAAAGTTGAATTGACATAAAGATGTTGGTTTGTTTGTTTCTGATCGGAATGCATGTCGTCTTTTTTTGTTCTTAGAACTCAAAGATCATTTTGTGTTACTTTTTTGTGATTAGCATTGCCACCAAAATTGGACTCTGTTTTCTGGTTTAAGAGAAAGAGATTTCATTCATCCCCAGGAGGAATTGTTTTTGGAGCAGCAGCAAGCAAAGCAACAGAGTAAACATACAAATATGAAGTATGAAAACGGAGATGTCTTTCGTAGAACCAAACGATGACGGATGAAAAGAGAGTCGAGCATATAAAGAGCTCTTTAGATGCAAGAAAGATAACCAACACATATACATTTCGAGAAGAGGCGAGAGTTCCTCTCACCTCCGCAGCGGACACAAAGGAGTCCGTGGAGGCGATGCTGATGCTGTCTCGCACGCCGGCGTCGTCCAGCTCCTCTCTGGACAAAATGTCTGTCGTTTTATCTGTGATGGAGAACACTCACTGTAACACGTTGCGGAATACCGCATTGACCGCGGAAAAGACGGAACGTCGTACGAGTGACTCACCCTGGCTGTCGCCGTGGGACGAGGGCTCCGACACGCACAACACGCCCTCGAACTCCTCCTGGAGGCTGTACGCCCGCTGCAGCAGAGACTTCAGCCTGTGCATGAACTCTGCACTGAGGACGTCCTGAACACACAAACACAAATGCTCAACCGCAGAAATATGGCTCACTGACTCAAAAGCCCATCTTAAGAAAAAGGAATTCATAACCACATGAAATATTACTTCAGAAAACAAGCCATTCAAACGTCAGCATCAGATTAATGTTTGAAAAGAGCCAGCTGGGGGGAAGTTTAGGATATATTTCACTCTGAGTGTCTCTTTCAGTTCTTTCTTGATTATTCCCTGTGACCGATCTCCTAATAAGCGTTCTGAAGAGGCTCAACCGAGTAGGAGATCTCATTGGGAGAAGACTTGAGCAGCAGACTGGATCCATGTTTGGGTGCCTAACATTCGCCGTTAGACCTGAACTAATCAAGGCTAGAGAATGAGTCAGCCGTTTGTCAGAGTGCTGGTTATTCATAAATGTGACCTGGAGTGCAGTGTTTGTAGGCAGTAGGATCTCTTCTCTCTTCCTCTGGTATAAACAGATAGTACGGACATGTTATTTATTTGTAGAAGAGTCTGCGTAAGCCATTTATTTTAGAGCAAACATGTTAAAAGCAGCGCCTGGGGAACTCCTCCCCCTTAATCTATGACTAAATGGGGCATTGCAAGAATGAAATGTGTTGACTTGGTGTTTATCATGGGGATGTGGTAAATCTACCCCATTTAAAACAAATCGATATCTTTTAAATGACCAGCGTGCTTCCGTGTGTTCACCTCCATGCTCTGCTCGGCGATGGCGTCGCCGGCTCCCGTTTTGACGGACGCGCAACTGACGTCGTCCTCGCTCTGCCGGCTCCTGAACGTCAGCGCTTCCTCCCACCGCCGGAGCGCCTCTTCAAATAAATCCATCCCTGCAAATACACACACACACACACACAAACTCAGAGTCCCATACGACTATTTGAAGACTTCCATCCTTTAAACGCATTCATGTTGCGGTCATTCCAAACACAGTGAGGTGACGCAGTCCCCTTTCTTTACCCATGAGGTACAGGTTTTCAGGTGTGGTGACCGGTAGGTTGACCACACTGCAGGTATCCGCTTCCGCCTCTTGGTCCCAGCAGGTGGATCCATTTGCACAGGTGCTGCTGCTGGACGAGTTCACGCTTTTCACCTGCAAACACAGAGCAGAAGAACAGTTACGGCTTTCAGAAGCAGCACGAGCACAATGCAGCCGACAAAATGACAAGCGTCATTTTATTCGACTTATTTGAGCCAGCAATGCAACAGAGCGTTTTAAAAATACAGCATTATTAAAAATAATGACTATTTGAATAGTTCAAAATTAACAGTAGCCGATATTTCTTATTTACTGCCATTCACATTCCATATTTAAATGTATACTATTCTTCCGTCGCCTTCTTAACAAATGCACCTCATTATTTGCATTATGTCTCCGTGCTTTACATCATAAATCCACATCTTTAGGAGTATGTCTTTGTCTCACCGAGGCCAGGCTCAGCAGGGACCCGGACAGTTTCCTGTAGTCTCCTGCATGGAGGAGACCAGAGGTGTAGCCATTCTTGGAGTTGAGGGAGAGTGTGATGTTGTGACCGGTGTTATCTGGGTCGATAGAATCAGAATACAGTGAACATGAGCACGTTACAGGATTACACTACAGATAAACCGCGGTTGAATTGGGTATTTTGACGTTGTTACTAATCTGTCCGAACACAAAATTGTTTCCACATCAGACCTTTTTTTTTTAAAGAGCTAAATTTGTGAGCTGAAGTTTTCACATATGGAGAAAGATAATTGTCTTTGCCAATATACCATCCTGTAACAGTTTAAATCTGTATGTAATTAGTCCATATGTGAAAAAACAAACGAACAAAAAACACTCAGTTTGTCAAAAAATATCTTTTTAGCCCTGATCAACTGCATTTCTATTAATTTCTCTTGGAAACTCTAATCATTGGTAAATACTCCTGCATTAAAAGAGGTAAATCATTCATCTGGAGCTTTCTGTTTACAGTTCCAGGGAACACCGGAGCGGCCCAGCACGTCAATCTGATCACATCGCAAACCGGCAACTGGGCCAGCGTACTGAATGGAGAGTGAGCCGCTGGATGAAAGGAAGTTTTACCGTTTCCTCCTGAAGCCGGAGAGATAATCTCGAAGGCAGCCGGCTCCCACTGAGCATTCTTCCTTCCCTTCCTCCGCTGGAAGCGGCGGGCGAGGAAGAGGAGCGAGATGGCACCAAAGGCCGTGGCTGCCACCAACTTCTTGGTGCCTGTGCTGACACTCACCTGGAGGACAGGGGGAGGGAGACACAACGGAAGTTTATGCATCCGAAAAAGAAGCCGAAGCAGCAGTGTTTCTTTTTCTATTTGGATTTTCAAAAAATTGTAATCCGACCAAACTAAGACTCATGTGTCTCTGTCCCCGACGCGCCCGCAAGAGAAGTTTTAGGGCCTCGTTGGCCGAAGTAGACAAAATCTTGACAAGTGAGGCAAAGAAGCGAAACACATAAATGACAGAGTAGCCAACGACTATCAAAGCTCAGTGACAATAATATCCAAGGTCCATGGATTTATCCTTGAAATTCTGCAACAGAGATTGTCAGATAATGTCAAGTGCAACACTTGAAAGAATAAATGTTGAGCGTGCGTACCCCCCCCCCCCTCTCATATCTCTCTATAGACAGAACCACCGACATAGCAGCTGCACATTCCCAACAACTGAAGATAACATAAACACAGAGTTTGGAGCTATGACAACTGAAATAATATTAAAATGGGACAGGATGATTGAAATGCTGTCACAGGCCAGCAGTTGTTTCCATGCTGGTTCTTCTTCTTGTTGCTGCGACTCTCACATGTCAGACGTGCGCCAATCAGATACTAAATGATATCAGATCTGCTCTGTGACCCCGGACACAGACGCACGCTCAGTGCGGTAATGTACTTCATTCTGTGCAGACTTTCCTCATAAGTCATTCTAATTTGTACTGTATTTGTGTGAATTAGAAGTATAAATAGCATTAGCATGTAAGGCCATGTCATGGATCTAAAGAACAACATTACAAGGGTACAGCTAAAGTGGTCAAACATGTAATTACATTACAAAATTACACATTATTTTACTGCTCAGTCTTAAACAAAATATAAAGCTTTGCAAATATTTAATATATTCTGCTATAATAACAAACTCACTTTCAAGTTTGTCATCCAGCCACAGAAATGGATGTCATTCTACTAAGAAGTAGATCCCTTATGTCATCATCGACAGGACAGCTTAACAAAAAGTGAATCCCATTCTCAATTTCACAAAGCTTACAACAAAGTCTGCCCTCATCCACAATTATAAGTATGCATTTTTTTGTATTACTTCGGTTGAACTTATGTTTGAAATTACAATGAACTGCCTCACATTTCTGAACAACAACATTTTCTAGCTAATTAGCTAAAAATTAGACTCAAGAATATGAAAGGTAAATGAATGACAACCGTTAAATGGATGTCGGAGACATCTGTGAATCTTTTGATGCAGTTTCCACTCATATTTTGGGAAATGTCTTGTTGTGTTTTATGGTACTCTGTATTTCTACAGAATAAGGAGCAGATCAAAAGCGAATAAATAATGCTATTTTGGTTCAAATATTTATAGTAAGACTAAACTAATTAAATAAATAGTATTAAACTAATTAAGAACCTGACAAAGTGCAATTGAACGCTCAACAACCTCGCCTCTCATGCTGTAGATATAGAAAACAGTAAGAAGAGAAGTTGAAAAACTCCCACCACTTTCAAACACCCTCACCTGAGCCAGAGAGCTGTACACGGACAGAGGGAGGTCGACCATGCGCAGGGCAGCCGCCCTGACGGACAGCTGGGAGCTTGTGAGGGTTTCATGTGTCATCGTGGCGCTCTATCCATGACTTGGCAGCGCTCTTATCCTCATCACCATTCTGCTGGAGCTGCGGAGACGAAAGGATTTAACCTTGGAAGCTCAGGAGGGGATATAACAACGTTATTACATGAAGACTCTCCCATACAGTAGTCATGCTTGCCTAACCCAAGGAGAGTAGGGCGAAACACCATATGGTAAAAACATTATTCATATTTATTGCATGAAAGCTATCACGAAGGAACTATTAAATGTATGAGTCAGCCAGTGACCTAAAGGATTAGCAGCACACCCATCAACGGTATTTCAAACCATACCGTACCTACAGAATGAACACGCCTGAATAATGCGACGTTCTTTGAGTGCATAAAAAGATCAGAGGCTTTCTACAAAAAGCTTTGTAAATAAAGTTTCCCGACAATAGGATCCCATCATCTAAGCAGCTGTAAATCCAGCTGACTAGACAACATGCAACATCCAATTAAAGTTAGCACAAGACGAGAGACTGTGTGGCTCTACACATGGCTGATTAACCCATTTGAGTCTTACCCTGTCAACATATTGATTATCTCTCTCTCAAACATGTTATATTGCTCATTGTGTAATACTAGTTTGTCTGTCTCTTCAAATGGGGATCGATTAACAGTTTGCATTGGAACTGTGTAGAACACAGTGGTTAAAATAATATGAATATGTTACTGACAAGAGAAGAGGGAAGGGGGGGGGGGGCATCCTGTTGGCATTAAACCACCAGCTACCTAGCAAATCAAGAGTCAGAGACACGATGAAGAGATCAAAGTCATGTTACAACACTTTTCTCATGTGTATATATGTTTTGGAAAGATAATCACTTTATTTGTCGTTTATCCTTTAGTCAACGTGTATGTTATGGCATTCTATTTTGAATCACTCTGGGTTATTTTTGTTGTCCTGTAAATTGCCCCTGTTCTATACAAATAAACCCGTCGTGTCTTTAAACTGGTAAAACTGAATTATCCAAAAGGTACAGCTGTTATTCATTAGCACAACACCTCATATCTTCCAAATAATCTGAGTATTCTGTCAAGTTTCAAATCGATTTTGAGGGAAAACCCCTCAGACAATGAAACCAGCAGCACCTTAGCCCTCACTATCTGCCAGAAGATTCATAACAGCACATGTTTTGAAAACGCGAGCGTTAACGCTACAGTTATTGGCCTGGCTGAGAAGCTAAAGCTAACTTAGGTTACCTAAGAAGGCTAACGGCGAGCAGCGCGAGCTACGTTTGTTAAACCGGTTTAATTCAGCTAAACAAGCTCAACAATGTTTTTTAACTGATTGAGACAATCTGAATTGTAATCACCGGCACATTGAGAGGATTCCTGCACCGACTCCCGGCTGTTCACCTGGTCCTGGGCTCCGGCTGACCTCAGCTGTTGCCAAGTGAAGGACTCGAGTCGCAGCGCGAGCCAATTTAGCGGGACTTTCAAAATAAAAGCATTGCTGCGTGTAATCTTTATGGAGCTTCAGCGCCCTCGTCAGGCCTTCATAGAGCATGACAAATATATCCATGTTAGGTTTTTACTGTAAAGTACATACTATCGCTGTGGATGACTGGAGCTTTCATATAAATGATTTAAATAAACATTACAAATGTCTATAAGTGACTGAATTCATGTATGAATTCCAAAAGCCTCGATTTGCATTTTGTTCCTTTGATTTTATTACTTCTATTACTTTATATTACGTCTTTGGGACCCCCTTAATAACAATATGATAATTTTCTTTCTTTTTTCACTTGAAAAAAAGAGCAGATATATTTGATGAAAACAGATAAACTCTACTTATAAGTCTAGGTCTATAATCTTAGCAGTTTCTTTTGTTTTCTTTTTTGGGACTCCATTAATGTAAGAAGTACTGTTTTGTTATAAAAGCAATTACTATTACGATATCATCCACTGTATCAGAATCAGAATCAGAATCAGAATCAGAATCAGAATTGTATTTATTGCCAAGTAGGTTTTCACCTACCTGGAATTTGTTCTGGTGTATGGGTGCATACAGTGAACATAAAACATAAAAACATACAAACACAATCAGTACTACTAAAAATACAAAAATACAAAAAGCAGGGCAGGAGTGCAAAAAGTGCATGTGCAATGATTAGTTAGTATGCCTTACTAACTGTGTTTTCCTCCACTCATCCTACAAATAAGAAAACAATACATTAAAATATATATTACTGTAACAGTTCTTTGTTGGTTTACTGACATTGTGTTTGGTATACATTAATATATTGTTGTTGTATCAGTTGTTGTATCAGTCGGTAGGTGGCGCTTGGGATGGGTTTCCTGTGTGTTGCCTCCATTATTTGCAAAACCACTTTTGTTCCTAGCCCATCATTCCTTAATTGAGGAAGTAATAATTTCCTAGAAACTATGAGGCTATTTACGTCAAATGAGTCCCATTGCACTTGTATACACATCTCGTAACCATAATGTCATTGGTTTACAAAAAGTAAAGCTAAGTAATGCTTGCTATATTGGGCTCATTGTGATACTACACACATATATTGCTGTTAAAATATTAAATGTATTAATATAAACATATAATAGAATGTTTACAGGAAGATGGAGAGGGTTTGTGTGTGTGTGTGTGTGGGGGGGGTAAACCGGAAAAGAGGCGGAGACGGCTGTAACGTTAGCAACCACGCTGAGTGACAGGAACGGTTGTCGCGAATGTGAAGGATTGCCCTTTAAAGTAATGTCTTTAAAGTCACACTGAATCTGTGTGTTAGACATCAAGTACAACCGGTTCCACCCGAGAAACGTCGCGTCTCTTGATTGTATCGTGCAGGTAAGAGTGAAGGCTGTCTCTCGGTATCACTGCGGGCTCGTGATCATGTAGCTCGCGCTGGAACACCAGAGCCTGAGCTAACGTTAGCAACAGAGAGCCACTGTCGAGCGGGTTATCAACAGCAGACCGTCTCCAGTATTACAGTGTGGGTCCCAACATGTCAACCGCGTGCCTCTTAACGCTGTAGCCACTGTCACGGTTGAGCCTGTACAGTAAAACATGCCTTTGGCGACGAATTAGTTGACCAAATGGCTACAGCTAGCCGCGAAAAGCTGCTCGTCAGCCCGTGACGCTGTCAACGCCTCGCCTGGTTTGACAGCTCAATGTGAGAAGTGGACAAGGCCGAAAGCCTCACATCTCAATTCACCACAGAATAGACCTGCCACTAATTTGTTTTAAACCTTGCCGAAATAAATTGGTAGCTGGTCTTCGGCCAGGTAACGTTAACGTGGTCAACGTGATGGCTTATAATGCCCTTGTGTGTGTTGCTTTAACGTTGCTTGCTAAATCATGCCAATGATACACCGTTAGCTAGCTAGCTTCATGAATTAAGTGCCCTGCGGCGTTATGCACTATTATTTCACTTCTTCTTCAACGCTGGGATAACACGGGATCTTTCAACATCGGAATGATGTTCCCTGTCGGGTTTGGGGTTAACGCCCTAACTGTCACCCCTGGGTGCAGAATTAAAGTTCCTGGAGTATCACAAGATTATATGAAGTCAATAAAAAAGGGGTCTTTATAGTCATGTGTGAAAACGGCGGCAAATATAATCTTCTTGCTGTGCATTACTGAAATATTGACTTATTTCGTTTGGAGACACGTTTGACGTTATGGACATATCCAATGTGCAGGGCAATTATAGGAACCACCTAGCATCCATATATAACTGTCTATTAAAAAGGTCTGCATTATTTAACCCAGTCTGCATAATTGATGAGCTTTGATTAGGTGAAGCAAACTGCAGGTTGACTTTTACAAGACTGAATATTAATTTTACTAAGCATTGCAGAGTAAATATGTCTTGTGTCTGTCTACAAGCAGCATTTGTGGTCCCCTAAATCAACACAAATAATCACTTTGTCAACCATGAACATTCAAAATATCAGGTGTGTGTTTTCACATACGTTTGATCTTTTGGGCTGTTGTTTATGTTCGTTGATGGCAAGTCGAGGCTGTGCTTGTTGTCTCTGAAAACGAATGATGTAATCGCTGACACTCGAGACATTTAGTTTCTACCATGTTGTTGTGGTTAAATGTGCTGAATCACATGCAGCCCACCTGAACACTCATTGAGAATCTGAATGTCAATGTGCGACCTCTAAAAAGGTCCACACATGAGCAAAGTGGTCACATGTTCAACGATCTGGTGTCTTGTGTGTGGGAGAAAATTCAAGTTTTAAGTCGGAAGAGGCCTTATCACTTATCAGACAGAGGACGTTTCTCGTTATGATCAATATATTTTGACTTTGTGTCATTACACATTTTAGATGATAAAGGGGGACAAATAAACAGCTGCTGTGACTGCTCATTGGTAGCGTTATCGATATATTATAATTTCACTTATTTCCTGTTTTCTTCCCTTTCATCTTTCATTCCCCCAGAGAAGATGTTAAAAGGTCTTAAAGCAAACATTAATCAAACCCTGCTTGCACTTAAGACAGATAATTTCTGCTCACACTTTGACGCTTGCTTTATAATGCAACAGTTCCTTAAATACACAACTCTAGATGGTCAGACTCCCAGTAATGAAGACTCACCTGCACACATGCCAATCAGGCAGTGATCAGAAACTTGAATAATGTCTTAACATGCAGTATTGCTGTTTTTTTCCCAGGGTAGTCGGCTCCAGGACATGATATTTAAATGCACAATCAACAAAGACTTAAACAATAAATAATCAGGATACCATTGCATATGTAAACACTTCCTGGTACGTTGCCTCTGCAACTACAGGTGCATGTATTCCTTCAGACATTTTGATGCTGCTGTCAGTGGTGGTGATTCGATCATGTATGTTCATATTTGCAGAGCTTGTCTCAGAGTAGGTCATACTTTTATATCTTGCCGTCATGGGAAGTGGAATAAAATCACTGAAGTTGACTTTAAGATGTACATGTTTTCAGATGCACTGGCTGAGCTTTGCAGATTAGCAGAATTGAATCCTTTGATCTGTGTTTGCAGAAGCTGACTGACTTGTTTATGCATCTAATTGTCTGCGGTGTTTCTGCAGTATCAGCAGCACTGAAACCATTCAAGGTGATGACTGTGCAGGTGCATCACCAACTATATAATAGTTATTCTGTGACTGTAAAACTATGCTTATAAACAATATGTCTAAAATCAGACACTGCTTGTTCCACATGAGTTGTTGACAGCTGTGACAGGAGCTGCTTGGCGTGTCTGTGGCTGGTAATAAGAGGAATATGTCAGGTCATGCAGGCATGACAAAAAGCTGACATGTTACATTTACGTTCTGATATATATCCTAACTCGATCAGGTACCAGACATCAGGTTGATAAATGTTTGTTTTATAAATTGCCTACTTAAAATGCAAGTTGTGTTTCGTCCAATTCTCTCTCTCAGTGATGCTTCCGGCTTCCGGCTGTGACTGCCCCCACCTGGACTGCGTGGGGGAGATCACCAAGGAGGAACTCATTCAGAAATCACATGTGAGTCCTCATGGTCCTGTCCACTGCCCTACTCATAGCATTCCAACCACTCTTTGTCAGGGTTCGTACGGTCATGGAAAACCTGGAAAAGTCCTGGAATTTTAAAATGGTCATTTCCAGTCCTGGAAAAGTCATGGAAAAAACTGAAATCATAAAAGTTTTGGAAAAGTCCTGGAAATGTGTTATAATCACATGTTCTTTTACGCCGAGTTTGAAATAATTAATATGTTTTTTAAAGAAAGACGCTCAAAATATAAGCCGGCGTACGCTCTCAATACGCACAATTTTCTACATTTTTCATGTTTATACCGAGATTTCAGTTTGGTCATGGAAATTTGGTTTAAAGTCATGGAAAAGTCATGGAAATCCATTGGTCAAAATGTGTAAGAACCCTGTGTGTGTGTTGACCGTGGATCGTATCCGCAGGAGGCTGTTCTCTCCATTTTAAGTGGAGTTTCAGTTAATGCCATCAGACCTGTATCATTTCCATTTTAGGCCACTTGTTTGGGTCTAGGTCACATTAATTTTATTAACTGTTTCCATCATACCTTTAATCGTTGGTCAGTATGACCAGAAAACAGTCATTCAATTGCATTCTATGTGGTATTATATAGGACTCTAAAGTCTTATTTAACCTTCAGATGGCCTGCAGGAACCCTGAATAATGTTACATCACTTTACCAAGTCGGTTTTTGAGTTTCATTTTGAAACACGTGACTAACTAAACTATCTTGATTCTGTTCTAGGGGCACTGCCAAGACTGTAAAGTTGGAGGACCAAACTTGTGGGCGTGTTTGGAGGTAAGATGATGCTCACCGACACATTTCTTCTATTTTTTTAAATTTAAACCATCTGAACACTTTTCTTTCTAACTAGCAATATGGGAGTTCTGTTTTTGATTTCCATATCCTGTGCTTGTGTTTCTCTCCAGAATGGCTGTGCATATGTAGGCTGTGGAGAATCTCACACCGACCACAGCACCGTGCACTCACAGGTGAGAGATCGCCGGCTTTTGTGTTAAATAATCTATAGAATGAGCATAGAAGGGATGTGACTGAAAGGGAGGACAGTCTCTACTGTGATGCTGAATTTAAAAAAAGAGGAGGAAGGTGTCAGTGGAGAGGCAGAGGAGGCACAGATGGCAGGACAGGACAGGAATACCACTTCACAGTCCCAGGAGCGATTTGGAATAAAACTGCCTCCAGCACTACTTTATTTTTAACATTTGTCTCTTCATGATCCAGCACGTGCATCTTTTAGCTTTTGAAGGGCATGCATTGTTAAGTACCGCCACGTCCGCTCCGTCTGCTCCGTCTACCTACACCTCCACTTTCAGTGCAAGTTCAGCAGTGGAGCATCCATTATTAATTACCATTCCTCTGGGAAGTGAAGGAGATTCACTGTCAGTTCCATGGTTACAGTATCGGCCCCTCCTAGCTGCTCTGAAGCTTTACTCAGCCTCCCAGTGTTGACTCATGTTTTTCCTCCAGCACGCCAAGTGGGGTTGGAAGCAGAGACGAGGGAAGATGTAATTAGTATCTGCTTAGCTACTCAAACCATTGTCCACAAAGGGCCTGTTCTTCAAAAACAGTGCACTCCACACAAATGAAAGATACACAGCCTGATAGGAAAGAGATTTAATATTAGTGGACTGATTTTCAAATGATATCATTAATACATTTCATATCCATCAGCTTATCCTGGACATCTCTCTGTGCAGCTTGCCAAGCACCTTTTTGTGTTTTAGTTTGTTCCTCTTTTTTTTTTTTTCACACCCCTTTTTCTTCTTCTTGTAAGAATGAAGGCCATGCTTGATTAGGGTTTTGGAGGACCTGATGGGAGGGCAACAACTTTCCTTCCTAAATGATTTAAACTGGGGAGTTTCATGGCCGTGCTCAGTCTGGTGTGCCCCCAATGCAGTCCTGATGAATAATGCAGGTTCTGCTGGCTGCCTGCTGCTCACGTTCAGTCTCTGTCGACCTGCCGGGCTGCTGCTGTTTGTCAGAGCAGCAGTGGGTCAGCACACCCCGGCCATGTTGTAAAAGGCAGCACGAGTCTGCCCTGCTGCAAGCCCCGCCCTGCGTCCACCTACATCTGAAACACATTCAGCTCAGAACTGGTGTACACGATCCGGACATTACTAAGTTAGAGTGTATTTTATGTTCTGTTTTCATATCTGGGAGGGTAACGAGGTTAGTTTTGTTTACCTGCGAGAAATATAGACTGCAGACGTAAGGGAGCTCTAGGTTTGAATGCCGTCTTCTTTTTGAGTGTTAAGTCATTTTTCAAGCACAAAGGCCAAAACTGATGTCGTCCCAACTTCACTGTTGTGAGGATTCTTTTTTTTCTTCGTCTTATCCGTTAACAAACTGAATATCCTTGGGTTTTGGACTGTTGGTCAATCAAAACAAGAAAGTTGAAAATGTAGAATAGGTCAAATGTTCTGATTATTCATTGACATCAAAAAAATAGTGGGCACACCTGTATTTGTTACGTAAGAGCAAAAGCAACCGTTTGATTGTCCAGTGAGATTTTGATTGTGTCAAAGATTAAGAAGCACCTCTTCCATAAGAAAATGCAAATGGGCCACCTAGCTGTTCTTAAATGTATGTTAACACTGTCTTTTTGTTTCTCTTTGTTTACACAATCTGATGTGTCTGTTAATCTTGATCAACTTTGCGTGCAGGAGACGAGGCACAACCTCACGGTGAACCTGACCACGCTCAGAGTGTGGTGCTACGCCTGCGGCAAGGAGGTTTTCCTGGAGCGTAAGCTTGGTCCTCACTCTGCCCACGCCAACCGCAAACTCCTCCAATCTCCACAGAAGGCTGGACAGGTCAGAGCCAGCTTTGTTTTATTGTCTCTTTAAAGCTCACATGCTTTATATAACTGCTGAGTTGTATAGCAGGTTTAATATTGAACTGCAGCAAGTGAATATACTAACAAATTCTCATGTATAGATTAAAGTCAACATCAACGTTTTCCTTTCCTTCCTATGTTGTCTGAATGAACGTGTTCACATTGCATGTTTACTGCAACTTCACGCGTTCTCCCGTGGTTCTTATCAGAGCTGTGCGATAGCAATTTCCACCAGTCTATCGCGAGTGACAGTTGAACTGTACGCAGTTTTTCATAATTACTAGATTAGAGTTTTATGACACGTGTGTGCTGTTTCTCCAGGATAACAACAGGGTGCCCGGGAGCCCAACCTCTCTGAGAGTGCCCCCTAATGGAGGCTGCGAAGACCTGGATATGGAGACGGAGGAGGAGGATGAACTGCGTGCCAGAGGTCAGCTTACACAGGAGAATGTGGACACAAACGAAAGACAGAAATGATTGTACTACGAGTACAATAATTATAACTCAATACACTCATATTGCATTTGTACTGTTAGGCACTAACTTTAGTCACTGAAGACACTGTTCAATGTCAGCTATAACAGTGCATTGGGAAACACATCTCAATGTTGCAAATGAAAGTCAACAAAAATGTTTCTTGCCAGGATTATCATTTCTATAAATTATAATCATTTACCTTTGAAGGCAGTAATGGGACTAAAATGTAATTAAATTGTATCAGCTCTCAGTGCAAGTATGACAACATAAAAAAGAACATTTACTGGATGATTCAAAATTAAACTTTAACACGTAGGAGCTTAGTAGTCAGCAGTCGGTTTCATTCAAAGCACAGAATCTGATTTAATTTAATAAGAGCAGTTAACTTTAAAGCATTATGACTGAAGAACACCTCATCTTGCCTCAGTCTTCTGTTACAAGTTAAACTCAAACACACCACACGGAATACAGCCAACAACCAAAACATCATTCCAAACAAAAACAAAACAAACTAGCCAACGATATACACACAACTATGATATGATACAGTTTGGTCACATGTCGCCGACTGGCAGCGGCTGTGGCAGACGTATCGCAAAACCTTTCGGCAACAGAAAGCCACACCGCTTTCGGTTCCTGAGCTCCGTGGCTTGAGCTCAGCAGAAAGGCTGCATTCACACAAAATCAGGCATTACGGCGCTCAGCGCTGGGTTGTGCTGCGGCGTGTGATTTGTATGGCTAATTTAATTTGAACGGCCTATTAATATGTCAATAGCTCACGGCAGCGTGACGGCGTGTTGCGTTTCTTGAAGGTTGTTTCATCTTTTCCACTCTATCCCTCGAGGTCCCCACAGCCCGAAATGCACTCGACCACATTTAAATGAATGGGAAGACTGTCGTTTTTTGTAACGCCTGATTTGGTGTCAATGCAGCCCAACACTTCATTGCTGAGTGCGTCAGTGCCACTCGAGCCACCAATGCAAATAATGTTTTCACTCGGTGCTGTGAGACACGCACACGCTCCACCGAATGGCACATGTTATATTAGCCCCCTGTGAAGCTCAGGCATTGGCAGTAACTGCTCCGTTTTTTATAATAGAGATCAAGAGGTGAAGCAAAAAATCTGCTTGTAAGACGACAGAATGGCTGGTCACATAAGATCTAAGGTTTACCAACTGTTATGCTTTTAAGATACTTTAACCCAATTGCCTGGAGTCATAACTTCAAATCTGAACACAGACATAGTACACATACGTTTTGAGTCAGTGTGGCTTTCCAAGTTTTTTATCTCCAATGTCCATTGTGAATTAATGTCATAAATATAAATGAGCTTTGGAATCATCAAAGTATTTAAAATACACCGGGCAGACATCTTTTCTGCTCTTGATCTGAAATATTAATCTTGGAGTGTTTATTCTTATGGGCGCCAGAAAGGCTGTAAAATTGTATCAGCTTTCTAGCTGCCATTAAAAATGTACAAGCATTTTATGAGTGGCTTGTTTTAATTTCTTCAGTGTGTTCTGTCTCCCTCAGGCCTGACGGGGCTGAAGAACATCGGCAACACCTGCTACATGAACGCTGCCCTGCAGGCCCTGTCCAACTGGTGAGACCTCCAAGAACCGGCTTTTTGCCATCACATGCGCTTTGGTGTTGCTTCATGTTCCTCTCCACTTTTTCATACTCTCACTTCCTTTTAAGTAGCCGTTTGATGTTTTAGTAACTGCTTGTCTGATTCTTGTTGACTAAAAAACAAAACAACCATGGCTCCACTCATTTTGAGGAGTGATGGCTGAGTGAGAATTTGCTGCAGTGCACCATTTGAGCCTTTCGTAGTTCCCCGGAGGATCTTCTGTTTCAAAAGAAGCTCAACTCTTTCCCGATGTCATCTGTTCCTTTTTATTTTACCACTATGTCTTTTTATGAGACATGTGAAACTGTACTTACTCACTCTTTAATTTAGAGTCTGCTGCATTTTAAAAAATCGATAATTGAATTCACAATTACTTTTTTTATTCTTGGGTTGTTTGTGTGGTACAAGGCCTCCATTGCAGAGCTGGAGGCTATGTTATCACTTACTTTGTTCCTTTTACTTTTTATTACATTTTTCATGGAAGAGCAAATGCCGGCAAACTCTTTCCTCCTCTAATACTATCGAGCCCCGCAGTATATTAAACCAATAATGCCTCGTCTGGATACAAGCCCAAATGGCAAAAGATGTGGGTCAAAATGTGCAATCTAAATCACGTTCCAAAAATATGGAGGAACTGAGTCACGCAGCTGCGGAAAGGAGGGACCTTTCTGAAACTTTCCTTTCATATCTGTTTGTGTGAACGCTGCTTCTTTCATTTACCGTCGGGTCATTATTCAGTTCCAAGGACTTTTCTCTTGCCGGGGGAAGGGAACGCTTCATGCCTTATTCATTCTGTAGTTTGTCTCTTTTTCGCATATTCCTGTTCACTCTATCTATCAGATGAAATCCACTCAGCTGTTTCTCTTTTAAACTATTTATGATGTCCTTCAACTTTCTGCTGCATGTGCAATTTTCTCGCATCAGCCAATAAATGTGAATTTAATGAAACACAAATAATCAAAAATATTATGTTGAAATGCAAAACTAAAGCTGCTCTGGATTTCCTTTCGTATTAGACATGAATGTGTTGGCGAAAGCATACTGAACCGAAGATGATTTGCAGATTATAACATTACCTTAGCTTGCACTTCTTTGAATTTTGATCTGCTTCTCTTTAGAATTATTGAGGATTATATGCAGGTTTTTGAGAATAAGCCAGAGCATTGCAAGCTTTTTGGTAATCTAACCAATCTGCTGACGGACAGAATACAGTAAAAGCTTGTTTGGTTCCCACATTATATGTGTTTCGTTGTATTTATCCCTTTTTCCACTGCAGCCCGCCCTTGACGCAATTCTTTCTTGAATGCGGTGGCATGGTGAGGACAGACAAGAAACCTGCACTCTGCAAAAGCTACCAGAAACTAGTGTCAGACCTGTGGCACAAGAACAGGTAGGAGTGTGTCCCGTTTTTAATTTGTCCCCCTGAGCAATGTTTAGATTACGTCTCCAGAGCATTGGTGAGTCAAACTGGAATCACATTTCTGGAGCAGCTGGTCTTCATTTCAGACTCTACAGAATACATCACTTTATAGAGTGCTGCAGGAATAAGTCAAAAACCCAGAAATTAGTCAACATTTTTCACTTTTGGATCCAAAATGGGTTTTTGGTTAGATGTCTAAAATAATGTCTTTGGTTAACATCAGCTTAAGTGATTTTAACGTTTTGTTATAAGCCATAAAATACATCGGTTAACATTCCACTCGTAAATTTAAAAAAAGGGCAGTTCACCCCAAAATAACAAAAACACACCGACTGTTCCTCTCATCTGTATTGACATTGGCTGTAGAGATGTCTGCCATCTGTCAAATATGATCCAACCATATGGCACTTGGCTTGTGGTGCTCGGTGCCAAAATAATACATTTGAAAAACTCAACCGCAATGTCACTTTCTAGAAAACATGACCCGTTTACTCAAAATAATCCACAAATCTGATAGTGAGCAGTTTCTTCTTTCAACCGTAGTTCCCACATGAAACCCCTAAATGAGGCTACTTCATTCTGCGGTGGTGAGCGGATGTAGTTTGTTTCACGTCTGATGTCAAGCTTTATACTTATGATGATTGCATTCACGCTTCAAAAAACATAAAAGTGGTGTTCATTTGTGAGGATTAACTTGCTGAACAGGTATCATAAACATGTGTTGCCACAGAGTTTATTTTCTGCAATAATCTAAAATCAAGCGGAAAGATCCCGTTGACCTTTTGTTTAGGAAATCAGAGCGATCAAAAATCCATTATCCCTGCAGCTCTCTTGTGATATTGGCCATTACAATACGTGTAAAGCATGCTGTGTTTTGTCACATTGCAGACCCTCCTACGTGGTCCCAACCAACTTGTTCCAGGGGATCAAAGCCGTAAACCCCATGTTTAGAGGATATTCTCAGCAGGTGGGTTATTGCAGATGGTGAAATAAATGTGCAATTTGAGTGCATGTGCACAGATTCATACATAAAACATGAAGGCCCTCTTCTTCACGGTTGGAGACAAATTCAATGGTATGTTTGCGACCAGTTGTGTCCAAAACGGGGGGATGTTTTGCTTTTACGTTTGTGCTTTGCAAATACTGAGAATAATATGCGGTAAATATGAATATAACACATGGATTAAGGTTTGAACGATTATGGTTTGCGCTGAATTTAATCCTTTAAAAATGAATTTGTGCTCAGCTGAGATTATTCTGGTTCGAACGCCCAGACTATGAAATTGCCGCAGATCGTATACAGTCTCTCCATTTTCTCTTCCACTCCATCTCCCCGCATGCTTGTTCCTTTATAGAAATGATCTTAGCAGCTCAAGTCACTCAGCCAGATAAGCAGAATCCTTTGCCTTGCAATTACATTCTCAGACATTCTGACTGTCATCACATGCAAATCCATACATTAAACCTTAACAGACTAAAGATAAATTGCTTGATTTGATTTCACGGGGTACTTGAAATAAAAGATTAACGTTATTTAAGCCTTTGAAAACCCTATATATATATATATGGTTTCCAAAGACCTTTGGCCAGTGTCCGTAAAGATGAGATATATTATAGGCTTGAGTGGTGACATGATAAAAGAGCCTGTTTCCTCTTGACTTGCCAGTGTTTGTTCAGAGGAGTTATCTGGGGAATATTCATTTGCCACGCCATGCTGGGCTGCGCAGCCTTGGAATCAGTAACGCTATGAATGGATTTAACATTCCAGTTTCTGGGAGAGGAAAGTTCATTTAGCTCGAGAGGGAGATTAGATGTCTGAGGTTCATCATGTCTGAGTACACATTCATGAGCTTTTGGTTTCAGATTTTGTGTTGGCGAATTGGGATAAACAAGGTAGTTAGTGAATGTTGTTTGAAATTTGAAAAATATTAAAGAAAAGTTTTCGTAAAGCTTTGCTGGAAGAATTAGTGCTGCATAATATTGTTTATGTTCTTTCTTATTGCTGATTTTTTTTTCACAGACTACTGTGACCAAAAATACGAAAAAACTGTTCTCTTCTGGAACTAATTTGCGAGTGCAGCTGACATTTCTTGTTGTTTTTCCGACTCGGCCTCCAGGACTCTCAGGAGTTTCTGCGCTGCCTGATGGATCAACTTCACGAGGAGCTGAAGGAGACTCTGCCGGAGCCCTACGACCAGTCCAACGGCATCACCGTGAACAACGGCCCCGAGGAGGACAACCGCAGTCAGTCAGACGACTTCCAGTCATGCGAGTCCTGTGGCAACAGCGACCGGGCCGATAATGAGGTGCAGGGCGGTAACGTGATGAAGGAAGACACCAACGAGGCCGAGATGCTGATTCCTGAGCAAGATGAGATCCAGTCCAACAGGGAGTGGCAGAAGGAGAAGAACATGATTAATGACCTTTACCGATCTGGAGGTAATGGGGTTTTGGGTGGAAGCACTGGAGTGGACATGGACAAAGATGTTGACACCACGGCCATTATCAGCAGCCAGGGAGCCATCAAAGTTCAAGGAAGAACATCAGGTTATTATGGAGGAGATGAGGCGTCATGTGTTATTTTAGCCACAGTCTACTTTACTTTATAATAATCAGCATCAAAAGTATGGTATTGTAATGATCTACTATGTGGCCTGCTCTCTGCCAGATTCCTTCCCAGACATCCAAATGTCCAACTCCACAAGACCACAGAGTCCAGTCCCGATGGAGGGACACGTTCCCAAAATGTCCAACAGCCCGCCCAAAGCTGCTTCAGGCTGGCCCAGCCTCAACACGGCACACAAGAAAGGTACTTCTGCACAACCCGAGGCAGACATATCCAGATCCAGAGCTTAAAAAGTCAGGGTTTTATAGCAAGGTAGTTATACCATGTGTCTATCTTGTAGAAAACACTATTCTCCAATGTCTCTCTCTCTCTCTCTCTCTCTCTCTCTCTCTCTCTAGCAGTGACCACATTCTGCCCACCCAAGAGCAAGCGTCAGAAGAAATACCGCAGTGTTATCTCAGATGTGTTTGATGGGACCATTGTCAGCTCCGTTCAATGCCTCACTTGTGATCGGGTTAGTGTGAACAATCAATGGGATTGCTAAGAGGGCGAAAGGGACCGTAGCAGGATGCCACTAGGGAACGTGTCATTGTGTCATTTCATTTCAACCTTTAACAAATGTTATGTTCTAAAAACATGCGATTATCTCTGATGTTCCAATACACTGGTGATGTAGTGGTACAGCCAACCTCATGTCACATATTGTGATTTCTGTGCTGTAGCAAGAATAATGTTTTGCTACAAAATGATAGGCAAAACAAAGTACAAAGGAACAATTTTTTTTATTGAAATGTGACCAGAGTAGAAGCATTACTGGCTGTTTCTCTGTTGCTGTCAGGTGTCGGTGACCCTGGAGAACTTCCAGGATATCTCGTTGCCCATCCCAGGCAAGGAAGACCTGGCCAAGCTCCACTCCGCCATCCACCAGACCTCCCTGATTAAAGCCGGCTCTTGTGGTGACGCTTATGCACCGCAGGGCTGGATTTCATTTGTCATGGAATACATCAAGAGGTGTGTTAATAATGCGTTCACTCAAGTTGTTGCTTTTGGCCTCTTTCCTTTATATGACATGCAACAAAGGTCCCAAGGATGGGATCAAGCCCAAGATATGTTGTGATTATTTTGCATGCGGTGTAACCACTCTGCCTTCAAGGCGCTCCCATACGTACACGAGTTGTTTGTATTCTTCAGTCTAGCACAAGTGAGTCGTCTCCTTTACTCTGTGTGTGTGAAGTCCATCCCTCTATTCTATTTGTAGTTGGTTCTGGGGTCCAGTGGTTACGCTACAAGATTGTCTTGCAGCTTTCTTTGCCAGAGATGAACTAAAGGGTGAGCAAGTGGGCGTAAATATGTTCTACCAGCACAAACATTACGACTGATGTCTCAGTAACTCTGTGCTTGTTGTTTTCCAGGAGACAACATGTACAGCTGTGAAAAATGCAAGAAGTGAGTGCCTAATTTAGACTTTGATGAATACTGAATTGGACTACTAAATTATTTCATAATAGAAAACAAATGGTCTATAACTGTAATGAATGTCCTTTTTTTTCTTTTCTTTTTTCTTCCTCTTAGATTACGAAACGGAGTCAAATTTTGTAAAATGCAAAGTTTGCCAGAGGTAAACGGACAACTCTTCATGTTGTGTCTTTTTCCCTTCTGTCTTATGTTCTACATAAAAACTTCTTTGTGCGTTTCCCCTGCTCCAGATCTTGTGTGTCCATTTGAAACGCTTCAGGCACGAACTGATGTTCTCCACCAAGATAAGCACCCACGTCTCCTTCCCGCTCGAGGGCCTGGACCTGCAGCCTTTCCTGGCCAAAGACAGCGCCGCCCAGACCACCAACTATGACCTGCTGTCAGTCATCTGTCACCACGGCACTGCCAGCAGTGAGTGGGCACAGCCCCTCCTCTTTCTGCTCAGACTGGGGCATCTGCCTTCAGTTGCCACATAGAAGTGTCTTGCATTCATCAGCCTGTAGACACATTTCACATATAACAGTTAGCTTTATGAATGCTGCTCTAACACATATCCTCCAATTGATCCCAGGTGGCCACTACATCGCGTACTGCAGGAATGATGTGAACAATCTGTGGTATGAATTTGACGACCAAAGTGTGACCGAGGTGTCTGAATCCTGTGTCCAGAATGCTGAGGCCTATGTGCTCTTCTATAAGTAAGCCGACACACGTCAGTCGTTAAACTCCGTTGTGAACAAGACTCCTTTCATCTGTGAAACATTTTAAGATTCCCTGCGCAGCTTTGATATTCATACCTTGCATCTCACTTTTGATCACAGCAGTGATTAATCTGTGGGTCTATTCGTGTCCCAGAAAGAGCAACGAGGATGCACTCAAAGAACGCAGGAGGGTGTCTGGTTTATTCAACATGATGGAGCCCAGCCTTCTGCAGTTCTACATCTCCCGCCAGTGGCTTAACAAGTTCAAGACCTTTGCTGAGCCGGGGCCCATTTCCAATGACGACTTCCTGTGTTTGCATGGAGGTGCGTGTGACTGTCGTCGTCATCATACTGAAACCGCTCAGATATGAAAGTGTCCCCGAACCAGAATCCTTTTTTTCTTCCTTCTTTTTCTGCTCTATGCACAAGCATTTAGGAGAAGGAAGTGTGCTCTCTTCTTCAAAAACAGCCTTTGCTTTTATCCTTTGCTGTGGATTTTTGACTTTGACAAAGACTGCAGATTATTCCCTTCACAACACAGCAGACTTCAAAAAGAGGGGTTTACATCTCTTTGAGCAGATGAGCCTCCTCTCTCGTTTAGCAGAGCAGAGGGAAGAATTATAAATGGCTTTTGTGCCAATCAAGCTGCTTTCTTTATTTTCTGTCGAGACTGCTGGAAATTAAGGAATTTAAAATAATAGGAATTAGGAAGAATGTATGATAAAGCTGTTGGAATACAGTGGCAGAAAATATGTGTTTTATTCTGTAAGTAAGTACACACAGGAGCACTTAATAACTGACCTACAGCTATTTTTTTAAATCGAAGTGCAATATTTTAAGAACATTTAAGTTTAAGTAAATTAAGTTAAAATATAATTTTAAATTAATTATTGTATTTCTGCCTGTATGCATATTTTTGACTGCTGTACTTCTGCACAGCATATTCTACAGACTTAAGAAAACATAATTGTTTGATAGACCCTTGCAAAGATCCGACCATAATCATTTTGTTTTTCCAAAGAAAATGAAAAATGATCATTCCCTCTAATACCACAAATCATGTTGCAATATCAGTCCGCCCAGTTTGAAAAAGCCTTCCTATAAATAGATATCAGTGCAGTAAAAATATTAATTGTGTTGCAGCAGTTGTTTTGTTTTCAAATGCAGATCCACAAGTATCCCTGTTTTTCCTGTTCACAGCCCAGGACGTCATCAGAAATATATATTTAGGCATGCAGCATATTTCTCCAGGAGAGAATTGTTCAACAGCCGTGACATTTTTTTGCCCACACATATATTTAAGACATGTTTGTCCTCGAATGTAGTGGCCCCGACTCGTTCTGCCTGTGTAACCCTTAAAATGCATTCAGATGTTGGTTTTAGTTTGGATATGAGAGTGATCGTTTGTTTAAAGAAAAATCTGTACTGGGACTGGTATATTACAGGGTAACTTTTGTGTTATGTATTTTTTCTTCTTTCTGCAAGAGTCCTTATTGTTTATTCAAGATAATAATAGACTGATTATCATAGTTACCTCTAAAATGTTACACTGTTAATGTCTAATGGATGTTTCAATGTGTTTCATCAGGTGTGCCCCCAAACAAAGCAGCGTGTATCGACAACTTGGTAGTAATGCTGCCGCAGAACGTGTGGGATCACCTTTACAGCAGGTACACACAGTAGAGAGGGCCAACTGTGATTGAGCAATGGGAAGAGCAGTTGCAGTACAATCTCCTTCTTGTAGAGTTAATTTCATCCGTGTGCGTAAATGTGGACTGCTACCTGCAGGTATGGCGGAGGACCGGCTGTAAACCACCTGTACGTTTGCCACACATGCCAGATTGAAATAGAAAAAGTCGAAAAACGGCGCAAATCAGAGCTGGACATGTTTGTCAGGGTAAGTTTTTTTTAAATTTTTTTATTTTTATAAATGATATGTACTCCGAGACACGAAGCCATGGTGTGCATTGTCAGTGAGGCTCTTTGTGGCCCAGTGCTCATGAATGTATAGACAGATTTCCCCAGTCTATTGAACCAGTTGATAAGCTGCATGTGTTGATGCTCTTCATCCCAGCAGGAGATGAGAGGTGTGAGCCCGATGAAAGCCTCATCATTAATGCATGCATCATTGGGACAGATGCAGCTGTTATTGCCTGCTCAGTCTGCTCACTCACACAATGGCTGTTCAGAAGGAGAGGGTGTGTGAGAGAGAGAGAGAGAGAGAGAGGGGAAAAAAAAAAGAGAGGGTGAAAGAGAGCTTCAGTAAGATAACAAGAGGAACAGGGATTGTGTCATTTCCAAGAAAGATGGCTTTGGTGCAGAGTAGTGTTAAGACTGTTCTAATTGAAATAACTACCAGAGAGAATTGATTAGTTTTTCCATCTCCGCTCCTCTCAATCCTTTCATCCTCACTTAATTTTTTTGGTCTCCCCCTCACCCCTCCTGTTTCTCCACCCCCATCCCTTTGCGTCCTTTCTCCTCCCTCCCCGGCTCACTCCTCCTCCATTTCCTCTCTCCCCTCTCTGTAGCTGAACAAGGCGTTCCAGGAGGAGGAGTCTCCAGTGGTCATATACTGCATCAGCATGCAGTGGTTTCGTGAGTGGGAGGGCTTTGTCAAAGGAAAAGACAATGGTAATTGGATGCAAGTCTTGTGTTTCCACCCCCAATCCTGTTTATATGTTTGCTTAAAAGGCTAAATGTGTCCCACTCTACTGTTGTGACTCATATCTGGTGATGGCAAAGCCGCTATGATTTTTGTTTGATGCAAATTTCCATTTTAAAACAAAGGTGCTGTCAGGTCTGTACATGTATATGGATAGGATAACCTGTGAAATAAGCAGTTTTATATGGGACTTACACATTCTCTTGTTTCCAAATGCTTCTCATGTTCAAAAGAAACTGAAGGGCCATTTCTCTCTTTTTGAGTTATCTTCAAAGAGTTTGCTTTACTCCCCCGAGTCAAGTTTCCCTCCTACAGCAAAAAAAAGAAGCTTCAATAAATATATATATATAAATAAATTACATTTTTTTTTCTATTAACAGCTTACATCTAGCATCTCGGCAAATGTCTGTTTTGCCTATTTTTTTCTTCTTACTGTAGCAAGTGGGCAGCAGAGATTGCCTTTTAATAGTTTGACAAAAACATTTGACATTTTAACATCACTGCTCTTTGAAACAAGAGTGACAAATAAGCATGCGTCATACTGCTGTTTATAATTATGACAGCTAATTGTCTTTCTCCTTCTCTAAGAACCACCGGGACCCATTGATAATTCCAAGATTACAGTAAACAAGAATGGCCATTTAACACTTAAACAAGGTACTGATTATTATTATTATTGTATTATTAAGGCGCTACTTCTATTCTTGCTAATTTGACTATAATAAAAAACTGATTTTTAAGTGTGTGTGTTTGACCCTGCAGGAGCGGACTCGGGACAGATCTCTGAGGAGACGTGGAACTTCCTCCACTCCATCTATGGCGGCGGTCCACTTGTGACGGTCCGTCCAAACATCAGCCACCAGGAAGCAAAATCATCGCAGTCTGAGGAGAAGATCGAGATGGAGACGCGCTCCGTTTAATCAAGCACTCTGCAGAAAATAACGAAACATTCAAGAAACAAAAAGCATTTTCATTTTGCACTTGACTTTTATTTCAAAAGCATTCAAGCAATGGACCTCATCTTTAGCGCTACAGGACAGTTTTTGACTTCTGACAGGTGGAATTAACATGTCCGAAAAGCTTTGTTATGTTGTACAAATCTATTTAATGATGTCTTAAATTTATATTAGCACTCATGTGTCAGGTTATTTTAAGATCCAAGCATTTAAATTATGTGCAGCTAAAATTTCCACTGAATGAATGCTATATATCTTTTTTTTTTCTAGACCAAATGAGCACATATTGTACGTCCATGTGTTACTGATTTTGTTTAATCACAATACATCTTGCTGTAGATATATCACACATTTTCCTGTTGTAAGAGAATATTGTCAAATGAGAAGTAAAATGTGATGGAAATCACGAGGTTATGAAGGGACTAATTACTGAGTAGTCTCAGGAATTAATTTAGTGTCTTGCACTGTTCTGTAGTAGAAGTACACATTGGCATGCTTATGCAAATGTATGGTTTGTATTTGAATGTACCAGTACTGATAGTATGTCGGTCAAGATTCAGCACTTGGTAACTTAGCACATAAGGGAGCGTTATAATATAATAGTTTTTTTTGAAAATATGTGGCAGGCAGTCTTAAGAATGCATGCTCTCACACTTAATCCCAGTTTAACATCACATGTAAATGCAAAGCTGCTCATAAAATGTGCACGCAAAACATGATCTGGATCAATCTTCACTAAATTATACAGCTATAGAGAGCACATTGCAGTATGTAATCAGCAGCAAGGCATTATTTGTGTGTAAGGGCATGGTGTTGCTTAAGGTGTTGGCTGACAGGGTCGAGAGAATGCTGTACTCTTAAGGTCTTGCATCTAGCTGTCGAGTAAGATCTATCCTGAATTTTGCTGACTGACTATTAAATCTTGATCAAAAACATGTTTCATATTGTGGTCACCTTGTTTGTCACCATCCAGTTAAGATGGAAATCAAGATATACATGAGAAAATAAAAGTAACTTACTTCTGCTAACTCATCGGGGGGGAAAGTGCCATTGAGTCATCATTTAATCGAGGCGAGCCAACGAGTGTGTGACCGAATGCACTCTTGGCAGGGGCAAACATTTACAGTATAGTGTTGCATTTTGACGAGCGCGGTTGAGTCGGCTCACACACCCCGGCTCGCGCTAGTTGACTGGATTGAAAACATGGCTGCGGCCGAACGTGCAGCAAATTTACGGAAGTGAGGTATGTGTAATTCTTGAGCTACAAAACGCTATTTAGAAGTAGTGCGCCAGTTCGGCGGTTTTAGTTCAGCGAACGTCAACAAAACTGACTTTATTAGCCCACCAAAACATGTCTGACTCTCATTGTTAGCAGAACACAAATACATCGGCAAAGTTATGCGCGTAACAAGCCGCGAGCTAGCTTGGCGAGCTAACACTAGGCTGCAGCGGCTAGCTGCTACTTGGTTACCAACTGCTAGTTAGTTGGTTACTACCTGCTCGGTTACTTTGTTACCAACTGCCGTTATACGTGTTGTTTGCTAACGGCGTATCAGTTGAAATGTAAACCCCGGTGAAACGATGCTGGTGGCGCGTCCCTCCACCCATCAATGTTTTATTGGTTGACTTGATGACTGTCTGTTGTTCGAGCTAGTGTAGCTAGCATGTAGCTGAGGTTACTGGCGCTACTAGAGGGGCTTTACACCTGAAGCCGCCGCGATAGATATTCGCCTGCACGATGCCGTTTAACAGGAAACTAGTCGAGGATAAGTAGCCAACTTAGCCAACTAGCGCTAGTCGTTCACATAAAGAAGAAGGAACAAATTAAAGTGGGCTTTTAGATTGTAGTGTATTTGTTCCTGGGGGAGTCGCAGGAAGCGTGGAAGGCAATACGTGGATTTCACAGGTGCAACAGTCTGCGGTTTGGTGTCTCACGCGTTAATGTTTTTTATTTAGCCCCGAGAACTAACGGTAAGTTAATTTGCTACGGTTAGCCCGCCGCTAAACGGCAAGCTAGGTCAAATAACGTTCCCGTGGAAGTCAGTCTGTGCTAACCACTAGCCTGCTGTCCGACTCCGGGGTTGTTTTTGCCTCAACGTCCGGTTGGAGTTTTATTCCTAAACTTTTTGAGTTTACCTACTTCAAACTAACGTTAACTCAACCGGCGGTACGTGCAGCTGCATCGTTGCCCAGTCTCTTGTCTCGCCACAATGTCTTTACATTGAGCTCGCAGCTGCTTATTTAGCTTGGCTGTTGAGATTTGAGCGATTCTCATCGCTATGTCCACCAACACCACTTCGTGGATGTCTTGCTGCCAGTAGGCCCTGTGGATATTACTAACTACATATTAGTAATATAGATAAACAGTCCAACTCGATGGTTAAACGGCACACGGCTTGTTTAAATGATCATAAAACAAATGTATCACTCTAAACTCGGCCGATAGCTTAGCTGGTTTGCCAACAATAGCCCACACACTTAACTACTAAGGTGTGTGTTTACATGTAGTAGCTGTAGTTTACAGACTTAATATCTCAATGAAACCAATGTTTCGTTTATGATAGCAAATGACCCGCGCCTTAGTCCGCATCTGTCATGGTGCTAGACATTTAATCGGCACGTGTTAACATAGGTTCACAACCAAACACGCGCTTTAGAAAAGAACAGGAAGTGGTTTGATTGAGAATTACAATCACACATGTGCCCTATCTAAGTAGCTGGACTGACTAATAACATCTGGTTTTGACACGTTCAATATTTATGGTTAAACTGCTGTCTGTGGGCACAATTTATTATTTTGTAATCTTCAGGATCAATGTGCGGTTTTTAATGGCTCTCAATGTCAACACATAGAAGTATAAATACATTAAAAAACAATAACAAAGCTGGATAAAGGTAAAAACAGATTTTTAACTACCATGTACAGATGTACATATTATGTTTTGACAATGACATTTGCAAACAAATGTTTATATTAGGACCAAGGAACTTAATATAACCTTTCTTCTGCAAAATGATAAATTAGTACTGATATGCTAAAATGCTTCTTGAGAAGGCTACGGTAGTTTTGAGCTTTCTTGTATTTTTCTAATTAAGTTATCAGAGTTAAATCTTTATGAGACCAAGGATAGCTTAAAAAAATGACATTTATCTTCATATCGCTATCTGTTACACTTGTATACCCACCAACAGTTGAGATTAAACATAAATCAAATGCTGGTTTACGGTTTAAAGCCGGGGTTCCCAACCGTTTGGGCTTTTGCCCCCTATAAAACAAAGCAATGTCTACTTGCGACCCCGCATCAAACATTATGGTCTGACTGAGGACATGAGTTAAACCAAAGAGTGTTTTATCACCTTTATTCAGTTCATAGTACACTTATCAGGGGTTTCACAGGTTGAAAGTATCTAAAAAATATCAAATGGATGAAAAGTCAACAAGAAAACACCATTGTGTAAAATGAATAGATATTTTTCTTAATAGTTCTGTAATATTCTTTACTTTTCAACCTATGCTTTGAGTTGTGCTTTTTAGGGACTTTTTTATGAATTACGTTAAGTGTAGACTGGAAAGAAGCAAGATATCCCACACATTGTCTATCTACACCTCTGACTATCACCATGTGTTTTCTTTTGTCTGAGCCCAAGCTTCGATATATGATGAGATTTGTAGGTAATCACAACTTGCTTTATTTAGTTTCATGGGCACAACATGTATTCTGATATTTCCCAGGGACAGCAATATACGTTTATTTATTATGTTTATTAATTTAGGCATTGCCAACAAAGTGTTAATTATTGTGAAAAATAAGTAATTCAAGTTGTTCAACTAAACCCTGATCATTTACACGTAGTAATTCGTTTTTTAGAGCAGGTCAGATAAAAAGGCTTAATTATTTCTGTCGACTTTGAGTCCAAGGGTGAGTGCTCAGTCTGAATAACCTACTCCCCCTCTGTTTTTCGTGTTCTCTCTTATTTTATGCATGGACAAATCACATTAGCTTTCTCAGCTGGAGTCTCTAGTGGAGTGTGAGTAATGTGTGCATGTGGTAGTGCTTGTTCCAGGTGACTATTATGTTAGCTCCCTGAAGTAATATTATCTAAATGTATTTGTAGCCATGGTAGCTTCTGGCTTTTATGTTGCTGTGTTAGCACAGTGTAGGAAAAGGGAGGCAGTGTCCCAGGAAAGGAAACAAGGAATTAGTTTCGACAGAGGTCGAGCCAAAGATGTATGTGCTTGGAAATAATGTAAATGAGTACCATGTCCTCAATGTTAATTGATGCAAGAATCTATCTACCGTACAATGGGACGCTATGACTAGATTTTATCTTCTGCATCTAAGTGCCACAAAGTGAGATCATCTCCCCCTGAATGTCACTCTAATAGGACCTTTCTTACATCATGTTTGTATTATCCTCTGTTGTTAGATTTAATACTTGGAGCTATTATCTGGAGGATATTTCAGTGTGCGTCTGCTGATTGGGAAATGTCTCTGGCATTGGGGAATGAACCCTGAAGGACTGCTCTCAGCATTCCAGAGAAGCGCTCGTTCACTCCCGTGAAGAGGAGGCGGTGTGTAACGTCGAGCAGCAAAAGGGAAACTGCAGTGAATGAGCCACGCTTTGTAACGTCTCACTGCCGAGTCCTGAAGCCCCGCCCCTCTCCTGTTAGTTCAAAGTTTTTGCAGCAACTTCAACACTGCACATCCGGGGGTCCCCAGCAATACACCCGCCAAGTCGATCAGGTTGAGGAAGATCGGCTTATTTGTTCCGCTTCCAGCCCTTGTTAGTGTGCGCTCACCTCGCCGGCTCACACTCAGCCGCCGCTCCGCTCTGCACTCGTACGGCGGTTACCGCTGATGATGCAGTACCGGCCGATGGCGTCGCAGAAATGTAGCACCCGCCCTGCAGTTCCACTTTAAGTTAACGGGTTTGCTCTAGCAGCACTTAATCTTCGCGCCGTTGTAGTGCTTTACCGAACTTTATCCTAATTAATGTACAGCTAGAATACAACGAGATGTTCATCGATAAGGTTTACAGTCCCAGCATTAACAACTAAAATAAGTTGATTAAAAATGGATTGGCTTTGTGTAATTGTTCTTTACATTGATGCATTTTCAAAGCATCTCTTTGTAATGTAGTTATTTGTCGTGTAAGAAAATCCACATTGCTATTGTGTTTGAAGTCACTGCATGCTACTTCTGATGCATTGGTTTGTAACCGCTTCACTCCATGACCTTTATGCTCTGCAGCATCAAAACACTGCGAGAAACCAGAATAAGCGATTGATGATCGCTCTGTTGGCCTCTATGTTTCCCTCAATATCGACTTTACTATTGAAGTAAAGGTGTTCACATGAGTGAAAGTACGTGGATTGTTGAGGTTTCGTTTTGAATTGCATAATTGCCATCTTATGTGTGAAATGGATTTAGTATAAAATATGATCTCTGATTGATTACATATTAATGCCTTGTCGCATTCATCTTGTGCTCATCTTCCAGTTTGCACTGTAAGCCAGGATTGTTGCTCAAATGCCCAGTAATGTCCTTTATCTGTGGGATATCTCAGGCAAACAGACAGTTTGGGAAGGCATTGTTGTGCCTTAAATTGTGACCGAGGGTTTAAGCCGTGACGATTAGATTCCTATGGTTGTTCACACACTAAGTCTGTAAGCTTTGCGTCGGGTTATCGTTGTCTAAGCATTTCAGTTTTTGTACGTGAAAAATTGTGGAAGTATTGCAGCCTGTTCCTTCTCTGGCACACCTGTTCTGGAGAGAGAAACAGCCGAGTGTGTGAGGACGTGTCTGCAGCGCGATCCCTGCTGAATTGGGTGTAAGAATTACAGTGTAGCTTCTGTGTCATAAACCAGTCAACCAGATGTATTCTTTGAATAGAATACGCACTCATCTCTGCAGAGAAAAAATAATGATTCCCTGAATGAAACATACACACGCATGGTTTTGTTTTTTACCCCTTTTATAAGTGATCTGCTTGCCAGCTTTAAGAGCTTTTATTTGTGGAGTTACCGAGGGGTTTCATTCAGATTCTCAAAGCTGTGACATTTGTGAAGTGTCGATAGAGACCTTCTGATTTGTCATTTAGAATAGATGGAAGATCTTACCTGTAACCAAGGGCCGTTTGATCATTTAATGTAAAGACTAAGTTAATAGTAATTCTCCAGATAATTTTTTTAAATTCACAATTCATTCAGCAAAAATGACCTCAAATTCAAAAGGATTCAGAAAAATTGAAACAATTTACAAACTGAATCAACAATCTAACATTGGTTGAAGTAATCTCCTCCACGGCCGTTTATGTAATATAAACGTTCGCCAATGGTGAAGGAAGTTCTTTTAACAGGGGGGCGATGAAGAACCATTTTGAACATGTGTTTTTAGATATATACTTCTAATAACAGAAACTTGTTCCACCTGTTGGAGAAAAATAAAATACGAATATCTCATACTTTCATCAAAAAACGTAAACAGGACTCTGTGCGGTTTCGCTGCCTCTTCCATCTTGGCATACTGAGATGATTTTGCCCTTTGAAGTGTTCATCCATAAGTTGTAACGCTGTTATAAGCTATTTACTATTTGAAGAGTTTGCAGAGCACCATGTTATTGGGGATCTTTGTGGGCGATCTTTAGCTGTTCTCCGGGGCAGTCGGTAAGCAGCCACTCTTGAAACGGCCCCAAAGTCCATTATGCATTTTTGTAATCGAAGATGTTTATTAAGAAGACAAATTGCCCCAGCTCTACATTATTGTTTCTTGTTTTGTCCTCTCCCAGTTTATGTTCTTCCACCTTTTTTTTGTATTACCTTTGTATAGACCTGTGATCATCTAGTTTTGCCCGTGGACAGAAGGTGTTGCTTGGATACAATGACAGGAGAAATCAATAACCCTACGCTGTGAGCTTAGAAATTACCCACGCTGTTTTTAACAAAGGCCTTTTGGTGAATGCTCATGTTTGAAACACCCCAGGTTACTTTTCATTTTCAATCGTTGGCATGCCCGGCCAGGGAAACCAATGTGAACTTATAGAAAAGGTAGTGCTATAAAGTAACAATTGAGCACTAAAGGTTTTGTGGTTATTTTTGACTTAATGAAGTTCATGTATCTGTGCGCTTTGCAGGTGCCCGCATTCTGCTGCAGAGGAGAGAGCACCAGGATGAGGAGACTGTAGGCACCCGCCGTAGGATGGCCGCGTCCCGTTCCTCGCGCGTCACAAGGTCGTCAGTCGGGCTCAATGGATTGGATGAGAACTTTTGTGGTCGAACCCTCAGGAACCGCAGCATTGCCCAGCCGGAGGAGACCTCGCTACCTCCGCTACCAAGGGCCCGCTCGCCCAAGAAGAAGCAGGACTCGAAGCAGGACGGCAAGCAGGAGTCGAAGGAGGAGTCGAAGCAGGACGGCAAACAAGACGTTAGGCAGGACGCCAAGCATGACACAAAGCAGGAGACTCAGCAGGAGACTCAGCAGGATGTCCAGCAGCAGTCCTCGTTGCAGGGAAAGGTAACTGACTTGAATGCTTCCCCAGCTGAGGCGGAGCAATGGACCGGCTCCAGGAAGCGGGGCGTGTCCTGTTTAGAAAAAGACATTAGTCCTGAGAATTCCGAGAACTGTGAGAGAGGGAAGGGGCCACGGGATGCCTGTCCTCAAATCAAAAGGGCCAAGCGGTGCTCCCGCTCTGGAGAGTCTCAGGGACATGATGAGGACCCCGGGCCCCTGAAATCTGAAAGTCCCGTCTCTGCTCAAGAGCCGAGCAAGGACGATAGTTGTGAAGAATGTTCCAGCCAAAACTCTGATCACACAGCTCCTGCCTCGCCTGTCCACAGTAAAGAGGAAGGTGAGCTGACAGGGGGGCGGCCAGAGGATGGTCACGTGGAATGTGACGGGGCAGCTCGGCCCCCGAATGCCCACAAGGCCTCGAATGGACTCGGAGAGAATAAAGCAGAGGAAGCTAGCACACTCATTGAAGAGCCGAGTGCAAACTCCATCTTTGTCACTAACTGCCCGTCACTGGTCAACGGTAGTCCAACAGGGGCCCCTCCATCCCCTGACCCCACTGTGCCTTGTAGAAACTCTCTCCCTCTGCAGATGGAGGTCTCTGGCTCAGGGGAATCGCCAGCCTCAGATGTGCAGACATTTGAGACTGTTCCAGAGTATCCTGTCCCTGGGTTGATGGAGGCGGAGGCGCTGGAGGTGGAGGAGGTGGAGGTTGACGTGGTGGGCGACCCGTTGTTTCTGGCCCACGAGGAGCAGGTGACAGAGAGTGAAAACGATACCAACGGCCGGCCGCCAACACCAGTGCAGGAAGCAGCTGCCTCCACCTCCTCCACTACCACCAACATGAACAGTATTCCAATCAACAACACCAACAGCAACTCAGGAGAAACTACACCCCCACGAGCAACAACGCCCTCCCCCACAGAGCAAGAGTGCAATCCCTCAATGTCCAGCACGCCCCCCTCCTTCACAGAGCTCCACGAACACAGATACACCTTGCGGACTTCACCCAGAAGGGCTGCTACTGGTGGCAAGGCCTCCAGGCTCAGTTCTCCTCCCAGAGACAATGGTCCCTTGAGGGAAGAGGGGGAAGTGCTCGTTGGGCTGGAGGAGGATTGCCCTGTGGTCGAGGACCCGGCTCCCTCAGACTCGGTCGGCCCTTCCAGTGAGAAGCCGGTCTCTGTGGATCTAGGAGGCAGGGCAGGTGGTGAGAACAGTGTCCCTGTGGAGAGCAAAGAGGCCGAGCAAAGCAAGAAGCTGACGCAGAGCCAGGCTGCAGAGGAGGAGGAGGAGGAAGAGGAGGAGGAGGAGGAGCCGGACGTGTATTATTTTGAGTCGGACCACCTGGCTCTTAAACACAACAAAGAGTATGTAGGAGCTCCCTGGGGATTTTGCTCTGCTCATCTTTTGTTGATGTAGTTCTCACACATGTTGATCATTGTATTCTGTGCTACTTCTGGTCTTTGGTTTTGAATGAACCAGAGAAATATTTGGGTTCATTTTGGATTTGTTTGTCAGTTTAGTCTGAATGTTAAATATACAAAGAAGATTCAGTCTTATTCTGTCCAAAACATTGACTATGCTCCTTTGCTTGCTGACAAGTGTTTCTCATGAAGGAACATTTACTTTATCTGTACCTACAACCATAGACGTTTACATATAAATGTCATGAAGAAAATATACTACATGTGCCTTTTTGCTCAGCAGACACTCTCATCCTTCACTTCCAAAAGACAATCCAAGAAAACATCACAAATAAGTGGATCTGGGTTTTTGCAGCACTAACGCACACAAATACAGAATGTTATGGGAGTCTTTATCTCAAGTTATTATGGGAATCTCAGTGAGCATCCAACGAGAGCTCCTGTATTATTGTTCAAGGTTTTGTACGTTTCAGCATTTAATTTCCACCTTCAATTTGGTGCTGTAATTGGGTGAATTGGCTGCCAATTGTCAGCTTCCCAAAGCCCACAGAGATTGAATGTTACTGTCGCTCTGCTGATTGCCTTCATTCACAGGGTCTCTGTGCCGGGTTCTATTCCAAGTCATGTTGTGGCTTGTCAAAGCAGATGGGATGTTTATGTTGGTGGACAGTTCCCATGCTCGGTCAGGCCCTGCTAACGGCATCGTGGCAGGTCATCTGATTCACGATGCATCTTCATGGGAGCAAAGAGGCTTAGAGACGATCCTCAGCTGAGCTCCTTTAGTCTCAAATTCTGAAAATGGCTTTACAGGTAAGATTGTTCTTGTATTGCAAGGTAATTCAATCTTGTTTCTGTGACTTGCCAAGTTTAACAATGTGCAGAGTAAGGAGTATTTTTTTAAGGCTCAGATCAAAGCAGTGAGGAGTCCTTTTTTTTACGGCTGCATGACTAGGCATTTCAGGGTTGCTGAATATGGAAAATTTACACTGATGTAATTGAGGATGTGTAAATGGAACAGCTTGTCATTTTATTTTAAGAATTCGACTATTTGGACATACTACCCTCTACCTATTTCATGTAAAAACATTTTTTTTAAAGCAAACCACAGTCCTTGATTATCAGGCATTGGCACAGCACTATTGTTCTGGCCTGATATTGATTTGGCACCGGTGTTAGTCAGTAAACCGCAGTAGGTGGCAATGGTACACCGGGTTTGTCCCTGGACATATGGTGGGAGTTCAGAGAGATGAAAAGCAGAGCCACGTCCTCCTTATTTCCCTTCAGGCACATTGATGCGAAGTTCATCGGAGGAAGTCGGCATGCTTGCCGCTTCCTTTCGCAGAGATCTTACATTGGACTCAGCATCTCTGCAGTAATACGTTTAAGTGCCACTGCCGCGGACACCGATTTATTTTTACAGTTTCTGCCGGAGTACAGCGCTCACTGATTTTGTACAGGGTCAACAGAGCGCCGCATTGTGTAGGAGGATGGTGTCTGTAACTAAAGAAGGGATATGAGGTTAAACACAGTGGACTTGTTTGAATGGTATGCTTGTAGGATTTTGTGACCACCGGCAGCTGTTGAATAAATTGTGTCCTCTGCATTGATTTTCATGAATGTCCTGTTAGGGGAGATTTATCTACTCTGCTTCACTGAGCACTCGCATTAGATTACAGCCGTGCGGGATGTCGTCACATTCCTGTCGATTGCTGCTGCTCTGTTCGTACTGTAGGGCCTCTGAGTCAGGAGTACCCTGAGTCAGGGACGGCTTGTGCAGCTCTTCTCTTGCCCCAGAGGGTTTGAGTGGAAAGGTCGGACTTGTATAGCACGGAAGGTTCCTCAAGAACTGCACAAAACAATGTTTGTCATGCAAAGGTTATGATATTGCTATGAAATCTGAATGATGTGCACAGTTACAAATCAGAAGTGTTGAAGTGGCGTTGAAATGTTTTCTCTCTTACTGTCGTTCACCCGCTGCAGCTCTTGATGCACCGCACTAGAAAAGTAACTAAAGGTGTTTATTCGCGGCTGGTTGAAGATGCATCATTTCTAGCACACAGAATCACCTTTAAAGTTGAACTACCTGTTTGTGAAATAAGTGGAAAGGACTGGAGAATGGTTTATGTCTTGTGCAAATACTTAAGTTCTCAGCACCATGGTTGAATTATGCATCGTCTGGGGTCTGAAAGTTTGATGCACTGCAGCATTGCAAATGTCAGGTTGAATAATGTGAGTCGTCCCTCCCTCCGCCTGTGGTCTAACCTCGCTTCCATCCGTGTCAGTTATCAGAGGCTCCTGCAGACCATCGGTGTTCTCGAGGCCCAGCGCACGCAGGCCATTCTGGACCTGGAGACGTTGGCGCGTCACCAGAGGGAGGCGCTCATCGATCCCATCACCTTTGTGGAGCAGCTGCAGAAACAGGTAACAAACACACAAACGGGTTCTTGACCAATCAAAAAACCATTTATCTACAAAAGCAGTTATTTTGAGCTCTGTTTTAACTATACTTTGTGTCCACCTTATTAGTTACACCTTATTAGTTACACCTGTACAGTCAAATGTAATCAAATACAACTGTCCAATACAATTATGATGCCTATGATGTTTAGTATTTTGTTGACAATGCCATAGAGATGTTAATTGAATCATATGTTTGAGCATTGAGATGATAGAGAGGCGTTTCTAATATTCTGCCCACTTCATCTATGAATTTGGAAGTTATAACGCATTAGAAACACTGTATGCTATGATCAATTTACTGTAGTCCATTACAACACCATAACCCCAATAACAATCACCAGACACTGTTACGGGAGCTATTTATAAAAAACTTTGAAAAATTACCAATTTGATTTATGGTTAAGCAATGCCTGGACGTAAACATTTTTTTTAATTAACGTTATCGAAACATAAGCATTCCAAATAAAAGTAAAACCTTTCGCAAAACATAACTATTTGTCTTAGAGTAGGAATATGAATATTTAACCACTAACCAACAATACAAATTATGACTGATAAGTGTAAAACGGGAAAACCATAATACAAAAACGTTTTTCAAAAAGCTGAAAAGAAATCTGAGGTACAGTGTTTCTCTAAAATGAGAATAGCTGGGACACCTTAAAGGTCAGTCCGCCTGAAGTGAGCCTGAGCTGAAGTTGCCTATTTCAGGGTTGACACCCTTCACTTAAATCACCAAGTGTTAAGCAGGGCACAGGAACGTGGCTTTGCTCTGTTAGACACTTCCACCAAAGCCCCCCCTGCATGATGCAGGGCGAGTTGGCTATCGGAGAAAGAATCCATCAGAATTACCGTCCCTACTCTACAGAGTTTTTGTTCTCATGTACATATCTAACCTTGTTGCAGTACAGTTCATAGAAATGAAGATTATTTGTTAATCGATTGTGACCCCCAATTCTTGTGACCATCAGGTTCATTTGGACTTGCCGTGTCCTCAGCGAGTCGTCCAGCTCCCTGACATTGGATGGACGCAGTACACCTCAGGCCTCGGGGACTTTGAGAGAGAGTTCTGCGACAAGAAACGCAAAACCAGGCGGCTAAAGCTGATCTTCGACCAAGGCACGTATATATTTGTCTTAGTCTTGGTTGTGTACATTGTTTTAAATCAAAATAATCACCGCAGAGATTCCTCTGCCATTTTAATTGACTCGGTCCTCCCTTCAGGTTTGCCTGCTCGACCCAAAAGTCCTGTGGAGCTCAAAAAAGAAGGTGAATCGTCCACCATGTACTCGTCTCTGCCCACTAGTGACGCTCTAGAGAACAGCAGGCACATGCAGGTATGGCTCTGCCTCCTTCGTAAGATAACCTGTACCACACCACACGCACTCTACTGTGAATATCTCCAAGTATATCATTAGTGCAGATGCAGCTGCATCCGCTCCTGGCTGTAACTGATAAGTCACCAATCTCCCGTAGATTGGCCTCCAAATCATCTGGTTATTACCATCTCACATGCGTAGGCCTCCGCCAACCTCATCTCCCCATCCTCACTCCTCAGAGTTAAGCAGAGAGCACATGTGAGCACAAAAGATGTTATCTCTGTGTGTGTGTGTGCGTGTGTTCACACAACTCCATTGTTTCTGTTGCTCCCCCTGTAAACACTGTGCAGGCACATTGGCATTCTCCAGGGTAACACTGTGATTTCTAACAGGATTTGGTTTGTCAGTCAAACGTGTTGCTGTTTTTCTGCGTCTTACCAATGGCACCTCGAGTTTCATCCGACAGCCAGGCTTTGTCTGTCAAACAGACTGATTCTGTGGGTCCGGCAGCTCATATGCACAGCTCACTTCAAATGGTGGAGTACACATTAGTTTTCCATCTTTTAACCTGGCTATCACCTGTGTTTTCTTGACAGATGATCAGGGGAAGACTCTGTCATCCGAACAAGTCTGACACTTTTAACCAGCTGTGGACTGTGGAGGAGCAGGTAGGTGGCACGTGTGCAAGATGTTGCAATACATTGCAGTGTGGGCCGGATTGCATTGACAGTTTTTTTTAGGTTCTCTACAGATTATTCTTTTTCATCATAACCCACCCATTTCCCAATTTAAAAAAATCAATTTAGGTAATTAAAGTAAGTGAAATGAGGGCTGAATTAACGCAATGTTGTTTAAGAGGCTGTTTAAAAAAAATGATAAACATTTAGTTTGTGATAAAATCTTACTAAATACATCAAATACTTATTTACCAAAGTAGGGTATAGTCATGAGGTAAAGTAATTAGTCTGGACATGGTTTTCTGTTGTTTTGTCTAATTTGATAGAAAACACTGGAGCAGCTTCTTGTAAAGTTTCCTCCCGAGGAAGTCGAGTCCAGAAGATGGCAGAAGATTGCTGATGGGCTCGGCAACCGAACAGCAAAACAGGTGACGAAGAGAGCTCTGATGACCTGAACACACTGGCATGCTTGTTTTATCTGCACATCCTACCTGCTTAATTCAGAATTTTTGGTTTATTTGCATATTTGAGCAGAAAGAAATCGCCTCAATGAATTTAGAAACCTTCACCTGACTAAACCTGTTGTGCCTAGAGTTGTATTTTACGAGAAAAACAATATATTTTCAGTACCTATTGATACGATTGTACGTCTGTTAAATTGAATTGAGTGTATACTTAGCGGTACCAAAAGGCGAGGGCCCCCGACAAGTAACAAGATCATACAGTTGCGTGACTTGAAATACTTCAAGCAGCTTGTCTTCAGTTGGAAATCATTAACAGCCATGTTCCTGTTGCAACATTGCAGGTTGCCAGTAGGGTTCAAAAGTACTTCATCAAACTGACAAAAGCTGGTATTCCTGTGCCTGGAAGAACACCCAACCTGTGCATGTACACTAAAAAGGTAACTTTTGACTCCGTGATCCCACTGAGCATACTAACTACCAATGCTTTGGGTCTTGAAGTGAGGACGCGGCAATGAATTCAATATTGTTTTCTTCTGAGTTCAATCGAATGAAACTGTGATGGTGTTGTGTGATTGGTTCTGGGATATTTGAGCGTTAAAAGAAATGTACAAAAATAAAAGATCTTTAGCAACATAGGGTTTGTACATGTAATTTGCACTTCAATAGCCAATTTTAAAAAAAAATTATATATATTTATATTTATTAATTTGCAAAAAGTGCTCCAATTGTTAACTTACAAGTAATTATTGCCATTGTATTGACTTCTAAAAAATGTTTGAAGGGGACCCGTTTCAAACTGGCTGCTCTTGTGAATATCTGTTGGTTCCCCAGGCATCCAGCAAGAGGCAGCACCACCTCAACAAGCACCTGTACCGGCCGTCTACGTTCCTGACCTCCTACGAGCCGCCCGTCTACATGGACGAGGACGACGAGGGCTCTGCGTATGACAGCAGCATGCAGGACCCCTCTGCTGACGACTCGGTCAGTCCTCTGCCACGTCACAAAACACTAATAACTGCAATCTACATTGGATTGGATTCAATTTATTGTCATTGCACAGAGTACATGTACAGAGGCAACCAAATGTATTCTCTGCATTTAACCCATGCTTGGTTATTAAGGAGCAGTGGGCTGCAGTAAAGCGCCCGGGGAGCAACTGGGGGTTCAGTCACTTGCTCATGGACACTTCGACTTGCAACTAATGGGGAGAGCGGGGATCGAACCGACGACCTTGGGGTTGCAGGACGACCCCCTTACCCCACTGAGCTACACCCTTTCTTTATTTTTAAGAATGTATTTGAACACGTCCAACTCCCATTCATTTTTCCTAGAATATTATCTTGAAACTGATTCCCGATTTTTTTCCAAGTCACTGACCACAAAGCAGACTTTGGTACTTTGTCGCCTAGTTAATCTGATCACATGCTTCTGTTCCTTCCTCTCATTTAAGCAGTGACCTGTAAGATAACGAGAGGGAAACGCTGCGTGTTATGAGCCGTGGGAGGTTGTTTTATACCCAACGTGACTATTTAAATCCCATTTTTAGACACGGTGAAGTCAGCAACTGCGTACATGCTCCCTGCCTTGTCACTCGTCTGCCTTCGCATGAAAGATCTTCCTTCTAACTCCACTTTAACAAGTTTGGGGTGAAAGAAGGCATTTGGCCCTTGCCCATCCACGTCGGTGCCCTTTTTCCCCGCTTCAATCAGTGCAGCTTGTGCTGTTAACAACAGCGAAATCAAAGCAGGGGGCCCAGCCACGCCTCTCTCCATTTGAACTGCAGGACTCCCGACGCTCGCCGTTGCCCAAGCGTTGACATTTTCCTCCTCTCCCTGTTGATGGCAGTAACCTTCAAGTAAAACCGGATCGCCGTCTCCCGCTGAGAACACAGGCTGCTGCCTCACCGCCGCATTAACAAAACCTCTGACACTGCCAGAGTCACAAAGATGCTGCCAGCATGGGCCACAATAATATTTCACTTCACCAGGTTGTCCTTTACTTTGCAGGAAGAAATGAAACTCTGCTGAGTTCAAGTGTGATGGCAGCGTAGCAGGATTCTCACCAGGCCATTTCCTGTCGAGGCTGGAAAGTTTGCCAGATAGTTGTCAAAAACTAAAATGTTGAACTTTGCCACTTTCTTAGTTTCTGAAGTTTTCTTCCGCTCTCTGTAAGAAGGTTGATGCGGCCCGCAATCGTCTGTTTCCTTGAGCAAGACGCTTAACCCTGAATTGCTCCCTGTAGCTGTGTCGACGGTGTATGAGTGATTGTGAGTCGCTTTGGATAAAAACGTCAGCTAAATGAAATATAACATATATGACTGTATATTGCTCGCCAAACAGAAGAAAACCTTGTGTTGGTCTTTTACGGATACATTTCTCTTGTTCAGCTCAAATGTGTCTGATCAATGGTGGCAGCAAATGTGTCTGCCGGCTCTAAAACATCTCTAGATATCCTTATCGGGTCAGATCCCCGGACTCGTAAAGAGAGGATGACCGATCGGCATCAGGGAGGGACAGACGGAGCATCTCTCTGTCTCTTTCGTTCTGTGTGTGTATGTTTACATATGTTTGTCTTTCCTTTCCTCTCACTCAGGATGAGGAGGCTATCCCTATGGAGTTGAGAAATTTGCCAGAGTACAAGGAACTTTTAGAGCTGAAGCGACTGAAGAAGCAGACGCTCCAGGAGATCCACGAGGACACGGCCGAGATGCGGCACGTCGGCTACAAGGTGAAGACGTTGCACACTTCTGTACAACTAAAACACTTAAGTTTACAATTTAGGAGGTGGAATTAAATTAAATTCTGAATCTGAGGGGCTATAAAGTTGGTCGTCATGGACACAGGTTGTGTCCAGTTGCATACTTAGCATCAATTATGAGTTTAAGACGGCATCTGTTTTATATTTGCTCTGTTTATGAGTGTGAGGTTGGTTGACTCCACAGTGCAGCACACGAGGAACCTTTGAAATGGTGGGAATCCATGTTGCCTCTGGCTTCAGCGGGGAAATCCATAATAAAGAATTGTTTTTTATTTATGACATCAAGTTTCAACATTTTAACAGTAGAGCAGTTGCAGCTTTATCAGCATTTTACTTTGTTAGTTTTCTACTTTAACCCTTGTGTTGCCTTCGGGTCATTTTGACCCGAATCATCACACACCCCCCCCTTTTTTTGGGCTTTGACCCGATTCAATGTTTCACCCTCCTGTTACCTTTATATTTATTAACATATTTTACCCTTTGGGTTCAATTTGACGCCAGCAATTAAAACCTCCAGAAAATTATTAGAATTAATATTGTTTTCCAAGTTTAAGTGTGAGGTACTTTATGTTTGTTTGTTGACTACCGAAAGAACACCGACATTAAACATTGAATGGGGTCAAATTAATCCGAAGGCGGGGGGAGTGTATATTTTGATTCAAAATGAACCAAAAAAACAACAGGGTTAAAGAGTCACTGTATAATTTCCTTATTCAAAATACTACCTTTTTAGTGAATACTACCTATCAGTGTAGTTCTGTTCTAGTCCAAAGAAATATTTGTTTGCCAACATGTAATGCTTTTGTACCGCTCTGAAGATATGTGTGTGTGTGTGTGTGTGTGTGTGTGTGTGTGCTCTTGTTGTGCAGTGTGATGTCTGCGGCATGGAGCCCATCCAGGGAGTGAGGTGGCACTGTCAGGAATGTCCGCAGGACAACGCGGTCGATTTCTGCTCCAACTGCTCCGACTGGTGAGACCCTCCACCTCCCGTCAAACTATCTTGTTTATTGTTTACTTATTTCTATTGAGTTATTTTGAGGTATTGTATGAGCGTATTATTACAATACCTCTCTCTCTCTCTCTCTATATATATATATATAACATGGTCAGCCGGTATTGATTTTGAATACACCATCCAGTTGAAATATAATACTTTAGCTGTTCCCTTACTTCCCTTTTGTTCCTGCTCGTCTTCCAGCTTGTTCAAGACGGAGACTCACAAGCCGAACCACCACTTGGAACCAGTGCACCAGCAAGACACCTTTCTGGACAGGGACTACTGTATGCCGCAGAGCACCGGCTACAACTACCTGGACCCTAACTACTTTCCAGCCAACAGATGACAGGGTCACAGGCGTCTCTAGCTCCAGGCTCTCTCCACATATCCCACAGGCCACTCTGTGCATGGCTCCATCCTCCAAGTCCAAGATAACCGCTTAACCCGCCGCCAGGCAGGAAGGCTCATAGGCAGGCAGACAGCCAGGAGCCTCCAAGCAGACCACAGTGCTGCTGGAGGGTGGGGAGGGGGGGAGACGGTTGGTAAACTGGCATGCCTGACTTAAGCAAAGGGTGGCCATGTTGGTTCCTCAGAACAAGAGGGCCCTGCGCCACCCCAGCCAGGTTAATCAACGGATCCATGATTTGAAACGATATTACTACGATACTATTTTTAAGAAAACCAACAAAAAATACCCCAGAAGGCACACCGACATTCCCGAGCTCTGTGACTCATGGGGGGGTTTCCCCCCCCCCTCCCCTCCCCCTCCAGTTTACCTCCCTGTGCTGCTTCTAAACTGGAGAATTGACAATCGATCTCGTGAAGCTCCACCTAAAGGAGATGTGGTCATAGTGGACTGAAGTCATCAACTGACATGATGCACCTGGGTGGATTGTATGTGTGTATGTGGTCTCCGTGTGATGCAAGAGTGAACAATGTTCTAGCTAGGTATCCGTAGATGAGTATTTATGAGTCACAGCTTCCTCAGCAGGAGCTGCCGCGAGAGGAAGTAGGCGGCGTGGGGCGTGGCGCCGAGGTCGGCGTGTGTTTGACTGCAGACTAGGAAGTTCTGCTGCTCCGCCTGGCGCTCTGCAGACAGACCCGTGTGTGTGTTGAACCGCCTGTGCGTCATGTTTCAGCATGGAGCCATCCCCACCACTCAACACTGCTCTCACCTTTCAAACACACACACACACACACTTTCATCTGTTTCCTTTCCCTTTGCGCTCTCCACTAAGACATGTCGAACAGGGAAGCACTACAGCACGGAGAGCAAATGTTTTCGAAGGCAGGCGAATGGAAGCGTATGGTATAAAGTTCATTTTCTCATTTCCCCCCCTCCCCCGATGTGTGCCGTTGTTGAACATGTTGAGTGTACAAGTATATGGTGAAAAGTAGCCAGCGCTAGTTGCTGTGTGCCATTTTTTAACATTTTTCTTTTGGGGGTAGGTAAATCCACCTCTGAACCTGGCCACAACTCCTCCTCCATCGACCCACATTGCCCTACGTTATGGATCCAGTCATCATGCTTCTAGATCTTCTTTAATTTTGCAGTCCACTTCAAAAGATCCGTTTAAAAGATTGTATTTTTATTAATCTATTTAAAAAAAAGAAAATAATTGAGGTCGTGGTTGGTGCCTCCACAGTGGAACAACCCACACAATTTTATACACATAGATTTTGTTGTGCTTGAGTAGACACCATTTTGTATGGTTTTGGTCTCTTTCCTTCACCCCCTTTTCCCCGCTTCAATATCTGTGTATAACAGTCTGTTCTTATGTAAAAAAAACTACAAAATAATAATGTCAAAAAAAATATTGCTAGAGGAGAATGTGGAAATAAAAGTATGTGAAACTAGTGTTTCTACACTTGTTGTTCCTTTATTATAATTTATAGATTGGTTGGTAGATTATTCAATTTGTTGATTTAATGAGTAAAAGGGAATCTGTGGGTCTCACTGAGTGTTTTGTATCATTTTATTCGGAATATCTGGATTTCAGTCCGTTGGTTGAACAAAACAAGATGTTTGAAGTTGTCATTTTGGACGCAGTTAAATTTTTTATAGTTCAGATGGTTAATCGATTTAATTGAGATACTAATCATTGGATTCATAAAGTACTGTGACAGTGGTGAGCAGGATCGCCCTTCAGAGGATCGGTGGTTCGATCCCTGGCTCCGGTCGCCCATGTCGATGCATCCTTGGGCGCCCCACATGGCTCCTGTAGCTACGCTGTATGAATGTTGGTCATTCCTGATGGGCAGGTGGCTCGTTAGCCCCTCAGCAGGTGCTCATGGTTGAATGATGACAAGTCGTGTTAAAGAGCTTTAACCCTTGTGTTGCCTTCGGGTCAATTTGACCCGATTAAATATTACACCCTCCTGTTACCTTTATATTTACTAACATATTTTACCCTTGAGGTCAATATGACCCCAGCTATTAAAATCTCCAGAAAATTATTATAATTAATATTGTTTTCCAAGTTTAAGTGTGAGGTACTTTATGTTTGTTTGTTGACTCCCGAAAGAACACCGACATTGAATCGGGTCAAATTGACCCGAAGGCGACAGGAGGGTTAAATATTGAATCGGGTCAAAATGACCCGAAGGCAACACAAGGGTTAAACGGTCGGAAGACTAGAAAAGCGCTTTACAAGTACAGGTCCGTTTACCATTTAATGAGACTCATTGTTATTTGCAGCCCACGCGCATTTGTGACTAATAACATTTAATTAGCGTTTTGGTTGATTTAATCTTTCAATAATAAATCAATGTTTTCATCCAGTATATCACAATGGGCTCAATATAATATAATTTTGTATTTATCATTAAATAAAAAAATATTATAAATGTCAGCTAAGAAAAACATTTAAATGCCCACCGGGCCACTTCAATTTTCTTTTATCCAACCAACAGCCCAAAATCCAAATCTACCCAATCATTCACCTGATGATCTAGAACTGAGGAAAGCAGGAGAACCAACAACACGACGAGACACTAAACACTTTGGTCGAACAGTATTTCCTAAATCAAAACATCAAGATTGCTCGATGATAACTAAAAAGGATGATTTATTTGTCTTAATTTTTTTTGGGGTGGTGGCAACAATGTCGAAACCTCCAGCTAAATGTGAACATGTGAAAGTTACTGATTTATTTATGTTCCTTCCCTTGAGTGCTAGTGTGACCTTTAGTGGTCACTTCCAACGCTCCCCGACACACTGCTGCAGGTAAAGGTCATTTAGCGGATGTTGGAGTCGCGTATCGTATCGGCTTAAAAGGTGGAAGAGCAAACCAAATATTTCTGTGCATCTTAAAACGGAACATCAAACACTTCTTCCCCATTTAATTGCCTTTCATATAATTTCTCCACCTTTTTGTCGTGATCTTCTCACCAGCAGATGGTGCCATCAGATCAGCTGGGACTATTTCCTGTCTTCACACAAACACCAAACACCAAAGTACACACTCAGAAATCCTCCATTTCGCAAATGCACTGGCTTTATTGAACGTTAAATACCAGACTCCAACAAGCACCTGCGCAATGAGCTTGGAAACATACAAATGCAATATTCTTTAATACTTTAATGCTTTTTATTTAACGCACAAAAAGCAGTTCAGCTTGATTGTAAATCGTGCATGCGTGTTACAATATAAAGCACGTTGCTGTGCATGAGAGCATGAGCACACTGACCCTTTCTCCCTTAGCTCGGGAAATGGAGCGATGGAGAGATTTCACATTGAACTAGAAACATGCTCTCAGTCACAGCAGGGATGCCATTTTCTCAGTACAGTTAGATGCCTCGGTCCGGCAGTTTGCAGCATACATTGAGGTCAATGGAAGAGAGAGACGATGCAAGTGAGTGAAGCAGAACCGGGGGCGTCGTCAGTCGAAAGCAGAACGAGGTTTCACCGATTGCTGGGCGTGTTTGGGGGACATGCGTAACACAGTTCGACGAGCGTATGTCTGGCGCAGGTGGGAAGTGATGTGGGTGTGGGTGAGAATCCAGAGAGGGGGGGAGAGAGAAGGTCTTCAGAGGTCGACCTCCTGGACAGCAGCGTTTGGAGGTGAGGGGGAGCGATGCTGAGGAAATTGTAGGAATCAGAAGGTCTCCATGGCCTGGCAGATCTGGGCGAACACTTCATCTGGCGACCTCTCGGCGTCGACCTGCAGACGGAGACACGCGGGCGGAGACGAGGTCTTTCAGAAAGCATCACAGTCTTTAATGTTCAGTCCTCTGCAAGTTCACAGCGGACTGGTGACATTGGCTGTGGCATTAAGGCACGCACACACCCACACACACACGCACACACGCACGCACGCACGCACGCACCTTACGTGGCATTTAAATGTTCCAACGGCTCATATAAAAGCGTCGGTTCAACCCTGAACAGAAGTTCTGTGATTATCGTGTCAGCAGAGACTCCAGTGACAGGATCAGAGGCACCAAACACAGAGCACGTTACCCTGTGCTCACACCCGAGCCTTCTGCTCACAAAGATTCCATCATAATCATCTCTGTTGTCGAGGGGATTGACATATTTAACTTAACGTTTTTGGATTTATTCACTTTGACTATAAAGCTTGGGAAAAAGGCCAATTAGCTTTTTACATGTTTCATATACAAATGCATCGGGAAAAACTGTCAGAAATGAATGGAATATTGTAAGTGTTTGGCTACAAAAACACTGACAATGTTCCTTTAAAAGAAGTCTGCAATATGTGTTTAAGGGTCATTTACATCTGAATGATTTGAGCTGAGATGAAATTTATCGAAGTAAACTAATTCTCATTTGACGTGTGACTTTTAACCCCGAGTGGGAATTGAACCTCCGGCTTCCAGCCATTCTGCCCCTCTGAATTAAAAACAAACGTCTCACTAGAATCCAACGTTACCGCGTGCAGCAGCTTCTTGTGCTCGTAATGCGCTGCCACCGCCTGGCTGTCGCTGCAGAAGCTCTGCGCCGCCCTGTGCAGGACGCCGTCTCTGTCGGGGGCGGGGCGAAGGCCCGGGGAGGATCGGCCACGACACTGCAAGCGGCTGGACATGGTGTCGGCGGAGCAGCTCAGCAGGAGCACCGCGCTGGGCTCTCCCATCTGACACACAAGGCACAGGAGGAGGAGTCAGCAGAAGGTCCAGCAGACTGCCGAGAACCTCAGGCTGCGTCTCCTGCTCGTTTCCTTGAGACTGAACGGTCCGTCCCCGCACGCTTGCTCCATTAATTCAATTCAGTTTATTTGTATAGCCCATTCTCACAAATTACAAATTTGCCTCAGAGTGCTTTACAATCTGTTCACATAGACATCCCTGTCCCAGAACCTCACATCGGATCAGGAAAAACTCCCAAACAAGCCTTTCACGGGATTAGTGTTGTTGTTGTTGTTGTTGTTGTACCAGTTTGCATCAGTAAAAAAAAAAAGGACAAGTTCCTTCCATTTGTTGACATTGAGGATCACGCTGTCATTTAGGTTTGTCATGCCTCTCCATTTATTTTTACCATCATCTCTCTCTTCTATTTTTTTTACTATGAGTCATATTTAGTGAACATGTGTCGGTCTGACGTCAGCCCTGCACGCAGTGCCGCCGCTCCCATAACGCGCACCACGCGCTGTGACTAGGGCACCAAGTCCTGAGGGGGCACCAACAAATAGGCAACTAAAAAAATCATCATCGTTATAATAATTATAATGCAGATATTATTTCAGTATAGAAATATTAGGCACCTTTTAGGCATGTGTATCACAAAACAGGCAGAACATGAGATACATTTAATTGTTCAAAAAAAATTACGATGGTGCCTCCCCCCCCCCAAAAAAACCAAATACACATTCAACTTCCCAAGCTCGCCCTGGGTGCCCTTTCCTATCTCAGGGGGCATCATGAAGGAGTTATGCTTAGGGCACCAACATGGCGAGCAGCGGCACTGCCTGCACGTCCAACGTAACAAAATCAAAGCGACTTCCTGCTTTCTTTCCTCTCTTTTTAAGTCTAGTTTTGTGTCCGGTCAGTCTGTCCCCGTCTGTCCGGCGCTCTGACCTTGGCTTCGTACTCCTCCACACGCCTCAGGTCTCTGGGGAACCCGCTGATCACGAGGCCTTTCCCCTGCCGTACCGCCGCCGCCACCGCCTCACACAGCAGCTCCAGCAGCGAGTCCTGGACGTCACCGACACACAAACAGCACGCGCATGAATTAACATGAGGACAACAATACATGCTTCATACATGAATAAACTCAGACAACAGAAAACAGGGAGATGCTGTTATGCCTCTGTGAGCACAACAGGCTGGATTACCAACTGAGAAAAGTTCCCCCAGGAGCCGAAACAGCCCTGCTTTATGTCAAAATGTTTATTACGCTTATTATAACTCATTTAAGCTCTATGAGAAGTTATTTTCATTATTATTTGATTAATGTCTACACAATGTCAGGCGTTGTCTTCACATTGCATGTTTCGTCTGCTCAGCAGTGTAAAACCCAGAAACATTAAATCAAGCATAAAATGAGAAGCTGAAACCAGCAAATGTTGTTTTTGAAATTTTGTGACTTTCATGACTTATAAACATATTGCTGGCACTCAACGTGTAGTTTACTTGTTTCAGCACTTGCATCAAAATGGTCTCAAGCTCAAGCTCCGGGGTTTGGGGCTAAATTATAATCGAGCTGCTACTGGTGTGTGTTGTAAGAGGCATTTCCTGCACGCTTTGGGGACTTGAAGGCAACAGGGTGCATACATAAGGAGTTAAAGACATTTCTATTCCAGCCCCCCTTCTAGGTTAATCAGGCTCGCCTTTATAGGAATACACTTATTTTACTCTATATTCAGAACTAACACACAGTTTATCTTAAGATATGTACTTCATGAATTGTAATTCACAAGGCAGACACACTTTGTTTCCAGTTTATTAGCTCGGATAAAACTAATAGTCTGAAACAGCCGCACTGCAATAAATCCGACCCTCATAAAGTTCATACGTTTGTAGTAATTTGCCCAGCACATTTATAACCGCGGCAGACGCGTTATTAGAAACACTTCTCAGACTAATGACAAACAAACTGCAGCCCACAAAATGATCATTAAGTTGAATCGACACCTCTCTCTAAACAGTTTAATCGGAAACGCCAAACTTCATGTTCAAGCTACAAAGTTCCTCGCACCGTCATCAAAGTCCCCGAGCGTCACGTTGAACTTCTACGTTGAATTTAAATGATGTGCAAAAGGTGAAGAATGACAGCACCTTTGTTTTGGTTCTTTACTGACTTTGATATTGGCTGGTATGGTGATCTCAGCCTTCTGGGGAAAAAACTCACAGGGTTTTTTTGGTGCAATCTTGTCAAACGCCTGAGTATTCATGACCGTACCCTACATCACCGGGCTGAGAGCCTGAGCTGCCAGAAGATGCATCAAATCATGTGCAGCCGCCACAGGAAATCAGGGAAGGCAGGATTCACTGGTTGAAACATTAAATATAGGGATTTTTGGCTTCCGCTCAAAATATGCAGCCGAAAGTCATTTAGTGCGTTTCCACTTTCCATGTCTGCGCGCCGGGGAAAAGAATCCCGTCAGCTGGACTCCTCCGGCTGCTTTATTGACTGTACTGTACTGTCTGTGCAGCCTTTTAGAGAGCACACATGTGGCCAGGCAGGACGCTGGTCGCTCTGCAGAGGGATTATAGTTAACAGAGAACATTCAATTGCACTTTCTGTGTTGCTAGGCAACAGTACAGTAATATTTTATGCGGTTGAATATATGCCGTTACAGTTTTTACACTCACCAGACAGGACGGCATTATATCTCACTTTGAGTTAAAACCATTAACTCTGATGTGTGATTTAATATTGAAGTAGTTTTTTTAAAGCTTGCACTTCAGTAATCCCCCATTATTCATAATATGAAGGGGAAAAAAATCAATATCTCCCTCTCTTTCGGTAACTAACATCAATTTAGCGTCTGGCACAAACGATGTGAGAGAGCACATGGGACGTGGTCTTAATGCGCTTTAAGACGCTCTCACAGCTGAGCCGGGCTTTAACGCCTTCAGGTTCCTCCACTTAGGCGACAAAAAGCAAAAAATTACAATTAATCTGCGTTTCGGCGTCTTTCAAAATCCATTGAATGCACAACTTTTTAAATCTTGAAATAGTGGAAGGCCGTGGCTAATTTACTGGTTGTGTGTCGCTTTGTGTCGACCTGGAAGCATCTGGCAGCTGCATCCAGAGAACATTTGAATCCTAGTTGGTGTCACGTTGTTCACACTCATTAAAAACACCCTGATGAGTCTTGGTCACATGGTTTTCTGACCGCAGGTCAGCCGATAGAAGCTGGTGGCGAGAGGCCGACTCGTGAAGAGAAATGCAGACGCTGAAAATGAAGCTTAATATTTGTCCTGTGTACACATGATACAGTGAATTTATAATAGGATTTTTAAGCTGTTCTTTTTTTTTACGAAGATATTATATTCATTAATATTTAACATGTGTACAAAGTGGCTTTATTGACATATTCCTCTCTCTCCTATTTGTTTTGTCATCTCTATTAGAATATGGCCAACATCTTTTATCCCGATCTAGGTCATTTCATATCTCGATAACAATATATATCACGATATGGCACACTTTCTAATAATTAATAAATAAATTGTCTATATGTTTGAATTGAATGGTAAAGCCTACTTCTGTATTCTCTTGTGTGATACATGACAAATTAAAGGTATTTTCTCATTTCATGAAGAACTTTAGTTTACTGTGTACATAATCATAGTATTACTTTTATTAACACCTTCCTTGCCATTAACCTTTGACCTTGTCCTTTCTCTCACTGAAGTTACTTAAACAGCAATAAAAGCATTACAATGCTAAAAAGTCCAATCAGTCAGAGACATTGAAAACACTTCTGTGTGTGTTTTTTTATATTATCAATTCTATGGTTATGTAATTAATTAGATATGAAACACTGTGGATAGAAAAAAAGCTTTTTGCTCTACTGCATTAGACAAAATGTATCAGAACATCACATTTTTTAAAGTTGTACCCAGCAGAAATGTGGCATTTTATCCTTGAAAAAAGACAATTTAACGATAATAATGAGAGCTGAAAAGCCACGAGGAGTCATTAGGCCTCTTGGGACCCTGAATGCAGCAGAAAGCATCATGAGAACCTTTAGCTGAGGAGATGGTTGACAGTTGAACGCACAGCCTGCAGTGATAAGATGTGTGATAATTAATGCTGAAGACAGCAGACTCAACTCCACTCAGCTGCTGCTGAATCACACTGCATTCATATATATCTTATTGGATTAACGTCATGTATATTTTGAAAGTCCCCCTTTACATTTTGAGCACTCTTGGCACCATACTCCCTCTTCTGTTTATTTCTTTAGGCCTTTATCAGAAAAACATGTTTACAGAGTAAACAGTCTCAGTATTTTCTCCGCCTCAGAGCTGTGGTGTTACGTTTTTCTCTTCAGTAACAGCATGGAAGAATTAGTCTTTTATGATATAAAAGTCTGAAAGATATTGTTCTTTTCATGTATTATCTTGTTCACTCAACCCACTGCTCAGCGCTCACTGCTCTGAGAAATCAGCTGTCATTCAGTGTGGGTGTCTCTGGGACATCTTTATTCTCTCATTTTCTTTTGAATCACTGCTTTTTAACCACTGCTCCCACTTAATATCCTTTTCTATTATTGATTTCAAAACAAACCACTTTTCTGTTCTTTTCTTCACTCGTGCTTTGATGTATTGAAGACTGCAATTTCAGAGTGAAATGTACACTTTCTTAAATAAACACAAACGTTATATAAATTGTTAATATCACAGAAAATAAAGAAAACCTCCTCCATTGGAAAATCACTTTTTATCACCCCACAAAAAATTAGCTGAGATGCACACATTATTATTATTATTAAGTGCTGTTTGCTTGATTCCAGCTTGATTGTTCTTTGTGCACTTAAAAGTCAGAGGTCTGTTAAAGAACGCTGTGGCAAAAGTAACCAAGTACATTTACATGAACACATTTCCCTCAGTGAGGTCTCGAATCAGTGGAGACACGCGATGAAGCAAAACAGGAGGAGAAAAATCTTTCAGCAAAATGAGATGGCACCATCTTGAAACATGGACATGAACCCTTTCCGGTCAAACTGTGTTCGAAAAGATCTGCTTGTTTGATTCAAAAGTCATAACATTATAAGAGGAGAAGTTAACCAAGACTCCCAACATTTAGTTTTGTGTGCAGTTAAAAACAAGTTGAAGTTATGATGATTCTGACATTTTGCTGTATGGTTTTTCTTTAAATTTTTTTTTAGATCTTGACCGCTCTCATTTGTGCCTCTTAGTGGCTTTTTCTCCAGGTCACCGTGCCTCATGGGTGTTAAAGTATAGACGCCACACTGACCTCTGGCAGCTGCTCTCCTCTCTCCAGGACGTCCCGCAGGTGACGCCCTCTGTCGGCGTGAGACTGCAGCTCGTTACAAAGCAGGTCGCCCAGGGCGACGTGACGCAGGCCGAACCTCTCCTCCAGACGCTCACACTGGAGAGATTTACCTGAGCCTGGACCCCCTGAGAGAGCACACACACACACACACACACACACACACACACACACACACGGTTACTCCTTGATAAAGAACTTACCTGAGCATCTCCCTTAACCAGTGAAGTGGTCCCCATAGCTACCAATCTGAAGAACCTGAAATTTACTTTCATAGCGTTTCATGCCACTTTCTACTTCGGTAACACTCTAACTTCCCACTACGATTGGCTCGCTGTGCGGCGGTAAGAAAAGAGACAATTTTTCTCTTGACTCAAATGTTTTGGCCCCTTTCCATGAGAGCGAGGGTTCAGTCGTCAAGTTGGATTGTTGTTTGTAGGTCTCAAGTCTACATTGAAAAGTTTTTTTGCTGGGAAAAAAGCTGGGAGCAGATTGGTTGTTCTTGGTGATTTTAAATCAAGTGTACTTGAGGAGCTCCGGGAAAAGCATCTACAGCGCTCTGCTGCATCAGAAGGAGAGAGTGAAAATAACTTTGGTCCTCACCTTGTCTGAAGCTTACAGCATCTCCTGCACTAAGCTCAACCTAAAGTCCAGCCTGAACCCTGAAGTGTCCTCACTTTCCAGATGTACCGGTCCTCACAAAGAGGTGTACACACACACACACACACACACACACACACACACACACACACACACACACACACACACACACACACACACACACACACACACACACACCTACACACACACACACACACACCAGAAACGAGAAGAACAACACTTTTCTTATCAGTCGCCATTTGCCAATTACATTTTAGCTGACTTGCTTTAAATTATTACAAAATCTCAACTTCCCCAGCAGCCTGACTGCTGTGGGGTCTGCAGGTGTTTTTTTATATCAGGTTAACTATATTACATGGCTGTGTAGGCAGTGGTGATTTATCATAACCAGCCTTTGGCAAAGTAATAAAACTCAGGACGTGCTTCCCAGTCTGAGCCGAGTGTTGCTGCCCTCCTCCAAAAGCAAACGACTGCATCACCGTGTCCTCTGAGAGCAGCGAGCGACCCGGGGACCGCGAGGAGTCAGGACATAGAAGAACATTCAGCAAACCACCACAAGCCGACCCACTGCAAGCATCCCTCTGCTGCTTCACTCCTCTGTCAGGAGGTCAAATAATGACCCACCAGGCCTGAAGTAGATCTTTAAGGAGCTTGTTAGGGACTCTGGGAGATAGTCGATCAAACTCAAAGCTGCTGCATGAACTGGTTCTGTGGGGAAAGATAGTTCCCTCGGCCGGAGGCCATTTGAAGTTTGGATTACCTAACCTTGACAGACCAAAGCTTCAGACAGGAAGGAGTGAATTATTAATGGCTCGGTGCGGTTTTCTACCGTACAAAACTGCCGCTGCTTTTTCATTTGGGGGAATGTTCTCCACTTAGATTTAATTATTTATTTGACTGTGTACATATGATTAATTTGTAATGCTCAGGAAACGTGGGATCTTTACAGCCTCACTTGAACCTGGAAGAACAGATTTGTTATTTGTTTTGGCCACTTTGTGGCGCAGTGGAAACAAGTTGTGAACACACGACTGAATTATTTGCTAATAAGATATATGCTTATATGGAAAACATACTATGCTGCACTGAGAGATCAACCAGTAGCAATGGAGAGGTGAGACATATACAGCTCATATTAATGTATTCATAGTCACCAGATGGCCAAAAACAATAATAATGTTTCTCCGTGACTCCTGGGTGTGTAAATATTACCGTAATAACAAATTATACAAATACAATAATATGAGCTGTTTATGTATCACCTCTCCATTGCTACTGGTTGATCTCGGTGCAGTATTTCATACCGTACATTGTTATTATAAGAGATGCAACCGATGATATCGGATATCGGTCAGATGCCGATTCAAATAGCTGGATTGATTTTTTTATTGGAGACCATTATTTTAATACAGAACAATTCAGGACATTTGAAACTTTGTATTTATTTGTTACATTTTGTTAAACAAAGATAGTAAAGCAAAGTTAAAGTCAAGCCTGAAGTTGCTTGACGCCTAAATGAATCATCCCAGTCACTTCCACACAGGCATACATCTTATTCATGAAACATTGGTATCGGATCGGAACCGATACCCAGAGCTCGGATATCAGGACTGAAGAAGTTGGAAGAGCTCACCACTTGGTTATTACATCACCCTCAGTATCTGATAAGCATCCCATATACAATTAATTCTGAAGTGTTTATGTCATAATAAAAACCTGCCTGACTAAGCCTCCATCTTTGGTCTTCTTCTCTTCTGTGTGTTACCATTATGTGAAATCATTCAGAACTATTGGATCCATTTTGATTGCTCTGCTGATGATTCACACGAGTAAATCAATCCTTAGTCTCTCAAATCTTCATACTCGCCTCTCTGAAACTGAATATCTTCAAACATTTTAATGTTAAACAGTGTTATTCTACCTAAATAATTTTATACTGCAACTTTATATGTTTTTTTTTAAACATATGTGCTCTCTGTGGAGCAGCTTCTAGTTCCTCTATTTCCTGCTCAGGTCAGTGGATGTTCAGATTTGAGAAAGTCCACCATGTGTGAACAGCTCTATAGCGTGGTCCTCAACGAGAGTCGAAGGGACAGATGGATTATATGGAGGTAGAGATGGAGCAGGAAACAGATGGATTATATGAAGGTAGAGATGGAGCAGAAAACAGATGGGTTATATGGAGGTAGAGATGGAGCAGGAAACAGATGGATTATATGGAGGTAGAGATGGAACATGAAACCGATAAAACAAGGCAAAGAGGGTACAGAATGATCCTGGCAACCAAATTATTTTCCTTAAAGTGTCTGCAGGTAATACTTTGATGTTACAAGTAAATCAGTTTAAGTGACATATAGGCTTGCTGCCACTAATTGAGACATCAATAAAAATAATAATACAAATGTTCTTGGCTGTATTCCCAGTATAATTGAGTCTGCTGTGAAGATATTATTCCAATCCTTTCCACTGTCACCATCCACGAAGCAGAAGAGATTTGGTCTCCATTGGGAACCAATAAGCTTCGAGCTGAGAGCCACAGATCATCAGAATGTGCTGGGAGAAGGACACATTAATGGTGGGTTTTGTAATTTCCTTTAACAGGAGGAAACACCAGCCTTTTATCCTTCAACAGAGGCTGTGGTGGTTACCACTCGTTAATGGCAGTCTTGGTTTATAAGTAATATTACAGCAGGGTTTTTACATTTCAAATGCAAGGCTGATTACTAGAAGCAGAAAGGAATGAAACATAAATGAGGAAGATGGAAGAGAGAGCATGCAGCGGGACATGAAGGAGAGAAGATGAAAAAAATATGCTTTGACGCCAGTGAAACGTTGCATTAGCATTTTCCTCAGGCGCCATCTCCACTTTCTTTCTGAAGCACCGCTGCAGAACATTTCCACCAGTTCTTTTAGTCGGGGAGGGGTTGGATGGTAAAAAACCACCTCAAACTTCTCTCTCCCAACTTTGAACCAAAGCAGTTTTGAGAACATAATATTCCCAGTATTTAAAAAGAGAAGAAAATGTGTTTTTAAATGTCAACGAGCTCTCCCAGTAGATCAAGTACGAGACGGGTCTGATTGCGGCGCTGCGGCGTTCCTTCCACAAAGGACAAGTTCATCTCGGTTTGTCGTCTGCTGTCCTTGTTTGTGTGTCTTTACATTGAAGTACGCACACAAATTACAACTTCTAAACTATCCCAAATATTTTTATTATTTTTTAAAATCTAACAACTATATTTCCTCTAAAGTTGGGAAAAAGCAGTCAGGACATTTTATTTTGAGGCCACTTCTAAAAATTACCCAAAAAATGTATAAGTAAAAAAAGGGGATTATAACTTCAGATCACTTTTCCTTCTCCAAAAGTTAAACCGGAGCAAAAGATTCTGAATGTAACGCAAATGTTATATTCATCAGACCATAAATGACGGTTGCTATCTAGCGTCGTCGCCTCACTCCCCGCCGCTGGCAAAGTAGTGTGCCGGTGGTGAGGAGTGAGCAGTACGGCAATAACTACCAGCCAGCACCAGCTGTGCATGGAGAGAGAAGAGGAGATACAAGTGGGCGACTTGTATCCCACAAGTCAATCAAAGCAGCGCGCCCAACAATCACAATTGTAACAACAGTTTTAAATTATCTAATGACTACCTCAGTGTCTGTGAAAAAGTCAAATATCTAGGACATTTCATTACAGCACAGATGACCGATGACGAAGACATCTATCGGCAATGTCGAGTAATGTATGCGCAAGCAAACATTCTCACGCGCAGGTTTGGTATGTGTAGAGACAAAGTGAAGATGTCTCTGTTTAAAGCGTACTGCACACCTCTGTACACGGCACACTTGTGGTCGAACTACAAAAAAGCAAGCCTACGGAGACTGAAAGTGGCCTCCAATGACGCCATGAGGTTATTGTTGAAGAGACCGAGGTGGACGAGTGCCAGTGAGATGTTTGTGGCTGCAGGAGTCAACACATTCAACTCAGTTTTAAGAAATGTAATGCACAAGTTTATCTGCCAGGTTGATGACTCAGAAAATGAGATCATCATGTTTTTTATCAACTATAAAATTCAGCACTACACGATACCAGTCCCAGCTGTGGAGACACTGGTACAGCTGTCTATTTATAAAGCTTGTGTAGTTCTTTGTTTGTTTTTTGCTTGTGGTTTTGTATGTATTTTAATGTTTTGTACTATCTGGACCTTGAGTCTGTAATAAAAGTTTGATGATGATGATGAATCACACTCTAACTGTCAAGATCTGACAGCAAAAGATAACCAGCAGTTAGCGTCTTAATTTAAGGACATTTATTTGATAGATTTTCCATTTTGGTACAACATCTGTTCTACAAAGTCTTTGTTTATTTCCCTCCAACTCCGATTTGAGTATTTTGCCAATTTACAGTCCGTGACCTGACATCGGAACTCTTTTTTTTTGTTTCCCCCAACATATTGCAACTTCACTCCCTAAAGATACTCGCCCCCACCGACCCTTCACAGGTCAGGTGGATGGGCCTGAAGCACTTTGTCTTCACAGAGGCTGTGACCCTCCGAGGCTGCAGCAGCAGCAGCAGCAGCAGCAGCAGGAGGTTTGGAAAAGAGTGACAGTGAGAGACCACAAGACATTACCTTTCATAAGAGGTGAGTCCTCAAGAGTGAGTCCTCTTGAGACAGTGTTTTCAGAGTCAGCATCACGTGTGACCCGGAAGGAAGGACAACCCGAGTCGTTTTGTTTTGTGCACTACATCGTTTAGTCCTTGGAGTTGTTACATTTGTAACTTGGCTTCCGAAAGTGCTCTTGAACATTTTTTCAATGCTATCGAGGGTTCATATTATGATCGACTAAATATTCAGATAGGGAAGATGCATTTAGCGCAAACATCGCAGAAATGGACACCTTTTTTAGATTTTCACATGTTATTGTGTCCTGGAATAGAGGCGTGGCCGAGCTGGCTTTCTGCTAACCCTTTTAATGAGTGGGAACAAAATGAATGGGCTCTATCTGATCATTTGACCCTTGAATTTGGGTGTCAGCGTGGGTTCCCTCAGGGTTCTCCGGCTTCCTCCCACCGCCCAAAGACATGCAGCTCAGGATAATTGGACTTTAAATTGCCCGAAGTCGTGGATGGTTGTCTGTCTCCATATGTGAGAAACTGGTGAACCCTGCCATCGCCCAATGTCAGCTCAATAGGATAAGCGGTTCGGATAATGGAATGGAAGGTTTATTCATTTAAATTCTTGTTTAATTTTGATGTCGCTTTAACAAATAGTGTGCCTCCTGCGATTTGAAAATTGCAGTTGGATCTTAACTCTCCTGGTTAGTGTAAGAGGCTTAGTATCTCTTAAAAAGAAAAGCACTATGTTTCACCAAGATGCAACCCATACATATAAGTTTAAAACTAAGTTATGAATTGAACTCTTTGAATATATTTTGTACTAGTGATCTGTTTGTTGGACCGAATTTATGATTGACTGACGACGTTGGTGAAGTGTTGCATGGTTGTTTTTATTTATTTTGTATTCCTTATTTATACTTATTTTCCTGCTTTAACATTTTTATTTTTGTGTTTCCTTACGGCTCTTCTTGGCAGATGCATGGTTAATTTGTACTTTCTTTTTATGTTTTATTATTATTATGCAGTCTTAATTTTGAAGGTTGTATTTCTGTAAAAATACCTAAATAAAATATCAAGTATAAAAGGAAAATTGCAGTTGGCCATATTGCAATAGAATGTCCATTCACTGCTCAGCACGAATGTCCGCTCACGGAGACGACGGGACATTACAGCAGGAGAATCTGATGCTGAGCTGAGAGCTGGAGATCGATTCTCGCTCTGGTGAGTCTCACTTTCTGTTCAAACACACTGAAAGTATGATAACAATTTGCTGCTTGGAGTAGAAAGAAAAGGAATATGCCAACGTGGCCAACCTTTCATTACATGGTATAGAATCTGCTCACGAGACACATGCAAGTCGAGGTCAAAGTTATACAGGACTGTCTCAGAAAATTAGAATATTGTGATGAAGTTCTTTATTTTCTGTAATGCAATTAAAAAAACAAAAATGTCATGCATTCTGGATTCATTACAAATCAACTGAAATATTGCAAGCCTTTTATTCTTTTAATATTGCTGATTATGGCTTACAGCTTAAGAAAACTCAAATATCCTATCTCTAAATATTAGAATATCATGAAAAAGTATACTAGTAGGGTATTAAACAAATCACTTGAATTGTCTAATTAACTCGAAACACCTGCAAGGGTTTCCTGAGCCTTGACAAACACTCAGCTGTTATAAATCTTTTTTTTACTTGGTCTGAGGAAATATTAAAATTTTATGAGATAGGATTTGAGAGTTTTCTTAAGCTGTAAGCCATAATCAGCAATATTAAAAGAATAAAAGGCTTGCAATATTTCAGTTGATTTGTAATGAATCCAGAATGCATGACATTTTTGTTTTTTTAATTGCATTACAGAAAATAAAGAACTTTATCACAATATTCTAATTTTCTGAGACAGTCCTGTATATGCAGTTGGCCTTTTCCTCCAATTATCTGCTCCTGCTGAGGGAAAGCTCCTGCTCTGACTCAACCTCTGTTTCTCAAACATTCAGACAAACTGGTATTAGTACAGATCACTGGAGGTTTGTCAGGTTGTTTTTATAGAAAGGAGCTTAAACACAAATACACACAGCTGTGCGGATGAGAGAATTGCTTATATAATCTTTTAATGATCTTTTAATAGTATTTGCCAGTGGTAGCAAAGTGAACGTTGGGTAAAGGAGACTGTGTGTGTCCTGGATCGCTCATTAACCTTTGCCTCTCTTCCTGCCTTTGATTATCAGAGAAAGCCAAACAGCTTTAATGTTGCAGAATAATAATCACAAAAAGCACCACTTTGCCTCCAGAGCGTGGGAATGAATAATTAGATGTACTCCTCCGCTGCACCGGAACAGACATTTGAAGCAGCAGCGTTTGTGCATTTCCATTGTGTGAGACATTTGACTTTGATTTTTACGACATTTTAGAGAAAAAAACGGAACCTGTCAGTACATTTAAATATAGTTATCGTCCCACGGAAGATTACACGGTTTGTCTTCAATTATCTGAGTAAGCCACACTGCTTCAATGTCGCGGCATTATATATATATATATATATACAGGACTGTCTCAGAAAATTAGAATATTGTGATAAAGTTCTTTATTTTCTGTAATGCAATTAAAAAAACAAAAATGTCATGCATTCTGGATTCATTACAAATCAACTGAAATATTGCAAGCCTTTTATTCTTTTAATATTTAATAATTTTTAAATTGCATTACAGAAAATAAAGAACTTTATCACAATATTCTAATTTTCTGAGACAGTCCTGTATATATATATATATATATATATATATATATATTAAACTAAATGACTTGTCTAATAGTGTCAAAACAATCACCCGTACATTAAATGTAAATTCTAATAAAACAGCCTGGTTTCAGCTTGGTGGCACATTCTTCTTTTACATATCATCCAAAGGGATTCAGGGCAAGTGCAACAGCTTTAATACTGCACGGACCTTGGAGTGCATGAATACGTTGGTTACCATAATGATACATTAATAAAACACGTTCGCTGTTTGGAAACAGGGGACCATCAAACCTCCAAAAGGCAATACATATCTCAAACTAGAAGATAATGAAATCCATAATAAATATACACATTAATATTATGTGGTAAATATACTTAAATCCAGAAAACATATAAACTGACAACATTATTGACTATTTTGATGCCTTTTTATGATCCTTGATCTTTTTTTAATGTTTTTAATGAGGACTATATTTAACATTTTACACTTCCTCTATTCTCTTCATATAATAATCGGTGTCTTGTTTTCTACTGCTGAGCATTATGTAAACGCGTCGTAAAATTCTACAGGAGCAATCCTTTGCGTTGAAACTATTTGAATTACATCATTAACTCTCTGTCTGTCATCTGAAACGAACAGAACATCTGTGGTTTCCCCTCCAGCGGCGCTCCTGAATGCAGCTTTTTCATCAGAGCCACAACAGTCTGAGTTTAGTTCACTTGAAATATGCAGAAACATGTCAGAGCAACTGATGTGTGTGTGTGTGTGTGTGAGAGTCCAGTTTAACTAACAGCCAGCGCAGTAGTCAGCAGCTGCCCATTATTGTGTGTGTGCGTGTGTGTGTGTGTGTGTGTGTGCGTCTCTCAGCTCTGTCTAATGAGGTAGGCTCCACCAGTGCCGAGGTGTGTGTGTGTGTCTACATATACATACCCATCATGAAGATGACCTTTGGTTTCTTCTGTTCTGTACAGTCACCTGTCAGAAGAAAGAACATCAGAGATTACACACACATACACACACACACTGATGCACACACACACACACATCATTAATATATTCCTTTTAACAGCCAAACTGTTCTGTAAACGATAAATCGATTGATATTATGATCTTACTTTTACTCTTTTCTATGAATTTGTAATTGATTGGATGTTAATGAGCCTCTTCCCTGATTAAAATGGACAAGAACATACATAGACAAACATTTTGGAAAAGGATCCCTTAGATTCATTCTAAAGAGCTGTGCCTTCATAGCACAACATGTTACATTGGTGATGATGTCGTTAGCTTCTCCTTCTATAGAAATGGACTTTTCATCGACTTTTAAATGACTAAAGTATCAATGTGATTACAAACGATCATGCCCTTGAGGACATAGTGGCATTTCCCCATGTAGTATCCTGCATGCTCACTTGCAGTATTGACTGAGTCAATACAAAGGAGAAAGGGGAAAGAAACAGTGTTTAACAAGTAACGGTTCCCCACAAAAATATCTATGCAGGAAGAAAAGAAAGTATTTCATGTTACACTGCTCTGTGTGTGTGTGTGTGTTGAAATGCAACATAGAGTCAGCTTCTGGTTCATGCCGCAGAGTGCAGAGGAGGACAGATGTGTAGCTGCTGATTAAAGCTTTGGTGATGAGTTGCGATGTCAACTGCCGGTCACAGAGGAGAGACAGGGAGTGTGTTTTCACTCTCAACTGTTTCAGTCATTTCAGCAACTCACTTTCTGTGGTTCCTTCAGCATACCCAATATCTTCCTCCTCTTCGACCTGTGAAGACGGAGACATTTGTATTATAATCTATATTTCACTTTTCAAATGCATCTTTAATATTGTGCATTTGACGATTCATTCGACGCGTATTTGAACACTTGAGATAAAAGAAGAAGGCTGAAACTCGTAGTCATGTAACCGGTTAGTCAATTGAAAGATAAATACATGAATTGCCAACTATTTTAAAACTCCATTAACCGCTAAAAGTCATTTTTCACATTTGTTCCAGCCTCTAAATTGCGAGGATTTTTGAGGAGGGTTTTGGATCGTTGGTCTGACACAAGAAGACATTTTAAGATGTGGCCTTCAGAAAACGAGGATGGGAATTTCCTACTCTTGTCTGATATTATATAGACAAAATAAATAATACAATAAGATTATTTGAGAAAATAACTGGCAGGTTAATCAATGATTAAATTTGGACGCCCCATGTTGTGGTCTCACTGCTACATGTATTTACATATATGACATTGGTCCCTGAACACTCTCTTTACTGCACAACTTTATTAACAAACAACAGTTCATGAGCTCGGTTTTCCCTTTTTTTCTCGTCAATTGGTGCTACTTATCAGCAAATACTTTCAGGGTTTGAAATAATCTGTCTAATTTGCATGAGAATAATCTAAGAAATAATCCAACTGAGGTCTTCACAGATCAACAGCACAGAGTAAACTATCTTTGTGGAACAGGCCCTTGGCTTTGTGCATTGAAACGGTTTTCGTAGCCTCACCGGTTCAACTGGTGTGCACATGCTTCATGCTTGTGGCCATATACCATTGTTGAAAAGAGATAAAAGACAAGGAAACTGGTGAGAGATATATACCGTATTTGATCGAGAACAAAAACACAGGAAAGAGGTCAGAGAGTAAGTGCTGAGCAAACACAAGGTCGGCGCTCGGAGGACTGAGACCATCAGCAGCCTCACAAACGTGCGGACGAGGCAGAGCGGGACGCACATACTTGCTTGAAAGATATTTTCCACTTTCTTTAATCTCAAGAGGATGTAATGATTCATTGGATTCAGGCACATCATCAACAGTTTCAGATATTTGAGAACGTTATCAAAATTAAATTTGTCCCTGAAGCCTCGATGCCGCAGGTTTCCATGGTGATGCTTCTCAGGTTTGGCCATCTGCATCTCACTGGCAGCGAATAACTTAATTGTGTCATTCCTACAATGCCACAGACTGGTGACATGAGAGGAAGACAAACATAGAAATGCCTGCATAGGTGATATTAATAATGTGGATAAGGAATGATGACACTGGGAGCACAGCTGATCTTTGTGAAGTCCAGAAGATATTCAGAGATAAAGGAATCCTTTCAGTTCATAAAGGGAGGAAACCATGCCCAAATTAAGTTATGAAGTAATCTGATCCTTCTAATAATTGAAATAAAATATATATTCATAACCATGCTTTAGTCACTATATAATCACTTTAAATAAATACATATTATTTATATTAACAGTGGATCAAATGACTATGGGTGATGTAAAAATATTTGTCACCCAGATCTCTGAATCAATGATTGTTACTTTAAAATAAAAACATCATTGACATATTATCGCCACGTTATGCTGATGGTGAATATGTTCGCCCACAGTTGCTTATTTACTCTTCACTCCAGCACGTAAGCAATGAGTATACTGGTGTTTATTGTTAACAATAAACACCAGTATACTCATTTAACGTTAATATACATTTTATTAATCCTTGACTATGAATAATTACAATAGCAGAGTTGGAAGCTAATCCTCTGTTGGTTTACTTCGGCTAAATGTGTTTACATGTCACCTCTTGCAGCTTTAACTCTTCTCCCCAGAATTAATATAATGTTCTCTTATGATGTCATTAATTAATACAATTGAGAATTATTCACTGCCCCCATTAACGTTCTTTAAGTGCTCCAGAGCCTTGAAGGGACCTTTTGAACGTTTACAGAAACAACAGAAAGATATTATGACAATGCAATCTGTGTGTATTAATGTTTATGGGATGTGAAAACGCAACATGATGTTTAACAGCCATCTCACAGTGTATCCAATGCAGTGTATCCAATAATTTATCAAATTAAAATAAGACTTCATCAAATTCGACAGAGTCAGAGTGAGAGTGTCAGGGGACAAAGATAAATGAAGTAAAAACGATAATTTAACCCTATTAATATGAATGCATTAAACAAATTGAGGACACAAATGACCGAATAAAGTGGACAAAATAATTGTATTGAATAGATGGTTTAATAATATGAATGAATGATTTGTATCTAAATTTGAGGGACCAATTGATCAAATACTTCTCTAATGGACTCTGTAGTTAAGTGCTGCCTCATTTATATTCCAATACAGAAGAGAGGCTTCAAAATTAAAAAGTTAATTTCAAAAGGCAAACAATAATGGATCGGTCATGCACGGAGGGAATTTACAAATTAATTAGATCCTGATGTTGTCAGTGTGCATTCTCCAACAATAACTTACAACCTCACGATGTTTGTTAAAATTGTGAAACACATTTACAAATCGCTACAAATATGGAATTAGCATCTTTTGCCACCAAAGAATCACCACCATTTTTTTTATTTTCCCTTCCTACAAAAAAGCAATTGTATATTACAAATCTGAACATTGGAGTGAAAAACATCTGATCTGCACTATAAATGTAGCGCGAGATGAGCGTCTGCCAGAGAAAAACATGTTGCTGTTCTCTCACACTGTTTCAGAAATAATTTAAATAAATAATTCACGCAATTTATGGAGCAACAATTAAACATCCCAATATTGTATGAGGTGCAAAAAAATCAAAAACAACAACAACTATATCCATGTTTTGTGCAACTATGATATTGATAGTTACGTCTTCATCAGATACATTCTTGGTTACATGGTGTCCATGTGGGGTCGAGGTCTGAGGCAGATGGATGGGGCAATAAAACATCAGACTTTATCACTGGAGACAGATGACTGCTTCCTGTCTCTGACCGACAGTTAACGTTGTAACCACGACAACTGAGATTCCCTAATCATAAGTAGTTTTTCTGCCTAAATATAACCGATCATTAACCATAGTGTTGGCCCAATTGTTCAACAGTGATATCTAACAATTTAAGACAAATTATATTGAGTCAACACTGTCAAACTGAACCTCCCATTGTGGTGAAACTGACGTCTAATGGTTGTGATTTGGACATGCGGCTGTTTGGCACAGGGCTCAAGTGGAGCTGCAGTTACATTCAGGAGAAGATAGCAGCAGAGACACAGAATGAAGAGAAGCAGAGCTCTGCGAGTGTTAAATAAATGCCGTCAGTGTGTAGGAGTGCTGGGCGCCAACGACGAGCCAGCTTGGCATGTGGGTACACCAACTGGTCTGATGACTCAGAGAGAGGAAGAGAGAGAGAGAGAAACACATGCACAGCACAGCACGCCTTGCAAACACGAAATATAGATAAAATATGTATACACACACACACACACACAGGGAAACTGACGCTGTATGTTGATGACGACTGATGGACACGTGGTCATAAACACAAGCTCCTTTACCAACATCCATACACGTAAAGTCCGTATAGCAGTTCTGTGACGCTGTAGTGCTCCTAACAAACCACCAAAAAGCCCTCTTGAACAGTTGCTGGCAAGACGTTGTGTTTTTCGTTGAGATATTTCAGCCTGGACCCAAGTGGTGGATGGATCAACGTTTCCATCCTTAAAGGAAGTGATGAACTGAAGATTAAATTTACAGAAGTTTTTGTCTAAACCAGAGAACTAAAATACCTGTACAAAATAAATGTACTTGATGACATTGACGCAACAATCCACAACTTCTCATCCACTTGTAATCCACAAAGCATTACTACCAGATATATATATCAACGAGATGGCTGCTGAACCTCCTTGGTAGAAACAGGATATTTAAACAGCTGGCAAATCCCCAGTATTGTCACAGATTTTTAAATTTGGAAGTGGTGGTAATCTCGACCTCGTGGGACGGTCAGGGGTTAAATGGTTCCTCCACAGGGGAGCATGCACTTTCTCAGCAAATGTCATGACTTCATTTTGCAGTTTAAATTTTACTTCCATATCCAATGTCTATTAACAAAACATATTTAATAAGCTGAGTATATATATTATTATATGTTTTGTATCCAAAAATCACAATTGTTTTAAGTAACTAAAGATGTTGAATAATTGTGAAGTAGAAAGTACAATAATTCCCTTTTAAATTTAGTGGGATTAAGATATAACGTACCAAGAAATGAAAAAGCTCACGTGATGTACAAGAACCTCAAATTTGTACTTCTGACGACTATGAATGTCTGTAAAATACATAGAAACCCGTCTGACATGTTGTTGAGACATGTCGGACAGGAGCTAAAAAGCCGGCTGACATCTAATGATCACGATGTTGTTCGTAACGACACAAGTTGTATCTCGATCTTTATTTCTGCAAATAATTCCTCCTGGTGAGTCACCTTTCTGAAAGCCTCAGCCCATTACATTCAAACCTCAGGACCACAACATCAAACTGTCACGTCCGTCAAAACGAGTCTGGTGATGCTGTGGTGGGCCGAAGAGTGCTCGTCATCATCATCATCATCACGATCTTAATCATCAGCTGCATGTTTGGATTGATCGTCTTTGGGGACTTAAATCGTGTTTCACTGGTGGGATGGGAATTTTGACATACTTGTACTTTACTTGAGTATTTCCATTTTCCACGCGAAAAATAGTGTACTTCTTAGTATATATATATATATATATACACACATACATATATATTTGATGTATAAATATTTGATAAATATATATGTTACAATATGTACAATAATATAACAACGTGAAATGACCTATTTTGTATGTTCAAGTGAAGCACCTAAAAATGGTTACTTACAATATTTGTGAATGTACTTCGTTACCTTCCACCAATGATTTGCACTTTCAAATGGACTCAGAAATATGAGACACATCCACAGTAGATGTTCTCAGGAATTGTAGGTGGAAAAAAACCATAAATAATTGGAGGAAAATGTTCATGAGCTTCTACTCCAGAGACCCAAAATAGCCGCTCTGCCTTTCTGTGCATCGCCACGGTAGCAAATTCCTCTCCGTCTCACATCCGAGGTGACATATATGAGATGACAAGGCTGCATGGCGCCTTGGTTCCACTTCACAGAAAAGAGCTTGGCCACAGGAAGTGCTGCACAGGGACGACCGGTTTTTTGTTATTACTCTCTCAGTGGTTCTCAACCTTTTTTCAGGGATGTACCCCCTAACCAGCTCAAAGTATTTTGTGTTGAAAAAAGAATCTAAAACACAGCGCTGTGCCATCAGTGTCTGATTGTATATATATACATATATATATCTTTTGTCCAACATAAAGTTTATAACAGTAATAAAGTGATAAGGTAATAAAGTGCAAACATTCAACAGTTAACAACAGTTTATGAACGTACACTTATATATTATTAAATATTTCGAAAATAACTATTTTTAAAGGATTTATTAATGGAGGTTAATTTTAAATATATATTTGTTAAAATCTCACTTACCCCCTAGAGTCCTAGAGTGCCCTCACGTACCCCCAGGGTTACACACACATGATCTATCATGTGATAGCACATCTCATGATGGCTGAGAGGCTATTTCATATTTGCACTCTCTTATTTTGTACTGCATTAGCAATACAACACATTTTCCTTGGGATAAATACACTTATAACGCATCTCATCTCATCTCATCACATTTGGTGTCCTGGAGTATTGTCCTGATGTGAAAGCTCCATATTGAATGTTTCTGGAAGTTGAAACTGGCTATCCGGGTCTCTCAGAGACGTTGGTGTGGCTGACCTCGCACCCCGGAGCAGCTAAATGGAGTCCAGCCATCAAAACCAGAACGCCGTTTGCCTCGCTTAGATCAGATGGCGGCTGAAGTAACCACACTTTTGTATTTACAGCTTTCTTTACTGCAGTTTCTCAGGCATTTCAGGGAACTGTGGGGTCCTTCAGGCCACGTAAAACGAGAGAGGCTCTGTTTAGGGCCAGTGTTCGGTTTGTTCTTTCCGGGCTGCCGTAGAAACATAGCAACACGGCAGACGTTGTGAAGAGGACCTGCTCTGCATGCAGGTATAAAGGCCTCATTCCAAGGTAATAACACATTATTCCTATTTTCAGGTGATTATGCACTAATAACAACATTGTTATGTATAATATACTCTATAATAGATCCCCTGAAATGCTACACACTGGCCCTTTTAAAACAAACTCCGGATAAAAAAATGTGCAAGAAAAAGAAGTATAAAATATTAAGTAGTGAGAGAGGGTGATAAAGAAAATTATAACAAATATTGCAAGGGGAGGTGTTTTACTCAACCATCCTTGAATTACTGCCAGCAAAACACTACTCTGAGTAAACGGTTATCACGAGCAGCTTCCAAGTGTGAATTCGATGCATTCTGTGAATGTGAAGAGGTGTGCTGCCGCAAGAGAGAAGATGCTCCAGGAAAACGATGCAAGGTTAGAAGGCTGAGATACAATAAAGCACCTCAGGCAGCAACACTGCCCTGGGAATTTTGGAGAAAATTGAGTAGAAGAGAAACGGAGAGCTGTTGAAGATCGAGAGGAAGAGAGAGCTGAGCACTTTGATTCCAGACGCTCGGAGAAAGGGAAATGAGACAGAGGTCAGGGCTACGCATCACTGCAGTGTGGAGGAACGATCGCCAAGCATTACACAACAACAACAACATCCTCCATCTCTGGACGTCACTGAATCACCGGCCTTCACTGTTTCACCGCTTGCCATTTAAATAAAAAAGGTTGACCATTTTATGGTTTTGCAAATATGAAACAGAGAGAGGGAAAGCAGATCATATGGAAACAGGGAAAAATAAGGTTTTTTTGTGGCTGCATGCTTGTGAAAACACAAAGTTAGAGTACTCTGAACGATCTCATTTTAACATTTTTAAATTGCGGCAATTACAGGAACCTTTTAATTTTATGCTTTACTGGGTCTTGTGTGCGTAATCATTTGATCAGATGGGTTCTTTAAATTGGTTTTATTTGAGAGAAGTTCTTGTGTTATTGCTGCTTTCTCTATCTCAAGACAACATTAAAAAACGTTATTCATGTTGTAAACAAACAAACAAAAAAAAGAGTTTATCTTTATAAAAGTATGGTATTCCTCCCCAAACTGACGTTTTTGTTAAATTGACAAAAGGTATTGAAAATTGAAAATCACCTTCCATATTCAAGAATTAGAATGAGATCTTACCTCATCGTACTTGCAAGCAACATCTGCCTGGCTGCTGGTTTCCCCCAGTAGACCGAGATCCAGCTCACTGGGTCCTGAAGAGAGATCAAACAGAACCATCATTACACTGTGAGTTTACTCCAAATGACTTGTTTCTTATTACATCATTCTTGGTAATCTTCTTAAAGAATTGTATTAAAAAATATGTGTTTGTTGTAATTCTCCTAAAATCCAGACAGCAATGAATAAATCTACTGCTCTGATGAACAAATGAGGTGATTGGAAGGATGACATGCCTGTGTGCATCTCTCCCACAAGCTACTAGCGTGACAGTTGTGAGTGATACCAACATCCATGTTCGTTGTTTACATTCATAATGATATTTTTGGAGCAGTGGCTTTGGAGGGAGCCATGAAGAGTCGGGCTCAGTATTGCCGACTTGGCAACTTTCTTGCTAGACTCAACAACTTTCAGAGTGCTGCTTGCCACTTACATTGGAAAAGACTCTGGGCTGGGCTCTCAACAGTTCTCGTGTTTCTGTAGATAACAGAGCGTCGGCCATAATCTAGCCAGTGGGAAACACTCACATGCACTAAAGGCACACGCGGCCAGCCCACATCTGCATTTTTGAGAAAAAAAATCTGCAAATTGAAGCAAGTGTTGGCCCAATTAGCACCTGGACCTAAACTGGACCTAAACTTCAAGTTGTCAGAGAGCAGTCGAGGGTGATGCTGTGATAAACTCTTAACATGCATCATTTTCATCCTCTTCCTCGGTGGAACTGGGTCGTTGATAACACTTCCCTTCGGCAGATTAGTTTTCCCTGCACACAGAGCAGAGCTCCTTCTGCACAGAGAACTGGGTTAGAGTCTGCAAGGATGCAGCTTCAAACGTTCAGGAAGATCCGTGAGAGACAGCAGCTGTGCATTTCTTACATTTATTATGTTAAAAACCTTCTGGATGAACCTCCTTTACAGGAGAAATAAAAACATCCTCTCTGGAGTTCACAATTTAAAAGTCAGCAGCAGCATGTCAGAGTGCAGATGGGCTGGGGGGGGGGTGTAGATATTTGCTGTTGAGGCTCGTTATGTCATGAGGCTGCAGTCAGCAACACTTCAGTCTGGTCCACGGAATTACAGACTGAGCAGAAGAGTGGCAGCCGTGTCCTCTCTGCTGGGGAACAATGAGGCGCGAGAAGCCGCAGATCCACTGGGAGGCAATATCTCTTTAACATTGAATGGGGTCAAATTGACCCTAAGGTAACAGGAGGGTTAAGAGTTTCCCTCAAATACTGCTAATCTATCTTTAAATTTCACTTTTTGTTTCCTGTTCCTCATACTTTTCAATATCGGACGATTGAAGCTATTTCAACCTGATCTCTGAGAGGAAGACGGTCGATGTGACCCACATTTCATTATGTGGATTTTGCACGTTTCATGGTGCAAAGGTAGACCTTTAAATTTGCTCTTGTTACACCTGGATGGAACTGATTTTGTGAGGCTCCATTACAGGAAACATATGCAGGAGAACATCTCGACAAATATACAGATTTCCCACTATGTAAGTTAAATGCATCTCATAGTGCAGCTACATGTCGGGGAGCTCTCTCGATCGTTTGTCCAGCATGCCCGAAATGAACAAGAGAATCATGCTCCAATTAGGAAAAGATCAATTTTTCTATTATTATTGTATTACCTTGAGAACAATATAATCAGAGTTTCCTTCATGATCGTTTAGTACAAATCATTGCACATAAAAAAAATCACCGGCTTTTCACTGGCGTTGGGAGATCATTAATTTTTCTTAATCAGAGCTTGAACTCTTTTGTTTCTCGTTTTCCTCAGGATCAATTTTGCAGATTTTGACGGCTTTTTGCAACTCAAGTGGTATCAGGGATGTAAGTATCCCGTTTTTCCACAGACCTCATCTGTAATTCAATGTCCTGCCATGAAGCGGTCACTGCTGTCAAGTATGTTACGTAGCTGTCAAGTAGGATGTGGCAATTATGATGTCAGAGATTGCTGTAAATGTGTAAATGCCTCTGTCCCATTATGTGTCTGGCCTTTGTCCCTGAATGTATAAATTCTACAGTACAGCTGTGTAGTAATGATGCCACATACACACTGTACAACCTGTCTGCTAACAGCTCTCTTCGGCTGCTCGCTGCTCTCCTCTGATCAGACAAACACTGAATCAAACAAACTTCCTCCTTCTGAACTATTCTGATGAGCATCGTCTCATGTTTTCTGCTGCTCACGCACAAACCTCTGTTTCCTCCTGAGAGAATCTGTCGTGGCTCACATCAGTTCCCTTCATCACAAAGTTACTATTTTGGTGTAGGGAGCATTTTAGAATAAGAAAAAGGTGGTTAATTGGCACCTAATAAGCAGTTCATAATGTATTCCTCCTGTTCCTACGCAGCATCCTGCTGTGCTGCAAGTGTGCTCAAGCTGTGTGGCACAACAGAAGCACAAAAACAAGCCAAGTCAAGTTTATTTATAAAGCGCAAAAGCACAAGTTGTACTTAGAGGGCTTTATAATTCGCAGAGTTTGCAACAACCTCTCTCATTAGAGCCTCAACGCAGACCGGAAGGATAAAGAAAGAAAGGCAGGCAAAAACAGAAGAAGAAACTTAGAAAAGGCAACAAAGCAGTGACCCTTCATAGATTTACTCTCTCAAAGTAAGAAGTTTAAACACAACAGACATGCGATAAAGTGCCAAAATTAAACCAAACTTCTGGGTTATGTTGCAGAAGCACATTGGACAAAGTTGCTCTCAGAGCTTCTGACAGAAATCTTCTAGGTTGTTGAGGATAAGATCCTGTTTTGGCTTCATGTGTCTGGATTAGGATGATGATCCCAACCAACAAATATAAGCTCCTGTGAAACAGCGTATTTTAGTTTTGTGTGAATTAAGGAACTTCATGGTCCAGGCTGACTTTGCCACCCCCGATGCAAAGCCTTTTATTTAACACACGGATATGAAAATGCAATCGATCCTCTGATCTCCAGTAAATCTTCACCACAAGGTGATTGAGATGATTTCCCAAAATGTATTCTTCAAACATGTTTGTTCGGACCTTACGTACTGACGTATAATGAAAGCGTTGCAACTCTTAGCGGGCAGATTCTGCCAACTGAGTTCTGTGCCAACGTGGATATGATTCCTTTTGGCATTTTAAAAAAACTCTTATCATGTTTTACACAACACATATACAGGACTGTCTCAGAAAATTAGAATATTGTGATAAAGTTCTTTATTTTCTAATTAATCATAAAAAAAAAAAAAATCATGCATTTTCTTCGTTAATCAATCAAAATCAAATATTGCTTTTTTTTTTTCTTTTTAATTTTATATTTATTATTACAGCTTGCTTGAAAACTCAAATATCCTATCTATATATATTATAATGGAAAACAAACTAGTAAGTAGGGTAAAAAACAAATCAAATTAGATAAAACTCAAACTAATGTTAAAAACACAACATTTGTTCAAATTTTTTTTTTTTTTGTTTGTTATAAATCTTTTTTTTTTAGGAAATAAATATATTTTATTTTTTAGGATTTAGAGATTTTCTTTAAGATTTCTTAAGCTGTGCAATATATCAAATAAATGAATAAAGGCTTATTTATATTGAGATTGTGATGTAGTCAGAATATGTTTATTTTTTTTTTACAGAAAATAAAGAACTTTATCTGTCTATTCTAATTGATCTATAGTCTCCATGTGACAGATGAAATACTGACTCTGTGGATTCTGTATTTCTCACAGAGCGTGGCTAACCCTGCTTCACTGGTTGCTATGCCGACTCTTATGGTAAACAGGGATCTGGTGGGTGATGCTTGTTGTGTATGTGGATAATTTTGGAGAAACATTTGTACACTGAACACATGTATCTTAAAAAAAGCTATCACACACACACACACACACACTTTTACTTGATTGTGAAAAAAGTCAAAAGTGCAAAAGTATTGGCATCAAAATAAAATATTCCAAATAGTAAAAGTACTCATTATGCAGAATGGCCCATTTTATATAAAAATTATGACTATAATTGTGATGCCTTTGCTTGAATGTTGCAGCTAGTAAAGTAAAGTTAGGGCTACTTCATATATATTCTGTTCATCTCACCTGCTGCCGGCTCTTTGGAGGGAAACAGCTTGTTGTCCAAAGTCATGCTGATGTCACAAAAGACCTCCTCCTCGTCTCGGTCAGCATCCAACTAAAGGGAGAAAAAAAGAAAATCATATTTGATACTCTGTTTTTTTCATTCACAAATTATTTCTGAGCTCTTCGACCTTTAATTCTTTCTGCTTGACAGAATCGACGGACTCAAGACAGAGGCAGACGTCATGACCTGAAACCTACATCACAAACAGACATGCTCGCCGTGGAATGAGATTTATCATCAGGTCAAACATAAGGAACGAGCAGGGATGACACACTCGGGGTCCTTTTTTATTCAACCCCCAGCGGAAGCTTTAATGACACTTGATTGATGAGCCTCCCTTCTGTGTCAATCAGACCCTTTCAGATTCAGGTCTGCTGTCTTCCTTTGCACCAACGGTACTCGATGATTTACCGTGAAGAATGTGGCTTGTGAGCTGGAAGCTGATTGAAGCAGACAACTCCTCCTCCCTAATCTGCTCTTTTTGCCGTTCCTCTGCTTCCATCATGGACGATGACAATGTGACCTTGTGCACACAACAAAAACTAAACATGCAGACTGGGAAGAATTGTTCTCCAGGTGTGTGATGCTCAGCAGGGTTACTGCAAACTACACAGAGAAATGAAAGAATGTCCGCCGTGGGAGTGGAGGTCGAAAGGCAAAATGGTAAATAAGGATTGCCCACAACCGACAATCAGCTTCCTCCTGGGGTTTCCATGGTAACGACCTAAAAGAAGAGACACTGTTGCACCCTGCAACTCCAACCTGTAGAAAAGCAGACAGAGGATTCCCCCTAAATCACATGGGACATCTCTTCCTGTCTGGCAGGATGAGCAGAGAAAAGTGTTTTAACCACAATGTTAAGCATCTTTGTGTATTTAAAAAAGCGCTATATAAGTTTGAATTATTAATGTCTTCCCACAGAGAGAGAGAGTATACCCACACAGAGGCTCTTCAGAGACACTTAAGGACAGATAAGGAGCTTTAACCTTTTGGAGTAAAGCTGAATGAGTCAACGTCATTACAGTGGCTGTTCAGGCAGATGATGAGGAACAGAGTGTTTATATGATATATAAAGTGCACCCGGCTTCATTTATTAGGCTAATAATCTAAGCTAATACTGAGTCCACTTGAGAACTTTTTTTTTCTTTTTCCGTCCTGTTTTGGTCGTCAAACATTTAAAGAAACAAAAGACTGGTTATTTAGTGACAGCACTGTGCTAAACGAGCTACTATCAGACCCACTGGAGGATTTAGCAGAGAAGTCATTATTCAAATGTTTCAATATCATGCAAGTGTTTTCAAGAAAAACGGGCATCTTAAACAGTCTTCTTGACAGTAATATGATTTTGTCACATAATTTATCTTATATAAAGTCTAAAAATATTTTTAATGAACAGCCTCAACCACCATCTCAAATACTGTATCTCAAAGAAGCAGAAATAGATGAAGGCAGATGAAGCTCTTTTTAAAGTGTGTTCCTCTTTTCAGGAAGATGTTTTGGTGCGTTCGGTGTTCAAATTAATTCATGCAATGTTCAAGAGTTTGAGAAAAAGAAAAAATTATTCGAAAAAGATTACAACAATGTACGTTACAATAATACATGTAATGTTGAATTAACGTAAAGCTCAAAGTTGACAGTTTCTGAAGAGGACAGACAGAATGTTAAAATTAGATAAATATAAAAGATATAAAAGGCCCAAAATAAATTAATTTCAGGTTATTCTGTTTTATTTTCTAAGCAGAAGATATCTTCCTCTTTTTAAAATGAGATACTGATTAGCCACAATGCTAGTATCTTATTTATATTTCAGGAATAATGATCAACCTTGTCACCATCCTCAGAGAGATACGGCTTTGTGTAGAATGAGGCGAGGGTTCTTTTGTTTGTTTGTATCAGCGTGATATCGAGCAGCATGCGAGAAGGAAGATGGAGCTGAACACATTCGGAGAATACTTCATTAGTTCAGTCCTTCTTCCTTGAATGGCTTCAAGGATGGCTTCAATTCTACAAACTATTATCTCTCCTGCAATTTCCCGTGAGACTCCATTGTATAGGTGTGTGTGTGTGTGTGTGTGTGTGTGTGTGTGAAGTCGAGTCATCCTACATGACAAAAACAGACCTTTATTTGCATATCATCAGCCCTTTTTACACAACAATCTGAATATCACAAAATCCCAAATTTGTATAGGACTTAAAAATAAAATCACAGCAATTGCCAACACTTTCTCACAATAACAGAAATGGGACAAATTAATTCAGTGAAATGTTGAGAATTATTAGACTCGTAGATGTGTGTATCAACAATTCAGTCTTTCCAAATCAGCGTTGACGATGCTGAGAATTGAGTCACAGCGACTGTTCTTTTATAAACGTATGCCTTCCTTTATTGGACAGGACATTTAAAATGACATTTGTTATTTTTACACAAAAGTCTTTAGCGGAGTGAAAGCCATCGAGCCTCAAAGAAGGGCTGAGCCGTAAAAACCCGAAGAGCAGGAGAAACTCATCTAATCGTTCATGTTATCTTTAAAAAAGGTGTTTTGCTCAGACAGACGAGGTACCGTTTACGACATGCATGCTTAGTTTTAGTTCGTTAGGAGACCGTCTGTTGAGATCATTGTTTCACAAACTTTTTTTTCTGGGGACCCAGAATGCTAACCATTCACAATAGACTGTATTTATATATCGTAAGAAGAGCGAATTTATGCAGAAATGAATGTTCCTGACGGACATTTCCAATTATCACCTAATATGATCTTTAATAGGTTAACCAGTCATTTTGAAGAAATATACGTTTGATACATCACAAACCTTTATGTTAAATAAATTAAACAAATGGTATCTCATTCTTTTTACTTACTCTTAACAACAAAACACCTAAGATCACGGGACTTGATGACGACAAGTCGGTCGCCCTGACCTCTGTGGTCATGAAGTCCTGTCCCACCTCAAAACCCTCACCGACCCACTCCTGGACCCCCTGCAGTTTGCCTGAAGAACCAACAGGTCTGTAGACAACACCATCAACATGGCCCTTCACTTCATCCTCCAGCATCTGGACTCCCCAGGAAGGCCAGGATCCTGTTTGTGGACTTCAGCTCTGCTTTCAACACCATCATCTACTGCTGCACGACAAGCTCTCTCAGCTGCTAGTGCCGACTCCACCTGCAAGTGGATCACAGACTTCCTGCCTGACAGGAAGCAGCATGTGCAGCTGGGAAAACATGTCTCAGGCTCCCAGTCCATCAGCAGGTGGGAGACGGACCATCTGGTGGGCTGGTGCAGTCAAAACAACTTAGAGCTCAACACTGAAGACAGTGGAGATGGTTGTAGACTTCAGGAAGAACGCAGAACGCAGCCCCACCTGCCCCCATCACCCTCTGCGACCCCCCCGCTGTGGTGTCTTTCCACTTCCTGGGCTCCATCATCACCCGGGACCTCAAGTGGGAGCTGAACATCAGCTCCATCGCTAAGAAGGTGTCGCAGAGGATGTTCTTTCTGAGGCCAAAGACAATGATGGTGCACTTCTCCACTGCCATCATTGAGTGCATCCTCTGCTCCTCCAGCCCCGTCTGGTTTGCTGCAGCCACTAACAAGGACACGGACAGGCTGCAGCGCATCATCCGCTCTGCTGAGAGGGTGATCGGCTTTAGGACTTGTTCGCTTCAAAGTCCCTGAAACGAGCACGAAAGATTGTGGCCGACCGCTCGCCCCCGGGAATAAACTATTTCCTTTCCGTCTGGAGGAGGATGCGGTCCATCAGGACCGAGACCTATAACAGCTAACAGCTTCTTCACGTCGGCAGTCGGGCTCATGACCAGAGCACAGGTTCCCCACTGACTGACTCGGTCATCCCAGGACAATTTCCATCACCCGGTCACTCCCCTGCACATCACTTAATTCTTCTCTTTAAATACACTTGTCACTTACAATTACATTACCCTATTTAAAGTACTGTCACCTGTTTCTTCTTGCACTGCGTTAATTGTTGATCGTTTGATTGTTTAATGTTACTGTCCAACGTTGCACTACGCACATGGCAAATACCTTCTTTGTGAAAACATACAATAAAAGGTTCTGATTCTGAAAACAGATTCAATGTTATAAGTGGTCTTGAAACGCTTTGAGAAAAGTGCTACACAAGTACAGTCCATTTCACTATTTACCATCTGCAACTCAATTACTCTACGGCACTCTTGTAGCCTTTATGAATCACAAGGAGGAATGTGTGCTGGTGGTAAACAGACAGAATATAAGAGAATAAATCTGACTACTGTGTTTCTGTGAATAGTCTGATCGGTCTCTTCTGCCCGTTTCTTTAGTTTTAACTTTTGTCAGAAAGAGTAAACTATGATACTTGTATACAAGGAATATAACAAAATTGAAATGATTATTTCACATTCATTAACACACAAACACAATGCACTCATAATCTAAAGTTTTTACATGTGCCATAAAACAATGTCTTGTTGTTCATAAGAGCTCAAGGACAAAAAAACCTTCTTCTACAAACATGGTGCAACAAAGCCAACTCTCCTCGTACCATCATCCACACATCTGCTGCAGATACACAAACAAATTAAAGACACTTTTCCTGCAGAGCTCTTGTGATTTATCTTAAGAACTTCCCATGTGTTCAGTGCACACATAATTTGTCATGGACATGTTTTCGTAAAAGCACTTACTCATAGATTGAGTTCACATTGGTTTCCTGATGCCTGCGTGATTGCAATTCCGATTGTAGTCGGAGGGCAGTGATGCTGCATGTTTGTATTTATGCTGCAGCACCTCAGAGAGAGTAGCAACAACTATTTACAAGAGGGGCAAGCCATCGCTAAGTTCTCTAAACGTGAATATCCCTCAAGAATACTGCAGACTTCTTTCATTCACCGCTAACAGGATGGGAAAAGCCGGAGGTGTTTCCACGAAAACAACACGCTAAATCTCACAGGGACATTAGAAAAGATCTCGGTTTGTTTTCAGAGCTGTAAATGTCATTTCTCTTGTTTATAACTCTATCTGAATGTGTCAGTTGACCATAAACTACAAGTAAAACTACAAAAATGTGTATCTTCTAAATCAACAAGTGTTACTCTGTGAATGAAACCCGTAATGAAGCATTTACACCAAATGACATTATGCAACAAAACTGCATCAATTATGTTGTCAAAAAAGAACAGAGATTCATGACCCATGAAATATGATGAAACCGAGCAAAGGGAAAGTCCGAGTCGGACCAGGACGTAATAAGTAGAGAAGAACAAATATTTAAAAGTAAATTGCATTTCTGCATCAAATGATTACAACGATTACATTTGTGTCAATGCAGAGTTACAAAGTTATTAAGTTAATTTTCACTTTTACATCATCAAGGGAGGGAAGATCCTGGTAACTATAGTAGGAGGATCATTTTTTGCTTCATGCCATACTGAGCATCTAGGTAAGTAATAGATTAAGTAAGTAAAGGTATATATGAAAAGTGTGATGAGATACCTTCTGTTATGATTTAAAGCTATATAAATAAAATGTATATGGTATATCATCCCATCTCTCCATTCAGACACAGACATGAATACTATCCCACAACACTTACTGTGACGATAAGGCCCCTCTCCTGGAAGTACTTGACCAGAGGAATGGTGTTTTGTTTGAAGTTGGTCAGGCGGCGATCGATGGCTTTGGGGTTGTCGTCCGGCCGTCCCTGCTGCTCAGCTCGTTTCTGCAGCCTCTCCTTCAAACGGTGGTTGGTGCAGGCCAGAAACACCACCAGGTCAGGAGTGCAGATCTACCGAGCGAGAGAAAGACTTGTGAAACATTACAGCCAAACCTTGACCGCTCATACGAACCTTCATTCATATAGTGACGTTCATGATCTGACCCTTTCCGAGCTACAAACTGGGAAACTGAAAATTGAGCTCAAGGTCTATCTCATTTTTAAATTCAATGCGCTCGGGTCAAAATGTCAAAAATGCATACGCACCAGAAAAAAACAACATCTTAATTCTCAGTCAATTTATTTTTATTTTTGAAGTGAGTCCACCATCTGAATGTCACTGGATTGAAAGAATAAATAATGTAGCCTTGAAAACAGTCTGTTTCTACTCCAATTGAACACGAGCCCATTATGAATTATAATTTGACTGCTCAAGACGCAATAGTCTCTGATTTCACCACATATATGATTACCTACATCAAGCTGTGGGTAATCAATAGGCATTCCCTGTTGCTATGGCTATTACGCTTAATGCTTGCTGCTGCCGTCATATGAATTATTCTTAAGTTGTTTTTTTGTTTGTTGGGTTTTACTTCTTGCTCTAGTGCACACATTTTAATTAAAAAAGCTTGTTCTTAAAAAACTATGATGTTTATTATTTACCGATGTTTGAGCTGCATCATTTTATTTATCTACAACCACTTGGAGGCAGATAAACACAACATGGACTCGTCAACTAAAGACATATTTGCTGATTTATACATGGAGCAGATAGAGAGCAATGTTTTAACACCACCTGTGTAACGCCCTGTTCCGTGTCTCCTCTGTCTCCTTGATTGTTTCATTCCCTTCACCTGCCCTCAGCCAATCTCATCTCGTTAGTGTCTCATGCCGTACACCTGTTCCCCCCCCCCTATATATTGTGCCAGTCTTTCCCTTGTCTCCGGCTGGGTTGTTGTCTTTAGTTCTGTCTTCCTTGTTCTCCTTGTGCCTTGTCGCTGTACCTGCCTGTCTTTGTGACTATTGCTGACCTGAGTTTTTGTTTGGAACCTTTTGCCTCAGTAAAGAGGGTTTTTGTTATTCACATTGAGTCCTGTCCTGTTCCTCTGCGCATGAGCTCTTGCCCCTCGCTACCCCTGACATTATTGTTGTGTTTTCACTGCATCAGTTTATGATCTCTACCTAATCCTGAGGGAAATATCCTTCTCTTTAGCTGCTAAATGGCCCACTCTTTGGGCTTCAATAGTTTTTTCTGGTGGATACATTGCTGTTGCAATGAAACTGTGATTGTGGACCATAAATCACAAATTATAACTTGAAAGATGCTGAAAGTCCTCAGAGAGCTCAGGGGAACTGCAGAATTAGGTGACAATTAGTTCTGACTTTGTTTATTTGCATGTGTGTCAGCAGGATTGCAGAAAATACTGAAATGAAGGAAACTCGTTGTGGGGGTGGAGGGGCCACACCTTCTCACTCCAAACTCCCCAAATACGGACACTCGGTCCGTGGCCCGAAGCTTTAAACTGACGTTCTAAGTATACAACTTGAGTCTTTCTTTGTGGTCGAGATTAACTTGACTGACTGACGACTTATGTGACTAGTTAGTTACACATAAGTCACGTGACTAAGGACACTGAAGACTCCGGTGACGACCGACATGACTAAACGTTACGTAGTTAGGAACAGCAGTCTCATGGATCACAGTCCTGTGTTAATGGACCTACTCACCTCCCCTCCAGCGTTTCCTGTGTGGACTATCTCGCTCTTTAAACTACGCAGTTACTCTGAACTTTTGATAATGATGCGGGGTGGGTTTAAATTAGAGTTAGCTGAAAGCCCGGTGCGTCGGTGTTCATATAGAGTGACATCTTTTTACCATATTTAGCTCTTACAGTCGGTATAATCGACGAGTTGGGAGTGAGACCGGGTTGTAGGGGCCCGAGGAAGAACATATTTTGAAGCCGATCCAAATCACGGGGTGGATGCACAAATTATTTTTCACTCGTTAAACTTGGCAATGGCATTTGTCCTTAGCGGAGGTTTGTAATATCTGACTTCCCTTATAACATCTGTGGGTTCGTCACTACGAGCTTTCTCCTCATATAACACAGAGCCCATAGTTATTTGATCCACTGTTGATATCTGATTATATATAATCTGAGGCTCTACCTTTGAGCCTCTGACACCTGATCAGATGAACCTCGATTACACAGGAACCAAATCTGACATAAGAAAGCTTTTTACATGACGAGGCTCTAAAACCTCTAAAGAAAAGTTTATTTCGGGACTGCATGCATTTGTAACCTCGGGAGTATAAACCAAAAGTAACCGACGAGCTCTGAGCAAAGTTATCCCGTTCAGCTTAAATTATGTTAATCAGAATATTCTGTAATAGCAGGTTTGTTGCCAAGATATGTCAACAAAATACCAGCTAACTTCTAAATTAAAGGAAAAGGTCGGGCAACAACAGCAGCACTGACTGAGAAATAGAGATGTAGTTTGTGACACAAATATTCAGTATTTTTATATTCAGTATTTTTTATAGCGCTTGGCCTTTTCTGCTTTTACAAAGTCCAAATCACAAAAGCATTCCTTAGTAACCAACGAGTACTTGGAGTAAACAGGCGGAGGTGTGTGTTAGCTATTTAAAGATCAGTGAATGATGATATCTATCAAATGCAAAGCAGCATCAAAGGGAAATAACTCTGTTTCTCTGGCTCTGACCTCTTAAGTCGAGACCAGTTGCTTGATAAAGAGGAACGAGAGTTAAATGCTCTCCTCATCTTGAAACTGACAACTAGTCATCCATCTCACCACCTCTGGGAACTTCTCCGTAAAACATACCAAGACTAGTTTAACATGATTCATTCTCTGTTGTTTGTTTTCCTGCTTTTTTAGATGAAATGCTCACAATGAACATTTCAAAGTCTGCATTTGATCTGCACATATGGGGTTGTTTACAGAGACACACACCACTCGGCAACAGGACTTGACTCGTACCCATCTCCATTTTTCTCCAGTTAATGTGGTGCAGCCATCAGATGCCGGCTGCTGTTTTGTAACATGGTAAAATTGATAGATTTATCATTATTAAAATGTCTCCTGAAATGTAGAATTATCTATTTTGAGAAACGGTTTTAATGCCGGCAGTTCTGTCAGTGACGCTATCTCTCTTGTTTAAAAGCCAGGAAGCATGTGGTAATAGCACACGCACGCGCACACACACACTTTGGCGAACAAGGCCTGTATAAAATAAGAGAACAAACAATCTTGTTCCAGCTGTTCCAGCTTTAGTTAATTATGATGAACTTTCCTGAAATGGACCGAGTTACATCTGCTCTTGACAAAGAAACAGCTGATTCCTCAGTTCAGACAGCTGTTTGCCTTTTTGTTCTGCTCTTCATTTCTAAGCATGTGAAGAAGCTGAATATCAATTGTCTCCATCTGTCTCCATAAACCGGAGCGTTCTGGGGTTGTTTCCTCTCCCTCCGCCATCCAGCAGTTCAACAAGTCAAATACATTTTAGGGGCTTTGCAATTTGTCTTGAATATTAGACACCATTTATCCAAAGACCCTAGATTCAGATAAGGAAAAACCCCAACAGATGTTCCTTTTGTATCAGTTTGATTGTCCAAACGAACAGCATCAAAGTACATAAACACATTATTTTTCAGGCATTATGGACATGCTGTTCCAGTGAACAGTCTTTATCCTTATTAATTAATCAAGAGATTGTTTTCCATATTAATTGTTTGACTTTGGGAAAGCTGTCAATCACACATCTTCAAATCGCTTCAATCATCCAACCAACACACAAGAACAAAAACCCCAAAGTTGTTAAGGACAAAAGCAGAAACTAGGTAATGTTTGGCATTTTTTTCTTCAAAAGGGACCCAAGCGATTAATTGATCATTAAAATAGTCCTGGTTTCTTTCCTGTCAATCAACTAATTGGATAATCACCTGATTATTTCAGCCCCACTTCACAATCTTCACAAGAACATCTGTATAACTTTCTAGACTGGCACTGGGACAGTAACAGTGACATTCATATTAAAAGATTATTTGTGTAACCCACACTTCTATTTTAGTGACTTTAGTCCCAAAGTGACCAACAAGGCTGACGTCTGTGATGTTAACAAAGGATGGAGCTGTAATCTGCATAGATTACTGTAAATGTCAGTTTTCACACTTTTCACATTTATTCTTAGTGGATTTGTACCTCGGTGCAACTTTCCTGAAGATTAAAGGAGTGACAACTTCTTTTTTGCTTCCTTACAAAGCATGAGAGCTTTGTAAGCTTGCTACAATGTGAATGATGAAACATTACTGTCTTCCCTTTGTAAGCCTCCAGAAACATCCGTATCTCACGAGGGGGTAGATTAAATGCATTTGCAAATTGCAGAAAGTAATTCTTCTAAGAGCAAAATGTTCACTGCTCTCTGAGGAATGTGTGGCGTCCTCCCTGAAGCTGCTGCTCTGTTTTGTCCTCTTTGTTGAAGCCTTCATGATGGATGAGGAAGTAAAAGACAAATTGACAGCTACAAGCTGCAAACTGATTCATCAGTCACAAACATAGGCATTGTGTGACTATTTTCATTATCAATGACTGTCTGCATTTTTTTTTCAACGTCACTGAATAAAGAAAATGGCTTGTTTCGTTAAAACCCCAAATATATTTAAATTACAATGATATAGAACACATCTGTATATTAGAGTGGCAGCAATCAAAGCATGTTTGGCAATTTTCTGTGATAAGCCACAAAGAGTATGATTTATTGCCAAAATTGACGGATGTGTGTGTGTGTGTGTCTTGTGGATTTAGACACACACACAGGTACATTGACAGGGATGAATAAACGGACTGATGCCTTTGTAGTCGACAGAAGTTGATTTTAAAAGACTGAAGGGAAGAATGGAGGGTTAAGCGGTCTCACTGGGCCACTATAAAGAGGAGTAGGACGGATGTGGCGTCCCACAGGAGCGCCTCATAAATGGTTGTTGTGATGTCGTAAAGGGCAAAGTACCAGCATGGGGTGAGAGGGAGAAAATGGATGCTGCAAGTCCCCAGAGGATCACTCAGAGCTCCCACAGTGCTCGGAAATATAGGATGCAAAAGAAAGCCGCTGAACCTTCTAGAATAGGAAAACATGACGCTTCAAGTAGCAGCAAGTTAGCTGTATAAAAGGATGTTTTTTTTGTAATTAATAAACTTGATGTGCATCAGTCAGTTTAAAGTCCACAAAACACAATGTAGAAGCAAACACAGTGTGTAGAATAAAGTAATCCAATGCAATGTCCCTACAGTATAATGCCAACTACAATGAGTTTAGCGGTCAACAGATATTTATTCAACTTTATGGTATTATAACGACTATAAAGTATGGCGTATAGATACTGCATGAATTCCATTAAATTGAAGGTGTTGCTGTGACTTTTGTTAACATTGTAATGCAATCAAAAACAAAGCAACCAAAAAGTGCAGATTGACACATCACAAATATCTTTGTTCTGCCTTCATTATGGGATCTACTGCATACGGCGAGCCAAACACACCTCCAGTAAAGGTGGAAGACAGCATTGGGCCCATGACGTCTACCTGAAGAAATTGTTAAGATGAGATACTTTAAACAATAGTTACAGCAAAGTTATTGTAAAAAAATGGAAAGGGAAATCACTTGCTGTTGCTAAAACTAACTAAATTCTCTCTGCACCCAGCGGCAATGACGTAAATAGCTCCAGCACGTTTTTACATTTAATATTGCAGGTTGGCATATCTTTGAACATTTGGAGAGAACCAGAATAGCTTTGAGCTTACTTTGAGCTCATCTGTCACTGGCGCAGGGGTAATAGTCCATTACAAAACACCTAATAAAATTTAAAAAACTGTTATGTGTTCACTTCCGTCCGCAAGTTACTTAGCAAACTTTAGACAGAGCCGGGCGAACTGTTTCCCCGACTTCAGTCTTCATGCCAAGATAAGATCTTTGCATCCTGGCTCGAGCTTTATTTAATGCAAACAAGTACGTAGGTTGGTTTTAGAATAGGAGGGGGACACGAGAAACCTTTTTTTTAAATGAACCATAATAAAATTGGTTGTTGTTCTTTCCATGATAAACATTCTAAATGTCACGTAAACCTTTGCCCTAATGCACTCGCTCTACTTTACATCTTTCACATTTTTTATTCCTGATATACAAAAGTGAATCCAGGGGTATCCACTTGGGGCACACCCTTTCTGCTGCTTGTAAAACTTACGAGCCGATGGTAAAAAGGGAAGAAAAAAAGAATTAATTAACATCTTTATCAACTCACATCATCTGGACTGAGGCTGGGTAGTAAGAGAACAATGGTGTCTTACTGTGAAGCCTCCACAATCAACCTGAAACAATTAAAGTAAGAGTTACAGAAACAGGCTTTCACTCACTGTGGTCTCACATTAAACTCAACACAAGTTCTCAGCGTCTAATTCTTCAAAGGCCACGACTGATATTTTCTCTCTTTGCTCCTGAGCTGCACAAAAGCTCCTTTAATAACCAGTTGTCACCAAATTATGTTGTAAATACCAGGGCTTCTGTAGACATGTGATGTTGAGCGGTCTCTCCCATCCAATCACTGACAGCAGTATGAGCCTTTTTTTAAGTGGTTGCCAGGACACGGTTATAAACACAACTGTATACATACGTGGTTTCATCCCCAGTGAGCATCCTCTCGTACGTATCTAACCCCCGGGACACATTTACAAACTGTAATCCACCTATTTAGCAATCCTTTTACGAAACAATTAAAAGAAGGTTGTGACAATTAAATTAAATCTGCTGAAAATCTGGATTTCTGTTATCTATTACAAAATGTAATTAATTTCAATTATAAGATGAGAGATCAAGCAGCATTTTAATAATGCACCTTCAAGGCTCCTTGAATGTGGAAATGCCTGTTAGTCAGTTAGTCACTAACTGCCTGTTTATTTTCTATTCCCAGCTTCAGCTAATGCGGAGACGCCGAAGGGAATCACATCTGATCTGCTGCAGTCTCTGGTAATGACCAAAGTCCTGGCTCAACTGTGAGCTCTCTCAATGAGAAGTCGAGTGTGTGATTGTGTGGGTATTGTCTGTTTAGAAAACCCTCGCTCTGTACATGAGCCACCACACACATCATTGTGTTTCCTTGCCTGTGTTTCTCGTGCAGCTTTCACACAGAACATGCACTAAGTGTAATCGGCTGTCGGACTTTGACACGTTAGAAACCACATTACAAAATCTCATTACGCCGAGTCTCGGCCTCTTTACAAAAAGAGGGAGAGAATATTACAATTAATGGAGAGCCGAGAGACTAGAACGAAGACCCGAGAGAGGGTTAGCCGTCCACAGTGATTAGTGTCATGAGCCAAAGGTGCCGGACACAATGCCTGTATCAGTTTGCTGTGCAATAGATCAGATATGCCAGCAGGATTCAGAGTAGAAGGCTATTAATAATACAAGCATACACACCTGTGTAGGAGATTGATGCTAAATTGTTATCTAAAGGAAATTAAAGCAAAGAAATGAAAGATTACAGGAGGTACATGTCTTGTACATGTTTTTCAATAATAAATGGGTAACATTTTATGGTGACAGTTTTAAACCCCTCTTAAGTTTCCTTCAATCTAAGTAGAACAAAATCCTTTAACAGCTTTCTGGTAATCATGAGACACTGAAGCTCTTATTTCTGACCTACACTAATGCATTTTTTGCAGTTTGTTCATTAAGAAAGATAGAACCACCACACCTATTCGATTTAAGGAAACCTAAATTTACGCAAACCCTGCTGCAAAAGTAAATAAATATGCACAAATTGCATTTAATTGCAGGATTTAAAAAGTGTTACATGCCTAAATTGGATGAATCTGACATAATAAACTACAACTCAAATTCAAATAAACAAATCCTGATCATTAAAACCTTATCTGAAGAGTGCGTAAAAAATCTTCTTTTAACCAAGCATTTGATTCATGGGGCTTTTGGGTTCGCTACACGGAGATGTAGCAAGCACTACGGTTACCTTACAGATGACTTTAATGGGGGGAAAAACTCAGATATAAGTTCAACATTCTTGCTAGTTAACTGCACATGTTAGCAGACAGAACTGCACCGTAACAAGTGATTCATGAATTTCTATCATATCAACATATCAATTCTTTCTTAAAAGATCCCTCCTTGAGCTGACCTGAGAGACCCCAAACCATTCCCAACCACTCAGTGGTCACTCAGTCATTTAGTGCTCATTTCAAAGTTGATAAATGTTACGTGAGTTTAAAAATGCTAAAAATAACTAATCTTTGCAAAAGCAAACAACCGTTGAGTCACATAATTGACTATTTAACTTTAAAGGATACGTACATTTCCATTAGGGGCTCCAGCTTAGACAAAAACACTGTTTAACATGTTGTGGCAGCGGGGTGTGTTTAGGTTCGGCTGCAGAGTGGGTGGCGCCGGGCTGTGGTTGTCTAATTGGCCTCAGCTGTTGGCTGATTGGCAATCAGCCACCAGCTGAATCCAATCTGTGTGTGTATCTGTCCCCATAAAGGAGCAGTAGGGACTGAGGAGCGAGAGAGTGGGGCGCAGAGGCACAGTCTGCTGAAATAAAGCGTATTACCGAATATATCCTTTGTGAATGCTCATCCTTTGGTGATTGGGAGGAGATACCGAACTGTGACCGACAGCTGCCAGGTATTTGAAGGCTTGCTCAAGGACACATCAGTAGAGTCTCGACAACACAAACTGTGAACCAGCCTGCCACTCAAAGGACAGCGTGCCGCTCCCTGTTCATTTCACGACCACTGAGCAGGAAACTGATGTTTCACTGTTGAATAAGTGAGCAGCAGCAGCAGCTGAAACACGTTGGCTTGAGGCCCAGTGAGAATGAACACCGAGAGATTTAAGTCAACGCTAGCAGGGACATTACACTGAAGATACAATCAAATCGTCCACCTGAAGTTGTAGATTAGCTCATATTTCAGATGCAAAATATTATCCAGCTTCTTACACTATAGAGTCTATATATTTATAAGAGAATAAAACAATAACAGCGCATTGCTCCATACAAACACAATTTATCGTACAATTTTTGGGATAAAAATATACAACTAATTCAATATTTACAATAAAGAGTCTAAATTCTCTGAAAGTGAACTTGAGGCGCTGTGCAACATCAGATATCAAATACACCAAACTCTGGCAATGTGACCCACCACCGCCATCCTTGGATCCCATGCTATTGGAGAGCAGCACCGTTTTGTGGTGTGGACCAACTGATCTACACATTTGGTTCGTAGTAGAGGCCTCCTGTATAGCTCATTGCGTGTGCTGGACTCTGAAACTTCTCTGGATGCCAGTAGAAAGACATCCGTAGTGACGGGAGGTAAATAGTAGTTACATTTCTTATATGTGTGAGTTAGGAAAGGAACCTTGAGATTTCTGAGCTTCTTATTTTCAGTCTTGGGTGAATTGGAGAGGTTTTCTGTAATTGAGGCCGTTTCTTTTGAGAGTGAACCGTGTTGTCTAACTCGGAGGAAGTCTTGAAAACCAGTCTCAAACTCGGCAACCTGCAGTTGCTCCACATAGTCTGCAATAAAAGTGAAAGCCAGCTGGTCCATATGCTGCTGAACAATGTTTCTAAATGACAAATTAATGGTGGCTGCTTTCATGTTCGATAGAAATGAAGAGAGGTCTGCAAATGAGATCAAGAGTCTAAGACTGAAGAAGATATTAAATATACTTGGCCAAGACAAAATATTTAAATATACAAAATGATTAAATCTAAATATTTACGTAAGTCAGCAAGCCTCTGAAAGACTGCAGAACTCACCAGTGTGACTTACTCCATTGATTCACAGCTCACCAAGATGTTTTATTTGTAAAAACATACCCGAGTGAAGTATGAAAAGGCCTTAAGACGTAATCCTTCGCATTTGAATGAAGCTGAACTCACCTGGTCTTCAAAGGACAAGGCCTGTCCCACGTCTCGAGGGAACCCGTCGATGACGATGCCGTTGGCATCTGGGATCTTCATGATCTTCTGCTTTATCTCGGTTATTGTTGTCTCCTGGAAAACAGCGGAAGCAACAGGATTCATATTTACGTGTAAATATTAAAAGAGCAATAAACAAGACAAGAACCATAGGGGCAGGTGATTCATTGGATTTTTTAACAACACAAATAAATGTTGATTTTAAATGTCAGCAGTTCTCTGAGTGAGTAAATTGTCACAGGACATTTCAGTTACAAATTATAAAGCAACAAAGTTTATAGCTGTAATTATAATGAGCTTTTCCAGCAGGAGCATGAAGGAGGAGAAGACTTCACAGATTCATCAATGCTTTAGGTTAGTTAAAACCCCTTCAAAATAAATAATGAGTAGCTGATTTAGTCATAAAGAAGGTGAATGGAAAACTATGACAACACATTGGAGAATTCCACAATATGATTTATTTGTTTATCCAATTGTACCTTAATATAACTGAATGCGTCTTGATTGCACCTGATGCCAGAGAGTGCCAGAGAGTGCCAGCATCGTTTAGCATCAATTACTTCCTCGTGGCTGGAGGTCAACATGTTCAAATGTATTTTCCCGAGCTAAATGCATCATACAATATGGCAAAGATACATGAGCACTGTTCAGATCTAAAAATAACCTCCATAGCCAACGTTGAGGAACAGACGTTTTATTTCCCCCTCCACACACAGAATAAACGCAGCAGCCCGACAGACCACGCAGAGATTAAAGCTCTTCTAGATTCCAGCGAACAGATTAATACAGTTAAATTAAAATGAGAAAATCTAATCTGAGAAAAGCCCTCTGATCCACTACATGGTTTGATGTCTGAGCTCTCACAGGAATGCTGGTCAAACGTCACCTCTGACCACCAAAGAGATGATCTATTTACAGCACTATACGAGCCACCATCACCAAATATGCATCTGACATTTTTTCATTCACTTCTCCCTATATAATAAACACATACATTCATTCATTCATTCCCTGATTATTTGGTCGGTACAAATATGGATAATTATTGTGGGATATTATTATCAAGGGGGCTACATGCTTTTAACACACTACATAATTGTTTGTGCACAATGTAGTGATTTCTACACACTCGGTATTGAATTCACAGAGGGATTACCTGGCTCTTGCGCCCACTAAACCTGCACAAACAAGGCTAAAAGAAAGTAATTATCATAGCAATGAAATGCACCCATAACTAAGCTGCCAAACAAATAGCATCTTGGCTCTCCTGTGCTATTTGCATGTATGCTAAATTACATAATATGCATACATTTGGTCCGATATTGTCCCCATTCTGTGAAAAATGAGCCTCGACAACAGTCCAATTCACAAAATCATCTTCAGGAAGTTGAAGGTAACTGAATCACATGTATAAAGGGCTTCACGCCTAGACTTTGCAGTGATAATGAAAGCAATGAATAATATTTCTTTTGACATCTTCATGGCATCTGCTTCTTCATTCCTAAAGTATGCGTTTCAAAACACCATCAGCACTGGCAGAGTAGGGTTTGGAATCCCATTTACGGTTTCTTTCTGAAATGATTAAATTCCTGACGTTTTGAGGATCTCCTCTGCACCTCATGGTCTGAACATTTTATTTTATTATTTTCTACCTGACATCGTTCTGCCTTCTGTGTAGTTCGAACAAAGACAACATTTATATTTTGCCACATGAATAATTATGATCAGACGCAAAAAACGATCTCAGCTGCAAAACTTTATGGGAAGAATTTGCACCGTAATCAATTCTTTGCACGTCAGATTTCACTAACACAATAGAAAGGGTGGCAATTTTGAACCAAATTCATGCATAATATTGATATTGCAAATAGCACAGGGGCAGCACAGGAATACTATTTGCCTGGTAGCACAGTTATGGGGGCATTTCACCATTTCCAGGTGCAAAAGCTGCGTAAACCATCTTCTAATTCGCCACTAAGTGTGTGAATATCGCCATATAGTGCACTCAAATTTAGACGAGCTGAAGAGGTGCTTGAAATAACGATTTGTTCGATTATATCCAACATTATAACGATGAAGCTCCACCTTGCTGTCAGGGTCAAAAGTCAGGAAGTGAACCTTTAGTGGAGTCTGTCGTTCAAGCATGAACTATGAACCCGATTGACGTGTGGTCACATTGGAAAGGAGAGCGGCTTTAGTTTTCAGAGTGCTCTCGATGCAAAGCATAAAGGACATGTGGAAGCTACTAACAGCTACAGTATGAAGCTAATTACTGGTGGTAGAGAGAAGGCAACAGCAAAATAACAAGTAATAGATCTTTGGAGATGTTTAATCATTTGCCCAAAATTACAGTTTGATTTATGTCCAATGGTGCACTTACTGTATTGTTTCCTGTTGTTGCAAAATGTTAAAGAACATTAACTTCATGCAGGTTAACTAACCGCTGCTGCGGCAATTGGTTTAGCAAATGACACTATACTGTAGTAACTAGTATGGAACCGGCATACAGCTTTTGTTACTGTGCTTCTCCTTCCAAAAAAAAACCAAGTAGACAAAAAATCTTTAGAAAAGTGCTCAAATTCAACAAGTGTCATTTTAACGGGTATAAGTGGGTTTTTAGTTGTATTTTTTTAGGCAGTGGATCCTGCTGAACCATCGTAACGTGACATTTCCTTGACACTCTGATGGTATAAATGTACTAATCGTCATTCATTTCAGGCCAGACGAACATCCAAGGTGCTCTTATGTTGGGAGCTGTGGGAGTGCAGATAAACACCGACTCATGTGACCTTGCACTGAGTTACAGACAAACAGCCAGAACTTCCAGTTGACGTGGCTGTTGGAAGAGAGTCAGTGACTTCTATGTTGCTGGATTTGTAATGATTTGCAGCAGTGGAGAGACCGCATCGCTGAGCAGTGTTTTGTCCAGTCTACTTACAGAGTGAAATGTATAAATTATAGAAATATGTCTTTCAAAGAATAGTTGGGAAATACTTTTATGTGCTTTCTTGCCTCAAAGTTAGGTGAGAAGATTGACACCACTCTCAGGTGTGAATGCTTAATATAAAGCCAGTCTCAGGACTCCTGCTTACAGCTTTTGAGTATTTGGCCTTTTCCACTCATTACACACATCTCCTCTGCTCTGCTAAACTATCAGTGGCAGGAAATGAAATGCTCAACAGACATACAAGTCACTTCATCATATTTCATCTGACTTGGCCTACATGTATCTCACTGGTTGCTGGACTGACATCTGGTGAATGGCCAGATGGTAGATGGTAGATGCAATGTTGTGCCAGACAAGCAAGGAAAGGATGATACATGATGAGGTGGGCAGTTAATAAAGATAATTTACAAGGAGACGCGAGCAAAGGACTGGCAGTCACGAAGCAGGTGGGGGCTTGGTGTTCGTGTTACAGCCGTGTACCTTGCTGCCTCACCAACACATCGTGGATGAAGACCCCTCCGCCCCCCTCAGCTGTTTTCATTATGTTAATCAAAATGTATCCAGACAACCAGAAAAAACTGATCTGTCCATTAAATGTCTTAAATTTGTCCATATGAGATTCGGTCCTGAGAGATGCTTTGAAGCTCATAGGTTGAAAGTGTGATTACTATGACAACCAAACCCCCAACCAAAGAAGCATTAGTGACACACTCGATCCATTACTCTACACACGTCAATGCTATCATAGTTATATATTATATAAGACACTGTGCTGAAGCAAAAAGAGGCTTATAAAAGACTTCACTTTAAATGTGTCTATGACCAGGATGATTTGATGGAGGGACTCGTGATATATGAGACTACGGAGGTGGTTTTGCATCTTTGAGCCAATTTACAATCATGTTACTTTAAATATTCTTTTTAAGTTTCAGACTGAATTCTTATCTTCCATGTGCTGGCTGCAGCATACATGTATACAATTTGTGCCCATATATAGTTGTAAGAAGTCTTCCATGAAGTCGGATTGGACCTCTTCGGTTCGTCACTTATGTCAATGGTAAATGGACTGTACTTTGTATATTGCTTTTCTAGTCTTCTACTTTCACACTACTTGTCATCATTCACCCATTCACAGCGTTTCATACACTGCAAATGTTCTGTAAGAAGCTTTCATCATGTAACCTACATATAGAAATACAATAATGTGCTAACAGTTGGTTGACTGTACTCATCCGAGGCCAAAGGCTGTTCTGACAACCACCTGAGGCCGCTGCGTTCACTGAGGAGGCCTTGGGATACAGTTGAAATCCCTGGAAAAAAGGCACAGCAGTACATTGCTTCGCTCCCGAGTTGTTTCTCAACCGACTATGGATAAGTATCTTATACAACCCATCTTCATTAAATTATCCCTTATATTTAACCGCAGATTGAGAGTTTTTAAATCACCATGTGTTGTCATCTTTCTTTGAGGAAAAGAAAAATCAAATCCCCCCCTCAGGTTTCCTTTTATACATACTTAAGTTACCTAAAATCAATGGCTGTGTGGATAAAAGGAAATGTTTTAAAAGATGTTTTTATTTATTTATTATAAAATAGGCTTAAATAACCTCATATATTGATCTGGGAAGTGTAAAGAAATCCTGTACGTTTTGTATACAGTGTTTTGATGAATTAATGCACAAACAACCACAGGGGGTCTGAGTTCATTCAGAGTCATTGTCTTCTAAACAAGAACTCTAATAAGACAGAAGCATCCCTCTCTACAGCCCGTTGTGATATTGATGATGCTAATTAGTCCCTTCTTACATGCACACTATGATAACAACCTACTAGTGACTGGACACACTTCGTCTCATATTCTCCATGTTTTACAAACACACACAAACACACACACACACACACACAGACACACACACAGACACACATTCTCTCTCTTTCTCTCTCTCTCTGTTTCTCTGCTACCTGCGGTGCCAGCTCTCCGTTGGTGATGATTTTAGCGATCAGGCTCCACTTCCTGTTGCTGGTGGCGTTGTGGATCATCTTCTTCCTCAGCAGCTCGCCCACGGACATGTACTGGAAGCCATAGCGCTCGGCAATCTTCAGGCTCTGTGTTCCCTTGCCGCTGCCGGGGCCACCTAGGCACAGAGAGAGAGAGAGAGAGCTGTTGATGTTTTGGGAGAGATTTTGTCGTGTGTGTGAAATGTGTCTGTGTGAGTGTGAAACATTGTGTGTGTGGGTGTGTTAGCGTGGGTGCATGTGTGTATTTGTGAGAGAAACCCAGACTACGTGAGACTTTGTGTGTGTGTGTGTGTGTGTGTGTGCATGGCTCTGCTTGTGTTTGCACATTTGTGACTACGTGTGTCTCTCCGTGGAACTGTGTGTTGTTGCTTGTGTGTGTTTTGCAAGGGAGAAGGGCATGTGGGGGTGGATGAGAGGAACAGGTACGTGTGAACCTCCTACATTTGCTACCAAATCCTTTTCTTCATCATCTCTATATTTCAGGACGAAGGATGTGCAGAGGAGCGACAACAAGAGAGAACAGCTCTTAGCTTGATGCTGAAAAGTTAGGTCAAACATCATTATGAATAGATGCCACGTCGGCCCTTTTCTTAACATTTTACACATACAATTAGAATATTTCCTCCAAAAACAAAAATCAAATAGTTTATATTTTGGAATTAAGTTGTCCATCCAGTCATTTGCAATCATATCTTATGGGTACAAAAAAATGGTCAGTTTGTGAAAGCAGATTTGACTGTGTTGTATTCCAGGATTTCAGAGTTCACAGTTACAACAGAAATGTCATCTTCTCCAAAATTGCTCCTGGTTGAGAGCCAGGCCAGTGTGAAGGGAATAAGTGGAAGAACCAAGCAGTGTGTGTGGACAACTTATTCCATCATGGTCTCACTGTCGGAAATGTTTTTGTTGGGATGAGGAGAAGAGGCTGCACCCGAATGTTAAAGATTAAATGAATCGGTGCAAATATATCGTTTATCTGAAATAGCCAAGTTACAGTGAAGTTATTGTCATGTGTCCTTCAACTGAATGCCAAGTAATGCTCATAACCATGTAAAAAGAAGAAAAGAAAGTGTCTGGGTTCATCTTACAGTTCATCATAGTTCAATCATAGACATCTTGATCAGCAAAGGTGCAACTAACAACGTTAACTATGGCTTATTTTAGTTAAAAGTCACCCAATAAATGACCATTTGCATATCAATTACCCTGTGTTACCTTGCATTCTTGATGCAAACCTTGTTTTTCTCTTCATGATGATTTAAAGGAAATGATAAAAGAACAAAACATCAGTTTACAAATCAAGTCTTGCAGCATAATCTGAGTTTCTCATCTATTCAGTCGCATGCTCTTCCCAAACACATGCATCTTCGCCAAAATGTTACGATTTAAAACGCTCCAGACTCCACATATATGTAACGGGCCTGTGTAAGCGTGAGGCTGTTTATGTGGTTTATAAGTGCTGTATGGTTTTGGAGAATATGTATGCGGTTGAGAAGTGGTGAGCATGCGACTGGATCAATGAGATTTTGATTATTTCGCGCAAGTTGTGTGAGAGTTTGTAAACAGATGTTTTGACATAGTTTTGCTTTTGTTAATCACGGCCCCGATTTACTTAAACTTATCAAGACTTTCTTTTCCAGTTTTGTTCAGAGTGGAGGAACGCAAGAAAACAAAGTGCCCTTCAAGCATTCAAGTATCACGGGGGGAGCAATTGATATACAAATGGTCCTTTTGGGGGTGATGCATAACTAATAAGGTTTTCCAGTAAGCATTGTGAGCCGTTGCATATTATATTAACTGAACCTGATTTTTTCTTCTATCATCATTATGCCTTATGAAAAGGCATACATTTAACAAATTATCTTGTCATGTTGTGTATTAGAAAAGATAAAGTGAACGCTTCGCAACAGAGAGAGAGAACTGGTTGGAGGATTAGAGACGTGCTCTAATATGTTTTCAGCCAATATGCACTTCCATCTTACATCTGAGTATTTCGCAACGTTCGACCCAGCCTCTTCCTGGCCACGCGTGTCTTTGTCAGTCCGCCTTTCTCTCTGCAAACCTAACAGACAAAACATTTGCCACGGTCTTCCACAGAGATGACATCGGTTGCCATCCTGTTTCGCCTTTAAACCAGGGCCCCGTGTGCTCACAAAGACGAGATAGGAGCTGGCTTTGTGCTGCGAGGACAGATAACCATCAACCGCACCACATATCTCTGGTTCACATCAACAATCTAAGCATTCTGCAGCAGAAGGGCTGTCAGGAGGTTTTTAAGAGCTTCTAGCAGACATTGAAGTCTCTGTATTGCTTATTTATAGCATTAAATAAACTATTTTAAAGAGGGTTTATTAATAGCTGCTTTTTTCGGTCCAGCTCAACCAGTGTCATTATTTTTATGTACTTAATTCATAAGATTAATGAATCTATTTGACAGGTTAATGCAGGCCCAGCAAGGAAATCAGATTAAGAGAGCGTGAGTTGTCTGCAGTGAGTGACATACCACCAGATCGACCCTGCTGATACCCAGAGAGGGGCGGGGCTACTTTTTAAAATACCAGGAAAAACACACAGCTCGTGCGCACACGCACACACACACACAAACACACACGCACACACACACGACTAGGTTCCCATCCAGGACATTTATTTTTAGATCAACGATAAGGCAAATATAAACTTTGTATATTTGTTGAGCCTTTTATGTAAATGGGTATAGCTTTCACCAGAATTAGAGATACACTGTTTCGAGTGTTCATCTGTTTACACGTAAGAGATGACTTTACTGACTTTACTTATCTCATGGAAAATATTAGTCAGGATCTTCAAATATAAAACATCTAATGAGGAAACATTTTTGCCTCAAAACTTCCTCACGCTTGTGCTGAGTAAGTAATGTAATGTTTTGAGCTTTAATGTCTGTGTTTTGGTTGGGTGCACTGGTCCTTTACCGATGACGAGGATGACTTTGGGTCGCGGTCTGGATGGATCAAACACCTCGTACTCGTCTATGAGCTCCGCCGTCTCCGACAGGTCCGAGTCGCTCTCGATGGAAAACTGGCTGATAGGAGGCAGGCGGTCATACCGTCTGTAGGGGAAATTGGTAGTGTCGGGCATCACTGTAACACACAAACACACACAGAGGTATATATGAGAAACAATGTGTCTGCTTTTGTCAGGAGTATTGATGATTTTTTTCCAAATCTTCAGGTTTGCTATTAAAATATTGTAATTATCATAATTCTGTTCACATCAGTCACTTTACAGGTGCACTTATCACATTATTTCATACGCTGCAATCACATTACAGTACAAAAAAGGTCATACCTGCACTAACAATCAAACAGTAGATTTGAGCTGAAATCCTCTTAGTGTGATGAATCCAATACTTTATTTAGGTTGCTCATTATAAAGCTGTCTGTGATGATGAAAGTATTGATTATAACACATTTACCAAAGATACAAATTGTCACTGCATGCTATAACAAGGGAGCAGAGCTGCTTTGATTTACATGCAGAACCAATATCATCTCTTTACACTGGACTATTAGGACGGGAACAGTATTGATCATGCATTTTCACTAATTACAGTATATGTCACAGAGACTTTAGAAATGCCATGTCAAGCGAATGTTTTACAAAAACACAAATAAAACATGTATGCTCCATCACCTGCCTGGATCCAAAGGCTTAATGTTGCCCTTTGAACACTTCTTACACACTGAACCGTCGATCAAGTCGAGATTGGAATAATTAAAGGAGGCGAGAGCAGCTCTCCCTGCCAGCAAATGTTTTGAAACTTTGTAGATTTGAGCTTCAGCTTTCAGCCGAGAGGGAAATTGCGGGACACAGGAATCTTTATCCCTGATTATGCTGCAGTTCCCAGCAGCTAAACGCTGCAGCTGGTTTCTTTCATGCATCTAATTGGTCTAAATCAGAATGTCCCAAAGCAGTCCGCCCTCAACTCTTGTTGGTTCAAGTTGTTTAAAATAAATATCCGTTGAAGTCAGCATTATTGCTGTAAGTGACGTGCCTGTAAGCCTAAAGATGCAAAACGTTTTAGTTTTTTTTAAACATGACTTTATTCTATCACGGTAGTTACTGTGCTCATTGCTGCCATGTGCTGACCCATTAAAAAAAAGTTTTAATTTAAAATGGATCTAACTACAATAGAAGGTTCAATTAGTAGAGTTAAAGATCTCTGGCATTTTGATTGAATGCACACAACTCAATATTGGTTTAACCCCCTTCTATGCCTGAGCGGTGGCAATGCAGCCAGCAGTGTGTGTGTACGGCAGTTCTGTGAGCCAAAACAATAAAAGTGTGCGAACACTTTCCCCCCCACTGTGAGTCACGTGTGGCCGCTACCGGTCAAGTGCTGGTTATGGCTGTCAGAAGTCAATCAATGGCATTATCAAACAGGAAATAAAAGGTGTTTTGAAAAAGTGTGATTCACGGCAACCATTAAAAGGTCTTTAAGCATGTGAGGACCGAACATTGTGATGCAGTTTGGTGCATACAACACCATTAGAGAAGACCGGAGATGCACACTCACACAATCACTCACTCACACATGCACGCACACAGACTGATCTCGTCATCTACTCGTGAAGGTCATCAAACAGTCCAAGTAGAAAAAGCCATCAGCATTTGAGAGCCATCTTCTACTTTGCTTTGCAAATTAAAAACAAGTTTGGCATCTTCCTGGATTGATAAATCCTGCTGGAGACTACCTCTTGATAACATGATGAATGGGGAGTTGTTTGGTATACCCACTCATTTGAATGCTTTACTACGGTGCACACGTTCAACTGTCCTTCACAGGCTGCCACAGCGAGGGCAGCACGGGACATGTTCAAGGCAGAGATCTGCCCACAGGATTCTGTCTTTGAACATGACGGTTTAACAGCAGTGGTTGCTTTTAAACTTCGTATCACGGTGTGTTTGTGGCTGCTAAAATCAGGAACTCTTCCCATTTAAGAGGCTAGTATCGCCTTTTTTTGTGTGAAAAAGAATTTGAACAATTACTTTGTTGTCAAAATGGTTGCAAATGAATTTTCTGTCGACCGATCGATAAATTCACTCATGGCCTCAGCTCTAATGTGCTTCAGTGAAACGGACATTAACATTCACTGCTCACCGTTTCTGAAGAGGGACCTGCGTGATTGCCCGCCGTTGAGAGGCGGTAGGGACTTCTTCTCCTGGCCCACAAAGGTATCCCACCGCACCTTTTCCGATCCTCCGAGCTCCCTGGCTTTGTTCAGACAGACCTCCAAGTAGTCGATGGGGTCATCAGGCCGGTAGTACATCAAGCCTGTCAGCAGGCTCTGGAGAAAACATCGGACGAGGGGGGAAATGATGAGACGTTTGTTCTGCCCTCTCTCTGTGTTGTGTTATGGTGCGTTGTTCTTCGACAGCGTGGCGGTGGTGATTAGCATTTTAATGAGGACAAGTTTTGAAGTGCAGTTCGATTGCCTTGGATTGGCTCGGCTCCACCGGGGGAACAAAACATCTCATTTTGTCAGACGCCTATGAATCTGGATTCAGGTCATCCGGCTGCTGTGTGTATTTGCCATGCTGATATTGTCGAGGAGGAAAGCTAAGTGCTGCGACGAATGTGAGAACGAACTCCACGCCAGAACAAGTCAAGTTTGAGTTTTTGAGACATCTTCCCCTTCGACCCGAATGTTTTAAAACAATACCTTCCTCTGGGATGTCCTAGTTCATCTCCACCCTCCTCACTAACAACTCCCACGAGCAGCAGCATGAAAACACAATTAATGCTTCTCCCAACTGAAAACAATTGGACGTGTTCATATGAGAAGCAGTAAAATCACTTTGCAGTTATGCTGATGATGATATGTCACTTCACTGCTCAGTGTAATGTTAATTGGATGAAAAATAAATAACCAGTAATTGCTTGCATACATTAGCTGCACTACATTTAGGATTGACTCTAATTCGGTGAATGAGACAATTTACCATCCCCTCAGGGAAATAAATGATACTTATATTTCTCTCTATGCTGCTTAATCAGAGTCTGTGCGGTGTCTCTTCATCATATTTTACAGCACTTTTTCACTTTTAACTGTATACTAATCCTGTAGAGAACTCAGACATATTTTCTAGGCACCTTCTCATACTTTATAATCTCTATTATTCATTTTGTGAGTGTCATATCAACATATTTTGCTGCAATAATTGAATTTTCCTCCAAAAATGTATTATGGATTTACATGATTAAAGAATGCAGTCTCCAGTTGAGAAGTATTTATTATCAGAATGATTCTAAGAATGTATTTCCTCAAATAAGTGGACTGTATTGTATGGTGTAATTGCAGTGTGGATACGAGTATAACTATAAAAACACACTGAAGCAGAAATGGCAACTCAGTTTCTCTCCTCGTGTAAACCTCCAGCAGCCAGAACAAAATGTTTTACATATCATATATGATAAAGAGATATGTACCGTCACCCTGACAGGCATCAAGTAACACGAATATTTGTGCTAAAATCACAGAGTCTCTGCACGTCTCTCCCCCCACAGAGCTCACGCCATCTCTCACCTCAAATAGTTGAGGTATCTCCCGCCGTGCGAGATACTCCTTAGCATCGTTGGTATTCATCTCCAGACTTGTCCGGAGCTTTGTTTGTGCTTCTTTAGACGTCTCCGTGCTGCAAGCTATTCTCTGGTCAACAACTGGGCTCCAGACAGTTTACCCTCCGCGCATTGTTGCCTCGTGTGTGGACTTTACAACTGGATTCCTGCAGGCGATGCCACCGCGCCACCCTCCTCTTCGGTGATGCCGATGCGTGGCTCGTCCGTCCTCCCTCCTACTGCGCTCTGCTTCCAGCGCGCACCATGCGGGGCTCGACGTTGGCACAGAGGTTGCGCGCTGTGCCAATTCACGCGCGCACCGCCTCCACAAGGCGTGTTTCACAGGGTTTCGCTCAGCCTGGAAACTTTTGGCTACTAGCACAGTAACGCATAGCACTGTCATTGGGAAAATCATTTTTAGATTATGGATGGAGTTATGATCCCATGGGTGATTTGAATATGGGGATTGGGAATTAACAACAAACTGGTTTAAAAACTAAACCAGTTTGACCAGAATCCAAACACAAGGTCCACTTAATTTGTGTTTCCGGAGCTTTCAGACACATCTCAAGTATCTGAGTATATGTTTTACTCCTGGTTTCCAAGATGGAGAATTAATCTTCAAGCTCAACATGTTGACACCATTATAAGAGAATTTGTCACATAAAAAAACTAATGGGACCTAAATCACTTAATCCCAATTAAAATATACAATTAAACAACTAAACCCTTCAGTGCAGATACATATAGTTGGATGTGTGTGCTTGGCTGCAGGCAACCACTTAACTTGCATAACAATGTATATCTTTAGTTTCGGCTATGCGTGTAAACCCAAAGACTTAAAGTTGAATTCCACTGGGTCAGGGTCAGAAGGCCGGTTTGTCCCATGGGACTTGATCCTTATAGGCCACAAATCCTGAATAGACAACTCTATACGTCTCTATTTTTGGTAATATCACAGCACAATTTTAGATTAGGTCAGTGACAGCTGTGGATTAGAAAGTGACGATCAATTCATCCAAATAACATCTCAGGCATGCCAGAGAATCTGTAACTGCTGGGGACAAAATGGCCTGACAGGAAAATGCTAATTTATGGATTAAAAATAGAATACTGATTAACATTATGCAACCCAGAACTGTTTAGTTGAAGAGCTATCCAGTCTTTTCATTTTTGAATGTGATGCATTTGATGAAGGCTTTATTATGATGAGCTCACTGCAGGTAGAAAGAGAGCGAGTGACGTTGCAGGTCAAAAAGCAGCAGATTATAAATCTGGAGGATTGAAGTGGTTGGATGACCTCTAAAGGCGCTCTGCAGTGTGTCAACTGAATTTGATGCTGCTTTTCAAACAGACCTTCTACTTGCTGCATTGTAATGTTACATTAGAATTGCATGATGGATGTGTTTTGTATAGCTTCACCTTGTACTGCAGGGCTCTCAGACTTAAGCTCCTTGAGCTGTAACATGGCATTTGACATCTGCTGCTTGTGATGCACATGCCACTTCTCATTAGCAGGGTCCTTAACCAATTAACTGGAGAGAGCATTTAAATATGAGGCTGTCATCTTCACTTGGTGGCTAATCTGCATTTTAAGCGAAATAATGATTGGCTGAATTGTGTACTGTAACCCTTTGAGTGTCTTAATTAAAAATGAATTGCCACATATTGCAAAACTACAAAAAGAAAACACAACCCCAAACAAGTATCATAATGAAAACACAAGTAAACATGCAGAAAAAGCCATCATATACCCTTAAATGGCAGTCATATGGTCAAAAATGTATTTAACTGGATGTTTCCCCCTGTGAACTCTGTAATGAACAGTTGAGAAATAAAATGTTATCCAACAACCTAAGGGGGATATGTCTCTATAGAGAACTGCGTGGACACATTGGAGGACTATGAACTATATTTGCTTCAGTCAAATAACCCATAGAAATCCAATTTTGCAAGTCCATAAAAGTGTATATAGAAAATCTAAAGCATCCGTATATGCAATTATAGTTATTTGTTATAATCTTGTTCTCAGTTCTCTTGATTCTAGCTTTAAAATCAATGTGTTCCCTTTCACAAGAACTCTGTTCATTTCCACAAGCTGGATCATATTATCAGCAATGACCCACGAATATTAAGCTAATTAAATCACAACATGTTATATATATATTATATTATTATATTTTATATTGTTTCCACATTTTAGTTTTAGTTCTCAGTGAGCATTCATAATTTATTTAAGTACATACGCATATAAGGATCCTCTCATGTACTTAAAAAAAAGTTTTGCGTTCATATTCATTCACTAAAATGTATTGCTTTCACTTACAATTGTATGCAATGTATTGTATCCATCTTTCTTTTTTCTCCCCCCCCCCGTGGGTTTGAGAAAGCAATACAAATAGACACTTGATGTATTGGGGAGGATATATAATTGGTACGAGACCAAAGGAAAAATTCCCCAGACATACTTGATTTTAAATTAAAACACAATAAATATAATTGATCACAAAAAGGACACGTTTATCATCTACGCAAACAGTCACTAACATCTTTAAATATAGACGAGTTGCCTCCTTGGCCATTAAATATCTTGGAACATAACCCTGTGGTAGAGCAGCTTGCTGAGACCTTCCCATGTTCATTATTTGTACAAGTTACATTTTTCGGTTTCTTTCACCAACATTCTCTATATCGTTGTCTTTATTTTGAAATGTCTCTTACCGGAAGCACTCACAGGGCGGAGTCGCCGGTTTTCACTTCCTGGATTTTAACAGTGCTGCACAATGAAAATACTAACTTTACTGAGCTTATTAGCCACACATTTATCAGCTAGCAGCGTCAACATTGAGGTGAGTGTATATTCTATCACATGCAGAAATTAAAATCTCGCCAATTAGTTCGTTGAATGTTGGAATTGACCTAAAATGCCGTTCTCACGTGAGCCATCTGCGCAGTCCTGCTAACGCTATCGTTAGCTGTTTTGGTGACCAGTGTGTTTGCTTGTAGCGAACGTGATACAATACAGACATTTATTAGTTTTCTCCACTTGTTCCTCAGGAGAATGCAGGGCAGTTCTTCAGCAGTCGACATACAAACAACTGGGCTGTTCTGGTGTGTATTTCTTTCTGATGAGTTTCACAGTTGGTCTGCTGCATTAATGACGGAAGCAGCAGTGTGTGTGACTAAAAAACCTGCTGTACTTGAAACACAGGTGTGTACATCCAGGTTCTGGTTCAACTACCGTCATGTGGCCAATACCTTGTCCGTCTACAGAAGTGTTAAGAGACTGGGCATTCCTGACAGGTGAGTTAACTGTGAGACAATGTCTGTCCTTACTTATTATGTGTCATTTATTGTGTCTTCTTTCGGTAATAAATGAAAATAGTGATAGTAATAAGTGATAATAACCTAGTGGTACAGACAGGCACTGCATCTTTTATATGTAAGCGGTGGTGGTGTTGATGAGCAGCAAAAAAAAGCCCTTTCTCGTGGTCATGGCCTCCTCCACTGATGTGTAGGAGGGGTAGGACAAAATAAATGTACTGTAATATATTAAAGCATCCTGCTAATGGAATGTAGAAACATAACATCACACTAAATATCTGCTTGATAACTTGATTACAGCATTAGTCCTTTCTTTGTGTCTCTAATGTATCGTTTTGAATGGTCACTGTCATTTTCTTTTTTTCAGCCACATAGTTCTCATGCTGGCTGATGACATGGCTTGTAACCATAGAAACCCCAAACCTGCCACAGTGTTCAGCCACAAGAACATGGAGCTGAATGTGTACGGCGACGACGTGGAGGTGGACTACCGAGGATATGAGGTCGGTTCACATTTCACTCTGGCAGTTATACACACTGTAAAATGCCTTTCCTAGAAAGCACGTTCTTCTCTTTACAGTCTTTTTAAAAACCATTATATATTAATTAGGGCTGTCAATCGATTAAAAAAAATTAACTAATTAATCGCACAGTTTGAAATTGCGATTAATCGCAATTAAAAGTTAAAAGTTAAAAGTTCATTCTTTTTAAAGACAAAACTTCACACAGAGCTGTGTTTTCAAAGAGGCTCCTACATATACAGTGCCAGCGAGGTATTTAATATCGTGGATGATAAATTGTTTCTTCAGTGAAACATCAGATTAGTAAAAAAAAAAGAAGTATATTGAGACCCCATTGGTCCTGTCATCTTTAACACTGAACACAGCAGAACCAGTGGCCTTGGTGACTGACTGACATTCAAATATGTCACGTTAACCCTCTGGAGGCTGGGCTCATTTTATACATTTTACACACAAAAAGAAATTCACCGATTAACCCTTGTGTTGCCTTCGGGTCATTTTGACCCGAATCAATATTACACCCTCCTGCCGCCTTCGGGTTAATTTGACCCCATTCAATGTTTAATGTCGGTGTTCTTTCGGTAGTCAACAAACAAACATAAAGTGCCTCACACTTAAACTTGGAAAACAATATTAATTCTAATAATTTTCTGGAGGTTTTAATTGCTGGCGTCAAATTGAACCCAAAGGGTAAAATATGTTAGTAAATATAAAGGTAACAGGAGGGTGAAACATTGAATCGGGTCAAAATGACCCAAAGGCGGGGGGAGGGTTAAATATTTAATCGGGTCAAATGACCCGAAGGCAACACAAGGGTTAAAAGTGTTTCCCTTCTTTTTAAAGACAAAACTTCACACAGAGCTGTGTTTTCAAAGAGGCTCCTACATATACAGTGCCAGCGAGGTATTTAATATCGTGGATGATAAATTGTTTCTTCAGTGAAACATCAGATTAGTAAAAAAAAAATATATATTGAGACCCCATTGGTCCTGTCATCTTTAACACTGAACACAGCAGAACCAGTGGCCTTGATAACTGACTGACATTCAAATATGTCACGTTAACCCTCTGGAGGCTGGGCTCATTTTATACATTTTACAAAACAAAACAAAATTCACCGTTTAACCCTTGTGTTGCCTTCGGGTCATTTTGACCCGAATCAATATTACACCCTCCTGCCGCCTTCGGGTTAATTTGACCCCATTCAATGTTTAATGTCGGTATTCTTTCGGTAGTCAACAAACAAACATAAAGTGCCTCACACTTAAACTTGGAAAACAATATTAATTCTAATAATTTTCTGGAGGTTATAATTGCTGGCGTCAAATTGAACCCACAGGGTAAAATATGTTAGTAAATATAAAGGTAACAGGAGGGTGAAACATTGAATCGGGTCAAAATGACCCAAAGGCGGGGGGAGGGTTAAATATTTAATCGGGTCAAAATGACCCGAAGGCAACACAAGGGTTAAAAGTGTTTCTCTTCTTTTTAAACACAAAACTTCACATAGAGCTGTGTTTTCAAAGAGGCTCCTACATATAAAGTGCCAGCGAGGTATTTAATATCGTGGATGATAAATTGTTTCTTCAGTGAAACATCAGATTAGTAAAAAAGAAGAAGTATATTGAGACCCCATTGGTCCTGTCATCTTTAACACTGAACAGCAGCAGAACCAGTGGCCTTGGTAACTGACTGACATTCACATATGTCACGTTAACCCTCTGGAGGCTGGGGGCATTTTATACATTTTACAAAATAAATTAAATTCACCGTTTAAAGTTTTTTGCATGTGACACACCCCCACGTGTTATACATCAAACATTCCAGAACAATCTCAGCTCTGAAATGAGCCTCATTGTCCTCGCGCCGTGTCCTCTGGTTCTCTGACTGACAGGCTGCTAAATGAGCCTAACCTGTGAGGTGGGAGGTCCTTTGTGATTTACTGAGTGTTCATTGGTTTCTTTTCCCCCGAAATGTTGACAGACAAACGGATTGACCAATCACGGTGAAGGTTTCGTGTTACGAGTTCTTTCCGCGCCGCGTGTCCCGACACGTCGCCCTCCGTTCCTCTGTGTATCAGAGGGGGAGACGGGAGGAAGGAGGAGCAGGAGGAAACCCGACTGATTCATCCACGAGTTTAAACTGATTTCTGCTCCTTATTTTCGCGGAGAAATGATTGTTTTAAAAACGGAAACAGTGTCAAACCGTACTGCTGCGGTAAAAAAAAAAAAAAAAAAAAACTTGGGTTAATTGCGTTAAAATATTTTAGTGCGTTAACGCGGCCAAATTAATCGCATAGATTAACGCGTTAACGCTGACAGCCCTAATATTAATCAACAGCCTCTGGATTTTCAATTTCTACAAGTCAACTTTTTAAATTGAAAACAACACAAGTTCTTACTCTATTTGCTGGAAGTTGAACCAGCATATCTACTTTTAAACTTATATTATTATATGAGTGCCCATTTAATTGGAAATTGTATTGTTAAAAGGAACACGTATGCTCTAATATAAAATATATCAAGTGTAATTTGCATATATTGCTAACTGCTAGGTGGCTGTATCTCATCTAGTAATTCACCTGCGTTATAAGACTGGGTACTACACAACAAAACATCCTTTGTAGGCAGATGTCACATGTGTAGAATGGGAGGGTGCCATGGTCAACATTCGTTGTCTAGTGTTTGCTCTGTGAACAACAGGAAATGACTTGATACCATCTGTATTGTCAAATAGAGGAGCACCCAAGTGTTTTGTTTGTTACGACGAGGCAGAACCCCAGTGGCGTATCCACTCTTTATCAGAGTTTTATTATTTACTCTGCTTTGTGCTGGTCTTTTAAAAAAATGAATCAACAGTGGCCTGCCGATCTGTGTTTGCTGTCAAACGGTAATCATGTGAAAGAAAAGCTGATTAAGTTCAAGAGGGGGAAAAAGAAGAAAAGAATATGAATAAATGTCTCTCGCAGTTTAATTAAATGAAAAGTAGAGCAGTTAATGTACACCGACCCTGATGATGCAGGTACAATTTTGTTATTTAATTCATAATTCATTTAATCGGTAAAATTATATATGTTAAGATGCACATTACATAATGTATCTCTTCTAATACATGCTAGGTAATCTAAATTGTTGCCATATACTGTTTCAGGTGACGGTGGAGAACTTCCTGCGTGTTTTGACCGGCAGGCTGCCGCCCAGCACTCCGCGCTCAAAACGCCTCCTCTCTGATGACCGCAGCAACATCCTTATCTACCTGACAGGTAAATTCAGGACAAATCCTCCACTTGCATTATTTCTTTAGTGCCTTAACCTTTGTCTTACTTAATTACTTACATCCCTGAGAAAGGAGACACATTTTCTCACCAAAGGTTAATGTTACATTTAATTTAAGTTAATTACCTTTTATGATGATAGCAGAGGCGGTCTTCGTTTCAGTTAAAGGTATTCCAACTTTTCCATTAAACACGAAATGAACCCACAGAACTCTGCAACTTGTCACTGCTTTGTATTTTGGGGTACTAAGCTGAGTTTATTATTTTATTGCCTCGATCTGCATTTGAAATATATTACCTTAACATGAATTCAAGGCAAGTTTATTTATATAGCTCATTTCGGCAACAAGGCAATTCAAAACACTTTACAGAGGACATTATAAGTATTAAGACACAGTACTAAATAAACAAGTTACAAAAGGACATTTAAATACATAAGAGTCAAGAGAGTCCACTGTCCTTTTTAATGTTTGTGTGAGTTTCTGCATTATGAATCTGCATTATGAATCAGATATTAATTAATAATATGTTTGTTTTACAGGCCATGGTGGAAATGGCTTCCTGAAGTTCCAGGACTCTGAGGAGATAAGTAATGTGGAACTGGCCGATGCTTTTGAGCAGATGTGGCAGAAAAGAAGGTAAATAAACTGGAGAATGACAAATATGAAAAAAAAGTTCCATGTGAAGAAAAATCAGATACGGAGTTACTGGCCATTTATATGTGCAGTAAGTCAACAAAGTTATTTGAATGAAACATAGCAACCTCTAAATATGAAGGCCCTTTGTCAGATCGTCTCTCGAAGATGTGTGTCCATTTAGTTTTGTTGCACTTCTAATATTTCTTCGCTCATACACTTCCCAGTGAAAAGATGCGTGGCGCTCATTGTGTGTTCTCATCAACAACACTTTGTTGCAACGGTGTTGTGCTTGATTGAAGGGGATGACCAGCTCAAAATATTGGTTGAAATTCTCTTCTTGCTGCAGTTATGCAGAAGTGTACTCGGGGGGTCAGAAAGCAAACGTCAATACGGCAACCAAAGGCCAAGAATTGGTTGCCAATGGCAACCTTCACTGTCGAGCCGAAACGGCTTTCTATAAACCGAATTAACCAACAGAATTTTAGTTAGTTCTGTTGAAACGGCTGTGAATTAGACTTGTTTCCTGACCTATTAAACTCATGCAACGCATCCTAAACCACTAACAGCGAGAGGATTCCTTTTGAAAGAGAGGCTCTCTCTTTATAAATGGGAACGGATGCTTTTGAAAGTGCTGTGCTGTTTAATTGGTGCACCGCGAGACACTGAATGAGCAAAAGCAGCTTTCTGCTGCCAGCTTTCCTATTGTCCTCCAAACCTATCAATGCAGAGTGTCTAGCTTATAGTCGGACCCCAGGCTGCTTGATTAGCTGAGTGACGCCAGCTTTGATGCTGATGTGATAGAACTGCCACATTAGTCACCATGGAGACTTGGCCACCTCTCTTCATCGTCCCCAAACCACCTTGGTTCAGTCAACTGGAGATGCATATCTTATCATGTTTGCTAATGGAGGAAGAAATAGTGGAAGGAGGAAAAGGAGCAAGAGACGAAGGAAGGGAGGCAGCAGCTCTGTGCGTTGGTGTGTGAGAGGAACTGATGAAGCTGTTGGTTTTTTTGGTCACCATGGCAACTGCAGTATGAAAGATGGTTAGACGGTTTGTGTTAAAACAGGTTTTATCGGAGCAAATAGACGAGGGCTATGCCCGCTGTGTATTCTCACACCAGTGGTGTGCGTGCGTGTGTGTGTGTCATCAGGTACAATGAGTTGCTCTTCATCATTGACACCTGCCAGGGCGCCTCCATGTATGAACGCTTCTACTCTCCAAACCTCATGGCTTTGGCCAGCAGTCAAGTTGGAGAAGATTCCCTGTCGGTGAGTTACCTGCCCTAACATCGAGGACATTCATTTTTTAAGTTCACACTTAAGCCACTCATGTCAATGTTACGATAGTGTTGGTTGGATAACATTTTCTATTTATATTGATTGATTGACATTTGTTGAATTGTTAATTTATAAGGAATAAGTACAGAGAAACGTTGACAGTTGCAGAAGCAGTGTTCAATGTTCTGTACACTTGTTTATAGGTAAAGCCAACAACAGGATTCTACGCGTTCATTTCTCATACTTATAATACCAGGACTGACTAGCACGACACTGCAATACGATGGATTTGATCTCTGTAAATCATTATTAAAGCTGCTCATCATTTTGTAAACATTATTGGTTCAGTTTTACCAGACTGCATACTGACTCGTCAACATTGACACATTTAAACTGAAACCATGGCATACCTTTTGATCTGTTTCCTCTTCACATTACAGAATGACAACCATGTCACTTGGCATTACGTACTGTGCCTCACTGATAAGGGGTTAGGCAAAAGTGTCATCGTTGAAGACGAGTTGTCAAAATATTTTTTAGATTTTGTTATCATGAGTGTTGGTGCCTTTGTTATTTCATCCGACACCATCTCTAAATATACAGTATGCATTGTTCTGTAACCCATGCCTACAAAACCACTGTGTAGTTTAAGTTGATGGTAGTCTCTCATTATCCAACTTTATCTCATGAAAAATATATAACTTAATAAAACCTCCGTAAATACTCGTACCGGCTGAAAGTTAACAAGGTCCTAAACAAAGCTTAACATGTATTTAGGCTGAACACAGCAACTAGACATGGCAGCGTGCTGTTTAATGAAAATCCCAACTGCTCTGTCTAACAAACTGGCCAAGTTTATATAACTGGCCTCCTATCTATCTCTCGTATTGGAGGTCTGGGCATGGTGCTGCTCCAATCAGCATCCATTTGGAAACAAACCAAGAAATGGGATTGTCATAGTCATCTGGCAGCCATTTTCACTCTGGGAACCACACATCCTACTTGGCATAGATCGAAAGGCCCTGACATCATTATATACAGGGCGGTATATGAGGGAGGCAGCAGCCTGAATGGGCAGTCACAATTTGTGGAATATTTCTGCAGCTTTAGGTTGGTCTCCATTCATTTGTTTGTTCGTCCAAATGCCAAACAGCATTTCTTCATTTTGATCATACAATATTACACGTGACATGATTACCTTATGCTATAATAGTGCATTGAAACAAAGTGGCATCCTGAGGGTAAGGAGTTATATGTGGGGGATGACGCATGACGTTGCCTTGTTTTGATAATCCAAAGAAAATAATTTGAATAAACGGGAAAGAAAACGCCACCAAAGCACCTGTGCTGATCAAATGCTCTCGGATATTTACTTTTTTATTATTATTCTACTTTCTTCCTTTCCTTTTCTAGCACCAGCCAGATTTGGCCATAGGAGTCCATTTGATGGACCGTTACACCTTCTACCTGCTGGAGTTCCTGGAAGACATCCACCCATCCAGCAAAGCCAACATGAATGACCTGGTGAGGAGCTTTTAACCAACAGCTGTGCCATATAGGAGCAACTTTAAGTTTCTCATTATCAACTATATTTTCTCTATTAATACATTTACCGGTAGTCTCTAAAATATAAAAAATAAGTTTCTCAAGGTCTTCAAATCTTTTGTAAACCAAGAAGTCCAAATCTAAAGTATTTAAGCCGGTAAATCAATGATATAATTTATGATACATTTTTGCTTGATGAAGAGTAATATTTGGATCGACTTATTGATTCAGCACTCGTGAACCATGCACACTGTTAGACATCAGCTCCATATACACCATGAGGTCTATGTATAGAACACTTTTGTGCACTCTGTTTCACATAAACTTATTGTTTTGTATAAATGTAGTTTTCTTCATGCAACTTCATATTTACTGAAAGCTAGATTGTTGAACTTTATTAACTTCCAAGGAATGAGAATACGGAAGAGAAAAGGTGCTGAACCAACAAAATAACCGTAAGAAAGTATAGTTAACAACATCGGTTATTTATTTCAGTAGAAATGCCAAACATTTCCTGGATTCAGCTTCTCCAATGTGAGGATCTGATAATATTGTATTGTATACCTGTGCAAGCACTTGCCTAGCATTTGATTATGCCGGTAATTAGATTTTGGTGAGATGGCACAAGTAAATTGAAGACAATTTGGGTTCTGATAAATTGGGAATTGCCTTTTCTTGATAAGGATTAATTGTTTAACGGCCAAAATAATTGCAAGATTATTCATGATAAAATCATTGTTGGTTGATTTTGCAGATAGTCAGGCATGACCCATTTTTCTGTGTCGCTCAGGTTAACTCAGGTCCTGTGTAAGCAATTGTCTGGTGTTCCAAGGTTTCTGGTCCTAATGTCAAACATAACTCTGCACTTGAAGCACAATGTCTGATACTGTGTTATGGCTGTTGGCCTTTTACACATGATGACGATGATGATGGTGAATGTGATAGTGGTGATGGTGAGTAAACGCTGCTCCGGGCCATGGCTCAATCTCAGCAGCACCTCCCTTTGCATCTGTTACACTCCTGCAGAGATCTACTGGCTGCAGGGACCCCTCCTCATCCCCACTACCACCTAAACCGCAGGAGATGCAATCAAAAAAACAAAATCCTTATCACTCCTGCACTTAGTCCGAGCTCGATCGATGTGCGCCGACTAATGATCATTATTCTTTCCAATTATGTTTCTGGAGATGCACTCTTTTTTCTGGAGCTATTTAGTGAAATTATAGATCCATACCATGGATTCCCCAAGACGAGCTTTATTTGAATCCAGTCTGCAAATGCTTACCCTTTTGATGAGACATAAATTGCCTCCACCTTCCCAACAACATCCTTCACCAATCGTTTGTTTATTTTTCAAGTCCTTTTTGGCTGACTTTCACCTCGGTTTTATCATTTTCTTTTTCTTTTCAAATGGACAGCACACTAATGAATGATCTCTCACTCAAGAGGATTTACCCCACCGCATGTGGAAACGCAACACTGAACGATTTTGCCTCTAATCTTCTTCACACACTTTTGTACATTTTAACACCTCCAATTGCAGTTCTCATCACTTTAGATGCAGCTGTGGCACGGGAATTAAGATACACAAATTCTATAACAATGTCTCCGGACAAAGTCAGGCTAAAGCTCCTGAGCATGAGTAGATATTTACGTAGTTGATGTGGTTTTTCTGAATAGGTGGCTGTAATGGGAATAGAGCCACCAACTTTGTTTGTTTTGTGTACTGTTTATTTCACTAAGTTAAATAGTGATAGGACACTGATTGTATTCTGTCTGCTTCCCCAGTTCAAAGTATGTCCCAAGAGTCAGTGTGTGTCTACACCGGGCCACCGTACTGACCTTTTCCTGAGGGACCCAGGAAGTGCCCTCATCACAGATTTCTTTGGTAGTGTGCGCAAAGTCGAAATCACCATGGAAACCATCAACTTGACCGACCCCATCGAGCAGGTGGAGCAGAAGTAAGCTGTTTGTTTTGGTCATTAGTGTAATTGTAATAGGAGTGTAATAGAAAAATGAAAAAAAATCACGCCAGTCTTGGAATATCTGGATGGATTGCTAAAGCCAAGTTGCCACGTTCAAGTCGCAGTTGCCATGCTGAACTGTGCATAGTTTTCAATACGAGATATGTTGTCAGGGTTTTTCCTGGGTCAACATTTTTTCACTCTGTCCATTTGCGCACCTCACAGTTGCGTATTGATCAGACAAGAAGACACGCTTATCAACTCGATTACTATTGATCAAAACAGAACGAGGGTTCGGCTGTAGCCTACTTGAAACATACTATTGAGAACATATTCGCTGATGAACACAGTTTTTTTTTCCATCGCTGCCTTTTTTTGCCTTAGGCGCTCAGGATTTGTCATAGGCGTTCGGGGAAACAGCTTAGGCGTGCGCCCACATTTTCTCTATGCAGGAAAAACCCTGGTTATAGATACATACATCTTAAAATATATACATCTTAAAATCTAATGTAAGGTAGATCTAACTTTTCTTTGAAGCCCGTCTTGAACAATCTGCCACTGACGAATCTGTCTCTTGCCTTTTTTTAAATGGATTTATTTTTAACCCTGTATTTAACATGTTTTTTATTGATTCCTCTTTACACGATCTGATAACATTTTAAAGCACAATACACACTACTCCTTTATCTTTCGAAACATCATGATATTATAATCCAATGCAAATATAATTTCAGTAATCATGGGACATTGAGTTACATTTATCTCTAAAGTGAGGTGATTTTTTTTAAAGGTAAATCCCTTAATTGAGGTCAGCCTCTTTGTTTTAGTTGAAGGGCTGTGGGTGAAATTCGTTTTACGCTTGGTTTCCAATTTACTAGACTTCGATTTTAATTCAGAACGACTCATTAGTGAAATTGATTTCTCTACTAATGATGTGTTGAGTGGTTGGTCTCTGGGAGACGCAGTGGATGTTGCTATGACGACCCTTCAGGTGGGTTAGTTTCTAATGCTGATAAATGACATTATTGAGGTAATAATACAGCTCATTTAGATAATATAGTATAATCATTAGCTGCCTGTACTCTGCTCACAGCAAGTGCCGATCATAATGAGACCTGTTCCTTTGTTTGGCTTCAGGCTATAATTTAGTAAATCTTCATAAGTGGCATTGAGTGAGCAGCAGCGTCTCTGATGGATCATCTGTGGCGCCACCCGGTGTTCACCGGATAGAATGCCTCCAAATTGAAAATGTTCTCTCATTGCATCTGTTCGACACGCATACTGTGATGAATCCATTTGGCCACAAGATGTGTGTAGAGAGCTGTCAAACTCTTATTTTGTCTCCGTTGTCTTGGTACATTTCTCTAATCGGAAATCAAATTCTTATTTAACCTCCTCCACGTCACGTGTGCACATCATCTCAGTATTTTTCTTTTTTTGGTACAAATTGCAAATACCGGTACTATTAACCCTTGTGTTGCCTTAGGGTCATTTTGACCCGAATCAATATTACACCCTCCCCCCGCTTTAGGATTAATTTGACCCCATTCAATGTTTAATGTCGGTGTTCTTTCGGTAGTCAACAAACAAACATAAAGTGCCTCACACTTAAACTTGGAAAACAATATTAATTCTAATAATTTTCTGGAGGTTTTAATTGCTGGCGTCAAATTGAACCCAAAGGGTAAAATATGTTAGTAAATATAAAGGTAACAGGAGGGTGAAACATTGAATCGGGTCAAAATGACCCAAAGGCGGGGGGAGGGTGTAATATTGATTCGGGTCAAAATGACCCTAAGCAAACACAAGGGTTAAAAAAAAGTAAATTAAAAAAAAGCCATTCATGTATCAACAATTTTAGTTTTACTATGTTATCAATTATGTATGTCATGTTGATAAACTTACGATGCTGCTTCTCTTTTGAATTGTTTTAACCCCCAAACATTAGTTAATTGCTTAAGTCATTCAAGTCATTGCAAGCAAAATAGTTGAACCAGCTGTCAACAAATTGTATGACAAACAGTAAAGACATTTGTGTATCCTGCCCAATCTCCCACTTACACTAATATGCAATGTTGCACTGTTTATATGTATATATGCTAATGCATATTTTATAATTGTCATCAAAACCAAAGCCATAGTTTACATCAGAAAATACTACATGGCTAAGTATACGATGACACAAATTAACTTTTGAGAAGTAAACTAATGATTTTTCAGCAAGTGACGAGCATTTTTAGTTCATCCCTTATGTGGTGCATTGAATTGTTTTTCAGAAATGCACTCTTTGTTTTGCAAAGGTTTTGGATGATTCAGGAAATGTACCCGTGACTCTGTAAAATACCTGCAAACATCATCCGCTCAGTATCCTCTGTCTGGTGACATATTGTTTGCGTTCTAATATTAGTTCCCAGACACACTAATCCCATAAATACAGACAATCACCTGATGTTTTCGGAATACTCTGCAAACAGTCCTCTATGCATTAAATCATCAGGCGACTAAGAGTAAGTATGATGGCAGAGATTTATACAAATAGATATGATGGAAATTAAAACTTTATTCCTAATTACACTCTCCCAACTTCCATTAATTTTATTAAAATGGGATTTAATTGAACCACTGGGAGGTGTTATCGTGAAATACTCTAATGCGGTTGGCTGCTAATTAGTAATTGGAGGCAATTGCCATACTGATTTTAGTCATCAACTGTTTTGGCCTTCGGCTAGTTAGTCGGTTCACCCAACTTCCTCTATTACTTCATTATTGATCAGGGCCAACACATTAGGTTGGCTGATCTCCCGTGCAACACAGAAACACACCACCAGCGTTATCGAGCTGTTGCCCTAATTCTGTCCTAGAGAGAGACGCTTTATCTCCAATTCTGATGTAAGAAACCAGCAATCCCCGATCCATTTGATGTTTAATGGAGCCAAGTTCACTGCTGCAGCAATGCACTTGTCGCGTCTTTCTCCTTTCCGGAATGATAGAAAACACTATAGTGAAAGTTCAAAGTTATAACGGAGGATAACGACACTTTCCGTCATTTTCTTTGTCACATTAATATGCGACACTATCATTAAGTGTTGGACGAGATTAATATAACATGGGGTGGTGGCTGTTAAAATATTTGCTTTGCAAATTGAGAGGGAGTTTTAGTACACAAAGATGTTCTGCGGGGGAAAAACTATGACTTTCATCAAAAGCTATGACTTTCAAATAATGTCATTTAAAAGTATTATGTATTGTAAGTACTGGAGTTGTCAAGGTGACATCCTCATGCTATGACTTGATAGCATGTTGTTGTTAACTAGTCGGCATCTGTTAAGAATCAAGAAAAACCCGGTAACAGAAACAACTATGAACACAAATGCTAAAATGCAAATGCCTCGAGAATTAAATTATGGGTAAGAACAGACAAGCAATTTCAAATTGCCCCCCAAGGCTTTAATTATAATGTGCATTTTTCTCTTGATCTGTTTCACAATCAGTTAATTGGGAAAATAATCTGTGTATTATCGGTAATGAAAGTAATCGTGCCGCTCTGCTTGCAGTGATGATCCCACCTCCTTTTAAAGAAATAAATGTTGGATGAATTGGGCTTTTGTCTATAACATCAGAACTGTGTATATATTACTTCTTTAATCCATTTTAGTCAGCTCATCTGGCCACTCAGACAAGTTGTGCAAGTTGGTTACATGTGTGTTCAAGTGCGTCTCTTTGTCATTCTCTTGCTCCTCTTAGCCCTATTCTACTCCCTCTTAATCATTTCTAAACGGACACTTTCCCCCCCCAGAACAATCTCTTCCATTAAGTAAATGGCTTTAATGGACCCCCTCAATCCTCTTCATAATAAATGGGCTTAACAGTGTAATGACATTGTTTAGTTACTCACTTTGTGCCATTCGTACTTGTTGACCAAAAAATATCATCTTATGGGTCCCAAAGCTCCATGAATCATATAAATGATCAAGAGTTAACGGCACGTTTTGGTAATAAAGTAAACACTTAATGTAATGTGTGACCTGCAGCACTGGATAGAGTTGCCGGTATCTACTGAGGTCATTAGTAGAGTAGATGTTCAAAGCTAATTTGTTTGACCTAAAGATGGCAGCTGGAGGCAGCAGTGACACCGGAGCTGTGTGTAGGGGTGGATTCACACTCATTAGAATCAGCTAAGTGGATTTAAAAATCCTCTCCAAAAATATCTCTTACTTTACAGAATACAGTGGAAAGTGGTTTCACTCGAATTGGAGTTCATCTCAAGTGAAAAGGGCGGACGTGACAGCCAGCCGTCTGCTCTGTGACACGTTTTCCACTGGCAGAAAGAGCTCGGTGCTCCGATCGGCTCGGCAGGAGATCGGCTCCCTGCTGGACAGTTTTCTTCTGTCTCTGTTCCTGTCTGTCGGAGCAACTTCTGCCCTATCGCACAGACGTGAGTGAGAGGAGACGAGCAGAGAAAGGTAGTTGAAAAGAAGGAGATAAAGACAGGAAAATATAGAAGGAAGGGCAAAAGCCAGACAGAAAGCATTTGACCAAAAGTACCTCAGAGGAAAGAGCGAAGGCAACGGGAGAGTGGGCTGCTTCACACAGCGGCGTCTCACTCCGGGATACGGCCCAGTTTGTCAGCAGCTGTCTGACCTAAAATATCTTTGATTAGCCAAAGACTTCCTCTCTGTCGATCCGCCACTCCACTGTGACCTTCAGCTGAGACAGTTCGGCCGGACTTCCGGTCTCAAAAAAAGACGCACCGAAGAATGCAAACATTTAAAAACGGCTCGTCAAAATTGTGGCGCACTGGTGGATCGAAATTGTTTCATTATCTTCGTCATTCGTTTGAACCGTTTCTTTGCTTTTATGTTTTTTGGTCTCTCGGCGCGCACAATGTTGACTCTGCTGTATATTTCAGTTTCTTATAAAACAAAGGCAGTGTAAAAGAATGTGATGGTGAACCTACAAGAACACGGCGACTGTGGTTCTGTGGCCAACAGGGTCGCCCTTAAATCGAAGGATCGGCTGCTTGATCCCCGGCTCCGCTCGCCCAGGTCGATGTGTCCTTGGGCAAGACACTTAACCCCAAATTGCTCCCATAGCTGTCCCTACGGTGTATGAATGTGTGTGAATCTTAGTTAATTCAGATGGTCAGGAGTGTGAATGGGTGAATGATGACAAGTATTGTGAAAGGACTCTGAGTGGTCGAAAGACTAGAAAAGCGCTTTACAAGTCCAGGCCCATTTACTTTGTCGATGTGGAGTGTACAAGGTGATATATCGTCACAGGCTGTTCCTCTATGTTCTGTCTGATAACTCTTCATCAGACAGTAAATGATCCTTCCAATTCGTATGGATTACTTCCAGAAAAGCAATGGAGAGCGATTCCTTCCCTGAATTTTTTTAATCGGTCACAAATATAAAGTTCCATTTCTAAAAAAAACTGAGCAAGTAAAACCAGCTGGTCACTCGTGTTTTAGGGAAATGAAACGGGAGTAAATTGTGTATTTGTTTGGCGTACTATTTTCAGATGTGGATTTGGTGCTCTAGTGCAGTGTTTACAGCAGAAAGATGGCGTCTATGGGGTTTGACTGTCAGTTAATTACAGTCCTTGTATTCATTGTAATGCTGGTGCATGTCGCCCAGTGTGGCTCATTAATGCTCTTTTAAATAGCTTTTGTACAACAATGGAAGCAGGAAGGCTCTTTAACTGGATAACCAGCTCCGTGTCTCAAAGGTCACAGGTTTAATACATCTTGTCTCGCACTAACTAATCTAGAGCCATTAACTGGCATCTGGTGACCATGAAGAAGAATCTTAACCACAAATTACTTCATTCATTTAGGGCATGCTTTTTAAATACGCTAACTTATGCTGCTCTCTCCTCCACCTTAATGGAAGATCTTACAATCCCTTAAGGAGACGAGGAGAGAGGAGGCTTCTGGAGGAGATGAGAGTGAGGAAACACAGATGTACCCTTTATTATTATTATCATTTAATAATGCTTTTCGGCTTAAATAATATCAAACCATGTCTTTTCCCTTTTGTATTCACAAGTTGTCGTTATGTAAGATGATTGAAGGCGGGATTAAACTCAACTGATTGTGTAGTGCCTCCTAAGGCGCTGTTCTAACCCCATTCTTTAATGACATTTCACCTTGATATTACTTATGCATACTTCTTTGGCCAACTTTTCATTTGCATTTAGGCAACCGTTGGAGATTTGTAAAATCTTAGCGACTTGAGACCCGGTAGGAATCAGATTCTGCTCAACTTTGATATATTCTTAGCTGTTGACTTGTTTGTTCACTTTTTTAATTATAATTAGTTTTTATTAATCAAAGTACATCATAAAAGGTTCATGACTGGATTGCAGCTTTCTCCAGGTAGTTGATGACTCATAATTGCTGTTTTTTGTGTTTTTGTCTTTCAGTTTTGTGAATGAAGAGCGGCAGAAAGAGACCTACTCATATGTGGACCAGCTGCCCGTGTCTGAAATAATCCATCAAGTAAGAGTCCCACACTAACACCAGGCTCACTCGAAACCACATGAAGAGTTTCCCGTTGATGTAACCCCAAAAAGTAATGTGGGATGGAACTTCCACTTTACTTCCACTTTGTCATCTTTTAAGCGTTTTGCGTGGGAAAACATTTTTTGGGCTCCCGTGTTTTTGCTATTCGAAGTGCGTCCACATGTTTGTCCTTTTTAATTTGGATACGGAACAGAAATTATCTGCAACCTCCACCAACAGATGTCTTTGTGTCGTTCCCATGGTGACAGCTCTAAGTGTGAAATGCAAGTGCTCCCTGGGCTCAGTAGGGAGGGGCCACCGTGAAATCCAGCAGAATGGATCGGCAAGTGTGTTACAAGGAATTGTGCATTCACCTCATTCCCAAATAGATTGCGGCTTGCAGTTGTGCCGACCTTCACAAATGAACACGTATTCCTCCTCTTTTCACCTTTACAACGTGTGCTCTGCATTCACAATAGAAGGTATTGGGTCTTCTGTATTGCTATTGAAATATTTTCCATTAAGAGCTTTTTCAAATATACTTTTTTTTGTACTAATTCCCTTTCAACTTGTGCCTCACAAAAGTAAAGAGTCACATTAATATGCCGGAGGCAGGAGCAGACATTGGTGGTGCTTACATTTGGGGTTCAGCTGCCTCTGAAAAACCATATTTAAAAACATAACCATGACCATCAACACAGCATTATCAATGCAGTATCTTTACAATAAGAGACTGTGTCAGAGTGCTGTTTCAACTCTTAATGGGTTCAGCTGTAGATGTATTGGATTGTATGTTTTGATTCTATCTTAACGTTGTTTTCAGCAGCAGGCAGCTGTTGAACCCACAGTACACGACCTGCTCGGCCCCAAACAACAGACATCCAACGTCAGTGACTAGCTGGTGAATATAATGGAGAATTTATCAGCTAAAGAGTCGGGTATTTCCCTCAGGAGTTGTTGGAGAGCAAAACAGACTTAAAAGGAATATTGGATTTGGATTTGCCAAGTAAACAAATGCAAAGTGTCAAAGAGTCCAGATGTTATGATACGTTGCCATGTTAACCATGTCAATGTGATAAGAATGATAATGTTCAGAGTACAAGTTTAATATGGTAATTGTTGTAAAGTTGTTGAACTGTTTTACGTCAATAGAAATGATCATTGTGGCAGGGGAGCTTGTTAGCTTTGTACCAGCACCTTATCATTTTAATACATTTTTGCACATGAAAATTAGATAATGGAGCAATAGTGTCTTGCTTTAAATGCTTAAACTCATGCCAAGTAATTTCCATTACTGAACTGATGCCAAGTATATAATCTGGCCTTGCAAATCGTAGAGCCAAAGCAGTGGATCAAAGCAGCTGTTTTGTGGCGTTTCTAGAACGATGGTCAACAATATTGATAACAAAGGTCAGATCCAGCTGAACCTAAAACTTTAGAAATAAATACATTACTAAACAATCTCTCCAGCCTTTCTGCTGGAATCAACATCGACTTTGGTGAATACAAAGGAGCCTCAGTCGGTTGTCCCAGATAAATGAAGCTGACCACAGGCCTGAGCCCCGTCAGACGCTTGTTGAGTATTGTGACGGGAAACAAGAAGAGTCTCCACGCCCAGCCGCACGCTGGAGAATTGATCGCAGAGGACAGCCTCAAAAGCCCGGCCGCTTTTGTAGGTCTTCTGCTCACATGAGTAAACCGAGTGTCATTTTCAATGCACAGAAGCAATCGCACTATTGAACGTTCGCACACCAACACGACCCATTAAGTGTCCGCCGTCTGCTGCTTGGCTTCATGTCTCGGCTCGCTCTCTTTTTGTTTTGTGTTTCTCTCTTTGAACATATTTTTCGGTCTGCTCCTCTTTTTAAATGCACCCACATGGACAACGTGCAAACACATTCATCCGCCCGCCGACTCTTGTCAGAGATTTTCAATTATCGGCTCGCAATCCTGCTGGGTTGAGAGTGGGAGTCATCGCTCCCTATCAGCATCATCCATCTGCACTGCAGCACAATGACCAATGTCCATAAAGCATATTGACAGCCCTCCTCTTGTTGATTAGCTGTCATATTGTGCTCAGCAATCTCTGAGATGTCTTTGTCTTCGTGCCACTCTGGCGGTGTCCTTTGTTGCAACTGATCAGATGCACTCATCTGAAGAACTAGATGTGATTGAATCTCATATCATTTGATGTCTAGAATATTCCCGTCGGGTCTGATTTCAGTTGTGCCTCCAGCAAAAACAAATCTTTTCACCGTTTATCTTCTCAGAAAACTATTTTTCCATTGTCCACTTGCGAATAGAAAATTCTTGTGACTGAGTGAGTGTCGGAGGAAATATAAGCCTGTGTTATTTGCCGTGTGTGTACAAACCTCCACTAATTGTGCATGTGGAAGCTTGTATGTGAGGAGTTGATGAATGTCCTGTCACGGCTGGCCGTTGTCTTGCTCGTGGTGACAGGGTGAGTCCTCTCTTCCTGCCACCTGCTTCTCCCAACCTCGCACATCTCATCCTGTTGCCAACACCTCATCACAATGTGTTCAGCTCTGACAATAACGACACGGAGCCCTTCTTTTTTTCCCTTTTGTGCTGTCCTTTGGGGTCAAATTGTTATTTGTTCCTTCGCCAACTTTAAGCCACACCATATGGATCCAGAGAATTGAAAATGGAAAATCTGAAAAATAAATGCTTTTCCTCCCTTCATCCGTTGCCAAATCCCCCTTTCCTCTCTGAGCCTGCAACATTGACCCTTTTCAAAAAGTTGGTGTCGGGATCGTGTGGACGAGCGTTTCCTCTGAATGAGCTGTTCTATGTTGCTTTTGCTCAATAATGAAAAATGATAAGCAAATAAGCTAAAACATGCGTTATGAGAGAATAATACCCCCGCTGCTGTCCGAGCGCTGCGATGTCCGGCAGTACAGGGGAGTGTCCTGGCAGAACACTATGGCAGCTGTTCTGTCATCAACATCAATTTGCTGCAGTTTTGACCTTGGAATGCTGTGTTTGGCAGAGTGTTTCAGACCTCCCTCAACACACATTAGCATCCTGCATGGCCGTGTTCATTAGCACCCATCAATCAGATGGGTTGCCGCTAATTGATCTTGCGTGTGAATTGAATACGCAACACAGAGCGTGTGTAATGGAGGCTGCTTGAGTCTGACTCTGTCCTTGTTGGTGGGATGTGAATGGTTCCGTCAGTGAAGGTCAACGAACGTACCCGTCTTTTCTGCTCTGCTCTCATTTCTGTGGCTAATATTCGTTTCCTCTGCCTCCCTCATGTCTGGTTCTTTTTCTCAAGAAGCTGGATTCTCTCTTTTTTTTGTCAGTGAAAACCCTTTCAGAGAGAGCAGGCTTGTTTCCATTTTTTTGTCGTCGTTAATGTCTATGAATCCAAATATGATATTCTAAATAGTTCTTACATTTAGGGCTGTATCAATTAGTCATTATGGCAATTAGTTGGCCAACAGAAAATAAGCAATTCTGATGAAAGATTATCTGTTGAAGTCACTTTTCAAGCAAAAGCTTCAAACATTTTGCTGGTTCACAAATGTGACAATTTTCTGCGCTTCTCCGTTTGTCTAGAATTATAAATTAAATGAGGGGTATTGAGCTGCTGGTCGGACAAAAGAAGCAATTCAAGGACGTCACCTTCGATTTTGGAAACTTGCCATGCAGAATTATTTCACAATATACCAGGCTTATACGGATATATGGCTAGCCAAAAATAGCAAAATAATCATAAATTGATTGTCATTCGTCTATATTGATCACAATTCTAAAATAACTAATTTTAAGGGAAAATATTTGTTCACAAAAGAAATATAAAAACTGTCAGTACATTGTATATGCTAAATAAATGATCACATTATTTGATAGTGAAAATTAGTTGATACCATTTCCCTTGTTGAAAAATGTGTAGTTATTAACCTGACATAATGTTCCTTCTCTTCCAATGTCTCGCTCCCTCCCTTCCCTCTTGACATATGCTCTCCTCTCTGCCGGGGGTGCTGACGTGGCTTCCTGTCACAGTCGATCCATCTCCCTTTGTGCTTCCTTACCCAAGAGGCTTTCACTTACACACACACACACACACACACATACACACACACACATCCACACCTCTGCCTACCATTGACACGGAGGTCAACTGCCCCCAATGGCCACATGCTCCCAGTCCTCTCTCTGAATATCCCCGGCCGGGTTCTGCCTCGTCCTCCAGAAGTTTAACCTTTTAGCTCCTCTTTTTGTCTTCCTGCCACTTTGTCAACAAGGCTTAAGCTGAATGTATCTCAACACTAATTCTGTGAAGTAACACGGATCTGATGACTGTAGTGTAGGGAGAGCAAAATGACCCCACATTGAATGTCTGATTCTGACCCCATCTGTGCAGTTTGAAATCACAGTGCGATGGCCGCCTGCACGGTCAGATCAGCATTCCTCCATGTTGACGTCTCAGTGAGACGGATCGCTGTTGTCACAGCTTTGTGTCCGCTGACCGTAAAACATCGAGGGCGACAACTTAAGCATGCTGTCAAGTTTAATTGGGATTTGGGGAGTTTCAGCTAAACTCGAATAGATGGATCGAAATCGACCCGTTCGAAACTGTGACTATGGCTGAGTATGGGTATTGGATACCTTACGGTATCGTCCAAAATAACACAGTAGCATGTAATATCACAACTTCAAATTCCAGTCCAACGATAGCTGCATTCGATCCTTTTTGGAGCCACATCGAGGATCAAATTCGAGCTGTGAGCTGAAACTAATGCCCGCGGGTGGAGGGGAGCTCCAGATTCAAGTGTTATTTCTCTGTGGGTTCATTACTACTAGTTACCCCTTTCACATTGTCCCATTGGCATTTACTTCGTTCATACATTGTTAGTTAAAAAATACTGATTATAGCAGCTTTAATTAAACATGAATGAAATGGGACTCATTCCAATTTAAAGTTTATTTAAAGGGGGAAAAAACCGTCCCCCACCATTCACATCATATTTTGTCAGCCGAATCCCTGTCTTGTTGTTGTTTTTTAGCTCCTTCACTGGACACATAGCAATGCAATAGCTTTGAGGCAGAGTGACGCAGAGCCAAAAAGTTGCCTCAGTCCTTTGGAAGCGGACGGAAACACTTCTCTTCTCACTTCCCGTGTGAATGAATCTTTGCCTCCCAGCGCTGTCAGCAGCAGCGCGGGAGATAAAAGAGGAGTGGGCTTGAATTTTATTGCTGAACATTGACCAGGAATTACACTTTTTATTTCTCTGTGTGGAAATCCATTGTTTTCACATTGCAGATGATGGACACTCGCATTGAAGCAAAGCTACACTGTCGGAGGACGGCTGCTTTTCAGAGGCCATAAATAGTGTATTTGTCATAATTGTAGATTAGCTGTATTGAGTAAAAGACGCCAGTAAGAATGTTGAATTTAAATAAAAATCTGGAGATAAAAAAACTAGATTTGATACCTCATCTGAAATAATCAAGTGTTCTAAATTTGGTAGAAAGTATTGGTTCCCGTCAGTCATCCAAAGGAGTTCATGGTGGGTTCAGGGTCTTTTGATAAAGTGGTTTCATTGGACAAAAGTTTCGCTCTCTCGTGCGGTGTGCTATTCTGACGCCAGACATGTTTCTGTCACAAAAGCGCCACTGAGTCCAACGCGGAAAACATTCCTTTATCTTTTGAGTTCCATTGTCTTCAACAGTTTGTGAGCAGCTGAGTTTTTTCCACCACATAACTTGCAACTCGGTTTCTGTTCGACACTCCACTGTAGAGTGTGTGTGTGTGTGTGTGTGTGTGTGTGTGGCCTGTGGCAGTCTGGAGCATCGGCCCGGTTCACACTGATTGATGTGCCGCAGCTCCTTTCTAAACCTGAATTTAATTCCTTCAGTCTTCTTTTTTCCTCCAATATAATTGTATATGTGGTTATTGCATAGCCAATAAAAATGTCACACACGCAAATAATGTTAGTTAATATCTGCGTTGTGAATGCAGCTTTGAATCAGAAGCGCTTCGCCTTCAGCCTCCAGCCCCGACCCGCGCTTGTCTCTGCTTGAGCATTCTGGCTGGCAGTGAAGCTCTATTGATTTGTCTTGATTGAGCTGTTAAATAAATTTGGGGTCAGACATAATTCAATTTGACTGCTATCTTCAGTCTTTCCGAGTGTTACGTACACTTAGAAAATGGCAGCGTTGTGACACAAACCTGGAGTTTGTGATGAAGGCAGCCTGGAGAGGACCGAGCACGGCCACTGACTGGTTCATAATGCAGCGGAGACGACTTCTGGTTTCTATTTGTTTGAGTACTTCTGTCCACCTGAAGAATGAGTATCGTTATAGTCTCTGTATTCTGGTACTGATGCCAATAACTTGTCTCTTGATACCGTACTTTGAGGAAAATGTATTTGTTCTTCTACAACACATTTTTTCGTTGAACTAAAGTAGAACCTCTTGATTGTTGTCTAAACGCAACTCGCTGCACAACAACGTTCGCCATATGCAGTTCTCTCATCCATATTTTGAAGTGTGTTTTTTTGAGCAACTGTGAAGGAACAACCATGTGCTAAATGATGATTTTTAGGTGACCCAAATCCAATGACTGTCATGAACTTGAAGTTCTCAGACGAAGCCCGGGCAGCAGCCCGTCCTTCACAAGGTAGCCACGCCAAATGGGACCATAATTAACAAAATGAACATCGTGAAACTCGCCATCGAGTCCATAAACTCACCTTCAGTGTTTACGAAGGGTGATGATGACCGTGGACTTGGCTTTCACAAGAGCGTCTAATCTTCCAGAGCTCGTCAGTCGGCTGTCGGCCTCCTCCTGCCATGTGTGAGCGACGGCCGATAGGGAAGTACTTCAGTCAGAGGACACGAGGTACTGCTGTGTAGCAGCTCTACTCTATGCTGTGTAGCAGCTCTATGCTGTGGATGTGAGTTGGAGTGTTGTGTTGATTCTCTCGCGGTTTCGGATGCTGATTCCTTGGCTGCACAATGGCAGCAAGTAAAGCGAGGGACACCAGACCTCTCTGAAGTGCGTCCTCGCAGCCGATCTGTAGCTTTGTCGGAGGAGTTCTGATTTTTTTTTTTAGAGGTTAAATCTTATATCTCCGCAGAATACTGTCGCCGCATTAGCATATAAATGTGCTCCTTGTGAGATGCATGTTTAATATGGAGGAGATTTAAAAGTATAATCATACACAAAGTGATGATGTGGCAGAGAATGGGACAAGCACAAGACGGGGGACGTGTGTGTGTGTGTGTGTGTGTGTGTGTGTGTGTGTGTGTGTGTGTGTGTGTGTGTGTGTGTGTGTGTGTGTGTGTGTGTGTGTGTGTGTGTGTGTGTGTGTGTGTGTGTGTGTGTGTGTGTGTGTGTGTGTGTGTGTGTGGATAAAGCGAGTGTATATTTGATTGTGCGCCTGTGTGAATGACGGAACAATCAGCAGTGGCGTCAGCTGAAGAAATCTACTCCTGCTAACCTGCGATCTCCCCCGTCCCCCTCTTCTCTCCCCCGTCCCCCTCTTCTCTCCCCCGTCCCCCTCTTCTCTCCCGCGTCACCCCCACCGTACCTCACCCCGCTCCTCCCCTCAGAAGCCGAAGCAGAAAAACTGGCATCCTCCTGATGGCTTCATCCTGGGCTTGTGGACTCTCATCCTGCTGGTGTTCTTCAAGACGTACGGCATGAAGCACCTCAAACACATCTTCTGAGGCGTTGATGCCCCCGGATATCTGAGGACAGCTGCACATCTGGAGCGTGTACTGCAGGCGTATTAGAGGTGCGCTTATTTTCCTGAAAATGGAAAGGAGATGTGTGGCACCACAACTGCTTGGCCAGGAACTGTGATGCAATTGGTGCCTTTCTCTTTGGTTTCGGATGACTGCTCTACGCTGATGAAATTTAACATTTGTGTTGCCACTCACAGTGCGGCTATTCTAAACCGTTTTGTGTGTTCTTCTTGACAACGTCTCCAACTTTTAATTATTTATATTTGTGTCATAAATTCTGTTTTGCCATTCCATAATTGCTTTGATTTGGTAAAAAAAAAAAAAAAAGCACTGAATTGAGTCTGCAGATAAGAATTACATTTATTTTTGCGAGCGCTACTCTGCATAAATCAGCAGCAGTAGCGCTTTTTGTTTAAGTGCCACTGTGAAGAGATTACTATTTAATGTCTCCCTTGTCCATATACATTACACTGTCATATCACGCTCGTGAAGGATAACAATCACACATAATCCCATCTCGCATGATGGACCCATCCACTTTCCCATTCACCAAATTGCCCTCCCTGTGGAAACATCCATTAGCTCCCCAGCCGTGCACTCGGCTGATTGTATTCTGGGTGATGGACGGCCGTTTCCCCGGCCATTCCACGTCTCGCGCTACAGCAGCGATAAGTGAGTGATAACCTAGTAAACCGCCAGCCGTCCCACATGAATCTCCTCTGTGCTGGGGCGTGTCCCCCCCCCCTGCACGTGTAACCATTCTGCATTGTGCACATTGTTGGGGGAGTGACTGATGCTCAAAGCACGTGGGCTGAACCTGAGGTCCGCTGTGTTTGGTCCCTGGAGTGAGGACCCGCCCATCGGGTGCCCGCTGCCTCGCTCCCTTGCGGCTAAAGTGGAAAATAGATGGGAGTTGGAAATGAAACTATATGTATTAGAAGGCAGCAGCTGTCAGCCACCCAAAGTCCCTTTTCTTTTTACATTATTTATGCAATACTTATTTATTTTTCCTTTTTCCTCCTGGTTATCTTTTTAGAGAGAGCGAGTTCATTTTATTTCTTCAATGGAAGGATTTTTGATACACTGATTAAAGATGAAACACTGACTCTTAAAAGAATGGATTTGTCTTCTTTTTCTTCTTTCTTAGTTTAATACTGTATACATTTTATTTTTGACTGTGGCCAAGCTTCCATGGTATGCCTGGCGGAGCTCATTCTAAGCTTATTTTATACCACAACCAGATCCTTGACATCGGTACCGCATGAGCTGACTTACACACCTGCTCTTTTGTTTTCTTACTGGAAACATTTCAAACAATCCAGAGAGGCTTTTTAAAATGTATTTTTCAAGTCCTGTGTTTTAAAAGATGGAGCAGCCATTGGCTCCAAGCCTCAAAATACAATCTGTGAATATCTGGCTGGCACCAGATCCAATAAGATGAAAGCCAACCGATCTCAGATGGAATTGTTTGTTTTTAAACCCACTTCCAAATTGACTCGGTCTCCGGTGCGCCTTTCATTATTACGCAGATGGAATTGAATATACTCCCCCGTCTCCTCTCGATATGATATGGTTTCCCTATATGCTAATCAACCCGTCTGCTTTCCTTCACACCTGACTGGTGGGGAGAAGGAGACCCGGTGAGAGAAGCCGAAGATTTTCTGTCGAAGAGTCGGGCAGGATGCTCTGAATGTCACACAGGTTGTTCAAACGCAGGAGCGCACACACACACACACACGCTTGTTGTCTTTAGAAGTTGAACAACGTCGGCATTAGTCCCATGTGACAGGATGCTACATCGAATGATTCAGGCACAAACATTCCCAAGCACACGCCGTGTGCACCTGACATGTCCAATTTCCATGGAAACTGGATTTCCTTCTTGCGCGTCGGTGAGACTTTGTGTTGTCAATCATTCCCAGCAATATTGAAAGTAATTGTCGGCACCTCTTTTCATTCTCATCTGCAACAATTTCTGTGTCATAAATCCTGCTCAGCGTCGCCCGTTTACTGTAATGTTGAATTCATGTGGATTCTTTGCCCTTTAATACGAACAAACGGCTTTGTCTCTTTTCAAAGTTGCATCACTTTAATGTTTTATTCAAAGCAAAGAAAATCCGACTGATGCAACGAAAATGTGTATTCTAAGCATAAAGATTTTCACATGTTAAAAATGGTAGCATACGGTCTACATATGTAGATTATTTTATTAGTTTCCAACAAGCCTTGGAAGTGCTCAGAAACCCATAAGATACGATTCTTGTCAATTTATGTTTATTGTGTTGACTTTGCATCTCATGGTCCTCATACACATCTGTCACATGACCGGCGTCGTCACATGACCGGCGTGCCATACTTCTGAGACGACGAACCAGCTTCGAATTGAAAGCTTCTAAAAAGCTCGAATGTTGGTTTTTAGGATTTATTTTAGACCAGAGAGTTGTGTATCGTGGCGCCATCACAAATGATTGTACTGTTGTCACATTTTAACAGCTGTGTTTATTCTGTCTTTATTCTTTACACTGATTGGACAAAACAAAACATTTAAAGACGCCATATTGGACTGTGGAAAACTTGGAGAGGTATGTTGTCAGTATATCTTCGTCAGTTTCAAATTATAGTTTGATACCGCGGGGAAGTCCATAAATACTTCTCGGACACCTCCTACATGTGTGACAACAGGCGGTCCCGCCCATCGTCTTATTGAACAGAATTAAATAATGCTGCAGCAGCCATGAGGCAGACAGACGGTCCCCGGGCCGGTGTTGTGAATATTAGATGAGGATAAAGGGAAAAGCTTCAGTGATTTTTCTGCCCTATTGATAGTTTTTTATATTATACTTTGTAATGAGCTATCAATCCTCCTAAATGCCTATCAAGCACATTTTATTGATCTGGCTCTTCTGCCCAGTAAAAGTGTTCACGACCCCCTGCGGAATACTAGGCGTTCATCATCTGATATTACCTTGATCCACTGTAATGACGCTACCTTCAGCTTCTGTGGCATACTACCTTCAAATACAATTTATTTTTCAAAAGCCCATTCATGAAGACAGTCGGGGATCTATTGTCGCTCTGGGGAGAAAGGGCCTCGTCCACAGCCCCATGTCACAAGCAGACAGGAGGAACCAGATTGAAAAGTAGAAATGGCAGCTGCTGTCAGCGGCGTGTGAAGGTGAGTCACTGGCCTCACATCCTCCATGTTTCATCTCCATGTCGGGGGGGTGACTTCACACACATGGGTCATATTTTATTTCTTACATTTTGACCATCTTATGTTACATAGAAATCGCTGAATGCAGGAATGCTGATAAAATGTATTTTATTGAGTGGAATGACACATTTCCATCCATGTGTGAAAATAAAAGGGATCAACGGCAGCAATGTTTGACATCACCGCCGATCAAATATCTTTGTAAAAATATCACCGTGTGATTTTCTTTACTATTTATTACATTTTACAGACTAAACCATTGATAAAAATAGCCAGTAGATGCAGAACGACAGTCAATTAAGCAAAAAAAAAAATTAATATCCAAGTGCTTATCCCTTTTACCAATGCAGTCACGACAAAACAAATGCGTACCTTGGTCTCAGCTCCAGCAGTTGGCCGCGGGATTCTCAGTACGATACTCGTGCATCGGTTTGTGATGCATGCGAGAAGTAAACGTGACACGACACGCGCTCTCGTGGCGTGAGAACCTCCGTCTCCGACCCACAGAAACCCTCCTCACATTACAGAGATGAGGGCAAAATCAATCGGGACTTATCGCCAGCGTAAATCATGAGGATAACCGCACGTCTTTCTCCAGACTGACCTGGATCTTTATTCATGGGGAGAAGGGAGGAGGGGGGGGGGGATAAAGGATCACAAAGAGAGGAAGGGGCAGTCCACAAGCAGCATACACTCCATCAAATGAGAGGCGAGCGCACATAAAACACACGGAGAGCGAGAGTGTCGACCGACGGATCACATCCGCCTCGGCTGGACAAGAAGCCGCGTGCTGCTCCCGCCAGAGCGCCGGGCAGCAGACGATCGGCGTGCGGTCGGATGGATATGGCTGCTGCTGCCTCCCGCCTCTCGATTGTAATCTCTCACTTGTCTTGTGTGACGTGGGAGTCCGGCCCGCAGATGAACACATCGCTCAATAAGTGTTTGACGGGAGGCGACAAAGCCCGATGACAGACGGGGCCGAGCAGGAGGAGCACGCGCCCGATGCCAGACCTCCAAATGAATGTTACACGCGTGTCCCTCAGTCAGCCAGCGGTTTGACTTTGGAGAGCTTCCAATGCTCACGTGGGGAAAGGTACTTTCCTCTCAGTGAACCCGGCGTGGCGCCTTCATTCAGAGGCTTTGTGGAGGGCCCTGTGTCAGGTAAACATACAGCACTCACACACACAGAGGACCCACGGAGAGACGCTGCATGCAGGGAGAGTGGAGCGCTATGACGTTGCCTCCTGATATAAACGTTCTTAAATAAGGGATGTACAACTTTGAACTGGGTCCCCTCAGCTAACAGAACCCACTGCTGCAGATGCAGTCGCGGAGCTGGAGAAATGTCCAGAACAGGAGGATGAACGACACTCTGTCTTCATCTGGTAACTATTTTTCTTGCCTACTTCATGTTTCCTCCTCTCTGGTCGGGGTCCAGTGACCCTCTGTACAAATGTTCCCGATCCTCAGTCTTTCTTGGATGAATCCCGAAAGTCTTTTTTTTCCGTCAGCCCAACGCCGGTCACGTCTTTTGGGGCACCGGGGGCGTCGCCGCGATCGTCGCCGCGATCGTCCCCTCCAGCGTCCGGTTGTCCGGGAGAGGCGGGGGACTCCAGTCCGGCTGGTGGAAGTGGATGTCAAACGTCCGTGCCCAGTTGGCGAAGACTCGCTTCTCCGTGATGAAGCGGTGGTGGCTGCCCCGCCGGCCCCGCTCATGAGAGATGTACATGGCGCATTCATCCGGGCCGCGTGGCTCGTAGTAGTGGTAAGGGACAGAGTGGTGCTGAGGCTCCCTGGTGAGGGGAGAGAGACGGTTGACATTTAAAAATGCTTTAATGAGTCACTTGAGTTTCATGTGACGCCACAAAGTGTTTTTAATTTCGCAGGGAGGAGGAAAGAGGTTCGCATCCATTTGTTGGTCTGTGCATGGCGGACACAGCCACATTCAGCCCATTTTAATAACTTGGAGGACTTTAATGGCCTATCACTGAATGAAAAAACGTTTAAGTATGAAATATATGAAAGATCAAATGAAGCCTATGATTGGTTGCAGCATGGACGCCACATGTCCAACATGTGCTGTATGTCTAAAGTGCAACTCTTTCACATGAGCTGCATTCCAGTTCACAGGCTGGAGATTTGAAGACTGCATCTCCAAACTGAATTATTCAAAATATGTATGAAGGAGCTGAAGAAGGCCCGTCTTATCTCGGATCCATACAAGATACAACTGCAGCCCTCTGGAGGCCATAATCAATCCACTTTGTGTTTTTGTCAATTGTTAGATGTTGTTTTCGACTGTGTCTACGGAGGATGAACAACCAGAGGAAACGGGCTGTTGGCTTCTATACGGTGTGACAAACAAGACAAATATAACCAACGTGAAGCCAGGGGAAACAAAGGGAGACTAATTGAATGCCACAAGCTTCAATAGAGTAGCAGGGAATTAGACCAAGTAATCTGAATCGCCCTGCAAAAAGAAGGCTAAAGATGTACAGATACAGACTCAGAGAAAACCTTGAACATGGGCGACAAAACCATTTCTCACTTTGACATTCTGTGCAACGGTATTTGTGGAGCAGAGCGAGACCTAAAGCTTTTTCTCCCTCCAATATCACAAATGCATACAAATGTAAAAAAGAAAATCTATTTCCATACTTGTTTTTTTGACTTTTGTCATTTAAAAAATGATATTCAGGACATTTAAGCGTCTCAAATGCATCTCCAGTCACAGTGACATTTTATCTATCAGTTGCCTGAATATATTTTAAATCTGGTGGATATGCTGCTCTGCATTTCTAGAACCTCGATGCGACTGCACACACGGCTCTGCTTTAAAGGCTCGTAGTGATGGTGCTCTGGCGATGCTTTGCATGCAGCTCCAGCGTCTCACCTGCAGAAGTCGGGGGCAACCATGCCGTAGACATCGATCCGATCGCACAGCTCCAGGGCGATGGTCATCGTGAACCAGCCGGTGCTCAGCCACGAGTTTGAAATCCTTCTGTAGAGAAGAAGAGGAGGAGGAGGAGGAGGGGGAGAAGAAGTTAGACTTCATCTGTGGGAGAGCACACAGATGAAAAAATTGACCATATTTGATTTTCTGAGAATGTGATTAACTGGGATAGACAATCAGAACATTTCCCATCGGCGTTTTATCGCAGAATAAAGTTTTCTAAATCTCGAGGTCGATTTTCCTGACTGCAAGATCATTCAAGTTTCCTCACAGCTTCATTAAAATACAGATCCAACCTACATATCGACTGATACAAATGACCTCTGTCAAATAATCAAACCCTTCATCAGAAAGTATTTTTGCAAATTGAATGCAGATATTTGAAATGTCAAAGCTTCAGCTTCAAAGCGAAACACCTGCTTTCTTTCACACAGCACTTCTTTTAAGCCATGCCTGAAAAGAAATAAGCAATTATAAATTTTCTGAGATTTACTGGTATGGAAGAAATTCCATTTCCATTGCATTACTAAATCTAAATGTCAAACTATTCTCTCATTGGGTTTCTGGCAGATAAAAAAAAATCAGCACAGCCTGACTGCCATACATTTTTTAAGATTCACTTTTTTTTGGCTCTAAAGTAATACAATTTCAAACACCACTTCTAAAAGGGCTCTGAAAACCTTCAGCTTAAAGGGAACAGACATTTAAAAAACAAAAAAAATGCTAATACTTTAATTCTGGGATTTTCACAACAACCTTAATGAAGAAGCCGAATGAAAGTAAACAGAAATATGCTGCAGTGAGAAAATACTGGAATATAAAATACACTGAAATGTTTATCAGAAGCTTCTTTCATACAGGATGCATTAACCTGACTCTGTAAGTATACGACCAGCATGTGTTTGGAGAGTTCTTTTGAAGACCTCATGATCAACTTTGTGATGGTCTGAATAAATTATAAATCACTCTGTTTTAGCATCATCGTGGTTCAGGAGAGAAATGTCCATCTGTCCATATCTTAACAGTAATTGTCATCACATGTTGTCCCTTGGGTGATACCCACGCTTACATTTTTAGTTTTCAGTGAAATATTTTGACACCTACTAGGTGCCATGACTACGCATAATCAAAGTCCCTGCACGATAAAGTATCATTTATTTGTTGAGCTCCACAAATTCATCTGGTACCATTATCATAACGCTGAGCTCCACGCTGCACGGCGGCTCCATGAAGCCGGCGGCACAGAACATTCTATGATAGTAAGATAATATATGACTTCTGGAACAATCTGTACTCATCAAATCAATTTATAAATGAGTTAATACAAATATTTAAGTACGAGCCGATGTAACCCAATTCAGGAGAGATACATTTGAAACCCTCAGCTGAATCCGGCACAGCTGTGAACGTCGTCATGCATCCCACGCCGCACAGATTCTCCACTGGGATCAGGCCTGCTGACCAGTGGACGTGTTCATGCATCAGTTATCAGGTGCATATTTCAGATGGCCCTTTAGCAACATCAAATATGGTGGTCACAGACGAATAACTGTCACGACCTGGAGTTTGTGTCTCCTTTTGTGTCGTCTGTCTCCCTGTGATTGTCTGCCCTGGCCCTGATTGTTTCCTTCTGTGTGATTGCTGGCCCCGCCCTCATTGTGTCCACCTGTGTCTCGTTCCCCGTTGTCCAATCACCTCCGCCTGCCTGTGTGTGTAAACCCTGTTCGTCTCATTCCCAGTGTGGCTTCGTACCGTTTGGTCCGCGTTTTGTCGTCCTGTCTGGTTTGTGGAATTAAATATTAGTTTGTGCAGTTATGTCGGCATTTGGGTCTTCTCTCGCTGCGACACCTCATGACAATAACCCCTTCGACCTTTATCACAATTGTTCCGACAGATTCCTTTGTTAGAAAAAGTGATCAACAATGAAGAAGGGAAACACAATGTGTTCTATTGAACTTCCGAATTCAATAATAAAAGAACTAATGGTGCCACCTGTAGTATTTTACTATCAGTTTATTATGAGCCGATAGCTCTGAAGGTGTTTCATAAATGTCATGACAATCTACCGGTTGTCGAAAAACCCAATGTCACAAAAGAGCAAAAATCAAGGAAATCACAAAAGCGGCTACACCATCGAGAAACTTTAAATCTGGTGGTAATACATCTTGTGGATGTTGAGATATTTTACTGGATAAGTGAGGCGCTGTCAGGGGATCAACGAAGTAACAATGATTCTTCCTCATGGTACTAAAGAATGTGTGCTATCCATCCAACACTTCAATCTACTAGCGTGGCTGACAATCATTTTCATTTTACCTGCACTTTAAACACTTCCAAAAAAATCTACGATGCAGGATTATCTCCTAAAATAAAATGTATCGACTTGTACAAAAGAAATTCCTCTAAATCAGTGGTGACGCATCAGAAGAGCAAGGCGTTGTGGCGATCCAAGACGAAGGTACGAACTACAGCAGCGGAGGTTTCAACGTCAGACCCGGTGCCAAAAAAGCTGCCAATGCAGTGAAACGCCGAGCAGGAAGAGCTTGAGAAAAGATCTGCATCGAGCTCCTCTGGTGTCGTTGATGTGGATGAGGAGGGAGAGGATCAAACTCAGTTTGACAGGTTCTCCTGTTCTCTCGACAACCCGGGCTGCTCGCAGAGCGCTCTGCGCTGCTTCTCGACTCTTCCCACACAAACGCTCGAGCATCCAGTGCAGCGGAGGTCTCAACTCGGCAAGACGGACAAACAAAGCCGGGGCCTGATAAGAAAGGTCGACAAGAACAAGCTGGCGGGCTCGGCGCCCTGCTCGCCCCCGCCTGACGAGGGTGACACACGTGGAGGAGGGGGTTTACACCTCGCTGTTTGAAAAGGTGTTTCTCTTATTTCCTCTGAGAGCGAACAGGGAAGCCTGTTCAGCTTTTCTATGTTGAACACGTCCTCTGCTTGGGGAACGATGGAATAGAAACAAACGGGCCCGGAAAACTCTGGGAAGTGAGGAAATATTCAGGGGACGTTATTGTGGCAGCGGGGTGTGGTACAGCTGCAGAGTGGATGGAGGGGGGGGGGGGGGTCATGATGGTGAATCAGCCCCAGCTGTGGTTAATCTGTCGGTGTGTGTGTGTGTGTGTCTCTTCCCAATAAAGAGCAGTGGGATTTAGTTTTACGGTCACTGTTATTGCAATGAAATACATACTTGAATTTGGATGCTTAAATAAAATGTCGGATTGTAAATGTCGTGCTCTGTGTAGTAAAAGTGAAGTGATTGGTTTTGTTCTCTTTCATCAATTAATAATGCCGTTAGCAACATCGCAAGAGGGGACTAGATGAACTACATTTTAGAGATCATACAAACCCCGGCCTCGTCTTGCCAACTCATCCCAATGAATGTAGCCAAGTGTCCCTCACGGCCTTTAAAGCCACTCCCACCGAAATATCTTAATGAACATCAACTCAGACACAGAACTGTTGTTAGTTCTCACAGCTGTCAACCCGTTAGTTCATGGAAGCCCCGGTGACGGAGCAGGTGGGTCGTTTCATTCAGATTGGCTTATTACAGACCTGCGACAGCCACAGATACAATCTGATGTGTTGATTGCTGTTGTTATGAGAGCTGCAACATATAAAGAACAAAAGGTTTCAACTCTCCTGCTCCATCTTCCATTATCCCCTTTAATTCCTCAGCGTTGTGTTTGCCTCTACAAATGCGTCACTTCCTGGAGTTTTACTGTGTTGCCAAACCTTCAATCAAGCCACACTGAGTGACAGTGTGATGGATAGTAGCAACACGAAAACACTCGTCTTTATCGGAGTCCGTTCAGACAATAAGAGACGGTGTCGACCCAAAGTGATGCTATCGCAGCCGAAGCAGACTTCTCATTTTCATGTAATTACAAATGACAACAAGACCCGGGCTGTCTGGAACATGTTGATCTGAGGTGATATGCAAACACAGCCCCTGGGCTTGGGCTCGCACACGCACACGCACACGCACACGCACACGCACACGCACACACACACTTTGCAAATTAGAAAACTTCAGAAAAGTTCAGTTTAACATTTTGTCATCAAGCCGTCTGCAGTGGATGCGCGGAGGTCTTAGTGAGGACGCACGCAGCTAATCTCACTCACGAAGTCTTCCTCATTTTCTTGTTGATGAACATGCTGATGAATAATGTGGTGTGAAATGTCAAGCTCTCAGCTTCAATGGCCGTCTTTAAAAGATGCTTTAATCCCTGCACAGAAGATGCCGTTGCTCCACGAGTCGACAGGAATCTGGTTAAAGGAGCCGGTGAAGGAGAAGTTATATTGTGTTGATCCTGGAGTCTTAATTGAGATTAGTCTTGACTTGTATTTAATAAAAGGAGATTTTCAATATGATGGAACTGATGAAAAAACAAGTTCATTTGCCTCGAAGGGCAATAATGTGATCATTATAAAAATAGTCAAGAAGTGTCAAGTGTATCTCTCTAAACATGAAAACAAGCTGATTGCAGAACGTTTTTTTCGTTGCTCTTTGGGTTGTTGTTCTTGCATTGTATTCATTTCTGAAGAGGTGTGTTGTCATTGAGTTACTGTAATGGTTGTTATGCAACAGCTGACAGGCGGAGGTCACATGATTAGTGCAATTAGTTAAAGCTGAAACACTTGCTGAACATCATTCTGTGTGTACCGGTACTCTTGTGAGGACATGACGCTGATTCTCATTATTATTATTCTCATAATATGTATTTTTTTATAATGTTGTTTCTCTTTGAGCATCAGACTTTTCCTCTTGCTTCAGTTTGTTCACTTTCAGTGAAGAAAAGAAAAGATTAATACGGAGGTCTGGTCCCGGTGGCTCTTTGAACTCGCCAGTGCTGCATTTCTCTTATCCTTTTTTTGACCCTTTAAATTACACAGGATTCGTTTTTCAGGACTGCAAGCTTGCCTTTTTCAGGGATCAAACCTGTGATCTTTTGTCAGGAAATTACACTAAATGTAAATGTGTAGACGCCAGGCAGTGCAAGGCACAGACGATTTCAACAGCGCATTACGGGAGCTTAAATACTTCATGAAATATACATATACATATATATATTCTAAAAGCTAATTTGCCTGTAATCACTGGTTGAGGCTCATTCTGGTTTAGCCATCACAGAGATTGCAGAGGGACACCTGTTTTTCTCTGCCAGTGTTATTAAAATGGATGGATGTGACAACATCCCACATCATCTTAATTGCCTTTCATGAAACGGCATAAACCATAATTACAATTGCAGGCTTGCCGATCGCACAAATGACTACCCGAAACCTCTCCTTTTAATGCTGCTCACTCAGGCTCCAAATCCTTAAAAAACAGTAGGATTCATTTGAAAGAATTAGCGAGAAGAGATTTCTCTTTCATACCTTGAGCTTCCTTTAAACCGTTCTGCAACATTAGAAATCTATAATAGCTATACTTAAAGGCTTACTCTCTCTCTCTCTCTTTTCCCACGCTCCACAGAGCAGAGATGACCTCAAAAAAAAGCCTCACAGATATTAATGCCGAATGCTATAAAAAGGATAACAGTACAGCCGGATCTGCTCGCTGTAAACATTTACCATGAAAGTCGGCACTGATCCTGAAGGATGGCTGTCTGAGATATTCACCAAATCCTCTACGTGGCAATTTCCTCCCTGACATCTCTCCTAAAGCTGGAGTCCGATGACACTCGGGACAATGAGAGAGACAGTGTGTGTGTGTGTGTGTGTGTGTGTGTGATAACATTTCCATTAAGCTCTAATGGCCACGGGACTGAGGACTCGGCTTGGACTCATTCACTTTGAGTCATTTAACACCGGGCAGCTTAAGAAAAGATGTTTCAAAAATAAAAACGTCACAAGTTTTTTTTCTTCTCCCGTGAGTGACATTATGATTTCATTTATTTTAGTTGAGCATTTACTTTGAGACATTTACCTTTGTGATGCGTTCAAATGGTGGCAGGAAACTCTGACGTTGTACATTTTCATTAAATCCGACTTTACTTCCTGCTGTCTTTCTGGCTTGCTTTTCAAGAACGAGATGTCAACGCACCGTCGTGTTTTTGACAGCCAACTCTTTTGGGGCGTTGCTATGCAACCATTAACTACGACCCGTTCACCACGACACATTGAAGTTGATGGATGAGCGAGTTTAACCTCGTCCTGCAGTGTGCCCTGGTGTACACCTCAGTTACATGGGAAACAAGTTGCTCCTGAACCAACATGTTGGACTGTATCGTACAAATGAAGGTCTGGAAATGATTAGCAACTTATGTTACAAATATGTGAATCAATCTGTTGTTTTGAAATTAATAAAATAACCCTGTTCTTATTGTGATTCTAACCGAGTGCACCACATCGAAGTCAAAGAATGGTCTCTAATGAAATCTGATTGTCATAATGTTTTGAAAGGTCACACTGAGACCGCTACATTTGGTGGTGTTGTATTGTAAAATGTGTATGTTGTTATTTCAGTCAGAGCTTACATTTGGGGGCATGCATTAATTTGAGGGTAGAAATACAGTGATGATGTGGTAGAAAATGTTGTAGAAGGTAACAACCTCAACATGTTAGTAATGTGTTATGTGTTGATTTTGTAAATGATGGTCAATTCAAAGTAAAATATACTCTAAAAGTAGAATTGATAAAGACTAAAGACATAGAATTGGTACATACATAGTATTGATACAGTATATATATATATATATATATATATATATATTGAGTGACGTCCCAATGACAACGTCCACTTCTTATATAATGTGTGCTATTTGGCCCAATGCTTACCATAACTACAAGTAAATACATATATTAAAGAGTTGCTGTGCTGCATCTACTGAACATGATGAATACTGGCCCTGAAGCACTTGTAATAGTAATACACTTAAGGTTATAGAAATTAGGCACACTGGTATGATCTATTCACAACAAATGTGACCTCAATATAATACATGTCACTGTAATGTAATAAAGAATATTTTAATAAATCAGAATTTTATTGTGTTTTTAATAATGGAGTAATTTTATTGTCAATAAAAAAAACCTAACCACAGTTTCCCAGAGCAAAAGGTGAAGCTGTTGAATTTCATATTACGTACAAGAGATACTTACAATATATGTGATATAATAAAAGCAGCAAATGTTCACAAAGGAGAATCTGCAACCGACTAAAGTTTGGAATATTTCCTGAATGAACTTTAATCTAAAATACTTCCATGAAAACGGGTGAGTTTCTTTCAGTTGATCCAATACTCTATAAATCAAACGTCGACTAAACACGCTTCCTGAATGCTTCTCGTAGATAGAATCCTTATTCCTTATTGCATCATGTCTTCCTCACCTGTCCTTGCCCGTCTCCTTTTTGAAGAGCTCGTCAAACTGCAGCATCTTCTGCCAGGAGATGATGTAGATTTTGAGTTTGGGCAGCACCTGGTTCATCAGCCTCAGGTTGTTGTACACGAGGCCCTTCCCGTCGCGCCTCATGTAGCTGCCGGGGCCCCAGAAGATGAACACCGTGTCCTGGCTGGCGTTGAGCAGCTCGTGGCGATTCCGCAACACCCTCTGCATGCTGGAGTGAGCGACGACGCGCAGGGAGGTACGGCGGCCGACGTCCGCGGCGTAACCCCTGGCGGTGGGGGCGTCGTTCATGCGGATGACGCACTCGGCCCGGTCGATGTCTTCGCCCCGACCGCCTCCGATGAGGTGACCTGAGCTGGTCACCAGGGCGCAGGTCTGGCAGTGCATCCTGGGAGGCTGATTGATGGCAACAAACAAGAAGGATGTAAACAGAACAGAACAAATACATGCAGTGCATCAGAATAGTTGGCCTCCTCGTTCCCCGTAGAAGCACCTGTCGCACTGTCGGCTGCATTTTTTGTTTTGCAGCCATATTTGTTATAAACTTTACAAACTATTTTTGTTCCCACAAGTCAAAACTGCTCGAAAAACTTGTGTTTAGCCCCAGTTTATAGAGAAATATGCAAAGCAGACAGAAACGCACACCTAGGGTAACTTTGGTAAAAAGCTTCGCTCTGTGTTTGAGGCAGGAAATGCTTTGTTGACAAATGGGTAGCGACAGAGCCTCCTGGGGATACGCAGCTTGTCATAGCACTGTACGATTGGTAGAAACCCCGGGGTCCTACAAAGGATTCACCTTGCATCTTTCTCCCACTCGCACACAACAGAGGAATGTGTGTTTACCTCCCAAACAACAGCCCTGGTACAGAGAATTCATGTGCTTATCAAATATCAACCTATGAAGTATTCAGCATATTATATCTATGAAACTCAGGAACTCTTTACGATATTTATGAAAGATGATGACAACATAATAAACATGATGAACATGTTGACTAAATACCAACACAAACCTGTTTACTACTTTATTAATTTGACTCAGAATGCCTTTGTTTTGTTTCATGTGGGCACTAATGAGTGTACATATGGATTCTTATGAACATATACAGTACATGCACTTACTTAGCATCATGTTCTTTATTTTTCTTTTTGGTCGAATGGTGAGAGCCGTCTTCTCTCATCTCCTTTTTTAGTGTAATTCATATCCTCTATTGTTTCAATCTTTATAATTAGACACTGCCAGAGCCACTAAAAAGAATGACTAAAATATCCGTGTCACATATTGTCAAACAAATCAAGGGAGGAATATTGAGCGATTAGTCATTTGTTTTTCATCAAGTCTGATTCCAGCTTCTCATTGTTGGATACATGCATTAAATATAGCATATGTTATTAGACTGAATATTTTGTTAAATGTTGGTCGAACAAAACAAACAAGTTGGACAATTGGGAATATTGAGAAGGACAGATTTCACTATTTTCTGAAATTTGATGGATCAAATTGTTATCAGATTAATCAGTAATAAAAATAATAAACAGTAAAACAAAAATAAAAAAGGCATCCTGGCCATTCCACCATATGCTTTAAATTATAGCTGTCCTTATATAGATATAGATATAGATAACAATTATCGCCTGTTGTTGAAGACCCAGCCAGTGTTTACAACCACATGTCAACTGTGGTTGTAAACAACTGTACAAACACATGTGTTTGTACAGTTCATTAAGTATGTTTTCATTCAGCCTGCCATGTGCAAGCACACATCATTAACATAAATGTGTCATTTGTGACATGTTACACATTTGTGTATGTTAAGCTGCTCTGTATGTTGGCGGTGTGTGTGTATGTATGTATGTGTGTGTGTGTGTGTGTGTGTGTGTGTGTGCGGCTGCTTCACGTGTGCTTTGTATTCTTGCATGTGGTGCGTCTGTGCTTTTCCCTGCACTGAACAGCAATGATATGCAAACCCTGTAATGCCCCGTGAAATATCTCCCGAGCATAAATATGGTGGTTATTTACATTCTTATTGGCGTAACACATTTACATGTTCATGGCATTAACAACAACAACAAATGATTATAGCTGTGTGTGTGTGTGTGCGCCTGTGTCATGATCATCCTCATCTCCCAACGTTAACTTAGTGACAAATTACCAGCTGAATAGCCTCATCTGGTTAATGAGGGGGGGCGGGGTGGTGGGGGGGGGGGGGGGGGGGCATCAGTACAGAGAGTGAAAGAGAGTTAAAAACAAGGAAAAATAAAAGATGGCAAAAGAGATATACAGAGGCGATGAGAGCCACCACGGTGCCACTGTTTGACGAAATGTTGAGCTAATGAGGTCCTCGCAGCAGCATCCATCCATTCCTTCCATCTGCTGCACACCCCACCCTTTCCCCTCACCCACCTGGCAGCGCCTTGACAGCCAATCTGGCTGTGGCGCTGCAGCGCCAGTGGAGCAGGTCAGAAATCCCATTTTCACACAGGGGCTTTTAAGTGGCTCCACAGACGCTATTCTCTCTTCCTCTGTCTCACAGAGAATTTAAGTGGGCCTTGCTGGCCCGGATTGGCCACTTCAGGGAGCTCGGTCAGGCTATTACCAAAAGAAGCGGCTGGATGGTCTGAACAAGGCTCTCCATTTCAGCCGGAATTCCGTGAGCCATGCAATACGGTGGTTTAGGTTGAGGCAATTGAGTTGATGAAAACTGTAGCTTACCAAAGAACTGGCTGAGAGGAACTTAGAATCCTAAAAACGGAACATTTCATTACAATTAAATTGTTTCCGTGACAAAACTCCACTCAATGATTCATGTGATGAATAGTTCCTGTAAGAACTGAAAGAAAAAACACATCTATCATTGCGTTTGGAAGAACAATGCCAGCGATTTCAAACAAAATACCTTTGATCATAATTAATAGATTTGCTGCGTTTAGATTCCGGCCTCTGAGGTTCTTTAAAAGTGAACCTCATCCGTCTCCAAACTAAATCATGTTTCCAGATTAACACCTATGTTTACTTACTGGAGGCATACAAATAGATATAAGAAAGAAGAGAAGAAACAAAACATTTCTCCGTTGTGACACAACAGAAACTCTGCTTCTCCAAAAAGCCATCTTGATTTTTCCAATCATCTATAAAATACAAAAATATAAAATTTTCGTATTTCATTGAGTTCAATAGATAGGGAGAAAAAGGTAGCCTCTCAAGTTATAGCTTTACTAACACTATGTAGATATGTGTGTGTGTGTGTGTGTGTGTGTGTGTGCGTGTAATAAAGAACTGTATTCAAGTAAAGTTCTTTAATTGTGCATTTAAAATAGATTTTATACTTCATTTAAGACTTTTTAGATGAAGATTTTCCATACAAAAATCACATGATGAGGTAATACATAAGAAAATATTGTTTATTATTTATCCAGTGGTTCCCAAACCTTTTGGATTAAAGAAAATGTAAGAAAAAAAAGTCAAAAACCTTAAATCAGCACACCAACAGAGAGACAAGAGGCTCCGCCTCACCAGCTCAGTGATGTTAAAATCATTTTGCATGGCCTTGTGAGCTTCTTCCCTCTGACCGAACTTTAAAAAAGAGGCCTTTATAAAAAAAGAGATAACTAATACACTGCCTATGCATGTAGGGTCCATCTTTTATCTAATTAGCTGTAAAGGTGCAGAGACGTTATTAAGATGCAAGGGATAGTTACAAAGCTGTTACTAACTATTATTCTTAATTAAAATACATCTTGTATTTTCAATATGAGCTGATTCATATGTTGGTCTCTAAATATTAGGAACAAAAGAAGAAATGCCATGGGGGGGGGGGGGGGGGGTGTAAGTGAGAGGCAGCTCGAGACCCCAGACCACCTGGGGAGGCGGTATCCTTGAGAACAGAGGGGGGGACAGGCGGGGTGATGAAAGCACTGAAGGAACATGAAGCTCGCCACTGGAATTGTGTTTCCAGTGTTATTAAGGCTGTTCTGAACGAGCCTGGTATTGTCGAGTGGCAGTTGTAGGTCATGAACCAGCGCGTGTAATCAAAAAACTGGAAGGAACATAATGACTCATATAATCACACATCATTACTGTGATTGGAGTTGGAAGTAAACGTGCAGTTTGGCCTGATTGGATTCGTAGTCGGTGCTCAGAGCCCTTCGCCGCCCCATGGGTAACACGGGCAATAATTGGTGGTTTAAACTCACATGGTTCTTAAGGGGGCATGAAATCAGCTTTAATTTCTCACCCGACTCCCCCCCCCCTCCATTCCCAGACTCGGTCCCTTGAGGAAAAGAAGTGAACCATTACACTTGACATGTACCATACCCCCTGAGAGCGGAGAAATACCATTCCAGTGTTGTTATTGATTCTGTGTGGATGAATGCAGTAGGAAGGGGGAATCGAGCAAGGGCTTAGTGAGGATGCGAAACTGAGGATATGGACGGTAAATGTGAGAGCTGAGGGGCGGCAATCACGCAGCCCAGCAGGATGCTGTCTGGCTGTCTAGTATCGAGATATAACAACAGAACAGAACATTTTCCGCCTCCTCCGAGGCTCGGGCCCGACCTTTAGGCTAGCCAAAGACGCCTTTGTTTTCTGCAGCCTCCTTAAAGAGACGGCTTCCACGCAGGTAAGAAGTTAATGATGGCTTGAAGCAAAAAAGATGCTCTTGTAAGTTCTTTAAATAAAGAAAAGAGTACATTCTGACCTCAATATACATATAAGTATCTCTTATTATTGTATGTCAACCTGCTCATGTGTTGCTCTCTGGATTATAATGGCAGCTTTTGTCCCATGAGTCAAATTCTCCACGTGAGGACAAACAAAGCGAGTTTTGATCTGAAAATAACCAAAGAATGCAAACGCCACACTGCCAAAGGAACTGAAGCAGCGCCAATGAACAGAAACACCAGCCAACAAAAACTATGACTGAATATGTTGGTCAACGACCTTTTTATCCACAACTGGGACGAGATGATGATGAGACCGACGTCATTAAAGCCCAACTGTGGTGATGTATTACGAAATGCAACGAGAAACTAAAATACACCCTCCTGTGTAAAGCCAGCTGTTTCTAATAGTGAGGTTAAATTAAATCCCACAGGATTGAATCTAGTGGATATTCACATTGCTCATGTATTATTTCATCATTCAGTAAAATTGCCTGTGGAAAAAGACCGAAAAGAAAGCTGAAAAATCTGTTAAAAAAATTAGGAAGTTAATTTCTTGTGTACAATCTATAACTGGGAGAGGATAACAAAGGAGAGGACGTAGTGTGTGTGTGTGTGTTAAAAAGAGGGAGGGAGTGAAAGAGCGAATAAATATAGAAATAAAGAATAAAGAAACAAAACGGCCTTGAGAGCCAATACTAGCACAGGAGGAGCGAATTCAGTTACCAATTACAGAGTAAAATCTCAAAAGCTGGAGGCAACAGCGGCGAGGAGGAAAAAGTGAATTCAGATAAAGGCGCTTCGTTCAGAGGAGACCGGCTTCTCCTGCTGATGAGGACACACAGGCGGAGTGTTGCGGGGTCGATGGAGGAGCGGTTTGTCCGGCATGCGCGTTTGACCGGTCATTAGAGAGAGCCGAGGTGGGGAGCGAGCGCTGCTGAGGTCTAATGAAGACAGGGAGGGCGAGGAAGAGGAGCAGGGAAGAGAAAGGGAGGGTGGATATCGGAAACATGGGCAATCAGCAGAGGTCCTCCAGGCGGACGATGCAGTCTTAATTAGTGCAACGCTTTCTGTGAGCACCTGGAAGAGAAGGTACTTCTGATGGAGGGCAATTATGTACTTTAGAATATAAGACATAGCATCTGGCCTGAACTACTGAACGTTCATTCATGGGTTTGGCTTTTTGGGGATAAATGACATGGTTGATGAGCTCGAGTGGGTTCAGGCTCAAACTAGAGCTGATAACATCCAGCGCAGAGGAAGAAGAGGACAGACTGTCGGCCGAGCTCTGATCCTCAAAGCAAGCGGGACTGCAAAGAGGGCCCTTTACTGTGTGTGTGTGTGTGTGTGTGTGACAGAAATTCAACACAGACAGCGCTGAAGACCAGAGATTTAATATGCACTTGTGTGCACACGTTTCTGATCAAAGTAAGTGCTGGGCGGTTGGAGAGGGATGCAACACTTTACATCAGAGTCTCTCTCTCTCACACACACACACACACAGGACTAAAACACACAAAATACACATCTGGCACATTGACTGCACAGTTTTGAACTCAAAGTGCGATCACAATCACAATCACAACAACTCAATAATGACTCCCGAATGTAAAGGAAAGATCAGCAGTCCTACACGATGTGTAAGCCAGAACCTTTTTGTTCATTTATAAAAGAAAAACAGATAACAGAACTGTTGTAGCCCGAGTGGGAGAAGAAAAAAACATTAATCAGGATAAAGTTGAAAACAGTGTTTACAAAAATAATCGTTAATGGCAGCGCAAATTAATGGTTACCTGGTGTCAATTAAACTGAATCAATTCTAAAATGGGAAATTGGCAGAGAGGCGAGAGACTTCCCAAAGAATAATTGATGACGAGTCCTAAATCAGTTTTTCAGGAGCAATAGATTGTTTCTCCAAGATTAATTTGAAAACAAACAACAACATTTGCTCTCATGAAGGGATGCCCCATCAGTTTAAGAGAGGACACTTCTTTCTTGAAAATTCATGAAGATAATGATAAAAAAAACAATTAAACACGTTAAATTTCTAGCAGTAAAGGAGAAAGTAGCGTGACGCGCTCATCCATCTCAAGGTTCAGTCGCATCTCACCTGAGAGAAGTCGTACTCTGGTTGCAAAGAGAAACACACCTTTTAAATATAATCTAAGACTTGGATATGGACACGTTTTTGGATATGGAAACATACGCCGACCTTTTCAAGACGGCGGTTGAAGGAATAAAAGACGGAGGCTAGGAGTATGCACGGCTGCATGTAAACAGAAATATGAGCGGAATTCATTATCATCAGCCATGTAAACACCTGAGTGGGAACATAGGTCTTGTTGTTTTTCGATGCTTTTCTAAATGTCTCTAATATTTTCATCTTTTCACGCTATATAATCGGAGAAGTGAAAATAAACTGCTCACAACCTTCTACAAATGCAACTTATGATGAGAGCTCACAAGAAGAGCTTGCTTCATATGAAGCGGTCACAAGCTGAAACATGTCGGGATCCTGTCTGCAGGAGGTGGACACAGCACCACAGACAGAATCTAGAACAATCCCAGAACTCACTTTCTCTCCTCAGAGTTGACCACAAAGTCGGAGCATCATTTCTGTGAAAAGAAAATCTCAAACTTGTACTACACTGGGCAACATTTTTGTATTCAGTATCCAGGTGTTGCTGCGTGTCCACCCACACTGAATCCACACTCGGTTGTGTCTCACAGTCCACTCCGCTGGCCGACCTAAAAGGTCCCAAACAGCAGATACTTCTGCAGATCATGAGCCAGACGGACGGCACGACTCGGCCCCGAGGGCAGAACTCTGTGTCATTAAACCTCAACTGTCCTCACCACCTGCCCCGAGAAGGTGAAAAGCTTCTCCCATTTTCTCCCAGATAAAACGTAAACCTCCACCTCCTCTTCCTCCTCCTCAACTCGCCTGGTAAGTTTGACCCGAAGAGGAGAAACACTTGCAGCGAGTTTCTCTTCGTATGAGCTGCTGGAGAGACCCCAGGCAGCTTGAAGTGCCAGACTAGAGGGAGTGTGCAGACAATCGGGCTGCTCCTCGTTACGAGCCACACTCCTTTGCCTTAACCTTTGTGTTGCCTTCGGGTCATTTTGACCCGAATCAATATTACACCCTCCCACCGCCTTAGGATTAATTTGACCCCATTCAATGTTTAATGTCGGTGTTCTTTCGGTAGTCAACAAACAAACATAAAGTGCCTCACACTTAAACTTGGAAAACAATATTAATTCTAATAATTTTCTGGAGGTTTTAATTGCTGGCGTCAAATTGAACCCAAAGGGTAAAATATGTTAGTAAATATAAAGGTAACAGGAGGGTGAAACATTGAATCGGGTCAAAATGACCCAAAGGCAACACAAGGATTAATTGGCTCCGTATCAGCCTGTAAGCCACTGGTGCAGAATGTACAATGGTGCAGCCACCGTCTGTCCCCAGAACCTCCACCCAGAGAGCTACAGTTGTGAGGACCACACACAGACACGTTCCTGTCGGAGCGGTGGCCTTGGCGTGAACACAAAACACGAGGTGCAATTTGCCAGGCCAAAGCGTCTCTCACTTTCTCTGGGCTCTGAAATCTCACAGTGGGTGGTAGGTGGAGAAGATGGAGGAGGGAAAAAGGCAAGGGGAAATGACAGAAGGACATTAGGAAGAGAGAGGCAGGCAAAAAGACAAAGAGAGAGATAGAGGGGGAGGACGTGGCAAACAGAAGGGGGCAGAGGAAGGGAGGAAAATGAAAGGCAATATGAAAGATGAAAAAGAGGAGCAAGAAAAAGGAGCGGCTGTCAGAAAAAGAAACACTTTGGAGACCAACACAACTGGGACAGGGCCTTCAGAGAGAAATGAGGGGGATTTCAGGGGCATCTTTTGATGGCTGAAAAGTTAGAAAAGCACACTGGCTTCGCAGACGCATTGAAGCCATGACGTCTGATAAGGTCATTATGCGGAGCTGTCGCCTCCAAAACATCATGAAAACACCGGCAGGATTTCTCCTCCCGAGCGCGTCCAGACACCTGGCGGTTCTGCATTCGGGGAACATTTCACATTTTTCACAAGCGAACTCGTGGTCACCGTTTATTGATGTGGCAGGCGCCTTTTTCCCCTTATCCTCTCAGATCAGTTGTCGGGGATGAAGGGTGGTGGTGATCGCACAGCGGTGAGCAGTCGAGTGAATCGATAACGGGAAGATGATCTGGTTCAGAGAGGTCTGGTGAGGGTAATGGCTCCGAGGAGCGAGCACCAGGTGTGAGCCACTATTTCACGCTCGCATCACGTCCAACCCTGAACTGCAAAAGTCGCTTTCCGACACGAGATATGAAGCGTTGAACGTGAAACTGAAAGATAAAAAGGTGCAGAATAATCCGAGCGGGAAGTAGAATATTTGCACAATGAGCGACAGCGGGAGGACATTTGAATATGGAACGCAGGCGAACTGTTAACTGTCAAACTCGAGATGACAAGTTTGTTATTTGTGAACAAGGGCAAACAGGCAATTTCACACCAACGCAAGAAACTTCTTCTTCCAGACTGGAGACCGGCTGCTAAATCTTGAAGTGGAAGTTCAATAAATCCCATCGAGACAATTCCCAGAGGAGCAATTACGGTCATGTTCTATAATATATGCAAAATAACAAAAAAAGACATCATTTAAACATCTCCAATGCTCCAGTACCAATGCGGAGGAACGCTCTGCTTCCCTCTGAAAACATCTTCAATGCTGAATGTTCTAGTTGGAGTTAGTCCATTGTGTTCTGGAACAGAGGATGATGAGAGACAGAGTGTGTGTGTGTGTGTGTGTGTGTGTGTGTGTGTGTGTTTAGAACGCCAGCTGCCAGTGACAACACTCTTCATGAAGTACAACCTCCTGGGAGGCTGCTGATTCCATATTGTCAAACAGGACACGCCAGAGAGTTTTCTAATCTCTTTGTGCTCGTGTCTATCGTACGTCAGCGGTGGGAAGTAACTTATTACATGTACTCACGTACTGGAGAGTTGTACAGCCCTTTATACGACGCTCTACGACCCTTCAGAGGGAATTATTGTATGTGTACTCCTCTGCCTTTATTGACAGTAACTGTTTACTTGACTGACTATTGAAGAAGATTTTATAAAACCATGATAAGCTTATAAAATACAATACAGCGTTACAGATTCAATCAGTGTTTTCTTAATCTTTTGATTTGTGGCATCGTGAAGTCGGGGCAAGGCATGAGGCGATGTGAAAATGCCATGACAGGATTATCCTCTCCTAATTAACTGCGGTTCTTGATATTATCCTCATAATCATCAATGTATGCCTGAAACTCTCAAAATGTCACAAATACATAATCTACAATCACTTTACATTACATTTATTTAAGAGCACATATTTGTATCACAGATAGAAAACATCTTCTTTTATTAACCCTTGTGTTGCTTTAGGGTCATTTTGACCCGAATCAACCTCCTCCCTCCCCTTTTTTATTTAATTTTGACCCATTTCAATGTTTATATCGTATTCTTCAGGTGAACAAACAAACAACATAAAAAACCAAACACAAAAAAAAAAAAAACATAATAATAATTTTTTTAATTTCTTTTTTTAATTGCTGGGAAAAAAATTGAAAAAAAGGTAAATATAAATATAAATATAAAGGTAAGGGAGGGTTAAACATTGAATCAGTCCAAAATGACCCAAGGGGGAGGGGGTGTGTAATTTAAGGAGGTCAAAATGACCCTAAGGCAACACAATGGTTAAGTGAATATCCTTTTAAGTGAAAAAAAAACAATGTTAGATAAATACAAATCATTTCTTTAATGATAATTCCTGTCTAAACATCTGTCTATCAAAATCAGTTTATGTGTGCGCTACATTTATAATATTTCCACTGCTTTTTTCTTTCCGTCAGACAGAACCTTTATTTTGGGACTGAAAGAGAAATCTGTCTATACTTTTTATATAGATAAGTGCCCATTTCAGGACAGTTGCACTTGGGGATAATATTCCTCATAGAGCATACACTTGAATTGATATTAATTCATTTGAGTGGGACTTTCTTTTAGGGGCTCCAATATGTCCACTGCAGTGCATGGCTACTGTAGGCCATACACTTAATATGGATAAGCACCTCTCACAACCCCACTTCAAAACAGCCAAACTCTGCCTATAATCAGGCTCCATTTCCCCTTCTCGACCATGACTGGAAGCTCGACCACTTTTTCCCCCATTTGTGAGGATATTCATGATTATCCTGCGAAAATAACTTCACCTCCACCAGCTACAACTGTGACATTCAGTTTAGACACATTGATGCATCTGGATTAACAATTTCATAATGCCATATATAAGTATCAGTCAGATGGGGCATTTTTCTGCAAAATGTTTTTTTTACCTTTAATACTTTAAGTACATTATGTTGACAATACTTTTACTTACAGAATGTAGCAATTTGATTTCTGATGGTTTCTTTCTCCAATTGCATTCCCACAAACTCTGACTTTTAAAAAGAAAACACTAATGAAATGAATCACATCGTTATTGTTTATTGCCGGGGTAATGCCTTTTCATTTCCTTCATGGCTGCACACCGGAGATGTTATAATAACCAGACTGATGATCGGGAACATTCAAATGGGCGTTACGTTCACACAGGTTTATATTCACAATGAGAGACATCATTCCTCAGATGAGCAAATGGCTGTTTGGAGGTTGTTTTCTCGTTTTCTCACCAAGGTGATGAGACTCCCCCACAAACACCGGGCTCATTAGTCTAATCCTGGGAGTATTCTGCCTGGCAGGAATTCATAAAAGCACAAACAATGTGCGCATGCATGCTAACAGCCTTCTGTCTCTCTCACAACATTTTATCTTCTAATGAGTTCCAATCGGCATTTTTCATGCTGCTGCACACTGAAGGAAAGGTGAGCGACGCACAGTACTCCCATTATTTACTTCAGTATAAACTACCAACACAACAATATAAAAGGCTTGCATTTAAAAGTAAAATAAGCATTATCAGCAAAATGCACCAAAGTATCAAAGCAGAAGCGCTCGTTTTGCGGAAAAAGTTATTATGAGATATACAGAGGGTACGGAAAGTATTCAGACCCCTTGACCTTTTTCTCTCTTTGTTTCATTGCAGCTATTTGCCAAAAAAAAAAGGAAATCTTATTTGTCATTGTACACTCGGCACCCCATCTTGATGAAAAAAACAGAAATGTAGAAATTTTTGCAAACTTCTTAAAAAAGAAAAACTGAAATATCATTTTAAAGGGGTCTGAATACTTTCCGTACCCACTGATACCGATCAAAGTTTAAGCATTTTACAACATTGTATCTCCTGAATTTAAACTATTACTTAATATATCATTAAGTAGTTTAATTTAGTGGTCCTCAACATGGGGTCTGGCCCAAGATAGAGTTGAAGGAGGATTAATTGAGTAGAAAATAAGAAAGCTTAGCCTCACAGATCTCTGTTGATTATTTGAACCGTTCTCAAATCTTTAATCCTATACGTGAAATGTTGTATACTACTTCCTTGTTGAGAATCAAACAAATGACTCAAGATCCCAGATAGACACATTTAAACAAGCTAGCGTTGTATTTTCAAACACATATCTAATTTTTTTATCTCAAAAGCTACTACGCTTCACACCTGTCAGATCGATTTAGTGGAGTAGAAGTTTTAAAGTAGCATGAAAATAAAATAATTAAGTTACACTTCGGCTCTGCAGCTTAAGTTAAGTAAGCATTAAACCTGATATTAACGTCTTTGCAGCTGATAGCTTTCCTTTCAGTTATTAGCTGAGCATCTGATGCTATCATCATCATCATCATCAAGGCTTTTGTTGCATTATTAATGAAATGATGATGGAGGACGGAATTAACACTGATTACGAGCAGAGGAACTGGAGTCATTTTAGGCTCATAAGACACTCTTTTGCATTTCTGGAATAAGTGCCTGCATCTGTTTATTTCGGGTCATATTGTGAGCCAGATGTCTTTTTAATCTTTGCACTTCACTGTAAAAATGCGTATTTTTAAAATTCCCAAACCCTTCTTCCCAGCTCAGTGTTAAGTTTTGAACTTTGTTGTGTTTCAAAGCATCACCAACGAGGTGGAGGACATAAAGTATTTAGGGGCCACTTCCATTAACCCAAGCAGACGCTTAGACTGAAACAACATAGTGATGACGAGCGCCGAAGCAACGTCACTCACAGCTCCCTTTGTTTATCTCAGCTGCCAATAACAGCAGTTTGAGAAGAGGCAGAAGTTTTAAAGGAGTTCCTCCAGGAATACAAAGTGAATCCCCCTCAGATTGTTTTGGCAAATAATGAATTTATTTCATTTCATGACAAAGAAGTTCGAGCAACCTGTTTTTAAAAACAACCGTCCGGCTCGTAATGAACACACATTACACTTGATATTGAGTTTATTATCTCAAAGAATTGATTCTACAAAGAAGCTCTGGGGCTCTAGTTTATCTGTTTGTTGTATTTTTTTTTCAGTGCAGATTGATTAAAGATTTGCAGAAGCATAACAGAAGACAGAACAAGGACTCACTAACAATATGTTCTTAGGTGACACATTATTATGTTAAGAACAGTAATAACTGTAACAAAGTATTTTGTGTTACTGTATGTGTAAAGTATCCAAATTCATCTCCTAATCTTTTTTTAGAACACCAGAGAAGCATCGGAGACGACTGGAATGAGTTTATTCTTATCGGACTATGTTTTGTCAATTCAACCTGGATTTATTTTTGTGTGTCTTGTTGTTGCTTCACTGCAACTTTAAATAGAGTACTTTTTTTAATTTTTCTACAAACATGCCCCATTCATTATTCCCATGAACAATGTTACGCCAATCACAGCCCTTCTACGACATTAAATCAATATTAAATTCTCCTATTCAGATCTTCAGTTCGAAAGACGAACAACAACATGAACGTTGATAAAAATTTAAAAGGCACAAGTCTGCCTGCATATAATTCGACTCCCTGAGTTGTGAGGAAGCGTCTAAAGAGCAAATGTTAAACTGCGTGCAGCCGACAGCGAGTGGAAGCTAAGGATGATGATGTTGAGAAAACCGACAAACCATGCAGATTAAATCAACTTCTGGGTCAATGTTAAATGTATTCACAAACTATAACGCTGCGTTTTGCTCACAAATTCAACAGCGGAGCATTTTTAAATTGCTAACGCTCTTATTCACGACCTCCAACTTACTACTTCTCCATAGCAACGGCTGCCAGGGCTTATGTTTATTGTAGTATTTAGACCCATCTGTTATGCCCAAATGACAGATTTAATATGTAATAAAATAAAATAATGATTAAAAATGTTTTTCAACACACAGATTATAAATTTTATAACAAAAAATACAATCTAATTTAATGTAATTTTCCGCCACATTTCAAATTGTAAATAATGTCAACATCCAACTCGCCGTTACAACTGGAAATGTTTTTTTCATAAAGCTCCATTATATCTGACCTGGCACTTCATAATAAGGAATATGCTTGAAATAGGGTGTCAACATACTAGATTTTCACAACAGGATTATTGTGGCCAAAATAATTTATCTGAAGAAAATCTGAAAAGAAATGATGATAATAATGCGATCAGTGAATTTCATCTTTTCGAAGTTGTTTATTGTACACAACCCAGACTGTAATTAATAAACTGTCTGGATGACATTAACGTGGGAATATTTCTCCTCTCCACCTTCACAGCACATTTAAAGCTTCCATCCTCCTGATTACATCCAGGTGCAGTTTAATACACCGTCATTCACACACATGAGCTCTCACATAGGAGAGTCCCTGTGAGAGGCTACTTCTAAAGTTCCTTACTGACATTGTTGCACTTGAGGAGGACAATGTGTGAGACAGACACATCAACATCTGGCCTAAAAGACTGCCTTTACACCTTGCATTATTGTCTTGCATCCAAATATCTAGACATTTATCTGGAGATTTCACCCGATTAAATTTAATAAACCACTTTGCAGCCGACATGGCAACTGAAGGGATGTTTTGCCCCAAACATCGAGATGAGTTAGACAACTTTAAACATGGAATTCAAACTGTTCCCGGCAGCAAGATGTCTGGTCGTTGCATATTCAGTTGGCATAATTGATTTTCAAACAGCAGACTCAATTTATACAGAAATCTGACAGCATCACAACCACTTCAGGCCAACAGGTCTTTCAGTTTAATGAGTGACTGTTAACCGGCGACTCAGCCAAATGTGTCCGTTTTACTTAACCTGCTATCACACTTTGCTTGATCGAGACCAGATTGCCACCTGATCCACCCAAGACGTGCAAAGTGGCAACAGGTAAATGGGGTATCAGTAATGTTGTCAAGCGACTGCGAGCCTCCGGCTTAACTTCTCCTGGGCAAAGAATCAGTAAGTCTCTGAACACTATTCCTTCCACACAGATTCCCTCATCTGGTGTTCTAGTGATGGTGCTGTCAAACACGTCACACCATTATCTCCCATAGGTGTCAGACTGGGTTGAGATCAGACGACTACAAAGGCCGAAAGATTACGATTCAGATAATGTTCGTACTCATTAAAGCATTCAGTGAGCCCTCGAGCATCTGCTTTTGTTATTCACACTCTTTTATTCAGATGCTCTCTTCGTTTGGATGTAGATTTAGACTTTTCCAGTGCAGGAGTCGACGCGTCATATGAAATTACTCCGAGAGAGTATGAAGTATCTACAGTACCTGTTTTACACTACAGAGAATTGGGGTCCCATGAAACACCCTGCTGTTGATATAACCTGAATTCAAGTGGAGTCCTTCCAGCAGAGAGAAAGGAAGGGGAGGTGGAAGCAGCTCCTTATAATGTCCAGTAAAAAATGCTTAGTCCTCAACACCAGTGATGGTGTAATCAGTCGTCTCATCAGTGAGAGCAGGAGACCAAAGAATCTCCGATGAAAAACCATGACACTGTCTCCTCGTGAAAGAATGCACATCCATCAAAGTGCGCTCTGTTATCGGGATCGTTTAGACTGAAGGCAACAATTTAGCGTCGAATCAGCAAAACACAATCAAGTCTTTTGTTCAGTAATTTCTTGTTTACAAGAAAACATTGACAACTGTAACTCAGCTCATCCTTTGCTCTTTTATTTTCCCAAGCAGCTCATTGTTTGGGCAAACCCCAGGCCTCTGTAACCTTGGTATCCAATATGTTTCTAATCAGTGGGGGTTGAGGGGCATACAGAAAAAGATGATGCCAAAATGTAAGTTACAGTTTGTTCAATCCTCACTCACCTTGTAAGACATGCTCATTAATCACGTCCAAAGTGCGGACTGAGAAGAAGGAGCAGCAGAGGAATTGGGTTTTATTGCGATGCTTCCTGCAAGCCGTCTCTTTGCATTTGCCTTCAACGACGCGGATGCCGGCGGCGCCTCATCATCTATCTCCTGATGTTGTGCCAAAAGGTACCGTCCATTTATCATAGTTTAACCTTTTCAGATCCTTTAAAGGTCTCTCGGGGACCATATACGAAGAGTGCCCCACAGGCTACAGCTTACCGAGCACCAAAGGTTAAAACATGCAGAGGCATGGAATCACCATTCAGCACATGACACAAGTCTCAAGACATTTCCCTCCACTTCCTTTATGTTGAAAATGTATGACTTCGCCAGTGATTTCCTCACCAAAGAATGCCAAAAGGCACATTGTGTGAGATTGCTCCGTCGAGGGAATCCTTATCGAGAGGCAGCGCCCTCCTCCCCATCTCACTATTCATCCATAATTGCTTTCCAGGCCTGCATTGGAAAGTGCCTGAAGCTGTGTTATGTTTGGCGGAAGCATAATGCACTGAAGATAAGTTAAAATCCAAGACTATACCCCAATTGGGACCACTGTGGCATAACAAAACCACCATCCTCCTCTCTTAGTCCAAAAGGAGAATAAAAATAGTAGCTATCTTGAGCCAATGTTACATGAAGTTTGCGTGAATGGTAAAAACACAAAGGCCGACCTCACATACCAAAGTTCACGCAGCTAATGCTCTACACTTATTTGACAGCTTTTGTAGTTTTTGTTATCCTTTTCCTGTCCATTGAAAACCACGTATCTCCAGATATGTTGATTTTACAAATTCTCCTCCCTCTTAACCTCGGTGAACTACTCTTAAAACATCTTGGATCAGTAGGAAACATTAATTGTCACAAAGCTAAACACATCTGTTTTTCTGATGTCATTGGAGATAAATTCTCACAGGACAGCGACGCTACAAATATGGCATGATCTTATAGAATAAGATGCATTGCTGTAGATTAAAATACTCAACAGTAAATGAAGGAGCATAACATTGAACATCTACTTTTTATATTTTAAGTAAATTGCGCTGATGATACTTGTATTTTCATTTCAGTGAGGTTTTGAAGGACTTCAACTTCAATATCGTAGACGATGGTGACGCTATCTGCAGGTCCGCCTCCACAAATCTTCTCAATAAACGAGATGTCGTCTCCCATACTGCCATCTGCTTGGTCGGCGGTGCTCCTTTCAGCACTGTACTCTCTCGTCAACTGGCCATCACTCCACCACCGCAGACTAATCCACTGGTGAGAGTTCATCTACAAAACTAGCACTGAGAAAACCTGCACATATCTCCGCTCTCGACTCAGTCTCTGATCCCTGCAACTGTTTCTGAGTTTGCTTTTCCGGGAACAAAGTTTTTTATTTATTTATATATATTGTACATATAAACATTAGGTAATTTTTTCTACGAGATTGATCGAGATGTTTCTATATTTTATTAGTTGCCTCAATTATTGTCATGGAATTTGGGACAAACATTTATGGTTTCTGAAAGTGGAATCATACAAACTTTGGTTAAAGGGTACCTGTAGTGCAAAACAATATGTAGCCAGATCAAAAGATAATGTGTTTCTAAAGTGTATTCATGCACTGACGGTCCAGTATTCAATAACAAGTTTAGGCTGTTCAAAGTCCAAATCCGACATGCGACATTGCACTGGAGCTTGAATATGTGGTGGTGTGTCAGATCGTTGATAGATCGGATGTGTTCAGATACCAATGTAAAAAACAAATGCTGAGAGATTGAGAATATGGACGATGAAATTCAGCAACTGGATACTTGTTTGAACCTCCCATTTAGTGAATTGTGACAGCGATGATAGATTCTGAAGTTGATGCAGATGCTTCACCAAACAGCGAACTTATGTCCGATGATATAGTGTCATTAGACCTCATCTGCTTCACATAAGCCAGCGCTGGAGATGTCTTTCATTGATGCGACATGTTCGGACAGAAATGACATGCTGCTGCTGTAATGTGGCGCTCTGGCAGGTCGTGATACAGATTGTAATTCTTGAGGCCACCGATCTATCCCGTTAGCTTTGAGCTGGGTAAATAACTATTTTGACCGTGACTTGTTGACATAGCACGTTTTAACGTCCGACTTTAAACAAGAGCTGCAAGTAAGTCAACATCTTCACAAAATTTTGTGAAATATCTCAATATCTACCAAATGAATTTGCACAGAGGATGAAACGTCAAGACATTGGTGACTTTTCTTCATGCGCCATCATCAGATCAAATTTGCAATTTGTCAAATAAAACTAAAGATATTCCTGTTTGGTAAACTCCGACTTGCAGAGATGATGAACCTGGTAAACATTACCTCCTGTACAAGAGCAACGATCGTAATGCAAGCACAACATATTGAAAGTTGTGAAAATCTGAAATGATGCATCATATCAAAGGACCTCACAAATATTTAAACGGGTAATGGTCAAAGATGAATGATGAAAATCTGAAATAGAAAGTAGAGAACAACAACGAGAAATTCAAATCACTTGTTGTTGTGCAACACATCAGCAGCTGCAGCAAAAGCCCAGTAAAGGTCAGTTTATATCAATTTATAATTTATTTATTTTGCACTCTGATAATGTCAGAGTGCAAAAGAAAGAAAGATGCTAAATCAGTGGAGTACTCGTTGTCTTGTTTGTTAAAAGTGCATAATACATGATGGGGAGCATTGCATTGCCTCTCATTGTGTCTCGGAGCCAACGGCGCTGACAGCGCAGTGCAAACAACGGGAAAAACGTGCTGACAGAGCTACCGATGTCGATCTGAGGAGGAACTGCAGGGCGGGACGCTTTTGGGACAGCACCGTCGGTTGGGCGGGTGTTATCAGACGCAACCGTCTCATGAGAGCGGTGCAGAGCCGAGGTCGTGAGGACAACCGGCAACAAAAGAAAAGTGGGGCGTTATCTTCCTCTGCTCAGGTCGACATTACTGCACTCCGTCTATACAGAGCAAATACTTGTTTGCTGCTCTTTGAACGCTCTAAATGCCGTATTATTCTCCTTTTAACAATCAAATGTTCGACCTCAAATCATGTGAGAATATCTTGTGTCTGGTTCAAGGCTTTCCAGCATGTCATCAGGGTTTGATGACCCTCCACTCTTCTGCATCAAACCCTCCTCTATTAGTTTGCCTCCCCCTGTCTCACATGATAACAGTTAGGAATCTGCGTGATAGCGATGTCAGAGAGGCAATCTTCCGTCTCTCTTCCACAGAGACGGGTGAGAGTGATTTCCTGTCCTTCTCTTCCTCCTCACTGAGAAAATAAAACTGAGGATCCTGCTATATGAAAGGAAACCCTCTGGGATTTAACTCTCTCTTCCTCTCTGATATTCTCCCTCCTTCCATCTCTTGTCTCATTCTCGCTGGCTGAACCTTTCCGTGGTCCTGTATTCTCTTCTATTAATCTCTCCATCCTTACCCTTTCTAGGTTTTGTCCACTTCTCTTATTCTCTTAGCTGAACTCTTCAAGAGTTCCTTTCCCTTCTCTTCTCCTTCCCAAGTTTCTTTCTTTACGTGCTTATCTCGCTCCTTCGACAGTCTTCACAGCAGGGCAACACATGCTGCTCCATAAATAAGAAATAAATATACATTTTAAAAAATTACACTTCATTCTGACCCAAACAAAACACATTCCATTACAAATACTTGGTACATACGATTTCAATGGATTTCAGATGGCATAAATAATGCCTGAAACTTACAAAGAAAACTGTTACATTTCAGTTCATATCCTGATGGAGAGAAAAATAAATGTGGCAAATGCTTCGGCATCTTGGCCAAAAGTCGTCAGAAAACTTAAAGGCCCCAAAATGTTTTCTGGGTTGTGATGAGTTTAATACTGTGGAGGAAGATAAAGTGGAACGGTCAAAGGCTGACTGGCACTGAACCCTGCACGCCAGCCAGCTGATATCTTGGAAAGATCAATATGGCAGAGAAGGTAGCAGGCAACGATGAAGAAGACAAATGTTCCTGTCAGTGGAAATCTTTCCAAGCAGCAATCATTCAGCAATGCAGGAGAACAAATATGAATCAAAGGCCGATAACTTTCTCACTTCAGGATATTACTGAGAAAGTGAATCCATGTTGTCAAACAAAATGCTTCAGAAAACTGAATGTTAAGTATTTGAAGGTTGAACTGCATTATGCATTTCCACATGCCACAGTCGCAAAGTGCATTCAAATCATAAAGTATTGACTGCAGCTTGCCGAGGCTGAATGTCAAAGGGGATATAATAGTAGGTTTGAAGAAGCATAAATGATGCTCAGTGGAGCCGTGGTCCTAATTGATGTCCCTTGTCGCTAAAATGTCAATAAGTTTATTGCCGAGAGAACAAAATAATTGGTGGTTTACTCATGGTGCTCGGCTGCTCCCGTCAGGGGGGGGAAATCAATTCTCATCCAAAGCTGGGTTTACTGACGCATTACAGACAAATCCTCATCAAATCAAAGCATTCACTGTCACAGAATATTGTCATTCCAGGCAGTGAGAAAACAGATGCCTTCAGCTGTCCTAAAATATGAATGACTCCTTTCAAATCTATTTGTGCGCTGATCAAATTCTGAAAAGGAAAGCAGTGCAATAATTCTGATACTAAGAAGAAAAAATGAAACAGCCTCTGGCATATTGACCCCAACACATATTAACTGGATTTCAATGTTCTATCTCACACCAGGTCCATCCTCCACATGCTACTCATAAACAGAGTCACAACATTAAAATTGTGTACCGACACAATGACTGAGATCTCGAGACAGCAACCGTACCCACCGGTCCATTAATGTAAGTAAACTGCATTGGACGTCTGCACGAAGAGGAATGTTAACACATCATGGTTGATTTAGGTCAAGACCCTCGTGGCCGCGTGAACACAATTATCATTAGAGCTATTTTAACCTTTAAAGCTCCGTGCAGAAACCAGGGGGGTCAAACTCATTTTCACCGAGGACCACATCAGCATCATGGCTGCCCTCAAAGGGCCGGTTGTAACTAATCCCGAGCATATTGTTAAATAACTGTCTTTGCATTTGATTATTCTTTATTCGAGTGTAAAGAATATTGTACATGCATTGATATAAATGTAAAAAATATACAGTATATGAGCACATTTCTCTAATATTCTAAAATAAATTCATCTCATTTTATTATATTTATTATAACCCGCATTACTGTATCAAAGATCAAATGCTACGTGATTACATTAACAGTGGTTCTTCACTGGTCTGGGGCAGTGGCTGTCTACTGGTCTGGGGCGGTGGCTCTCCACTGGTCTGGCTGGGACCCACGCATCACCCCATAATGACAAGCCGCGACCCAAATCGAGGATCATTTTCAACTTCTCACATTGATTTAATGAAAGATTTTGCAGTTTGAACCCGAGATAGTAAAGGATATCACAGTACTACTACAGTTTTACAGTCAATTATAAACCAAAAATTGCATCTTAACCCCATTCAATGTTTAATGTCGGTGTTCTTTTCGTAGTCAACAAACAAACATAAAGTGCCTCACACTAAGCTTGGAAAACAATATTAATTCTAATAATTTTCTGAGGTTTTAATTGCTGGTATCAAATTGAACCCAAAGGGTAAAATATGTTAGTAAATATAAAGTAACAGGAGGCTGAAACATTGATTGAATCGTCAAATGACCATAGGCGGGGAGGGTGTATGATTCGGTCAAAATCAAATGAAGCAAGGGTTAAGGACACAAGGTAATACAGCATACATAACTATTCAGTAACTTTAAACTTTAAAAAAATACTCAACTGTGCTTTCATGCACAAGCATGAAATAAAAAAAGTATAGTAAGAAGTAGTTTAAAAAACGCCACAAAAAATGTAGCTCATGGCTCACTCACTGTATCTATGGCAACCAAAGCTGCACTAACTGTTCTGCTTTTTAACTGTTATACTTGTTAACTGTTCTGCTTTTTAACTGTTCTGCTTTTTTAATTGTGTCCATTCTTGAACTGTTTTTAGTGTGTTGTACGGCGACCTTGAGTGCCTTGAAAGGCGCCTTATAAAATAAATAAATGTATTATTACAAGTCTGAGGAGCAGCTTGTATCCACAAACTCAAAACTAATTTAACAAAAAGTGTAATTAAAAAAGATTCAAGTATACAACATTAACTTTTCTTATGATTATCTTTTCGTAGGTAAATACTGAAAAAAACATTAAGCAGCACTCACTTCAGTCTGAGTGTACCACTGACAGACCTGAGTCTGGAGGAATTCATAATGGGAGAACTGGGGATGTTTTTTAAAACAAAGTCAATGCACAGATGCGTATGTGGTTAACGCGTCATTTCCACCAGACGCATGAATGACGCAACACAAAAAATGTGCCTTATCCGCGCATGCTGAATTTTGGCCGAAGAAAGTTTGTGAAGCTTTGTCAGCATTGAGAGCTATGGGCGGATAATATTATATATAATATATAATATTAATGTTAAGAACCCAGACACCAGGGCTTAATGGTCCGTTTGTGGGACTTGCACAAAATGTAAAATAGTGGTTATTTCTTCCGTGTTAGACGGCGGTAATGAACTTTTTATGTCGATAAGCCACGCCCCCCTCTCCGGCATTTCTAGCGGAAATGAAGCGAATGATCAGAAATAGTCCGACAATTAAACTCAAGCGAGTAAAGCAACGCGAGAGTTCGCGTCTCTTTTGGTGTGAATGCAGCATGAAGGAAAGCGAACAGAAGACCTTCCACTGCAGAAAATATTACCTTCAAAATAAAAGCACAGGATATTTTTCTTAATTTTTTTTAAAGAAAAGGTGATCATATGTCTTTCAAGTCTTTGCGGGCTACATAAAATGACATGGCGCCCGCCAGTGTGTTTGATACCTGCGCTCGAGACACAACGTTTCAGGGTGCTTCCCAAAAGCATCCTCTTTTACAAGGTCTAAAACTCAACTTCTAGAAATATATACACATATTAAAGTAATGGAGCAGTGAATTTTCTGACGGCTTGTGCCCTTCAGTGATATCCCCAAAATGATGTTGAAATTAGGGCTGCAACAACGAATCGATAAAATCGATAAAAATCGATTATTAAAATAGTTGGCAACGAATTTCATTATCGATTCGTTGTGTCGCGCGATTATTACGGCGCTCAATAGGTCACGGAGTATAAACAAAGTTGAGTTGAGCGCAGAGCGGCGCAGAAGAAACCAGAGCGGAGGGAAAGACGGAACGCTGCGTTGTGAGAGCCAATCAGCGCTGAGCTGCTCCTCTGTTGATGAATCTAATTGGCTGCTGCTGCTCACGTGGCGCTGGATGCGGAATTCATTCACGTAGTCGGAGACATTCACGGAGCTAAGTGCGCCTCCGGGTGACGTTATGACCCCAGACACCAGGGCGCTACATGTCACGACGTGTGTGGCATTTCCACAAGAGTATAACGTAGAAAACGTGGTTATTTATTCCGTGGCGGAGAGCGGAACATATTTTTCCACGGAGAAAGGCAACGGAGATAAGCCACGGCGCTACTCGCTGTGGCTGCGCGTGCAGACAACATTTAACGGAGCGGAACAGCGCGTGAGCTCTGATCGTGCGCTCTTTTAATGAAGTATCGATTCAAAAAATATGCTAAATCACATCGTTTTTAACGTATGGGTACTTTGTTAGTATCGATACACCGTGCAGCGTGACAGCAGCAGATGTAGCGGAGTCAAGCGGACTAACATTCAAGCTAACCTAATTTCCCAAACGCTGTGGACATCTGAACGCTGATTGGCCGAGACTCGACACGTCCCATCAAAGATGTTTTATTGTGAAGAGCACCACTTCACATTTTTTCCGCGTCTCACTGTAATCTCAACGGCAGCGGGCCAGGTGAAAAAAATAATAAATCGGAACGCGTCTCTGATATTGTTCAGGGGGCCGGTCCACATGGGGACCACTGCTCAGGAGAGGAAAGCTGTCAGTCTGTTTGTGACGGTTCATCACCATGGTGACCAGTGGATCTCCAGGACCTTTCCATGACTAAACCACAATTCCATGATTAAACATTTTGTGAAAACTCTGTCTATACGTGACAAAGTGAGAAGATGTAGTATTTAAACTAACAATGAGAATTCCAAAGCATACCGTATATATACCGTGTAAATTAAAATGTGAATAAAACAAATGTGCATTACTTTTCCAAATATTTTGGGATTTTATTTTTTTCAATTACTTTTCTAGGCCTGCTAATAGCTATTTAAAAATTCCATGACTTTTCCAGGTTTTCCATGACCGTACGGACCCTGTTTTGAATCAAGGGTTGAAAATTTAAGTTATTTTGTTTTTTTATCCGATTAATCGATTATCAAAATAATCGTTAGTTGCAGCCCTAGTTGAAATACCAAACTGATGCTCAAAATGAACGGCATTTCTCCAGAGGAAACTCATCAACATTAGTGGTTTCCACACTTGCTGTTTTCTGCACCAATGAGATTTCTTTTATTGAATAATAGTTCCACCTTATGTTGCACAAACTGCATTACTTTGTCACAAGATTAAGTGAGTCTTCAAAGCCCCTGGTGTTTAATTTAGTTCCCTTCCCAAGCAGGCTTCTTTTTCTGACATTCACAAACAATGTGCTTACTTCCAAATCTGTCCAGCAGATATATGTCCATGCTGCTTATTGGTCTCTTCCACACAGCAACAGCCTCTTGAGCAGGGAGGAGGCTGTCAAATTACTCATATTCATTGATTTAAAGCATGCACTCAGCAGCAAACATATCATTTTCATATGCTCTGCCAATAAAAATGTTATTAGTCCTGCCATCGATGGATTACTGAATAAACCAGAGGGCCCTGACCTCTGACTCCTGGGCCCCAGGTTGAAGTAACTGTTTGCATTACATAATCAATGCAAAAAAATAACAATAAAAACAGCTCCAGAAAGGAAAAACTAAATTGCTACCAGTTACACAATTATTCCAGGGATGCACAAAAACTACAAAAAAGAGTCACAAAAGACTATCGAGGGGAAACAAAGAAACAAATTGACCACAAAGAAAGACATAACAACTAATTTAAAACACCAAAATGATGACGGTAAAGCCGAACTACTCCAAAGAGACACCTCAGTACTACAGAAAGATACCAAACAAACCCAGGGAGAGGGACAATGAAGTCAAACAAAACAAAACCAGAACAAAGACACACAGAAATACTACAGAGATGCAAAGCAAATCTAAAGAAATGCTAAATGGGAGCAGAGAGATGCAAAACACGTACACACTGACATGAGGGCTTGACAAAGAGTCACACCAAACTACAAGAGAAGAGACAAAGAGACGAACATCTGCTTCACATCGTGTCTCTATTAGTCCGGGGCTCATTGTCTCATAATCTGTCTCTGAGTCTGCCCAAAACTGTCCATTTCTTTCAATCTAAAACATCTCAAATCCAATAGTAGGAGAACTGTTGCATTTCTCATTTGGCTCAGTGGAGCAGACCGTTACACAAACCGCCCAACACCCCATCAACCAAATTGCCTGCAGAGAAGCACGCCATCTTGTACGTTTGCCTAAAAAAAGCCTTTACTCGCAGCACCTCACCCACCCCGGTACTCACATTGATTGTTTTCTCCTGGCTTGGCAAATAGATGCAAGTCAATAAACCCCTGCTGTCCGACAACGTCTTGGCATAAGCACACCCGATTCCACATTAATTTTAGTGATTCCGACGGGACTCGCGTCATTACCACCGCGTGTATTACAATCTGACTGTATCTCCGCTATCCTTAGCCAGCAGCTTCAAACAAGACTCACGTCGCCGCTCTGGCCCCGGAGGCACACGAACTGGTCCGTGGCTTCGCTATTTTCACGTTCCTGACTATAGAGCTCCGATAACCAGGGTGTGTTCCTCAGCGGGTGTGTCGCTGAGCAGGAAAACTGGTTCGAACGTGAAGTGGTTGGTGCACAGCGGGCTTCTGTGTAGACTTACTACTCCTGCGAACAGTTACCCAACCATCCGGCTGCACGGTTACCGCGGGGAACAGCTATCAGCTGACTGTAGCTCAACGCCGACTACGGGAGAGGGCGGCTAACTAATACTGTCGAGCTTGGATAGCACGACCGGGATCTAACCCATTTTAGACCTGCCTCCAACCAGCAATTTAAACTACTTGTTGCATGTACGTTATCCTTAAGGAGGCAGGGGATCAAACATGAGACACACTGAGCAAGCTGCGGCCGGGAGAGAAGAAGAAGTCATGCTCGCTGATTTGACGCTTGTATCCACAAGAGCTCAGAAACAATTTAACAAAAGTGTAATCTACAAAAACGATTCAAGTATAAATGATTAACTTCTTCTTATGATTATCTACTCCGTAGCGTAACATTACTGAAACATTAAGCAGCACTGACAGCTTCAGTCTGAGCTGTACCACTTAGTGCGGTGCAATCGAATTATTGAGCTTAGTCGGACCTGAAATCGAATTATCCGTTTCCATGATAAACACACTTTTGCAGTCGGACTATGGGGTCCGATTTATCCGATTAACACCCCTGGATAGCTCGGTCCGATCCAGTTGATAATTCGACTATCGCGGCATGTAACTTGAATTAGATTAGAATCGACTTGCGCTCACATGCTCGAGATCCGCCCGCCTCCTCCCTCCTCGTGACCCGAAGTCGAAAAGAGACGATAAATTGAATTTGTACGCCGGGCGATTTACGTCTTCTTCTTCCGTTATCAACTCAGCCAATAGCGCCATTTGCATCCGCTGTACCCTATTAACACCATGGAAGAATAGGTAGGGATGTAGTCACCGCTTCTGTTCGCCGACAACTTTCGAACAAAAGAAAGTTGTTGGTGGTGGTGAAGAGGTCAAGCGAAATGGCCGTATCACCACGCAGTTGTAATGAAAAAAACAGCGCCATCGTATCGATGATGCATGCTTTCGCTATCGATTCGAATTACCACCGCCATGTATATTGGGACAACAGCAGATCCCCCAAAAGATAAAAGGTCCACTAAAGCAAGATCTGAATTATACCATCATGTAACGACTGAGTGACACAGACCTGAGTCTGAGGAATTACAATGGAGAACTGATAAAGCTATCACAAAGTCAATACGATGCGTGAGGTGGTTAACGCGCCATTTCACCAGACGATGAATGACGCAGAACACAACAAATGTGCCCATCCCGCACATGCTGAATTTCAATAAGAAAGCTTGTGAAGCTTTTGTCAGCATTGAGAGTTTATGGGCGGATAATATTATATATAATATATAATATTAATGTTAAGAACCCAGACACCAGGCTTAATGGTCCGTTTGTAGGACTTGCACAAAATGTAAATATTAGTGGTTATTTCTTCCGTGCAGTAGACTAAGCGGTAATGAACTTTTTATGTCGTAGCAAGCCACGCCCTCTCCGTGGCCATTTCTAGCGGAAATGAAGCTTAATGATCAGAAATAGTCCGACAATTAAACCTGGCGAGTAAAGCAACGCCGAGAGTTCGCTCTTTTGGTGTGTGAATGCAGCATGAAGGAAAGCGAACAGAAGACCTTCCACTGCAGAAAATATTACCTTCAAAATAAAAGCACGGGATATTTTTTCATAATTTTTTTTAAAGAAAAGGTGATCATATATGTCTTTTCAAGTCTTTATGGCTGCTACATAAAATGACATGGCGCCTACCAGTGTGTTTGGATACCCGCGCCGAGACACAACGTTTCAGGGTGCTTCCCAAAAGCATCCTCTTTACAAGGTCTAAAACCCAACTCTAGAAATATATACACATATTAAAGTAAATGGAGCAGTGAATTTTCTGACGGCTTGTGCCCTTCAGTGATATCCCCAAAATGATGTTGAAATGCCAAACTGATGCTCAAAATGAACGGCATTTCTCCAGAGGAAACTCATCAACATAAGTGGTTTCCACACTTGCTGTTTTCTGCACCAATGAGATTTCTTTTATTGAATAATAGTTCCACCTTATGTTGCACAAACTGCATTACTTTGTCACAAGATTAAGTGAGTCTTCAGAAGCCCCTGGTGTTTAATTAGTTCCTCTCCAAGCAGGCTTCTTTTTCTGACATTCACAAACAATGCTTACTTCCAAATCTGTCCAGCAGATATATGTCCATGCTGCTTATTGGTCTTTCCACACAGCAACAGCCTCTTGAGCAGGAGTGAGGCTGTCAAATTACTCATATTCATTGATTTAAAGCATGCACTCAGCAGCAAACATATCATTTTCATATGCCCTGCCATTAAAAATGTTATTAGTCCTGCCATCGATGGATTACTGAATAAACCAGAGGGCCCTGACCTCTGACTCCTGGGCCCCCAGGTTATAACTGTTTGCATTACATAATCAATGCAAAAAAATAACAATAAAAACAGCTCCAGAAAGGAAAAACTAAATTGCTACCAGTTCCACAATTATTCCAGGGATGCACAAAAACTACAAAAAGGAGACACAAAAGACTATCGAGGGGAGAAAAAGAAACAAATTGACTACAAAGAAAGACATAACAACTCATTAAAAACACCAAAATGATGACGGTAAAGCCGAACTACTCCAAAGAGATACCTCAGTACTACAGAAAGATACCAAACAAACCCAGGGAGAGGGACAATGAAGTAAAACAAAACAAAACCACAACAAAGACACACAGAAATACTAGAGATGCAAAGCAAATCTAAAGAAATGCTAAATGGGAGCAGAGAGATGCAAAACAAGTACACACTGACATGAGGGGATGACAAAGAGTCACACCAAACTACAAGAGAAGAGACAAAGAGACGAACATCTGCTTCACATCGTGTCTCTATTAGTCCGGGGCTCATTGTCTCATAATCTGTCTCTGAGTCTGCCCAAAACTGTCCATTTCTTTCAATCTAAAACATCTCAAATCCAATAGTAGGAGAACTGTTGCATTTCTCATTTGGCTCAGTGGAGCAGACCGTTACACAAACCGCCCAACACCCCATCAACCAAATTGCCTGCAGAGAAGCACGCCATCTTGTACGTTTGCCTAAAAAAAGCCTTTACTCGCAGCACCTCACCCACCCCGGTACTCACATTGATTGTTTTCTCCTGGCTTGGCAAATAGATGCAAGTCAATAAACCCCTGCTGTGACGTCAGGGTTCACCTCGCTGCACGTCTCCTGGGCTTAGCAATTAGAGCGCAAGAATGCAGCCTGGGATTTCATCTGGAGCCTAAACTGTTATTAGTAACGACAGGTGGGTATTGAGTGTGGCGCAACACCGGGCTGGAGAAAATTGTGATAAATGACAAGAGGGTTGAGACTCTCACGAAAGAGCTGTGAGAGAGAGAGAGAGAGAGAGAGAGAGAGAGAGAATGCGCTGCACAAATGAGTATCTACGGGCTGAAAGTAAAACTGGCTTCACTTTGGTGCCAGCTCTGCAGCGACTTAGACACGCACGTGGAGCCCTTCACCCGCCTGCTGCCTACTTTACGGGAGACGCACACCAACACATCTGCTAACCTTATGGTCGATGATGCCACTGTATCCCTGGAGGACCGGGGGTTGAGGCTTGGCCACCCTGACGGAGGCTTCAGTGGGCCGCCGCAGCTGTTCGTGCTGTCGGACGTGCGTGTCGTTGGCGTCCCTGGAAGCGCCGTTGAAGCTGCCGTTGTACACGAGGAACAAGCTCGCGCACAGGAGGAGCACGAGGAGCACGGCGATCCCATGGCGCTGACACAAAGACACAAACAGATGCTGCCGAGTTATTCCAGTTGCAGCGGACTGAGTATGGCAGTATGAATCATCATCATCATCATCATCATCAACCCAACACCACCCCAACTTCCTGGATGTCATGTCACTTGCGACCAAAACTTCAACAACAAATAAAACCAGAAACACAAAATGCTGTTGGCGGCTCGATGTGAGGGATCATCGACAATGTGCCGCAGGCTGTTAGTGATCATCTTTACTTAATTTACAGGAGCACAAGTTCAATATCTTGACCTTGTGAGTGAAAAGGTGCTTCAGTTTTAGCTTCCAGGGGATGAATAACTATTATATCACAAATGCATAAGATAAGCAGCCAGTGAGACTTTGTATTCGTTTTGTTTTAATTGTGTGCATCAATTTGTTTACTATTTCGCAACATGCATTAATACAATACATTACAAAGCAACAACAAAAACATAATGCACTTTCTTTTAAAAAAAAGATTGCAACTGCAGGAAAAGGATAACAGCGCGCGCGCTGGGCTCCATGCTGGAGTGTTTATTACAATAAAAGCCGGAGCTTAGAGCCAAACGGAGCGCCCAGCTGGATGCCCATTGTCCAGATCCTAATCGTTTGATCCCACACAGTGCACACAGCAGCGTCACGGCCACTGAAGTGCACTTCACCCAACAATACTGGATATAAAAAGAGAAAACCAAACAACTGCATATGCTGCACGGCAGAGACCTTTACCATAGGTGTCTTCATCTTGTAGCGCGCGGTCTTATCGCTCAGTGCGTCGGACTCCACTTTCTCTCATCGTCCAGCGACATCTGTCCGCATCCCGGATCCACTCCACTCCGCCCGAGCCGAGCCGGTCCGCCTGCTGCTGCCTGTGTGTCGACAGACTCGAGCCCAGGCGCTATTCATACTGTGGAGACCGCGGGGACAGATGTTCACTACTGCACCTCCGCTGGGTCTTAAAGCCCTCCAAGTTCGAGGGTCTGATGAGCGGAGTTTACGCAGCGCAGTTAATTAAAGAGACTACCTGCAGGAGGGCGATAAGGCCGTCTTGTTTAACGGTTATTTCGTGCTGAGCAGTATTTGATGGGAATCTGTGCTCGGATTACTCAGGAGTACAGTGAACCCACACCACGCCGTCGCCTGACGGCCGCTGCGTAAAGTACGGGGCGGTTCATGAATGCGAGAGAAGTTCAACAGCAGCGATTATATCGAGGAGAGGCAACACTGAGCCGCCTCCGGTACATTAAATTATAGTGGTCCACGTATAGGGATGTATACTAATGTGTGTATTGTAGCTCTACCTCGACTAACTATAATATTAAATGCTGCATATCACCAGTGTTAGTATAACACAGTAGCAAGTAACATTTTCAATACATTACTCACTTGTAAATACTTTTTGTAAACGTCTATCCCTCACTGCTAATGCATCAAAAGAATCATTCAACAGCTGTTTTCGCAGTTTGTCTTGATTTTGTTTCTCTTTTATTCAATGTACATTGAATTTTCTCGTTTTTCCTTTGTATTGTTTCATACATTAAAAAGGGCAATTTGAATAAAGTTTGTTTAACACCACTAAGATATGTGATGCTTGTATCTTTACTTTCTTCCATAATTCTTTCTCTTTGCATAATATGCATTCTTAAAAACAAACATGAAAATACTTGGATTTCCTTTTAAAGAAGAACTTCTGTAGTTACAGCTCCATTACATTAAAATGAGACGAGCAGTACATTACCTAAATAAACATTATGGATTTCACCTTCACAACAAACGCAAAGTAAAACGTTTTCTCGTGTTTGATTAATCGTGCAAGCAGCACTACTGTGTGTGTGATGCTGCAGACTGTGTCTGTATACAATCCTCTATAAGTGCACATGTAGCACAATACATGTTGATTTGTTTTGTTCTAGCCAACACAGACTTACATTTAGCTACCTCTTAAATGTTTCGCTCTGTTTTTCACTGCGTGGAGTCTCGAAAGTGATGCATTTCATTTTTCAAACAGTTGCAACAGCAGTTGTGTATACATATTAATATACATTATATAAGCTACATAATACTGTTCAAAACGAATTTCAAAGGGCTTCAGAGAGATACAAATATACTAAACACTGCTGGAACATTAATAAATGTTGGTGTTGAGACTGCATTTAGTTCTGCAGAAAGTAGCTTTTGAAAATATAGTTCAATATATTTAACAGTTCTAGTTTCTTAAGATTTTACATGTCTGTTTCTTCCTTATTATTTCGAGAAAACTATTTGAAACAACTACGCAATGTGCTATAAATTGTTGAGGAAAAGAGTATAAATACTGGTATTTGGGTTAATTTACTAAGATTAGTTTAGAAGCAGTTGTTGATTTCTTCTCCAGGGAACAAACAGTGTATGTTGATTTGTATGATTGTGTGACAAATGCAAGATTTCTCCAGGTCATTGGTTATTTAATTTAGAGGCAACATTTGAACATACTCTTAGTAAATCAAATGACAGGTCTTTTTAGGAAACTTCATAAGAATTTATGAGAAAATTATTATTTTACCAATTGATCAACATTTTTACAAACAGTAGAGTTTTGCTGTTATGCAGTCCTCATAACAAAACTGAAAATACCTCAGGGAAAGTTTACTTAATACTGTTATTAATCATGCAGTATACATAAAGAACAGTCTATTACACTACTGGTCAATGCGCTCAACGCTTTAGAAAATCCCCATTTTTCCAGTTTTTATTGAAATTGCAAGCAGTTCAAGTCCAGTGAAAACCTGGAATGTATGTCATGAAGCTGCCAGAGATTAAACTGAAAAGTTTAGGTTACCAAAAACTGAAAAATAATGTGTATTTCAGAGTTATACTGTACAAAAATGCCTTTTTTCAGGGAACAAGTAATTAGTTAACAACTTGCAGCTGTTCTGCAAGTTTGCACGTTCTGGAAGTAAATTAAGCCTTAAAAGTTGATGCAAACAATTCCTACAGGTGTCTCAATTTGTGTTGATTACTTCCAAACCCTCTGTCTGTCCCAAAGCAGTGTTGGAACAGACTGTGTTACTACACCCTCTGAAGCATTATGTGGACAGTGTTGTACTGCAGGAAGTAGTATATTGCTCATATAATGGCAAGAAAAGGGCAATTCATATTGGAAAACAGACAGACCGTTATAACCCTTAAAAGTCTCGGTCTTTCCTTTAGAGAAATTGAGGGAGTTCGAAAACATTTCACCGCTGTAGTGTAACTCGGATATACACGCGTACATAAGCATGTGCATGAACTGTATTAACATAAACACAGAGATGTTCAGAAGTCCAAGTCGAGTTCTCAAATAATGACTTTACGTCTTTCATGGAAGTAAATACCTGATTTGCACCTAAAAACACTACTTAGTGTAAACAGGAAAATATAGCAAACACTATTAGGCATAAAATAACAACCTGTTTTTCAATAACAGAGTTCAACCGTCCAACTAACAATTAATTATAATCTACTGTAAATTAACAGATGCACCCAGAAATGCTCATTATGTATGTGTTCAAGACAAATCTCACTTTGTGTCTCTGCATAGAAAGTACATGTCATAACCAGGTAGAACAAATTACCAAGTTGGTAAGAAATAGTGAAATCAGAAACATGAAATAACCAGTGAGAAAAGTGAGAGAAGAACAAGAATGAGGTAACACCATGTTTGTAAAAGAGTGATGGGATTTAACCGAAAATGTTGGTCACAAGACTTTAAATGCGATCAATGAAATGTTAAAAACGATGTGTCTGAAATCGTCCTGTGCAGTGAAGCTGAAAACAGAAGCAATAAAGTCACCTCTTGTAGATTTAGTGAGAAGTCTTGCTGCTGCAGTCTGTGCTGAATGTAGAGAGGGAATTCTGACTCAGACAGACTCTCTTTTTGAAACATGATATAAAAAGCCTCTTTCACTTTATCCAGGTCAGCCATGGAGGGGAAAAAATAAAGTTTTCTGGTTTATAGATGAAGAAATTAGTTTGAAAGTTTGAGTTGGTGAACATATGCAGTAGTAAATACAGTATATATATTCAAACTATCCCTGAAAAACACAAATTAAAGTCTCATGTCAAAACCAAAACAAGGAAACATCCCAACCCCCCAGCCCATTTCTAATGCTATAATCAATACCTTTATATCAACATGGAGTACATGACATAAAAAAGGTCGCTTGCAACGAATACATCGAGAACTGTCAACTATCCTGCTGCAGCACTCCTCTGCTGTCTTTCAGTGGCTGTTAGAATATTGTTTAGGTTTTACGACCCAAAACATTCCTATTTTAATTCACTCTCACAGCTCTCATCAGCTCAACTGCTGTTTTCAGAGAAAAGGCTGCTGAAATAAGCTGCTCAGCATAAAACAGCAGACTAGAGACTAGCTGGGGAAGTAGGTTGAACATCTAGCAGCTAAAGCGAAGTATATTAATCTCTCTGTTTGTTGAGAGCAAAACAGAGCTCCAAGGTCAATGTTGGAATACATTCATCAAGTGGCAGAAATGATACGATTGCTCCATAACTGAGGTGACAATAGTTCAGTGTTGTGTTTACAGCTTGCCCCCAAGTGTCCAGAAAATAAAGCATTTAATGCAGGTTTATAAATGGGTCAATTGATACGTACATTTCTTTTAGAAGACTTTATGATTTCCTAAAACAGCTAAGAGCTGTCTTGTTTAGCAGACGTGAAAATTAGTTTCAATGAAAATGTTTTCTTGTTTTGCTGTTGATTTTCAAGCTGGGGTCAGATACATTAGGGAAACCAGCAAGAGTAAGAAAGATTTTGAAAGTATCCAACCAAAAGATCCAGCCAGATGTTGCCGACTCATTTCCAATGAAAGTAGCCAGAAGTACGTAGCTGCAACAATACATAGGTTTCAATTCATATATTTGTATTCGCATTTTGAAGTCTCTTATTAGGAAAGCTATAACTTCTTTAACTGCGACTAAAAGTTGTTATGTTTGCCTGAGGTCAAGAGCTAAATTAATTATGGAAACGCCTTTGCCAAAAATATGTAAACTTGTAAATCACATGATGATGAGCTGTTTCCCATGTCAGTGTCTTCTTGGGTATTCCCATAATTTAAGAATGCTTTTTCCAGCTTCGGAAAACATGAAACGTGGCCAATACTAGCTGACAGACAGTTAATGGAAATACGCCTACAAATAATATCCAAAGTTTGCTTAACCCTCCTGTTACCTTAGGGTCAATTTGACCCCATTCAATGTTTAACCCTCCTGTTACCTTTATATTTCCTGACATATTTTACACTTGGGGTCAAATAATCTGACCCAGCAATTAAAACCTCCAGAAAATTATTAGAATTAATATTGTTTTCCAAGTTTAAGTGTGAGGTACTTTATGTTCGTTTGTTGACTACCTAAATAGCTCCTTTAAACATATAAAAAAAGTTGATATTTCTTATATGTTTGACTACCAGTGAAAAATAAGCCTGGGTCAACCCTGGACCCCGAAAGAACACCGACATTAAACATTGAATGGGATCAAATTGACCCTAAGGTAACAGGAGGGTTAAAATCTAAAAAGGTTTATTAATTGAATGGAAACACATTAACACTGAAAGCCCATCGCTTCAGTCCTCCCTCCAAAGCCACAATATAATTATAAATGTCGACAATGTGCCGCAGGCTGTTAGTGATCATCTTTACTTAATTTACAGGAGCACAAGTTCAATATCTTGACCTTGTGAGTGAAAAGGTGCTTCAGTTTTAGCTTCCAGGGGATGAATAACTATTATATCACAAATGCATAAGATAAGCAGCCAGTGAGACTTTGTATTCGTTTTGTTTTAATTGTGTGCATCAATTTGTTTACTATTTCGCAACATGCATTAATACAATACATTACAAAGCAACAACAAAAACATAATGCACTTTCTTTAAAAAAAAAGATTGCAACTGCAGGAAAAGGATAACAGCGCGCGCGCTGGGCTCCATGCTGGAGTGTTTATTACAATAAAAGCCGGAGCTTAGAGCCAAACGGAGCGCCCAGCTGGATGCCCATTGTCCAGATCCAAATCGTTTGATCCCACACAGTGCACACAGCAGCGTCACGGCCACTGAAGTGCACTTCACCCAACAATACTGGATATAAAAGAGAAAATCAAACAACTGCATATGCTGCACGGCAGAGACCTTTACCATAGGTGTCTTCATCTTGTAGCGCGCGGTCTTATCGCTCAGTGCGTCGGACTCCACTTTCTCTCATCGTCCAGCGGCATCTGTCCGCATCCCGGATCCACTCCACTCCGCCCGAGCCGAGCCGGTCCGCCTGCTGCTGCCTGTGTGTCGACAGACTCGAGCCCAGGCGCTATTCATACTGTGGAGACCGCGGGGACAGATGTTCACTACTGCACCTCCGCTGGGTCTTAAAGCCCTCCAAGTTCGAGGGTCTGATGAGCGGAGTTTACGCAGCGTAGTTAATTAAAGAGACTACCTGCAGGAGGGCGATAAGGCCGTCTTGTTTAACGGTTATTTCGTGCTGAGCAGTATTTGATGGGAATCTGTGCTCGGATTACTCAGGAGTACAGTGAACCCACACCACGCCGTCGCCTGACGGCCGCTGCGTAAAATGCGGGACGGTTCATGAATGCGAGAGAAGTTCAACAGCAGCGATTATATCGAGGAGAGGCAACACTGAGCCGCCTCCGGTAATCAGAGAGGTGGAATGTAACCGGGCATTTCACTGGACTAGTACTGCACTTCTCGACACATTTAGGTACTTCAACTTGACTGCTTGAGTATTTCCATTTCATGCCACTTCATACCACTATCACATTTCAGAAATATTATGCTTTTTAAGTGGCGGGCCGTGCATTTTCTACCTAGGCCTTCAATGTCGTCTTACTACAGCTGAACAACCTAATGTAAGATTAGTTCACCATGTATTTATGTATGTACATGTACCAATGGATCTCCAGGACCTTTCCAGGAATTTAAACCTCATGTCCATGATTAGACATTTTGTGAAAACTCTGTGTATACATGAAAAAGTGAGAAGATATAGTGTGTATGTACCTCTTTCCCGCCTGTGACGGGCTTTGTAGCGTCGGCGTCGGTCTTAAAGTTCGTCTTGAGAATGGCGTTATAATTATATCCTCGACCAAATCGATATCTTCTTCTCCTTCCGCCATTCTGGGTTGAAAAAACAGTTAAGTAGTACGCGAATTAATTCGTTTATCAAATTCAGTTTCCTATAATCCTAGTTCTGAGGTTCTGCATATACCTGCCCATAGGCCCCGCCTCTCAATATTGCTAGCTGGCTCCTGTGTAAAACACTGGAGCCAGCTAGCAGGCCTTCAATAGCCAACTCTAAAGCTGATTGGTTGACCCTAAATTTCCATTCACTTTAAGCTACAAGCGCCCGCACTGTTGATTCTGAAGGCCTAAGGGCAGATTTTAGACCCCTGGCAACACATGATGGCTGAATATGATTGGATAAAAGATCTAACATAAAGACCAGCCCTCCAAATCTCAACCTGGGGCTGGAAGCAGTGCAACCAAGAGGAAAGCTTATGAAAAAAAGAGTATAACTCTTACTCTGGGGAATAATTTAATACATATTTGTGAGAAAATATATTTAAAAACAATTCTATTCTGATGATGTTTAGGCCAGCAGAGAAGGCCTTGCTGGCCCTGACGGCCCACCACTGTGCTTTTTACACCACTGTATATATTTGACAGCTAAGGGGTTCTACAAATAAAACATGAAATAAGCTGATACACATTTATTTTACAGATTAAACCAAATCATTAAATTATAGTGGTCCACATATAGGGATGTATACTAATGTGTGTATTGTAGCTCTACCTCGACTAACTATAATATTAAATGCTGCATATCACCAGTGTTAGTATAACACAGTTGCAAGTAACATTTTCAATACATTACTCACTTGTAAATACTTTTTAAAAACATCTATCCCTCACTGCTAATGCATCAAAAGAATCATTCAACAGCTGTTTTCGCAGTTTGTCTTGATTTTGTTTCTCTTTTATTCAATGTACATTGAATTTTCTCATTTTTCCTTTGTATTGTTTCATACATTAAAAAGGGCAAGCTGAATAAAGTTTGTTTAACACCACTAAGATATGTGATGCTTGTATCTTTACTTTCTTCCATAATTCTTTCTCTTTATATAATATGCATTTTTAAAAACAAACATGAAAATACTTGGATTTCCTTTTAAAGAAGAACTTCTGTAGCTACAGCTCCATTACATTAAAATGAGACAAGCAGTACATTACCAAAATAAACATTATGGATTTCACCTTCACAACAAACGCAAAGTAAAACGTTTTCCGTGTTTGATTAATGCAGCAAGCAGCTCTACTGTGTGTGTGATGCTGCAGACTGTGTCTATATATTACAATCCTCTATAAGTGCACGTGTAGCACAATACATGTTGATTTGTTTTGTTCTCGAGCCACACAGACTTACATTTAGTCACCTCTTAAATGTTTCGCTCTGTTTTTCACTGCGTGGAGTCTCGAAAGTGATGCATTTCATTTTTCAAACAGTTGCAACAGCAGTTGTGTATACATATTAATATACGTCATATAAGCTACATAATACTGTTCAAAACTAATTTCAAAGGGCTTCAGAGAGATACAAATATACCAAACACTGCTGGAACATTAATAAATGTTTGTGTTGAGACTGCATTTAGTTCTGCAGGAAGTAGCTTTAGAAAATATAGTTCAATATATTTAACAGTTATAGTTTCTTAAGATTTTACATGTCTGTTTCTTCCTTATTATTTCTAGAAAACTATTTGAAACAACTACGCAATATACTATAAATTGTTGAGGAAAAGAGTATAAATACTGGTATTTGGGTTAATTTACTAAGATTAGTTTAGAAGCAGTTGTTGATTTCCTTCTCCAGGGAACAGTGTATGTTGATTTGTATGATTGTAGACAAATGCAGATTTCTCCAGGTCATTGGTTATTTAATTTAGAGGTGCAACATTTGAACATAATTAGTGTCAAATGACAGGTCTTTTTAGGAAACTTCATAAGAATTTATGAGAAAATTATTATTTACCAATTGATCACATTTTACAACAGTAGAGTTTGCTGTTATGCAGTCCCTCATAACAAAAACTGAAAATACCTGGTGGGAAAGTTTACTTTAATACTGTTATTAATCAACAGTAATACATGTGAACAGTCTATTACACTACTGGTCACGTTCAACGTTTTAGAAAATCCCCATTTTTCCAGTTTTTATTGAAATTCAAGCAGTTCAAGTCCAGTGAAAAACCTGAATGTATGCCGCGAGCTGCCAGAGATTAAACTGAAAAGCTTAGGTTACCAAAAACTGAAAAATAATGTGTATTTCAGAGTTATACTGTACAAAAAGGCCTTTTTTTAGGGAACAAGTAATGGGTTAACAACTTGCAGCTGTTCTGCAAGTTCTGGAAGTAAATTAAGTCTTGAAAGTTGATGCAAACAATTCCTACAGGTGTCTCAACTTGTGTTGATTACTTCCAACCCTCTGTCTGTATCAAAGCAGTGTTGGAACAGACTGTGTTACTACACCCTCTGAAGCATTAGATAGATAGATAGATAGATAGATATATACTTTATTAATCCCCAAGGGGAAATTTGTCGAGTCAGTAGCAGCAACACACAAGAATAAAAAAACAAAACACAAAATATAAGAAGGGTTAGGGTGATCTGGCAAGAGGTGAACTGTTGTAGAGCCTCATAGCCGTCGGCAGGAATGTTCTCCTGTATCTCTCCTTGTGGCAGCGGAGCGTGAGGAGACGTCTGGAGAAAGTACTCCTCTGTCCCTGTAGGAGGTGGTGGAGAGGGTGGTCCGGGTTGTCCAATATGGACACAAGTTTCTTCAACGTCCTCCTCTCCACCACCTGTTCCAGGTGCTCCAGCTGGCAGCCGGTGATGGGGCCAGCCTTCCTAACCAGTTTGGTGAGACGGCCGGTGTCACCGCCTCCGATGCTGCTCCCCAGCAGACAATGGCAAAGTGCAGCACACTGGCCACAACCGACTGGTAGAATAACTCCAGCATCTTGCTGCACACGTTGAAGGATCGAAGCTTTCTCAGGAAAAAGAGTCGACTCATCCCCTTCTTGTACACAGCGTTGATGTTGGCCTTCCAGTTCAGTCGGCTGTCGATGGAGACGCCCAGGTACTTGTACTCCTCCACCATGTCCACGTCCACTCCCAGGACACTCAGAGGTGTAGGAGCTGTCGCCTTCCTCCTGAAGTCCACCACCATCTCTCTGGTCTTGGCCACGTTCAGCCGCAGGTGGTTCTCATCGCCCACTTTACAAAGTCACTCACCACTGCCCTGTACTCCTCCTCCCGTCCATCCCTAATACACCCGACCACTGCAGAATCATCAGAGTACTTCTGCAGATGGCATGACTCCGTGTTGTACTGGAAGTCACTGGTGTACAGGGTGAAGAGGAAGGAGACAGAACAGTTCCTGTGGGCTCACCATCACTGACCACCGTTCCAGACAGCACACGGCCCATTCTGACAAACTGTGGTCTGCCTGTGAGGTAGTCAGTGATCCAGGAGATGGTGGACGCGTCCACCGGCCACCGCAGCTTCTCACTCAGCAGCAGTGGCTGGATGGTGTTAAATGCACTGGAGAAGTCAAAGAAAGTGACTCTCACAGAGACACCGGTTCCATCCAGGTGCGACTGAGCTCGTTGCAGCAGGTAGATGATGGCGCGTCCACTCCCACATGAGGCTGGTAAGCAAATTGCAGAGGGTCCAACGATGATTTCACCTGCGGCGGAGGTGGGCCAAGACCAGCCTCTCCAGCACCTTCATCACATGGGAGGTGAGGCGACCGGTCGGTAGTCGTTGAGGCCAGATGGTGCTGACTTCTTTGGGACAGGGACCAGGCACAACGTCTTCCACAGCACGGGACTTCCCCAGCCTCAGGCTGAGGTTGAAGAGGCGCTGCAGGACACCAGACAGCTGGGTGGCGCAGGTCTTTAGGACCCTGGGGCTGATGCCATCAGGACCTTCAGCTCTGCGCTGGTGTAGTTTCTCCAGCTGTCTTCTCACCTGGTCAGTCGTCACAGAGAGGGAGGTGGAGGAGCCCATTGTTATTGAGGGCTCGGTGGATGTGCAGCTCAGCAGGGGGACAGAGGGGAGGAGGTGTTTGGGAGGTGTGATGTGTGGAGGAGACGGGAGGGCTGTGAACTGAACCTATTGAAAAACAGTTCAGCTCGTTGGCCCTCTCCAGGGAGCCCCCTGGCTGTCTCCCTCCCACCTTGAAGCCAGTTATCTGCTTCATGCCAGACCACACCTCCCTGTTCGAGTCCCTCCCCTCGGGGAGGAGGCTGCGGTCCATCATGACCACGACCTCCCGCCACACCAATAGCTTTTTCCCCACGGCGGTCGGGCTCATCAATGGACCCGGACTGACTGACTGTCACCCCAGGACTACCACCTCTTCTTCCACCTTCCTCTCCTCCTTCTTCCCGCCCTTCCTTCCTCTTCCTCCTCCTCCCTTTTCCTCCCACCCCTCCTCCCTCCTTGCGTTGATTGTTGTTTGTCATGTCCAAATGTTGCACCTTCCACCAAAAAAAATTCCTCGTTTGTTTGTGAAAACATTCATTCTTTGGCAATAAACCTGTTTCTGATTCTGATTCTGATTCTGATTCTGATTCAGCTGGAGTTTGGCCTCCAGCTTCCTCCTGTAGGAGTCCTTGCCCTCCCTGAGCTTCACCTTTAGGTTGCGCTGGGCTTTCCTCAGCTCATCCCTGTCTCCAGACCTGAAAGCAGCTTTCTTCATGTTAAGAAGCGCCTTCAGGTCCCTGGTGATCCAGGGCTTGTTGTTGGGGAAGCAGCGCACAGTCCGTGATGGGATGGTGGTGTGTTCACAGAACTTGATGTATTCCGTGATGCAGTCGGTCATACTGTTGATGTCCTCCCGTGCGGTCCACACAGCACATCCCAGTCCGTTGACTCGAAGCAGTCCTGTAGAGCGTCATCAGCCTCCAGAGACCACCTCCTCACAGTCCTGGTGGTCACCGGCAGCCTCTTCACCAGAGGAACATACCTGGGGGTCAGCCGGACCTGGACAAGATCAGACCTGCCGAGGGGAAGGGCAGTGGCGCTGTATGCGTCCTTAGTATTAGCATACAGCAAGTCCAGAGTTTTATTGTTCCTTGTTGGGCAGTCTATGTATTGATGGAAGGTTGGCAGAGCTTTTTCCAATGTGGTGTGGTTAAAGTCACCAGTGATAGCCATGAATGCTCCAGGCTGATGATTCAGCAGAGCAGACACAGTGGAGTGGATGGTGTCCACAGCTTCCTCAGCGTCAGCTGATGGCGGCACGCACACGACAACCACAATGGCGGACGTGAACTCTCTCGGCAAATAGTACGGGCGCATCCCCACGGCCAACAGTTCAATGTGCGGGCTACAGAAGCGCCTCTTCACGCACACATGGTCCGGATGGCACCACCGGTCATTCACATAAACAGCGATCCCGCCTCATCTTACCGCTCTGTGTAGCGTCTCTGTCAGCCCGAACAGTCCTGAAGCCGGGCAAAGACGCGCTGTGATCCGGATAGTCCGCGTGCAGCCACGTCTCAGTGAAGCACAAGAGACTGCTCTCACGGAAGATCCACTCGGTCATTACCAGCGCCGAGCTCATCCGTCTTATTCGCCAAAGACCTCACGTTCCCCGTTATGATCGACGGTACCGAGGGTTTGTATCTCCTCGTTTTAGCCCTCCGCTTGACACCCGATCTGCAACCGCGAGCCCTCCTCCGTAGCTCCAGCGGGATCACAGGTCTTTCTCCAGGCAGAAGCTTCGGCCTGCACAGCGATCAGCTGAGCACGCGAGTAGACGACGGTCCCCGTCATTGTTTTGCTGTGGCTCACCGATACTCACGACAAAGTGAACAAAAGCCACAGTAGAAGTATCGAAAAAAGTAGTTATGGTCCAGTGTCCGACCGTAACTAAGACAAACGTGAAAGAAAAGAAAAAGAAAAAGAGAGGAAAAGTGCAAAAAAAGACAATAAAATAAAAGCAAAACGCCACTACTGAAACAAGCAGCCGTTGGCACAGCGCTTTCCTCCCAGGAACAGTGTTGTACTGCAGGAAGTAGTATATTGCTCATATAATGGCAAGAAAAGGGCAATTCATATTGGAAAACAGACAGACCGTTATAACCCTTAAAAGTGTCGGTCTTTCCTTTAGAGAAATTGAGGGAGTTCGAAAACATTTCACCGCTGTTTTCTGCCACTATGGTCAACTTACGTCAACAACCGTTATATATTGTATTAAACTGTATGTTACAAATATGATGAAATACTGTACGTTATTGTTTTAAACCCACTGTAAATGTACAGCAACTCGTGACAGGGTTCATGCATAGCTTAGTTGCTTTTCTCCCATAGTTACTAAACTTTTTTTTATTTTTAATCTACAGTCTCTTGACGGGAGTAAAGGATCAAATTGGAAACTAGACATTTATCCACATTTTCTAAATAATATGAATATGAGGTAGCTGTGAACAGCTTTACTGAACGCTTCTTCATTCTAATGATTAGTGTGGTTTATTGTGGTATTTGATGCCACAAAAGGGATTTAAATGAATTTAAATTAAATTATCTGTTTACTACAGCTCGAATGCTGGCGTTTATACATTATACATGACTCCGTTGTAAGATAAAAGAATCAAACCTCCAGTGTGAGTTTGTGGAAAATGTTATAAAGTCAGAGGCAGGGAAGTCAGAGTTAAAGTATAATCCTGTTTCTTTTTTCTTCTATTGGCTGTTAAAAGTCTGTGCTTGTAATTCTGCCGGAGTAATCTCTCTTTACGGCTACTTTTCAAAGTCCTGAGGGGGATATAGAATTCACAAAGAATGTGCACAAAATCTCGAAATAACTACAGTTTTAGTGAACTTCAACTACATTTTCACTGTGAGTATTCATGAGGGGCCAAATGCAGATCACTGCTGCGTGGGCGACTCGGCGCTCTACACTCATACCATGACATAAATTCTGTGAGCAGTCGTAAGAATTTAAAATGCAACCACCACACAAGCAACCGAACACACCAGCAGGACCAGCAGCAGCAGCAGCAGCAGCGGCGTGTTGATCGATGTTAATGGGCCCCGTAACACTGAGGTCATGTGTGATCGTCCGGGCCGACCTGATAACGATGATGGCGAGGTTACTGTGAAAGATGGCTGCTGCTGTTGAGCTGGTGGACACTGGTGGATGCTGATCAGCAGGTGTTTACGATGTCTATAACATGCAGGAGGGCTCAGCCACCTACTTATTGCCTGTCGCAGCCCGTTACATGGTTGATTGTCTCGGCATGGCGCTATATTTCTCCCTTTTATGTTCTCTCTAATCCTTTGCAGATAGGATTTCTGAGTGAAAGCTGCTCACAATGGTGGTGCGCGAGGGGAACCTTGACAAGGGAATCTGACTGGCTTTTTGTCCTTTTCATAATTAGAGACAACTCACCCTGTTCATTACCCCCTGGGACCACTGACAAATGACCCGTTTTAATGCAGGCTCACTGGCTGTCCTGTTCGGGGTGAATGAGCAACGGTGCATAAAAGAAGATGGGAGACGTAATCGCTAGGTAGTTACATTTTCATATTACTACTAAATGTAAGCTGGAATTTCTTTTCGTAGACATGTTTCTCAAAAGATATCGGCATGTTTCACCAGAAGACTGAAGTGAAATATAAAGGACTAAGAATCACAAAGCACATTTAGACCACTGTAACATACTTTACATTACTGATAAGCATTTTTCAAATAATGATGTCATCTTTTAGATTAAAACGATTAATTTTTTTTCCAAGCAGCCCTGCTTTCCAATTATTCCATGTATTTCCATCTGTTTAGTTTCTATTTGTGGTTTACTTATAAACTTAAAGCTTAAATAAACAAATGTTCATATGATTAAGGGATTACATCTGAAAGGGATGAACCCAGAGACAATTACCATCTGACTGTGCAGCTCATGGTGGCTTGTTGCGTCTTCCAGCTCTTTGTTTTGATTCATGCTCATTGTGCTCATTTCCAGACGTCGCAGGAAACTGTTTTATTTTTATTTTTTACAATAAGGCTGGAAGAAAGTGGAAATATCTTGTAGCTAAAGAGCCATATTACATTTACGAGTTGGTCTCTTAATCAAAACAACTTCATGAGGTGATAATTTACCACTTACCACATTTATAGATCCATGAAAAAAAACTTTCATCAAAGTTAAAATCGAAAAAATGCGTAATAAATGCAAAAAATATATTTATTGAATGACGTCCAAATCATTTATCTTTTACATTCTATATGTGTGCATAGCTTTACCATGATATTCAACATCTTGTCAGTTCATCGATTGGACAACCATACAACAAAATGTAGTCTTTGGGCACATGGGACTACTATTTTCTTTATTCTTTGACAGAAAATGTTATAGTATAATTTGGGGATTTACAAATTAATTACTTCAGTACTAAATATGTTGAGGTTACTCTGCTGATTGAGCATTGCACTTCTATCACATTGGTAAAATTCCTTGATCTCAAACTTGAGATATTGTTTGTCTGCCTTGTCAAAACCTGGAACCTACATTACCCACAATGCAACTTGAGTCAGGCGCCAACATCTTGGTTGTAGCTACTCGTATGCAGTGTTGCCAGGTCCGCGGTTTTCCTGCGGAATTGGGCTACTTTTGAAGTGTTGCCGCGGGTTGAATTTTTTTCGTTTTTTTCATTTTAGAATTAAGCCATTCTGTGAATCTCGCCAAACCTCCCTTCCCAGGGGGGGGTGTGAGGGATTCTTATGGCAGAGACACACGAGGTGACTCAAACCGAACACCCCCACACCTGCAGAAGGTGTAGGCGATTCTACACCCGGGAAAGTTTAGGAAATTTGCCTACAAACCCCCCCCCATGTGGCGGCAATGGCCGACACTCAGGGGAGGGCAGGCAAATCCCTAGAACTTTCGCCAACTGCCTTCTACGGGACTCACAGATCCGCCCCACTCCTTCCAAAGAAGGAGCAGTGCCGCCTGCTAGAAATCGCTAGTATTACATACTCTGGTTCGCTGCTCCGTGACGTCACAGGTGACTTCAAAGCACAGAACCAGTTTGAACTGGTGGGTTGAGTGACGTCACAATGCTCGCTTCAAAGACGTCTCTATGGTAGTTCTGATGCGATATATCTTTGGCCACAAGTCTTTGGGGGCGCTGTTTCCCCCCTGGACACGAGGCAAAGAGACCCCGTATGTTCCCCTTTGAGTGAGAGACGACCAGTGTTGCCAGGTCCGCGGTTTTCCCGCGGAATTGGGCTACTTTTGAAGTGTTGCCTGGTTGAATTTGTTGTCCGCTGGTTCGGGTAGACCTATTTTGCATGCAAATTACATGAATATCTTTAAATAAAAATCCATATTTTAAATGAAATAATTTATTTCAACCCAAATCCTACCAACTGACTCCAGATCAGCACGTACACACATGGACATGGGACACGCCCACATACACACACTTTAAAAGCAGTGGCACCGGCATATCTTGAGTTCTGATATTGGGCTGGTTTTGGGCTGGTTTTGATTGGCCATTGGGCTGGTTTGGTCACACAGACCTGGCAACCCTGCTCGTATGCTAGTAGCGGCTGAGTAGCCTCAAGCATCAAGCGGAGATGAGGAGCGAGTTACAGAGTCTGGGGCTCAGTTTTCACACCCCAATTTTCTCAATTTCCAACGTGCAGTTCTAACAGGCATTGCCTCAAGTGATGTCACATCTACTACTTGTTCACATACTGCAGTAGTGCTACCCAAGACCTGTAAACAGATATTAATATGTAAACATTGGCAAAGCTTCCCTTTTCAAAAACTGGTATGGTCCTCTATCTTTAACCTCCCACGCTTCCCTTCTCCTCTGCAGCCTCACTGGCTGCCATGCGCTGCAAGAATCTGACTGAAGACGCTGGTACTCGCCTATCGTGCTGTGATTGGCTCAGACCCATCTTGCATCCAGGAGCATGTATCAAACCATATACCTCATCCCGTCCGCTACGCTCGGCCAGTCAGCTTGTTACTCGCTCACTATTAGTTGGACCCTGTGGTATATTGCATTGTGCTTATTGTTATGATAAACCTTTCACCGAGTCAAATTCCTTGTATGTGTAACATACTTGGCAAAAAATAAACAGTTCTGATTCTGATTCTATTTGAAACTGAAATGCACAGTGAAAGGTTGAACACTTTAATCTCTACAGGAATGTGGGGTTGTCTCTTTGTGTGAGAGACACAATGTTAATATAATAATAACAGCTGACAGGTTATTATAGAGGAAATGAATGGATTGTATTACCAGATAGGACAAAAAATGAAGCTTATTCAGGTTCGAATAAATTAGAAAACCGATTTCGGGTTTTAATTACATAACGTCAATCATCACGACCGTTCTCTCGAAAACTACTTGATACCAACAATATTTAATTCTGCCCCTTTGCCAAGTGAATTACAGCCATCACTCCACTTCTACAGCCATCTGTTCACGTGGTGTGTATTTACAGTCAGTGTAGCAGGACCGGGACATTGTCCACAAGAGGATTTATTTGCTCTCCATGTTTGTTGACTGTGGACACGTCAAGAATAGGGTGATGGGTGTCCTTTGCTCCAAGCTGGTTTTTAATTAAATTGTTCCCTCAGGCATGATGAAGGAGGGAATCTAGTTTCAGGGGTGACTGGGCCACAAGCACAGAGGGAGACCCAGTGGTTTGTTGTGGTGGAGGTGAGACAAGCGCTTCGCCAAAATGGAAAAGCAGCTCGGTGGCGATGCATCAGTGTCCCCCCTCCACTCAACAGACCAACCTTTAGCTACATATTTATGGTATATATGTTACCCTTTATAGCCCCTTTCCTACTGGACAAATACCCACTGACACTCATTAACATCGTGCTTCTGCATGTCCTTTATGGAAAATGTTACGATCGCCCTTCATTCCCCAGACAAATGACCTCCGGCAATGACAGAAGACTATTGCATATTTTTAAACGGGTTTTCTATGTATAAAAAATACATCCTAATTGTAAGTATGAGAATGTTTTCCAGCTTCAAAACAATACATTAAATGTTTATCTTCTTCTCCAAAATGAAGTGTTGGTTTGCTGATAGGTAGCCAATAAAGTCATACAACAGCTAAAACCAACAGATAATAAGTTGATAATTGTTTGCTCACAATTGTTTTCAACTGGAAACATTTTATACATTTTTGCCTTTTCTTGTGAAATACTAGATTATTGATGTCAAGCCAAAAAATAAATCATTACCAATGAGAAATTGTCTTTCTCAGGAAGGGAAACGTCTTGATTTGTCACAGAAACAGGAAAAGCCAAGAGGAAAAATATCCAAATAAAGAAGAACAACTAAAATAGGCCCACTCTACCACTAAATGCCCAGAGAAAATAAGAATCATAGCTGATCATTCATTATTTCCCCTGCTTGTCTCCAATTAACAAGTCTGCGTGGTGCTTACCAGAGATCTAATGGAGGATGGGATAGGTTGCACAGTGCACAAATTAAGGTGGACCAAACAACAAATAATGAATTTGCTGAGGGGTTTGTAGAAAAGAGGGAATTCATCTTCTTTGTCTTGAGAGCTGCCAAGGGAATCGTCAACTTTGAAAAATAGCTTTTAAAGTTGTTTCTTTGACTCTGCACTTATCTATTGTTCACACAAATCCCTTTTCTTCAAATTTATATCAAATTACTTTGAAACATCACTGATTGCTAGCCAAGGGGTAGGGCCTAATATGGAGGGCTACTTTGTCAATATAATCTTATTATGTACAATGTTTTGCATAATTTACATAACAAATAGTATGCATTTAATAGCCTACATATTTTAGGAGACTGTCTATGTTCACTGATTACTGTTAATGATTCCTCACAATCATTATCAGTATTGTTTATAAAAGAGTAAAATCAAACTAATATTCTAAATGTAAAGTAAGTCTGCAGTTAAAGTTAATTCATAACACTTTTCTTCAAATAATCATTTAGTCTCTTCCCAGTGATGTACAGCTTTTGTGTAGCTAAGTCAGATTCATAGATGAAGGCTCATGTTGGTTGAAGCCAAAAGTGAAAAGTAGAAGGAAGCTGTCGTCTACCATGTTCACATAGTATCATTAGGTCACTCAGGGTTAGAGGGAGACTGAATAACACATATTGTGTTCAGAAAGCAATTAGAAAACATTCAATTCTTTAATCTGTCGACAGGGTTAGAACATGTTGTCTTCCCTGGAAACAGCTGATTTCACATCAAGCTAAGAAGCGATATTCAGTATATTTCTCCCCATAAAAAACTACCAGCTCGTATCGGCCGATAAATCGTCAATCAGCTTTTTCCTGCTCCAAACTGTCGTTATTATATCAACCTTTAAAATGTACCTCTCCTAAGAGAGCGATTGAGAAGGTAGGGGGAAGACTTTAGGAAGAGGACATGCAGTAAATGAGTGGATGAAGAGAACATGTGGGTCAGGGGTTAGAGCGGGTTGTCACAAGGTTCGATCCTCGGCTCCTTGAGCGAGTCGCTAATATCCAAGTTGTTCAACGGCAGCCCGCCGCTCCGAAAGCAAAGAAAGGGTCTTATGCAGCGGACTTGATGTTTGTATCGCCTGCTATAGTATGAAATAAATAAACTACTGTTTAAGAATGAAGATGATACTGTTTTAGAAATTTGTTCAAATATTGAGCAAGGCTGCCAAAGCCAATGTACATACATGTAGACTCATCAGAGATTGTTTTTTTTCCTTAAAACTTTTTTATGTAACTTTTAACAATAATGTTATTATGCAATGTCTTGGTCACAAGCAGTTTCTAAAGTAATTAAAACTTTTTGAAGAAATAGCTCTTTCACTAATTTAGTGTTGCTCTTTCATACTTGGGAGACCCACAAAAAAAAATGTTTTAAATGAATTGATTATTCTGACATTTAGCTCCTAGTATTGGTCAAGCTCCAAAAAAACAAAAACATGCCTCAGACACTCCCATGATGCAACTCAAAGAAGCTACATTTGTTAAACCCCACTTTTCATCTGAAAAGGCCACTTCTTTCAATCACCACGCTTCCCGTTTGTATACAGTTGTAAAATGTTAGATCTGGAGGAGCTTCTCAGAGTTTGACTGTTTTCACCAGCTCATTAATGATGAGTTATAACCGGCAGAACCACTGCAGTGGTCTTTACAATGATCATCAGTTAAGATTAAATGTAACATTGCTTGTGTTTTGGATTGTTCTGTATATGTTCTTCTTTTGACTTGACTATATTTGAGATGGATGTTGCAAACGTTAATAAGGCTGTGAATGCTGTAGTGTCTGCACTGTTACATGTTATTATCCCTTTAACAACACACACATCGAAAGAAAAGCCCAACCCTGTGATGAGGGTTTACAAGCCACTGCCGTACAAGACCCACATCCTTTTCTGTTTTGCATTTTTATAATATGTGTTGTACTTTTACTGCTTATTTCAGCCATAGAGCACAACAATATTTCATCCAATTCAGGTAAATAACTGCATTATTCCCCCTCTCTATTATTGCAAAACTAGGTATAATGCAAGCTTTCCAAAAACGTTGCAGTGCTCGCTGCCATTAACATGTCCATCCTCCATTCCAACTAATAGAAAATTCCCATTAGGTGTACCTAAGTGCCTCTCGCAAAGTGCCACTCTAATGTCCCATATACCAGCCGCTTCCATTTGAATCTTTATTGAAAGTCATGCTGAAATCAAAGCAAAATTCGTCTCTAGGTGGTCGGTGGTTGGGAGGCAGATTTGAGTTTGTCCACCCTAATGTTGTTGTGAACAAAACAACCTGGTCTCCTCACCATCCAAGGCCAGAGTCCCATAAACAAAGCCGTCCCCTCCTCTCTAACGGCATTCACCGGTTATAATTGACGACGGTGCAGGCCAGAAGTCTGCCTCCCTCTTTGGCTGACAAACTGATTGGCTGCATGAGTAATGGATAATTAACTCCCAGAATATGACTGTTTATCTGACTTTATGACCCGACCATGTGCCAGTTTGTCTGCCTGCCTGCTCGTCGTCGGTGAGTCTGTCTGGGCCGACGTTAGCATAAACCCACCAGATGCTCTGGCTGCATGCTCTGTGCTTCTGAACTGGCAGCGCGCCACTGCTCCTGCTGCACTAGGGTAATGTGAATGCACTGTCTCATCATCCGGGCCCGGAGGGAGGCATACTCGTCTGCCCCGACATGGTCACTCTCGCTGGGCGGGGGGGGGGGGCTTCCTTGGTGGCTGGGAGCTATTGGAGGTCAGGAGTGAAGGACTGCAGACGAGGGAGTCTGAGACCATTTGAAATGCTGTCTCAGAGTGCAGAAGCCATGGGCTGCTTTTTAAAATGACAGTTATTCTTTCAGGAATTTATCATTCGGAAATAAGTCAAGCAATGTTACTGATCTTCTTTGTAGACGTTAAATTCACTTGGATCTTCAAAAAGAGATTAGAGTGTTAACAATTCTTTATTATAGTCTTCACTAAACAGGAATCCGGTAATTTGACCTGAGTGCAGTTCTTCACTAATTTCTTTTTAGAAAGTGAAGTCAGAAGCTTAGCCGGCATACAGTCCTATATCTCTGTTGCGAAGGAGACAGTGTCCTATTTGTTGGCAGTAACTTAACGAGAAATGCAATTTGTGATTTGGGCCAATAGTATGTATTTCTTTCTCATCAAAGTCCGGATCCCAAATTACATTAGAAAACATGTTTTTAACATTGTTGTAGTAATTTATAGTTAAGCAAATATGTTTAGTTTTATTTGTCCAGGTTTTGAGATGTGTGCCTCCACTCAGATACAATAGAGGTGAATAAATGTTTTTCATCAAATTTTCCAACACACAAAGACCAAAATACCACACACAGTAAATCCTTGAAGAATAGATAACAGAATAAAGCTGGGCACATACCACGAGTTAATGCAAAAGACAGCCAACCGTGATCTTTCCCTAAACCCTAAATAAACTCAAACTTCATCGAGAACGATGTCGCATAATAAAAATATTTGTTAAAAAATTATTCCGAACAGTTTTGGTCAGATCAGAGAAATGATGTCACTCTTGAAGAGAAAACGCTTCTCTGTTACGTAAATGAGAGAGAAGCTACAAACAATGGATTTGTAGTTTATTCTGTAGGACTTGTTGGATGCTTTGGTCATGGACATGTTAACCATCTTTGCATGGACCAATAAAGTGTATCCAAATTTGGGTTTAGATATATTCGGAAGGAGCGATCTGTCTCTTAATAAACATGGCTGTGAAGATTTTGGTAGGGGTTTACATTCATACGTTTGTCAACTTGTGTCGAGACAAAAGAAAATTCCTACATTAAATGAAGGAACGTACAATATTTTTATCGTGACTATTTCTTCAGTAGAAAGTTGTTTAAATAGAAACTTCTTAAAACTGAATCAGTAATTGTAACACTGTCTTTAAAAAAATCTAAACTATTTCCATGGCTTCATACCACATGAGGTAAATGAGAAAATACGTTTTGTATTTTGGGTGAATGAACCCGTAAAATAGCACCAAGCCACTGTCAATCACCATCTTGTTCCCTGCGTTGTGTTGTGCAGGATCACAGTTCATGAATTTCCAGACGTCTGTACGGAGCAACGGGACAAATAGACGAGCGCCGCCGTTGAAGAATCACGAGCGCTTTCATCGTTCTGCACAAGTCTTTTTATGGAAGTAGTATGGTAGGTGATTGGTTTGGACAGATATAATTTCCGGGAGGCTTTTGAAAACTTTGAATCCTCAGAGAGAACCGTGTTGCCTGAGACAAGCAGACTGCTCAACGTACACGCCGGCTTTCTAAAGCAGAAGTTCGAACTGTGTTCCTAAAATATTTAGTTAGGAGGAGAACAATGGCTCTGTGGGGCCGCAATTTCTCTCTGCTTCAGGACTAAAATAAGCTGCCGTATGGCACATTTCCAACGGAGTAATAAGTATTCATCAAACTGTCAATGGGTTCAAAAATATCACCAAGTTGGCGAACAGTCAGCGAAATCTTTTACGTCTTCAGCTGCCGGCTGCAAAACCACCGTGAACATCTCCTCTCGCTGCCTGTAAAATCATCATCATCATCACTCTGATGATTGGAGGCAGTTTAAGGTTGGCTGTGACTGGTTCTATTATCATGGTTAGCACAACTGGTCTGTGAAGTTGGAAGTTAATTTATTTCTACTGTACAATAAATGGTCTCCACTGCCTCAAACATGACTGCTGAAGCAACTGGTCATCAGTTTAGGCAATGGTGGAAAAAGTATTTAGATTTAGAAGTCAAGCAAATAGTTTCTACATTCAGCGCACCAGTGTGTAATCGTCATCAAGCTTCAGAATCACATCTTTCAACCTATAGCCAATCAATTCATCACCATGCAGGTGTTCCAGGTCCAACTCCAATTCGAGGAGAACATAAGGTCACATAATCTGTATTTATTGTAGTTTTGTGGAAGTGTGTATTCTTGTTTTTAATGTGTTCACTTAAATGATTTACTGCACTTAGAATATGACACATCTATGATGCTAAACTGTGAAATATTTGACTGATTTAATCTGAGATGTTCTGGCCTGTAACAACATGCTGTTTGACGATTTTAAACCATTCTGATGAGAAGTTCTCGCTTGTTTTCTGAAAACCATAAAGAGTTGAAAGCTGTCAGCCATCTTGTGCATAAATATGCCTGAATCTCACTCAGGGATAGACGTTACGATACCGTCTTAAAGGGCCGGTGTGCAAGATCTAGGGGGGATCTATTGGTAAGGTTTTCATTAGTGTGTAATCACCTGAAACGAAGAATCGTTGTGTTTTTGTTAGTTTCGAAAGAGCCGTTTATATCTACATAGGGAGCAGGACCTCTTCACAATGTCAGCCATGTTGGACCGCTAAAGGCTTTCGAAAAGGCGACACGCTTGTGAAACTCTGGTAATTTGAGCCACATGGTTAAAAAGGACCTAGTCAAAAAACCAAAATCTTGGAAAGGGAGGGGTGAGTGAAAGGGTATTCAGTTGATTGCAATGTGTAACCTCACAGCTCGATGCTCTTACATCCGACACACTGCACCTATAAAGTAGTTAACAGTGAGGCCTGCACGTCACTTCCCTTGGTTTTGAAAACAGTGAACGTTTAACACTTGTCCCAGATAAGCTTTAACCTTGAGCTGTGATGGAAAGTACACCATTTTTTAAAATTGAGATGCCAATGACTGGCTGCAAATATCCAAGGCCTGAGAAATGAAAATCAAAGTATGGTGTATTTCATATATCCCTTACTTTCTGTTCTTTCTGCAGTTCACAACCTCCTGGGGTCTAAATTGTTGTTCCAACGTTGATAAACGGATGTCTGCACGAATATTTATATCTGGGCCAAGGGCAAGGCCTCTTCATGAGACATATTGAACGTAAAGTGGGATTTAAACTGTTTATTGAATGCAGCTGGTTCAGTGGCAGGGGATGAGCTGTTTGTCCACCACGATGTTGTCCATGTCCGTCTGGTTCTTTGCCCGACAGCGAGGAGGGACGGCTGCTGATCCTCTCTCCCCCCTAAGGAGGTCATCAATGCTTCTGCATCACTGCAACGCATTAAATATATAAATGAGACAGTAATGAGACTATTTCATATGAGTGGAGCATGAAAGCAGAACCATCGTAGTTTTCTGTTCAATGATGCGTACCTTCACTTTGCTCCACTCAGAACTCTTTTATGGAGCATCACACTACACATATTGTAATTCCAAGGACGTTGATAAATGTGTCCTTTGTTTGTTTGTTACCTCGAGTTTGCCCTCAGCATCAGTGCGGCTGGAGGTGGTGAGAGATGGAGTAGCAGCAGCACAAGAGACACATGTTTAAATAAGCACGTGTATGAACTATAAAATAGTGTGAATCTCAGGTATGCTTACTGGTTCAAGTGTCATCGAGTGTGAGTTGCATTCACAAGGGACCCAACCTACGCTGATGAAGTCAAGTGTGTTGCCTCTTAAGTGATCTCAGGCTTAGCTTTCAAGCATCTTTGAAGATGTTTCAGCACCAAACATTAGCAGTAAGTCTTGATTCCCGTCACATACAAATACACACAACTCTTACTATGATTAGTGCCAGTGTGTATACGTTTTTTCATAAAAACATACCAATAAACAGAATTTGTATTATCCACTCACTGATTCTTACATACAAAACAGCCTTGTAAAGACTGTAGCACATCAGGGGCTCCCTGTGGGTCTTGAAAGATGTTGGAGTGCGTCCATCTTGCAAAACACACTTGGCTTTATCAGTGCTAAGGAATGAATCCTCCCAACAGGCACCTCCCTTCAAGGTGATTCTTGAGCTGGTCTTCAGTTGACAGGCTTAACAATGTTGACATTTGCATGTTGCCTGTCGCAAAACAAAATCCTGTTTTTTAAGATTTGTAAAATAATCTCAACCTCCATATGGCAGTATATGCTCATACTTAAGGACGTCTAGTTGGACTAAAGCTACCAAACCTCTTTCACTATTATTCATCCTATGAAATGTGACAACGTTTAAACAACGACACAGAATGTCTATAAACACTCCCAAAGGAAATCATGTGAAGCCCAATTGCAATGAAATGGTGCTGAGTCTTTTTGTGGGTTTGATGCATTTCGTATCTTTTTTCTTCCATTCACGTCTTGACCTGACCAGATAGACTATGGATTTAATCCTGATGAATACTTTTCATGATCCATTGTGTATTTTTGTGTCTTATTCCTTTAATCCGACAGTAGAAAGGTCAGGGATATTGCCTGTATAGCAATCCCTGCATATGTCCTCCACCATTATCTGTGGTTCTTTCACTCGTTCTTTTTATCAGAGCATTGCGTTGGAAAGTAGATGTAAATGAAGCAAATGCTACATTACAAAAAGAGCACAAACACTCTGTGCTACTATGTTATAAGTAAAATAATGGTTTTGTATCCCACTTTATGTATTATGTAACTGAGTAGTGTGGGGACTAACATGTGCTCTCAGGTTTTGTGCTACGTTGTGGGCGGGATATGAATCGACATCTTGAGCTCACGCACAATGGTCCTTGGAAATAATTAATCAACCGCGATGGCAGAAATATAAATGTAATGGAATTAATGGGAAAAAAACATACTAACAAAATACAAACAGATTATATTACACTCCTGAAGGGCCTTAAGGACGACAGTAATTGAATAAAAGGTGGTGCTGCTGCTGAAGGAACTCTAAGATATTTGGATTGGCAGAAAAGAACAGCAATAATCAACAGTCAGGGAGCCATTCCACTCACACCACATGTATACAGTGGGCGACTGTGGCTCAGTGGTAGAGCAGGGTCGTCCTTTAATCAGTGGATCGGCGGTTTGATCCCCAGCTTTGCTCGCCCATGTCAATGTGTCCTTGGGCACTTAACCCCAACATGGCTCCCGTAGCTGTGCCCACGGTGTACGAATGTCAGTTAGTCCTGATGAGCAGGTGGCACCTTGCATGGCAGCTCCTGGCATCAGTGTGTGGATGACAACATTGTGGCATCACAAGGGGAAAGGTAGTGGAGGGGCACCAATGCCGACACTACATCTCCCAGACTGCCTCATCACTCACCCAGCTGCAGGTGCTTAAGGCACCACATTGAGGCGGGGCTGGGAAGCTTCACATGGAGAGGAGGAGCTGGACCAGCAGTACGGGGAAGGACATCCATGAGGAGGAAAAGAGTGAAGAGCAGGTTCCCGTAAGGTGGATTCTGCTGTGTTAAGTTTTTTGTTTAAGGTACCACTTTCTCCTCTGAGAACAAATAGGAAAAACAGTCTCCTTGCTTAGCCCATTTCCCGGGAGATTTACACGTCAGCAGAGAATCTTCAAAGAAATAAATATACACAATACATTATCATTATCCGTGGTCCAAAATGCGGTTATCAATGCACCGACTCAGAATAGATCACTAAAGCAAAAGAAATGATTGCAACAGATTAGTTAAACAAGGGTGACAAATACTTGATGTCACGATTAGATAAAAAGTCATAGTGGAGAGGAAAGAAGGAGAACTGATTTAATCTAATGTTTATGTCAGTGCTGTTTTACAGTATTTACTTTGCTTGGTGTCTCTGCTGTAAGTAAAAAGGATATTAATAACGTTGGTTTGGCAATATGGCTGATATTGTCTGAGGGGTTTATTGTTAAAGAGCTGATTTATATGTGTACATTGGTTGGGAGGGGTGTGAAATGGCAGGACTCCTTTCTATGTTGAGACATGTTTTTCTTTGTATTTTGTGAGATAATTTAAAAAAAGAGAGCTAACAGTGTTTACATGAGGGGGAACCAACAACAGAGGGGAAGCAGCTTTGTGACCTCAATGTTTACAGCATGTAAACATAACTGTCCGGATGACTGGGGCAAAATACTTCTGTTGGCAACAAACGCGCGCATATTGTTGATGACATCGGCTGTTAAAGGGTCTATAATCAAAGGTGAACCTTGCAAAAGACAGATGTTCGATTAAATCAACATTACACCACTGAAATATATGCTGTTTGTGGGTGTACTGGGAAGATCCCAGGGGAGACTGTGTGCATAAGTCTATGAATGTGAAGCCTTCCCAGTCACTGAGTGCACTCACCTTGATCCTCATGCACCTTGAAAGCAACTGACACCCATTTGACGGAGCCCTCAATCACTTCCGTCGGCTGTCAGACAAACAAGGACGTCATCAGCATAAATCTGAAAATGAATTGAAAATAAACGAAGAAAACCTTTCGCAGATTTCGAGGAATATAAACAGGCATCAGATGGGGGTGATTGATTGTGATGAGCAAAGGGAGGCTTTCCAGAGATAAGACCTTTTAGAGCAACTCAATTACCTTCAGGCGCACAGGAAATGTAGGATGTTATAAACTTTAATTACATTGAGGTGGATGAAAGGATGGGAAGAAATGGCTGTAAACAGGGACATTAACTAAGACATTATTTAACTTGTGGACATGTAAACTACACAATCCAATTCTAGTCGATGCAAAACACTTATTTCTTGCAATTAAAGTGCTGAAATTGTTGTAGAACATTTCCAAGGAGTACAAATACGAATCGTAGCTCTCCACAAATGTAGAGATGTGTTTTGTCAGAGCTGCGACGGCTCATTCGTCATAGTTGAATGTTTGCTGTTGCCTCAGATAGACTGAAAATGTATGACATTTACTGCCAGTCCATATACTTTATCCTTCCACCGAACTGATGCTTGACAGGCTCGATATGCACCGAGAAACTGAAGATGGGAGGATGAGCAACTACTGGAGGAGGAGGATGTAATCAATATAAACACGAGGCAATTAGTGTAGCACTCATATTTCTTTAGGGAGGTGGGTGTAAAATCGTGGCGATCAAAGTGATGTCTGCTCTATGCAAGTCATTAATGAGGCGCCAGAGTGACTACGGGCATATAATGTTAAAGAGCTTTTAAGAAGCCTGCCTGGAATTAATTCAAACACATCTCCATCTTTAATGCACTTTTTCAGTGTTGTAGATAATTTAAAGAGTTAGCAGACGGGGAAGGAAAGTAGGGGTGGCTGCTCACTCCCTAATGAATCCGTCCATAAACCTCTGCTACAAACTGAGAACGGACACTATGTCTGACCTGGAAACCAGTGGAATGCACCAATTAGGATGTGGCAACACAAGTGCAGCGCATATTGGACAGGACAGAGTCCAGAGTGCTTGATGTCAGCGCTCAATGTTCATCCACAGACCGAGTGAAACATGCAAATAAGTGGAAACAGGGATGTAAACATTCAAAGGTGCAAAGCAAACAGAGAAAACACAGAGTTGGAGCGTCACAGCTCTGCAGGTCACTGCCCCGGGGAAGGTGACGCGATGTGTTGGCACGCGATGTCTCTCACACACTGATAATTGGCTGCATCTGTCAACAAACAATAAAGTGATCATTCGTTAGCAAGCAGACAGAAAAATATGTGGGAGATGAAAAATGTGTTTGGATGATTACTTGGACCAAATGTCAGAAACAAGAATAATTTGGTTCAATACTTACTCAAAGATCCTTCAGGGTACAAACTGTCATGTGAGGCAAATGGTAATTTGTACAGATATAATTCATGGATGTATTACAAGAACGTATTATACATTCATGATATAATTGCTTTACAGAGAACAGCACAGTAGGCTACGCCTGGAATGGGAGAGAATCACTATTACGTCCTGTGAAACCACAACAATTACTGCCTTATTATGAGCGCTGTTAATAAGGCATCTAGCTAACGCTTTCCATCCAGCTATTAATTGCTTGACGCTTTGGGAAATAGGTTTATTCGCCTTTTTTGCTGGATATGAACTATTAACCAACTCTTGGCAAAACGTTTTTTTACTTCACGTGAGGGTTCAGAGCCTTTCTTAGGTCAACAACAACAACCGTAAACGTGTTGCTGTAGCTTTTTTACCCGATTATAATAAGCACTATGTACATATTTATTGTCATAATAAACAGTTTTTACATTTAGTAAACAAGAAAGTATTGTACATTGTGCGCTAAGAGGTGTTATACAAGCACCAACTGACAACAAAAAGAAAGATATTGGCCGTCTTTTATCATCTTCAACTTTTGTTTGCGGCCAGACTTCGGGTATTTGAGTAAACACTGAACCGAGGATAAAATTGAGACACAGCTCTTTTTTTTTTACTTGAAGAATATTTCGCTATGCCAATGTTTTATTCATATTTCTCTACTGTTTTTATAGATCTGAAAAGTAATAGAAGTTTGCTTCAAACATGAAAGTATAGAGCTATGTAGAGCAACAATCACTCATATCTTCCATTCTTATGTTTTATAATTACCAGTGCATGTGTCCCTAAGCTACATAAATGCACCATCTGGCCCTGGAGAGCACATCCTCACACACACGTTCCAGAGGTCAAACACTCTGAAAGAACACATATGCAAACAATGAATAGAAAAGATTCCAGTTGTGTTGTTGACCTTGCTCAGTTAAGCTGTGCATATAACAGAAAACACTCACGCATGCCAGCTGCCAGAAAAACAACAACAACGACAACAACAACAAAGGCAGAAAGAAGAAGATTGTAGTAAATGCAGGGCTGGAATGGATTTTAATTGAGGTTTAACAAAGCCAAGGTAACTGAGGTAGAAATGAAGAATTTCTTTCTTCAAGGAAAAAAGTTCATATTTTTACCTTTTCCCCAATGGCAGATTAGTTTCTCTGTTGGTGTAGGATTGTGTAAAAGACATCATGTCCTTTACTCCCCATTGCTCACACTGTGAGATTGCTTCAGCCAGCCAGGCTTGCAGATATTTAGTTATTTGCTCAAACTCTTTATTTAAACATTTGTACATGTGTCTTATATCTTCCTATTACATTTTTTATTAATGATGTGCAGTATTTGCTTAAACTTTAATCTCCTGTTGGTGTATTGTTATGCACCAAAACACCCAAGACACATTCCCTGTATGCGAAAACCTTCTGAATAATAAACCTGATTCTGGTTCTGAAGAGTCTGCGAATTTGATGTGATTAGTTCAGTGATTCCCGACACTTTGGTTTATTGTCTTATAAGATAATTGGCACAATCATTCGAGGCTGAGAGCTGAATGAAGGAGATATTCATGTTTGGACTGATGCGGCTCTCCTGCTCTAACGGAATCACTCCTGCAGGGCTGGAGACGTGCTGTTGCCGGTCAGCTCATGTAGAACGCACCTCAAACTGTCAATTAACTCAACAAAAGCCAAAAGGAGGGTTGGATGTAACATTATCCAAGCTTACTTTGTGATTTGGAACATTTTGAAAAATACCACAAAAGGCAAGACTTGGCATCATCTTGGGAACATCCTGACAGTTGGAGATTAGTGTTTTTAGAAATGAGAGTGGACATATTTGCACATAAGTCAGTTCACTCATGAGTATTTTTCAGCCTTTGGAAAACAGTCAAATATCTTCTCCTGCTTCTTGTTGAGTATGTAAGCTCAGAGACGACCCACCCTGACCTTGAATTTCATTCTGATACATGGGTTGTCCTGATATATTTAAAAGAGAACATTGTGTGCCGCAGTTCTTCATGTTAAAGTTAAAAAAGACCTGTATTACCCAAATCTTAACCAAGAGCTCTGTGTAAAACATAAATATATGCATAACAGCATTATTCATATTTTTGTTGCAGCCATTATATAAATATAATTAAATAAGTTGTCTATGAATATTTAGCAGACACATTTACTATGTTTTTTGTGTGCAATTTTGCTGATAAATTCAATATAATGTTGATAAAAACATCATCCAGGTTGCATTTAGATAGTTTATTAAGGATTCAAATAAGTCAAGACATCTTAGCCTGCTGCTTTGTTTGGACTGTTCTTATAATAATTTGTCTCTTTAATGTTTATTCATTAATGTAGCATAATAACTCTAAACTATGTGCATTATTATTTCAAACGTGTTATTTATGCAGAGGTTACATTAAAAATAAACATTCTCACTGACACTCCCTTTCTGAACTCAGTACACATGTGATCCTTCACTAATGTTTTAAGAATCTCATGAGACACCAGATTTAAGATGACAGTTTAGCCTGAGCTCCATTCATATGACATGAACACATTTCAGCAGGTTTCTTACATTCTGATGGAGTCTGTTTTGTTCAGTAAGGACTTTGATCATGTAACAGGGTTTTTAGGTTTTCTTTAATCCCCACAGAGAATAAAAGACACAGAGGACACGTTGGTAAAAATAAGAACATTCACAATATATCTTAGTATAGCGAATATGTAGACAGCAAATGACAGAATAATACGTATGACGACTTTTTTTTCTTTAGCAAAATGTACATTTCAATAACCTCTAATGCTCCATGCAGCATTTGGATGTTATTTTACCACCAATAAAAAGGAGTGTGTTAGCAAAAACAACCTTCATAATAACAACCTCAGTGTTATTTTACATTCTGTAACTCAGCATACACCCAAAGTTACACATTTTACAAAGACACTTGACCAGCAAAAAAAGGACAAAAAAATAACAATTGTAAGACACGCACACGGGGAAATAGAAAATACATTGAATTATCATTGTAAGAAAGCACTTGAGGCATTTGGGAAAATGGCAACAAGTCCAACAGTCAGGAGGAAAAATGGTACAAACTTAAAAGAAGATACAATAAAAACAGACAGCAATTATCTAGATTGATTACAGCAGGAAAACGCCTAAAATAATGACAGCATTTTAAACGGCAAGGAATAATGAAATTCACATCTTTGCTTCGCAGACTTTCAGACCGAGACATTTTAATCAGGGTTGTTTTAAAGCTAGCTCTCTTTTAAGTGAAACAACCTTCAATTTGATTTTTCAACTTTGCATTATACAGGCGAACAATTGGAGCTCATTCAAGTGCCACTTATGCTGCAGAGCAGCTAAAGACAAGCAGTGTTTTTCAATCATTTTTAACCCCATTTGCATATATACAACGATATACAAAGAAAGGAGTCTGCTAAAGGAATGAGAGGATGAATGAAATGGTTTTTTAACAAGCTTCACTGCTCATAACCTAACAAATTAAAGTGATTTCAAATAAGTTCAAGCTTGGGATACAAAACAAAGGGGACAGAATCGGAAATGAACAAGAATTCAGGGCAAGTATTTCACGAATAACATTTTGGGAAATTAATTTGCGTTTTTGCGGAGAGTTAGCTTGACAAAGACTGAAACAGCTAGTCTGGCTCACTAATTTACATGTGGTGTTATATCTTGTTTGTTTAACTAGGACAAAACCCGAAAAGTAAAAAGTGCAATTCACCATTTTCAGGTAATAAGTGCAATACATCATAATCAGAACTTGCAGTTCTGTTCCAGAAGTAAAACAACCTAATTTAAAATGCCATTGGCATTCCAGTAACAACTGTAAGAACTAGGATCCAGCCTTGGAATGGAGCCTCAGTGTGTGGCTTTCTTCATACTCTATGTCCAGGAGTTAAAGTACTTTTTTATCTAAAAAGAGTTCTGATAAACATTAACAGCCCTACGTTAGCTAAACGTCCATAAAGTAAACTCAAGCAACATACTTAATTTTTTTCAGAAAGGCAGATTAAAAAAATGCTAAATGAGGGATCATTAAGTTACAGCTAGCATGACAGAACCGCTATCGGAACAGAGCAGCTAGCGGAACAGAACAGCTATCGGAACAGAATAGTTAGCGGAACAGAACAGCTAGCGGAACTGAACAGCTAGCGGAACAGAACAGTTAGGGGAACAGAACAGCTAGCGGAACTGAACAGCTAGCAGAACAGAACAGCTAGCGGAACTGAACAGCTAGTGGAACTGAACAGCTAGCGGAACTGAACAGCTAGCAGAACAGAACAGTTAGGGGAACAGAACAGCTAGCGGAACTGAACAGCTAGCAGAACTGAACAGATAGCAGAACAGAACAGCTAGCGGAACTGAACAGCTAGTGGAACTGAACAGCTATCGGAACAGAACAGTTAGGGGAACAGAACAGCTAGCAGAACAGAACAGTTAGGGGAACAGAGCAGCTAGTGGAACAGAACAGCTAGCAGAACAGAACAGTTAGCGGAACAGAACAGCTAGCAGAACAGTTTCCTGGCTCAAAAAAAAAGTCCAGTTGTAAATAACCCCTTAAAAGGTTTATTGAATGTTAAAAGGAAGCACCTTTATTTGTGTTAAATATAAAAACTTGACGACGCCAAATGAACGGACGGACGATGCGCATTGAAAAAAGAAATAAAGAAGTTCACCAGCAGTAAAGTCTCACGCCATATACGGGATATCCGGAAAGAAGAAAGTAAGAGCGATTACCTGCTAAGTTACACTAAAGGAAGAACGTCACTTTCCAGCAACCTGCTACTACATAGAGAACTACAACGGATAAACGGACAACTTACTGGACGAAATGAGAAAGGCAAAGGAAACTGAGACGGACGGTGGTAAAACGAGACGGGAGAGGGAGGAGGGCGAATGGAAAATGGAGGGGAACTGCTGCTCAAAGCGAGATAAAAGATAGAGAGAAAGAAAACCTTCAAAGGTAATTCAAGAACATAAGGAAATGCTAGACAGGAAACAGAAACAGGTGCTGTTAGACAAGAAGAGAAAGAGTGCAAAACAAACAACACATTCTTCTTGCTGAACTTTTTGATGATTGATGATTGAGATGTAGATGTAGATAGAGACTATGACCGACACACCACGTCCAAGACTGAAAAGATGCTAAAGAGGAGAAAGAGGAGCAGAGCAAACGAAAGAAAGACTTGTTAATGAACAGTGGAAAGCAGAAAGCCCAAGCTCTCAACAAGCCAAGAACTCAAATCGAGCTAACAGAAAGTCACTTGGATCCTCGCAGACACAATGATAGAGGGTGCGCCACCCGATACTGAGCTAAAGCGAAGGTTGATTCTTCTCAGCAGTAACCACAAAATCTTGTATGAGAGACTGACTGGAAATGCAGCGCTTGCATGAGCTACTTAGCCCCCCCACTATCCCGGGTCCATTTATGGCTCAGCTGCTTCAGCCTGACTGGCAGTCATGGCTCCATGCGTTGCAGGCGTTGTCAAGCAGCAGCAGCAGCGAGTTAGCTAACGCAGGAAAAACACACAAAAAAAGAAAAGATGTAAAGGCGGCCAAGCCAGACTTGTGGAGTGGAAGGCTTCATTGTCGTCGCTATAGATAAAGAACATTATATGTAGGTGGCTCAGCCTCAAATGCCTAGAAGGAATGTTCTATCGTAGTGACATGAAAGTTACAGTGCTTTGGGAACAAGAATGCCTGTCTGCAGGCAATACCCCCAAAAGGCCAAGATGGAACAAGGAAGAGTTCAAGACACCTTGCATACTATGCCAGGATATCAGTCACCAGCAGGAGGATGTACGTAAAAGATAACAGACTGTGTTATGGGTGTCTAAAACCCGGTCACGGCGCAAAAGAGTCGGGCATCGCCACACCGTGTGACTCTGCAAAGGAAAGTGAAGACAAAGAATGGACAAAGAGGAACATTCAGCGCAACGCAGTGAACCGGAATCCACATCTGCTCTGTCCTCAATGTCACCAGCCAAGGTCAGTCAGAAAACACCTCCATGATCGTGCCAGTATGGGTGTCGAGGACAATAATCCATCCAGAGAAAAACTGCAATTGCAGACCAAATACCGCCTCTTTTCCTTAAGTGGGGTTACTACAATTGTCCAAAAGATGATGAAAGAAGAATTCTCGAGACTGATTTCAGAGACAATCAAGGAGATGGCAAAACAGTCTCTCAAGAAGAACAGAAGGAAATATAAACAGACATGGACATTATGAAATGCATAATGCACATCATGGATTAAAGCAGATGGTCACAGGTCATTGCCAGATTAGATGAGAAAGGAGGCACATGAGCTGTGTGCAAACAAAGGTTTAAGGCGTCACAAATGTGTCCAACAACTGTGCTGTTCTCCAGAGCATCCTCAACAGAACATGCTACAGACATCAAAGTAAAGGATCTCAGATTCAATGACCCAGCGTTACTAAAGAACCAGCCCGCAACACGGGGCATCCTGTCATCTGTCGCCTCCATACATGACCCGCGCTGGGCTTGCCATACCTCCTCAACGGAAAGAATATTCTTCAGGATATGGGCCATCAAGAAACAGGATGGGATAACCCAGCAGTTGAAATCACGGTGGAGAAATGGCCAAACGACTTTGTTAAGATGGAAAGGATACAAGTAGCTCGCTGCTATCAGCCAGCAGGCTCTGAAAAGATGTTAAAAACAGAATGACATCACTTCTCAGATGCCAGCACCACGGACTATATACCTGAGATTGAGGAATGAAAAGAGGATCAAGAGGTGGCACCAGGTGCAGTACTTGACGGAGCAGTTTTGGAGTAGATCGCACAACATCACAAACAGACAGTGCAAAGAAACCTCAGGTTGGTGGTATAGTACCGGATGCCGAGGACATGACCACGAAGCAAAGGGAGACTTGGGACAGTCTCAGAAGTCATTCAAGGCAAAGATGGACTTGTGAGACAGGTTAAAATCTTGTTTGGAGGGAAAGAACGGAACCACAAAGGAGCGCACCAGCAGGCCTTTGGAGCAAAGGAGAGCGGCATCAGCAGGCCCGCTGGCCTGTCCAGAAATTAGTTGTTAATTACTAAGCATTTAAGAAATGTAATATGGTTTACTGTGTGGTATAGCCTATACATTTGAAGGGTAATGCTGTAAGTGAACATTTTGTGTTTTAGGTTTCCATTTTGTAAAACACTGTAATTTGGTGGGAATGTAAATAACCCCTTAAAAGGTTTATTGTTTTGTGTTGATTGCCTTATTTTGTATCTGCTTTATTGGTTTTGATGTATGCCTTTTTATATTGTATTGTTTTCATGATGTTGTATATGTTTTAATCTACTTCCGCTTTGAGCTAAATTTGACTTTTATTTTGAAATGTTAAAAGGAAGCGCACCTTTATTTTGTGTTAATATAAAAACTTGACGTAACGGCTAAATGTGACGGACGGATGCGCATTATATGAAGAGTTTTGATAGTTTTAATGGACCTGAGTGAGGCTAACCTACGGTGGTGACAAGGAGGTTTTAATTCAATAGTTTTGGTTCATGATTATACAACGGAAGAAAAGAAATAAAGAAGTTCACCAGCAGTAAAGTCTCACGCCGATTGATATACGGGGATCCGTTAAACCAGTACATAACCACCTGGCAAATATTTTTCTACACGTTAAACAAACAAGATAGATCAAGTTAAATAGAGAACTTTAGAGGTGTCAGGATTTTGTTAATGTTCGAGAGACTAACTTTCCCCCCATATCCAGTCTTTATACTAAGCTAAGCTAAGCTAGCTGCAGGCTGTAGCTTCATATTAATTGTAAACTCTTGAGAGCGGTATCATCTCACTACTGGCAAGAGAGTTAATAATAATTTTGTTCTCAGAAATATCTAACTATTTCTTTAAAGTTAAAATAAATCTTATTGAATTCATTATTAAATACAAATTAAAGTATATTTGGCCTCCTGAATTCTTCTCACACTTTCACATTCAAAGTGTTACTTATTCATAGCAAAAATCTCTCCAGGCCCCTTCCGGTGAGCTACAGATGATTAATGGGAGCCTAAATAAGGGCGTATTCTCCATTATATCCTGTATAATACATCTCTTGGTATTCTTCCATTTTGTTCTGGCTGAGAACATTGGAGTGATTGTTGACCAGAAAAAAGCCTGAAGAAGCGTAACATGTTGGCAACATAACCTGAAAAGAAATGCCACACTAAAACCACTGCATCAACAAAAAAGGAAAGCAACCATTAAAAAAAGCAATAAGAACAGCATGTGAGAAAACAATTGAAATCAAACAATGCATCATAACACACATAAAAATCCTGAGGCAACTAAACAGGACATAAAATCTTACCTTGGTGTGAACCGTATTACAATTGATGGTGGATATACTGTACAGCAGGTGGAGAGCTGCCACGTGACTGCACAATCACAGGCCGAGTGGTAATGTATAAAAGATGTATGTTAATCCAGTAACATGCATGGCATACTGTATGAATTCAATATCACGGGCTGTGTTCCCACAGGGGCAGAAAAAAAGTGTAATTTTTAACATATCCCGAGGCCCAGATCTTATATTCAGGCTGTCTTAACAGGAGAAATAATACAGTAAGGTTTTTTTGTTGTTGCTTTACATACAGTACATTGTGAGGTTGATACTTTAATCCCTGGCTGTTCGCAGTGCCGGGATATTGCATACTTCGCGAACACGTGTCGTCCCAGAGGAAATCTGATCCATGACCCCAACTGTGTTACAGTCACACACTGAGCTCCACCGGGTGGAATTTAAAATAGGGCGGTTTTACATTTTGCTGACGCTCTGGTCAGCGAGGCGGACTTTACAATGCATCTTGAGCTGTAGGTAATTCTTTTTAACTTCTCAGGTACCTTACTCTGTCTGGAAAACAGGAAGAGATCAGATCTTATTGTCCTGTTCCCTCAAGCCAATCGTGTAGTTAACACACGAGAAGCCATCGAGCAGGCTTTTAGTTCTTTGCAGGTCTTTCAACCAAATCCCACATTCTAAGTTAGGAGAAGGTGTTTGCTCACTTGCCTTGGAGATGGATTCAGTTGGCATCCAAGCTCAGTGGCTGCTAATATTTCACTCTCAGGTTTTCACACACACGACGCAACAACAAAGAGTCATGATGTTGTTATTTGTAGTTTAGTTACATGACTACAAATCCTTCCTTCCTGCAGGAAGAGCTCCTCAAAAGGTTCCTGAGGACCTGAGAAAGTTTGTGCAGTGAAAACTTTTATAGATATGTCACATCATAGATTCATTTAACATACGGATTTATTTGTCGCCTCGGGTGAGAGACGGAAAGAAAAAGGCACGCCGCAGTCTTCTCGGGTAGGGGAAACCGGGGGGGGAGAGGAGCGGGGAGACGGGAGAGGAGAGATGGAGAGGGGAAAGGTTTGAGGTGCGAGCCGGCTCACACCGGTACTATATTGAGGGAAATAATCGATAACTGTCGTAAGAGCTCGTCGGCGGCGCCCAGGCGCCGCGCGTCCACCCGCGACGATGCCCCGTCCCTCTCTTCGACGAACGGGCGGTCACGGGTCTCCGCGCCGCGCGCGAGGGAGGGGAGAAACTCGAGAGGAGCGAACCGAAAGAGGGAGGAGAGGGGAGAGGAGGCGACTCTATATGATTCCGCGATCGTTCGGGCCTGATGAATGACGCGCGTGCACATAGACAGTGGTAGCTGTTATTCCTGCACGCGGCACCCCGGATGATGTCAGATCGATGTATTCAATTATCTAGTCTCCTCCCAAACACGCGGACACTTATTAATATTCTTATTCTTAGGACAAACTCCGCGACGAGGACTCGAGTGTTTACAGTCCTCTTGGTCCTGGAGCTAACACGGCTCGGCTGCCCGGAGGTCTAAATGTCAGTGGAGAGTGTGAGGGCTCAGAATGGTCCCTGGGGACTGAGGTCAGTGCAGACTCACCTCAGAGGCTGCAGGGTGGGGGGTCCCCGCTCCCCCGGTCCTTCCCTCGGTCTCCGTGGGGGTGAAGAAATAGGACTCACAAAAAGTAGGTCCACGAACCGAATGTAAAGTTTAAGACTGCAAGGCAGCCAAGTATTTTATTCAAAAGGAAGAAAGAAATAAACAAACACAACCACTAAAGACCTCGACCTCTCAAAAAACTCCAAAGACCCTTCATCAACTCGATATCCGTCCTCTTTGGGGTGTTGATGGGGATTCATCCCCTCCTCTTCCTGAGAGGTTCTGGGACTGGGAACTCTGTCCCTCCTGTCCCTGGGTACTTAGGGTTTCCACTCTATGATCCTTTCAGACTTGGTGAGACTTCCCGGTGCCAGTGACATCATATCACTCTAACCGGGGGTCAGGATACGGAACATATTGGGAGACATCTATCACATTATCATATCAATGACCATTGATCTACAGGCAGGTTAACACACATGAATCCAGGCATTTGAATATCACAAGAAGTGCCATCCCGTCTGGTCTTGCTCTCGCTAATCCCAGAAAAATTCGCATTTATTTGTCCCACTTCTAACAACACACCCCACCACCTTCCTAATTCTGTCCAAAAACCTCAAAGAGGGTCCTCTTCATTTTACATTTTGTATCCATTATCTTTTCAATTAACTGTTCAGTGATACCTCCTGTACATTTTCCTTCCCAGCATGAACATCTAAATCCTATTGCAAAGGGGACACAATGCTGAAAATGATTGGTCTAAAAGTAGTCAAATTCAACAATCAACTCCTCGCCACACTGAATCCGTGGCAGCTACACACACCTGCCAAGACATCCAACAACCTGCCAGCTTCAACCTCCATGTCTTTTGACCTGTAAATCTCCAAATCCCAAAGCCCAAAATAGAGTGCCTATGTGTGGTCGTAAACAGTGCTCTGCAGCAGGAGTGAGATTGCGAAGCTCAGCTGCAGTACATTACAGTCGTCAGGGACCCTGTGCATCAAGTCGCCTAAATTAGGAGTCTTTGAATCCTTCCAGTCCTCCCCTCTGGGCAGCAGCTCTGACCGGGACACTAATCATAGCCTCGAGGGAGGGAGGAGAGTCACGGTCACAGAGTGTCTCAGCCCTCCCCCGCTCCTCGGCAGCCTACACACCTCAGCACTTCACTGATTATTCTAGAAAAGATGCATTTATACTGTGTATAATGACCTGAACCAGGAGACACGTGCGTGCCTTTCAAAGACAAATGGCAAGATGTGTTCACACAGTGATACTGTCCACAAAGAGGCACAAAGCTGGGTGAGAATATGAGCGAGCGAGAGAGAGAGAGAGAGAGAGCAGCTTCCTCTGTCTCTCTACAATGAACTGCAAGAGTATATTGCAGGCACAAAATGATAATAGAATACAATTAACTTCAAATGGTTTCACTGCACACATAAAGCTCTCCCTCTGCGGGGTCACAAATGATCTCCTTCCGTAAGTGTGGAGTTTCTAATTGCACATAGCTCCATGTGCTGTGATGCCCACACCGTCAACGGCACACTGCTCAACTTTTCTCTGCAGAATAAATTAGCAACCTATCTGGAAATCAAGCCAAAACATGTGTCTTGAATTCAATTTCACAGCATTATATAAGAAAAAAGTTGACATCTTTGAGTGGTTTACACACACACACACAACATAACAACCAAGCTGATTTACATCCACAACTCTAGTTGACCTTCAAGTTTGACTGAAAGCCGATTTCTTTTCGCTTTTGGAAATGTTTGTTGAAGCTTTTTTAGACGGAGCAGAGTAAATTGAAACCTGGCCCCAATAATAATCCATCAATCAGAGTTGAAGGCCTGAATAAAATACTCGTTATAGATTAATTACAGCCTGACAGAAGATGGACACGCAGGGGGAAACAGAGTAGGCGAGCTTGTCAGGCGTCCATGGCAACGTGACTCCTCTCTGCTGCAGCAGCTGAGCTCTTCTTCAGCTCCAGTCCTTAAAAACATTTGAATTCAGTCTTTGCAATGTGCAGCAGCCTGCAGACATGTCAGCCGCTGAGGTCACTGAAAGTTGACAGATGGTTGTTACTCCTTCCTGTTGTTTTCTCCTTTTTCTTATTGTTAGTCTTCGGGCCATCCTTTGCTAAACTCACAGAGCAGCGAACGGATCGATTAGTCAGTTGAGAGCAGCAGGCTGTGCACTCGCTGCTCTCAGATTCACAAGGAAAACACTGAAAAAGAAACAGGAGATATGTTTTGGCTGTCTGGGTTGGTCCAATCCTAACTGCTCATCTTTCTAATTGTGTGGCCTTAAAAAACAAACAAGCGTTCTTACTCGACGAGCAGCCATCAAGCAACCTTTGTAAATGGATTTCAACCAACCGAAGTGAATGTTTGTGCCCATCAGGGAACACGCTTTCTGTCAATGTAGAGATCCAGCTGGTGCCCAGACGATGATGATGACGGTGTTCCATGTCTGTTCAGCCAGGGTCATGACAGCTGCCATGGTGGGTTGAAGAACTTGATGGCGTGAGTTTTGGCCCACTTGGCGAACACAGACTTCTCTGTGATGAAGCGGTGGCCGCCGTAGGGGGCGCTCTCATGGAGCTGATACTCTGCACATTCGTCCCGGCTGCCCGCCTCGTAGTAGTGATAGGGAACCTTTCTGTAACCCTCCGTCCTTCACAGGAGAAGACAGAGAGAGAGAGAGAGAGAGAGAGACACACACACAATCATCGTCATCATCATCAAGGTTTTTTATGTGAATAGCCTGAAGTCTGTGTGTATGTGTCTGTTTTCTTGGGAAACATGTTCGATAAAGTGGGATATGCTGCGTTTCATTTTCAGTCTAGTTATATTTGTACCAGTAACATGAAGCACTTTGATTTTAAGATGTGTTTGAGTGAGAGAAGGTCTTTGAAGGGAAGCTGGTCACACTTTCAGAAAACTGGAATTGATGATTCTCTAATCCATACATTGAAAACACATGTTAGGAGTCTTATATGGTTAAATGTGTTCAATAAATACTGGTATTATGAAAATAAACAAATACCAATTCTTTTTGTAGACATCATGACAATGTTCTTCTCTATTCTGAGCCAAAAGTAAATCTGAAAACATCTCAAATGTACAGAGTATTTATTGTACTGTCGGGAAGTTAAACCCTCCCTACCTGAATTTCATGATGATTTTCTCTGTTTACAGTTTGCATCTTCAAACCATTAAAAAGAATGAGGAATCAATACAAACAGGAGCAGCAGAATAGATTAATTGAGCACTCTGCAGCTGCTATCTAAGAGCAAGTGACGGCTTTATGAGAAAATGACTTGTGAAACAATTTCATTGGGAGAATGAACACCGACAGAAGAGAAACAGGCATCAGCAGTGGGGTCCACAGCGAGAAGGCAACTCTGGCGCTCTGCCAGCTCACAGTAATACACACCCCAATGCGCACCAGCATTAACAATCACATTCAATTTCACCCTCTCTGCTGCACCTGTTGAAGCTTCAATACCACATTCTGTATATCTGCTGAGGTCAATTCTGACTAGACCTTCAAACATCATCACACACAACTTCCCTCCTTCTCTTGGTTGCCGGCTGCCATCCGTACTGGAGTCACACTAAAAAAAAAAATCCAGAAATTTAGTGAAACACAATATCTTCCCATCTCCTACAGGAAAGGAAGGAAGTCAGTGGGCGACAGACAAGGAAGGACCCTTTCCCTGCCTCACTGAATGATCAAATCCTCCGTGCTGGTTGAATTATCACTCCTCTCTGCCGTGTGTCTGGGGCTGCTTATATATTTCAGCTCCCGCTGTGCACGGGGAACAGAGAGAGGATAAAAGGCAGGATTTCCCCCATGTTTTAGGTAAAAGTGTTTGCGGATTGAAAGAGCTCAGGTTGAGCTGAGAGAGTGGAGGGGAGAGAGAAGTCGAGTCAATCAAGGTGGAGGCGACTTGAGACCGAGCAGCCATGCCTGGAGCGACGGCATCTTTGTTTGTCATCCCGCCTATGGCCTCACAGCCAGACAGCAATCACTCATTAAGAGTCTGAGAACAATGGCAGGCCGGTATACAAATACAACTTTAAGCAGGGGAGGAATTAGGTGCAGCGGACCAGCCGCCCACAGCAGCAGCAGCAGCAGAGGCTGCTGGATATTCTAGGCAGGAGAGCATCATGGTATTCATGGCACAGAGAAGCCAATATGGATTTCAGTATAGAAATTCAGCCATTAAACCCAAAGTGATGAATTGGGAATGTATTCCAACAGGGCAGTCTGTGATTGGCCAGTGCTGCTGTGAATGTGAACTTAGTTGCAATGTTTTTGGAGGAGCATATGCATTTTTCCTCCAAGTATAGTGGATGATTGTTGGTGTCTTACTTGCAGTAGGTGTCATTGATCATGCCGTAGATATGGATCTCTTTGCACATGTCCATGGCGAGGATAAGCGTGAACCAGCCGGTGCTGAGGTAGGAGCCGGACTGGATCCTGCAAACATACAAAGTCAGCCATTTTACTCCAATATTCATTTGCATGGACATGAAAACATCTATGGCATTTCCAGGACTCCATTTCTCTGACCCTTCCACCCGTTGGTCTTGTGTGCTTGTATCAGCTGATCTTAGAATACAAATTATTCTAACAGGTGTCAGGTGTGTAACCATATATCTTGCATCCTGAAAGTTTCACAAATAATGTCTCTGATTTACAATTGTGTACATCAATAGTTCAAGAGGTTGTACAATTCCCACTTCAGTTTATATATACAGTATAAAGATTCAAAGGGTGAGAAAGGAAACACACTGTATTGGTTTTGTTGAACAGCTCATCACAACAGCAGCCCGCACATCCCCCCCCCCCCCCCACCACCCTGTGAATGATGCAGGCACCCCGGAGGCTAATCAATAAATGCATGCATAATCTTTTCATCAGGATCAAGCTAGTGTTGTTAGGACCTCTCAAGCTTTGATCATTTTCAAACACACAACACACTGTAGAGATGCATCACCACTCGAGGTTTTGTCAAAACCAGACGAGTCTTTGAAAACAGACAAAGCCAAGCTAAGGTAGGATGCCCAGAAGGCAATGCAGCTGAAAGCCAAACAGTAAGTAAGTAAGCAAGGCCAAACAAAAGCCAGACAACATGCAAAAGCATAGCCGAGAGAGGACAAATGATGATGAAAGATAAGATGGGTAAAAGAGAGAAAAACTATTTTAAAAAACTATTTTAAAAAGTCAATAAAATACAAAAGAAGATCATTTTAAAAAACGATGTCATTAAAATGGCTATAAATTATTTTATGAATTGGTATTATATGATATACCTGGAGAATAAATACAGACATTAAAATGATTAGGTAGTTTAGGGTGTGGTATTTAAATAGGGAATAAAATAATGTTCACATTAATACATAGATTCACAAATAAATAGGTCAAAATAAAAGTGATTCATAAAGAAAACATAAATCAATAAATAGATGATTTCAAAATAGATACATAGACCAAAGTGGAGCACAGAAAAAGCCTAATTAAATAATAAGATCAAACAGAAAGCATGAATCCTAAAAATGCACAAAGATGATGCACCCCGTCAGAGATACCAGCCGTAACCTGCATTTTATTATTCAAGTTCCTTCGACAGCTCAAGCTCCAGCTGTCTTAGGTGGCTGTTCTAGGATCAGCACCCTGGAGAGCAACCAACACTCACTATTTGTTACCCTTCATCCATGTGTCCACCAGCTGTGATCAGCTCAACTATATAACACATTAATCATTTTCAGTTGTCAAATTATTTAATGGGAAACTGTGCTGATGGTGACACTAAATTAAAGGTCAGGGAATAACTAAAGTTATTCAAACTCATCCTGAGAAGGACATGAATGTTTGTACAAACAATTATGAAACTATATCCGATGGTTGTCAAGGTTCACCAAAATCCCGAACATTCATCATTTCGGAGCCATGAATGTCGGTACAACATTTGATGGAAATCCATCCCATGGACTGTTATATAAAAGGCTGGACCAAAGTAGAGGCTCAACAGGCGGACATAAAGCCATCCTACTCGCATGGCTAGAGGAAAGTCTTAAAAAAAAAAAGGTAATTTGGTGCAGCAGTACAATTCTCTGATGTCCTATCCTGTCAACCATTTCTTTACGTCCGACTTGTTTTGCAACTCTCAGATTGAGAACCACTGTCCTTATTAATCTCCCTGAGCAGGAACGCAGGAGGATGCTTTCGGCAGTAGCTGATCGGCTTGTGGTCCTGAACCTTTACAATCACAACTAAACAGCTTATTGTACTGGAGTACATTTCCATTCACTGAACCTCATGCGATCCAGAAGTCTCCAAGTCTCCTGCTGGCAAATTAAATCATAAAGCAAAAGACTGGGACCGTGACATTGATAAAAAAGATCTGCACAAAGCTTTCCGCCAGCTTGCAAACTGCTCATTAGAAATATGTAATTTGTATTTTTCAGTTGTGAGGAAAGCATTATTGTGAATATAAAATAATTATCTGTAAAACTCCCGTCTCTCATTGTTGTGCTGTGAAGCAGCTGGCGTACAAATGACGGAGGTGTGAATTATTTAACTCAAGGTTCAATTCCACAAACATTCCATTCCATTATCCATACCGCTGATCCTCATTAGGGTCGCGGGGCGCTGGAGCCGATCCCAGCTGACATAGGGCGAAGGCAGGGGACACCCTGGACAGGCCGCCAGTCCATCCAGGGCACGTCATCCAGGGCACGTCATTCATCTCATATACATTTCTCGTCACTTTGCGCCTTGATGGAGAAGACATATTATTCTCTTGCCTCTTGTCAAATGCCTATTGCTGCTAATTTGTCCAATTACTGTAAATTATGAGCATAAACCCTCATAAATCAGGAAAGGAGATGGTGGCGATGGGGATGAGATCGCTGGGGATGATACAAAATAAAGATGTGCACTAAAAAGTTGTATCTAAAATCTATTAGAGAAAACCTTTCAGATTTAAATATTTAGATTTGAATTTATGGATCTATAAAAGCCATTGTTTCCATAATATGGTATTTAAACATGATCCCAATATTGTTCAACATCAAGACAGACATGGAACATTACACCATACAAATCTTTAAAAGCCAATACAAATAAATATAGCAACTCTGAAAGGGCCAAAACAAAATGGATGAGCGACTAGGGATGGGAATCGAGAACCGGTTCTGTTTTAGAACCGGTTCCCAGTGAACCGATTGTTTGGAATAGTCAGCCAAATTCTTTAACGGTTCTGCTAACGGTCCTATGTGGCGTTGCGCATGCGCAAACTTTTTTAGTTTCTTCTTCATACTGCAGCAAACATCAAAGATGTTTTATTGTGAAGAGCACCACTTCACATTTTCTCCGCGTCTCACTGCAATCTCAACGGCAGCGGGCCAGGTGAAAAAAATAATAAATCGGAACGCGTCTCTGGTATTGTTCAGGGGGCCGGTCCACATGTGGAGGCGGGCCGTAGTTTGGGGACCACTGGTCCAAGGTAAACTCCTCAAAAGTGATCACAACCACTCACTGTGTGAAGCAATTTGCCTTTATTGTGTGGAGTCGATCAAGTTATCTTCTGTCCCTTCGTTTGAAGCACACATTTGAGCTCCGGCATTGGTCTCCCATTATTGATCACTTCACGTTTGGATTGAAAGTCCAGTTTTGAGAAATGTTTGATCGTAACGGTGTTAATTATCGGAGGGCGTGTGTTATCAGCAAACGTTCGCGTTATTGTGTTAACCCATTATTAAACTGAGCATATCGATTTTTAATCCATTATTAAACTTAGCATATAGCTACGCTAGCTTAGCTATAGAATCTTCCATTTTCAGCCCCCTACATTGAGGCAGAGGTCGTGTTTGCCTCCCCTCTTAATGTGGCTTTATGTCAGCTCAGCAAATTCAGCGATTTTGTTAGTGCCATTTGTTTCATTGTGTAAACCAGCTTTCACTATATAAATAATCTCCATTGCCATCCAATTTAGCTGATGAGGTTCAGAGTCAGACCGGTTCAGAGGCTGGTCGTCTGTCTGGGTCACAGGCTACAGAGCACGTCTTGTACACCTCCTCATATCTTTGTGTTCATCCTCCAGCCCATCTGAGAGAGTGTTCTCCACGGCTGGAGACACAATAAGTCCTGAGAGATCGCGTATCCTCCCGGAGAAAGCAGACATGCTTATTTTTCTGCACAAGAATTGTTGATGATCCATACAATTGATGGTTGCACACTTGGTATTTGCCACTGCTAGTTTCATTTTTGGCAGCTCAGTTCATATGCCCTTTTAATAAAAGGAAGGAGCACTGTAATTTCTAGGAACATGTTTAAATTAAACAGAATACATTTTATTTAAGTTATGTAAGTTTTATTTTAAGTTCAAGAGGAATATGTATAAATGTTTTTGGTTATTTAAAAAAATGTAAATGTGTATGTATACATACTGTATATGGTGTGTGCAGCATTATAGAAAATTATATAAAATAAAATTAATGTAAATAAACCCGTTTGTGCTCTTTTTTTCACCCCTTGCCCAATAAGAATCGATAAGGAATCGAATCGATAAGCAGGAATCGATAAGGCATCGGAATCGTTAAAATCTTATCAATTCTCATCCCTATGAGCGACTCATATTTTTATTTCAGTTCAAACATTTCTTGAAAAGTTAGAATGCCATTTACATTTTTTTAATGAGAGGAACATAGTCTCGACATTTCATTTATCACAAGGCGTCTTCCTTGGCATGTAGGGATATATATTCCAGAGTTGTTGCAAAATATTATGCAAACACCTACATCATTAAATGCACAGGCGTAAAAATTGTAACACAGGAGAAACAATTTCACAGTGTAGATCCCGTATTTGTACATTTCCTGGTTATCAGTGCTGTTGGGGAACACTGAGCAGGTTGAGGCTCCAGCATCTTGTTCAAGGACAGTTTGATATGACGCGACTCTGCAGAGAGGCAAATGGGTTGTGGTGATGGAACCTATGAACTTTCTGTTCATGGACTTCTTCAGCCACATGACCGGCCTGCTTTCTGCTGCGGTGAGTCGCCTGCCTTTGCTGCGCAGATACAATTGCTTTGGTGTTACCAGATCAGTCAATAGTGACAACTCTGGATGCTAACTTCCTTGGTGCTCAAGTTCATGAAGTATGAGTTCCTGCTGGTGCTCTTATCGTTATCTGTTCAGCTACAGGGCCGGAGACAGGGTTTTTGAAAACATGAGTCCAAGTGGCCTCCGATTCTCCCAAAGACCATTCAGTTGAGATTATTGTGAACAGATAATTAGAAACTGTAAAATATATCCTATTAATTATAATCGAAGCATTGGTGACATTAGCATTTAGATCAAAGCACTGCTGTGCCTAAGTATAGCTTCACAGAGCTGCGTGCTTGGAGACGCGTTGTCTTGTTCTGTGATATATTGTGTCTTGGCTTAAGCATTCAAATTCAATGACCCTTAAAAACTCAATGATTAACTGCCAAGTACAAATCGTAAACCCCACTGCTAAAATGAAAACTTCTATCTTTCGTAGGAGCCCTGCTCTGAATTATAGTTTTATATTGTACATACATGCAATTATTCGGTTGTCTTCAATGTCGTTTTTAGATTTATAGCCTACCGTTATTTGTAAATGTGTAAATTCCATATACGTACAAGGAGAGTGTAAGTGAAACCGGAGTCAAATTCCATGTATGTGCACACGTGCATGGCCAATAAAGCAGATTCTGAAGAGGAGGAGGAGCTGGGAGCCGGATATGATGGCATACTCCTAACACTCGATTCCAGCTCTATCCTTTCCGACCACACCAAAGCCCGCGGTAATAAATCACAGAAACAAGCTGAATATAATTCAGCGGCCGACCAGCTAACTAAACTTTCTGTCAAATATATCTTTATCTGCACAACTTACTTTTACTTAGCTTTTAGTTCGGCGGCCCAACAAACTTTGTCACACACACACACACACATACACACTGACAACTGGGCTGTAAGAAGGTGAAATAAAGAAATGTATAGTAATTAATTGTAATATAGCAGTGAAAGAGTGCAGAAGGGAAATGGCAGAGTATCAGTGATACACCGCTGTGCAGCTCTCAGCTGTCAACACATCACTATGAACTGCATTATTCATTAGCCATTTGCACTCCCGCAGACACAAATGCAGGCAACACACAAACATTCGCACACATACCCCACACATAATCCACACATACACCACATCCCTAGACGTGTGCTGAATGTCCTGGAGCAAACAAAGCTTGGTGGAATAAAGAAATAAAGGGGTTGTTTCTCCTGAACTGATAATTAAAAATGTCAAAGCAAATGTGTGGAAGTGGAGCCGCAGAGAGGCCGACTGATAGACTTCAAGGTCTTTAGCAGACATTGTGTTTACCTATGACAATCATAATGGCACAATTTTGCATAGAGGATACTTTTTCTGTGCTGCCAATTTAAAAGAGAGATAAGGCTCTCTGTGAAGCTGAACTGACGGGCGAAAAAATTACATCCAGAGCCGGAGGACAGAGAGAATGCAATTGGCTTGTTTTGTTAAAGCAGAAAAACCTGCCTTCTACTCCAAAACAACAAACACAAAATGTCAGGAAGTCAGACTTGACACTGCCTGGCTTTTTACCAAATCCCCTTTAGTCCTCACTGCTACGGCTTTCTTGAAAAACGGAACATAATGAATTGTATTCGAGCTGAACAAATATGAGAAAATACATAAAAAGCGCTGTGAGATCTCTTTTTCCTCTCTCTTTACAACACAAACCTGAGTCAAGTGAGGCAGGAGGGATTGGGACCGACATGCGAAGATGCTGCAGCACTATCAGCACGAGGAAACGTAGGACGTTTGAGAAATTGAGTCGGTCACTCTGAGCAGGGTCTAAGTAAATAATCCCTGAAGTCTGACTGAGCTGGAGCTTTTTGGACTTTACCTGCCAGAGGCTAAGGAGCTGCCAGGGATCAGCGAGGCTCCTCTACCTCCGACTCTGTTCAATAACTCGCACTTGACATTCAAAGCAGGAGAGCTGTCCATGTGTGCCAGAGAATCCAAAGTGACGACCGGTTTAGTCGAGCTGTGCTTTATATATGCCTCTGCAGCTGCACAAACACGATGCGACAGCTGTCAGAAACATTTAATATAACTCAGCTATTGATCAAGTCGATCCTTACTTTGGAAGGAAATCATCTCAACAACACGTCAGACGAAAGTTAACGTAATACAATATTAGACTAATGCAAATATTCACATAACAAGACACCTGGTGTGTTTGTAGGAGCACCTGATTGCATGATCGACTGCTCAGAATTGATTGTCAATCAAACAATTAAAAGTGAATTAGACAGAGGCCATATCGTTCACTACTATGGATTTATAGGAATCATTTAAAAGTTTGGGAAAAACACTCATTGAAGAGACTTAAATGAAAAAATCGATACCACTCTCATATCCTTTCTCTAAATTAAGAAGCTACTGCCAGCAGCTGGTTAGCTAAGCTCAGCACTGGCTCAGTCTAACGGTTACAATCAATGGCCTCCCAGCGTCTCTAAAGTTCGGGTGATTTCGTTCCTCCTGTCTAGATGTCATGCTCGATCTCTGTGTGGACACTATTTTATTTATTTGAGCTTTTTTTTTAAAGGGGACATTTGCTGATTTTCAGTTTCAAACTTGTATTTTGGGTTTCTACTCGAACAACAGAAACCTATTATATGCATCACAGACAGTGTGATGTCTAAATAGACCTGCATGAATCCGCTGTCCGACATGTTCCGCTTTAGTGCCCGTCTCTTTAAGCCCCTTCCCCTCCTAAAACCACAGGACAATCGGGATCTCTATTTTAATGTCTGATTTTATCTGATTGTAAAGTAAGATTACTTAAAGCGCAGGATCTTACCAGGTCAGTTTCTGCTTTAGCGTGGATAGGCCCAGGTCCTCCTACACATCCACACTTTATCAAGGTGCTTCAGACTCAATCTGGAGAGAGCATTTCATTAGACTCGACCGGGTCTTCCTCCCTTCCTAGAGGAGGAGGATGGGCATTATACGAGCCATCTATCTCCCTCTCATAATCTCTTTTTCGCTTTCATATACATCTTCAAAGAAGCGTCCACTTCACCAGATGTTCGCTTTCTAAGCCGATCCAATCTCCAGATACATGAGCAGCAGACTTGCCTCCCCTTTCTCCATCCAGAGATGGTTATTCTCCCGGCAGGGATTGCCTGATGCAAATGACGACTTCATACAACAACATGGCCGCGAGACAAGTCGTTGTGTTTCCCGTGGGCAAGTTGCGTGGAGAGTAACAACATCCTGCCTGCCTGCGTCTCTGAAGCCGCCGAGGAGCCTCTGGGATGACACAGTGACAACATCCAGAGAGGAGCCGCGGGGTGAAAACAGCTTTTTTTTAAAAACATTTTTCTTTTTCCACAGACCAGAGAGCACAGCAATTTATTTTAACGATGAGAATGAGCTTTGCAGCCATGTCGGCTTGTTGAGGCGTTTCTTAATTCTGCCGGGAAGCAATATAAAGCATTGGGGTGACCTCCACAACCTGCATTATGAAAAAGATTATTTTCTTTCCTGAAGTGTAGTTTTGTATATGTTTTCATCAGCATGCAATGGTAATAATAAACATGAAGGGGAGTTTAACCCTCAAAGAAGATGCACTTGATGTAGAAAGGATAAAGGTGGATCAGAATTAAGCTAATTTTAAGAATTGTTGACTTTGTTCACTTAATTATGAACGCGTCTTTTTTTACAGGAATATAAAACACAGTATATTGATTTTGCTGAACGATTTTATGATTTTTTGGGGGTTTGGAGTGAAATATTTTGGGAACTATTGGATGGATTGCCAAGAAATTTGGTTCACACATTCTTGATGCCCTTCCAGAAGATTTATTGAAACAACCTTTAGTCTTTCATTTAGCACCATCATCAGGTGAACTTGTTAATAAAATTGGTTTATGATCATAATTATGATAGTTGGCAAATATTAGTATGCATGCTGAACTAAGATGGGGATCATAGTACACATTAATTTAATTCAGTTTATTTTATATAACCCAAGATCACAAAATACAAATTTGCCTCAGAGGGCGTTACAACCTGTACACATACGACATCCCTGTCCCAGGACCTCACATCGGATCAAGAACAACTCCCAAAAAAAAGAAAACCTTATCACAGGGAAAAAAGGGAAGAAACCTTCAGGAGAGAAACAGAGTCCTCTCCCTGGATGGACATTAGAGCTGCTAATCATGAGAATGTAGCATCTGCACAGTGTGGCTTCCTAGGAGGCGGCAACCTGAGTTGAAGGTCTCAAGTCTTCTACAATACAGCTGATGATGCTCATGTAGTTAACAATAGTCCCATTTAGACGATAAAGCAGGGTCAGCTTTCCGGCGGGCTTGCGATTGACAGGTTGCGACCACGCCGTTGTCCGGTCTGTGAGTTGTCCATGTTTTCAAAGTTGAACCTTTTCCCAGTGTGTTTTCAGTTCATGGAAGTCATTATTCTAACATTTTAACATTTCGCTTCATCTTAACTCCAGCCCCCTTGTCGCTTGGAGACGATTACAAAGATTGATGGCAATGGCCAACATGCTGAACTCGAGGCTTATATACAGTCTATGCTTCAGAGTTGAAATTCAAACGTGCTGGAGAAAATGTGGCATATCACTGAGGACTCTGCGCAGCTTCACCAGTTGCATCATAGAGATCTGTGTGGCCTGGGAACAGCATCGCCATGGCCCACTAACGCCTGTGGAGACACTGCTGTGAGGACCATCGGAGTGCTATGACCGCAGAGTCCAGAGAAGAGCCTTGGGCATCATCAGACACTCCGCTCACCCCCGATACAAGTTTTTCAAACTTATGTCCTCTGGCAGGAATACAGAAATGGAAATACAGGACTTATAGGCTGAGGGATAGCCGTTATCCTCAGGCCCTTGACTCGGCTCAGACATGCAAATCATTTTTCCCTGTACATTATTCATTCCCTTGTATTTAATTCCATATAACTTGCATTTATATGTGGATGGAGGGCAAAGGGAGAATTTCACTGTACAAGGGTCACTTTTAATGGTGCATATGACAATAAATGCTTTAACTTGATCTTGAATAAATTTAAACTGAAAAAAATGTAAATTGTAGAAATAAACTGTAAATATATTGGACTAGGGCTAAAAACAAAGTGAGATTTAAATTTTCTGGCAGGGTCATGAATCCCTGAATTTTTCAAAACTTCTAACATTTTGCTGTAATGGTTGTGTTCAGCATGGAACATGTACTGAACTGGAGATGTTTAATTAGTTGAATTTCTAAAGAACAAATAGCATGACACTTAATTGTACAGTGTTCTTCTCATTTAGTTGAGCACTTATTACCTTCGCATTGAAAATGCGGAAGGTTATGTTTTGATCGCCGTGTATTTATTTATTTATTTATTTGTATGCGTGTTACTCGCATAACTCAAAAAGTATTAAACCGAATTGCATGCAATTTGGTGGGATGATTGGTTATTATCCGGGGACCATATGATTAGATTTTGGGATCGATCGGGTCAAAGGTCAAGGTCATGCAAAGGTCCAAATCTTCTTGAATCGCATGACATTTGGTGGGATGATTGGTTATTATCCAGGGACCATTTGATTAGATTGTGGGATCGATCGGGTCAAAGGTCAAGGTCATGAAAAGGTCCAAATCTTCTTTTTACCATAGCGCGGTCAATTTGTATCCAATTGGCATGCAACTAATGCAAACAATTTCATAATTCAATGCCCAATCTTGTGATATGCGAAGGTATGTTAGTTTAGTGAACCTGTGCCCATTGTAGCCTCTGGTGAAATAACCTGTAGTGAGCATCTGAATCAAAGATGTTTCTATTCTTTTTATATTTCTATAACTCTTCATACATTTTGGGTCATTTATTAAAAAAACTTTCTCCATTCAGGGATGGAATGTTCATCCACTTTTGTGTGGAATCAATCCCCCTATTTTACTTTAGTAGAACCCAAATGCATCCACTTTACAATAACATAGACTGGTGTTAGTGATGCCATGTATACCGAGGCATTATACAACATGATACTTTTTAACTCCACCGGTAGTATTGTTAGACCAAGAGCAACACAACTACTTCACCTGAAGGCCTCAGCACCTGAACAACATGGTATTTACAGAGAAAGAACAACAGGTGCAATCGGTGTACCAATCAGCACAAGTGTGAGTCCTTACACTAATGAACACCAAATGAAGGAAGACGCGAGCTTCATCAAGAAGAAAATGAAGCACCTGCTGTTACAGGTTTGTTAAATAAATAATATTTTTAGACGATATTAAATACAAAGCTGCCCTGACATTGTCTTTTTACAGACTGAATCACATTATTTTTCGCAAGGTAAAACAAGTCTGGTGTTTCTCACAAGAAAGATACAATATGTATAAATTTATTATTTTCCTGGGACCACGTTTGCTCTAGAAACACGAACAGTCAGTTTGTGACTTTACTGCTGAATAAATATAAAAGATAAAGCTCAAACAATTTTTTGTTCGTCTATGTTTATCTTACTCTATAAATCCCCACAAAATATAAAAATCTATTAGATGTGATGCTATTAATTCTATAAAAAATGTTTTACTGAGTTTTATTCCATTTTTTATTGAAGAATAATGAGCTGATATTTATAACAATGTACGCTGCATTTAGAGATGTACTGATTTAAAATATTTTAGTCGATTCTTTTTAAAGTCAGTCCTGCAGAATCAGATTTTTGCCGATACAGATTTCTTTTTCTTTGTCAAAACTAGACTTGACAGCGAGGTTCAAGCCGTGATCAAGAAGGAGCAGCCACAGTGAGCTGCTGGATGAAAAGCTGCAGGCGACAGGCTGCACACCTCCAACTTCTCAGCGAGGTAACGAACTAACTTTGACTTGTGCTGTTTGCAGACTCGTCAGACTGCAGTTGCTCACAGAATAATGGAAAACGGGCATTTATTATCAGATTATGTATAAAAAGAACAGTAGTTTGTGCTGCTGCCCCTAGTATTTTGGAAACTGTATCATTAAACCACATTACCACCTGAGCTCCATATAGCCTTCCATTACAAAGAACATGGGCACTGTTTTCATTGAGAGTAAATCCCAAATCTACCATCCATCTGCTGTAAATACTCACTAGACCACCAACTGGGTAATAATCTAATGCTCAATGTATTTACTCCAGTTTGAGTTACATAATTTTTTATCTTCATTGCCCAGCTGTTTTATGAAAGTATTTTTATTTATTTTTTAAAGACAGCATATATTTGTGACCAAGACATAAAGATGTAATTTATGTCTTCTGTAGAAACCAATTGGCTATGGGCTGAGTAACAGACCATGGAGGAAAGTCATAAAGTATTGAGAGACTCAAATGTCATGGGATGTATAGACACGGAACAAATAATAGAATAAGATGAACCTTCTTCTTTCAGAGACAACAAAGAAAACAAAAATGGATCCTCAACATACAGCAGTACTTTAGGATATGGATGTAAATGTGGTGTGAAGTTTCATGTTTTAGTAAAACTTCTATTTCGGAAAAAAATAAGGAAGGCCAGTGTTTACATATTTGTACAATAGGTATAGCAGTAAGGATGCACAATGAGCTTTTGTGCAGCACAGGACTGGATGTTACTGCCTCTGGTGAGTCAGCTCCCCCGGATGTGTTACAGCCTTGAGGACCTGCAGTTAAAGCTGTTTCTTTGTCCACAAGGTTTTACAGTCTTGGACAATGTGTTTGGAGTGGTTTAGTATATGGACAAACATTTTAATGATTTTATTCAAAATTGGGAAATTACTCTTCTTCAGTATTTTTTTTTTTTAATAAGTATTCCAACAATCTCTTTTCTTAAGGATGTCACCGAGGATCTGACATGGTCAACAAACACAGACACTCTGGTGAGAAAGGCAAGGCAGCGCCTCTACCACCTCAGGCAGCTGAGGAAATTTAAAGTTTCCCAGAGGATCCTTCAGTCCTTCTACTCTGGAGCTGTAGAGAGCGTCCTGACAGGAAGCATCACAGCCTGGTTTGGCAACTGCTCCGCTCAGGACAGGAAGGCTCTGCAGAGAGTAGTGCGTTCGGCTGAGCGCACTATTGGAACTACACTCCCCACCCTGCAGGACTTGTACACCAGGAGGTGCAGAACCAGAGCCGGCAGGATCATGAAGGATCCTCACCACCCCAACAACAGACTGTTTCAGCTGCTGCGGTCAGGCAGGCGGTAGTCACGCTGCAAGAACAGAGAGACTGAGACGGAGTTTCTTTCCTCAGGCCATCAGGATTGTGAACTCCGACCTCACCAGGACCCCCACATAGACCCACACAACTGCCCCTCTTAGGCACACACACACACACACTTACTGTAAATATTGTGTTGTTTTTTATTTGTAAATAGTGTGTACTTGTTGCCCTTGCACATTCCTGCTGAGCATTGCCACTTTCATTTCACTGCACACCCTGTGTGTGTATGTGACAAATAAAACATCTTACATCTTGAATCTTGAATCTTTGTGCTGCTCTACTTTATGGCCTGATTAGTGTATTGTATTCACTGGGGTATCTCTGCGTTTCTGGTTCAATAAGCTCACCGGTTTTATATTTCTCTCTCCAATGACTCCATTAAAAAAATTAAAAAAAACACTCACTCTGCTGCTGTCTTATTCACCTCGATTACTTCCATCCCCAATTTCTCTCTCTGACCCGTTCAACTTCTGTTTTCCTCTCCCTCTCTGTTCTCTCTGCTCCGAGCCTCTGTTCCCCCCTCTCCTCCAAGTGAATGGCCCTGTTGTCCTCCTGAAGCATCGGTCAATATGGGCAGAGTGAGAAGACGAAGGACAAAGGGGCTGGTAAAAAGGGACAGAAAGGCTCCCGACTCTCTTTGTGGACGCTGATATCCCAGCAGAGAGCCAACAGTCGGAACGCTGCTGTGACATTTTGCACAAAGGATTTTGTAATGTAAAGTAGTCACTGAATAGCTAATCCTGGGCACAGAGAGCTTTCTGCCATCGGAGTCAGGTTGTGCTCCATTTTAGCGGTGATGGTGAGCAAGAGGGACAGGACTGAGGACTCTGTGTCAACAACATTTAGAATACCGCAGTCGAGTAGAAATATATTCTTAACCTTTTCCAAAGTGTCCCAGAAAAGAAGTCCGAGCATCAAAGCATGCTGCTGCTGATGCTACATGCATTCATTGCCACTGTCATCACGACTCAGCCTTTTCTATTGTGAGATCTCACTTAGCTTGCGGAGAACACTGTCTGCCTGTTTGATGATAATCAATCTTCAAGCTTTTAGCGAGGCGGTATCTGAACGTTTGCCTAGTCTGTATTTAATCAAGTTTAAATATTGAATAAAATTGTCAAATGTTATATAATAATCAAATCTGGTATCATGGTCGTAACCCTGTCATATGTATAAAAATGCATTTATAGCAAAACGTTTTTTATTAAAGAGGACTGCTTCTGACATGGTGATGGTCATAATGACACAACTGACTTGCTACATAACAATTTATTTGAGGATTTCTAGTCAGGATTTAGAAAACAGCACAGAGAGAAAACTAGTGAAAATGACTAATGACCTTCTAATTGCATCAGATGAAGTACTTGTCTTGTTTGACCTTAGTGCTGCGTTCACCACCATTCACCATCACATCCTCTTACAGAGACCCGATCAGTCAATTGGTATTCAAGGTATCGCACTAAGCTGGTTTGAATCCTACTCATCAGATCGATCTCAGTTTGTATGGAAACGATAAAGCCTTGATGGCCACAAACATTAGTTAAGGAGTTCCACAAGGTTCTGTGCTTGGACCAATTTTATTCACTGTATATATGCAAATACGTCTGTTCATGTTAAATCCTTCCAGTTGATCCAGAATGCTGCAGCTTGTGTTCCAACAAAAACTAAGAAAAGAGATCACATTACTCCTGCATTAGCTGCTCTGCACTCTGTAAAATCAAGAATCAACTTAAATTCTTCTCCTTACCTACAAAGCCCTTATTGGTGAGGCACCATCAAACCTTAATGAGCTTGGAGTACCATATTGCCCCACTAGAAACTTGCTCTCACTAAATGCGGGCTACTTGTGGTTCCTGGAGTCCTAAAAAGTAGGATGGGAGCCAGAGCCTTCCGTTATCAAGCTCCTCTTTTATGGAACCAGCTTCCACCTTCAGTCCGGGAGGCAGACACAGTCACCTCATTTAAGAGTAGACTGAAGACTTTCCTCTTTGATAGCCTTATAGTTAGGGCTGAATCGGGTTTGCCCTGGTCCAGCCCCTTGATATGCTGCTATAGGCCGAGGCTCCTCGGTGACATATTAAGATACATTGAGCTCCTATCTCTCTCCTTCTGTAAGAATTCATGCACAATTTGTAAGTTATGATTTGGGCTATACAGAATAAATTGAATTGAACTGACGTTTGTGTGATTGTTTTTTTGAATTAAAACCACATCTTTCATAAGCTTCTACTTCCTTTATATCCAGGACCGAGTGTCTGTTTGTTTACTCAAATAGCGATGCTTGGATTTATTCATGTTAATCTAATTCTATAAATACTACGAAGGCGAGAACAGAGAATAAGATGATACAGTAAGATATACATGCCTTGATATAGTCTTGTTTGAATTGTTAAATCTACGAGGAAGGAAAGGATGAGCTTCTCCTTTCTTGACACGTTTTCCCCTGCAGTCTCTCTGTGCCGTTAGCTGCACTGACACTCTGCATGTGGAGAACATCCATCACAACAACTTGCTGGACAAGTCTCAACACTTGTCCCCTGTCACGTTAAAAAAAAAACAGCCACTAGATCGAGTTAAATGGGTAAAAGTAACATATCCCCCCACACTCCTCTCTGCCTCCCTCTTGCATCCTCACAGCAATCCTTGCCCTCTCATGACATGCACGGAGCTCACGGCGAGCGGTTTCCACTGATCTTCTCATCTCCGCCTGGCAACCGGCACTTAAATAATTCTCTCAGTGTAGAAGAAGGCGTCTGATGCTTTTATGCCCACCACCACCCCAGCAGTTTTCTCTCATTAATTTCACAGTACCCCAGTGAGTCTGAGGCAAGAAATGTGTTTAGGCTAAGGAGAACATGTTTGAGTTGTCTGCAACAAACATTTCTTCCTCTGTGTCCTCTGGTCAAAATCCATGCACGATTATGTCTTACCTGCCTCTTATATTGCATTGTTATTCATAAATCACAGCCATTCAGTGTGTGATTAAATTATTTACAGTGCCACATATAACTTTGATAATAATTAACTCTGTTTATCCTGGAAAAAGTCAGCTGCCCAGTGCAATTATCCTTGATGGAAAGATTACATTTTAAATTCTTGAAAGAATTGGACGAGATAAAATAGGACATTCTTAATTTTCTATAGCCCCAGGAGAGTAAGATTATATTCCTACAATAGGAACACAAATATATTGAAATATAATTTCTATTCATTCTTTAAATTGAGTCAACTGATTGCACTCAAATGTCATGAAAGTGAGTCAAAGTCGTCTGACTTCCACACAGTTACCCCCCATGTCTCTCCTCGGTCTCGGTCACCCTCCTGCTTAAACATCAAAGCACATTGCTCACCCGTTTCCACTGAAACAATGGGGCAAATATTTCAAAATGATTAAACAACCTTGTTTCTCATTTTAGAAGACAAAGACAGATTAGTCAACGAGAGCTCAGCGGTGAATTTAAATGTGCCCCACACCCGAAGAACACTTTAAGGCCTTTAGCTGGCGCACTAATCCTCACCGATGTACAATGAATTAAATGGTGAATTCCAACTTGGGTTCTAGTAATTTCAGTATATTTTTGTAAGTAATAGGTCATGTTTTGTGTCAGTACTATGTATAGTCTCAGTATTAAGTGTCTGCCCTAAATTCCCTTATTAACTGGTTGAGAATGCCTCCTAATTCAGACCAACGTGAGACCCTTTAGACTACTGTACTCTCAGGCAGGAGCACCACCCACCTAATGCAACAACTTAACCCTTACATGAAATAAAACCATAAACTAAGAGACTACAGCCCAGCCAGCAGCTCTGTGTCTGTGCTTGGGCACAGAAGTGAGCTAAAAGAACATTATCATGCTCACAATGACCATGCTAACATGCTCATGTTTAGCATGTATGATGTTCATCATGTTCAACATCTTAGTTTGGCATTTTCGTAAGGTCACATTTGCTAATTAGCACTAACCCCACTGTGAATACTAGGCAGATGGGATTATCACTATAATCCAAAATATGAATCGGCTGATTATGGAGTTTAATTAAAAGTGAAGTGATCGCATTACAATTAATCCTCTGCGGCACATCAATGTTTTTAACCTGATTTCATGATTGTCCATCCAATAGATATTTCACTTAAATAATATGCAGTCCTATACCTGCTGTTGATATTTTACCAACTTCATAAACAACTGCTTTCTCTTCTCCCTATGACTTTCATGTTTGTGTTCTGCTGTATACAGGTACAGCACTTTCTAACTCTCTTTTTGAATAGTGCTATATAAATAAAGTCATTTTAAATATTATTATAAATGTCCACCTCATGCCAATCTCATCCTCTACTCGATGAAAAGCTATCAACTCACAAAAGCCCTTTGGATTCAACATCCAGGAAACTTGAATGCAACAACACTTGCGAGTTGCGATAGTTCGACATCGCCATCAAAGATCAAATCAAAGATCATTCCAGGTGTTCTGCAGCTGTGGAATAAAGAGCCTTGACTGTACTCTGATATCTCAAGTCAACTAAATGTAATCTGCTTGGATATTTTGGGACCAGAACAAAATTAAAACGATGAGAAAAAATGACAAGTTGAGCAAAGTATCGAGGACCTCTGTATGCACCAAGCATCAAGGATGCAATCTCCCACATGGAGGAGTTGTGGGCTGGTAATGAGTATGTGATGTGGTGTCATGGAAACAGGCCCGTCAACCAACCACCTTCCCACAATCCACCTGTTCACAACAGCCTCATTTACAGAAAAAGATGCAACCAAAAAAAGGAATTGTAAGAAGCCTCTCCTGCTGCACCAAATCAGAATCCAAATGTAAAGTCCTGATACTGGTTAAATATCGAAATGATTTGGTGTGTCATTCTTTATTTCACATTGATTGATCACATGTTGGATCCCTTTGGGCTTTTGGAAAAAGGCATGCATATGTTTCACTAGTTTCTTAATTGGACTAAAAAACATATTGAAAGATTAATTACAAATACATTTTAAAAAGCTCTGATTCAGACCTGAAGACAAACGATTGTACTGAATGTGGCAGCTGAAAAAGTTCTCACTTCAAAACGGTAAAAGGGAGTTATTCATGCAACAATGTTCTGCAATTCACAGAACAATATCTTGATGAAAAGGAAACATAGACTTCATGGTTTATAAACCGATTAGCTTCACATTCACTGACAAAAAGCCTCCAGTAAAAGAATCCCATCATTATCCAAGACCCCCGCCAAGAACTCAACACTCACGGGAGCCAACCGCAGTTATTTTTCTACAAGAGAGGAGTCTGATTTATGTTTAATTCTCAGTGAGTATAAAGATTCATGCCGGTTGAGAGGTTTTTCTTAACTGATCTTAGTCTGCAACGTAAGAAACCGGCTTTACAACAAAACAACTTAAAGTCTTTGAATCCAATCGTCAACCTTAGTCGCAACAACACTGCCTCTGAGCACGAGTCATAAACCATGTATGAAGATTCATTTGGCAGAAATACCCGTGGTGGAAGGTCAGAAGAGGTGAGCGGGAGATTGAATCTGTTTGGTAAAAGACTTTTACGACTCAAAGAAAAAGAAGGAAAAAAACACGAGGGAGTAAAACAGTCCGAGTTAAATGGCAGACACTAAAAGCTCTGCAGCCGATCCAACATTATAATGGGATCCCGGTCCAAGACCAGGGGAGTAAAACCAAGGATTAGCAAAACAGATGAGGACCAATTTAAGAGATTTCTCCAGGGACAGAGATCAAGACAAAGACTTAAGATCCAGAATTACACACAGAACTACTGATTATCATTGATCTTAAACTCAATAATCAATTAATCTCACTTGTCCTGTTGAATAATTTAGAGCACGCTCTCACACCTTAGAGAGCTTCACAATAGGGAGTAATCCCAAGCAAAAGTCCAATAAGCACGGTACTATTAAGCTCTCCCTGGCTGTTCAAGATGCTCGTAAGCCACACTGGGTCCCATCCAGTAAAGAAGATGTATGGCTGCTCACAGAGAAATGCGTTACGACCTTAATATGCAAAAGCCTCTCGCTCCGACAATGCGGCACCAATGCCGGGGTTTTACATTTTCATGTTCATCACGCCACATTATGAGGACGGTAAAGAAATCTGCACAAAAATCAGAAATCTGAAAGGTGTGACAGACGGAATAATGAAGTGATTATTCTTCCTTTAATGTTGAAGATTTTCACAAATTTGACACAATGATAAAATGCCACGTCTTTAATACATTTAGTTTCCAGATTGAATATACAGCATAGATATAGTATATAGATATTCATGCACGACAACTATCCATCCATCCATCTATTTTAATCTCATGAGGGCTAAGGATACGAGTAGGCTACTCACTTCTTCAAAATCTGAATATAAAGTTTAAAATGTCTAATAAAATGTCTTTCCTTTAAAAAAAGAAAAATCCAGATTCTTCTTCTTTAAAAACAAAGAATCCTGGATTAAAAGCGAAAATACATATTTTTTATATATAATTTAATGCTGAACCAAGTTGCACATTAAAATGCGGAGTATAATTAGTAACGAATTTTAGAAAAGCATGCGACTTAACATAAGACTTGAAAGCGTCCAAATCTTTGGGCGCCGCTTTGAAAGCCGACCAGAAAATAAACAATCTATTTCCACACAGCTCTGCAGACGCACAAGAAGAAGAAGAAGAAAACAAAACGCAGCTGTATTCTCTCACTGGGATTACTATGATTTTGAGTGTCAATGTGCTTAAAAATGGATAACAGAATGAGAAGCAGTAACGCGCTGCATTAGCTGATTGAAAAGCTGCTGTTCGTCAGGAAAAAGCAAACGGCTGAGTTATTATTTGTTGGTGGCTGAGAAATCCTCAAGAACAGGCGACGGCGCTCTGTTTGGAGAGATTACGGTTTGACAATTTTACAAGCAGATTTGAATACTGCTGCCAAGAGGTGCTTCCCTTTTCACAAAGAGATGTACAAGTATAATCTGAAGAGACTAGTTCACATCCAATTTAGAGCTGAACACTTAACAGAGCGGCACTGACAGAATGCATTACATCTGATCATGCACGGAGCATTACGGCTGCACCCATTCTCCTTTCTTAGGAAACTGAGAGGTTCTTTGTCCTGTAAATGCATGACATCACAGAGTGGGTGTTATGCTGCACTTCTTGCATTTTGTGTTTTGCCCTATTCGGCAGATTATTCGATTGTGATCCCACAGCATAAAGCATAAAGAAGTCTTTATCCGGCCTGAATATCAGAGAGAAGGTTGTTAGCGTCAGAAGGCGTTAGAGGATCCATGAAACATGTAAAGAGAGTGCTATCCGCTCGGTCGGGAGCCTTAAAATGCTGCACCTGCTGCAGTTAAAGTGCCAAACACCAGCGTGGGAGATGAAGAAGAAGAGGAAGAGACAGAGAGGGAAGAGGGGCCAAGGCTGTTGGTACACCTCAATGATGTGAAGGAAAAATATAGTTGCAGACCATTAGTAATGCTGGAAATTCACATTAATGTTCTCTGTATATTTTATATACCTTTTGTATACATTCCAATGCACACATTTGGAAGATGGGGCAATTAATGTTAATTAATGTTATTCCTTTGACATTTAAATGATCCTTTATACTTTTACAACATTATCTTGATATTAGGGCTACAACTAACAATCATTTTCATGATTTTAGTGGATGAAAAACCAAGGTAACTCCTTCAAATATCCAGTTGTTATTGATTACCAGGCTAAAACCTGAAAGACTTCATTTTATAAGGAGAAGCTGGAGCCAGAGAACAGAGAACCAAAACATTGTTCAGGTCATTTAAGAGTAGACTTAAGACTTTCCTCTTTGACAGAGCTTATAGTTAGGGCTGAATCAGGTTCAATTGGGCCAGCCCCTAGATAAGCTGCTATAGGCGTATAGGCTGCTAGATACACTGAGATCCTCTCTTTTCTCTCTTTTTATGGATACATTTACATCTCTCCATCACACATTACTAACTCTGCTTCCTCCCCGGAGTCTTCGTGACTCCACGTCTTATAGGGTCCATTGGACCTGGCTGTATCTGATGCCTCCTGTCTGGTGAGCCGGCCTCCTGTCATGGGCCTGCTGATGCGCCCTCCATTTTATGGGAGTTTTTCCTGATCCGATGTGATGTCCAGGGACAGGGATGTCATATGTGTACAGATTGTGCTGAGGAAAATTCGTAATTTGTGATATTGAGCTATATAAAATAGACTGAATTGAATTGAATAGTTGATATGCAACCTTGGTATATACACCTTTTGTATCCATTCTATTGTCCTTTATGTTGATATTCGTGTGATGTTCTTGATGCAATCACTTTATACTATTTTGCATGTTTTAAGTATTCATTTTTGCAGCTGCGCCTACATTTCTATAAGTATATAATGTATATAGTTTATTCTGATCCTGAGGGCAAATGTGACTCGAGGCAGAAAAAAAGGGCCGTCCCTCAATCAAAAGATCAGTGGTTCGATCCGCGGCTCCTCCACTCCATGTTATTGTGTCCTCGGTCAAGACACTTAAACCCAAATTGCTCCCGAAGGCTGTGGCATCGGGTGTGAATGTGAGTTAGTATGAATGGATGAATGACATGTAGTGTCATCGTGCTTTGACTAGTCAGGAAACAAGAAAGGTCAATTAACCATTTACCGTCTACTCTGTTGCCTTTTAAAGACAATATAAGCCATGTAATGGACAAATATCATTATTATAAAAGCATGAATACGCAAGAAACTATTTTGGTGACAGCGGTGCTGAGGAACATTATTCAGACAGACCGACAAACCATGCAGCCTTGTGTTATAATAAAGTTATTCCGCCTCTTTAGAGTTTTATTTTTCTGAGGCCACAATGTAATCCAATCTGGTTGCCGACATTACTGGTGATGCAGGAGTGTGTCTGGGATATTTCAGACAGTGGAGGTTATTCAATTGGGTTCAGCAAAGCAGAACATGGCGGCCTGCGTTACCACCCAGCCGGTAGAGAAACACACTCACCTGAGCTGGGTGTGGTTTTGTTAGCTTCCACCAAAACAAAAAGGGACTATATTCAAATACAGCTGATCATTTAACCTTTGTTGTAGTTGCCTCGTGTTTCCCTTCGCTATGACCAATCTCCTCCAGTATCAGAAACTGCTGGACTTGAAACAAGCAGCACATCCGAACCAATTACAGACCTTTTGCTGCTCCATGTGCAGGCTTCAAAGCTAAGCCATAACCCCCTAACGTACAACTATAAGCCCCGCGTATCGACCAACGCCAGTGCCCGGCCTCACTAATGCTCACTAATGTCGCTGAATGGGAGGGAAAGGACTCCAGTGGTTAATCCTTCCAGGAGAGTGAAGGCTGTTGCAGCATATTTATGGGGAAGGTCTTGGATCAGATGCTCAACAATCACATTCAGTTGTCTGTACACTTTCGGCCATAGAGGGCAAATAAGATGAAGTATTCATTTGAAAAAGAATTGAGGGAAGAAACTCTCAACATGGAATAAAGAGCGTTACGAATACTATGGTATTTTATCGGAGTTAGGAAAAGTACTTAGATCTTGTACTTACTGTAAGTAAAAGTTATGCTATCATACTTTGACTTCAGCAAAAAGTACAACATACAGGACTGTCTCAGAAAATTAGAATATTGTGATGAAGTTCTTTATTTTCTGTAATGCAATTCAAAAAACAAAAATGTCATGCATTCTGGATTCATTACAAATCAACTGAAATATTGCAAGCCTTTTATTCTTTTAATATTGCTGATTATGGCTTACAGCTTAAGAAAACTCAAATATCCTATCTCTAAATATTAGAATATCATGAAAAAGTATACTAGTAGGGTATTAAACAAATCACTTGAATTGTCTAATTAACTCGAAACACCTGCAAGGGTTTCCTGAGCCTTGACAAACACTCAGCTGTTATAAATCTTTTTTTTTACTTGGTCTGAGGAAATATTAAAATTTTATGAGATAGGATTTTAGAGTTTTCTTAAGCTGTAAGCCATAATCAGCAATATTAAAAGAATAAAAGGCTTGCAATATTTCAGTTGATTTGTAATGAATCCAGAATGCATGACATTTTTGTTTTTTGAATTGCATTACAGAAAATAAAGAACTTTATCACAATATTCTAATTTTCTGAGACAGTCCTGTATACAGTGCATCCGGAAAGTATTCACAGTGCTTCATTTTTTCCACATTTTGTTATGTTTACAGCCTTATTCCAAAATGGATTAAATTCATTATTTTCCTCAACATTCCACACACAAAAACCCATAATGACAAAGTGAAAACTGTTTTTTGCAAATGTTTGCACATTTATTAAAAATAAAGAACGAAAACATAACATGTACATAAGTATTCACAGCCTTTGCTCAATACTTTGTTGAAGCACCTTTGGCAGCAATTACAGCCTCAAGTCTTCTTGGGTATGATTCCACAAGCGTGGCACACCTATTTCTGGGCAGTTTCTCCCATTCTTCTTTGCAGAACCTCTCAAGTTCCATCAGGTTGGATGGGGAGCGTCGGTGCACAGCCATTTTCAGATCTCTCCAGAGATGTTCAATCGGGTTCAAGTCAGGGCTCTGGCTGGGCCACTCAAGGACATTCACAGAGTCGTCCCGAAGCCACTCCTTTGTTATCTTGGCTGTGTGCTTCGGGTCGTCCTGTTGGAAGATGAACCGTCGCCCCAGTCTGAGGTCCAGAGCGCTTTGGAGCATGTTTTCATCCAGGATGTCTCTGTTGTACATTGCTGCATTCATCTTTCCCTCAATCCTGACTAGTCTCCCAGTTCCTCCCGCTGAAAAACATCCCCACAGCATGATGTTGCCACCACCATGCTTCACTGTAGGGATGGTATTGGCCAGGTGATGAGCAGTGCCTGGTTTCCTCCAGACATGACGCTTGGCATTCAGGCCAAAGAGTTCAATCTTTGTTTCATCATACCAGAGTATTTTGTTTCTCATGGTCTGAGAGTCCTTCAGGTGCGTTTTTGCAAACTCTAGGCGGGCTGTCATGTGCTTTTTACTGAGGAGTGGCTTCCGTCTGGCCACTCTACCAAACAGGCCAGATTTGTGGAGTGCTGCAGAGATGGTTGTCCTTCTGGAAGGTTCTCCTCTCTTCATAGAACAACGCTGGAGCTCTGTCAGAGTGACCATCGGGTTCCTGAGGCCCTTCTCCCCCGATCGCTCAGTCTGGCTGGGCGGCCAACTCTAGGAAGAGTCCTGGTGGTTCCAAACTTTTTCCATGTCCGGATGATGGAGGCCACTGTGCTCATTGGGACTTTCAATGCTGCAGAAATCTTTCTGTACCCTTCGCCAGATCTGTGCCTCGATACAATTCTGTCTCGGAGGTCTATAGATAATTCCTTGAACTTCATGGCTTGGTTTATGCTCTGATATGCACTGTCAACTGTGATACCTTAGATAGACAGGTGTGTGCCTTTCTCAATCATGTCCAATTAACTGAATTTAGCACAGGTGGACTCCAATTAAACATCTCAAGGATGATCGGTGGAAACAGGATGCACCTGAGCTAAATTTTTAGTGTCATGGCAAAGGCTGTGAATACTTATGTACATGTTATGTATTCGTTCTTTATTTTTAACAGATTTGCAAAAATTAGCAAAAAACTGTTTTCACTTTGTCATTATGGGTTGTTGTGTGTAGAATGTTGAGGAAAATAATGAATTTAATCCATTTTGGAATAAGGCTGTAACATAACAAAATGTGGAAAAAGTGAAGCACTGTGAATACTTTCCGGATGCACTGTACTTAAAGTACCAAAAGTAAAAGTACCCATTATAAACAATAATGTTTATTAGATTATTATTACATATTGTTATATTCTTATCTGCAAAGTATTGGCTAACGAGGACAATATTTGCCTTTGAACTGTAGTAGAGGTATAAAGTATGACAACATGGAAATATTAAAGTTAAGTACAAGTGAATTGGACCTGTACTTAAAACGCTTTTCTAGTCTTCTGACCACTCAAAGCAATTTAACTGAACATGACCAGGATCATTCACCCATTCATGCACTGATGGGAGGAGCTAAAGGTTCACATACATTCACAACTACGGGAGCAATTTTAGGGTTAATTTATAACCCATGTCTCTCTTGCTTTAAAAATAAATGCACAAAGAATACAGAGGCTGTGAATAAACACCCCCAATACAAAGATGGAGGGTAAACAGATCCAGTGACCAACACAATGTCCCTCCTGGACCAATAGCTTTTCTAACATCCTTTGAGTGTCATTACATCATCAGGATATAAATGAAAATGTCCTTTAAGGAAGGCTGCACTGTGCATCCAGCCGACGGTTTGCTTCTCCCGCCCGCCTCGTTTCTCTCTCAGACGGGACCACAAGAACGCAGATGAGATGCTGATCCCCGTTTACTTTGGGATGATGATTTCCTTGTTCTTCAGAATTGACCGGTTTTGACCTGATGAACATCCACCCAGAACGCTGGTGGATTTGTGTTTCAGGGTTTCCAGTGACTTCGTTTAATAAGATAATTTCAGAAATGTAATGGTTATTACACGGTTGCTTAGTGACACATTCTTGTTTTGGATGGAGAGCAACACACTTGGTGCATATTTCTATTGCCATTTTTCGGTTTCATATGCAGAGAAACACAATGAATGCTCTGGCACTCTGTTCTCTATCAACGACTCGTCGTGGTAAGCATGAAATTACAGCTCTGTGCTGATGCTACAAGCTTTGTGTTTCAATCTTCTCCAGGTTTCTTCTTCTATTGACATCCAATACACAAAGCAATTACTACCTCAGTCACGTACTGTAAACAAATGTCTGTGCACCGTTTGAGTCGTTTGACACTGAAGACTGGGTTCGCTCTTGATCACATCGGGATGCAGATTGCATCAACAAAGTTCAGACTCTCCTGTCACATTGCTTCACTTTGTGTCAGAGTGTCTCAGGGTCAGGCCGCAATTTCCAGCTGCTTTGTGTGAAATAGCACAACCCTTCAAAGCTGCAATGAAGACGTTTATTTTTCAAACAATGAAGTGGGGCTGTAATAAAGAGGATAATATGATCTCTGTTAAGTGAAACTTGGTTTGCATATTAAGTGATTTTCTCTGTAATTTCTCTGCGATCTAAGTGAAACCAACAGTGTATAAGAGCAGTGCACTCAGAAAATGAGACTATTTGTAACGCCTTGTTCTGTGTCTCCTCTGGCTCCTTGATTGTTTCATTCCCTTCACCTGCCCTCAGCCACTCCCGTCTCCTTGATTGTTTCATTCCCTTCACCTGCCCTCAGCCACTCCTGTCTCGTTAGTGTCTCATGCCGTACACCTGTTTCCCCCCCCCTATATATTGTGCCAGTCTTTCCGTTGTCTCTGGTTGGACAACAGTATTAACAGCAACATGTTGCTAGTATACAGGAACTGTAGAGCAGAAACTTGTAGCATCATCAGGAGTGTAGCCTCAAGCGGTTTCACCGTCAATGAACAGAAGACTTTTGGAATACAAATGTTTTGTTTAAGCGTTTAACTCCAAGCATAATAATAATATAATAATAATAATCATTTATTTTATATAGCGCTTCTCAAGGCATGCCGACATCCCGAAGTCGCTTTACAGAGTCCAGTAGTCACACACACAGTCATCCCGGTGGTGGTAAGCTACATCAGTAGCCACAGCTGCCCTGGGGCAGACTGACGGAAGCGTGGCAGCCAATCAGCGCCTCGGCTCCGACCACCACCAACACTCATTCACATCCATACGAACCGGGTGAGGCTGCGGTGCATGTCTTTATGATGGTGGGGAAACCGAGTACCGGAGGAAACCCACGCAGACTCGAGGGGGAGATGCAAACTCCACACAGAAACGACCTGAACGACCGGGATTCGAACCCAGGACCTTCTTGCTGTGAGGCGACAGTGCTAACCACTGCGCCACCGTGCTGTAGATGATGTAACAGAAAATACTCCCTCTTCCCAAGAAAATCCCTTCGGGTGCTTTCCCACTCGTACATCTTTCCCACTTCATTGTTCTCAGATCTGCAACAAGTGACTTTGTTAAAGAGCTGTTCACATTTACAAATATTAAACCAAGTCTCTCATCATCATAATGCAGAGAGGCTGTTGAACTGAATGGTGTTTTGAACTATTTTAGGATGAATGCGCTCTGACTGCCAGGGGTACTTGCACTGATATGAAGTGGACGGCTACAGATTATGAAGCATGATTACACAGCCGTGACATTCACGCGAATAAAAACAGATTCAAATGAAATTCACCACATATTTGGAGGCCAACAAGAGTGAAGGATCTGCTATTAAGTTCAACTACGATTAGACTGACTCACCCCTGATGATGAATTAAAGATGAAACATCCATTTTTGGTTCTTACGTCTTATTTTAACCCAACGCATTGGCGAGCCCTTTGAGAATCATTTGTGTTTTCGTTCAGTTTGTGCCACTGATTCTGGTGTGGATATGAAACATAATTTCCTCTATGGGACTTTATTTCATTGTTCAGAGGCAAGAGCTTTCATGTACTATTTGCTTTACACTGTGCCTGCTCTCGTCTGACAAGCACAGCAAGAAACAAGCGTCTGCATTAGAAAACAATCCCTCCAACTATGTCACAGATAAATGGCCTGACTGTATTTCTTTACTCTATAGAAAATGATTTCTCCCTGCTTTATTTATTTATAGTTTTGTTACTATGGTATTGTTTTTGTTTCTTTATTTGCATATGTGTTTATTTTTTTGTTTTTTACTTCTCTTTATACAAAGAATCTGAACAATTTAAATATGTGTATGTGAGATTTTGAACACTAATAAAATATAAATAAATTTAAAAAAGAAAACAATCCCTCAAAAACGTGTCACCTTACAGATTTTACTGTCGCACCCATGTCCTCTTATTTCCGACGTCTCAACAGGAGTTAATTTCAAACCAGTTGTGAGACACCATCAAATATTGAACGTTAAAAACGTAATGACATTTCATAAATCAGAATGACTGGAGGTAATACAAACCGGAGTACATAGAAGTAAATGAGCTATACCTAAATGGCGCCTTGGTTCTATATATCAAAGGTCACCTCTGGAAGTTTTAACCATGACTCACACCCTCTGGTAATGTTTTGTAGAGAAGGCATTCATTTTGCTTATAGCTCATGCTCAGCTTTCCATGACGATGCAAAGGACCGTCACAGGAAATGGGGCGGCGTCACAAACTGCAGATCCATATGAGAAGAAAGTCAGGTATATCTATTAAAATTATTAAAGATTAGGATTAAAAGGGCTGGAACAGCTACATGAGGCCCATGTCTTCATATAAACATAACAAATGCGACTGCATTAAGTTTGCACATTAAGTGCTGCATGTGTTGATGAGTGACTGTAAGAAATGTAAACTGGAATAGACAAAAGTAAAGGAGCTATATCTCAGCATAGCCTGTATTCTTTTGATACGATGTTTAATGAGCAGATCTCTCTATGAATCGTGTGTTCTACACAAACGAGGACAATCACGTCCAGCATGTGTGCAAAGATACCGATTTAAATGACTTGAGGAAGTATCCTTCACTTGATTAAAAATACAACACTGCACAAAATACCCTCTTACAAGTCTTGCATTGAAAATGTTCCTTAATTTTGTAATTATAATCCGTAAAAGTATTAAAACTACTCAAAGAGCTTGTTAATAAAATATATTATATTTTTAGATTACTTTGTACTTACTTTAGTAGCTGGTTGAGGTGGAGCTAATTTCTAACTATTTTATACAGGACTGCAACAAAATCATATTTGAATAAAAAATGAATCTGCAGATTATTTTCTCTGTCTATTATTCAAACGTTATGACATTCTTCAGTTTCAGACACACCACAATGAAACAACAAGAAAAAGAAGGCCGCAAATCTGCGAAAACAACACAGGATATAAAACATTACGAGGTGCTTCGAAGGTTGAAATGCGTTCAGTGTTACCGACCAGACAAAAAACGAGTGCGAAGAAAAGGCATGTCTGTGTCCGCTGACGAGTACAAAAAAGATCTTGTAAAGATGTTTATAACGACAACAGGAAAGAATAGTTACTCACAGGGATAAATGAAACTGCCCACACGATGTGCCACAGTGTCACAACTGTGAGAAAACACACAGCTGAGTGCATACACATGCCACGAAGGGAAGCAGAGACCCGGGTCACGCAGGCCCAGGTGGCCGTGCTGTGAAGTGACACTGTGATTTAAGTCCTGTGTCGTCCTGAGGTCCGTTATCTACCGCCGCTAACAGGGCCGCGCCGATACGGTCCGTCAGCCAGCGGCTGCAGCTCAGGAGGCAGCGCTGATAATGGATCGCTTCAGCCCGTGCAACTTCCAGCCGCAGTGCGCAACCACATGAATCATGTGTTTAAGCTGCTGTCAGATGCGTTTACATCCAGGGCCGTGGTCCGATTTTTCATTGTCTCGGCTCCTGTTAGATGTTGGCCTGCCGCTTTCTGTCAGATGATTTTTGACTTTTTGGATGGAGCCAGAGTGCAGGACGAGAAGCGAGAAATGGCCCTTGACGTCACAATGGGGATGTGCCGTTGTGAGATAGAGAGGTGTATGTTGATGGCTTTCTGCGGCCAGCACACTAAAACAATTTTCACCCGCAGAATATTAGACGATGTGGAATCTATCTTGTATTCAATACCTGGATCTTAAAGAGTTGAGAGCATCGCTCCTGCAGATTGATGTACATCACTGTACCTGCTATGAGAATTTCACTGAGCATTATTGTTAAGAACAGAGATCAATTCCAATTCCATACACGACACTAAATGAAGTTCACAGTCAGCTTTGTTATGCCAACGTCCCTCAGTTTGTTCTTTGTAAGAAGGAATTAATTACACTGTGACTACAGAATAACAGCTCACACAGAAAAGAACATGTCACACTTATTTGTTTGCTTCCTGACGTGTTACTTACGAGAGCAGTTTGTGTCATTATCACGATGCAAAATCGGTAAGCGGTTCGTTTATTTGCCAAAAAGTGGCAACGTTTTAATCGAGCTTCTTTTTTCCGTCTGCAATACATCTTCAGTGTCATTCAATGGTAATGTTAATCTTGATTTATGTCTATTGGTTTATTCTATTGTTTCTTTGACTTTTTTGTTTTTTTACTTTTGTTTGTATACTCATTGCAAACAATACACTGTCAAATGTGTGTATCATACTTACTGTATAATAGTCCTGTGCTTCTCCTACTATGGCATGTCAAAATGTCTGCTGTTTGAAGGTGTATTACGTGTCCAGCATTGAATTTCCCACAGCAATCACTGAGCCTATATTTGATTCTATCACTTTTCCAATGTGAACTAATTTCATACTCAAAGTCTGCTTATAATTAGCATGCAGTTTGTCATTAGGAATCAGCTCGTCGCTGCTTATTAGTTCCTTCTTGCTCTAACTCGACTACTTCAACCTGGGTCAGATCATTGTCACCCCTCCACCTCTGAGTTCAACTTTCTCACCTCTGTCCAGAAATGACTGAGCTTTGCGACAGATTCTTTTTGTGTGGTTTTTGAAGACAGGCTGAGAGTCGGCTGGCCAGTCAGTCAGCCAGCGTTGCATTACGTCTGATCAGCAAGTCGAAGCTGAGGTGACGCGTGCTCGGGGCTATCTGGATAATTCGAGTTGTGTTCCATCACTGTTCCATCAGGATCAGACCGTACAGCGAGCAGTGACATTAAATCAGTGAACACTCACACAAAAATGAATAGAGGCCGATGAGCTGCCCCAGTAAAAGTGTTTGAAGAGTGTGTTGTGTTGTAGTGAATGGATAAGCCGAGAAAATAAATCGATTTAGATTTTTGAGAGTGTTATGTTGCTGTGGACTAAAGGAAAAATAGGCAGCATGGCCGTGAGCCACGAAAAGAGCTGTAGTTTATTTCTGGAGTAACACCATAGCGTATGTGCTCAACATAATTATATAAGTAAGTGTCACCATAGAAACTAATTACCTCTAAATACTGGCATTTGTGCAGACACGTTTCAGACGAAGATGACGGACAGGCAGGGAAACAGACATATGGAGAAACCTCTCAGGTATCGTCACATTGCATGCGGTTCGTTGTTCACACCTTGAGTCACCAATCAGTAATGATTGAAGTGCTGCATCACACCCAGGAGCATCATGTCCTGTAATGAGATTCTTCTCCTCGAGCAATCCTCCCAAAGCCCACATCTCTGTCTGTGCTCCGTGGGTCTCGGGAACAGCTGAGCCAGCCTGAACACGGACGCTCTACATGACATTCAGGGTTAACCCTGCCATCCTGAATGGGAGCGAGACAATGGGTCTGGAATGGACTGGAGGCTACGCCGATTACCACGCATGTTAATCCTCTCAGGAAGTTAAGAGAGGTCTTGGTGACATGGGCTGGACGCAGAAGTGCAAAGCTGTGTGGAGATGAGCAGTAGTTGGTTGTATAAATGAGGTCAACGCTAAACAATAGCGAGCATGGAGCCTGGCTCTCATAGTCATTAACCTGCCATTCTCTTTGAGGAAAAAGGAGTTGCGAGGTGGGTCTTTCTTGAAATAAGAGTGAAATTTTAGCATACGTTGTTGCCAAATGTCTCCAGCAAACAAATACTCTTTCCAACTTTCAAGGTTACTGATCTGTAACTTGAATAATTCTACCCTTTTTTTGCCCATTCCAAATGTGCCAAGAAGCTGGCAGAGAAGTTGTGGGACTGGCCAGGGTGTTTAGAAAGCCTGCCAGAAGCATGCTGCCTCATTAACTGCATGTTCCCCAGACTGGCATTTGGCTGATGTCTATAACCCAGGCTGCACATTCTTCTGAGACTGCTCATAAAGAGCTTTTCGTTAGAAAATGGCCTCGAGTGCCGTGAGCCGCTTCAGAGGGAAAGTTAAATAACTCACTTTGATAGGGCCTCATGAAAGGGAGGATTTGAGACAAGGAAAGCACAGCAATTTGAGCACACCATCATCGACACGGTCGATGCTATAGCCGTGAACAGAACCGTGAAAGTACTGACCGAACAATTGGGAGGGCTGCTGTGGAACGTTGTGATGCCAAAACGACAGGTACAAAATAAGTGATCGACATTTGGCTCACCTGTCTTTCCCCGTCTCCTTCTTGAAGACCATGTCGCAGTAGTTCATCCTGTCCTCCGTGGTGACGTAAATGCGCGCGTGAGGGTAATTGTCCGCCGCCTGTCGGAGCATGTTGTACACGATGCCCTTCCCGTCCTTCCTCATGTTGCGGAGCGGCCCCCACACGACGTAGACCGTGTCGTTGCCCTGCCCGAAGAAGTGGTGGGGCTTCTGCAGCAGCAGCGGTACGCTGGTGTGCGAGACGACTCTCAGCGTGGTCCGCTGGCCCACGTCGCGCTCGAAGCCTCGCGTGGGCGCGTTGTTCATCCGCCAGATGCAGGGAGAGCGGTCGATCTGCGGGCCAGAGGTCTGGGCCAACATCTGTCCGGAGCTGGACACGATGCTGCAGAGCTCACAGTGCAGCTTCAGAGGCTGGAGGAGAGCAAGCAAGTCAGAGACAACAAGTCGTCGTTAGCATCATTGAGACGAGTCTCGAGTCCAGAGGGACACGTTTGAGTTGCAGCCCAAGCAGGGTAGGACATTTACAGTGCATCCGGAAAGTATTCACAGTGCTTCACTTTTTCCACATTTTGTTATGTTACAGCCTTATTCCAAAATGGATTAAATTCATTATTTTCCTCAACATTCTACACACAACAACCCATAATGACAAAGTGAAAACTATTTTTTGCAAATTTTTGCAAATCTGTTAAAAATAAAGAACGAAAACATAACATGTACATAAGTATTCACAGCCTTTGCCATGACACTCAACATGTAGCTCAGGTGCATCCTGTTTCTACCGATCATCCTTGAGATGTTTGATTGGAGTCCACCTGTGCTAAATTCAGTTGATTGGACATGATTGAGAAAGGCACACACCTGTCTCTATAAGGTATCACAGTTGACTGTGCATATCAGAGCATAAACCAAGCCATGAAGTTCAAGAAATTATCTATAGACCTCCGAGACAGAATTGTATCGTGGCACAGATCTGGCGAAGGGTACAGAAAGATTTCTGCAGCATTTAAAGTCCCAATGAGCACAGTGGCCTCCATCATCCGGAAATGGAAGAAGTTTGGAACCACCAGGACTCTTCCTAGAGTTGGCCGCCCAGCCAGACTGAGCGATCGGGGGAGAAGGGCCTTAGTCAGGGAGGTGACCAGGAACCTGATGGTCACTCTGACAGAGCTCCAGCGTTGTTCTATGAAGAGAGGAGAACCTTCCAGAAGGACAACCATCTCTGCAGCACTCCACAAATCAGGCCTGTTTGGTAGAGTGGCCAGACGGAAGCCACTCCTCAGTAAAAAAGCACATGACAGCCCGCCTAGAGTTTGCAAAAATGCACCTGAAGGACTCTCAGACCATGAGAAACAAAATTCTCTGGTCTGATGAAACAAAGATTGAACTCTTTGGCCTGAATGCCAAGCGTCATGTCTGGAGGGAACCAGGCACTGCTCATCACCTGGCCAATACCATCCCTACAGTGAAGCATGGTGGTGGCAGCATCATGCTGTGGGGATGTTTTTCAGCGGGAGGAACTGGGAGACGAGTCAGAATGGAGGGAAAGATGAATGCAGCAATGTACAGAGACATCCTCGATGAAAACATGCTCCAAAGCGCTCTGGACCTCAGACTGGGGCGACGGTTCATCTTCCAACAGGACAACGACCCGAAGCACACAGCCAAGATAACAAAGGAGTGGCTTCGGGACGACTCTGTGAATGTCCTTGAGTGGCCCAGCCAGAGCCCTGACTTGAACCCGATTGAACATCTCTGGAGAGATCTGAAAATGGCTGTGCACCGACGCTCCCCATCCAACCTGATGGAACTTGAGAGGTTCTGCAAAGAAGAATGGGAGAAACTGCCCAGAAATAGGTGTGCCACGCTTGTGGAATCATACCCAAGAAGACTTGAGGCTGTAATTGCTGCCAAAGGTGCTTCAACAAAGTATTGAGCAAAGACTGTGAATACTTATGTACATGTTATGTTTTCGTTCTTTATTTTTAATAAATGTGCAAACATTTGCAAAAAACAGTTTTCACTTTGTCATTATGGGTTTTTGTATGTAGAATGTTGAGGAAAATAATGAATTTAATCCATTTTGGAATAAGGCTGTAACATAACAAAATGTGGGAAAAATGAAGCGCTGTGAATACTTTCCGGATGCACTGTACATCTTTTTTTTCAGGGGGTAATTTTTGCCCCCACTGACTGAACTCCAGGGGCATTTAAAAAGAAATGGGGGGCTCTTTTTGAAACTTGTAAAATAACATTTAACATTCGTTAAAAAATATTAAATATACTTATTTAGTCTGACAGTATATGAGCAATTGTCATAGAAATGGCAATAATAAGACTCGTAGGCAGCATTCTAAAGATAGTGTTTTCTTAGATTTTTTGAACAAAAAACAAACAAAACATAAATCAGACAATCATATTTAATTGTATTCTTATTTATTGATGGTTGTTTAAACAACTATTAACAATTCTAACTTCTTTGTTTTTTTATCATTCAAAATTATATATATATATATTTTGGTTTACCTACCTAGTACAGGCAATACAGATAGGATGGACACGACAAAGGATAAAAACAAAATGCTATTAAGTTATAATAATTATTTGATGAAATTACTACAGTTATGGCTTAAGAGACTAACAAACTATAACTTCTATCAGTAACCAAGGCACCACTGAGCAGGGATGTGGTTCAGCTCACACAATAGAGGCACAAGAAAACTAGATAATAAGAACCGAGACCGAGAAGAGAGGAAATATATCACAGTGCAAAATACTGCAGTACTTTATCATCTTCTTTCGTAGCTGGAGAGCCGAGGCTTTTAGCCAGCTTATATACAGATAACAACATCTCCTTTCATTGAGAGGCTAAACATGAAAGAGAGTTGGTGAGGGAACAGCGGTTGTTTGGAAATTACCATCGTAAAACAGAATAAAGACAGAATTCAGGATATAAAACCAGAAATGTTATCTCCGAGGTAACCAATGCTCCTGATCATCAACTTTTTCTACAATTTATACTATTTTCTTTTCAGGAACAGAGAAAATCTTTATTTTCAAGTTTTTGGAAACAAATGATAAATATCCTCCTATTGTGCAACTTTGTAAAAGATAGTAAATCCCATTAAGACATTAAATGGTGAAATTACCTGCCATGTCTGGCTTTTGACTTTTAATTAAACTGAAATAAATAGGTTATTTTCTTAATAATGACTGACTATAAAAAATACTGCATCATGTTTTTTTCATCTCATGATGTTATAGTTTGTGATATACTATTATATGCATGCAATAATAATATCAAAGTGATGTTTGGGCAAGTGGCTCGTGTGATCAGAGCATACAATATAATACATTTAGTAATTATTCTTGAAAAAGAATCATCAGGGCTTTACGGCTCTATATAATTTTCTTTTATGTCTTAAGATTAATGCCACTGTGGCCACAACTCAAATTGAATAAGTTAATTAAATGTCGGACCTTAGAGGTTATACAGAGTCTTACAAAGCAATGCAGAAAGGAGGAGCAAAGGAGTTGCATCATTTATCTCACTGTGAGGGGACTTGTAATGAATCTTCAATAATAGCTCTTTGCTCTGCTTTGCCAACAGAGAAGGAAAGCTCTCTCTGAATCCATGACTAATTGAAGATAATACGCTCAGTTTGTTTTGATGAGATTATACTTATTGCAGTGGATGAACGCAAGAGAAAGTTTCAAAAGAGAACACATTGTGTCACGACTAAACCCTGTTTGATCATTTGCTTAATGGAGAATAACGGTAATGTCACCGCTTTTGAATATAAATTGTATTTGCGCTGCGTTCTGCCCGCCGAACATCAAACTCTCTCTTGCACGTTCTGCGTTTATTCAACAAACAACAGTTTAAATGTGTGCAAACACAATTCCACAAGAAAATCCAATGCATTTGATTCTGACTGCTTATCAGCACCCGCATGACTCCTTGTAATGCATAAGAGATCCGCAGCAGGACTCTGAATACTCCTACACAGCTACCTGCTGATGGTCCTGTCATGTATGGATGCAGTCATGGGTTGAGAGACTATCTGTGGGCCTGGGCTGGGAGCTCTCCATCAGCTGGGTGGTAGAGACACACATCACGGCAGCCTTGAGCTGTCAGCGGCTCGTCCATCATCACCCTGCTGCCCTCAGCTCAGCTCATAACTCCATCACGCCTCTCAGCACACACAGATTGGCTGAGCTCTGTGGGGAACGCTGGCCGGCGAACTGCATACGAAACACATGGGTTTACGACTGGAAAGCTCCCGCCGAACAGCCCCCGAGCAAGGCATTTAATGCACAGCTGCTGCTGCGGTAGAGCCGCTCAGAGAAGGCTGAGGTTGTATGACATTTATGAGGAGAACCAAGTGAGAGATTTCCTGTATTAATTACGCTTCATTTCAAAAACTAACCAGAAACAAAATAGAAACATAATCAGCTTCCGATGAACATTAATCATATTTACGTGCATTGACAAAGTTCATCTAACGACTAAAAACCCTCACGGAACAATTGGATTTATATGATTGGAATCTATAGCTCCCGACATATCTCTGAACATTACATCCTGTAAATCAATCAAATGTTCTGGCCTGTTCATCCTCTCGGCTGTGATTTATGTTCAGTTTCCTGTTTATGCCGGGGCTGTTTCAGTGTTTCATGCAGTTTCCACAAACAGTGAGCGATTTTTGTAACCCAAATAATTTCGTCACTCTCTGATGAGTACAAAATCTACTCAAAGCTTTAGATTTAAATGCAGCAATGTGTCAAAAAAAAGTGGGTTATTTAAAAGTGGGCTTCATGCCTGGAACTCAGTCTTCATTACATTATAGCAATGGGGTGTGAACTTAACCTTGATGTTCATTAAAATGCTCTAAACACCATTAATTAATAAGCAATAATCATTACATTAAGGTGCCAAGTTCCAGTGTAAGATGCCTCCGTGGCACGTACAAATTCATTGATGAGCTGATATTGGGCAAAAGTGATTAATTCCAAATGCTGCTCATGGGAGACACACATTGTACTTCAGAGCAGCGGTGTAATGTAACTATGTATATCTACTTACATACTCTACTCAAGAAGAATCTTTTAGGTTTAATTGTACTTTTGTCTTTACTATATTTATCGAACAACTTCAGTTACTTTGCAGATTCAGATTAATAAAGCAAAACATTATCAAACAATTGAATTAAGTATTATTACATGTTACGGTGAGATAAGACTTCAAGCTACCCAGAAGTGTATTACATAATTAAAATTATCCCCAGCTTTACCAGTTAAAACATTAAAGCATTGTCCACATAAATACATCAATAATAAAACCAATAATAAAATAAACATTATTTTGAAATGGGCCATTCTGCATAACCCTGTTACATGTGGTACTTTAACTTTATGTTGTACTTTTAATTAAAAGCTGAATGAGTAGGATTTTCCTACAAAACTATGTATAGACTGATACAAAAATTATCCCTCTTAACAACATCAATAACCCTTACACCGCTTCACTTTATATACACTTGGATACACTGTGTACACTTTTCATTTCCTTTTCTATTTAAACTCTTAAATTTAATGTGCCCTGCTATTATATTGTATTGTAAATAGTGTAAACATGTTTGCTCCTCCAACAAACACATTTGCCCCTGGGGATTAATAAAGTATATCTAATCTAATCTCTCAAGCATCACTTATGACCCACTAGAAGTCTGAGGCGTCTGTATCTGCAGAGAAGCCTCTGGCTGAATCATCTTCTTTTCTTTTCTATTCTACTGCGTTCGGCACATCTCTGGGCGTTAACCTCTTTAAAAACATAGCGACCATGTGCCAGAACTTAAGCACTCGTCCAGGGAACGCAATTATCAGCTGCCACCTGCCAAATATAGAGTACATGTTGGCTGAGTCCACATTTAATGTCATCTGCCATGAATTATTGTAGACTATTTCCAAAAATAGTCATGGCTTATGGTATGATATATTACATATCCATGCTGTCTAAAGTGCTCTACAAACATGTCAGTGGTAGTGAGGAATACATTAGTTTAGTTAAGTTTATTTCGAACAGCAATAATATACAAAAATCTAAATTTCAACAAAAGAAGAAAGTGGCTAACCGAAAGGGTCAAGGCTGAAGCTATCAAGCGTATAAGTGCCCTAACCTATGATTTCACGAAAAAACTTATTTCAGAGAACCATATACATATACCGAAATATATATATATATATACAGGACTGTCTCAGAAAATTAGAATATTGTGATGAAGTTCTTTATTTTCTGTAATGCAATTAAATAAACAAAAATGTCATGCATTCTGGATTCATTACAAATCAACTGAAATATTGCAAGCCTTTTATTCTGATTTATTGCTGATTATGGCTTACAGCTTAAGAAAACTCAAATATCCTATCTCTAAATATTAGAATATCATGAAAAAGTATACTAGTAGGGTATTAAACAAATCACTTGAATTGTCTAATTAACTCGAAACACCTGCAAGGGTTTCCTGAGCCTTGACAAACACTCAGCTGTTATAAATCTTTTTTTTTACTTGGTCTGAGGAAATATTAAAATTTTATGAGATAGGATTTTAGAGTTTTCTTAAGCTGTAAGCCATAATCAGCAATATTAAAAGAATAAAAGGCTTGCAATATTTCAGTTGATTTGTAATGAATCCAGAATGCATGACATTTTTGTTTTTTTAATTGCATTACAGAAAATAAAGAACTTTATCACAATATTCTAATTTTCTGAGACAGTCCTGTACATATACACATGCACATACATATACATATTCACACACCCATATATACAGTGCATCCGGAAAGTATTCACAGCGCTTCACTTTTTCCACATTTTGTTATGTTACAGCCTTATTCCAAAATGGATTAAATTCATTATTTTCCTCAACATTCTACACACAACAACCCATAATGACAAAGTGAACACAGTTTTTTGCTAATTTTTTCAAATCTGTTAAAAATAAAGAACGAAAACATAACATGTACATAAGTATTCACAGCCTTTGCCATGACACTCAAAATGTAGCTCAGGTGCATCCTGTTTCCACTGATCATCCTTGAGATGTTTGATTGGAGTCCACTTGTGCTAAATTCAGTTGATTGGACATGATTGAGAAAGGCACACACCTGTCTATCTAAGGTATCACAGTTGACAGTGCATATCAGAGCATAAACCAAGCCATGAAGTTCAAGGAATTATCTATAGTCCTCCGAGACAGAATTGTATCGAGGCACAGATCTGGCAAAGGGTACAGAAAGATTTCTGCAGCATTGAAAGTCCCAATGAGCACAGTGGCCTCCATCATCCGGACATGGAAGAAGTTTGGAACCAGCAGGACTCTTCCTAGAGTTGGCCGCCCAGCCAGACTGAGCGATCGGGGGAGAAGGGCCTTAGTCAGGGAGGTGACCAGGAACCCGATGGTCACTCTGACAGAGCTCCAGCGTTGTTCTATGAAGAGAGGAGAACCTTCCAGAAGGACAACCATCTCTGCAGCACTCCACAAATCAGGCCTGTTTGGTAGAGCGGCCAGACGGAAGCCACTCCTCAGTAAAAAGCACATGACAGCCCGCCTAGAGTTTGAAAAAACGCACCTGAAGGACTCTCAGACCATGAGAAACAAAATACTCTGGTCTGATGAAACAAAGATTGAACTCTTTGGCCTGAATGCCAAGCGTCATGTCTGGAGGAAACCAGGCACTGCTCATCACCTGGCCAATACCATCCCTACAGTGAAGCATGGTGGTGGCAGCATCATGCTGTGGGGATGTTTTCAGCGGAGGAACTGGGAGACGAGTCAGGATTGAGGGAAAGATGAATGCAGCAATGTACAGAGACATCCTCGATGAAAACATGCTCCAAAGCGCTCTGGACCTCAGACGGTTCATCTTCCAACAGGACAACGACCCGAAGCACACAGCCAAGATAACAAAGGAGTGGCTTCGAGACGACTCTGTGAATGTCCTTGAGTGGCCCAGCCAGAGCCCTGACTTGAACCCGATTGAACATCTCTGGAGAGATCTGAAAATGGCTGCGCACCGCGCTCCCATCCAACCTGATGGAACTTGAGAGGTTCTGCAAAGAAGAATGGGAGAAACTGCCCAGAAATAGGTGTGCCACGCTTGTGGAATCATACCCAAGAAGACTTGAGGCTGTAATTGCTGCCAAAGGTGCTTCAACAAAGTATTGAGCAAAGGCTGTGAATACTTATGTACATGTTATGTTTTCATTCTTTATTTTTAATAAATGTGCAAAAAACAGTTTTCACTTTGTCATTATGGGTTTTTGTGTGTAGAATGTTGAGCAAAATAATGAATTTAATCCATTTTGGAATAAGGCTGTAACATAACAAAATGTGGAAAAAATCAAGCGCTGTGAATACTTTCCGGATGCACTGTACATATACACATACATAAATACACACACATACACATACATCATACACACACATACATATTTACATAAAACAATAAACAAAACAAAAAATATAGAATATATAATACATAAGATTAGGCCCTGCACACATCCAAGAGGAAGCTGCGAAAATGACGGACGCAGGGACGAAAAAACACAAATTTAGTGAGAAGCTGCAAGTGGACAAAGCTTGTTCCCAAACTAGAATTTATCTGAAATCCTACATATTCTGCCTGAAGTAAGATTTTTAATGGAGGTCTCTGGCGTGTATTTATAGTATTTATATAGTGCAGTATCACAGCTTTTACTGAATAAAAGATCAGAATACTTTAAAATACAGTTAATGTGTGAAATACCATCAAATAGAAGATTACTTTAATTAAATAAGGTGCACATAAGGGGGAACCACTTAGATGCAGAGTGAAATACCATCTAGCGCAATATAGTTACAAATTTAAATTTGAAAGACTTTGGTTGATGAGGGCGGCACAGGGGTGCAGTGTCTCCCCAGTATGGGTGTTCTCTGGGTGCTCTATTTTCCTCACACAATCCAATGACATCATTTAATTGTCTCCAAATTGTCAGTAGGTCGGGGTGCTCCGGTACCACGCCTGGTAGGGCAGATAACCAGCTACTAAGGCTGAGGCCTCAGCAGTGGCCCACGTTTGAATCCAACCCACAGCCCTTCGATAGATGTTTTCCATTTTCTCTTCTCCATTCCTGTCTATCTTCAGCTCAACTGAAAAAAAGCCCCAAAAAATAATCTTGTGAATGGCTTCTGTCTATATTTCACACAGACACCATCGACCTGCCTACGGTCAACCTCCCTGTCGCCCAATGTCACCTCGGATTGGCTCCAGATTTCTCAAAAAAATGAATCACAAAGAAATCTATAAAATAGAACCACTTTCTGTACTCATGTTGGCCATTGTGTACATTTCAAAGTGCTTAAACTTTAAAAAAAAAAAAAACGATTTAGGACAACAACAAAAAAATACCAGAGGCATTCTCTCTCCATCTGTGAAAGAGCAGAGGCAAGAAAAGATCAATGTTTTCTATTTCCCCTAAAAGCAGAGCAGGAACATTGTATCACACCTGAAGGACCGACTCTATCGAATGAGGAAAATAAGGCCATTCCCATGCTCGTAGGTTATGTATTACACATGCTCGCAAGAGGTTTATAACAGCTGAAATGACACCTCACTGTGAATCGTGTACGACTGCCTCACTGTCCGGGAGAAATATGACCGCTTCTTGAGGTGTAGCTGTGTGCTTAACAGAGGCTCACGGCTCACACAGCACGCTTTCACTCCGGACATAATCGCTCAGGACACCTTGCACAAGAATATCACCTTGACCAGGCATCCACTATGCTGTCCATCCTTTGTCAGAAATGTCGGGAGCATGCAGAACACTTTATACTCCAACATTCAGACCAATCACTCCCTCTTCTGATTTTCCAAAGAGAACCTATTGGTGGGATTTTTGAGCTGAGAAGAGGCCTAATTCTGCAGAAGCTGCCAGTCTTTCCTGTGATTTGCATTTGTCTCCATGGGGAGAGGCCAGTGATTTAAGTCTGCTTGTCTGGAGGCAGAAGGAGGTGCAGACATAGAGATTGGTGTAAGGCGTGATTGCCTCTGGGCCCATGTTCAGTGGATGAAGCTCTCCGGAGGCAGAGGGTGACGCTCTGCATTAATCTGAAAATATCAGGCTGCTGAATATTAGGCATCCACTTCTCGTTACGGATAAACGGATCCATCGCAACTCCAAATCTAGATTTAACCGAAAGCCCCAACCGAAAGCACCTGTCAGAGGAAAACATGCACGCATCTCTGCAAGCAATTATACAAGTTTCCTGCGTGATTATTCAATATCCACCGGCACAATTTCAGTTTTTTTCCCCGGCTGCCTTCCCAAACTACAAACACGCAGCTCGGTTTTTAAATTTTTTACGCTGTGGGAATTAAAAGGCTTTGATTATTACATTTTCATAAATTGTGGGAGGAATATGCAGCACAGAGCTGTTTGAAGGAGGAAGAATAGGATCACGGACATGGGTGTTTGAAATGACAAAGGAATAATGCACACAAGAGACATCAAACAGGCATTTACAGATCCATCACAGAGAATCTGATATAATGAATAAAGAAAATCCTCAAGGATGAGCAGTGCATTTTGAATACGCCATAACTATCAAGGGGTGAAGCTCTGTGATGGCAGGTTAATGTTAACAGAGGGTTATAGAATATAATGTGCACCACAAGATAACCTATGTGTGTCACTGACACAGTAATAGGACACATTTAAAAAAAGTTCTTATTATATTAGATTTTAATGCTGTAAATTATGGAATGAACTTCTTTCATGTTCCAATGATGGGTCAATAAATGATGTACAAACTACAATAAACTTCCCGAATCACACTCAACTTCATATGTTACGTTTCTCTCTGTTGCCTTGATTACTGAAATATTACCAATTAGATCTATTTTTTCATTTATTTGTCATCTTGAATTTCCTTTTAATGCTGAACTTGTAGCTGCAATATTGTGTATAGTTTACAGATGTTTTTTTTTATATACGTGGGGTTGTATGAGATACTTGTCCATAGTCAGTGTACGTATTTAGGATCTATTTAGACTCTACCACAACCACCGCCTGAACACCATGTCACTACGGACCTGCAAAGCTCTTCTTTCAGACTTAAGTCTCCCTCTATGCCTCCAGTATCAAATGTCATTCAGACAGACTTCACCAAATAACTCTGACGTTGAAATGTTGTTCTCTCCGCCTGATAAGACAGTTTGACCAAAAGCCCAAAACAGGCCTTGGACTGTCTCCCCAAGAATGAGTCAATCATTATAAAACCAGCTGAAAAGGGGGGAGGAGTGATGGTAATGGATAAGGAATACTATGTTGAAGAAGCCTTATGGCAATTGGAGAACCCTTAAATATGATCTAAATCCATTACATATGACACATATCACATAGGAGACATTGAGAGGGATATTCTTCATGGCTAAGCAGGCAGGGTGGACAACTCAGCAAGAGCATGATCTCCTGTAGTGTGAACATCCTAGACACTCCCGTTTTACATATTCTCCACAGGAATATATTATATCATCAACAGGAATATTATATCATAATGGATCCCTTACAGAGCCTCCCTCTCAATTTCTAGACTTTCAAAATAAACCTTTGGTATCACAACTGCCTTCATACATTCAGGATACTACTCATGTTTTATAACCTGTTGTCATGACTACATGTTGGCAGAGATCTCACACACACACAAAAACCGATATGAACAAATCAAACCGTACTGGATGATGTATACACAGTATTAGTAGATAGTATTGAACAATACTGATGCTCTGTTTTTATGCTTTGTGGCATTATCTTGTTTGTTTTTTTACAACCGGAGCTGCAGTCTCCTCGAGGAGGCGTGCTCGGGGTGCAGAATGTGGTGGTGAGACAGAGCTGATGAAATATTGAGCAGAAGATTTGAAACGGCATCAATATATTTGCTTAAATGTGGTCTCTGTGGAGGTTAGAGGAAGTTAGCACTTTTATTGTCTTGGTCTGAGTAAAATGATGTCATGTTAGTCAAGAAAAAAGCCAAAGTGAGATTGTAGAAAACAACAAAGGTTCAAGATCACCAGGGATCCGACTTTTTGAATCCAAAGTTCAGTAGATATTACACACATTGCAAAGTATGGAAACACTTTGGGACAATGTTTCATACGTTGCCTGAAATAGCAGCATGAGACACGGCAAACGCTGCAAGCAACCTCTGTCATGGACAACGTTATGGGTAATATGTCACTGTCATTCTCAACAGACGATTCTACAACTGGAGTGCACCCACCCATATGTTGACGTCCATGGTAAATGCATTCAAACGGCCCAGATTGAGCTGACCGTGGATGTTTCAATGGAGCAGAGCCGATGGGGGAGGGAGAGCTAGAAACGGACTTATGTGTCAACGTTCAGTTTAAGATGATTTTAAGATGATTTTGGGGCTGCTGTCAAAATAAATGTATGAACGATTCCTGACTGACTGATATACTCGACTTCAGGACATCTGACAACATACTCATAATGAAAATCAAATATTTTACTCAACCAAAATAGAAGTTTTCCAAAGTAAAAGTCCCTTTAAGTGTATTATTCAACTTTTATTCATGGTTGGTCTTCGAGTGTCAAATTTCTTCGTACGTTTTTTATCTGCCCCACCTAAGAATAAGATTAGTTTGAAAAGGATCCTACACTCAGGCCTACACTCAGGACAGGTTAGTGCTCTAAGTGTCCATATCCCTGCTAAGACGTGACTTCATGGACCACCGAATGGTATTAAAAAATGTGTCGATGGCTAATTTGATTAACCTTTGACTGAAAACTTTTATAAAGTTCATAACAGCACTATAAGACCACCTTTCTGCCTTAGACTGTTCTTCTCCTTTTTTTAATTCTGCTAAGTGGGTTGTGCTGCCCGCCACCTACTGTAGTCATACACTGACTATGATTAAGTATCTTGTACAACCCATTTAATATTACAAACTTGACCTTTTAAGTTAAAGACACACGCTCAAAGATTTCCATTGAAAAAATATGTCTGAGTCACAATATATCACGAAAGCAGCAATATTTATGAATTTGCAGAAATTACAAACTAGGTGAAAGAAATGTGTAATTGCAGCAGGCAATGTATCACGAAGCAAAGTCCAGTCAAACATCTTTGAACAGATGAAACCAATATGAAGTTTTAATGAATGAAAATGCTGTTTCTGATTCTGCCTGGTGGTCAGTGTGTGTGTGTGTGTGTGTGTGTGTGTGTGTGTGTGTGTAGGTGTGTGTGTGTGTGTGTGTGTTTGGTCCGAGTCCCTCACCTCCTGTTTGGGGATGCTCACATAGCCCAGATGAGGCTTGAAGGCCTTGTACGGCTGCTTGGAAAACATCCAGTGGCTGCTGAACGTCTGCCCGAACACTGGCTGCAGGAGAAAGTAGGGCTTCTCTGAGTAGTTCACCACGACCACGAAGAGCGACACCACCACAATCAGACTGGTGGCGATCAGCGACTTCCTCTGTGGGGGGAGAGAGAGAGAGAGAGCACTTTAAACAACTTGTCAGTAGTTTAATAGCTGGAACTGAAGAGTAAATCCAGGTGAGGCTTTCCAGTTGCATCGTGAATCAGCCAGCTGACAAATAACAATAAATATACTTTGAAAAGGCAAATATTTCTTATTTGCAATACAACAAATATATTGTGTGAAAGAAACAAATATACAACATACTGTAACTACCAGGCAAGAAAAAGAAGAGGATTGAAAATTATTTTGTTGGACGTAATATATTCCATTTCATTCCATTATCCGAACCTCTTGTGATGATTCAGTTTAGTTATGGTTTTGTTGTGTGCCTTTTTGTGTTTTTCTTCTGGCTCCTCCCAGCAGCAAGCGAGGCACACCTGTTTCCACTCACCTAATCACCTGTGTATAAAGGCCCAGTCCTCTTGCCACTTCCCTGCCAGATAATTCCTTGTGTTCGACCCTACGGTGTGTCTCGCTGCTATCCTGGATTTGTGCCTCCTGTCTCTGACGTCTCCGTGCCAGCCAGCTTCCTGCCTCCACTGCCTTTTTCTTTGCCTCTGCTTATCTAAGAATAAACTTTTTGCTTTTGATCATCTCTCTAAGTCTTTTGCTTTGGGGTCCAGTATCTCTAGGACGTAACAGAATTATCTGGCCACAGTATGGACCCCGCAGAGACTGAGAGAATTAAGCAGGCTCTTTCCTCACAAGGAGCTCGTGTGGGGCAGCACGAACGAGCTCTGCAAGGAATCATGGAATCCCTCCAGAACCTTGATGCCGGTGTAACTCAGCTCAGCAGCCGCCTGACCCAGTTTTCCACCCAGCTCAACGTTCTGACGGCTCCAGCTCCTGCTTCACCGCCTCCAGCTCCAGAGATTCAAGTCATTCATCCCGGCCAACCCCGTGAACCATTCATCCCCACCCCTGTGAGGTATTCAGGTGATTCAGGGACATGCAGTCAGTTTCTTCACCAGTGCTCCCTAGTCTTTGATCAGCAGCCTTTAACTTACTCCTCTGACAAGACTAGGATAGCTTTCGTTATGAGTTTGTTATCGGGTAAAGCGTCTGCATGGGCGGTGGTCATAGCCAAGGGTAATCCAGCTATCTATAACTCCTTTCCTGTGTTTGAGACCGAAATGCTTAACGTTTTTGACCACCCGCTTCAGGGTAAGGAGGCGTGTCGACTCCTTTCTTTACATCAGGGTTCAGAGTCAGTCTCTACATACTCCATTGATTTCCGCAGTCTTGCAGCAGAGAGCGGGTGGGGTGAGGCGGCTCTACAGACAGTTTTTTCCCGTGGATTAAACGCGGAGTTAAAGGACGAGCTAGCTGCTCGAGATGAGACCTCGTCCCTTGAGGAATTAATCTCTTTAGCCATTCGCTTAGATAATCGCCTTCGTGAGAGGCGTAGGGAGAGAACAGGCAAGCAGAGATTCCCTCTCCCCTTTTCCCAACCCAAGTCACCACGTCCGGCTGGACAGTCTGCACCTCCTAACCCACGCCTGGAGCCGTTTCCCTACCGGGACCCACTTCCATCAGCCTCCTCATCTCTAAGCCCAGAGGAGCCTATGCAGCTTGGGAGAATGAGGCTCTCACATGCCGAACGTGAACGCCGCTTCCTCCAGAAGCTCTGCATATACTGTGGCCAGGCTGGCCACATTCGAGCCAACTGTTCCGTCCTGCCAAAAGAGCAGGCTCATCAGCCAGGGGAGGGGCGCTGGTGAGCCATACATCCGTCTCCCCTGCCCTCGTTAATCGCCTCCAGTTAGCCACAGACCATCAGCCCACCCTCCCCCAGCCCATCAGGGGCTCACACCTCTGGAGCACCCTCCATCAACTCAGCGACGCCCCTCGTCATCCTGGAGAGAGCAGTCACCAGGCTGTTTAAAAGCAGAACCGCCGCAAGGGAGCGGGCACGGACTCCGACTCCTCCTCCACCCTGAAGCACTGTGCGGACCAGCTGTCTCGGTGTTCACCGACATCTTCAACACCTCCCTGGAGACATGCCACGTTCCAGCCTGCTTCAAGGCCTCCACCATCATCCCGTCCCCAAAACCCAAGATCACAGGACTCAATGACTACAGGCCCGTCGCCTGACCTCTGTGGTCATGAAGTCCTTGAACGCTTGGTCCTGTCACACCTCAAGACCATCACCGACCCACTCCTGGACCCCTGCAGTTCGCCTACAGAGCCAACAGGTCTGCAGACGATGCAGTCAACATGGCCCTTCACTACATCCTCCAGCATCTGGACTCCCGAGGAACCTACGCCAGGATCCTGTTTGTGGACTTCAGCTCTGCCTTCAATTCCATCATCCCGTCCCTGTTGCAGGACAAGCTCTCCCAGCTGCACGTGCCCGACTCCACCTGCAGGTGGATCACAGACTTCCTGACCGACAGGAAGCAGCACGTGAGGCTGGGGAAACACGCCTCAGGCTCCCGGACCACCAGCACGGGTTCCCCCCAAGGCTGTGTTCTCTCCCCTCTGCTGTTCTCCCTGTACACCAACAGCTGCACCTCCAGTCACCAGTCCGTCAAGCTCCTAAAGTTCGCGGATGACACCACCCTCATTGGACTCATCTCTGGCGGTGACGAGACCGCCTACAGGTGGGAGACTGACCACCTGGTGACCTGGTGCAGCCAGAACAACCTGGAGCTCAACGCTCTGAAGACAGTGGCGATGGTTGTGGATTTCAGGAGGAATGCAGCCCCACCCGCCCCTCTCATCCTGTGTGACTCCCCCGTCGACGCTGTGGAGTCCTACCGCTTCCTGGGCTCCATCATCTCCCAGGACCTCAAGTGGGAGCTGAACATCGGCTCCACCTCCAAGAAGGCCCAGCAGAGGATGTTCTTCCTGAGGCAGCTGAGGAAATTCAACCTGCCAGGGAAGATGATGGTACAGTTCTACACGGCCATCGTTGAGTCCATCATCTGCTCCTCCATCACCGTCTGGCACCCTGCAGCCACAGCCAAAGACAAGCGCAGGCTGCAGAGCATCATCCGCCGGGCCGAGAGGGTTATCGGCTGCAATCTGCCTTCCCTCCAGGTCCTGTTCACTTCCAGGTCACTGAAGCGGGCCAGAAAGATTGTCGCCGACCCTTCCCACCCTGGACACTCCCTGTTCGAGTCCCTCCTCGGGAGGAGGCTGCGTCCATCATGACCACGACCTCCCGCCACACCAATAGCTTTTTCCCGACGGCGGTCGGGCTCATCAATGGACCCCGGGACTGACTGACTGTCACCCCCAGGACTACCACCTCTTCTTCCACCTTCCTCTCTCCTCCTTCTTCCCGCTCCTTCCTCTTCCTCCTCCTCCCTCTTCCTCCCACTCCTCCTCCCTCCTTGCGTTGATTGTTGTTTGTCATGTCCAAATGTTGCACCTTCCACCAAAAAAAATTCCTCGTTTGTTTGTGAAAACATTCATTCTTTGGCAATAAACCTGTTTCTGATTCTGATTCTGATTAAAGGGTACTGTTTCCTGTGCACAAGTTTCCCTTCCCCTCCAAGTCTTAGTGGATTCAGGGGCTGACGAGAACTTTATTGACTCTGATGTTGTTTTCCAGTCAAATCTTCCCTCAGAACCCCTTCCCGAGCCCAAGGACATTTTTTCTCTTGATGGTAGACTTCTAGCCCGTGTAACTCACCGTACTGCCCCAGTGTCACTGTTACTCTCAGGTAATCATCATGAGACCATTTCCCTTTATCTCATTCCCTCACCCCTTGCTCCGCTTGTGTTAGGTCTCCCCTGGCTTAAACTCCACAACCCACACATAGACTGGACCACCTTATCCATCATCAATTGGAGTTTGTTCTGCCACTCTCACTGTTTGCACTCTGCCATACCCACCACTGTTACTTCCAAACCTGTTCCCCCTAAGCCTGTTGACCTCACGTCAGTTCCCTCGGAGTATCATGACCTCCAGGAGGTTTTCAGCAAGGATCGTGCCCTGTCTCTACCACCTCACCGACCTTATGACTGTGGCATTGACTTGCTCCCCGGTGCTCCCTTGCCTCTGAGCAGACTATATAATATCTCCAGGCCTGAAAGGGAAGCCATGGAGACTTATATCACTGACTCTGTTGCTACTGGTCTCATTCGCCCTTCTCGCTCTCCATTGGTGGCAGGGTTTTTTTGTTGCCAAGAAGGATAAGACTCCGCCCTGTATTGATTTCAGGGCTTGAATGATATCACAGTGAAGAATAAATATCCTCTCCGCTCATAGATTCAGCTTTTGGTTGCTTCCATCAAGCCACCATCTTCTCAAAGTTGGACCTCCGAAATGCCTACCACCTAGTAAGGATAAGGGAGGGAGACGAGTGGAAGACTGCATTTAAGACTCCTGGGACATTTTGAGTATCTTGTTATGCCTTTTGGGTTAACTAACGCCCCTGCTGTGTTTCAGGCACTCATTAATGATGTCCTTCGTGATATGCTTAACAGATTTGTCTTTGTTTATCTTGATGATATCCTCATTTTCTATCGTGACCCCCAAGAACATGTCCAACACACGAGGTTGGTGCTGCAGAGACTGCTAGAAAACAGACTTTATGTGAAGGCTGAGAAGTGTGCATTTCATGTTTCCTCTGTTTCATTCCTGGGTTTTGTGATCGAGAAAGGGCAGGTCAGAGCCGACCCTGCCAAAGTCATGGCAGTGGCCGAATGGCCCACTCCTACAACGAGAAAGCAACTCCAAAGGTTCCTTGGTTTTGCCAATTTTTACCGCAGGTTTATTCGTGACTATAGTCGAGCAGCCGCCCCACTCACCAAGCTCACCTCAGTTAAAGTTCCCTTTGTGTGGTCATCTGCAGCTGAGGCTGCTTTTGCTAGGTTGAAGTGTTTGTTTTCCTCTGCTCCTGTGTTGTCTCATCCTGATTCTTCAGCTCCTTCGTAGTCGGTGGATGCCTCCGACACTGGTGTCGGGGCAGTCCTCTCCCAGCGCTCAGCCTCCGACCAGAAGTTGCATCCCTGCGCCTTCTTTTCCCGCCGGCTCTCCCCGGCAGAAAGGAACTATGATGTGGGCAACCGGGAGCTGCTGGCAGTAGTCTTAGCCCTACAGGAATGGAGGCACTGGCTGGAGGGCACGACTCACCCGTTTGTGGTATGGACTGACCACAGAAACTTATCGTATCTCCGTTCTGCTCGTAGGCTCAACTCTCGCCAGGCTCGGTGGGCGCTTTTTCTGGGCCGGTTCAGCTTCACCCTCACCTATCGGCCAGGCTCACGGAACGTCAAGGCGGATGCCCTGTCACGTCAGTTCGCTCCTCCGGTTGAGGAGTCCTCCGTGGGGACCATTCTGCCATCCTCCTGTGTGGTGGGAGCAGCCAGGTGGGAAGTTGAGAGGGTGGTCCAGGAGGCACAAGAGGACCATCCAGCTCCTGAGGATTGTCCACCGGGTCGGATGTTCGTTCCACCGCACGCCAGATCTTCAGTGCTCCAGTGGGGACATGATGCTAAGATAGCTTGCCATCCAGGAGCACTGACTCTAGGCCTCCTCCAGCAACGCTTCTGGTGGCCCTCCATGTCCTCTGACACCAAGGAGTATGTCGCCGCCTGCTCCGTCTGCGCCCGCAGTAAGGCATCCCACCGCGCCCCTGCTGGCCTTCTCCGCCTCTTCCCATTCCTCATCGGCCTTGGTCTCACATCGCCATGGACTTCGTGGACGGGTCTTCCCCATCGGAGGGTAATACAGTTATCCTGACTATTGTTGACCGCTTTTCCAAGGCCGCACATTTCATTCCCCTGCCTAAATTACCTTCTGCTCTGGAGACTGCTACACTAGTCACCCAGCATGTTTTTAGATTGCATGGCATTCCTCAGGACATTGTTTCAGACAGGGGTCCGCAATTTACCTTTCGAGTTTGGAAGGCTTTTTGCCAGGCGTTGGGGGCGTCGGCCAGTCTGTCATCAGGTTACCACCCGCAGACCAATGGCCAGACTGAGCGTGCTAATCAGGACCTGGAGGCAGCCCTTCGCTGTGTCTCTTCTCGCCATCCAGTCTCCTGGGCCTCCCACCTGCCTTGGGTTGAATATGCCCACAACTCCCTGGTTTGCTCCGCCACAGGTATGTCTCCATTCATGGCTTCTATGGGGTTCCAACCCCCTCTCTTCCCCACCCAGGAGAGGGATGTGGCAGTTCCCTCAGTGCAGGGGCATCTTCGGCGTGCCCGCAGAGTCTGGCATGAAGCCCGGGCAGCTCTCACTCGCACTGCTGCTCGCAACCAAAGACTTGCAGACCGCCATCGCACTCCAGCCCCGGACTACCAGCCCGGCCAGAAGGTCTGGTTGTCCTCCCGTGATCTTCCACTCCAGACTGAGTCCCGCAAACTGGCACCCAGGTACATTGGGCCGTTTGTGATTGAACGGATTATTAATCCCGCTGTGGTTAGGCTCAAGCTGCCTGCTGGCTTGAGGGTCCACCCATCATTCCATGTTTCACTGCTCAAACCAGTTTCCTCCAGTCCTCTGAGTCCTCCGGCCGAGCCCCCTCCTCCCCCCCGGATTATTGACAATCACCCTGCTTTCACCGTCCAGCGGTTGTTGGATGTGCGTAGGCGAGGCCGGGGGTTCCAGTACTTGGTGGATTGGGAGGGATACGGGCTAGAGGAGCGTTCGTGGATCTCCCTTTCCCTTATTTTGGACCCTGATCTCCTTAGGGACTTTTATATTAGGTACCCGGACAAGCCTGGTAGGACGCCAGGAGGCGTCCGTTGAGGGGGGGGTACTGTGATGATTCAGTTTAGTTATGGTTTTGTTGTGTGCCTTTTTGTGTTTTTCTTCTGGCTCCTCCCAGCAGCAAGCGAGGCACACCTGTTTCCACTCACCTAATCACCTGTGTATAAAGGCCCAGTCCTCTTGCCACTTCCCTGCCAGATAATTCCTTGTGTTCGACCCTACGGTGTGTCTCGCTGCTATCCTGGATTTGTGCCTCCTGTCTCTGACGTCTCCGTGCCAGCCAGCTTCCTGCCTCCACTGCCTTTTTTCTTTGCCTCTGCTTATCTAAGAATAAACTTTTTGCTTTTGATCATCTCTCTAAGTCTTTTGCTTTGGGGTCCAGTATCTCTAGGACGTAACACCTCTAATCCTATTGAGGGCCGCGGGGAGCTGCAGCCCATCACAGCTAATAGTAATAGAATTAATAATAAAATACACACATGATATATAATCATTCAAGCAGAGCTGACAAATGGTTGTCTAGTTGTCGTACTTTTTTTTTTTTCACCACTTCGGCGTGAAATATCTCAACTATTGGATGAGTAGTCATGAAATACTGGACCAACATGTTCCCCAGAGGATAAATCCCACTGACTGAGATGCTCCGGTGACGTTTCATCTCGCGCCACCAGCAGGTTGACATCTGTGACAGAGTGAAATATCGTGGCGGCTAAAGAATGGATTTCCATAAATATTTGTCACAGATATTCAAGGTCCCAAGAAGATAAATTCAGCTGACTTTGGTGATTCTCTGACCCGTCACGGTTTTCCCTTTTTCAGTGAAATAACTCAACCTCCTTTGAAAGAACATCAATCCTTTGAAGACTTTTTTAACTTTTAATTTTGCACCGTCATCAGGTCAGACTTTTAATTTCATTAACTATTTGGTTGATGAAACTAACAACATTCCCATCAGCTTCAGCTTGACTTTCTTTATCGCATGCTAACAGATAGCACACATGGTAAACATTGTACCAGCTGCTATGCATCCGCAGCACGTTAGCATCACCACAGGGAGCTCGAGTTACCACGGTGTGACTACAGTTACAATCACAGGCAGAGGATTAGGGACCTCGTAATCCACATTTTCTGTTTCAGCATCTCTGCTAAGAAAGCAACAGCTGGGGCGTCTTTGTTTTAAATATTGCAGAACACACAAGGATGGTCTGACCATAAGAGGTATTATGGCCTGGCAAAAAGAGCTAAGTGATGAATAATGCATAAGAAATGGGAACTATTGGAGAAACTATTGGCAGAGCTGAAGAGATCAATGTGCAGAAAAGAGAAGAATCAGAGAATGATGAAAAAAGCTGCGTTGTGCTCCAATATCTCAGAGCCTGAGGTGATAATAGATTTCGGGCAGTCAAAGATGTGTTTTATTTATTTTTTTCCCCAGGAAACTTCAATAACCTGCTTCTAATCCAACAAACAAGACCAGTGGGAACTCCAGGTTTTTAGGAAGTGGTGTTTCGCACATTCTTTGAAGTTATCTGATGGTGAGACGATTGGAGGTGGCGTGCTGTAGTGGTGAAGCCCCCGCCGCCAAAGTGCCTGCACCGCCACACGCTCTGATCTCCAACATCAAACATCCCACGGGACGCGCCTGAGGCTTTGCTTTTCAGACACGAGATCAAACATTTGGTGGTGCTGCCCTGGCATTCTACCGATTGCATGTATGTTACATCATGCAATCATGTCATGGCATTACCGCCCATCTTTGATCACAGAAGGCGCTCAACTTTGATCTTGTCTGAAATAGCACAAAGAGGACAAATAAGAAGTGCTTGATATACTAAAAGTATTTTACAAAATGGATCAGTTTCCTGAAAGGACATACCGTCTGTTCTACGTCATTCCAAAAAAAGAAAATGCATTTTTAGGTTGTTTCTGAAAATGTGCTGTGAAAGCTTGTCATCAGGAATCCATTATGGAGCATGAAACCGACCGCTTGTAAAGCAAAAGGGCAGGTAAAAAAAATCCTGTGCTCAGTCTGCAGCACTGCAACATCCATCTGTTCTCATGAGGACCGAACGTTTCCGTGTCTCTTTCAACCTCAATCTGGCCACAAGTCACAGGGGAAATTATGTGCCAAACTCTCGGGGCGATTGCAAGGCTCGACGTGGGCGTAGCGGGGTGCGAGACTCGCGACCGCTCTCCTAGTTTGCTCGTCCATCAGGGCGATCACGAGTCGTTTGACGGAGAAGCTGACAGGCTGGACATCGAGAGAGGCGAACAGTCGGGGAGCTGGGGAGCGCCAGCGGTAATGTGGACTCTGACCACGAGCAGTGAGGCAGTAGAGCGACGATGAGGTTTCAACATTAGAGCTTTCGGTCAATGTTAAAACATTTTGCTTAGGGAATATGACTCCATCCGCGACTGCACCGGTCTTGTTTGTGACCATCAAATCAGAAAATGATGGTCATGAACTGCAGAACCTCGTCTGGTTTTTGCCCCAGGTTGTTACATTTAACAATCTGCCACCGAAGGCTTTGAGGTTTTATTTTTATTTTTTAAAGGTGCTAAAACCCACTCTGAAGAGTTCAGGATCTCAGTTCTCTGAAAGAGTGCGAGGGATCATCGTGACCCAGGACACTGAAGTGCTATAATCTTCTCTTGCTTGCAGTGAGCCTGTATGACTCGGTTTTATAGAGAAGGGAAAACGGCCAGAGAGTTATTGCTGGTGACCTTCTAATTAAAGCATCCGTAGCTCAGAAATTAAGATAGCAAGTAGTAGAATATAACTACCGGGAGGTCCATTTACTCATGTACTGCACTTAAACCTAAAAACACAGATTTCAGTGTCAACAGGTTATCAGCACAACGTTGACACATCATCTTTTTTTGGTAACCACTAACTACTGAGAGAAATATCTGTCTCTTTGGATAATAAATTCTGCACTATGTTCCCCAGCTACTTGCCGCCTGTTGTTTGGTGCTGGGCAGGTCGTGTACAGGTGGTTTATCAGAGCTTTCTCTCTGCAAACAGCTGCGCGCTGCGGATGGAAACGGCGCTGGGAGAGCGAATAAAGAAAGTTAAGCTGCAGACCGGACAAGAGAGACAATGACCAGCGACTCACAATGAAGCGCCTTTAACGCAGAGCTGCATTTGCATGTTATCATTCTTTGTCGGTTTATCACTGAGCGACTCCTTTCACATTGTTAGTATAGAAATATCCAATATAGTGGTTGAAGTAACATTTTCAATGCAGGACTTTAACTTGTAATGTGTTTTTTTATAGTGAGGTAAGTTTTATTCAAGTATCTGAAGAATTCCTCCACTTCTGGCAAGAACATATTCCGTATGAGGATGCGACTATTCAGAGTTTTGTATGTACCGAGGAAAATAAATATCTAAACATCAATTTCTATATAAATCACTGCAGCAGTCCCCTACTTAGCATAGACCAAAGAGGCAATACATTTGAAAATTACAAAATAATAGACAAGAAGTGCCCCCATCCAATCGTGTGATGAATGAAACCACATCAGCTATTTATTTCCCCATACATATTGTGCAATCAAAATGTCCCCTCCATTAGGCTCTATCTGAGCATGAAGAGAATACAATTTCCCATAAAGCCTGACGCTCTCGCTCCATAAACAACAGGACCGCACTGTAGCTCAATCCAAAAAAAATAATCGCAATGTGTATAGGAATAATGAGAGGCTCAACCTGAAGAAAATAGCTCATGAAAAAACATAGCTGGTAGCAATTTTCGAGTGGCTCCTGGGCAATGGGGGGGAAAAGAAAAAGAAAATTACATTTGCAATGCAAAAGCGCTCCGTCCCAGGCACCTGGTTCTTGCCACCACGGTCCAGTGAGCAGTTAAAATTCCATTTCAATTAATGCGTTTGGGAGAATATTTACAGTCTTTCTCTCACTCTTCTTCCTCCTCCTCTCCGCCTTCCTGCTGTTCTTCAGGGGAATGAGACCGGAGCACAAACAAATAACCACTCTTGAGATTGAGAGTGGGGGTCCAGACAAATTACTTAATTCCTGTCATATTCCCAGCCAAGGTCTCGCTTCAAAAGTCATCCAAGTACGAGATAACAAATTATTATTTGAGGTCAACGCTTTGCTGCTGGTGACACGGTCACGCACAAGTTCCCCTCTAATGTAACCGTCCAGCACTCTTGACTGCTCCGGGGCCTGTGCAAGAGAATTAATACAATTTCTAGATGTTATTGCATTCATGAGGTTCATGAATGTACGAATAATTAAATTCCTGAGCTATTTACACAAGTCTTTTGGGTCCTTACTCATCACTGAGGTGGCAAATTATTATTGTCTTTCTCTTTCGGTTACAAGTAAAAGTGTCAAGAAACATTATTAGCTAAATGTACTTTAAGTAACAGAAGTGAAAGTACTAGTTATGCCAAATAAGTCCACTGATATATGGTTGTTTAAGATGAAGCTGGTTTTAAAGTGTTGGGCTGTTTAATCTGCGTGTCAATATGTATCCAACTATAATTCAGACCGACAATAAATATGTCTGCGTCTTGAAACTAGCAAATAAGACTTTGTGGACTCTTTTCCAGACTAAACTGACTAGATAAGAGGGACAGTTTGTTTTACTCATCAATGCATGTTTGAGAAGCTCATCATTTTGTAGAAAAATAAATCTGTAAAATATAAAAAATATCACATCAGATAAATGAAGACAAGTACAAAAATACAATATTTCCCTCTGAAATGCCCTGAGTAAAAGTGCCATGACATGTCGATACTTACAGATCTAAACTATACTTAAGTACACGTCCTTAGTGGTAATACATGTTGAATTCCAACACCATTCTCATTTGATAATGTCTCTGCATTAATGAACTGAAGTAGAGAAAACTAATGCAACGAAAACAGAATAATGGTGTTTCTCCACACGCTGCATCCGTATGAACGAGTGGCAGCAAAGTTCATGGCTCATCAGGGAGGTTCGCAGCCTGCTGGTCCCAGCAGAGCCAAGCAGAGCCCAGCAGGGGGCAGTCACCTCACACAGCCATCATGTGGCGGAGGAGTTAACCCTCTCCTCACTATTGCTCTGCACTTGAGACTTTCCCTTTTCTTTTTTGGGGGTTACTGCGTTAATTTATTTACATTCCAGCAGCAAGAATATTCATCAAGTGTTCCCATCAACAACAACAACAACAACAACAGAGAAGTCACACGCAACGACTGAGAAGTGTGCCAGTGTCGCACCACACTAATGTTCCCCACTGTGGAAGACATGCAATTCATGGCTATAACGTATCCTATGAAACCATCATGCTTAGAAATTAGAGTCGCGTTTACTCAGATTATTAACTGCCATTGACTCGTGTCAGTTTGTTACACCATACTTTATTCATAGTGTGCATACTGTCGTTTGCAGCATATCAATAGAAGAGAAAAAGTGAAATGTAAAAACATAGTTAGCCAGTATTTAGCCGGTACTTTAGGCAACAGGGAAGAAATGTGTACACAATCACTGACTAGATCTCAATATAATATATGTATCAATATTTATAAATTAATTATATCATGGTGTGTATATATATATATATCAATATAAATGTAAATGTATAAATAAATAATACCGTGCACGATGATTTTACAGTCCACCAGCCAACCTGATTTGTATGTGATGCCGTGAACTTGAACAATTATTTAAATTATAATATGGGAGTTTTGAGAGGAAAATCATCTGAAGTGGAAATGCTAACTAAAACACCTCTTTTGGTTGTCAACCACGGGATCAATCTCAAACCATGTGTTGAATTGCATAAGCTTTTCAAATGTTTCCTTTAGCTGAAAAGTAACAGGTATCTCCAGCTGTCTAACAGCGGTGCAGTCAAAAGGAGAATATTTCCCTGCCAGAGTGAAGGAAAGAGGAGCAGAAAATGAAAAGTGCATGTACCTCAAAAGTGTGTGTGAATGTTGACTACTTCGCGGCACACTGTATTCTTACATTAAAACCATTGCTTAGATGTTCTGTTCTCCCACCACAAGAACAAAGCGTCCTGATGCTGCGGCCCTCGGTGCGTGCCGCGTCCGTTAAATATCTCCCTTATCAGCGGTGACATATGAAAAGAGAATCCTTCAATCCAGGTCAAATGAACACGAATCTGCCCTGTTGGAGTGATACGGCTTCATTATTGTACAGAACATCACACAGAATCGTAATCTGCTCCCAGAAAAAAGAATCTGTTTGCTTTTATGAGTGGGGCAACCAAAAGGTGTGTGTGTGTGTTGTTGTTGTTGTTGTGTGTTTTATTCAGTCAAGCATTGCAATACAATATTATTATATGTAATATACAAAACAGAAAGACTGAAATGGTATAGTTAGAAGCAAAAATGCTTATATATTCCTATCTTAAATTATTATAATCAAATAAATCAGAAAATGTATAGTGTGTGTGTGAGCATGTGTGTGTTTGTGTACTTGTATGCGTGACTGGAAAGCAGTCAAAACCCATTTGACGAATGCATATCTGATATCAAATGGAACATAATCCCCACAAGTATAACGGATTAAACACTCCACAACATTCATTTGCCGTTCTGAATCCAGAGAACTTTTGGGACGAGGGGACAAATAAAATAAGAACAAACCACCCACCATATGCTCGCAGAAAGAGTTAGGGCGCTCTACGCTTCGGCTGCTCCCGCTGCTGCTCGCTCACTTGAGGAAGTGAGGCGTTTGTCAGAGTGAAGAAGAAGAAGAGCTCTTTGAGACGCTCTCTGTGGGCAGAACGAGTCTACCTGTCTAAAACCAGGCGTATTAAGACTGAATGTTTGAGTTTTCCTGCTGCCATAACGACTCTGCTGTGGGAGAGATTGACGTCCCTATCCATTTCTTTCATACAACCCTTAACACTCCCTCTCCTCCCTGGATGTGGCTCTTTGGTGCGTTTGTCGTCAATATAAATAATGTATTCACGGATAAAATGCCAAAACATTTGCTTGTTACAGCTTCTACAATGTGATGATTTTCAGCTTTATGTCATGAATCATCATCAATATAAACGTATGTTCTGGCTTTTGAAGACACTTTTATAACAATCATTTGTCAACCACTTTATAAGCTTTATAGACTAAACGACTGTGAGCCGAACAGATTGTAAAACATCCTGTTTGCCTTTGTCCAGACCATCACTCATCCTTATTTTCACTACTACAAAGTGTGATTGTAACTGTTTTATTGTCATTGTTATTTGTTGAGCTTAGTAAAAAGTAATAAACTGTATATCAAACAGTAAAAAACATGAATAAACAGCAGGAAAGCAGGGACAGCCTTTTCTCTATGAAATGCATCTGCATTCATACGCAGAATCTGTTGGCAGCGCGACGAGATGTTGGTCTCGTCGTGCTGACCAGTCGCAGGAGAGCCGGCTGAGTGCAGGTTAACGGGTTGTGTGCAGGGCTAAAGTCAGCTGATCGCTCGTGACAACAATCCAGTTCTACAGGTCGTCAAGTTGCTCACCGGACTGTAAACAATGAGCAGAGGGGAAAAGGAAGTCTTGACCCGGATATCTGCTGACTGCAGACCAAAGAAATCCGTCCCGTTGCCCCCGGAGGCTGAAACGCTGTCAGAATGACCGCTGACGGGCTCCGTGGTTCGGGACAGCCCGACTATAAAGATAACGTAGCTTCATGTATCAGACAACCTGCTTCACTCATTTGTCTTTTATGGGAAAAATGAGACTTAAATCCTGTTCCCTCTTCTACGATATCTATAACTTCTATCGTCGAGCGTTATATTTAGAGAGATATGTGAGCCAGAATGTCTCGCGGCATTCAGCCACACAACACAACAATCAGCTCTCAGCAACAAAAATGGAGACGAAATGAGTTCAAGAGTTCAAACACAAGAGTTTGTTTTCAGATTTTAACTGAGTAAAACTTTGGAAATGAGGAAACAAAGTTTGCATTGCCAGCGCTGCTCTTCTTCCTGGAATGAACCACAGCTTTAAAAACCCTCCCCTTCTTCTTCCTACTCTGCAAAAAGGAGAACCCCACAATTTTCTTGTTCTCTCTCCTTCAGATTTACAGTTTTACAGATGGGTGTAAGTTAACCAAGATGGCGGTGAAGTGCAGCAGCTGCCGGGCCCCGTTCACTGCAGAGACACATGGTGTTAGATCAGAGCTCAAAGCACAGTCGCTTCTGAGGAAGTGAAACTCAGACGGGCGTTGTCTTCGAGAGGTAACATGGCGCAGAAAGGAGTTCGGCTGATCAACATTGTATCTGTTCTCTGTTTTCTCTGCTTCATGGATTTTCATAAAGGTTGCAACACAGTCTCAGCTGCAGCAGAAAGGCAGAGAGAGGTGGAGGGGAGTCCACTCAACATCCAGCAGAGAATCCAGGACAGAGAGAAAGACCTGAAGCTGCTCCATCGGGAGGTGGAGGCCCTCAACCTCTCTGCTGATGAAACAGTGGCGGCCAGTGAGAAGATCTTCACTGAGCTGATCCGCCTCATGGAGAACAGAAGCTCTGATGTGAGGCAGCAGGTCAGATCCCAGCAGAGAACTGAAGTGAGTCGAGTCAAAGTGCTTCAGGAGAAGCTGGAGCAGGAGATCGCTGAGCTGAAGCTGCTCTCACACACAAAGGATCCACACGACTCCCCCTCGCTGTCACCACTCAGTGAGTCTATATCCAGCTTCATCATCCGTCCTCTGAGATACTTTGAGGACGTGACGGCGGCTGTGTCAGAAGTCAGAGATAAGCTACAGGACGTCCTGAGAGAGAAATGGACAGACGTCTCACTGACGGTGACTGAAGTGGATGTTTTACTGTCGCAACCAGAGCCCAAGACCAGAGCTGGGTTCTTAAGGTATTCACAGGAAATCACTCTGGATCCAAACACAGCACATACACGACTGTTATTATCTGATGGGAACAGAAAAGCAACATTAATGGGTGAACAGTATTATCTTAGTCACCCAGACAGATTCACTGATTTTAATCAGGTCCTGAGTCGAGACAGTCTGACTGAACGTTGTTACTGGGAGGTGGAGAAGACTGGTGGAGGAGGATTTTTCATAGCAGTCGCATACAAGGCCATCAGCAGAAGAGGGGACGGGGATGAATGTGGATTTGGACTCAATGATAAATCTTGGGTGTTCGATTTTGAACCTATTGGTTATAGCTTCTTGTACAACACTGACCAAACTCTCGTCTCTGGTCCCCAGTCCTCCAGAGTCGGAGTGTACTTGGATCACAGAGCAGGTATTCTGTCCTTCTACAGCATCTCTGAAACCATGACTCTCCTCCACAGAGTCCAGACCACATTCACTCAGCCTCTCTACGCTGGACTATCATTTTATCTTTATGGATCCACTGCTGAGTTCTGTAATCTAAAATAGACAGAAGTCATTTTAGGGTTAAACTCTGAGTTTGAACTCTTGAACTCATTTAGTCTCCATGTGTGTCGCTGATAGCTGACTGTTGTGTTGTTTCTTCAGTGCACAGAGATCAGCTGTCAGTCAAACGTTGTGGGCGGTACTTTGACCTCTTGCCATTATTGTTCTGTAAACGTCTGACTTCCTGTAGGTGGCGCTCTTTCCTTTGTCTGTTTATCCATGGAGGCGCTCACTGCTCATGACGTTTGTTTTCCTGAACTAACTTTTCTCTGCATGAACATTTAAACTTGATCATTGAACTGATGGGATGTAAAACAAAATTAATGTTTACATGATGATTAAACAAACATGAACAAAGGGCTGTCTTCTTGTCTTCATTGCAGGGTTTCATACAAAGCTGATGGAGAAATTGTGAAAATGACTAGAGGTTTAACTTTAGTGTGTCCTTCAACTTAAATCCAGCCATGTCATTCGAACCCTTCCACCTCCTGAACATTTAAAGATTATATTTCGGGGCGGTATTTTAATATCAACAGTATTCTTTCCAACCGTCGGTGGAACTTGAATCCTTTCAGTCGTTCACAAAAAAAGAACTTCCGCTGCCCACTTGTGTTATGACGAGAGCCATTTCAGCTTCATCCTGCTATAATATCGGAGTTTTTAAGTAGCCAGCTCTTAAATTCACAGATGGCCAGCGGGCAGAGCAGGCCGCGCTGCTGGCCAAGGACGAAGCTGCTATGTCGTAATGAATCTGCCGCTCAGCGTCCACCACGACCTGACTGCAAACACTTAGTTTGCAATCGAGAGAAGACGCCACATTCATGTCACTTTCCAGCGGCAGAGCAATTATTTCCCCCCATCTCTTTGTGTTTGAAGGGCGAAGGCAGGGGAGGAGACGTGGCTGTTGAGAAAAATATTGACCAGAGAAAATCCATTTCAATTTGCCAAATGCCAGCGCCGGATTACTGACATTTAGCAACTGATATTTCCCCTGAAACTCAATGATACCCCTCCATAACTCCATAATAGAGCCCCATCTTATTGGTAGGGATGGCGCACAGCAGGACTGCTCACACAGAGAATGTGAGTATATAAAGCAGCAGCGCAAACTACACCAACGTTTGAGAATCTAAAAGTAAGAGACAGACGGACTGATGCAGCACATCTTCGGGAGGATGAGGGGAAGAAACGGCGTCGCCAATCTTCTTCTCCACTTGAGTAAACAGACGCCCGGCCTCCGCTGAGATGTTCCTCGCGGCGTTATTTGTTACAGAAATGTGTCTGACAAAGAAACTTCTCATCAGGAATGCTGGAGACAGAAAGCAGCAATCACTGAATTTCCAGGTGGCTCGGTAATAGAGAAATAAATAAAATGGGCGCTCAGCCCAGATGACTGAGATTGGTATTTCTGACATAAGTAATTATTCTAAAAGTTAATCAACAGAGCCCTTGAGGGATAGTCAAGCTTTCCTTTCTGTTGAAGGACGTGCAAGAGACAGCTTCATATTCGCAATATATGCAATAGGTCCATGCTGATAGCAATATTGGCTGATACTGAGTGGGATGTATTCTAGTATATAGTAGAGTGATCTCTTCGGTACAAACGGTCATGAAGACATTGCTTGTAAATTACCACAAACGTAGTTTGCTATTTCTGTACTGCAATTATTAATTGTATTACATATCAGAAGATGTATACACCCATACCAATATATCTGCAATAACCCAGTATCTGTCAATATACACACATAACTGAGGTCCATGCAGGCGTTTTGTTAAAAAAATAATCAGTCTCAGAAGTAGAGATAACCCTGAGGAAATCAGCATCATTGTTCAAGCAAAAGCGCCAACATGCTCCTGGTTCCTGCTCTTGTACTGTGAGTTCTTAGATCTGATGATGGCATATTTAATATCTTTGGGGTTGAGACTGTTAAAACTGTAATTGTTAACCTTTTTTTATGTTTAATTAACTCCACGATAAATGGGCTACTTCAGAAAATGATTAACTGCGAATGATGTTAGTTACTACCCCCGACACTGGACTAATGACTTATGGGGAGTCCCAGGACATCAGCTTTTTCTAAATGTCGGTCAAGATACGTTACATGGCCGTCAGTGCCGGTTTGAGAAAAGACAGACGGGGATGAATTTGCTCTTATCTTCCTGAGCCGCTGAACAAATCTGATATGTTGGATTGGATGGAGAATGTGTTGTTTTTAAGATGCAGTATATTAAGTCCAACTCGGAAATTCATGGAGTTTTTAATCTAGGGATTAAAATCGTAACTGAATCCTCTTTGATTAAAGCATTAGAGAGTTCTCAACACAACAACATTGAAATGGTTTCCCAGTAGTTTTTTTTCTTCATTAATCCTCTTTGGTGCTCCGAGAACTTGAACAACAGCATTGTGAAATGTAAGTGGAGCAGCTGTTGCACACAATAAACCAACCAACCAGGTGAAATGAAGGCCACCAAACAGCTCCGCTTACTGGCACGCAGGGGCTCATTCTGGAAAACAACAACAAAGTTAGCGTAGTCTATTCTGACAAAACCTCCGTGGGGCAGCAGCACTGTGTGAGTAACACTTAGGGATGTGTGTGTGTGTGTGTGTGTAATAAGTGTCTTCAAAAAGCATTAAACAGATCTTGTTTATAAAAAAGATGTGCCAAGAGAGGATACCTCTTCATCCTCTAGCCCCACATATTAAACAAAGATAAGCCCTTTTTTTAAGTTTATTCATTTAGTCGGATATTACATATTTTGGTTTATGAACTTGGCTTCTTTCTTCCAAAAGTGGCCGCCGGGCAAATCAAGTGATTTATCCTGGTTCTACAACTAAAACTAAAACAGCAGCAGAAACCTGTGACCCGACACACAGGAAGTGCAGGTTCCACAGAAACAACAGCCCAGTGAGCAGAAGTGACACGACCCAAACGGCCCATGTCCTTTTCTCGTAACGACCACAGCAACAGAAAGTTCCAGGGCACAGACGAGCACCAGAGCAGACGGGGGATTATATTTCATGAAAAAATTGACTTGCGCTTTATTTAACTGCCAGGCTCTATTTGTGTCTGCCTCCGTGAACTGAAGCGGTTGACAATTAACCTCCGGGTGCTGGCGCCCAAAGCACAGCCGGGCTCCCATCGGGGATAATATCAGTGGCACTTTTATTAGCTGGTTTGGTCGAGAGCCCTCAGGAAGGAGCCTATGAGCAGACCTGGCTCCCATTGAGCTCTACGCTGACCCCTCTATAAGAGAGAAAGACAGGACACAGAATCAAAGCCAGGATATTCATCAGGGATTTCTGATTGTGTCAACAAATTCAGCAAGAGGAGGAATATAAATCTGGACACGTCAAAGCAATAAATCAAGCTCAAAAAGCCGGTCTGGAGGGAGCGGGCGTGGCACAGTTGGACAACACTAATGCAATCACAGGGATTTTCTGCTCGCTCCGAGGCTCGGTTCAAGGGCGGAGAGCAGAAAGCTCGAGGCGAGCAGCACAAAATCAGCCGATACTCAGAGGAACAGCCACGCCTGATCTTGCCACCTCACCGTCTGGAGAAAAAAAAGCTGTTTACAAGACTCACACGGGGTTACAGCAGCGTGGCTCTGAGGTTGAGGATGCTCTGCACTAAATGTATGAGGATTTTTATAAAACTACGATACTAAATTTCCAAATGTAATTCACCAATGGTGCAACACGCTCAAATGAGTCCAACTGGCTGGGGCCGACTCTCACTACTTCACGTTCGAAATAAACACAATTTGTAAAAATTAAATGTTTCTCAAAGGCTGATACAATTGCCCAGAAATGTGTAATCAAACTGCTCTGATACACAGTTGTTTCCCCTGGTGGACTTATCAAAGTGAAATTTGACTCAAATGTTTGTCTTGTTAACAGTAACAATTCTCTCCTGCCATTCAGTAAATCAACAGGAAAGGTATCGACAGTTATTTTTGATTAAAGCTGCAACAAAAGATTATTTTCATTATCATTTTCTTGATTAATCATTTGGTGCACGATAGAAAGCAGTGAAAAAATGTGCATCAAAATTCACTATAGCCAAAGATGATATCTAGTTGTTGTATAGCTTTAGTTCAAAAGTTAGCTCAAAAGCCAAAGGATTCAGATTATTATTAAATAAGACTTAGAAAAGATTAGAAAAGAACATTTGTTTGAACAAATAAAAGAACAGTTAAATAAAAAAATAAAAGAACAGTTCAATTCCCCATCCTGCCGTAAACCAAAACACATATCTCCACCAACAGCTTGTTCACACTTTGTCACATCTCACACAGGTCCAAGCAAGCACCGCTCATTCCTTCATACACTCACAATGTGAAGCCCTTCCGGTATTTGTCATTTCCACTCAGCAGCAAGTTGGCAAATCACCTCCTGGATCAAGTTCAAACCGCAAACTACACAACTCTCTCAGGGAACCATCGGGGATAGATGATGCCATCCCACCACCAGCAACCTGCCGTCTTGGCAGCCTTCTCTCTGACTCACAGTGCGTGCGTGTGTGTGTGTGTGTATATATATACACATATACACTACCGTTCAAAAGTTTGGGGTCATCCAGACAATTTCGTGTCTTCCATGAAAACTCACCTTTATTTATCAAATGAATTGAAAATTGAATAGAAAATATAGTCAAGACATTGACAAGGTTAGAAATAATGATTAATATTTGAAGTATTCATTTTGTTCTTCAAACTTCAAGTTCAAAGGAAGGCCAGTTGTACGGCTTATATCACCAGCATAACTCTTTTCAGCTGTGCTAACATAATTGCACGGGTTTTCTAATCAGACATTAGTCTTTTAAGGTGATTATCAAACACAATGTACCATTAGAACACTGGAGTGATAGTTGATGGAAATGGGCCTCTATACACCTATGGAGATATTTCATTAGAAACCAGACGTTTCCACCTAGAATAGTCATTTACCACATTAACAATGTATAGTGTGTATTTTTGATTAATGTTATCTTTATTGAAAAAACAGTGCTTTTCTTTGAAAAATAAAGACATTTCTAAGTGACCCCAAACTTTTGAACGGTAGTGTACCTATATGTATATATATTTACTGATGGCACTTACACTTCTTTAACTATGAGTGGGAGTTTGCTGATTGAAGAGCAAAGTGTTAAAGTCTTCATCTGAGAACAGTGTGTGACCCTTTAAACCCTGATGAACTTGATTGGTTTTCTTCATGAATGTCCGCTCTGTCTTCTCGTTTGAGGGTAATTAAAGAATAAAACGTCAACCTTGACATTACAGCTTGAGAGGGCCCATTTGTGAACACGTGTACAGTAATAATAGAGGTTCTGTAAGAGTGACATGTAATTTGATGCTGCTGACCGAGACTGCCATTACAGAGTGGAACTTAATTTGTAGGCTGCCTTATCACCTCTTTCATTAAACTCCTGCCGTCTTTTCGTTGTATTTTGGGAACAGAAAGAAAATGACCAGCACGGCTCAAACCAACGGAGTTACACATGAATAAACCGCCCAGGATTACAGACTACGTGACCGACATGGCCGACGGCACATGAGGGAGATCAAGCAAAGCCGTAAGTCTCGCCAGATGTTGGAAAGACTTCTGGTACGAGCGATGGATCAGCTGGCCCACTTCCTACGACCGCTGGATTAACGCCATATATGGAGCGAGGTTATCACCCTTGGTTACCACTGTGAATAAACTCAACCTCGCTAGCTTCTTCTTCAGCAGTGTGTGCGTGTGCGGAACAGATGTAGGTTACATTACCATGATAAAGAAGCCACACACTTAAATGGTACCCTGTCAGCTCAAAGGGGGTAGTAGAGAAGGATGGCAACGTGAAAACAAAGACTTTCTCCGTTGGTGTTCCTTCAAAGTCCAATTTTAAATTGTAATTCAAGGAAGTATGAATTATTCTCCAGCTATTGGACATATTTTTCCATTTTTTTAAACTATGAAAAGGTTTTTCGGACATATTAATGGGCTCCCGTTGAGACTTGGATGTGTTTTGTTAACCCCACTGCTAACCCTGTAGCCACGACACTTAACAGGATTTTATTAGCTACTCTTGCACTGTATTTGAGATGTGATGTCAGCAACCTGCATGTAGCTCCTTTTAAATAATCGGAATATCTTGTATTGGTGTTCAAATTGTATTTCATATAAAATTGTTATCTTTAGCTTCACCTAGCTTGTTTATGCTAGCCCTGATTTCCATTAAACGTTTACTTTACGTTCAAGTTTTTCCAAACGTGCAGCTCTCTGCCACTCAGCGTACGTCCTGCATTATAAAGGACCGGGTCTAATTCAATTCAATTCAATTCAGTTTATTTGTATAGCCCATTTTCACAAATTACAAATTTGTCTCAGAGTGCTTTACAATCTGTACATATCGACATCCCTGTCCCAAAACCTCACATCGCATCAGGAAAAGCTAGCTAGCATGAGCTGTCTTGTCAGTCAAGTAGAATTCATTTAATTAAATATATACAACTCAATATCACAAATGTGCTGACATCGTGGATTCAGGTGAGGGGGAGGGGTCCCTTTCACTCCCGGGTCGCTCATTGGTGGTGACAGACTGCACGAGCCAATCAAATCACAGCCTTAAATCACAGACTAAAACCTAACGGATGCTGCATGTATGTAGCGGGTACTGATATTAGATTTGTTTGTTTGTTTTTTAAGAAATGTCCATAAAATAGATACTGAGCATTTTACGGAGATACATTTAAATCTTCACCGCACTCTGGTGGACAAACTACGCAATGGAGACACTGAATCTAAATGACCTTTTACCTATTACATTACCATCCTGTACTATGTATTGTAACCTATCAAAAACATACACACCAATACAATGTCTGTGCAAAGATATATATACTTTTTTTTAATATCATTATATTCAAATAAATCTGACTTAGATTTCTTATTTTTGGTCATACAACTTTGACCAATCATCCATCAGATATTGTTAGTAGAGTGCAGAAGTAACATTTACACATAAAACTTGCAAATATAGTTCCTGTTCGAGCGGTTTACACTCTATATTGATTTTTTATCTCACATATTTATGAGTAAAACTAAACTTCAGCTATAAAGCAACTTTTAAAAAGTTTTAAAAGTTAGTTGTATCATTATTGTATGAAGGAATTGATGAAACTATTAGTAATTGATCTTTAGAAACCATAGGAATAAAAAGGAATACAGTTTTCCTTAAGGACTCAGTACAGCCAGAACTTTAAAACAATCCAAGATCTCATGCGAACTTCACGTTCAAGAAGAAAAACAGATAAAAGGAGAGAATGGCACAAATAGAAGTGTGAACATGGTTTTGATAACCCTTTGAAAATAAGCCTGAGCCTCATTCAACATCCTGCCAGAGCCTCGCGCTTTCTCTAAAACTGCGGTGGGGCACTTTTTATCAGCCTGCCGTCTACTGTAACACAATCACATGGGACAAGGGGGACTCAGAGGATTGCCATTCATCCCTGAAACTCTTAAGAACTGGGACAAACTGCATTCCCAGTAGCTGTTACAACACCTCTCGACACACACAAAAGGCCGGGTGTTTGCGTGTGCATGCATTCATTCATTCGTCTCCTTTGTGTTCTTTCTAGTCGCTTGTACCCGCATGAACCCGTCAAAGAAGCTTGCCTCGCTGGCCTTGTTCTGCCACATTTAGTTGGGAGGAACAGCAGACTCCCCATGAGACGTGATGGAGAGCTCATCCTGGACTGGGATGGTGGAGGACAACAGCCGCAGCCTTTCCCAGCTCGAGCACAGCTCTTCACGGATGAACTCACTCCAATTAAAACACAAGCTAACAAGGAGGGAACCCTGACAGCAGAGCACTCTCTGCAGGCCTCGCCTCCCGATAGTAAACGGGAACAAGCCGCCGTGTGTCATCAACCACCCTGCAGGTCGGTGGCTCCAGACGTGCATCCTCTCATGCACCTGAAGGCAGTGGTGAAAGGTAGCCAAGTACTTTTACTGAAGTACACTGTGTACTGGAAAGTTTTTCCATTTTACGCTACTTTAAATTTCTACACCACTATATCTCAGAGGGGAATACTGTACTTTTTAGGCCACGACAATTATTTGACATCTAGTAAACAAACAAACATATGATCAGTGTATAAAATGCAATTTGTTGACGATTAAACCAGCGGCTGGCCTAACACATGTACATCTGTACATCTTTATTTGAAGATACAGATTCAATCCCGTAATAAAAGATGACATGTTATCCATAGTTTGTCAGCAGCATTTGTCTTGTCGGTGTTTCAGTCTGATGAAGTGCTGGACAGGATTTATTTAACCACCGGCCACATCTGACAAATGTAACAGGAAACAAGAAAACTGGTGTCATTTAATCGAAAGTTACAGCTCATTTACTTCTGTCCACTTTGTCTTCAGTCACTCTGCAATTTGTACTATGTAATTACATGTTCCATTTTCTTGTAACATTTTTAAAATATAATATAATGTTCCAGTGTCAAGTCAAGTGTGAAATGATCTCCTGTCTTAGATAACAAAAAAAACCTGAGCGCGTCGGTAAAGTGACACATTGCTGACAGCCGGGTTTCTTCCTGTGGGCGTTGGAGGACTGACAGGAAACAAAGTGCCTTTAAATGAATGAAAACTCTGTTAACCTGTCAAACTATTAACTTTGGTCAAATAAAATACAGATCAAACATCAGGTCTAACTGTGAGGAATCACTATATGATGAATTCATCTGAAACGATATTAAAACCTCAATTCTCAACCTTACTGAGAACAATAACATCGGGTGTCACTGAGCAACAGGTTAGAGATTGGGTTATTATTCACATTATATTGTTATAACATTCACTGAGATTCATCGGAATCACACTGTAATTATTTTGATCTCCAATTTTTCTTTCCAAATGTTTGATTCTAACATGCTCCAGTTATTTTACTCATAACAATATTTGGTTTATGCTCAAATTAAACAAATTACAACTCTGACATTTTACATAATTTGGCATATCATGATAGTTCCATAGTTCCATGACATGTCCTAAGTTTCAGTGCCAATTATATTAAAGCTAAAACTATTTAAATAATTGCTTCAGCTTTTAATTTAAGGAGAAACATCCAATATTCCCCGGTTCCAGCTTCTCATTTATAAGGTTTCACTTTTCTTCTTTGTCTTATAAGATTTGTAACCGACATTTTCTTACTAAACACTTTTTATAAACATATAATCAACAACAACTACCAGTGTAAAGGTCCAGATTTAGAAGCATAACGTCATAACATTGGCGATTGTCGTGACCTTTTGACAATAATTTAGAGAGCAGGCTGACATTAGCCCTCATATTATTCAATATCTTTAACTGTTTGATGCTTGGTTAGTCATTGATAACAAAGATGTGTGTATTTTACCCAAACAAATGCTATGGAAAGCAACATTTGCTGTGCAAGCTATTAAAGCTTTGTTAACAATGTGTGCGTGAGCAAGTACTGTATGTTCCTGTGAAAGAGGAGACACACACTTACACAGACATCCACTAGACATCAGTCTTCATCATCGTCTCTCAAGCTAAAAACTCAAATAATTCTTTGGTTCCAGATTCCACAATATTAAGATGTGCTGCTCGTCTCTGCTTTATATTCCTGCAAATGGAATATCTTTTGGACAAAACAAGCTGTGCACGTCAATCGACAGCAACAATTTAGATATCAATTTGTTATTTAAGTCACTTTTTAAGCAAAAAAAGTCAAATATAGTTGGTTCGAGCTTTTCAATTGCAAGGATGTGCTGTTAATTTGTTGTTATCTATGATTGGAAAACTGATTACTTTGTGTTTTGCACTGTTGGTGGGACTCAAAAAGCAATTTGAAGAGGTGACCTTGACTTCACAAATACCACATTCGGTGATCTAAATCTCTCAAATGTGATGCACATTGTTTGATAAAACTAGCAATTCGAAAACATATTTGATCTTTTTCTGACATGTAGAAAAATTAGCAGATTAACCGATAATGAAAAGTATAAATTGCAGCAGCCCCTGTGTGCTTTGTGACATATATGACCAACTACCCTTTAAGCTCTGACAGTGTTGTCAATGCCAACATCTGTAAATGAATGATGTCAACCGAACTACAGTCAATTGAAAAGGATGAAACAAAGAGGACAGGAAGAGTCACTGAGGAACTTTTGTCAACTTTCTCCTCGTCTGTAAAGGCAGCTGTGGCTGATGTTGTAAACTCCTCACATAATGTGAACACCTGAACACGTCATGAGGCATGTTGCATGGCCTGCTTCTTTTTTTGCATACGAACGATGACACTTGAACATGAACCAAATGCAAGAAAAAAAAGGGGGAAAAACAGAATAAATACGAGGGCCTGGCTTTCCTTCATGTGCACGATCTTAAATCACAAATCCCCCCCCCCCCCAAAAAAACAGACGAGCAGACAGGGTTCATTGCCTCCACGGAGCATCATCACAAGCAGCTCGCGTTTCACATCTGCTAACACGCACACACTGAAGCCAACCACGGCAGGAGATTATTGTGCGTGTCGTCCTCCCTTTCCCTCTTTCTGGTTTTAATGTATATGAGAGAGAACCCCCCTCTTACCTTGCACATCCAGGCCATTCTTATTTTTACGCAGACAATGGTGGACCACTTGTTTTCGTCAGCCCCAAAATGCCGTTCACCGCTTCCGTTTCCCAACACATTTATTCACGTCTGCCTCACAGGAGGACACGCAGATGCGGTGCAGTTACACGCGGGGATCGGCTCCATAAATATTGGAGTGTACCGTTATTCGTCTCCTCTGTCGGGTTTTTTCCCCCCATGGAGCTTGCTGGGACCTGGACTGACGCTGCGCTGCTACTGGCCGGCATCGACGCAGAGCCCCGCCCCCTCGGGCGTCACGTGACCACCGCTGATTTCCTGATTTCCTGACTTCTGCTTTTACATCAAGTCTGAACATTATTCTGAAGATAAGCTGCATCTTTCAACGTGAAATCATTCTTTTCTGCAAATTTAGTTTTTAAAAAATAGATTTGTCAATACGTTGAATAAACAATAGATCATTTTGTGGGGAAACAAATATCCAAACATGATTTTCTTTTGTGTATATAATAATAATAATAATCTGTATTTGTACAGTACCTTCCATACAAGAAATGCAGCACAAAGTGATTTATAATAATGGTAAACAAAACACAAGTAACAAAATTAGATACAAATTAAGAAGAAAAAATAAGATGAAAATAGAACATATAATGCATATTAGCATTAGGTGGACAATAAAACTTAGCCCCAATAATCTTAACATCAGTACTGTATAGTATATTTGCAGGATTCACATATACACCAATAAACACTGCAGCAGTATCAAATGGTCTCCATTCTCTTCTTTACTTTTCTAGATCAGTGGTGGAGATTTTAATCTTTAAAGCAAAACCTTAAGTCCACTCTCAAACAGCTTTGAATCAATAGATGAACAACATAATCCAAGACAACATGACATGTTCGGAGACACCAGGAAGCTGCTTGACAAAAAGAAGATATCTTTAACATCTCCCTGAGCCAGTCTGCTGCAAGTGCCTCAAGTCCACCTGTGCCAGAAATGTCCCATGTTTTATACCTGAATGACAAGCGCCCCACTGCAATGACATTAGGCTCGTCATGCAGTGCATCAGATCCATCCTAACCCAACCTTAGACCCCAACCGATTTGGAGACCAGACCAACCAGTCCATTGAGGATACAATATTCATTTATAAAGCAGGACACTCACATTCAAATGCTGTTCATAGTTTATTACCTCACATCATACCACAACAGCTAATAGGGAATCTGAATACACTGGGCTTCAACACACCTCCTGACAACTGGAGCCTGGACTTTCTCACCTGAAGAACACAATAGATCAGGAGAAGCACCATCACCCTGAGCACTGAGTCCACCTCCGTTCACCCCGCTGACTCGTGACGGCTCTGCCCCATCCAGCTTCAACCACGTTACCAACATGATGAAGACGTGTCAGTGACGAGTCTCGGAGCGATGAAACACACTAGAGAGGACCTGGAGAATATAGCTATGTGGTGCGGGGACAATAACATAATACACGTGGGAAAGACCAAGGAGATGGTCATTGACATCAGAAGAAGTCCGATGCCGATGTAAGCAGGAAGTGACGTATCGGGTCACAGGGCAGGAATATACAACGGGACACTTTCTTGAGATGAAGTACATCAAAAATAGAAGTTGATTGCATTTTGTTTGTGAGGAATATGCTATAACTCTGCAGAGATCAGGAACTGTTGTTTGATTAGTTGTGTGGACCAGGCCGTCGCTCTCCCTCTGTGTAAGTATGCCTGGGACTTTTACGACGTTGAAAATCTTGTCGCAAGCGGTCTTGGGTGTCTGTCACATACTTTTCCCGTGTAAGTAAACGGACAAAGACAACATTGATTCTGAGACTTGATTCTTTATTCCTGATTGTCTGAGAAAATCTTCCATCACTCTTTCAAGTAGAAGGCTCAGCTACGCCATCACCTCCTGTGCAGACTGAGGAAGGTGAACAAGAGCAAGGTTTCAAACTGTGGCTTTTTTATATTGACTTGTGAAACTAAGAAATTATGCAGAAAACAAGTACGTTGTTTGTGGGAAGATGTGACTTTGGTAAAACAATCAGTTTCTAAAACTTCCTGCCAATACAACATAATGTAAGTCCAGGTTCGAGGTTGACTATGCTGTGATAACTCTGCACTGGAGTTTTGCTGTTTTACTGCAGTACAAATTACTTGTTGCAGTGGGGCTCTTTGTAAGATTGCCGATGGTAAATGCTCTTTTTAAGGCACCCATCGTTACCTGAATGTATCCTAATACATGTGAGGCACACACTGGGTAAATATACCTTTTCTCTCAGTCATTCTGATCAAATGAGAAATAGAACTGTTGCATTCAGGCTACTGTGCTGGTAGAATATCAGCTGGGTTTCTTATCGGAGAATGCTTATGTGATCTGGTGGGGAGACAGGTCAGCGAAAGGTAAACTCGGGACATGCTGTATATTTTCATCAAGCGCTGAATTGAATGAATGAGATGGAATTCCAGCAAACTGATGTGACAGTGCTTCTATTGTCAGGATGTGGTTATCCTGCTCCGGGTCCCTGCAGGAGGACTCGTTGCTGTCTGTCACTCAACATATTCACACTGCTGACAACGGAGGGTCCAGTCCACGCTTTCTACATGTCTTTGAACTTTGGGAGGGAACCGGAGCACCAAGACAACATGGGGACAACGTGTTAACACACAGGAAGCAGATATCTTGACCTTTCATGAGGAAAGAGAAGGGCTTCATCAGTAGTATGCTCTCATGAAGTGCACTCACTGGGATGGTCAGACTGAAAAGCCTGTCACAATTTTCTGACTAGTAAATAATAACACCTGTTAATGCAGATGTTATGTTATGATAAACATCTCAACTAAATGTAATCAATGTACTAAAGACTGCGAGTCTTCCTAAACTCTCTTGTTTCATGTTATCCTCTTGTCTCGCCACCTGTCGATCTTTAATTTAAACTTTTTTAGGAGGACGTTCACAGCAATGTTTACAGTCTACGGTCAAACAATTCAAATGCTATGAATGCAGAGAGCAGGTTTGTGAAAGGATGTTTTCTACGCCTTAATAAAAATATGTTTCGCAAAAAAGTATCTTTGACCAGACAGAATTCATTAAAAGTATTTTCTGTTTGCACCACCTGCTTTGATTTGAAGTCCGGTGTGGAGGTGGGACACGACATAAGTCACATAGTGGTTCTGCACAGCTGTGCGCATTTTCTAATTAACACCGAATACATCGTGCAGCTCAGGCTGGAGGGAACATCATTTGTTTTGCAGGCCATGAGGGGCAGAAATGTTATTAAAATCGGATGATGGTGGAAGAGGAAAAGTCAGATAATCATCAAAGTTTGAATAATTTATCCTGAAGGGTACACAGCTGTGTGAATCAAAAATGAGATATTTCAATGGGACTAAAGTGGGGGAAGAAGCTATACCGACTAGCCTATCAAGCAGCACGGCTACAAACTACTTATAGCGCACTATTAAAACAGATTCTTTGCACAAGCAACAGCTCAACAGTGTATTTCTGTTTTGTTGATATTCAGAGATTCAGACAAATATTTAATAAGAACAGCAGAGATTAGACTCAAAATGAGATCTAATGAAAAGCAACCAGCAGAGACCAGAGACATAATACACCTGTATCTAATGAAAATGTTTGAAAACAAAAGGTTAGAAAATTAATGATCTCTAAATATATCAGTTAAGTTATGGTTAGAAACACTTCTTTCTACACCTTTTCATCATGGTTACCTTCGCATTGAAAATGCCGGAAGGTTATGTTTTGATCGCCGTGTATTTATTTATTTATTTATTTATTTGTAAGCGTGTTATTCGCAAAACTCAAAAAGTATTGAACCGAATCGCATGCAATTTGGTGGGATGATTGTTTATTATCCGGGGACCAGTTGATTAGATTTTGGGATCGATCGGGTCAAAGGTCAAGGTCAAAGGTCATGAACAGGTCAAAATCTTTCGCAGAACTCAAAAAGTATTGAACCGAATCGCATGAAATTTGGTGGGATGATTGTTTATTATCCGGGAACCAGTTGATTAGATTTTGGGATCGATCGGGTCAAAGGTCAAGGTCAAAGGTCATGAACAGATAAAATCTTCTTGAATCACATGGAATTTGGGGGGATGATTGGTTATTATCCGGGGGCCATTTGATTAGATTTTGGGATCAATCGGGTCAAAGGTCAAGGTCAAGGTCATGGAAAGGTCAAAATCTTTTTTTTACCATAGCACGATACATTTTTGTCCAATTGGCATGCAACTAATGCCAAAATGTTCATAATTCAATGCCCAATCTTGTGATATGCGAAGGTATGCGCTCTACCGAGTGCCCGTTCTAGTTTATTTATTTATTTATTTATTTGTATGCGTGTTATTCGCAAAACTCAAAAAGTATTGAACCGAATCGCATGCAATTTGGTGGGATGATTGTTTATTATCCGGGGACCAGTTGATTAGATTTTGGGATCGATCGGGTCAAAGGTCAAGGGTCATGAACAGGTCAAAATCTTTTGCAGAACTCAAAAAGTATTGAACCGAATCGTATGAAATTTGGTGGGATGATTGTTTATTATCCGGGGACCAGTTGATTAGATTTTGGGATAGATCGGGTCAAAGGTCAAGGTCAAAGGTCATGAACAGGTTAAAATCTTTCGCAGAACTCAAAAAGTATTGAACCGAATTGCATTACATTTGGTGGGATGATTGTTTATTATCCGGGGACCAGTTGATTCGATTTTGGGATCGATCGGGTCAAAGGTCAAGGTCAAAGGTCATGAACAGGTCAAATCTTCTTGAATCACATGGAATTTGGTGGGATGATTGGTTATTATCCGGGGACCATTTGATTAGATTTTGGGATCAATCGGGTCAAAGGTCAAGGTCAAGGTCATGGAAAGGTCAACATCTTTTTTTACCATAGCACGATACATTTTTGTCCAATTGGCATGCAACTAATGCCAAAATGTTCATAATTCAATGCCCAATCTTGTGATATGCAAAGGTATGCGCTCTACCGAGTGCCCGTTCTAGTTTATTATGTCTCTGGTCTCTGCAGGTAGCTTTTCATTAGATCTCATCTTGAGTCTAATCGCTGATGTTTATGATGTCGTATTGATTATACAATAACGTATATGTATATTATTGTATAATAAATACTATATATAAAATGCACTGTAAAAATGGACCGTATAGAATATTAGTCATACTTTGAAAAGTGACCTGCTTTTAGGATTTGTGTTCTCTAGTTTGTGAAGAAGGAGAAGGGGTCCAAGAATAAATAAAGAATAAAAAATGTGCACAGTGGGGACATTTCCTTCCAGTTCAGTACTTTTTCTCTCTGAGCTAGTATCTAAACATACTGGACACCAAGCTGAGAAGCAGGGCTCTGATTTCCTGAGAACCTGGATCCATTTGCTTGGTGGGAATGGTCCCCATTGGTCTGGTTCCCAGGCTTTAGTCCAGGGAGCCCAGTAAGAGGAAGCCTGAGTGATGCGGCCTGAAACCCTCGCCCTGTGCTGACAGACGCACGCACAAAGACACCGGAGGAGGTTCCCAGCTGATGGAAACAAGTCGCTCTTCAGTCTGCCAGTGTGGATGAGACTGGTCTGGAGTTGAAGACTAAATATGGAAAGGAAGGGCGGCAACAGGACATCTCTAGACTGGAGTTTTACTCAAACAAATAATCTGCAATTAGTGAGTGTAAACATGTATGATGTTTGTACATTACCTGTTTCCCTGTATTAGATGTTGAGCAGCTGTAATGCTCAATGATTACATAATAAACATGACAAGCTTTGCTCTCCTCAGTCCGGTCCAGTGAATCAAATCCAGCCCCCCCGCGACCCTCGAAGCATAAGCAGAGCAGCTTTAGGTATAACTTTATAGATTACAGATGGATTCATGTATGAAAGGTGTCCTGTGGAGTTGTTGACCTCTAATAGCACGGTGGACCAGTTTTGAACTGTTTGTATTCTCTGACAAATCAGAATCCACTACAGCACTTGCTATTGGAACCAAAAAATATGATCAATCCATCATTTCAACTTGATAAAACGCTCTCTTTGAGATCATTTCTTTTCGCTGTCATCTCTGCTGTCTAAAGCTTCTACACCATTCAGTCCTCTTTGTTCTGCTGCCTTGTGAAAACAATTAATGAAGTGAAAGAAAAGTCATCCAAATAATTCTTTGACTTTCACACTTGTGTTAATGAGCTTTTTATGAACCATTTCAAACGTCGTGGTAATCCAGTCGTCACTCTCTAGAACCGGTGTAGTCTCGCTGTGACTTGAATGGAGTGCAGCTCATGCACTCGGCACAGAGGATGTCCTCGCACATCAGATTGCCTCCAGCTACAGCGGATAGGCTGCTGTCCCATGTTCCTCCTCTGCTCTCCAGACAGCTTACCAGGATGAATCATCTGGACTCAATATGACAGATGTGCCTCTCCTGCCACTGAAAGGCAGCATGAATTGAAATCTAATTACCAGGTGTTCTTTTTCATGCCGTCTCATTCTGATAATGTGTGTCATGATTCATCTTAAAACACAAGCGTCATTTATATTCATGTTATGTTTGAGTTATTTTGCCCTCGATTAGCTTTAAGGTCATTGTATTGTTTCTTTTTGACAGTATCTCTCTCTGTCTCCGACAGCCAACCTCTGATAAATGTCCCCATCGCCATGCAGCGTGTCTGTGCAGCAGCTGTGCTTTACTGTCTCCTAGTGGTTACAGCAGTGTGTCAGGATTTAAGGACTTGAGTCAAATGTCCTTCATTTCTCACGAGTTGTTCTGACTTCTGAATGGACGATTATAAAGAAATGCTTTTGTGCTATCTCTTATTTGTAGCGCCTGAGACAGAAGACAACGTTATTTGTTAGCAATGTCATCTTAGAAGTTATGATCGGGTCTATAACCACTGAAATTATATTATATTTAATGATATTATATTATTGTCATTATTATATAAGTCAGTCTCTTATAGCTTCCCCGTTTCCTGTGTAAAGCCCAAAATAGGTCACAACAATGTTTTGAAACAATATAGGCTACGTCGGCCATTTTAGCTCCATTTGTGAGCAGTTACACTCGCCCCAGTGGCCCTGAGAATGCGGATGTGAAATCTTAGTCATTTGTTATTTTCAACATGCACAAGAAGTCCTTGAAGTGCAAAAACGAGGCTTTGACAGCTGAGCTGACCCAAAGCTCCACAGCCGCTTCTGAAAGCACCTTGACGTTGACTGTTTTGGCAGCTGACAAGGTCAACAATCAACTTTTCATCAAATGTCTGCATGAAGAAAATAAGTTTTAGATATATTCAGCAAAAGACAAAACCTCAAATTGCATGCTGCCCTTGAGCAAGAGGAGCTGCTCAGCGTTCTGCAGGCTGGTTGCAGCTGTAGGGAGCTCAGGTGAGTTTACCTGGAAAACAATGGATGATAAAAGAATGAAATATAATTCTGTGCCCTGTGTATCAATAAATATTGTATACGTACTTCGAGGCTACATCATTCATTTCAAGCTCTTGACAGCCCAGCAGCATAAGTGAAGTTTTTTTTAGTTTAGCCTGAAGATAATCTCCAGCTGCTTCTCTCTCATTCCCAATTCATGGACAACTTGACAGTCGATTTTTTTTAAAGATTATCGTATAGTGTTGTTAAAAAAAGTCTTCAGCATCAAAATGTTCACGAATCTTTTGAAAATCTTTCTTTCACATCTATATAATAATAAGAATATGAATAACTTTATTTATATAGCACCTTTAAAAACAAAAGTTTACAAAGTGCTCTACAGAGAATCAAGGGGAAACAAATACAATGGTAAGATACAACTATAAAATAAAAAAACAGACAAACTAAATTAGGGGAACCAAAGAACTACATTAAAGAACGACATCACTTAAAAACTGTTCTATAAAAATGGGTTTTAAGAAGTGATCTAAATGAAGTTACTGATTCTGCGAGGCTTATCCCTCACATTGTGATATACATTAACATACATTGTCATGATGATGTGAAAGTTGTCCCTCTGGGAGCTGCTTAGAGACCAAAAAGAGCTAGAAAAAAGTGAATGTTGGACAAACGTTAATAAAAACATGACTACAAATGAGTGAATGAAAAAGGAACAGCTTAGTTCAGCTTTTCTTAGTGCAGAGACAGAAACAGCCGGACACTGACCAGCACCTCTAAAACTCACCTATTAACAAGGTATTGAGTTTCTGCTTCATCCAAATTAAAAAAACAGTAAAAACAAAACATTTGGGTTTTAACTAAACGACTAAACGTTCACAACAAGACTTTAAATCATCAGCGGGCCGAAAGAGCGAGTGCTGAGGCCGGTTCAGTCCCCTTTGAGCAGAGCCAGGCTGTTTCTGTTTGAAGCAACAATAATCGCCATCCTCAACATGTACGGGTGTATCTGACAGACGGTCTGTGTGGCCTCAGCACAGCTCAGGGATCAGTTTGTTTTGAGGGCAGATGTTTTGTTTTCCTCTGCTTGACCGCTGCAGAACTTCAGTGGAGTAGATTTGGTTGGATTTTTAGACATCAGCTTACATTCTTCCACTTTGACCAAAGCACTGTGGTGGATGTGTGACAGACAGCAGCACTTTGACCAAAGCAACCGCACCAACAGAGCAACGGCTGTAACCCGGTGACCTGATGACATGAGGTCAATTATGAATTCAGTGGAAACTAACTTTCTCCAAACAAAAGTCTCCCGTCCATGCCAGAGTGTTGAGCGACACAATCACACTCCGCCAGAGCTGTTGAGGGACAATAACAACAACATGTCAGTCCTTGATGTGGACATTTTAAAGCATTTCCATTTCCCACCAAACGTGTGAGTCATTCAGACACAACACTGCGGCGCTTTAATTAAACATTTATGAAGTGATTGTCTGCCTGTGCCTGTGGTTCGGCAGCATTCGGCTCAGCCCCTGTGGCCTGGACTAATCCCCAGCATTTTGTGCAGAGATAACAAGAAGATAACAAGCCTGAGAGGAGGAGAGGGAGGGGGAATGGGTTGCGCCTTTTCGGTACGAACAAACGACTGAGGGGGGCTCTGATCAATCCATCTGCCTCTCTCTCTCTCTCTCCCTGTAGTTTTCTAACTCTCTGCCTCTATCTCTCATTAGCACTTTTCTTTTTTTCTTCTCTCCCACCTTCTGGCTTTCTCTTCATGTCTCTCTTCTTCACTAATGAGAGCCGGTGGGGTTTCTCAGAAGCCTAACAACCAGCATGTTTGTCTCTGCCCAGACACCAGGGGGTCACAGATTACTGCTCCACGTAGTTTATACAAATACACAAATAAATAGAGAACTCACGAAGATGCCAGTTTTATTACATAATTATTTTGCCGTTCTGAGCTGCACTCAGAATATCACTCAGTGGAAAATGCATTTAGCTGGGACAGAAGGAGGGCCAGAGAAGAGTGGCATCAGCCATCTGACAACAGGTCTCATCCTTACTCCCCACAACTACATTCACAAGTGTATACCAACCCCCTCCCCCACCCCCTCTCCAAAAGTGTATTTAAATCTCATGAAGCAAGAATTAGTGCATGGAGAAAGTATAATGTTCCACATAATGACTGTTATCACTTGATCATTAGACTCACATTTTATATTCATTAATTATTATATGAAAGTCATTGTTATAGAAATTGTTCCAGGTAAAGTGTCACTTTCTTATCAGGCTGCACATGACAGGAGAAGTCATTATCTCTACTACGAGGAAGAAATCATGCAATGGAGAATTATCTGCCTCTAATTCCTCAGGCGTGCATCAACCTTTACGCTCCATTATTACATTCTGCCATGGCTATGAATCATAATTTCTCATATCAGCTGTGGCACTTGTGGAGAGCCAGCATTATTACTACAGCCTCAATGTGGATGTGATGTAGGATGTCAAATGCATGAGGAAATGTTAAAGTATCTCGCACTTACAGCTTATTACTTTGCTTTTTACATCTCACTGAATTGGTTATATAGAAGGCCCACTTATCTCAGAGACTATACACAAATGTAATTGCTTGCAATCACATCACAAACAACCCATCGTCTCGGCAGTTTCTCACAAACATCATTGATGTGAAAATTAAGGCATTTCTAAAGATTAGGCTGCCACCTAGTGGCCTCGACTCCACCAGACACATTCGGAGGATTATTTAAACTTTCCACGACACCAATCTCCCACACACACACACACAAACACACACACATACACACGTACACACACACACACACACACGTACGCACACACGCTGAACTCTGAGCCAATGACATCAGTGCTCGGCAATCAGCCAATCAAATTAGGGTGGGGCAACATCACTTCTGAGCATGCGTACTGTTTTCCCACAATCAGGGCACTTGACTCTGTAGTTTAGAAGAAGCATATTTAAAACTATATCAGCCGCTGGCCTTACATTTTATGACAATGATGAATAGTATATGTAACTGAGGATCGCATGAAATATAATAAATATAATTACATAAATGTCTGCATTACTCTGTACCAATAAAACCAGCCTTTGTTTCTCACACTTTTTCTCCCAACACGTTACAAACAGAAAACGTTGCAACAGAAACCCTTTGTTATTTCCACTCACTAAAGTCACCATTTCTCAACAAAAGACGTGCATTATACAAACGGTTTAATCCACTATTTGAGCCGATGCTTTTTTGTCCAATAAGTTTGATCAGTGAGTGTTCTGGTGATGTTCAGTGACACAAATTCACCGAGTTACATTCCCTAATTTGTATTCACTAGATATGTTGATAAATATACTGAGGCATCAGCATCTGCTACTTACAAATTCTCCCATCTTATTTATTGAAAAACAAAACACCCCCGTATCCCTGTTGAGGGGGAAACAAACATTTATTGCCAGTCAAGATTTTAAAAAATAAGTTACATTAATATACACAGAAAGTTGCCAACAGCAAGCAGCTTTTGGGATAACTGCCTCCCAACAGAAAGAGATCTAATAGTTCAACAAGTTGTTTCGAACATAAGAGTTGTTTAAGATGTTAAACATTAATAAGCAGGACAGTTCCTTTAGAGCTGTGCTATATTCCGTATTATAGGCTTTTGTTTAAATTACAATTAAAAATGTTTTCAGGTATCCGTCATTTAAATTGAGGACAACTTGAGAACTAATAGATTCAACATGTGATTGATTTACCTTCTGTTATCCAACGACAGATATCATTTGCATTTAGTAAGACAAGCGTGCACCATTATAACATTAAACTATCAGTTATTCCTGAAATATTTTCTTTTTTACTGAATTAGTATGGCTAAAATAAAGCTTGATAATCAAAACATCAGACTGGAAATATTTTAGGACTTTTTACTCTTAGTTTGGGGGGAAATCTAAACCCTTTGCCCACAGCTGCATGACAACAGCAGAGTAACATGGATTTAAATAAATAGTGTAGCTGAGACTGGATAAGATAGAATATACTTGGCGAGCGATGACGACGGTGCAATGTGTTTTACCTCTGGGTCTCAAACAAAAACACCGCCCATTAAACCAACTGCTGCCAAAAAACATTTGTTGTTGTCTGCAACAAGTCATGTGTTGCATCTCCAGTTCTAACCTATTAGCCCTGTGGTAGGACGACTGCTCTGGTTTAAACCGGATGGGGGAAGTTTCCCCTTCACATGCTCATGTTTCATATCGGGAAGCGGATGCGTGAAGAAGGCAAAACCTGTCAACAAAACCAAAACAACATGTGGCGTCTTCAAACCAGCCGAGTGTCTTAAGCCCCAACACATTGAAATCAGAGCAAACGTGCTCGTGCTTTTCCGTTTCAATCCACAATCGGGTTGAATATTCCTTTATCATTCACGCACACGAAACACATGTGCAAGTCAAAAAGCTAAGAAACGTTGCCTCGTGATTTCAGGGTTCTGCAAAGACGGTCACACTTCATAACATCTCTTTTCCAAACCATCCTCTCGCAATAAAAACGACAAAGGTGACTTGATAACACAATGAGTGGTTGAGGGTGTGAAGACGGACTCAGAGAAGAGTCAGAACTGCGCACAACTCTTTGTCCTTTGTGAGCAGAGACCGAATCCTGCATCTTAAATGTGTCTGTTGCTACACCAAGATGAGTGGTGCTCCTCTCTGCTCCAGACATCCAGCCGTGGGAGTGGGGTTGTTCAGCAGGGCAGCTGTGTATGAATGAGTGTGTGTGTGGGGGATGATGACAGAGGGCTAGCTGAGGAGGTCAGGCTGCAGGTCACGCCTCCGAAGGACATCCTCCGGCATGCAGAGGACCGGATTAACCGGCTTGATCCGTTCGTCCCCGAGGAGGGAGAGCCCTGCGATGCCAAACAGAGTGTGGAAAGGATCCACCTGCAAGAAGGTGGGAGCCTCAATAAGAATAGATACAAATACAGAAAGAAGTTGCATGTCCTGCTCTATTATCTGGGATTGTAAGGACACACTGTAACATAATACCGAAGGACGGTTTTAAACAATGCAAAAGAATGAGGATGTGAATCATGGAGCAGACGCCAAAGTCAAGCTGAGGGCAATGTGCACGGAAAGCCAGAAGACTGGGTTTCTCTCCCACTCCTCATCGACACCCTGCAATCACCGTGGTTGTTCATAGGCAAATATCTAGTAACATTTATAAATTTATGCGCAAGATAACTTTGATCTCATACCTTTTCACTGGTTGAAAAATAGATTTGAAGACAGAGACAAAGGATGGAATCATGGATGTGCAGAGACGCTTAAATGATGAGACAGGATTTTAAGAAAAGACTAAACTAATACGTTTCCAGCTTCCGTTTCAGGATGCAGGAGTCCGTTGTGTTTGACAGCTCACCATGTCTCCTGGTCTGTCGGCAAAGCCTCCGGTCTCCTCATCTTGACACGCTAGAATAAACGACCGCAGCTTGGTCTTGTCGATCCAGTGGATCCGACCAATGATTTTCAGCGATGCCAAAACCCACCACGAGTAGCAGACATCTGGAAGCTGAACGAGAAAAGGAAACCAGAGCTCGGTCAGTCTTGGAACTAATGTTGGTCGGAAAATACCTTTACTAATTTGGAAAAGTCTAAATACTTTTAGACTAGATATGTTGCAGGTTTAACTCTTCCAATGTGAAGAAACTTGTAGTTTGGTGAACCCAAAAATAAATTCCAGACAGCAAGGAAATAAAGAGTTAGCAGAGCTACTTTAAGAACCAATCTAATCTGATTTGATGAAAGTTTTTCAAATGACTAAGGCATTTGATTTCCCAGTAAAGCATCTGGAGAGAGCAAACCTTCTCCGGTCGTCCATTGAGGCCTCCGGACGGCAGCTGCCTCTCGCAGAGCCACCAGCCCAGCAGGTCAGCGTTCACCTGGTGAAGCTGCCCTGTGAGCGACAGGAAGCCAGAGCAGCAGTATATCTGGCAGACAGAAGGGAAAAGACCATCAAGGATATAATTGAGAAGGACTTTAACACATGTCAAAGCCCAAGAGGAGTGTGAACGTGATACCAGTCACCTTTCAGAGGGTGAACATTTCATTCGGTTGGTGTCGGGGGGGTTAGGAGTCAAACTGTCTCACAAGACCAGCCTACAGCCCCACATGTGTGATGTGAGAATAATAATTCATCCGTCTGATAACTTTTACGTGGGGACTAGCAATTTAACACGCACGGTCTGAAAGTTAGATCTTCAGATGTTACAGCTTTTGTTAAAACATTTTTTTTTAAAGATGAACGAAAAGTCAAACTCACACAGCGACTTTCTTGCACTACACAAGTAGAGGTGGACTCACCTGACCAGCATGAGACTCTGACCCAGGTCTGCAGCCAAAACCTCCGTCAAAGTTCATACAGGACAAGATAAACTCTACAGCTTTGTCAACATTGATTGAGTCCATCTTGCCCTAGAAAGAACAAGAGGACCGAGTGTCATCTTCAGATAACAAAGTGTGATAGTGTTGAATAAAGGAAAATACTTGACAAAAACTGAACATGACATACATACCAGTAATGCAAGTGTAGCAACCGCACAGAAAGAAAACCGCGTGTCTATTTCTCCTGTAACGACAAAGCTGAGCATTTGTAAAAACACAACCGTATACCAATATTAAAAGAAAACTATAATGTAAATAAATGAGAACTACAATATTGTTTTACTGAGATTTCAGCTGCAAATTATAACAATTATTTAAATTGTATATTTGTTCAAATATATTTGAAAAAGAATCAACTTGTGGTACAAATTGTGGGTTGGCATTGCAAATTATTTCATCACCTGTACTAAACTTCTTGTGTGCCTTTCATTCACTCTTTTCTTCTGCCTTTCATTTAATGAGAATGCTCACCCCATTTGTCCCCCGCAAATGAGCCATCTTCCTGCTGCAGTCCTTTAATGTACTCCACTACTTTGTCCACATCAACCGCATCGACATTGTCATACAAACAAAGGATCTGAGGAAGACATTTTAAAAATTAAAACAAAAAGTCAGATAAGACAAAACAGAAGAATTGAAAAATGTTGCTGGAAGTTAAACACACACACACATATATATCTATACACATATAGATATATATATATGCATTTGTACACACGCACATTTTCTTCAGTACATTATCTGCCTATGTGAATTATTATAGCCTCGAGAGGAGGACATGTCATTCACCTCAAATTACAGGAAAGTATTCTTTTATTTCTAGTCTGCAACAATTCTGACCTCTCGCAGCATTAATGTTGATGACAAAACAATCAGTCAGATTTCATGGAATTACCTGGACGGCGCTGAGGGTGTAGAGCAGGTGGGGGTCGTGTCCAATGCTGGCGCTGAGGCCTCCACACTCATGCTGACAGGCTTTGATAAAGTCTATGATCTCCTGGCGGTTCATCCGGGGCAGCTGCCCCATCAGGTCCATCACAGTCAGCCCCCAGTAGATGCCGCTCATCCTCAAGTACTCTGACAGCGTGTACTCCTGGACAAACACAAACAGGCCATGAATCAACAGGAGAGCAGGGCCTGTTGCTGTACAGCCGATGGAAACAGGGGTTCCTAGCTAATTCCTGCATTTGCTATAAATAACACATCAAAGACCCATGTGTACAACATAGGCAGGGTTTATATGCAGAAAACAGAATTAATTCTACAGCCAAGAAAAGAATATAGCAGGAGTTATATCCCACAGATATGCCCTTCATTTTCTACATTTACATCTATAATATTTCAATTGCACTGCCAATATCAGGTAACTTCCATCATCTAGCCACAATGCATTCGTTTGGATGTTTTGTTTATGGTATTGGTGTTGTTGTTAGAAGAGACTAAATAAATGCTGTAAAATATGACACGAGACCATAACAGAAGAGAGCATGCAGTGCCATTTGTTTCCCCCTGGTGTAGAGTGGGTGAGGAAATGGTCAGTATTACTTATATATAAATAAGATGGATGTTTACTCACATAGTCATCCTTTTTGGAGCCATAGGCAGCGATGTAATCTGCATGTTTGTCCAGCTGCAGTGTGCTGGGAGCGTCAGGCTTAATGATGACATCTTTCACTTGGGTACCCTGACATGAAACACATGAACATATTGAAAACGTGAACAAATCTAACTCACATTGTTTGAACGAGACGCAATTACAACTCCCCTCATGTGGCCGAGTAAACACATAGCATGGAGCTAACTAGCTAACGCTATTGAGATTGATTATCAACGAGCTACATGCTGCTAATGCTAAGCTACATTTCAGCGACTTCACTACACTTAACGTTAGATGCTTTCACACAATACTGCTCTACTGCGGCGCGACAGTTGGATACAATGAAGACAAGAAGACATGTCCCTCTACTTTGGCTGCAATGTTATCTTAAACGTCACTGACTAACTATAACTATACAAACATGACAGCAGTTACCATTCTGAAAGTGTTAGCATAATCAGGCTTCTTCTTCTTCTTCTTCGATTCGGCAGACTAGACGCGCCAGGGTGTATTGCTGCCCTCTATTGTTTGGTAAAGAATTTTCTTAACTATTTTCCATTGGGATTTCAGGGTTTGTGGTAATGTGGTCTCTCAGTCATGTTGTCGTGTTAAATTAAATAATATCTAACGAATATCGATTTTCTGTTTTTAAATGGATGGTTTTTAAATTTAATTTAATTTTTAAAAATGAAGTTTACTGAATTGTGTTCAGTTATTCTCTCAGATTCTTAATTTTAAGCCCGGTTAAAGTGCAGAGTACAAATATTTTCTCTAGTTTCTCCCAAGTATCTGACCAGTTTTCTCTTTTAAAGTGAGTTATTATTTTACATTTCCCATCCGGGTGTTCTGTTAATCAATTATTGAAATCCAAGTTCACATCTTGTACTTTCTGTGATGACCCTGGCTCGTATTTCTGCAGGTGGGCGTGGCCAAGGATCATGAGGAGAGTGGAAACACCTGAGGTAATCAGCAGCACTGACAACACCTGGGCCTTGTGTGCCAGTGCTGCTAATAGGCCCTCTGGTCTCAGGAGCTTTCTCTCTCCCACCGTCCTGAGGCCCCATGTGGCTGGTTGTAGAAGAGTATGGTTTGACAACATAATACAGACACTTTCCACCCATGTACTCACCTCCACCACTGACTCCACACACTACTCTTTATTCTACCCAAGTTATGTTATGCTACCTAAGTTAAATAAAACCCTTTTCTGTTAACTACTTGCTTGTGTGTATCCCCCTTTGTTGTCATGACCGTGTGGCCCGGTTTGTGACGAGAGCATCCCTGTGAATTCGGTCAAAAACATAAATATTGGAGAATTGCGCCCCACTACTTATTCTCAGGGTTTTAGCTTGTGAGATATCCAGTCTTTTAATTACAGCAGGAGCTCCAGATCCATCTCTAACTTGAGTTACAGCAAACAGAAGCTCCTCCTATAACATCTTGTTCCATCAGCTGTGTGATCTTAGTTAGTTGCACCTGTCGTGTTTCTTGACTTGCCACATCCTCGGATGAGAGAGACCTCCGAGGGAGATGATAGCACGATTGGGATTTAACAAGCGAGCTACGGTGTCCATGCCGACAGTGAGACCGGGGTATTGGCACAAGCTCTTCTACCTTCTCAAAATTCATGTTGCGCAGGTCTTGGCTCGTGAACTGACCAGAAGGATCCAGAAAAGTCAACACTTTCTTAAAAGATGATCACCATCATCGTTCTACTGTTTTGTTTCTTTCACTTAATCATGTGGGAGGAAAAAATGACCGTAAAAATGCAATGATCAATTATTATTATATATCTGATGTCACACATTACATATTTGCATACAGAGCTGCCTGTCCCCTTTATTATATTATTTCTGTCTAGATGATGAAACATGTAGCAATAGTCTCATCTGGTATTCAGATAAATATGCAGACGTTCCAGCAAACAGAAAATACAAACGTAACTCTATTCAACCATCAACATCCTGTTTATTATCGACACCATTCAAATATGTATGGGCTTTAATCCAACAGGAGACATATTGGGGCAGAAGTGATTTTATTTCCCCAGAACATGAAGACGGTATACGGAGGATCTTCTTTTCAAAGTAACACAGAAGACAGAGTTTGTTTGAGAGGCCAAGCTGCAAGCAAACACAACCAATAGTTTGCACAAAAAATGTACGAGCTTCGGAATGTAAACTTTAATAGAGTCGGAAGAATTTAGCTAATTCCTTCAAATCACGGTGAAAATAATTGTGATTTCCAGGAACAATAAGATTCATTTGACTCTACAGTTGCTGAAGTAGATCAAATAATCAAATAATTTATTTTCATTTTTATTGCCATCAGATTGAGGCAAACCGGTTTCTAGCCCAGGGTGTCACATCGTCCTTCACGTGGTGCCGCTGTACTTGAAATACTTCCGTGAGAAACTCCACGTCTCTGTCAGACTCGATCCAAACCAGCTTGGCAGGTCCATCTACTTCACATCTCAGAGCACAGAGGGAGAACAAAGAGGCCCTTTGTTTTAATCTGTTTTAATGCTCCCAATTGTTACTTTCAATGGTTTTATGTGAAGCACTTTCAAATGTGTATATGCAAACAAGCTTGCTCTGCTTATGCAAGCATCAGTATAGTTTCTAAGCTGAATGTCAGATATGGCAAACATGGCAATAACATCCCACCTGATGAAGACCCTGGAGAGGTTGGTCCTGGTCCATCTTCGTCCCCTGGTGAACTCATCCATGGACCCACTTCAGTTCTGTCTCTCTGATTGGGTGATGGGATCATTTGATTATTCATCCAAAGACCTGAAGACCAATGTCTCCTTCTCGTTTTCCTTAAATACATGTTGTTTACTTGACAGATAGATAAATACTTTATTAATCCCCAAGGGGAAATTTGTCGTCGCAGTAGCAGCACCAATAAACTAAACACACGAGAATAAAAAATAAAATATAAAGTTCCCCCTGACTCCCGAGGGACTCTGTGTAACGGTGACTCTTTTTGCAAGAATAAATGATTTCATAGACAAGTTCTGGTTCTTCGATATTCGTCATTTCAGTTTAAAGACTCAACATTGGGCGGGGACAAGAAATCCTAGGTAAAACATTGGTCCCAATTCGCTCATTGGCTGAGCCGTCTGTCCGTCGGTGTTGTAAACGTGTCCACGCCCCTTAACACTTGAAGTCATCACTCCATCCTCCTCTGCGCCATTCTGTCCCCTGCTCTGAATGGCATCACAGGGGTCCTCAGAATGCTCTAAGTCTGCTGCTCTCTTCTCTCCAAGCCAGGTGTGAAACTCCTACGAGACTCAAGCATCTGTGTGGCTAATACACAATCAGACCTCACAGTTTCCTTCCTCTTAAGTTTCCCAATCCAAAGACATTCTTTAATAATACAGTATATTATCAAACAATCTACACAAAATATCCTTTAATATAAAATACCAAGCAATAATCTACACAATATATTCTTTAATAACCAATGTGAAATTAACGAAAATCATCAAATCCCAATGTATTCACAGCGATATATTTTATTCATCCGACCAGGAGACGATGGATTCAATTCACTATCTAGAACAAAGAACTATTTTTAAAAGGACCTTATTTTCTAAAACAGACAATGTGCATTTTTACAGTTTTGTGAAGATATATTTAATTGGTTGCCCTCAAACAGACAAAATAGTCATATAAATACAATTAACAAATTGATGTCCAGACTGCTAACAAAAGCACCAGTGTTTGTGCCTGGCAGCAATTATTTACAACCTACAGACAGTGCAGCCTCACAGAACACGGCCATCTTTTATCTGAATGTGGTGATCCTCAACTCAACAAGTCATAAAGTAAGGCCACCGTTCTGAGCTCCGCTGTTTTTGGAACACACTTTTAAAATAGGATAGGTCTCATTGATGTTCTCTTATTAGAACGCTGTCGACCGATTCAGGGTCTGCATCAGATTGAAAACGGCAAATCTAAATGCTTTTAAGGCAAACAATCAGAGAAATAGAATATTCATCTCTAACCAAACAATATGTTGCATCTGTGTAAGCAGATCTATTTACACGAACACATGTAATGTGTAGAAAAGTGAAAACATTACATTCGAATGAGGACATGTCAGGTGTGCCGAGTTCATTTTTTGTATTTTCCCAGGTGCTCTCGGGCAATAATGAGTCTTTGGATTTGAGATGTGCCCTCGTAGATCTACAAGGGATATGAAAGAAAAGCGGGGAAAAAAATCAGGACAACGAAGTTGTGACCAAATCTCTGTTCGCTGAGATCAGGATGCTACATCGCCACGTACCTGGTAGATCTTGGCGTCTCTCATCAGCTTCTCCACCGGGTAGTCGCTGTTGAAGCCGTTGCCTCCAAATACCTGAACGGCATCAGAAGCCACCTGATTGGCGATGTCTCCGGCGAATGCTTTGGCGATGGAGGCGTAGTAGGTGTTTCTGCGGCCCTGGTCCACTTCCCAGGCAGAGCGCTGGTACGCCATCCTGGCCAGCTCCACCTTCATCGCCATCTCAGCGAGGAGGAAGGCCACGGCCTGGTGCTGTGAAACAGGAGGAGAGACTGTAAACACTGTGCAGCCGAGTTATCATGGGATTTACAGTAACGACAGTATTGACACTTGTTTACACCTGTGTACCCCATAAACATGTGTTCGTGCTGATAAAAGAAATAAGCAAACAAACCTCAGCAATAACTTTGCCAAAGGTCTTCCTTTGTAGTGCATACATGGTAGCTTCGTCAAGGGCCCTCTGCGCCAGGCCGGTTGCTCCTGCTGCCACCTGCATTGCATGAAGTACATCAGCAACATCACAGACACTGATCTAAAAGTAAACAATGAACTGATTTTGTATCTTTATAGATCGTTTCTGAGATTTAGCTTAAATTATGCTAACATTAAAACATTTTTACTGTACCAAGGAAGAGTTTATAAAAAAGTCCTGTATATAGATTTCCCCAAGAGTTCCAGGAAATGAATAATGCAGATGTGTTCCATACATATCTGAAATCCCCTACAATAGCAATCAAACAATTTTAATGTATCAATTAGGACATTTTTCAAAGTAAAAGTCCTAAATGTTTAAAGAAATCTGTAATTTCTTTAATGTTTGAGGTGCTTTATATATGTATTTCCTCATAGTCCTAGGCAATAATGCTACACAATAAATAGAATGCTTCAATCGACACCGTGATCGGTGATCGGTATTATCAGATCGGCAGATACTGATTTCAGTGATCGGTGATCGGCACAAAAAACCTGATCGGTGCATCTCTAGTAATGAATGATGAGTGTCTCATGTGCAATGTCTAAGAGCACAAATGTGTTTGGGTGCAGCAATAGAGCATCTTATATTGGGAGCCGTGGGTAAACTCCCTTTAATTTTGTGATGTATAAAGCGCACTAGTTAATAATCTGCGGACAAGCAACATTTATTTTGTAATCTCATTTTACAGATTTTCTTTATGGAAGGATATTAGCGCAAAGTGGATCAGTTTAAACACATTTCCGCATGTCCACACGTATCCAACGGTTGCACTTTCTGCTGCGATTAGACACTGTTGACTAGAGTTCCCAGTTACCAAGGTCCAGCTGTGGCAAGGCGCTCATAAAATATGTTGTATAATAAAAATGTAAGAAAAATTGGAAAAAGAAAACAACTGCTGTTCATGCGGACTCTTTTAAGGATGTGCACGGCTAAACTTGTGTTTTTCGCAAATTGTATTTTCTTGACACTGATCAAATATTATTTTGTACTCTTGATTCCTTTAAATATCTTGTAAATAAACTCTTGATGAATACAAATGAATTCCTGTTTATTTAAATAACAATAAAACTGTTCTTTTGACACACAGGACACTAATACATGGTATTACATGTCCTGAATTATTATTCAGTTCCAGATAGAAATAAGACTTACGGGTGGCCTGGTGTTGTCAAAAGCGCCCATGGCAATCTTGAAGCCAACTCCCTCTGCTATCAGGACGTTTTCCTTTGGTACCCTCACATCCTCAAAGGTGATGCCTCTGGTATCAGAACACCTCTGACCCATGTTCATCTCCTACAAGCACAAAACAAACACAATCACATTTTATCTCGTGGTTCACACATCAGTTCATATTGGACAACCCTGACTGGAAAGCAGATCCTCACACACAGTTTTCCTTTCCATTAAGATCTAATTCTATCTTATCATGGTATATACCGCACTGATCTAGAAGTGGAGTTTATAATGCACCCAACAGGGAGAAGAAAATGGTCAAAGCTCAAAGAATCAAATAAACCCAACTGTCACTTTTTACGCATTAATTGTGAAATGGACGCTATATATACTGCGACAGAAAATATACATATTATATGATTGAAAAGCAAGATTGTTGGGAGCAAACATGTAATAGCATGTATAGTTACATAAAGATATGAAAGAATATTGTTTTAAAGAGTTCCAAGAGATTGCAATTGAAGCTTGGTCAGCCATAAAATGATACTCAAATATTGTGTGTGTGTGTGTGTGTGTGTATATATATATATATAACACTGATTTTAATACTAAACAATGTGTGATCTAGCTTCATCTCACCTTCCTTCCTATTTGAACTCCTGGACTGTCGGCCTCCACAATGAAGCCAGTGAAAGCCTTGCCGGCTGAACATTTAGGATCTGGGTTAGTGCGAGCCAGGAGGAAGTACCTAGGAGTATAAAAGAGTTATACAAGTTCAGATAACCTTCAGAGCAACGTCAGATGTTCTTGCACTCATTATCTTTCAGGATCTGTAAATATAAAAACTCTGCTGCCAGGTTATTAGGCCCACATAGTGAAAACAAATGCGCTCTGATGCAGAAGTCCTGCATGAAGGTTATGATGTGAAGTTTTAAGCATCAAAAACATAAAGTGCTGACTGAGTATATATTCTTTGTGTACAATAAGAACAATGGTAGCGAGTACACACCAGTTGGCTTTCCCTCCATTGGTGATCCACATCTTCTGCCCGTTAATAACATACTCATCGCCCATCTTCACAGCTCGGGTCTTGATGCCGGCGACATCAGAGCCCGCTCCAGGCTCCGTCACACAGTACGCCTGCCGAAAAAACACACCAACACCCCATTATTGATTATTTTGGCTTGTGTCATCCGCTCAAGGTAATATAGTAGTGCTGTGATTCGTGGGCGACTGTGGGTCAGTGGTCAGCAGGTCAGTCTTTCAATGAGCGGTTCAATCCCGCTCACGGCCCTAGTCCATGTGTCCTTGAGCAAGACACTTAATACTGAATATGATTGTAAGTCGCTTTAGATATAAGCATCAGCTTAAAAAAACTGAATATCAGGGCTCATGTTCCTGCCTTCACAAGGATCCATATCTTGCTTTTATTTCTAGAATCTGAGAACATGGAGCCAGCAAATACTGAAAGAATTCTCCAAATAGATGTTGACGAATGACTAATCATAGAATCATTGCAGTTCTACTATTCAACATGATGAAATTAACTTGATTTAAAACACCAGGTATACATGCTCGGGAAGTACACCATTCTTATATATAATTGATACATTAATCCTATTTGAACATAGAGTACTAGTCTTGGTAGCGTTAAACTTGTAATGCAGTCTTTGGTAAAAGTAGAAGGATAAGATGAGCAGAGAAGAAAGTAAATAAAACCTTTAAGATAAACTCAAGTAAAGTCCCTCCTTGAGCAAATATGCTCATTGTTTATTTTCACAATACTCACACACATCAGAGGCTCCTCGATCATCCTTCCCAGGTATTTAGTCTTCTGTGCTTCATTGCCAGCTAGAATAACAGGCATTTGCTATGTGGGAGAAACAGATATAACTTTAATTTAAAGACCGTTATTAATCATCATAATGAAAGATGCACACTTTGGAAATATAGACGACAGTTTCACAACATGGACATTTGTTGTTATATAAACAAAGCAACCGTTTAGGAAATGCAAATGAAACGCTAGCAACACGAATAAACGAGAACTTACTCCCAGAGAGTTCGCCTCAATAGCAGTCTGGACTCCGGTGCAGCCGTAAGCCAACTCTTCTGTGACGAGGCAGTTATTAAAGATCGACAAGCCCATTCCACCTGAAAACATCGAGACAAACATAACGTCAGCCCAAAACTGTATTAACAGACACTTTAATGCACTTTCACACAGCAAAGTGCGGCTACGGCTTAGGTCACCATCTAAAAACTGAATTAATGCGAGAAAAGGTGTGTCAGGGTGTGCGTGGCCTCAAAAAGACAATGAGCAAGAAAACAACATACCATATTCCTGTGGAATGTGACCGTTCATCAGACCAAGCTCCCATGCTTTCTTGATGATGGGCATAGGATACTGCAACATGAGGTATACATTATGTTTCAGAGATTTTCAAACGTTTTGAGACTCAATTTAAGGAGAGATTCTCATTATAGTATCAGGATGAAAGGTAAGAATTCTTTTAATATACTCTCATAAGAGACATTCACAAGATACAAAATCTATGTATGACTGAACTTTCCTTCTGAGCTTTGCAAAGCCTTTATGTCAGTAAACTTATCAAGCAAAGCTATATTTAAGAATGATATTTTCACAAATCTCCACCTAATCGTGGTGCTGTACTCACTTCACCAGTCCTGTCATAAGCAGCCGCAGCAGGGACGATCTCTTCACGCGCAAACTTCCTGGCTAGCTGTTGGAACTCCTTTTGCTCATCCGTCAGCTCTGTTGGGGCGAAGCCAATACAGACATGAGGAACAAGTCCTAACTTGCAGAAAGAGAGCTGGCAGTAGTCACGGTAAGCTACTAAATACGCCAGGAAATAATAAATAATCATATTAGTATTTTGTTTGGTCTCAGCATTGATATTGTTGACCCTGTTGTAGATAGGAAAATGCTAACAAAAAAGAAAAGATATATCTGAAGTTTATTCACCACCCAGAGGATAAGTAGCCATAAAGAAGCCCAGGTCATTGGTTAACGTTAGCTAGTAACATTAGAAGGGTAACTACCCACATAGTGTAAACCTGCATCATTTTGAAATGCATTCAGGAAACTCAGAACTCCAGTGCAGATGTAGTGCAGGTTGAGGAAGCAGCAGCTGAACCATCAGGGCTTCAGGTGAGGTCTTACTCATGGTATATTGTGAAGAATTACAATGCAATAGCAATGAAACTGAAGGACGTTTGTGGAATCTGACCTCATGTCAGCACTTTTGGATTGTGAATTATGTGACGTTGAATTTAAAAATAACAAAGCTGTTCCATAAAACCTGAACCTATTACCTAAATATTCTGAATTGCTTTCAAAATAAAGTTAAGAACTACTCATATACAGTCTACATTAATTCATTAAGGCATTATTTTTTAAATACACTCAGGAAACTCAGAAATCCAGTGAAGATGTAGCACAGGTTGAGAAGCAGCAGCTGGACCATCAGAGCTTCAGGTGAGGTCGATATTGATTCCGTGTTGAGGTGTATTACCAATGGCTGACAGGGAAAACATTGCCTACTTTTTTTATGTTAATTATTATTATGTGTAAACATTCATGTGCAGACTAGGCCAACTGTTATTGGTTCTTCAGGGAACGGTCAGTTTAAGCAACAGTGACCGTCATGAAGGGAGTGTAGCGGCGTCCTGGATATGGGGAACTTTACCAGCCTGATCCAAAATTCATCCGAGTACAGCATCTCCAGCACAAGAAGTTACGGTTTCAAGCAAAGTGGTATCGTCAGTATCTGCATTATAGCCCTACATTGAAAAAGGTACTTTGTTTTGAGTGTGTCAAAGCATGCCACTCAGGGAAAAAAGAATGACCCAGCCTTCTGCTTAAATGGATTTTGTAATTGGAAAAAGTGCCAATGAAAGCTTTAATAGCCATCAAGCGAGTAACGCACAGCATCAAGCTGCAACAACAAATACATTGGAGACAATGCCAGTTCACATCCAAATACTAAGTACAATGGCTAAAATAAAGTTTGCCTGTTCAACATAATGTCAAGCACGTTTTGGTGTCTGTACCAATGCTGAGACCAAACCTACGCCCTTGGTTTTAAAGCAGGTATGACAAAATGTGAAGGTATCCTTTGAAAATGAAGAAGCGGTTCCTCTCTCCTACTTACCAAAAGAGAAGCCGAGGTTTGCTGGTTGGCCTGAGTGAGGTTCAACACGGGATGCAGCAGAACTGCATCTCTGCACCCGGATCCCAGTTCGCACACTGGCTTGGAAAACCTGTGGATGGAGTTAAGTGACTAAAACCTTAACTTATTCCTGTTTGCATCTCTGGTGCTTCACAATTACATCCACAGAGCTACGCATTGTACCTTTATAAATAAATACCACGTTTTAAAAACAGTGATCACTTTAACATTAAGTTCTCAAGGGAACTCACTTTCAAAATGTAAACAAATATTAACCTATATGTTATGCTGCAACTGTACTTCTATCCCACAGGAAATGGCACACATGGTCGCTCGTTAAATAGTCTGGATCTGTGTAGACCAGCTGCTCTAATATATATATATATATATATATATATGTCCTGATCCGAACTGAGCGAGTCCGTTGCACCAATAACACTGCACAAACTGCTACTGCCATCACGACTGAAACTACTACTTCTATTTTTCGTAATGTCCGCAATGCTTTGCGATTAATTTCAGCTTCAAGGTGTTCCATCCAACGCATTGTCGAGTTATTTTAAAATGCGTATAGCTGCGACATCGCGTCTTAAGATGCGTTACGGAAATCAGAGAGCTGTGACGTAGACAGCCTTCAGCTTTACGCTAAATCAGCTGAATACGATGTAAAAATGTAAGCGAGGTGGACAACAACCTCTCATTGACTAAAGCTATGACAATATGATGGTGAATTGTAGCTATTTAAACGATACGTACCTTATTGAAGAGCATTATGAGGTGTCGATACTGCTCGAGCTACAGACACAGACCGTTCTGAAACCTTTGTCCTACAGACAGAACCCGCGCCTCTCAGCCAATCACTGCAGCGGGATTGATCACATGTCGTGGCTCGTCATCTGGACACTGACCTTTCGCCCAGATTGCATAATCGTCACCTCACAACGTGTTATAACATCAAAACACATAACCCAAACTATTGATGAATGGTTTTCACATGCAGTGTATTCAAGTATGTATATTTCTTACTGCAACGTGGTTAAACTGACATATTGTGACTTTACACTGAGTTTATCCAAGGAGTGATGTTTGTATGACCTTGACTCCCAATACATGTTACACGTTCAATACTTGTATTACCTTGCAACACTTTAGCTTCCATTCCTTCTCAGCTGTATTTATCTGGTCACCTCAGGCCACAACACACACACACACACACACACACTTTAAGTGTACCACCAGAGACACTGTGCCACTGTGATAAAGGATGCCTATCGCTCAATCCCCTTTGCAGCTTTGGAACTCTCTGATCATTGTCTGGCTCATCTTCCTCCGACCGAGGAGATGGACCAACATGGCAACACTAGAGTTCCAACTTCCAAGCCTGCTTTGTTTGCACCGAATGTTTTTTACACTGCCAAGATAGACCTGATGAGCTCACCGACACGTGACTCCATGGGTTTTTGTAAGGACATGTCTTGGCCAAGTAAATTCTTCTGCACAAACAATAAACAGGTATAGTGCAAAACTCAAGCAACTTTGTAAGGCCAAGGAAGAGGCCTCTAGAAGTGGGGACCGGATCCTGTATAACCAGGCCGGGAATAAACTGACAAGGAGATTTCGCAAACAGAGCTACACTGATGACCTCCGTCAGTGAGGACAGATCTGCAGGACCTTGGCACGTGTGGATTATTTTCAAATGATTCCCCCCCCATGACTGCTCTGACATTAAACAACCCCCTACACCCCCTCACCTCCCAACTGTACTGAGGGAGGCTCCAATTCAGTTTATTAAATTCACATTTCTTTCTTTGAACAGCTAGATTTAATCTCAGGCGCCCAACCACGAATTTAGACTAAATTGTCAAGTGCATTTTATTTTCCAGTACACTCAGCCAGCTACCATTGATATGTAATCATGGGTAATATTAAACTTGACAGCTCTTGCATGCACTTCTTATTTGCTTTATTTTCCATAAATGAGTGAGGGATCTTTATTAAGCTTATTTTCTCAAGCCCTGCTAATTAGATTAAAAATACATGGCATGTTATACCTTGGGGTTATGCTTACAAACTCAATGGAGTTTCACATCAATAAACAGAGTAAAGCAGGGGCAGCAGACAGTTTGGGGCATTTGGATTTTATTGAAGTATCAAACAGCTGTACATCTATTTGCCCTTCTTGGCCTTGATCTTCCTCAGGTAGAACTCAAGCTCTTTTCCCTCGAGGATGTAGCCGTCTGCTCTGCCGCACTGGCCGGGTCTGGAGGCGATGCAAGCTGGAGGAGGGAAAAGGGAAATAATCAGCGATGAGGTAGATAACTATCAAACTATTAAGGAAATAGTCTGTAATCAACTTCTAAAGCATCAAACCCCCCAGACAGGGTGAATTAACACAGCAGCTGACATTCATAAAAAGGCAACAGGTCTTTCTCAGAGTCGTTATTATCATCACCGTCATTCAGTAGCAGAACTGGACAAGGTTATCTTCATAGAAAGACGTGCGCCAGAACTGACTTGTAACAGGCCATGAAAAGAAAATACAGCTTGTGACCCTGGTTTAATGTAGAAATAAGTGGGGGCGATTTTCAAACTTTAACTCCAAACTCTGAGTTATTCTACAGGATCTGAGCAACTCATTTAAACATCACTAAAAAAAGTACCTGCTGGAATTGCTACTCCAAGGTCTTGACGGGCTTTTTACGCTCATCGTACTTCTTCTGGGTCTTCTTTGACCTTTTCTTGTTCAGGACCTCTTCCTCATCAGCAGTCTACAGAAGAGGGAGAAATGAAGTTCATTAGAGAGACATTTAACAATGCATTAAGTTCACACAACCATCTGAGCAACAGCAGCTGATATACAATACATTTATCACTAGAGGTGATGTGTCTTTCTCAGTCTTCCTTATCATCGCTTTCATTCAGTAGCAGAACTGGACAAAGTTATCTTCATGGAAAGACACTCACCATGTCAGACAGCACCATATAATATAGGCTTCATGAAAACATTTAACCTTTTATATATTACAATGGGAGGACCAGTTTATACATACACGGCAAAAACAAAAGCTGTATGATGCATTTATATTTCTCACAACTGAATAAAAACAAGATTAAGATATTAAATGTCACATACCAGCTTAGCTCCCTTCTTGCGTCCCAGAGGAGTGGCAAAGTGTGCCTCATACCACTGCCTGAAGGGAAGGCTGTCGATGAGGACGATGCAGTTCTTCACCAGGGTCTTGGTTCTGACCAGCTCGTTGTTGGAGGCATTGTAGACCACATCAATGATCCTGGTCTTGCGTGTGCAGCCTGCATACACAAACAAAAGCCATTAGTAACAGAAAATGATCCTCTTATTTGGGGGGACTAATACCATTATTTATTTTTTAACGTGCAACATGTAGGACAACGGTCTTTCTCAGGTGTCTTATTATCACCAATTATATTCTGTAGCAGAACTGGACAAAGGTATCATCATAGAAAGACATGTCTAACATCTAAGCAATATAAAAATAAAATAAATATACACTTTTATTAATCCCCAAGGGGAAATTAGTTCTCTGCATTTAACCCATCCTTAGTTACTAAGGGGGTTCAGTGCCTTGCTCAAGGACACTTCGACTTGCAGCTAATGGGGAGAGCGGGGATCGAACCCACGACCTTGCGGTTGAAGGACGGTTGAAGGACGGCCCTCTTACCCCACTGAGCTACAGCCGCCCCATATCATGGACAAAAGTAGCATTTTAAATTAACTTACACTCAGAGCCCCATGAGAAGTTACCGACATCAAGCCTCAGAGCACGATACTTCTTGTTCCCACCACGGACCCTCACCGTGTGGATGCGACGAGGTCCAATCTAGAGAAATAGACACAATATACTTTAGTAATTGTACAATTTGTATGCTTATGGTTTGAGGTTATGCGTAGATATAACTCAGAAGGCTCATGGAAAAGTTATATGAACATATATTGAAGCGTGTCAGCGTAACTATGACAAGTCCTAACATTGGTAAGTCTAGAGCTTTGAACCAAGACGGTTCAAAAAGACATACCTAAGGTCATGTTTTCATCACCCACGCTACATAAAAGCAAGTCTTTTTAGAGCAGGTAAACACTGTAATACATACTTTTGTGTTTGAAGGAGGGCGTCCGAGCTCATACTTCCTTTTCTTGTGGTAGGGCTTGCGTTTACCGCCGGTCTTGCGGCGCTTATGCCAGTTATCCCTTGAGATACCTGAGTAAATAATTAAAACAAAGAACACGCTATTATGATCGTTGGAGAACTATCTGGACAGTCAGTACAACGTGGTCTATGCTTGAGCAATCAGTTCTCCAAGGTATAAGGTTGTCCGCAATTTTAATTATGGATTCCATTTGTCTCATCATTTCGCTCAAGCAATAGTTTGGTCCCTTTTCAGTTCAACGGTGCCTGCATATCTGTTAATTGAATAAAGATTGTTTAGGATAAATTTAACTCAACTTTTCAGTATATTGATATTCTACTGAACTGAATAGACCATGTAATCATACTGCACTATTACCTTCATTTCATTGTTGTGTTTTAGGTTCGAATACATACATACACATATACAAGGAACGTTACTGTTTTTTCCGTTGCTCTCAATGAACATAGAAATAGAGTAACGTAAAAACCAGAGTAAAGTTCCTTGTATGTGTACGCATTGATGGTTAATAAAGGGAATTAATTCCAAAATGAGAGTATACTTGTCCTTGGTCATATGCTTACCTTTATGTGAACGTTCATCTTTTTAGTTTCCTTCATTTAGAGAAGTGGTGCACACTCGTTGCTTGACCCCATCTTTTTGTAGGCCTACCACGTGGCCTATTGAATGAAGGCCGGGACAGTCTTGAAAAGAAAAGAAAAAACCAGGTGTTAAGCTCGTTCGTTGGACAACTATCTGGACACTCGGTACAACATGGTCTATGCTTGAGCAATCAGTTCTCCAAGGTATAAGGTTGTCCGCAATTTTAATTATGGATTCCATTTGTCTCATCATTTTGCTCAATCAATTGTATTGACCTTTCTCAGCTTATTGGTGCCTTCAGATCTGTTAATTGAATACAGATCACGATGAACTATGTTTAGGATTAATTAACTCAACTTTTCAGCAGTTTTATATTCTACTAAACTGAACCGACCACGTGATGCACCTAATGCTAGTGCTTTAAAATGATCACACGCGGAATAGAAAAGTCGGGCCCTTAACATTATACGGAGGCCTTCTAAGAACATGCTTGTATATCTAAGATAGGCCTTAGTTAACTTGACGTTCGTCACATAACTTTCACATAGATTATGTTAAATATAAAGAACTTTCGTGTGGCAACGTGACTACCTAATGCTAATGCTAACATTAAGTTGACTACTCGCTAGTGGCGCGTTTTAAAAATCTGAAATCCACTCCAGCATATGTATATGTTATATAAAATTGAAGTCCAGGTGGACCAAAGCTTTTCAATTACTAAAGCTATGACAATATGAAGGTGAGTTTAACGATACGTACCTCTTTGTGAAGCATTGTGAAGTGCCGACACAGCGCTCACAACTTTGCCATACATATAGAATCAGCGCCTCTCAGCCAACCACAGCAGAGGGATTGATCACATGTCTTCTTCTTTGTCTTCTTTTGGGTTTTTTATGGCGGATGGCATCCAACAAAAGGTGCATTACCGCCACCTACTGTACTGGGGTATGGACCAGAGCTACCTATCCCTCCAAAATAAAGTAAAATAAAATAATAAAATAAATAAAACCCAACTTATATCCTTCCACTCAACCCGGTTTCCTTCAGATATTGCAGTACCTTTCCTGCCCCCAAGGTTAATGCATTCTTTAACTGAATTGCCTTCACTGCCAGCTTCTTCTCTAGCCTTTCTCTCTCAACTATGAACTTCTGGCAACGGCAAATTATATGCTCTACTGTTTCCGGCATATTGCAGTGTTTACATAGTCCCGTTGGGTGTTTATTTATTAAGTGCATGGTTTTGCTCAGCCTTGTGTGTCCAATCCTTAGTCTGGTTAATATATTTTCTTCCGCAGTACTTCCTCCTGTTATCCTCCCTCTGACAACTTCCTTTTGAAGAGCACACAGATGTCTTCCTTGGCTCCTGCGTCCCAACTGTGCTGCCATTCCTGCATAATGTTTTTTTTGATTATTGATTTAATTTCTGTTTTGCTGAATAAAATGTTTGTCCTTTTCTGACATTCCAATGCTTTCTTCGCTAATTTGTCTGCCGCTTCATTTCCCTTTCCACCTCTATGTGCCCGGCACCCACATGCATGATACCAAAACACCCACAAGTCGGGACAGTGTTCCGTATATTTCATTGATTAAATCATGCCTGCTATGAGATGTGAATGATTGTAATGATAAGAATACTGAACTGTAATCTGAAGAAATGATGACCTTTCTGACCTGAACCTCCTCCACCCACTCCAGTGCTGTTAAAATGGCCAATGCCTCAACTGTAAACACCGACAGATGGTCTGATGATCTTTATTTAACCTCATACTGAAATGATGGAACGGTGACCACAAATCCAGTTCGACTGTATTAGGATCTTTAGATCCATCTGTGTATGCTGGGTAAATGATTGATATGTTGTCTGTAGCCTATCCTCCAGCACTCCTGCAATATTAGCAATATTTTTAAGTCCTTGGATTTTGTTCAAAATAAGAAAAATAATTATCAACTGAAACTGAAGTAATTTTACTTGGCCCTGAGCACCTCAGAGATCAATTATCTTTGTGGTTTCTGTAGATGGCATTGCCCTGGCATCCAACACCACTGTAAAGAATCTTGGTGTTATCTTTGATCGTTACTTGTCCTTTAACTCCCACGTGAAGCAATACTCAAGGACTGCATTTTACCATCTACATAATATTTAAAAAATCAGGCACATCTTGTCTCAAATAGATGCAGAAAAATTGGTTCACGCGTTCGTTACTTCTAGACTGGATTACTGCAACTCCTTATTATCAGGCTGCTCTAATAAGTCTCTTAGGTCCCCCCAGTTGATCCAGAACGCTGCAGCTCGTGTTCTCACTAAAACTAAGAAAAGAAATCACATCATTCCTGCACTAGCTGCTCTGCACTGGCTCCCAGTAAAATCAAGAATCACTTTTAAAATTCTTCTCTTAACCTACAAAGCCTTGATTGGTGATGCACCATCATATCTTAAGGAGCTCATTAACCTTTCTACATTCAATATTTCTTTGAAACTAAATTTAATCTCAGGCAATCCAACATGCATACATTTCCTCTTCCAGTAGACACTCTGCCTGCTACCATTGGCAATATTAAACTCGACAGCTCTTCCATGCATTTTTTCTTTGCTTTATTCATCATGAAGTAGCGTGTGATCTTCACATTATGCTTATTTTTGCCATCCTATTATTCAAGCACTGCTAAATTAGATTAAAAACACATGGCATTTTATACTATATTTAGAAACACAATGGAGTTTCACATCAATAAACTGAGAGTAAAGCAGGGGCAGCAGACAGTTTGGGGCATTTGGATTTTATTGAAGTATCAAACAGCTGTACATCTATTTGCCCTTCTTGGCCTTGATCTTCCTCAGGTAGAACTCAAGCTCTTTTCCCTCGAGGATGTAGCCGTCTCCTCTGCCGCACTGGCCGGGTCTGGAGGCGATGCAAGCTGGAGGAGGGAAAAGGGAAATAATCAGTGATGAGGTAGATAACTATTGCGGACATAAGTGTGGAATTAAAAAAATGTAAGACTACGGGCAGTTTTGAGATTGCAGAAGTGTTAAGATACCGTACTGTTAAATTGAAAGATAAGACTAGAAGCACCATCTTGTCAAAATTAAAAAGTGCATGTTCTGTAGTTGCATTCTCAGATATTCAAATCCAGACATGTACAAAGTCATCCGTCTATCACACACCAGGCAAGTGCCTTGCTAAAAGGCAACAGCAGTGTAAGAGGCAAGTTCTGTAATCAACTTCTAAAGCATCAAACCCCCCAGACAGGGTGAATTAACACAGCAGCTGACATTCATAAAAAGGCAACAGGTCTTTCTCAGTCGTTATTATCATCACCGTCATTCAGTAGCAGAACTGGACAAGGTTATCTTCATAGATAGACGTGCGCCAGAACTGAAGGCACTATTAACAGGCCATGAAAAGAAAATGCAGCATGTGACGCTGGTTTAATGTAGAAATAAGTGTGGGGGGGGGGGGGATTTTCAAGCTTCAACTCCAAACTAGGAGTTATTCTACAGGATCAGAGAAACATTTGAAGATCCCTAAAAAAAAGTATGTGAGCAGCCGCCGGAAGTCGAAGCTTTTAGATGCAGATTAAACTCTACAGAACATTTTTTAACGGTTAGCTACCATTACATGTTGAGACTTACCAAGCAGTTTTCCCTGCTGGAACTGCTCCTCCAAGAGGGTGCTGATCTTGGCTGTCTTTTTACGCTCATCGTACTTCTTCTGGGTCTTCTTTGACCTTTTCTTGTTCAGGACCTCTTCTTCATCAGCAGTCTACAGAAGAGGGGGACATGAAGTTCATTAGAGAGACATTTAATACTGCATTAAGTTCACACAACCATCTGAGCAACAGCAGCTGATATACAATACATTTATCACTAGAGGTGATGTGTCTTTCTCAGAGTCTTCCTTATCATCGCTTTCATTCAGTAGCAGAACTGGACAAAGTTATCTTCATGGAAAGACACTCACCATGTCATAAGCACCATATATAATATAGGCTTCATGAAAACATTTAACCTTTTATATATTACAATGGGAGGACCAGTTTATACATACACGGCAAAAACAAAAGCTGTATGATGCATTTATATTTCTCACAACTGAATAAAAACAAGATTAAGATATTAAATGTCACATACCAGCTTAGCTCCCTTCTTGCGTCCCAGAGGAGTGGCAAAGTGTGCCTCATACCACTGCCTGAAGGGAAGGCTGTCGATGAGGACGATGCAGTTCTTCACCAGGGTCTTGGTTCTGACCAGCTCGTTGTTGGAGGCATTGTAGACCACATCAATGATCCTGGTCTTGCGTGTGCAGCCTGCGTACACAAACAAAAGCCATTAGTAACAGAAAATGATCCTCCTATTTGGGAGGAATAATACCATTATATATTTTTTAACGTGCAACATATAGGACAACGGTCTTTCTCAGGTGTCTTATTATCACCAATTATATTCTGTAGCAGAACTGGACAAAGGTATCATCATAGAAAGACATGTCTAACATCTAAGCAATATCATGGACAAAAGTAGCATTTTAAATTAACTTACACTCAGAGCCCCATGAGAAGTTACCGACATCAAGCCTCAGAGCACGATACTTCTTGTTCCCACCACGGACCCTCACCGTGTGGATGCGACGAGGTCCAATCTAGAGAAATAGACACAATATACTTTAGTATTGGTACAATTTGTATGCTTATGGTTTGAGGTTATGCGTAGATATCACTCAGATGGCTCATGGAAAAGTAACATGAACATATATTGAAGCGTGTCAGCGTAACTATGACAAGTCCTAACATTGGTAAGTCTAGAGCTTTGAACCAAGACGGTTCAAAAAGACATACCTAAGGTCATGTTTTCATCACCCACGCTACATAAAAGCAAGTCTTTTTAGAGCAGGTAAACACTGTAATACATACTTTTGTGTTTGAAGGAGGGCGTCCGAGCTCATACTTCCTTTTCTTGTGGTAGGGCTTGCGTTTACCGCCGGTCTTGCGGCGCTTATGCCAGTTATCCCTTGAGATACCTGAGTAAATAATTAAAACAAAGAACACGCTATTATGATCGTTGGAGAACTATCTGGACAGTCAGTACAACGTGGTCTATGCTTGAGCAATCAGTTCTCCAAGGTATAAGGTTGTCCGCAATTTTAATTATGGATTACATTTGTCTCATCATTTCGCTCAAGCAATGGTTTGGTCTCTTCTAATTAATTAATGTCATACAGAGCACGGTGAACTGTGTTAAGGATTAATTTAACCCACAAGTACTCAGCAGTCTAACATTCAACTGAACAGACTAGTGTTTTAAAATGCACACACGGAATAGAAATGTCGGGCCCTAAAACTATACGGTGGCCTTTTAAGAACATGCTTTTGTATCCAAGATGTGCCTTAGTTAACTTGACGTTCGTCATATATAACTTCACACTATTTATGTTAAATGTGCCCCAAATCCTCTAAAATATCGTGTTAGTTTCAAAATCACTAAGAGTGTCCGTGTAGCAACGTGACATTCCCACCGCCATCCTGCTAACTAATGCTAATGGTAACATTACGTTGACTCTAGTCTCCTGGCACATTAAAAACTCTGAACTCCAGTCATGAACGGCAGTTGCAACACAACGGTGAAACCAGCTTAAATATTAGACAGCATAAACAGCATGTTGTGCCGTTTTCTATCACACTTGAGCAGCAAACGCTAACTTCATGGTCAACGAGTGCAGCCATCTTGGAACAGTACACACATCCTTTACACATTACTTCAATAAAACACAACACACCGACTCCAGACGGCTAAGTTAAAGATGCATCTCTTTAAATAACACTTAGCAACAAGAAGGCAAACCATTATAGAAATATTCCTTCGATAAAACATCAGATGGACAAGGATTCTCCCTCCGACCCGAGCATGAAAACACGTACCCATTCTCAGGCGCCGGCTAGAAAGAGAAACCGCAATGGCTCATGGGTAGGGTTGAAGCAACGTATTCTCGCGAGAATCTCCGGCGTAATGAACGGTATTCTCGTCAGTGTTAATGTAAAAAAGCAATAACAAACAATCAAGACATTTATGTTTTACTAAAATATAAATAGTATTAACCTCTTAACTTATGTTACTTGTTTTATATTGTTTTTGTATATTACTGGCTTTTGTTGTAGGAAAGAAAAAGAATATATTGAATGTTCTATTTATATAAATCATATGAATGTATACTTTTAATCAACCATTCTTAAATGATAATTATATTTAGTAAATATCTAATATAGCTACGATAAATTATGAAAAATCGTAACATAAACATATTTATCTTTTATTTATATTGCATCAACTAAATGACATGTAATGTAATATTAATAAAAACATTACAGTATGCATATTTACAGCAGATTTGTTATATATTTTTGTAAAAAACGACAACTATTCAGGATATTTCATCAAACTACTATTTCCACGGTCATGACTGAACTTTTGGGGTCAACTTGAATTGTATTTGTTTTCTTATTATTGTATCTACATTTTTTTTTGCAATACATGTCATTTGGCTGACCCTTTTATCCAAAGCGACTTACAATCATACACCGTAGACACAGCTAGAGGGAGCAATTCCGGGTTAAGTGTCTTGCTCAGCAACCCCCTGATTGATACAGACCTGCTAACCACTGACCCACATTTCATTCAGAACAATACAAATAATTTAAAAAACACACAAAGTCTTTCCATCTTTCCAGTTATTTAATATATACAGCTAGGATTAATTGGCAGTTGCGTAGATATGGTGAACACATGACAAGATTATTCTCCATGCAACAGTGATTTGTAAAGTGTTGGTTGAGTGAAGCAGCAGGGAGATCACTCTTCCCAGGGGCTCATGTCAGTGTCGATGGCCACGCAATTGTAAGCAGCATAACGCAGCTTCTCCTCACAAACCTTTGCACTGCAGGACAGAAGGAACAAGAGGATGAGACAGGATTGGAGGCTATGAATGTAATATTACTGTCAATAAAGAGCAGATTTACAAAAAGTTAAGAGCTGAATTTAATTAAGTGTAGCATGGACGATGAAAGCAACCGGTATTTAAATTGTGTTCTTTGGTATAGCACCAAACAAACAATACACTCCATATTGAAACACAATTGTAACACATTCTGCTTGTTTAAAACACAGAACATTGGTATACCTGGGGTAGTTGGGTAAATAAAGAGTGCTGGAACATGTGGAGGACTGAGGAAGTGCATCGGTCGTTTCGGCGCTAAATCAGGAAACCCAAAAATGAATAGCACCATGTTCTATTGTAGGAATTTTGCAAGCTAAAATGATTTACTGTCATCCTTGTATGTAAGGCATGTACTTGCACTCACCCTTGTTTGTCAGGGAAGACGTAGATAGGTGCAGGGAGACGACTTCGACCAGTTACAAACCTCAGAAACCTGCTGCGATCCTCTGAAAGCAAGAACATAAATCACTACCGATAAATGTCGCTCATTTCTTCAGTTTAGCTATAGTATCGGTTTATATTTTCAGAGGGACAAATACACATGCTCTGTAACACGTTGATAACAGTGAACTGACCATTGGTGAAGCTCGTCAGTGCTTCCCATAAGTATTGTACTCTGACGTCACTTTGTTCCAGGTCCTCATAGCGTGCTGGTCGGGAGATAGAACAAAAACCCATTAATGACTCTTTACTACAATATTGAATTAAAGATAATCTATAATCTTTTGCCGAATTTGATTAAGAGCATGGCACCTTCTGAAAGGATGAATGTGTGTTTCCTTAACTTTACTTTCGATTGCATTATCTTGCAGCATTGATATCAGTACAACCAATACTTTTTAATTATTTAAGTCTGGACCAAAGCAGTGGACTGCTAGCACGGCTAAAACAAACAACTGTTCAATAAATGCAGAAGTTGTGTGTAGATTGTCAAAGATACGTTCAAAGCTGGACACTCACTCAGTCGTTTCAGGGCCTCCACAGTGATCTCAGGGTCTCCGCACACTTTCTTTTCCACTTCCTGCCAGGTGAGCAGGTCAAGCACCGCCTGAGGAACCACCTTCAGCAGCCCTGCCTGCATGGCTGCAATCTGTGACACACAAAAAGACAATGAGGCAGATGCACGCAATTCAATGATATAGCCGCTTACACACACACCATAATTACTGGAGGAGTTTATACTTAAACCACACTTATAGTAGCAAGTCCCACCTGCTTCCTGCTCTCCTCCAGCCGAGCCTTCTGCACCAGGCGGATGAACTCGCTGCGGTCCTCGTAGCGAACAGCCACATTACTGCCACCGGGGATGAGCTCCACCATCTGGCTGTCGCTCAGCAGGGTGGTGTACACCAACTCCTCCCCAAACCTAAACTCATACGTCTCCTGGTCCAAATTCTCCATGGCATCCAGCAGGCTCACCTGAACACACATCCAAATGTAACTTGAGACAATGTGACTGTTTGTCAAATTCTAAATTATTTAATTGCAATACAGTGATATTTATTGGTCATTTAAGTGAATAAGGATCCTGGTAGCTATGCATTCTAATAAAACATTAAATATTAATCTTGACAATTCTCCTTCCAAAGAAGGTTTCAGACTCGATGTGCTGTACAAACCCAGGCTGCAGAGCCTACATTGTATGTTACATCACATGTTAAGCAGGTGTAATGGTTTGAATGTCCTCACCAGAACAGAATCGACAGCTGGGAAATCTTTACTCCAGCTGACAGCCTCCCCAGTTAGCTGCTTCCACACCAGCCCGGGCAGAGCCAACACCTATAGAAGCAGCCAGAGAATCAAGCCTCTAAATCCACCCATTCAGTCTTCACAGCGTTGTTAACGACCGACAATAGCATCACTCACCAAGAAGTCTTTCCCTCTGAGAGCAGCTCCCATGAGCTGACCGATCCAGTCATACTTGTGGAACTCATTACAGGATGGGTTGGGGACGTAGTAATCCCTGGCCTCCAAGGAGCCCTAAAAGACCAGCGAGCAAAAATAAGGGCGGAGCCAATCAGACCACTGGTTCGGTCAAATCTACTGTAAAAAAAAAATGCAGCAACAAAGGTGAGTGATTACCTGGTTGGACGTACGGCTGAAGAATGGCAGAGGCATGGGACACTCAGCTGAGCTGGGGCACAGCTCCTCAGACATGTCAGCCAGGCTGTCCCGAAATCCGCCTCCCTGGTCTATGATTCCCTCTGCAATGAACTTACATTCCCACCACTGGTCATAACGGGCAGGCCATCTGACAAACCAAGAGAAAATATGGTACATTTAGATTTGAATGCCGTCGATGTTTCAGTTATATTCAGGCAAGAAAGGTCAGATGCCTGCTCACCGATAATCCAAAGTCTTCTCAAATTTGTCAGACGGCTTGAGGCCTTCATACACCTGCAAGGAGAAAAATAAAAATCATAAACCAACAGAAACAGCACCCATAATGCATCACCGAATCAGACTCCTGTTTGTATAAATGCATCTCATCACACCGAAGGAGGAGGTGTCACAACTCAAAGTGTTTTTATACCTGATTCAAAACAGCGTTCTTGCAGCTGGTGTCCAGAGAAGGGTTGTCTCTGTGCTCCATGGCAAGACGTCTGTTGATGTACAGCCGGGGCATGAAGTTTGGCTTACTGGTCTCAGAGTCCTTCAGGCACTGTGTGATGAGGGCTGAGCGGCGTTTGGACAGCAGCAGGAACTGCTTTATGCTCTAGAGGGCGCCAAAGAAAGTCATTTTGGAGGCATATCTAGTTTTTCACAAGTACAGCTGCACCAGGAAATCAGAATATTATAACAATGAGGTTTTAAAAATAGTCTTTATGCATCAGTAAGTGTGAGTGGGATGATATTAAGCATTTTTAAAATATATTTATAGAACTTATCCACTACTTAATGTCTTTTGTACACATTTTTTGTTCTTAACATTTTTGTTTCATTATGTGTAACGGATGCTATTTCACTCCACTTTATACCTTCAGTGTTAGAACAGTGCTCATTGATTTCCAGTAAAGCTTTATATAAAATTTGAAAAAAACCACAAAGGCCATTACCGTTTGTGTGTATTTACTATAAAGCTAGTAAAACTTTGGTTTGGACTTTATTGCTGGTTACTGCCTAATTGTTATTCAGTGTCAGTCTCATATACAGGACTGTCTCAGAAAATTAGAATATCATGCATTCTGGATTCATTACAAATCCTCATAAAATTTTAATATTTCCTCAGACCAAAAAGATTTATAACAGCTGAGTGTTTGTCAAGTTAATTAGACAATTCAAGATCAGCAATAAATCAGTATTTTAAAGACTCCACTCTGACTTACTTTGATCTGGTTGAAGGTACCCAGACTGTAGTCCCAGGCTGGTACCAAGTGTGGGAGCACACTGTCCAGGAGACATATGAATCTGCGGAGAGCGAGACAGAAAAATAAAACCGACTGGTTCATTAAAAAAAACAAATGATCATGACAATTGTAAGACTTTCTGGACATGCACGTAGTTTGGTTGTCACAAAAAACACCACAATTAGGTTATCAATATTTCCCTGCATGATATTTCCCATGACAGATGAATGTTACCTCTGGATGACTAGTGCTCTGCGGTACAGGACGTCGGGCGTGTTGCCCTGCAGACGGGGGTAACGCACCAGGTTCGAGGACTGGAAAACATCAGCATTCAGACCCAGGTCTCTTTCACACGATGACTTGATCTTTAAACCTCGAATCCGGACATCTATACCCTCATCTGTAGAGCCAACAAATGTAATTTCAGGTACATTACAAGGCTATAGAAGTTTTTGCAGCCAAAGAACCACACAAAGTATATTGAAGGGTTTAAAATCACAGAAGATATTTGGTCAAATTACCATAGAAACATTTTAAAAGGCCTTACCTCTACATTCCTCAATACGGACCTCAATTACAGGCAGGTGGGAAATCATATCCTCCAGCACACATACTTCTCCAATCAGGTTGCTATAGAAAAAAAAGAGCACATAGGCTTCATATTTACAAATTAGTCTTCTATATATTTCCACTTTTATCAAGTAATTGGGGCAAAACCAATATATTAGGTGGATATTGGCCTTCTATTAAAACATATCGGATTTATTTATTGCATTTAATCCTAATCATATTACTAAATAATAATAATAGCAATAAAAGAAAGGACTCACTCGTCTAAGGTGACGTCACTCAGCTTCTTCAGGTTGTCTCCCTCTCCTCCAAACACTGTGACTCGTTTGGGCATGTAGTTGTCGTCTGTCGAGTCCACAGTCAATATCAGCTTACTAGAGAGCAAAGAGAAGCAATATCTACAATTTACCACAGGACAGAATTCTTAACTCTAGTGTTGAAGTCTTTATGTTCAGATGCTGGCTATAATATCGGTCCAGAGAGGAAGAATTCTGCTGACAAACAGATATAATACAAATACATGTATACTATGTAGCCGACATCAAGAAAGTACTAACACAAATATTAAATACATTAAGTTCAGGGTTTGGATTACAATGAATAACAGACCAACCGACAGAGGTGTCACTTGTTTGCCCAGCAGCTCACTCACTTCACCACGGTGCCTCTCTTCATGTGCAGGCGGATCCAGTGCTGTCCCTGCATGCCGTCGCTCTCCCAGTAAGTTTCAGTGTCTCCGTCTGTCAGACAGCTCACCCCTCCACTGGGATCTTCCTGTCAGCAAATATCAAGGTCATCCCATGTATTAAACCCTTCACTTACTGACTCATTACACGTGTTTCACAGGAACACTCAATGTAACAATCAATTCACTTTAATCTGCTATATGATAGGAAGTAAAAAATAAATTTAAAAAAGTTGAATCTTGTAAAGACTGGATGTTTGCTTGCCTTTAATACTCATACCGTTTCATTTTAATGGCTAGAAAATGGATACAGCTGCAGCTTTTATATCTCCATATCAGAAGGACCGGCTGTCTGGACAGTTTGGAAAGGGAAACACAAAGAAATACAAATACTGGAGCAGATGTGACTCACCGAACATGAGGAAACATCAATACTGGTCACGCACTGCTTCACACTCCCCAGGTTCTCATCCTCTTTCCCAATGTGGTCATAGAAGTAATGCACCAAGTCCTCGTCACATTCATATGCCCAGGTGGGAGGAACATACCTGGAATATTGGAAGGGGACCAGCAAAAACTTAATTTGAAGATCTGCTCAAACAAACCACAAAGTCTTGGCTCTCTCATCTGATTTATCACAAACATGCTCACCGTAGCTTCTGGACGGCAGCGTTATCACACTCAGCGATTTTGGGTTTGGAGCCCATGTAAAGTGCGTTCTCCACACTGACCACCTGCTCCCATCTGTTGCAGGGCTTGTGGTCGTAGCCGAAGAGCTGCTGTTGTCTGCTGATGGTCTCCGGTGACTCCACCGGCACCAGCCTGTCGCCTCCCTCTGTGTGTTTACACACCAGGATCCAGCCTTCCTCCAGCTCCTGGCCCGGACGGTGCTCCTCCAATTGCTCCTGGAAGCAGACGTGGATCGTAATGTCAACATGTGTTTTCCCACCACAAATCTTGTAAACTGACAAAACTGGTAATAAAAGCATCCTAGCCACAGAGGGACAAGTAGGGTTATGCAGGATGCAACTTTCATTTTCAATTATTTCAACAATCGCAAGTGTGATTTAACACCATCGGTTTTTACACCAAATTGTATATATTGTGGAAGTAACGTGAAATAAACTGTATATGTTGCTGCAGTGTGACACTGAAAATGTGCTGTAATGTGCACAATAACTTAAAAATGATCCTTTTCCAATTTCAACATCTCTCAGTAATTTAATGGCTCTGGTTCAGTGAGTGTAACATAGCAAGGAGAGAATCTTACCTTATTGATTTTGACCCACAGGCCCTGGCTGTTGCAGTATTCCTCCCCTGTCGTCCGGATACAAGTGCCTTTCTTGGGTTCTATGTTGTACTTGCCTAATTTCTTAACGTGTGGAGTCTGGTGTGGACTCTCATAGACAGAGACAAGCGTTTTCCCCATGGTGGAGCCTCCTGTAGATGCTCCGGTGGAGGCTGAGGAGGTGGACGATGAATCCTTGCATATCTTGTAGCACACCTCTTTGGGGACATAGCACAGACACTCCGACACAACCTCGCCCCTCTTGAAACACTCGATACACCTGTTGAGAAAGCGAATCCTGCCGAGCAGCAGGTGAGGGTTGTCGCCCAGAGACATGATGATGACGATGATGATGGAAGTGACAGTCAGCAGCTCAGCAGCATGGGGGCATCAGCTGACATTACACCACTGCCCTGCCTTTGTTTTCCTGCCTGGTTAGGGTGGATGCTCCTGTCCAAACAAAGCAAACACAACCGAATATTCTTGAGAAACAGAGCATTCAACGAACGGCAGCAAAATCCTGTGATTTAATTGGATTTTCAGCTGGATTTCACTCGAGTAGAAACGGTAAAAAGAAAAACAATCCGCGTATCAGCGGACTTTGGTCGAGAAATGTCAGCTCCTCCTCTGAACCATACGGGCTAACAGTAGCAAGCTAGCGAGGTGTTAGTTAAGTAAACTAATGTATCCTGGGACGTTTACGATGCATGTTATCCACAAAACCATGTCTATTTTACTCATAATGTACAGAAAAATGCTTCATGAGCTATAAGCCAGAGAGACGTCTCGGATCAGTATCAACGTACCTTTATTATATGTAGTGTTTTTAAAGTGAAACTCGTTGCTATTCAGTCGGACTTCCCGGATCAATAAACGCGTTAGCGAAACGTTGCTAAAATGCAAACGACATCTCTTTTTATCCGCAGTGAGCTAGACAAGCTACAACCTTCATTAACCCTAATTTTACCAAGACGGGTCGCCCTCCCAGCTGGACTCATAACATTGGGTTCAACGTGCAATGCAGAAAATACATACTCCAAAATATGTAATAGATTCACTCTTCTTATTCTTCTTCGTCTGCCTTCTTTTACTTCCTTCTTCCTTCTTCTTCTTCTCTTGTGTTAATGGCGGTTGACAAACAGCGTTCGGGTGCATTACCGCCACCCACTAATCTGGCGTGTGGACTCCCTCTCTAATACGACAACAAACCAAATAAAATATAAATGATTAACTAAACAATAGGTAACAAATTAAATAAAGAAAAGTTTGCCTGAATGATATCCATTATTCTGGTTAACACTAAATACATGAGAAACTGTCACTCAAACTTAATTGTATTTCCTCTCCGATCTCTCTTGGTTTATTTTTCAAAACTTCTCTCGCTGAATTGAAATTCTGACATTCTTCCCAAAATTCACACTTTCTATTTTATGCTTTTCAATACCCCAGAGGGAACTGTTAAAATCAGTTTAACTTTCTTTTGTCATAATGATCTCCTCTTTCCTGTTCGTTCACTCGATCCTGCATTCCCAACCAATGGTTTATGAAAAAAACACTTCACAATATCCACTTCACAATTAACATGATATCTAATCCTGTAAACGTAATTCTTTGTTTAAATCTTCCTGTATTTTAAGCCTTTCCTGAACAGCCAGCTTATTCACTGACAAACTATCAAACCTCTCTCCGCCTCTTCTCGCTTGCAGATGTTTATTCTTAATATTTATACCACTTCTTAGACTTGATCTCAAATTATCCACCTTTTCCTCCACAGGGGTAACATATATAATGCATTTAAAGGGCCCATCAGTCTTCTACGCTTTCTCAACACCATGTTGCACACTTTTCTCTCTCTGGTCCTCGTCTTTACTCTTGATTAACAAGCCGCCATCACGACCACCATCCTGTGTGTAATCTAAACCCAGCTACTGTGTCCTCTAGAGATACATTAAATGTGACTAGGTCATCATATCTGAGGATTAACTTTAACCTCAGGACAAAGCACATATCACTTGTTTGTTTTTATTAATAACTAAAGTAAAAATATTTCCCATGGTGAGTTTATGAAGGCAGCACTATCATAAGGTGTCAAATCTGACTCTGTTCACCTTTCATCTAGAAATGGGGTGACCGATTAATTCATGGCAACCGTGTACAGAATCGACTAATGCAGAACAAATCCATTCCTTGCAAGCAATATATACTTTAACCTCAATTTATCTATTTTACACCAATATGACACCAGTTAATGTCATCAAAAATCATAATAGATATTCATATAATTAAGTATTGTAACTACACACACATACACTACAGTGCTGATGCTCTCATTATAGTAAGAATAATACTTTGAGACAGTTTTTACTGTTTTTATGTATTTTTAGCAATGATTTAATAAGGCTGCAACAAGCAATGTGATGGATATTTTATATTTTGCTTTGTATGCTTCTATATCTTTCATCCCTGTTTTTTATATTTTATATTTTATTTTGTATTTTTTTATTCTTGTGTGTTTGGTTTATTGGTGCTGCTACTGCTACGACAAATTTCCCCTTGGGGATTAATAAAGTATATATCTATCTATCTATCTAAATATGACACAATTATGGTAATACCTAAAGCACAGTAAATAAGAGCCACATGTCTTAAGTAATAGTTTGTAATATAAGATGATCAGATGTAGGTATGAGACGTGCATTGGACTTATCTTGAGCATTCGGAGCGCTGGGCTGCCGTGTAATGCCTGGGGAATAACTTGGGGGTTCACCTGAGAAACAGATGCTCCCAAAATAAAAATGCTATCAATGTGCCAAATCATGTGATAACCAAAGAGAGCCAAAAATAGTGTCAAACATTTTGTCTTGGATTCAACTAACCACATTTGCTGCAATTGCAACGTGAGTAATCTACTCCACAGTAAACTGAGACATTGCGAGTAATTAAAGAGCAGTTTTGCTTTTCTCGCCCAGCTGAGAGATTAATTAAAGCAGCGAGCGCACCTTCAGAGTTCATTATTGTATTTGGCGGAGCCAATGTCGAAGCCCGAGGAGGCCCCGGCGCTCTCCAGACATGCTGTACATCGCTGTGATTGGCTGGTCAGCCAGATGATGCATTCTTGAACTCGTGGCCATATGACCTTCACAGCCAAAGGGTCGTTGTTGCACAAGAGATTCTTTTGTTGTGTTTAGAAGTCCTGAGAGATCCCTTATTCCTATAATTTTCTTTCACTTAATTATTCATTAGGATTGCCATTTCATAATGTTATTTTAGTATTTACACAACACTTCGGGGTTTAAAGAGTATAAGATAAAATTGCCTCAGTTGAGAGTTTTGAGTAGAAGCTCCCATGGCGATAGTCTGTATGACATTTGGAACAGTAATCCAATAGCACAGGGCATTTGTTTACATTACATCTACTGTGTTAAAGATACATTTAGTTGTCGGTGGAGTGTATCATCCATCCAGATATTTTCTGAGAGGAGAATAAAACTGCTTTGTATTGAAGATGGAAGGATTAGAAGATGTGAGAGTGTGATGGTCTCCGAATGAGCTCGACACCCTTTGTGGCACCTGTCACTCTCTTACCATGAGGACGAACTGCCCGTCCTTTGGCTCTAAGTGCTGATGGGAGTGTTGACTGAATTAAAAGAGGCTGTGGAGGGATGATCAGGTTGGTCCTCGTCATCTCTTCTTCCTCTCCTCTTGAAACTCTTCTCCCAAAGCTCCAAGAGCGCCTTGGTAGTTAAAGATAGGAAAAGCGAGGCTCCGTGAAGAGTAGAGTTATAGCCATGGAGAACGTTGTCACTGGCTGGAACACCTGGCTCCTCAACAGCATGTGTCTGGTGGCCTCTTTCCTCTGGAGCAGGCTGCGAGGTTTACTCTGCTGCAGGAGGAAGCGCAGAGCAGCCAATTCACCGGCCATCCAGGTACATCCAGGCAGCTGAGGAACACTCACACATGTTGGTCAAAGGAACATGACTAGAAGATGAACGTCGTCGTAATGGTGTTTTTTGATTTAGTATAGGGCTGTGAATATAGCTCACTTTTGGATTGTGTGTTTTATTGACACAAATGTGTGTGTGTGTGTGTGTTTGTTTTAATGAACGACAAAGGCGGGTGAAAAACAGTTTTACACCTTTGTGGAGAGTGAAGTTGTATTATATTATATTATATCGAAAATTCACCAAATTGTATTGTCAAGCATCCTATTGAGAGATTACAAAACAAAAGACTTCGCTTGATTTGCTAACTTATAATTAAGATTCCTGCATGATTTATTTGATTGTTTAAAATAGTATGCATCAGATGAACAGCAATATAGTGTGTACTGCAGAAAATCACATAATTCACTGTTTTCAGCAATGAATAGTTGTGCGATGCTTCTCAATGTACTTTAAGCAGAATGCCTTGACCAGTTATTAATACAATATATCCTGTCTTCAGAGGGAGAGATATACTTTTACCACTATAACTATTAAAATTAGTACATGTCCGTATCTAATTGATATCTATGTATTAGCTACTTAGAATATTACTTATAACATTTCTTCTGAGGTCTTTAAAATAAAATTGAATATTTAGTAATTTTTGTCTTGTCTTTCAAATATATTTTCTTTGTGTATTATCTGCTTACCCTTGCACTCACTTTTCCCACCTTATCCTCCAGCTAAATGTCACATTTAATTTAATTAGTTAGCCCAACATATGGTGGGTAATCCTTGTGGTGCTTCGTATTTAAAGGAAAGATGAGACCGGTAATCATGATGCACGAGCGTTTTACTCTGTTATAGACAGCAGCAGGAAGGATAAAACATGAGATCAGGAGTTGATGGTGTTTATGAGTGACGAGTTTAGAGAATCTGCTGTGAAGGAACAACGAGCTGACAGTTAGGGGAGTGTTTTGCTGCCATCTAGTGATTTCTGCTTTGCTACTGTGAAATATCATTGGGGACAGAGCATGTGGTGGGACAAGCTACAGACTGAAAACCTTTCAGGATCAGGGAAAGAGAGCTTTTATTCAGTTATATGCCTTCCCTTAAAACAATTAGTCATGGCTCAGTCTCACATGACCTGTTTCACATAGTAGAATGCCAATTAATGCAGACGTTACACACCTGAATACACATATATACAGAGACTTAAAGCCGTCAGACATTAGGTCTCAGAGACAAGCTGACGGGCACCTCTCTGGTTTCCATTCCTCTTTTGGCATTCAGGAGACTCACACTGACATTTACTTCTTTGCATCAACAAGTATGTGACTAAGCTTTCCTTCCTTGCATTCTGCCACTACCTTTAATACTCTTTGACTTCCTCAACATAAAACCTTCCTGAGTTTCCACACAGATAATAATAGTGCATCTGGGAATATCTTCCTCAAGTACAGGCCTCACTGTATTTGACTGAAATGATTTCTTAAGAACAAGTACGATTACTTGTGCTCAATGGTAAACCGAGTACCTTTGGGTTTGTCAACTGTTGGTCAGACCAAAGGCTCAATCTAAACATGTGTCCTACGGCTCTAAGAAATCTTGATAGATATTTGATCAAAAAACAATGTAATCAATAGTGAATATAATCTTGAGTTGCAGATGCACACAACAAAAATGAGCCCACTCTGCCCCACAATCCTCTGGTGTGTTCCATGTCAGACATATGTATTAGGCTGCAGGAGTTGTTTCTATTGATGATATTTCTTCCCTCTTTGAAAACTGTGTTTCAAACCTAAAAGTTTCTGGGTGGAGTATCATCCTAAATCTGAGTTTTGAGCTTCGGAGTGTGGTAGAAAGCCAGTGATGGACGGCTCTCGCCTGCGTTTTCCTGTTAAAAGACGAGCTGCAGCATTCAGATTCAGAATTGGAATCATCTTCATTGGCCAAGTATCTAGGTATACATCATTTGTCCAGCTTACACAGACATACTGAGTGGATATACATGGACTGAATATGTCTATTTACATTTACATTGACAGATGAAGTACATGTTCAAACATTTGTACATTAAAAACTGTAGAATAATAATTTATAATAGCAGCATTGGATATTTTGACAGTGAGTGATTGATAGGGTAAGGGATAGTGTTCATCAGAGTGACGGCCGGTTGGAAGTAGCTGCTCGTGTGTCAGGTTGTTTTGGCGTACAGTGTTCTCTAGCGGGAGAAGTTCAAACTGTTTGTGTGAGGGGGCTCTGCAGTGATGTTTCCTGTATGGAGGGTAGGTTGGCACCATTGTTCTTTTCTCTGTCACTCTGATTATCTGTTGTAGTGTGTTCCTTTTCTTGTTTGTTGGCTGATTGAAACCAGACAGAGATGGATGTGCAGAGAACGGACTGGATTATTATAGTGTTGAAGTAGCACAGGAAACACATAGTCTATTGTGGTGTTGAACACCGAGCTTAAGGTCACATACAGGGTCTTTGCGTAGGTGCTGCAGGATGTGGAGCAGTCCCATGTTGACTGCATCATCCACCGACCTGTTTGCCTGGTAACTGCGAGGGGTCCAGCAGAGGTCCTGGGATGTCCTTCAGGTGGGTAAAAACCGGTCTGGCAAAGGATTGACCACAGACGTCAGAGCGAGGTGCTTGTGGTCATTTAATCCTGTGATGGAAGGATTCTGAAGGGAGGCCTAGCTAACACCTCCATAAAGAACCTCACAGTAGTCCAGCCGTGTCAAGATAAAAGCATGTTTACCATTCATAACATTTTAAAAACTTTTTTTTACAGTTTACATAATTTAGTTATTATAAAAAAAGGCACCAGTGCATATCCAATAAAATCTCTCAATATTTGGATTTACTTTAGACGTGATATATTTATCACATTGGAAACAGACATGTGCAATACACATGTATGTGTGGGGAATCAGCATTAGGTCCTTTTAATAACCGGATATCAAGAAATCCAAATAGTCTAATGCGCATAAGCAGAATATGTTTACTGTACATGCCAAGAGAAAACATGAGAGGGAAAGAACAGTAGAGGCGTCTTCGCCATTAACCAAGGAATCAAGTTTCACCGCTGTCACACATTTAAGCCAACAAGTTTCCAAGCGAAAGTATAGCCAGAGCAGGCCGGCTTTGTGAAGTGTGAGTGGAGACTGGTGAGGTGACTGGACAGTAGCCACAGCACACAGCGCTGCTGCCTCCCAGGGCATTGTGTTCTCTGTTGTGGAGGTGGTGCCCCCTTCTCAACAGTTCACCTTGTCCCTGTGCCAAATAAAAAGCCTAAAACAGAAGGCCACGCAGGTCACATTATTCAACCGGACTGTACCTCCCACAAGTACTGACTTGTATTCACGATGACGTAATAACACGACTTACATTTATTTAAACTCTTTTTACTTACGGGGGGTTATGTCATGTCACCATCTGGCATCAACTACTTTATTTGGTCTTTATTAATTTTTACCATGATCATGTTTTGATCAAAAGTGTTCTCATGATCGCATAATCAAGGAAAAATGGAGAATATATTCTCTGGTCCTATAGCCTCCTGCTAAGATATACAGTTTGTATCTCGGTCCTTTATCATTGAAAATGTATTATCTTTAGATTTTGGGCTTGGTCAGACAAAAGTAAAATTTTTGTAGATGACAGCGTGGGCTCTGGGAAACCATCTTGTTTTTTTTGGACTTTGTTATACACAGTAAATTCCCCAGTGTTAAAAATGTAGTGTTAAAGTGAATTGACTGTCAGAGTCATTACAACTAGAGCCAGAGTAAAAACCCCAGTAATGACAACGTTCACTGTTACTTTGGAAAGCTCCGCCCCCTCCTTCTCCTTTCAAATTGAGTTTCATCACGCCCGTTTTAATTCACTTTTTTATATCAAATGTTGATATTTCAGCAGAAGCAACATCTTAGAATAACTCTATACTGTTTTCAACTTACACTCGAGCTGTTTTTGTGCCTTGAAATATAGAATTGCAGAGGGCTGTAATTGAATGTAAATTAACACTGAACATAGTGATAACATTAAACTGAGAAGTGTTAATTTATAAAAATGTTAATAACACTAGTGTTATTTACATTTGAAACTCGGACTAGTGTTAATCAAAATGAACACTTCTCAGTGTAGAATAATATCTCTTACCAGAGTTGTGTTAACTCTGAAATGTCAGTGTTACTTTAACACTCTTAAGATAGGGAACCATATGTTTACTGGCTCAGTGTTAAATTGACTGGCAATTTTACGGTGTAGAACGAAAATGTTACAATTAACTTTGATTAAGTGAAAACACACTATGAAATGGTTAACAATGTAAATGCAACAAAAAACGGACAACTCGCCGACTGAACAATGGCTGTCAATCACAATGTAGCCACACCCTTAACCTACCCTTCTGTTATTGTCTGTTTTACTTTAATTGAACAGCATGCTGTTTTGAAGAAGACTTTAAGCTAGCGATTGAAACCATAGACTCACGTTTACAATGTTTACTGAGATAATAAATCCAACGAGAAGCAGGATAATAATCACATAGACTTTTATGTAATTCAACTTCTTTTTGCAAACAGATTCGCCCCCTGCTGACCATTCAAATGAATGCAAGTTAAATTTGTCGTCTGGTGTGCAGACAACAGTCCTTTGTAGCTTTCACGCCATACTCTAACCTGCAAACTTTTTAGCATTCCAATCAAATACGAAAGACTTGATTTGAATACCTATGGTAACTGTTGGCTGTATTCACTGTGAAATACGTCCCTCTAGAGAAACTGAAGACGCTCTAACTTCTGTTTCACTGACTTAAAAGGCGCTAAGACCCCTGCTGTATATCATTTTACCTTTACATTTTCCACTCTTGACATCTGCCAGGTCATCTTTGGCAGACACTCGAGTTGGCGTGACTCTGTTTAACTTTGGAAGACTGGTTCACAGACAGCCACCCCACGTCATTAACAGATCTCTGTCAGGATCCAGTAGCATGGGATGGGGTCCAGGATACTGGGGGCCCTTTTCTGTTGCAGCCTTCCCAGTTGGAGCGACGCTCCCTAAAAGCCAGCCATCATCATCCGCCTGTATCACCGTTGAGGTATTGTTTGCCCTTGCTCTTTGAGAAAGACCTCCTCCCCGACCTGACCACCATGGGCGAACCTACCAGGAGCATGGCTCCAGATGGCGGCGCTCTCTGGATCTCAGGAACACACAAGCTTCTCCTCCGTGACGAGGTGACAATCCACAGAGAAGCTCAACCAGGTCACACACACAAATGTTCTGAACATTCATGCAGCTGTCAATGCCTCCAAACCGCCTAATCATTTTACCGTTACATTAACTAAACAAAATTTTTTTCATACACCACTAGACGGGCAGGGAATTCTCACCTGCCGGCTTGTGTGCTCAGTATGTGTGGACACTGGAGCTTAGCAAAGAGGGTGAGAGAGGACTTTGGGCACAAGTCTTGATGTTGTTACTTTCTTTGGCATTAGTTTCACTGGAAAGTGTAAGTGATATAAACAAGATATTTGCTTTATGTAATACGCTTCAGATGTTATGGGGTTGTTTACATCCCCTGTGGGGTTTAACAAAACTTAAAGTGCTCTCTACCTCGAAGCAATGAAAGACATCATGGTCGTGCACGGTAACCTTTTTGTGCAGCAAAATAACAGTTCTAACACAGTGTGGCAGGATCCATTTATTTTTGTCGTTCTTTTGTAGAATAATACTTAACATTCTTCGTTGTGCCTGTGTGGATGAAATCCAGTCTATCTGTTCTTTGCACACCCATTCATAAGAAATTGACACACCAAGCTGCAAATGACATATGTTGTCTGTCATCTGTTGGCATCCAAGGACAGGTGTGTCCTCCCTGTCATCCTGAAGTGATTGATGGTTGATTTCACTCCCATCTGTTTCTGCCCTGGCAGAATCTCTTGGTTTTTCCGCTGAAGCCATCTTGCAAGAGAGTCATATGCAAGCTGATGCGGTGACTTGTCATTAAACTCCTTCTCGTTCACTTCCCCTCGCCTTACCCCACTCGAGTCCACTGCCAAGTTCACAGCCCCATCCTAGTGGGGGCGGAGGTTGGCGGAGGTATGCCGTCTGCGTGTCAAAAGTAATTCATGGTGGCTCGCGCAATGCTGGATTGCTCTTAAACTCTATCACCCATGAATTCATGCACAGCTACAAGTGCATTGCAACATCTACTATCTAGAGTAGAATATATCGACTATACTGTATTCAGTGTTTGCTTAGGAATCTCATATCCGTATAACCCTGTCTGTTGCCATAAACACATGTTGTTATGAGAATAAATCAGACATATTCTGATTCAAAGGGAACATGGATTAAGGTCATATTACAAGAGCTTACTTTAAATAGATCCCATACTCTCTTAAGAGAGGTTATTGATGGATGTTTTTGTCAGTGAGTAGGCATCATATTAATCACCCATGTTACCCATCTCTTCTTTCAGCAGAAGGGCTAAACGTCTTACTCTAGGTCTCTTTTCCCTTGACACTACAGGCAAGTTACAAGCATTCAAGAGCTAAGAGGGCGAATCGGTAAAGTTTCAACAGTTCAGCTGAGTCACATAACAGGCAGCATTTCAGTGTCAACACAACCTGTGCTTTGTTTGTCCACTCAAGCCTAGACCCGACGTGTCCATCTGTCACAGATGAAGTCATTGCCATTTGAATCGGAAAAACTGTGAAACCGAATGAGCATTGTCCCACTGAAGAGGTTCTGTGTACAGTAACCATTTTGACACCTAGCAGGGGAGTGACGGAGGTGGGCTTAACACTTGAAGCCTCTCAAATGTCTCATAGCCCGAGCCGTGCCAAGCCCCCACCCCAAACACTTGACCCCTGCTGACGTAGACTGTCCATTTGCATTTATGGACACCGGCTCACTCCATTCTTAATATCATTTCTAGTGTGGAGAGAAGCAAGACGCCAGGGATAAAGTGTGAAAGAAAAGGAGAAGTTTTTTGTTGGTGCTTGATACTAGTCAGAGCTCACTTTACTTTCAGCAGCACTGTTGTCGACTTGTGATCTTTAAGAAAAATGTGTGTTACCACTTTTTCTTTCTAAATTAGTTTGCACTCAAAGGGTAGAGCTGGCTAAGATTTTAAAAAAAGTATTTTGTTCTGTTTTACGGACATTATTGGTCCTATTTTTGTCTCAAGTCGGTGTCTTAACGTGATTTTTATATCACCGGAAGCCATGAGTTCCTCGGTAAAGAACATAGGAGGAGATGGCAACGGTGCAAGTTTTGACCTCATCCAAAACCGGATTGAGTCACTCAGTGGCAAGATGGACAAGCTCATCAACATTCAAGAAAAGGTCCTGAACCGATTAGATAGCATGTCTCAGGACATTGACGTCATTGAAATGGATATGGAGAATCTGAAGGTTGAGAAAGAGGAGATCCATATGCCACCCAAAATGGGGAACCAGACCCAGTTCATGGGGCAAGAGGTGAGGAAGATATGCCAAGAGATGAGCACCATAATGTTGGTGGTGAACCAGCGGTCCGAGCAGCAGACTCAGAAGCTCGAAGGGATGGAAAAGCTGGTCCTCAGCATGCAGCAGGTGATCAGCTTCATTGGGGAGACGGTGAAGAATTCCAGGGTTATGGAGCTGATTTCTCATGGCGCTGCTGCTCAGAAGGGCTCCAAACCCAAAGACAGTAAAAGCAAGCAAGCCGTGAAGAGGAGATCCTCTACGGACACAATAAACAAGAAGCTTGACAAGGTGAGACTAAGAGCCTGAAGTGTTACGCCCAAACTCAAAAATATATTTTGGCTATTTATCTATTTTGGATGAAGTAGGTTTTGGATACATTTGACCTAAAATGTGATCTGAATTAAGGGTTTAATATGTCTGCCAGTTTGTATGGCCATGCAATCTCAGACCATCCACCACGAAGGACATCTTGTCTTGTCGTATTGTTGCAAAAGATGCTATATATGTTCCTTGCTGACTTTGATTTCTCAGCTCTCACACATATCTTGCTCTTCTTGTTGTTGCTGGCACCACATGTGAAATTGATCATAGCAGCAAAGCTGACGACTAACAGTTCAACTCTTGCCTATGAATGGGACTTGGCTTGTGTGTGTTGCATAATAGGGCTAGGTTAAAAAGCTAATGTCTGGGATTTGCCAAGTGCCAACTGCTGATTAAAGGTTGTTAATGCTAATTGTATTGTGTTCTGTAAGCTGCTGCACAATAAATATGTCACTTATAGTTCACATGAAACCCCAATATAACTCACATTTATACTTGTTGGCTCTCTGCCCATGCTGAGTGCCACATGGCCTCCTTGGCGTGAGGCACACTGGTAACCCCGGCAAGACACGAGAGATGAGGCCAGGGGTGAAATGTGAGCGTCCCGGTTTAGAGATGCTGTTTTTGGATCGGGACTGCAGTGTTTGTGCTCTAAAAGATATTTGAACCTTAGTTTCCCCAGAAGTCAGGTATCAACAAATTGTGATGAGTCAGTCTTTTTCCCTTTCACTCTCCAACCCTGACTAGGCATATTTCTACCCTGCCAGTAGGGGTATGTGTTTTATATGACTAGTTTCCACTGTTGTACATTAGATAACAGGGGTATTGGTTTACGTCTATGCCATGTTATTATATACTAGACTGCAGTGTAAAATAGCTCCTTAAAATATTGTATTAGGAATCCTGCTGATAATGCTGCTAAAACACATTTAATTGAGAGGTTCCAGCAAAGGTCTGTTATTAACACATTGTTTTAGGAAATACCGGGACATGTTAAAAAAATACAAAAGTAATCTCCCTCTTTTTGCTCTTTCCATCATCCAGAATTCTAACTAATTTAATGTTTCTAGTTTCAATGGTGGCTTTGCTGAATCAAACATGTTTTACTTGTGAAACTTAAGTCACATCCAAATCCAACTGCAGGTGTCATTCTAAGGTCACTGAGTACTGCTTAGCATCAACAGCATGAATTGCATTTACGGACCTGTGAACATTTCTCTTTTCCTCTATGACCTACAATAATAAACTCATCTGAGTGGTTGTAACGCTAGGTTATTGCATACTGGAAGGGATATCAATGTCATAGTGCACAACAGGACAGTCAGGCTTTTTTGTATTGACATTTGTGTTAATTTAAGATATGACACGCTCAAGCCAATTACAAGTTTGGATCATGATTTTATGGCTACATTATATCCTGTTGATTAATGACCACATACCACTGACGGCTTCTATGTGACTCACATTTCCGGGTATTTCTGTGGTCATCAGAGCGCCTACCAGGTGGTAGCTCCATCTTCCTCCAACTCGAGAGGTGTGACATACCTCACAACTGCTATTACTATGGCCTTCTCACGCTTTCTCCAAACTCCCAATTAGAGTTTTGAACTCTGGAAAACCCAGCTGTCACTGGGGAAGCACTTTACTGGAAATATACCCGCTGCTGTTTACCTCACGACAGCATTCGTAGAACAAATGTGAGACGCACAGAATTGGAGACGATGCTGACCCGATCAGAGAGTGTTCAGTGAGTTTCCTCAGCTGAAAAATTTGAACAACAGCCTACGGTTGCTTGTAATATTTTCCACTCAGGGTCAGCATTGCATTCCATCGCTGAGTGCGACAAGTGATAAGCTATAAATTCACTGGCTCGCTGCTGTCTATCCATCTGCTATGAATAATCACAGGCCTGCCATTAAGCAAGTCAGTCTGGTCATGGAGGTGGGCAACACATGTGCTAATCTGTAAAATGAAAACAGAGGAAGTGTTGCTTATATTTTCTCATTCGTCATTATTTTAGGTCATGTCATTGAATTATTATTGTTATGTAATATGTAATGTTGATAGATTTGTTGTGTCGTGTGGATTACATGGGACCCAGACTTTATCAAATTAAACTGCGGCTGTCATTTCATTGAATTGTTTATTATATTTTTGATTAATGTTGTGTGCATTACATGAGACCCTAACTTCACCATATCAACCTTCTGTCTCTCTTGTTGACATTCGTTCTTAACATGTGATATGTTCTTCCTTTTCATATAACCCGACTAATCATTGCCATCTTGTCTTTTTGCTAGAACTCTACCTCTAATAAAGCCAGTAAAGGGAATCAAGAGATAACTCCTGCATGTGAACCCAGTTCTCGAATGACTTCTCACAAGATAAAGCTCCATGGAACAAAACATTACTACACCTCTTGCAAATGTGGCAAATTTGTAGGTTTATTGTGCTTATAGTCTGTATGTGTGTCTTTTGAAAATTAATGATAGTGTGTGTGCTTTTGCTTTTCTGGGTCCTTGATCTTCATGTTTTAGCTTACAGGGCTGCATATGGACTGATTAGAACATAAATACATTGTGATTTTTAAATGTAGCTTTGTAAATATTGCAGTATGACATCGCTGAATTGTTTATTTTAAACAGGGGGTAATTTCTGGAACAGAAGAAAATAAAACTTGCAACATATTCCTTGAATCTAAATTTTCAAGATTAAATGTCAATAAACTGAATTGTTCACATTTCTTTTTTGACTGTTTGATTTGTATTCCACAGTTAAAGGACCACAAAGCTAAAGATGGGACATTGAGCCCAAAGGGTCTGAAAGCTCAAAAGAAGACGAAGCCTCCAGACACAGCAGGTGCTGAGATCAACATACTTTTATTCCTCAGAAATATGTCAGTGCTTAAACTCTGATGCACAGTTGAATTAATCAGGCAGACACAGCAGCGGCAGAACATAAATAAAAGCATGATTTTGACCTTTTAGCGTTAGAGTGATATCCTATTACATGTACAGCTGTGGCCAACTACAGTATTTACACCGTAACACAGAAACCAAGCTCATATTGTCAAAGTGAAATATATCCTATAACCTTTTCCAGTATTTAACAGGTTGTGAAAGACAACATCTGAATCCTGTTTGGACTTCTTGTAGAAAACATCTCCTTGAAGAAGCAAGTGTTGCTTCTCGAAGGGGTGCAGAAACTCAACAGGGAAAATGCAGAGAATTCAGGTCACCAGCTCATCCCTGGGAATCTGGATTTGGAGGCTGGAGTGTTCCCGAAAGATCAACAACCCGACACCGCTGCTGGCAAATCGTTGGACTACCTGCGTGAAGATACCCAAGCGGCCGTGGACGAGAAACACAAGGTCGTTGAAGCGGTTAGTGAGGAAGGTGTCGGAGAAAAGGAGGATGAGGAAGAAGCGGCGGTTCCTAAAAAAGTAGCCAAAGCCCTACTCTTGCCTGCTGCCCATGAGGATAAAAAAGAGCCGACTGCTAAAAGGTAGTAAATGTTTAACCCCAATAAGAATCAATGAATCCATAAATTGATCAACATAAATATATTCTTGAAATTTGTTGATAATAATTTTATCACTTGTGTATATTTCTATGCTAAAATAACAAACTTGATTTAATTTGTTCGAGAGCAAATTGAGTATATTTGCATTTGATGTCACTTTGGGCTCTTGGAAATTGTGATGTTGATTTTCTTTAACAGTTTTCTTATGTTTTACAGATAAATGAATGATTAATTATTATTATATCCACTGTATGTATCTCAAATGTCCGGAAAGTTCATTGATATTATGACTTAATTCTCAATGGTGTTGGAAAAATCTATTATATTGTGGCTTTAGCCACATCCACAATATGTACCAGAAACTATGCTGTAGTGACAGAAAAACTAACTAACCTTAATATTAATATTATTATTTTTTCAACAGCAGTAATGACCAGAAATCAAAGGTCATCAAATTCTGTGTGACCGAGCAACTCTTTGTTGTGAAGGAACACACAAAGAGCCAGGTGGTGGTGGTGGAGGAGAAGAAGGAGAAGGAAGAGGAGGAGGAGAAGGCGGTAGACCCCGAGGAGGGCGAGCAGAAGCTTGCGTCTGAAGGCTGGGCCGTCTTCATGGCAGATGGAGTTCAGTTCCAGTTGAACCTGAAAGAAAGGGTGGAGAGAGAGAGAAAGGAGAAGGATGCAGAGAAAGATGCAGAAGAGGAGGAGGAGGATGATGAGGAGGAGGAGGATGACAAACCAGAGCGGTACTTTATTGGTGAGTCGGGACTCCTCAACAATTAAGCATGGTAGGAAGTAGAAATGTTGAGTATCTTAGCTTTATTTACCCATTTTAATCATGAGGCAGAGCTAGAATCAGTTAATCATGATAACATCTAAATGTAGGAGGCTGTTACGACTCTGTGAGTGTATCTATAATTCGGTGTAGTTTGAAATATAATGCCCACATAGAGCAGTTTTTTGTTTAGTATATCACTTAATACTAGAACTACAAATATACCATCTTATTACAGATATATTGGTATTGGTGTGTATCGTGGCTGATAAACTACAAGAACCTGCAGTATACAAACATGAGAGTGGGTTTTATTTCATTGAATAACATGGTTATAATTCATAGTTCGTCCACCAGAGAGCACTAACAAGTTGATATTTATGACTGTAAAATGTCCTGCTTAGTATAAATCTTCACAATTCTTAAAAAAAAAAATCAAAATCAAAAGCGGCCTCAGACATCCAGTATTGGTCGAGCTATATTTCAAACCTTAAATCCTGAACACTTTCTATAGATCTTCATGCCCGGTATGCGAGTAGTACAGTAGTATGATGTAGAATAAAGCACATGAAGCAGGTCGCCACCAGAGGATGTGTTCAAATGCAATCTTACTTTGCAACTATGCCTGCATTTGATGTTTATCATAGCACGATAATGCACAACGTGCTAACTTGATTATGGCAGCCGTGCAACGACCCAAAAGCCTCTCCGTAGTTGATTAACAATGAAGCTATGTTCTCACATTGCTCATAATTTATTAAAACAGATTATATCTTTTCTCCGGTCTCCCATCCGACTTTAGACACCTCTCCTCCTCCATCGGCTCCTTTCAATCACCGCATTGTTTCTGTCAAGCCCAACCAGATCTTCAACTTCTACACCGTCAACTGGCAGGATGTCTTGGGCGGGTGAGCACCGTACTTTTCAAATCTCTGAGTCATGTCAAAAAAATCTATAGCTATTAACAACTAGTTTATCTAATGCAGATCAAAGGCAGGTTGAAAGAGGTTCCCATGAAGCATAATTGCGTAACCCTTCCCCTCTCCTCTCCTCATAACTCCAGAGTCCCTGCAGTTATTTTTACTCTAGGACTGAGTGTTATGTGAAACAGTATCCCTGGTGCCAGCTGGTAGCTAATCACTAAGTGTTAATCCAAACCTTCAAAGAGGAGACACAGCCTAGCTCAGATTTAATGAAATAACAGATTTAACTCAACACTGTCATAAAACCTCTCCGTTTGACAAAAGATCAGTTTGTAATTTGTCATAGAAACACCGTCTCTGTCGTGTTCCACGGCCGTGACGCACGATTTGAGGGGACACATTTGGCGACTGCGATTCTGCAACTCAAGGATTCTTTATTTACTTCTCTCCCTCTCTTCTAGGGGGCGTTTTGGCCAGGTGCACAAATGTGTTGAAAACTGCTCCGGTCTCACTTTGGCAGTGAAGGTCATCAAAGCCAGGAGTCTGAAAGAAAAGGTAACGTCCAGCATCCTCATGATGATTTAGTCCTATTTGGATACAACAGTGAGAGCCCCACCACATAATATTAAAAGCAAAGGGGCCCAGTTTTCAATGCACATTTGAATGCACCACAAGGCCACTTGGAACAGAAGCACAGGGAATATTTCTCATTGAGGTGAGAAATATTTGACCTAGAAGAGAAGATGCATTGTCTCATAGCAGAGAACAGCTGACACCTCTCATCGTGTCCGTGTTTGTGTGTGTGTGTGTGTGTGTGTGTGTGTGTGTGTTCGCTTGTCTGTGTGTTTGTCTGCAACTGTGTCGATTTGTCTGCCTCTGCATTTGTCTGTCTGTCTGTCTGCGCCTGTGTTTTTGGTAGGAGGTGGTGAAGAATGAGATCCAGGTCATGAATAATCTGGACCATGCCAGCCTGATCCAGCTCTATGCAGCTTATGAGTCAAGGAATGACATCATCCTTGTACTTGAATAGTATGCTCCTTCTTTTATATTTTCAGCACATATTCTTTCAAAACAGCGCCGTGTACGAAGTAGTTGTCCTTCATAGATTTTAAACTACGTCATTAATGTCCAGTAGAATTTTGGTTAAGTTTGTTGATAATTGTATTCTCTGGATAAATATGCTAAAATAAAACACTACCGCAGATTTAAATTGCTTTGAATGTCATGTGTTTGATCTGCGTTTTGTATGCATTTGTCTTGAACCCTAGTGTTGGTGGAGGGGAGCTGTTTGACAGGATCATTGATCAAAACTACACTTTGATGGAGCTGGACGCTGTTCTCTTCATCAAGCAGATTTGTGAGGGCCTGCAGCACATGCACAAGATGTACATCCTGCACTTAGATATAAAGGTAACGGAGTCACTCATATTTATTGTAATATTATAAAATATTCCGCATTCTCTAAGTTTATCCAGAAATTATTCAAATTTCAGCCAGAAAACATTCTCTGTGTGAGCAGAATCACAAATAAGGTCAAAATCATCGACTTCGGTCTCGCTAGGATGTAAGTACCAGTGTTTGATTCCATTTTGTAGACATTTTCATCGACTGCTGTAATAATACAAAATCTGATTGTCCCTTTTACCACAACGTAGATATAAACCGCGAGAGAAGCTGCGAGTGAACTTTGGCACTCCAGAGTTTCTCGCTCCGGAAGTCATCAACTTCGACTTTGTGTCGTTCAACACAGACATGTGGAGCCTCGGCGTCATCACCTACATGCTGTAAGTGAACACACAAACACGCGCACACACGTTCACACACTGATGCTAATGCCCATCTGTGACTTCCTGTTAGTCTGAGCGGTCTCTGTCCCTTCCTCGGCGACGACGACAACGAGACTCTGAACAACATCTTGGCCTGTAAGTGGAACTTTGAGGAAAACGAGTTTGTGGATACGACTGAGGAAGCCAAAGACTTCATCTCCAGACTCCTCATTGTGAATAAAAGGTAACCATCGTCTCGCTCTGTGTGCGCTGTGTGGTGTTCTTTAGCAAATTATATATGTTTGTATTGTGTGTGTCTTCAGTTGGAGGATAGGCGCAACTGAGGCCTTGAGACATCCGTGGCTCTCTGACCCAATTCTTCATCACAGCCTTCACACCAAGGTAGAGTTCATAGTCCTCGCCTGTAATAGGCTAATAAACTAAATGAGAAAATACAGGTTACTGATCCTATAACTTAATAACAAAATAATTAAAAAAGAATCAACAGAAGAAAAATAATAATAATAATATCCAGCTCTCATTGTTCTTTAAGAAAAAATGATGCATACTTTCTGAATATCATATTAACGTTCTAATTCTAAGCTTATTTTAATGTTGCAGAGAAGCTTCAGCAATTTAATATTTGTATGCTTTCTTTCACAGAAAACTATGTGCAGATCACGGCGTTCATCTTGTGTGCCCATGACTGATAGTTGAGGTTGGTGTCTCTTCTTTTCAGTTCTGTTTCAGTTGTTACATTTCTACAAACTTTGAGCCTGTACACATCCACAAGGGGGAAGCATGTCTCACATTTTGGGCAGGGCAGCATAGAAGAAACTCAGTATCTCTCTCTCTCTCTGCCTCTCTTTCTCCCTCTCTTTCTCTCTCTAAATATATATATATATATATATATATATATATATATATATATATATATATATATAAATACATACTGAGTAAGTCATCCCATTTACAGTACACTGTCTTTTTATAGGGCTACAACGATGTGATGGCTTCAGCCGTGGCCACTTGGACCAACCTTCCTGTCCACGTAAATTACCTTAATTTTCAGTCTATGGGCTGTAATTCTGGCGAGCCCACAAACCCTGTTCTGACATGTTATGTAATGTAATGTTATCCACTGTTGAGTTTATGTCAGCAATATACAAAAACAACATAGAGACAAAAGAAGTTTTGTTTAATTGGGATTACACGTGGATAGTCCTATCATGCATTAGACTGCAGTAATGAAAAAGTAAAAATAAAAAAATTTCATAACATATTTTGTATTATTATCTGTCAACTCAACTGCTTCGGTTGTTTGTGTTTGTTATTTGTTCAATCACCTCATATGTGGCATTTGAAAACAATGCCAATGTCACAGTTGGACCTACTGTTATTAGACATATAATATCATCATATAAGAGCTTGATTGTGTGTCTTGAAAGTTGAGGTGTCAATGTACTATCTACTTAAAAAAAACCACTCATATATCTCAAACCAAATACACTGTGCTGTTATTGTGTTTTGCTTTTGTTTGAAGGCTACAGCATGATTTAAATTACGTGACTGTAATACTATGTGTTGCATTTATTCCCCCTGTTGTTATCCAATAAGTATTATTATCGGGCTGTAAATAAATGCTGAACTGTAGATTTAATATTTTATATTTTCACATGGGGATTGACTTTCTGGATGTGTATTGTATTTATAGACAGAATGGAACTTGTGCGGTTGGTATCATGAGCTTTAGTATGTGCACTTTATAATTTAATTCATTTGATCATACATTAAGCAACCGTAGTTCCTTAGAAAAGGTTTGTGTGGTCAGATATGTTCTTCCTACTTCTGTTTCATCCTGCTTTGTCCAGGTGTTTATAAAGAAAATATATTTTGATTTCTTAATAAACCAAAACAGTCAAGGTCTTATAAGTGTATAATTGTAGATCTTAATTGCACGTGTCTATGGGTTTTATCAACCATTGAAGCTTCAATTAGACCGACAGAAATATCTTTTTAAAACTCTTTTTTTTCACTCTAGCTGCATATTCCTTCGATGCTTTTTTCACAAAACAAATCATGCCTTCTGTGAAGGTTCACTAACTGAAAGTAAAACACTAACTACCTAATGTGGTCTAAGTTGGTGAAATGTTAGATCTACATTCATGTGGTTTTAATTGAACTTGATTGTGAATGTTACTTTAATTGTTGTTGAACACAGAGTGCTCGTGAGAAGTTGTCCTCACCGAGTGTTAACAATTTCAAATTCAGCATGTATTTGTGAAGTGTGTGTACACATCCATTAAACTGAAATAATGACCGAATGGGAGTGGGTTTCCTTTTGTTGCTGTTTTTTGAAGTTCAGATGGATACAAATTATGAATATAGTCATGAATGGGCAAAAAGAAAATAAAGTGTTAAATAAATACCTGTGGTTTTCAAATTAAGTGGAAAAACACGCAAATAGCTTGCAATTTCCCGGATATAATATAGTTGAGAGATTCTGATTTTTTTTTACGAAGAACATTTGGGTTTTCTCTGTTAATACCCCCCCCAAAAAAGAGGTCTTAGTGAAGGACCCTGTTCAGTCACGCTGCAGATGAGAGATCCAAACGTCTTTGGAGTAAAGTCTTTAATTATCGTTGAATGGTACGTTGTCAATAGGTATAGCAAAGTCACAGAGGTGGTATTTCTTTACCATGACACTGTATTTATGAACTATTTTTGCTGAAATTGTTTTCCATTCTCAAGCCAGGTCTCAACCTTAAATACATAAACACACTCCTCAGCATAAAAGTACAGCTGTGTATCCAGGAGCCTAATAAAGAGCATCTGAGGGAGCCAGTGTGTGTGTGGAATAGGTTTTTTTCACCTGAGAAAATAAACTGTGTGGGAGGATGATGATGATGAGGATGATGAGGATGATGATGATGATGATGACAGGGAAAGGGACTTTGACTCAGATATATCGGTTAAAAATCAGCTTATCAGCTTTTCTTTCTTTTCCTTACAGAGGTCACAGGAAGGACTGAGACACTGAAAATGAGGACAGGAAAAAGGAAAAAGAATGACAGTTTGGAAATGTGTGTGTACATTTCAAGCTACATTTCCACAAAGTATACCTTAACTTTTAGCCTACTCCATCCTTTTAAAGACAGTAAGATCTTATTTTACAGAACCCACAGGGTTAGTCAAGGATAAGTGCAGACTTTTTGGGGGAGTACCACGGGAAACATGTATTTAATTGTACAGAAATACCAGGAAAACAAACTGTACCACCAAAAAGCATAGAAACCAAGTAATTGACCACTTTTACCTCCAGTAGTTTGAGTTGGTCACGGCCATAAAATTGTAAGGGTCGACAAAATAATTCACAGTTTTGGGGGTTATTTTTATTTTTATTCAGTTCTGATTTATAGAACATGCACTGGACAGTGACACGAGGGACGGATGAGACAAGCTGTTGTCCAACTGTCTGACAAACTGAAATCTACTTGAGCTCCCTTTGTGGATCTTTTTCCTAGAAAGTGGACAAGAGGAGGGATGTACAGCTAAATATGGAGAAAAAAACCACATGAATGTTTATAGAGCATGAGATATCAAAGTCATCGGAAAAGGAAAATATAACACAGATGCAATTTATAGGTAAATAAAACAATAGTGCTCAATTTGCTTTTGTTTTTTGCATGGAGCTCCCTTTAATTATCTTAAAAACAGGAAAAACACAAAGGCTTTAAAAGATAAATCAAGAGAACCGTATCCTGAGATATTGATTGTGTACAATGTAAATATATGAACAAAATTACATGAAACAATTCCCTGATGGGGGATACACAAAAACATTTTCACAGGTACATCCGACTAGCTAGATGTAGCTAACTAGATAGATAGATGTTTTTTGTGCTGGCTACTGTATATGTATAACCATCAGCACTATATGGACATTTGCTACTATACATGTAAACAAAATAAACATTTGTACAACATTAACACCCTAAACATATATTTAGAATATTTTCCATCCTGATTTCCTATCAAGGACTGACAGAGTTGTTTAGTCTGCTATTGGTTTATTTTCCCGCATCATTTCATCGGATACGGAGTGTTTCAGGTCAGGAGTGGTTCAGAGAGAGTTCAACCATTTCTCTATTACAAACACAGGCAGCGAGAGAGTAAGTGAAAAGCCATTACACAGAACATGCAGCTCATTTGGCAAAACAGGTGATACTGATTTCTTCCAAGTATTTCCCTCTCCTTCTTACTTTCCCCCCCTGCGTATAGCTTTCAGGAGCCTGAGGGTTCTCGTTCTATCCCTGGTCCGAGGCCCAGATTGGAATGGTGAGAAATTAAATTTAAGAGAAGAAAAAAGCCTCCTCCGACTGCCCCTCGACCACCCCGCTTCCCCCCAAAGTCCCCTCCATCCACATCTCTAGGGGCGATCTTGAGGAGCCAAACCAAAACCAGATGGACTTATTGGGCCTAAAGATAACAAATAGTGCCTGAGTTGTTGTCAGTTAGACCACCGGAGCTAAGAAGCTGCAAGAAAAAAAAGAAGCTTACTGAAAAGCTCTACTGCTCTGTAAAATATTATCAATATTGACAAGTATTATAATTTGTTTTAAAGTTTCTGAGAATGTAACAGAACGCGTGGTCATGGCTCGTTTGGTCTGGGCCGCTGCCTGTCTAGTTTGGATGTGTGTGTTAAATGGGGGTTGCGCTCACAGACCAGGTGACGTCTTGGCTTTGGGAAGGTAGGCTGTCAGTGACCTGAATCTCTGGGTGGCATGCTCTCCAGTTTGTTAGTAGATACACCGACCGCCCACACACACTTAGAGGACAGAGGGAGAAAAAAGTGGAGGGTGACCCCAGAACTTCTCACAGCCTCCCTGCAGATTGACCGAGAAAGTGTCCTTTGTAACAGGAGTTTCCTGTGCGTAATTAAAAAATATTGGGCCCTGCCCAGAAGGGAGGAGACGGGGCCCGGGGTTGTAGGAGGCTATGTGAAGGGTACGATTCCCTGCTCCACTCTCTGTTTCATGTAGGAGCCCCGGAGCTGGCCCTGACGTTTGTCCAAACAAGACGCGCTCTCTCTCTCTCTCTCTCTCTCTCTCTCCAAGGAGGTCCGGAGAGAAGAGCAGCCAGTTCTCAGGGCCCCGGGGCAGGTGGTTCTGATTTGTGAGGGGCGCACAGTCCACGTCTAAATTCAGTTAATGGCAGAACACGTGTCGTCACGTCCACTGGGGGGAACATGCTGGGTGAGTGATTTGTTTTTAACACCACTGACATTTTTTCACCAATAAGAACACAACGTCCAATTATCCCGACAGGATAAGTAGAAATGAGTTGTCATGGTAAACCTGCATCCCACTGATAAGGATCTTCTTTTTCCTTCATGGTCTTAAATGAAAAGCCAGACTTTGTGACTTTTGAACAAAACAAATGTCACTTTATATAAATGAAAAGGACAATTCATAAGCAGTTAAACACACTTATGCTCAATTCAATCCACTCATTGTTTCCCCCACCACAGTGTTAGTGGCTCTGGTATGACCAGTGGTTTACAGTGGCTCATGTTAGCAAATGTTCACAGTGTCTGCCACCCTGTGCTATGTCTTTTATTGCCTAAACCGTAAATAGTTTTTGTGGTTGTGGCACGTCCCTTTACACATTACACGTCACCATCACATAATGGTCGCGGTCATGTATTTCTGTGACATCACGCTGCAGACTGGTGAACAAAGTGAATCAGCAGTTAAACCAAAGCCAAATAAGAACAAAAGCAGAGCTGAGAGAATATTGACTTATATTTGTCTGTGGATGCAAACACAACTCGCTAATGTTGCTAAAAAACCCATGATCATCATCTTAAAAGGTTATAATGTGTCAAAGCTGCTCTCTTTAATAAAGCTTGTTTCGTGCCCTAATGATCTTTTGAGGGATTCACTGAGTAAAATGTCTATTATTCGTTTTTGGAGCTTGAAGATGGGCTTCATACTTTGGCCTTTTTTCAGGAACAGTGCAACATGACTTTTGAAATGAAAACAGCCATCTCCCACCCACGCGCAGATTGATTTCCAGACGAGGGGGAAACACAGCAGCTTGCTGTGTCAGATGTTTTCAGTTGGTGGTTTCAACACTGATCAAATGGCCACGCCGAACTCTTTAATGATCTTGGAGGTTTCCCGCTGTTGGGTCATCTGCTCGGCTCCACATCACCATCAGGTTGGGCCCTGCTGCTGGTCAGGCGGTCTCACATGGGGCCCTTTCCATCAGCTTTGTATTTACTCGTCCCTCTGGCTCCCCCCTCGGCCTGCACGGGGTCTCTGTTCAGTCTGCCAGGCCTGCTGAGACGGCTCTGTGGCCGAGTGAGCCATAATCCATCAGGCCCCCCGAGTGTGTGAGCGCTTCGCTCTCTTATGCTGGAGCCCAAGCTGAGGAGTCTTTGCCGAAGGAACTAAATGGAGCCGAGCGTCTTATTCAAACAGACTGATGGAGCACGTTCTTTGTGTCTGTGTGCTAATACAAGCTTGTGTGCAGGCGTGAGTGTATGAACATGCTGCTTGTGTGGGTCTTTTATCACTTCCCAGCCAGATAAATGAACTCCTTCATGACCCCTTCCTCATGCAAACATCTACTTATCCTGCCCACAACATGTTTTATTGGAACTCCTTGATCTACTCGCCCACACACACACACACACACACACACATATGTTATGCAGCACATAGAGATACATGAGCTTCACACATAACCATACTGTACATGTCTCTGTTAAGTTCTCCCATCCCACCCACAGAGTCTGTCCTCCCTCCCAGTGCACAGTGATCGATGAGCTGAGCCCCGGTTTCTCTGCAGCAGGGACCGTATGACTGAGGGGAAAAGACCCCATAGCCCGCTCTATGTCTGACTCCCAAAAACAGCTCCCATGGCCAACAAAAACACTGCACAAGGCATCCAAATGGCAACCCGTACGGCTGCTGCTATTGTAGTGTGAAATGTTTCCCACGATGGAGCTCGAGACAGGAGGGGCGGATTTCATGCATGACACAACCCTGAAACTGAGAAACAAGGGTCAGGCGGAGGTGATGCAGAAGATGTGATGATTTCTCTCCTGAGGATTTGTATCTTGTTATACAATACAGCGTGGTGAGAAAAATAAGTGTCTTTTGCAAAACCACATATTTTAGGAAACCTGATGAAACAACAGCAACTAAATAACCTCAATTGTATTCCAGTCCAGCGACTGCACATCACTTGTTGTTTTGATCGTGTGAATATAAAGTAAACAAATCGCTCGTATCTGACCATATTATAGCTACAAATACGTTGCTGGTTTGTTCTTGGTTCGGGCTTCTTTTTCTGGGGCCCTGCCTCCATTTCAGTCCAGTCTGCTTTTAGACAGGGGAGACAGGAAAAGAGTCGCAGTGCTGCGGTTCACTCTTCAGGCCATTTTCACTTGACCACACAAAGAGTCCATTTTGAGGGAGACATTTTATGTGTTGTGGGGCGAAAAGATTTACTGTGTCTGTGTCTATTCAGGGGCGTTTTGGATGATGTTCATGCTCTTACTGGTAGAGGAATTATTGCAGTTGGGAATACTATCAGGTAGTGTAAGTGTAAGTTATATTTTAGCAGTTAAATCCGAAAAGAAGTATTTATATATAATTATTGCTACAGAGAGGTCCAATTCCTTGATATTATACATCATGATAATAATAACATAAAAAAAGATCTGATGTCCTGTTGTTCTTATCGTATTATAACACCATATTTTAAAGATTAAGATTAAGCCTTATTTTTGAAAAAAGTGCTTTAATTTGAACATGGGGGATATTTGACTCAATGTTTGGTTTGTTTCTTTTTTTAATATGTTAACTTGATTTTAATACTTTACGTCATTCTTTTGTGACCTGTTTTATAGAAAGTCTAATCTTTACAAAACATGGTAAAAGGCTTTTGGGATTAAAGCCTCAGTTATATTAATTATGAATGTAATTATAAAAAATATTTTCATACAATCCATCTGTTGGCTAAATCGATATCAAATATTGCTCATGCATTTTTAAACAGAGCATTATCAATCTAAAATGTCCAATGTTTTATTTACTTATTTTATTTTTGGGTAAATCAAAGTAATATAGGAGCTGACTTTCAAGCAATTCAAAAACATTTTGAAATAGGACTATTATTGGGATGAGTGTACATTGTCTTCATTCTCTTACACAGTTTCATTTAATAGACATTTGATTAATGCAATAAATGTAAATGACATAAATACCATTATCAAATTCTTTAATTCTTCAATTTCAATTAATAAGGTCACAAAAAATTAATCTATGACATCTGAATTAGACAACGATATAAACATGTCAAGTATCAGTTATTTTTAAATAAATCACACACAACAGAAATGTGCATATATCGTGATTGATGCATGTTGTGTGTGTGTGTGTGTGTGTGGTCGTGGAGGTTGGTGGAGGAGGAGGAAGTTGTACCACTGAGGTAGCACTCAGAGTGACTAACAATGGCCCACACATATCCTGTGGCTGTCAAAATCTTGAAGACCAACACAAACACTTAGGAGTCAAAGCCCACGTCCCCCTTTCCCCTCAGTGTTCCAGGTTTTGTTTTAGTAGAGACTTGAAGGCTGTCTCTTCATTTATTAATTTTTCTGCTAGTGTCCTGTTTAGGAACTTGTTTTTGTTGTGTTCTTAGTTTATAGAAAACTGAATTTAAAGATATCCATTTGGGAAGCTTCTTTTTTTGTGAGGATTGGTCATTGGAGAATACAAGAATCTGAACAGATTATAGTCCCGCTGCAATCCATTTAACGCATATACCCCTTTAGGAAGCTATACATTGGGTACTGTCCTTTTTAAAAGTGCAACACAATTTGCTCCATCATGGCCCTTTCTGAGCCTCACCCTTCCTCTTGATGTGCTGGCTCAGCAGACTCCCTTCCCTTCTGTCTGATGGGGGGAGAGGCCATCACAACCTGCAGGCCCTCAGAGCTCACATCAGCTCACATCAGCATGGGGAAAACACTAATTGCCTGGGAGCGGGAACACATATTCCAAAAACTCAGCAGAAAATGAGTGCCGACCGACTCCATGTGGAGAATAAAGCACAAACACCTGCATCCCCCTTAATCTCCATCTGGATGTCTGTCCCCAAAAAGTAGCAATGGAACACTTCATATGCCACGCTTCCAAAATAGAAACCAATATTTACTCCCTCATCATTCCACAATGACAGCCATCTTGCAGAGAATATAATGTCCTGCCAGCGAGCGCCCTTCAATAGCTGCATGCGCTGCTTGGCCGATGCTGCTGGCTTTGATGGGTCGTTGACAGACTGACCTCGGTAGAACTGTATTCTGCCCAGAATTGGACCGGCGCTTTCTTACATTCACAAGAGCTCGCTGTCACTGAGTTCAATGTGAGGGGGACCACCCATGCAAAAAATAGATGTCGTGATGGCACTGCAGTGGCTTTTGTGGGAGGCAGTTCTCGGCAAATCACACCACATTATTGCTGACTGAGTAAAGGAGAACAATGCAGGCTTTAACCGGCAGAGGGCGACCGAGGCGTTGGAAAGAATCCCAGAACATTATTAGGCCAAGTTTTCTCATAATGTCAAAAATAACATCTCCTATTACCTTCATGGCTATGGAGGACATTTAAGTAGGATGTATGAACACCTCCTGCCAACCTGAATCCAACAGTCAAATATGCAAGAAGAAACTGTTCTCATTCAATGTCTTTGCTTTCTCTGCAGTCACAGTAAGATTTCTTTTCAATAATGGTTTCATGTTTTTTTACGGAGGAGCCCTATAAGAGATCACCTGGCCCCACAATGCAACAGCATCCCCATATATTTTGAACGTCAAGGCCTGGTCACATCTAATCATACCTTCACCTTCCTGCCCGGTCCACAGCATAAAATAATCCCCACCACTAAACGACCGTCAGCACCACTCCCCCCACCTACTCCAGCAAGTCTCCCAGTTGTTCCCATGGTGAGGGCCATCTACGGCCAATCCCAAGAGGCCGCCAGGACCTTGGTGGTCTAAAGTGTCTCTGAGGTGGCATGACCACAGGGCTGACGAGAGTAAACAGGACACTGGGGAATGGAGGGATGGAGGAAGAGGGATAGAGGGATGAGAATGTGGAGTCAGCAGCCTCTCCGCCCGGCCTGGATAGAGGAAAGCCTGTAAAGCCGGCAGATTCAGAGCTCACACAAACAGTGGACCGCCCTGAGACTCAGCTTACTGGATAAGGCTATGGCCAGACAATGGGCGTTGTCAAATAACAGCTGAATTAAACTTAGATGATAACTTTATTAGAAAACACTATTTTTGGTTTGTTTAGTCTGTCACATTTCAGCTACATAAATAGTTTATTTAATTTTTTTCACCTACAAAGCTTTCAGTTTGGACTACAATTTAATCTTATCAGATGCATGTATGTGCTGGTCGTAAGTACACAATTTAAGGACTTTCCCTTGCGACTTTGTACTCTACATTTCAGAGCAAAGATATTGGTCTTTTGACTGAAATGATAAGTTACTTTACAGATTAACTAACTAGAAATCCATTGTTACACACAGTCAAAATTGATAAAGAAAATGTAACTATTGGGGATTGTTAATGTAAATAATTTCACATTTGTTGTGGTTTTAAAGTGAAACTGTTGATTATTAGTTTATGTAAAAAACAACAATAGAAAACCATTGTAGCACTCACACAGTCAAGTAACTATATCATGCATTGCGTATGGGCTAAATTTACCCAAACTCAGTAAAAATTATCTGCACCTCGACCAACTACAACAGTAAATGGCTGATTATACATAAACTCATCAGTCATAATAATCATGTCATTTTATGTGAATTACTATAACACTCACTATTCTGCATTGTGTACTTTAATTTTTTATACTTATGGTACATTTCGCTCATAATACATCTGTACTTTTACATAAGTAACATTTTTATGCCGCTTTTATTTTTTAATGGAATATTTGTTTTCCAGTGCTGTTACTTCTATTTAAATACATCTGAATATTTCCTCCAACATTGATAATAGAGAACAGTGATACGAGTTGCAATTGAAAGTTCTTCCATAAAATGCTGAACTAACAAATAATTGGCGCTGAAAATAAAAAGACATCAACTTGTCTGCCAAATCGAGGTTTAAAGATAATTCATAAAGAAGAGTGGAATTCACCGGTGCCCAAGTCTTAAGGGACCGTGAAACGAGTAGCCAATATCCACATGTTATACACACCGCCTGTTTCCAATAATATTACCCTTGCGGGTGATGACAGGTTGAAAAGTGATTTACCTGCAGCGGGCTTTTATTACAAATCTTTCTTGCACCATTCCCTCTGCTACTTAAGGAATCAGACTTGCTTCATTGTGGAGCTGAAACCCAGCACTAAATGCCAAAGATGGCTTCCAACTGTTTTTGAATCTCACAATAAAGATGGATGAGGTGAGATCGCACAGAGGATTTGCGACTGGCGCTGTCACTGCGAAATGATTAACTTTGTTTATCGGAAAGATGGAAGTCAAGTTGAATTGTGTACCCCTTTAATAAAAGTTCTCCCCAAAGGTACGAATATAATAAAATCAACAGGAAAACAAATCTGCAGTTGGCTATGATAGCTATGATAGCAAACTGTGTCTTCTCAATTGAAATGTCCTCTGATGCATTTTGTTTTTTTTCCACCAGTGGCTTTTTCATTATTTTCTTTGAGAATCCACATCCAAAGCAGTGTACTTAATGCATGTTTTCATAGATTCAGAACCAGTCATCTGGGTTTTGTCTCCTTATTTAATGTGCCAAGGGAGAAGGCAGAGATGGAAGCTCTCCTACCAGGAAATATAGGTATCTAATAGCTCTACTCTCCACTCGTATTTTGACAGCAATAGCAGGTCTGGTGAACTAATGGCATACTTCTCTTTCTGCCAGGGGGGAGAAATACTCTGCCACAGGGGAAGCCACAATCCTAATAGGCAGCTGGAAAAAGAATGGCAGACATAAACTACTGCCGTGGTCGTTCTCAGAAGAAGACGACTCTCCAAATAACCTATACTGAATTAGGATAGACTTTTATTTGATTCATTTTATGTGAGGGGTTAAAACGGGGCAAAATATCCACAGATAATCTGAATTCTATCGTATTTCACCGAGACATGTGCTTCCCCTTTCCTGGATAACCGAGGCATGTAATAAAACACACACTGTTTGAGTTGCTTCCTCTGAACCATAGAGCCCCTAGAAATGGTGTTTGAAGTGATGTGAACGTTTATGAATTTCATATTCAGGAAAGGGGGTGAAAACCCCAAAGCAGGGAGGTAAAAAGAATTAAGACCAACTAACTGCCTTGTCGATACAGTTAAGAAGGGTTTTTTGTATAAAAGCATTATTCAATTATTCAAATAATGCTCTGTTTTTAGTAATGAGGGGACCATTTTGTCACGTGAAAAAAAAAGGATGGCCAGATCTATATTCTGGGACATTATCCTGAATAATTTCACATCGGAAAGTAAAGGCCACAGAGCTGGACAAGGATTCGGGAATGCTCAGAGACTGCTGTAGTTTTTCAAAAGTAAGACACTAGGTCATTAGATCCCCAGGGATTCTTGCCTGTATTTTAAATCCTTGAACTTTTGATAATTAAAAGAAATAGTCCATAAAAGGTACTTTGATCAACATAATGACAGCAAGTATCATTAAAAACAGGATTCAGTCAATTCCTTTCATGAAACATGTCGGTGTGGTCAAACCAGCGGTCTCTTTTTTCTTCTTCTTCAAATACTGATATGAGATCTTTTTGTCATAATTACTTGACATTGAACTGCTGTTATATGAACATGTGGAATATAATGGATGGTCTCTGCAGTATTTGGGGAGACAAAAAAAAGAAAACAGCTGTGTTCCATAAGAGAAAGACCAGGATTTGAAGCATGCTTGATTTGAGAGCCCGTGAATTACTTTTCTCTTGTGTTTGTATTTGTGTGTGTGTGTGTGTGGCCTTTATGCTGGCCTCTTGTGTGCTGCAGTGCATAGCATGACATGGCTCTAAATTGGCTGTGTTTGCCCTCTGAGGAGCGCTTTTTCGAGATCATATCCTAATCCCTCAGAGAGGCGGTCCACAGGGTCGCTGCTTATTCAATTAGTCCCGAGCTTTGGCTCTAAACATGGTAGGGCCACAAAGAGTGTGAGAAAGTGTGGAGATAGAGGATGGTGGTCTGTGTGAGTATGTTAAAGGTGATGGTGTGTGGCCGATGGTCGAGCTGCGTCTGTTTATATTGAATATTTTGACCAACATTATTTCATCATGCAGGGCTGAAGAAGCAGGAATCATTTGAGGCAAGTTCATGAAAGACCGACACTATTTTGTGATATGAAGGGCTGAGTGTAGTTGAGGTCTCTGGCCAGAGGGTGGCGCCTATATGACATTACATTACATTACATTACATGTCAGACGCTTTTATATCTTTTATCCAAAGGACAAGTGCATTTCAACCTACCTAAACCACAAAGACATAACAACAACAACATAACAACATAACATTTGGTCATACTACCAAAAAGTAAACCATAAGTATGCTATCTATGTGCTAATAAAGTGCTAAATCTGGTTTTAATCCAGATATAGAAAGGTGTGGGTGTTTCAGTCTCTCTCCAAGATGTAGAGACTTTCTTGTGTCCTGATGGTCCAGTGGGGAGCCTGTTCCACTAGCTGGGAGCCAGGACAGACAACAGTCTGGATTTCGAGGGATTAGCTCTCGGCAGAGGAAGGCACAAGTTGGATGTTGCCGAGCTGGCGTGACCTGGCGATGCCCGGTATGACGGGCCCGATCATATAGAGGCCGCGCCCGCCAGGACCAGTGACCGACGCGCAGCCAGCAGGGACAGCGGATATGCGCAGCCGGAGTGCGGGAGGAGGGAGAGAGCGGAGGGCGAGGCTGGTGACTGTGGGAGCTGGGCGAAGACCCAGCTGCTGTAGATGAGATGGATGAGCTGCAGGATGGTGTAGGTAAGGAGACCAGCCAGGAGGGAGTTGCAGAAGTAGTAGCAGGAAGGAGGCGTGAAATGACCAGAGCCTGGATACCTAGCCGCCAGAGCTGAGGTAGAGATGTTGGCGTAATTGTGATGTTGACAGTCGAAGTCACAGGAAGTTGGTCAATGTGCGATGTTGGCGATCTGAGAGTTGAGCCGCGAGTGTCACCAGTGGGCGTGGTGGGTAGCCGGTAGGGGCCAACAGGTGGGCTGGGTGATAGGTCAGGATAAGTGGCTCTTGTCAGGTGGATCTTCGAAGGTGATGAGCAGATTGTGGGTTGAGCCCGTCAGAGAGCAGAGTGGAGAGACGAGAGGATGGAGAGAGGTCACAGAGATGGAAACGAGATTGAAGGGTGTGAGAGGTCATAACGATGGTATCAGTTGAGCCATGCGCAAATGTACAGAGCGAGAATGCTAGTGGGTGAGAAGAGAAGAGGAGGGAACCAGGGGGAGAGAAGAGGAGGTGTTCACAGAGAGAGAAGGAGGGAGAAGAGGAAGGTGAGAGAGAGTCCAGTGACTCTGATAGGAGAGGTGAAAAAGGAGCCCGGTCAAAGCCAGAAGGTCGGAGAGAGAAGAGAAGAGGAGAGATCAAGAAATCCTGAAGAGAAGACTGCAGGACAGTCGAGAAGGATAAGGACAGAGGATCTAGAAGTTAGAGGTGGAAAGGCTGCAGAAAGAAGCTGAGAGAGAGAGGGAGGGCTCAGCCAGCTCTTTGGAGGGAGGAGCCTTGCTGCGGCCTGGGTAAGGGCTGTGGAGTGAGGTGAAGGCATGTTTGGAGACTTGGTTAGGAGGGAGATTGAGAAGAGATTAGAGAGGACGAGGAAGAAGAGAGTTTGAGAAGAGTGACCGAAGAGAGTTTGATAGACAGACGGAGAATCGAGCAGGGGTTTCGGAGTCGGGTTGTTCGGAGGGTTGAGTGTTGAGAGATAGGAAGAGGAGACTTGGCAGTAGGCTGGTCAGAAGGTCAGAAGGAGAGCAATAGGGTCAGGAGGAGTAGGGGTGTCGGGGGCGGAGGTCATCAAGGTGGTCGAGGGAGGCTGAGACAAAGAAAAGAAAGTTTGAAAAGGAGCAAGGAGAAGGAGGTGAAGAAGAAAGAAGAAGTGAGGCAGAGGAGAGTGAGGTGTGAAGGAAGAGTGATGGGGGGGTGATCGAGGAAAGTGTTTTTTGAAGGAGGAGGGGACAGGGGGGGAAAAGGGGAATTGGAAAAGGAGGAGGGAGGAGGGAGGTTGGGAAAGGAAGAGTTGTTTTTAAGAGAGAGAACAGAGATTGGGAGAAGAGAGAAGAAGGAGAAGTGGCTGCAGAAGTGGGAAGGAGAGGAGGAGAGGAGATTGAGAGATGAGCAAGGAGACAGAGGAGATTCGAGAGATTTTAGGCTTTGGCTTCAGAGATGGAGGGAGAGTCTTCCGGGAGGAGAAGACAGACCGGCGCGGAGCAGACGCGGACAGAATTGGACCCAGAGAATTTTAGGAGACAAGAAGAGAGAGAGAAAATCAGAGAAGAGAGAGAAGTGGGAGTGAGGAGTGAGAATGCAGAGAGAGGAGTAGGACAGGAGAGAGGGGAGGACAGATAGAGGAGGAGGAGAGAGAGAGGTAAGTCTGGAGGGAGGTAGAGTGGACATGAGTGTGTGAGATGGGTGGGTTGTCAGTACCAGAGCTAGGAGGAGAGAGAATGGAGAGAAGGAGACAAGAGATGGAGAGGAGTGGTAGTGACAGAGAGCAGTTGGAGGTGAGTTTGTACAAATGTAGGCAGGTGGTTGAGTAGGAGGGAGGAGGAGAGGAGGTAGGAGGAGAGGAGGGGAGAAGGTGAGAGGTTGAAGGGATCACATGAGAAAGTCAATGTGAATCTTCTGTCTGGATGTTAAAGTCAGTGAGGGAGAGTTTTGCTAGGTTCGAGGGTTAACCAAGAGGGATCACAAGAAGAAATCAAGAGAGAAGGGGACAGTGAAGACGGACCCCGAATGAGTAATGCGGCTGTGGGGTCACCAGATGAAAAGTCAAGAAAGAAAGAGGGAAGAAGAGGAACAGGAAGAAGGCTGGGGTGGGTGAGAGGAGGTTCCACCCATGGGAGACCCCACTGGAGAGGAAAGCAGTGAGAAGATAGGCAGAGGGAGAGGTCAGTAGGAGAAGGTGGTGTGAGAGCCAGGAAGCCGAAGGATCCACAACAGCGACTGAGCATGCGACCAGCCCAGAAGGCCTCGACTGAAAGTTCAGAGGCCTGTGTGCTAAGGAAGGACACACTGAGAGTTGCTGAAGAGGAGGTCGGGAGGGAGACATGTGTGAGAAGGATAACAGTAGGGTAACGACAGCTGAAGATGATATGAACAAGTGTAACTGCACACAAATCTAAGTACTACCCAGGAAACATACACCGCCTTGTGAAATTCGGAACCCCCATGAGGAATCCTATGTCTTTTACAGCCAATTCTTGACTCCCTCGAAGTCTCTCCAACGGTTGACCTCCCGAGTCTTGGACTCCAACGGAAGACTCACCTCCGTCTTTCCCCATGAGTCTGGCTCAACCAACCGACACTTGAGCCATAGAGTCCGCAGTCTTAGCAGGTTGGTCATCACACTTTGCTTGGCTGTATTCTAAAAGCCTCAACGCAGAACACCCGTGTTGGTTTGGCTTTTTCACCAAAAATGTTAATGTTCAGGGTGTCTTTATGCTGCTACACCCTTCAGAAACCCACTTATAAGTGTTCATAACTGAGAGTTTGGCAAAAGGGACAGGAGATTCCTGAGGGGTCATCACTAAGCCTAAAGTTCCAGTTGCCAACTTTTGACTTAAATTCCATGCAAAGTCATCAAGTTATTCTTCTTTTGTAAAACATTCGTGCAAAAGAAAAGCAACATATTTATAGCATTTATTCGTAAAACTTGGTAAAAGCTGCAGCAATCTTTTCAGCCATATAATACACATCTGTGGTAGATATTGCTTTGAATGAATCTAGAATATTATAATGAATTATGAAAGAATTAAATTATACTAAAAAAACAAATACAAAACAAAGTAGTTCAAATGATTTTCTATTAGAATATTTCTACAGTATCTGTGAAAATCCAGCCCCCATAAACATCTAAAAGTAACACCAGCTCGAGGTGAACTTTCAAGCACTGCTGTTACCTTTGTGATAAGTGGGCCCAGTCATATTAAATGTCATATGCATAAAGTAAAACTGTAGAAAAGCATGGCAAATATTTGACTGTTACCTTTTATTTGTGATGCTTTTCTAAATACACGCATGCATATAGAGCTATACCTCTAACAGTAAAGGCGGCACCAAATGAGAAAAGATAATTATTCAGGAGACTCAGAAAGGGGGTCCGAAAGAGCCTTACGAGGTCGCTGGCTGCCGTGACGACCAACAGGAACTCTTCATGTCCAATTTGGGTCATAATTTTGTAATTTTGTTTACCATTCAAAAAGGTGAGGATTTAATGTCATCGAACATCATCACATGAATGACTATACATGGTGTGAAACAATTATATAAACAACTTCTTTGTAACTGAAAATAATGGAGATCAGAATGAACAATAAGATAAGATGCTGTACAAAACATTAGTGCTGATAGGATGACGCAAATCAGCTTTAATTCTTGTGTGTCATCGAACAATTGTAGAGACAAAATCTCTCATCTAAAAATAAATTAGTGGAGAGGAAAAGATACAGAACATTTGGTGTATTTGTCATAACTTGAACAACTGGTACACATTTAAAGGAATGAAGTCTAAAATCTGAAGAATAAATTACATTAAATGTTCACATAAACGTCTTTTATTTCTCACTTGCTTCTGGATTTGATTATCGGGGCACTGCCTCCTGCTTTGTCTGCAGGGAAAAAAGAGGAATATTTCTGTGTTACGGTGAGCTGATAGACAGTGACATTTAGACTAAACAAGGTGGAGGTGATGACAGGAGGGCTGGAATCCAGGCGTGGAGAGAGCTCCCCCCCCGCCAACACGGCATGTCACTCTGGAGGTTTACTGGCTGTGACATTAGGTGCCACGTGTACCGCCACATCACCCTGAAGCCGTCTCCTGACCACCACCATGCTTTAAACTATCTTTATCACTTTGCACTGCTGCATGCAGACCTTCAACCTTTGCACATTTTGAATCAACACCATATTTAATTACACTTTTGGCACTTTAAAAAGGGGCTACCCAGTCAGAACTGGCACGACAACTTCAAAGGAGTGCTTATTGTGTCTGCTTAATGTGTAATGGTCGACCAAAAAATCGATACCCAATTGATCTTATTACTACAAAGATGGCGGGTTTAGCTGAGCGTAGCCCGAACAGAAAGTGGACGGTTACAGCTTGCTCTGTCAAGAATGCTGTTTACTTTTACATATGTCATCTTGTTTCTTATGTATACATCTTTTAAATTGTGTGTTGCTATTGGTTATGAAAGAAATATCAAATTCTTGATTGAATACTGAAACAAAGCAATAACCTAAAATATGATTCAGGAACGATTCATCGATTAAAATTCAACCAACACCACCATCTTTTTTGAAGCTCTCCATGGGACTGCTGGAGTGACAGCAGACTTATGAACAACTGGTCTTTGGAGTCAAAGGCCTGCGCTTTGTACAATCACCATCACCACCTCCAATTCCTCCCGACGACCTTTGTACATACAAAGTTGTCGCCCTTTTTTTGCTGAGGAAATGTAGCTATGAACATATCCAGAAAGGCAGAAGTTAAGTTTCCCAACATAATGTACTGCCGAAACAAATTTGTGGGATACAAATGTAATGTAAGAGTTCAGCCAGGTCAGAGTCGGTCAGTGTGACAATTTCATCGTGGAAGATCACAGATAACGATTATGTAGCAGGAATTGTTTGAAGAGATTCTGTGGATGTTTTTGTTTTTGCCTGCCATCAAATTAAAATGTTACAACCCTTCAACTCGACACATGCCAACCCTTTTATTCTTAAAAGATACATTTCGGTGGAAAAAACACTTTGAGAATATATTTCTTTTATTTTCTCCGACATATATAGCAAGTTTCTGTTTCCAAAAATGTTCTATTTTTAATCACATTCTGAAAAGCAAGCACAGGATAACTCAAATCCTTGTGTTGCATTAACCTCGGTACTTTCTTTGGCAAACCATTGCAGTGTGCAGGCACATTTTTTTCAACCCAGCTGAATAAAAGACCAAACCTCATTCAGATGAGGTACAAATGAGTGCGGTACGATGGAGCCAACTGAGAGTTCTCCGTGCGGCGGTGGGGGCCTACCTGCAGCCAACTAGTCTTTCAGCCAGCCAGCTCTGTCAGACCAGGCAGTCCAGAGTGTGTAGCTTACCGGAAACCAGGGCAGTTTGATTGAGTTCCTGTTATTGACTGTTTTTTTTGTGCAGGGCAGGTTTCTGCCAGGTTAATTTTTTCCTCTGCCAGCTGTCAGAACACAGACTGCACAGAACCGCACACCAAAGCCCTCGAGGCCCCACCCCCACTTTCAACTCCAAATAGCCATTTGTCATCCAATGCATGCAATATTTAATAAGTAATTAAAAATGAACGTTCACTTTTCTCCACAGATTGTGTTAAAGGATACTGTATACTGTGTCCTTTTACTGCTGCTTCTGTGTACTCTGGAGCAGGAAACCCAAAGTGTCCCTCAGACAGTAAATCAGCCTGGGGATTGGGATGCTCCCGTTCAGAGGAGGGCTAACTATGTGGGATGGAGGCAGTGGAGGTTAGGCGGTGAGAGGTAATGCATTGTTTGGCTCCTGTCCCAGCCTATATGAGGCCGGTGCTGGCTGGAAACCCTGAAAGATGTGTTTGTTGTACAATAAGTTGTAGCACCATTGCCATCTGGGTAAAGACCTTCGGTCAGCGCTGCACAGTCGTGTGTGTGGTTCTCCGTGCCAGAAATAATAATAATAAAACAAAGGGGCCCATTCATTCCACCTCCCCCAAGATGAATTTACCGCTGTAATGATATTAGAGGTTCAGGGAGGATTAGCAAAGTAGCAGATATTTTTTTCTTCTTTTTTAATGTCACTGCTAAGGGCATCCAACATCCTTAAATCCAGTTGAAAAGAGACTTGGTGGATAGAAATAAAAAATACATCGTCTCTTTAACAGCTACTGAAGCAGAACTGCCCATATAGAAGTTAGTCTTCCTGTACTGTGGCCTTCGTGTCAAAATTATTTCAATGTCTTTTCATCCAAATCTTTTTGGTAAAAATGGAAAAGGAGTTAGCCTAAAGTCAAGTCAGGTAAAGTCAGATTGCTATATGGCGTCGGGCATTTCTTTTTTTACATAAAGTTGATTTCAAATAGTCCCTTTATGAACACATTTGATAGTCTTTCCATGCTGCCATGAGAGACACACCATAATTTCTCTGATTTCTTTCTGTGTTCATATAATATGTCTAGACAAACCGCCACCCCTCCACTCTCTTCCTTCACTTATATCCACATCCTCTTCCAGCTACCATCCAAATGAATCATGAAATGAAGATTGCTATAAACTATGTCAGGTGGGTAAGAGGTGTGTTGTGAGGCGTTCATCACTGAGTCTGTGTCCCAATACACCTCCTTCTGTGGTCATTGGTTGCTTCAATGAAAACAACCTTAATGTGGCTGTGTTAAGGCGTTGTACAATGTAATGTCTTCATTGTAGTTCTATAGTTCTCACTTTTATGGGTTGGATGTTGTGGATAGGTCTTGCTTATAAAAGAAGTTTATATCTCAATGGGATTTCCAAAAATACATTTAATTTGCTATTATTTGCTTTCCAACTTTCAGTTTGAATGTTGAAAAGCTAAGAGCAAAACATATGCAGAATTTTCAACCATGAAAAAAAGGTGTTTAGATAGTTTACTGAACACTTCTTGTAAAATGAAATTGTGATGATGAAGGTGTTTCTTAGGGATGACTTTCAATAGATCACATATATGTTCTTCAATGACATTAACATCATCATTGTTACATTACGTGTCATAAAAGGGCCCTCTACTGACCCCATATTGATTTGGAGGCACCACCAAGCCACCTGTCAGCAAACACAGCAATCCATTAAGAGCTACCCAGTGGTGCTGATTGCTTTGCCCCTGACCCCAGCTGCTTGTTTACTCAGGGCATGGTTGCCAGTGGGGGGACGTTGGGGGTGGAGAGGAATGATTTGAATTCCATTGAGTTGAGTTGTGGTGAGGATTGCAGGTCCCTGTTGCACCACCTTCTATCCCCTCCACCCACACTCACACAAACACCCAGTCAGTCTCCATGTGATGGGCTGAAGCCAGGACCCTGACACACCGCCGGCCCACTGCCTGCCTGGGTAGAGCCGGGCTGTGTTGATACAGCTGGGGTAGGCAGAGGTGCCGAGAAGTCAAGTGACTTGACCGGGGTCAAAGCACCTCTCCGCCCCACACACACACACACACACACACACACACACACACACACACACACACACACACACACACACGCACACACACACACACATACCTACAGACACACACACACACAAACACTATGTCTTCATCATCTTTCTTTGCAAGGACTGCCTTGAATTTCTTCTCTGGCAAGTTTCATTGTCTGTATTTTGCTCTGGGATATGTTTCTGAAACACCCTCCGATTGCCCCTTCTTCCTTCCTTGCTCTGGGGATTATACCAACCTTTCAACATGGGCACACTTTGAAGTCTACCTCAGCTCTCACCTTTCTTGTTTCTGTCGTTGACTTAATCTTTGTGCAAGCCAAGAACAGCGCAGGAAGGCACGCAGACCACAAAGGAAGCGAACATCCTTCTCACTGCTGGACTGTTGAATGTTTTGCTTCTAACGTCGACCAGTAGGAGGTGCATTGTGTGTTGAGACGCAGCCTTATGTCAATGAGGGAATGTTTCTGACTGCTGGTGCACAATTATTGCTTCCTTCTACCTGTAATCTTTTCCAACATATTTATTATGGGTTTGAAAGAAGAGGCTCATACGCTAAGCTGTCTTTTTCTTTCCAGTGGTGCTCTGGAAGAAGGTATAATATTACAGGCAGATCCCCAGAGCACCGTAGCGCCAGCTTGGTTCTGTGTTGTGCCCAGGTCTCCATCTCTGCCTCTGAGGTTGTGTTAGACTGACCGCTCTCCGCTGTTCTGACAGGGTAGGAGCGTGTTTCCACCTCATGAGTCAGCCCGCGGAGGCCCAGGTGTTTTGAATCCAAACTCTGAAAAGTCCCTGAAGAAGATTGATGAGCCTTGTTATATGTGTCCAGACAAATAGTAACTACACTCAGCCATGCCAGACAGTACACACACACACGCACATACATACACTCTCTCTCTCTCTTGTTACGTGTGCTTTTGAGTGAATTACTGAGTGATTGAGTGAGGTAGTGAGTGAAGGGTTGTACGTACACATCTGAGTGTGTGTGAGGGTGTGTGCCTCCTTGTATAGGTGTCAGTGTAGTGCAAAAATAAGTTTAACGTTGAACTGGAATGAAGAGTCCTCTTCTCAGGTCAAACGACTTCAGTAAAAATCCTAATCCTTGGAAAGAAAACACAAGACTAAGGGCCTCCATCACACCGAGATGTGTCGCTACAGGTGCACTCTAAGCGTGGTGCGCCTGTGGCACGGGGCTGAAACCCGGCAATCAAAGATGATTAAAGCAAAAACAAATGTATGTGGAAACCAGGTGTCTCTAGTGATGCGTCACAGTGTGATCAGGGTTCAGCCTACAGCTATGTTAGCGACTCAAGTAAGATGTAGCCTATTAATAGTGGCTTCGAGCTAAATGCTAACGCTAACGTGCTCACAATGAAATTAGGCCTACTAACATAGTGATGTTTAAGGCAGCTATAATCAATACTTTTAGAATAACAATGTGATCCCCTGGTTCACGGAGCTTTATAGTGAGTTTCAGCTAATAGTTTAGTAGTAGCCTAGCAAGTGAACACAGTTGAGCATTAAGCAGCTAAATTTGCGGGTATTATTCTCAAGAGTCGGGGACCAAAAACAGAGCAAAATAATTTGTGTATATTATTGTATTTTTTGCGGCCAGCAGCAGAATTTCAAATGAATGTGTTGCTTTGTAACTGGTTTGTTAACAATTGCCTCACAAATTGGATGATGGAGTGGATGAAGCTAAATGCAAAATGCCCAAACGTAAACAGTTAATGGTAGACCGAAGGATCGTCAAAATCATGAAATTAATAATGTTAAATAATATATAGTTTTCAGTTTTAATATAAACTTTCGCACATGTGCAGACCGACACACAGGCATTGTCAGAGTGCCATGCTGCTAACATGGTTATAAAATCTCTCATTGTGAGAAAGGATTCAGGGCTTAAAGGGTCATGTTACCATGTGATGGAGCCCTATTGTCTAAATACTTTTTGCTCTTTTTTTTGGCTCTCCTGTTTTTGATCACTTATCCCATCTATTACACAGCACCCTTAACTGTGTATGAGAGGGAAGTGCTGGCACCAGGCGCTGCGCACTGCGGGGCCCCTCGTCTTATCAGCTAACAGGTCATAAGGCCGACTGGCGGGGCATATAGGCAGGGACACGGTGGGACAGGAGGAGAAAGACTGAGAGAGAGAGGGAAGGGAGGGAGAGTGGATTGTGGGGCTGCTTTCTACCCGCCGGTGTGGGTTTGTTCTCCCGGGGGACCCCTGCTGTGCTCAACAGGCATGGAGAGGGCAGATAACCATGCCAGAGGATGAATAGATGTGAGAACCAAATGAAAAGAGAATAACAACACAGTAATATCTACCCAACATGGTGTTTTTGTCGGTGACGCTTTGCTCATAACATGTCCATCAACTCTTCAGTTTTTGAAAGCTGAGCTGCACATTTCTTTGAAAACAGAAATGTAATTAAAATGAATCTATAAATATTTAGGACTTACTGTAAACAGGCACATTTGTATTTCGAAAAAAAATTCACATGCAAGTTTTTGGGTAAATATGCTTACTCTTGGGTGTTTGTGGTGTACATATTTTACTGGCACAATCTGGTTCTCTTCTGTTTTCACTCTTTATTTTCCAGTCCTTTGTCAGTGCCTGCAATTCCTCAGGTTGCTGCTCCAGGGGAGGACAGGTCCACAGGGAGCCACCACTGTAATGCTAAACTGAGCCGTTTACCACTGTGTCTCTGGTGCCAGCAGGCCTGCCTCGCTTAAAAACACACTCTCTTAGAAACCTTTTCCAGAGTTCAGCTTACATCGCTACTTAAATGAACCAGCCACCTTATACAATTTGAGCTTCGCTCGAAGCCATTTGAGCAGCAATTAGCTTGATTGTCTGAATCATGATTTATGGAGCCGTTAGTGGGATTTCCCCTCTGCTATACCTCTCCTACATGTCTCGTGGATATTTGCAGTTTTTTGGTAGATGATTTTCATTCAGAACAATGACAAGCAGGTGTGGGAAATAAGTGATGTGGTGAGAGGAAAATAAAGGAATGACCGTAAGTTGATGGAAAAAAGAGAGATACAGAGAGATATCTAGAGAGATGGGCCGACGGCATTTTGATGTGCGGGTGAGTACCAAAGCCAGTGAGTCAGAGAGAGAAGAGAAAGAGGAAGTGAAAGTGTTAATATGCGTTGATCCTGGCTCACTTCGATGAGGGACTGGGGCAGAGGGGCCAGAGCACCACAGCTTCCTCATCAGGATGTCAGTGAGGAAGGGCCACGCCATGTTTGTCTGGGCTGCTGCCGACTTCTTATCACAATCGCTCTGTCTTCCCTTTCCACCTCCTCTGCCTCGATATCATACGATATCGCTGTTTCCTATCGGTACACAATCTTGAAATTATGTTATTTCTTTTAATGGAGAGATTTCTGTTAGCAACCAAACAACAAAATCATTTTGACATTCCATGAGAAGAAAAAAAACTCCTTTTGCTGGAAGCCAGTAAGTGGGTATTATGCAATATGTGTAAAGAAGTTCCAAGAAACAGCCACGGTAGGTCCCTTTGAACATAGTGCAACTGAAGGGATCAGATTGAGCCAATTGTTGATTTTTTTCAAATGTATTGTCTCAAGTTCAAAGAAAAATGGTCTGAAAAGAAAAAGCTAGCAAGTACTTGTCAAGTTAAGATTGTTTGATCAAACTTTCAAATTCAGGGTTAAGAATGAACTTTACAATCTTGATCACAGCTACACAAATAGGTCCATCCTGATATTATTGTGCAGGATGCCTGTGTTTAATATTTTGAAAACCTTAACCACCAGCAGGTAAGGATCTGTGTCTCAAAACCTTTCCCGATACTGAACAGTGGCTTTCATACACTCCTGAGCACAAGAACTAGAGCAGAGCAGATTAATCAAATTTCGCAGGAACAGCGTGATGCGAGGTGGTTATCATCTACAAAAAGTTACATATAACAATTTTAGCATCTTATAAATAAAAAAAAGGGGTTACTTTAGCAAAATGCAATTACTATTTCTTCAAATTGAATATATAGTTTGCAATAAATATGCTATCTGGTCAATATTTATTTCAAAAACTATTAACGAGGATGGAATAACTTGTTTCAGTAATCTAGCTCCTTTTGGAGTATGTCTTTGAATTTCTTACAAACAAATTGATAAATCACCAAACCCTGACGATATATAATTATAGATGAAGGCTACTTTTTGCTTATCTATCACTATATATTAAAAATAACTCCTAAGGGGCTAAGGTCAGCGGAGAGCAGCATACAGGACTGTCTCAGAAAATTAGAATATTGTGATGTTTCTTTTTTTTATTAATGTAATGCAATAAAAAAACAAAAAATCATGTGTTCTTATTCATTACAAATCAACTGAAATAAATATTTATTCTTTATTATTTTAATATTGCTGCTTATGGCTTACAACACTCAAAAAAAAAAATATATAATATCTAATAAAGTATAAAAGTCATAAAGTATACTAAATGTATTTGAAAACATAAATTTGAATTGTCTTAACTCAGACACACTGAGCTGGGGTTTCCTGAGCCTTTGACAAAAAATTTTTTTTTATAATCTTTTTTTTTTATATTCTCTGGAATTTATGAAATTTATGAGCTAAGTTTTTATTTTTTTTCTTAAGCTGTAAGCAATAAAAAATAATTAAAAAAAGCAATATTTCAGTTGATTTGTAATGAATCCATTTAGCATGTTTTTTTTTTTTTTTTCATTTGTAATTTTTCTATATGGTGTCCTTCATTCATTTACAGGCATAAAAAAACAAAAAGGAGGTTGTGTACACTAAACTTGAATAGCGTCAAATAAAAACACTACGATAACAGCAAACACTACTCACAGACCTTACATGTGCCCAGACCGTGTCCGGCACACCTCCTCCATGCCTCCTCCATGTCTCTTTATCAGTCTGCAAACAAGTGAAAACGAGTGTCTGCGCCTCGTTCTATGGAATTCAAGCCATTCCCCCCACGTCCCATTTTCCTGCCCGCTAACTTAATCGAAGGGAAACAGAGTCAGCTTCCCAACGCCACAACCTCCAGATAAGACCCATTTATCACGTTATTCCTCTGCGACTCCCTCCGCTCCGGCCCGACCAGATTGAGGCCCAGACCCTGTCAAATGGCTGAACCGGTCTCCAGAGGGATAGTGTGTATTGGTGTCTGGCTGAGGTCTGGCTTTTGGCTCATTCAAAATGGAAGGAATGATAGCGAGACACATCTCAGTCAGGAGCGGAGCCTCTGCACTGAAAAAGTAACATTTGGTTGGCATGTTAGATGAAATTATTTCAGAAAGAGTACGGAGGTGGCAAAGCTGGCATTTATAGCAACTTGAAGAGAGAGTGAGACACACTTTAGTCACACAGTTTTAGGAAATGTCGATCTCTGAGGTGTTGACACATTAAGCAGTACAACTCCTTAATGACTCATGTTGGTGTAGCATTCAGACATTAAGTAAGTGCTTCTCTGAAAGGACCAGTGTCTCACCTTTAATCCCAACAGAGCTGCATGTTGATTACAAATGATGGGACTTTCCTGTGAATTTGTCAAATTTGTCAGAGGAAAACATGATGACATTTGCCTCAAGGTCAATCTGTCCTCTCAACTCTGTGATGGTGAGGCAAAGTGCCAGAACTCCAGCACACACACACACACACACACACACACACACACACACACACACACACACACACACACACACACACACACACACACACACACACATGCACACGGACACACACGCGCAGGGTCAAAAACAGGAGGATTAGGTCTCTGCCTGCTTTATTTTTGAATTTTTGAATTTTTGAACACGCTTGATTGCATCAAATAAGGTTCAGTGTCATTCAGTGTTGTGGAAAGCACTAATCCTCTCTCTTCTTTGGATCCAGGACAGGAGAGCTTTAGTCTGCTCGCTGTCTGGAGAGGCAGACTACATTAGTGCCGGTTTGAGCTGAAACGACTGCTTGTTTTTCAGGAGGTGGGTCTTTTTCCTCAAGGAATGGACATTTTTAAAACACTGGCATAACTTCAGGAAAACATTACCTGTGGCAGTGTTTGTGGTTGAGAGGGCAGTGTGTGCCAGCCTTCAGTGGCCCCTCGGCCTGCAGGGAAGCCTGACAGAGTTACCTACTTAGGGGTTGTGCGTCCTCACCAGGCACGCTGCTCGGCCAGCAGGAGATACAAATTGCCTGTGGCGGTTCTCCTGGAAATAGATCCTCCAGTTCTGCAGTCTCATGAAATGCCTGTCATGTCTACAAAGACCAGAACTCAACCCCTGGATGGAATAATAACCACACATGTGACACTAAACATGTCAATCATTGGGGTCTGCGACTTCAGCATGATTTTTGGCATTGTGTGTGCCAGACGGCTTCAACTATTCAGTGAAAGTCTGTTCATTATAAGGTTGAACACTGCAAAAACTGCAGTTTATTACAATTTAGGTTTTATTTGTGTATCTAATGCCAGCGGTTCAATCTGTTATAATAACATGCTCTCTAGAGGCAGTGGTGGAAAGTAACGAAGTACACTGTGCTTAAGTACAGTTTTAAGATACTACTTTGCACATTTCAGATGGAAATGTTGTACTTTTTCACTCCACATTATTTATCTCATAACTTTAGTTACCGGTTACTTTGCAGATTCAGATTAATAATATAAATGGGGATTGTAGATGAATATAGTCCCTAAATCTGTCTAAACATTGTATGTCCCACAACAAGTAACGTCTGCTATCATTACGGCAGAGATGTAATGTCCCTGAATTGCTGCTTATTTTTGCTACAAGCCGGGCGGTTAGGACCTACTGAAGAGGACATACAGTATGTGTGAATGGCAGATGATGGTTTCACTAATCAAAAGGATATATGAATCCACAGATGTAATTCCCATTGTTAAATGAGCATTGCATTAAAACAGTCCTCAGTACATTTGTCCATTTCTTTGCCTTTCATTTATTTTGCCATAGTTTTTCATTTTTAAAGATTACCTCTTTAGTTTTAGTTGATTTCTTTGACAAAATGCGTGAGTAATTTTTTATAAAGACTTCATCATTAAGTGACTTGACTGAGAGTTGAGAAAAGTAAAGTTTTAGCCAAGACAAGTGACAATATAGCATAACGAGCAAGGCTGTAGAGAAGAAACAAAAACAAAAAAAACTTTAGGAAGGTTGTGTTTATTGCATATAAATTAAACTTTATATTTGGAAAAGAAAGCGCAAACAAAATACATAGATTCTTACCTCAAAAGAATATGCTATGATGCAGCCCAACATACTCCTCGCCAAAGACATCTTAACATTGTTTTCTGGGTCATCTTCAAGACAGTAGAAGGGTGGAGCCAACCAAGGACTATCTGTCTGATGACTTAAACAGCCTGCAGTCAAGGGAGTGTTCATACTCAATCATCGTTGATCACCTGACACCCTCTTCACCTTCCACAGTCTGACAGGATATTCTCAGAAAGAGCGTCACTTTTCTATTCACCCATTTGTGAACCTCTATAACTACACTCCCTCCACACACATGGCATGGTTAATAATGTGCTGATGAAGGCTATCCACGAAAAAAATATTAGTCATCATAGCACGTGACAACACAAAAGAGAAAGAGTGTCAGTATGACATGCTGCAGTAGCCTGATGAGGCTTGGCCTGTGGTATCCGGGTGGAGTACAGTGGCAAGTTGTGGATGGAAAGGCCTGTGTTTCATCTCTTAGACAGAGAGAATACGAGGGAGAGAGAGAAGAGTGAGATGGAGAGTAGTGGAGAGGGAGTTAGAGCAAGAGAGGCCAGGAAGGTGAGGGAGCGCAGCTGACAGGAGCTTCCTCTGGGTCCGGTGCCTGTTTTCCAAAGGAAGTGCAGGAGGCCTAATCTGTGGCCCCAGAGGAGGGGGACCTGGTGGCCCCCGCTTATTGTCCATTTTATCATCTCCTGCTTTTGATGGGCCATTCTCCATATGGACAGGGACTTATCATTAAAAAAAGAGCCAAAGCAGGCAGACTTAGAGAAACCCACAAATAAGCTTACATGTGTCATCAAAATTGATTTCTGTGACCATCTGAGGGTTTTATTCTCTAGAATATGCACCAAAATATTCTAACATGATAGCAATCTACGCGGCAAATATGCAACTGTGTGCACACACGCTTGAGTACAAATCAATTGTATATCTAGTGTAGTTCGGAAAACAGATTTGGGATGTAATCCTCCCCAGAAACTGTGGCTCTTTTTTCCCATCTTGTGTGGCGTCCAAGAGGAAAAGTCAATCAGGGAAAGCGTTGTGGTTTGTGGGGTCAGGAAGCTGATGCAACCACGAGAGCCACAGTTTGTCAGGCTGTCACTTCATAATGAACAGCTGAGGAAGTCACATACAACCACACACACACACACACACACACACACACACACACGCATGCATGCAAACACAAACACACACGCATGGACGCACACACATACACACACACTAAAAGAGTGAATCCATCTACTCATTCTTTACAGCCTCACGTTCTTTACTCTCCTGGCTTCCTGAAATTAAGGCATTTGTTTTTTAATAAGATATTAATCATTACCGTTTCTTGAATTGACCATAACTAATATGTGCACCAAGAGGCACTGCATCAGATTCCCTACATCCTTCCACTCCTCCTACCCCCTCGTGCTATTTTGGAGCTGTTCAACGCCCTCCCCCCTTTGTTCCCACTGATTAGGGGGTCGGCTGCAGGGAGTGGGCCTTGCAACAGGGATGTCCGATGACCGGGACCTTTCCTCTTCGGGTTGCCAAGACACTCAGGTGTTTGCATGGATGCACACACACACACACACACACACACACACACACACACACACACACACACACACACACACACACACACACACACACACACACACACACACACACACACACACACACACACACACACTTCCTCCTCCTGGTATCCCCCACCTGCAACTGTAGTTGTCGTCTGCTGCTGGAGCTATTATTGTCATAATCATCGGCATCATGACTATTATGACTAATGCTAAACTAACCACCATCTGTTGGGTCCTGTCACCACCGCAGAACTGACTTGGCTGGAGGTCAGCTAAAAAAAAAATCTCAAGCACATCTCAAAGAAATGATGGGTGATTTTTAAGGTATGAATAGACAACTGTTCCCTCTATTACTCAACTGCGGTTGAAAACACTGGAAGCAGAAACTGTGTGGATGGATTTTAGTATACTGTCTTACAACAGTGTGCTATATATTTGCTGTCACTGACGTGACTTAAGCTCTTTCTCTTATTGCGAAGATCAGGTCATCTAAAGTGCAACGCTTTTCCATTTTCTTTTGTGGGCATTGTAGATGTTCCTGTAATCATCATTATCAACTCAGCGGGGGGGTTGGCCTCCCCAGTTTTGCCAGGTTTGTGAGTGGACACAATCACGACAGCAGTAAACATCCCGCCATACATCACCCTGCTCTTCTGTCCCATAGGCCTACTGTACTGTTCTTGTTTCTGCCTCCCATGGTGAGGAAGAGGGTTTGACTTTTGGTAGAACTTGTGCTGTCACTACCCGACAAACCCTGAATAAATGAGGACTTTCTGTTGCAGTAAAGGATGAGTTACTGCTGCAGCCTCCCTAACTGCTTACCTGTCATACTTAAAACGTTATCAACATTATTATTAATAATTATTTATTTCACAGTAAACTGAAGCTGCATGAAAAACAGATTTAAAATGTGAATGGGTTGGAAAGAGAGGTTAAACACGTACAACTAGCTCAGTGGGCATGTCAAGCCTTAAATTGTTGTGTGCAAGAGAGATAAACCATAGCTAAAGAGTTGGAAAGGTGGTATCTTTTTTAAAGTTTTTATAAAACGAAAGGTATGAAGAATTGGACTGTTCCAAAGACAAGGGGCATGTCAAAGAACAACAACATTATTTTGTGGTTACATTTGGGAAGATACATGTTCAGGATTAGAAGATCCACCCAAGATGGTGCCATGTCAGAGTTTAGCGTATCGTGTGGCTTTTTTTGGTTGTTCCTCACCCTCAGATCCTTTTTTTCACTTGTAAAAATGAAGCACACTGCTTGAAATTAGAAACAATAAGACGTACATCTCAACCTACATCCAATGTAATGTTAGCTGAAATACCTTTTTTATTTAATGTAGAATAGCTTGTACTGCAAAACGAATGCTAACAAGTTCTACCTTGCAATGCACAAACAATTAGGATTCTTTTCGATTCTTTTCTTTTTTTTCTATTTTTCTTCCAACACATTTTTGTTGACGATCAAGGTCTAGCTTTATCATCTCTGCTATCTTCAGCTGGTGAGGGTCTGTATGATATATAAAATCAACAGTTGCTGATTTAAAACAAAAGCCTGCTTTTAGTCACTTCTCTGTAAAGTCTAAGACCTATTGTGCCAAAATACTTAATCATTTTGAAGCACCCTGAACGCTCCACAAGCACTATAACTGTCTCCCTCTCTCTCACCCTGTTCTTGCTCTGCCGAGCTATGCATCAGCCAGAAGAGAGAGCTGACCTCAGACCTGTTCAAAAGGAGCCTCTAATCCAGCATTCTTAACTCGATTACAGAGTGTCAGAGGGATCAGAGAGACTCTCTCACCTGTCATCCATCACTGCGACGAGACACAACTGAGCCAGTCTCACCAGCAAATGAGAAAGACACATTTAAGGATGGGCTACGCCGTGTTTTATCCATTTCTACTGTACATCAGTGAGCAATTACAAATGTTCAACCTGAACAGCGTTTGTGTGTTTGTACAAAATGTTGACAATGAGAAGAACAAATCAGAAACTGATAACGAGCGATAATGATGAGTTACTTTTTAAATCTCAAGTTATCTGTGGACAGACTTATATATACTATGTTAATGAAGCATGATAAAATAATGACATCATCAATATCTGTGATTCTACATATTGACCAATTTCTTAATTAGCTAAAGTGGTACGTAGTAATAACCTAATTTACTTGACCATTACTGCATCATGTTGAGTTGAAGGGTAGATTATACTGAGTTATTTAGAGGAAAAAGTCATTAAGAATAGCTAAAATCAACTACTTTAATACAATCATATTGCAGTTGTGATTAAATTACTTGTTAAGAATACTTTTTGGGACTCCCAACACGTAGTCATCCTCACTCATCACAATCTTGATGTTACTTTCTAACGTAATCCATGTGACAAATCAATCTGACACTACGGTCACAGTAAACACGTGGCTGACGTGAATTCAAGCGAAACCACAAAATTAGGAAAAACATCACGGTTTGGCTTAAAATAAGCAAACTAAGTCAAACTTGAACAACGTAACTTAAGAAAGGAAAACCAATTTGGGACCCAAACAGTGATCTTATGGTTAAAATACTGTGTTTCCACCCCCAAGAACTCCCACAGTGCGTGTGTGTGTGTGTGTGTGTGAGTTTATTCTTGTTCAGTCTTCATACTGCGTCATCACTCTCCTGGAGCAGTTAGTCTGATGATTTATCGTCTGATGGAATCTTGACCAACATGTTCACATTGTAGTTACATTGCTAAAGGGACTGCCTAGCATATTCTTTCACCCCCGCAAGAAGAATCAGCCTTAATGTAATGTAATGCAATGTGACCACCACCACAAGAGGCAAATATGTCAATATTTCAACTCTCTCGCTCCCTCTCTTCGTTTCACTCTCTTCCCTGGCATGTTGTGTGAAGGCAGGAAGGAGAGGGATTCACCGGTGGCTCATTAAATGCCATTAGGGAGCAGCGCACAGACAGGATGCGGGCAGTGAATAGAGGAAAGCAGGGCAGGGCTGAGGACACTGTTACTCTCTTAACCCCCCCACCCCACCCCACCCCACCTCTCCACTCCATCACACACACACACACACACACACACACACACACACACACACACACACACACACACACACACACACACACACACACACACACACACACACACACACACACACACACTGTTATCTTCTCTACGCAGCACTTCCTATGGCCCCACACATATTCCAACTAGCCCCATCTCTTAACTCTGCCCACTCAGTCTGTGTCGAACGGGCCGGCGCGATAAGGCGTTTTTCACTTTGCTGCTTTCACAATCTCGCTATCATCTGACACCTTATCTCTCGTTGACTCCCTTTGTTTGTGCATCTCTTTGCCCTTTCTCACCTCTGCCTCTACGTCTCTTTTGATAGTTGACCATCTTTCTTGGCACAATGTGGACAGTGATGCACCGGAAAAGCCTCTATAAAAGCAGAGCGAGCTCCGGTACACAGACTTGCGTACTGTCTGGGTCCTGAGGGTCATAGAGTTATTTAAAAAAAAAAAAAAAAAAAGCAACTGTCAGGTTGGGATCATGGTCCTGTGGCGTCAAACAGAAGCTCCACCTGAATGTGACCTGGGGCCTGGGGAGGGTGGAGACAGGCATTATCAGCAGTGATGAATAAATCAGGGTTGTCCACAGGAGAAATCTCTGAAACGTTTGCCGCTTCAGTGATTTTTCAGTCTTTAATCTGAAGCAACAAATCAAACTCCTGCAAGTGTGATAAAAGGCTCACAATGAAAGGGCATTCCTGAAACTTACTTATGGATAAGAAAAGTAAAATGTAAACAATGTCAGCTGTTTTTAAGCGTGGAGCAAGTGGAGCCAAAACTACAGAAGACTACAGGCAACAAGTATACTAAGTTAAACTCACGGCAGGCAAAGCTGAACTGAACATAACAAATCAAGGATCCGACATAGACTGAAATTTGTAAAGGTGAAACTTAAATACAAACAAATCTGACAGGAGGATGAAGTACAGGTGGAGAGATGGACGGAGAAGCTCAGGTGAGGGGGAAGAGGTGGTGAGGCAGGAGAACAGGCGGAGAAGAACTAACAAGGCTGATTCAAAGCAGGCGTGTACATGTGTAAATGAGGAGAAGGCAGCACAGAAAACACAAAACACAATTACAGTCCACAACAGGTCTGAGGGCATCTGGACACGACAATGTGTAGAGTCTGACACTCAAAGACTGTCTTCACCTTCATCTGCAGGAGGAGTAAATATCTCTGTGCTCATCTTCAATCTGAGTTGAACACGAGTACAAACAAGCAGCATTTTGTGATTGAGGTCAAAAGAAAACCCCCAAAACTATAAACCTGCACTGCACATGGACGCAGCACTGGGAATGGACTTTTTGCAGTGAAGCTGAAGACATGTTGTGTCCAGCAGTTGAAAATTGGAAACCAAAAATATTTGGTTATTCATATATTCCGTTGTTTTCAATGAGGGAGAAGACCTGCATTTAGGAATTGTTCTGACACAAATTATGATAAGTCATAAATATTTTTGAGGTTCTCTTTAACTTTGATTGTAGTAAATTATATAGAAAAATACCAATAATGAGGCTGCTTGTTTAGTACCAATATGATCATATCGTATATGATTAAAGGTTTCTCCCTGAATTCTCTGCAACCACACTATTTTCTTCAACTGGATCCTCGCATAAGAAAACTTCAGTTTATCAAACCTAACAAATGAAACTAAAGTTACCGTCAGTTAGCTTTAAAACATAAACGGTGACCTGTGGCAGAAACGATGTTCTGCAGGTGCTATAGTGCGATCAACGAATGTGTGTTTAATGCGTTGCCTCGAGAGAACACACAGAATAATCACTTACATAATGAAACACCCGCTATTGTCTTCACTTTCCAGGTCTTACTTTGTCCACCCCATTATTGCACTGACTCACTGACATGCTGCAACTCCTACTTCCAGTCATTAGAAACTCGGAGGACTCTCAGTCACTTGACACCGTTGGCCCCGTTAGTATTTGGAAACTCTTGTGTGACACTTCACTCCAACACTGAGAGTCACACTGGCACTGTTTAGACAAAGAAACTGAGTGTGGTTAGTAGTGGAACGGCGGAGTTCTCCATTTGCCAAACACAAATATAAATATAGCGGTGCTATTATCTGCTGCAGTCAACCGGGATCACCTTTCTCTCCAGCGTACACGTGCTGCTTCCAGGTGTTGCCATAGCGAGTAATCCTGTTTTCTCAACTGCTCGGCTCTGGCTGACTGAAGTCTCACATTGGAGTTCGCGGGGTTTAGTAAAATCAGAAGGAGGGTGAACACTGTTTGGTTTTGCGAAGCCAAACTGGATCGCAGACGCATAATGTAAGCGCTAATCTTGTGTTCACACATACTTGAGGGCAGGCGTCCGAGGTGTAACATACTACTTTTGGTCCAGTTGACACATTACAAAAATAAAGTACGAGTTGTTAAAAGTTTAGATAATTCCTATAAAATCTCACACAATGTGAAAAAGTGAAACCACACAGTGATTCAGACACTGAAGTTCCTGCTTCGTTGCCGGTTCCCTATAGCTACACACCAGGGGCCTCATTACAGAAACGTCCACGTCTGGAATAGTATCTTTTCCAGTTTATGGTGACATTTAGGATTTTTGGGGAATAACAGCATTTAGCATTTGCATTCAGGGAAGACAAAACGTTCTTATATTAGGATGGGCATTTAGCTATTTTAGAACCATCATGATTTAGGGATTAAGTTAATTACGATTAGGTCTGTATGTCAGTAAAGATGGAAAAACACATGAAAACTGAAATATAATGAATGAAAGCTTACTCAAACCATAGGAGGCCTCTTTCAATGTCCCTGACCATGCATACATAAAACAAAGACAATCTTATCAAAGATACATACATTCCTGTCAGGCACGACAGAACGAGTGCTGTTTAATTAATCTAATTCACAGATAGGATTTCTTAAGATGCGATATTTGCTTCTGTAAGAGGAAGATATGATCTGTTTCTATAATCGAACAAGCAGTTTGGATATCTTTCTGACATGAGACTCTGGGGTCCAGAGTCTCAGCTGCTGGTTTCACGGATTCAGAGCTCAGCGATGCCTCAGAATATCAGAATTATAAAAATATTTTTTTTTATTAACAGGTAAGTTATTACCAAATTCCTTGGAATACACTGGATAATGTGATCCTGGGCTGTAAACATGTGGACATGCAGCAGCAGCAGCTCAGCAGATGTAATGCAAATCTTGTGAATGAGATGTCCACATCATGACTTCAGCATGGAGACACACGAAAGACACCATCCAGAGAGCTTTTCTAACCGCGGTTACCACAATCGTCTCAATATGTGATAAGTTTGTCTCCTGTCATTGTCTCATTTCCTGTTCTTAAAATAAGAAACCGTGTTTCCTTTTATCCAATACTTGAATGGCAACCGCTTTCAAACGACTGCACACGGATACTCATTCCAAAGCTATTTGTCAAATGACTAAATCAATGCAATATGTGGCCTCATTGGTCTGCTTTCAATGTTTAGTGGTCTGGCAAATGTTGTCACATGCTCAGAGAACATTCCTAGCTACTACTGTATCAGCCCTCACTGGCACAACAGATTAGAGCTGTGCAAACTGTCCTTTGTTGATGAACCACGAGGCCAGTTCTACTTGATATTTGGCCTCTTCATCTTCCGTGCCAAAGATGACCCGACTGCACAAAATCCCCCTCCAGCGGAATACTTCAATCTGTTTGTGATTTGCAGCTGGATGCAGGTGATGGAGCTCTCTGCTCGTCGTCTGGGCGACAGCTGTGTGAGGGGAACTGGAGTATATGAGGCCAACAGGCAGTCTTTGAGAGCCTGGAAGGAAAGTTCTTTAAATCTAAAGAGTGGTAGTGATCTGCTATTGTTTATCATCAATCGGCTGATAATCGCTACAGCGAAAGATATTCATCAGACCGAATACGCGTTTCCTGAGATGCTTTGATTCAGTCTTTTAATTTGGAAGGAAATCCATTTGCTAATTGATTGGTGCATATTTTGATACAAAGCTGCTGATTGGTTTACTCATGGCCTGATTGCTATTTATGTTATAGTTTCGACGGCTTCCTGTTGGACCATAAAGTCATGCAAAAACAGGGGTTCGCTTTCCAAACACTGGTTGGAGATTTAATCAGGATCAAGACAATTTTACTGCTGCCCTCGTGAGAGTCAATCAAATGATTTATCTCAGGAAAGTCACTCAACATTTCAACTTTCCTGCTGGATTTCTGTGGAGAGATTTAATATCTGACATGTTTAGTCCTACTCTTCTCTTTGTCGATCTAACATTGAATTAATTGAAAACAAAATAATTACAATATCAATACTCCAGCATTACTCAGCACATTCTGCAGGTCCATCTGCAGAGCAAGTCCTGCTGCGCTTCTCGGCAGACAGACAGGTGGCAGCAGAGAGCCACGAGGCCACCGCAGCTGATGCCCGAGGGTCCACTGCAACACAATTTAAAAAAGCGTGTGTCTTTTATTCCATGCCGGCTCCATCTTTGTGTCCCGTCTCAGAACGTGCATATTCCCGCGGGTAGCATAACTACTTCCACGACAGCAGCAGCGACACATAAAGAAAAGATAATGCAGCCCAGATAAGGATGGGCTGATGGGACGCAGGCCGGGTCACTACGGTAAGTCAGAGCATGTTTGATGTTAAACTATGCAAAAGTCTCCTGTGTTTTATGTGAAAAGGTAATACAAGGAGGGTGTGCATCTGAGGGACACACACAGAACAAAATCTGGGTCATGTTGGAGTTGAGTGGAGAGAAATGAATGAAACAGAAAGACAGATAATTTCTGATAAATCGTCCCAATCGTGATTTGTTCCCCTCTCTCGTCTCGCCCACACTGGGGACTCAGCGCAATGTTTTGTCAGGATTGTTGTGCGGTGTCAGCGTGTCCGCACAGGGGAGTGATTTAAGGGGGCATGGCGTGCTTGTCATGCCCTCCCACGCCTGACTGTTCCAGTCTAACTTCAGTGTGCAAACAAATAAAGCGCCGGGGCCTTTTTAATTAGCTCCGGGGTAGAGATTGACAGCTTGTAGTGGTCGAGATAGCGCAGTAACCAGCTATTACTCTAAATATGTGGTACATCGCACAGTTGAGACCCTAAGCGTGGGCCCACTGGAGGCCCATTAGTGGGTGGAAAAATGTAAAATCAGTCACAGGGTATTTGGTAGAAATGAAACAGAAACTATAGGACACATATTTTGTGGTATTTCATTAATCATTGAGTATTTTTTTCAAAGGTGTTTGCAGAAGCCCATTTATACACAAGACACTCATTCATAATGAGGCAAGAAGAAAGAAGATGTAGCCTTTCTTATTACTAATTTAAAAATGTTTTATTGTGTCACAGAACATTAGCACTGCTCGCCCACACAAGCACACCTTAAAACAATGTTGACGTTGACCTTAAGGTTATAAAGGTCATCCTAAATCACTAAGCTACAACTGGAGAGGGACAGAGCTCAACGGGGGCATCTAATGTCTGTGTGATTGAGGTGTAAATCAGAATATAGGTTTTTTTGTGCCTTAAAAAGACTGGTGTAAATATGTATTTAGTTAGCTTGTTTTATTTAAGCACCACTTTTCATAGTAATATACTGTATACATTATTGATAAATAATAATGATATGTTAACAATAGCTAAACAGTATGACAGAAAATGTCATCCACTTTTCAAAAACATAATACAACTTGAAAATGAATGAATTATTTGCACTGGCATCCAGATAGGAATCCCAGTCTGACTGTTGTGTCGCTGTCGAACTGACTTTAGCTTTTGATCTTAACTTCACTCCCAATAATTATTAGTCATTGAATCAATGTAATCCTTGGCTAATGCATGTCTTCATAGCTTCTTAGAGCTTTATTAAGCTCTGCATCAAAGGCGAGCCGGGGTGGATGAAGAATAGAAATTCCATGACGTGTTAGATATCACATTTCAGGTCATGCAAACCTCTCCGTGAACAACACATTACTCTACTGCAATTATTACCATTGTTTTGTTTTAGTAACAATGTTGTTGCACAGTGTAGTATTTTGTTACAAGAGAGCGGTTTCCATCATTCACTGTCTGCTGATATTGTGTTGTGTTATTCCACTGGGCGAGTAACAACATGCTGCGTCCTGATCTTTTGTTTTTTAGAAGGTGGTAATATGAATTAAGGATACACCAAAATGATAACATGTTTTTTTTTTTACTCTAATGATTAATCAATATATAAGCTTTCAGGAGCTCGACTGTTCTTCTCACAGCCTGATCATGACCCCGGTTTATTTCTGCTCACGGCCATGAAAGTCATTATTTACAGTGCAACTGTGTGAGGGCATGCCGGACCCTAATGGGTCCTGTGTTTATTCAATGCCGACTGAAAGACTGGATTCAGGCCTTCAGCTTCCTCTGCTCTTAAAATATAATTATAGGGGGAATCCTTTCCTGCACAGCAGTTTGACAGTTTAGTTGAATTTTTCATGATATGGTGATTCATGATGCATTAGAAATATCTAACGATAGTAATACGTTTCCCCTTATTGTTTCTAAAATGTTGTACGCGAGTCTTTCTTATAAAAGAAAAAATAAGCAGGTATAGGACACTTACAAAAACAGCTATGAATAATTTAATATGTATTTATAATAAATGCTATCTCATAACTTAAAATTAAAATTGTAATAAAGTTTATGTTTTGTCAAATCAAATTACTAACTGAAGGTTCCACAAACTAGACACAGCTGAAGGAAACACATTGTAGACTTCCCAGCATGCAATGCCTTTGTGACCCAATGGAAACCTTTTATAATTTTTGCCTGAAGAGGTACAGGATGTACTGGATGTGTAGCCAGCCTGCGATGGGGAAATAACGAAAATAATTATAACCATGACGCAACTGGGGGTTGGGTTAAGAATAACTCATTTCTTCCTCATATATATTCTAATTGGTTCAATCAAAAACACCTCCCACTGTGAAAATATTAATTATGTTAATTAAATAGTAATATATATGATACATATATATGAATAATATAAATAGGTTATTTATCTCCCGAGGGGCCTCATTCAGCAAACGTATACTTTGAAGAAAACAACTCTAAGTTCTTTTCCACACTGCTTTTTTGTTTAGTTTTTACAATGCATACATATTTATTGTAAGGATTATGGAGTGAACAGATTGAGGAAGAATCCCTCTTCATAAGGGTCCGACCTGAATGTTTATTGTAGATTTCATTCTGTCATATCTCACCTCCTGCACGAGCCAGGCTGAAGGTGAGCGTGTTGCTCAGGACCTCAGACACAAGTGTCAGTCAGAGAAACTCAGTTAATCGTGGCCAATGTGTCGCTGTGTGGGGAATATTACAACACACTGCATCGGGGCATGAAATAGAATGAGGGGGTCGGGATTCAAGCCATTTAGATTATAAAGTACAGTTCAACTGAAAAATAGCTTCACAATAAAAGCAAGTCAAGCAGTTATTGCTAATTTTAACATTTCAACAAAAATTTCTCACAAAATGAAAAAAAGTAAGTAAATAGTTTAAACTTTATTCTGTTTTCTGAAAATATATTCCCAAGTAAGAAAAGCAGTTTTCTTTATATTTAAATCTCTGACTGAAACATATTTTAATTACCTTAACATCAAATATAAATGATATTCTAATGACTTGTGGACAAATTAACCCTTGTGTTGCCTTCGTGTCAATTTGACCCGATTCAATGTTTCACCCTCCTGTCGCCTTCGGGTCAATATGACCCGATTCAATGTTTAACCCTCCTGTTACCTTTATATTTACTAACATATTTTACCCTTGAGGTCAATATGACCCCAGCTATTAAAATCTCCAGAAAATTATTAGAATTGATATTGTTTTCCAAGTTTAAGTGTGAGGTACTTTATGTTTGTTTGTTGACTCCCGAAAGAACACCGACATTAAATATTGAATCGGGTCAAAATGACCCGAAGGCAACACAAGGGTTAAAACTGATTATATAAAATTAAGCCTGATTTGAGATTTTTAAAAGAATGTTGTATTTATTAATATTTCAAATAAAAGGTTGCTGGTTTAAGCTGTAGCCCGGGTTTGTAGTGAGTGAATAGGTTTTAAAATGAAAATCAATTATTTGGTAAACATGTGGAATATACATTGCTAATGGTTGTAATACATAATAATAAAATAATGAAATCAAACATTTGAAATCAATAGAAACTTGCTGAACCAAATAATTAAAGACAATTTATATCCAGACACCGAGAAATGTTTCTATTTCTATTTTCAGTTTATTTAGTCTGCTGTTCATCCTCAAAGTGTCCTCACTTGTTCTGCAATGCATGGCTGAAAAAGTAAAACACACCAGGTCCACAGGAAAATATTTGATCTTTTCAATTACAGTTCTTTTTGTGAAGTTTTGTGAAGATTCCCAGAATAAAGTAGCAAGATTGCAACACATAACAGAAAATATAATAATTGTTTTCAGTCGTGATTTTGTGCCATATAAAAAACATTATTATTGTACTTGAATTGGGTGAATTTAAACAACAGTTCGAATTACTGTATGTCTTAGAAAAAGGCACAATGTTACTCATTGAAATTGGAACAGTTGGGATGAATTAGAATTATTTAATGATGTTAATACAAATATATGATTCATCCTTGTTGTTATCTTGTTATGCAGATTATTTACACCATTATTTCATTACATTAAAAACATCTCAGTGGAAAATGAGAGGAAACGGTGTTGACGTTGTCTAACCAGCACATCTGCATACATTTATATGTTTGTGTGTGTGTGTGTTAGTTTTCCGTGCACGTCAGTAAGAATCAGTGAAAGAGAGAGTGAGAGGTCGGACTGGGAGTGTCGGTGGGGTTGGATTTACGAGTGCGTAATGAAGCATCTCTGACACTGACAGACTAAACAGAGACTCCGTCACGTACACACACACACCTACACACACAAACACACACACACACACACACACACACACACACACAAACACACACACACAGGCAAACGGACAAAGATAAATCCTGTGACACATTACATTTGTGTTACGGTGTTGGCTGCAGACATGCTATTAACCGTTTTGCCAATCTTAATATCAACAGCAGTCTGGACTGGCTCAGCAGTGTGTTGTCCTTGAATGCTCTTTTTACTGAATGTAACACCCTCCATCCTGTAGATACAGGCCTCTTCAGGTTAAATTTGAACAAAAAAGCCTTGTCTTCAAGGATGTCATATAAACAGTCTATATTAGCACAATATGTAATCGCTGTTTCTGCCTGGACTTGGCTGTTTTCTATTCATTAAGAAATCAGGAGTCAGGTGACTTTGGGAAAATGTACTCTGCTATTTGGGAGATCGGGCTTAGAAGAGGTTCTTCATTTCCTCCTCTTCAGCTATGTTTTGACTTGCATGCCATATCTCTGACTACCAGTGAAGCACCGACACCCGTGGAGTGGATTCTGAGCATACCAAGGGAGAGATGCCTTTGAAAGGACAGATGTTCCTGGGCTTAACCTGTCTCCTAACCTAACCACTACCCTCCTTCCATTGTATATTTGTTCTCGCTTTCTAAATAACTGTCCGGTGAAGCACAGAAAAATGTAACTGATGTGCAGCTGACCTCCAAGCCTCTAATCTTTGAGTGTGAGAGGGACTTAGAAAACTCCAGAGAGGAGTTGGTTTCTACGGTCATGGTAAATGGGTTTGGGCGAGGGGACACAGGGAACACACCCACATGTGTGTCCACATCAGGACTATTCTAGTTGTCTGGACTGGCTCAGCTTTCTTATGTAACAGCAGTGTATGGTCCTGGCGCACCAGGCGTGATGCGCTCGAGCCAGTTCAGCCACATTATCCAAAAATATACAGTCTATATTTACAGGGGAATATACACATATTTGATGTTCTTCTTAAAATTTCACTTTTGAAAAAGCAGTTTACTCCTGAATCTCAATGTGGGTGGTGGACGACAACCCATCCGTAATCTTTCGTGTTTAAAAAACCAACTTCTTGCTATTTTAATTTATTTTTAATTCTCAAGAACAAAAGCCTTCAAAAAACAATGTATTTTAAATATTCTTTCATATCACATTTTAAAAACAGTCATTTTAACTTCTGGGAGTGTTTGCACTTTTTGCCGTGGCTGCAGGGATGAATGGGTGATTGTTCGAGGGCCCTTGTGACAACTCTCCTGGGGCCCATCAATTCACAGAGTCTCCTGGAACATCAGGTCATGGCAAACCAGGCTCTGAAGCTGCAGCCGGGCCTCACTGTGCTCATTTTGCCACAGTTAGAGCTCAGGACCTCCAGGGCGCACAGCTGGGTTCCTTAAAAAAGCCCAGCTGAATGGTTTTAGAAACACTGCATCTCCTCTTACCCTGCACTTTCTCCCCACTCACTTTAAAATCTAGCACAGCACAGATATCAGATACTGTGTTTTTTACTTGATATGTTCATCTTTGCTTGCCAAAGCCCCTGGAAACCATATTAAAGTCTGCGTTCCATTATTTAACCAAAAGTTAAAGAATTTGTCCAACATTTCCATTATCCCCGCTCTCCTTCACTTTCCTCTTCTCTACAGCTCTATGTTTCTCTTCCCCACATGCTCACACACATCTTAATTTTCTCTTTTTCCCCCTCCAGCGCTGCTATCGTGTTGTATCAATTACAGCTGACCACCAGTCAGGTGGGTCTGTGGGACATTTAAGATCACGGAGGGGCAGCCAGCTCGCTCAGCGCCTCAAGCCTGCTCCCAGACTCCAGTCCCAGGCCCCGCTGAGGCCTTGTCCCAGGCAGGGCAGAGAGACACCTGGCCAAACCGCAGAAACACTTCCAGCTGCAGACTGCCTGATGCTCACCACAGAGGGAATCCAGACCAAAGGTGGAGGCGCTCACCAAGAACTACTGCACGACCAGAGACAGTTTTCTCAAATTTCCTATCCCAAACATTTGCTCATCTGGAGAGGTTCAGCAATGACAGACACGTCTCTAAGTTCCAGAGCAAACTTTTACATTGTCACCAAATGTTTTCACTGTGTCACAAAAAAGGTTATTTTCCCCCTCAACATGGGAAACAGAGCCCGGCAGCAGTCCTGTGAAACGGTGCTGCTTGGAGTGAAAGTGGGAGAGCGCAAGGGGTGAAAAGAAAAGGCTGAGAGAACAACAGCTCCCTTTTCTCTCCGACTAGTTGACATGAAAGGCCACATTATGTCTGAGATTAGAGGCAATTACACTGGGAGTGCGCTTTAAGACCTTTGTTTGCCAACATGACAGGAGGGAGCAGGGCGGTAATTTGATGAGGAGGCAGTGCGAGTGAGAAACTCTGCATGGCGAGCTCCCAGCGGACCGAGAGAGCCTACAAAGGCTTCTCTTTGCCATGGCAGTCGGGAGGAATATGAACATTTAGAGGAAGGATTTAGGATTCATTAAACTGCAGAGGTGTCTTTATCACAGTAGTCAGATTTATTGTGTGGCTACTGTTTCCTGAGTGACTTTACAGCCTCGAAGGAAATACTTTCATCTTTGCCTTTTGTTCTGGATGACGGCTTCAAAAGCGTAATTGAAATCTTTTGTTTCAGCATTTCTATTAATTCAAATAACACAATTGTGTGGCTTCATCCAAATGTCACAAAAACTGTAAACATATGATTCAGCCTGAACTTGCGGTCAAACAAAAGCTCCCCGCAAAAATCTTCAAGACGTGACATCTCCTTCATTCTGGCCGGGCGCATTGTTCTGAGCACACAGAGTTTTCAGGACAGGAAACGAGCAGCTTGTTCCAGCCGGACCGGCAGAATGGAGCACGTCTTTATTTGAGGGAAGTCATTCCGTTGATATATAAAACACCAAAGCAAGGTTTCCTTCCTCCTTGCTTTCCTGGTGCTATCCCCTTCAAAAGGACACGGTCCTTTATACTGGGCTCACATGCACACACGGGACCAGAAGAAAAACAAACAGAGGCCATTTAAATATCAACCAACCTGCCTCCTGTTTGAATGAAGGAGCGACCGCGCAGCTCGGCCCGCGCTCGGCCAGCATGTTACGTGCTCAGCCCTTTGAGCCATGCGGGGACCAAACTGGGGGAAGTCCGCAAAACAAAGCATTGTGCTGTTGATTTCTGCTGGTAGGCCAATACTGTGAAATGTAATACACTGTATGTGGTTGCCTCTTCACTACTATCCAAAATGTGTCTGTAGCACCGTTATAACAACTTTGTGTTCACACTAAATTACACAGCAACACATTCGGCAAGTTTGTCTTTTGTTGAAGAAAAAAAAGGGTATCGATGAAAAACATCCTCATATTCCTTGATGAAAGATATCATTAAGATGCTTTTATTATCATTTTCTCATAACACATTATTTAGAATACAGTAACCTCAATTCGAACAGAGAAAAGAAGTGTAACCAGTAAAGAGCAGAAGTATGAAGTAGTTCTTGTTAAATAAAGTGCAATGAATGTTAAGTGTTGTCTGTCACACATTTAAAGAATGTGCCTCCTATTAATACAAATAATAAAAAATGTCTGATGGGCAACTATGTACATAAGTAATAATAAGAATACCCACAGAAATAAAGGAGAAGATATAAAAACAGCACCAGGTATAGTATTAGCAGCCATTTATTTGAGTGTGATATGGAAACTCAGCCCTCCAATTGGCACCATTGTTGGTATCAACAACGTTCTAACAAAAATGTTGAAAACAATACCCACTTTCACCCTCCGCTGTCTTGTTCTCCTCGGCCAAATGTTCCCATAAGGGTGTGTGAAAGAGGAAGAGGACCACCTATTCAAGTGAAATCTTAGGAGTGATGGATGGGAGCTAGGTGAGGGGGAGCGGAGCAGCATGCACCCCAGGGAGGTGGATGATGAACAAGGAGGGACGGATGAAGGGAGCGAGGGGTGAGTTCACTAAATCCCCACTCACACCTCTCAGTGTGGGTGGAGGGGATGGAGACCTCCCATGCTGTCGGACTCAGAAATTCAATTGATTCATTCCTCCAAAGTTCTTTAAACTTTTGGCTGTTTTTCCTCAAATCTCTTACTTTCATCTAACTTGTTGCGGTTGATTAATATTCACTTACGAGGGGTAGTTAATATGTACAAATGAGTTACTTCACCTCGAACAGTTCCAGTGTAGACAAGTAGCTATTTGAATTATGTTTTTTCCAAATACTTCTGAGATGAAAGCAAGCAATACTTGAAGTGATGGAGTGCTGAGAAGATTTGTCAACACTCACATGAAACTATTGAAAGCAATTCCCAAACTTATATTATTTCCAGCTGCTTCATATTTTTCAAAATCTTGAAACATCCTGACAGTCGCAGTTATTCAAGTCATGAAGAGCTTTCAATGTTTAGAGATAGCTATTGGCTACTGTAGGCTACTCTGGTAGCTAGCCTCAAGCCTCACACTGCAGCCTCAAGCAGTAATCGTACATCTTTTTAGCTGAATACCTCCACCCGACTGACTCAAGTGACATCACACTCTAAAAAGCCCAACTTCAAATTTGTTGTCCTAACACATTTTTTAAAGTTGAGTCAACAAATGCCTTTGAAAGAAGTTGAACTAACTCAAAATGTCAATTTCATAAATAAAGAGTGGAATCCACTTAAAATGTTAAGTTGAGAAAACTTAATATAGTGGTTTGGGCATCTGCTGAGGTAACTAAGGCCACTGCGCATGTATGTGAGTAAACACACACACACATATATATACATATATATATACAAATACATATATAAATACATATATATATATGTAAATACATATATATACTACTTTAATCTTATATTTTAAATAATAAAATAATATAAAAATATTTTCTTTAGCCCCTATTTAAAATACATTGGTTTTTGATACCATTGTTTGTTTATTATATTTAGATATGGATTAGATTTGGAAGGATATTGTCCATTGTTTAATGGCAGATTTGCTCCAGTTCAGGGTTTGTCACTTATTGAATTAAAGGGAGCCTGTACCGTGAGAGCAAATGTTTCCCTGTATTTTGCTCAATTTATTTATTTAATTTAACAGACTATGAAGATTGAAATACTATAATACTAATGTGTAGGAGGTGACTCTTGTATGAAAGTGGTATATTTTAGTTTTAAAATCTGCATAAAATGTCTTTGACTTTTAAATTGTATTGTTACAGAATGGGAAGAAAAAAATGAAAATTTAAAAGAGGCGGTGAATATTTATTATAGTCTCTGTATGCTTGTTTTCTCAAGCAGCCCAGTTTCAAGGGAATGCCATTGTCCTTCTGTGTTGTATATATGTTCCATCATATACCATTGTGGCAGCGGGGTGTTAAGGCTCGGCTGCAGAGTGGGTGGAGCGGGGGTGTGGTTCAGGGAACGGTGTCTGATTGTCATCAGCTGGACTGATTGGTAATCAGATTGGTAATCAGTCCAGCTGATGACGATCTGTGTTGGTTATCTGAGTCTGTCTCCATAAAGGAGCTGGACAGACAGGAGATGAGAGGAGCGTGGAGAGCAGAGACACAGTCTGCTGTCGGAATAAACCTTATTACCGAATATCCCTCTGGCTACTTGTTGCTTATTGGTGCTGTAGGGGGGTGGAACCTACTCGTGACGGCTACACACGTGTCACAACCATGTTCCAAAGCTTGTTTCAGGACTTGATTTTGGATTCACAAAACAGAATTTTTTCTTTATGCAGCCATTTTGATTTTTAAGGATGTTGACCCTCTGCTGTCTATGTTCAAGTGTTGACACCTGGAATTCATATAGTTATGCAAACAAATGTTTAGTTATTGTTAATAAACATTTTGTGTTTGAAGAAGTTTGTTTTCTTTAACTGTTGACTTTTCCAAAGAAAACGGTGTACATTTTTAATTAATTTAAATGAAGGCAACGTTGCAAAGAATGTTGAGTGTACTCAAATAATGGGCAGTGAAATTTAGTAACAAAACATTTTAAGTTAAAAGTAAGTTCTCTCAACAAAACGTTTTAAGTTAAAAGTAAGTTCTCTCAACAAAAAATGTTAAGTGCTGTTGATGTATGTTTTTAATCTACAAGAACACACAATTTAAAGTTTCTCCAATTTAATATTTTAAGTGTTCGGAACTTAAGTACATGAGTAGATGTAACTATCAAATGCAATATTTTAAGTAGTGTTAACTTAAATACATAAGTACGTCTGAATAGTAATGTTACGTTTGACAAACTTAAGATATCACTTTGAGTGAACTTCTTATCATAAGTTGACACAACACATTAGCCCTTAGTTGAGTGAACTCAAAAAGGCTTTGCAGCTGGTTGCCTCACTTTTTTAAGTTGACTCAACTTTTTTTTTTTTAGAGTGCACTTGAGGCAATATCTCAAACTTTGCGCAGCCCCATCTGGAAACGCAAAAGGCTTTATGGAACTTATTTAAGATATAAGTACTACTCCTGAAGGTGCAGTTTAAGCCTTTTATGTATTGATGTTGCTCTAAAAATACATATTAATTGAACTTCATAGGCCATGAACATAACATATTGGAAATCTTCATTTAGATGGTGTTGTCTTTTAAGAAGTAGGAGAATAAAGAAAGAAACACATAATCTTTCAGTTTTTCTGAGGAAAAAAAAAAGAGACCATATTTGAAGATTATAAAAAAAAAAAAATTAACATTACAATTATTTGTCCCTGTATTGTGCATTGTTAACAGGTCACAGCGAACCTATTATTTAAATCCTGCAACAAAAGTACTCTCTTGTAATACTTTTTAAAATTTAACATATACCAGTATATTATTATGCTTGCATCTGGTTTATCAATCCAGATCTACCATGCACAGATTTATACCAGTGTTGATTAAATATTTCAAAACCTTTTCACACATGATGGGAGTCTGGGCTGACACAAACTGTAGTCGAACTGACAAAGAAGGATATGTGGTAAAGAAAATATGCCCCGAGGAGAGAAGATGCTGAAATAAATGTCTTTACTTTTTACAAGTAAATCCCAAAGTCAAATTTTAGGACACTAAATTCACGAAGAGGCAAATGGCTGTAGCCCTTGTGGTTTAGCGCCTGGTGTGTGGAGGAATTACTGCTGTAGTAGTTTGCCTTTAACTGTCAGGAAATGACCCATAATCTACAAGCGTTTGACTGCTGCAGCATTCCTGTGAAATGACACAAGTTGAGGTAGATTAGGGGTTGGGTAATTAGCTCATTAGTCAACATAAACACATGGCAGGACTCCCCCGTTTCTACACACCCTGCCCCCCTCTCGCCTGCACCACAGCTGGTGGCGAAAGTAAGTAAGTTCTCACAAATGTAAGCACACACACACACACACACACACACACATGCATAGCTGAGCGAACACATATACAGACATGCTTACTGCACCCAGACCACTTCATCATCAATCCAATTCCTTTCTTCTGGACTTTGTTTTTCCTCCATGTCATTTTTTTCGGGCTGCATCATCTCTTCTCTTCTGCTCCGCTCCAGACAAGCCACTCTTTCATATTGTAGCCCTGGGGGCTGAGGGCCAGCCACTTTTCACCAGCACCTCGCAGCTTATCAGAGCACTTTATCAGCCTGAGGGAAGGAGATGTGGGTTAAAGCTCTTTACTCTTCTGCTTCGCAGCTCAGAAAACCAGCAGGCTGTCAGCAAACAAGTATTTGTAAGCTGGGGCTCAGAAACGTGTGCCTTGTGACAAAGAGAAAGGCTTAAGGGGTCATGTGTTTCAGTGTGTGTTTAAGTGTGTGTATGTGCATGGGAAATACAGGACATCCTTTGTGCAGCAAGGTAAGCCGGTCCCCACACAGCCTCGCTTGTTGCTCGGGGGACAGATGCGTAACAACTGGAACCTGGACAGCCCTTCACACCTCCTAAATGCAGCAGGAGGCCTGATCTTTCCCTCCACCTCCACTCCTTGAGATCACCATAGTGCTCTCTTTCATCAAAGCATCACTAACTGTGTGAAATAGTTGGTGTTGAAATTCAGAACCCTTCTGAGTTTCACTTCCGCCACCTTGATAAAACCCAGCAGAGGGAATCTCGCCTTTTGGGTTTCGACTCGGTTTGAGCACCTTGACTTTCGGGCACAAGCCACGTTTCATGTTCCGAACAGGACTGGCTGTGTTGGCCTCCGTGCCATTGGAAACAGACAGCCTGGTTGATGGCGTTTAGTGATTGATATGAATGGCCATTTGTGCGGCTTTTCACTGTAAATAACTTGTTGCGAGGCCAGGCAACTCGGGGAGCATTGCACCTCGGTCACATGATGCCTGACGGAGTGGAGGTGGAGCGAGCTGACGGAGAGAGAAAGAGGGGGAAATGGATGAGTGAAGAGAGAGAAAATACTGTTCAAGACATCAATCATCTGTGGTTTGCTACTGAAGCCAATTGTTCGATTGGACGTTGTGTTTAGATACAGCCACTTAATCAGGAGACAAAGCAGCTGATGGATCCATCCATCATCGCCCTGAGACACAGCGATACATCACACATGAAACACACAGAGCTGTCCTCTCTGAATGTCCATTATGCAATGCGTTAAAGTGAGACGGATTCGACTTTGTGGGTGTGTACTTGACAGGTTGAGCAACTTCGAATTTCGCTTCAGGTGCAATGACGCCACGTTGGTTAATACAAATCGTATTCAGGGGTGGAAAGTTAACAAGCAGAAGCACAGTTCAGTTGTATTATCTGTGTATCATTGTTTATGAGATGGAAGCAGTGGAAAAGCAAAAATGTCCGGCATGATATTGATGTGCTTATTGCTTCACATTCCTTTTGTGGTTTTATCACTTACTACTTTTATGGTTGCAGGTTTATGTTTATAGAAAGAGAATAAGAAGAAGAGCATGCACAGCAAGAAAAAATACCAAACCAAGATTAAAAAGATTCATCCTGGATTTGCGTGGTACTGTGTCATAAAGACTTCACAATTTGATCTTGTGAGACATTTACGTGTGAAGCAAACCATTACAATGAATTTCACACAGATATAGTATCAATGGTGAATAATCCAATGTGCCAGCTGTTTGTTTTCATTTCCATTTCATCAATATTAAAAACAGTAAAAACAACAAACCGGCTGCGAGGGACACGACCATTGACAGTGATTGGTGAGGGAAGGTGCCACACCTTGCTCTTTGGCTGCGGGCCACGGCCTTATCAGGCCTGATGAATTACATTGACACCCAAGCTATCTTAATGACTCTGTCTATCTACCCATCTCCCCTCTCCTTCCTCTCCCTTTCCCCAGCCCTTGGCCTTGCTCCTGCATCCTCCCACAGTTCAAATATCCAGAGCTGATTTCTGTCACTACATGTGTGTGTGTGTGTGTTTGTCCTATTGGAGTTGGCCATTACTGAGCTGCCTTATGATTTGCGACCGTAAAAAGGTATTCTTTATTGACAGCCAGTGTCAGCAGTAGCTGATGACTCATGACAAGAGAGAAAGGTCATATGAGCTATGTCATGTTGTCGGAGAAACAAATATTCTAAGAATATAAGCACACCTGTTGTAACTTTAATAATACCATGATGGGAACAGACAAATTAAACACTGTAGTCTATTTGTAGAATATTAATTATTGTAGCACCTTTTCTTGCTCATGAATAAAAATGGCACCCCGGTGGTTTGTTACTACGTTTGGCGTGTGTTGAAATGAGGTGTGTTGCCACCATGAAAGGTTAAATAGACACCGCAGAGTGAGTAAGTATCTCGCTGTGTGACCTGATCCTCGGTGGTGAGCAGTTGGCATCCTGGAGTCTCATTTCCTGGTTTTTAAGAGGGCATCCTTCCTTCTTTGACTCCAACTTCCTCTGCTCTGTAACACCCATTGTGCAATGCATTGCTTCGCAGGTTCCCCCGCTGCATATTAGAGGGTGCTTCAAGTGGCCCTTGGACTTCGGCTTTAATTTGTTCAGGACAAATGGCCACTGACTGCAGTTGTTCTCACCACCTGTCCTGAGACACTTCAGGCTGAGGGCCGTCACTGACCGTGGCTTTAGAGGACATATCTCACATGTCGTCATCAGTCAGTGGAAACGTGTGACCTTATTAGAAAGGTTTGTTGATGTTTACTCTTTCTTTTCTCCTCCAAATTGACCAAAATGCAAAAAGACTTACGAGCAGACCAAGGCTGCTTTGGTGAACACAAATATTATTTCACTGATTGTCACAAGGGCAAACATGTTGTTTGAGGAATTAGAAATCAAATGATAACAAAAGCAACTTTAAGTAATGTCCTACTTTCACTTGGCATAAGTATAGTTTTAGCACCACGTGTCTAGAAGTGGGAAGTATAGAAGGACATTTGTCGTACATGAAAAAAATGTGTTGTTCCCTTATGTTTCAGTATATTGTCCTTATTTGAAACGTTTTGGGTCTACACTCATTTTTGACATTCTACTTTTAAAAAGGTCAGATCAAATCTGTTGCAGGACATTGAATCAAGTTGTCTTATATTCAGTCCAAATGTTATTTGACTTAAAACAAGTCCTGCATTTACATTTTTAAGTGTGAGTATCTCAAAGTGGCAGAACATATCATGTCATTTGATTTATTTGGCAATATTTGATGGTGAAAGATCATTTTAAAATGACAAAAGAGGCCCCACTACAAACCATGTCTTTACATGTACATATTTGTACAACAATCAGCAGAGAAACACACAAAAAGTATTTTTATTTTTTATTCAAGCTTGTCAAAAATGTATGTGATAATGCCTCATATTTATAGTATCCAAAAATGACTGGTTTGACTGAAGAACCCAATACTAGCTATAATTCATGTGGACATGTTTTGCGGTGTACAGTCAAATTGCATATCCAATAACAGCCTCCTTGCTGTCATTAGCTGAAAGCGAGACACTTGTTTGAGACGGTAACCGGCAGGCCAGGCTGGGAACTTCATTCCACTGCTCTAATATTTCTACCCACAATTGAACCTCAAACCCAGTCTACTATTGGCTGTCTCACATGAACACCAATTAGGCGTGATGTAGCACAGAAATAAAGGCCGATGCACTTTGCTATGAGGACCATTTGTTTTTTCTTCTCTTCAACCTGAGAGCGGATAACTGGTGTGCGGTCCAAGTATTCTGGTCGTAATAGTAGCTCAGTGTTCCGGGAACTCCGGGATAAAAAGTGAAAAAAACAAGGCGGTAAGGTTTTCTGGGTAATAACTCCATCTTTTTGCATTGCAGTACAAGAGGGAGGAGGAGTGTCTTTCTCACTCTCCTTTTTTTCACTTTTTTTTTGTTCTGGCAGGTTCCATAGCCTCCTGTCCGTGGAAAGCATACGCTGCACATTCTGCAGACAAGGGTCTTCAGGGAGGAAATAGAAAGGAAATTGTGCAGAAAGAGTAAAAAAAATCCGTCTCTCCTTCTCTCTCTTTCTGCCTCTCTGTGGCTCACTTCACACAAAGAATGACTCCTTGTTTTCAGTTTACTTTTAATTACTTATATGTATCCCCCAAGAGGCAAGTTAAGAGAAAAACAACATATATTGTAATTCACACACGAATCCCACACAATACATTGTTCACAGGCCAGTTTCATATTCTAAAACAACAAATGGTTCAATGCTAAAGTGTTCTGGTTTTCTTCAGTGTAAAACTACATCAGGACTCAGTGCCAAGTGTCAGTTTCCCTTGACTTCTCCAACAAGATAACATACCATTAACACTCTCTGGCCTGGTGTTAATGCATGATCAGAGTTTTAAATGTAATACAATGCAAATTCAGCGAGACTAGATCTCTGACCTTCCGCTAACACGTCGAAAAAGGATGTCGATTTTCTTTGTAATCCCAGGTTTCGGCAAGAATGTTCAGGACAAATATGATGAAGAGGAACTGGAAACTTCAGCAACTTTTCAAGCTCTTGGCAGATTGTAACCTCTACCCCCATGACACGAATAATGGCAAGGCTCATCTTGCACACCCAGTTTGTCACTTTTACATTTCCGGGAGGGCGGCGTGAGTCTGTACGCATCTGTGCATGTGAAGAGGCAAACATGTGCGTATTCCTGTGTGCATTTCAGTCAGTGTTTTGTTGCAAAGAGAGGAAGAGAGAAAGAGAGAGAGAGAGAGAGAGAGAGAGAGAGAGAGTTTAGGGGCTGAGGTTTCAGATGAGGAGTTTATAAATCATCTCAGGGGAGCTCATTTGTGCCGGGTGGTCACAATTTTGGAGTTGGTAACTAACCTCTACCACATGCTGTCACCTGTGTGTGAAGTTACGATGCGGCTTTATCAGGACGGCACCGTGGCCATCCAACAGGTGGTGCTGTCTTTAAGAAAAAAACACAGCAGTTGCCCAGGTAACAAACCTGTGTAACAAAGTTCTCCCCTCCTCCCACCACAGCAACATTTTCCTCCTACTGTATATTACATTCTTACCTTTTTCATATTGAAATATTAAATGCATATTTTCTTATCAAAACACAATCAATGCATTTACAGTGATAGAGGACCTCTTGCCTCTGTCTGTGATGAATGGACTCGAAGCAGATGCATCTGCCAATCAGCCCGAGATGAATTTAGGTCACTTCCTTTAATGCCATGCCGAACTAGAAATAGCTCTACGGCCCAACAATCCGCTTGTAATCAAATACTGCTGATGAGGTTTCAGAAAAGGTTACACACTTTCTGTTGGTCACATAAGAGTGTGCCACACTGACAAGATACATATGTTTTAAAGTCAGTTGTAAGTTAACAGTGGGACTACTATGAAGTTAAAAGGTTGTCACCATGGGTCTAAGGTTAATAAAGCAAAGACAGAGGGTAAGAAACTTCAAAGAAACTTCTAAGTAGTTTTGGCAGTGGGGTGCCTTGCCACAAAAGACCATGTTTGGGATTGAATGAAAAGGAACATGTCACCGAAGGGAAATGTGTTCAGGCATGTTCAATGTATCAAAAGAAAAGAACTGATAAATAAAAGGAGGACGTAAAGGTTGTAAACTTCACAGCCGGAGCCGAGGAGGAAAGAGACCCCTGCCGTCTGTGATTATTTAAACACAAAGCCTCCTTCAGTTTCTGTAGCAGGCTGCATCCTAATAACCAAATCACACAAACACACACTCATACACACACATCCACAGAGAACCTGGTGCCTAATGACTGAATCGCCTCTGACTCAATGTGAGAGTTAAACGGTGTTGTTCAAGATTATGTTGCCTTTGATTATGTCTGATCAATGTTGTTTTGAACAAACATGCATTGAAAGACAGCCCACAAAATACCGTGTGTCATCTACAGATACAAATGTGTAAGCAGTCCCTTTTAAACACGTTTGTGTTAAACGCGCTCTTTGAAACAAATTACACAAGTGTTTTAATTATTACAGTAATAATCTTATTGTGTTGATATGCAGAGCAATACAAAAACAATCTTATTGTGTACATGTTTGTTGATCTTAAGACACAGTCTATCTCATCGAAACATTGCTCTGTACAGCATTATTATGGTGTTGGAAAACCCCAGTGGGTGCCTTTAAATGTAGCTCTTAGCTTTCAAATTGAAACTTTGTATATTCATTTACGCTGAGATCAGAAGGGGAAACTTAATTGGACCATGTTGCTTCACGGAAACTTTCCCCCCTCTCTCTTTAGACTTTTCAGGCCAGACCAAAAACGTCCACGCCAAATGTCCTGTAACTGGCAGCCATGCATTAATCTGTGTGTTGGGCCTTGACTTCGTTGGGCCTGACAGCCTGGTAATGGAGCGTGTGAATGGTCCAGATTCCACTACAGGTAGAAAACCCGAGGCCAGGAACCTTTCAGAAACTCAGCTGATTACAAAGAAGGAGCACACTTCCACTGCTGGCTTGTTCAAATAAACAAATATGGCATAGAAACCCATCAGTTGTAATGGAGTTGTGGGCTCGAGTTGGAAGGCACATTATTTTTCTCTCTTCAAAGGAGAAAAGAGGGCGACAGTCGACCACAGGGTAGCAAAGACCGCGCTCTTTTTCATGTCAACAACAGGGCTTTTCATCTCTCAGAAGGTGAGCAAATCTGGAGGGGTCGAATACTCAAGAAGAGGAAAAGACTTAGAGCTGTGTTAGAATTTGAGAAGTGTTAATCAGGGAGAGGATGTGGGCCTTCTGGCCTGAACCTGATTACCACCAAATGGGCCAGCGGCTGCAACAGCTGGGCTCGACAACAGTGTGGGGAGGTGACGGATAAGAGCGTTAAGGAACAAAAAGAGCAATAACATGAAGCGACTTTCCATAATATTTCAGATACAGCCTCATAGTTCACTTTTTGTCTCGCTCCACTATCTCTATGACGTATTATGTGTTCAAGACAAAAAAGGTTGAATGCTAATTGTGCTGATGGGAATAGCTGCCCATTTAACCTCCTTGTATTGCTCTTGCTCCATTATCGGCGGTTGCTCCTCACAGGTGCCCCATCATGTGCCTGTAACAGAGTTTGTCAGTTTATTCATTCCAGCTGCAGAAGAAGAATGCCATTCTTCTCCTCTTGGGTTATTGGTCCTGACAGTGAAAGCGAGCCAGTGACGGTTAAGAGATAATCAAATAATCAAGGATCTGTTTTCTTCATCTGAGCTCAGCAGATCACTCAGTACTCGCTGCCAAGTTTGAGTGCATTACTCAACATGTGACATCTCCGATGAATTACGCATCTTTGTCCCTGTGTCTCCCTGTCATCTTATGTCTCTCTTGCTCTTGTTTAACTCTCCTCTCCCCTCTTTCAGGTATGTTTTTACACAGCCATTTAAAGGCCAGTGATTTTAACAAGACAATAAAAAAAGAAAACAGGTTCTAGTTGGTCTCTTAAGTGTGTCTTTAGTGACCGAGCTCCAGTGCATTGCTGAACAAGACTCGCATGAATCATAGACTGTAAATAAGAAGTGGACGTTTAGTCACTGTGACGTCATTGGAGGACTTTGGTTTTAAAGGCTTGAGTTTGGCATTTTGGCATTTTTAGTTTTTTTCTTTCCCTGAAGTGACATAAGAGGGTGGAACTAAGTGCAACTGAATTCTGAATAAGCCAATTTTATGGACCACAATCTTATAAGAACAAAACATGGACAACTAAATTCAAGCAACATTTTTCCCATTCAACTTTTCCATTTTATTCCATTTGATGAATTTAAAAATATTTAATTGGGAACTTTGACAAGGTTGAACTTTTGGGGAGCCAGACATTGTAAACATCAGTTGTAATGGAGCATTTTGCCGGTGCAGTCAGATTGACTAAGGGGGAATGACAGTGTTGAAGGTATTTTAAAAACCTAAACGATTCTGGGTTTTAGAGAAAATATTTGGACTGAAGCTCCAGAAACCCCCTTCCTGATCTGCCCCTCTTGGCAGTCTGATATTTTCAGCTGACATTAGCGCATATCAGTGTTGAAAAATGGTTTGTTTGCTGGTATGATACAGAAACGCCTAATGTATGTGTGTGGTCATTTGTAAACTGTACATTTTATAAAAGAATTACAAAATAAATGAACTGTAACATTCATCACTGAATCAATCATTCTCACTATGTACCTGAATAACAGTTCACTGTTATCTCAATTTAGGGAACCGTTTTCCAAATGTTTACATTATCCTATTCAAGAAAAAGCACCAGAAATACTGTACACATGAAACAACATTTCATGTGACGTTTATTAATAAATCGGCTCATGTAGTTTGCCTGCATTCCACATGTGAAATAACATTCTCTGAATGCTAGAACATTAATTTAGCTCACACCCTTTTCATACTGTAAGGATCTGTGTCTGTTAAAAAGTGATAATTTGATTGTATTCGTTTAAAAAAAAAGGTTTTCACAAATATCAGTCTTGGCTAAAAGAACCTCCAGGTGCTGTCAAAAAATAAATACAAATACAGTATCAATCTTGCAATGATGTAGAATTAATTGGTTGTATTGTCTAATACATGTATACTGCATCAATACATCTTTAAGCTTGGTTTTGAAAAGCACTTGTGTGGTTGTTGCTCTGTAATGTACTTGTATATCTCCCTGAAGTATATATCCTTAAAGCACAAGTTATACTTATTTTTAAATCTGGTGTTAAGAGAATCTACAGGGATTCCCGAAGGACTGTCTGTGACCTCATAAAGATCAATGTGAGGCTTTCACAGCAAGAAAAGGAAATGTAACAATGTAACAATATGATTGTTTTGCACTTCCTCGAACATGAAAGCCACACAGAACGAGACAGGTCTATTCTGAGCCATAAAAGGCTCATTTTGTCTTATTTTAAAACTTGTTTATTTCTGAGAGAAATATTTAGAATATTTTTAGACCAAATGAAACGTCTCCGGGGCTCTAAAAGGGGGAACTCGCTGGAGTAGGTGCAGATGTTTTAAACACACAAACACACCACATCACACACATACCGCACACCACACATTACAACTGTCTGCGCGTCACGTAATGGATGATTTCACAACATCCGGCATTGTGCTTTGCGATCATAAAGCTGATCCAACATGTGATAACGTGTGCCCTTCATGTGCTGTGGTTCATTCGGTCATGGCTGCCTGAGGCCAGGTGAGCGCTTCCTTCTCTCACTCTTTCCTGTTCCTCTTAACAGCCGGGCAGGTGAGGCAGGTAAACCCATTTAAGATAAGTGGATTACATAGCCTGTATCTAAAACCTGGCAGTGAACCTTTTAGTCTGTACAGACACACATGTGTTTATATATTGGAGTGATAAGAGGAGATGATTGATTTAATTCAGGCTGGTTGCTGGACTTGCTTCCCTATTATTGGATTGATTTGGTAACCATCTTAAATACTTCTATGGTGATGTTTTGAATAATTGTATAACAATTACTAATACTTTCAATTGCATTTCATTTTAACATGTATCGGAGAGAAGGTTAGATGTACAACATGTAAAAAGAACAAGATATGAAAAGATGATTATGTCGTCTCTTCAATATTTTTAATGTAAGATAAAATAATATGATTTTCTTTTAGCAGTTTTGGTGTCAACTTGAATTTCTTTTTGCCAATTTGGGGAAGCTCAACAAGCTATCAATGCAGTATTAATGCCTATATATATTTACACTTGCAGCAGATGAAGAGCAGAATTATCATTCACCTGGACTCACGTTCTGGTTATAAATGACCTCATTCAACGCAGCTCGGACAGATCTCCTGAGCTTCATACTATGACCTTCTATTCACCCCTCTAGCGTCAGTTTTGGACATGTCAGTGACAAGGTGTCAATACATAAAATACACTTGTCACATGTATAGTTCATATATAATTTCTGTCTTCACATGTTTCTGCAATACAAACCCTTTGTAAGGTTGTGGAGTGTGGTGGAAGTTGACTTTGCTGTCTCCGTCCTTCCGTCGTTGGTTCTGAGCATCTAAAACATTGCACGTATGTTTATGAGTTAGTAAATCAAGCTACTGCGCAGGAGGGCTCAGTGTGTCCGTATCGAGGAGCACTGCCCACGCTTTTGATGCTGAGGAAGTGAGAACGTGTTGGACACATATAAGCCTCTTATTTTCTTTTCTTTCAGCCCTGTTTTGGTCTTCATCAACTCCCGAGTGAAACATCAGACTCTTTGGTGGCTAAATGCCTCATTATGTCCACCAGCTCGCCTGCTAGTGTCGGCACAGTGGGTTTTTTAGGGTGTTAAACCGAAACAGCCGCTTGCTGAAATATTTTATAAAAGAATCTGTGGAGTCCCGACAGAGTCGGGTGATAATTCCCTTGGGTTCAACATATGATCAAACCTTTCACATATTCACAGTCATTAAATCCACTGTTAATATGAAGACATGGTCTAAAGTAGCTTCAATGAACAGACTAACCCTTGATTGCAGAGATCACAACTGGAGTCAGTTTTCGGAGCCAGACAGAATGAGGGAGGCGGGAGAATACAGGGAAACTACGTTTGTTTTGGGAGTGCGTAAGAGACCTCTCTGTCAGAATAATGATTTCCAATGCCACAAAAAAGCTACATAATTGTGAGGAATGTTTGGGCTTCTCTAAGTGCTGTTCGATCCATCATGTCACTACGCTGTGATCCCCTGATGACTCCCTGAAAGGGATGAAGGGAGGAGAGAATAAGTTTGTTGAGTGAAACACATACAGGCAGTACACAAGGAATGAAGGCAAACAATCACTTCCACATCAAAACGAACTACTTTACCGATTATATTCAAGTGATTTTCACATTACGGCCACTGACTTCCACTTTTCTCTACTGAAGGAAATGTAAACAATTCAAACTCTCATGCCGAACTGAAGTAGATTGTCTCTGAGTTTAACAATGCATGTTATCTAGCACTGACGACTCCACACACACACACACACACACACACACACACACACACACACACACACACACACACACACACACACACACACACACACACACACACACACACACACACACACACACACACACACACACACACACACACACAGCCATGTCATGGCACAACAAAGCAGCAGAGCAGTGAGTTGTTTTTGCCATATAAGGCCCTCGGTGCGGGATCATGGAGAAAGCATGTTCCTTTAGTCACAACCTGGGAACTTGGAGACTTGACAAGACTCTGCACAAAGTTGGACTGACACGAGGGAGGACTGAGCGATCAGAGACAATATGGAAGCCGGCCTTTATACTGCTATTCTCAGATAATCAGAGGTACTGTTACAAATAACTTTTTTCATAAATTGTACTTTATATATATACAGGACTGTCTCAGAAAATTAGAATATTGTGATAAAGTTCTTTATTTTCTGTAATGCAATTAAAAAAACAAAAATGTCATGCATTCTGGATTCATTACAAATCAACTGAAATATTGCAAGCCTTTTATTCTTTTAATATTTAATATTTTTTTAATTGCATTACAGAAAATAAAGAACTTTATCACAATATTCTAATTTTCTGAGACAGTCCTGTATATATATATATATATACTTTTTTTAAGAGGGTGGGGGGCTCCCATACATTTTTTTTGGTACATTAGGATACACTAGACTAACAAGATATCAATTTTAAATATGTGACATGTTTTAACAAAAACCTAAAATACCATGATCACTGTATCTTGTTAATATAGTGTAACGCAAAACTTCAGAATCAGAATGTGATTATTGTGTTTGTCATTCTTTGTTTTGCATCACTCTTGATGTACTAACAATGACACCAAAGCTGAACAGATTAAGATGAATAATAGACTGGACTGTAAAGCACACAAGAAGTGAAGAAAAAATAAGTGTCTGGATACATATTAGCCTATATAGATTGCACCAACAATAGAATAAAAATAAAACGTCCAAGTTTTTGGTCAGTTAAAAACAAAACAAATAGTGCAAATAAATATGGAATGAGTGAACATGGACTGGATGATCATTTACAGTATATACATTTAAAGACTTATTTATACTGTATGTATTTCAGTGTTAGAGGGTTATCTGGTGGTTCATCAGATTTACTCTGGGCCTCATATTATATCTATCATATTATGTTATACAACATGTGCTAACAGTTCTTCTAATGCCACCTTGTACATTCTTTTAAAAGTAGGTTATGATTATGTGAGCTATAAATGTATGTGCCTACTGTTGTCACTTCTCAAACTGTTTAATTTAACCCTTGTGTTGCCTTAGGGTCATTTTGACCCGAATCAATATTACACCCTCCCCCCGCTTTAGGATTAATTTGACCCCATTCAATGTTTAATGTCTGTGTTCTTTCGGTAGTCAACAAACAAACATAAAGTGCCTCACACTTAAACTTGGAAAACAATATTAATTCTAATAATTTTTTGGAGGTTTTAATTGCTGGCGTCAAATTGAACCCAAAGGGTAAAATATGTTAGTAAATATAAAGGTAACAGGAGGGTGAAACATTGAATCGGGTCAAAATGACCCAAAGGCGGGGGGAGGGTGTAATATTGATTCGGGTCAAAATGACCCTAAGGCAACACAAGGGTTAAGAAGATTTTTTTATTTTTTACTAAATAGTCAATACTTTGATCACTACAAGGACTTCCACTTGAGAACCTGGTATTATAAAGTAACAGTCACTTGCACTATTTGTTGTACTTTATTCCCGAGATGGGGGAAAACGAGTGTGATATCTTCGTACACCTCCGTCCTGAATGCTCTCCTGTGGCCGAGGAATCCCCACTCTGCCCCCCAACCCACTCAAAAAAGAAAAGAAAAAAAGTTTAAAGCCTCTCGCTCAGCTGGGTTCTCCCTTTGTACCGAGCATGTTCAAAGTGTTACACTGTCACTAATCATCCATGATACAACATCTTGAGCAGCGAGGGCTCTCACTCTGACTCCACCAAACCATTATGGTGCCACAGGGTCGAAGGAATAGTCCACTTTGATCTACTCAGAGGAGAGCTACGGAGACATCTTTTAGCCTCTCTGTGCTCCTCTCCTCGCCCCCCCCCCCCTCTGCTCTCCTCCCCCTCACTCCCTCTGGAGAGAGACTTTAAACAGTAGGCTGGAGGCTGTTATTTTGGGAGGGCTGAGGAGTGAGGGGGCGAGTGAAGAATAATATCTTGTACTCCAGGACCCGGACCGCTCCTCCAGCCCATCAAACGAGTAACAAATGTGGTTACAGACCCATAAAGAATAAAGGGAGGGGAGAGAAGAAGAACGAGGGGGCAACATTTTTCTGACACAGTTTTACGGCTCTGCTTATTACAAGGAGCAGCTCTAAGCTCTCCCTCCTCTCCTCGCTCAGCTCACCGCCTCCTTTATCAGTAATATCTGCACATTCTCAAGGATGGAGGGGTGCAGGACAGAGGGATGAACTTGGTGAAAGAGAAGACTAGATAGAGAACGTCAAGGAAGGAGGATTGATGCTTTCATTTTCCTACGGTTTATATTTAAACTTATTTAGCTGAAATCAATTTTTAGGGTTATGGTTGATGTGAAGAATTGTTTTACTTTGTCTTTTTGTGTAATTTCATTACATTTTCTTTTATAATACAAAGCATCAGACTATTGAATTGGAATGTGTAATAGTTCATATTTAGTAGTAACATTTTTAACAAATAACATATTTTCTGTATTACACAAAACATACATACAAAACATGTGTAACATATTGATGTAGAAACATAATACAACTGCATGTTATTTCAGGTCATTTCAGCATTTACTTTTACTGAGTGTATCTGACAATCTTACATTTCTTTGCACCATTTTTTAAAATTGAATTCTTTTTCAAGTGATAAATTATTGTAATGTACAATTATTGTTGTTGAATCATGTCTTAATATGTTTTTATTTATTTCTGACCCCAGAACTTTGGTCAACAGTGTTTTATGTTTAAATGTGTGTTCTAGAAATTGCAAGGCAACAACTTGTTTCTCTAATAAACTATTTGGTAAAATCTGAATCACAACAACAGAATAAAGGTTTTACACACGTGTGTTAACTTTAATGACACATTGATGTCACACTGCTGGTGACTCTTATACCTAACATAATTATTTACGAGTGTGAAATAGTGTCCATGACGTGCACTACTGTCTTCTGACAATCCCACGATTGAATCTGTCGCATTTTATACGTGCGAGAAATTGCTGTTGTGCTCTACAGCTGTATGGTGGGAAAACAACCACAATTAAATTATAAGTGCCTAAAATATCTGCCTAAAATATCAGCTTACTGTTTACTATATGTTAACTCGGAAGTGTCAATGTAATCGTGTTTGAAGAGTGAATGAGTAAACGAGGCAGGGATTATGGACATGATTATGAATCCATGATGTGAGCTTTGTAATATCCTTTATAGTGATTTAATAACTTCATGTGCTTTTCCAGTTTTCTGTTCTCTATTGCTCAGTCAAATGATTGCTTTACCTTCTTGCTGAATTAAGCAAGGCTAACCATATATGTGCTAGATATGCTTCTCTTGTGGTCACATTTCAGAGGATTAGTTTTCATTCACTTTATTTTCAATTCACAATCCTCTTTAAGTGTTTCAGTAGCTCTCACATCATCTGAAGAGCCCTTTGCCTCTGGACCAAGTTATAAAATAACCTTACAACAACAATACTCTTTGAGGTTGCTAGACACGCAAAGAATGGATTAGGTTGTATGCTATGTTGTGGACATAATTATGAGATAATTACACAACAAGCTGTTAAATTGGAGCAATTAGACACGTTCAACTTCTCTCTTCCTTTTCTTTCACCCTGTTATTCCAGCTCTCTGATGAATAACTGAGACGAATAACGAAAACAAACAAGAAACACCACCATTCATGACAATTTGTGGCTCTATACACACCAAATTAGGATTATTCTGACGATGCATGATCCTACACACCAGATCATGTTTGCATTCTTACCTCCACTCTCCCTCTTTGTGTCTGCCCACTCATTTATTCTCCCAGCAGTCTAATGAACTTCAGTTCACTGACCAGTGAGATGCGGCTGATTAATTTAGAGCCAGATAAGCGTCTCTGTCCTGCTCCATCTCCCTAAGGACAGCGGGAAGGATGGCTGGACATCCCATCCTGTCTGACACAATTAACCTGAACCCCCGGCCCACGCGTTACCTCCCTTCTCACAAGACGCCACGAAGACGACAACCTCAAACTGTACTGTGGGAAATTAATGTGAGAATGAATAATAATGTGCCGGAATACTTCTTGGCCTGACACAGTCACTTCTAAACTCTTGTGTCTCAATGAGGTCACGAGGCAGCATAAGGAAACTGTGGATTTCGTTGCCTTTGAGCAGATCCAGGCTCGCTGTTTCCCCCTAGTTCTGGTTTTTATGATAAGCTAAGCTAACTGGCTGCTGAAGGTAGCATTATCTTACATGCAGGCCACAGATTGGTATTGATCTTCTCATAAAGTCTTGGTGAAAATGTAGTTCTAATGCTAGTTGAAAGCGTGCTTTTCAAAAGAAGTTTCTAAATGTAACCATAAGAAGTGAGGGTAGAGGCCAGAGAAGAACGTGTGGACATTCTGGACATGCTCTGTGAATATAAAAGGGTAAGTGTTTAGAGTTCTCATGAATGGAGATGACGCCAGCGCTATCCAATATTAAACCTCTAAGTCCATAACCAACTGATGCTTTAAGGAGATAAAGCCGAGGAGCCGATTAGGTTTCATATTCTTTGTTGGCTAAATGCTCCACTAACGGCAGCATGACGACGGCGATATGAGACGCGTCGGACTACAGAGGAGTAAAGAGCTTACGGGAGATAGAATGTCCACCAGTGAAGATCATACGCCACTTTCCCCGACTTCCATCTCATCCATGACAACCTCACTAATTAAAGATGACATGGAGTGACATTTCTGGTCACAGTTTAAGCATTTTTAAGGAATTTCTGCGCGTTTGCATCATTGAACTGGAGTAAAGATTGAGTCCGCAGGCATGATAAGAATCTGCTGATGATAGTCATGAGAATAACAGCCTCCCTGCTCCTGTGGTATCTCCTCTCAACCGTGAGTGGGTGTGGGGGGGGGGGGGGGGGGGGTCCACTGAGGGCCTGGGACCTCTCACTCATCCCCCACTCATCCTCTCTGCTAGTGGGTGTTATCATCATGTGGACATCTCTTTACCTGTGAAATATTATCGCTGGCTTGTCTCCACACAAGTGCTTTTTCAACAAGGCCTAATAGTTCTCTTGTTTCACTCATGGATGCCATGACTTGCCTGTTATTTATACTCTATACCTGTCTGTCTGACTGTCTGACTGTCTCTCTCTCTCCTTACATGCATCTCTTACCCGATTGCCAACGCACACCTATTGCTTCGGTCGAATGTCCAGTTCATCTATTTACTGCCAGTGGTCTGATGGTCTTCTTGTAAAGCGGCTGGCAAGCAGCGAGCAGAAGAGGAAACCCTAAACTGTTTATTAGAAGCACTTTGCACCCTTCAAGCAGAGTGGAGCCGTTGTAAATAATGGCAATAGCCTGATAACAACACATTTAGAGAGGAGTCACGCCTGTGCATGCATGGCAGAGTATATATATATATATATATATATGTATATATACATATATATATATACTGTATATATATATATTTGTATATATACATATAGAGATACAGATATATATATATACATATAAAGATATATAGAGTCACACCTGTGCATGCATGGCAGAGTATATATACTGTATATATACATATATATGTATATATATATATATATACATATAAAGATATATAGAGATAAAGATATATATTTATATATATATATATGTTAATTGAGGATTCTAAATTGCCTGTGAATGTGTGCCTTGCCTTCACCCATTGCCAGCTGGGATCGGCTCCAGCCCCCTCGTGGCTTTCTTTCTTATTTCTGTTGCGATAATTTTGTGGTTTTTTTATTATTTGCATTTGAGCACAAAAAATCAGTCAAATTTCTCATATGTGTATTTAAACCTCGCCAATAAAGATGATTCTGATTCTAATGCAAATGTTGATTTTCAATGTATCCACATTAATCTGGACGTACTAATTCACACACTAAACGTTCAGTAACATTAATTATGAACTAGCGTTCACAAACAGAACGTGTCTCACTCTGACGATTAAGAGACTAAATACAGCACTACTTCAACTTTAAGCACATACTTGTCTCAATGTGAGAAATACAAGTCTGGAGGGAAAGTAGTTTTATGAAAAGTCAGGATATTATTACAGCCCAACTGGGGCCAGTAGTGATGCTAAGAGTCACCTGCCTGTGGCCTCAGTGGTACTTTACAGCACTTAGCCTGTATGACTGAGGGAACAACTATGACATCATTGTCTACAGAAATGCTGGGGAGGTAAGGTGCCACACAGTTGCCAAACTTAATAGACCACCTGAGTAGGAAATTACTTCATCCTCTCAGTTTTCGCACAGAGCCTGTTTACCGGTTTTACCCGTGGGAGGTGGTCAGTGTGGGGCTGGCACAGTCAAGACATTTCACATAAGTAAAGGACACCTCCAAGGGATTTTGTGAGCTCTCCCAGGTCTCTCTACACCTGTATTTTTGTTACAACACCTGGTTGCTATAGTAACTGCATGTGCTGTACATTAGGGACATGCTTTGTATACACGGGGTTTAAAGAAACAGCTTTTCTTCATTTGTTGCATAAACTTTACGTCCCTCCTGCTCTGAAAATGGTTACACTCTCAAAAACTAATTCTACATTTTGTAATTATCCTTGCAAATTGTTAATATAGAAAAGAGCAACGGTGTGAATGCACTGATTTACAATGAGGATTTAAAAAAACACTGGTTGGATAGTTGTTTGGATAGTACACATACTGTATGTTGTTTATTTAAACTCTTGATGTTTATTTGCAGAAGCAAAACAGTAAAAAAAGAACAATTTGAAACATTATCTTCAAGTAGAATACAAATATGTTATATGTTGGAGATTAAAATGTGTTTGACAGATTAAAATCAACGATCCTTTACTGCGTGACGACTGATGCTCACTTGTGTTGGCTTTGAGTGAAAACAGTACAGAACAGTCTTCTTTGTAATGTCTTTTGATTTTTTGTCTCGTCTCCAAATCGAACCATAACATTTGTATTTCTCTTCATTCCAACAGGACTCATATACACAGCAAACTACAAGTGCATACACACATTCAATGAATGACAACTGACTTAGTACCAGCCCCATTATATTCATTTTCCTCTCCAAAACATTATAAAATAAATAAAATGGAATAATAATACCTTAGATCTAATATTGGTAATGCATTAAATACATGCAGTCACCTCCTCACAGGACAGTTTGTCTTCCCAAGTATTTGTTGGTAGAAAGGAGTTTCTGTAGGTTTTTAGCAGCCTGAGTCTGCAAATCAGACTGCTTGTTTTTCTGGTTCCCGGCTGCACATGGATTTTTTTATTTTTATCCTAATAAGAAATAGGGGAGTTCAGCGGTTGGGCGGGATAGTTGTTTTCTGGCCTGTGGGTCGGCTTTAGGAGCTTGACGTCCAGGGTGGTCTCCAGGCCTAAAGCAATATAGCCTCTGATTTACTCACCAACCAGCACCCACCCCACAAAGCCATTTGTGTTACATTATACGTTTTCTGTTGATAAACTTAAATTCCATAAGATATCCTTTGGCCATGAGCCCAACGGCTGATACTGACCTTATACAAATGTGTTGCGTGGTTGGATGAGGATCATAGAAGTGAGAATAAATAGCTTTCACTTTTTATGATGAGACCTCCGTTCTTTCTCTCCCGATCGCTCCCGGGAATATTTGATGTGTGGCCGGGAGGGCTTTTTAATCCCATATGATTGTATTCCTCCAGAAACAATTAGAATGTTAATCTGCTGTAAAAGAGCTTGTTTGGGTTCATTTAATCAAGAAAATAATCACAGTGTAACAGATAAGTCGTTTGGATGACTATCTGAAATCGGCAGTTTTTGAAGCGCTCTGAGTCAATACAGTCACAAGTTATAGATAAATAAAGTCGACACAGAACAGCTCACAAACACACACACCGACGCACACTCTCCCATCCTTCGCAAGTGCACACACAGTGCACGCCCACTTTTAACCACCCAGTGGGAATGTGTTTTTCTAGATCATTTGAAGCTGGAATATTTGAGCTGCATGAGTCCTCTTATGAAGTTCTGCCAAGAGGGAGTGCAGAACTGCTGAGACCCTCAGACAACAACTGTAAAATTCCCAGAATTCAGTAAGGCCAAAAACACGGACTTTTGTTCCAGACAGTAATGCTGCACATACTGGTCAGACAAGGAGGCGGTTTACGTCACAGAATGTGGCAGCGAGTAAACCTCTTCTCTTTTAGGGGTCGATGGTTATGTTTTCATTGTTCTTAGAATGTACTTCTCTTGTTTTCCCTTTCTCTCTTTGTTTTTTACTTTATAGTCTTAATTAAATAGATTCAACAAATACTATAAAAAAACAATTATGAAAAGATTCTACTTGCAAGTACAGCATCTTCTTTATTCCTCTGAGCCTTTGACCTCCATTGTTATCCAGGATTTCCAAAACCCCACTGAGCTACGCTGCTGCACGGGGTGACATGTTACTTTATTACGATGAACATGGGCACTGTAGTTTATTTTCAGCTGTTGCAAATACTCAATAAATACACAATTTACTCCTGTTTGAAAGCTGTTTGACTCCAGTGCCCAGCTGTCTCAGGAAATTATTTAGCCTTCTTTAAAATGACCATTTCTTTTAAATGTACATCCTCAGTAGGAACAAATGGGCCTGGGGCAGAGGAAGTGGGAATGTATTTAGAAATGGACTAACATTTTTGTTTTTTGACATTTGATGATTTGTTTTCAACAATTAAAATGCATAATATCAACAGTTTTATCCTCAAATGGACATTTAAATGTTCAACATTCTTTAGTAAAAAAGATTTGCTGTAGTCACAGATCAACTGAACATCTCAGATAAATTCTGGTTAGTTTTAGCGTCTCTGTTTCATAGGTTTCATGGTATATAAAAACCTGTGTCGGTTTTTATGTTGGATGGTTATAGTGGTCAGCATCATGGCTGCTGGTTTGTATATTTGTCTGGCCAAGCATCATTTAATTTCATCTTTCCTCTCTCATAGCAGAAAACCCAATGAGCTCCCCAGATATAACAAATAGCTGGAGCAATACCTACAAAGCAGACCTGTTTCTTAGTGACCAAGTCTAAAAACAATGCAGATTTTTATTTCTGTCATGGAAATTCCACACCAATATTTGATATTTACAATCAATAAATGCACAGTATACTGCCATGTCACATATATACGAGAGATGAATGCACCTTTGTTCAGAATGACTGCTTGGGAATTCCTAAACTGTGACTCCCTCAGTAGTTTAGGGTATCATTTTGGCCACTTGTTCCCTTCTGTGCAATTATAGTGCTCAAAGGGATTGAAACACACTGGTGTAATGTCTTCTGTTTCAGGGCTGTCTTTATGCTGAACAGTAAATCTGTCTCGGCCATTGGTCCATTCAACCAGATTTTTCCTCGACTTGATCACTTTATGGTACTAATACTTATTCACTTAGAATGAACCCTAGAAAGTCAATTTTACTGTGTGACACTGTATCATAGAGTGAATCAGGTTTTTAAGTGATGAATACATTTAGGAATTAGATATTTTGAAGTTGTAGACAAAATCTTTTGTGGCTTCATGACTGTTGACATTATCTGGCTTATCACATTTTATTGTCAACTCTCGTTTCTTTTTCTGTCTTTGCCCTTCATTCATATTGGTTGCCTCAGCCAAGATACCTCTTTAACCATTCATCCTCCAGTCAGGAGATGGGCGAGGAGCAGCTGAGCAGTGAGACAGTCCTGTGTGAAACCTGAGCTACGTTTAAGCTGTCACGCAATAAACCCTGAGCTGTAAAGTGAAAGCCTCCCATGTTGATGAGCAGTTAAAACATATGGGGTCCCAAATCTTTCACGTCAAACCGGCTTTGAATCTAACGCAGAGCCCGTAATACAAGAAAGGAGGAAAGATAAAAATCCATTTGCTCTAGTAATTTGCAAACGTTTTCGTTATTTCTTCTGTTCATCATTGTAAAATTAGATGGGATTTGTGATTTTCTTCCGGGCCTTTTCCACCACATCCCCGAGGAAAAGCACAGAGAGATTGCACTGGGTTGTCATCTGGAAGCAAGCCATGGGAGTGTTTGAGGCTGAAATAGGCCTTGTCATTGGGTTTTTTCCAAGGAGGCCTCCCTCACTGAAAAGTGCTTTTCTCAGCACCGACCTGTCTGGCTGCACTTCCTGTCCCTCAGCTCTGCCATTCACGTTGTTATTAGGCCCACCAAATGGCCCTGGTTCACCGGTGGTCTCTCCTAATAACTGCCACTGATGGACGGGTCTCCCTGCTTGTGGCCTTGGGCTTCACAAGACATCCAGCAAGCAGGCCAAGCGCACTTCGCTGTAACATACACAAGAAAATGCTTAACTGCTGTAACATGAGGATGTAATGAAATGGGTTGCAATGACTTAAAACACATCTAATTAAGAGAACATATCATATAAGAGTCACCAGTTCCTTTGGGGTACAGGGGTGGGTTTCCTAAACTGCTGTGTTGAGGGACGTCGGGTAAGAAATGGTAATCTGATCTGCAGAGTTAATCTGGAGAAGTAAAGACATGTTTACACCACAAATGAGGTCTAAATATTCTCCAGTGCACTCTGCTGAATGAGAGTTTCAGTGGTATAATGAGTTGTATATGCTTTTTAAATGTGATTTACACGATTCTTCAAGCATGTAAAAAGGACCTAAACAGAAATAGGATCTCGGTAATTTTAAGGGGAACAGACTATTTGTGCAGCTTGTTCCAAATGAACACCAGATATCATGAGTGTGCTAATAGATAGATAGATAGATAGATATATACTTTATTAATCCCCAAGGGGAAATTTGTCAAATGACAATAGTGATGAGGGTGAACATATTTATAATGATGGAAGGGAAGATAATGATCATGATGATGAAAGTGTAGACAATGCTGAAGATAGTGGTGATGAAACTAATAATAATTAAGATAAATATTACATTACATTACATGTCATTTAGCAGACGCTTTTATCCAAAGCGACTTACAATAAGTGCATTTCAACCAAGAGTACAAACTAAGAACAACAAGAATACAGGAAGTAACATTTCCTCAACATAGTCGAACTACAAAAGTACCACAAGTAAGAGCTATTTAAGTGCCACTGAAGTGCAAATCTGTGTTTTAATCCAGATATAGATAAATATCTGTTTAAATGTCTATGCCTTCTACTGATACTGACAATAATAATGACAGATTGGGATTTAAAAGATCCTTTTTAGATTACATTAAAGCAGACACTGTAAATCTATCCTCAAACTGCTCCTTACTCTTTTGTTCTTTTATTTTTGGTTTTGGAGGGAGTAGAAAAAAAACTGAGACCACCCAACCTTTCCTTAGCCTGTATAGAGTATTGGTCCACAGTATTTCACACCGCTTATATATTCTGAGAAATCCAAAGCTTGACATGTCTACACAAGTTAAGCTATAATTGGACATTCACAGTTCCGGGAGGGATTTAGAGAATGGTCAATTTCCTGATTAATGGACAAATGAATATAGGTTTGTGAGTCCAAGCAGTCTCACAATATTTGCTGCAGCACTTCTAGGGTGTCATGATACATTTTATTGAATGTCTTTAAAACAAATCCCTATAATCCCCCCAAAGGTCTTTTAAGTCTCAATCTGCTGCTGACCCTCGTCACGCCTTTAATGCAACAAAACCCCCACAATCTAAACTAGGTTATTTGAGCAAAAGAATAAACAAAATAAAACTCCTCTTTTTTCTATTTATAAAAGCACATTCCTTGCAATATTAGCTATTATATGTCTATGAGAAGAGCTTGCTTAGAAATGTGTTATTTGGGGGTGGCAGGCTAAATTCCCTATTTCCCATGGGTGCTCTGAATATGGCCGTCTCCGGCCGATGTGAGTGAAGGGGATAGGGAGCGAGATATGAGTCTGCGGTACTCAAAAGGCCTGCCTCGACCTCACAAACAGCCCAGACTCATTCCACTATTGGCAAGAGCTTCAACTCTGTTGCTCTGTTTCCCCTCTGGCGACCGTGAAGTGCTGGCGGGAAGATTCGCCACAACATGAACTCCGCTGGCTTCTGGACCAAATTTATAATGCAGCAATTCAGGTTGTGGCCACTGGGTTGTAGTTTTTTCTCTAATCTTTCACCTCCTCAGATTCTAACATTCACGGCTATATACTTGCTCAGCCAGATTTAATCATTTTATTGTCGTGCTGCTGCAGGAACTGAAAGATGTTGACAGTTAAGTGTCTGGCCTCTCTATGAGGGTATTTCCAGTTTTCCGTGAATCCTTAGTCCACAAGACGGTTTAGAGCCATGTTCTACCATTCGTACAGAAAGACCACCTTGAAAATGATCTGTCGTCAGGTTTGAGCACTCTTTGGATGTCGGAGCATAATATTGTGAAATTTCTGGCCTGGGTCTCTCTTTTCCATAAATGCTCTCCAATTCTAGTATTGTTGTTATTGGATTTAAGTTAAAATAATAAGCTTTATTTCTACAGAAAAAGTAATTTTGAAGATTGTAATTGTTTTGTTTGTTGAGCTCAGGTCAAACATTAGTGAAATTCCAGTTCATGTCTTTTTACTTGAGTCACGATTCAGATGCAAGTGAACACATCGACGTTCATGAAGCGTTCTGAACTGATTCAAAGTCTTTGGTTCAGAAACACATTCAGTCTGTTCAGGCCATGGTGTTCAGCTAATATCATGATTTTGTTCTGTGGCATCTAACAAATAAATAACATACCAGCTCAACTATTAAGAGCTACTTTTTCACTAAAATAATCGCAAGATTCAGATTTCAACCCTGGTTCAGCTGGTAAGAATCAAACATTCAAGCCAACTCTTTAAGATATAGATATGGAAATACCTCTCACATTAAGTTGATGGATGGTCAAAACAAATATTTGTTATAAGTCCAGTCAGTTCTCCCCTGTAAACACAAATGCTGAAATGAGCAAGGGGGGCTAGGGGAGGACAACCCTCTAACAACAATGATGTGTCCAAACACCCCAAGGTTTTTTGGGTTTGTCTAGACGATAGCGTTAAAAAGGCCTATTACTCACAGCAGGCTGATGGATTTTGAGATAGTCATTAAAAACCAGAGATACACAAATGGATATTCCAAATCGTCATATAGTGACGCTTGGTCGGTGGCCCTATATCAGCTTCAAAGTATGATTCAATTCAATTCATTTTGTAAAGCCAAAAATCCCAAATTTGCCTCAGAGGGCTTTACAATCTGTAGACATAAGACATCCTCAGTTATGGTGGTCCTGCCCCTTTAAATTAAAAGCTGATCAGAAGTCAGCGCTACAATGAACGTTCAAAATCTCAAACAAAAAACTGTTTTCTTTTTTAAAAGTGGTGCCAGCTACCTTAGTAAAAGTTCAAGGAGATTTTGAAACTTGAATTTTCCTTTTACGGGATGCTTAATATAAACCACATTATATGTGCACAATAAATGTATGTGTTTGCTCTGGTGAATCTTTCTGATTTATCTTTGAAGCAAGGCGCTGTGTATTGGTGTTAAAGCTGACTCTCGTAAAAGTCCTTATCAGAGGGAAGCATGTTGAGGGCACACGGCGACCAAGGCTCATAAAAACTCAGCCACACTTTGCATTTTTTCCTCAACACATGAGGATGCAACGAGAAATAGAGTCGGAAATATAACCTCATACAGACATACGACATGCACATTCCACAACACTGCGGACCATTTTTGGCTCCTTGATGCATGTGTAAGACAATAAAAAGAACATCCTTTTACACTCCTGCTGCCCTGCGAATAGACCTGGGGGAGGTGAGAAGGGGGAAGGGACATGCTTTCCCGTGTTTTGCTGAGTTCAGATTACTGTCATGATTAAGTCAAATGAGCAAGGGAGGATTTACAGTCCCCCTGTGTGGGAAGATAAGGCGAGAGGAGTCACTCTGACTGACAGCACATGCCTGGGAGGGAACATAACCCACCTCATGAAGAGAGGTTTTTCCACCTTTATAATGTCTCCCTTTTCCTCTATCACATTCATCATCCTTTGCTCTCTCTTTCTACACCGCTTGACTGCCTACAAAAAAAGAGCCTCCAGTGATATGCAAAGCTTGCCTTTAAAACAGAACATCACCCAAGCCGACGCCTCCCTTGTCTGCACTCCTGGCCTATCCGTCTGTTACTCACCTTTCTTAGTCCCTCTCAACCTCAGTGTCCCCCTTCCTAGTGTAACAGTGCTGTTTCTGTGTCCACCCCCCTCCCGCCACTCCCCCCAATCCCCTTAAACACAAACCCTGCACTCTCCCCTTTCCTGAGTCTGAAATAAATCAATGCTGGTTGGAGCTCAGTTGTAATAAATCAGGCCCTGTCCTGGACTGGAGCCTGCCCAGTCATCCTGTCACTGCCTGGCCTTCACTCAGGATTAATTAAAGGCCTGATATAAAGCCCAGATGTGCAGGAGCAAGGGAGCCCTGAACCCCTTTGAGCAGCGTAAGGCTCTCTCTCTTTCTGCACACACACATGCACATATACTTGCACTGTGTTTCAACATGTGCACACACACAAAGTAACCATGGGGAGTGTGCAGAAACACTGCCTGTTACACATGGAGACAAGGGGCAACAAGGGTCTCCACATGTGTCAATGTCTTTCTTGTAATTGTCACATGGTCATATAGCGCTCATCAGGCCTTCTGTACTCATCATGTCTGCGCTGTCAGAAAGTCCCCCTCTGGGATATTCCGACATAAAGTGAGTAGAGGCGGGGATGGAGGTGGGACCACAGATGTATTTGCTGTAGGTGCATCTGTCCAAAGCATCTTGATGCTGGAGAATGAAGAGAACCATGGTGAAGTAGACACATTTCAAAGGGGCCTTCCATGTGTGCAAATAGTTAATTGGAGGTATAAGAAGTGAAGTGGGAAAAGTTATGGAAGTCATTATTATTTCCACATAGACAATGATTGGTGATGAGCAGTTAGAGCACTTACGAAGCTTTAATGAACGTTTCCTCGTTCAATCCTCGGTTCAAAGGATGACCAACCGATCTATATGGTTCTTTGAGAAAAGGAGAAAAAGAAGAAAAGGTATATGCTCATGTATTTAATCTGAGGAGGCAAGGCAACCCTAACAGAGTTTTTTAGTCAAAAAAGAAATCACAAAGCTATATATACTTGTAGCATCCTTAAACTATTCAATATTTTATGTTGTTAATTTAGGTTAGAAAAAGAAAGCTCACACGTGAATGTTTTTGTCCTTCCTCCTAATAACTGTATTGCATCAAGCCTGTAGCCAAGTTTCTATATTAGCAAAATGACGTAATTGTCATTATTTACTTAAATATAATTCTACTGGAAATGTTGATGGCTGAGTTTCAAACTTATTCTAACTTGGCAATGGCAATGCTTAATTATTGTTCCAACCTTTCTGACTTTTCTTGTCTTTATAGGTCCTTTGGTGGGGGTTGGCAGGCTGGTGTTGCTGCAGGGCGGAGGGGGTAGTTCTGACTTGTGAGGTCAAGGGTTGCAAGGCATACTTTATTGCATGATGACTGAGAGGGGGATTAGATGAGTAAGATATCACTCTGTTTTCTGGTCACGGCTGAGTGAGGTTAACTCACAGTGGCCCTGAGGCCTGGACTCAGAGGAAAGGGGGGGGCGGTGGATGTGAGAGAGGGTATCGCGAGGGCAGGGGTGGCTCAGGGGACTATTGGGCTGATTTCTGATAGTCGCAGAGCGGTTTGGCCTTCCCCTTCTACAGCAAATGCTCACACAGGAAATTAGAGGTCTAGGCTTCCCTTTTTCACACGAGCTCCTCTTGCACACAGCCTCTTTCTTTTAGTTTTGCAGATCCGTTTGACACTTAACAATGCACAAAAGGCTATTTGGACATCATTAGCATATGCTGTCATTTTATGGACAAAAATGTCCTCTCTGTGGAGCTATTTTCCAGCAATTCTTTTGCGGTCACATGAGCGTCTGCAAAATCTGCGTCCTTCTCTAAAGCTCAAACTACACATGGCGGAGCTCATTTATTTGTCTAGTCCGTGGGATGTCTGCACTCATAACACATTTATTGTTTAAAGTTCAGACCATATAAATGACTATCATTCCTCTTCATATATATGCTTGCAAAGGCCTCTCTGAAGATGTGGGGCCCATGCAGTCAGAGATCATGGCTTAAACAGATTGAGGCTGTTCTCTTGTGTCAGATATGATATAGCCGCTTGGTGCCTAATGGGCCTGGAAAAAGAGGTAAACATGTCCTCGACTGTGTGAATTCCATTACATAAAGAAGTTGATTTGCAACTCCGGGTACACGAACAGCAAAGATGGAACTAGGCTTACCAGATAAGCCCTAAAGCCTGAAAAGCCAAGGTTAGAGAATTCACTGAAGAAGAACTGTGACAAATAAACAAACTGCAGGGCTTTTAAATCGTTGCTATAACATAACATTAACATGTTTAAGTGTATTATCAGATAATCGACAAATGACTGCAAAGTGTTCTCACTTAGACCTTAAGATACAATCAACACCCCGGATGAATGTAACTTGGTATCCAGGCGTTAAAGCAGGAAGAAAAATAAACCCAGAGAGTAATTGCTGATATGTTCCTAATGTGCCCCCTCACCCTTACCTCCCCTTCTCTGTGCCCCCTGCTGATAGGCCACCCCTGATGGCTGTCACACCTGGTGTTGAAGACGGTGGGGTGTATTTTATCTGCTCAGGGCCCATTGGGGGGCTATTCGTCTTCCTCCAAACTGGTGTTGGGAGGTCAGGGACAATCCCTCTGTTTATCCCCCTGTCCGTCAACGCTGCACACATCCCTGGAGTTTCTTCTGCATCTCCCCCGAGAAAGTGAGGCACACTTGCACTGCCCCGCTGGAATGTTGAATTAAGGCAAACGAGGTGCGTGACACTAAATTCAACGAGAAAAGAATTATGATTTGAAACATATTTAATGCACACACAGCTGAAACTTATATACTGCATGAATGGCTCAAGCATAACCTTGAAAAAATACATTTACAAAAGTTTTAACCAAAATTACGAGATGAACATGCTTGTATTTGTATTTGCTTTTGCTTCTCTCCTGCAAAGTAGTTAACTTGGCATTGTTTAGATGTGGAGTGTGCCCGGTGGCCGGTAAGAGCACTGTTTATCTACTCTGCATTGCACTACTGCTTCTGCCTGCACACGTGTGTCTGGGATTCTGGGATCGGTCCCCTGGGCCGACAGACCACACATGTGGAGAACGTGAACTCAGGACTCGAACCAGTTGCTCCGAGACCTAAATAAGAGGAAATACAAAAAATTGTAGTAAACAGATTCTCAAAACAAATTATGTTGTAACGAACAAATAATATATAAAATAATGATCACATGATGAAATTTATATTTAAGTGCACAAAGTTGTTCAAAAAAAGAAAAAAATCTGTCTGCATTTCAAGTTACATCACACAGATGAGGTAATGTCTTCCTTTAGCTATTTTCAGCAGTTCATCAAGCTATTAGGCCACATATTAATCTCCCAGTGAACCTTTACCAGTGACATAATTTAAATCCAACGAGTGCCCGATTCATTGGCCATTAATTAAACAATAAGTAATTAATTTTGTTTCCATCTTTTAAAATGAGAAAGAGCGCAAGAGTGGAGACGGACCCACAAGGATGGAGTGAAAGAGAAAATGAGTTAAATAGAGGAGGGAGGAGTGTGTGAGCGAAGAAGTTGAAATTTGACTCACAAGCTTGCACTCTTGCCTCTCTCTCTGGGACTCCTCTACTTGGCTTCGACTTAATTGCGTCCCTGATATATAAACAAGGGGGTTAGTGTGAGAGCAGACCAGCAGCTGAGGGGCTCAAGCAGAGGGCCAGACTGGGGATTGAGTTCAGAGGCGAAGGACTTAACGCAGAAACTGATATAAAATATGCAAGACAGTGAAAAGGAGAGGGACATGGACAGAGGATTAAAGATAGAAGGGAAGAATGATAACTTATAAGACAGGGCCCATCGGGGGGCAATGAGAAATGGCACAATTAGAAGTCGAGACAGAAATGTGCAAGCATCACCATTTCTCATCTCAGTATATTTTGCATCAAAGCCAGCTTGACCGGCGTATCATGTGGTAATGCTGTGCTGTAACGCCAGAACCGGGGCATCAGACAGTAGCCCTTCTGGCTCCAGCGCAGTCAAAGCTGCCTCTCTGAACATCTCTTTCACAGATGCTCCCCTCTGATCGATTAGTTCCAGCCCTCTCAGACAGACAGCTAGGGATTGGATTCCATTATAAGTGATCCCTGCTCAGTCTTAAACCCACCAGTCCCAGGCAGATGCTGCTGAGGTGTACCTCTGGATTAAGCTCCTAAACTAACACAATAACTGAGGTAAGGGCCACATATAGTTTGCTTTACAGTAGCAGCCCGAAATACCTGGCTGATACTATTTCTGGATGGTATACAGATGTTGGAACCACAACTGAAGTAAAATTACTGCAATTAATGCAAAATTACTGCAATTAATGCACATACATTTGATGAGCTTTTCTTATCTTGCAAGCTTTGGTTTGCAGAAATAGTTCAACATTTCATAAATCTGTTTAATTAGTGAACTTTCAAGGGGTTTGTAGGAGGATTTGGGTAAGTTTGGACATAGTTGGGATAGCAATTACCCCGTTTACAGTTTATATTGCGAAGCTATGGCTAAGCTAATGGCTGAGAGCACTATAGCTTCATCATATACAGAGAAATTCTGGACAAGAAAGCAAAGGAGTGCACATCCAACAAATATCTATTATACAAACTACTCTTCAATAGGCCTTTTTACATTTTTTCCACTAAAATGTGGTTTGTGCTTTTTCCTGAGCACCGTGTCCACATAGTCTTAGTGTAGTAGCCTATTCATAACATAGAACCAAGTCCCCAGGAAGAGCACTAGGCTTCGAAGCAAATTCTGCATGCGGTCTCAAGCGTGGAATTACAACTTGTTGCTATTGAGCCTAAACAATCGGCTTAAAGTGGTCATATAAGACACTTCATACAATCTTGCCGAAAACTAAATTTAACTCACCAAGCTGTCTGCCTACTTAGCGATGGCTGAGTTGCGGAGAAGTACAGCGGATTGAACAAACACTATTTGTCTTGAGTGAAACATGAGATGTCCATAACTGGGCACCCAGAATATAATGCAGTTTGCTTGAGCAGAATAATAGATGAGCTGTGGACAGACAGAGGTGCACACTCACTCATTCACAAATGTGAATGAATGTAACCAATTGCTTGATCCTCCTGGAAGAGACAATTACTGGATATTCTACACAACCTTTTAGCATAAACACCAGACTATGAGTTTAAGGGGCCATAGAGATTAATCCCCGGTTTATTCTTGTAATTTTCTGATGAACACTGTAGTTTTATTCTCCACATGGTTGTATACAAAGAGGGATATGAGAGTTCCCAGGAAACCGGTATTTGAAGTGGCGTATATATTCAGGCCATCTTGTGCTAGGGACAGATTGTATCTTGGGCAGCTGCCAGGGCGTAAAATGCCCAATTTCAGTCCCAGCTATTTAGGCGGCAATCATCCACAAGGTCAGGCCAGTCTCAGCACTTTATTTCTCATCTATTTTGTTTCCACCACTGACAACTAAATGATGGCTGACGTCGACTCCCATGATTTGCAAATTTGCTGCAAAGTTGTAGCCGTCCTGCTGCCCGGACCCCTTTGCTTGTGTCCTGCGGGGGATAAAGGAGCCGGACAAACACATATGACATCATTCTGAAGCCAAAGATTATTGCCCTGACCAGGCCGTGATTTGTGTGTGACTGAGTCCACATTTATTTTAAAGATGTCAATGATTAGAAGATTTGCAGAAGCAGATCTCCTTTTTTTCCATCTAAAGTTCCCATGAACTTTTTGTTTCCACGTGTCATCTGGATGCCATCCTATCTTAAATTAGATCATCTTTCTACTCAGAGCATTTGCAGTATGTGGCGGTTAGCGTTATCGGTCAAAATATCACACGTTTTCCAAAACAATAGTGCAATCACAGGCATAATCAAGTGTTCCATTAGCAACTCAGTGTGAAAACCTTGCAGCCCTGCAGCACTGGCTTTGTCCTGATGATGAAGCAGCAAAGCAGTTCTAGACACATTGTACGGCCTTCTGTAACAGACACACAGCTGATAGCTAATGCATCAAAGAGAGATCCATGAATAGCATCGAGTATATGAAACACAGAGGATATGATGCTGCGTCTCTCTGAAGTTGACTTCGGGGTGAAGAGGGGAACCCAAGGAGGGATAATGACAACCACACACGCACGCACACACACACACACACACACACACACACACACACACACACACACACACACACACACACACACACACACACACACACACACACACACACACACACACACACACACACACACACACACACACACACACACACACACACACACACACACACACACACACACACACACACACACACACACACACAGCATGGCTGCAAGGTTAGGCAGCTTAAGGTGTTCCCTGCTGAGAGTAAGATGAAAACAGATGCTTGTTTTTCACTGTGTAACCAGAAGCTTTTTACATCCACTGGCAATCTTTCAAATACTATCAAGCCAATCAGTCAGATATGGTAAGTAGTCATAATAAGTAGTAGTTACTGGAAGTGTTTTTACATTTCACTCACACTGGAGTTTACTTAGTTTAAGTGGTGATTGTAAGGGCTTCTCTTTCATTCCAGTGAGTTTCAACCAGGAGGTCATTTTTACACGCTTAACATTGAAGTACAATTGTATTACATTTCCAAGTCTACTCTTATAGAAACAAGTGTTGTTTTCAACATTGTTTAAATAGTTGTGATTGTATTTTTTAGAGATGACAGACTTCTTTTTTCCTCTCCTCTGTCTTCACCTTCCCTCCTTCCCTCCTTCCCTCCTTCCTCAAGGACTTTTGGCAGCATCTCCAGCCCTGAAGTCTGCTGACAGATGCCGCTCCTCAACGGCAGCCAGGACATGATTACAATCAACTGCCCACCAACCCTGTGGGTACTTAGCTGGAATAAACATTTAATGTGTGAAGGCTTTAATGCTTGTCAACTGCCTTTAACAACTACCTGCTACTAAATGGTGATATAAGTCATTGAATGGAGTCTTTCATATGGCTTTTACTGTCACATGCAAACGAATAGATACAAATACCCCTTTGAAGTGGAAACAAGCAAACTTACCTTAAAAAAGCTGAATCTGTATATGATTTTTTATTTCTTTTGTAATATTGCAAACCCTTGAAACCCTTGATACACCAAACTCACTTTCTGGGAAAGCAATCAGTTTTAGAAATCTATACTATCTTTTATTTCATCAAATCTCTATAAATAAGCAGATATTTATCGTATTCTCCCACTGTGTACTCAACTGTAGTAATTCTGTAGAACATAATTTTTCGATCGTGACACTCACGTTTTTGTGCTATCTTTTCCTTTCTAGTTGTATAACTTCAGTTGATTCCAAACACACAGCTGTTGCAGGAAAAAACAGAAACATCTCTGTTGCTTCAGTGGAGGTTTCTCCCAACATTCAACAGGTTTCCAAATACTGGACACAATCCTAAAATCAAATGTACCATAAGCTATCAATCAATATTTTAGAAATTATACAATTAACATTTTTATTTATGACGCAGTAGAATATTAATAACTAGAAATAAACCTAATTTAAGTTTACATTCAAGAGAAAATAAAATGTGACTTTTGAAGTGCCAGACAATTGAAACAGTGTGCATGTATTCTCGGATTGGCAGTGCCTGCATGGTGTTCATTAGTGGAGGCGGGATAACAAGAGGTCATTCTCTCCAGTCCACCACATAAAACCCTGCATGGTTGTACAGCAGGAGCCAGAGAGTGAACCTGTTTCACCTGTTTGTGCTCTAACATCATCGCTGTTACAGCTTTCAGGACCAAACACTGAACCACAATTTTGATGCCAAAAGTTTTCACAGTAACACAAGACATCTGCTAATCAAATAAACGTGTTCACTTTCACAGTTCAGCACCGTTGCACAGGGAAGGTGAGTGAAAGGAGTTCAGTTTGTCATCTGTGGACGCTCCCACTGCTCGTAACCACCAAGGTGCAGTTAGTCTCATTTTGAGAGTGAATTCATTCATTGGAGAATGAATTACTTCCTGAACCCATGAGGTGCTGATTTATTGAGCGGTAAAGACAAATAGGGCAAATAAGACACTGGAATTGACCTGCTCTATAAAACACAGATATCTGCCTGCAAATACTGCTTCTTTATTTGCTTCATGGCTTGAAGATCAAATGTCCTGCAATGCCCAACGCCTGATAATAGCACCGTTCTTCGATCTTGAGCTGTCCAAACTGTGCTAAGCCGGCTTGCTGCACTAGCATCAGACCGAATCAAAGCGTATTCCACATGATCAGAATGTGCGATATTAGGCCTGATTAAACGTTGATCCCTTAACGTTATCATATTGTGCTCTCTCTATGACAGCTGTCTGACGCTCTACTGAAATATGTTCTGGATTGAATAAAAGTCCAGGTCCCCGAAACAAAGTCTGCAGCGATGAAATAATTGACAAATCAAGACTTCTTTCGACGTATAATTCAAATTTCAAATTGAAATGAGCTTTTATTCTGTGGGGTGTGAAATGATTTTGGTCAGCCTTCATAATATCTTAATTGCTATCTGTGATATACTTCAAATACAGTATACAGTTGCAGGTTTATAAAGAATTTATGAAAATTGTCAAACGTGTTATTTTAAGTAAGTGCTTGTTTCACTTACTTTACAGTTGATGTCTGCACCATGCACCTTTTGTGAAGGAAAAAGGAAATATAATATTGGATTGAGACATTGCGCATATTCAAATAAGTCTGCTCTTCATCTGGATATCCTCAGTTGAAATTTGAGCAGGTGGGAATAGTGTGTTTTCATACGGTACAGAAAGTGTTTTTTGAAAGCCAACAATATTAACACCTGGCAAAGTGCTCGATAGCTCACTGTATTGATTTTACTACCATAAAACATCTGCATATTGTGGTCATTCAGTGCAGTGGGACTGTAAAAACCTCACTTATTCCACCTTTAAATCACATTTTATTAACAGCTGAACCTTGACATTATTTTGGACGTTTGAATTATGTAATTACTTACCGAATTACGACATCTTTGCAAAGATATTAATGGTTCTTTAAATGTTTTGCACTTTTATAGTAATCAGCCATGATAACACTATAACATATGACAAGTACTGTATTTCCTTTTTAAAAGTTAAATATAAGAGAATACATATATAATAATAATATACACTTTTATTAATCCCCAAGGGGAAATTAGTTCTCTGCATTTAACCCATCCTTAGTTATTAAGGAGCAGTGGGCTGCAGTGATGCGCCCGGGAAGCAACTGGGGGTTCAGTGTCTTGCTCAAGGACACTTCGACTTGCAACTAATGGGGAGAGCGGGGATATAGATACTCATAGTAGTTTATTCAAAACTTTATTTACTTCACCTTTTAAAGGATTTCATCTTAACATACATGCTTTATGTGCAAACCAAATGTGTCTTTGTGTGTGTGTGTGTGTGTGTGTATCTTACAATCTTAGATTCCCCGAGTGTAATGGTTTACCCAGAACTCCTCTCAGGTACACTCACTTGGACAGAGAGGAGGCAGCTACTCATTGGCCATCATGGTCAGACAGTAGTTTAAAGTCACCCCCGTTAAAATAAAGCTAAATATTGACAGAGGCTCGGCAGAGTGGAAGTAAAAATGTAACATGTGTAAGCTACACCATTTTAAAGCCGTTTTTAAAGCTTAAGAAGCTTTTTGCAATTCTATTATTTTGCATTCAGGCTTTGAAAAATCTCTTCTCCTCTGTTTCTTTAATTTCACAGATGACTTGAAAACAGTTGATCCCCATCTCGGGTTGATTATTTAGCTCTGCCTTCACTCAACACTCCACCTCTCTCCCCTCACTGACCACCTCCTTTCCCAAAAGACCACTATTCTCTGGTCAGATTTACTGCAAAATGTGTGTGTTCCACCATATTTGTAAAATTCCCCACGTGTCAACCTCCAGCTCCCCTTGAACCTGCCCGCTAGCTCGAGAGCGCACATAAATCCAGCACACCCAATGCAGAGGAGTAGACTGTCTTTACATTGGAGCCTAATTGCCGAACTTTGCCACGGCCCAGTTTGCTGAGCTAAATGATTTGTCAAAATTCCTCTCTCTTGGTAATAAATTACCCGTCAGCTTGGCCGGCCAGTTAACATTTTAAATACAAATGTGTCCCATTTGGATTCTGTTGGTTGATAACAACACATTTCTCTTTTTAAAGGTTTAACTAGGGCAATGTTGCTTGACAACTAAGGCATGTTTTGACTTTTTCGACCCTCCCCATTAATATCTTAATGAACTGGCAGCGCAGCGCTGTCACGAAACACAACTCTTAATCCGTCTTCGTCACTCTGAACGTATCAAACATGCATCACAGACATGGACGGAAAGGTGGACATTTTCGTGCAAATTAAATTACATCTGGAATATTTTGTTGTGATGAGTATAACGACCACCTAGTTTGGGCGGGTATGAATTAAGCTGTTCTGGAGAATTGTGGGAAAAAGTGAGCGTGCCATCTCCTCAGAAGCCAAAGTGAGTGTTTGTTTTGACTTGGAGTTCACGTTGCACTTGGACTGACCCTCTCCGAAACTGACTTAGCCCAGTAACAGTGTGCTGGCTCACTTGAGCTGTTCCCGTTTCCATTTTGTCTATCCTTACTTAGTCGGCTTCTGAAGCCTGTCTATACATTTTTATATTCCCTGTTTATTGCAGTGATAAAGCACATGTGTTTCATGATTATTTTATGAATTTGTTCACCAAATCTCCCAACCTTTTGAAAGTGCAACGCTGTAACACTTGAATACTCCTTTAACAATCTGTTGGATGCATTAATAATAACAATCCATAACTCTCTGCAAGCAACCATTCAGCATGATCAATAGTTTTACTTTTATATTTGAATTACATTTAGTTGGTAATAATAATTCTACTAAATTATGGTGAATTGTGAATCCAGGACTTTTACTTGTATTGAATAATTTTAACCTATTGCTTCCTGATATAACAGGAAATAATAATTTTTTATTGGATGCTTCCAGTTGTATGAATTTGTAGAAACTGATCTTTCTTACATTGTGACAGTATTTTAATCTCTGTAATATTTATTTTATACACAAACATATTCTATAAGACAAAACCAATAATGTGTAAGATTATGATGCACCAGTCACAAGGTAAAGGTAGATATCATATTTCATCCATGTTTGTCTTAAACCATATGCCCTGTGTATCTGCACTCTGCCGAGCTGATCCACAGGGTTTTCAGGTTTTCCAGCCACATCAAACTGGGAGCCAAGATTCTTCACCCCGAGTTCCTCATGAGTGAGGCACTTTGTGCTCGGGGCTCAAAATAGCATGCAGCTCTCAATTATTGGGTAAGGAGCAAACACAGGTGTGGAATCCCAACCACCACCACTGGTGCCCCCGCCACAGAATAAAGCCACTCTTGTCCCAAATAGCCTGACTAGGAAGGCCAGATCCACGCCAGGCTTTGAACTGCAAAGACCACTGGGCCTGTTTGGTGCCTGTGCTAAAAGGGACCTTTTAAAGGTGTGGAAATGAAACGCCCCACATCAATCATGCATTTCCACTTCTGAATTATTCAGCCTTCAATGCTGCCTGCTGACTCTTGTTCTTATCCGTGTGTGTGTGCGCGTATTTCTCACTTTATCTATGTCTATGTAATGTATATATATATATTAATGTTATTGTCTGGGGAATACAATACTAATTGAAGTACTGCTTTTAAACCATGCAGGACAGTGAACTGTCGAAGGGTAAGCCAGTCAATGATGTCTCTTGGAAAAATTACAAAACTGACACAATTATTTAAAAAGCTTTAATAAACTCATAAATGATTTTATTTTAAAACTAGATTTGTTGAAGATAGAGGATCCGCCAGCACTTACAATAAGTCATAATAAGCGGCGGTAGGATTATTGCTTGCAGCGAGCAGTGAGGACAGTGTATGTGGAGGTGGGAGGGGACGGCAGAGAGCAGAGCTCAGTGATGTCGGCCACAGACAATGAGTGCTCTGTTCTTTGGGATTCTGCTGGTGTGGCTCAGGTGGTCCTGCTTAATTCCAGGTTCTTGGCCTCTCTCCTACTGATCTGCTTTTCTCTTCTCAGCTAGTTCTTTGCATTTACTGGGCGACCGGTTCCGTCCCGTGAGCTGGACTGGGCACTGATGGATTGCTAACTAATCGGCTCCAATCAGAAGACGTGGACATCGACACATAGTTTAGAAAGAGTAAACTGAGCTGGTCTCTCTGTCTTATCCATCAAATAAAAACATAAGAAAATAAGGACAATAATGGTCAGAGAGGGTTCCGCATGTCTTCATCTTTGAAAACATTGAGCATGGTTTGTCATCAGCAACATGCATTAGATAATACACTTATTGGATGCTGAAATTAATCTATTATATCTTTTGATATCCATTTTTTGTTTTTTTAATATATGTATAAAATAAGCTTTTTGCATTTTTCTGACATGGGATTGTGAGAAAATTGAGTTTTCCAAAAATTGCTGGGCACAGATGAACAAGGATTTAATGAGGATTTAATGAAGCCATTAATTATTTTGATAACTTTTCACAAGTGTGAGACCCTTCACTGAAATCTTTTTAGTAAAATAATGACAGCGGATTCTTGGTCTTAGTTTCAAAGTACAGTCTGCAGCCAAAAGATCGGTGTAGTTGTGTGTGGCCCACACAGGAAATTAAGAAACCTCTGCAGCTTTGAGCATATTTGTGTCTGAATTATCTTGGAACAGTGGATTTAAACCAAAGTGAAACAAGGTTCAGCATGTGCTCGTTCTGGCATGTGTGGTCGGTAACAACTTTCACTCTTAAATATTGAGTTGACCATGGTTTAAGGCTCACACGTAAATTATTTTTAATTTTTAATAATTGTTGTCTTCCCGTAAATGAAATACTTATAACTTCGGATGTATTTTTCTGTGTGACCGTAATTCAATATGATGAATGAGTCTTACATGAACGTTTCTTTGATTAAAAATAATTTAGTTAATATGAACAGCTTAAGAAAAATGAAAACAATAAAGAAAACCTTGCTTTTTCGCTTTAGTTTATGATCCTGAAGATGACAAAATTAACAATGCATGACTTGCGGTGTTTGTTTTTGCTAGTGTGTGTGACATATAACAGTGTGCATTCTTTATATTTAGAGAATCAGAATAAAACACCCGACTCCCTAACTTTTCCATGTGAGAATGAACCCGGTTACGTCAGTGTGTGGACGAACCTCGACCGAACTGAATCCAGAACTATTTAATTTCGGGACAGGTATAAAGGGCAGAACGATGATGAGAGAGAACCCCATTTGAAGGTCTTGAGCCGATCACTGCAAGTTCATCCCTGTTCTCACTGCTGTTCCCAGCAGATACACTGCAGCCAGTGAGTGTTCATCCTCTGTGGACATACATTTACCCAGATGGTTCTTATATAAGTGGATTAGAGAGCATATTTACCTAATAAGTGAAAAAAACAAAGGCTTCACTGAATTAATTATGTCTTAAGAAGACCTACATCAATGTACTGTATATTTTTGTGTTAACAAACCAATTTTATTTTGTTTTGGCAGTGGTCAGATATTTATAAACACAATTCCACAGAAAATAGCACAATATAAAATATAATGTATACTATATTTTATTTATATAGATGCAGAAGTATTTATAATGCCGTACAGTCTGTTTGCATGTTTTGTAAAGTAGTGGAGAAAGAAAATATAAGAAGGTAAATTGTATTAAATTAAATGTGCTGTATCTTTGGGTTTTTTTTCTGTGTCAAACATCTGGCCAGTCTCATGATGAATAACTAGACACCTTTAAACCATATTTAAAAGCGTCTTTGTATTTCCAGTTTTTTCAAATATGTCTTGTGTTTTGTATTTTGAATTACCATGTTATTGAAATGTGCGATACAAATGAATTTGACTTTCTTGAATTATTGTCTTGAACTCTTTTATCACATACTCTAGAATCAGATTTTCCGATTATAAATTCCTTTTTATACATATATAGCTTCATTTACATACATGTTTACAGTATGATCTGAAATTAAAGATTACAATAATAACTGACTTTAATTGTAGTTGATTTTTTACTCAATCACATTAGGACAATACAGTATCATTCATATATTTTACTATTAAAATGTATAGTGTTCTCATACTTTTATTGTATTAGCAAATATAAATACATATGGACAAATCTGTGACAATAATCAATTACATGTCAAATACCATTTAACATTCCTACATGCGAATGCAAATATGTGTGCCAGATGCAAGAGTGACTTGTATACATGAAACTGTTCTCGTTGTGCGAGTGTAGCTGGACTCCCCGTGCCCTCCAAGGTGAGCTCTGTCTCCACCAGGCGAAGGGGACCATGGGAAAGCTTGCATGCCGATTAATCACAGCTAATGAGCTGGAACAGTGTAGCTCGAGCTGCCTTCCATGACCATCTAACCCCTCTCTCACGCACACGCACACAAACGTACACATGCACGCATGTACACGCGCACATACACACACACATTCACTCTATGTCAGACACGGTGTGAAGTGTGATTTGAATTATCTGGTATTTTTTTAAACATGGTCAATGATAAATAATCACAGATCTTTTACCGAAGTTAAAGACAATATTAATGTTCTATTCCATTATTCAAACCACTTCTCCTATTTAGGGTCACGGGGGCGCTGGAGCCGATCCTAGCTGACGTTGGGTAATGGCAGAGTTCACCCTTGACAGGTCACCAATTTATCATAAGGCACACATAGAGACAGACAACCATTCACGCTCACATTTACACTGACGGGCAATTGAAAGTCCAATTAACCTGAGCTCTATGTCTCTGGACTGTGGGAAGAAGAGAACCTGGAGAGAACCCACGCTGCCACGGGGAGAACGTGCAGACTTTACACAGAAGGACCGCCATTTATTAAATAAATAATTTAAAGAAGTTTCTTGTAAAAAAAAACGACAGTCTGACATTTCTATAGTAAGAGAAGAAAAAAAAAACTGGCAAGCAAAAAGTATTTCTTCAATAATGTTAACAAAGCTGCAAACTCACCAATGTGTATTCATAGTTCCTGGCATCAAAGTGAACCCCTAAACCAGTAGGTTGTAATGAAATGAGTTTAAACAAACAAGAAAGCCGAGCGATGACTGAGAGATGGAGGAAAACAGATATAAGTGATGTCACGTAGAAAGTGACGAATGACAAAGTTGATGTTCATACATCAACATCCAAGTATTTTTCAGCGCTGAAAGGCATGCCATGCAATAATGCATGTGTGACTTCGTTATATGTTCAGGCAAGAAGTGAATGTCTACTAGACTCTTTAAGTCTATTCTTTTCTTTATATATTCTGCCTAATGTTCAGTTGTCACACACAAAAAACACTACGCCAAAGTGGTGTATGACCAAAAAATATTAAAAACATCATCCCTTTTAAGGTCTTACATTTTGCAGCTGTTATTATTTCATGTTACATATGGCGAAGCATACCTAATGTGGTTTCTCGACCTCTCTCTTGCTACTGAGGAAGCTACAGCTGTGGGCCTCTTACTGTAACAGTAATCCTTGTGGCACATATATCTTAACTGACGCTTGTGAGTGCACATTTCAGTTATCATTCCTGGAGGCACATATATCTCTATAAATTATGCTGCCGCATCCCCTGTCCTTGCCCCCTGGCAGATGATGAGACGGAGAAACCGACTGATTGTCATTTAAATTCTTGCTGTTCTGAAAATAGATCCATTTTCCGTGTGATTACGGTCCCTGTGGGTGGAGGTCACAAGGGTGTGGTGGGCTGTGTGTTATAGAGAGATATTCTATAGGCTGTAAATCATCATGGGTTATCTATTTGGTGGTAGTAGTGCTCAGGCAATGGGTGTGTCCCTATTGTAAAACATATTTGTATTATTGCCGCGGTCTGGGATTACATGTTTAGATTGTAGCCCGATTCCCACATGTTAATGAAGGAATCTGAGCCAGCAGACTGTGGAATGTGTACCTGAGCAGTGTCATACAATCACTTATGGATGTGCATATCTCCTTCAGAAAGTTGCTTTTAATATTCATTCATAAGCAACACATGGAAACTTCAGCAAGTGATCCCTGCCAGAAATGTGTGGCATGGGTGTTCGTGCGTATTTCATCCAAATAAAGAAGAATTTAGCCAAATCCACCAACTGCTTATGGCACATAAACCACCACGAGGCCTCCAAGCCACAAACCTCCCACCATAACATCATGTCGTAAAGATGTTTTTCTGAGTGTTGGTCCTATTCAATTTCGAGAGTCATTTTTTTTATTTGAGGGCAGATGTAAAGGTTCTGTTCATCAATTAGTCAGAAACGTGCCTATTCAAAGAAGTAATTACTTGTAGTTGCTCACAGCAGCGAATGTATTGACTCAGTGTCAACGACAAGCCTCATCTGCATCCATACAACCTCGCCATTCTTAAATCAACCCACGCCGTTACTTCCATCAGTGTGGGAAGACCGGAGGGTGGGGTGACCTCTCTGGTGTGTTTCTAATATCTCCCCAAAAAATCCCTGCGGGCAAAGTCGTCTTGGGTGTTCCAGGGTGCATTCTGGTGTTGTTATATTCAACGTGTTCCCAGCGCAGAGAGCTGGGAGAAGAAAGAAGAGGAAAAGAGAGGGAGAGAGAAAGCTGTGTGATGGCTATAGCTGAGAGCCTGACCTGAAGGTAAAAGCACCCTATCTGCATGGATTGGGGTAAGATCAACGTTGCCCTCTCCCTTCTTCTCTCACCCTCCTTTTTCTCTTTCTTGGTGGGGAGGAGGGATATAGGTAATGAAGCTTAAGTGAGCCTGGTGTCTGGTAATGTAATATACACAAAGCCGTTGTCAGGTCTGGATCCAATAATGTGTCATTTACCACGTCTGGAACAGATTGGCCCAGATGATCGGAGTGAACCTTTGCCCGGGTGAAGAGTACTCAGCATCCCTCGGCCTGGAGGCCTTACAAGCAGGCCTTTGCCTCGCCCCGTCTCCCTTGCACCTTTCACCTCCCCCCACCATTTTCTTGTAAAAGCAGAGGCATGTTTCAGATGAGATAGTTCATATAACTTTTGTGTGACCACATTGAACAATTTGTCTCAGCTGCGTCATTTGTACTTTTTGCAAGCTTGAGATTTGTTTCCCCCCCAAGTTGTGTTTGGAAGTAGTTGACGATGTAAAAAGAATTAGCAGACACTGAAAATCCTGCCCATTTTCACACAGTTCTCAGAATGTGTTTTTTGGAGAAAAAAATCTGTCAGAGCTTTCTGACACTTGGAAAAGCCCTTTAAAGCCTCTGGTGTAAACAAGGACATTCAAAACAAACTCCAACAAGAGCACATTGCCACTAAACGTCAAATAAACCATTGCTGCCTGAAGTCAATTCCCAAACCAGACAGAAAAGAGCAGGTGCAGCAGATATCGTGAAGATAACAGGTTTTTAAACAAGTCAAGTCCTCGTGCCAATAATATTCTAGTTTTGCAAGGGGCCATTCTTGGTCCATTATTACATTATGTATAAGGAGATTATTCGTCCTCATCAGTATTTCAATGCCCATTTTTATGCAGATAACAAAATGTTATGCGCAGCTGTTAAAAAAACATGACCAGCAAATGTAGTTAGTATCCTTGTAAAAGCCTTCAATACATTTGAGAAACATCCTCATCTGTGTTTATTTTCTACGGAAAACGATTACATAATTTACCAAGAGCAACCACAGACTGAAAGTCACTATTAACAAGGTAACTTGTTAAATTGAAACACCTGTTGCTCTGAAATGGTCCAGATCCTGAACCTGTGAGATTCAGGAGATCTTGAGTCCACCATTAATGCTGGTAACAGTTTTCATTTAGGCTCGCTAACTGGTCTGGATGAGTGGAGGAAAAACACACCTTCCATCGCACGCATATTTATGATGACGCCTGCATCGAATCAGACAGAGATATCCTGTATGTATGCACTAACTTTAGAATAACTAGTTCCAGGTATTATTCACCTTTTAAATGGAATTAACTGTACAACGAACATCCCTCAAACTACTTTAGTTCACTCTTGTCTATTGTTTTCTTGATTGCTGGTTGTCCAACCTTTTGATGTGTTGCTCTTGGATGCTGGTTGCATTGTCTGAATATGAAGGACATAGTCTTTCTTCAAAAATATATCTTGATTTCAATGTTACCTTATGGTTATTAATACTAGTATTGAGTCTTGGTGGGTAGTCTAGGTATCCATATGTACACAATAGTCAACATTGTAAAAGTCCCATCGAGAGGTGTTGCATATCTGCAGGATGATTACATCTTCCTTTACCACTTGAGGACATTTGGGGATGTGTTGAGTTCGGGGGGCACGTTTGTGAAGGTAGATTGGGTAACATTGTCAGTTCTGTTTATAAGCCACACATGGCAACATGCCTATTAGTAACATGACTCATGACATAGTAGCAGAAGGGATTTTAGGACAGATGTACTGGATATAATACATTTTCAAAACAATAAAATCAAGACTTAAGATGCACAGTGGTAAATATTACTGGCACACTGACAAAGCTGTTGTAAACAGTAAGTTATACCAGTTATGCCTCTTTCACTTGGCCGGTGTGTTTTCACAGGCACCAGGGTGAGCATACGGTATGAAGCCATGCTGCTAATCACTTGTAGTAGTGGACTGTGTTTTAGAAAAGCAGCTTATCAGCAATTTGTAGCTGAGGGAGAGTGCATTCACTCAGTGGTAATTACTAAACACAGGGGCAAATGGAGTAGCAGGAGAGCAGGAAGTGCAGGGCTAGAAGGGCATGTATGTGAATTTACCATTTCGTCCCTGGCTGCCTGGGTCCTGGGCGCAGCCCCCGGCCCACACAGAGAGCCGGGGCCCTGAAGGTCGACAGCTGTGGATGAATGAGAAGAGAAAGGTAAAGAGAGATGCTCACTGTTTTCCTGGCTGGTGCTGCTCTTTGATAATATATCAATAAAAGAAAAAAAGATACGAAAAGTGAAACAGACTGAATGAGACAAGGACTGTGGCTATTTATATCTTTTCACCTTCATCACTCTGAGCAAATTTATTTTTACTGAGCTAGACACAGGATAGATTAAAGCTGAGAGGAGGGTATATAGAAAAGATGTCTGTCTCCAAACTCCCATCCCTCCCATTACATACTCAAAATGTGCAATATTGTGCTCACCCAGCTGGAGTCATTCTGGAGGCTCCTCGGGAGTATTGCAGCTCCCCTCTGCTCTGATTTAGTACTGTTAATAAACATGATGTAGTGCTTACAGTGATTGCTCGGACAGGAATGTTTTTTTAAAAACGTTTCTTTTTTATACCTACACACAGTTTCACATGTTTGCATGTGGTGCTGAGAGTGGAAGAAAATGTGGGAATGCTTGGTACATTTCAGACTGTCGCTGCTTTAATTATTTAAGCAGAGGACACAGACACATTCTTTTGGGGCAGGTTTAGCACTGTGAAATGCCACCACATTTCCCAAAATTATTACAGGGGCTCCGGCTCTGTTCCGTTGCATTCTGGACCAAATCCAGAAAACGTGTTATATCAGAATACCAAGGTGAGAGCGCACAGATAATATTTATACTTCGTCCAGTTTAATTCTCTGGTGTTTTTTCTGGCGTTATACTTCCCATGGAAATGCTCTTTTGTTGTGTTATACCGTACAAGTAAGTGTAAAGTTTACAGTCAAAGGTTGGTCTTAGTGCCAACAGAAAATGTCAGGTGGACAAAGTTGCATAATACCTGTGGCCTTGAGGTGTGTGGAGTTTTTGCTCTCTTATATACACAGCTTGAGTGCGTGAAGCAAAATCCATTTGACTAATCATGTACTTCATGCTCGGGAAGGATGTCTCAGTAATTAAAAGACAATTTGCTTGTTTCAAGCCTCCTCAAATAAGCAACCATACCCAACAAGCAGAATTTATGATGTGCCTCCCAGCTTCTCCCTGGTGCAAATCTTCCAGCAACATGCTCCCGGCAGAGAGCCCACATGGCCAGCCACAGCTGGCTCTTATTACAAACCCATACAGTAGCCATTCTTTTTCACTTACCCCCTCCCTGTTTGGTGACGCTTATTAGAAATGTAACATACTAGTCTGGGAGTTTGTTACAGATTTATGTATCACAGGTGCTCCCTTTAAATAGTGTGCAAGGGTTACCATACGATTTCGCCAAGGCAACAAGGGTAAAGTGTGGCTAACACTTTTTTGTGCTTGCTTGTAAATGAAAGAATGTTTATGGAAATTGGAACACTGACTCTGGATTTTACCCTATGTATGAGAGAAATATGCATTTTATTATGAGTTTACAAAGAGTTGGGGGTTTCTCATGAAAGCCAGACAAATAACTGAAATTTAGCAAATTGTTCCTTCAGCCAAAATTAGAAAAATTTACCGGATCATCAATACTTTATTCCCATTACTTTGTATTTGATGGTCTGTATTAATGTCTTTTTATTTTTTTAAATATCGATTTTTCGATAGGTCTAGTTTTTACTCTCTTTCTGATCATGAAATATGTTGACGTTTGTCAGATGAAACTTGAAATTCTGTGAAGTAAACATTAACAAATTAATTTTTTTCTTTTTTACATTTTTCATTGTTTATTAATAATCATCTCTTGCCGTTTTACCCACTGGACATATTCAATTACCAAATTAAGTGTTACACCCATTTGGTTGCACTGCATGTTCTATACGAGTTATGCATGACGTTTTGTATTTATGTTCTGCATTGTTAGATTGTGTACATGATGTATGAGTAAAAGGTTTGAGCTCCATACATTTTGTGAAAATAATTCAAATATTAAATAAGCACATATTTGTTTGTAATCATAAAATCTCCAATAAAAGCCTTAATTCCCCAAAATTATGAGCTAATTGTATTAAATATAATTCCCTTTAAAAGTTACAATCTGAGCTTTTATTCCTTTATTGTCTGTATTCAAATGAATTTCCAGAGTTTCCTCTTAATGGACTTTGATTGTTACCTGGTGTGTCTGCTGCCTGTCTGTCAACACCAGATACGCCGAGCGTGAGCCTGTGTGCCTGCAGGCCGTTCCACCCAGAGGCTGTAACTGTTGCCAACACGGAGGGGAGGATCACACTCCTGCCCACCACACATAACGGGGCTCTGGAATTGCTCGTGACTGACTCCTGGCTCTGAGCAGGCACGGACACATTTAAGACAAAGAGAGCATTCTTGTCCGAGCTACACGACATGTGACCAAAGGTGATGAGTTCATGGACTAAGCTTTGACTCGTAAGCCGGGCTTCTGACAATGTCTGTCTCTTTCCATCCCTGCCTCTGTCTTCAGGTTTCACAGGCCGCTCTCCCTCACAAGTCTCCCTCCCCTGCCCCTGTCTCGACTCCTCACTTTGTCTCCACGCTCAGCTACACCTCTCCAGTTACTTGGCCACACCTCCTGGTTGTTATCCCCTCAGCCTCTCTCTTTTGACTCCATCCCCACCCGCTCATGCTGAGGGGGGACACTCAATGCCTTTAATGTGGCCTTGGCCCCATGTTCCTCCTGCCTGTCTAGCTGATCCGAGAGCAGTGGGTCCCAGTTCCACCCTGGGTGATTGATGGCATGGGATGCCCTCTCCTCTCACCCTCCACGCCCCACCCCCGGCTAGGCGAACAGCATAGCGTTTCATGAGCTCATCTGTGTGGCGCCCGAGAGCTGCACCTCAATAGCAGGCACCACTCTTGTCTCGTCCCGCACGACTCCCTGGGGGACACAAAGCATGCGTGACATCCCTTTACTCAGCCTGCAACCCCATCTCCACAGGACCCTCCAGTGCCCTCGCTGTATCATCGCAGTCTCCACGATCAATCCCCCTGATAGTCAGAATGCAACTCTAAACACCAGAATATCCCTTTACTCTGCTTTTTAATCTTAATCTCAATATGCTTTTACTTATTACATAGATGTCACAAAATGAAATGTCCCTGGTCCATGTTAAGGTACCTATCCTTCCGCTTGTGGCAACACTTCATACAGTATACCGAGTCTGCATCCAGTTTCTTTCGATAAACCACAATCGTTACGAACAAAATGCTTATTCACTCTCAACCCTTGATCTTTCCCTAGACCTAACTCAGGCGTCCTGCTAATAGTGGCGTCAGATCAGAACAAAACCCTGTGTCGTACTAGCAGGCGGGAACATCTTATATATTTTGTGGTTTAGTTTGGGGGACTTGTGGCTTCTATGTATACTGTGGTGTTTTCATCAGCTGCTTGTAATAGAAAGGGGATTGAGATGTAACAAAGGCCCCCTGTCTAGATTCAAACTGGGACGTCGGCGTAAATCTTGTCCGATAAAAATGACTAGCAGCACTAAGTCGCCATGTCGGCAACACTGACAGTCCGTCCATTCAGGCCTCCCTCCACAACCACTCTCCCAAAATGATCATAATGAACGTTCACAACGTTTATGGCTATCCTTCAGAGGATCCTTCAGTCCTTCTACTCTGGAGCTGTAGAGAGCGTCCTGACAGGAAGCATCACAGCCTGGTTTGGCAACTGCTCCGCTCAGGACAGGAAGGCTCTGCAGAGAGTAGTGCGTTCGGCTGAACGCACTATTGGAACTACACTCCCCACCCTGCAGGACTTGTACACCAGGAGGTGCAGAACCAGAGCCGGCAGGATCATGAAGGATCCTCACCACCCCAACAACAGACTGTTTCAGCTGCTGCGGTCAGGCAGGCGCCTCCGTAGTCACGCTGCAAGAACAGAGAGACTGAGACGGAGTTTCTTTCCTCAGGCCATCAGGACTGTGAACTCCGACCTCACCAGGACCCCCACATAGACCCACACAACTGCCCCTCTTAGGCACACACACACACACACACACACACACACACACACACACTTACTGTAAATATTGTGTTGTTTTTTATTGTAAATAGTGTGTACTTGTTGCCCTTGCACATTCCTGCTGAGCATTGCCACTTTCATTTCACTGCACACCCTGTGTGTGTATGTGACAAATAAAACATCTTGAATCTTGAATCTTGAATCTTGAATCTTGTTAGTACTCACAGCTGTCAAGCTAGCAGCTTGTGGAAGACTCCACAGACGCCCAATGAGTGCCGGGTCAGAGTGTGTGCGGCAGACAGGCAGGTAGCCTTAAAAGTACTACTTTAAATTGAAGGGATCCTTGTTGTTATGATCATAGTAATAAATATATGGAACAATCATGCTAAACAAATAACAGCACTGACCTCCAGAAGGCCATGAACAAACATAGGTCTCATGTGTGTTGCGCCTATCCCCATAGACCTCCTCACATGGACCTCTTCACTATGACGTCATGTGACTTTCTTTGTCACTGGAAAGTAAACATGGTGTCTTTTTTGGTGGGGACAGTCTCATCAGACAAAATTAGTTAACATAAAACCCCCCACAAATCTAACATCTTAGTTTAAAAGCAGCAGTAAAAAGCCCAAAAGTATCCGAGTCAGTGGTCCTTGATTTATTATGTAACCTCGTGCACATGTTGCCTGTCAGCCTGTTTTGTCTGGTCAGGGTTCCAAGACCCTGAAATTGAAACCATACAAAGGTTATCAGAATAGTTGCAACTTGGACTTTAATTGACTTCCCTGTCATTTCAACAAAATAAGGAATTAATTGATTATTGCGCCATAGCCTCACAATGAAGGGTGGAAGTCTTTTACCCTCACCGTTTCATTCAGCTGCCCACTTTACCTTAATCTCCCCCCTCAGGAAGGCCTGTCCTCCTTTGCATGTATGGCATTCCAAGTAGGAAAGAATCTGTGGACAGTGATCACCTAATCTCTCTGACTGAAGCGGCACCTGTTGGGACAGCGCTCGAGCGGAGGGGGAAAAAATCAGTGGCAGCTCGGTGTTGACCTGATACATCTCATATTATATAATACGAATATATAATATAATTATAATATATATAATTATTCTATGTATGATACAATATATATGTATATGTATAGCATTATATCATATTATATATATAATACGATATATACCGTATATAATCCAAACATATATATATATCGTATTTTATATATATATATATTGTATTATAGACACATCATCACTGTTATTTTCATTTCATTGCTCTATTTTCATTGTACTGTTACGCACCTTGTATTGCAATTTTACAATACAAGTAAAAAAATTGTTTATTAGCATTTTGTCACTCTTTTTTTCTTTTTTGAGGAGATTCTCTTGCTGCACAAATACAATATTTTTGTGGAAACAGTCAAGCAGGCAAATGGCTGTGAGGGCATTGCTGAAGGAGCAGTCTGACCGAAGTGAAACTTCATTCATGTAAGAATAGAGCACCAATGAAAAGATATATAATCTACTTGTCCTGCCTGACAACCAATCAACTATCCCGGCCAGCTGTTCATGAGGTGACCATGTGCTGAGGGGGAGCCGGTGAGCAGGGACATAAATCACAGAGCAGGACCCTGCAGTTGCTGCTCCTCTCTTCTTGTGGTGAAGACGCTGAGATTTCTGCCAGAGATTTTTTTCAGAATATATCATTAGATTAGATGTTTTTGTTATTCTTATGTTTACACTTGGGTTTTTCAAATGTGACCCTCAGTGATAAATCGCGTGCCGTCTATAAACACTTCTGGCTCGTAACCACCACCACAATGTTTAATAAATTAGAGATGACATACAATATATTATTCTAAAGCACATAAGCTTGTTTATTGGTTTCACATCATTTCTAAAAACTGGGCTCTATGATTGACGTTCACTGCTGCCTCTGAATATCTACTGTATGTGACGTGCCACATGTGTTCTTTGTGTAGACTACAGTATGAGCGTACTCATGCTCTGGTTCATCTTGATAAATGATCTGGATTGCTCTTGGAGTGAGATTGTTAATGTGGCCAGAGGAGGTCTAGTTGTTCCTCTTGTCCAAGGTTATTCAAACTAAACCAACCATTCCCTTAAACGTCTCCAATCCCTTACAGCATGGGCCACAGCCTCGATGCCTGACAGAGGAACGCTGCTTTGCATGTACCCTGATTATTATCTGCTATACAAATTGCTCGCAGCTGGGTTGTTCACGGCTGACGGTCCCATAGTTTATGTATTGAAATTGTTGGAATGTGGACAATTACCACTTTCACTTTCTCACAAAAACCCTAATACAGTTAACATAAACGTTTCTCTCAAAAATCCTACTTTAAAGAGCCTCATGAGCCTCCAGGGTTGGTTCAAGCTGATCAAGAATGTGCTTCCCATGTCATACAACTCTCTGGTAGCAAGGACAAACTAAACGGGAGACTACTTTTCCTGCTAAAAGATGATTTCCACTTAAACTATAGGCAATCCTCTACCATATTTGAGTTCTAGCTTGCATGCAAGTGAAATATGTTGTACCACCCACCACTAAGGTCTGCTGAAGGTTAAATTGTATGCTGGACTACTAGATCTCTGATGTGTGGGGGTCACAGAAAGAGGGAACCGCAAAGAGGCTAACCAGCAAACAGTTTTGCTTCCCCACAGAGTTTTTGCTGCCCATCTCATGCTGATTTGTCAATTTGCAAGACATGTCCAAGCTATGTTTGACCAAAATAAGTCCTAATGTGGGTAGATGAACGTATACTTTTTTTTAATTCAAGGAATGATCATTCAATTCAATTAAGTTCATTTTGTAAAGCCCAAAATCACAAATTTCCCTCAGAGGGCTTTACAATCTTTACAGGGGAATAGAGGTCGAGAAGTAGATAAGAAAAGGACAGAAAAAGAGTCAAGTTGTCCTCTAAAGCTGGTGAGCACCTTGTGAGTGGTCGAACAGTTTAACCTTTAATTACCACAATTAAAATAATACTCATATTAACAAAGAAAAAATTGTTTCCAAATGGTCTTTCGCAGGCGCAAGAAAAGAACAGAAACATATGGGCATGGTTCGGCTGCAGGAATCAGGCACCATAGAATGCAATTTAAATACATTTTGAATTCAAATCAATAACTAGCTTATATCATAAACCATACAATAACAATTTCTACTGTAGGACTGTGCACATTTTGCAATTTCAAGTTCAAGCAGTCAAGCTCTTTTAATTAATGTCACGCCTGGCATCACAAGTAGCGAGGTGCAGGGGCTCATGCGTTGAGAAACCTGCAGGGACCAACGTGTATAACAAAAGGCGCTCTTTAATGAGGCAAACATTTTTTTTTTAAAACAACAAGGTCCAAAAAGGGGCAGGCAGAGAATCAGGGTTCAGGGCAGGCAGGCTCGGTCAAAACCAGGAATAGGCAAGAAAGACAGGACAATGAAAAAAAGACAACAATCCAGCAACAGACAAGGGAAAGAGTGGCACAATATATGGGGGGGAAACAGGTGTACGACATGAGACATTAACGAGACGAGAGTGGCTGCGGACAGGTGCAGGGAATGAAACAATCAAGGAGACAGGAGAGGCTGAGGGGAGGTGAGGGGGATGAAACAAAGGAGACAGGAGACAGAAGACACCGGGTATAAAGTAGACACAGAGTAGACACAGAACAGACACAGAACAGAGCCTTACATTTAAGGTAATATAGATTAGATACATATATACAGTATACATACTGAATTCTAGGAATTACATTGTTTGACTTGATTCCAGAGTCAGGTTGCAGTTGAAGAAAACGTCAATGTGTCTGAAACCATTGAGGTGAATCAGAAAGATGTTCAGATGTTCATCAACAACATGTCATCCACTCCCTTCCTTGGACCTTGAGTCTAGTTGGGGTGTGAACACAACAAAATGTGTTTGTTTGTGCATCTGTGGATTCCTGCGCTATAGTGATTGAACATTTCCATTACGATCTCTCTCACTGAAGTTGTCTCTCAGGACAGAGTACGGTACAGTTAGGGATACACAGTAAATATTGTACATACCACCCTGACGTGTCACAAACTTCTTTTGCAAGGAAATTTGCAGGGGTTGACATCAAAGTCAAAAGTACACGGCTGAAATCAAAATGTCAGCCGTATGTCCTATAAAAATCACTGGACCCCTCGATCCTGTGATGAAGAGAAACAAGGGGGACTCCAAAGTCAACACAATTTTCTTTCTTTCTTCAGAAAGAAAAAAGCCCACTTGCAGGTTTTGCCCTTTCGCTGCTTGTAGCCTGAGGAGAGCTGTTAAAGAGACCTCCAGCGGTATTACTGCTCGAAGATATATATTTTTTTCGGCTGGCAGTAACGACCTCATGTCCAGTAAGTGCTCTCCCAATGAAGTATTGATGTAGAGGCCTGTTTTGCTGAGGAGTGTGAGGGAGTGATCAGAGGAGTCCTGTGGACAAAAACGCACTTCTGACCCTGGATATCAGTGATTGATGTCAAATGTGACCATGAAACCCAACAGGGGTTGTTGTACTTTTGGTTTTATTGGCCACCATGTCGGGCTGTCTGATGGTAAAAAGACCTGCATTACTACAGTACAAGTCTTTGTAGAGACATTGCTGAACAGCGGTATAATGATACGTTAGGGTTTGGTTATTGAATTCTCGTCCTATTTGTAGAGACAACAATATACAGAACGATTCCCATATGACTGTGATGTAGCCACAATGATATACAATATTATGCCCTGGGTAATTCTACATTATGATTATTATAAAACTTAATGTTGCAGAGTTTACTCTGTTTTTTAGTTGTGCGGCACAGAAAGTTCTTGTTTAGTTTAACACACAGGAAAGTTTACAAAAGCATGCACATCCAGACAATAATAACTAGGTGTTAGACAGAAGAACGGGTAAAAGACAGAAAAAACTGAGGAAGAGCTTGACGCTCCAAATGTCACTACTGTGGTAATTAAATATATGTCCATGGTAGTATTTTTCTGGTATTTTTTCCGTCTGTTTCCCAGACTTCATTGTAGAGTATGTGTAATGCTAAAAAATATACCAGCAACATTAATTCAAAGTGACCCTCTCCCAAAAATCACATAAATATAATCACAGTTCTGAGTGTAAACATTTTCTGGAGAAATGCTACCTGAATTGCATTTTTATCAAGATGGATTATCAATCTGGGTTAATTTGTCCTCCCATTTACGTAGTGATAAGAAACATATTTGCGGCCTAAATTAAGTTCACAGGCTACCGTTTTTGAACAGAAGTGCAACATTTTTGAGAAGGTTGTGAGGGATTTGTGTCAACCCGTTATCTTGACCATGCCTGTCCAGTCAGTGGGTGCCAATAGGGAAAAAGCCAAAGGGACCAACTAACTTGGCTCGACCAAGTGGTCCCCCAGGGTGGGTCTGTGAAAAATGATGCCTGATTATTGTTCTGGTTCTTTGCGGAGACTAAACTTGAATATCCCACACACCACCATTTATCTAAAAGTCTGCCTACACTCATGTTTTGCTTGAGTCTGTATGCACGTACACCAATTTGTGGAGGCATACATATACACACATATGCACATAAATCTACAATGAATATAATGGTTACAGAAAATATCATGACTTTCAGACATAAACTTTCCAGTTTTTGTTCTGTAAATGACATAGTCTTGAAAACTAACAGAGAAGTTACAGTAGAGTGTTGAGTCTGACATAATTGTTGTGCAGCAAAATATGTCTGAAACGTGTATGAGATTACTGCATGGCTAAATGCATATAGAGAAAAGCCTGTAGAACACCCTCCCCTTGGTGTCCACAGAGTGCAGTCAGAGCAATGGGGGAGATGTAAAACACTGGAGGCATTTTCCTCCACATTTATGCATACGCAGAGGAGAAAAATAGACCCCTGGTTTATAATTCCCTGATTTCTCTGGAACATGCATTGAAATGTAAACGAGTACAATAAATTCACTTTTAACTGCCTTCCTGGGAATCAGCCACAGAGTCTGGACTTAAGGAACTCTCGTACTTTCATTAAAAGCCACATCATTCCTTGTTAAAGTAACAATGTCCATCTCATAGAGGCTGCAACATGTGTGTCGTGGATAACATCTGTGCTGAGAGACGTTTGCGTTGAAAACATGGAGGTAATGAGTGTGTTGGGTTTTCACCAGTATCTCCTCACACTTTCCAAAATTGACCTTTTTTATAGCCATATTGTTGATTAGTTTTTATACGGTTCACCATGTTTATAAAGTGTTGTTTCTTCTGAGTGTCCACTCGTGATTGATGAAGACAATTGCTGCACAACAAGTCTTTTGTGATGACATTTTAAAAAAGATCTCAAGGGAGGTTAGCTGGACCAGGTCAGACAGAGGAGAGGATTTCAGTTATGGAAGTATACATTTACTGACTTAAATACATGTTGTTTGCCACAGATAAAAGCACTCTTTTGGACCTGCAGGATATAACATTTTCTATAGGTTTCAAATTCAAGTTCACACAGTTATGCCTTGTTGCCATTGCAGCTTCAACTGTGCAAAGATGATATTTTTGGCAACTAGTCATCTTCTGTGTCTGACAAGTGAGTTAGCCACCACCGCTGGGTATTATGCACATTATTCATGGTCCTTACATTGTTCAAGTTACAATTTAATCATAAAACCCGTGAGGCTTAAAGGAGTCTAGCATATGCATATTTGTTTTTTTACCAAGTGTTCAATGAGAAGATGAATGCCACTCTACAGCAAATATGGAGCTGGAGCCAGCCGTTAGTTAGCTTAGCTTAGAAGTAAGACTGAAAACAGAACCTTGCTCTATCGCCCCATATCTCTTGTTTGTTTAACCCGTAAAATAATGTTAAAACAGCTATTTGCCATTTCATCCAAGGTACGTGCCGGACTATTTGTTGCCCAGGAGCCTCTGGAGTCTCTGCTGTTTGCCTGGCAACTGCTCAGAGCCAAGAAATAGCTCGGCACTTCACCCCAACTTTTCTTTCTCACAAAGATTAAACAAACAAGGTATACGGTGTTAATAAGAGACCTCTAAAAGCGGCTGGTTATTGGATTTTGTCCATTGAACCAGATTAGTGTTTGTACTTTTTGTGCTGAGCTATTCTATAAGTATGCACTCCTTGCAGAGAGCTTCTAATCTAACACGGCAAGCAAATAATGCAAAACTAACTATTTCTCAAAACCTTCTGGCATTTTCAAGCAAAAAACACTTTGATGTACAGTATTTGTTCTTTATCAGCTGTTCAATGGCAATATACCCTGTTAGCTTGTGGTCCTTCCAGAGAAACATGGCTTGGGAGGAGAGAGAGAGAAAAAGAGAGAGAGTGGCAATGTGCAGGGGAACTCGGGAGGCACTGGGGCGTAATTTAAACAGGCGACGGCTGTTATGCAGACAGGAAATGAGGGGAAGGCTAGTTCCTGGGATGGGACTGGATTGGATGTTTAGGACCTAGACCGACATCAAAAAGAGAAGACTTATGTGGCGTTGTTGAGGGTAACAGTAGGTCATTGAGAGCAGCATTTCCTTTCTGATCACTGGGTGAGCTTGTCAGCACGACTATCTCAGTTCCCACATCCCTCTCAAATTATTTCAATGGGTTGGATTCAAAGTCTGAAATTCGGGCCGGAGCTGAATAAGACCTCCTGTTGCTGCACTTGTTTATAAGCTCCGTTTCACTCTTATATGCCGACTGCTTTGATTTGAAGTGTTTTGGCAGTTTCATCCGATGGAAGGAAGTTGAGTTGAAAAGGCACAAATTATTTCAATATGACATTAAAAAAACAGGATAAAAATATGCTTATGACTGGTCTGAGAATGCCCAATGCGGCGGGCTCTTTTTTAGTCTGTGGTTTTGATTTAAAACAGACACACAATACGATAGTCGGAACAGTACTCTACCAAACCGTTCACATGTCAGTGCACTGGTGGAGGCCATACGCTGCTCTGGTATGTGTAACATTCAGCCATCTTGTGAGTTCTCACTGCTCAGCCTCATAAAGTGCACAGTCCAGTGCCAGCCCGCCAGATTACTGCTCCTAATCAATCTGATTAGCCGAAGAGGGCGGACACCTTGGCTCACATCTGGACTGCATGTTCCGACTCCCGCCAGTTTAGTCTGACAGCAATGTAGCCGAAGCATTCAGCTGCACAGGAAGCTGATTCTGATCATTCGGCGACGTTGGCGGCAGCAGCTTTTGTGTGTGTGTTTGTGTGTGCAGTTGGAGAGCTCCGAAAGTGTATGTTGTACTGTTGTGTTAGGGTCAACCAAGCTAAACCCTGATAAATGAAGGATGGTCTTTACAATCATTGGAGTGATTTATCACACATTACATTTTAAGTTTAGAATGCATACACGGTTTTATTATGACAAGTGGCATAGAAGGAATTTAGGGAACTGAAGTATCTGCACATTTAATACAATCCCAATCGAGCTGTTCAAATGAATTAATTTTATAGTATAATTTCATGACACTCCCTTGTGAGCACATTTCAACCGAGCTCTACTGATGTTGAAATACAAGGCCAGCTCCCCTCACTTTCTCTACTCAAAGGCAAGCATAACAGGCGCATAAGTCATTCCAGGCCTCCTATTATAAACAGGTGTCAATTTAGTGATAAAAAATGACATCTTAATTCAGAGGCAGGACGCTTTGTCAGAGCGAATTAACACATCATCAGAAACAATTTATTTTTATTGTGCCAGCATCATTTGGGTAGAGGTCGAGCATGTCAGTAGTTCTGGGCCTCTGCTTCTCCCGGGGGAATCCTTCAGAGGGACACATGAAGCCTTGATGTCTTTTTACAGATCTATGGCGTACGGTCACTTCTGGGAATGGATGAGAGTGTTTGAGATTTTAAAAGAATTACTTGACATTCAGTTTAAACATTAATGTGAGCACCTCAGTTGTATAGGACACTTTGAGATGTTTAATTTTACCATCAGCCAAACTAAGCTGGCGATTATCAACATAACTCCATTACAATTAAATAGTAAATTATAAAAAAGTTGAAGATGACAGTTTGCTCTAGGTGTTCATGTATATTGATCATTAGTATCATTTAGGTTTTAATGATGTCACAGGCCCAAACAGTACTTTGGCCTGCTTTGAAGTTTTGTCATGTTGTTGTTTATGTGGGCACTGAGACTTAAACCTTCTCATAAAATCTACACTGCATGAATTAAAAGTTAGAAAGAATTAATTTAAAATAATTGTAATGCAACTCACACAAACACTCGGTAAGACAAAGGGCAAGTGTATTTTAGGAAACCCAGGTCGCACATTTGTTATATACGTTTTTTTAAATGTAAGCAGGGGATTACATATCAAATATCAAATGTATTACCACATTTGAACAGTATTTTTTTATAAAATTGGATCGTGAATTTAAAAAAGCGGTTACAAACTGAAAGCTCAGTTAAATTGTTTTCAATTAATTTTTGGTTTGGTTTCAATGCAACTAAAATATGTGTAAGATGTATTTACCATGCAGCTGTGACATCTTTTTTTGTCTTAAATTAATGCTCAAAACTCCTCCATAATATACGTGTTCAAAATCCTTCACCATCCAATAGCACGGGGAAGTGACATGTAGTGGTCTCTGCAGGGTTGTGCTCGCTGTGTTTATGGACACGCCCGACTCTTGCCGTCTGTTTCTTATAAAGGATATCAAACAGGGAGAGCTGCCTGAGCCACAAAGCACCTGTTTCCGACACTTCCACGACACGTGTTTGCCGCTGTGTTCAAAGAGCCTTTGGAGGATGGAGACACCAGTAGTGTTGCCTTTGGAACCACTCGGCATGTAAGCTCTTTAATCAAGACACTTTGTCAGCTTGTGTTTTATGTTATTTCTGCAGAAGTTATATTCAGCCGTTGTCTCTATTTTTCATAATTATTTGTCATTTTGACAAACATTTTAGATTTTTGCACAAAGGCTATTAATGCAGTTTGGTTAAAATACACTATTATTCATCTGAGGAAAGCACATGGTCACACACATTCACCAGCTTATTGAAGAGAATGTCTCCTATGAAAAACAGGGTTTTTAACACAGCACACAATGCAGTGTTATGATGACACTGATAGTGAAGCTGGACAGACAATATTGTGGTTGTGACAGGGGGATGAGTCACGTGTGATTAGGATAGAAGGAAAACATTTTCAGGAAAAAAAAGCAGGATTTTTTGTATCAAAGCTCCTGCTGTAGATACTATCATGCGTAAACACACAAGTGCAGCGATAAAGCCCATAGGAAAAATAGGAAACACTGTTATCTCCCATGTTGTTGGTAACAGCAGGGTGTTTCAGGTAGGATGTGATTGTTTCTCTCTGTCTGTGTGTGGTGTTTTTACAGGATCTCAGACACTTCACAAGTCCTTCTGCACTGATAAACACCCTTGCTGATCATAAACACCTTTGCTGATCATCAATTGATCAAGTTTTCCGTAATATCATCTCATCATTTAGGAAAACAAACACAGCTTGCTGAATGAAAAGGGTTGCCCTATATGTTTAAATTCAGTAACATAATTCTCACTAAAGTCAGTACACAGCAAGGAACAGGCGTTATTTCAACGTCTTATAGCCCAGGTTTAATCTGGATATGGTCATATGTAACCCCCATTCAAGCCAAAGATGTTCTAAAACTGTTTCATTATAGTTTTTGCAGGTTGTGAGATGGATAATAGCCTATCCCATCATGTTTGTAGTATCGATAATTAATACAAGGTGTTAACTTAATTTCATCTACATGGTCTATTTAGCTGATTTGGGCTTGTAGAGCAGCTTTTGAAAAAACAGCGCTGTTCTTGGTCATTAGAGGTCGGTCAGTTTGTATGTGTGTGTGTGTGTATGTGTGTGTGTGCATCCCAGAAAAAAAGTCTGCATGACTCTGTCACAATAAAGTAAAACAAATAAGGAAAGGCCGTCAGTGCTTTTCTTCTTGCTTTTTGTTTTTGCAATCTGTTATGATTCAGACAAACCAGTACAACATTTGCAGCACAAAATGCTGCTCTGCAAATGTTTTGAATAAAAGGTTTTTACAAGTAGATATTTAATGGGATGCTATTTAATGTCATGTCAGCAAACCAGTTCTTTTGACTCTGCGAAAAAGAGAATGTTTGATATCTCTTCATTCTGCCTTTGTCCACACAGACTATAAACCATCTCCCCACAAAGCTGAGGGCAGTGGCTCTGTGGACAATTACACACACCAAACTCCTCCTCCTCCTCCTCCTCCGCCTTCCCCCCCACTCCTGACCCCTCCAGTAATGAAAACAAGATGTTTCTATTCTCGCAGGACAGAGGGTAGCAGCAGTGCAGCTCAAGTTAGGGCTCCCCTTCCCCTCCTCACTACGGACTCTCTATAAATACTCTTACGACTTTCTTAAATATGTGATGAAAATACATTAACACAGAGTTTATGGTGAATGTTTGGCTGATATGAAGTAAAAGGAGTTGTGGAACACAAACTTCAGGCCTGGCAGAGGCAGGAAGTGATAGCTGATAGCCGTATGTACTGTAGGCATTTGAGTGTTTTCTTTTTTTTTAGCAAGGGAGGTGAGTATTACTCCCAGACCCTGCACCTGATACTAATTTTTCAATTTGTAACCAATCTTTTCACAATTGGGCACCAAATTCAAGCATAAACATGCCAGATATCCATCTTGTTTACATCAAAGCCCAAAAGCATCTCCATACCCGTCCCGCTCCACCTCGTTCACTTCGGACTCCTGTATCAGCCCCACCCAAGCTAAACTCGGCCTCGCCGTGTCACTGACTCTTTTCCTGCCGTACATTAGTTCTAATCAAGGCAAATTCTTTTTTGTACTTACTTTGTTTGAAGCCAGCTATCTGTTGTCTCTCTTAGTGTGTGATGAGGATAGATGGATCCTGCTGTGCTAGTTTTGCATATGTTTTCTCACAAGCAGAGGATGTGGCTTAGCTTCATAAACCATCTGTGACAGCCTAAACCACAGTTGAGTGCTTTGTATATGCCCGGAAGTACTTTTTTTGGTGTTATTATTGGATATATTGTAACGTTTCGGCCGTAATGGAACTGATGACATGGAGACGGGATGACGTTATTAACCCTTACTTTATTCGGCATCCACCAACATGGACAGTGTGCTCCTCTAAGCAGCCCAAACGTCAACAACAACGATTCCCTACAACCACCCCTAACTCCCGTTTTCCGACAGGTTAACCCCGCCTCCCCTCTGCTCCGCCAATCACAGGCACACCCCCTCGACCAGCACGCACGATGCCACACCGTGATTGACAGCCACTTTACAGGGTCGCTACAAAATATATTGTAGCTTTGGCCAGCTCCAACTAACCGGCTCTGCTCCATAGACTCTCATCAATGGTTAGAGATTTCTTTTGTTTTTAAGCTAGTCATGGTTAAACGCTGTGTATGAAAGATACTCGTTACCCAGAGAAGTTGGAAGGAGATATACGTTTCTAAAATGTTAAATTACTATAAAGACCATAGAGTGGAAAGAGAAGGGCATATTTGCTTTGTGGTGGCTTGGGCCCATTGTTATTATATGGGAGAATCCATATTTATTGGTGTAAAAAACTATTTGTTCTTTCACTTGCCACACAATCACCTATATTCACAGTTGTGCAGAAATCAAACAAAACTGAGAAGTTAGATTCATTGAATATAGTTGAAAACACATTTATTCCAATTAACCAGTTGAAATACAGCCATTTTGTATGAGGATTTTTCAATGGTGATTGTTATAAAATATGACACCAGACATTTGAAAAACTCAATAGAGGCTTTAAATTTCTTTTTTATTTCATCAGAGTTTTTCCTGATCCGATGTGAGGTCCTGGGACAGGGATGTCCTATGTGTACAGATTGAAAAGGCCTGCCGAGGCAAAATTGTAATTTGTGATATTTGGCTATACAAAATAAACTGAATTGAATTGAAATGTATCTTTTTTCTTTTCGCGTAAGCGATGAGTAATGTCAGAGGAGTTCCTTTCTAATGCCTACTACCAACTATTCATACACTCTGTCATATTCATTGATTGTGTTGTTACTGTGTTTTAATTTGTGTATAATGATTCTTTTCTGTACACATTACATCTATTGCACCTGTCCATCCTGGAGAGGGATCCTCCTCTGTTGCTCTCCTGAAGGTTTCTTCCCTTTTTTCCCCCGTGAAGGGTTGTTTGGGAGTTTTCCCTGATCCGATGTGAGGTTTTGGGACAGGGATGTCGATATGTACAGATTGTAAAGCACTCTGAGATAAATTTGTAATTTGTGAAAATGGGCTATACAAATAAACTGAATTGAATTAATACCCTGGTGACAAGTATTCAAATGAACCCAAAACAAATGTATGTGTAAATTGTTCAGACAAAAAGCTTTCTGTCTTTCTCCACAGATGGACACCAAACTGCAAGTGCAGGAAGATCCAGACATAAACCATACAGTGCAGGTTTTCTACATGTACCACTTGCCTGTAGTCTTTGTGGATGTGCATGTGTGCACAAGTCTGCCTCCTTGTTTGTGAGCCATCAATGAGAGTGTGAATGTGTGTTTGCTTTGAGTGACAAAGGTGTTTAGAAAGCTGTCTCTCTACACATTTCAGGTCAACTGAGCATCTCCATTACTTGAGGCCACCTTTTGTTCACGGCTTCTACACAATTTAGCCTCGAGTTCATTCAGTACTAGTTTTACACCACTTCTGTGTTAGAGAAAGTCATTGATCTCAATCAGCAGCCCATTATCCTTAGCAGGCAATTATCCACATTGTCACTTTTGCATTTAGCCCTGTGATTCCGAGGTCACGGAGGCCTGGCGTAACTCAAGCCGCATGGACGACTCCCCAGCCTCTCATATAAAGAGTCTTCCAGGGTAAAGCACCCCCAAGGGGCCTTTCTGCACATGCACACAGAGAAGCTAGTTTCAGTCTCTCCTTTATTGAACTTCCACTGCTATGCCTCATAGTTTGGTAATTCAAAGCAGCAAAAATGAGTTTAAATGCTGAGAGAAGCTATAATTTAGCAAACTCATCATTCCTAAGATAGTGTTTTCAGAGTATGACAGTGACTGAGCTGAAGAGGACTTTCAGCAGGATATGCAACAGTGTGACCTCGAGGCCCAAGTGTGTGCAGGCTTTTATACCACTGACACCAGCTGATTGCACTGATTACCCTGAAACAGAGAGGAAGGCAGGTTGAGTGATTAGAGTGAGCCTCTTACTCTTAAACTGCACATAGTTTATTATGAAATGAATATGTATGTTACTGTTTTATGCATAAGATTGGAAGGTTTGTCCATGATAATAGAATTAGAATAAATCATATGTTTAATTTATTCACACGAAAAATTACACTGCAATTACAGACGACTTCTCATTTAATGTAAAACATTGCATTACATGGTGGGTCAAACTCCTGAATTTAAGAAACTCAAATAAAACACAATGAAAAGTAAAAAAGGGGACTTTTAGCAAAGAAAAAAAAGATGTCTGGAAATCACTGTCAGATTGGTGTTTAATCCATGAATCAATTCAACAAATTCAGTTTATTCAACTGTAGACAAAGGATGCATTCCCTTCACTATGTACGAAGGAAGTAATGAGAGAATCAAGTTTACCTTGTGTTACTGTGTTTTCAAAAAGGTGGGTCTGCCTATAGGGGGTGTTTGTGTTTTTGCCACTATTAGGCTTACACCCTGTCTTGTGCCTTTCAAAATCATCAGGACTGTCAGGATGAAGTCTCTTCAGGTGAGTTTAGAAATTGTATGTAGCTAAAAGAGTTCAAGATATTACTACTTTCTTTTTGTTGCAGAGTTTACACTCCGCCTGGACCTTCCATCTGGTGTTTGAGAGACACTCCTGAATAATCCCATTAAAGATTGCAGACACAGGCTTGGCAAGTAGTGGACAAACCATTAAATGTTAGTTCAGCTTTTGTAGACTTGTTCATTAGCCACCAATGACTGGAGACAGTAAACAAAGAAAAATGACCGTACTTGATGATTTGATTGCCTATATGTTTTGCCAAATAAAGGTTCCTTGAGCAAATCTCCAGTTCAGCTTGTTTAAAACAAAAATATAGCTGGCTATATAACGAAGGTGTATGTTGACGATACAATATGTAAGGTGTATGAAGCTTATAGTATTGCAGTATGGTTTGGCATGAGGTAGTGGACTCCCAGTTAATCCCCACTACCTTATTTCAGGAGAAAAAACTGGGAAATATTTAAAATAGGCACAAATATGAATGGCTGACTTTGAACACATTAATGGTCCTCAGACCAGGACTTGGCAGTGGCTGGAGTAATGAGTAATATCCGTTCTCAGGCAGCTACACCATTTAAGAGACGAGCAATAAATGGCTTGTGTGAGGGGGAGGAAAAATCGTGCGGTCCATTTTAAACAAGGTATAGACTTGTCCATTTCCTTTGTTTTTCAGTTCCAGTATGGAAATCGTAAATAACAAATAATAGCCAGTATTTTGGGGTTTCATATTAAGCGTGCATGCATGGCACAACAAGGGTGCACTCAGAAAAGATGGCACAAAAGAACGTGGAACAGAATAACCAAAACCAGATTCAAGGTTAGAAGTTCACAGACGCCTCTCTTATTTGAAGCTATTTGACCTTTTAATCGAGCCATTCTACCCTCGATCTCTTTATAAGGCACCCTGTTCAAGCACGCATTGCTAATCAGTCTTAACATCTTCTCTACAGTGACACATTTTTTAAACAGCATTTATCCATTTATTTTTTTAGCCCCACTAATCTCCATGCTTCCTCTTTTAAGCCATTCCTCATGTTTTCTCTAGCATTGCTTGTCCCAACCTTGGGAAAAAGACCATTTCCTCTTGGTTCCAAGTTCTCCCGCTGAGGGACGAAGTGTGTCCCTCAGTTCAAGCAGCACCCCGGGCAATGTGAGGGGTGAGGAGAACAAGAGGTGGACCAGTGCTCGAGCCAGGCAATACTAACCAGTGTGTGGGAGAAAATTGCAGGGTTACTGACCTCATAGGGAAATAAGAACGGCTTGAGAAAATAGACAACAACAAGAGGAAGATCAGTCATCTTCAACTCATGGTCCTGATAAATATTGTCTGCGTGACATGGAGAGGTCACAGCATGGGTCAGCCATTCAGCTCTTATAGCCAGTGGCTATATCATCAGTCTGTTTTCTGTTTAAGGTTTCTGTTTTAAAGGTGACGATCAAATGTTTGAAGTTCTGGAGAGGTCGAGACAAGGATGTATTGACAAAGTATTCCGCCTGTTGCACCCTTATGCTAACATATTTCTTTTTCACACTAAGCAGACCTTTTGCCATCACACCAGCAATTTAACAAAGGTGCTTCCCTTAATTGTAGCTCTCCTGTGGCGAATTTAATTAATTGATTGGACATGATTTGGTAAGGCACACACCTGTCTGTAAAAGGTCCCACAGCGGACAATGCACTTAAGAGCAGAGAGAAACTTTCAGAAGAACAACCATCACAGCAATTATTTGTGTGAAATGCTAAGCAGTGCTTTAGGGGCTGCAAACTTACATTAATGTGATATTTTAGATTTTTTTCTCTTTCATAAATTTGCCACATTTTCTAAGTTTTTGTTTAGTCACTTTGGGGCAATGAGTTTAAACGACTTCAACATAGAGCTGCAACATGACAACATGTGAAAAAAGCAAAGGGACTGAGTGCAATGTATGCCTAAACAAAAAAAGCCCCCCCCCCCTCCACAATCTACATCTAGACTAATAATAGCGTGTAATGCAAAATGGGGGCTACAACCACAAGTAAAAATAAATGATGCAAAATGCAAACAAACCAGGGTTCAATCACAACAGGCTTCGCCTCAAATTAAAGAATTGTAGCATACACTATCTTATCTTGAAAATAATCCAAATGAATGCTTAACTGTGTATAATGACTAAAGTGTAGCCTATGTTCAGCGCTGCTCTCGTGTAAAAAAACGAATACAACTTTTTCCTTCTTTCAGTGGCTGCATTGCCTCTGACTTAGAGATCCCATTGACATGTGGTGACACACACACCACGCGCACAATGCATCTGACTGACCTGTACAACTGTGATGACATATGCAATGCTCCCCACGGCATCAGTTTATGTTGCAGGGCTGAACTGCAGCTTCCTCCAGGTGATAGAAGCACATGGATAGTCAGCTGGAGAGGACATCATTGTCATGGATATTTTCAATGGTATTCACCAGAGTATTCCTTTCAAATATATTTTTTGAATGTCTGAGTTTTCACTCGCATACAGAATATAAATAAGTCTTTGGTCTCAAGCATTCATGAATGTTTGTTGATTGTTTAAATGCAAAATGTGGAGAGTGAAGGAGAAACTTGAGACATGGTTTAGTTATATACCAAGAGATGTCTGGATGGCAATACAGCCCAGAAATGGATTAGGGAAGGAGATTTTGATGTCGGGGAAATATGCGAGTGCGAGTGAGGAAGACACCGGTTGAAAGACAAACTCTGCCATAGGCCGCGATTGGACGGTCGCGTGATGGATGTTCTCCAGCTCCTAATGAAGCTCCTGTCTCACATTAGCCCAGGGTGAGGGAAACAAAAAGGAAGGAAGGGAAAGGAGGCTGTAGTTGGGGGGCCAGGAGCAGAGAGTTATCTCATGCTAACTTAGTTAGCTGATAGGCTCCAGGGATACAGGAGGAGAAGGGTCAAGACCCCTACCAACGTCCCCCAGGGGACCAAGGCACATAGAAGTCAACATTCCTGAGAAACTCTGAGACCTTCCTCCCCTAGAGAGATGGAGAGACGAGGGAAAGAGCGATGGAGCCTAAGAGAGAAGAAGAATGACAGAACTTTGCATGTTCTTTCCATCCCCCCCCCCCTTATAGAACAATGAATGCACAAAAACACAATCTCTCCTTGTATCACATGCATTTTTTGCAATCGCAGGCCTTATGACTCATAAACTCACAATGACCTACATGTACACTCATTCCTGTCATTATTTATGAAATATTTGAAGGCAAACTCCTAAAATAGTCTTTTGCTCCTCTCCTCCTCTTGGCTAAGTCATTTCCAGTGCTGTGGTGGCTGGCGCCTGCAGAAGTCTGAGGAGCAGGAGGAATTCTTACTCGCTGTTTGGCAGAGAGCCAGCATCATAACGATATAGCATGTCAGGTTTATCGCTTACATGTGCATGCAAAAACAATGTACATAATCTGTGCCTGTACTTGTTTATGAGGCATAGTTTAAATAAAACCTGTGCACACAGCTGATTTAACACCACTTGGGGGGGGGGGGGGGGGGGTTGAGATTTTGACAAATACTGTGGGTGCAGGACATTGATAATCACATAATCAATCAACCTTGTCTTGGCACTAACACAGCCGACACTGGAGCTGGGCTCTGGCCATACGGCTGCCTCTGCTTGTGTGCTTCGATCTGTTTTCTATGTTTCTCTGAGATTATGTATTTATTAGATGGATGGAGACTAAACGATATAAACAGGGAGTTGCAATGACCGTCAGCCTTTCTTTAACATAAACATACTTCAGTGTGTAAAGTGCTAAACGTTTGAGGGCCTGACAGCCTATGTGAACTGTACACCCCTTGTACTTCAGCCAGGACCTCTCGACACACCCCACTTTGAAGGTCTGACAGTGACTCAATTGATGCAGTGTAATTGCACTTTGTCTGACCTTACAACTAAATCTCCATCACTCCCCCTACTGTACAGAAAGCAACCCAATATTCCATGTTCTCCACGGCATTATTTTGTTGCGTCTGTAAGCGGTTGTCTTTCTTCATCAGATCTAATACAGCAGCGCTTTGACAGCCCTCATTCTACCCTCGATCTCAGCTTGTCATCCACATGTCGCTCTTGACAGCCCACACTGCAGAAGCCCCCTCTAAACTTGTAGGAATGTATGGGAAATATAGCTTCTTGGAATGTCACGAGCAATCACTGCCAGCGGACAAAGGAACAGAAAGGCAGTCACTAGCCTTCACAGAGCTCCAGACCAACCGTACAGCGTTCTCAATCACTCGTCGATAACCCTCTTGAGCAACTTTGGGTTATGTGCAGTGAGAAAGTAAACATAGCATTGTCAGTAATGACACAGTGCTGTCTCGCTGCTTTGGATGGCAGCCATGCCTACCAGACGCCGCTTGGCTGAAACGCTGCAATCGTTGGGCTCGAGGGGTGGAAGGATATTCAAACTTTCAGCGAGGGTTAAAAATAGCCGGCCCCCCTGTCGGACAGAAAAAGAGGGCCCTGCTAATAATCACAGCTCTGTACTGGCTGTCTGAAGCATCTGGTCTGAGAATGTGTCATTTTTTAGGAGGGGCCTGGGAAACTGTAGACACCACGCTTGCTGCCCAGAATAAGAACCATGGGAATGATTGAGGGGTCCTTTTTTTCTTCTTTTTTTTTGGGTGTGTGGGCCGCTGAACTCGAACTAGCCTGCCTCCACGATTGGGCTGCCTTGCCGCCTCCCAGCTGCTGAGCCAGGCATAAGTCATTTGGTGACTGGTTTGCCAGAAACAGATGATTTTATGGTAATGCCTGAATAGTGGGGGACATGATGGGGTCAGGGAATCATGGACATGGGAGAGATGTCATCTCTCAAGCGTTACACAGAAGTCTCATATCACTAAGCAATCAAGTGTTTGCGTGTTCTGTGTCCTGCCTATGCAAATACATCTGAGCTACTACATTATTAAACTAGAACGGGCACTCGGTAGAGCGCATACCTTCGCATATCACAAGATTGGGCATTGAATTATGAACATTTTGGCATTAGTTGCATGCCAATTGGACAAAAATGTATCGTGCTATGGTAAAAAAAATATGTTGACCTTTCCATGACCTTGACCTTGACCTTTGACCCGATTGATCCCAAAATCTAATCAAATGGTCCCCGGATTATAACCAATCATCCCACCAAATTTCATGCGATTCGGTTCAATACTTTTTGAGTTCTGCGAAAGATTTTGACCTGTTCATGACCTTTGACCTTGACCTTTGACCCGATCGATCCCAAAATCTAATCAACTGGTCCCCGGATAATAAACAATCATCCCACCAAATTTCATGTGATTCGGTTCAATACTTTTTGAGTTTTGCGAATAACACGCATACAAATAAATAAACTAGAATGGGCACTCGGTAGAGCGCATACCTTCGCATATCACAAGATTGGGCATTGAATTATGAACATTTTGGCATTAGTTGCATGCCAATTGGACACAAATGTATCGTGCTATGGTAAAAAAAGAGTTTGACCTTTCCATGACCATGACCTTGACCTTTGACCCGATTGATCCCAAAATCTAATCAAATGGTCCCCGGATAATAACCAATCATCCCACCAAATTTCATGTGATTCAAGAACATTTTGACCTGTTCATGACCTTTGACCTTTGACCCGATCGATCCCAAAATCTAATCAACTGGTCCCCGGATAATAAACAATCATCCCACCAAATTTCATGCGATTCGGTTCAATACTTTTGAGTTCTGCGAAAAGATTTTGACCTGTTTTTGACCTTGACTTTTGACCCGATCGATCCCAAAATCTAATCAACTGGTCCCCGGATAATAAACAATCATCCCACCAAATTTCATGCGATTCGGTTCAATACTTTTTGAGTTCTGCGAAAGATTTTGACCTGTTCATGACCATTGACCTTTGACCCGATCGATCCCAAAATCTAATCAACTGGTCCCCGGATAATAAACAATCATCCCACCAAATTTCATGCGATTCGGTTCAATACTTTTTGAGCTTTGCGAATAACACGCATACAAATAAATAAATAAATAAATAAATAAATAAATACACGGCGATCAAAACATAACCTTCCGGCATTTTCAATGCGAAGGTAATGACTGCATGACTTGTTCCCTAATTTCCAGGCATGTCCTTTAAACTTGAGGTTCATTTGACCATTACAGAAATATGTGGACATTTTGGGAAATAAATTATATACAAAAGTATCACTGTTATATCAGTGTGGTGAATGTAAGGCTGCAGCAAGTTAGCTTAGCTACACTCTGCAACCTCCTTGAAAAGGTCAAGCACATTACCAAACCATAGCATGCCATTTTGCTTTATGTAGGGAACAAGATATACAGTGTCAATTAGTGGACTGTAGTGGTGCTGGTAGAATTTCGACATATGCAAACATTGTCTTTAGTATAAATGTGGCAGAGTTTCTGAAAAATATCAATTTGAGTAAATGGAAAGTTCTGTAGTCACACTATAGCACTTTATTGCATGGCGTGGCATTCCAATGAAAGTGTCAAAGTACTAATAAAGTATCACCATCACTACCTCTTTATTATGTGGTATGTGACAGGTTCACTAGTGTGAATTGTCTTAAGCAAAAATGTGGGCCACTATAAATCAGTTGTGTGAGGGAGGGAAGTTTAACCTGGCTAACAATTAGCCTTTCTAACAGACGGAGGTGTTCATGGGAGACAAACTGGTTAATGAGTGCTGTTAGACGAGGACTTGCCACGGGAAGCATCAGAGTACACAGACTTACAACATTTCTATGCTTTGGCACTCTGCTATCTTGCTTTAGTACTAGACCATTGCGATGCTGGAGTTATTTTTTTTTTGTACAGTAATTACGGTGATACCAGCATCTGCAGTTGCACGTCTAGATTTTGTTTCATTTAGGATGAACCAAAAAGACCAAATTGCATCAGTCTGCAAACCTTGCATCATGTACATGCCTCACTTGTTTTGATAATATCTATCTTCACATGCAGAAGCTTAGTCCTCTATGCAATTTGAATTACAGTGATATAAATCATTCTCGTTTATCACATGAAGATACAGGTAAACTCAACTGCAGGTGTTTGAATATAATATATTTAAACTGTCTCGCTTTTTAAAAATATTACATATGGAATGTCATCCAGGTGTCATTAAGATGAAACATGACATGTTACCACACTGATCAGTTATGACGACTCTTCATAACTTTGGCCTTCAAATTATGGCCTTCTGTTTTGCTCACTTGTCATTATGTGGTCGCACCACAATGAGCGAGCAGCAAACTGTGAATGAGGCGCTTGAATTCTTTTTGGATCACGGCCCTGCTGGGGATGAGAGGATCAAACTTGAGTGCCCCCCCCTCCCTTGCCCCTCCCCCCACACCCAACATACACATACTAACACTTGCAACTGTAGGACGAAATGTAATTGTTTTAAAATGTTTTAAACTAGATTCAACATATTGTTATAACTTTAAATATTAAAAAAGTACGTCAACAAAATAAATATTATATTCATAAAACCATTATTATTAGTCAGTTTTGCTGCAAACACAACACATGTCAATGTGATGTAAAATAAGTAAAGGGTTTATGTAAATCCGTCTGTGATAACAATTCAATTATCTCCTTATGTCATTATAGTTAGTATGCTTATATAATAAAAATGTAGTGGTCAATTTAAAACCCAACAAACTGTTAAATCATATCAATATGTGTGTATTATTATGAAGTTTAATACTTTTATATAAGGCTGTTAGTTTTGAAAATTAAGAACAATGAATTACCAAATTGTGGAAAGTAACATAGTAAACCAAATCTCTGATCTAGAAAGATAGAATGCATCAAATGAAGTGTGTCTGCTCTGAAACATAGATGCTGATGTTTATTAACTACATAGTTTAATGCTTAAAAAAGATACTTTAACAATACTGTGTTGACAAACAATCCCATCCCATTTTACAAGTGTGTGTGTCCTAAGATTAAGACTGTTGTCCAAAGTCATGTGCACCAGCTCCATCTGACCTTCATTGCAAAAGAAATAAATCACATATAAAGTCTAAATGTGTTACTCAATAGTTAGTCTATAACCACAAACAGAGAATGCACAAGACTGTGACATTAGAAATCCAATCCTAACGTCATTGTTAGTGCGTGAAGGACCAAATAAACTATCAAGCTTGTTACGTAAGGAACATTTTGGATTACATTATACCTTCACAAAGACATTGGTCATTGCAATTATGATTGGAGATGAAAAGGTTTTTACTTTTGCCAACTTAGTTTATCAACAAGGGTGTACATATTAATTGTAAATTCATAAACAAATTACTCTCTGCTTATTTCACTTTATTTTACCTCTAATAAACGTAAATAAGGCCTGAGCAACTACAGCACAGTGAGAGAGCTCCCTATGTGTGTTTGTAGTCCAGAATCCACTTACTACCAATCAAAGCTCCATTACTACTGCGTTTTAAGGCATTAGAGATGTCAACATTGTTACGGCATGTGTATTGTTTTCTCAGTCAGGGAAAATTAGAAAATGAATTCCTCTGGGCTGAAGTGACGTATTCACGAGAAGGGTAAGTGAGGACAGAGCGCATGTGTGAGGGTCAGAGGGTGGGTGTCTGTGTGCTGAGGGGTGGTGGTAGTGGTGGTGAAAGGGCGGGTGGGGATGTTAAATTGTGCTGGGTCACCGGCAGATCGTTTTCTCTGAGACAGCTGAATTGTGGGGAAAGAGGAAGCATGGTGACTCTGCCATTTGTTTTGCTGGCTGCTGCTTCTTGTCCAAACCGACTGAGTACACACGGATTAAAGAGCAAAGTGCAATCCACAACTTTTGAACAGGATGTTATGGTGTAGGATGAGAGGAAAGGAAAAACGCACATTAATTTAGGGAAAGTCCAGTATATTTTTCCCAGTAAAATGTGTATACCTTAACCATTTTATGGTAATTCTTTGCTATTATAGACTTTTTACTAAGAACCTCTCTTTCTCTTTTTACCTCCCCCTTCATCCCCTCCTCTCTCCATCCATGGCAAGGAAATGGCAGCTCCAGTGCAGTGTGGAGCAGTTAGGACATTAAGACAACAGAGGTGTGGCTGGCTTTAAATGAGGGGACAAATTGTTGTGCAAGGAGGAGGAGGAAGGCCAGCCGTGGCACGGGGGGGGGGGGGGGGGGGCTGAGCCGCTCAGCGGGGTCAAGCCGGCCTCCCTGCCATGTGAACAGGAAAGGTGTGTGAACTTTTGCCTTGTCCCGCTCAGTCCATCATCCAGCAAATGGAGCACATCAGCTACACTGATGGGGAGAGCCTGGCGTGGGTGGGAGGGGAGAGGTGGAGGTTGGGGGTATGCGCACACCTCACACAGGCTCCCTTTGTGCTCAGGGCAGGGGTTTGCATTACTATGGGGTTGGGGGGCAGCTGCAAACTGCAGTAAGAGAAATGGGCGGGCTATATGAGAGCAACACAAGGAGAAGAGCATACTGTTGGCGCAATTACCACTTGGTCATTATCATGCTGGAACAGATGATCATCCATCTTCTCGTGGAAGGTGTCACCTGGTCTTCATTTTCTACTGAATAACTATCATTATATCGCTAGAATAGGAGCTGGTCCTTCCCCTCTTACTCCTACTAGCAGTGTAGCTTTTCCCAGTTTGACTTATCAAACATAGGTGTAAACTACAGCTGCATTGCATGTGATTGTGCCATGCCGGCGGCCTAGCATGGCTTACTGGCCCACCTTGATGAAACATCAATAGTCGTAATAATTATTAATTATGGAACTGAGCTTTTTCTTGCGATGTAATTGTAAAATACTGCTAAATTTAGCCGGAATAACATAAGCACTACACTGTTTATAATCACCCTGAATTTAGCCCCAAATGGGTGGCCCCAACTCATTTCAGAATTCCTCTAGGTTGACTTTAGTTTTAGGAGGATCAAAACACTTGATGAACTTACTATTGTGAGAATATTGGTGCATATGCATTGAAGTATGCAATGCTAAGTAAAGCTTAATGAGTTGAATGAGGTTTCAATACAAACAAATACTGTTTCATTATAAAATTATTTGCAAATGAGATATTTAGCGATTGCACAAAGAAACCTTAGCAACCATTGATCATATCTCTCCTTACAAACATAAACAATCTTTACTTCTGTTTGTATTTAGTTCACTCATTCATGTCCTTGTATCACATACAAAAATGGCATCACAGATTTTTTGGGAGATTTGAGTAAATATAGCTGGCCAGTCTGCTCTGCTTCCTCCCACTGGGAGCTGAGTGGGAGTTGAGTGAAAAACTGAATATGTTAAGATGTGTGTTATTCCGGAATCGCTGTCAAGATCTTTCAGTGCATTTCCTAATCTGTGGCTGTTTATATCTTGCACTTTTGTCAAAGTTCCTCTCCGGCAAATCTGGCATAGGAAGCACGTTTTTCTTGATTGACGGGTAACAGCTCTTAATGTGTCTTATATTACTTGAACAGCCAGGAATACATTTGTAAAAAGCCAAACTAAGGTGTAAAGGACTCTTCTGTTCAGTGAAAATCAAAGAAGCTGTTCTCCCTCACAATCAGAAAACACGAGCGTTAGGTGCTTGCTGAGGAAGGAGGGTTTATGGATTATGGATTGGAGACTGAATGATCAATTAATCATGAACCAATTTTAAATTAAAATACCTAGTACAAAACTCAGATACAGTATGTTGAGTTATTTTTTCTAATTAAATCATAGGAGTTTAATACTGTACAGGCTTATCGTTTAAACATGATTTTCCAAAGAAAAAGATCCTGGGCACTTTTACAAAACTTGATTGTGAAATTTACTCATGTAATCTAATTAAGATGACACTAAGTGGATACAATATTGAAGGGAAAAATCCACAGATTTTGTCAATCTCTACGATTGATTTAATTAACTGCAAATCTCTTGCTGTGACCCCTGTAATCCTGTTTTTTTGCCTTTTTTCACCCGGTAAAAATTAAGGTTTAACTATAAATAGAGGTGGATAATGCAGTTGACCTGAGGGGTTAATTCTCAGGCTTTTGGATGCTTTCATCCCCTGGAGGCTCTCCGTCCATGCTCTCCTCAGGTTACATTAGCATGAACTCGAGAACCACCACAAGGAAATGAGTTCATATGGAGAAATGAAGCCAGGATTTGGTCTGCTCGGGCACCTTTGTAGGCACTCCCAACATGAGAGGCCGGGAACAGGATGGGCCTAAGTCCCGATTAATACCCTGATTCCACTCTGCGTCATGAGGTCAGTGGGAATTCAAATAAAGAGAGGGATGAAATAAAATTAGTGAATTGCTGAAACTAGCACGGCAGACATGATAGCTTTGTTAGAATGTGTAGTAGCTTTCCTTTGTCAACACCTGTCAGAAAGAAAGACAAACTTACATGTGAGATGAGAGAAACTTAAATGAAATGTCTCAATGTATACCAGATGAAAGGACTTGTTGAGTACAGCCACTCTCAGCTGTGTCCTTGCGGCTGCAGAACCAGCAGCATTGCTGACTAATTGCTCCTTTTACATAATCCTAAAATGCTTTACATAATCACAAATACTGTCTAGAAAAATCCACAGGATTAATGTTATAAAGTACCTCACACTGCCAGGATAAATATACATCCTATTTGACGGACCCAACATTTATCTTCCTACATTTGTTCACCGAATCAAAATACAGTTGGATAAATAGATATATGTGGCCTGAGTACACATACAGAAGTCAGTCAGTCAGCCTGGACCTTTTATTTCCAGTATTTATTTTCCCGTGTTGGTGACACTTAGGACCTGAGGCCATGGGATTTATGTCACACTAATATGTTATATGCATCACATTCACACACTGCACGATACACACTCAGTGTACAAACAAACACACGTGTGCGCTCAGCCAAATCACTGATTGCCTGAGCAGCTGAGCTGAACTGAGGTCTGGAAGCTCGATTTTTAAAAGTGCTACTGTGGGTGGACCTGAAGGTAAAAGTGCATCCGGGTTGAGCTCGGGGAAAAGAGACACAGAGGATGTGTTACTGGGGACCTCAAGTAAGGCATGACCATAACTTTTTCTAAGGTGCACATTTTCTTCCAGACAAATTCATAATTAACACATTTACAGTTGTTCAATCTCTGCTCGATTCTTTGTTATATTAAAGGCCATGCAAGTGTTTTAATCATGTATAACTTGTGTTTTTGCTGATAATTTTTCAAAGAATCCGTGAGCTTTCTCACACCGTTGGACCATCACATTAAGGCATTACAAATTCCCCTTGCATGATACTGCAGGGTTTCATAAGTCAACTAATTGAATGGGAACCTGCCAAAAAGTTGGAATAATGCATACAACGAGGAACATTGTGAGAAATACTCATGATTCCTAGTAAATAAGGATAGATCATTGTTCTAGCTCAAGGAAAACGGTACACAAGGGAAAAAAGAGGAAATGTGCTTGTCTCCAGAGTGTTTGGTGTGTGTGGTTGTACAGGAAGTGGTACACAGGTCCTGTGTAGCAGTGTGACACAAAGGTCATACAATCCACTGCTGACTTTTTAAACAAGAATGAATTTAGACCGAGATAAATCTTTAAATTATGAGGCCTTATAACACTCTTGACAAGCGTATATGTTGTTGTCCCATTACAAAACGTTCTGCACGGGTCCCGCACAGAGTGCAGACCTGTCCTGCTGAATCACTTTTGCTCTAACTGCACATGCCTCAAAAGCCCCACAGACACACACATTGCCTCAGCACCCCCAAACCCCAATGTGTGCATTAATCTTATACACCCAGGAGGGAAAACTCCAGCAGCTGCCAAATGCAGTCCCACCCAGCAAGCTTTGTCCCCGGACCTCCATTAATTCCAAGGTCATGTGGATGCGTCAGCCCCTTTTCTCTCACTCCGTCCTCTTACCTTGCCTGTAAGGGAAGGAAAACGGGGAGAGAAAGTGAGGCTTTCAAAAGTAGCTCTGTCACACGGATATGTCGCTGTGAAATGAGAAGTTTCATCATGCAACAGATCTGAGAGCTAAGATTACTCAGGTTTGATGGGGCATGTATTTCCTGAGGTGGGAGGACAGGGGAGGCCTGGTGCTGCCTTCTGAGCTCTCTCCATCTTCAGTGATTGAATATTTCATTAGTGGCGCCTGGACATTCCTCAATCTACCCTCCGCCTCAGTGATGCCTCTGTGGTGGCAGAGGTTAGAGATATGGCCTCTATTAATCTGATTCCACTGGAAACATGGAGTCTTAACCAAAATGTGAGTAAGAGACTAAGATCAAGACAAAGCCGTGTACATCTTGTATGAATGAATGTGTAGTTACTGTCATTTATTCTCAGAGCCACTCTAACATCTGTATGCTCACATGTTGCTTATGTCTCTCAAACTGAAGTTCTGCATGAGTGAGGATTTTAGTCCATAACACTTGTCAGTACAGGAATCTTGTTGAAAGGATGCCTTCTTTGTATTGGTTGTAAGTGAGGTACTCACCATAATAAATGGCAACTTCTGTCAGCAGCATGAACTTTCTTGCCAACCTCGGATTGCAATGAAACGTTAAACTTTGGAAAGAGGTCGTCAACTCCTGGTGTGCGGAAAATATTAGCCTACAATTCTCACATAGCGTTGCAAAATACTGAACATGAATAAAAATAAACTAATTACCTGGTGAAAGCCATGCATAGAGCAAGAGTGTGATTTTAAGGTAGAATATAGCACTGTAGCAAAGCTTTTGTTTTTCTAGGTTATCAGGTTTTCCTTTTGTCCCTTTGCCAACCTCGTGTTTAATTTAATCACCAAGTCCATACGTTGCTCTTTTTTTTGCTCCAAGCATGGAACCTATCAGACTTTTGCATTAATCTTCCCTATAAGCCAGCTCTCCCACCAGTGTCCAACAGACTCATTAGGTGAACCTGAGATGCAGTAGCCATAAATCCTGTTGGGGTTAGGCCATGGTATGTGACAGCCATAGGAGAAATTATCAGCTCGGTGATCCACCATGCTGGCTAAGAGACAGCGGGGAGTTACCTACAAGTAAGGGATGCAGGGACTAGGACAAAAAGGTTAGGTGTCAACAGGCCCCAACATCCAATCCTCAGTGCAGGTTGGTGAGTAGTGGGAGCCTGACAGTGAGAGATGAATGTGAGGGTATTATCTACTCACTCGGCCAGATAATTGCACCATTTGGGCTGAGTTAGAGAATAGCTTCTAATTAGCTCCCTGTCGTCCCTTAGACAGTCTCTCCTCCCCCAAAAGAAAAACACTATCACACCAACTGGGTTACTTTGATGACACTTTAAAAAAAATAGCAAACTCCTCAGGCAGTTGGCAGCATGTCTGATTTGAATAATTTCTCACTTTGAAAGAGAGAAAGAGTTCAGTGTCTGTAAATCCTGTCGCAGACCTGCGCCGTTATCGGCATACGTTTCTCTCAGCTTAGGTGTTAGTCATATGCAAATGATGGTGTTGGTGTTAAATAATAGACTCAAGGAAAATAACCCGTAATACTATGTGTGAAAACTGGAGCTATACAGCTTTGATTAACCTATCTTATCTTTTAAGAAATAGCAAAACAGTTTGTGAAAGACACTTATCCTCTTTCTGGTCGAGAGTTGAGAGGAGAGGATGATTACCACTCTCCATATCTGAACGGTAAATGATTTCCCAGAATGCCAAACTATTCTTTTATGTTCTGTTCATCTTTAAATGAACCTTTACATCGAAATTGTTCTATTGCTGTTGCTATTATAATGTTTCATTTTCATGCACTTATCTATTTAGTTGCAGTGCTTAGAATGAGAGTTTCTTCAAAGTAACTCTACTATTGGGCTGTTAGTATTTCTACAGTAATAAAGAGCCTCATCACTGATTAGCAGTTTTCACCATCAGTAGGGGGGCATTTACAACTTTACTTCTCTAATTAGCATTCTGTTTATTTGTTCTCACATTTCAAGAGCAAGACCACTCAACCATTTCCTCCTGTTGCTGATAGGATCCATAAATCCAGAGTCTCATCAGCAGCCTGTCAAGAGATACAGTTACACTGTCGACAAGCTCTTGCCAAGTATTGTTGTGGGCTGCGTTGTTGTCATGTGAATCAAACTTTGAACTTTCATGTCACGAATCTAGATACCTTGCCAAGGCTTTTGCAAATTGCAAATCCCACTTCATCGTGTGGAAAACCAACGCAATTCAGTCGTATTAAAGATCAAACGAAGAAAAAAAACACCACCCCCAAAGTCTTCCGTCTTCTCCCCTTTAAACAGGGCCCTCTAAGCCGATTGGCCAGCTCGCCTTCTTGCACCCAGGTGCAGTCGGATTGGCCTGTTGAGGTGGTGATTGATGCCACCTGAAGAGAACACAAGGGGGGAGGGGAACACACACACACAACACTGACACGTAACAGCCACAAAGGGGCAGTTGGGACTTCTGTGGGGAAGATAACCTCCAGCTCTGGCGGCAGTAGGAGGCGGTGACAGCTTTAGTGCACATGCCTGTGTCCCTGCAAGTGGACTGCACAAGGACCCCTGACACGCGGAAGCCTGCAAAGAGTGGCCCAGCACTGGGCTGCCGTTGGGGTTGAGTGAGGTTAAAGTGGGTGGTGATGGTTGGAAGGATAGAAGGGGAGAAAAGGGTTTAAAGCTTTGCAATAATCACCTCGACAACGTCTCTCATTAGACACAGATGTGATGAGGACAGCAGGCAACAGGAGACATGGCATGAATGTGACATGGCATGAGATGTCAAGCACCACAGTCACTCTCTTTGCACTGGCAACGTAAAGGTTAAAACCAGCATTAAGCTTCTGCATCTCACTTAGTCTTCATAGATTGTTCAGGGTTTACTCAATTTCAGGTTCATATTTACATATATGTTGAATTCCGTCTCATCTGTCAACTGTTTGTTTGAAGTGATTTCAGATATCCCAATGTAACCACAGGGACTACAGGTTTTGGAGGTTTCATTGGCAAAGGGGTGGAGTTAATGGGAAAGGCACCCTGGGAAAATAAACTACTGCCAGGGATCTCTGTATGCAACATAGTCCAAACTCAAACTCCCCTGTTTATGGATGTTGGGATTTCCATCTCCAAGTGTGACATGTTTCTCATCCAAATCACATGGCTGCCCATCAGAGTAAATATGGTATGTATGAATTCTAATGAGCAACACAATGCTCTGTGTGACTTTCTTCTATTTGAATGGACATGTACCAGTACAGGCACATGTTGAAAGACGGGTTCAATAATGGTGACAAACTGATGCAGTATATCATGAAGATTATTATGTAAGTAGATAAGAAATGTCTTATGGTCATTATAAATGTAACAAGTCAGATTGTGTGTGCCGTTTTCAAACAAAATAGAACTTCCACAGCCTATTACCCAGTTTGTTTCTGTATAAATCACAATGTGAAGCCAGTATTGGTGAGTTGAGAATGTGTCACACATCACCTCTGAGAGAATAAGTGTAGCAGAGCTCAGCAAAGTGGATGGAGCTGATAAAGCTGGATTGTCTGGCTGTAATCAGAGCCAGATGTGGTCAGGGCCCTCGCCATGGTGGTCCAACCACATCTGCTGTGTCAGGGGGAGAAGGAGGGGCCACAGCTGGATGACCTCTGACCCAGAGAAGGGAACCACGAGCCAAGGCTGACAGCTGCCATGGACGAGGCAGGCGACCTGCTATCATCTCTTTGGCTCACATGGTTTGCAACTCTTCTCAAGACTTTCAGATGAGTTGATTTTAAATGTTAACAATTCATTCAGAACTGGTTGTATATATCCGTGTTTTGTTTGAGATGTTTTGAATCTGTGTTGACTTCCTAGAAAAAGACAAACTCAAATGTTCATCAGTTGTCAGTGAACAGATGAAACATTCAGTTGGTGTCTCAGCACCAAGCTGACTTCAGTATAGTATTCAGTCAGATGAAGTTTTGATATGATACATAGCACATTTATGATTTTGCCTTTTGAAATAGCTTATCTTGACATCATCTCGGCATCTGGAGCAATTGTATTTTCATACGGCTTCATATTGCTTTTAACCTGCGTATAATACAACCACGTTTTCATCAACTTCTTGTCCAAGAGAAAGTTCAAAAGCAATCTGATCTTGAAGAAGGAAAAAACTGAAAAACGCAAACATCTGTGCTGACTGGAATTTATATAATGCAGAGATTGAATGATAACATAACGGAACCATTTCTTTTGTACATACATTTCTATTGAACAACTTACCTTTACTTACTTTTTACTTTGTTTCCAAACTCTAAACTTTCTAAAAACACAAGCCAGACGAAGAAATATTGTAAATGCCCAAATCTGAGTTTGGAGCAAACAAGATGTAACTGCAGCAGGTAAACTGTCTGACAATATCTACACGTTCACTATTAACCCAGAGGCAGCAACTGTGGCTTGATGATGGAAAGCCTTGTGGTTGACACTTGCCCGGGGCTGCTAGTAGATCATTGGAGGAGTTACTTTTCCTTTTACTTCCTCTACGCTCTTTGGGAGGGAAAATGGGTATTGATGTGATTCCACTGTTAAACAAGGAGAATAAGATAACAGCTGAGGTTGCTATTTATTCTAGCGTCATGGGATGTGTTATCTTTCAAACTTGTGTGAGTCTGCAAATGGTCTATTATACCTTTTTTCTCCTTTTCATTGAACCCCTGCTGAGGCGTGGGTCACTCCAATAATTGGTCTTGATGTGCATTGTGTTAATTTTGTCAACGATCTTATCCATATGTAGAATATATTTGTTGAATGTGCTTTACACATTCCATCAATCACAGACAGTCCTTTTAAATGTGGTCGCGATGGATGCGGCTGGCATGCAGTCAAACACCACTCCCTCTACTTCGGGCCTGTTTGGTGCAGTGATGGGGGAGAGTTGTCGTCACCGTGACAGCCAGCGCTTTATCTCCTGCACTTGATGATGGAGTTGCCATAAAAAGAGAGATTTATCTGCCTTCGTACTGCCAGAGACGAATGAGGTGATGCATGAAGTATCGCCACGACAACCTCTATCTATAGCTTCACTGCTTCAGGTGACTCATATTTCCTTCCCTGCGCCCCCTCAATTTACTACAGTGAAAGGTATGCATTTATCACGAGGAAGACACCTAAATCATGTCTTGCACCCAAGCTCTGGGTTGGAATGCCAGGAGTTTGCATACTTGCTTGTGTGCATGCCTCTGCGTATGCACTTATCGCTGCTCACTCGTCAGTGTGGTCGAATGGATGTGAGAGATTATTCCAGGTACAAAGGTGAGGAAACCATCCATTTACAGTTTGATTCATGATTTTATAGCCACCTGACCTGAAATGGTTTTTTCATGTAGCAATTCACTCTGACTTTCTTGGCAGCATTTAATTAAGTGGGGTTATTTCAGGCAACTGTTTGTTCAATGGCGGTTAGATTTAATGTAAAACATCTACTGTTGCACACTAATTAGTAACTCCAGTTGCAAGAGATGTACTGCTTGCGAAAAGGTTATTACCCACTGTTATTTGCCACCGTGTAATAACTCATTATAACCTAAAGTTTATGACATTATGAATTAGCCAACTTCAAGTACAGGTTTACTTTTTGAAGTGAGGCCCTTTAGTGTACCCACACAGCCATGAAGACACTGGGCCACGTAAACAAATACAAAACAGAGAAGTGCAAAGAGGAAACAAAGTATATCATTTTAATTCAATGTTATAATATCATATGAAGCTAGATATATTAATCATACATCCAGATATTTATTCAGTAAATACTAGTATATGTTAGTATGCCTTGTAATCACACACTGCTCTTTATATGTTATACTTAGACCTCCACTGTTTACTATATTCATAATATATATATTTTATGAATACCTATTTTTGTTGATTTCACATCCTATTTCATCTTTAATTGTTTTGCATTTGGTTAGATGCTAAACATCATTTTGTTGTCTCAGTACCTGAACTCTGTGCATCGACATTACAATTAAATTTAATCTAATCTCAAACTAATACATGTTGGAGTTATGAAATTACCTACATATTAATCCAGCTGACATTTGAACTGTTTTCACCAAATCTCAATAATAACAACACATATATGTATATACGTATCTATGATTTAGATGTTCCAATAGCTCCACTGACACATGGAGCACACGCAGAATTTCTCCAAATTCCTTTCTGTCTGTCTGTCACCAACTGGGTTTAAGTGATTGTGTTTTTTCCAAGAAAGGAAAATTGAAATAGGAGTAATGCAGTTTAGGAGGGATGTAATTTCTTCTGACATCCTGTTATCAGCACCCAGCACTCCATTACATAAGGGCGATAATACCCAGGGCTGCGAGAGAGCACAGGCACCTCCTTCAGAGCTCAGGCATTTCCTTCTGAGATACCCCCCGCCCCCTTATGACCTCTGAGGGGAAAAGGAGAGATGTAGGAGAGGAAAAAGTGAGTGTAAAAACTGGCAGGGTCCATTAGGGCGTGTCCTCCTGAGGGTTGGCGGGTAGCAAGCCACACTGACCTTTAAAAGATTTGAGTGACAGGCAGTCAGTGCTGGATCAGACGGTGAGGAGTGGCTGGAAAGAGGCCCTTTCTCTATTGTTCTCTCCACGACGTCCCCTGCCATGCTCCAGTGAGGGCAGGTGCTTTAAGGTGTCAAAATAGGAAGACCCACAGACAGGCTTGGCTGATGTCCATGCTCCTCTGACATATGACAAAAGCTCCGCTCGAACTGGGAGCACAAAGGAGAGACCAAAAGTGAGAGGAGGTCGTTTACAAAGAGCTGCAAAAGATTGCCCCGTGCTTTCCTTAAAACGGGAAAGGGCTAACTAACCTTTGGACTCAAATGAGTGTGCTCTGGAAAGATTTGATCAACTCAACTTTCTCCTATTGAGTTTGCCGTATAACGGATATCACAATGACAACTGTTTTTCCATGGGAAATTATTTATGATCAATTGAAGTGCACAATTACTTTTTTTCGAAACCAAATAGCTTTCTTCTCACTTGTCTTTAATTAAAGCATCAGAAAAGATAAATCACAGACCGAATGTAAGGTGCAGGCCATTTTGAAATGACAACTTTTAAAATGATTAACAATTAACACAGATTCAAACTGCCAGATTCAAAGTCTGAAACATGAATAAAGGTGATAGAAGAATAATTGCAAACGAGAACAGGACATTGTCCAAATAAGTTGCAAAAGAAGGCACCAAGTTGTTATCAAAGCCCAAGTGATTCTTTTCCACAAGATTTTCCTGACAGGATGTTATGAATGTCTTCATGTTCGGTGGTCGATGATAAATGGTGTCACTTTTGCTGTGCTGATGTCAGACAACAGCCTCAAGGCCCGACTTCCCCTCCAGTAAGTGTCAGCTGAAGGATGCGCTGTGTGTCCTGTCCTGGACAGATGGCTTGTGTGTGTCAGAGCTGGTAGATGTGTGTTCCATACTTTGTATCAATCAATGTAAAAATACTTTGGGGGGATTTTAGCCATCATCAACCCACATGTTTCAGTTGCAGAAGCCTGAATGCATTTCTGTACAGAAGCAATTAGATCTATCATCATTACAGCTGCTCTGAGGGCTATTATTTACACAAGTTACTACATTATTGATTGTACATTAATCCCCAGTGTGTGCAATGTGTGGATGGAATGTATTTGTGTTGGCAGTGACAAACGTTTCCCCTGCAATAATATATGCCATGGCATCATATGAACAAGACTCTATGCTTTGTTTGTTTTCATTGTGTATCTGGCCTTTACTTGGCAATTTGGGTTAAATTTCCCCAAGACTGTGATAGCAGGAATGTCCATTTTTTAACCAAAATGTGTATGAGACATGTCTCCAGTGGGATATTTTTATGAGGTCTCAATGTGGTATTTGACCTTTCCCACGAACAGTGATTGTCCATTGATTGATCACAGCTTAGCAACCTTACACGCCTAGTTACAGTCCAAACACTCTCCACGTGCCGAAACAATGTGTATGCATCTCTAATACGTACATGGTGCACAACATCAGGAGAATACGGCCTCTTCTTACTCAGAAGGCGGCACAGGTTCTGGTCCAGGCTCTGGTCATTTCACGCCTTGACTACTGCAACTCCCTCCTGGCTGGTCTACCTGCTAAGGCCATCCGACCTCTGCAGCTCATCCAGAATGCAGCAGCTCGACTGGTCTTCAGTCTCCCGAAATTCACCCACACCACTCCGCTCCTCCGATCTCTTCACTGGTTACCGGTGGCTGCCCGCATCCGCTTCAAAACACTGGTTCTGGCGTACCGTGCTCTGAACGGATCGGGCCCCGTCTACATCCGGGATATGGTCACACCGTACACCCGGCACGTTCGCTCCGCCGGCAACAGCCAATCGACTTGTGACTCCTGCACCTCGAGCTAATCACTCTACATCCAGACTGTTTGCTGTCCTGGCTCCTCAGTGGTGGAACGAGCTCCCCACTGACATCAGGACAGCAGAAAGTCTCTACATCTTCCGTCGGAGACTGAAAACACACCTTTTCCGACTATATCTGGATTAAAACACAGATTTGCACTTCAGTGGCACTTAAATAGCACTTACTTATGGTACTTTTGTAGTTCGACTATGTTGAGGAAATGTTACTTCCTGTATTCTTGTTGTTCTTAGTTTGTACTCTAGGTTGAAATGCACTTATTGTAAGTCGCTTTGGATAAAAGCGTCTGCTAAATGACATGTAATGTAATGTAATGTAATAAGATTGGCTATTGTGTGTCTAAAGAGTTTGGAATGGATCAAACACTGTTTTTATGCTGATACATGCATAAACTTCCAATGTTGTCTGACATAAGCTACTTCCGAAGCTAATCTATCCATCATGAACAAAAACCACACTGACATGGACATTATTAACTAACTATATTAGTTTATGGGATTACATGTTACATTAAAAAAGCACAGTTCACAATTAGCACATCCTATAAGTAGTGTTTCCTCACTATGTGGAAGTCGGTCCTCAATGCTATCAGAGTTTAGGCTAATGTTAGCACCTGCAGCGCACAGCGTTAGCTAAATTTATGGAGTGAACTTCAGGACCCGCTTTCTTGACTCCGAACTAATGGGCTCGTAATGTTGATTGAGATAATAATGAGCTTTTAAAAACCAGAGGTGCATGTCAATGTGACTGTATCTTCACGTACATGCAAGTAAATTTCATTTCTGGATAACTTACCCTCTTTTTCCTCTTAACTTTATCTCTTCTGTTCTCGTGAGATTGCAGGCTGACTAAATTTCCCCAATTCCAGGCAAGTCTGTGGCCATTGTTCTAGGTCCTGACGGTAACAGAGCTGTTGTTGATTGACAGCACCACTGAATACCCTGCACTTCCTGTACAGACGCAGACAGAGCTCACAGTTTGCTTCGCAGCTCTTATCATGCATGTCACGCTGCCAGCAGAGAAGGAAAAGAAGGAAAAGCTGGGGGTGTATTAAGTGCAAGAAGAGGGTTTTTCCTTTATACTCTTTTGCTTGACAAATAGCCAATATCCAATCGGAGTCGATGACTGAAAAGGCCGCGTATTAGTTTCAGCATGTGCATTATTTGTGGTGGAGGTGGGAGCTAAATTACCACTTTCAATATGATTCTGTTTCTCCCTGTTTGGGCACGACGAGATGCAAGATTGTTGCTTCTGATAAGATAAGAATGTAGCAGTCGCCTGCTCTGGTTGCTGCAGCAGAAGGAGGAAATGCCTATCTGATGGGATTTTCAAATTGGATTTTGAACGGCCAGACAGGGAAGGAGAAAAATATATACACAATTGACATCTCCATCTCTTGGAGTTGTGGGTATGGCCTCTGGGCAGTGTTATACACATAAGAAACACTTCAAATTAAACAGATGGAGTTTAAAAGATTGGGTGAGATTTGGCTGAAGGGAATGCATTCGAGACACTAGCACCTCTTCTCTCCTCTCGGTACTTTTCTCCAGATTTTTAAATCAATTGTTCTTTAAAGTGTATTCTAATAACATATTTTGCATGACCATAATCTGCAACTAAATATGTCAAAAAATAATCCGTACTTGAAATTGAACCAAAACAAATACTGTTCATCGACTCTTTTAATATCTAATCACTTTTTTTCGCAAATGTGTTATTTGCCATTCAACATTCGACCCCGGGCCCGTCATAGGTCAGCTCCCAGCATTGCAATATTATTAGTCAGCAGTAGCAACAATGACTAAGGAAGTGCATGTGGGCAGAGTTGAGATTGACTAAATACTGTATGTAAATAGGCTGTATAATAGAAGAATTCAAAGTCATAAACCTTCTTTCAAGAAATTGTTGTCATTTAGAAATAAAATGACTGGGTGCACAAAAATGCATTTTTTCCCTTATTACTTCGAAGAAAGTCAATATTTAATTTAAAAGTACATCAAGAAACTGTAAGGCATCAACTAAAATGAAGAAAACCCTTTATACTTGCCCACATTGGAAATATGTCTTCTTACATTTAATATCCTCTTATATGAACCACCACTCCACAAATATGTGTCTTTACTTCTAGAGAAAGGGCACTTTACTCACTATTATATCAGAGATGTGTACATGCCAATGCTTTACCAATAAAGAAAACTAAATGACTGAATTATTATGTAATTTCAAATGCTCACATAAAGCTACTGTTTTGTTTATTTACATGTAGCAAAGGACTTTTACAAATAAATGATGCTTATAATTGGACTGTCTTACTGGACTCTTGACCTTACTGTCAGGCGGTTGTCAAACCCCAATTGTATGTCGAAGGCAAGACAATTATTGCGAGTGCATGAACAGAGGGGTCAACGTGTTTATCCAGAGGTTAAATCAAGTGTGTAACCTCCCCATTACAGATTGATGGTTGCCTCATGACAGCCGATGAAACACACAGCCTGAGACCTTTGTAAACTTCAGAGTGGTCGGCAGCCGCGGCCCTCAATGAGAAGGCGGTGCTGTGCCAGGTGGCTGAAGTTCAGAGCTGTTTATTTCTGCAAACTGCTGGGGACTTCAGCCCTGCGAGTCCCAACGCTTTCATGTTTCCCCATACGCCATGCCCCATGCAATCCGCCCGCCTGTTATGAGCATGAAGTAAACAAAGCATTAGGTCATCATAATTCACTGACCAATGACATGTCTGTAGCCAAGATTAGACAACAGAGTGGAGCAGCGGAGCACAGAGCAGGGAAGCCGGCCACTCGTCTTGCCGCCTGCAGCTCCTTCTCTCCTCCTCGGTCCCAATGTGTAAGGTCATTATTAAAATTGCAGCTCAATTAAGATAAGGATAAATTACTTTCTCTTTGATGTTTGGGGGATTTTTCTTCTTTCTGCAGTTGAAAACCGGCAGTTTAAAAGTAGCAGGGGGGAGTGAATCGCTTTGATGTTGAAGTCATGGCTTTAGCGTTGCATGGGGTTTGATTGGAAATGTGCAGGATTTTTTGTGAGATTAATTTCCCTCTTTTTTAATTTCTCTCTATTTTCAGAAGTGATTTCTCCATTTCATTGGCTCCATTGCAAAGACAATTTAACCTTTTTGTCAGAATGAGTAAGCGTGTGTGTGTGTGTGTGTGTGTGTTTGTGTGTGTGTGCGTTCCACTTTTCCTGAACTCTCCATTTTGGTTGCCACAGGCCCTGGGCGCTGAAACGTGACTTATTTTTCTTCTGTGTGGGGTCCAAGCTGAATCACTATAATTGAACTTGTGTTACTGCATGTGGAGTGTGAAACTCAGTGCTACAGAAAAAAACCTTCACAGGTCTGAATGCTGTTTTTCACTCCCATCAGAAGATCTGTCTGCTGGGGGATAGACGTAAAAAGGGAACACCGTGCTGATGTGTTGAAGCAGAGTGAACCTCAATGTTGAATGTTTGGTAAAAAAAGTATTTTTAATGATTTATAAAGAAAATCTTTTGGGATTTTTTTGAACATTTATAGGTTTTTACCCAGCCCATTGTTCATATACGTGTTCTCTTTGTCCTAAAGTTCACGTATTTGCCTGACTTCTCACTGTAAACACAATGGCGAAAACATCAGAGGCCCATGAACTGGGGATGTTTATGTGAGCCAAGAGCCTGGAGATGGAACAGAGATATGGGTGCTGATCTGTGAAAGGAACCACTGCTGTATCGCTGCTGCTCGCCATCACACACAAACACCATCTGGCTGCCTCTCACCAGACAGAGAAGACCTCACACCTGCACACCTCACAGAAATACATGAAGAACCATTGGTTTTATACAAAGTTGTTGTAAATGTTAAGTCCTGTCTCTTGTTTGAGTTAGTTCAACACAGTAAAACATTTGAAAAATGTTAAATATGTGCTCTACTTTTGTGCGAGCCAAACACAATTTTCACATTAGCACTTTTTTGTAAATGTTTGGCACAGAAGTTCACGGAATACTTTAAGATTTAACTAATCTAAAGTATACTAATTTTTTTAGCTTTTTTTTCTACCTTTCTTCAAAGTACACCAGAATCTAAAGTTTTTTTCTTTCAGCTGCATTGAGACATTTCTCTCTAGCATGCAGTGGTCTGATGTGGAGTTGAGGACATCTCCAACATAAATTATACTAACTTTTGTTGTTTTTAATCTCTCATTATCATCCCCCCCCCCCTTGTTGTGCTCTCCCCTCCCCTCCCCTCCTTGACTTTCTCCCCCTCTGTGTTTGAATGCTGTTTACAATTAAACCAAGCATGCAAACAGAGCAAGGACAACTTAAAGAAGATGAGTTAACGGGCTGAAGAGTAAACAATGGGTCCCTGTGAAAGACCGTCGGGAGGAAGAGTTTTCCTCTCTGAAGTCAAATATCAGATTGTCCATTGACACACGTTCAGACAGCTGACATGTGAGATAGATTCTGGACTGAAAAGAGAAATGTCGTCTTTTTTATATGATGTCTGTTACGTGTTTTCCAAGAATTTCTCCAACTCATCTGTTGTATATTCCATTGCTTGGACAACCTCACACTAGGGATGAGAATTGATAAGATTTTAACGATTCCGATGCCTTATCGATTCCTGCTTATCGATTCGATTCCTTATCGATTCTTTTATCGATTCTTATTGGGCAAGGGGTGAAAAAAAGAGCAGAAACGGGTTTATTTACATACATTTTCTTTTTTATAATTTTCTAGAATGCTGCACACACCATATACAGTATGTATACAGACACATTTACATTTTTTTAAATAACCAAAAACATTTATACATATTCCTCTTGAACTTAAAATAAAACTTACATAACTTAAATAAAATGTATTCTGTTTAATTTAAACATGTTCCTAGAAATTACAGTGCTCCTTCCTTTTTTTAAAAGGGTATATGAACTGAGCTGCCAAAAATGAAACTAGCAGTGGCAAATACCAAGTGTGCAACCATCAATTGTATGGATCATCAACAATTCTTGTGCAGAAAAATAAGCATGTCTGCTTTCTCCGGGAGGATACGTGATCTCTCAGGACTTATTGTGTCTCCAGCCGTGGAGAACACTCTCTCAGATGGGCTGGAGGATGAACACAAAGATATGAGGAGGTGTACAAGACGTGCTCGCTGTAGCCTGTGACCCAGACAGACGACCAGCCTCTGAACCGGTCTGACTCTGAACGTCATCAGCTAAATTGGATGGCAATGGAGATTATTTATATAGTGAAAGCTGGTTTACACAATGAAACAAATGGCACTAACAAAATCGCTGAATTTGCTGAGCTGACATAAAGCCACATTAAGAGGGGAGGCAAACACGACCTCTGCCTCAATGTAGGGGGCTGAAAATGGAAGATTCTGTAGCTAAACTAGCGTAGCTATATGCTAAATTTAATAATGGATTAAAAATCGATATGCTCAGTTTAATAATGGGTTAACACGATAACGCGAACGTTTGCTGATAACACACGCCCTCCGATAATTAACACCGTTACGATCAAACATTTCTCAAAACTGGACTTTCAATCCAAACGTGAAGTGATCAATAATGGGAGACCAATGCCGGAGCTCAAATGTGTGCTTCAAACGAAGGGACAGAAGATAACTTGATCGACTACACACAATAAAGGCAAATTGCTTCACACAGTGAGTGGTTGTGATCACTTTTGAGGAGTTTACCTTGGACCAGTGGTCCCCAAACTACGGCCCGCCTCCACATTTGGACCGGCCCCCTGAACAATACCAGAGACGCGTTCCGATTTATTATTTTTTTCACCTGGCCCGCTGCCGTTGAGATTGCAGTGAGACGCGGAGAAAATGTGAAGTGGTGCTCTTCACAACAAAACATCTTTGATGGGACGTGTCGCGTCTCGGCCAATCAGCGTTCAGATGTCCACAGCGTTTGGGAAGTTAGGTTAGCTTGAATGTTAGTCCGCTACATCTGCTGCTGTCACGCTGCACGGTGTAGCGATACTAACAAAGTACCCGTACGTTAAAAACAATGTGATTTAGCATATTTTTAGTATCGATACTTCATTAAAAGAGCGATCAGCGCGCATGCAATGCTCCGCTCCGTTAAATGCTGTCTGCGCGCAGCGCTTATAGCGAGTGGCGCGCGCAGCACTCAGCCGTAATGCGCGCACACAGGTGAGCACACTCACCTCACACTAGCACTTTTTGTCGTGTGAAATAGAGCCAAACTTTAGAACGCCTCTGCCTAGTTGCCATGTTTGCTGCAGTCTGAAGAAGAAACTAAAAAAGTTTGCGCATGCGCAATGCCACAGAGGACCGTTAGCAGAACCATTAAAGAATTTGGCTGACGATCCCAAACAATCGGTTCACTGGGAACCGGTTCTAAAACAGAACCGGTTCTCGATTCCCATCCCTACCCCACACTGTATGTTGATACCGTTTAAAGTCACAGGAAATGTGTTCATTCATTGTTAATGCTGCAGATCAGATCCATGTGAAGATTCCGTGTTTGTCCATCTGCACACAACTTCTCTATTTTGTATTAACTGAAACCTGCGTCCCCTCAGAAGATGTTTAAAGCTGTTGCTTAGATCAGAGTCATTCTTTTAACCAGCTTGTTTTCCATCCCTGTGTTTCACCTCACACCCCATTCTGCCTTGTGATTCTCCATCGCAACATGTTATTTGTGTGTGTTTGTGTGTTTGGAAATGTGTTGTAGTGGTGGTGGTGTTGATATCCCTGCTTCCTGCTCTTCTGGAGGCAGGGACTGAACACAAACTGCATGAAACATGGAGAATGAATGAGTGCAAGACTGTCACTCACACACAACTCACTCACACTGTTATCGATCGACAAGTCATGATGTATATTCTATTACATTGTTTTATATACATATATTGTTAATACTTTCTTCTTTTTTGTGTGGATATTGTGTAGTTTATTCTCATTCTCATTCTTATTCTTTTTTTTTTTCTGCTGCTGCTGTGGGTGTTTTTTGTTTAATTTTTAAAAGATTATAAATTGTATAAAAGGGGATGTGACAATAAAAACTTGAAACTTGAAACTTGAAACTAGTGCTCACGTGTTTAATGCTTTATTGTGTGTCAAGCTGGAAATATGGTTTAATCATGACAAGTGTAAAAAAATATCTTATTCCTATAAAGTTAATCTTCGGTTGGTTCTTGAGCACAATTTAAAGCGAGTATTCAATAAAATGTGCTTCATTAAATTCAGTGTTTACACCTCTGAACCTCATTTATCTAGTCACGATTTACCAAATCTGTCACCAACATCTCTCAAAGGGCGGAAAGACGAGAGAATTCGAGAAGTGAAGACCGAAGAAGGATTTCCTCCAACTGGATGTGTTGTTGTGGACATTTTTATTTGAATGTTCAGCACTTTTTAATCGGATAATTTCACGACCTATGACCTTTTTGCATTGACCGACCTGCCCGTCAGGACTGATGGCACTGACAATAAATGCAATTATTCTAGTCTTGATGTTCCTGTGAGTACAGAGCTGTTGCCTTCTTTTGGATTACACAATCACTGCTGCCATCTGAACTCGTAAAAATATACTGAAGGCAGCAGAGGAAAGATGGGACGAGGCGTTTAGTGGGAAATATTTTCAAGAGGAAGGCTGTTGCGCAACATTTGGGTCGTCTTTCTTTTTAATCACACATATCCTCTCATTCACACAATGTCCCTCAATACTGCATGCGGAGGCACATTATACCGACTCTGGATGAATTGCCTGAGGGATGGCTGTATCCCCACACAAAAACAAAAGCTCCCCCTAATAACATTTTATTTCAAGATCCTCAGTGACCCACTTTTTTTCTATTTTAAGGAAATATGACATTTAAACCGACGCCCAATTCATCCCCTTGCTCTGCCTCTGATTGGTGTGACAATCTCTTGTCTCCTATAGACAAACTAAAGGACACATAATTCTCTTTTGTCTCCTCCTCTTTTGGTGCATGACACACTCCTCCCTACACTTAAAATGTTTGGTGAAAACTCATGTTACATCGCCAGGTAATCAGGTAGCATATTATTCTTTAATAATGAATGCCCATTCATGGTAAATTAATTAAAATCTATCTAATTATGAAAATGTATTGTCTTTTTTGGGGGATTATTGAGTGACATGTTACCTTAATCAGATGAATTATGTGGCAAGAGAGGGGTCCTAACATTATTAAAAACATAAAATAATTCAAAATATATGAATTGGGCAACTTTGTTTGCCTATCTACATTGTTTATATTTATTAATGTTTAGAAGTAAAATCTATTTTGTTGTTAAATGTTTAAAAAAACGGATACAACAACATTCAACCTGCACACAAAATACTACTCACTCATTACAATATTTGTATATGTAAGACATTAAAAAGGTTTTACACCTATTTCTTATTTGTGACTGTTAACGTCCTGTCTCAGTAAAAAACAACAACGATGCAGCTTCGTGCCCTATAACAACAACCTAAGTCGGCTGTCGATGTTTTCATAGCCCAATGGCACCATAAAATGAGATGAGAGCCTCGAAAGACACAGACAACTGCTACTGTGGCTCAAATAGCAGCAGTTGCACTTTGAAGTGGCCTCTCATGTCCCAAGTTACACAGGTCACGTTTCTTCTCTTTGCTCCGCTGTCAGGACTTTCGACGTCTATAAACTCACGTTAAGATGAGAATTAATGTGTAAAATATATATGCACGCATGTGTATTAGACAATATGTGTTGTAATGGTACGTTGCAATTTACGTATTTCATTAAACAGTTAATGCAACTGACCGCGGGAAAACACATACACTCACTTGTATTGCTTATTAGTACTATTGCATTGTTTTATTAAACTGGAACATACCTAATTATAATGTTTATTTTATTATGCGCCAGAAGCCATGTGTTTTACAAAAGTAAACAAAGAATAAGGACCAGGGCGTACAATCCACTGAAAAGCAAATCGTTAATTCCTTTAACAGTACATTAATTACATGCCTGTTTTGATATGATTTAATAAATCCGAGAGATTCAATTAATACAAGAAATTAAAAAAAGATATACATTAATAATCAGGATGAATATGTTTTCCCATCCTGACCATTCGGATTCAAAAACAAGGTCGTTAACGTCGTCGATGAGACCGTCACAAAATGATATTCATATTAAACAATAAATTCTGTATGCCATGATGTATAATTGGTGCATTCTAGTGCTCGCTGCCTATACAAATATGCTATGATTAGTAACCGCAGGCCCGCCAGCAGAAAGGCAGGTTGTGAGTCACTGAGGCAGCTCTGTTCGCTTCAGGTGCCTCGCTGAGGCTGTCGGGTGACTCGCAGGTCGCGGGTCTGAAGCCACAGTGCCCCATTATCCCGTCCAGTGCGCACCAGGTCTGCGTCAGTGTATTCTTGTGCCTTGAATATCCTCCACGGTTTCCAGACCAATACTTCCTCCAGAAGCCTTGTTTACACCTCCTCGCTGTTGCCGGTTGTGACACAGCTGAGTGAATCATTTCTTTAAGAAATATAATGTGTCTATAAAGTGAGACACGCAGGATAATAAGCTGGCGGTTATTTTCCCTCATGAGAGTGTTGGAGTTGCATAGACCTCCAACCTTTCGCTCGTCTGGCCGCAGTGCAGACAGAATGTGCGTCTATGGACTTCTAATTAGAAACAGATGGCGCGTGGAGCTCGATCTTTGTACAAAAACCGAGAGTTAAAACATTTTCCACTTCGAGCTGAGCCGGTACCTCAGCACACAGGTGCACAGTGTCTGCAGGGCGCAGGGCATTTGTATCGGTTTCATACAACCATACCTCTTAAATAGCCATCAAATAAATAAATACATCATCTTCTGCTTCAACACTTGTATCAATAATAATAATAAGTTATTGGAACTTAATAATAATAATAATAATATGAATAATACAAATGTATTGTAACTTATTGTGACAAGGTAATAATAGTGTTCAAACTGAAGGTTGCAAGTGGCAGTTATATACATTTGATTTGTGCATCATCAGCTGACATGATTGTTAAGCAATGAGTCAAAATACCACGGCACAGCTTTATAATCACTTAGATAATTATACATTTCATTTGGTTGACATTTCAACCTTTAAAAACAATGTGTTATAGTTATTTGTATTTTTATTTATTGTTATTTTTATGTGCATTTCTCGAACTTTGACCTGACTTCCAAACACTCTGTTCATCTGTGTCAAATCAAGTTACATCATAGTTTAGAGTTTTATTTTTCCTAAATACGTCTACTTCATCTCAATAATGGACAACAATAAAAGTAATTTTGAATGAACTTCGTATCTACTATGATAAATATGTTGATATGATTCATATTTAGGCAACATGCTTTTGTTCCTCGTTATGCGGCCCGGAGCTGTGAGGGGAGTTGGGCATTTTCAGGAATGGAGCAAGAAGTTTAACAAAAAAAACAGAGTAACACAACCGACACGGGACCCTGTTTAAGGAGATTTAGCCCTGCTGAGTAACATCTGATTTTCGTTGAAAAAAAAAGAAGAAATAGCAACTACAGCCGTGGGGACATAACTGTTACAGGAAATATGGACAACCTTTCCTTTCCTTTCCTTCTGAGAAGGGAAATGAAAGTGAAATTAAATGTGTATCTATTTTACTGTGGGACCCCTCGGGACAGGATGAGGGCCCCATGGAAACCATATGTTAATTACAGTATCAGTTCATTATCAGTGCCACAACTACAAGGTACAATCCATTAAACCGTTTTCTGCAAGTTGGTTGCACCTTATACGACAACTTTTTTAATTGCATATTGCAATTTAAAGTATAGTCTCACACATCGAGCCATAAGCTCCCTTTCTGCCTCTGTCTGACTGTTTGTGTGTGTGTGTGTGTGTGTGTGTGTGTGTGTGTGTGTGTGTGTGTGTGTGTGTGTGTGTGTGTGTGTGTGTGTGTGTGTGTGTGTGTGTGTGTGTGTGTGTGTGTGTGTGTGTGTGTGTGTGTGCGTGCGTGCGTGTGTGTGTGCCATGTCCTGTTATATTGTTGATGGTGCTCTGGCGGCCGACATCCTCCTCATTGACCCCAGTCTCCCTCTCTGCCTTTTCCGTCTCATGAAAAACGATTCCAGCTCTCTGATTGAATTTTATTCCTTCCTGACCTGGTCTATTCTGTGAGGGCGCAATCAATCTTTTGACTAACACGACGTTTGTTTATTAGGCCTCAACCTGGGAACGTATCTATAATGACTTTTATGAGCTGATAGTGGAGGCAACCATGGAGCTTGGAGAACCACAAGAGATGCATTTCGTTTTGGTGACACCGAATAATTCATGTGCTTTATTATGATATGTCGTTGTTGTTCTTTGTTGTGGTCGTTTTACACACAAACACACACACACAGACACACACCATGCCACTGAGGACTATAGCCTGAGATATGCACGTGGCCTCCAGTGCGCTCAAGATGTTTTGTTTTGATGTGTCTTCTTGGTCTATAAAAGCCTGAAGTTGCATGCCGAAAAGGATATGAGGAGTAAGCCCATAACCCGACTTCTATTTTTCAGAAAAGTCTCTCTGAATCGCACTTTACATATTGAAGTTTGACATGCTACTGGTTGTGGACTGGGTTAGGACTCGGCGGCTGTCACCGGGGGCATGACATGTTGCCCTTAGGTTTCTGTTTCAAAGGAGACAAAAGATGCAAAAGGCATTGTTCTCAAAAAGGCAACACGAGTTTTGTTAGAAATACAAGCAGTTCGCTTTTGGAATTTAAATGGACACAAGACGTGTATATTATTATTTTGATTCTTATAATTAAAAAAATTATATTAGTATTATTTGTATTCGGATTCGTAGTATTTTTATAATTAACTGGGTTATTGTTAATATTAGAATTGCTGGTAGTATTAGTAGCATTATAATCAAAATTGCATTATAACCTAAATATGATCATTATTAATGTTGCCGTTTTACGGTCTGTAGCCAACCATAATTGTATATGCACACGTCACATAACAAGCAACACATATTTCAAGATATGTTTAACTGCTGTATATATTAATGACATTTATTAAAACATATCTCTCTGTACTTGATAAATATTTGAATTCCTTAAATACAAAAAATAATATAATGTAATACAACTCTTATTGGATTGCTGGCTTAAGATGAAGGACGCAATACGTGTATTAAATGAAGCAATTGTCATTAATATCCATAATAGCACTAAATTCATGTCGAGTTCAAAGTAATTTCTGAGTTTCTATTTATCGTAATTAATATAAATCGATTCCCATTCATTAATGTCACTGAAGGAAACTGTATTTGAGGGGGAAACTGCCAAATATAATAAACATCAATCTGACATTTCGAAAAGGGGCCGATTTAATCCATTCTCATATTTGCAATTAAATGTCCACTGAACAACTAGAATGTGTCAGCATGATAAAACCTGACGGTGTTTGTCTTCAGTCACGTCAGCGTCATGTCAGACCGGTGAGAATTCAAACATCAAAACTGAAGTGACAACGGGACTATCTTTGGCATGTGTGATATGATATTAAGTAAGCACTGGTATGCGCCAGTAAACACACAACGCCATCCAAAACACAGTGATCTGTGCAGGCCTAGGCCTCGGGTCTACTTCATGTTAGCCATATGCATGTATAATATGATAACAACACAAAAACATACACACAGTGCATGCTTTTGTGGATGTTAAAAGGCCGAAATAAATACACACATAATATTATTTTTTTGGAACGTGCGGATACAAAATGTGCTTTTTGCCTCAATATTTTCAAAAATGTTTTTTTTTTGGAGAAGCAAAATTGTACAAGGGAATATTTAAAGTGAACGTTTGTTGTTGTTGTTGAGAGTAAAATATTTAAGAGCTGAGCAGCAGATTACAGGCCGAACGCACAGCATTATATATATATATATATATATATATAATATATTAGAGCAACAACTCAGCGCGTCTGTTCAGATTAACGACGAGGCCTTTGCTCACGAAACGAGCCAGACGTAATGTCACATATCAATAGCCTGTAAGTCTGTAAGAAACGAGGCGTAAGTTTAACTCACATAAAATGAAAATTTATTAAACAAACAAACAAATCCTTCAGAATACTTTCCAACAAATGAAGAATCTTTAAAATAGTACGGCGATATACACGTTCCCTTTTCTTACTTTCTATATCGGAACAATTGTTTGGACAATTAAGGCAATTCAATTTAGAAACACTTTTTTGGTGTTTGGTCCATAATACCCGGCTACATTTTTAGAAATAAATTACTATATGCAATTTACACGTCCATGAAAACTAACATATCCTTAACATATTACGGAAAGCCACAAAAGCAAAGAGAGACTTACGTGTTATTTGCAGTAACACTGTTCTTTAGAAAAACCGAGATAGAGTCAGTTCTGTGTTTTGGTTTGTTTTTCTGTCTCACATTAGTCCATTTGGTGTGGGCAGGTGAGGGGAGGGGGGGGGGGAGTTGTATTTTACTGGAAGAGTTCAAACACCATGAGGGGGGGATTTAGAGCCTACTTTTCTTTGGTCAGAACTTGCTGCAGTCATATACGAACGCGCCCGAAGTGCGATAGATGGGTTGGCTCGGTGGGAACGACATCTGACAGCTGTTATTCCCATTCACCGGCGAATTATTCAAGCCAATTCTTTGGGATTCAAACATCTCTCGGACTGAGTGAAAGTTCTGCTGCTGTGCTGGGTACGCTGCGCCCAAGTGGCCCAGGTCTCCGGCCTGATTGAGGTACCAGGAGGTCAGCCTCCCTTGATGGGGATGGTGGCCCTCCTGCACTGAGTTTAGATTACCGTGGGTCATGGAAGGCGAGGTGGTCGTGACTGAGTAATCTGGCAACGTTTCGTCCACGGTGGTGCTCGACGCCAAGTGGCTCGATCTGTCCCCGGCGTACAAACTCATGGCTTGCATGTTACAATGATAGGCTGCATTGGAGGTAGTGGACATGGAGTTCTGGTTACACGGTGAACTATAGACAGATGTCTGATTTGGAGAATAGTTTAAGGACAAAGACTGTGTTATACCCGTCCTGCTGGACGCGGTGAGGCTGGGGGCGAGCTCAGTGGCCCCTTGAGGAGACCCCCGGAGGGAGGTCATGATGTTGTCTACGCTGAAGCCCTGCGTCGAGGCCTGGCCGTGGTGCTGGTGGTGCTCAGAGCTGTCCATGCCGATGGACCTATTGGAGGGGATGCTGTGGGGGCTCCCGCTGGACATGCTGCTGCTGTCCGGGCTCTCGATTTTGGGCACGGTGCTCAAAGAGGGCGAGTCGGACTGCGGCGGCGTGACCGTCCCGTTCTCAGTCTTAATATCCTGGATCCTCACAGGCTTGGAGCCCTGCACCGGCTGCTCCTGCTCACGGCCTTGCTGCCTCGGAGGCACATCCTTCTGCAGCCGCTCTTCTTTTTCTTTCATGACGTCCTTCTTTTTGAACCGTCGTCTCCTTCTCAAGAAGCTCCCGTTTTCAAACATGTTGTACGAGTCCGGGTCCAGGGTCCAGTAGCTGCCCTTGCCGGGCTTCTTATCATCACGGGGCACCTTGACAAAACACTCGTTGAGCGACAGATTGTGCCTGATGCTGTTCTGCCAGCCCTGCTTGTTGTCTCTGTAGAATGGAAACCTCTCCATGATAAACTGGTAAATCCCATTCAGGGTCACCTTCTTGTCAGGCGAGTTTTGGATAGCCATCGTGATGAGCGCGATGTAACTATAAGGGGGTTTGACCATATCCTTGGGCTGAGGTTGGGGGGTGTACGGTCCATACGCCCGCGCCATGCTGGCCGGGTATTGGTCGTGAGCCGCATGGGAGTACATGTTCATGGGCGCTGGCATCCCCGTGTATCCGCCACCGGTAGCGGCCCGGTAGTAGCTCGGGTCGCTGCTGATGTACGGCACGACGCCCAGAGAGTTGGGGCTGGAGACGGAGTAGCGAGCCTGCATGTCTTCACTTTGAATCCGGGGAAAAATATAGCTCCAAAATACACAGACGCAGAGCTCCACTTCTGCCTCCTCTGAATAGAAATCACAGTTCCGCACTGCTCACTCCAAAGAGGAAAAAGAGAGGGAAGACTTGAGTGCAAACGTGCTGGATCTCAGCCGTGTTTAAGCCGTCCCCATCCCTGTGTCTCTGTGAAACTCAAATTGAAAAAGTTCTGAACTTTGGACGCAGGACTTTTTTGCGCAGTTAAATTCTTTCCTCCTTTTTTTGCGGCCAGCGGAGCTCCTCCCAGAAGAGTGCGCGGCTCGTCCAATGGGAAGCCAGAGCGAGGAAGCTCCTGGTCACACTCGGGGCTTTTAGGAGAGGAGGTGTCGGTAACTCCCAGCCCACTGCGGACAGGACTTCAGACGTGACGGAGCAACTCGCTTGTACACGATCAGATAATGGAGACGCAGATTCCCGCACACTTTGTCAGAGAAAGACATCCATCAGAGCCGGAGCTGTCTGGAGGAAACAGACGCGTTGTCTTTCAAATTAGAAATGCAAGATATCGTGAATCGAAATATAATAGCATTAAATACGTTTATATTTATTTCAATAAAAAATATTACAATCACAATTTACTAAATAAATGCAGATCCATTATTTGGTGTATTGCTCTCTTATGGCAGCGGTAAATGTGATAGTACTTGTTTACAATTGTTTTTAAATCAAACATAGTGACACCAACAAACCAAATGGCGTTGTTTACGCCCAGTGTTAACGTATACAAATGCATTGTTTTGGTTAAAAGTCCAAACACCAGCAGCAGATCAAAGGAGGTCAGGGCCTCGCATCGTTGGCAGTGGGCGGTGAGATCTCGTTACCACGGGAATTAAAGACGGTTTGGGCTGCGAGGAGCCAGAGGTGTGAGAGTTTATTCTAGGCTGAAAAAGACCAGCGAACCAAATGGGAAGACGAGGGGCTTTGAATAAAAATGTGTGAAGGTCTGTTGGGATGTTTCAGGCCTATTGTGAATGTATTGTCTCTATAAGCAAATAAACCAAAAATACCTCATTATTCTTCACACAGGAGTAACTTCATTAATATTACGGAACGTCGTTTAATTAATCATAAAGCTGAGGTTTTAAATACAATATTGTGATCAAAGAAGGGTGGAATGAACCGACCCAGAAGGCCTCTGGTCGCCTGCTGTAAAGGCGACTGTGCATGAAATGCTGAACGGCCGTTGAGAGGCAAAGTTACATCCTTATATCGACGTAATCCTCTGCAGGGCGTCTTAATTAAATGTCCGTGCAGTGGCCTGCTGCTCCGCCGGTTTCTCCTTACATGGACCCGGGCATGAACTTTTTCCACCGCCCTGGGCTGTTTACACTATTCACGACGAGCTTTTTACTTAATACCGCGGCCTGCCCACCCAGGCCTGCTCAATGCGTAATTGTTTAAGGTGTCCACGACTGAAGCAGCGACACACACGATGGATGTCAACATAATATACCACAGGCACAATATCTATGACTGTTTTTGTGTGTGGCCTAATAATAAAATGAGAACACCACAATTATCAAAATACATGTTTTTAGTTTTAGAGTGACACATGTTTGAATATAATTTGTTCTACAATATAATTGGATCTAACTTCATTTGGCGTTTTTTGTTAAGTTTTGATGTGTTTGTTTTTCCTTAATCTTCGAAAACGAAAAATAGGATCACATCAAATAACGTTAATTTATATTACAATACATGTTAATATTGTTATATTATGTAGTCTATAGATACGTTTAAATAAAATAATGCAGGTTAATATAGTAAATCAGACGGATGTTCACATACAAAAAACTGGGAGGGAATTCAGGAGGCAGAGAGAGAGAGAGTTGGAGAGGGAGAGGAAGAGAGAGAGATGGAGGGAGATAGAGAGAAAGAGAGAGAGAGCGAGAGAAAGAGAGAGAGGGGTAACGTTGCTTCATAACTATGATGCGGGCTCCCTCAAGTGTTCACAAAGGCCAAGTTAGAAATCGTTCATCGCTTTTAATTAGCTTACTCTGATTTGTGTAATATATTTTGAGTTTTGTATTTCAAATCGTGATGAAGTCCCTTATTTAATGGCCAAGACAATTGTCAAACCTGCCGAGAAGAGAATTCAGTTGAAGATTATTTTTGGACAAAATATCACAAAAAATGACCCATTTGTTTTTTTCTTGATTTAGACCAGATTATGACAAAAGTGCATTTTTTTATATTAATGATTTTAATTTAACTAGTCAACATATATTACAATAGTTTGTATGTGTGTATGTATCTGCGCGTGTGTGAACGCGTGGATGCGTGTGTTTCTGTGTGTGTCAACTAGGGAGCCTCTTGCTGTCCAGAGTATTAGAGCAGTAATAAGACGCTACTGCCACCTAGAGGTTTATATGAATACTACAGCCTGCTGAGTCCAGACAGCCTGAGCTGGTCATTCTGGCGACAGGTCAGCAGATAAGAGAAAACTACGACCTTGAACAGTGAGATGTGCTCCTCAGAACACTGTGAGCTAGATACACACCTCAATCCGTTTGAAGGATAACATGATGCTCAAAGTGTGCACTATAACCTGATAAGTAAGTTGAAATGCCTTTAGAGTTACACCACACACGCATTGTTATTAACAACGTGTGCATTGCTGACTTGTATTTGTAAAATCCGTCCTTATTTTTTTAGCCAAGGACATTTAAATATGGGCACATATTTCCTCTGAAGTCAAGGTGTATTGATTTAGTATAAGACACATATGCACTTTATCTTACTGTAATGTAACACAATTTGACAATAACATATTCTAAATGGGAAGATAAATGTTACTCTCCATGCAACAGTGAACACAACTAAAAACCAGGTCTGACACGGCCCCTGGCCCCTGGCCCCAGGCCCCAGGCCTCTCCAGGATCCCGTTATCATTGAGAAATGAAGTGGGTTATTGCACATGCAGCCCAAGTCGTGCACATCCCTCAACTAATTTACAAATGCAAACATTTTTCCCCATCATCCTCTCCTTATCAGTGATGATGATGATGATGATGATGATGATGATGACAGCATGGACATTTTGACTTCTTCAAATATCATATGAATCTAATGTTTGGCTTGATTTGCACATTTTTCTGATGCTTTGTTACCCATGTCCGCGCAGTTGTTGTTTTTTAGCAGGGTCATTGTTTTGATGAAGGGTATAGGAAACACATTGAGAGCAATGGGAACAATTTGTTCTTAGTAATGGGATGTTTGAATTCTAATACTAAATACTAATATTATTTTTAAATATAAAATAAAAGCAAAACCTTACAGTTCGGATAATAATGGTTATAAAGAGTATGTCAATATTAGGAATCTGCATGAATTACTTCGGAATGAATTTAAAAGTTAAAATTAGTTTGTAACTCTTTTTTCTGCTTAGTTGTTTATGTTTATCAGTGTTGAAAATATCCTGGGAGAAGAATATCAATATCATGAAAATGAAGGGTACAAGTACAAAGCACAACCAGCCATTAGAACAAACAATATGTTGTTGTTTTACTTTATTTCTCAAGATAAAAACATAAACAATTAAAACTATTCAGTGTATAACTGTTTTGCTTGGGATTAATTGGGCAGTCTCTATATTTTTCTCTTTAAACATAAATTAGATTAAATGCAAAATATCATATAGATGTAAAACATGTTTATTAATTTTGGTTGAACGTCCAAACAGACATTTTAGACTTTTTAAGGGACAGCACCCATTTTTCCCAATGAACAACTCACTGAAGAGGTTATGAAATCGTTTGTAATAGTATATGTATCCTGGAATGTGATACATTTTAACCAATAATACAACTGGATTACTAATTATGTCATCTCTTCATTAAAAAAACACATGTTCTGCTTGTTCTAGTTCTCGACAGAAGTCCATATCACACAAATATTGATTTATTGCAGACACTTTATTCAGTGCTTAATTTAGAAGCCATCTGAGATATTAGGTCACTAAACTTACTTCCAAAGTATGAACATAAAATGGAGCAAGCTAAAAACTAAAAGTTGTTCACAAAAAATATTCTTAGTAAGGGAATGTCTGCTTCTTTGTTAATTTCATCGAATTTGAGTTACTCATTTGGGTTTTATATTTCCAATACTTATACCATGGAGGTAAAATGTATTACTATTTAGTTTCAGATCCATAGACAGCAGAGACATGTTAATCAGCTCCATATGATGTTAATGTATAACAACAACTGTGCCTGCATTCGCTCTTCAAAGATGGTTAATCTGCAGCATTGTTAAACATTATTAGATGATTATTTACCAATGTCTCTCAGATCTAAACTCAATATTAGACTCATAAAATGACAATATGTGTCTCTCACAGCTTATCTGATGTGTGACATGCTGCCTGAAGCAGGATCAAATGAAAACACTGATGTATTCTAATCAGATTGTGTGTCATGTGTCTAACAGACATTTTTTTTGATAGTGAAAGCACATCTGTTGACGATTCTGGATTCTGTTGATTTCTTGAATCTTATTAATCTGGAAGGACTTGCAATCCATTCATTAGGTCAAACATGTTAGCCTGTTACACATCAATCATATACATTTCCCCATATATGTAATTTATGGCATATCAACTGACTATTTGGCAGAACGCTTTAATTTTTTCCACAACGTATGATTCTTTTTAGTATTTGAGGACTTGAACTTTGAATGACCACGAGGTGGCAGTAGAGTCCCGTGAAATCCAACAGGACGAAACAAGAGGGATGGAGTGTTGTCCGAGTTGTGTATAAAATGTGCCTTTTGCCTTCTTCCTTTCGATTCAGTAATTAATCTAACAACCATCATTACATAATAACAACATAGGCAGACTTCTTAAAACGCGCATTGCACATAAATTATTCTCAGTGTGTGAACTGAATCGAATAAGGTTTATTTCCTGTTAATAATTTAAATCTGGTCTTTTCACAACACATATACACTACCGTTCAAAAGTTTGGGGTCACTTAGAAATGTCTTTATTTTTCAAAGAAAAGCACTGTTTTTTCAATAAAGATAACATTAATCAAAAATACACACTATACATTGTTAATGTGGTAAATGACTATTCTAGGTGGAAACGTCTGGTTTCTAATGAAATATCTCCATATGTGTATAGAGGCCCATTTCCATCAACTATCACTCCAGTGTTCTAATGGTACATTGTGTTTGCTAATCGCCTTAGAAGACTAATATCTGATTAGAAAACCCGTGTGCAATTATGTTAGCACAGCTGAAAACAGTTATACTGGTGATATAAGCTATACAACTGGCCTTCCTTTGAGCTTGAAGTTTGAAGAACAAAATGAATACTTCAAATATTAATCATTATTTCTAACCTTGTCAATGTCTTGACTATATTTTCTATTCAATTTTCAATTCATTTGATAAATAAAAGTGAGTTTTCATGGAAGACACGAAATTGTCTGGATGACCCCAAACTTTTGAACGGTAGTGTATTATTAGTGTTAATAGAGAAATACACCTTATCCTTGGTTGTATAATAAACGTATGATGGTGCTCAATGGACTCAATCAGAAAGGGACTTTTTAAAATAATCCATAATTCTATGATATTGTTGCATATCAAATAATTGATTCAAACCCAACCCAACTGCACTGTTTATGTATAGTTTGGGATTTATATCATATTAATGATAATACTAATAATGTACACGGGAAGAACTGCAAACTGCAGATAAAGAAAAAATGCTTTGTATAAAAAAAACTTTATTGCTCAAAACACTTCCAAATTATGCTTAAAAAATAAATCTCTTCAATGGCCTGCTGCAAGAAATCAGCAACAAGCTCAGCAACTTCAGGAACACAACATTAAGTGCATGAATATTAATTTAGGTAATATACGTATTTTGGTTTTCAGTTAAACTGTTGATATCGCTTATGAAGTCAGTTACCAGAGTGAAAGTCCTCTTCATCACCTTTAGGCTATAAAACTAATTTTTAAAACGCCAAAGTTTACTGGCATTGACTCGAAGGTCATATACAATCGCCATTTTCACCAAAAGTCACCAACCAATCTGTTGAAATAACTCCTTCCGAGGGTCACATTGAGCAGAAAAGTTCCAGGCAGTTCTGTTTTGGTTCTGATGTCACATGACACATGGCTTCACGTCTTGATAGGCGTTCTGGTGGTGGTGATGGAGCTGGTGGTAGTACGATCCGCTGGTGCTGGGGTGGAGGGAGGAGAGGTTCAACACGAAGTCCTTCCGGTCGCACGCCGGAGCTGAGTGGCCGGAGTATCGAGACAGACCCGCTGAAACACACAGCACACAAGTCATTTATCTAAATCTGGATTCTCTTAATTCAAACTGTTGTATGGAAAAGACATTCTGAGTATTTAAAATATACTTCTATCAATTATAGGCAAATTATAAAAGCAACTGTTTGGCATCGCCAAACATATTCTGGCTAATGTTTGTATTTATGTGGCAATAATGCAAATGTTGGTCCAATAATAGACGGTTGTGGATGTCTTCCTTAATTAATAAGGGAGTCGTATAAATGTAAAACATTAAAATACATTTTTTGTTTTGTTTTCAAAAATCAAGTCAGTTTGCAGTTTCAAATGCTAATAAATAGTGGTTGAAAATAGCGTTTTTCACACATGCTGCAGCCCTTTTTCAGAAGGCAGACCATACCTCATAAATTAAAAGTATAAAGTACGTAACGTTCTTCACCAGCCAAATAGATTTTTTCACAACATGGAAAACTACAGAATTTTCTCAAATGTATTATAGCTTTTGATTTATTAAATAATAGAAAATAGATTACCAGCCATTAAATAAGCCTGACTTTCCCATCTGGAGATAAATAAAGGCTTATCGTATTACACACTAACATTTGTAATTGGAAGTGTTTGTTGTTATGTGCATCGAATGACAACGAACAACATGAAAACAAAAATGGAAATAAAACAGCACTTACTCTTTAATAATTATTATTTTGCTGTGGCTCATGTTGAAGGCCTTAATGAACTTGCACTGTGAAATGAATAGCAGTTATTATTTGTATATGTATTAATGATGATTAGTTTGTGACAGTTATTCATTTTATATTTATTGATGATAATTAGTTTGTGACAGCGGGTTTTGGTCCTTCTCATAAACTCTTCAATTCTATATCACAGAGGCCTCAAAAGAAAGCCTGAGTGAAAATGCTACCAAATAAGACATTTTCATTTAATTTCATTTTCAGGAAATTGTGCACATTACGAATTGCTGCAAACAACGTTACAATCTGATGAATGAATGAATTAGTTTGCTCTTGTCAGTGGATATTTCTATTTTTTTCTCACTGCATTACGGCTCAACCGGGTCACAACCGGAATTGATACATTGTATATCCATGCAACTTCATTGTGAAAACCAAAGCTCAATTCAATATCTTACGACTCATCGTGGTGCACATATAATCAGGACTCTACCTGAGATCTCTGAGGAATCTCGTGCGTTGTGGTGCAGATAGCCTTGGTCCAGAGAGTACGAGGGCATCCCCGCGTGCAGCGCAGAAGACGTGGGACTGCCTGTTGCCAGCGACTGCTGCTTGATGTATGAAGACACACCAGGAGAACTCCAGTGCGAGGCCGCATTTGCATAAGGAGACTGACAGTCCAACGTGCCAACCATCGCTGGGGAGGACTGCAGGGGGCTGCTGCTGCTGTCCGGGCAATAGTCCGCGTTAGAGGCCACCTGACATGCGGCCATGTGCGCTGAGCCGGAGCCTGATGACATGTGTGAGGCGTGATGTCCTCCTCCGAGGCCCTCGAAGCCAGCTGCCACTGTATTGCCCATCAGGTCCATGTTGTAGCTGTTGTGGCACCCTATTGAGCCTGAAGGTGGTTGGAAATCAAAGTTCTGCTGCAGCATGGTCGCGCCAAACCCGACACCGTTCATCATCCGGTACATCGGCTTCATAGCTTGGCATTTCCTACGGAACCCCCGTGGTCTGCGACGGAAGGAGCCCTCCTCGAACATGAACTCACTACTGGGGTCAATGGTCCAGTAGTGCCCTTTGCCAGGTCTTCCGAGACCCTTGGGCAGCTTTATAAAACACTCGTTCAGAGACAGGTTGTGTCTGACGGAGTTCTTCCATCCCTGGTATGCTCCCCTGAAGAAAGAAAAGCGAGCCTGCAGGAACTGATAGATTTCACTCAACGTTAGCCTTTTGGTCGGAGAGCTTTGAATTGCCATGACAATGAGGGCGATGTACGAGTAGGGGGGCTTTTCCGGACGCCTCAAGCCGGAGTTTCCCTTTTTCCATTTAGGTGACGCCGTGTGCGCGCTCTCCATCACTGGCTGTGCGGCATTCAAAGCAGCTACCGCTGGACTGGAGCGAGGATTAGATGGATCCAAATGTTGCTTGGAGGTCTCGGTCGTCATGGTTGTGCCTCTTAATTTGTTTGATCTGCTCCCTGTTCCCGCTATAACTATTGAGCAACTAACGTTTGTTAAATTTCATTCAGGCTGATGCTATGATTAAAGAGCCGGTTTCCCGTTGCGATGCTCTGCGCGTTTTTAACCGTGGAAATGAATAAACACCATCCGCTGTTGCTCCTTTCTCTCTCTGCCCATCGCTGGCAATAATCCCACAAGAGATGGAACGTGTATCTCTTCGACTCTCTTTGTGTATATCCAACCAGCCAAACACAACTCGACCACCTATCAATTGTTAAATCTCTCTCTGCCTCTCTATCCCTCCAAGAAATCGCCAGGAACTACTCCCTCCCCTTCTGGCCAGGATCCAGACTAGAAGCCGGACGCGGCGCAGTGGAGTGAGACAAATCTCCTCCCACGACTCACATTCCAAAACACTCATGCACACATTATGCACGATGATCTGACAAACCCTGATGAATAAAGCAACACTATTTGGACACGTGCTTAATGTTGTCCTGTTGTACGTTTGAACACGTATGATTTATTTGTATAGAGAACGAGTCCTGCAGTGTTCATTTGTTTGGGATCTGTTCAAGGTTAGACTCTGACATGCAAGCATGGCTTTTTCCATCAGAGCCTGCCAACGTGCCACACACAGCGCACACGTGTCAGTTCCCTTTGAGCCAGTTTTACATCCGTGGAGAAAGTCATTGATTAGAAACTCTAAAGGGAAAATTCCGATAATCTAGATAGTTTATTTTACACTACTATAAATGTCCTATAGCGTTGTGCAAATGTGGTTGTCATTACAAAGCCAGTTACCAATATAACAATGATGTAATTAAAGAAATTCCCACCAGCACATAACACAATCTACCCAGAGTACTACCAGCCACATCAAACCTGCTGCCCCGCTGCGTCCAGGATGCACTGCTATGTCTAAGAGGAAATTTACTTTCTAGCCTCAGAAGAATAGGCCTAGAAGACATTTCTTGCTATTATGGAATCCAGTTGAGTTCGCTCAGGATGCACCATTTGGACAAACACTCCATGCGCATGTGACTGAGGCGACTTCTATTTACAGCGCCAGGCAGAACACATACACATTGGATGCCCCTCGGCAGCGAACTTCATGAACACTGAAAAATAAAAACTTGTAATGCTATTTATTTATTTATTTGGAAATTATACGAAAAATAATTCAAACAAGCTAATAAGATATTGATTAGTTTATTACATTGTATTATATTCTCATTATTATTGTTGTAGTTTGTTTTATTATTATTATTACTATAATAATAATTATGACTATTATGATTATTCTGATTCTGATTATTATCATGCACCATTACTGTTCTTCTGAAACAATACAGGATAAATCTCTCACCTTGTAACCTACATTATTCTTGTACAACATATTAGGCTGCAAAGGCCAGCAAGCATGATGCTTGTACAATCTAAGAGGAGGCTAGTGTGTGTGTATAGCATGCCCTCAATAGTCAATACACTTACAACCAATCCCTCTTGAGCTCTGCAGAAAGAAGGTTACGCTGTCTCATACAGGTGTCCGTAGATTTGCCTCCACAAGAACCAACGACTTTTTTTAATTTTTAGAAATCAGAAAACGCAGACCATCGTTAGAGTTTTATTTCGTTCGTTTTTGAAAGACAGACACAAAAACAGTCAACGTGCATATTTTTAAACACGTTTTCAGACAACCGTTCAGTAACATTTACAACAAATAATTGTGTATCAAAGATCAAATATAAGATAAGATATTGCATTAGGTACACAAATAAGAGTATCACCTTGCCACCACAGTAAAGCCAATTTCAATCCTCCTCTGTGACCATTGTCAGTGCACAACGATGATGTTTAATCATCTAAGAAAATGGGCGTTTGGCACATGCGCAGCAGAGGAGTCCACATAGCAGACTGGCTTGAAGTATGAAAATGAGGCAGGTGTATTTAAATGAGGCATCATCAGTTCAGTGTAGCGCGGCCAGGAGAAGGCCAGGTGGAGTGGTACATGTTCTCTGTTTGAGTCTCTCTTGAACGGCTTGCTGAGGATGCTGTCTATCGCAAAGGAACTAGTGAACTTGACACACGAATCCGTCCTGGTGGCGGATGCAGACTGCGAAACGCTCCGCGGCTCCTCCGCGAGCTCGGACACCTTTGGCTCCCTGCTGCACTTTTTATCGATGCGTTTCCTTCTACGCCTGAACACTCCGTCCGCAAAGGTGTACTCGCTCTGAGGATTGAGCATCCAGTAATTGTCCTTCCCCCAAGGTCTAGACGGGTCCCGCAGCACTTTGAGAAAGCAGTCATTCAGAGACAAGTTGTGCCGAACCGAGTTCCTCCAACCGGTGTAGCTGCCTCTGAAGAACGGAAACCTTTTCATCAGGTAGTCGTTTATTTCCGCCAAAGTCAGACGTCCAGAGGGGGAGTCCCGGATAGCCATGGCGATGAGAGCGATGTACGAGAACGGGGGTTTGGGTCTCCGCGTGTACGGCTTGGACTTGGTGCTGGTGCATGGCGTAACAGGTGGAGGGCTGGGAGCCACGCAGTCCCCATCCGACCCCAGCTCCTCCTCAGCAGAAAGAGGAGAACGCGCTCTCCCCTCTGCACCAATAGACATCTCCAAACGCTTCATGTCATAGTGGCTTCCACACAACACCTCTAGCTTCATGTTCTCTGAAGAAGTGTCCTCTTTGTGTAAAACCTCTTTCCGACGTGCTCTCCGCGTAACGTCCGGATCTCGTGTGCGTCGAGAAGCGCAGTGCTTTGAGTGAATCCAATGAAGTCCTGCGTAACTCACATACCTGTCAGAGTACTGAGCCGGTCTCACCTATTAATCTGCGCGAGCTGCTGTTTATATTTAGGCTCACCTCATGGGACAACCCAAGAGGGCGGAGTTAAATTATTTCAAAACATTTGGAGCACCAAAACAATTTTTTACATTGCGAAAACGATATACCACCATAATGAAAGTTTCATCACAAGCCTTCATATTTCGCAATGGTAATGTTAACTGAAAAAACATTCAGTGCCGTTTTATTATTACTTTCTCACCCTTGTAAAGGGATCCGTCAGACACATTGGGAGTATTTCACCTGAGACAACCAGGTGGCGTATGTTGCCTTTGTATTTAAAGGTGTGTTGCCTGCAGGTACACTTTTAGACAACACTGTTGCCTGAGCTGTCCTTTAGATGCAATTATTTGCATCCTAATTATACTATATTAGGGGTCCAACACTCTTTTTCGAGTGTAATATTTAAACAAATCTCTGTGAGAAAAGAAGCTCCGAATGCCAGCAGGCTAGACTCTTCACTTATGAAGTAAACATCAGATATTCATAACAACTCAAGACTCACATAGAAACCATGTGGCTGTATTTATCTCTCTTAAAATAAATAGTCGATCTGGTTCTTCCCTGTTGCTCAGTACCCAGATGGATCCACCTAAGAAATCAATTATTGTGATTTATTTTCCGTGAAAAGGAATCGCCTTGAGGTTTTGGATGTCACTTGTGATGTGATTCCAAGGAAACAGTGCATGTATGACAACAAGGCCGACAGGTGAACAGACCCATTGAATGTACTGTATCATGCCTCCATAGCCAATGCCAGTCTTTCATTCTCATTTAATGCTGCTCCACAGCCCGGATGTGTTCTCCTCCCACACACTCCCTCAGGTTCATCCGTCAGTCATGTTGAACTCGACGACCTGTATAATTGGTGTTCTTACTTCCTGCAAATCGCTGGATTCATTGGTTGTGCTGCAACAGTGTCACCATTAAATAACCTCATCCATGTTGACATCAGACCAACTGCTGATATGTTGTTACTGTGATGACTGGTTTAACTTGTGTTTGTGTCAAGCTGTTTTGCTGCATGTTTGTGCTCGTGTGGATGTTTTGATTTTCACGTAATCTGTTTGTGATGTGACTCCTAATCCAGGGTGAAGTCACTATTTTGAAAGGTGGCATGTGAAAGATGGATTCCTGTAAACTAACCACACAATGACAGGAGCTCAAATACCTCATATTCATTGTGGTCACTGCGTGTAGCAGCTTGTGAGGCCGCCGTGTGTCTTTGTGCTCTTGAATACAGCAGGATCTACTTAATAACAGCTTTACAGGTGGAACCACGGAGCAATATGTGTGCCTCATGATGCCAAAGGCCCCCTTTCTAATAAGGCTCTTTTACAAAAGAGGTTAAAGGTAACTAGCTTCCTTAGAACTATTTATAATTTACTATCACTTATTTCTATGAGATAGAGACAATTTGGGAGATAATTTGTCGATCATTAATTAAAACAGTGGTAGTCATTGTCACATGTATTTCTTTTTACAACCAACACTGAATCATCTCAATGAACTAACTCTACTTACTACAAAAATAGTATAGAGGCTACTATAAAGTAAAGCATGTAAGTGTATTTATGGAAGCTCATATGATTGGCATGCAGGCATAATAATCTTAGACAATAGATACAAAAAAAGAAAAGTTGCGCTGCTGAGATATGAGCCACATTTTCCTCAGACAGTGACTCACTGCCATCAATCACTTAAAGTAGAAGTTCTCATTGTCTCACCGTTTCTCTGACTGTCAATACCAGTGTGGTGAGATTTATGGCTGCATCAGATAACAGTGTGTTGGCACTCTGCAGACATTAGATTAGATACGACCTTTCAGTTTCCAGGTACAGTATGAGCAATGTTGTACATAAATGATGACAATGTCCAATAACCTCCATATTTATTTTCACATCGGAACTGATCAACACATTTCAGATGCAAGTGTTGATCCGGGTGCAGTATGCTATGGCTGCGGCTCTGACTCTGGCCTTCAGGTATCACTTGTTCCTGTGTTGGAAAGAGGAACTCTGTGAACCCCGTAGTCAGACATCACACATTGTGACACATTGCTCAGTTCATGAACATATAACATTTAAGAATCGCAAACTGATGCTAACAGAATAACTGGCATGCACAGATTCATGAATATAAAGCAATAATGCAGACACACAGACAATATATACAAATCACTCACAGTTAAATGTATGTAGTGCACAATATATTTATTATTATATAAGTTGTTGATTATTCCCAATTTTGAAAGCTCCAGTTCAACAGGACTTTGATTTCTGGAAGGTGATTGGGTCCAGCCGTCGCTCATGAAAGACACAGTGACACGCCTCCGATTTTTAATATGTTCCCTCTGTCTAGTTGTTTGTGTCGGGAAATATTTTTCCATTCATTTGTTGGAAGGAAACATATTCTTAGTTGATTGCAGGTGTAAAGAACAAAGCGGTGGCTAAACACTGAACAGTGTACTGATGTTGAATTTGGTTCATGCTATTGGAGGTCGAACTGTTAAAGAGTTTGTGGTGAGATTGTGGTGCACTACATGAGATGAGCCTTCAACACACTTGCAATATATTTTCCTTTTGTGTGTGTACATACTGTTGAGCGTATACATGTTATTAAAACAGAGCAATCCTTCTACTCCAAGTGGTTTTCTTGCAAGCTGGATCATGCTTTATTTACTTTAAGCAAACGGTGTACATTTACAGCATGTAAAATCAGTAAAACAGGATATACATGTATGGATATGTATTACCCTATTGAACATGATTTGTGTAAAAATATATTTGTACTGTTGATCCTCGTAAGTAAATTGATCTACTTTTCAGTTACAAAACAATGTGTGTATGAATCTTATTAGATGTAACCTTTATAAGCCGATAATTGTAAGCAGACAGATTATGACACTTTTTCTAATGTCTGAGAAAAATATCCAAACCCTGCTGAGCATTTCAGTGAGTGAAGACTGTTGCAGCAGATTCCACAACATGTCTAAAAATAGCCCAGTGAAGATATCAACCTGATGAGGATTTGGTTTGCATAACTCCCACCCGGGGCGTGTGTCTCTCTCTCTCTTTATGCAAACACAAAGCTTTTGCGTGCGAGGCAGCAGATCATTTGAGATGTTCAGATGTTTTGCAAAGGATTATGTTGCTGAGAGCGTCAGGATCACGGAGTGGCTTCACCGTCTGGGATGTATTCAAAGGTTCAAAATAGAAACAGAATTTCATGTTAATTCCAGGCATTCCTTCATGCTGTTTATGGCAGCTGTGTGTTTATTATTGCTGTACAATACATCCCACCTCACAATATTTAATTATAGTATTTTGACAGCTCTGTTTTGAAACCATGTTCTCAGCACTTGACTGGAACATTATGGTTTTTGCACAAACATGTGTGTGTTCTTAGTCATTATCAGTGTGTTTCTTCACGTGTCCTCGGCCCCACAAGTTTCTTCATGTATATCTGGTCCCTCCCTCTAAATGCACACTTTCACCTGTAAATACCTCCTGAGGAATCTGTGTAAGTCTGTTCATGTGACCTTTTTTTTTACAAGTTTAGTTATTTATCTTTATCCTTTGTTGTGTTTAAATATAGGTGATGTGTGACACACACATTTAAAGATGACAGTTAACAAAGGTCAAGTTCTCTCATGTCTCTTGATAGAATAATTGGCAATAAAAAAAGGAATGAAAGCAGGCCCCTGCCGGTTTCTGGTTTGGGAAGTTTCTATTTAGGTTTTGTCGCAGCAAATGGGAAAAAAAGGTGTATTGAAAAAGCAGGAAACATATCAAACAAGAGAAGTTATCTACAGGTGGACACCCATAAACAATTAGCTTTTTCTTGCATTGTCCTCCTCTTAGCATGTTGGGATCGTGACAGGAACCAGAATTATACTCTCAAAGTCTCATAATAAGAAATGTCTCTTTGTAGAACAGTCATATTTTCTTTCTATGTACTTAGTTGTGCAAATAACTGTCATTTTTCAAATGATATGCAAATGCATTTCTTTCATTTATTTGCATGCAGCATATATTTTTGCAGCATGAAAACATTTGAAAACCAACTGATGCAGTTTCTATTTTATTTTCATATTTGCATGAAAAGGCCATTTCGGTTAAAACCATTAGAGGCACTCTGGCACAAGGACCGAGAGGCCAGGTGGCTGTTGGGTACAGGTTTGGCGTCCTTCATGCAAGTGTGAATACACCGCTTTACCCCTTTTACATGTCTATACAAACCAAGGGGGGGATGGGAGTATGCGCTGCCAAAGAGGGATGTGCTTTATTTAATAAATGGGGAACCAGTTGCCTCAATAAATGGGCGTAAAATGTCAACACAGAACAGTGTGTGGGATGACAGAGAAAGCTTTCAGGAAAGCAGGCGATCCTCTCGATTGATTCTCTCATGAGTTCTTGGTACTGGTCCGTGTTGAGGCCCAGAGTGTAATTGGAGAAAGAGAAAGCTGTTTGTGACAATGTGTGTGTGTGTATGTATGTATGTATGTGTATGTGTGTGTGTGTGTGTGTATGTATGTATGTATGTATATGTATATGTAAGTGTGCACCCCTCTCAACAATTGCCAGTTTCTTTGATGTCACCATGCAATCACAGGTTCATCATCACCTGCAAATAACCCTCGTCTGTCTTCAGTCTCGATATATTTTTGTTGCCATCTCTTTCCATACCCAAAGCCTCAGAACACTGCGCCGCATAACAAAAATAGAAAAAATTCAAAGCTGTAAACAAACAGAGGTTCTCCCTTTTCTTCTCGTGTATAACTTATGTTGTCACGGCAATGGGTACATTCCATCAAATTCAATCACATGAAATACAGAGGTTGAAAAAGGAAGCTGAAGCCGTATGCGACGTATGAAATCAAAGCACAGCTGCGAGACTAGTTTAAGTTTTAAAATGATCCCGTTTAATAGGGTAAGTGACGAGGATATTAAATATATTATAAATCTGTTTATCCAAAGTGTCTTTGTGTTTCTTTGACTTGAGCTTGCTCCACACCCTGTGTTAATAAAGACATCAAAGGGTCTTCCTGCTCATCTGTTTGTTCTCCCTTGTTTGCATGTTTCTGGTCAGATGGGGATGCTGCCGTGTCAGCAGTTCCTGGGAACCAGTGTGAAGTTGAACCATTGTTAAACAGCTGAACAATATTTGCTCTAATGTCCCATTCTGATCAGGGTTATAGCCAACTAACCAGAGGAAAACATTTAACAAATGTGAAGCAGACAGTTTAAACATCGTGACATGTTCTCACGGCTCTCTGGAAAACTACAATGAGGGGAAAGAGATGGGAAAATGTCATATGATACGAAGAACATCCATTATCTCTTCAGAGCAAAAGAAAGTCTGGTTTTAAAAGTGGACTGTAGGTATTACAGTAGTTTGAATTCTGCTTTTGAGTGAATTTATTTTCCTTCTTACAAACAAGTCTATATTCTAGCATGACTATTCTGACCAGGAATCCACACCCTTTATCTGCAAGGACAACGGTTGCGTGAGGCCATGCTCTGCTGCCCCGTGCCTAAACATTTAAGGCGGCTTTCCTAATCAACATGTGGGATCTTGATGGGAGTTCTTATACTCTCAACATTTTAATCACATTGTATTTGAAGTCTCTGTTTTTTATGTTTTACACGTTTACCACTTTAGCGGTCTCGGTGAAACATCATCTCAAGCTTACACAGTGACACAACGCCTGGATTGTAATATTTTAAAAGAATCGTGAGAAATCTTACATGGCCTGGAACATCATTTAATGTACATACAAAGCAAAAGGTCCTGACACTTTGTGCGTATTAAGATGAATTTACACCTAAATACAGAACACAAAAGCGTTTGGCCTGGCCGGATCCAACTGTGAGCAACTTGTTTTCCTGCATTCAGGTCTCCAGGCCTCGTTCGTGCAGGCACAGAAAAATAATCTGTGTGATGGGATCCCCTTCAGGTGAAATATGCTGAGATACTATCACTGTTACTACGTCTACAGGACCTGTTTGGGTTATTCTCAAATGAGAGAAAAGAAGACGGGGGAAAAAATGCTCTCAGCGATGACAACAAAGAGCCCTGCGTGCAAATGAAGGGAGGAACTCCCTTGAGGTGAGTGCCTGTAAAATGTCAGCTTTGCACGAAACCAACACAGGTTTACCAGCACACACCTCATTTACACCTACTGAGATATGAAGTCAATCAGAGGGCAAGACATACCTTGTCAAGAAGATTTAATGCACTGTGGTACATTAATCACAATCTTTACCTCCCCATTTATTTTTATATTTGGTTGCCACATAATCTATTTGTTGTTTTTGTTACCAGGGCTGTCTTTTTTTTGATTGCCTTCTATCTATAAAACACCACGAGGCCAGGTAGATGTTAAACATATTTACTCTCATTAATATACGGACCAGAATGTGTTAGTTGTTGTTTGCAACAGCAGGTCTGTGTCTGTGATCACAGCAGGATTTAGTTTTCCATGTTCCACAGTCAATTTTGAATGTAAATGAATGAGGATATTTAGATAGTTTGTGCTTAAAGCGAAATAAAAGCGACGTCTGTTTCTCGTGTAGTCTTCACCGGATTCCATAAACAGATCTCCCTGGTGGTCTGAGTGAGTGATTGTGTGTGTGTGTGTGTGTGTATTGGTCCCTGCATGTGTTTGTGTCTGTTTCTTCGTGAGTAGTTGTAGCATGTGTGTGTTTAAGAGGCAAAAAAGAGCGAAAACCAGCACTCGCGTGGAGAACCGCCAAGCTCTTATGGATGGCGGCGCGCTCAGCGGAGCCAAATGTAATCTGACAGCTGAGTTTAATGATATTTATTTCTAAGCCACACACTTCCAGACCTGTTCTGGATCTGTTCTTTCAGCTGGACCTCAGCTCAGCACAATGCCTCAAGCCTGATGTGAGTTTACTTGCAATGTCTGTGAGTGGGGAATGTTTACAGTACGTGTGGTGAGTGTGTGTATGAAGTAGTGTGTGTGGGCGGCGTGCTTCGCCATAGGTATGTGCACCGACTGTCTCTATAAGATGTGATTGCACAAATGCTGACAACAGTAATGGATCTTTGATGAGAGTTTGGATACACACACACTCTCCAGAAGGTGCTTGCGCCTGCACCTATACCTGCCATGCCAAGAGGGTCAACAATCTCGACTGCAGTCCATACGTCTCTGATCCTTCGGCCCCACTGCACAGCTGCATCAGGGCTTCACTCTGTTCGTCTCACAGGCTCAAGCTGCAACATCAGAGACTATTTTCTTGTTAGTGACAGGGCTCTTTATGGCAGCGTTGGTCAGGCAGACCTTCTCTTCATCACTATGGTCCAACTACTGAATGAGTGGATATGAATATTTTATTCATGTTACCTAGAGAATCAATGCTTCTGACTTTTGACTGCCTGACTTTTGATATAGCACCAGCAATGCTCTGTTCATGACCAAAAGACTGTAAACTAAGTGCCCTCATTGTCAACTCAACTCTTTTTAAGCTAATTAGCAACGTTAGCATGGTAATACACTAAACTAGCATGGTGAACTTGAAAGTTTCCATTCACTTGTCAAGTGAATTTGAAGCAAACTTATTAGATGACTGTGGCTTCAGCGCTATATCATCAAAAGTTGGCGCTTTCTTTCAGTTTGACCATCTCACTGAATCTAAACCATCTGCAATAAAAGGATGGAGCAAGTTCTTCAACAAGTTAAAATTGTTTTGTCACGTCAGCTCATACCTGGAGTTTTTCATTCCGCCTGAAGACTAAGACACGCTTTTGCAAGTTACTTCAGTCGCTGTAAGCCTTCAGATGGTGTGCAGTAGCACCATTACCTCATGTCTTATGACATGTTATGATATGATTTGTAAGCACAAGTTTAAATAAACTGAGTTAACTCTCAGTGGAACAAATTATAGTAATAAAGTAATTATAGTATGTGCCATTGCATATAAAACAATAAAGGTCAGGTGTTTGTTGGTGTTTTTAAGCAATACGTTTTAGGGTTTTAAAGGGTTGACTTGTATATTATTTTTATAAATGTCTCCATGTTATGTTTCAGACATTTTACCTGCAGGATTTATTTTAGGTGCAACAGAGATTTTTTAAATACTTTATTGTTGTAAATTGTACTTGTCAACTTATTCTATTGTGAGAAACACAATAGTTGAAAGCAGCCTTATCATCATAGTTTAGATGATTACTTAGTTTAGGAAATTGTCCACATTTTGAGAGATGCTACTGCCAGCAATACTTCCATTATGATATATTATCATTATAATTTGAACCACTGTGTAATTTCTCATGCTTATGTATACTCAGTTATTATTTATTTAAATATAATAATAATATTAATAATAATTTAATTTGTTTCAACAGGCCCCTTACCACAGCAACACATGTACTTGTCTTAGGAGAGGAAGCACATTTATCATTAATAACATAACATTAATAACATTATTAACATTAACTCTGCCATGACAGTGTGACAGTGAGCCAGCATCAGGAACCTAATGTTTGGGTTATGCTAGAAAAGTACTTTTATATGTTCACCTGTTCTTTGCCGACTTTTAAATGAGTTTATGAGAATAGTGTATAAACATTTCTCTGAGACTAAAGAAAGAGAATGAAAGATTAGGAATGGAATCAGTTAGAGATTAATTACAGAATGATGAGCCTTATGCACATGAATGATACATTTGTCTTATCAACCATGTGTCATTCTATCTGAGGACTCAAACACAACAAGTAATATTTGCAAGAGAGTTATATCTCACATATTATGAGTATGACGGCGAAAATCGTAAAAAAGGGAGGAGGAAGTAGAGAAGTGATTATCTTCCAGTTTATTACAGTTGCCTTTCCAGTATGTCTCACCTGAGTTAGCTTTGAACATTTATTATCAGTATTATTTATCAGCTTCGATCAACAAGTTTTAGTTGTTAGTCAGTGACAAAAAGATCCCACACCTTCTTTATCTCCTTCAAAATGTTTGGAAATTCATGGTTGATTTCAGATGGAGAATGTAATTTGAAAGAATGTCACTTGTCTAGATCTAACAGACACAGATAAGTTGTTTTACTCATGTTAAGTAATATTCAGCATTTTAAATGCAGCAGCTTCACACCTAATAGTAGCTTGATACACATAAATAATGGCTTTATCCCTGGCCTAAAATAAATCCTCTCTTTCTGGTAATGAAGGGGTTTAATACAACATAACAAGGTTAGTGTTTGTTCATTCTAAAATATGAATGTAAAATATTACATTATAAATTTAAATTGGTTTAAGGAGTCATCGAAATAACAATCCAAGAACTGAGGAATAACCCATGAAGTAAATGCAGTACACACTTCATCTGTATCATCTGTCCACATGCCTCTGCTGCAAGATATGCATTATTTCAATCTCCAGCACAGCAAATGTGACTTGGTGTGTGGTATGTTCACGATGAGGAGAATGTAAACTGTGCTTGAAATATGATCTCCGCTGTTGTAAAAGGTTCAGAGATCTGAGAGAGATTAAAGCTGCGTGCATGAGGTTTGAAGTCTTTTAAAAGCTTTTTGTACCACATAGTTAGAAATGCTAATTAATAATTACCTCAATTTAATATGAGCTATACCTGGGGTCAAGGCAACAGGTCTGTATTTCTTGCAGTTGCATCTGAGAGCCAAGGTCAAGCCGATAGACTGTCTGGGCTTTCAAAGAATCTAGCTAGGACAAACAGCCCATGCCAGTAAAGGTGCGTGAGAGACTCTGCTTCTCCCCATTTCATAAATCATTTCTCATCTATTTGATCTGTTACATCAGATGAAGCAACACAAGTTGTCTATATAAACATTCCAAGATTATAGTGGTGAACATGAGTGATTGAAAGGGAGCCAAGTCTCTGCATGATTCATGTGGGTAAGGCTCAAACCAGATGAGGAAATGGGAATCTGAGTTGTACCCAGAATCTGGTAAACTGGAATCCAGTGTTTATAGAAATGTGAAGTCTCTTCTGACCTTGTCAGATTTTATATATTCAACTTCAAGGAACTTTGGCAAACAAATGTAACACTATGGCAAATGTTCTTGACAGTGCCAAACTTTGAGGAAAGCAGAGCCGAGGAGTCCGAAACCGAGAAAGCGATCATACTTATTAGCTGTGTTTCACAACTTTTTTTATTTGAGTATGAAGTGTTCCACATCAGAGGAATGGTTTACAAACAGTTAGGAGGCAAGAGTTGATCGTACAAATAACTGTCTTGCTAAACCCTTTTACACATGCACTGTGACCCTGAACCCATGGCATTACCCTGAGGGGCTGTAAGCTCAATCATTCGTACGGGACATTTAACAAACCCCAGCTCTCAAGCACTACGTCTGTGTAATGTCCGATTGAGCCGACGTGTGAATATGGAGGGCCATTGTCCAGAGAATTCACAGAGAGCGAGTTGGCGTGTTTCATATGTCATATAGATGGCACAAAACCTGGAGAAAACAAATATCCAAGGATGAAGAATGGTCAGTCACCCAACGGAAGTGTCTCACTGGAGAGACACAGATTTGTGAACTTCCATTAGTAGGCCCAATGCAAATATCATCAGACAAAGTAAAGGAATGGCAGGATACTTGGTTCTTTATGAACAAATGATGAACCGGCGATGTGACTACATCATGTCCTTCCTCCTGCACGCTCCACCCAGGCACCACCTTTTGTCAAACGTAGTATTTCAAATAGGTTAGAATGCATCTGTGAATCTCCTGTTGTGTGTTAGATGTGTGAAAGGAGAACTCTCAGACAATGTCCTAAATGCATATGAAATTGTATTGTCAAATACACAGCAACCTCAAAGCAGACTAAACTTTCATTCTGCCTGGCCACAAAGTCCAGGGGAAGTAAATCTGTTTTATAGGCTATATGCCAGAAGACCAAACGTTCACAGTCACTGAGTCTCACAGCCCACTGCGATGGATCAGCAGCTGTTGTTGCTGAACAAGGAAGTTCAGGTTTCTGCGACACTTTTCAAGAGACCAGGGGTACACCTTTTTCAGGAAACTGGCAGTGGAACAACTCGTGAAAGGATGTTTTCTTTACTACACCCAGTGTTTGTCAGGTCTGAGGAGGGAAGATGGGTTATGATAAGGTCAAAGGAGGTGAATAGTAATTTCTATTTCAGTCACTTTGAAGGAGTCATCTGTCCTTTGGTCTGTGGACTGACTTTTACCTTTGACCCAGACTGTGACTCAAGAGAAGTGCAAACAGGGGAAGAATAAATCCTATTGTTGTGATGCCTAATTTTATTGCAATATATTTGGAAAATATTCATAAAAAACGTCAAGTTAATTCAAGTTTTTCTTGCACATATTATTGCCTGTCCTGGACATTAACATTCTGTATGTTTGCATCTGTTTCAAAACATTCGTCAGTACACCTGTAACTTACTTTACTTTAATATCCAGCAATAAATAAGAATTTCTCTCAAAATGAAACAGTGCTCACTTTACCTAAAGAATATCTGGGAACCCCATTAAGAGGCATGAACATGGCCCATAAACACAATGGTGGGTCGAAGTCAAAGAGTCAGGCACGATGAAAGCATTTCCCGTCCATTGACCTCTTGTCATTCCAAGCCCGCCGTGCTGTGGAGCAAGATCAAAACAAAGCCTTTGTAATCTGATCCACATTCAGCATCAAACAACCACTACCAACAAAACAACAAGCTATGAGGTAAAAGGGCACCAAAATAGTCTGGGTAAGGGCGATAACACAATGCCATTGTAACTGCTGAAGCAGACATGGGAGACTGGCATACTTGGTGTGCTTTCTAAATTGCACCTGTCTATTTTTTAAGTCATTCATTCTTAAAAATGTAGGTTTTAAACTCAAAATAAAAATGGCATGTAATGATAATAATAAAATCTAATAATGAATCTAATAGCCTCGACAGTACAAACAGTTTGATCTCTCTGATAACACTTGAGAGAGCCATTTACACATGCTATCAAGTTTCAAGGGTGCTAGAAAATAAGACTTTTGGAATCGCTCAAATTCCTCCCAGCACAGCTGCAAACTGTGTCATTAAAGTTATGGTGAGTGAAACAACTCAAAAAGGATTTCTTTCATAAATTATCCTGCAAATCTAAAAGTTAATGTAAGTTAAATATCAGTATGTCAGGGATGGTTGTTGATTTATACCCCTTCTCATTCTACGACGATGAACATTTTGGTGAAATACTAAATTCAGTGGGCAATATAAAGGAGAGAGAGTGTTGCTGGTGAATGATTACAATGGGAAAAACCAACAAGCACTCCCCGAGTCTAGGAGGTTGAGATGTCCATTCAGAAAGCTAAAAACACGTATGACTCATCATAACATATGAGGTGAACTTCAGAAAAACATTTCTGGAAATCCTCCGTGGCTTCTCTTAGTAAGTGAGCCATCCAGACATAATGGGGACAAAGTTGTTTCCTTCAACAATAGAACAATGAGAGCAGAATAGTGAGAGCACTGAAAATGAATGGTGTTGAGCAGAAGTTGTTTTTAGCTGCCATCACATAACAGCAACTAGGATTATCTGCGAGCACATTGTTACTTCTGTTGTATTCTGACTCATCAGGAGCACCTTACAACACATTATCAGTGTCCCAAGAAAAATAAGTACCAAATATCCGGACTGATTATGTTTTTGTAGACAACAACAGACACACTAGGGTGGTGCCATCCTTCTTTAATATAGCACTGTAGCTTTTTAACGTACACCATGCATGCTTAAAGGAGAGGTTCCACATTGTTCAAGTCTGTCTTCAAACAAAGGTCAGATGGTTCTTCTTGCTGTAATTGTTCCTCCGGTTCAAACAGACCCTGAAGGGATCGCTTCCTATCATGCTTCCAATGGAAGTGACGGGGGACCAAATTCAAAGTGAAAAGGAGATTTAAAGTAAAAGTCTCTTCATGTTTGAAGATGTTTTGACTTGAGCAAAACATTTGTGTTCATCACGAGACTTTATGACTGCATGAAGTTTGAGACTTTAGTACTTTATGAAGTCCAACAGTTCAAGAAACACAAGCAGTCAGAGAATAAGACAAACTAACTACATGGTTACAGGGATTTACAGATAACTTACAGTAGGTGCACACACTTTCACTGTCACTTCCAAATAAAGTGGTTTTGATAGTCTGGCTGATTGGGTCTTTTGCCCTATTGGACATATTTGTAGTAATGATGTCATTTATTCAACAAATACTTTGAGTCGTGTGTTACCTAACTGGTAGAAATGATGACTATGAAACACAAGTTGTAACAAAAACAGCAAAAACAGAGTTGTTCAGTAAGTTATTAAATAACTGGTGTTTTATACCATAGTGATGATACTTACACTTTAAATAGTAGGCAAAATGTTTTAATTATGAAGCAAGTTGGATTTTTGTTGTCCTATAAATGTGACGCTTGTAATTTCACAGCATCGCCGTGTATTTAATGACTGCTCTTTGGAAACTTTAATCACTGCATGAGCACTGATTATGTTTTTATAACTGTTTCAGGGTAGAAAAAATATGCTGCTAAGCAACCGCTCTTCAATGAACTGAAAACACGTTGGGTTAACTGTAGTTTTAAACACAGTCTCATTATAATTTTGGCAAAGGTTGACAGTCAAACACACCCTTCTAGCATGCAAAGCTATTTTTGGTGTGTGATTGTAACGAGTTTTATGCAACCCAAGAAAAAATTCAATAAATGTCTAATACAATCCGATGCGTTTACATTGTGTAGGTCGGCAATATCTTGCATAATGTTTGCATGACAGTTAAACAAATGAAACCTACCGAGCACCGAAGCACAGACACAAATTCAGAAATGAGAGTTAAATAGTTCCACAATAAAAGTGGCACTACTTGAATGGAAGCTGTCAGTTGGGGTGAGGCCCGTATCTAAACAATCTGAGGAGAAGCAGCGAGGCACACATTTACAAACAGCCCAGAAATTCCTCAGTGTTATTCTTCTGGGGATTTTAAAGCTTACTTAATAAGCTAACTGATGAGTAAGACACCGTAAACAGTAATGACTAATGTCTCCATGGAAGGGAGTTCTATGCTTCGGGATCGGTGTTGACATGTGTGACTCCTGTCTGGCACGCGATGTGGGCTTAAGGACATAAACAAACCTGCGTCTGGCTCCGCCCGGGGCTAACGTTCACAACTTTCCTGAAACAGGAACACCCCACTAGGTCCAGAGAGAGACTAGTCCAAAATGATCCATCTGAGACCTCAAACTACTGACCTTGAACACATCTCAAAGGGACTGTAAGAAATCATACTTAACAGACTGACATGTCATTTCACATTTGAGACAAAAGCGTGTCTACCTCAGTGCATCATCCTTACTCTATATGTTTATTCATGAACACCAGAGATACCATTTCAAGTGAAATGTGTGATATTGTGTTTTCCTCTCCGTCTTCTTCCCCCTCTCTCTTCATGATAACGTCAGGCAGCCTCACTCAGTAGTTTAAAGGACTTCTTTTATGGGCCGAGCCTCGGTTAAAGTTTACATATATTTGTTGATACTGTCAAGTAACAAGGGAGTCATATTGCTCTTTGGAACAATGAATGGTAAAAGTGTATCCCCTTTACAGCCCATGTGACAGAACTTTAACAAGTGATATGTCCTGGTTAGACTATTGTCATTATGTGTCACCTACGAGACCGGAGATGATCCCGTATCAGCAAAGACAATGGGAAGTTTAGGGTTAGAATGCATCAAATATATGTATGCGAACACTGCCTTATTTTGTTTGTACATTTAAAGACACTATTTGCATTTCAGCTACAGCCACCAATTTTATGTAATTGACCTGTGATCTGCTGCATCATGCTATCTTTAGAGAAGCAAACGCAGTACAGTTTACCAAACATTGCATTGGGATGTGCGCTCTGACTCATTGTTGTGGCTAATTAGACTGTTATCAGACCCGGATGTACGACACTGGGTCAAACTGTACTTTTACAGCAGCAATTTCTCTTTTACAATGACTGACAACTTTATAGAGAATACAGTAATCTATGACATGATCAGGACTTTATTCATCGACAGATAAAAAGTGACACGGATTAATAGCGCAATAAATCTTTTGTTTGTGTGTGAGGGTGTGTGTGTGAAGGGGCTTCTTGTTAACTGTTTTCACAGCTGAGAGCAGCAGAGAGGCCTTTCCACACCTCTTGACAGCTGTGTTCTGCCCAGTCACGCTATGGAGGCACAGCAGTGGCCTCCACCTCCAGGGCCCTCTAGCGCTACAGTTAAAGACTCTACTTCTTTTGTTCGGATATGTTGATAAAAACCTACCGCAAGCAAACCGGCACTTGGTACATGATAATGTTCACGTTACAATGGCATCTTAACTTTATTAACATCATTAAGGCATTCAGTGCAAAAGTGGCACTCCTACTTTCTACACAATGCGTTTGATAATGTGATTAATAGGCTCCATGTTTCTGGTTAAACCCAAGTCTGCATTGTCCTCACATTGCTGCATTAGTTACATGATATATTATCCACAATCAGCTATTGATCTGTCTGTTGAGCGATATGTCGTGTATTGTATCAGGTTACAAAGAGCAGTCAGAGAGAGAGTAAAGACGGATGCAGGTAGAGTAAGAAGAAATATCATGTAAAATAGTAAATTAATATATTAACCAAATCTGTATGCTATTTTACCTGATTTATTGTTTGAAGACAAAGCTCAAAGTTGAACATGTATGACTGATCCATCTCTCATGTTTCACAGTCTCTGTGGAGCCCCAACAAAGGAAAAGGTACATTTCACACTCTATCGGTAAAAAAAGGATGATGAGTCCAATTTAAGAGAGAAATGTGTCGTACAAAATCATTTCTAAATGGAAGAAACCACCGCGCCTCATATAATCTAATGAAACTTGTGTTGAAGCACTGAATTTACCAAACAAGATCTGCATATACCGTACATTTGGCATTTGCTACATTCCTGTTTACAATCAGTATATTAGTAAGTTGTTTTCTTGTGCTTTTAATATATTTATTGAATGAACGTTGTTGGAAGGAGCCTGAGATCCACGTTTTTGACAATAACGGTAATTATTGTGCTTCGGCTAATAAGGAACTTTAAAGAAAAACAACAGCGAGCAAGCAAATGTCATTTATTTTGTGTTGAAAATGTATTTCCTAACCATTGTTTCCATTTAGAAACCTGGTGTCTGTTATTCTACATAAAAGATCATTTAACAATCAAATAGTGATTAGTTTACCTGTGAGGGTGCAGCGTTGGCATGCCTTTTGTATTTAGTTTGATGCTTCATTCATTCTCTATGGCATCGTGTTACATAATGATTTAATATTGGTAACATAACTTAATTGATATACTAGTAGAGTATTCAGTGTATTTACTTTTACAATGGTAGGACTTTTCAAGAAAGCTTCCTCATGACATAATGTAAGTACTGGAGAGAGTTGAAATGAATTGTAAAAAGGTTGGATTCAATTTGCCCTCATGAACTGTACTTTGTCCATATTGCAAGGTATTTATCTTTCTGAACTTTGTGTTATTTAGTCTCTGGAGACATTAAAGGTTCATTTCACCCAAATGATTAAAAAGTATATTCCCATGTGCTGCATGTGCGCCCTGCTTCTGATAAGAGTGTAACTGTTGCTCTGGTTAATCCACAGATCATGCGCTGATGCGGCAACTCCTGGATAACAAAATCAAGGAGTGTGCTATCCTTAAAGTTATGGCAATATGTGCACATTTGCTTGATTTTTGTTTTGGGTAATCCAGCAGAGCAATTTATTTTCACTAATTAACTTGAACATAATCTTCTGAAAATAATCTTGAGTAAAGAATTTGACTGAGAAAAGTTGCAAATCATTTTGCAAGGTCATGTTTGAGTGACTATGTAAAAACGATATGAACCAAAGGAAGGAGTGGTTTATGTGGTGAGCTCAACTTTGTTTGTGCCAGAGAGCAAGGCGGTCACTCAGTGGGAGGATCAAAGGTCGGATATTGTCCAAACTTACACACACACACTCACGCGTACACGCGTGCATGCACACACACACACACACACACACACACATCTATTAATGACATGGATCATTCCGTGGAGTTTACAGGAGCACAGAGATGCTCATTTAAATCAGTGGCTTGAATTATAACATTGTGATTTGTATTGGGCCGCATAAATATCCCGTATTTTGTGAAGAATGCTATTCATCAAACAATCTGCGATTCGAGTCTTGATATTCAAATAATCCTATGAATCTCTACCGTGCACAGTACACTGGAAAGTCTTTCACTTTCTCAGTAAACAACTGATGTAAATTCATTCAAAATGGTCACAGAGGTAGGATCAACCATGCCCCCTGTTGGGCAGAATAGACAGATGGTCCCACGTGTCTCACAGACTTGAAGAATGTAAGTGATGTGTAAACTGACATGTTTGGTCTATAAAAGTGTTGCCTGTCAAAATGTCTTAAATTATCCAGTGACAATAGCATGTTGTATTTTAATATTTTCACATTAATGTTGCATGTTGAATTGTTACGTAATCTGTATTTTGCAAAGTGCAAATAATGTGGTTTGTACAAATACATATTTTAATTTTCTTTGTAATAATATACCGTGAAGCACAGCATAGAATCCATTTAAATCTCTTTCCTTTTGCTTTCCGTAAAAAAGACAAACTAGTGTTTTTGTCTCCAGCTAACATAAAGCTCAGGTCGGCTTTTAGAGTGTTAAAGCTCTGAAATATGGTATATAATAGATATGAGAACATGAACATGTGTTTCGTGTGGATATTGCTAGAAAGATCAACTCTAGAAGATATAATCCAACAGAAACGTCACGAAACAGGTGATGTAACTTTGATAGTTAAATGCACATTTCAAAATGTAGTTGTTCAGCTGCTCAGATGTTGTGAGATTTTCATGCAACTATCTCCAATAATGGTGCCTATGACAGAAAAAAACATCCAGGAGCATTTAATCCAAGTACAAACAAAAATAACATTTATTTACCAAATATTAAATCTATGTATAAATATACACAAAATAAATGTATTAGCATTGGTATTAATATTCAATTCAATTCAGTTTATTTGTATAGCCCAATTTCACAAATTACAAATTTGTCTCGGAGTGCTTTACAATCTGTACACATAGACATCCCTGCCCCAAAACCTCACATCGGATCAGGAAAAACTCCCAAATAACCCTTCAGGGGGGAAAAAATGATGTATACATCAATACATCTATAAGTAAAATACTGGGGAAGGTTTGAGAATAGTTAATGTATGTTTGCAGAAGCTGTAGTGGATGTGAATGCTTACCTAAAAAAACTATTGTGCTTATCAGTGCTGCCGAACATTGCAAGTTGCAGTATAGAAAAGTCATAGTGAAGCTCATATCAAGAAATTAGGTGTGTATTGATTTTGTAAACAACAATTAATTCATGGTAAAGCATTTATTTATCTTGTTAAACTAGAATTAAGAAATACAAATGTGTATATTTTTGTTTTTATACAATCGAAAGGCAAACATAATAAAAATAACACGCAAGTAACAATTTTAGTTTTATTTTATTTTGAAATTATTTTTCTTAAAGTCAATGGAGGGAATTTACTTGTTCAAGTTAAAGTAAACTGCCATTTGTCCTCTATCTCCAAAAATAATATAACGCAGAATATTCAGGTAACCTTTTTGATTAGGGCTATATCAAATAAATAGTGAACAGTAGCATTTACAGCCGCACTGGCCTGTTAAATACTCAATATGTCATTAATTCACACACACTTCATTATTTATTCAGGTCCAAAGAATTTCTGTAAAATTAATGGGATTTGTAAAAAATAATAATTCACCACTCGTTGAATTATATTACACTAAATGATTGCCTTCTATGGTGACAACACAAATATACTGCACACTTTCAACATACCATTGTGCTTTGAGTCCCGTTTCCCACACAGTAATGCTTGTATATAGTAGCAATGCCCCCTCTTATGAGACATAGTCACACCTTCTGGAGGACAAGATGAACGCAAACTACAGCCTAGCATACAAGAGCTCCATTCATATGCTATAGGCCGACGAGCTTGTCGCTAATCTTTATTATAACACACCAAATGAACATTCTCTGGACAAATACATCTGAAAGTTGTTCCCACTGATGTTCTGCAGGCCATTTAATCAGCGCCGGGGTGTTCCTCTGCTGTACCAGTGTGTAGCATGTTGTTCTAACCGAGGTTGTTAAAACCACCACGCTGCTGTTAGAAATACATTCCCCCGGGCTTGCAGAGGTCTTAACATTGAAGCAGAACAGAAAGCGTTAAGTCTCATTGAATGGAAGGTCAATATTAGTGCAGCGTTTGCAATGTGTCCTTTTCATTTTTACACCTCGAAGAATGTGATTGCTGTGGTGCACTTAAGAATTATTGCTGGGTTATTGTGTTTCCTCTCATTTTCAATCCAGTCGGTCAGAATCCTGAACTGAGAAACATCGAGTAGAGAACACAAGACCTGAAGGGCTGTACGTATATCTCGACTCGACTGTTCTGTGGCTCATGAGAGCTTTGACTTGTGGTTTCATTTCTGCAGTCAGACTTGATAAGCAGCGTTCTTATTCTTAATTATCTTAGTGGTTAATTTATATAATGTAAACATCTTACATTTTTTAACCATGTTAGCTGTGTGGCTCTGGATGGCAATGTTAGTCACTCCAACACTTTGGCCGAGACTAAAATACATCAACAAATAAATATGACGTTCATGGTCCCCAGAGGATAATTCCTACTGACTTTGGTGCAATTGTTCTAATAGCAACACCAGAAGCTCAATCTTTGAGATCATTGAGTAAGATATCTGAAGCCCTAAAAAAATGGATTAGCACAAATGATTGGACAGACATTCATGGTGCCCAGACGATGAATCTTCAGGACGTTAGCGAACCCCTTGATATTTCTTGTAGCTGCAGCATTACATTTGCATGAATGTAAAAACCTGAAAAACACTTTGCATCTACCGTGCTAATTAGCCAAGTTAGCATGCTAACACAGTAGTGAAAATGGTGACTATTAGCCGGTGTCACTGTGTGTTGACATTGAGTTTCTGCAGTTCAGAGTCAAGCCCAGAGAGGATCTCTTGAGCCCTGTGTTAATACTGTCAGTTTCCTGTATGGCTGTTTGGGAGCCTGTGAGGGAAGAAACACTTACAGTCAGAGACCATTCAAACATAAACATTGAACAATGGATGATGGACGGGGGAGAGTTTTGCTCCAAAGACCCAGTTCTTCAGGCTATCTGTGTGCGTGCCATCGACTCAACTCAACTGTCGAGCTTTGCCGCAAACATACACAGAGAGAACAAATCATTGCATCATATTCTTCTCGACTACTTTATCTAAATGAGCTCTGCCTTTTCCGGGTGAATTAAAGTCATTAAGAAATGTGGTGATATAGCCCACAGTCTATCTTGAGTGAAAGTGACTTTCATGACACAGCTCTCTGAGTCTCTGGGGTAATTTCATTAAGTTGTATGTTTATGTTAACTAATAGGCCCCATGATGTTTGCCAGTTGGCATCAGCTGAAGCGGTGATCAACCAACAGGCACATGAGACCTGAATGCCACTGAGTCTATCAGACTTTGATCTGGTAGCTATCAGGGGAACCTGGCTACACTATCAAAGCACCATCCCTCCATTGAGAACGCTTGTCTTTCTTATCTCAACAAGGACCCTGCCTCTGCCTCTGCCTCACACAACTGGACCCCAGCTCCTGGGTGGTCTCAGGGCTTAGCTGGGTAATAACGCTGCCTGGCTGTTCCAAGAAAACGTGGAATACAGCGAGAATGCTTCATTTCAGCCAGATAGGAATAACATGATAACCTTGATGGAACTGATAAGTCAAGCTGGTGTAAGGCTTAGTTTCTAAAAATGAAGTACATGTAATGCTTGTGAGTGGAAAACATGAGAGCCCAAAAGAAAAGCTTATGTATTACCAAGATTATAGTGATTTCATAGGTATAAGCATCAAATCCCACACATTCTTTCCATGTCCATATCCGAATTGAATGGAAGACTGTGAGAGTCAAATCCTTGAGAGGTAATGAGGAGGAGCACAGTAGAGCAAAGTTCCCCTCTCTGCTGCTTTTGTCCCGTGACCCGTATCCCCAACCTGGACCTGGATTCTGGACCTGAACCTGGACCTGGACCGGGACCTGGACTCGGACTCTTTGCAGGAGTGAGAGAAGGGGGTGTGGTATCTTCTTGTCTACCCCATTTCCTGCCTTCCACACCAGCTCTAATTGGAAATTTGGGTGGCCCTGTTTATTTACATGGTTGAAATGTGGCGAGGTTGTATTTATATTTTCATGGCGTGTTCTCAGCAGTGCTGCATTACACGGCCTTCCCTTGAGAACACTGTGGGAGAGGGAGAAGAGTGTCGAGGCGCCCAATGGCTGAATGTATGTGTGCAGGAGGGAAGCGGGATGGAGGTTGAGGTCTAATGTCCTTCGCTGTGAATCTGCACTTTATGATATTTAAGGCAAGACCTTATCAATATTCTGTGTTGCCATGTGTTTTTATTAGGTTTGTCTGTAGACTTAATAATAAAAATAAAAGAAATAAAATAGAAATGCTTTTTGATTTTATTTTGTGATGAACAACCACACAAAACACCCCAAAACATTTTTTTTAAACGGATCATCCCAAAAAAATAATCTGAGCTGTAACATTTTACAGTATCAGAAAGCCCATAATAATTATAAATACTCAATTACACTATGCATAGTGCTGAGTCATCAAACTCAAATGTATGCCTGTTTTAACATAAATGAGGATTCAAGGGTTCAAAGGCCTAAGTAATGGGTTTTGTGAAATGCATTCTGATGTTTTTCTAAAAGACAAATATAAAGGACCAAAAGTTTGAAGATGTGTTAGTTAGTTAAATAGTTAATTGACACCTATCACAAGTGCAAATATGATTTAAAAAATATATTAATACACTTTGTTGGTAAGATTAAGGAATTGTGTCAATTTCTAATCCAATAATGTTCGGAAAAGGCAGTCAAACAATCACTCTATACAAGGCTATAGTTTCAGAAAACACACACTAGCTTCAGACCCTCTAACCTAAAGGTCTCTCAGGTCTCTCAGGTCTCATATGTATACATGGATAAAAATGATCCTTAGATGAGCCATGTCAGAGCAGTGGCAGTAAGTGTTTATCTTTCAGACCGGGGCTGCTGAGTGGCGGAAGGCAGAGCTTTCTAGTCGAGACATGGCTACAGAGAGCCAGGATAACTCACACACACATATATACACACACACACACACACACACACACACACACATACACTCAGAGGGTTCTCCCGTCCACCTCCCTGCCCGTCAGCTGGAGACCACACACCCAGACCACACAGAGTCTGAGAACAGCCCGAGTCACTCTCACGCAACACAGCCTACGAGCTGTCACTCTCTCCGTCAGCACTGGTTCTGCCCGTCACTTGACACACGAAACAAAGCAACTGTGTTTAGAAGGAGGGGAAATGAAAGAAGTGTAGTCACAAACTCTGTATTTTGAAAGGAAAGTGACCGAGAGAGCATTTATGTTCATGAATAGAAAGCAATTGAGGGAATTCAAAATACATTTGTTTGCATGCGTGTGTGAGTGTGTATGCGATTATGCGTGTGTGTGCGTGTGTGTGTATCACGTCCCTGCATCATCAAGAGTGATCAAAGGGTTTGTGAATGTACTGATTACTGTGACCAATCGCCCAAATGTGTGAGCATCATGTTGTTTTTTGCATGTGGAACATTCATATTTCCACACCCTCCAGCTCAATACAGCAACCAACCAATGAGACATCACTCCCTGCTGGTCATTTATTTCACTGCATATATCCATGCACAGTCCCTTATTTTAGTTGGGTGGTAACTTTGTCCCTCTATTGTGTGTCTGTGGAGGAAATCTGGATTATGGTGAAAATGCAGATTTCCTACTTTGTCCGATGACGTGATTGTGTAACATCCTTTATCTCCAAAACCTCTACGAGTTCCCAGACAAACACAAGCAGCCCGGTCCTTGCATTAGTGCCATATTATTCTGCTTATCACCCTCATCTGTTTACACTGATGTCCCGAGTCATCCGATTGTTTTCCATTACTTTGCCGCTCCTTATCCGACAACTGTTATTGCTTTCCTGTCATCGTAATGTATTCGGTCAAGTGCGTTGTTATGTGAAGAGTCTCAGATAAACAAAGACATCTGAAAACAATTGAAGCTGATTAATTGTGGCGATAACAGTTATATTTACTGGTGAAGGAGAGTGATTCTCATGCCTTTTGGGTCATATCCTCAGAGTTCATAATAATAATAATATAATGATAGTGACAGACATTATAATAGGAGGATAATAGAGAGTAATGATATGTGCTCAGTCACACCTCCACACATCAGTTGTATTGTCCTCTGTTCTGCCGTTACAAAAGTCTTAAAATAATCTCCTGTCAGCAGTTCATCTCCATCCCATCAGTCACGGCTTCATGAGGACACAGGATCCGCAGTGAGCCCGAGAGTGATGATTGGTGGATATGAAGCATCACTTTCAAGGGTCAAAATTTGTAAAAATAAAGGAGGACGAGGTCAACACCTTCTTTAACACGAGGTCAACAAGCAGAAGTTGCCTCTAGTAAAACAGGACTGTCGTCAAATCCAGGGCGAAGGTCTGACCCTAAACAAACTGGGGTCATGGACTCTGAGTCTAGTGTAGAATAACCAGGTATGTCCTCAGTCAGCAGGAAATCTAACCAGCAAGCAGAGCAACCAGTTTTATTTCTTTCATATTTCATTAGTTTTTTTGTTTTAGTGTTGACCCCTCAACTCCTTTTTTTAATGTCTGACACCATGCAAGAACCAAAGATGACTAAAAAGTATTCTCATGCCCCGAGTTCTTAAAAACTACTATGACTGGTACTGTATGTACATCTACACTAACCAGCAGGGGTCAGCAAAACATTGCTACAGTTTCACTGCAATACACCCTTGATGCATTATTCATCAAGCTTTAATAGATAAACAAATCAACAATGATTTCGGGATCAGTATCCTTTTAACTGAATAATTGTTGAATGGACATCAGAGAACCTCAGACAAAAGAATTAACAACTTACAGTAACGATGCCGCTGGAGTTACAGTGATGAGCTGATCCATGTGTGAAGGTGACTAAAAGCATCAACGGAATAAGATAGAGATATGTGTACAATAAATACAATATCATAGTGATTTTTATGACTTCTTTGAAATTGGAAAAATGTAATATAGATAAACTTAGAATTGACACAGTGTACATTAATAATGCATCAGTATTTTGCCCAGACAGATTAATCATAGTCACAGAGTCCATATCTAGCTTGTAACTGTTCGCTGTAGTTTATTTTCTGTGTAAAACCTTTTTTGTTGTTGATCTTTGCGGCATTAGAGAACTAAACTGCCCAATTCGAGGCTTCGACTTTGATACGGAGGCGCTGTTACTTGGTGTAACGGCTCATACAGGCGGAACAACTGAAGCCTGACTACAAATGATGTGGCTTCCTGCTAAGGGGGAAACACCATGTGTGAATGTGCTTCTTTTTTTTTTTTTTTTTACCAAATAATTCTCCCTCCCTTTGTTTGACATTTAAAAAGAGATCAAAGACAAAATAGCACATCAGACATAAGAAGTAGAAAATGTATATGTTTATTTAAAAATAAATCATATATCCATTCATTAAGTCATCTCCTCATAATCTCAATTCCTTGTGATTATTAATATATGTTCTATAACATATGGAAAAACTTTCAGCTAAACTTCATATTATGCCAACATCTATAATGCTTAATAATCACACATACATAATTATAACAAAAAGATGAGTGACCAGCATTGATGAAGAATTATGATACTTGATCTGACAAGTATTTTGCTAAATATTTTATATGTTGTATTTATTTTTATAAAACATTGTGAATATTTGCAGTTTATAAAGCATTAGAAGAATGTTTATACCGCATTACAAACATGGCTCCAAAGAAAGTTTAAATTTTGTTTCTATTCATACATATTCTTACATATTTTGTGATTTCCTGTGTAGCTTGTCTTGAAGGTTTTGCTGTCACTGTAAAGTATGACGTGAAATGTGTGTGTGTGTGTGTGTGTGTCTCCGTGTTTGTGTCACTGAAGTTGTAGGCGGAGGAGTCACATGTTTTATCCTGAGTCCATAAATGTAAATTACTGATAACAGTTAAAGTGCAACTGCATGACACACATCATGTACCCACCTACACACACACACACACACACACACGGCCCTTTACTACACACATACACACACAGTGTGTGCCACAACAGCTCACTACATGGAGCTAGTAGCATTTTCGCTCTCAGAATTTTAATTTGAGCGAGTCAAACATCTGACTGTGTGAAGTAATGAGAAACAAAATGGCCCTCAGCACAGAATCAAACTAAGATTTTTGAGGGAAATGATTCATGGTTCTCACACACACACAAACACACACACACACACACACACACACATACAAAACCATTCCTGCCCGTGATTTTGGTCAGACTTTTAAAGCCATTGTGAAAGTGATGTGGTTTAAGTGAGAAGGAAGTAAATGCAGAGATCGAAACTCTGGACCACAGAAGGGAAAACATAACAAAACCTTTATCCCTTCAGCTGCAGCATCAGCCTTTATTACTTTTGGATATATACATCCTATGCTATATACACACACTCCTGGGTAGGTTGTTAGGGTCTTAGTTTGGTGAAGACGTTACGTCCAGTATGTGAACCTCTAGATCAGCGTGGGAACCAGAGCGCTCAACATGCTGATGACCACAAAGGTAGTTTTCCTTCCCATTTGGGAGGCCTTAAGTTTCAGGTCAAGAGGAACAGGTACGGTTTCCTTGCAAGTGACAGGATGAGTGTGATTTTTAGTCAACCTACTTCAGTCCAGTCGGTTTGAGGCCACCAACTCTTCCATGGCGACACAGACCTTCAGGCCGAAGCTTCTCTCTGATCATGAGTTGTAAGTCAGAGGTCCACGACCTTTTCTGCTTGTGAGCATCTAATACGAAGACATGTCTGCTTGCGAAGTACTTCAGAAGTTTCATCTCTAGAAGTTCAATCGAAGGTGGAGTTTTCAAATCAAATTTCTTTCTGCGTTTTGCAAGAGAAAGCAAGAAACAAACAATTAATCCAGAAAATGAATATGTACAATGTCTGTAATCATTTTAGATTATCTTCTGACCCTATGTAGGTGTTTTATTCACTTTGATGTCATTTAAGGAATCACATATTTCTAAAAGCAAACCAGATTCAGTAGATCGATAGATTTCCATAAATGCATCCTGTAACATAGTCAAAGGATAAATTATGTGTACAACAGCTTCCTCGACTACAGCATCAGAACAGATTGCGTTCTACAACGGGCTTAGATGTTGTTGACACTTGCTCACCAAGAAAATGAATCACAGAATGAGCCGTGTCAACTGAGTTTAAAAAGCAGTATATGTGCCACTTCAGTGTGTAAGTGCAACAATCATACACAATATTCATTAATACTCAGTTTTGCCTCTTTGACTTGTCAGTGTTTGTCTTAGGGGCCATTCATCCTGTGCACATGTGCTCGTACTTCCTGTCTCACTCGCCCTCCGCTCCCCTCACCCCCCCCACCCCCACCCCACCCTCAGACCGCATCCTTCACACTGTCACAATAATACTTGTCGAAAAAAAGAACATAACTCCACAGTCACAGACACAGAGAATACGATGTATAGGTGAAAAAGTGAAAACAGCGGCGTCTTCCCCATCTTCACTTCTCAGTTCCATGACAGCTTCAATCATTTATAGTACACGCTCACACATATGTGTGTGTATGTGTGTGTGTGTGTGTGTGTGTGTGTGCTTGTCACTCCTGAATATGCTGAAGTGGTCTCAGGGGAGGATAGTCGTTTGTTGTGGATGTGTTCTGGTCCTGGATGTGATCAAGAGCCCGCAGGTAGTGGCCATTGTTCTGCTGGTAATAGTACACCAGCTTTCTGGCAAACACTGGCTCCACCTAAAATGAAATTCGGTAATGTATGAAACATGTCTGTGACTGATGAATTACAGTATCACAGGATGTGAATTTGAGTGTTAAAGGTGCATGTTCTGGTTGCCTAGCATACTGCATACCAAGTCTTTTCAGTTGTATTATGTTTTATATAAAGATAGAGTTGTTACCATACAGGTGAACCTACATAATACTTAAGATATGCATGCACAGCACATATAGACTCTGGATGGGTTACCTGTGCTGTGATCATCTTTCTCGTGCGCTGTGGGTCGGGGTACTCGTCTCCAAAACATAGCGCCACCTGGTGCCTCGGTAAATGTCGGCCATTATGGGCAAACTCTTGAAGCTCTGAGAGAAGAGACGCAAGAAAAGAAAGGGGGATGAGCTGCAGAATAAATCCCTTTTGTGCTACTTATCACACACTCCAGGATACTACCTTTAAATATACAGTAAAGAAACTTTAAAAACCCTATTTGCTCACACAACACTTTCCATTATCATTGTATCTTTTCTGGAAACCACTGATCTGGATGACGGAAATGTCTGAAATGGTTCAGAAAACACCTTCTTGTCCCAGGAGGTGGGTGGGGACTTCACACACTTGGCCCAAGCTTTTTAATACTATACTACAACAATGTTTGAGATTTACTTAAAGCAACTGCAGCTGTCTTTTATCATTATCATGGACATCACAGCCATCATCAACATGACCGCAACTATCGTCATACTGGAAATGGCTGAAGTAATATGGTTATTAATGCATTTAGTTATTGTGATCGCTGGAAGAGTTTAATAAGCAGTGAAACTCAAATCCATGACCTCGGTTACCAAAGAGCATCGACTTGATAGAAAAGACAACTATTCTCGTATATGTACTGAAATCAGAGTCAAGTAGTTTTAATTAGATTTTGACTGAAAAGTTGTAAAAAGCATTTTCCTTAAACATTTTTTAAAGAAGGTGGAATACCTTCCTGTAAGCTTTATGTTGTTGTTGTTGTTTTTTACAGTTCTTGTAATGTTGAATACTAACCAACTGTACAAACAACAGTGGACAAAATACATACTGAAATACAATGACACCTTAAACTATGTGCTAAACATTACTATTAAATGAATAAACACCTGTGCTGTAAGCATATTTACTTAATTACTGCACTTCGGCAGAATTTTACAGTTCTACTCTAATGGAATCCACTTTATGTTATATACTTTATACTTAACTAAACTGTAGGTGAAATATTTAAGTTTTTTTACATAACCCATAAGTCCTTTTACATATAAAACATATGATCATCTTATGAAACATGACACATTGTTTTAGATAAATTATCGGCTGCTTACATGGTAACATTTGACCTACCCACCGACTGCTTAGAGTGTAAGCCTACAGTATAAGCAGTACACTAATACATTGTCCAATGTAATTGTAAGCATAAATGTGAATTCATGTGTTTGTCACATACACTGTAGAGGCTGGTATATGAACAGATAATGAATGACAGTGAAGGATAGCATCACTTTCTGCATCACGTTGCACATGTTCCTTCAGTTTCTTCCAAAGATTCAGGTGTGAACAGAACACAACAGAAACAGCTCTGCTTACCAATCAGGAATTGCTGGGTGTCAAACAGTTTGCATGGCTGCTCCTTCTCCAGCTTGTTGGGTTTATCCATATAAGGAGCCAGAGGTCCATCCCAGTAAACCCGTCCCTGGCAGAGGCGCTTAGCATATAACCCATCAGGTGTCATCCACAGAAGCACCCCCCTCTCCAGGACATTAGGAAGCATGTCAGCACCCTGCCTCTGAGACTCAGGGTACGGGAAAGGAAAAAGGATGATTTCTGCGCCGCTGTGAAGCTTGTCCTCTAGGCGTGGGGAAGAGGAGGATGAAGAGGATGAAGAGGATGGAGAGGAGGAGGAATGAGAAGTGATCCGACAACCTTCTGGGCTGGTGGTGGTGACCTCCTTCACCAAAGACTCTCTGTAGTATAGGGACACATGCAGGCTAAAATCTGGAAGAAGGAGACAAGCATTTAGCAGATACATCCTAAGAGGAAACAAGTTGAGCTTCACAGACAGATCTGATGGCTGCAATAACAAGATGGAAACAACTTTGTTCACCTGTGTTCTCAATAATCTTGGCATGCAGATAATTGCTCACTTCTCTCTTATCCTTTAAAGCATATGTCAACCCTTTTTTTTTGAATATATCATAATGTGATAGATTGAAAAAAACTCCCAAATCACTATCATGGCCTTTCAGAATAGGGAAGTAAGTACAATCTGTCAATGCAAATATCTTCACAAAAGTAAACAAGCATGAGTGAACATCTGCGTGCATGTGTCTTTAAATAAGCCCCAGCTGATTATTTACCTGTTATGCCATTGTTTGGGTTGATTGAATACACAGGTGGTTGGGACTCTGAAAAGCAGGTGTGGAGGGAGAGCTGAAAACCTGTGCAGAATAAATTAAAGAAATAATGGGGATAATTTGAGAATGTCAAAGGCCATTATGCTGAGTGTATTTTGTATTATTATTGAAGTTAAATATATATATATATATATATATATATTTACCTTAAATACAATTTACCTTATCCATAAACAACTTTACACCGAATAAAATTAAATAATGGTTGCTAAAAAATAAGTTTTAGTGTATTTATGATGACTGTGAGCATTAACACCTGAATGCAACCAGAGGCATTCAGGGGTTCATACAACCCGTCTTCTTGTCAATGCATGAAAATAACAACAAAAGTGTGTTTATGGAGGTTTTTCCCGCCTGAAAGATTAAAGTTGAATTTCACTGCAAACTGAATAGTAATAACTGTTGACATTGAGCGGCTTACAAGTCACTGACACTACCCGAAGGCGTACAGAGTAAATTATTACATCCATCTATTCTATTCTATGACTAGTTTTATAATCCTAAACATAATTTACCATTTTCTATGTTTGACCCGGGCCAAACCCGGCTGAACGGTGACGGGTAGTGGAGCTGACCGTACTGTAGCTCTGCATGGGGCCCGTGCTGATGTGGAGGAGGAACAGGTTGCTGTTCTGTGGGTGAGTAATCTCTCCAGTCCCTTCTCTCCTGAGAAACCATATAGCCAGATACCTGAGAAAGAACCACTTGGATGGTCAGATAACTTGCATTTGCAAGATATTTTCTTGCTTCAGATTAATGTATGTGCTCATGACCAGCATGCTGACCTGATCATGTGAAGACGTATATGGAGGAATATAGCCCAGGGAATTTACATGTGATGGTGTCTCCTCCATACTCATCTTCATTCCTGTAAATGTACAAAATCAGAAATGCATTTGTCAGATGATTGGTCCACAATATTGTCCATGCGCTGGAGCCGTACTCAGCTGACATTGTGTGAAGGCAGAGTTCTCTTGCTATGAGGTCACAGGGCTAGCCACTACATCGCCGTGGAGCCTCGACCACAATGCAGGATTCTCAAATAGGTTTATCGTGAAGATTAACAATAAACTGAGAATCTAGCAGGCAAAATATTCTGTAAACTGCAAATCTAATTAATTTTGGTAGGTTCAAACTGTGAATAAGTGTTGTGCTTTTTGTATACGAGTGACAGGGTGTTTTGCAAAGTGAGAGCAACAGACAACTGAAGCTGAATCCTGTTGATTTCGACTTGTTAGCTCAGAGACCAGAAACTGCTCTAGTGTGACAAAAACTGTTGTACGATAGCAGAGACTTAGTTATGCAAGACTGGAGGTCGCCTGCTTGTGTTATATGCACCCGACACTCAGTAACCAAAGCCCTCTAAAAAAAGCACTTTGGCCTTTTTGGTACATGCTTTGGCTTCCTTTGTGCTTCCTGCCTCATCAGAAACAACTGCAGTGTTGCATACACATGAACAAATTGCCAATAGTCTGCAAAACAATGTGATAATCTGTGTTAAAGAAAACAGTGTGCCGTATATAATGGACCCATTGCGATATGCTTTACATTTTACATTTTTTTAATTTCAACCATAAACTATTGTACTCAACATATTCCATCTCATACACGGGTGGCTGAATGTCATTTTCACCAACACAGCAGTTTTAATGGATGATACTTACCTCTTTTGGCAGCTTCTGGGATGATTCTGTAGACTTTATAGGGGTCTGAGATGTCCAGTTGGCTTCTTTCCACTAACTCATCAAAGTCATTGCTTTTATTAAGAGCACAGCGCAGTCTGGTTTTCCATGTGGGGGGATCCAGCTTGTCCACTCCCTCCTTATATTTCCCCTTAAACATGGCCCATGCCTGAAATAATCATTGATTACATTAATGTACACTTCCTCTTTAGTCTTATATTTAGAATTGTACAATGTTAGGGTTCTGAGAATGGATTATTGTATGAAACCTTCTATTAAGTAAAATGAAAAAATATAAAAGAAAAAATATAAATACATTATAACAGTTTCAGTAATTCATATTCAATCGTGTGTTGAACACATGAAGTGTAAATGGATTCAAGGGTAAAGTGTGAGAAGATGTAGGACCTTGAAGAGCGCGGCATCCTCGTCTCTGTTATAGTCTTGTTTTCCTGCATGTTTCCACGGAATCCTAAAGATGCTCTTTCCATCATTTTCCCAAACCAGGCCGGAATATATGCTGCTGTCAATCTGATCAATCAGCCACTGTCTCAATTTTCCATTGCCACAGCTGACTGGCAGCCCACTGTCCTCATCAAGGTTCATCTCTGCAAAGTCAAATAGAACAAAAGCAGAAGTGTGAAGGCACAGTGAGGTGACACAGTTCATTTTTACTTTTTATAATGTAAGATTCACTCATTGAAATTAACATGAGAAAGACTCAAATATTTAAGGTTCATCTGTTCAGGTATTACAATTAATTACAATTCCACCCCTTGTAGGGAAATCATATAGGTTTGTGCTCCACAACTTCTCCAGCAGCCCTGTATCGTTGTAATATAAGTCTCTTTTAATACATTTCTTCCATGCTTTTGACACTTTTAATCTAGCTGAGTTATAAAGGAAGGCTATGCGGTAGTTCAAGGGGAACTTTCTTCAGTGAAGAGAGATAGGACTAGTTTGAATTTCAAGACAATTTTCAGAAATAATTGCATAGGGGAATATATGCTGATAAGACTTATCACATGTTCTTATACCTAATATCATAGGACAATAATTCAACTTCAATACAATTTTACATTACTTAAATGACAGAAATTCTAAGATGAATTATAAAGATATGTTCTCCTGAATAAAACTATTGGGCTCAATCGGTACATTACAAGTCTTTATTAAATTCAAAATGCAGTCTTTTATTTAAAAGGGCTGCTGCCGCTTACCGTCAATCATGCGAGCTATCCCCACTGAAATCTGTCGTGAAGCTTCTCGGTGTCCTTTATCTCCTCTTGCTGTGTGACAGGGAGGAGGAGCTCCTCGGGCTCTGAGAAGTTCAAGAGGAGATGCGCTCAGTTCTGTGAAACTCATCACCGCGCAACAGCGGTGGGGAATCCCTCCAGTGGCACCCTGCGCAGCCCCGCGGCGCAATGGAGCCGTTACCTGTTCATAATGCATTACGCATAATGCACATCACCAATACGAGAGTATCCCGCCCACATGTGTAGCTTTTTAAAGAAGCCTATGAGTAGCCTACAACCTAATGTCCAGGGGCAACTGTTGTATCATGTTGTTATTGTGGGGAAAGATTGAACAAACGTCAGAATGGTTGCTTATGATCATAATCACATGGCTACTTTAGTACGACTGCCCTCCAGTGGCCTTCCAATGCGCATGCCCAGCTATCTGCTACTGGATGCGATATTTAGTCGTGCTGAAATTCATGTTTATTTCCAGGCTCTATAGACAACCTCACGAAACACTTGACTTTAATCCTTTTATTTTGGGAATTTTAAATCATCATGACACAGTACAAAATACAACATTCATAAATTAGAAGGAAAATAAACTGCACCATAAACATCAACCAAAGATAAAGCGGTATCCGTGCGTCACATGTTAATTGTCTCTTTTAGGGTTCATGTCCATGATATTTTAGAGGATCCCTCCAGCTGTGATAAACATCCTGACAGTCCACTTATAAGCAAATTAGACTTCCAGACAGGTCCTGAACACTGTAATCCTCCAGGCTGAGCGGCAACATATTTCATCAAAAGATCCGATCAGATGCCTCCAGGTGGGGTAGCGGCCTGTTTTTCCACCCCCCCACCATTGACTTTAGACGTCCTGGCAAGCAAGTCACGTAGATCAGCCTCATCATTGAATGAGTTGTCTTTATATTCCTTCTGTAGCCATTCTCTGAACTACGGGGAAAGAGGAAGAAAGAAACAGCTTCTATTTTCATGAAAATCAATGGACAAAATGCTAACTGCTGATGGTGCATTCTCTCCATATCATAATCATGTCTATTCAGTAATGCATTGATATACAGTATTCCACACTCTCTCAGGACTGACCTGGTCAGCTTGAGTAGCCTCAAACTCCTGGAGTTGGCGTTGGAAGCCCAGGTTGGGGCCAGCACAGGGCCGGACCACCCTTACTGCTGCCAGCGCCTCCTGCCAGCCCAGTCCCGTCACCGTCATGATGTAAGCCACCACAAGGGTGACACTGCGGGACACACCTGCCAAACTGCAAGAAGAGAAGGATGGACCAATAGTACGATGCATGAAGTTAAACTGATAAGCATAGTTTGTTTCCTCAACACTTGAAGATAAAGGAGTAGAGTGTTTTCCATTGAAATGGATGAATACAGTAATTAATAAGTGTGTCAGCAGCATGCAGGTTAGAGTCAGGTTTTAGACTGGAGTCTATTCTGGTTATCAGTGGCGGGCCGTGTATTTTCTACCTAGGCCTTCAATGCCGTCTTACTACAGCTGAACAACCTAATGTAAGATTAGTTCACCATGTATTTATGTATGTACATGTGTATATATCAGAGAACCCCCCACCCCCCACCCATCAGTGCTTGAGCCTGCTCTATCCCCCCCAGTCTACGAGTATCCAGGGTACACATCCTGGTTACCATATTCTGCTCCCAGGACTCTCCCAGATCCTCAAGTAGACCTCTGAACAGTGCTTGAGTCTGCTCTCTATTTACGCACTCTGGATCAAAGCTCCGTGACGTCACTATAGTTTATAGCGAGTATCGACGTCACAGCACAGAACCAGAACGCTGCGTTGTGAGAGCCAATCAGCGCTGAGCTGCTCCGCTGTTGGATCTAATTGGCTGTTGCTGCTCTCGTGACGCTGGATGCGGAAGTCATTCACACCGGGGCGCTAGATGTTGCGACGTGTGTGGCATTTCCACAAGAAGTATAACGTAGAAAAATTGGTTAATTATTCCGTGGCGGATGGCGGAAAATATTTTTCCACGGAGCAAAGTAACGGAGATAAACCACGCAACCCTCAAATATTCTGATGATGTTTTAATGACATGTGGTTCAATTAAGGACTCACTCTCTTAAACTTTAAATCTTGAAAGAAATAATGTGTTGTGTTTGTGCGTGTGATTTTGTGTGGTGAATGTAAACTCAGCTGTCATAACAAGCAGGAGAGCACCGTGTTAACCTCTTGGTATACTGCATGCTCAAAACATCAGAGCATTGTTTATTAAGGCTGCCCACATAGCATTTATCTCTTTATTTGCAGGCCTAGGAAAAGGACCCTCTCAAAAAAATGTCCAAACAGTACTTTGGACAAGTAAGATGTATTCTAAAGAATTTAACATAAAGACAGGACATTTGTGCAATAGAATTAGGCATGTTTTTGTAAATGAGAGTAGAGTTATTAAAACACATTAAAATTATTTAAGGTAGCAAAGATGCCTCGTAAAAGACCTTTGCCAGGCCAGATTGCAGGGTACAACATGGGTACAACGCCAAATTAATTCAAATTTCCTGATATTTGAGCCACCAACGTGTGTGGCTGCGTGTGCGGCAACATTTTGGTCACCCCCGACAAAATCTCACTCCAAGGTTTTTTTAAAAATTGGCAGCTCTGTGTTTAGGCCAGCAGAGAAGGCCTTGCTGGCCCTGACGGCCCACCACTGCTGGTTATGTTTTATACATATAAGCAATGTTGGGGAACGAGTTACATAATTAGATTACCAAATAAATGTAATTGTAATCAGTTACTGGAGATCTGATTATATTATTTTCAGTAAAAGTATCTATATGTCAAATACAACATTCATGCAGCACTTCTGTTTTATTCTTAATTTATATTTAGTTATATAGAATAACTTGTAATACAGTAATCATTGTTGAGTACTGCTGTGAGGTTTACAATATGTGGTTAAAGTTGATGTTTTAAGTACTTTTTAGCTTAATCACAAAGTAACTTAAAAAAGTAATTCAATATAATCAAGAGTTACTTTGATCAAGTAATTCAAAAAAAAAATATTCCAAATTGTATCAGTGTAACTAGTCACTGTAAATTACATTCCTAAAGTAACCTTCCACTGCATTTAACACATCATTTCCTAGTTTTAGAAATATGTATAAGTCCCTATCCTGGTTTTGGGAAACCTAAAATAGACTTTTGTCAGAAACCAGATACATTAGCATTTCCTGAATATGTATAAAACTAAACTCAAACCCAGAAGACAAATGTGCTTGAAAAATACAGTTTGAGAAGTAGAGGTTGAAACCAGGTCACCTCCAAATTGAGGATTATTCAACATAAAGATTCCTAGTAACGCTTATCACATTACAAATATACAGGATGCAATACCATCCACACTGTAGACAGTTACAGATATACAGATAATTAAATACAAGAACTGCTCGGTCAACATCGGAATTGAGATGTAGAAACTGATTAAATACACACTTTCATATCTGAAAGAAATAGTCAATAAAACCTGCAGCAGCACTGCGCTTATAAATAGCCTTTTGTTCCCCTGCATTTTCTGAGAAGACCCCCTCTGTCTAACCAAATATAACTTTCCCCTGTGAACACATGGTCAGGTACACATCTCCACCAACACAATGTGGGTCAGAGCTTTAACTGTACTCGGGTTTAGGAAGTTCAAGAATAGGCTTTTGCTTATCATTTAATCCCTTCTGCGCAGCAGTTCCCTAAGCGTTAACTTGTTGACTTAGTTGATTTCAGGTAGTTTTGTTTAGCTCTACATGAATTGTACATTTCTATTCAACACATCTAGATCGTATCATAAGAGAGATGGAGGAAAACTATCTTGTTCGGCTCTTTGTGTGAGTGAACCTCGATTCTAGCTTTGCGGTAAAGATACAACAAGACGTCTCGCTCTCACCAGTGAACAAGGCAGCCTTCTCCTTTCAGGCGGGACTCGTGCATGAACATTATACTTTGTTTAAAGTGCTGAGTTCTGTGGAGCATAAACATGTTTGTTACAATAGGCCACATTAAACCATGATGAGATCTGCTAGACGAGCTTGGACCATGTGCTGTTATTTTGTCCTCACTGGTACTTCAGAGCCCCTGCATGCATCTAAAGCTACACTATTTTACATGCGTGTGTATGGTTCGGCACCTGGCCGGTCAAATTATTTTATTTCTTATCGAAAGGGGTGAGCTCATGTCAAGTTTGAGAGAGATGGTGTCATATAACGCATAACCTCGCAGTCTGAACCAAAGAGGTATGAGGCAACCGTGGCAGTAATGGTGACACAGGCTTTAGTGTGCATATGTGTGTGTATATATATACATATGTGCATATCCCTGTGCAAATGTGTGGAGGGCAGGGTGGGGGGTTGCATATAAATAGAGGCAGAGCACCAACCACAGCGTTAGAACTGAGCTGCGAGACTTCCTTCCTGCTACAAGGCCACCTGAAATGTGGATTTGGTCGATGTGTGTGTGTGTGTGTGTGTGTGTGTGTGTGTTTGTGTCTAAAGCAGGGTGTCAATTGGTGATACTTGCTCAACCCATGATATTTCTAACCCGTGTCCCACGTTACACAAATTCAAGTGCATGCGTTTGTACATGTCATGAGCTCATGTCAAAAACACAACCATGCAACAAGAGCTGAATCCAGCTGTGTGACTGATCGAGTTAAATGTTGAGCTTGTGAAAGCATATCATTTACACGTTAGCTTGAAGAAATGAACCTCAGGCGCCCACACAGCGCGACCTCAAATGGGTGTGTTACTCTCTCTGCCACCGCCTGTTAGCAGCGTGCCGCGTTGCTGCGCTGCTTCTTGATACTTACAGGTTTTGTGTGGGCAGGTCAGCTGCTGATATGCAGAGGTAGGTCATCTCCTGAGGGACAAAGTGCAACTCGTTACCTATCAGCAGTCATTTGATCTGAGAACACAAATCAATAATCATCAGCTGGTGAACACCAATGGACATCAACGCTATCAAGGTTTCGCGTGCGTGTTGCTGATGGTGAACACATGCCGAGCGTTTGTATGTGGAAGAATGAAGGCAATGCTACGCAGATTTGTAGTCACACTTGTGCATCCCTCCTTCATTTGTTTGGGACAAAACTGAGAAAATAAGCTGATTTTGTATTAAATAGATAATGAAGAGAGACAGCAAAGTCCACACTGGCTGTAGCAAGAACCGCCTCCTCTCAAACCCACGCAGGCACACAACTCAGCACACTGACCGTACCGACTGTTTACTGACTTGCATTTCATCGTGGTACTCCAACTATCACATGAGAATAAAACTCCCCTCCTTATTGTGTATTCACTCACTCGGGAGGGACGACTGTTTGCTCAAGAAGAAGCACGGCGCCTCTTCCCGACCGACCTGACAGACCGGTTCACGGTCTGAGAGCTCAAGCCATGTGCACTGTGCCAACACGCGGAGATGGCCCAATCAGATCTGTCCAGCCTCATTCGCGTGAACATTTTTTTGCTTAAAATATGAAATGTAGGATGCACATGAGGGCAAAGGTGTTGTGTCTTTATATAACAATAGAGATCTTCTCACCTGGAGTATGGGAGCAGCACTGTCATGAATGGACAGGATGTGTGTGATGTTGTTTTTGGCTAATTGTTCTCGGTCTTTGGCATCTGACATAAACAAATATAATGGGTTTGTGTTGTCATATGCATGAAACAAATAGAAATTATTAAAAAATAAAAATAAAATAAAATACTGAGACAAACCTTTGAAATTCCCCAAGTACAAGTCAGGGAGGACCTATTAGGGCAGAGATGAATATGTACATGAAGAAGACATAGTAAAAGCACTATCATCATTGTTTGTATTGTCTTTATGCATTTAACAGGGACAGGGCACCACTTCAAAGCTGAGTCACCTATAAGCTAATTTACATCTGTAGTCCCTGGACATAAAACAGAGAACAAGATCTCTGTTATGAAGCGTGTTTAAAAAAGAATGGCTTCATGATGTGCTCTACAAATGATCAACATAGCCTACAAGATAAAACAATCACCATTGTGTTAAATATTAATCGTTTTGACTACATACATGTATATGGTGTATGTTAAGTCTGTTGAAGGGCACGTCCACTTACGAACATAATCCTGTCAAAACAATCAGCACAACTTCTCCTGATAAACATCGAAGAGACTCCCGAAGGGGACATGTCCTTAATAGTTGCACTCAAAACACCGAGGACCTCTTGGGAGTGTGAACTCAACGACAGCCGCGTGCAACAGGTGGGGGGTCTTACCTTATTGATGCCATTGCCCATGCTGAAATATTAACCGTGAGAAGAAATGCTCCGCTGTGTTTTCAGCCTGTTTCAACCCGCTGTGGAGGAGCAGCTGCAGCTCCGAGCGAGCCGAGCGCCGCTTCCATGGCTGCCCCCGCGTTGAATGCTGGGAGTCGTAGTTTGCTGACACAAGTAGAGCGGCGTATTAGTCAGAACGCAGGTGAGATCCAAACCCAACCCGGAATCTTATGAGAGATATGATGATGAATAGCCTGTCCTCCAGGCTCGATGACAGCAGATGATTAACCCTGAAATACAGAATATGAGACTACATACCAGAGCAACATTAGCCAAACCCCTTGTGGAAATATTATAGGAATGCAATAGACCACCATGAAGTATAGACTCATTGTGGAAAAGAATGGGGGGTTTCACTTTCGATATTTTGAGAAAATAACCACTGCGGAATTGTAAAATACTCAATAATAAATCACACACTTATGGAACAGTGTATTACTTCTTTTTTTAACCCAAAATGCTTTGCCCTGGCCATGTTACATGGTTTAAAAACACTCTTACCTGAGGGACATTTCAAACAGCAAGAAGGAGCCATTAGTCATCACCACTACCATGATCGAAACAGCAGGACGAATACCTCCATCGAGAAACATGTCAAAAACATGTCAAACCTCAGGAGGAAAAAGAGACAACGGTGCCTCTGGTCAATCCAAATACCCATTTGGACACGACTGTCCTCTCGTCTTTTAAAACTAGGGAGCATTAGGAAGATGGATGGTGTTACACCCGCTCCTGGGAAAACAGACAATATTGTAGAGGAACATTGGATCAGCAATCTCTCCTAAGATGTATTGTAATATGTGGATCTGTGGACCAGCGGACCAATAACGTTCCCCCGTGCCAGTTCCTGTGGACCCTGCTAGTTGCCAAGAACACAACGGTCACCCAGACCAGCTTATTGCAGCAATGTCTCATTTAGAGGCAATATTCATCCATCCTCAACATGTACACATTATGTGCATGACAGACATTAAGAAGCTAATTGACAGGAAGTGTCAGTCGGGCTAAAACAAAGAAATATTGGCACCTGGCAGTTCTGTAGTTCACAACACATTAAAAACATCAACAGGAAGTACTGATGCCCGCACTGCCCCACATGGACACCACTTTCATACGGCAGACAGTTGTTTTGCTTCATGGTGACCTGTTGTTGTCTCCGTGGGGCAGTGTGTGACTACCACACGCCAGCTTGTGAGAGGAGTGCTTCACATGGTAAAAAGGCCTTTCCCTAGAACATGGAGTGAGCTGGTTATCCGTCCACTTCCTGTTGAAACCCTGTTCCTCCATGACAATACTCCTGTTATTGTGTTACTAAAGCAGCCGTTGTCTCTTAGTTGAATACTTGAAATAACACGTGCTGTTAGTATAGTTAGTTGAGTTTATGGAGATTTTATTCTGTGACTGGAGGACCCATAATTTGTCAAATATTTGGAAACAACTATTGCCAAAGCGGACTGATAATGCACCGTCAATGAAAATGGCTCTGGCCACCATTCATCAAACCATGTTGAATGTAAATGGAAAGTAGTTTCACGTAAATGAGGCAGGTTTATTTACACTGTGCTCAATTTACTGCCAACTGTCACAGCTAGGAAGTTTTACCAGCAATAAAGGTGAATAATAGAAAAAGAAAAAAACATGTCAACCAGAAAACCGAGAATACAAAATACATATATCACATACTGCTTTGTTGTGGCTTTAGAGCGCGAAGGAAGAATTTATAGTGTGGGCGTTCAGATACGCAGCCTGAAATATGGATTTACATGTTCGCCCACGCTGTCAGAGCCTATACAACTCAAGTGGTTTCCTACTCTAGTTTCACATAAACTCTTGTTTTATCAATGAACATGTGTGTTTGTTTTAATTGGAGAAGGGCAGGAATGAATACATACATTTTTTTCAAATGATGATTTGTCTCCTTCATTCTCTTTGGTTCTGGTAACGTTTTGATTTCTTAAAGATGGACATTGTTGAGATACAGCTGAACAATGTCTCAAGCCAAAGACGAGGAGAACAGTGTGTCGGAGTCAGCATCATTTCTTAAATTGGCAAGCTAAAGTCCGACGAGGTGATGCAGGTCGCAATATTTAATCTCACCAGTAGGTGTCGACAACACCATAAGATTTACAATATTGGGCGATCCAAAATAAACCGAATTGAAATGAACTAAATTGAATAGTCCCGTTTCAGAGTTTTTATGTCATAAGAGACGTGATGAAGGACACACGTGTCCCCTTTTTAGCAGAAAGGTTTACCTCTGATTTCAGACAGCGCGGAAGTGCGTAACATCGAAGTTGCGTAAAGTTGTGTCTCATAGAGACGCAGCTTCGCACAGCATGATTTCACGTGTGCGTAAAGTTGTGGGAAGAGGTCGCTCCTTCCCCGTCAAAATGACCGCTGCAGCACGGAGCCTCCTAGAAGCTTATCACTCTGTGGTGGAGCCCTCTGCTCGAATTATGTTAAAAGTTTACACAGCTGCGTTCATCACATGGCCAAGATGGACTGTGTTGGCACAGAGGGCGTCTTGGTGGATGACGCAGTGCCTCGCCTCCACTGTCCCGCACGTGACCAGAGCGCTGATTGGCAGCCACGTTTCTGTCAGTCTGCCCCAGTCCAGATGTGGCTACTGATGTAGCTTACCACCACCGGTATGACTGTGTGTGTGTGACTACTGGACTCTCGGGACTTCGGGTGTCTTGAGAAGCGCTATATCAAATAAATGATGATTATTATTATTATTATATAGCGGCCACTCCTCTGTCGTAGCGGTCTCCCTGTCGTTGTGAGTGACTGCACACAGTCCGTCCCATTTAAGTCACCTCTTGTCGATGGCGTCTGACCCAGCTTCAAACATGTCCTCCCCCAAACAGCTCTTCCGAAATGCAAAAGGTATCGTCAACAAATAAGAAGCACGAGCTTTATCTGACACTCGATGTTTTAAGTCTTCGTGTTTCTGGACACGCTCACGGTGTTGAATCCCGCGGGCAGTGCTGCTGCGACTGGAGTGAGGAACTGTTTCACGACGCCGCCGCTCTGAGAGCCGTGCGCTGTGGGTTGAAGGCTACAAGGCGAGCTCTTGTGTTTGTTCGGACGGCAACGAGCCAGCAGTCGAGCTGCCATTTGCTTTGTCTTCTCGCGCAGCCTGTGGACAGGGTTGCCAGGTCTGTGTGACAAAACCAGCCCAATATCAGAACTCAAAATATTCCCGTGCCAAACCATATACATTGCTTTTAAAGTCCATGTCCAGTACCGCTGCTAACCATGTTGGTGTCCTAAACATAACTCCTTCATGATGCCCCCCTGAGACAGGAAAGTGACCCACAGCGAGCGTTGTCGACGGGGGGGACGGGGGGGGGGGATCTGGAGTCAGTTTGGTAGGATTTGGGTATGAATAAATTATTTCATTTAAAATATGAATTTTTATTTAAAGATATTCATGTAATTTGCATGCAAAATAGGTCTACCCGAACCAGCGGACAAAAAATTCAACCCGCGGCAACACTTCAAAAGTAGCCCAATTCCGCGGGAAAACCGCGGACCTGGCAACACTGCCTGTGGACGACGTGCAGGTCGATGGTGGCTTGGTTTCCTAGTGTCGTCGTAGCCTACATTAGAATCTATTTTACTTTTTTAAAACAGTTTCATTGAAACACACACACTACCCCTCGACTTTTATGACAACATATTCGTTTCCCCACCGTGTCTCAAATGTTCTGCCATTTTTGGTAATCCTCGGTCAAACTTTTTCTTTGATACATTTTGTTTTGCGGAGAATGTGCCTTGTTAAACACAGTGGCGCCCTCTAGTGGTGAAAGTAAGAAGCACACGTGCAAGTTTCATGTGTGGGCCATATTCCATGATATTTGTCAAAGTTTAGATACACATTTTCTAAAATATTACACACACTCAATCATTCCAAACAAAAATAATGTAATTTGGCTGTTGCAGTCACAAGCAGTGTACAGACGTTTTTTTAGAATCACCTTTTACCTGAAAGTAAAGATACACAACAAAAATGCACTTCTATGGAATTTGTAGTTATATTTATAGTTAGGCATTAAGACGTTTACAAAGTGATAAAGACAAACCAACATGATCTCACCCTGAATATTTGTTACATTAGCTGATTAAAACCTCACTCATATTGTTTTTGGAAGAACTACATGTGGGCGGCTGGTTGAACAAAGGCGGAGTTGAAAGGGGTCTGGAAGCTGGAGCAGGCGCTTTTTTAATAAATAACTGTAACAAGTGGAGGGGTCCATGTCCCCACACACACAGATATCCCCTTACCGTGCTTCATCATTTATGAAACATTCTCGTGACATTGCATAACCCTCCACAGGATACATGGGTCACAGAGCATGATTAAGACTTGATGGGAAAAATTTATTGCATCTGAATACCAGGGCCTGAGTGGCACCCCGCTGCTAATGAGATTGGACAAGTGCACTTGATGCTCGCAAATGTTGACGGGGGAGGGGGAGTTTGTTTTAGGCCTTATTGCACCTAAGTGGAAAAGATTAGTTTATTAAACCGGACACAGACCTTTTTTCATTGCGCTTCATCACTTGCTTTTATTTGGGAGAAGCAAGCCGGAAGCAGATACTTCCTGCGGTTTAATCTGCCTGTCACGTTTTAGAAACTACATCCCTGTTTGGGTTTTTCTGCTCATCTAAACATAGAAAAATAAATACAAATTTAAATTTAAAAAACTCACTCAAATAGAGCAAAGCGAGAAGATGAAACACCCACAAGTTACTGTTGACTACTCCCACGTGTCCTTTATCTGACAGATGTGCTTTGCACAGAGTCCAGGTTGCCTGCATTTCAGAAGGTTTATAATGTCACAACAATGTACAGGATAAGTGTTATATTTACAGGACGACAACATTTGGATATATCTACTTGTTTTCTAGTCGCAGTAAATCATGCTGCAACAGCCACCTCGACATGGCAGAAATGGGTGCGACCATTCCTCACTACACAGCATACTGGGCCTTTGCTCCATAGAATGTCTGTTGGACTTGTAAATAAACAAAATAAACCTAAACCTATCTAGACATTAATGTTGGTGGCACAAGAACGAGTTGCACACCCTGAATAGCACAGTGTGTGTGTGTGTGTGTGGGGGGGGGGTTGTTTCAGAAGAGGGGCTATGGAGCGTGTTCCTCTTAACGCAGTTCAAGTATGCACATATTCAAGGCAAAAAACATTCACACATTACAAACTAAAAGCAAAATTTATAGCAGCAAACTGAGAACAGCTTTCAGGAGGAAACACAAATCAAGAGTGCAAAGTGAGAGACACTGGGAAGCAAAGATAAGCCTCATTATGTATCTGCTAGTGAGTGACGTCTCCTGCACATGAAATGGACACGAAATTCTGAGTCCCGAGTCTTTGCGGTACAGTAACAGCTGATCCATTCACTCAGTTCAGTCCAACTCTCTCCAGGCAGGTAGCGGAGGACATGATGAAAACATGGTACTGTAATACTTAAGACTCTTACCTGAATAACAAAGATGATTTAGACAGATTCACAGACCGACTTCCTGTAAACCCAGCAGTTGATCTGAATTGCTTTGCAACAAAAGAGAAACTGAACGGAGGACTTGGCGACTGATAAGCTCAGAACTAGCCCGCGCTGTAGTACTTCATGCCAAATGTGCGAGACCAGATCACCACGACCTGGACCGGAAGTGCAAATCAATCCCAGAAATGTTATCTGGAACTTCTTATTTTATTATTTAAATGGAGTCCCATTCAGGTTATGTCACTTTCAAGTGAACTCCATCATGTACAGAAGGATTATATAGGTAAACTCATTCAGATGTACCCATCATGTTGTGCCTTATAACAACAGAGTGTAGAGTTCACCGGAGCAGGTAGCCCTTCTCTTCAATACACATCTGTTTGCCCTTTTTTATTCATTTCCCCACCGGTCAATGCCAGCCTCAAATCAACATCGACAACAACGGCTTTATGTTGTACGAATCCCAAGCCATCTTGTGAGATGTACTATGGAATAGAGATAAGAGATGTGGGCTTCAACACGGCATCTAGGAGCTCCTACAGTTGTTGAAATGTCCCCTTAAGGGGTTGTTTAATAAAGTAAAAAACGAAATCCACTCGATTTTCAATTTTCTTTTCTGGCTCTAAACAACGATGAGTCGCTTTCAATTCTTGCCCTGCTCTCTCTCCCTTCTATTCTATTTTCCAGTGATGTTCTTTCCCCCCCCCACCCCCATCTCACACGGTTGAGTTCTAGGGCACAACATGTGCATAAGGAGTTTCACTCTTTTCCATCCTGTGTTTTCCGGTTCATTCTGCTCCGTTGCTTATTCATCCATTTGGGAACAGCTCGGGTAAAATAAGGGCCGCATCCATTATCTTCAGATTCCAACAATCCTGCCTTGAGATTGGCCAAAGGGTCCTGTCAATCATGCGAGCCAGTCAGTAGGTAGAGAGAGAAGAGGAGGAGGCGGGCTGCAGGGTGCCGGAGGAGTTTGAACGTCTCATGTGAGGAAGGAGGTAGGAGTCCGAGCACAGTTGGTGAACATCAAACCGGTCCTCCTTGCGGTAAGCCAGACAGCGCCTGATAAATGCCTGCAGATCAGAAGATATCATAAAGAAAGAGTGTGTGCTTATGGAGACTCAATATAATTACTTAGAAAAAAACGGAACCTTTTGTCGACTCGGAGGCAAAGACTTTTAACTGTTATTTTTATAGCAATACATTATAAACGATAAGACATATTTATTAAATAGCCAACATGTTCAAAAGTTCTGGTTGACATTAAACTAAAATGACAGTAGAATTGCAACACACCAACGTCTGAACTCAGTTAGGATATTTATTACAAGGGTCGGGCCGAACGATGATAAATACCCTGAGACTTTTCTATTTAATCCGGGATGCCAAGAGAAAGCTCCGAGAAGTAAGAAAACAAATGTGTCAGTGTGTGTGCGTTACCTTGGCCTCTGTGGTGGCCTGTGGTTTAGCAGGGAACTGGACCTCTGTGGCTTTGAGGATGGTGTTTTCCTGGAGAATATCCTGCTGTGACTGGTTGTGACCAAACGGCTGGGAAAACAAAACATTAAATCAAGAATAATTCAATGTCTTTTCCATTGCCCTAACTCGTGAGTGGAACCTGAAAAATACATTTACGAAGAAAGAATTGCCTCTCAGAATTTGCCCAAGTGGCCCGTTATGGTCATTGAATCATTATCAACAATCTACTGCAGGTGTGCATGGTCTCTGAGTCTGTTTGCTTTCTCCAGTGTAGCAGGTGATGTTCAGTGGTGTACCTTGCGTCCGAAGAGGCACTGGAAGAAGATCACGCCCACAGACCACACATCCACCTTGTTGGAGATTTTAGGTGGCTCCTTCCCCACCACAAAACACTCTGGAGGAAGGTACCTGAAAACACACAGAATGCAATCAATTTCAAACAACGCAAAATATAAAAATAGTGAGAATTTAGGCAATTTTTTGAAAAATACTGTCACAAACCCACTGTTCATAAGATAATGAATGAGGTTCTGCCATTTGCAATATGCTACATGGAAATGGCCAAGAACACAAGAAGTGTGACCTGTGTTGAGCATTTCACATTGACCATAAAAGAGGCTTTAACACACATTACTAAGTCAGTCTCTGTGGGGCGTGTGTGTGGTGTGGTGTGTGTGTGTGTGTGTGTCTTACCAGTAAGTGCCTGCCCCCTGGGAAGTGAGGTCCATCCCGTCCACACCATAGTTATCATCATCCATAATCTTAGACAGGCCAAAGTCTGTGATTTTGATCTCTCCACATGCAGTACCATCCACCAACAGGATGTTACCTGCACACCACAAGACGATGACTCAGCACAGTGAGCGAGACGGAACGATTGACACAAGATCAGGATCACATACAGGGAAGGAGTCTTTTGAATTATCAACAAACGCCCTGCATTGCAAACGAAGCAGTGTAATTGTTCATCAGACTATAATTTATTCATCTATTAATTTATCCAATTACGGTTTGAACACAAATAAGCGGTTTGAACACATGACCCACCAGGTTTGAGGTCGTAGTGGATGATGGGGGGTTTGATTTCGTTGAGGTAGCGCAGGGCGCTGACAATCTGCATGACAATGGAGCGCGCCTCCTTCTCCGACATCAGCTTGTTTTGCTTCAGGTAGAAGTCCAGGTCGTTGCCTTCGCAGAACTCTAGAACTGTACAGAAGCTGGGAGAGCAGAGGACGGAGAGTGTATTCTAAGAGCTGGAAAGACTGAAGGCTAGGAGGAGAAATGTCACTTTCTCCTCCTGCATGGAGGTCAGGGGTCAGAGTCAGGACGTTCTGCTACCGGGAGAGAATGACTTAAGTTCCCAGTAGGAAGCGCGAGCTGAAAGCTTTGCGGAGCGGGGCCCAGGCTCAACCTTTGACCATGTAGGTGTTTTCCTCCGTTCATCTGAACAGATATACAGTATCGTAACATTAGCTTATGAGGTGTTTTATGTCTCTTTTGAGTGCAGGTGTCTAAAGTTCACTGCTAGGTTAACAATTCAACTTTCAAAAACAACCTTCCATTGTTGGGGCATGTTATTGTTGAGTCACACGGTTTTCTGTGAAGTGCTTTGACCGTTTACTCGTTTCCAATCTGATAACACCCCTGTGATGTTTGCTCTTACACGTAGCACCCACTGACGTAGAGCCTTGAGGTGGAATACAAACAACTCGTGCATTATTTGAACACTGACTGGGTAGGACCTTTTTAAAGTTTTGAATCTTACTGAAGTGAACCATGTCGTTTTAAAGCCACCGAAAAAATGCTTTTTAACCCAGTGCCGAGTAATAAAGAAGCTCAGTATATGTCAAACAAGCAGCGCTGCAGCTGTCAGAGGTTAGAGGTCAGAGGTCAGAGGTGACTCACGTGTCAGTATCCAGGGAGAAGTAGTCATACAGCTTGACTATTCTGGGATGGTCCAGCTGTTTGTGTATCCGGTACTCCCTGCATGCATGCCTGGAAGGAAATAAATGTCAAAGTAGTGAGCAAGTTACTGAAGAAACATGTTGTCTTTGATTATCTTATATATGTGTGTGTGTGTGTGTGTGTGTGTGTGTGTGTGTGTGTGAGTGTGTGAGTGAGTGAGTGATACCTACTTGTGGTAGTTCTCCTTTTTCTCCTCTCTCCAGTTTTTGTTGAGCTGGTGGATTTTAACAGCTGCGTAGCGCTGCTCAATCAGGTCAAAAGCCTGCGTGACAAGAAAACACACACACACACACACACATTTGTCACGCACATACACACTTTTGTCTCCTCAACATATTTTACAGGGACCGGGAAAAGGAAATCAAGTCCAACCACACAGACCTTGTAGACTTCACTGAAGCCACCCCTGCCCAGCAAGTGCAGCAGCAGGTACCTCTCATTCAAGGTGGGATGGTCTTTAAACCTGAGGAGTTACAACGTTGTTAAGTTGCTTCTACCTGATTCTCGTGTCACCTTTAAAACAAGCGCTTCTAAAATAGGATTTTAGTTTAACTACAAAAAACTTTCGCTTTCCCCAATACTTAAATATTTGAATGGACAAAATAACCCAAAACATTTTGACAGTAGAAAGTGAATTCATGATTTACATTCATAAAGCAGAGTTTTAGTCCAAGTCTGGACCATTTGGCTACTTGGCTCGTTATGGTGCTGTACGTAGAACAGACTTACGCTGAGCTGTCCTCGTTGTTTATCCTCTTCAGCTCTCGGATATGGAGGTTCCTCACCCGCTCCAACCGCTCCAGCTCTGCCTGGATCTCTGCTTCCTCCTGTATAATAACAACATGTGAAATTGTTTCTTCCCCCGTTTGAAATTTCAAACCCATGTATATAATCGAACTATGTTATACTGCAGCTGCCATTTGGCTGAAATAATAATCTTCTATGCATTGTTTTAAATTACATTCTCATTGTTTCAATGTACATTTCAATAGATAAACAGTCTTATGGTCCAAATATGTTGAGTCAATTGATTAAAGAAAAGCCAACCTTCTTCAGATGTCCTAGGCGAAGCTTGAAGATTTCTTCCTGCTCGTGGTACTCAGCGAGTGTCAGTCTGAAAAATATGTACAATGAAAAATCTCAAACTGAAGAGGAATTGTGACGATCTAAAAAGGGCCTATGATGTATGGCCACTACGTTCTACAGCCAAAACAATTCAAACAGGAGACAGTCATGTATCACTCTTTATGGGCCAACATCTACCAGTGTTTCTCTGACAGTACATAGATATTTCAGTGTACTCACAGCTGGGGCAAGGAGGGCTTGAGAAACGGGTCCGAGTCGTTGCCGTTGACCACCTTAGCTTTTCGCTGCTTGGCTTCAGAAGTGGAGGCGACCGAGAGGGAGGGAGACGCAGGGTTTGGAGGCTTCCTCTTGGCCAGCAGCTTCCTCTGTCGCTCTATGTCCTCCCGCTGCTGGTTGATGCCCTCCTGTTGCCTGTATAGTGTGATATAGGGAATGAGTCATGTGCGAAATACTGTAGCAGACAATAAACAGTCTTTCATATGCTTTGCGCCTGGCTGTGAAGTGAAGCTTGCATAATAATTCCACTTAAAGGCCAGTTCCTGTCGGACCTTATAACATGGTTTAGAGCTGCAAAACTTGTCCAAAACGAAAATGTTTAGCCTGTTTAAATTACTCTAAAGTATGCATGCAATTGGCGTCACTCACTTGATCAGGTTCTGGAATGCGTATCCGTCCGTCCACTGCTCGGTGTAGGACGCTCCGTGTCTGACCGTGGTGAAGTGGCCGAGACGGAGACGGTCCTGCATGCTTTTCTCACGACATGACTGCTTCTCCTGGGTGCTCTGTTCACGAAAACAGACAAACAAAAAGTGACACAAAGCCCTCACCTATAACTTCTCTCCACCCCGACTAAATGTGCCAACACCAACTCCAACCTTCTTTAAATACCTTTAAGCATATGTTTGATTAAATGGTGCAATGAACTACACTGTAGGCTGAAATCTCGACGAACAGGGGGACGAATCAGACGAGGTCCACATTACATCTGTCTGGTGTATGAAATATCTGCACTGCAATCATATAGAAACTATGATAATTTGGTCTCTCGTCTGACTCCCTCCTGCTCTCCTTGCAGTTCTCATACAACAGATGTTACATCCAGTAACTACTATGACTAAGGGCAGACCGTTACCAGTGAAATCACTGGGTGTTTTTGCAACTTCATTAAGTAGAGGATTGGGATTTATTACAACTACGGTAATATCTACTGCCTTTAGTCCAACCCACAGCTTTTGCTGGAGCAGCTCCGGTTTGCAATTTTTACTGGCTAAAATGAGAAACAAATCCACCAATCTAAAAAATGTTGAGGAAAATAATCAGTCAATCTCTATTAAATACACACTGTGAAAAGGTTGCTTGTACAATACATCCCAACACTACTGGTGCTAATTGCAACTTTAGCCCGGAATTGTTGAGCCCATGAGGAAGACAGGTAATTAGTAAAGAGATTCAAAGATCAACCAACCGGCAGACACAATGTTCCCCTCAGGAGTTGGACCAAAGCGGAGCTCAAACACCAGAGAATATCAAACTTATCGGAAAAGCTGTTTCTCTATGCAAGTAGCAGGTGCAAGCTGGCAGTGTTTTTGCAAGTAATGAGTTTCAAATCTTCATTATGTTGCTCACACATTAGCTGTAAGAATATGAAGAGACGATAGTCTCCGTCAGGCTCATGTACAGTGGGCTGCGTCTGTCAAGTTGTTTTTCTTTCTGCCCACGAGGAAACAAAAATGTCTTAATACAGATGGTTTTCTTTCAACCAAGTGTATGATGGATACAGAAAAGGGTGTTCGTGCATGCAAAGACAAATACCTTCTCTATAAGCAGTTTCTTGCTCATGGTGATGCACTTATTGAGCCTCTCCTTGTATTTCTCCAGGAGTTTCTGCTGTTCATCTATCTGCCTCCGCAAGTCACAGTTAGCCTGTTAAGGAAAAACAGCATGGACTGCATTGAGTTTGGATGTGTAGTTATAAACACGGTAGGAACCTGAGATGATAACCGGCTGTACATTCGACAGTTGTCCTTTCATGCACTCTCCATCCAAACTCAGTTTATGGATGCTGAACCTACTCTGAGCAGGTCATCTATACGTCCCTCCTTTTTTTCCAGGTCCAGACTCTTGTTGCTCTCCAGAGCGGCAAGTTTCAGGCCCGTTAGCTCCGTCTAAAGGATTCAGACAAAAATTCACCAGTCAGAGGTGTATTAATAAATAGACAATAAAGTGTCTCATGCGAGTGGTTAATGTATGCATGACATTACCTGGACACACTTGCTGGAGGAGGCTTTGGGATTGTGTTCTCCGAAACACAGACTCGTAGGAGAGGAGCTGTTCTGCCGGATCTAGAGACAAAGAGGGATTGTTAAACCGTGTAATGAAACACAGAAAATCACATCCACCTCATGTGCTACTAACTCAACCAATAACCCTTGTGTACTTCATTATATTGTTTTTGAAAAACTCACGATTGAGCCCGGGGCAGAGTGAGAGTTCTGTGGAGAGCGGCGAGCTGATGGGAGGCCTCTGACTGGACTGGAACCATTCCCACCCTGAAGCTTTGCAGCAAAAATTGGCAGACTTAAAAACCCATTTCAAAAATGATAAAAGGACTGTAACTTTTTGGAATAACGGGAGCTGCTTTAATACTCACATCAAAGTAGTCACTGATCTTGGCCCCACGTGTGGAGGTCTTCCCTGCATAAAAACAAATAATTAATTCAGATTAACTTTCCTTGAAGGCATAGAAATATACGTCAAACCAATTTCTTGCATGCAGGTGTCAGTCATACCTTGACTGCTCTCTGAATAAGTGTCAGCTTTCCTTTTCCTCCCCCTGGATGATTCCGAGTGCTTTTTCTCCGGGGTCTGCGAATCAATAAAAAATAAGAGAGAGAGAATACAAAATAAAACCCTTTTGTTTTCCCTAACAAAGCTGGTTCCAGTGGCGGCGTTCAGCAGGAAAGTGCAGCAGGAAGTTAGGAGTTCATACTGAGTAGGCAGGGGAGCTCCCTCTTTTCAAATCAGAGTTCTAGGAAGAGAAGAGTAGGAGAGGTTGAGGTAGTGGGAGGGACAGAAAGATGAGTGGGCAGAGCAAGGATGTACTGAGAACATGCAACTTTGTCTCACCAGACTTCATTGTTTAAGTATTTTATTGCAATTTCTTTTGTTCTGTCTTATCAAAATAAATAGTCATCCACACCCATTGCACAAATGACTGTGTGCGTGCGTGTGTGTGTGTGTGTGTGTGTGTCTGCTTTACCTCTGATTCCTTGTCGCTAGATGAGCCCAGACTGCCATAGCTGTGGTTAGAAGACTCATTGGCCAGACCCTGCACATAGTGGGAATTCAAACAAATAAGTGAGCACATACAATAAGAACATGTTGTCCACCAGACTGTGGTGCTATCAAAACTTCAGCAACCTCATGGAATGAAAAAAACACAAGTCAAACTAAGACTGAGGCCAGACCATAGTCTGAGATGTCTAATAGGAATCCAGATCTTCAGTTATTAGGTCGGTCCATTCGCTCTTTTCCACCACAGAAATATTGATAAAATCCTGCATCATTTTTTAAGTAAAACAGGAATTTGTACCTGCTACTCCAACACGAGACAAGGTTGGGTGTTTTTTTCCTGCTTATGAAAGGTCTCTGTTGCTGAGGCAGTACGTTGACGTTCTAGGAACTATCATGTTAGAGTTAGTCACTGACTACCACTAGCTTCAAGGCTGCTACAACTCGTCTACAGCATTCTTTCTGCTGCAAGCAAGAACTGGTTGTCGCTAGTGTTGATATTACAACTCAAGGTTGGAAATGTATTGTTATTGTTATTGATAGTTAAACAATGCATCCAATTTCTTGAGTTGTCTCAAATAAGTGCAGGAATGCACAAAGTCAATGTTTAGCTTATGAGGCTCTTTAGATCCTGTGTTTGTGTGTGGTGTGCAACGTATCTCAAAAACAAGGTTTCAGTTGTTCTGTATGGCGGTTACCTTAGCACCTCCACTGGTACTCCCCGTGCTGCCTCCTGTGTTGCCACTGACTGCTCCTGTGAACCTGGCCTCCAGCAACTCCTGTCTCCTGGGGTCCAGGCTGTGCAGCTCCTCCATGGGGCCTGACATAAGGGGATCAACAGCATACGGTTAGACACTTACTTTGTTGCCAGTAGAAGGAAACAGAGATGACAAGTAAAAAGGAGTCGGAGCAATTGAGCCCAGAACATGTTTCTGTGACCAAATAACGAGAAAGAAATACAAATGGGAACTAAGAGAAGGAACACAGGACAGACAGTTCATGGGGGAGGATTAGAGAAAATCAAGTTATCAGACCATGGATTTGATTCAATGGGCAATAGAGGTAGCTCTTTGAAAGATGCATTTTCATGCTATGATGGAAGACACTGCAGATGAGTGACACTGCATTTCTAACATAAGCAGGAAGGTCATTCTACCACGGAGAAGTCAGGAGGGAGATGAGTCGAGACTGGTTGGAGCGAGTCCCCTAGTTTGTCATTACAAAAATCTTCAACCAGCCCTTCTATAAGTTAGACCGTCACAATGGCCTTATTGCATAGAGCTAAATTACTTTGTGATATTTAGGGACCCCAATACCTCAGAAACATTGTAAATCGAGCCACCTGAGATAAGAACACTGGAAGATGTATTCCAAAGTTATATTGTTCCAAGAGCAGTGAGGAATAGCGTGCGGCTATTTCAAATACTACATATCTGCACATCAGAGTTTACATTTCCTCACTATAGATAGTTTTGCAGACGTCTGAGTGTTATACCTTAGCACTACAAATCTGAACCATAATGTCCATACAATGATTATCACACAAGCCTGACTGGGCCTTGTTCTATGACAACCAGTTTCCAGGGAGAGACACAGGGGTCCTCTGCTCCCTGCTGACTACTGCTGCAAGTGTTTGTTTCCTTGTTAGACATTTCCTGGCTATCATCTTTACATAGCTTCTGCCACAGGGGCAAGCCCTAAAAAGGCATAATGGACATTATGAGCAAGGAGACGGAGAGCACAAAACAACGCCCGTGTGAGGTTATCTAAGGACAGGGGGAAGGGGGGGAGTGAATGAGCGTAATTTATCTATATAACCTTAGCCAGAGCTTCATATTACAGCATTAATGTGTATAGTACATTAGTATAACGATGCCTCAGGTGGGAAACTAACTACTACACGATTACCTCCGTAACGTTACAGTCCATATAACGCATTTTCTTTCTCAGCGACTTATTTACACCGTCGCTGTCTCAACATTTGCAGTATGTCCTGCAACCGACATACGTAACTGGAAGAGTATAACTAACTAATAGCTCCCACTGTTGTTTCACATTACATCCAACAACTCGGCAAAATTGAGTAAATAGAGTCTCAACAACACGTCGAAAACAATGTGGTTAACCAGATGCATCCAAACTGACCAAAAATGCAAAATCCAGGGCCTGTTCTCAAGTTTATAGCAGTAGGATCGTGCATTGCAATGCATTAATGGATGCATGCATAGCCATGTTGTTGCATATCCAACTAGATGCTCTAGATAGGGGGCGAATGCTACGGACTGCTACAAAAACAGTGACCGCATCAACAGCTACAAGTAACAAGAAACCACGTAAGCTGACAAACAAACCAGCTAGCGCTTCCTTTGTGCAAAAGAGATAGCTTGCTGCTCCTTAGACTGGCCATCAACTGAACTGACAGCTGACGTTTGGCTTCCAATTCACGGCATCACTGAACTTGACATCCATTTTTACTTCAACAAACGTTAGCTCTACACGGCCGTACTAATCCTCTTCTCCTGTTAAGGACCCACTTTAAAGAGGATACGAGTCAGTTGTGCACTTGGCGAGCTAATATACCTTCCTTGCTCTTTGCGGTCGCCGTTATATGTTGTTGAGAAATCGTTGGGGACGAGGAGAGCTGCGACCAAGATGGCGTCGCCTCCAAACTTCCACCACCACTTCCACTGTTACTTTGGACACTCATGAAGCCACTTTACCGCTGATAGGATCCAGCGTACACACCGCCGTTTGCGGAAATCCCAAACTTTCGTCCATCGTTTGGCACCTGCTGGAGCCAAACGGGTCCGTGTACGTTTTGTTAGTTTGTTTTTTCGTTTCATTCCAAATACGGAATACGGAAATCACGTGGTTTTTTCGTTTTCCGTTTGAAAACCAAAAACGGAAAAACGGAATACCACCTCCGTATTTCGTTTCTGCTGTCTGAAACCAAAAACGACAGAACGGAAGTGCTTAAAATGAAGTCAAAATAAAAGCCAGTGATACATATTCGTATTAACCTTAGAAGAATATTAATGAATCAATATAAAGAATAAATAATTAAACGGAGATATTTTAACGATGCAAACACATAGCAGGGTAACGTTAGAAGAATATTAATTAGTCAATATAAAGAATAAAGAATTAAACCTGGATATTTTAGCGACAGTGGTGACGACGAAGTTTAATATTCATGTACACAGCAAGAATCACCTTCTCACTTTGTGTGTGTGTGTGTGTGTGTGTGTGTGTGTGTGTGTGTGTGTGTGTGTGTGTGTGTGTGTGTGTGTGTGTGTGTGTGTGTGTGTGTGTGTGTGTGTGTGTGTGTGTGTGTGTGTGTGTGTTTGAAACATATGGTTGGAGGGAGCCAGAAAGACTGTCCCACATTTACAAAGAAACAAATGGTCAATTTGACCCGCCACATAACAGGAGGGTTAAATGTAGTTGACACTACAAAGGGTTGCATTTTGGGTAACTGAGTTTATTCTGTGTTTATCTCCCGCAGTAGACGTGTTTGCCACTGCCACCCTTTTGCACTGAAGCACGCAAGATGGACTCCAGCCTGTTACCTTACTTAGATATTGTACAACAAATGATGCATAGTGGCTGTAGTGATGTGGACATAAAAAACCACTTGATATTTGAATGTGGCTTGCGTAGAGGAACGTCCGTGGCCAATATTCGGAAGTTTTGTAAAGACCACGGGTTAAAAAGACAGCGAGTGACGGACCAACAACTTGAAGCTGCAGTCTCCAATGCAATAACACAGGTAGGGTGCAGTTAATTTATTTGCGCGAAAAAATGCATACAACGAAACTATAAGTGTGTGTAAGGTTAGTATGTTATACTTTAACCCTCCTGTTATGTTCGTTTCTGACATACAGCCGTCATGCTCCCGGGTCAGTTTGACCCAAAAGTGGTCAGAAACAAAAACATCCTACTATCTATAGTTTGTACTTCATCACCAACACCATTACTAACAATCCAATCAGTTTTAGTGGAATTGAGTTATTCACCCTCCATAGATTTAATGAAAATACATGTTCAAACAATTTTTAGGTACATTGAAAAATCTAAATCTAAATTAAATTGCATTAGTTTACTATAACATATATTCTCCTACATTTTATTACCATTTAGTAAAAAATGTCATGGGGTGATGTAGATAAATAGAGATGAGACACCTGTGTTCAGGGTCATAATGACCCGCCCACTAAAAATCAAGCCAAATGAGTCATAAAGGATTTGTATTGAAAGTAAACTTTAGTTATGTTAATTTATAGTGTTGATATGCATAAATTATGTTATAAAAGATGACCAAAGGCCAGCACATAGTCATCCTCTTGGTGCAGTCGTATGGATCTGTAGAAATGTCACTCTTGCCTGTCTTCAAAACTTGAGAGCCCTGAACAGGGTGTGTGTCACTCTCAGTCACCCAGTCGATTAGAAGTACTAGAGCACCATATTTATTAGGAGAGACATGAAAGAAAGCCTTACCTTAGTGTCCCATGTCCAATAAAGGTGTATTTAGGAAATGAGAAACATTTGTAAAGTGTGGTTCTCGTGGGGTGATGGCCGGGCACACAGGCAGGATATAGATGGTTCATACAAACAGATGGTAAGAAAGACTGTCCCATATTTACAAAGAGGGGACACTCCATAATAGCTATTGTATTTAGTAGTTATATAGTTATTGTAACACGGTCCGAAAACTGTGCAGCTCCACGCAGCTCCAGCCGCAAATACCTGCCGTAAAGTGTGATCCATGTGACGTCATTCTGTAACTTGCTTGTATTTATTACAATAACAAATGATAACGACATCTTTTAACATTAAAGTTAGACACAGATCTGATTAAAGGTCAACATCTGAATCCAACTAAATAATGTAGCCTACTGCTAATTAAATTTGTCTCTTACAACTATGAAAATGTAACGAGTAAAACATGTTTAAACTGCAACTAGTTTTCATAATCATCTATAATTCAAAACACTTAACAATTAATAGTAATTTAATTGGAGTTGAAGTTGACATTTCATGGCTTAACATTACAATGCAACATGTATTCCTTTCTTTATCTTCAGGGTGGTCCTACCTATGGCAGGAAAATGATGACTGGGAGTCTTGCAGCTGCAGGTGTCTTCGCATCAGAGGGTCGTGTTGGAGCTGTTTTGCGCAACATTCACCCACCTTACCATAAGGCACGATGCCAGGTTGGTTTTTTTTTCTCAAATTAGAATATGGTGTGCTATTCAATAAGGTCATGATGTTCTTTTTTGTCTGTGTTTAAGGGAGCAAGGAACCTCAACCCTCTTCCTTACCATGCAGCCTATGTGGGTCACAAAATCCACATGGACCAAAATGAGAAGATTGTCATGTTTGGCGTGACTCATGTGCTGGCAATAGATGGCTTCTCCAGCAAAATTGTTGGACAAGCTACTATGCCTGTAAAGAACAACCTCACCATCTAGAATGACGTTTACAGGTAATTGAAAAGACTGTTGTCCTTGTACCCTAAACATTACAAATCATCCCCATTTTATGAGGTGTTTTAACAGGGTGTCTGTGGGTCCTTAAAAACAAAAAAATGCATTTAAAATGAAATATCTTACAATTTCTTGAATACCATTTTGTCAGCTCTGAAAAATGTACTTGATTAGGAAGAGACGCACATTTTCGAAAGTGGATTTAAATTCAATATGGCTTGTTAATGTATTAAAAGAAAATGCTCAACTTAAGTGGGATTAGTCGCATGTGAAAACCTTCATAATATACTGTATATTTTTAGTTTGGATTTGAATCAACATATTAAATTGCATTCATATTGGTCTAAAAAAGGACTTAAATTAAACTTATTGAAAACTACAGAAACCCTTTTTAAGCAGCAAGTTACAACTCATCTCACCTCATCAGTACCTGATAACACAAGACCTACTACACATTTTGTAAATGTATCTGACACCATTAGCCTTACCCTCCATACTGCTGTCTGCCAATGTTATGTTTTCTTGCAGGAGTGCAGTAATGGAATATGGGATGTGGGACCAGGTCAGAGTGGATCATGGAAAGGAGTTCTACCTCACTCTTTTCATGCAGGAGAAGTTGGCCAGCCACCGCCACAACACTGAAAGGCCACCATATCTCCAAACACCATCGACAAAGGTGATCGACATACAATGGTTTTGCTGATTATAAAGTTAATCAACATGTAATTAAATAACTATTTCACACTTTCATTAATTATTCAGAATGGTTAACTGAAGATATTGAAATGTGTGAAAGTAAGTTAGTCTGGGGGGGCGGGAAAATATTTGTTTATCAAGAATCTGAAAATGTCTCTATTTTGCAATGACAGAATCACAGAATCGAGAGAATCTGGCCAGAAATTAACAACCGAGTTAACTACCCATTGAAAGCTGCATTGGTCGAACTGGTGGATCAGGAGGAGCTGGACATGGAGGACCAGATGACTCGGTTCTGTGTGTCATCTTTGACATGCCAGTTGGCCCAGATCGGTGTTAACCGAACTGTGCAAGCATGGAATGCACACAGGATTCCTGGTATGTCTTCGGGTTGGTCTTTCAAGCCTTTTTTAATGTGAATAATTATTTTCAAAATGTTTTACTATTGAATGTTTCTTAAACATGTTTAATCAAATACTAGAAGGAGCATGTTGCAATACATGGCATGGTTGTGACAGCCACATTGAATTATTATTACAGGGAGGGGGATACCAAATTACTTGGCCAGAGATGGATGCCCAAAGAAGCTGTCGACAGACCTTTGCCAAATGCATCTGTGGCTGCAGACTGGTACGACCAGGAAGTGGGCTCACTGACACGAGTGTCAGACTTTGGCACCAACCCATTTCCAAGTTCACAGGACCAGGAAGCTGCAGTGAGGGAATTTGCTCTGCAGTGCCCTGATACAAGTGGACTGCTGGACAATGCAGTGAATAATCTGCCACAACCGTTCAAAGATGGACTCAAAGGCCTCATCGACATCTCAAGGAGAAATTGTCAACGCTGATGTTTTTTTGTGTGTCCAAATTGTTATTGTCTGTGCTTTTTATTTGGTTCAACTGACGGGATGTTTTTTTCTTTTCTTCAAATGTTGGGGGTTTAAAGGGAGAAATATGTTCTTTTTGAATAAACACTTACCGGTATGTCTTCAAAGTCTGGCACGAATTTCATTTTTAATCTCTAATGGGAAAGGCTGGACCTGTAACACCAACTATTGAGAGTGACACGGTGTGTTGACCCCCTGCCCTGTAAGGCACTGGAAGATGGCTTGTTCAGCGACCTCTGACCTAGGTAACAAACGTACACCCCAAAATATACACACACAAGACGGTTGCAGTCGGTTTAGGGCGGTGAAGCCATGATAACTTCATACATTAGCCACCATTGTATCACTTGTTTCAGGCTAATAAGTCGGTCTCCCCGACAGCCGGGTATCACAGATTTGGACCCAGTGTGAAGATTTCCCACTGGAGGAGGACCCTATGTGGTTGGGAACCTCGCTTGTTTATGAAGGGCAGCTTAAGGACCCTGACACCTCAGTTTGGATGCCAATCTGACACCTATTGCTTCACTAAGAACACAGCTGATGTCTGAGCACGACAATCAAACAGCAGGAACAAACATCAATGATAAACAATCTGAGCCAACCTATAAATCACATAATACTAAACACCATTTTGACCTGAGCTTGTAGCAGGTATGAAGCTTCAGTGAAGCTCAGTCAGGACGGTTCATACATCTGACATTCACTTTTCATTTGGAACAGCTCTTGGAAGGCAAAACTTTGATGATGTAAATCATGCGAGCAGATTAACTGCAGATGGAAGAATCAGAGGAATTGAGATCCAGCAATACAATTCAAATACAGGAATGTAATCCTAATGCAATGCTACCACTAATTCTGAAGGCTTCCTCTTTTAGGGAGTAGTTAACTTGTGCTTGACATAAAGAATTAGAAAATACCAAAGATTGTCTTTCTTTACTAATCTAGAAGTGTGCAGATGTCATTGGATCAGATAGCCTATAAGTAGGCTACATGTGAGCTGCTGCTCTAAACTAAAGGCCATGACCTGTTAGGCCTACTCTGAGCTAAACCTGTTGCTATTAGCTAAACAAGGCCATGACCTGTTGCTCTGAGCTAAACCTGTTGCTATTAGCTAAACAAGGTCATGACTTGCTGCTCTAAACTAAAGAAGGTCATGACTTGTTGCTCCGAGCTAAAGAAGGCCACGACCTGCTGCTCTGAGCTAAAGAAGGCCACGACCTGCTGCTCTGAGCTAAAGAAGGCCATGACTTGCTGCTCTAAACTAAAGAAGGCCATGACTTGCTGCTCTAAACTAAAGAAGGCCATGGCCTGTTGCTCTGAGCTAAAGAAGGCTCTGAGCTGAATATGGCTTATCTAAATGTACATGCAGAGATATAGCCATACTCTAAACACAGACAACAACTCCTAACAATCAATACTATAAACTATGTGAGACATCTTAGAGATGTGAGAGGAGCTTTGCTCTCCATGTTTCAGTCTGATACAATAACTCATGGAGTCAACTCCTCAGAACATGTTCACACACAACACAGAGCTCCATCCTTCTGGAGACCAAAGTACTACATGATGATGATGTGATGTAGTCAGAGCTAAGACTGCAGAGTAACAACAGAACAGGTTACATGTTGATGATGATTTAGTTTATTTCAATCAGCAAAATATACAACACTCATAATTCAACAAATGAAGAAAGTGGCTGACCGAAAGGGTCGAGGCTGAAGCTAACGAGCTTATAAGTGCCCTAACCTATGATTTCTCGAAAAAACTTATTTCAAAGAATCATATATATATATATATATATACACACATACATACGTATACATATACATACATATACACATATATACATATAAACACACACACTATACATACACACACATGCATATAAACATAAAACAAAAAACAAAACAAAAAACTTGTCCCCATTAACCGTTGATGTAATGATGATGTAGTAATGAAGGTTACAGGTGAAGCACAGGTGGTGCTGTGACTAGGTGTTAACTGAAGGCTGCTTAATAAGAAAAAATCAACTACTGTCTCTTTATTTTTCAATTGTCAATATGTATTGCCTCGTGGTCATCATATCCTCACTCTTCCATGTGGGAATGTTTTGTTCCAAAATGACCCAAATAAAACAAGTAAATACATGATGTATACAACTATGCTGGAAATTAACCATGAACATAAATATCAGAGGAAATAAACGGCATTAAATACATATGTATCAATAACAGGTATACTGCCATCTAGCGGTATAAAGGTGAACCGTTTACTCTGTTGTGGAAATATAGTCTCTGCACAGAAACATTACTTTGATTAATCTATATTAGGAACTGTGTTGCATCAAACAATGCAACGATTAAGTGAGAAGGTGATTCTTGCTGTGTAGGCTACATGAATATTAAACTTCCGTCGTCACCACTGTCGCTAACATATCCAGGTTTAATTCTTTATTCTTTATATTGACTAATTAATATTCTTCTAACGTTACCCTGCTATGTGTTTGCATCGTTAAAATATCCCCGTTTAATTATTTATTCTTTATATTGATTAATTAATATTCTTCTAAGGTTAATCCGAATATGTATCACTGGCTTTTATTTTGACTTCATTTTAAGCACTTCCGTTCTGTCGTTTTTGGTTTCAGACAGCAGAAACGAAATACGGAGGTGGTATCCGTTTTTCCGTTTTTGGTTTTGAAACGGAAAACGAAAAAACCACGTGATTTCCGTATTCCGTATTTGGAATGAAACGAAAAAACAAACTAACAAAACGTACACGGACCCAAACGGGCCAGTTAACGTGAGTCCCAGCGTGTTTGTGTTGCTAGACGTCTTGCATGTTGCGCTCCGTGCGGGTCCGGCGGAGAAGCAGCTTCTTTAGAGACTCGCTGAAACGGATCCAATGTAACATTTGCATGACGACCGACCGCACCGCGCTCCTGTCAGCATCCAGTTCGCCAACGGAGCTTTGATTCTAGGAGGCGAGGCTATCGCGAGGCTGTCGTGCACCTCGCAGCGCGATAGGGGACGGCATGACACTGAAACAGACACTGATCTGGGATCATTTTACCCTCCTCCAAACCAGCAATAGGTTGACTGGTAAGCACGTCTCAGCGTCGACCTGAGAACAGCCTCTTGTTTGGGTGAAAACAACGAACACCCCGAAAAAATGGCCGAAAGTTCTGCTTCTACTTAAAGAGAAGAAAAAGACAGACGTAGGAACACACACACATGCGTGCGCACATTGCGTGCGTGTGTGTGTGTGCGCGCGCGCGTGTATATATTTATTTACATTCATATATATATATATATATATTCATATATATAAATGTATGTATATTACTCTATTTATTTATATATTTACATATATATATAATATATATATATACATATATATGTTTAGATATAAATATGTATACACATACAGTATATACATATATTATATATATATATATATATATATGCATTATGCATATATACGTATATGTGGATATATATATAGATATATATATATATATATATACACATACACACACACATGTTGTATGAGTAAGTAGATGTGTATGGGCCTGATCTTGATATGCTGTTTTTCAGTCTGTTTTCAGTCTTAAAATACAATGGGGGGGGGGGGGGTAGGGGGAGGAGTGTGTGTGTGTGTGGGGGGGGGGGGGGGTCGATGCAGGTGGGAGGATAGTGATGTGGTCTGGGCAATAAGGTCTTTTGTTCCAAATTTGGTGCAGTGCATCAAAATGCCTTTTCCTTCTAGTAGGGCAGCATACTCAAAACATACAGACTTCGACATTGAACTGATTGACCTACATCTTATTCTTCCGTTCCGTTCTAATTTAATTTAACAGCCTACATTTACTTTAACCCAGACTGTGAGCTGAGAGTGAGAAAATATCTTTCCTACAGAAAAACAGTTTAACCTTTATTATCTGAATAGTGAATGATATCTTAATTGCATTGGTTCAGATGAAGAGTTTAAAAGTATAGCAATTACACTGTTAAAGGGTCTCGTGTCTGTCTATCTGCTTCACTTGCGATCAGATTGCATCAGGAAATAAATGTGAGGCATGGATGATAATACTGCACATTAAATGCACCTGCCCATGGTAACCTGATTTTTTGGTCACATGGTTTCCATGGTAACAGAGCAATAGTCTTGACAGGCAATGAGTAGGGTTGTTTAAGTAGTCTACTACATTACACTACTTTGTGCCACACCACACACACAGAGAGTTTGTGATGTAATTTCCAGAATAACATTTGAGTTGTGTAAAAGAGTGAGCATCAAATGTTTGATGGAAAACTGCGAGTGTTGGCTGATTTTGTCTCCAGCTTGTGTATAAGCCACAAAACGATAGACCTTCAAGTATGAGTACATGTTTGAAATTACAAACTAATTAAAGAGGAAAAGAAGAAGTCACACATTTACACAAGGTACGATATTTCATAACTGTCTCAACTCATCTTCTGTCATGAAAGATCGAACCAGCGTTCAGCTAAGAACACTTAAGCTATTCAAACTTCAGAAATGAAATACAAAAATAAAACAAAAATGTAAAATATTTTATGTTGAAATAGTTTCAACTGTATAATAATCTTGTCATTTTGTACTGAAGTCAGCCGTTCTGGATTTCATAGAGAAGCTTTTCTAAAAATGTATGGATGCTATTTACTGTTTTGTAATAGCGCTTTTCCTCTTATATAATTTCAATGGATATCAATAAACAAGATAATTAAATGTTGGTGAATTTAGATGATAACCAAATATTTGATGAAAAAAAAGAAAGAAGACAAGTACAGTATTTGTGTCGATATATACACGTATGAACATATGTACACTGACAAATGATGACTGAACACCGGATTTTCAGATAAAATCCTCTATTTGACATATTTTAGGTTACATGTAGATACAGTGTACAGAAAGCTGTGAGTCTATAAATCAAGAATCAAGAACGTATGTTGAGTATCATGGTATGTTAATATTCATTTTATTTCTCTAACTAAAATATTAAATGGGGGTCGTATTGTACTGGCAGATAAAAAAAAGGAAATATATTCCAGTGTAAAGGGCACTATGGGACGAATGGTGAAAAGGAAACCTCACCACCACTTCATGCATTTATGTCTTGAAAACAATGAAAAATTGTCATTATCGTCATTGAGTGTGGAACTTTAAACTTATAATATGAACCATATGAGTAAAATTAGAGGTAATTCAGTCTAATAAAACATATGAAAACATCAAATTAAGGCAAATAATCTACTAATCTAATTTCTCTAGATCCTCTGTGACTGCAATAGTTAATAATAAATCACAAAAAAATCAATCAAATTAATCTAAATGACTCACTGTTGGACATGATTGATACCACTCATTTGACATGAATCTCAATTCATGTTCTCGACTCTCAATAGTTCTCACAGTGGCACGTTAGGAATTGCAGTCAAGACAAAATAAATTAAGATGTGACACATTTGAATACAACTGTTTAGTAGAAGCAATCTGTATTTGGTTCAATTCCGTCATTGTCATTTGTCATCACTGAAAGATGCAACGAAATGAATGTAAAGGTATTGATCAAAAGTGCATTTAAATCACAGCTTTCTCAGTCTATGCGTTTGCTCTTGAAGCCTCAGGAAAACATATGGTTCCTCGGTCGAAGGTTCTGCCTCTGCCTCTCGTACATGGTGATGTACGATCTAAGAAGGTCCTCCATTGTGTGGGCCTGATAAAGGAGGAAATGGAAGTATTTATCAGAAAATCTTTACATTTAAAATAACCTCTCAGGAACAGACTGATTTATAGAATACTGTGTTTTGGCTTGTGCACTGTGTATTTGGAGATTATGAAATTAAATCGAAAAGACAGCCATTTCAAACGAAATTTCATTGTATAAAAACAATGACAATAAAAAGCTCTTATTTTATCGTATAGTACCTGTAAGGTTTCACAGACAAAGATGTTTCCCAAGGTGCCGATAGTCATCTCGAAGTAGCCGCCTTCACTCTGGAACTCTGAGATGCGGCTGAATGGGTGCATGACAATCAGCTCCTAAAAGGTTTACAGTATTTAATAAAGATACATTAAGATGTAATCCTTCAACCCCCCAATTAGTTATTATGAATGTCTTATATACTGAGATTACAAGTCAAACACTAGACTTGATTCACAGTGAAATAGAATACTAACAACAAACATATACAGAATATATTATTACTGATAAGGAAGAGGACACATAAGTATACATCATTTAAAACATACCTTTGTATCTGGTTCTATGAAGCAAACCCCTTGCTTGCTGATGGCAATCAAAACTGTATTTGGGTAGCTAGGTTCACAAGTTTGCTGCAAAGTAAAATGCAAATAAAATTACGAGACAAAACAGCTTCCTCAAATTGTTGCCTGCCAACTTTGCGGTGTTTCCATCCTGATGACTCACTTTAACTTCAAAGAAGCTACAGCCGAAGGTTGGCCAACTCGAAATGCCTTTCAGGAAGGCGATTTTGGCCTCGTGCACCGTGATACCACTCTGCCTGTTATAGGCAGAGATGATGTGCTGCGAGGAGGACAACAAGCAAAGAGAGAAATACACAGTGCACTTCACTTAACATGGACACATTCATGTAAAAGACAGTTTTCTCCATTTTTAGAAGAGGAATTTTCATACATCCCCGCCTGCCTCTATATATTCCGTCCTTTACCTTCTTCCATTCTTCGGAGGACATGCTTTTCAACTGGTCAGCAGGAACAAGCTCCCGCAGCATTCTGGGGATCATGACAAACTGCGACCTGTCCGAATCTACTTCGGTTCTGAAGAGCAGCCCGCCCAGGTCGGCCATGTCTTCTTTGGTGCATTTGTGGTATCCACGCAGGTACCTGGGTAGCTCCTATGTGGCAGCAACAACAAAAAAGAGTCCATGTGTCAAGACAATTCTGCGTGTGGAAAAAGAGTAAAAGCCAGCAGAATGAAGAGTGTTTTGGTGGCCCACCTGTGGGAAATGGAAAGTGAGGTCTGCAATCAGGTCTTTCCCCGGGCTCACATTGAACCAGAGCTTCCTCTTGAAGTTCACCCGGTAGGGCACATTGGCCTGGTGGCCTGGGACACAAAACCTCAATCATCCACATGGATAGCCACTGACTGTAACAATACAAAGTTGTCAGTATGAAGCATTACCTTCTTTCACTTTTTTTCCTTTATTAAAAGTCTCTGAAGTCAGCCTTAAACTGTCAAAGAAATACTTCTGCTCCTCCAAGCTTACAAGCTGAGAATTAAAAACAGAATAATCTCAGTATGTTAAACAGGTTCTAAGCACATCCTTGATTGTTCCAGTCACTAACTGTGACTGTTAATTCACCATCGTAGATAAGATCGACATTTAAGAGCTCATTATCTCAACGTTTTTTAATTAAAGTGAGTCATATTATCAATGAAAACCAAAGCACAACATGTCCCCTTAGACTGTATAGAAATCCATATAACATCTTTTTGTTGTTGTCAATGAATGGCAAAAAAAGAAAATAGAATCAAACAAAAAACCCCTGCAGAAATATATACCCCAACCCCACCTTGTTTGGTGTTTTCAGGTACAGGCCGTATCCTTCAGCTGAGCTCAGTTTGAGCTGAGAGGCGATACTGTAGCACATGTCTTTGCTTGTGGTTGTTGACTTCACCTCAAATATCTGCACAACAGTAAGAACAGCACAGATAGAAACCTTTACTGATATCCAAATGGACTGTGATATGTTAATTACATATGGAAATTGTAAGTCATTTTAGAACTCACGTTAAACAATTAATTTGGGAGAAAAATAGTTTGCCCACGAATGGATAGAACCATAATAATAGAAAAAACAAAAAACTGACTGAGCTTATTCCAACTTCCCTTCATTAGAAAACAGAACAAAACCGTGCCGTTTGATATCAGTATCATGATCAAGTGCACACTAATGGACATCTCATCTCAGTGTGCAGAGGCCAGAGTCTTACATCACTTGTTTCATTTGGGAAGTGGACTTTATGGAAGATCTGGGTGCTGTTCTGTTGGATGGCGTCCACTTCTACCGGATGGGGAGGAAGCTTCCTGGGTTCCTTACTGAGGGTACAAAGAAATACAATACATGTATGGTACACACTCTTGAGATATATTAACATGCACTGATTATTTTGATTCCTTTTTATGACTAATGTAGTAATGAAAATATATTTTTAATACATTTCCATCTTGACACTCCCTTTAAAGTAACACTCTTTAACCTCTAATCATCCAGCGCTTTCTCCGCTTTCATTTCTTATTGAAGAACATTTTCTTGCAACACATGCTTGAATTTCAGCAGTAGTAGACTAAAGATAGTTTTGACCATTGTGCTTTGAAAGACTGGTTTAAATTAAAGAGACTTATTGAAAAGATAACACCAGAGGACACTGCCAAGATGCACTATGGCAGTTTGATTATAAAATGTTTGGAGCTTGACAAGAACTCAGAGATTTTTTTAGATTTCCTTTTAAGTAAAAGAACAAAAACACAGTTTACTGGCAGTTCAGTGGCATCATTATTTCCTTTATATGGACTACCAGTTTTTCAAGTTTCAAAAAGTCATGAGTCATGCATTCTGGACCTACCAGTAACAAACCTCTTGTACAGGATGTTGCAGTCATCACGTTACATTCTACATTTCTTATTTCTGTATCTAATTTCAGCCTGACCTGCCCATGCCGCGCAGCCTCTGCAGGCAGCCAGGAGCCAGCTGGTCTCTGGGCCGCGACTCCAGGAAGCGCTGAGTGTGTCTTATCAAACTCGGACTGGGCGAGAACAAGCCCAAACACAGCCACATGAGCTGCCACCCACGCTCCATACTCAACCTGAGAGTGAGGGAGAGCAAGAAAAGCAAGAGGATTATATATGTAGGCTCTTGATTATGTGTGAATGCTTTACTGTCCAGAAGTGCACACGGAGGGAGCACCTGCTGCTGTTGCTGGTCATCTGTCTCATAATCTGGCAGTAGATCTCGTCCTGCAGTTCTTCATGCTGGGTGGCCGGGCCAAAGATCTGGTCAGTCAGCTCTAGAGGGCTGCGAGCATGTTTGATGGGGTAGTCGCCCATATACTTCAGGATAGGTAGCAGCCATGGTTAAGGATTCACACAGAGAGTACACTACTTGACTAAGTTCTGTATCACATAGTCCTTTATGTGTTCCAGACCAGGTGTGTGAAACATACGGCCCGAGGGCCAGAACCGGTTCGCTAAAGAAAGTCCAATTTGGCCCACTGGATGACTATGTTCAGAAAATACAAGAAAAAACAGACCACTTCCTACTTCTTCACAGTGGTGAATGGGAAGCCAGTGTCCTTGCTATGTTCAAAGCACCTTTCAGTGCTCAAGGAATATAATATTTGTGTATCAGGCTCATCGGGCAAAAGTACAATGAGGAAGGACAACTGAGAGCAGGAACGCTAAATTCATTTGAGGAGGTTTTTTGTTTTTAATTGTCGCAGAGAGACATCTCTGGCTGTTTATTAACAATTTTGTAAATGGATTGTTCATTAATTGTGTAATTTTTCAGAATATATTTAAACCTTTACAACAAAATAAATAGTCAAAATAGGAAGTGTTGCCATTTATAGGTTATTTTGCTATATTTGTATTGGTCTGGCCCACATCAAAGTGGTGCTGTACAGCCCAGGAGTGGCTCAAATGTTACTCACAACCCTGATAGTGACTTATTCCTCTAATATATATATATATATATATTGTGAGGGAAAACAATATTATTATCTGACGTTTTAATTTAAAGCTGTTTTTTCAACATAAGCAAATCCTAAAGAAAATCCTTGCAACAGAATAAAGTTAAGAAAATCCCCTGAACCAGGTGGGTAATTTGGGGTTTTATCAAGGTCAACATTATCAAATATTTCAACTGTTACTGACCAAGCATTAGGGAAGCATTAGTTTTAAGGATATCAGTGAAGGCGCTGCAGGCCAGGTTGCTGAGATCCGAGTTGTGGGCCAGGCTCCTCATTAGGGGCTGTTTGAGAGGTTCTCTGGAGCTTGCCCACAGCTTCTCCCTGCTCACCCCTCTGGACGCACCCTGTCGACCGGCATCTCTAGCTGCAGGCCTGCGGCATGGAGCAAACTGTGTGAGCACATCGGCCTCGCTTGCTTGCTGAGAGTGTTTTACTCTTTGCAATACTTAAAACAACCTGTCATTCATATATACAGGACTGTCTCAGAAAATTAGAATATTGTGATAAAGTTCTTTATTTTCTGTAATGCAATTAAAAAAACAAAAATGTCATGCATTCTGGATTCATTACAAATCAACTGAAATATTGCAAGCCTTTTATTCTTTTAATATTGCTGATTATGGCTTACAGCTTAAGAAAACTCTAAAATCCTATCTCATAAAATTTGAATATTTCCTCAGACCAAGTAAAAAAAAAGATTTATAACAGCAAAACAAAATCAAACATTTGAAAATGTGTTTCCAGGTGTTTCGAGTTCATTAGACGATTCAAGTGATTTGTTTAATACCCTACTAGTATACTTTTTCATGATATTCTAATATTTAGAAATAGGATATTTGAGTTTTCTTAAGCTGTCAGCCATAATCAGCAATATTAAAAGAATAAAAGGCTTGCAATATTTCAGTTGATTTGTAATGAATCCAGAATGCATGACATTTTTGTTTTTTTAATTGCATTACAGAAAATAAAGAACTTTATCACAATATTCTAATTTTCTGAGACAGTCCTGTATATATATTGATGTCTAACACATAGTTGAATATTCATCATTTTAATTTGAAAAATAACTATATATAATTCATATGATATCATTACCTGAAGTTCTCAAATGCAAACTCCTTTAATGAGGTAGGAGCCACGGTTTCGTTTCTTTGTGTGGCGTTTTGTGCTGTTGAAGGTTTCCTCTGGCCTGGACTGAGCAGCTCCTGAGGGGTCAGAGGCAGGTCATTAGTGACACCATAAGAGGGGCTTATTCCAACCATTATACCCATGGATCCAATGACCTGAACGATCCTGATGCAATATATGCATGTGCATGTAGACTTGAATTCATATTTGTTTGTTAATTTAGAAATGTTCACTCTACCATCATAACGTCATTGGGCTTCTCAAGAGTCGGCAGAAACTGCACTGTATCCTTATGGACCGCTCCGCTGGCACTGGTCCGCTGGTTGGTAACGTTTATCCAGTCCTTACCAGGAGAACCTGTTTTATCTTTCTCTACGAGCAGAAGGTCTCCTCGTTTACAAACCGGGAACGTGGGGTCATCTGTAGAAGGAGAGAAAAAAGAGAGGCAGATTTGTTTTTTATGCATGTATGGGATAAAATAGACTTCAAATGTGTTTGAGCCTAATACTAAACACGATGTAGACTCTTACCTTGTCTACTGGCATCCTGTCGAGCCATTGCGTACACTGAGCGCTGTCTCAGCCCATCCAGGTTTCTCTCAATAAGTGCGGCCATGTCCGCAGCTTCACCAGATTTCAGAACAATCTCTCCGTTGACTGTGGCCAAACTCAGTGACTCAGAGTCCCGGAAAAGGCTGTCACTAGACATCAAAGTATTATTTATTTTACTTAGCAAGACATTTTTGCAAGGGAGTACATTTAAAACAAAAATAATTATATCAGCAGAACAACATCAATTGCCCATACCCAATCATGTGTATGTCCTTTACTTCTAGGTAAGGGATCTCAAGGAGGCACTTGTCTCTGCCATCCATGAAGAAGATGCCACTCGCGTTTAGAGCTACAAAAAATCTGCTTTTGGGCAAAGGAGGACCTGTAGACAGATATGGGAATGCAATGTTTCAGAAGCAGTGTAGTAAGTGGTCTGCCATTTCTTAAATTATAACTGCTGTGTTCAGTGGGGATGCACACACATATGAATACCAATACTTGGTGGCATTCATCTGCAGGAAAAGTACTTTTTTCAACGTTGTTTATTTACACTAAGACCTCTCTGGGTGTTGAGGATGTGCATTGCATATTAAATATTGCAGGTAATATAAGCAGTATGATGACTGACCTGACATCAATGTAGCGTCATAAAATTTGGAGAAGTGCAGGGGCCATGAATGTTGGGCGTTGTTGACCAGTTCTCCCTTGACACTGTCTGTGTCATGATCCTCGTTGACATAAGGACCCTGTAGGATCAGGAGGTAAGAATTATCCCGAGGTGAATCACCTTTACTGTGCCCATGTGAACACAATTAATAAAACTGAGAGAAAAAAAACTAGACTTCTTTTTTTTTTTTACATCGTACATGGCATATACAAATTAGTGTTGGGCTCCAGCCGTGTTTAGAAAATTCATTAAGTATCTCATTTTGACCTGTTGTTTGATTGCATGCACTATACCTTTAAGTGTGCCGCGCTGATGAGCTGGACCCACTTCGTCATCGATTTGTTCTCGATAAGTGTCGTAGCGATGCATTCCTCCACCACCTTTTGGACGTTGTCTTTGTTGTATGCTGACCCAAACTGGATGTAATAGTGCTGAGCTGCCAGCTGGACGTATTCATCCTCCTGAGAGATGCAATACATTTTTAGTAGACAAAGTTTCCAGAAATCTAAACAAACTGGTGCTTATTTTAGATTGGTAATTTATGTCACATAACATGCTGCAACAGTCGCTAATTTACATATTTAGCAGATAAGGAGCAACATTATAATGCTAACCTCAATATCGTTGGTGCCTCGTGTAACACCAAAGAGCAGATATAATTAGCCTGTTGAACATTTAGTAAGGTGGTCAAAGTAAACAGTCCTCTCACTCCGGAGCCTCACCTTCTCACTGCTGTACTCTCCCATCTTGATTCCCTTGATAACCTGTTTGTAGATTAGATCTGTGCTGATCGGGTCTTCTGAGCAGTCATGCCAGGGTGTGAACTGTTCCTTGCGGATGGAAAGTGTCCAGGGGGTATCCTTCTCCGCCTTGCCCTGCCTCCTCATCTCCTGCTCGCACTGAGACACCGCGTCCAATACATGCTTCCCACAGCTGCCCAGAGACCACATCTGGAGGGGAAAGAGGGTTTAAGTGAGTGTGGTTCTCTACAATCTTTTGAACTGGAATTCAGCACTAATTAAGACATATTTAAACACTTGACCCGCCGGTTTATATGACAACCAAAAGTATGGACACTTTTGTTTGCAGATACAGAAGTGGGAAGTCTGAATAGACAAGACGAATCAAGAGATGAGGAAGTAAAGCTCACCTTTTCATAGAGACTGATATACAGGGAGAATCCATATGTGTCTCGAAGATCAATCTTGTCAGCCACAGCTTGACAGACTTCAGCAGAGGTGGAGGCCGAGTCCAACTGGAGATGGACAGTGCGGTCGTCTATTATAGTCACAGACACATCTATGGGCTCCTTGGACTTGGCAGCCTGTCAAGGAGAGAGCGAAAAGATGGATTGACATTAGGCCTGGGTGATATTAAGGTATGCCAGGGTATTTAGAAATAATGACGGTATGCTTTTCAATACCATGATGAGTACAGAAGCTGCACATTCTATGATGCTTTATGGATGTGATTTATAGGAGTGCACAGCGCGCGCCACCAGAGGTACGTCTCTGCTTATGGAACAAGCAGTCGAGTTGAAAGAAAAGGTGACTTCGAGTGGTGGGGGAAAACATAGCAGGGCTAGTAATAAAAGAACATTTCCTCTGCCCCATTTTGGTGTAATATGGATATTTTGACGACAGAAGCAGTTGATGGCCACATGATATTAGTCTGCCACCGCCACCTGCAAATAATCTCTATTTACGGAAGTGTCCGCACCCTCTGTACAAGTAACACACTCTGTTATACATTCATATACCGTATAACAATGTGAAATGACAGTAAAGTATGAAAAATAGATCCTTCAAATGCTAGAAATTCAAGAAAATAATTAAATACTTTAAAGTTTCATAACTGATTAATGCGAGGAATGCTGCTCAAGAAAATACCTTTCTTCAACAACAAACAACAACAAAATGTGGTTAAGTGTTTCTACCTGTTCCTCTAACCAACAGGGCAACTCTTTTCTTCCTCCGTTGGCGATGATCCGACGCAGGCGCTCAGTACAGTATTCTCCGTAACCATTTGGACCTCTACGGACAAAACTCTCCAAATACTGTGGAACAGAGAATAATAACATATGGTCAATAGACTACACTACCAAATAAAGATTGATTACTATGTAAACTCAACAAATTTGAAAAGACCCAGGACATTAAAAATGCAGGTGTCCAATATTTCCATGTTCAACTTGTTCAGCTTTTTATTGTGTAATCTGAGGTTTTCAGCTGCTGATTGACTGAATGCTTGCTGCAGACTGACCTTTATGAAGATGTCTGTGGGGGCGAAGATCCCAAGACAGATGGAGAGAAGGACCCAACCTTGCATAGAGCTCCTCTTGTTCTTATTGTTCACCAGCTGCTTACAGATCTGGCAGTAAATCTCATCCCTGCACAGGCCGAGAAACATGGAAGGAACAGTGATAAACAAGACAGTATAAGAGGATCAGAAGAACTGACCAATGAGGGCAAGAAGAGGCAGGAGAACCTCCAGGACTTCAGAAGGCCGTTAACATGTTAATGATGGGAAATTAAATAGTATAATCTTATGTTATAAGTTTCTCCCAATCATGTCAACGATCCTCCCATCTCTACCTTATGTCTGGTCTCGACAGAGCGTATCCGAGGATAATGTGTATTTTTTCCAAAGATGAAAGTGGCCGATCCAGTGTCGGGCCCTCTCCGATCAAAATGTCTTCGTCCTCTGTGAAGTTCTCTGGCTGAAAAAAAAATTAAATGCAAAAGAACAAATTAGCAAAGGATGCTGATAATGAATCAACACAGAATGAATGAGAGAGATGACTGCCGTAGAAACACCAGTGCTGACCTCCTCTGTAATGACAGAAGCTTTTCTGTTTCCACCGCCAAGCTTTTTCTTGTTCTTCCTCATTATTATCTATTCAGAAAAGACATGATAATTAGAGTGTAATGACTGTTGTTTGACATCCAAGGTGATCTTCTGTATCAGAAAACAAGCTGTTTGTAATATGTTACCTGGTCCAGTCCCACCAGGTGGCTCAGCCTCCGGCCTTGCCTTTGGGGTAGAGAACGGGAGATGGTGCTGGATGCTTGAGACAGTGCGTCCACAGGTTTTGGTTCTGGTATGTCCCCCATGAAACGCAGTATAATCCACCATATAGTCAGACATGCCTAAAGGAAAAATAAGGAAAAGATGAGGAGAAGCTGAGGGTGAGCTTTGGCAAAAGATGGACATCTTTGCAGCTGGCAGCAAGACAGCTGCCTCTTTGTTGCTCTCAGTCCGCTCACCAGTGCATCGCCCTCGTCATCGTGGGGCAGAAGCGGCTGCTTGAGTCTCTGGTTGAAGTGCGTGTGGCCGGTGTTGCTCTGGAAGTGAAGGATGCTGAACCGGTAGAAGGAAAACTTATCACTGCCGTCATCAAACTCGTCGTCCTCCTCTTCCAGCGATGGGGTAGGGGATGATGGGACTGAGGCTGCAGCGATGATTTCCAACTGTATTGTCTCCACTGTGGTTTCCTCCAGCGGCTCTGGCACGTTCTTCTTCTTCTTCTCCTTCCTCTTCTTCTTAAAAGCAATATTATAATTAACTTCAAGGATTCAGTCAGTAAATTCATGACGTATGATAAAAGGCTCACATGCATTCATGTCACATTAACGGATTACACAACTAAAATATTGTCTCACCTCAAATTCATCTGATCGTGTTGATTCCTGTTGGACCACTTCCACAGGAGGCATGGGCTGGAGATCATACGAATCCTTTTCAACAGTTGGCTCAGGCTCCTCATCATCTGATGATTGAGCGACGACTTTCAGTCGCTGCTGAAACTCCGCAGCAACCTTCTCCGCAGCAATCTTCTCTGCAGCAGTCTTCTTCGCAGCAATCTTCTCCGCAGCAACCTTCTTTGAAGCAACCTTCTCCGCAGCAATCTTCTCCGCGGCAATCTTCTCCTCAGCAACCTTCTTTGCAGCAATCTTCTCCGCAGCAATCTTCTCCGCGGCAATCTTCTCCGCATCAATCTTCCCTTGGTTCTCTTTCGCCAGGCGCAAAAGGGTCGCCTGGGAGGTGGTTTGGGTCGAGAGAAGATAGAGAAACAGGAGGTGAAATGGTTCATTAGTGCCACACACCTGTTTCTTAACATTGATTATGCTATTTTCAAGACTTTCAGCTCTTACTTCATCCCTCATCTTTTTGGATATTCTTCTGGCCAGGAGTCCTCTTCTGTAAGCTTGGATCAGTATGACGGCCTCTCTTTTCTGCTTCCAGTCCTTCCTCACCTGGTAGCCTCGAACCTGCAGTTTATCAGAAATGACTGATTATCTTATTCAATAATTCAATACATTTGGTTGTTTGTCTTGCAAATGTAGTAGTAAAATTGATTTCCAAAGTTATAAAATGGAAAATTAATTAGAGACACGTTAACAACATTCGTATAGAAATATACTTTAACTTTCAACCTGGGACACCAACATTGGAATAGGGCTACACTGTAAGCTCATCTACAATATGTAGAGTGCATGCCTGGCTCTGTATGGTGATTGTTGCCGCTCGCTGTCTCTGGTACTGGAGCTGGAGCTTCCGACCGCGGATCTTTGATGCCAGTCGGTAAATGCCGAGCAGGAGCTGGTTGAAGCAAGAATTGAAACAAAGGAGAAGGTCATGAGATAAGTTATAGAAAACATCAAAGAGAGAGCATGGTGTCAGCTACACACTCTGCGTTGTATAAACACTAATCAGACCTTTCTTTTCATTTCTCTTTGTCTGTGAGCTCTCCAGTGCTTCTGCAACACCACAGCTGCTGTCCGCTTCTTCAGGAAAGACTTTCTATAAAATAAGAAAAAGTTTTTTAAAAATTATAAAAAGAAACTTCCCTCACACATATATGTAAGGCTTTTTATGTGACACCATATTTCATCTTGAAGTATGTACCGCAATAAAATGATACAATCTTTAGCGAAAATAAAAAAGACAATGTACCCATGACCTCATTCAGTTCTTAGTTCATGATGTCTATGTGATTACTAATGTTACTCTTTTTATAAGCTGCACCTGTCTTTGTATCCCAGCATGACCCTCTGGATCACCAGAGCTATCCTGCTGAGCTTTTGTTCTCTCAGTCGTTCCAGGACGGCGTCATGTGCATCCTGAAATAAAGGGAAAAAAGACACATTTCTACTTTCTGATTCACCCAGAAAAACATTGTTGCGATCAAATGCCAAAATATTCGAAGATTACGTTATCCAAATTGTCTAAAGAAACCAAACAACTAAATCAAGTAAACTGCAGCATAAAGTAATGGAGTAATGTCAAAGGTGTAGCTGCTAGTTCGTAATACTGATACTTCTTTATCAGTTTATATTGTTACTGTTATTCTGCAGTGATTTTCTACTGTGTTGAAACAGTAAAGCTGAGGCACAGCATGGTTTGAATTATCCGTTTTACTCACCCTGAGGAAGATCTTGGTCCTGCCTATTTTCCACTCGTTGGCTTCTTCAAACACGGCCTGGCAGATGGCTTTACAACAGGCGGCAGCTTTCTCCTGGAGAGACAATAAAGATGCTGAAGAGACACTAATGACAGCCCAAATTCCTCCAGGGGAAAGACGATAAAGAAGTAAACCATCATGTGACCATCATAATCGCATGAACAGTATTATCCTGAGTGACATAAAGCAGTAACATTTTAGATTCCACAAAGATTTGATGAAATCATTGTAACGTAGGATCATCACGACTAACAGTTCTGGGGTCGCAGACGGTCGTCTTCAGCAGCACCCTGTAGCGCTCCAGGAATTCCTCGAAGGTGTGGCGAATTGGATATCCCAGCTTGCGGATGCGGATGGTGTCCATCATGCCCGAGTATCTCAACTGATGCAGACATAGCTCTCTGTCAAGCACCTAGAGGAGAGCAGATTAGAGTGGTTTTGTATATTCTGTCCAGAGTAGTACTATAGTTTACTTCATACACAGAACCAGCTCAATGAAGTCCACTGGAATATATATAAATAAATATATATGTATATAAATATATTATATATATGTATATATATATATTTAATATATATATAAATAATTATATATATATATATTCTTCTAATATATGATGTAATAATATAATATAAATATATATATATTTATATATATATATATGTGTATACATATATATATATATGTTGAGATAGTTCAAAGGGTGTAAAGTATTTAAACTTGCTCAAGGCACAATAAGAAAACTCAGGGGATCACAACGTAGTAGTCAGAAGATAATTCATCCTCTGGGGACCATGAATGACTGTACAACAGTGTGTGGCAATCTATCCATAATTTTTTGAGATCAGATCAACAGCAATGCCACTAACATGACCGAAACACATTATTGTAGATGAATGAAGATAAATTATACTAATTTAAAGGGGTGAGGAAAGTTTCCCAGTTATATGGTCCACACTATATATTAGCAGGTCATATTTTTCCGGAAATTTGGTGAATTACTTTATGGCACAAAACAGGAAGAGTTTGTTGTTTATCCAGTGCAAGGACAGATGATAGGGGGGCTGAATGGCCGATGGGAAAATTAATTTGTATCTTCTTCAGTTCCGGGAAAGGAGAAAAAATCCAATGTAGATAGACTCAAAGCAACATCTTCATTTTCTTTTGGAAACAAAAAGATTTCAGGGAAACATCTTGATTTTTGTAAACCTGCACAAACACTAATGCAACTTTTCTCAACCCTCATCTCATTTATTAATCGAACATAATTGCCCAATTAAACGGTAATGTTTAACAACTCTTGTGTCATTCACCTTGGACTGCTTTTCATTGTTGGGCTTGAAGCAGCGGATGAAGAAAGGCTGACAGGTGGACAAAGCCTTCATGAGGGAGTCCAGAGACTGACGGAACTGACCGCTGAGCGTCGGCACCTGTTTGTGGTTGTCAGTCTGAGCCTGCAGATGATAGAGAGGAGACGAAAATGGGTCAAATGTGTGGTAATTGGAGATTGTCACACGATGTCAGTCAGTGCTTGTCCACTGTATCACAATATGTACCACAAAGAAAAGTCCATCAAAACAAGTGGACTATTCTTGTAGCAATATCAAAATATATGACATGATGATGAGGTAACTCTTTCATACCTGTAGAGAGCTCTTTGGTGTCATGATGACTTTTTTGTTGTTGCTAATCTTCCCACGATTGGTTGAAAGCTCAGACTCAAATATCTGGCGTAGCAGCTTATTGGTGGTCATTTCAACCATCTTGATTATGTCAGAACTGACGGCATCTCTGTTCTTTTCCAGGAATCCTAAACAGAAAAAAACATTGCTAAGCACCTCACATTACGAATTGAGTCTTTCTTTTTGACTTTCTTGTTGCATTTTGCCTCGTACCTTTGGACTCGTACTGAACCTGGCCTGCAAAGTGGAAAATCCCAAAGTCTGTGTCGTGTTCACTCTTGGAGGCGATGTAGCTCTTGTTCCCTTTGTGTTGCTGGTTCAACTTGTTCAGCAAAGTGAAGTCTGAGCCCTTTGATACACCAAACAATATTTTGAATTAAAAACAAGCGGACATATGTTGCTGTACGTGAAATCTTCAGTTTGGTGTATTGACTAAAAAGCAATACGCTATATGTCCACAGCACCTTTGGAAAGTGGCTTTCTTCATCGATAAGAGCCAGCAGGTTACAGGGCTTCCCAGCCAGAATGTCCAAGATGTTTTGATTGTCACTGAATTTGATGTTATTCCAGACAATGTCCTCTTTCCGGTACTCCTTCTGCTCCAGCTTGAAGATGTGGGCCACGAAGAACTGCTGCAGCTTTTCATTTGCATAATTAATGCACAGCTGCTCAAAGCTGTGAAGCGATAGGAGGAAAATCATTTTTAAGTAGCCATAGAGTTGTGCTACGCCCGGCTTGAAGGGAGTGTGAAGAAAATGTCCTGACCTGTTTGTTTTGAAGTTCTCAAAGCCAAAGATATCGAGCAGGCCAATGGACAGGAAGGAGGATTTGGGGCTGCTGGACAACCTCTGAGAGATGACATCGTTGATTTTCCCAACGATCCATATGAACAACTTATTGTAGATTGCCTGAGAGGTCGGCCACAAATAACAGAGGAATATTAAGCAATACAATATTTTAGTGACTGGATGGTTGTTTGTCTGAAATCCCTGCTTGCAGCCCCTCCCCCTTACTCTTTTAGATAAAAATGGTCTCATGCTGCTGACTTGACATCCAAAATCCAGCATTTAGACGGTAATGTTTGTCGTAATTCGATTAATCCAAAATCAGTAATCAGGATCAAATAATCTGCAACAATTTACTGCCACTGGCTTCATTACCTTGACAAAGGCATCTCTACAGTCAGAGGCCTGTTCGGCGCTGAGGGGTTTGGTCACCCGCTCTCTGTTGGTCATAAATGAACGCTGGGTCAGACTCGTCGCCAGGGAAGACTTGTGGACCTGAAAAGAACAAACACGGACTTCATAATGTAATGCTGCAGAATCAAGGTCTGTTATTGACGCAGCTGGTTCATGTTCACTCAATCTTCACAACACAATGTGAAAGACATACAGAATCTCGTCTTCTCACTAAGTATATGAGCGAAGAGAGGAAGCACTCACCTCCAGTAACGAGGCTGCGATGCTGAAGTGTTCTGACTTGCTGATGTCACTGGATTCCAAGTTGTTTTGCGTGTTTGCTGGTGGGAACACAAGATCAAATGTAACAACAACAACAACATCAAAAGTATTTGACAAATGACAGTGTAGAGGCAGAACTGTATGACATGGAAGTACAATTTAGAGGTACTGTACTTGACTACTTCCAAATGATGCTACTTTATCCATCTACTCCATCACATATCAGGGGGAAGTTTATTTACATTTATTTACCAGATGTAGTTACTTTGCAGATGAAGTTATTATATACAAAACCTGTGATGATCTTATTCAATAGAATGCTTTGCTTAAGCTTAATCTACCCAACAGAATATACATTTCAATTTAGAAATGTAATTCACCTATACTAGCTGCTATAGAAAATGCTGTTTATACATTTATGTATCACAGATGACCATATATAACACGGACAGTGGCTGATAATTCACATATTATACTTTTACTTTGATACATTAAGTACATCGTATTGCAGGGCTTTTAATTGTAGTTGAGTATTTTAATATTGTGGTATTGCTTAGGAATAGAGTATGGTTGTGTGATCAGGTTGAATGTATGCTCCCTCTGTTTTATAAACATTATTTAATTAGTATTTTAACAGAAAAACAACAATAATCTAAAATGCACACACTCACCCTGGAAGCAGATGTTTCCCAGGTGTAATATGGCTGCCAGCAGCTTGACGATTTTCTGGCACTGGCTCTCAGAGAAGGTCAGGATTTTCATCGCGGAACAAATTATTTTGTAGTCCTTAGCATCGTTCCTGCCTTCACACGTGATATTGCCGCCCTGCAGCACATGAGGAAATGTTTTAGACTTTTGACTATTATGTGTTTGCTTTTGCTAAAATGAGCTGCAGGTAGATATTGTAATACCTGAGAAAGGAATTTGTATTCCTTAGCATCTCCAAGGCTCAACGTTTTCTTTTCCTCTGCTGTGACTCCTGCCAGAATGCAGTAAAATATGTGGTAGTTTCTCTCCTCCAGTGCCTGAGGTTGTGGAGCAAAAATTCACTATTATTTCAACAAAAAGATAAAATGAAGGTGTTTGAAAGGTGTCACTTTTCGGTCATGTGGTTGTAAATGAATAGTCATAGACACATTTCATATGGTTTGTGTATTTTCACTCCTCAGTATAGTGGACGAGAGAGCTGAAAGGAAACATGGAATGATTTACTTACTTTCTAGGACGCAGAAAGATAGTTGACTGTGATAACAGCATGTTTATTCTAACAGCCCTTGATAGGCCAACAGCATAAATCTGCACAGATAGGGAGCTGGGTGTTTGGACAGAGCTAACTCACCTGATGGCAGACACGAGACTTCTCCAGAAGATACTGTTCCACACGAGCACCCTCAATCACGCCGTCCTTATTGAAGAAGATCTCCAAATATTTCCCAAAGCGACTGGAGTTGTCATTGCGGACTGTTTTTGCATTTCCAAAAGCTGCGTGGGACAGAACAGGGACTTAATAAACTTAATATTAAGATTCCCCTTTTATTGACACTTCAGTCGCATTCGATGGATTCAAATACAGTGGATGGTAGTGTCACGCTAGATGTCGCAACATTAAATATAGGTGGAGTGGCATGAAAAGCCTCAGTTTTTGATGGCGCGGCTGTGTTCTACCGCTGGGGATGAACACACACTCTCTGTGACCGAGCACAGTGTGAGGAGGGCTCTGTTGAGGGTGAACACCAGGAAAGCTGCAGGTCCAGATGGCATATCTGGGCGAGTACTGAAGACCTGTGCTAACCAGCTAGCTCCAGTGTTCACCACAATATTCAACCTCTCCCTGGCTGAGTCCGTGGTCCCCGCCTGCTTCAAGAGATCCACTATTGTCCCTGTGCCCAAGAATGCTTCTCCAGCATGTATGAATGACTACCGACCGGTGGCCCTCACCTCGGTGGTCATGAAATGCAATGAGAGGCTGATAAAGGACTACATCTGCGCCTTCCTCCCTTCCTCCATGGACCCGCTGCAGTTTGCTTATCGCCCAAACAGATCCACGGATGATGCTGTCTCCCAGGTACTGCACACCACACTCTCTCATCTGGACAGCCAGAGGGGGCTATGTGAGACTGCTGTTCATTGATTATAGTTCAGCTTTCAACACCATAGTCCCTCCAGACTGGCCGGCAAGCTGATTGAGCTGGGACTGAACACCCCCTGTGTGCTTGGATCCTGGACTTCCTGACCGCCAGGCCACAGGTGGTCAGGGTGGGCAGACACACCTCAAATCCCTCACCCTGAACACAGGATCCCCCAGGGTTGCGTCCTCAGCCCCTACTGTACTCCCTGTACACACATGACTGTGTGGCCAGGTTCAGCTCAACACCATCATCAAGTTTGCGGATGACACAGTGGTGGTGGGCCTGATCTCCGACAACGCGAGAAGGCCTACCTGGAGGAAGTTGCTGATCTGTCACTCTGGTGCCAGGACAACAGCCTCATCATGAATGTCACCAAAACTAAGGAGCTGATTGTGGACTTTAGGAGGGTACAACAACAGAGGACGTACTCACCACTGGGGATTAACGGGACTACTGTGGAGAGGGTGAGCGGGTATAAATACCTGGGAGTCCACATCACCGAGGATCTGACATGGTCAACAAACACAGACACTCTGGTGAGAAAGGCAAGGCAGCGCCTCTACCACCTCAGGCAGCTGAGGAAATTTAAAGTTTCCCAGAGGATCCTTCAGTCCTTCTACTCTGGAGCTGTAGAGGCGTCCTGACAGGAAGCATCACAGCCTGGTTTGGCAACTGCTCCGCTCAGGACAGGAAGGCTCTGCAGAGAGTAGTGCGTTCGGCTGAGCGCACTATTGGAACTACACTCCGCACCCTGCAGGACTTGTACACCAGGAGGTGCAGAACCAGAGCCGGCAGGATCATGAAGGATCCTCACCACCCCAACAACAGACTGTTTCAGCTGCTGCGGTCAGGCAGGCGCCTCCGTAGTCACGCTGCAAGAACAGAGAGACTGAGACGGAGTTTCTTTCCTCAGGCCATCAGGATTGTGAACTCCGACCTCACCAGGACCCCCACATAGACCCACACAACTGCCCCTCTTAGGCACACACACACACACACACACACACTTACTGTAAATATTGTGTTGTTTTTTATTTGTAAATAGTGTGTACTTGTTGCCCTTGCACATTCCTGCTGAGCATTGCCACTTTCATTTCACTGCACACCCTGTGTGTGTATGTGACAAATAAAACATCTTGAATCTTGAATCTTGAATCTTGTGTGTGTGCGTGTAATGTGTTTATCCACTATATAAACTAATGCGACAAAAAAGGGTACACGCAGTGATTTTTCCCTCCCTTTCTGTGTATGCATGTGTGTCAACAGGCAGTTATTGCCTGTGTGTTGAGTACAACTGCATGTCTCGGTGTCATTGAAGTCCAGTTGTGTTGATGTAGTACCTTCCAGTATTGGGTTAGACTCCAGGATCTGTTGTTCAATCTGCTGCTCAGAGAGCTCACCACTGACCGCTGCCAAGTACTGCAGGATCAGCTTTGTGCTCTCGGTCTTACCTGCTCCGGATTCCCCACTGAGGAAAAGACAGAACAAATTAATGAGTAACTCTATTGAAGACTGCCTACCGGCAACAGTTTACAGCGGAGTGATTTATTCTGACCTGATGATGCAGCACTGGTTCATGAGATGACGTGTCATGTTACTGTAGCAGGATTCAGCGATGGCAAAGATGTGGGGAGGGAGTTCCCCAAGCTTTCGACCATGGTACAACTGCACCTGAAGGACAACAGATACACACGCGAATCACCACTGTAATCTACGAGGAAGAGATTTAAAATTAGATGATAAGGGGGAAAGGCACTGTTGCACTATTAGTAGTAACTACCAGCCTCACCTGGTCCTCTGAATATAAAGGGTAATCCTGATATGGATTCACTGCCACCAGCACAGAGCCGGTGTAGGTCTACAATCAGAAGAAAATGACTGTGTTAGACACTTAGTATATGTTCATTTACCCAAATGATGGGCTACCACGATTAAGTTGGAAATGTTCATTGAAAAATGTCACATTTGGTTTTGTTTATAGTAAAGAAAGGTCATTGTGCCCTTTAAAGAATTATGTAACAAATTATTTAGCTTGTTTTTGTTGAAAGAAATCACCTTTTTAAAAGAAGATACTTCAATCCAGTGTGTATTTCTATACTTTCCGGTGATCAAGCAAAATTCAAGAATCTTCTCAAGAAATATTTCAGGTGAAACTGCACTTGCAAATGATAAATGAATCCCCCCCCCCCCCCCCCCAGTGGCAGGCAGCTCACTTTCAAAGGTATACTACAGTTTGCGTGTTGCATGTGTGCCTTACATAGATGATGCCTCGTTTGTGTCGGAGAAGGAGGTTCCTGAGGACGCCGGCCTCTGTCATGTCTCCAAGTTTGATCATGTCATCCACACCCTCCACTGATGTAGGGTGCATGATCCGTAGGGAGGCTTCCAGCTCCTGGGAAAGACTCTGCTCCTGGGAGGTCAAAGTAAGAAACTAGAATGACCACCTTGTGGTTGTATCCCTCCACTAAACAGTCAAGTTGCAGTTTACTTTCATGTCTGCTCAAAATGTCATTATTGTATCATTTTATCATATTAAACATTGAAGTGAAAAGTGGAAAAAACTAAAAAGCGATTTCAGAGATCAGCTCAAAATCAGCTCAAAATCCACAAACCCTGCCCGAAAATGAATACAATCTGGAATGATTGATGAGAATCTATAGAGCAGAGCCGGCTTGTTGACAAACCCCGGGCCGAGCTGGGCGATGCAAAGCTATGATTGAATTTAATTGCGGGTCTGAGTGACGGGTCAATTGGCAGAATTAGCATATCAATCATGAACCTTGTCCCAAAATGTTGCTGTGATGTTACAGTGACCTTTGACCTTTCACATTTAACCACAGCAAAAATATAATCAGTTCCTTCTCAATTCCAAGTGGACATTTGAGCCAATCTTTAGAAGGTCCTTCAAGGCGTTCATGAGATTATAGTATTTGTGAGAATGACCCGGACAAATGGACAATCCGAGGAGGCGTAATTAAAGGTGGATCCCGGCTGAAACTGTTTTTATGATGCTTCAACATATTAATTTAGCTGTTTAACTAGCCAGCAGAGTGTTTACCTTTCCCCCATCGTCCACCAGGAACCGTTGGCCAGATGGTGTTACTTTGACCCTCGCTCCAATGGGGACCCCGATGTCAGAGTCCAGCCAGACCCACTCCCCCTGAAAATACAGAGCACTTTATGTTAAAAATCCACGTTTCTGTTTTCTGTGTACCTCAAAATACAACATTTATGATGATTACTTTATCACTTTACAGCATTTCCTTGACGGTAGGGAAGCTTTTTCTGATAAATTGTAATCTCATCTATAAAATCCATGCGCATAACAAATTTTTTCATCTTACCTTTCTCAGCATCATCAATGTTCAGCGTTCCTACTCCCTACATTAAAAAAAATTATATAATGAGTGGAAAAGTTTTATAGAAATGGTCGTTAAAATTATAGCTCATCAGCATTACAGAAAACGTAACTTGTGTTAACACAGTATATATTTTAAAGCTCATTGTTGTGGTTACAGTTAGAACAAACCATGAAATGTAACATATAATAATTAGTAGATCTACCTATCTGTCCTTTTATCGGTGATCTTCATTAATTCCCAGTCTTGGAGGCTGCTGTCGAGCGGCTGTTCATTCCGACGACCTCTTGAATCCGTGTCAGTGTGAAGGAGGAAGAGGCAGCTCTCCTCTGACAGACTGACTTTTATAGCACTTTGACTTCGAACCTTATGAAGCGGAAAGGAAGAAGAAGAGAAACTGATCTTTCACACAGAGGTTATATCATATCAGTCTTGTCTTCACATGGCCAGCTGTTGACATTTTCTTTTTTTTTCTAATGGGGAAACTTCAATGCAGTCTGATACCAAATAATCAACGGCTGTCGTGTACTAATACAAATCAGATGCTTTTTTAGAACAAGCTCATTCATATAGTTTTAAAAATACGAGTGTTGTAATGAATTTATATGCAGCCTGTGGACCTTGGCTCTTTACATCCAAAGAGGCATCTCAAGAACAGTCATGGCAATAAAGATGAGAATATGAGATTAAACAAACTATCTTTTGAATTGGAAGACCAACTTTAGGCTTATTTGTGTGGTTGTACAATTGTAATGAAATCCTATCAGTTATCTCCAGTTTTAGGTTAGAAGTTGGACTTCATACCTAAAGGGAAGCCTCCCTTTTCTAGGAAAATGTGAGTTATCTGCAGTACTATAAAAGTAAAGTCATATTGTTGTGTGGGTTTAAAGTCAAACACTTGGCTGAGATGGGAGTCACTGGCATCCGTGTGTCTAGCTCCAATAAGGAATTCTCCTCGAGCTATAGAGACAAAAAGAAAACAAACAATCCACTGCCACCAGCCCGTGCTACTGTTCCAAAGGTAAGTCCCTTCAACACTGGCTGTTGACTTCAATGTGACTAATCTTTAAAATATTTATTTTTTCAGTTCAGGATTAAATCAGTTGTCCTCTTCGTGTCCCTTACAAATAGCCCTCATATACAAGTTTTTTGATGCATTGTTAAGTATATATATATTACAGCAGCATGAAGCAGACGTGAACAAGTAGGATGGGGCACCTCAGAAAGACCTCTGGTCATCATCTTCGGTGTGGATTTATACAACACCGTCACTTATAAAAGGTGCGGCCATTCACGGTGCCACACTTCTCTTCCTCATTAGCTTCTCTATGCTGGTGCAGTGGGTTTATGGTAGTTTGATTACAAACACTCCCTGGCAATAAAGAACAGAGACTATCCGTTGATGCACAATAGAGACAGACAGAAGAGGGCAGTGCCACAGTTCAGTCGGGCTGTCACTGGCAGCCGAGATCACTCACTGCTTAGCGGTGACTCTTCTTCAGCGTCACCAACACGTACTTATCTTTAAACTGACTTCAAGAAACAAAACAGAGTTCACATGAATTTATTTTCCATTGTGACAAGGACAACCATCTATTGCGCCGTATGGTGGTGAAGCAGACACATTAACTTTCGATACAGAACAGAATCAAAGTTACATGTCACTTTTCAAAAGACAGAAATTGTACTTGAATTCTCTTTTGACTGAAGTTCAGGCTGGAGGTTTTTAAACTGAAGAATTAAGCAGTTTTCTTTTCAACCCAAATCACAGAAACACATCCTACAGGACAGTTCTGAACAAACACTTAACTTCCAGAACAATGTTTAAAATACATTTACAGTTCACAAACCAACAGTCCCTGTGAACACAAATAACTTAAGAACATTTGTTAAATGGCATTTTAAAAAAAACTGTGACAAGCTTTTAAGTTAACGAAAAGAGAATTGAAATGCAAAAAAAATAAAATGCAGAGCCGCTGATGTACGACGCTACATGGCACCGAGAACTAAAGAGGCACATTGACTTCGTTAAAGCAAAATGGGAGGCTCACAAACATTTAAAAAATGTGCAGCTTTGCAAAAATAAATGCTTGATTAAATTAAGGCTGAAATTCAGTTGATATTAATGAGGTCCAATACAGAATTTCTGCGGCACAAATCAAGTCCAACTGACTGAGCATGAAGAAATCCCACAAACAATCTCAAGGCCACCAACTACTTTCAGCAGCAATTAAAGTCATTTCTATGTTTTCTATTAAAAACAATAACTTGCCTTAGTTTAGACAAGCACAATGTTTAAGAATTAAAGTCAAATGAAGTCCTATGAGCTGTTCTTCATGACTGACATTAAGAACCTGAAGAAGACCGTCGGCCTCTTCATTCACAAAGAAGAATGTGAAACATCTCTTTAAAAAAAAAACCTACGTATTGTAGGACGATGTAAAAATTCTGGATGGCATGCGGTAGCTGTTATTTTGTAAATCGATACCCATCCTGTTAATCTGATGGGGGTCAAACGGTTTCACTGCAAACTATTTTTTACGTTCGATTGATGCAACTTCCCTCTGGCCACAAGAAGTTGTTTTACAGCCAACAGAGCAAACTTCAGTAGCGTGTTATCCTCTTTGCAAACAAAGATACTGATGGTAAACAGAAAATCAGCTTTCTTGTACAAGTTATCACATCAATACCATTCTATGTGACAATAAAAACTTGAAACTTGAAACTAATAAAAAGTCAATAAATCAACAGCAAAATCCAACTAATGCCACCTTGCATGTTTTCCTGTCAGACCTGTGTCACAATTCAATTTGAAATCCCACTAATGAATTACATTAAAATAGTGTCAGAGTTCACAAGTTTTAAAACACTTACTAAAAATTATAAAAGTCAAATTGTTAACCATTTACCAAAGCATATTTCTATTAATTTCTGAAGAGTGAAAGACAACTTTTCTTTTATGCATGTGACCTTCGATGTCATGTGGAAATTAAACGGAAACCAAAGAAAAGCTGGAGGTTCCTTCCACAGCAAATCAAGACACAAAAACCACAATGGAATGGGAATTACAGTTAATCTGAAACGCAGTGGGAACTTCAATTCAAATCTGGCTGACCTGGTCAGTGATGCCCTTGCTTACCAAAGCAATACTGCTTCTAAGACAATACTATTTATACCAATCAACAAAAGAAAATGTGCAATTCAAAATTTGCATTCAAGCGTCCGTGTGCTCTTCCGCAGATTCATAGTCCGACTCGTTCTCCTCGGGCCTCTGGAGCATGGCGCTGTATTTCATGGGTGCCACGTCAGCTTTGAGCTGCACCTTCACCAACGTGAAGATTGAAATGACCTGCAAGTGGAAATAAGAAATCATTGCAATATGTATTCTGTCAAACTTGCTTTATCCAAGACACTTTCTAACTTCTAGAGTTAGAAAGTTACACTTGCTAGAAAGATGTAGCTGGTAATCTTGTTTTTTACTGTATAAAAAAATATATCTTTATGCTGTGAATTGTTTTAACGGAGAGCATATTCTAATATAATAGTAACAATAATAATAATTCTGACTTCTCCAAGAAGTAATAAATCCAATTTCTCCATTTCTATTGAATCATTTTTATATTTCCTATTAACAGACTATATACCATAACACAAGCATGCTCCCCGTTTGCAGCGCTCACCTGCTCGACTGGAGCTTTCTCCGGGTCCTCTGGTGTCCAGAACAGAGTCAGCTCGGATTTCTTCCCCACTCTATTATAGTGGAATTTGTTCACGCCCACAACAGACTGGAGGAAACAAATAATTAAATAATTCCCGTTTCAGATTAAACTTTCACATTACTTCGACAGTCCATTACTTTCTGGACACGAGCTGGTTTTGGGGTAAATGGATACACACCGGTGAAATACACTTTGTGGATGCAATAATTTCCAAGAAGGCATATCAGTCGTTGCTTTGACTAAATAACTGTGGTTATAAAGTAGAGCATGGACGTAGTAAATGGAGGTATTTAAGTTAGGATGGTAAAACCATGAACAACTTTATGCGATGGCGTGGTGCTGATGCTGTGGGCCATCCACTTGTGCTAGTTGACTTTAGGGAGGTGAGAGAGTTCAGTCCAGCCTCCAGCAGCAAAGCTGCAGTCAATGAGCCACGACCCCCAACGGCCCTCTGTGGACCACATTCTGGACGCCCCAGCTGCTGCAGAGCACTGCTCAATTGTTCATTCAAAGTTATTCATATTGAACATGTCGCATGGTCAAATTAATCCACAGAAATACACGGTTCTTAAAATATGTGAAGGACAAACAGAAATTCCCTGCTTTTATAGTTAGATGGCATCATTGATCCATCCCCAGAGTAAAAACAAGCTACAAAAAAATGTCAATTATGTGAACAAATAAAATCGATAGTATTTTTAAAGTGGAAATCAATTATATGTCGTTGTTGATTAAACATTGCTATTCGAGTGAAATTAATAAAAGGTGGGAGTTCTGAAGTCTTTGTTTTCAGAACTGTGAGCATAGTAAAAAAAATAAGTCAACATCTAAAAAAAAAACACTAAATAATTGTTTTCTTACAACAAATGTGTATAAAGCTGAAAAGTCTTTTATTGGGGGGTATCCTAAATGATAATAGTGTCGGACAGGCATACAGGAGCATTATGCCTCTGCCTTTTCAGTCATTGTACTAGAATGCATATTGTAGATGCTGCTCAAACTTATTATATGCTACGACTAAACTTCTACTATATTGTTCTCTTTAAATCGAGTGTAGTGGAGCTCACCTTGCAGTAGACGCGTTTCTGCACTCCATATCGGATAACCAGCACATCAAAGGACTGATCCAGCACCCCCATCACCATGGCATCAGATTCCAGAGGGCCACACTCCTGTGACGCACAGCCCAAAAAAGTACTTCAATGTTGAGGCTATGGTTTTATACCCAATATTAATGTCATAGAAAATATATAAAACATATAAAAAGGGAGTCATTAATTGCATTTAAAAACACATTTTAAAAACAAAGCACTTATGAAGTGGTCGATTACATATTTAGAGAAATTAAAAAGCCACTGCAGGAAAGAGGACATAAATCCAATCTGTAATTTGGCAACCCACCTTTACAAACACGCCAAAGAAGAGGTCAGCGCTGAGCTCCTGGACTCTCTTGGACATGGACTTCCTGTCATTACAGCGTTTGGCCTGTTTCTGGACGTCTTCTGATGACAACCCCAAACTCGGCCCACAATCTGCATGTAAACACGCAACGGACAGACATGCACATAATGAGGACTGGAAAATAAAGACGACATGTATGCACAGCAGGAACAGAGCCAATCAGGAAGGGCAGACACAATGGCACAAACAATGCATCAACTCAATGTGAGATCGGAGGCTGCTTTTTAAATGCGTATGTGTGTATGTTTTGGCGCATCTAAAAAGAGACAAGAAGGTACTCACTCAGGGAAGAAGCCAGCAGCCGGTGGACAACGAGGTCAGCGTAGCGTCTGATAGGTGACGTAAAGTGAGTGTAGAGAGGAATGTTTAGGGCGTAATGCTTAAACAACTGCTCATCCACAAGTGTACCGGTACAGAAGTACAACGCCATCTGCAAAATAACAATAAACCACATTATATAATAAATTACAGAAATAGCCCTGGAAAGGTTTTCGCGTGAAAATAGTACATATTCAGTTTATAAATCTGACAAAGTTAATTCGGGATAGTCAGAAATTATTTAATTTATGAATAATTACTCCATTATTAAAAAAAAGAAAAAAGGTTTTACCTTCAAAGAATATTCGAGTAGTTACCAACAATTATTTACTTGAAATGTCCCTCCCTATTATTAAGAAACTGTCTTTTAGCAGTTTACAAAAGCAAACATATTCCACACACATTTGATTAGATAATGCAAAAGGTCAGAGTCCTTCAGCGGCGCCCGTCGCTCTAACCTGCATCGGCCTGGAGCACATGTGGGTGAGGACTTCTTTTCTGGACTCAGCATAATCATCATCAAACGTGTTGAGACTCTTCTGCATGTTGGAAAAGTAGAATAAAAAAGGTTTTAATCAGTAATATAGATTTTTTTATCGTACATCCTTTTGAGTAAATTAAATGACTCAAAAGCTTTTACAATCACTTATTGAGCCTCAGATCCCCTGTGAAATACCTAAAGACAATACAATAAAAATCATGAAATCCATATAAGATATCATTTAAATGCTGCAATTATAAACGTGATCACAAAAAGAACATCTAAACAGCAGGACAAAATATAATTTCTAGTTTTTCTGAGATATTAGAAACAGGACTACATTTGCCAAATTGAGAGTACTGACATGCAACGCCCCCGCAGAGGAGAAATCTATGCTGAGTCCCAGCTGGTCACAAAGTTCCTGCAGCTCATCCACCATTTTGGCCTTCGGTGGAGGGTGGCGTCGGAGCAGGGCCAGCTGGGGGAAATTCTTGTAGATTTGTTTTGCCGTCGCCATGTTAGCCAGTAACATGAACTCCTCCACCAACCTATGGAACACAGATTTGAATGATACCGTGGTTAAATGGCCAGAGCAGTAGAAAAAATAAAACAAAAAGATTGATATTCAAGCACTACAGAATGATTGAGATGAGAAGTGAATAAACTGCATCAAATTAAGTTTCATTTTGGAAGGGAAAAAACCCCAGAAGGGATACAGGCAGAGAGATGTATCCGAGGAAGCTTCGTTACTCACTCGTTACTCTGTCTGTACTTGTAAACGTAGCAGCCTTGCGGCATCATGGTCTCTTTGTCCAGGGTGAAGGATAGTTTCAACTGAAACACAAGGCATGCATGTGAAAATAATCTTTTTCTATTTTATAAGTATTATATAATTAAGCCAGCTCAAATAGTCTTTGTTACAGGTCATCCAACAAACTATTCAATCATCTTTGATGAACTTATTTTGAAATAAAAAGATGACACCATGATTACCAGCTAAAAAGACAATGAAAGGAAACCCCACCATGGAGACGAGAGCCAAACACAAGGGAAAGAGGGCTAACCTGGTCCATTCTGAGGGCTCCTGATGTGAAGCGTCCAGCCCGGAGGTTCTGTGCAATGGAGTGCAGGTTGAGCACAGCCTGGTGGATCTCATCAATGGGATGCTTCGGGTCCGTAGGTGGCAGTTCCTCTGCAGCGAAAATCTTTTCAGGGGTGTCGATCATGGACTGAGCATGGTCGTAACTCAGCTTCACGCAGGAGCAGATAACCGAGCGGCCAAACCACACATTCAGGGTCTGGGGGGGGGGGGGGAGAGTTAGGTGCAGTGAGAAAACAGCAAATAACATCACAATATCAGCCTAAATAATCAACCTGTGAAGTTGACTTATCATCCTTTGAGTGCAACTCTAACAGGTCCATGAAGTTGAAATCGTCATACCTCTCCCGTCGGTGTGATTTTCCAAATGACAGAGAAAGTGAGTCTGTCAGTGAGAGGATTGAGACTGCACAGCTCCTCACACAGCAACCTGGGCAACATGGGGATCACCTGGACAACAACAACAAATATGTTCCACATGTGTTTATTATCATTCATCACTGTGGATTATGTTGAAAACAATTTCCAAAAAGACATTAAATGCAACACAATGTTGTCAGATCAACTACTAGTTTCAATTGCAACACTGATGCTGATCAAGGAGCATTCACCTTTTGAACCATGTAAAAACTATTTGCTCTTTGGCTGGCGATGGTATCCAGAGCATTGTTCTCCTTCACAAAATAACTCACATCAGCAATGTGAACTCCCACCTCAAAGTTACCTGTGTTTAAAAGGACAATATGACACAACGGCATATCTACAGGAAAAACAGTATCTAGATCTACAATCAGAAATTCATTATCATTACTGAGCTCTTCAGTTAATATAATTTACCATCAGGGAGTCGTTTACAGGACAGAGCATCGTCCAGGTCTCTGGCCGTAGCAGGGTCGATGGTGAAAATACACTCCTTCCTAGACATCAGAAAACAGAGATTTGTGATTCATATACATATCAATCCTAAAATAAAACTAAATACATTTTTCTCTGTAGCAGTCATTAGCTTAATAGAGCAGACTAGCGTTCTCAGTGTGAATCCACAAAGCTCATGTCTCTCCTTTTGTGAAAAGCTGGCTCTGGCTGATGAAGCATGTTTCCACTGGGAGAACATATTCATAAAAACAGAACAGAATGTAGTGCTACCTCAGGTCTTTCCTCTTTGTAATCTCATCAGCAGGGATGGTCCAGGGCAGGTTCTTGGGTAGAAAGTCCAACACCTCATCTGAGAACTCTGAAATATCCACACCGTGCTCTATCAGGATGCCCTCCGTCTCTGGCTCGATTTCTCCAGCCTGACCCAGTGTCTTAGACAGTTGACTAGAGAAAACATTAGGAAAAAAAATCAGTTTTTTTGTTGAAACGCTTCCCTGCACCAAGCTTTGAATATTACACTCACCCTTCTGCAAAGTTGCTGTCAGCTTCCCAGTTGGTGATCCGACATACAAACAAGATATTGGTGTAGTCGCCCGGGCGGGAACTGAAGTCTTGGGGACAGTCAGCAAGCAGAACGTTGATCCGTGGCACCCGGTGGTCCACAGGAGAGAACATGGCAAAAGGCTTATCTGGTAGGAATTTCAGGCAGCCCGTCACAGCTCTCGAGTGTATCTTTTCAACGATGAACACCACCTGGAAGAGAAAGAAGTCATATTTTAAAGTATTCTGAACATGGATGACACATACTTTTGTAACCTTTGGATATCGTTACTGCAAACAGTAATTATATTAGTTTTGTTTTTTTATCTTTACAGCCTTTCAGAGAAAATAAATGTAGTTTTTATTGTGAAGTAGCCAGATGAAATGTTAAAAGTTGTTGTGGCAAATTAGCATAACTCGTTGGGCAAAGGTGCTGACGGGTTAGGCAATCAAGTCACATAGAACCTTCTCTTCAAGCCCATTCTGTTTGAGCTGGGACATGAACACTTCTTCTTGTGGTCATTTTTAGTGGGTAACTTCTTCAAAAAAAAAGAAAAAGAGAAGGCGTAACAAAATACAGCAAAATTGATAGGCGAGACTTACTCTTGCAGTCTTTTGGAGTATTTCCCCGTTGTGCCGGGGGAGTGAGGGGTCTTCCAGATGTTCCCCTATTTCCATCGGATGAAAGGAAAAATGTAGATGCATTAGCTGAATCTACTTCCTTTATTTGTTTTTGCGTATTGATACTCTCTTCAGACTATTAAATCAACAGTCAAAATAAAGTTGAATGAAAATTACCAAATACCAACGGAATTATTACAATGTGATACAGCTTGTTATTTGTGATTGGCAACAGCTGCTTCAAAGACAAGTCTATCTACCCGTGTCGGTGAAGGTGGTATTCTGCAATTTGCGGAGTTCTTCCTGGTCGCTAGACTGGCCTTCAACAACTCCACCAGGCCTGGGCATGCGATCAGTCTTCTTCTGCGCTGTTTGCACAATAGTTTCTTTCTGGGTATCCGACTCACTGGCACCCTCACCCTCAGTATCGGACCTCACGACCTAAACAGAGATACATTCATTATCCTCTGACACTCAGCAATGCGTTTTCTTTCCCGTGGAGCTAAAATGGAACCTGTTAGAATAATCAAACTGATGTCAAAGTTTAAGAAATGCAGCTTTCAAACTAAAAATATATTGTACATAGATTGGTAAGTGTACTCTACCTTCCACTGCTCCCGAGGGAGGAGTCTCAGCACCACTATGTCTCCATTCAATGCTCTGTTGCGAGCTACAATTCCATCCAGAAATATATCTCGTGCGTCATCCTGCAAAGATAAAGAGAGATTGCTTGACGTCTCCTGTCTGCCTTGAACTTTGTAAACCTTACAAGACAGATGTTAATGTACTGGAAGATACAATCACATGCAAATTTATATCTATCACAGTATACTGCAGATAATATCTATATGGTGATTGTATGGAACCCATAATTAAACAAATTGTTGAGGCAGCAAAACATTAATTGTGAAATTCATTTTGGGTTGAACTTACAGGAGATGGAATGAAAGCTTCATGATATTTCTTTGGGTTGATTCTTAACTGTCCCTGCAGAGAAAGTATGTAGAATTTAGAAATGGATCCATCAGTATATTGTAGTATTCGCTGCTTTAATAGTTTGAACACTTTGAGTAATACCACCCATACTCATAATCTGGATAATAATGCAGTCTCAGCTCAGGAACGGTTACTCTAGGTTTCTACCTGAATAAGTTCTCCTCTTTTAAGGCCATGGGAAACCTCCTCAAACGTCATGTAGGATTCAAAAATGCGTTTCTTTGCTCCTCTGGGTCCTTTGTTCTTACTCTTGTCAGCAGGAGAATTGGCACTTGGAGCTGAAAAATATTGAACTAATTGATTTCATCCATCATAAACCATCAAATATATACACAACTACAATATCATAACAAATGTAATGCAGATGCTGCTGAGAATTAACATCGCAAAACCATATTCTACAATTTACCTCTGGGCTGCTGCAGTTTTTTATCTTTACCAAAAGGGGACCTGGGCCTTGACACCTGAGTGTCAACCCCCGATTGGAATGTGCCTTCCCCACTTTTCACCTCTTCCGGGTGCCGTGAAAGTTTTTTTTTCTTAGCCTTCTTTATCTTCTCTGGTTCCTGTCCACTTGTACCGGCTGTGTTTGGGGACTGGGGACATCCCACAAATGAATCCGTCTCCTTTGAGGCAACATCTTTGTTAGAGTCCTTGGCTTTCTTTTGCTGCTTCAGGTGTTTTTTGGATTCATTGGGATTTAAAGAGCCAAGTTCCTCACCAGACTCAACGTCGCCATCGTGGCTGGTGGCTGTGTCTCTTCTCTGTCCCCATCGCTGTCTGTCAGACACACCCTGCTTCCTTTCAAACTCCTGCTGAGGACTGCGGGTGCTTAGTTTCTCCATGTACAATGACAGGGTACTCTCCTCTCCTTTACCTTTCTTTGAAGAGAGGGAGAAGTCACTTGAAACAGATAAATCATTGGCCAGTTGATCCCGGTGTCTCTGTGGTATGTTCTGCATGTCACTCTGGGCTTTGGGCAGGGTGCTTGGCCCATTTCCTTCCTTTTGAAATGTTGCATCCTTGGCATATTGCTCTAAATACTGACTAAACTTGCTGCTGCTGTGCTGGTTGAGGAGCTTGTCATAGGCATCTTTCTGAGGAGGATTCTGATTGCGCTTTGACTCTCCGTTCAGGTTCTTCACCTGCCGAGGAGAATCCATATGGCAATCCTTAAAAAGACAATGTTCCTGAAAAGGCAAATGGCATTAATTATGTGCGTTTCCGAGTCACAGTATGCATCACTTTCATTCAAGGTGCGTTACTTGGGAAACTAAACGTTTACAACTCAGATCTTTCAAAGTATATTATTAAAACTAGGAGATGGTAATCTAAAATTAATTGGAAGGAAATGTAAGCTATTGCTTAAATCTGACTTCTTCAGTAGCTTCGCAGTCCTCTCATCGTAACATCAACCGTAAATTTGTTTTGCAATATGTAACCTTAAAGTAACGTGACTGAAAATGAGTTAACTTAATATGCTATCACCTAAAGATAACGTGCATTGGGATGCTTATACGAGACAATAAACAATACCATCCCGTTGGCTTTGGCGTTAACGTTATTCTGAACATTTCCTGAGCAGTTAACGTCAACGTTCACTCACGTTAGCTGTTATTAGCCCAACTGGCATCAGCTATGCTAACAGCGGCGGCAGGTTTTTGTGTTATGATATCTAGCCAGTTGTACGTCAGACAGACCGCAACGCCTATCACAATTAACGATTTGAACTGGATGAAAACATTGACAAACTTTAAATCTTAAACCTTACCTTCTTCACTGCGTGTATGTTGTGTAACCTAACTTAACTGTCGCACTGAGCTAACGGCTAACTGACGCGTTCCCTTCCTCCGTCGTTATGATCGGTTAGAGTCATGCTACCTTTGAGTGCTGTCGGAAATATCAGAATTCACCGAACGGACCAAAAAGCCGTCATGATTTTGTCGGCAAAACAAATATCTGGTCATATGTAGTGATATTTTGCTGTACACATGTGGTGTGTCCTTTTATCAAATATTAGTCAGGGACAATCATGTCACTACGTAGATTCTTTAATTGGACTTATTACTCAAATTAATTAGGCACCTTAATTAATCAAGCGGTATTTTTTTTTATGTGCCCAATGAAAGTGAATTCCTGGGTGGCTCCGTGGGCTCATTTATTTTTGTTTCAAGCATAACACCAAAATAAGACCATTATATGCGCCGGACTGGAAGCACAAGAGGGACACAGACAACCTCCAGAGGGCAGCAAATACTAAATATTTCATTTATTTTACGATACAGTGACACGTTATTTTGCAAAAGACAATAGGAAGAAAGTAAACTTAACAATCAGTCAGACAGAGATGTTTGTGTGATGTGTGGTCGTGTGAAAACATGTGTTGTTTTCTTCTCCCTCCCTCCCTCCTGACAAGCTGATGTTCACACTTGCATAGAACAAGATAACTTATGAAACCTCCTTTGAGAACACACCCACACACCCACACACCCACACACACACACACACACACACACACACACACACACACACACACACACACACACACACACACACACACACACAGTATAATTCCCGGGGGATAATGTGGATGTGATAGGTGTGTGTGATGTGTGCAGTCAGATGGGGCTTTCAGACATATGAGGATGTAACGTAGACAAGGTTGTCGTATCTCACCTTGATAGATGTCTTGAAAAACTCATGCACTGACACTGATGCGTGTCTTCGGTAGTGGTTGGGATTACATTATTGGGAGTAAGAGCTTTACATGATTGAGGAGAAGACACTATTGTATCTTATCTGTTGCTCATAACAACAGTGAGTTATATAACAACACCCACCTGGAAGTATCGGTAAACCAGAAAGGCACATATTTACTCAATTTGTTATAATGCAACAGCAGACTTAATTAAATCATATAATTAAACCAAGTACAGCCTTATCACGTCAGCTCTGTTTGATGAACACTGCTGCACAGGTGTGTTATTATAATTAGAAACCAGATGTTTCCACAGACAGTCTCTTGGTGTTTTGTGGAGCTGTCATAAAATATGTGCAGTGGGAAGTTGTCAGTGAGGAAGTGGAGTCAGAGGTGACCATATGGAGGAGAGTTGAGTGAATGCAGCTGTCGCATGCTCATGTTGTTATGAACCTCAATGACATGACAGTTGTAAACAGAACGAATCCTGAACTAAACTAATATGACCAAGGGGGATCATATTCTGCATGCAGGTGGTTACTGAGGAACCCTTATGACTTACAGACAGAAAAGGCGAGATAAATATCAATTGCAATACTGGACATTTTTATTTGATCGATTTAACAAAGACCAATTACAGCTCATACATTTGCTTGTATTTGGTTCAGAGGACGCTGGAGAAAACCCATGAATCAATATGTCTTGCATATGTTCCCATTATGTGTTTTCTCTCTGGGTGAAATAATGTCCATGGGATTACACTGTTGTTACACAGTAAACAGGACCAGTGGTGGGTCCTTTCTGTAAATGAGTTCTCCTCACAACAGCTACAAAACTTCAACATGGTGACACAAATGCACCGAGTTGTCCATTTGAGTGAATTTCAGGAGAATGTGTTCGTAATGTTTGGCTTGTGATAGACTGGCAAACTATCTGGCATTTACACAGGCTCTTGCAAAGTGTTTTTTAAATGTTGTTTTTGTACTTATACCCATAACAAAGGAGACATGAGCCTATAGATAGAGAATTTTGCCAACAACATGTGTTACTGATATTTGCGGATGAAATATATTTTATTCACACATGCATTATTCAATTTAATGGTCCTTCTTTAGCAGACTGTACCTATAGGGAAATTAGTTACAGTTTACAGCAGCCCTTTTTCATCTTCATTACAGGCAACTACAGATAACTTGGCGGCCGGAGCACTGGCATTCAACAAAATCATTACTTTAGAATGTGTGTTATTTTCCTACTTTTAATATTGATGGCCTGTTTTTTTTCTCATACAACTACAAAACTTGCATACATCCATACACATGTAAGGAATGATGATGTCCTCAAGATTTTCATTACAACACAAACTTAAAAACAAGTCACTGTAAACTTATTATCTGAGTCCTGGTCACCTTCCCACTGACAGCAACTCTACTTGTGTCATTCTAAATGCAGCTGCATGGTAGCAAAACAGACCCCAGCATGCACCTAGAAAAAAAAACATATAGAAAAAGCTTCAGAGGAAATACTCCTTTGCTCATATAAGCCTTTTTCTTCACTTTACAATGTAAAGAACCTCTGGGAAAACAGAGAGAGGGGGGTGAAATAATGGCTGGTTCAGCGGTCTCTCCACTGTTGCAGTTGTACGGACTCAAGTTGTAAAGCATGCAGATGAAGCAGCAAATGCCTATCAAATATTCATTGGACCAGATGCAGCTTGTAAATGAAGAAGAAATAGAGGGGGCAGGAGCAATCGTTTCCTACAGTCTCATCTTCTTTGCTCTGATGCTTTCTCGGTGCTTGGTACTGTCTCCTTTCCTCCACCTAATTCACCATCTCCACCTACACACCTTTTTTGATGGGACCCTGAGGCTGCATAGTCATTTAAACCAATGAAAGAGTTCTTAGTGATGTATGTGACATAGAGTACTTCCTTGTCAGTATCTGTTCTTTCACCAGATATCCATATAACTTTATGAATATATATCCTTATCATGTCCAAATATCAGTCTGATTTGGAACAGATTGATTCGTGTGCGAGTGTGAATGAGTGTGAGAGGTTTACACTGTAGGTATTATGCTGCAGGGTCAGACCGGCTAACTCATTCATCTCCTGCTGCAGCAGGCAGCATAGGGAGTTCCCTGCGGTCGACACCTTCCACTGCCATGGTAACGGCCTGCGAGTCACCCCGGGCCGGCCGTACACGGCAACTCCCATTTACAGTTTGATGAGCCCCATCAGAGAACGTCAGAGCAGACCGATAAACACCTCCAACTCTACAGCAAAAACTATTCGTTCATGTTAGTTTGTTTGTTTCATGATCAACAGGAGAACACATGACACATCTGAAGTGGGATGTCCAACTTCTCTCATCAGTGTGAATGAGAAAGAGAGGCATGCAGGTGACACACACATGTCTTCTCTCTGACTTCTCTGGTTCACATTTCCATATATTCTTTTGTATGTATGATGTGTAACATACTGAGATTTCTGATCATGGACTTCATACAACTCCTCCAGATCCTGCCTCTTTCATTTCCACACCAACTGAGCTGAGGGGAAATATACTTTGACTTCTGGCTCCTAAACATGCAGCTGCATTTACAATATAGTGATCTGCTGTGTTTACGTCTTTATCTGCTCACATCTGTCACGAAGGACACGATGACAAAACAATGTATCCTTATGCACTGCTGACTGGATAAGTTTCTCAGCAAAATGATCTGGTATTCTCAACAGCAGATTAAGTACCTATTAAGTGTAGGACTCCAATATGCTATATATATATATATATATATATATATATAATTTGTAATATAACTATGGACGTTGTGAGAAACCTATATTCTGTTTACATTCTACTTCTATTTTTTCTAAATGTTCGTCATATTTAATATTCAAAACAAAAATGTTGCTTACTTTGAATTTACAAACTTACAACTGATGGCACTAGTTCAGAGCATGGGTTGAATTTCAAATGGGAGGTGTGGTACAATAAGTGTGTGTTTAAAGATAAATGACTAATTACCTTCAAGGGGCTTTACAATCTGCAGAGCCCTGCACTGGGGATATATTGCAAAATTACAGTACGAACAAACAGGATGAAAAGAGTATGGATAATGTGTTAAAATACTTCATTTTAGTGGGAAACGGGAAGTTAAGTGAAATGAATGCATGGTTTTCGGAAGCAGATGGTACTTTGGGCCTTAAACTCTATACGGAACAGTATATTGTATATTTAGAATTTTAACATGAACGCATGTATGGTTGTCTTTTATTTCTTTCTCCTTCATTCACACTATGTAGTTGTATTCTCCTTTAGATAATCTAAACCTACCAAATGAAATGTACAGGTTGCTCCTCGGTCCTCGTCACTGGCCGCCTCGCTTTTACGGATGCTACTTTCAGCACCGGACAGCTCCGGTCTTTCCTACACTCCGCCCATCTCCGACAGACTGGCAGTGAGAAACAACCACACACACCGGTGGGCGACACTATAAGTGGCCTATTAGGGTTACATTGGGAGGGACGGAACTTCAAGAACAATTTGGTCCGTCTCTCGTCATCCTACTCCTCTCACATGGATTTCTCCGGGAAGGAGTCAAAAAGGACCGTGAGCGCTCATTCACAGCGTCTCGACACATGAGTGGATCGCGGGGCTGACTAGGAGGCAGCGTCTTATTTTAGGAGTTATGAGGCTGAGGGGTGTTTGGATTAGATAGTGCTGTAAAAACGGAGAGGAAAAGTCAGTGTTTTCGCGGATAAAAGATGCACATGACGGGAAGTGGAGAGGCTTCATTGTTTTCGGCTTGATTCGTGGGTATGCCATTCAGGACATTCTCTGGTGAGTGCTTCCTAAAGTGGTTCTAACACCGTGAAGGAGTAGAATAAAGAGAGTAGCTTTGGTGATGCTCACTGCACTTTGCCAAGTACCCACGGTTTCTTCTCTGCGCCTGTAAAACGGAACGATATGGCTCTCCTGGTCGTCCCGCTGCTTCTGCACACGGGGCTCGTTTTGGGATCAAATTACGGTTATGTGGAGTGGTCGGATAATGAGCGGGAAGAGAAGCACCCACCGGTCTTCAGCACTCAAAACATCAACAGAGAGCAGCCCCACCACCCGACCTACTACCCGGTACCAGGCACCGAGCGCGCGGTGGTGGCGCACAAGATTGAGGAGGACCTCCCGAGGGTGGTGACCGCGTTCCTGCACACCGGAGACTCATCGGCGCTGAGGCAGGTCAACTGTTCGCGGAGGTACGAGCTGAGCAGCCTGCGAGGCGGCCTGCACGTCGCCTCCCACTACTCCCTGCACAGCATCCTGGACACTGTAGCGCACGCCACAAACTTCCTGAACATGATCCTGCAGGCCAACAGGTCCCGGGAGCAAACCTCGCGGAGGGACATCCACTGGTACCACGCGCTGGTCCAGAGTATCCTCGAGGGCGACCCCAAAATCCACAGGGCGGTGGTGACATTCCACGCGGACGCGCCGACGCCGGGCCCTAACTTTTTCCTTCAGGCGACCAGAACCGATAAGGAGGTGGTGCTGCAGGACTTGTCCGGCTCTGCGCACCGTCACCTGAGGAGCAGGAGCCCCGAGTCCGACTGGTTTAATGACTTTAGGGACGGTAGGAGACCACACGTGCACAGAAGAGTCCCACAGGTATCGGGCACTAAGAATGGAAGTTACCTGGACAAAAACCAGATCAAGTGGTCAGCACCGTACCTGGAGTGTGAGCACGGGGAGTTTGTGCCCTATTGGCTGCTCACCTTGTCTGCTGGCTTCTATGGACTGAAGAGCAACTCTGCACCAGAGTTCAGGTGAGAGGAGGTGTTTGTGTGTCTGTGAAAGTGTTTCATACATTTCACAACAGCAATTTTTGTCCTCAGAATGCATTAAAATGTGGAATTTCATTTGACACATATTAAGGTATTCAGAACATAACAGTAACAGCCAACCAGAAGTAAGTATTCCACATCATAATGCTCTGAGAGACTTAATGGTAATATGGATCCTCATGATCTACAGCTTTGATGTAAGAAACAGATGGTGTAAAAGAGGCGTCACAGACTTTTCTCATTTAATATGCACACCTGTCAAAGTGCAGCTGTGCATCCCTACCGCTGCAGCCTAGCATCTTGGCAAGCTTTATACGAAGTGCGTTTGTTGGCGGAGAGACACACTTGCATCTGTGTGCTTGTGTTAAGTGTATACAATCACCCAAGGATCTCACATTTCAAAGCTCTGCAAGTGTCTTGAAAAGATCAATTAAATCCTTAACGATGAAGGATCACACACTGCAATATAATGCCACTTTAAATTCCAGGTGCATTAAACCCATACAGCTGTCAAGAGATGTATCCCACACATAAAGATGTCCAATATTATCATAAATCATTTTGTGCACAAAAACCCGCTTTCTTAATTTTTTGGAGCCACTATTCAAGTACACGCACACACCAGCAACTGTTATGTAAAATCCACCCGAATTGAGACTATAGAGAACATAGGTCTCATACACACAAGTGTGGGTGACAACACATTTAAATGTTGCTTTGTGGTTCAGGGGTAGCAGTGTGTAGTGATTTGGACCGTAGGTTGTTAGATATCCACCTTGTTGATGTGTCCCTGAGCAAAGTGCTGCATCACAACCTGCTACAGGGAGTAGCAGGTTTGTGAGTTGTACTGCGATTTCAGTGGTGGTAATTGTGGAGTTACCACATAATCAGTTTGATCAGAATTGGCATGATCTTCCATTTTAGCTTAGTGAGACTCTACTTGAGTTAAGAGTCATATGCAGTACCGGTTGTATTTTGTATCGCAGCCCACATATTTCTGCCTAACATGCCATTTGTCTTCAAAAAAATGAAACCACGACTGTCCAGTAATGAGGATATGTAACTGTTTGATAGAGATGGAAGATCTGCTTGTGTCAGTTAAGTGTCTGTTGATGTTAAGTTTCATTAAAATAATTCTGGGATTTAATTCAGAGTTCATCAATTGACCATTCAAGCTCAGACAATAGGGATTATAAGTGACTGACATTTTACAAGTCATTATGATTTGCGACAGAAAAATACATTTGGATATCCATCCGTTCATTTAATCCCATGTGTACTTCCACTTTATTTTGTAGCAGTTGCCCAGTCACTTGTAAGACTTTTAGCCCACGGCTGCTCATAGTTCAGCTTGAAAATGAATTCCTTGGAAATGATAACTTGGCAAAATACCAAGTCAATGTCAGATTTACTAGCTTTTTCTGGAGCATTTATACCTACACTGTAAACCCGAATAAGTTAGTAGAACTCAAAAAATTTGAGGCAATATATTGCCTCAAATTTTTTGAGTTAATGAACTTTTTAATTTGATTTTGCAGAACTTAAAAAGTTTGATGACTTGCTACTTGTACCTTTTGATTACAGCTTAAATTAAAGTGTTAATTTAGCTCAACTCAATTATTAGTACTTAAAATGTTCAAGTTTTCAAACCACTGGAATAAGTTCACAGAACTTAAAAAAATAAAGTACACAACCACACCATTTCATGTTAACCAAACTCAATGTTTTCGAGTTCACATTAGTCAAATGTTTTGAATTTGTTTACTTAAAAAGATAACTCGAAACTTAATTTTTTTGTGGCAATTTATTGCCTCAATTACATTGAGTTTAACAAACTCAAAATTTAAGTCATGAACAGTATTTTCTTGCACTCACATTTAGCACACTGCAATATAAAAATAAATAATTTGAAAATATACTTTAATAAATTGTAGAGCTTAAACTTAGAGCTGGTGACATAAAACAATATCAATTGCAATACTGGACATTTTATTTGATCGATTTAACAAAGACCAATTACAGCTCATACATTTGCTTGTATTTGGTTCAGAGGCTGGAGAAAACCCATGAATCAATATGTCTTGCATATGTTCCCATTATGTGTTTTCTCTGGGTGAAATAATGTCCATGGGATTACACTGTTGTTACACAGTAAACAGGACCAGTGGTGGGTCCTTTCTGTAAATGAGTTCTCCTCACAACAGCTACAAAACTTCAACATGGTGACACAAATGCACCGAGTTGTCCATTTGAGTGAATTTCAGGAGAATGTGTTCGTAATGTTTGGCTTGTGATAGACTGGCAAACTATCTGGCATTTACACAGGCTCTTGCAAAGTGTTTTTTAAATGTTGTTTTTGTACTTATACCCATAACAAAGGAGACATGAGCCTATAGATAGAGAATTTTGCCAACAACATGTGTTACTGATATTTGCGGATGAAATATATTTTATTCACACATGCATTATTCAATTTAATGGTCCTTCTTTAGCAGACTGTACTTATAGGGAAATTAGTTACAGTTTACAGCAGCCCTTTTTCATCTTCATTACAGGCAACTACAGATAACTTGGCGGCCGGAGCACTGGCATTCAACAAAATCATTACTTTAGAATGTGTGTTATTTTCCTACTTTTAATATTGATGGCCTGTTTTTTTTCTCATACAACTACAAAACTTGCATACATCCATACACATGTAAGGAATGATGACGTCCTCAAGATTTTCATTACAACACAAATTTAAAAACAAGTCACTGTAAACTTATTATCTGAGTCCTGGTCACCTTCCCACTGACAGCAACTCTACTTGTGTCATTCTAAATGCAGCTGCATGGTAGCAAAACAGACCCCAGCATGCACCTAGAAAAAAAAACATATAGAAAAAGCTTCAGAGGAAATACTCCTTTGCTCATATAAGCCTTTTTCTTCACTTTACAATGTAAAGAACCTCTGGGAAAACAGAGAGAGGGGGGTGAAATAATGGCTGGTTCAGCGGTCTCTCCACTGTTGCAGTTGTACGGACTCAAGTTGTAAAGCATGCAGATGAAGCAGCAAATGCCTATCAAATATTCATTGGACCAGATGCAGCTTGTAAATGAAGAAGAAATAGAGGGGGCAGGAGCAATCGTTTCCTACAGTCTCATCTTCTTTGCTCTGATGCTTTCTCGGTGCTTGGTACTGTCTCCTTTCCTCCACCTAATTCACCATCTCCACCGACACACCTTTTTTGATGGGACCCTGAGGCTGCATAGTCATTTAAACCAATGAAAGAGTTCTTAGTGATGTATGTGACATAGAGTACTTCCTTGTCAGTATCTGTTCTTTCACCAGATATCCATATAACTTTATGAATATATATCCTTATCATGTCCAAATATCAGTCTGATTTGGAACAGATTGATTCGTGTGCAGTGTGAATGAGTGTGAGAGGTTTACACTGTAGGTATTATGCTGCAGGGTCAGACCGGCTAACTCATTCATCTCCTGCTGCAGCAGGCAGCATAGGGAGTTCCCTGCGGTCGACACCTTCCACTGCCATGGTAACGGCCTGCGAGTCACCCCCGGGGCCGTACACGGCAACTCCCATTTACAGTTTGATGAGCCCCATCAGAGAACGTCAGAGCAGACCGATAAACACCTCCAACTCTACAGCAAAAACTATTCGTTCATGTTAGTTAGTTTGTTTCATGATCAACAGGAGAACACATGACACATCTGAAGTGGGATGTCCAACTTCTCTCATCAGTGTGAATGAGAAAGAGAAGCATGCAGGTGACACACACATGTCTTCTCTCTGACTTCTCTGGTTCACATTTCCATATATTCTTTTGTATGTATGATGTGTAACATACTGAGATTTCTGATCATGGACTTCATACAACTCCTCCAGATCCTGCCTCTTTCATTTCCACACCAACTGAGCTGAGGGGAAATATACTTTGACTTCTGGCTCCTAAACATGCAGCTGCATTTACAATATAGTGATCTGCTGTGTTTACGTCTTTATCTGCTCACATCTGTCACGAAGGACACGATGACAAAACAATGTATCCTTATGCACTGCTGACTGGATAAGTTTCTCAGCAAAATGATCTGGTATTCTCAACAGCAGATTAAGTACCTATTAAGTGTAGGACTCCAATATGCTATATATATATATATATATATATATATAATTTGTAATATAACTATGGACGTTGTGAGAAACCTATATTCTGTTTACATTCTACTTCTATTTTTCTAAATGTTCGTCATATTTAATATTCAAAACAAAAATGTTGCTTACTTTGAATTTACAAACTTACAACTGATGGCACTAGTTCAGAGCATGGGTTGAATTTCAAATGGGAGGTGTGGTACAATAAGTGTGTGTTTAAAGATAAATGACTAATTACCTTCAAGGGGCTTTACAATCTGCAGAGCCCTGCACTGGGGATATATTGCAAAATTACAGTACGAACAAACAGGATGAAAAGAGTATGGATACTGTGTTAAAATACTTCATTTTAGTGGGAAACGGGAAGTTAAGTGAAATGAATGCATGGTTTTCGGAAGCAGATGGTACTTTGGGCCTTAAACTCTATACGGAACAGTATATTGTATATTTAGAATTTTTACATGAACGCATGTATGGTTGTCTTTTATTTCTTTCTCCTTCATTCACACTATGTAGTTGTATTCTCCTTTAGATAATCTAAACCTACCAAATGAAATGTACAGGTTGCTCCTCGGTCCTCGTCACTGGCCGCCTCGCTTTTACGCATGCTACTTTCAGCACCGGACAGCTCCGGTCTTTCCTACACTCCGCCCATCTCCGACAGACTGGCAGTGAGAAACAACCACACACACCGGTGGGCGACACTATAAGTGGCCTATTAGGGTTACATTGGGAGGGACGGAACTTCAAGAACAATTTGGTCCGTCTCTCGTCATCCTACTCCTCTCACATGGATTTCTCCGGGAAGGAGTCAAAAAGGACCGTGAGCGCTCATTCACAGCGTCGCGACACATGAGTGGATCGCGGGGCTGACTAGGAGGCAGCGTCTTATTTTAGGAGTTATGAGGCTGAGGGGTGTTTGGATTAGATAGTGCTGTAAAAACGGAGAGGAAAAGTCAGTGTTTTCGCGGATAAAAGATGCACATGACGGGAAGTGGAGAGGCTTCATTGTTTTCGGCTTGATTCGTGGGTATGCCATTCAGGACATTCTCTGGTGAGTGCTTCCTAAAGTGGTTCTAACACCGTGAAGGAGTAGAATAAAGAGAGTAGCTTTGGTGATGCTCACTGCACTTTGCCAAGTACCCACGGTTTCTTCTCTGCGCCTGTAAAACGGAACGATATGGCTCTCCTGGTCGTCCCGCTGCTTCTGCACACCGGGCTCGTTTTGGGATCAAATTACGGTTATGTGGAGTGGTCGGATAATGAGCGGGAAGAGAAGCACCCACCGGTCTTCAGCACTCAAAACATCAACAGAGAGCAGCCCCACCACCCGACCTACTACCCGGTACCAGGCACCGAGCGCGCGGTGGTGGCGCACAAGATTGAGGAGGACCTCCCGAGGGTGGTGACCGCGTTCCTGCACACCGGAGACTCATCGGCGCTGAGGCAGGTCAACTGTTCGCGGAGGTACGAGCTGAGCAGCCTGCGAGGCGGCCTGCACGTCGCCTCCCACTACTCCCTGCACAGCATCCTGGACACTGTAGCGCACGCCACAAACTTCCTGAACATGATCCTGCAGGCCAACAGGTCCCGGGAGCAAACCTCGCGGAGGGACATCCACTGGTACCACGCGCTGGTCCAGAGTATCCTCGAGGGCGACCCCAAAATCCACAGGGCGGTGGTGACATTCCACGCGGACGCGCCGACGCCGGGCCCTAACTTTTTCCTTCAGGCGACCAGAACCGATAAGGAGGTGGTGCTGCAGGACTTGTCCGGCTCTGCGCACCGTCACCTGAGGAGCAGGAGCCCCGAGTCCGACTGGTTTAATGACTTTAGGGACGGTAGGAGACCACACGTGCACAGAAGAGTCCCACAGGTATCGGGCACTAAGAATGGAAGTTACCTGCTGGACAAAAACCAGATCAAGTGGTCAGCACCGTACCTGGAGTGTGAGCACGGGGAGTTTGTGCCCTATTGGCTGCTCACCTTGTCTGCTGGCTTCTATGGACTGAAGAGCAACTCTGCACCAGAGTTCAGGTGAGAGGAGGTGTTTGTGTGTCTGTGAAAGTGTTTCATACATTTCACAACAGCAATTTTTGTCCTCAGAATGCATTAAAATGTGGAATTTCATTTGACACATATTAAGGTATTCAGAACATAACAGTAACAGCCAACCAGAAGTAAGTATTCCACATCATAATGCTCTGAGAGACTTAATGGTAATATGGATCCTCATGATCTACAGCTTTGATGTAAGAAACAGATGGTGTAAAGAGGCGTCACAGACTTTTCTCATTTAATATGCACACCTGTCAAAGTGCAGCTGTGCATCCCTACCGCTGCAGCCTAGCATCTTGGCAAGCTTTATACGAAGTGCGTTTGTTGGCGGAGACACACTTGCATCTGTGTGCTTGTGTTAAGTGTATACAATCACCCAAGGATCTCACATTTCAAAGCTCTGCAAGTGTCTTGAAAAGATCAATTAAATCCTTAACGATGAAGGATCACACACTGCAATATAATGCCACTTTAAATTCCAGGTGCATTAAACCCATACAGCTGTCAAGAGATGTATCCCACACATAAAGATGTCCAATATTATCATAAATCATTTTGTGCACAAAAACCCGCTTTCTTAATTTTTTGGAGCCACTATTCAAGTACACGCACACACCAGCAACTGTTATGTAAAATCCACCCGAATTGAGACTATAGAGAACATAGGTCTCATACACACAAGTAAGTGTGGGTGACAACACATTTAAATGTTGCTTTGTGGTTCAGGGGTAGCAGTGTGTAGTGATTTGGACCGTAGGTTGTTAGATATCCACCTTGTTGATGTGTCCCTGAGCAAAGTGCTGCATCACAACCTGCTACAGGGAGTAGCAGGTTTGTGAGTTGTACTGCGATTTCAGTGGTGGTAATTGTGGAGTTACCACATAATCAGTTTGATCAGAATTGGCATGATCTTCCATTTTAGCTTAGTGAGACTCTACTTGAGTTAAGAGTCATATGCAGTACCGGTTGTATTTTGTATCGCAGCCCACATATTTCTGCCTAACATGCCATTTGTCTTCAAAAAAATGAAACCACGACTGTCCAGTAATGAGGATATGTAACTGTTTGATAGAGATGGAAGATCTGCTTGTGTCAGTTAAGTGTCTGTTGATGTTAAGTTTCATTAAAATAATTCTGGGATTTAATTCAGAGTTCATCAATTGACCATTCAAGCTCAGACAATAGGGATTATAAGTGACTGACATTTTACAAGTCATTATGATTTGCGACAGAAAAATACATTTGGATATCCATCCGTTCATTTAATCCCATGTGTACTTCCACTTTATTTTGTAGCAGTTGCCCAGTCACTTGTAAGACTTTTAGCCCACGGCTGCTCATAGTTCAGCTTGAAAATGAATTCCTTGGAAACGATAACTTGGCAAAATACCAAGTCAATGTCAGATTTACTAGCTTTTTCTGGAGCATTTATACCTAACTGGAAGCCAACAGGGAGAACATTCCTTAATATTTTATTGATGAAATAATAACAGCCACTGAGCTTGCATGTCAACAGATCGATCACAGTGCATTATATCTTCTGGTGAAAACAATTTCAAATAGTTGAAAGCCCCAGAAAAATATAGTAAGTCGACATGAGTCATCAAATGGTATGATGTCAGCAATGGTATACCGTTAGGAGGGAACATGATGAAGTGGTTGTTTCAGGCCAGAGTGTGTCTCATACACAGTTGCATTCCGAAATTGAGTAGAAATGTGTACTGCAACAATTTAGCTGGATGCATGCCGTTTTCTTCCTCACTCCTTATTATAAAGTGGGTTGTGGTCTGCTACTTTCTGTGACTCCTGCCACTCATTTCAGTCCTGTGATGACATTTCTAAAAATAGAAAGCTGGTTGGCTCTGAATAAGCTAGTGTAGGTGATGTAGTCAGTAATCCACTACGCCTGCTCTCTACCTCAAAGCAACCTCTTTCTCCTCTTTTGTCCCCTTATCTCTGTCCTTCAAAGGCCAAACTCTAAACTCAGTCTGTGGCCAGCGCAGTTAGTTCTGGTTGTAGCTTTATGTTGTTTTTGCAAACCGAATCAAAATGCACATGACGCAGATTTAAATCAGAATCATGAAGTAAAAATGGAACGTGACTGTCTTCAGACACAACAGAGTTCCCTTTACATTCAGTAGCACTATTAGATGTGATGTGATTTACTTCTTTCAGAATATAGGTTTTCCAGATACTGACATCAGATATCAGGCCCATACAGAGTCAAATAACTGGATTGGATATCATTGACAATGGGCCCGATTGATTGAATTAAAATCTGTGTGTAAGCCTGATTGCACATGTACTTGTATGTCATACGCCACGTGAAAGTTGATAGACTGCATCGCTGATGGAGATAACAATAAACAGCATTTTAAAGTTTTTCAAAAACAATGGCAATAAAAAAATACAATTGAGCTTGGATGTAGTTTTGATTTTTAAAGCTTAAAATGTTTTGTCACCAAGCAACTCGTTTGCCTCCATGCTTGTTCGTTCCACTTCCCAGCAGATGGAAGTAACGGGTGTCAGACCCGGTGGATGGATCCGACACCCGTTACTTCCATCTGCCTGCTGGGAAGTGGAAATGAGAGAGAGGAGAGAGAGAAAGATGATGGTGGAAGAAATGGATCGGAGAATGTTAATCAAAGAAGACAAAGCATGCTATTCATGTGGGTATGTGTGTGTAAACGAGAGAGAGAGAGAGATGCATTGAACTGGGTATGGCTATTCACAGTAGTTAGACTATTAAGTGATTTTAGCTCCACTGTTTAAGTTCTAGGTAGTTTGACTATATTGCTGTATTGCAGTTACATCCCTGAGCAGTATTTAAACATATTAATTTCCCAGTATGGATCTGCGATGGCTAACGGGTGCATGGGCTGGCAGTCTACGAGTCATGAACTGTTCCAATGTCCTGCAGACATGTTTGGGTCTCCAAGCAGAGAGGAAACGTGAGAATCTGTCTCACCTTTGGTGGGAAAACACCACAAGTCTGCAGGGTTGCTGAACAGTAAATACTGTTTTTAAAAGTTTACATTGAAACACAAAACAAGGACAAACTACTTTTTGAACTATTTCCACTGGCCTCAGATATTAAGAAACATAACCAACTCAAACAAAATCTCCAAGAATATGTCTGATATAAAATATGTCTCTTGTTAACAAATCCTATGAAAACACACCAATCAGCAGTGAATTGATTCTTCCTTGCTTCTGTATCCAAAGTCTGATAAAGCTTTGCAGCTCCATCGTGGGTGAGGCTCAGGTGCAGAGAAACAGGCTGGACTCCAGTTTGAAATAGAAGCAAAACGATTTTACTTCAAGAAAAGGAAATATATAACAACTCTGGCTTCCAAAAAAACACGAGGAATCACATGTGAACAAAGATAGAGAGTTGATCATTGAAACAGAGACACTACGAGACAGAGATAAAGACAACAAACCGATAGATAAGGGGAAGACTGGCACAATATATAGCGGGGAAAACAGGTGTATGGCATGAGACACTCACGAGACGAGAGTGGCTGAGGGCAGGTGAAGGGAATGAAACAATCAAGACAGATGAGACACGGAACAGGGCTTTAGAGTTCCTTCATTTCAATAATATAATAATAATGAAAACACACATTACTGTAATATACACTGAATGTGAATGTATCTGTCTGTGGCTGAAAATAGTCCCCAATGACTATTTACTTTGTCTGCTGTTAAATAACAATGCACTGCTGTTTAAGGGAAATTGCACTCAGTTGCCAGTTAATAAATAACACCAAGCTAAAATAATGCAGTCTAAAACAAAAGCACTGCAACGACTACTTCTTTTCTAAATGTTATGGGGAGGTTAAAAAGCAGAAACACTTTTCTGAATTTAACAGTCCAGCACATCCAGTCGAGAGCAACAATAACATTAACTTGGAGTCGTACTTCTGGTGAACTGCAGCGAATGTAAGTTCAATATTCACTTTCATTTTAGTTCTCTTTTGGTCTCCACAAACTCCTGAGTAAAATAACCGGTCCTATAGCTGCTCAACTATGCTCGCCAGTTCGTCGGTATCTTGGTCTTTTTGCTGTTTGGTATTGGGAAGTAGTGTTCGGTAGGTTTATGAGAGCCCCTTCACTGAAAACAGCTTGGCCTCTAATTTCGGCAGCTGGCGCAAATATGAGAACAGCTCCAGAGACAGGTCCAGAGACAGCTCCTTGGGTAACGACCGTTACACACCGCCCCAAATTCATAACCTAACAACAATAACAACGTCCGACATTTTCAGTGAGGACTTGATGAATCATCTTGTGTTAAATCAGTACTGTTGTTCAGCGCATATTATTACAGGATGTTTACAAATGGAGACGTGGGGCTGTAGCTCAGTGGGGTAAGAGGGTCGTCAGTTCGATCCCTGCTCTCCCCATTAGTTGCAAGTCAAAGTGTCCATGAGCAAGTCACTGAACCCCCAGTTGCTCCCCATGTGCATCACTGCAGCCCACTGCTCCTTAATAACTAAGGACGGGTTAAATGCAGAGAATAGATTTCGTTGCCTGTGTACCTGTACTCTGTGCAATGACAATAGATTGAATCCAATCCAATCCAATATATTGAATCCAATGAATCCAATCCAATGTAAAAAAACAGAAAAATGTTATTCTTTTTTATGGGAGTAAACTGTTTTCTTTATACGAGCTAGGGGAAAGCTGGAGATGCCAATTACTATCAGTGTGTCCTTTGAGGACCAAAACAATACAACCTTTATATATCTCTGAGTGAATCGCTAATGTCTGCCATTGGGAAGCATAACGTTGTTGTGCAAGTGTTTATTGAAATTTCAACATTGCTTCTGTTTTCTTTATATTTATGTCCTTCTCTGTTTCACCTCCATCCCTCTTACCTAATTTCCAACTTTCAATCTATGTCATTCATTCCTCTCTATTACCACCCTTCCTCTCACTGCTCCGTCCACCATTGATCTTTCTTCCCCTTAGTGCCACACTTCCTGTTTTTTAAATAATCTTCTTCTCTTTCATTCTGGTTTTCTCTGCCTCCGTCGCCTTCTCCCGCCTCTCCCTCACACAATTTGCTTAACCTCACACTATTGTGTCTTTCCCTCCCCCGTTCTTACTCTAACTCCCATATTACATTTCCCATGTCTCATTATTAATGTTTATTTCATTTAATTTTGCCTCCTTATCATTTCCATCCTCTCCTATCTTCTCTTTCATAACACATTTGTGATTCCACTATATATTCCCTCTATTTTTGCACAGGCTTCTTTCTGTATTGTTTTTTTTAATTATGTGCCTATTGCCTCTAATTCTACTCATCAATCTTTCCCATTCTCCTTTTTTCCTCCCTCTTTCCTACCTTCTTTCTCTCTTGCAGGGGTGTGGTTCGTGTGGATGTGAACCTGCAGGACGTGGACATTGACCAGTGCTCCAACAGTGGCTGGTTCGCTGGGACTCATCGCTGTAATCTCACTAGCATGGAAGTGAGTCTGCTTAGAAATAACTCTATTGTCTATTGTCGCTTGCCTACTTTGTCATGCTGGTGTGCTGGAAGGGAAGTAAATACATTTCACTGTTACATTTAATATATGTTCAACCACCCCTTTGTCTGAAAAATGCAATCAAACGTGCTGGTGTTTATTTGTATAAGGTGTTCCATGTGAACCATCTGCGTTAAGCCTGTTAGCAAGCTAGCATTGGCTTATTAGCACTACATAACAAATACAGTTGAGGTCGATGGGAATATCATTAGTTTTTCTGTTATTTGTTCATAAGACAAAGAATTGAACTTTTACAATTCATCCTAATGGGAACATTAATGCCCATAAAATGTTATGGCAACATTTCTCTATTGTTTACCTCATGGTGGTGCTCGAGTAAAAGCCAGGGGATCATCATCACCAGGAGTCATCATCTGGGAACCATGCATTTTGGTACAATGTTTTTGTGTCATCCACATATATTCATTATATTTTAATGACTCAGGGAAAAGTTTGACGTGATGGTGGAACTATACGAAAGGTCAACATCCTTGAAGTACCATGGATATCAATACAACAATGATCCAATAGTTGTGGAGACATTTCACATACACACAAAGAAAGAAGTAAAGTCACGGAGTCATACATTTAATTTTTATCCTCTGGGGACAAATTCCATGGCAAGCCAATTAATAGTTGAGGGGATGTATAAACAGCGGCGTAATGATTGACGGGCTGACAATATATTGTAGGAGCCACAATGCTCGCATGGCTAAAGAGTGCTGCAATGTGCTTTTCTGTGATGAGGGTTGGTGATGGTAATATGTGTGTGAGTGTCTTCTCCATCGTATAGTGCTTGTACGTGTGTGACTGCTGTGATGGAACTGGCAGCAGCCATTCATCATGTTTGTATCTATTAGAGCTCCTGTGAGCTGTTTATGTGTGTGTCTTTCTCAGTGTGTGGGCTCGGCTGTGCGTTGCCTCGCTCATGTCAGTGCGAATGCATTCGTGTTGCATGAAGCCTCTCTTACTCCACCAGGGCAAAGTAGCTGCTCAGGCTTGTGTGGGATGTCGCTGGTCATATGATGTATAATAAATACAGTGTAATGGATTGCTGCAAGACGTGGTGAATAATTGACCATGCTCTTTATCTGTGTGCCTTAACTGCTCTCTGCTTTACATGGGGGGGGGGGGGGGGGGAAATGCAGAGGAAACATGCCTATATTGCCATGGTTGTCTATCTGTTTCCTCTGCATTGTTCCATTGGCATAATTAACTCTCTCATGGCTGCTGTCTGGTAAAATCTCAATGGCACTGATTATAGAATGATACCTTCTGTTCAGATATGTGTGTGTGTGTGTGTGTGTGTGTGTGTGTGTGTGGAGAAGGTGTACGGGGTGTCTTTCCATTGTAATCACAGTGGTGAGCCGACCCAGCGTTAATAACTTTAATGGACGAGGTGTTTCCTGCGTGTGTGTGCTAGTTTATGTATTTTGGTTGTAACTATGTACAGCGTTGTGTACAGTATGTGCAAACATTTATCCAACTACTCTCTGTGCAAACATTCAAACTGCTTATGAGTTGTAATAATAATAGAAAGTGAATCCAAAGACAATATAATTTAACAACAAGGCATGAATAATGCTAAACTGGTATTTCCCCCTCAATATTCTATGTTTTTATGTATTCCTACTTGATGTAATCAATTGCGTATTGCTGTTATTCTGCCAGTGCAACAACCACATGTTGATGAAGTACTTTTGAGAATTCACCTCGATTTTTCTTGTTCAAATCAAAGTCTCAAAATAGTGCAGTCAAAGCTTTCAGAAAAAACATTGAGTTGAAAGCTAAAATGGTATCCCATCCCAGTGCACAGCACACAATACTATAACAACTTAAATGAAAAGACAAGAACGTTTTTCTTCTGCTTGTCATCACAGACCAAGTAAAAATTGTCCTTTGTCCCAAAGTCGCTATTAAATAGCAGTTCACTTTGAAATCTCGCAAAATCAATTTTTTTGGGAAATGGGCTGTGGAAAGTGTGAGGCTCATTGCTTTCCCCACTGAGAACAAACACACCCTAAGGCAGAGAGAAAGATAATACAGAGACAGACTCTAGTAATGTGAAAAAGCAGAGTATTACCACACTGGTAATGGTAATGGACATGCTCAATGTTAATAAGATGCAGGCCTGATGCATTAATTTGTAACTGGACAACCTTTAGGTTAAGTATTTAGTTTTTCCACTTTGTTTATTCTGCATGATTAATATGTTTGTGTCCTCTGCTTCGTTGTACAGGTTTAATGACACCTGATGAGGTTCCAGAAGGTCTGGAAATGTAACTTGAATGCGACAAATTATTAATCACAAGTTGTTTCAGAGATAGTGAGAATATTATTAGCACTCAAACATGCAAATATTAATTTCTTGGTTTTTGGCCACTTGGCGGCAACTAAACAACCAGGAAAAACATCTTTATCTGGAGTTGTGTTTCTTCTTTCTGTTCGGCTCACTATTAGCTCCACATTCAACCGCTAGCATTAGCTAGAGGTCACACTAAAGTTGACCCGTACCCGTTCTATTACACAGTACTAATTGACTGACTGATTTAGTGAGACACGAATAAAGCAGAAGTTCTAATAAACAGTATAATACTACAACTTTTCCACTGTTGATGCGTGGACCATTTAGATTTACAGGTCACGGTTTATCAGACGTTCTATGTTGGACATCTGACTTCAGGTTGCGTTCCAGTTTAGATTTTCGACTCGGAACTCATAAATTCCCACTTTCTAGTTCAAATGGAACACATTATAATGACATTTCCAACAGATACTGTGGCAAAATGGCTGCAAAGCCACCTTCACTTATAGTCAGTCAAAACCATTGCTAATGAAATTCATTCAGCTATTTCAAAGGGAACTACACACTGTTTGTATCTTGTTTCACTAGTAAAAACAGAATGTAAACACTTTCATTACATAACTCGACAAAAGCAGCTATTTAGGCTTTTCAGACTTCTTGGAAAAACATGTGAAGACTCACAGTCAAAATAACAGGTGCTTTTTCCCAGTTTTTAGATGTTGCATAAAAGATGCTAAAACGCTCTCAAGATTTGAGGGGACATCAGAGTTGGGAGATAATAATCGTTGGGTCCCTTGAGACAGTACACATTGACATTGTTAATATAAACAATAGCAATAACTGAATCTTGAATTTCTTAAGTAGGTATTTAAACCACGTTAGCTGCTCAAAAAACACCAAAGTAACTCTCTATTTATCCATGTTGGTTTAAATTAGCTACAGATGAGCTTCCTTTTGCTCAGCTACATGAGCTTCTTCTTCTTTTACATCTTCTTGGCATTTTATTTTTGGTCTGCCCAGATACAACGAGGCTGTGAAGGAAGGTAAAATGTGTGACCATGAACCAAATACGAGGCTTCATGCATTATGGATAGTCAGTCGTAGAAGAAGCAACTTACATAAGGAGCCAATGATTATATAATTAGACAAGTACTGTGAGAATGAGAATGATTAGTGTGGATGATTTTGGACCAGATCCATCTGAGTATGATTATATGTTTTCTTTTTGTGCTTTTTAAATGTAAGTACGCATCTGTGTGCAGTGTGGTTGCTTATGGATGTGTGTGTGTGTGTGTGTGTGTATATGTGTGTTTTCTCCGCCCGTTCTGTGAAATGTGCTGCTGAGATAAAGAGCTTCTAAAGCACAGCTTTGCTAATGAGTTTAAACTGCTGTGACAGCCTAGGAGGGTTACCCTCTCGGCCGCTCCTCTCACTTTCTCTCCTCAATCGGCGACATTTCTTCTTCTCGAGCTTCCCCAGACTGTCTGTTTCCATGGCTATTCACACTCTCCCAAATATATCTCTCAATCTCTGTTCATCACTCCCCCCTCATCTCTCTTTCGCTCTTTTGCTTTTTTCATTTTGCCATCTTCATTGCCCTTACTGCTCTCTCTCTGTCTCCATTTTCTTGAAGCTAATTAACTCCTCTGAGAAGGGCAGAAAGACAACTCAGAAATGATCCGTCCGTCTGTCTACATATCCTGCTCTGCATTTGCCAGTCTAACACAGTAAATCATCATCATGACCAAGTTATAATTGATAAATATTCTTCACCTTCTTCCAGCGCTTTGAAGGCTGCATGCAGAAAAAGACACAGAAAGCAAAATCTGACAAGGAAAAAGCAGCAATTATTTCCAGCTTTAACTCAGCTACTGTTGACAGTGATGTGAGTCCCTCTATTCTAAAAAAATAATTAACTGGACATACGTGGACCTGCTCTGCCCCACTGCAAGAAACCAGGCTTTACAGTCTCAGGCTGTATGGGGGGGGGGGGGGGAAAAGGGACATAAATAAAATAGTTGTCTCTGCCTTATGTGTGTCATTTTGCAATCCTTATCGTCTCTGGCACATTGCTGAGAAAGAAGAGGAGTTAAGCTTAAAAAGTCAGTATTAATACTGCATATAAGGAGACGGATATCCAACTGAATAAGACAGCAAAAGCCTGTGCAAAATGTCAGCAATAATGGAGGGTTCGGTTGAAGGAATATGCTGGATTTGGTTTTTTTTCTTCAAATATGTCAGTCTGTATTTGTCACGTCTCGGAAGACCTGTTTTTTTACCTGCCTTATCTCTCGTAGGTTACAAAAAAGGTGACTTGAGGAGCAGAGGATACATACAATATCCAGTTCTGCTCTGTCTTCTCCTGTTTCACTCTCCTCTTTCGGTTTTGTTCTCCCAGAGGCTCTCCGTCTCGCTTTGGGGGGTTCGAAGCTCCACAGCTAAATCTGGGTTGAAGTGCTGCAATTCTTTCTGCATCTGTAAACCAATTGCCAATGCATGTGTGTGTTTAAGTATGTTTATTTTTCATCATCAAAGAAACCATAAGTATTAATATTCAAAACTGCATGAAAAAAAAGAAGGTCAAACATCGGTAAATAAACTCTAAAATTCATAAACTTTCTTAAACTCGGCTCTTAAAAAGTGCCCCAAATTTCAATTTAAATGTGCTCCTAAAATTACTAATTTGCGAGTGGCCCTTTAACGGCCGCCTTCTTGTCAACAGTATACCAATAAAAGTACAGTATAATAATAAAAACACCATATAGATTAAACAATGCTCTTATTTTTCTTTTTACATTTTCTGTCAAATCCGGTCTATTTCTTCTTTGATCTTTAATTCGGCTGATGACGCATGCATTGTAGCATCAAGTGGGGAAGGAGAGCAGACGGACGAGGATGCAGAGCAGGACGACAAAGGGAGGGAGGGATGAGGAGTGACAGCAGAGAGAGACAGCCGTCACTCTAATCGGTTGCCTACAGATCAGCGTCCGCCACGGCCAGAAGTGTAAGAGCTTGTCAAGTCGACAAGAGCATTAGATCTTAATTGAATGAGACCTCCCAATTGAGTCCACGTAGGGAACTGGGGACCACCACCCAGATGTGTGGGGGTTATGTGGGGAAACTGAGGGTTCATCTCATTAGTCTCAAATGTCCAAGTGAGGCTTGTTTTCTCTGCCGTCATATGTCCTGTCGCTCCACAGCCAATCCCCGGTGGTATTTTGAAAATGACTCCTCTTTTATTTTGTATCAAAGAGTTCACAATCCCATGATCACCTGGATTCTCTCATTCATGTCTTTTAAGTATGCAGGGAGACCAACAGCCGGTGAATCTACCTCTAGTCACAGCACATGTGACAAGCCACTCATCAATAAGCGGCTATATATCGCTGTATTTGTCTAATTGATGGAGAAATACCAGACAGGCTTAAATCTCCTCTTCTTAGACATCCACTGTTTGAGTGGTTGGTATAGTCTTGTGAAACAGCAGCAGGCAGATCCCATACCCAGGGGACACTCTGATTGTAATGCTTTTAGGGTTTAATGCTTTTCAGTGTATTTATAGATCTCTGAGGGATGCAGAGTGCTCTCTCTCTCTCTCTCTCTCTCTCTCTCTTTCCCTCTCCCTTTTCCTCTCTTGCCAACTCCCATCTTGGTGTTATGTTCACAGCGTTTTATCAAATTGTACGGTGAGAAACCTGAAACAGCAGACTGCAGTCCATACATGAGGGGCCCTCAATGTGAAAGTTACAGATAATTCATTTCCAGGTTCCACGCTTCAGTCTGTATGTGAAGTACGTTTTATACTTTGCTTCATAGTATCATGAGATATAGTTATGAAATGTTGTGCTGCTGGCTCTGCTAAAACCTGTGGTTTTGTACTTGTGAGACAGATTAGCAAGCGCTTACTGGGATTTATAGGGCTGGTTTGTTGTGATTGTGGTTTTAATATTTAATTATTTTTGTAAAGTCGAATTCACAAACCTTTTCAAGGGGAAAGTCATCCTAAAAGACTATCTCTTTTAAACAGATGGGTCTAGTGTGAATTAATCCTGGAGAGAGTGGAGATATTTCCAACGCAGCCGCAATAAACCTCCATTTTATTACAATTGAAACATGTACAGTATAACTTCGACATTAGTTTGTCCTTTGGAATTAAAGAGCAACAGCAGAACCATCACTCCTCAATATTCATCTTTTATACAAGGAAAAGTCTAAAAACTAAAATGAGAGCAGCCTCATAAGACCACAATGAATTTCAGCCAAGGGACTGTTCCTGCTGGCCTAGATCCTTGACTTCACATCTTTCAATCACTTTCCACATTCAATTGCAATTCAAAAAGTGTACAAGGTGTCGACTTTAAATTAGCTTAAATAATAAATTAGCTAATTTATTTGATTGACATCAACCTTTTTTTTCATATAGTGAGCTAAACATCATAAGATCATAAACCCACACACATTGTCTACATTTACAACCCCATCATTAATGTATCTGAGGGTTTCTCTTTCCCCTCCAAATAATAATTACAATTTGTATTAGTCTGTCTTGAACAAGGATCTCGGAGAGGAAGGGGAGCTTAGAGATCGGTCTACAGCCAACAGATCAGATTACATCAAATAAAAACCGTAACCTCAGTCAAATTAATGACCACATGACTGGTTGCTCAATATCCATCTTTGGCACCATGGAGAACATAATTAAAGTCTGAATAATTAAGTTTCATTGATAAAACTACAAATGTTTTTGGGAAAATGAAGGACCAGGCCTTGGCTCTGTAATAAAACATCTTCTTCTCAGGCTGCCCATCTTGCAAAATAAGTATTTTACACTCTCTGTGATTGACAATGCAACCTTGAACTCTGTCAGCCGTGAGAAAAAAGGACTTAGCCGTGGAATTAGAAGCTCCCGCAGCATCTAAAGTACGATTCAATTATAAAATACTTTTTCACTTTCAGCCTACGGTCTGATGAAGGTGATCCATCAAACTGAGACACGTCAAACGACCGTTTCAAAGCCCTTTCACAGTGGCTGACGAAAAGTGAGAGCGGCCATGGCACAGCTAAACCCCCTGCCTTTAGAGACATACTATAAACTCATGTGTTGTAGATATAGTGGAAATACTACTTGTCTCATATACAGTAGGTCTAAATTAGTGGGGCTATTAAAGTAATTATTTTAGACTGGGTTAAAGTTTACTTTAGGACCAAAACTGCTTGGTTGTAATAATGCAGATGGGTTAAATAATTGCAACAATTTGAATGCACAGAGCCCAATAGCAGTCTGAAATAAGCATCATATTTCATCCATGCCCACCTCCCTTTCCCTGGGTATGTTTTTATCTTAATGAGTATCCACTTCCTTTGGAGTAAGCAGAAATTAAGTTCATAACAAATGTTGGTGGTGTATAATAATAATAATAATTCAGACTTCTATAGCGCTTTTTTAAGTACCCAAAGACGCTTTACAGGGAACAAGAGACAAACAGAACAAAACAAAAAGAAAGCAGACAAAACGAACAAACAGGAACAGTAAGACAAAGAAAGGAAAACAAACTGGGGAAGCTGTATGAGTCGTATCGGGGTAAGGGATTAGCAGGTGAAAGCAAGTTGCAAGAGGTGTGTTTTGAGGGCTTGCTTAAATAATGGTCGGGTGGGAGCCTGACGGATGTGGATGGGGAGAGCGTTCCAGAGGGGGGGGGGGGGGTGCAGCTGCCGAGAAGGCCCGGTCACCCCAGGTCCGGCCCTTGTGTGCTTGTATGTTTATTTTGCTTTAGCATGAGTGTGTGTGGTTGTGGTTGGGCAGTTTTCACAATTTTTCCATATAGTATTTGTGATTATTATGTATTCTATGTGCTCTATATGCTCTATCTATGTATCTTTTTTATCTTCTCTGTTTCAAAGTTTGATTCCATTTATGTTTGATCGTTGGAGATGGCTAGCTGTTAGTTTCCCCTGCTCCAGCGTTTATGCAACACAAAGCTTATTGCCTCATGGCTGCCGGTACATATAACTCCATACTTGGCGCACAGACATGAGAACGATATCGATTTTGTCATCTAACACTCAAGAAAGCGAATGAGCTTGTATCCCAAAATGTCAATTCCTTAAGCATGGGCTCTTGTTTTAAAATCAAAAACATATAAAGACTAGTGACATATTCATGAAGTATAAATGTGGTCCAGCAGCTGTCACTGAGAATATATATTGTTGGTATTGAAAGCATGCAATGCAAAGACCTATTTATGAACATTCATGTCAAATTTATCACAGCTTTATTTAAGTACAGGGACGTGTGCATTCACACAAGTGTGCATTCACACAAGTGTGCAAATTCCACATGGTGCCTGTGCGTGAGAGTGCTTTTGGTCCAGATGGTGTCCAAGCCCATGTAGCTCTTGCAGTTGTCAATACAAACTGGAATTATGCAGACACGCTTAAATTCAGAAAACAACCCTTAATTCTTAATTTAGATATTAATTAGTTTCCCTGTAACTTGGCAAAGCTCTGTGATTTCCCCTGACACCAAGCATGTTTATAACTGGAGCGTCTTGTGCTTCACGCTGCAGAGGAGCATGTAAACGCTGTAAGAGACTCAATAACATGATTGAAACAAGTTCATTAACTGGGACCACTACAGGGGCCGGGCGAGGAGCTTAATCATCAGCTGGAAGTGAAAACAAAGGGGACTGTACTTTTGTAATGTCTGATTTAACTACAGTGCTGAGACCCTGCTAAACATTACAATTGTTTGATTTTGGTGAAAGATAAAGGTTGTAAAACACTGTAGATTATGTCTCTCTACAATACAAATGTAAAAGCATTCTCTAATTGTTAACTGTTCTAAAATCCCTGATGGGTCCCGTGTCTCATCCATGTCTTCACAATATTTGCAAATCTCATTCAAAAGGCATTTTGAGGCATAATTTGGAGCAAGAATGACTAAAGATATGAATGAATGTGTGAAGAGAACTTTAAAAACACTGTTTGAGTCTTTGCAGCGACTATAATTTAGACCTTGTGCTTTCTTTTCTTGATGATATAATTGTCTTTATTACTTTAGGGCTGCAACTAACAATTATATTTGATTCGTCTACAGACTATTTTCTCGTATTGGGCAGATACGATTTCAGAAAAGAATGAATCATTCCCAAGAGCCTGAATATATATATATATATTCTGATTTATTGCTGATTATGGAAACTCAAATATCCTATCTCTAAATATTAGAATATCATGAAAAAGTATACTAGTAGGGTATTTCTGAGGAAATATTTCTGAGACAGTCCTGTATATTATAAAATATTTAATTTACTAAAATAAACAATACAATATTAAATTTTTTAATAGTCTTATTACCATGTAGAAGAAATATTTTGCTGCTATGTAATTCTGCTTCTGAAAATCCTAAAAATGAGAGAGAATGTCATCACTTTACTCCCACTTGCCTTTGGACTGAAGAAGCAAAACAAAGCTACATCAGCTTCATCACCCGGTCATCCTCCTCCTCCATCCTGTTGGTTCACTTTCACGTCATTTCCTCTTCAGCTTCTCACTTGCCCCCATGCAACTAACTCCTGTGATATTTTATTTACAACCAATGTCCACCTGTCTTTCTTTCCCCTAGTGCACTCCCATCGTCGGCGAAGGATTTGTGTTGGACAAGTACAAGTGCCAGTGCAGAAGAGGATTCTACCATCCCAGCCGAGTGGTGCTCAATGGCAAAAGTAGGTTTAAAATCCCTCTGTGATATCAAAAAAACATATTCCATTGAGCTGTCAGATTATTACTTTGAATTGTTCAAAAGCAAGCTTTTAGGATTTATGAGGAGAAAAAAGCACAACAAAAGAATTCAATTTTTTTTTCAGCTGACAGCGACACATTTTGTTTGAAACTCTTCTTCTGTCTTTGAATGTGTATCCTGGGGCCTGTGAGGTTATGTAACCTCGAGCTTTAGTCAAAGGATGTGTCCTGCTCTTATGGTGGAGAGGTCTACTAAGTTTCTGTTCTGAGTTCTAGTGGGAGCCACTGTTGGCTTCTGAGTCACAGACCTGTTGGAATACAAGGTGGCTGTGAACTGGAGAACAAAAGTGGAAGGAAAAGAACTTGAATAAAAGGATGAGTCACACTTTAATTCACTTTGCCTGCAACCCTTAGTTACTGTTGCTACACTCAACAGTGGTCCGTCCTCATGCGGCTCATAATGGCAGATTTACGATTTTAAATTTGTAGCAATTTCTTTTAACAAAGGCTCTTTGTTTTTACCCAGAAGTAACGAAAATCAACAATTATGGATGTAGTTAGCTAAAATGATAAATGCCCCCATGAGATGTTGTCAGCTGTAGCTGGCGAGCAAAAGGTTATGCTAACGTTGAAAGGATGTAAAGATATGTAAGAGTATTACAGCTATATTTTATTAATACAATAAAGTATAACTAACAAAATATGATTTGTGGTTTATGCACATTGTTACTTGTCAAAAATACATTGACAACCAACAATTTCATTTCATTTTATTTCATACGGCAACAGTTTGCCCCACTTTTACAAAAAGAAAAGGATTCCCTGATGAGGAATGACCAATGGCTCCACTTGTTTGGACAGAGTTGCTTTGGAGAAATCTGAGGCTTTTGTTTTGCTAAACTATGATTAGAAAATCACTGTTTGAGAAAGGAGTTTAGCGTATGGTCAATTGATAGCGGCTGCCACAATCTGGCTATTGCTTGAATATTTCCATTATTCTTTATTATTTTATGTGACACAAGATTAGGCTGAAAACACAAAAATCTGAACATGTGCACAAAACTTGGTTTTGGACCTGTTCTCCTCTGATTCTTCTACTTTCACCCTTGTGATTTTAAAGTATATCCATAACGTTACCGTAATGGCCCTGCCTTGGTTTTGAATGCCTGTATTGTGACACCTTGACAGTGTCCTTGGGCAAAAAACTTGGCCCTGATGAGTGAGATAATCAAGCAACTGCTGTTGTTTTCATCCCCTGATTCCAACAATGCAGCCCCCCAAGGGTGATGATGTGCAAAGCTGGAGCTTTATTGTAATGCAGCGTGATGAGTCTCTTCAGTCTCTCACAAACCCAATGCAAACCGTAAACCCACTCATTAAAAACGACGGCAGCTCAGATTACGTCGCAGTAGTTTGCGATGCTAATTTCGCTTTTTTGGAACCTGTCTGTTATTCCTAGTGCATCCTAGAAAACAGACCAGACTGGATGTTGTATTGTTCCCTAGCAACAGGCCAGACAGATATCAAAGGGGAGAAAGGACGGAGGGAGAAAAACACAGCCTGCTCAAACAATGAATGATTCTGAAATGTGTAGTAGAACCTCATGAAATATGACATTTCATTAAAATGTCACAATGACACTTTTGCCGGTGATCTTCACTCAGATAGAACAACAGATAAATATATCTGTGTCTAGACGTAGAAGTTGGTCAGCTTAAAATACAATTGACATAATAAAGCAAACGCACGTTAAACTGACAAATGTTGGCACAATTCATTGGCATTAAGTCCTTTTCAACCCTTTTAGATTACATCATTGGTCTACTTGTGCCCCAATTTAACAATATATGCAAGAACGATTTCTCCATATTTTTATATTAGAATCCAAAGACATTCTTCCTGTGAAACCGAATATGAAATGTGCTTATGTTCACGAGGACCAACCAATTTCAAGCAATATTATCATCACATTCATCCATCCATCCATCATCAATAATCCCAGCTGACACCCTGGACAGGCCGCCAGTCCATCGAGGGCATTATCACATTCATGCATCACTGAATGGGCAATTTAGCAACATGGGAGATGAATGTGGATCATCTACATTCTAAGCCCGCCCACTTTGTAACGATCCAATCAAATGCAAAATATTTGATTTAAATCATCCTTGTAATTGTACAAGGAGGATTTTACAAGTTTCACTGTAAAATATTTCTAGTACTTTAACCCCTTGATCTGGAGCTGAATTTAAGTTAACTGTGCACTCTGAGCGAAGTAGGATGTTTTCTTTCTTGAGATAATGATTTTTTTAGTATTTTTTCAAATTTTGTTATTCATCTAGTTTAAGGTACACAAACACGTTGACCACTGCCCCCCAACGGAGAGGTGAGGAATCACCTGGCCCCACAGGTGTAAAGGCGTGTTGAGAATGTACAACTTAATGCGGTTTCTCTTTCTGACTCATCGTTCTTTCCTTTTATCCTCTCTCCATTCCTCATGACAATGATTTGACCCTGAAGAGACAAAGAAAAGAACGGACTGGTTTCCCACTAGAAGCAGAACCGTTTTGCCCTTTAGCTTTTTTATTTATTAGATGTATGTTACTTTATCTGAGAAGAGACAGAACATTCCAAACAACTTCTTGAACAAAACATCTTATCTGTTATAATTTTGAATATGGATACAAATTCGTATTTTTTTGTGAGATAAAGAGTCATGTCTATAACAAGGGGCTCTATCACTCCCCGCATAAATAAAGGACGTAGCGAGCTCCAGGCCCCGTGAAGCGGCAAAGTCCAGCTGGCACGATCGGAGACGCTGGCCGCTGGCCGCTGCTGCTGCGAAGATGAGAGGGCTAGCTGAAAAGTCTCAACATATTTTGGGTTCATTATGAAACAGTGGCAGTGGGCAGCAACATTTCAATGAAACTCACATTGTGAATACCAGAAAAGATTTCATTCTATTCCCCGAAACGCTTCACCTATTTAGGGTCGCAGCGCACTGGAGACAATCCCAGCTGACATCGGGCGAAGGCAGGGTTCACCCTGGACAGGTCAACATTTTTACCACAGGGCACAGATTGCAGAAGGCAATTTAGCCAATTAACCAAACCTGCATGTCTTTGAACCGGGGGAGGAGGCCAGAGAACCCACGTGGCCACAGGTCCTTCCCTTCTTTTCCAAACCCTAAATCACATGAGACTAACTGGAAAAACAAATCCATTTTGTTTGGTTTCTTAAATCTGTGACTGATTGATAATTTGTCGATTATTATGTCTATAAATGTCCAGAAGATTCTCACTTAATTGGTTTAAACATTACCTGAGTACTTTTTGCTGGCTCTCTGCAATCAAGCTCTCCCGAAGCGTAGTGAATGAGGTCTGGGGCTTCAAACATCGTATTTCAAGAAAAGCTGCACTGTGTGTGTGTGTGTGTGTGGTTAAACATTTTGGGATTTGGACTAAAGATGTTTTCATTTTCTTATATTTTTGGATTAGCCTGTTCTTTCTTTGCTTGTAATTAATTCCATTCAGGTTTCAAATGCACTGAACAGAACCCATCAATGCTGATGTGAACACTCTTACATGAGTTGTCTCAAAAAGTAATCTCGGGAAAAACATGATAAACCACATCCAAGTGTGCCACATGCTGGTATAACAACAATTATGCAGACCAAAGTCATGAAGAGAGCGGAGTCGTCCTCTCATTTATTATTCCTTCATATGCCTAATTAAAGGCTGTAGTCTTGTAATCATCACCCCAGAGGCTTTGTGATTTACTGGATTGATGAATTAGATTCCTTCAAATTGATTAACTGAGCATTTAATGAGAAGTCAATGTGTGACGGCTAAACCAAATTTATGTAATTGATAATCCTTAAAAAAAAAAGAGAGTAAATCAGACGTATGTTCTAAATAGTGCAAAGATACGTTCTCGGAAGGCTTTCTTTCATCAGTTAGGAGAGCAGTCCCATGAAGTATGCAAATGAACAACAAGATTTAGTGTTCTGATTGCTAACTAAAGTGCTGTCATGTTCTCAGGTACGGAGCACGGTTTTAAGAGAGACGAGACCTCCGACTTGTCCAGTAAGTGCCTGCCGTGCCGCGAGGGCTGCCTCTACTGCCGGGATGACGCACCCTGCCTGGTGCAGGAGGATGGCGCCCTGCGGCTCGCTGTGGTCTGCTTCCAGGGTCTGTGCATGGTGCTGGACCTGGCCAGCATGGTGGTGGTCTACCACTTCCGGAGGAGGAAGGTGAGCTGGGGAAAAGAGGTCACTGTGGAAATCAAATGCTGTGAATTTAAAGTGTAACTGCACTAAAGGTATCAGCTGTGATTGGAAATGTAAAGGTTATTATTATTGCCTGCCAGAGCAATATGACATTACCAGACAACATATGTCTGATCGCCCTTCTCGATTTCTATTCTATTTCTCCATTATCGCTGTTTAGCTGTTCCATCGCATTCCTTTTTGAAAAATAAATGTGACCGGACGTCAACAAACCACCAGTATTGTGATGCATTGTGGGAATTGTAGGATCCAACTTTTGGAAATGGACTAGGATGTAGGACTAAATTCAGAAAATCTCATCCTCTGGTACTTGGATTTTGGAGAAAACAGGTAAAGCCTACTGAACAGTTGGACTTCAAGTATTTTTCCTTAAATTGAAATGAAAACGGTTACAAAATGTGTAATATTACCATCAGATGAGTTACATTGATAGCCCATAAAGAAATGCTAATATGTAGACGTTTAAACATATAAATGAATACATACAGTATACTTTAGCCTACATTTAAAAAACCGGGCTTAGTTGAGACTACCTGTTTATTGATCTCCTCTTCCGATACATCGCTGTATGTTGGCCGACACACAAAACCCCTCAACACACAACAGAACAAGAATGAATAATCTGGGTTTACTTTTTCTTATTTCAAAGGACTTTAGGGACTTTTGGAGTATTGCAGATAAAAACACGTGATGATTTCAAGTACTGATTTTGAGGTTGATTACCATGGCAACAGTAGTTGGCCTTAATCCAATCCCAGAGAAATAATCCTTTGCTCAGAATAGACATTTCATAGAATAAAGTGAAATAAATATGAGATCCTCAAAGTGTAGAATTAATGCAGCCACAACACCTCCTCAGGCAAAGTTCAGTTGAATCTTTCCCGGTGTGCTATTTATAGACATGTGTGGTGTTTCCTCAGAATCTCCTACATTGCTTCAGTTCACAATAAATATCCCCAGAGCCCTTTGAATTTACATAAAAAAACACTGAAAGTCTTCCAAGAGGTGATGTGGGTAATTAAATCCAACCCAGAAAAGGTGCTATCGTCAATTATCAGGGGAGGGCAAAACATTAGCAAGTATATGTACTTGCTGATGTTTATATATGTATATTTATATATACACACCCACACAGTCAACTCCTCTTTGTGTGTGTTTGTTTGCTTTGAAAGAGACAGTGATTAAGTATTTGCATTTGCCAGCAATGGCAAACAAGCTGGAGCTACAACTCCTCACAGTACTCTGTCAAAACAAACAGCAATACAAGATTTACAGCAACAGGAATTGATGCATTATTTTGACTTGATGCATTATTTTGACTTGATGCATTATTTTGAATTGATGCATTATTTTGACTTGATGCATTATTTTGATTTAGTTCATTATTTTGACTTGGTGCCAATCCACAAACCTGAGGAAACTTTTAACTAATATCTAATGACAGATCAGAATTTGTCAAACTCCCTCAACACACAAAACCTCTATTCTTCCCTGTCAGTGATTCATTAATTGATACTGTGTTCCTTTGTGTCTCTTTCCCCATGAACAGAACATCCGCACATCTGGTCTGGTTCTCCTGGAAGCCATCTTGTTTGGGTCTTTACTGCTCTACTTCCCAGTAAGTCAGTGTTCTGATTTTAATTGGCACCCTCAATTCACTCTGTTTCATTCCTTTTATTACAAGACAATTCCAGTTCACAATACATTATTAGTATGTACATTAACTGTGTCTCCTACCTCTTCAGCTGCAGCTAAATGCTGTTGCTGTACTTATGATCAAAGAAAAACAACGAGTTGGTGTGCATGAGCAGTACGAGTGGGTCTTTTTTGTGCCTGGGCCTTTGCCAGCCTTCCTGTTGCCTGAGCAGGTCCAGGTAGGTGCCAGCGGGCACCTTATAGGTGTGTATTTGCACTTGTGTACACAGCCCACAGTGCACCTGGAGCGCCGCGCCAGAAGCCCATCTTTAGCAGGGAAACAGATGGAAGAAACCAGGCGCCATGTAACAGGGAGATGAGACGTAATCGGGGAATTTGCCCCCTTCAAATACTTGCACAGAATGCCGGCAGTGAGCCGTGCTCCTCAAACACAACGCCTGCTGGCTGGATGCAAGCCATTTTTAAGGAGGGAGAAAAAGATTCTGAGCGCTTGGCCGACTCTTGGGATGAAGGTTTTTGTCCCTATTCTAAAGTTACTGAAGTGTTACCATAATACATATATTTGCATTAGAATAGAATGCCTGATAGTTTTGGTGCAGCAGATGAAGAGCCGCAGGTAATCTAGGTGTGTCGTTCAGTGACCACAGTTGTCGTATATTTCTACTGTTCAGGCAATACTAGTCAGAAATGGTTTATTGCCAATTTGCACATCAAAGGAATTTGACATCAGAATATGAAACACAAATAAATGTGTGGGGAGAGTAGTTGAATGATGAGCTTCCGACACGACACTGGTTGGCCACAATAACAATACACGGAACTATATTGCGCAACATTCAGTTGCTTTCTTTCTATTTTTTTGTATTACTTTTTCTATATGTGTTTGTGGTATTGTTATTATATAAATGTAATGTCATGGTGCTGTTAGATTACTGCTAGACTTTCCCATTAATACAGGTGCTTGCAGGAGAGTAAACAGTGAAAATTAAATGTATTATTTTTAAAGGTTAAACAACAACAAATATGGACTGAATGAATATATATGTGTGTGTGTGTGTGTGTGTGTGTGTGTGTGTACTTGAGAGAGAGGGGAAGAAAAGGTGGAAACAGATGGACAATTACACACAATATTTCTGAGTGAAATATTTTTGAAAGAATCGAAGCTTTAAACAATTCGATACAGCCCTAGTAATTACAGATGTAGCCCCAAGTCCAGCAGGAAAGACGCGCTCTCATTAGCAAAAAGAACGCAAATGTGTTTACTCTGCGATTCTCAGGTTTGAAATACAATGAAAAAGGAAAGCTAGAGAATGTGAACTAAGTTATTTTAAAGCTGGCAATTAACACGTTGGAACTAAAGATGGAAACACTTCAGATTTCCATTCCAAACTTAAAACTCACCAGCCAACAGAAAAGTCTTCCACAGAGAGCAACCGGACCAAAACTCCCAATCATTGATCTCAGCATGCTCTTGGGTAAATGAGTTCTTAATGCCTGTAATGTGTCCACTTACGGGAGTTGCAGCATATGCCTCCTCAGGCCATACCCATTCCTATAAATGTGTGTCTTTCTTTTCAGCTTTTTTTGGACAACAACTTTTTTGATCTATGTTTATATTTTTAAAGCAATGTTGTCATTTGGGAAAATTCAGTATCGGCCAACCCGAGCTGTGATGCTCAAAATGGATTAAATCTTGCATGCATCCACCCACCCATCCACCCATCCCCTCCTTCTTTCACCCCGAGGATTACTCAAGCACCAAAAAAAATCCCTCCCAAAATATCCTGCCACTCTCTTGTGTTCACACACACACACTTACAATCAAGAGTCTCTTCCTCCCTTTGCTCTGCTATCCCCACCACCACCACACACGGCCCTTTCATTTCTAAGCATCTTGCCTTGCCTGTCACTACCTTTTAGCTGTCCGTCCTTCCGCCATGTTTTCCTTTCACTACCAGCCTTTGTGTCTGTCTCCTGTACGTTGTTTTGCCGCTCCGGTTTCTTTGTTGCGGCCACAACCAGCCTCCTCAGCTAAGCCTGGCGCAGCTGCTGCGCTCTGGTGCTCGATGCATTTTTTAACAGTCCATCAAGTTCTAGCACAACTTGTTTTAAAAATACATCTGCTGAATCATTGATGGCAGAGGAATGGGAGGTTGGATGCAAACCAGGAGGGCCACCTTCTTTTCTCTGCGATATAGAAACGTGGCTTTTTATTGTGCAATCCCCTGTGACTAAGTCGTACCGCATGGGTCGGGCTGCAGAATGGCTGTGTTTGTGTCCACCTGTATCTGCGTATGTTTGTGTGTTTGTCTTTATGGGCAGGATGGGGTGGCTTTAAATCTTCACATTTTCCTTTGCTGGTGCGTTTGTGCGGGGATTTGCATTTCTGCATTGATACGTGGGTGTAAGAAACAGCGTGGCCTACTTTTACCTCGTATTTGTGGAGGTGATTTATTGTTTTTATCTTTCATGGAGGCTATACCAGAGAGCTGGAAGGATGGATGTTTGCTGAGGAGGCAAAGAGATGAAGGTGCCAGGTGGGATGCTAATCCTAACCGCAGGTTAATTTAAGTGCTCGGTGAATTGTTGCACCCTTAAGGCTTGGCACCATTTTGTTGGTTAATCTGTTCTTTACATATTTATTTCTTTGTGCCTATGTCTGCTCTATTATTTGATTCAGCCCTAACAGTGGCAACAACCTCATTCAAGTGTCATGTTGCTTCACAGAAGCAGAGGAGAAATTGAACAAAGGTGTTTTGTGTAATTGTCAAATCAGTTGTCATTTTACGTACAAAAAAAGACATCACGCTCAAAGCCGCTCAAATAAATAGTTGTAAATTATCCAGATATCAAAAGACTATATGTACTGTGACAAACACTGCCAGACAAAGTTAGCCAACAGCTGGGGAACATAGTTGAGCATTTGGAGGTAAAAAGTCAGATAATTCCCAAATTAGTTGGTGGAGACCAAAAGAGAAATAAAAGGAGAGTAAATAATGACCTGATATTCATCATGTGATCTGTAAATAAGCCCTTGTTTGCAAAGACGTTCACAATATCGGCTTTACAAGGGGATAAGACGATGGTGTTGTGTGTACAGCTTGTTGTGTTGCACTATAAAGTGGACACAACATCAGTTCATGCAGATTTAAAATAACACCTCAATATTTTAGTTTAATATACTTGCTGCTCTCTTTTGTTGATACAAGGCTGCGCTGTACTGTAATTATGTCTTGACAAACAACAGTGTATCCATCAACCCAGCCCCTCTCTGTGGGTTGACAGGTATACCTGACAGATGAATTTGGTATTGCTGGCACAAAGGTACGAAACATGGCAACCTCTCAAACAAGAGTCTTTGGAAGCTGCACAGAGTCACTGCACCCGATTGTTACGGGCTAAGAAATAGTTTGGCTCATTAAACCTCAAATTGTTCTTGTTTTTTTATACTTCTATTTGTATACAAATCAAAGTATTTGATAAGTGTTAGGAGGTAGAATTTGAAACTGTGGACAGTGAATCTTATTGTTATGCCAAGCTAATCGCTTCCTGGTTTTAGCTCCATAGCTCCATACTTAATACCTTGACTTAAAAAAAATGTTTATCTTTGCCTTAAGTAAATAAGTCCTTTTTCTTAAAAGCGTATTATTGGTATAAATGCTATGTCAAGGCTGTCTTCCACAAAATAACTAATTTTTAAAATATGTCTTTGTCCGAACTATGTAGAAATTAATTATTAGGTTGCAATTTTTTTTGGAAATGAAAACATAAAATGAAATTCTTAACATCATATATCACCTAAGATCCTGAGCTGCAACAGCACTAAAAAGGAACACGTGTTATTACGGTTCTTATGATAAAAAGGACGTGGGCCTCTGCTCTCTCATGACCAGCATACCAATGACGGACTTCATCACCGCAAGGTTTTGATGATGATTGTGGCTGGAAGGAAACTGCTTCGACTCTGTGTGACACGTTCTTAATCAGGAGGTGAGAGAACATTCTATATCGCATCGCTATATTCCTTTATAGCATAGCTCAATTGAGAGTGGACTGACTAAAGGCTGAAATGGGGATGTTATGACAGTTAAATGACACACTGAGCCACATGTTGGTCAAATGGGTTATTCTGTCAGTTGTAAATTATACAAAAAAACATGGAAACAATGTAAGTGTCCATGTTCCCGTGACATCACTTCAATGCATATTCATTATGTGCCCCTTGAAATTCCTGAATAAATGTCAGGTTTGATATTGTTGTTATTTCATCGCTTGTTTTTGCGCCACACCATTTACTTTGCATTTATGTTTAGGTCACATATAGTAAACAATTATACATGTAGTAAATCACATAAAACCCAAGTTGCTGTAACTGCCTTTAAACTGAAATGAGTTTAAGGAGATTTGGGTTTGGTTTATTAAGATAGATACCATGAAGGTTTACCGGATTTTACCTAACCCAACAACTAAACCCGGACACTGAACACTTAACAGAGTATTTATTCAAGTAGGCTATTCTCTATTTTGAATAACAGGCCCCAGAAGATCTTTCAGAATGAAAAGAAATAACAGTGTACTGCTTTAAATTTTTGTATTCAAAATATATTTACTCTTCATGTTAAAACAAAAACACAAATGAGTGTCTTTCAAAACAACAAATAGTAACTTGGTAATATAAAAACAATAAATTAGCAGATTAATTAATTACCTTAATAATAATGTGCAAAAATGGAATTGACACAAATTAAATCATCTCAGCTTTCGTTGGCAAATTCCCCTTTTCCCTTTTCTCTCCCCTTTAACGTTACTTTCCTATAGCTGAACTAGAAGACTAACAGATGTGTAGTATTATATTAAACAATAATTAAATCATCATTCAATCAATCATTACATGTGGAGCACTGCTTTTGCAGTCTGTAATCACAAAGGTAAAACTTAATAACCTGTGTATGCTTTGTGTGAATTGATGCAGAGCACATTTACACAGCAAGAGTGACTCAGCAAGGAGTCGTTCTTTAACATGCTGGAGGTTGTGTATCCGCAGGTGAGAAAAGACAGTTTTCTCTGCTTCTGTGGTAATGAGAATAGAGTCCCTGCACTGGATCTATCGCTTCACCCGGGTCACTGGAGATTTGACATGAACCCCGTGAGGTACACGCTAATGAAATAAAACACAGCTGCAACCGAAGCGCAAATGGAAGATATTTACAGCTTGCCATGAGACTTGTCTCGTCAGCCTGCCACAGCCTCATCTTTAACAGTATAAGTGTGAATAAAGTTCACACCAAGCTGGAAATGGAATGAATTTATGAGCCAGCGGCAAATCACGCAGACCAAAAATGTCGGTACATGTGCTCACTCAGAAGCATGAGAGTCTACGCACTGTTCATACAAATGAACGTGCAAAGACTCAATGCAGTTTCTTTTTAAATACCACCAGTGAGATAGGAATTAACCGTTCAAACTCTCTCTCATTTTTTTCTGTAAGCTGACAATATGAGCAACGTTCAGTTGAGAGACGGCGGAAGCTCTGGAAGCCCAGGATATCTGTGAGGCCAAGTCTGCCTCCAGCTCTGGTTCTCACATGCTGACGACCTGTTTTTAATTTCTGATTCCTTCTAACGCGAGAGGAGTGTGACAAGAGTGTGTATGTGTGTGTGTGTGTGGGGGGGAGGGGGGACAAATATAAATATGTTAATTCAGTGTGAATATTAACTGTTGTGCCACTCTGCAGGTGATGATCATGTACTTCCATCCCAGTGTGTTCCGCTGTATCCTCCTGAGGTGGGTTCGCCTCCTGGGCTTCGCTGTCATGTACGGAACTGTCATCCTCAAGCTGTACAGGTACTGTGCACTGCAATTATCGGAATCAAAAGACTCAGCATATGAGATTAGACATGTTCTGTATGTTGTACCCCTTATTCCCTTCTTCCATCACCTCTCTTCCTATTTCCTTTTCCTTCCTTCTCTCCTCATCTCTGTTTGTCTCTGCTCCTCCTCCTCTTCCTATCGTCTCATCTCCTTGTCTTCTTATCTCCTCTCCTCACTTTTCTTTCCGTATCCTTGACTCCTCATCTTTATTCTTCTCACTTCCTACCTTACGTCGTTCTGTCGCCTCCCTTTTTCTCTAATCACCCCATATTCTCCCCCCTCCTCTCCTGCCCTCTCCAAGTGTCCTCTCTCCTTCTGTCCTCCCATATATCCTCTCTCCTCTCCAGATAATATCTAGCCCTATGAGTCAGCCGTAGTGTTTCCATAATTCAGTCTGCAATCACACACATGCATGCTGTCAATAAGCACATTTGAATTTCCATAAGTACGGTCTTTCTGCATCTGCCTGCTGAAGTATCTATGAAGACACATACTCTCTTCCTCCTCTACAGCTCTAAGCAAGTGTTGCTGAGACGGTAGAAGGGGTCAAAGGCCGCCCAGAGTGCTCCCTTGGCAAAATTACCATTTGGATTTTTTCCCGAGCTGGCTGGGTGTGCCCTGAGGCCAAGCTCTTATAGCCCGGTCTCACTGAATATATATCAGAGATAAGATAGATTTGTCAGTCTGGTCGGGAGAGAGCAGATGAGCACAGTGTAGAGAAGATAGTAAACAGAGAAGGGACTGTTTGTCTAGATGGGGATCTTTATATAACTTCATCTTTGTCCCCCATATAGCTCTCCTTACCACCATCAAATCCCTTTTAAACCATTCTCACTGATGCATTTCTAATTCCCTTTCCAGAGGCAGCATTGTCTTGTATGAAGGCAGTGAAGATGCTGTGCAGCTTACCAATGAAATGCCTCTGTAGTCTAGTATGTGAGCTCCATTAGATGGACCATCTCTAAAAAAAACAATGTTTTTAAAGAAAACTGACACCCATAATAAAATGTGTTGAATTGGGATTGAAAAAGAATATATAAAGAAATCTGTCACCTCATTCTACTCGTATTCCTTTGTTTATTTATCCTGTCAGCACAAGAGCTATTACAACATGATTTGAACAAACTTGAATGAAGTTAGATAACAGCGTCTATTTCTCCCTCATCTTTTGAATTCAAGTGGGCATGTTAGCAGCCGGGGGTGTGAGTTTTCAATCACCATGAAGAGAGTCTCTGACTCACCTCCACGACTCATCATGGTTTCAGCCAGCAGTCTCAAGTCCTCGGGCGAATGTTGTCCTCTTCCTCCTCTCTCGCTCAGGGTGTTAAAGGTGTTTCTGTCCCGCACGGCCCAGCGGACGCCTTACATGACCAGCTGGCGGGTCCTGCGGCTGCTGGTGGTGATCCTGCTGGTGGTGCTGTGGTTCCTGGTGGCTTGGACCTCCTCTGTGTGCCAGAGCCCCGAGCTGAGTCGGGCCACGATCGCTGCCGGCCTCACCCCAGAGGGGCTGCAGTTCAGCATGTGTCTGCTGGATCGATGGGACTACATGATGGCTGTCGGTAAGTGTGTGTGTTTTCTGTGTTTCTGCACTTGCTTGTACCCAATGTGTCGTGATGTCTTTGCAGGATAAGAAACCAGTGAGGACATCTTGCTTCTCCTTACCACTAAACTGTAAGGAGCTTTTAGGGTTAACAGCTTGGGGGCGTAGGCTGCTTGGGTTTAGAGAAGTTGAGTTGAGAAACTTTTGGAAAAGGCTTCAGGCGGGGTCAAGGGGAAAGAAAGGCCTGTTACCTAAAGGCCATTTTGATTGTAAATGCTAGAAATCTTTTGATTTTGCAAAAACAGTTTATCTAAACTTTAGTTTGATTCTGCATTATACAGTACACTGTGTAGATACACATTCCTGATAACTGCTTAAAATGCTCCTGCCTTGTAACTTAAAGGTACCCTGGGGAGTTTTGGAGGGTAGCGATGTTTCTGTCAGTGGGTTTAAAGTCCTCAGGCTCCAAAGCCAGGGTGCTCTCAAGGCAAACAAAGGCACAACGACTGGGTTTTCAATAGTGTCACCATATATGACCCATTTATTTAGAATAGTTTAGTCCTCTCCTATACTTTATAGAAACCGATGGTACCGAAAGCAAATGGATTGCATGAAATAGAGGGGACTGTTTGAAGTCGTTAAACTGCATCTTGGAATTTCCAGCAAGTCTCAGGCACAATGCATCCATTGTTGTTCAAGTGACAAGACATGTCAGACGGAAATAAACAGGTACGGGTTGGGGAATAGTAACAATGTGATAAACGTCTTGAGCAGATTTCTTGTCGGAGATAAATAGAGCCACTTATTTCAGTGAAGCTTGCCTGAAGACATGATTATATTGTAATGGGCCTGTTTACTCAGCACCCCGCCCTCACATTGTGGAACACCTCTGCTCTGGATTTGAGGTTAAATAGATGCAGTTGTGAATTTTGATGATAGTGTGTATTGTTTGATTCACTTTTACCTGAAGGTTTTTCTTTGAAACAGTTGCTGTATATCAAACTCACAATAAGATGGAGTGCACTGCCTCTCAAGCAGAACACCTCCAGAGGGAAGGAGGTGCCACAAAGTCCCTCATTTATTTTGTACAGCCCTTCACCACTAGCATGTCTCTCAGGACATTCCGGAGGACAATCCTATCTAGTTATATAGACAATGATCTATCACAGAATAAAATGGTATAATGTATTGCAGGATATTAGATATAGATATATGAGAGCAAATCCAAGCACAATAACAGTCTAGTCACCACAATATGTCGGCTTTATTATCTAAACTGAAGTCAATGTGCATCAGTTGTATTTTAGCTGCAACTTCACCTGGATTTCTCATACTCGGTTCCGCTCTCTCTATTTTATCCCAGACCTTCATTTTGTGCTCACAGCACTTCAAGTTTCCCTTTCCTATTCTTTCCCATTCATCCATAAATCATGATTTACATACCGACCTCGACTTACCGCATATAAAATGTATAAAGTGAATCTCGTGTCTGACTTAGAAAAACAACACAGGCTTATTAACATTTGCTTTCACTTAACCTTTAAATAAATTGCAACATCCTCACCCACAAAATCTGAATTTATCAGCAATTTCAAGCTGAGAATTCAAGAAATACCAACAGTCGTGGAAATAGCAATTGCTAAAATTATAGAAAACGTAACAAATGTTCCGTTGAGATTTGGAAAATGAAGCCACGATACAGATGAACAGATTGATATGCACTGTCCCTTATCAAATAAACCAAAGTAAATGTATCTTCTCTGCATATGACAAAACACACAGTTATGGTCCATGGCACACACAAAACACTGTGGGACGTCACTATTTTAATGCAACTCTTCAACTTTCTTTTTTTTAACAAAAGGTCTCACAAGAAAAGCCTGAAATAAATTAGACTCCCTCTCTGCTCTCCCAAAACAATAAGACAATAAGAAAAACAACTGGCCCCAAATAATCATTTTCACACAGTGCCTAAAATGACCAGAATCTACAACACTGTCAAGCTAACAAGCAATAAGAGCGATTGCATCGGTGAGAGGTTTCTTTCCCTTGTGTATCTGGTGGGTCCCGAGAGGCCCCTGTGTGTGCTTCCTAATGACAGACTCTTGAAGCAGGAGAGACTAATCCAGTTTGGAAAGAGGAAAAGATGAATCCCTGAGAGAAGCTTGGGCTGCCTCTGAAAACTGATAGACAGAGAGAGAGGGAGAGAGAGAGAGACGGAAGTGGCAGGGAATAAGAAGAGTGGAGTCTGTGATGTCTGACACTTGGAGGGATGTGGGAAACGATGCAGAGAGAGAGAGAGTTTTTCTGCCCGCTGGGGGAGGGGGAGAGGAAGAATTTAAGAGGAAGAGAAGAAGACGGGGGAGCTTGGCGAAGGGACACTCAGGAGAGACGACTGAGCAGCGCAGCATCTTCAGGGGAAGTGCCTGTGTGTTCCTGCTGTGACAGCTTTCTTCAAACGCAACACTTTAAACGAAACACGTAGAGCACAACAATCCCTCCGTTCGGGTCAGTGTGTATTTGTGTGTGTGTTCAAGACAAGAGATGAAATGAGAGATCCTCGCTGTTGAACACACTGGTGTGCTGAGGCCACACTGGAGGACCCTGCAAAGCTGCGTTGGAGGATTTTAACAATGCCGTTTAACAATGCACGAACAATTCAGAGAAGCTTATGAAAAAATATATAATTCCTTGTTTTGTGTTTTCATTTGTTTTGTTGAAATGCTGACAAGTGAACTCATGTTTGTCTGGAAATGAATAAGTCATCCTATTCTGTCTCAAAATGCGTTGCGAAATGGAGCTTAAGCGAAACAATATTGATAATGACAACAATAAGCAATTCATTTGCACGCCGCTCTCCATGCGTCATGATTCAGAGGCTAAGTACCCAGTAATTAGAGATGATTTATAGACTCGGCCTGTTCATGAATATTAATGTTCCGTAATCACCGTAAGGAATTTAAGGACTCATATGCCAAAACACTATTGGCACAGTTTGTTGTTCTCCTTTATGTAAGCAAACAAAACAACAAGCTCATGTCGCTTACATCAGAGGAAAAGTAATGTTTGTAAATAGGTTGTAAATATATATATTTTTAACGCAAGAAATAATCCTAGGATTATTCTTTCAGCCGCCCTAAATATGTGTACATATAATGTCCAGTATATTTAAAATTATGTTGATAATCCTGAAGGTGGCTAATTTCCTAAATAAATGTACTGTGAAATTGCACGTTGTGTGAACATCATGAGATCGGACAATAGCAGGAAGTCATCAACACATTGTCAAGGAAACATTGGAAAAACACAGGGGGCTGAATTAATAACTGCTCAATTTGGAGTTGCATAGACCTTCAACGCAGCGTCGGGGATCCACTTTATACCCTGATAGCTGCAGACCGATAACAGCATTGCTGTGTACCATTGCAGTGATTCTGCATCCTACCTTCCAGAGCAACGGTGCTGCTGTTATTTAACATGCCACTATAGACAGAGAGTAAATCAACGATGAAAGGATTAGTTTAGCATTTTGAAAGATACATTTTTGGAAAGTTCTCTCTTGAGAGTGAGATGATAAGGAGCTGGAGCCGGGAGATGATCAAACCTAGAAACTTGGGGAAACGGCTAGCCTGGCTGTATCTATTGGAAAAATCTGACCATTAAACATGTGTCTAATGTGCTTAATCAATACACAAACAGAAATGTTAATAATTCATCTCTAAAAAGTTATATTTAAGAGTGGGTTTAAGTGTGTTTTTGTCACAGTCTGGTACCTTCATGCGTGAACAGAGCCCTTCAGTGTACTGAAGGTCATTTTTTTGTTAGCAGATACAACATTTTAATCAGTGAGCTTTAGAGACTTTGGAGGGCATGTTTTGTAACTTTGGAGAGAGGTAGCCATCCTTAAGAGACGCTTAGCTAAGCTAATCGCCTTCCAGCTCCAGCTTTTGTATTTAACTCAGAGACATGTAAGTGTTATTGTGCTCATCTCACCCTCAGAGAGAAAGAAAATGTGTGTGTTTCCCAAAAAGTGTAACTATAACTGTAAAGCTTTTTGGGACGGAAGTTTCCAATCTAAACGGAGGTAATTTATATTTTAAAATACTTTTGCGGGGGATACAAAGAGTTAATTAACGACACTAGATGAAACACCGAAAATGATGCAATTAAAGACGACACAAACTTAAAATCAGTCTTCTGATCCTCTTGTGACCTTTTGTTTGTTTCCTTGATGTCCCAGCGGAGTTCCTGTTCCTGCTGTGGGGGGTGTACCTCTGCTGCGCCGTCCGCACCGTCCCCTCGGCTTTCCACGAGCCGCGCTACATGGCCGTGGCCATCTACAATGAGCTGCTCATGTCGGCCGTCTTCCACATCATCAGGTAGGTGAGGGAACAGGTGGGCGTGAAGAACTGTACGCTTGGCCAAACGTGAATGGCAATCATCATGTCTTCACAGAAAAGTAAGAAGGGAAGAACAATTCTCTTAGTTTTCTTGATGAATATCTTCGCGACAGTAATGAGGAAATAGCGTGAACAATGACAACTTTACCCCTCTATGCAACCGCTGCTTCCTCCTAACGATAGAGATTGTTGAGTGTTCGAGTGGCGCATTACAAGTGTTCAACATGTCTGGTGAAAAGTTCTCCCGCTCCCTTCCTCAGGGAAATGAACGGCGTCAGCAGAGCAAGTTGAAAGGGGGTGAATAAAAAATGACACAGCATTTAGATCTACTGTGCCAGAGCCTAAGTAAACCCTCCATGCCCCTAAAGGATTGTTTGTCACAGGTGGCAGGTAGCAAAATATACTAATATATATTTATATATATTAGTATATTTTGTATATACTTGGAATATTAATTGTAAACATTTTTTTCATTTCAGTAATAGTCATATATTTCCTTCACATGGGCAAGAATAATCAGTATCATAGTCTAAAACATCACTAATCAACATTTTATATGATTCAATATTAACAAAGGATTAATACTGTAACCATGTATAGGCTAATGTCTTAAACTCACACAGAGCTATCACCCACAGTTATATGGCGCCTTTTAATTTCTTTAATTTTTGGTTTTAGTTTTATGGCCCAGAACATTTTTGACTCCATCTCACTCTCCAAAGGTTCTGATAAGCCAGTATGCGACCTGCCAAGCACCAAATGGAGCATTTAGCAGCTAAAGCCCGAGATATGTAGGTCAGCAGCAGTGGAGTCCAAAACAGAGCTGGAAGAAGAGATAATATCAAAAACACGACTCAAAATTTCATTTCATTTATTTATTTATTTGGCCGTACACATCATTTAACCCAGGGGTAAATGTGTCAGTCGTAGCTATAAGGCTACATTTTAACCGTAGTCCCTGTGGCCAGATATGACAAGCCTTTGTAAAATGGTTGCTAATGTAGCTCCATATCTGCTAGAAGTGTAATAAGGCAGCTGTTGGCTCACACATTATCCATTACAACTTTGATAAATGATCATGTTTTGTTCTCAGCTTGTTTTGCCCTCGTGGCAAAAATGAAGAATCTGTGGCCAATGTTTTCGTTTAGTTCCTCCTGTGTCATTGCGCACACAAAACAATTCAGCAACAGATTAGCGACACAGTTGTACAAGTTTGTCTCCAGCTGAAGCTCAACGCCTCCACATGTTGTGCTGTGGATGCACATGTAATCCGGCATTGGAAGACATCGCCGTGTTGAATGCTTAGCAAAGCATCCTGCAGGCTGGTTTGATGAATGTTATTTTCCTAACTTCAGGCAGCCTTTTCATGTTTGTGTTGCATTAAAATCATCATGTGGATGGTTTGTGAAAACCTACATTATTTCCCTCTGAGTCTGACTCGCCTACAACGATGCATTCCTGTGTGTCTCCGAGGAGCTTATTTACAGACAAGCTGTTTTTTTTTATGTGCCAAATATCGGTTTTTAATATCTGAGTTGAGAAAAACAGGACTGTTCAAAGAATGGTGGAAGTAGTAGTACCTGCATATTTTCAAAAGACTCGAAAAGCAAAGAATACTTTGTCTATCCTGTTGCAGTCGGAATAAAACCGGTCATGTGTTTTTTACATTACGTCTGCAGGAGCCGGGGGCAAAAGATTCCATTTGTCACACTTTCACTGATAAAACTGTTGGTGATTGAATATTCTTTCGTTTATGCAGCGCTCTATTGTGCTCAGTGGGAAAAAAAGGAAAAGATCACGTCCTTTTAATCTGTTGAGAAACTGAAAAGTCCAATGGGTCCTCCGTCACCAGTGGTGTGAAAATGTTATAAATCAAGCTGTTCTTGCTTTCTGGGGAATAGACTTTTTTTCAGAGATAAGGCTGGACTTGAGTGGAATGTGTGTGTGCGTGTGTGTGTGTGTGTGTGTGCATGCTTTTGGATATCTAATTTGAATTCTGAGTGTGAATGTGATTTCTGGGCGTGATGACAAAGGACCAACAACCTCTGAACCACCTTGGTGGATCCCTGACCAACTTTGTGGAAACAATTGTCTCACGAAATGTGTGCACAAATACACGCACATCCGCGCACACACACACACACACTCACACACACGCACACGCACACACACACACAGAAGCACAGAGGTATCTTTTCACAGACTTTGTGCAAAGTACACTTAACTCAGCTTGATGGTGCCTCATCATTGTATTGATGTATCTGTCATGGAGTCTGGAGTTGATTAGTTGTGGAACATTGGGGCCAAAATGCAGCCCATTGTTGGAGCCTATTTAGGCTTTTGTGTTGTTTTAATATTCTCGATTAATAACTGGAGGGATGACCTGTGGTGGTACTTGTGGATACAACACAAACTATGATGAAAAACTGCCACAATAATGTAGATGATGTCATGTTTTAAAAGAAGCAACCACAAGTTACCACGTTGCTGCTGTGAGCTTTGACTTGGACAGCTCTATACACATTGTTTTATGTGTTTTACTTCTTAAAACATTTTGACAAATTGCTTCTGAATACAGCATGACAATAAAGATAACAGCAAAAGATGCAGATGAAATGAGGTTCAACAGCGAACAGATGATTAATAACGATTGAAAGAATGTCATCAATTTAATAAAAAAAATGTTTTCATAGGGGACTTATACGTCATCCTCTGCCTACAAGAGGAGTTCAATCATACTGACAGGCGGTAAACAAAAGGCAAATACAAGCAGCCATGCCAAGCTTTAAAAAAGCAGTAAAATCAATTTTAAAGTCATCAGTCAGCCGGTGAAGGGGAGCAATGATGTAGAAAATCACATCAGTCTAGATTCTACATAAAGTCAGTGTTTGGGTGTCGGCCATAATCTTGGATACTATTTGAGGAGATGCTCAAAGGCTATGTTAGGGCACTATGCGTCCCATATTTTCTCTGTGCAGGGTCCAGGAGTACAGGTCAGGCATGCCATTATGGGCCAGAGGCCAGATGTGTGTAGCTTAAGCAGAAGACAAGAACCAAATAAGAGAAATCTTTTGAGATTTCGAGAATGTCTGACAGATTTGACATGCTACCTACCCAGATAGAACAATTACTTATGTTGAGACCAGCTGTGTAAATCTATAGGGAAATGTTACAGCCTCTGTTTTATATGAAGCTGAAAAACTATGAAGACAGATTCTTGCTGCAGGAGGTCAAATAAAAAAAGGCAGGCATTGTTAATAACACTATTATAGATCATAATCTTATAGATTTTAAAGATCTTGTTTTTTACAATGTATTATATGTCTATATTAATCCTACAAACAGTACATTGTGATGGTATTTTCCCATTACATCACACAGTATGTAGACTCTTTTATATTTACATAATGTACATAATCATCCAGTTCATGTTTACCCATTCAATATGTATTTATTTGCACTGTTTTTATTGTTAACAATATCCAGAAAGTTAACTTGAATATAAATATTTCTTTCTTATTTTATTGTTGGTCCCTTGCTTTGTTTAAACTGTATATTTATACCTATTTTGTAAGTACTTGTGTACATAACAGTCCCGTCTGTGCTTTACATTTAATCCTCCAGCTTTGTTGTCCTTGTAATTAGTGGTTATTTATATTTATGTGTAATAAAAGAGAGATATAAAAAAAAGAACAAAAGAAAAACAGATTCTCATCATAGTTGAACGGTTGACATCTCTCAAGCTGGCCAAAGATCAAAGAGTGGAAGAGAAAAGACATAACGTTATCTAGTTTTAGTGTTTAAAAAGTAAGTGGAGAATAATAAGTACAATATGGCATCTATTTTATAATGGTTAATCTTTCACTCCTAAAATGATTATATACACACTTGTACCTTTGCCTTATTTCCATTGGTTACATTTGTCTATATTTGAAGCAAATGTGTTGTGGTTGCTATTCATCTCATGTTGGTTGGCTAATTCCAGGTCAAAGACTCCTTCCAAAAGGATTTCATGAAACGGCAATGAAGGGAATGAGGTTGAAATCACGTCGAGAACAAAGGAGTTCAAACAGTGGGGATCACTGCTGAGCTCTGGACCGTATATGGCTGCCTTAAAATGGTTTTGCTTTTATGTCTCTGAACAGTTTTTGAAGTGACGCTTGCTTCTGGGTTGTAGCAGCCTACATTTTTGTTTTCAAGAATCACGAAAGGCTGCTTTTAATGTCTGTGCTTGTGTGTGTGAAGATATCTCAGCGAGTACTCGATTCAACTGGCTTTGAGAAAGTGAACAGAATTCCTCCTGCTGACGTCTCTCTGCAGGTTCACTCTGGTGCCGGGGCTTCACCCCGACTGGATGCTCATGTTGTTCTTTGCTCACACTCATCTGACCGTCACCGTGACTCTGGGCCTGCTTCTCGTTCCAAAGGTAACACCCCATGAACCACGTCAGGTATTAGTTTACTGGGCTGTGGGTCCGTGGTTGGAGGTCACAGTCTATAGGCAGCAAATAATTGAGCTACTGTCTATCCATTGTGTGTACTTCTACACCTTTACATCTCAAAGTGACACATTTAACTTTTTACTCCACTGCATTTATCTGGCATATATAGTTGTTAGTTACTTTATATTTTGAGATGCATACAAAAACACATGATAAGCCTTAAAAAGACTCAAAGTTGAGATTTAATCAGTGGTTCTCAACCATTTGATTTTGGGATTTCTAACAACTCCAGTTTCTGGTTTGAATCCCTTGTAATGTTTCAGATATTTCTGAGTTGCCTTTAGTTTTGCAACTAAGACCAACTATGATATAGAAAGAGTTATAAACTACTCTAACAACCCCTCTAATGTATCGTGCAACCCTTTGGAGGGGCCAGCTACAGGAGGTTTGAAACCACTGGACAAAACTACTGTTTTTGAACTATAGCTCCACCTCAACCAGCTGCAACAGTAAAATACTACTTACAGCCTAATTGGGTAGAATGTATGAGTCAATGCAGGAGTACTTTTACTTTAAATACCGTAAATATATTTTGCTGATAATACTTTTGTACAAATTCCCTAATTTGGAATGCAGAGCTTTTCATAACACGTCTCTACTTAAAATGCATCATTACATACTATTATGTTATTATGTTATGTTACTATAATACATACTGAATACAGGCATGTATTTAATCCTGTTGAGTTTAGGTATTTCTATGTTTTGATTGGAGAAACAAATTGTCATGGATTTTGTATTTAGTACAAACATGTTCATAATGGCTTCTGCTGTAGGGAGCTTGTGTATACAATAGTCTATTAATCATCTGAAGTTCATTTGATATTAGCGATCTGCAACACACACAAACACACAGATGCAAACAGGCACATTTGCCGCCATTAAACTCATTCAAATTGCATTAGTCGTTACTGTAATTTAGCTAAGCACTTCCGTGGGTGTCTTTATGTGCAATCTCTCAAGTCTGATGGAAAACATTTAATTATCCCGCTGTGTAAGAAATGCAATACACCTTCAGCACTCTCTGTTCCTTCATTGTTTCTAAATTAGGCGCCTCCGAGTTGTAAGTCAGCTGAGTACACAAGGATAATGAGGCACAATGGGAGGAAGTTAAACTTACACTGCTTCTGTTTCTGAATCTCGGCTAAATATTAGATTTCTTTGTTTCCCAGATTTTTTATTTAAGCACAGATGAATATGTTTGGAGATGAAAAATCTAAAACAAACAGACAATTGAATGTGTTATTTTAATCAAGGAGGAGATTAGTGGCAGCCAACAGAAGGAGATCAACTTGCATTAAGATCACTTAAATTGGAGTTATACATGCATTTTGTTCGTGATAATTATTGATTGCTGCAATGAAGAACACATTAAATACACAATCGAGAAAAACACAAATCTCATATAGTTTTTTTTTCTGTATTCTGCTGTTAATATCTTTGGGCTGTCAATTCTTCAAGTTTAGGAAGTTAACTTTTTTCGATAAATAATATCTATATCAGTGAATATGTTTGCTTCAGGGAAATGCATTTCACCTCCAATAACCCTTTTAGCCAACAGATTATGTCATACAATACATCTAATCAGACACATCCTATAGGCCTGAGTAATATTGTTGGAGGAACTACATTTCCAATTTGACATTTTGTTCTCACCCTTCCAGCAGGCTCAGTGATGCCATTCTTTAAACTTACTCTCCATCTGTCTTAGTTCCTGTCCAAAGGGACTCAGGCCAGGGATGACATTGCCACCGAGGCCTATGAGGAGGAGCTGGACATGGGGAGGTCTGGCTCTTACCTCAACAACAGCATTACCTCGGCCTGGAGTGAGCACAGCTTGGACCCTGAGGATATACGGGTAAAGTAGCATTTAGGATCATTTGTGTTAACCTGGAAGTTGGTCATGAAAATCAAAACCAAACAGCAGCAATGTAATTATTTAAAAGAGACCAACACTCACAGTCTCACTCCTGTTTTCAGGAGGAGTTGAAGAAGCTGTATGCCCAGCTGGAAGTCTACAAACATAAGAAGATGCTCGCCAACAACCCTCATCTCCAAAAGAAACGCAACTCTAAGAAAGGTCTGGGTCGCTCCCTGATGAAACGGATAACAGAGATCCCAGAAAGCATGCACATACACCGGCAGTGCAGTCGTGAGGACGGCAGCGAACACGGCAGCAACCGCAGCACCTTGAGGAGAAACCCGCTTGAACCCAGTCATCACGGTGAGAGCACGCCTCCACCTGTTCAGCCTGGACCCTGAAACTGAAGCAGCTGAATGGAATCCAGCCATCTTTGATGTTATCTTATCTTATCCTTCACATCTGTGCCGGTGGCGACATTATTAATGTGACAATGGCCTATAGTATGTGAACATAATGATAAACATACCATTGTTTAGCGTACTAACACTTGCAAAATTACAGGTATGTGTCAACAAACCATAATAGAGAAATACACAACATATTATAACATTTTGACCATGCTGACCAGGAATGGCTACACACAATTGAATGGCAATCCATCCAATAGTTGTTGGAATATATCACTCTGGACCAAAGTGGCAGAATGACTGACCAATGGGGAGACATCACCATCCATAGAAACACACGCTATTATGAACCCCATTGCTTTTCTTGGAGGACACGCCCTGCATAGGATTGGTCAGGCATCCATGCTTGCGTGAGTTACCGGCGGTAACCCAATTAGTTGAGGTCCTATGCCCTGACCAATGGTCTTCCCTGGCCATAAGCAATCCAGGTCAATGCCCAACATGTCTGAAAGTTAGAGGTGTGGCTGCGAAAGAATTATTGTCATATCAGTAAATGTCTTCCACTTTGATGCCATTTTATTGTTTTAATCTTTCCTCAGGCAAACCTTGGGATGACTCCCTGAAGAACAAAGACATATGCTTGAAGAAATCCCTCAGCTATGACCATATTGGTGACCAGGATGAAGAGACTGCGAGTCAGACCGGCACGACTGCAGGAGACCATATGACTCCTGTTGGAGGCGGTGGGGAAGCATCTCTTCTGAGTTCTCTGATTGGACGGAAACACACCAAGAAGCAGCTGGAACCATCGGCTACCCCACTGGAACCGGCTGAGTCCACTGAGCCTGTTCCACTGTGCTGGAAATCAGCCAGCGCTCACAACTTGACGCACGAGAAGAAACCTGTCCACCTGCGGACCTCCATCATGCAGAAGTCTCTGAGTGTGATTGCGAGTGCCAAAGAGAAGATGCCGGGGCTGACCAACAAGACGCAAAGCGTGGAGGACACCAGCAGGAAGGGTCTGAAGGGTCAGGAGGAGAGGGTGCTGTCTGAGGTGGATGAGACCCCGGAGCATTACTCCAAGATGATCATCAGTCAGTCAGTGGAGTACTCCAAGACACCCATGAAGATGGGAATCATGAAACAACAGGTACTGTTATCAGTTATATTCCAAATGGATTGATGCATTCACAAGTTATGTAGCTCCAGCGATGAAAAGTTGACTTATGTTATCAATTAATCCATCCCTGAAAAGTGGGCAATGAGAGATTGAGTTGGGGCTTGTTTCTTTAATTAGTTTCTCTCCCCAACAAAGAGGAGTACATATTGAGAAAACAGGCGAGACATTTGACCAGGCTTAGAACAGGCTGACAAATATTCTGACTTTTTTAGTTTATGTGGCATTGCCATTTGTGTGAGTTAACATATTCCTATTTACACAAAGCAGCATTATTAGCATGCATTGGGTTAAGTCCAATTCTCACACTCCTTTTTGCTCGGCTTTGGTCTTAACACATGTCTAGGGGAAGTATCCAGCCTTTCAGCGATGTTCACCAGCTAGATGCTGACTTTGTCTGCTGTGTAAAGCTGTGGAGGTAGACAGTCAGTGCAGCAGACTTTCTTCACCGAAAACTGCTGCCTGCATGACCACAGACCCTTTTACACCCAGACGTCTCTGTTGGAACGGTTCCGGAGTTTGAAGTGGTGCATGGCATCACATGCAGCAGCTGTAGTCAACATTAAATTACATCTCCATGACAATGAAGCAAATGTATTCTCTGACAAAGTCCTTGAAATGCAATTGAAAGCCCTGGAGAAAGTTAGTTTTGTGTCTTCATAGCTTTCCATTGGTCAGGCAAAACAAGCATTTTGAAGACATTAGCTAAAGCATGGACATTTTAGCTCTCTAATAATGTAATTAACAGCATACTTACTGGGTGGATATTTTATTGTTTGACTTTAACAGGTAAGTGGCAGCCAGCCATCCATTTGCTCCGAGACGGGGAGGAACCTCGACGACGTGTCCGAGGTTTGTCCCTGGGAGCTGGAGGAAGCGCAGACTCCCCCTGAACCCAAGACCCAGAAACATGTTTCCATTGCTCCTGGAGAAACCACCACAGACCGGAGAGGCAGCACCAGCTCTGGAATCAGCAAAGGTAGCCGCTCCCACCAGAGGCAGAAAACAGGGCAGTCCCCTTCCAACAGACGCCACTCCAAAGATAAAGGCGGAGAAAGGGAGGAAAGCCGGGAAACACGGAAACCTCGACCACCCAGGTCACCTCTCCCTCTAAAGCCAGACGTCTGTCCCTGGGACTTCGATGAGCAACCGATGCTGGGAGGAGATTCAGGTTCCCTTTCCCCGGACAGGATCAGGCACAAGAAAAGTGTCACGCCCACTGATGGGAAACCCAAGCTTCTCCACTCAGACCACTCCAAGTCCACAGGGAGCCTTTTGCAGCCTCCCTCCATGATGGTCGAGATCTGCCCATGGGATTACACCAGCCCACTCTCACCTAAGCAGGAGAAGTCTTGCAACAGCCCCACCCTTCACAAAAAGAAACGAAAAGGCTCCTGCTCGTCCAACCACAAGGCCGAGAGGGAGAAAAGCAGAGAAAGACGGAGCTCATCCAGCAAGCCGGTATCAGAGAGGAGACGCGTTAGCCAGTCGTCAGAGTGCAGCGGGCCAGTTTCTGAGCGGCGGAGGAGCTCGACCAGAGACCCAGAAGTGATGGAGGTCAGGAGGGCGGCGGTTTTGTCCCGGGAGGCCGAGCTCTCACACACCAGCCTTCCTCAGACGAAACAATTTACAGAGAAGAAGAAAGAGAGCTCTTTGAGTACAAGTTACAAACCTGCAGTTGTCAGCACGGCAAAGGTGGCGGATGTTTGCCCCTGGAACTGTCAGGAGCAGGACTCTGGGGAGAGAGTATGATGACTGCTGAGATGATTATATTCTTTTTTTCACAGACAGAGGACAGAGCCACCGAACGACAAAGATGTTACATTGCAAGTGAAAAAAGATTGTGAGCAGAAGAACATGTATCCATTGATCTGTCCAACGATAACTATTTTCCGAATAGCAAACATCTCGTTGTTACATTGCAGTGAATGCAACTTTGAAGTCACTTTCGAGGATTTTTTTGTCTAGACTTTTGCCTGCACATTCATCAAACTTACATTGTGTGTATGTTTTATCACATTGAGTACATCAAGCCAATTTGAAATTGTGTCACATCCGTATTCTTCACCAGCAGGTCAGACAATCATTTGTCACAAACATAGTAAATGTTTCGCCTAATGAGCTCATTGTTTCTCGCTACGCTGAGGATGTTTTACGTTACGCAATAAGCCAGTGGAGATTGTTGCATCAGATGTTGATGATGAAAACAAGCAGGCAGCAAAGAAGAAAGAAGAAGAACATGGGATATGAGCTCTGAGAAGCAGGACCAAAGCCCCAGACACAGCGATGATGCCTTAGCTTTAGGCCAAATATTTAATTCATGGCATGAAAATGATCTGTTTGATTAGTGAAACATGGGAATAACAAAGGATCGTAGTACAGCTGGATTTTAAAATGAGACAAACTATATCTTTTAGTAAAATACACAGTAGGTATTTTTCTAGAAAAGCAATTGCATGTGGCAAACTATCAAGCATCCAATAAGTAAATGTCGATTGGTGAACTTGTACTAGGACAGAGCCCTTTTTATGTTGTTGTTTATGGTATGTGACTCTTTACATACCACACAAGGCTTTTCAAATGATGTTCATTGCTATCAATAATGTACATACATACTTCAAAAGGCTTGCCGTTACAGTTGCGCAGCACTAAAATATCCATGAGGCTCTCCCTTCTGTTGATATTTATTTACAGTTTACTCGCTATTCACGCCCTGGATGTTTCTTCTCAAAAGAGGCTGTAGTATTTCTACATATCTAAAATAATGTGAGGAAGTCTTTCAGGGACCAAAACCAAGACTGACAAGGGGAGAAGATGTGAATAATGCATTTTTCCCCTGTGACTTAGTTGCCCATTTTCCATCTGCTTGAAGTCACCTTCGTCTCTAAAAACACAACAACCGATGACCAAATCTCTTTTTTCTCACTTTATCGCAAACAGCTGATGAGTCATTTTACATTTCAACGCCATCTCCAACAACAAAACAGCACATTTCTGTCCTGTAATAAGCCACCCACTAAATTGCACCATACAGAAATACAGTCACACACGATAGTCGATTCAGCTTCATCACAGTTGTGTGTGCATGACATTCACCAGAAAGCATAAAAATCAATTGCATATATTAAGAAATATGTAAAAAGGAATGGTGAGCACATAGGGTTTACAGATATAGATGTCAGACATTGTCATGTATCAAAAACTTTAAGATAACCTCATCAAGCATCCATAAAGTAAATAGCTCAATGAACATGAATGAACATGAATAAACACAACTCTCTAACTTTCACAAGGTTATTTTATCAGGTGGTTTTAGGCTGTATGAAATGGAATGCTGCCACTTGCCCACGTAATGTACTTTGTGCTTGTTATACTGTAAAGTGTTGCTCCAAAAAGTTGCAAAATGTTGTAGCGTCCACATGAAAGTATTTATATTGTACATTCATTGTGTTGCATGTACAGTCAGTTCTCAATTCCGGATTAAATCTTTCTATAAAACCCCAATTAGCTTTTCATACTTTGGTCTTTTAAATATTGTTTGTGAAAGGTTTCTAAGAATAATAATATCTTGAACTCCTGCCAGTGTCTATCCAAATTAAAACACGTTGCCCAACTCCTCTCTTGCGTGCTGTGGTTGAATCGCCTGAAGAAGATAACAGTCTTCGCGTCATCCGGTTGGTGAGCTGGTGGTGGTACATGCAGTACATTGATCAATCATCCAGATCATAGAGTATACACAACAAGGTTATCATCCTATGTTTTTAATACTTCTTTCAAAATACCATATGTCCTCACTGTAGCTACTGAAATGGATAAGAGGAATGTATATTTCCATAAAACTAAAACAATTCAAATCGCAACCAAGTTTTCAAATTTTTTAAAGGTTGAATAACTGTTCATTACAAAGCAACACATCCTCTATTCTTTCAACCTTAAAATACCTGTTTTTGTGTGCCACGTCTCAAAAGCAGATACATTAATTCTAGTTCTCTGTTGATTGTGCAACACTGCCCCCGTGAGGACAACACGAGGGACTCTTTATGTCTGGATTAGTCAGTGGTGGATGGGAACTCTTTACTCAGGTACTTGTAAAGTACTTGTATTTATACAACGTAATTTCATCTTGTGGACATTTTGCTGAACATAATTTGAATTGAGAAACGTTTTTGAATGCAGGATGTTCTCTTGTAAAAGTAAAATATCGGAATACTTCTGCAACCTCTCACATTATAAGCATGATAAATACCTAACAGGTGATCATGCAGCCATAAGACTGGGAGTTAACCATTGTGTTGACGAATTGCATATAATCAGAATTTAGTGTTTGAGAATAAATGAGGGTTATATTTCAGTGATTGAGTGCAAGAAATTGTCCTTTAAAAAAAGATACATCATCACACTTTAAAAATACTTAATTACAAGTCATGCTTTCACAAAGCTATTATTGATGTGTTATGGTGTAAGCAGCATTATATTGTTGAGATTGAGTGAATCTTAAAACATAACTTTCTTCGGTTATCTGTACATGGAGCCCTCCCTTGTCATTATCCAGAGTATTTGGAGTCTTGTTTCCTGTTTTATTTTGAAGTCCCTGTCTCTCGTTTCCTCTGTTTCCTGCACTTCCTTCCCCGTGATTGTCTGTCTGTCCCTGATTATTTCCTCCTGTGTGATTGCTAGCCCCGCCCTCATTGTTTACACCTGTGTCTCGTTACCCTGTTTATTTAGTCAGTGTCTACTGCTTGTTCGTTGTCAGATCGTTTGTGGTTTCTGTCCTGTCGTCAGAGTGATTGTTTGCTCGGAAATAAACCTGTTTAACCTAAACCTGAATCTAATTCTGTGTGCTGCTTTTGGGTTCACTGTTGTCCTCACCATAACATCCCTTTCTGGGCCACATACGCACCTGCAGCTTCGAACCCGGCCAAGGTGCTGACTCATCTCCTTTCTTCTGACTTCTGTTTTAACTACAAATATTATAGTCCTACTTTTTCTAAATAGCCAGGTCACTGAAGCAATGCGTTACTTCCACACCTTATCTAGAAAATAAATGTAGTTCGGTCAAAAGTAATCTTCTGAAAAGTATGAGTAAAGATTTGAAGTAGCATTACATGTTATTAATAGTCAAATCTTTGTTAAACGTTGCCAGAACTGTAATTATGACGTCATTTGTGTTCCTGAGTCGTTTTGCATTCTGCTTGGTTGGTTCTTGTTTTTCCTTATCGCACTACCGATGGCCAAATATCTTTTTTCTCACTTTATTGCAAACAGGAGATGAGTCATTTTACATTTCAACGCCATCTCCAACAACAAAATACCACATTTATGGTATTGTAATAAGGTTTGCATTCTGCTTCCTGTGTTTGCTTATCATGCACTGTAATGACCAATTGAACTATCAATGCATCCAGCGACTGCTGCTGCCATGAGCTTTACACAGCAGCTGCTCCTCAGTACTTATACACATAGGCTACCTAAGTACGCTACTTGAGTACTAGTAACCAAGAATAATGTAATGAATTAGAACTAGTCCCACAACTAGTTGATGTTTACCTCACCGAGTCCAGGACATGAGAACATCCCCCCGCCCTAAACGGCAGTGACGTCATCCCTGCACCGGACAGGGCTGCGTCCTTTCGGGAAAATCCGACCGGACTTGACACGCATCACTTCAACTCCAGCGCAGCTCAACCATCGGGACACACAGCTCTCCTTGTCACTTCACAGCCGGAACAACATGGGCAACGTGCAGGTAGGAACACTGGATTACAGTTTTGTAATTTACTAAGTAAACTCTTAATCGGTGCTTTAGAAACTGCGATGGGGGACTTCACTTTATCGCTCGCTACTTTTACAGCTGTGAAAGATCGGGTTTTCAATGATGCAATAATGACAACAAATACAAGTCATACAGTCATAAATGAACCAGATTAACAACATAATCACGGACATCCTTTAGAAGACCACTTTGATAATGTTCTCCAGGAGACGAAAACAAGACTTCTCGTCTGTAAACAGTCAGAACTTCTGGTGGCTCTGGGGCAGCAGCAGCAGCAGCAGGGAGGCATTTTTCAGAAACGCTGATCAATAAGGCCGCATTGTGTGAAAGGAGGGTGGGCGAGGAGGAGAGGAGATGAGACTGCACACTGCAGCTGCCCCATGACTCAGCGATCGCACGCAGGCTGCACCCTTTTGCTGCGGGAGAAACCGGCCTGAATATAATTAAACCTCCACAAGATCACTGTAATCTGATGGAGTGCAGGGCAGACACTTATATATATATATAAATATGTATATATATATATAAATATATATATATACATAAATAAATATATATATTAATATATATATATAATATATATTAATGCATATACATATTTATACATACATATATTTATATGTATATATATTGACATATATATATTTATTTATATATATATATATATATTATAGGGTCGACTGTGGGTCAGTGGTTAGCGGGTATGTCTTTCAGTCAGGGGTTGGTAGTTCAATCCCCAGCCTTGTCGATGTGTCCATGTATGAATGTAAAATGATTGTAAGTCGCTTTCGATAAAAGCGTCAGCTAAATAAAATGTAATAGTAATATATAAATATAATTCTGCATTTACTATCAAATATTTTGTTTTTTATTTTATAAATAGTTCAGGACTCTCTCAAAGTATGTGTTGAGATCATGATTAGATTTATTTATTTGTTTATTTTACATACATGCATGCATTTTCTAATGATGATCTAATATGTTTCTAATGACATTTATTATTCTCTAGCCTACCATCGTCCCATATGAGGACTTCGATGTCACAGCTGATGTCAAGACCATCAGAAAAGCATGTAAAGGTTTCGGTAAGTGAACGGAGCTTTGGCTCATTCCTCTAGTTGTGTAATTGGTTCTGTTTGTTCTTGTTGAGTCATGTAGTATCTCTATGTGTGTGTAATTATCACCTAATTAGACGGCCTGTCTTAAGTCTTGCTTAATGTGTCTAGTAATAGTGAAATATAATGGTTAAGTACTTATTGTATTTGAGTGCACCCTAATGCCAACCCTTGAGTGTGTGTGTGTGTGTGCGTGCGTGTATATGTGTGTGTGTGTGTGTGTTTGGTGTGTGTGTGTGTGCTGTATTTTCTCTAGGCACAGACGAAGAGGTCATTATTCAGATTTTGGCCAATCGCTCCTCAGCTCAGCGTGTGGAGATCAAACAGGCCTACTTTGAGAAGTATGATGACGTAAGTACCTGCCTCCACGTCTTCTCTCTCTTTCGTAGATACACTCACACACATACATGCAGTTGATTCTGTCTTTTTTCAGGAGTTAGAGGAGGTCCTGAAGAAGGAGCTGGCAGGTAGCTTTGAAAATGCCACCTTAGCCATGTTGGAGCATCCTCACATTTTCTACACCAAGGAGCTGAGGAAGGCCATGAAGGGGGCGGGCACGGACGAAGATGTACTGGTGGAGATCCTGTGCACATCCACCAATGAGGTCTGTCAATATGGGATCCTATTCATTAATACTTTCTACGCAGTCCCCGCCAGTTGAGCTTCTATTCAAAGAAATCATGATGATACGGGCTCCACTTCGGCTTATAATTAATAACAGTATAATATTTGTATCCTGATGCTCGACAGCACTTTCCCAGAAGGTAAGTTATCAATAAAAAACAGTAGCATAAGCTGTGTGGAGATTACCTCCTTACACAAGGTTTTTGTTATCGTTTAGATTTATTTGTTTGTTCGTCAGCAGAATTTAGAACAAAACTACTGGCCCTGTTTTCATGAAATGCAAAGTAAGGGTGTGGCTTGGGCCGAGAAAGAATCCATTCAACTGTGTGGCGGATCTGAATCACGAGGCGGACACGCAAATGTCTTCACTGTTAACGGTGTCATGTTTCTTTTTCTTCTAACAGGACATCTTGGGCTTCAAGCACACTTATGCACAGGGTGAGTTGTCTTCCATAGTGAGTCATGTAGACTATAAACAGTTAACAATATAACACTGAAAATGCTCATAACTCAACCAGCATGTGGGACAGATACACATTTTATATTTGTCATAATGTGTGGGTGTTTCAGTGCAGGAGTGAATCATGGTGTAATGAGCCATGTTTTCTTCTTCTTGCTCGCTATGAATTCAGTCTGATTGTTTCCCTGTCAGGGTCACATTGGACTCGAGGCTAAATATGTTGCAGCACTCTGCTTTTAGGACTTGAGTCCATATATTGTACATTTTCTGATGGTGTAAAGAATATCACTCTATTTGCCTCTCACCTTACAGTGCATGAGCGTGAACTAGAGGCGGACATTGAGGGTGACACCAGTGGAGACGTGAGGAACCTGCTGATGTCACTGCTGCAGGTCAAGAATCCTCATTCTTTTAGCTTAATTTAACCGTGAACGACTCTTCTACCATCGATACTTCCAACGGGAGTTGCACTACACAACAAAAATATGAGCCCCCACATTTTCAAGGACATTAGTTGCAAGTCTTGAATCTGGAAGGAAGCCATCCACAGAAGAAGAATACTCTGATAATGGCTCTCAGCATTGTTGTCCTTGCTGTGTTTCGCCCACGGACACATTCATCACATCATCGGCATGCTCGGCCTCTGTGCCAACGTTTTCAGCACTCCAAGTTCCCGCTTTCCCTCGCTCTTCCTTCCCCACGGAAAGAAAAAGACAAACACAGTGTGACTCATGTTCGACAGCCACTTCGATCCGAAGAGGCTTTCCACTATTTCCAATTGGTGTGGAGCAGATGACTGTTATCCCGTTAAATGCCTGAGATTATTTTGTAATCCATCTTCTTGACCTTTCCTCACTCTATACGTGCATAACCTCCCTTATTCATCCACTTAAACCGTTCTTTCCCTTCATATCTCTGTAACCCTCCTCTTCTCATGTCCCTTTGTATCTGCAGGCGAGCAGAGAAGAAGGCTATGAAGTGGATGAGAGTTTAGCCGAACAGGATGCCACATCTTTGTTTGAGGTACGTTCCCAAGTGCTGCATGATCCATTTCAATTTGAGTTTCCTTTTTATAATACCAGTATTTCCACGGGTAATGTCATCCTGGATTTAGATGTTTGAGCATACGAGCCAAGGATGACTGGCACATCTCACTAGTACAGATCTTATTAAATCAAAGCTTGTTTTTGTGATGATTCTGTCGTGTGGTTTTTGTTACAGAACAGGAATGTGGGATCTTTGTGGGAATTCACAACCATGGTGTGATGCTTCATCTCAAATTTCATGTGAACACCGCACAAATATGAATGTGTGCAGAGACAGTGATGTATCACTTGAATGACCCCGAGTCAGTTCTTTAAGGGATGGCAATGTTACTCCACCACTTTGGTCCAGACAGAAATAACTCCATGGATTGACGTGCAGACATCCATGGTCCCCAGAGGATGAATCTATCTGACTTTGGTGATCTGCTGATTTTTTTTATCTGCTACCATCACGTCAACGTGCTGAATTATCATCTATTTCGGTTTGTGACCAACTAGAGTTTGATAGCAATGAGTCCTGAAACACGGAAATGAGTCGGCACTTTTGTACTTCCCGTTAAAAGGTGGTTTCTAACCAGGAGCTCAATGAGACTTCAAAACATCATTCATTATTTACTTATGCAACCGTGGAGCACTTCCACTGCCAATTGCATCTGTAATTAAAAAATCACAACGGTGGTGTTTATTTGGGAATATTATTTTGCAGAACAAAACGTGTACATTACATAATAATAATCATTTATTTTATATAGCGCTTCTCTAGACACTCGAAGTCGCTTTACAGTTCAGAGTCCAGTAGTCATACACACACACAGTCATCCCGGTGGTGGTAAGCTACATCAGTAGCCACAGCTGCCCTGGGGCAGACTGACGGAAGCGTGGCAGCCAATCAGCGCCTACGGCCCCTCCGACCACCACCAACATTCATTCACATCCATACGAACCGGGGTGAGGCTGCGGTGCATGTCTTTATAATGGTGGGGGAAACCGGAGTACCCGGAGGAAACCCACGCAGGCACGAGGAGAACATGCAAACTCCACACAGAAAGGACCTAGGACGGGACGACCGGGATTCGAACCCAGGGCCTTCTTGCTGTGAGGCGACAGTGCTAACCACTGAGCCACCGTGCTGCCACATAAGACTTTTTCTGTTGCAATAATCATAAATACAAATGAAAAACCTTGTTTTGAGGGAACCAGTGTGATTCTAAGGCCTGGGGATGGGCGCCAAAAGTATGACCTACTGTCGGATGTAAAAAAAAAAAAAGGAATTCTCCTTTATACCCACTAAGTGTCGCATGATTTCCTACTTTTTGACTGGCAGGCAGGAGAAGGCAGATGTGGCACAGATGAGTCCACCTTCACCTTCATCCTGACGCACAGAAACTACATGCAGCTTCAGGCCACCTTTAAGAGCTATGAGTCGGTAAGGAAAAAATGGTTTTAAAAAAGCTTCTCATCATTGTTAATATTATAAGTTATGATGTTAACTCATTGTCCTACAGCTTTCAGGAACAGACATTTTGGACACCATTGACTCTGAAGCAACAGGAACTCTCAAGGACTGCTACACAACTCTGGGTATGTTAGACTGTAATTCTCAACAGCCATGAAATATCAAGTCAAATATCAGTTCTTTTAATAACGTCTGCTGCCTTTGTGTCGGTTTTAAAGTCAGGTGTGCTAAGAACCCGCAGCTGTATTTTGCCCGACGCCTGAATGCCGCCATGAAGGGACTAGGCACTGATGAAGACACACTCATTCGGATGATTGTCGGCCGCTCCGAGGCAAGTCAGATGTCTTATAATTTATTTCCAGTTTCCGGAAAGAAGAAAAAAAAACGTTGGGCTTAAATGTGCCCTAAAAGTTAACGCTCAATCCCAAAATATCGATCAAAAAGTGTTTTTCTTGTGACTGAAGTGTTATGTTGTTGACCCACAGATCGACCTGGAGACCATAAAGGACATGTACCTGGAGAAATACGATGTCACCCTGAAAGAGGCTCTGGATTCCGAGTGTGGTGGAGACTTCAAACGCCTCCTCATTGAGATCCTGCACTGAAGCTTCTCACCTTCCTCCTACAGGCCTCATTTAACCAATGTGAAACAGTGTTTCCTCTCTCATTCTTCCTCCTCTTATTTATACTCTTACTCATTCCCTTTGTGGACGTCTTTCTGACAGTCAGTTCTCATTGCAGCATGGACCAAAAACCAACTCATTCGTATATTATACATTGTTTTACTAATGATAAATTAGCATTCAGTCTTTAAACACACTGTTCTTCCAAGGACAAAACACTCAGTGGGTCTTCTTTCACAGTTGTATTCAGACATACAACGAATGTTATTCATTTTAACAGTACTATGGCAGCATTGTTGAACGTATGTGGAACTTGTGCAGCTGATCATGTTCATATATTAATCCAAATGAATATTGTTAGTCCAGTTCTTTAATCACAATCAACAGCTTGACATTATTGTTATGTTTTAGCTGTCATTCACCATTTCAAGGGTAAAACATTAACAGGCTGCTGCTGCTCAACATAAATTATATGTTATATTTTACACCGTACTCATTTCTTTTTATCATCATCCATTACTTAACTTAAATACCATTTGCCTCAAAGATGCTTTCAAAAGATAATAGCGATGCAATTTACTTTTTGCTGCAACATTTAACACTTAAGTGCAGAATTATGACGATTGATCCCTGATATCTGTTTACACTACAGAAATAATCATACATGAACAAATTACTACCCTGATATCAAAAGCTTACACTCTTTTTAAGTATGCACTTTTTGTTTTTTTGTAACCACGTCCCTAAATGCCATGTGGGATTTTTAACTGTTTGTAATCTTATTTTTAGTCACAGCTAACATGCTGCCTCTCACTTTACACACTTTTTCTGGTGCTTAAATAATGTACTCCATTCAGATGTATTACATTTATAATCCTACATAATATTAGTGTAAAACTTTAAGATAAATGTACATTTAATATTATTAGATTAGAGATAATAAAATTAAAAAGAGATGTGTTTTGCTCTATAACCCCTGAAATACAACTGTTAATGGACACAGTCTGCATTCGTGTATGGAATTATAGTATAACTACTTTTATTTAAACCCAAGATTACAGTAATGTATATGACTGATATATATAGTTGTATTGTCATATAACAAAGGAAAGCAGTACATTCTGTAAGAAGTCATTGTTAACCTGTTGTAATGGCATATAAAATGTGGCATACATATGCAGTAATAATAAATTTAAACTCCACCAAAAAAAGATGTTTCTCTCTCTATCCTGTAGAGGGCAGTGTTTCACAACCAGCGGTATTAGTTGTGCATTTCAGGAAGAAATTACAGTTGATGAAATCATAGGGAAATCTATTGTTTTATTGTTGAGTATAGTTGCAAAATCTATTGTATGCTACTGTTTAATTTTAAAATGTTTGTATTATTCTAACAAACCTTTTCCTCTGATGTTCAAAAACATATTGTGTTGCCTACCGTTTCATAAATATAATATAGTTGTAGTGACCTATAACCCAAGCCATATAAAAAGAAATGTTGTGAGGTTTTTTTTACAGCCTCTAGGGCAAAATCATTTGACTCACGAGAGAGCACAGAACCAGTGGGGCGCCTTTGGGTGCCTTAAAAGCGGATACAGGAGGAAAAAAAAGAGTTTACAAAAAAGTGAGAACTGCTTCCAGATGATGTCTCACGTTCTTTCCCATCGCTTTCTACTTCTGGTTCTCCCACACCTCCCTCGGTATCTTTCTTTCCCTTCATGTTCCTTGATGTGATAGTTGTTACAGTATGAAGGGCAAACACATTCATGTATATCCACAGTCTGTGCACCTCGTGCCGCCCGTCTCCCCTCCGGCCGCCTCGTGCTGCCCGTATCGCTGAGAGGGCTGTGTGCACCACACATGCCTGTTCATTTAAGACCGTGCATAAGTGTATAACAATCATGTGTCAGACTCCCCTTTGAACTATATTTCTCTTAAAATATGGTACGTCTTTTACAACATTTTCCTGATTTTAAGCGTATCCCATTCTGTGTTAAAATGTAGTGTTATGGCATAATATGTTATTTCTTTTGGCTTCAGAGGCCAGGGAAAATTGGCAGAGAATCCTAAAAAATTCTAAAAGCCATGTGACAATGTTTCTCGGGAGGACATAATCATTAACATCTGTTCTTCCATCATGCACGCATACAAAAGACCCTTTTCCGTGCTTAAAGACCCACCCATACCAACTCCACACATATGCTTGTCTTTCCCTCCATCTGTGCTCAATTATCCAGAGTGCTAATGTGTAAGGGCAACTAGCCCTGCCAGACTCTGCTCTCTATCCTGTGAGGCTCTGACCTTTTTACTTCCACGTTTATCATCGTCAGACCACCATAACTCACCCAGCAAGTCATCCATCAGCCTGGAGTTTGCATTTGTGTCCTGATATGCTTCCTTTCTCTGTTGTTACTCGACTCAGGTCTGCTTATTGTCTTGTGTGTTTCTGACTAACGTGTTTCACAATATTACGGCTCAGTTCATAAACTGTGCTGCTCATGTTTTATTCATCGTGAAATCTGGTTAAGCAACCTTGAACTAGAGAGAATTAGAGACGACTGGAGCGGGAAACGGTTGTGTCGGCACTATTTTGATCACGGAGACTCGAGCATCTTCAAGACACGAACCTGCATAATAATGGAAATAATTCCCTAAAAGTCCTGATTTATTGAATAATCTATAGCACACATTAACCTGGGGGCCATAGCTTCAAAGGCTAACACAATAACATCGACTGGTCTACTGGTTTTCATAGAACATATGCTAAGGGTCGTAGTTTTGATCGTGTGCCAACACGGAGCAGCAGCACATTAAGAATGAGAGGCTGTCGGTGGACGTGCGTATAGAGGCCATTAGGAGGTTAACTACCCGGCTAATATAATTTCAACTGTTTGAAATCACGATAAAGAACCTCTGTTCTTTGACGTGTAATAGGAAACACCTGCAGCTTCTGCCTCAATTCAGTCTCCACGTGTTTACCTGTGACACCGAGGGGAAATCTTGTAATGGGATTAGTGCATTATGATTACGTCTTCGAAATGGCAAACCAACACACGACTTATACTTTGCATGGCTTTTGGTTTGCAGTCTGCTGCCATTGTGAAGTCTCGAGTTTGGGTTTTTGGCCGTCGCCGTCTTGGTTCTTGCGATCAGAATGGACACGAGAGGATGAAGCTCAGTACACTCACACGCTGAATGAGACGTTTAATGAACTGAAAACACTCTGTGAAAGGGTTAAAGTTGGAAGAGGAAAACTTGTACAACTCTGAGACCGCACCACATCCACTTCACTTATTATCATTCACTAAATGAACATGCTGCCTGATTTGGGATGAGACGAGTGCATCCCCGTTATCACAACACACCAGACAATCAGTGATATATTACACAAAATAATATGTGTTAAGATAATCCTTTATTAGTTCCACAGCGGGGAAATTTGCAAATATCTCTCTCTCAACGTTTTCTAACAATCGCACCGTACAGTAGCCTACAGTACAGTAGCCTACACCTAAACTAGCCGGACCAAGTTCAGCTTCAGAGGGAAAACACCCGAGTGTTTTTAAGGGTGTGATTCGCGGCTAGCTTTTATCCAAGATGAAAAATAATTTCAAAAGTTTGCTTTCATGACTGACTGCCTTCCATTACTCACCAAAGCACAGTCCTGAAACAGAGGCAGCAGCAAAAGAATCCAGCAAAACTAGTTTATATTTATTCGATTTAATATAAAACATTAAATATACACTTAGTTGCAGTCTAGTTTGAGTAAACAGTAACTATATCTTACGGTGGTAATATTTAAGATAGCATGGTGTCTTCCCGGGACAGTTTAGTGTCGACGAGGCCTTCGTGAAACACATGACTCTCTTTAAGTCCATAACATGCAGAAAGTGGTCATTAAACAAGGCATGCACAGCAGTAGATATTCACATTAGAAGAATGGCGGCTAACATGAAACACATGCTCTTAAAAAACACACTCCGCTCATGGTGACAGCAGAACATGCTGTAGTCACAGTGGGAATAAGCTGGAGGTCCTCTGGCGTCATCAGAGTAACTTAATTACATAAATATAAAACAGAAGTACAGCACATGGAAAAAGCTTAAAACTCAAGCATGAGAAATATTTTCTTTTGGAAGAAATCTTTAGGCCTATCAAATAGTAATATTCACATTGATATAAATACAATATGATTGATGTATTGTGGTAATTTTTAAAATAAGTCATATTTTAGCTTTTTTTTAACACAAAATACAAAAATGTCAAATTTGCCACAGGCTACACACACAAAGCAGCTCGAAGGAACAGTTCAAAATTGAGCTCTCATTTGTTACACTCTTAAAACCCTGGGGGTACCCCTAGTAACATGGTTATTCACTCCCTTTCCAAGAGAAATGAAAATATTGATAATTTACCACTTTCATATGTGTTCATAAAACATGAAGCGACAGCAGGAGACCGTTAGCTTAGCACAAAAGGTTGGAGATGGGGAAGCAGCTCGCTCGGCATAAAACTACAACTAGGTTTCCACTTTGTTGTTTTGGGATGGACGAAACAAGCAAGAGGTAACAACATACTGAGTATGTTTTACATTATCTAATAAGCATATTATTCACTGACATTTGAACAAGCTAGCTTTTTCTTCCTTGTCTCTAATCGTTATGCTATGCTAAGCTAACAAGCGGCTAGATGTAGCTTTATATCTAACAGACAGCTATGAGAGTGGTTTAAAAAATCTCTTTTAACTCCAGGCATGAGAGCAATAAGAGTCTTTCCCAAAATGATAAACTATTCCTCCAAAATCAAACCTATGAAACTACTCAATCATATAAATTGCTTAATATCTGTTCTACTGAATTGGAAACCACATAAAAAAAAAACATGGTTATGTTTTGTCTTTCTGATGTTATGCTGCCACCCAGAGGATTGACACTCCGCTTCCCGTCTGGTAGCTGATCTGGTTGACTCGTCCGCGTACGCAGTCCAGTGTGAAGAACACCGCTGTGCCGTTACGAACCTGGAAAGACGCCCGCAGGCTGACACCGGCCCAAAGGCTTCCCTCAGGCATCTGACCGCCGACCTGCTGGGCCAGAGTGACAGGGCGCAAACGCTCTGCCTCCCGGCCTCCTCCTGACCCCTCTGGATCCCTTCGCCTGAGAAGAGTCACCTTGAGGAGGTTGCAGGAGTGAATAAGTCTGAGATCCAGAGACACACTGGCTGTGCCACTCTCCCTGAAGACAACATCCTGTCTCTGGTCTGTGGATCCCTTCCCCAGCAGCGCCATCTGGGACACCTGAGCGCTGGTCTGGCGGAAGAACAGCGGCTTGTTTCGAACTGCTCCCGAGGGAAGGCCTGTGTGAGCCACGGAGGCCGACAGAGAAGAAGAGAGAGCGGCGGGGACCCAAACCAAGCTGAGGATACTGATGCCGGACTCGTCGCCAAAGAACCGCACGTTGCACTGAGCGGGAGACAGGATCTCAAAGGCCAGTGTGTCCCCAGGGCCGACTGCTGCCGCTCCGGACAGAGATAGGGAAGTGTCCCGATAGTGGACGCCTGCTTTGAAGCTACGGCACAGCTCCGTCCCCGTTCCATTATGGTTGAGATACGCCAACATTTGGAAGCCCTCACTCACACACGTCTGGCCCATTGAGTACACCGCCTGCTGGAACACAAAACGCACAGTTCCACTTTCTGTAAAGCGGATCCCACGGCCATCATGAGTCAGCCCCACCACGTAAGGGTCAGAGTTGGAGGTGGTGCGGAAGACTGGGCGGAAGTTTGTGTGGTAGTGCGCGGACACAGTGGCCTGTGCTGTCATGGCAACCGCCCCGGTGTCATGGGAGAGCCAGAGGAGGCTGAGAGACGGAGCCGCCAACGAGTCGTACAGCCGCACGCCGTCGCCGCTTTCGTTACAGTGGGCGCTGGCGCTCCGGAGAAAGAGGGAGATCATGTTCCCAGGGGCGACTTCTGCGACCCCGCTGATGCTGGCGCTCTGGAGCAACTTCCCCTCCCGCTGCTCCACCCTAATGCCACTGAGGTCACGACCTTCAGAGCCGTCTGTGTTGTTAATACGCAGACACAACTGGATGAAGCTCCGACAGCCGTGGCTCACGGAGAGGTTCTCATCCAGCCAGACCAGGCCGTGCTGCCTGAGCACCAGGCGGCCGTCCACAGCGGACAGCAGGCCGGCGTCGCCTCTCTGCTGGATGTGAAGCTGCACGCCGGGGAAGGCGTGAGGCAGGTTGTGGCCTTTAGCGCCAGGCAGCGTCACATCTCCAGACCAGGACAAAGAAAAGGCGCCGTCACCAGCAGCAGCAGCATGGCCGGAGCAGATGGAGTCTGTGGTAAAGGTACAAGGTGAAGCCACGGGCTCTCCGTCACACTCGTTACAGGCCTGACACTCGTCCATGTCGGGATGTAGAAGTAGCCGTGGCCACACATTCCTGAATTGGCTTCTCGCTCCGTCATGCCCTGACACCTGAATCCACCTGATGATAGGGAAACAAAGAGGTAAGACGAAAACTCAGTTTGGAGTTTAACAAATGCAAGAGAGGCCGAATGAGACATCAAATATTGAAAAAGGTTCTCAGTAATTCATGTTACCTGGAGTATTAAGACATTTCTGTTGGTCTCCACACAGATCAGATATTTCAAGGCATTCATCTCTGTCCTGTAACGATGAATAATTCAACACTTTAAATCAATTTGAGAGCATACTCTAAGTCCCCCTACTTTCTCAATCCATCTTTAGCTCATTGTTTTGGTTTTTGGTTTTGCGTCACTCTCTCCACCCTTATAACTTAGCATGCCGCTTTTTTCCTGCAAAACAATCCTCCACAAATCCAAAATCCCTCCGAGCACCACACTGCACACACAGTATTCTGTTTGCATGTTTCTTGAGTTTGTCTTCTCTGTCATGACGACTCGAGATAACTTCTACTCTCGATGGTAATCAGTGGTGAGACAGTGGACACATCTGCTGTAACTCACCCACACAAGCTTTGTTTTGTCCCCCACTCTTTAAGTTAAACTTTTGCCCTGTTGTACGAGTCCTGTTTACGTCCACGAGTTCAACCGTCATAAAGATAGTCGTGCTAACCTGGCATATCCTGTCAGCGTACACTGAACAATGTGCGACCATGAAGAAGCCGGCAGGACAGATGGTACATTTCTCACAGCGAGGATGACCGCTGCTGAAGCCGCAGTACTCATCGGGACCGCAGCTCCCACAGGCCAGCAGGGAGCGCCCCACCTGGCGGCGTCAGACATGTCATTAAACATCAGGTATGCACATCATATAAAGATGGCCATGCGTACGAGCTAACCAGATGTCATATATTGCAAATAAGTCATTTACTTGTCAAATCCATTTTGCGACTTAAAGTAGCTCAAGAGAAATTCTTTCTTTTTACATAATTACTCATGTTATTCTATAGTGCTTTTGCAGAAGAATATCATTTCCAAACTGATATAATATATAATTATGATATATAAACCATCAGGTTGTTGTTTTTTATCCACTATAATAGACGTGTACACCTTTGATTCCGGATTCACCTCCATCACGCTGGCCTCCATGTCCACCTTGTGCAGGGAGAGAGCCTGCTGTGCTTGGTGACCTCGGACCTGCCCACTCATGGTGTCCACGTCTAGCTCCCCCTGGAGGTTCAGGAGAGATGTTTGCTTGATGCTTTCCATCATTATGCTGTACTGGGCTTTAACCTGGATGGAGACAAATATAAAAGTGTAAACTTTTTGTTTTTTATGATCCTGATAATAAATCACTATGACGTCTGTTATGAATACACAAATTAAAATGCAGGTATGTTTATTCCATGCATCCCCGGTCCCTCAGGCTGCTCTGTGTATCATTATAATTCTCTATTGTACAGAACATTCCCTCTGATCCACATATGGAAAAGATCCACCGGAGGTCAGCGCTCAGGATGATGTAACACATAAAACGTCAGTAGGTCAGGTGTTTTCCATCCACCTCATCAACATAAACGTGTAATGCTTCTCTGCTGCCCAGTAATAAACAACTCCCAACATGTCCCGCATCAGCGATCAAGCAGTCTTACTTGCTCCATTTGGTCATACATCTTCCTCTGTTGTTCCAGTATTTCTCTCTGCTGGTTGACCAGCGTCTCCTGCTGCTCAGTGAGGAGCCTCTGCAGATCCTGGACCTCGTCCTGCTGGCCCCTGAGGGCCTCAACCAGCTTCTCCTCGCTATTGGACAGCTGCAGATGCAGCACGAGAGCGTCTTCTGAGGGAAGCTCATTGTTCCCTGAGACAAAGAAAGAAAACTATGAGACTCGCTGAAAAGGTCGCCGCGTGAAGTGTATTCGTTTATATATCTTTCCATTATGTGGCTAATCACTCACATGCGTATACTGACCTGGTTTCATGTCACATGTCAATTGTATCCATGCACCACGTTCCGACCCGAAGTCTGGAAGCTCATCCAGAAATTGCGCCGCTCTGTCTGTCACATGAACCGGTGAAGAGTGTCCTCTCCCGTCGTCTCCTCCATGCGTACCATGGCGCATCCGAAGAGGCAGTTTACATCCAATCCCTTTACACTCCCGGGTCGTGCTGTCGTCACTCGTCGGGTGGTGAGAGCCAGTGGTCGCACAGGTTCCACCGGCGCAACCAGGATGGAACACCTCCGCCGTGACGGTTCTCGGGTTCGTCCTCCTGGTGACATCTGTTCCCGCCGGTTGCGCAAAGCGTCCCTGCTGAGGTTGGATGATGGAGTACGGTGCCAATGGCGCGCTCTGGGCTTGGTGGTGACTGACATGAGCATCCTGTTGGTAACTCGGGTAGACTTGTCCTTGCCTGTATTGTGCAGAGCTGTGAAACTGTTGTCGGGACTCCGCTGCCTCTGTGCGCCCCTGGCAATGCACTCCGACGCACGGACTCCTGTCCTGCCCAGAGAAGCAGCGCGTCCCCCGGCACAACTCAGGTCCGCTCTTAGCCCCGGTGAGTAGAGAGGCCACGCAGAGTAAGATTAGAATAGAGATCTGTGCCATGTTTCAAAGATGAAAGGTAAACGAAATCAGGCCACGAGTGAATAGTGGCCCCTGTTTGCGCATCAATCCTTCAGTCCGATGGATTTTGTCTGATCGTGAAAAAAATCGCGAGTGCCAGTTGATCTTGAACAAGTGGTTGCACAGACCATGTAGCTTGTCTCCATTGCGCACACCTCGGTGTCTACCCCCTTTGCCCCTTCTGGAGATAGCTACGTCTAGCCCATGTGGCGCTCACGGCTCCTAATTGGCAACAGGCTTTGCTCCTAGTCTTAAATTAACCCGTAGCTTTCCCGGACATACCACTCTGCAGAATCACCCAATTCCTATTAAAGTCGTGCATGTGGTAGATATTTGGACTATTCTAATGTTTGTTCTCACACTCCCGTGGATCATTTATGAGCAGATGTGTACAGTGACCCGAAATATAGGAAGCTCCAAATAGTGCAGTGGACTTTCAGATATTTATAGAATGGTTGTTTTTCTTCTCACATTTAACTACATTATTTAAAGGGAACATTTTTCTTTCTTTCTAACCTTTTCCCTTTTCTATTGCCATTCATTTTGATGACCGGAACAGTCCGGTGGGCTTTTTAACAAGCCCTGTCAGAATAAAATCTGCTTCATGGGATGACAGCTTTGATCTATGTACTAGATTAGGGAGCAGTGGTTGGACTCTGTTATATTGTGAAGCCAAACCTGTCTCTCCTGTAAAATGTAAACTTCATTAAAAGTTTATTGCCACTCATTTCCCTCCCCTGCAGATGGCTTTGATTAAAGCTTAAACCCACATTAGAAAGACTGTTTCTCCCTCTTCTCCTTTTCTTTGCTAAACACATCCTTTTCTCTCTATCTCTCTCACACACACACACACATACACACCCCCACATACACACAGACTATATGCACATAAACCCTCCACCTCTCAGAAGTAGTTTGTTATAAATCATGATGAATATATTGAGTCGTAAACATTTAGTTTTCTTAAAAGGACTGCTTAAGGATGGATGTATCTGCATGTATAAGGGTCACCCATGATTTGTAATGTATACTCACATAAACTAAACTGGGACCACACATGATTCTAATACTAACAACTCAAAAAGACACAGAACAAACGACTGGGAAACACTCACAACTTTGGAGGCTTTTTATATATAAATGAAAATGTCCACAATTCTTTTCTTATCCGTAGTGAGAGTGTTATCGTCAGTGCTCAATCGGCTGCAACCCTATTATAGTCTACACTCAGTTGCAGCTGCACAACTAATGCAGTAACATCCCACAGTGCATCACTTAATGGAGGTTTTTGTTGAAGCCATTTTAGAGAAGAGCTAAGTCCACTTTAAGATCATTGTGGTGGCTGAAACACCTGTCAGTATAATTTAAGTCAATTCCACAGCAGCCCAAACTGCAGCCTCTAAAATAATCACACGGTTGAATAATTGTCTCTGCAGTGTCAACATAAGTTATGTTAATATAACAAAATAGTCGCTTTAATCTTGCTTCTTTCATTAAACCCTCCAAGTCGATATATACTTACAGTACATGCTGCATTACCTCAAGTCACACAAGAGTTTTGAGTCATGCTTTTTGATTTTTAAAGTGTTTTAAATTCGAAAATAAAATGCTAAAATGCACACAAAAAGACAAGCCAAAATTAAAAAGACACAACAATTGGAATTTAAGAAGCGAAAAATAAAGTAGACGTCCAAACACATAAAAAACAGGAGACTTACACTGCAGTTACAATATATCAATACAAAGTTTTAAATGATTCGTTGAAGCACTGGGGCAGACCTCAAGACTCATTTGCTTATGTCACCAAACTTCCTATACTACATAAATGTATAGTATAAATATGCTAAATAGGCACAATAGGGGGTGGCACCAGCGTGGCTCTACTATGATTGTGTACTGTCAGAAATGAAGAGAAAAGGAAAGTACATCATGGTACATCACTCTGCTTTAAAAGAAATGCAGTCTAATCTACTTCCTGATACCACAGGAAGTTCAGTTAATATCTGCAGAAGCAGTGGAGGCAACGTCACATGCTCAAGTGGTTTCTTAGAGACTGACCTCTGAGCGTTTTAGCCCTCACACACACACAAACACACACACACACACACACACACACACCGATGCTCCCATGTGTGAAAGAGACATATAAGGTAAGAACTTCAAATAATAGTGATTGTTTATTTAAGGACCTTTATAAATGATAGATATGTATTATGGCAACTGTATAATGAATCAACAAATGAATAGTATTTATTATGCTAATATATATATATATAATTTTTATTTTTTTCATTCTCCCTTCTCATCATCCCTTTAAGAGTTAAATACTTGAGCAGCCACATCATTTTGTTTCGGACACATGTCCTCTCACAGCCGCCAGTGGATAGATGTGCAACGAATTAGAAAACAGTAAGAAGCTCTCGACCACAAAGGAAGAAACAACATCGTGGTTTACTGTCAGGCATTGCTTTCTGATTCCTGTCATGCATATAAGTCTCAGTAAATCGCTTCGTGTCTCTGGGGCCCGTCCGCCTGATGCTGGCCTGTCTGCTTCCTTGTTGTGTTGATGTGTGAGACCACAGTGGGAGACGGCAGCAACGATCTGCCTGATCTCTGATGAGACGACGGCAAACATAAACAAATGGGGGTTTTGTCGTGCACGCTTTGATGAGACCATGTTAGGGATCACTGGGTGCCATTCAATAGACGTACCGATGTACCATGAAGAAGTTACAGAAACAGAAGTTTGGGTTGACTTTCAGACAAGAAGTCCCGAGAGGTCACAAAGGTAGAGTTCACTTTCTTGATTAACAAAATGCACTTTCATATGGAAGTAATACTTAGTCTACTACCATCCTCTCAACTTCCCCCTCATTACAGTTTAATGGACGGTCTGTTTACTTTTCAGCATAAACACAGAATGAGACTGAACAGCACAGGCAGGACTGTATACTGTATGTGTCTCGCTATGCACATTACGCTGCATGTGAGTGTATATGTGTGTGTGTGTGTGTGTTTATGAAGAAGAACAAGTGGTACATGGAGCAATAGACAACAGGAAAGAGCTTTAAAAGTATAAATATCTCAAACACCACAGATGAGTCTCTGTATACAGGCCAGAATATGCACTAATACTTCCAGCTGCAGATTTAATGTGTAAAATTCATCAGATTAAAGTTAAACAAAGCAAATCAGATGTCCACTGCTCTGCTCGTTGCATATTTAGAGTCAACCTGATTTTTACTTCTGAGAGTTTATTACTCTTTCTGAGATGATTCATTTATTTCTATCACAATGTGATCCAACCTGTGTCAGATAAATAAATAAGTTGAACAAATTAATGGTTTTAAAGTATCTATAATCAATGCTTGTATATTCACAATGGATCACATGACGACTTATATTTGAGAGACGTCACATCTATCAAATGTGCTAAATGTATATTTTATTTTTAGTTAACAATTCTAAAATTAAGTAGTCATTATATCAAGATATGTATTCTCCAACCATCTCAAAGATGAAGGTCATTGGTTTACTGGTGATGAAAACAACGTGTGCGACTTCACAGCCAGAACATGGAAACTATTTTAACCTACCACATACGCTGAAATAGCAACAACATTGCAGAGCAGTGTTTGTAAGCGAGCGTCCTCTCTGTTTTGCGATCTCTCTTTTTGCAGATTGTGGCAGACATATCCAAACTGTATATGTGCATATAGGCATGCATGTGTCCAAGAATGTGTTTATCTCCAGACCACTAAAAAGTTGTTACGCAGGTCTTGATAAATGTATGCAGGCCTTTAAATAGAGAAACAAACTACTCAACAGATGGTGCAGGTAGAAACTGAATTTAAAAAGAACTGAAATTATGCAACGTTTTTCAGTTCCTGATGCTCCTGCTTTCGTCACTTACTCCCCTGTGTTTAACCCCGTTACTGCAGCTCAAATGTTTTTCTGTACCATTCTCAGATGGGCGACGTAGACACCATGTTCAATCAGCTGCTCGGAGAGATACATCATCTCTCTCAGGTGAGTCGTACAGCTGCTGCTGCTGGGAGCTAAATGCTAACCTCATCTTAACATGCTCACAGTGGCATTGCTAACATGTTGATGTTTAGCAGATATTAATGTTTACCAGATATATTCGCCTCACAATTGTTAATTGAGGCTATGTTGTCGTGTCACGGGCTGTCGCCAGGGTGGGGCAGTCAGAAGCTTTAAAATAAAAGGGAAGGTTTATTGTTCACTGCCACGAGCAACTCAGGGGATTCATTTAAACCAAAATAAAAAAGTCCATTAATCAACTTAAAGCATCCCAGAGGAGAAAGTTGTTACTGAAACAAAAGATTGACAAAACAAAGTCCAGCTTACGGGGTCCTGCTCTTCACTCTTTTCCTCCTCATGGATGTCCTTTCCCGTACTGCTGGTCCAGCTCCTCCTCTCCATGTGAAGCTTCCCAGCCCCGCCTCAATGTGGTGCCTTAAGCACCTGCAGCTGGGTGAGTGATGAGGCAGTCTGGGAGACGTAGTGTCGGCAGAGGTGGCAATTTTGTGGTGTGTCCGCTGACCCTGAGTGGGAATGTAGCGCCCCTCCGCTACCTGTCCCCTTGTGATGCCACAATGTATAACATACAACTGAGGCTTTGTTTTGTAGGTAAACACATTTAAAGGTGCTACGATGGTATATTTACCTTCGCATTGAAAATGCCGGAAGGTTATGTTTTGATCGCCGTGTATTTATTTATTTATTTGTATGAGTGTTATTCGCAAAACTCAAAAAGTATTGAACCGAATCGCATGAAATTTGGTGGGATGATTGTTTATTATCCGGGGACCAGTTGATTAGATTTTGGGACCGGGTCAAAGGTCAAGGTCAAAGGTCATGAACAGGTCAAATCTTCTTGAATCACATGGAATTTGGTGGGATGATTGGTTATTATCCGGGGACCATTTGATTAGATTTTGGGATCAATCGGGTCAAAGGTCAAGGTCAAGGTCATGGAAAGGTCAACATATTTTTTTACCATAGCACAATACATTTGTGTCCAATTGGCATGCAACTAATGCCAAAATGTTCAGAATTCAATGCCCAATCTTGTGATATGCGAAGGTATGCGCTCTACCGAGTGCCCATTCTAGTTGTAGATGTGTTCAGGAGGTGTATATATCGTCAGAAACCTGATGATGACCCTTTGAAAAGTAAAGGGTCACAAAAACAATACAGTTAATCCTCATGAATGTCTTTACAAGAGACCGTGTCGTGGTGCTGGAAGAGTCAAGGGATCATAAGAGCCATGGTGATTCATCCTCTGAGAACCATGAATGTCTCCATGAAATTTAATTGCAATCCAATTATCAAACAGCAGTTGAGATACTTAAATCTGGACAAAACCGGTGAACCATCCGACCCGAACTGCTGTGCTTTTTTCACAACACATCGCATGATACATGATTCAAACATCTTTGGTTGCATTCTTTCTAAAAACATGAAATACATTGAGATTAAAATGTGGCAAACTGTTTCCATGAGGGGCTTAAAGCAGGAACAGGCTACGCGAAGCGAATCAGAAAAATCATTCAACGTTTACGTCACTAATCTGGACATTATCTGATAACACATGACAGTCTTTGTTTTGAAACTGAAGCATCAGACAGAGAAATGTGAGGTGAGAGAAGTGAAGTCATCGCATCTGGATGGGACTGTAGGCGATGGTTGCAGATTCCCTGAAGCACATAAGCTGCTCATCTTATAACTGCGGCTCGCCAAGAAAAGCATTGCATTCTTCTAACTGATGCAACCTTTGAGGCTCAATTCCTTATTGTCCATTTCAAATCTCTTCATGCAAGCTACATATGAAAGAGGAACTTTACATCAGCCACATGAGAAAAGGCCTCTATATGTCCCTTTGGCATACATACTCTTGGAAAGCCATCACAGGACAGACACCACTCCACAGACTATCAACAGAGTTAGCAGGAAAACCATTTTGATTGAAGCATGGATTCTTTCAGTCTGAGAACCCAAAGGATTTAAAGTGAGTCCACGCTTTACGCCAGAACACTAAAAGGATTTTTTTTTTTTTTTTTACCCGTGACTGAAGACTTTGGAGGTGTCATTTAAGCAGCAGCTTCAGCATAATCATTTTCACAGTTGAGGAAAATATGTATTCCTGAATGAAGCTGAGTGCAGTACATCCTCTATTAAAAAGGAACAGATTGAAGACAGAGCACAATAACAGGGCGGATAGATAAAAGGCTCATCATGTAACATATTTAAACAGTTGAGAGCGGTTCAAGGACATACAGTGAATAAGGAAAGTATTCACAGCGCTTCACTTTTTCCACATTTTGTTATGTTACAGCCTTATTCCAAAATGGATTAAATTCATTATTTTCCTCAACATTCTACACACAACAACCCATAATGACAAAGTGAAAACTGTTTTTTGCAAATTTTTGCAAATCTGTTAAAAATAAAGAACGAAAACATAACATGTACATAAGTATTCACAGCCTTTGCCATGACACTCAACATTTAGCTCAGGTGCATCCTGTTTCCACTGATCATCCTTGAGATGTTTGATTGGAGTCCACCTGTGCTAAATTCAGTTGATTGGACATGATTGAGAAAGGCACACACCTGTCTATATAAGGTATCACAGTTGACAGTGCATATCAGAGCATAAACCAAGCCATGAAATTCAAGGAATTATCTATAGATCTGAAAATGGCTGTGCACCGACGCTCCCCATCCAACCTGATGGAACTTGAGAGGTTCTGCAAAGAAGAATGGGAGAAACTGCCCAGAAATTTGTGTGCCACGCTTGTGGAATCATACCCAAGAAGACTTGAGGCTGTAATTGCTGCCAAAGGTGCTTCAACAAAGTATTGAGCAAAGGCTGTGAATACTTATGTACATGTTATGTTTTCGTTCTTTATTTTTAATAAATGTGCAAAAAACAGTTTTCACTTTGTCATTATGGGTTTTTGTGTGTAGAATGTTGAGCAAAATAATGAATTTAATCCATTTTGGAATAAGGCTGTAACATAACAAAATGTGGAAAAAATCAAGCGCTGTGAATACTTTCCGGATGCACTGTATATAGCCCACATAACTTATGTGTAAAATGTCTTTAAAATCAACCAATGGAATTAAATAACTGTTTCACAAAATACAATGGTCATTTCTGGATGCTGTGAGCTGTTGTGAATTGACTTCTCATTGCTTTGTTACAGAGTTTATTGCCTGCAGAAGGGGACCCTGACTCACAGACCGGCAGCACCTTCTCCATTGGCTTCACAGACCTAAATGGTACAGTAAGTGCTCCTTCAGATAATGACGCACTCATCCAAAGCAAGAATAGTCAATAAAGCTTCAATCTCCAGATCCCCAATGTTTTAGAGCTAAGAGTCACACTGCCCTGGCTGACAGTGTGATGTAGAAGTGGGGGAGATGTGAGCCAGTCTTTGAAGTGATAGTGAAAGAGTTTTCAGTTGAGAGTCGGGGAGTGACTGTGTTTTCTTGCACCAGAAGGTCACGCCAACTTCAAGAAACCAGAAGAGATACAAGTAGACATAGGCCGATATCAGTTTGGGAAATACCATAATGTTGTTGGGATTTAGATAGACCAAAAAAACTTTCGAATAAATAAACTTTGCTTTCTTTCCGTCAGATTTAGATAAGAAGATTGTTACCGCTCTCATGTCTGTACGTTTAATGTGAGGATTCGGCCAGGAGACAGTTAGCTTAGCTTAGCTTATCGGAAAGACTGGAAACGGGGAAACAGCTCGCCTGGCTCTGAAGTTCTTGTCATCAGTGTAATGTCAAGGGATTTTGAAACATGGACAGGTCCCTTCATAAGGCCTCTTATCTAACATGTAGGGCCACAACTGTGCCCTGATCTCTGTACAGAGTCTCTTAATGAACTGGAAGACCATGACCTGGATGCTCTGGTGGCTGACCTTGGGTCAAAGTCGACCACCTCAGATGGGCGACTCCCTGAGGATCAACTGACCAGCAGCTGTGCAACAGCTTCAGCAATGGCTCGGGAACCTGAGCCAGCAGCTGCCCTTCCTCCGCCATCGAACCCTGAATCCTTTGAATGGCTGCACATGGTAACCTAGTATGTCGATGATCATAACAAATATCGTCGTAATGTTATGAAAATAATAACCGATTCCCTCTTCTTCTTATTCTTCCAGAGCGAACCCCGGACAAAAGCAGAGAAAATTAAACTGGCTCTGGAGAAGCTGAAAGAAGCCAACGTTAGGAAGGTAAATCATCATCCTTGTTTGTGTGTGTGTGTTTCTTAACTAGCAGTCTGACAGACGAAGGTAAACCCAGCTTGCTGCCTCTGCTAGTTGATAGTCAAGGTGCTGATGAGCGACGGCAGCTCCAAGACACTGATGGTGGATGAGAGACAGACGGTCCGAGAGGTTTTGGACACGCTGTTTGAGAAGACACACTGTGACTGCAGCATCGACTGGAGCCTGTGTGAGACCAGCCCGGAGCTGCAGATGGGTGAGATGAACATGTATCTGCTGTTCATACGCAGACTCAGACCACATGCTGACAATATGCAGCACATGCCAACGGAAATCCATTCGCAGAGGCAGGAGACACTGTTTTCAGTCCAGATGTTTTTCTCATCATTTCAGAAAGAGGATTTGAGGACCACGAGCACTTAGTGGAGCTCTTGTCTGCGTGGACGCGCTTCACTGAAAACAAAATCTATTTTGTTTCAAGACCTCAGAAGTATTTGATGTTCACTGACCCTCAGGCGAGCACAGGTTTTCTTCTCTCCAAAGGTTTGCAGTTCAATGCTGAGTCGGTTAATGAAACAATGCTTTACTCACTCTGTAGGTATTTTACATGTGGAAAAAGAAGAAAGAATATTTGAGTGGGAATAACGAGCAAGTCAAACAGCTCTTACTCAAGGTCAGTCACATTACCGTACCGCATTACTGGACATCTATATCAAGTTGCCGTGTGTCATTTCACACATTGAACATGGTCGACATTTATTTAAACTTTTGAGCAGTTTGGATAGTGCGTCCTCTTCCTCTGCACACATCTGCTGTGTGTGCCTCAAGGTCAAATTAGGCCCCAGCAGACAAGACCCAGCTGTACCTCCCACTGACACTTGTAATCTTGTTTTAACTCCTGAACTGCATCGGGAATGTAAAATCATGGCTGGTAAAAAGTTTCCTAAAGCAAAACCAGAATATAACTAATGTTTTCTTGTAGACTCTGCTGCTTACTCAAAAAACGAATCAATATTCTTAACCTCTGCTATGAAAAGCAAGTTCCCATGCAAGAGATCTGTGTTAACCACACCAGCATTTCTATCCACTTTACAACTGTAAAGCACTTTATAAATACATTTATTTACCCTGCAGCATCATTTTGGAGGTTCCACTCTGATTGTTCCTGATATTGAGGGCAAGCTGTACCTAAAGGAAGATGGGAACAAGCTTTGGAAACCTCTCTACTTCATGCTGAGAGCCTCAGGCATTTACTATGTACCCAAGGGAAAGACAAAGGTACGTACTCACTATCACATCCTTTTTTTATTATAAAAGAAAACCCAGATCATATTCAAGACAACCGGTGGGAGATTCCATTTAGCAATTTAGCAACTTGCGTGTTGAAATCACCCGTCGACAAAAAGCTTCGAGAACATTGACGTGAAACTGATAAATACTCAGTTTTGCCGATGTTTCATGAGGGGATTTTTGGGACAACCCACGAAAGACAAAAAAGGTAACATACTTTATTTGCATTATAGTTATTATTCTTAGATAGCTCCGAGAAATAGTTTGATATCTTGGGAAATGCCTCACAGGGCCACAGCTATCAGGTTTAAAAAATCTATCGAAATTTTATTAAGTAACAGCTTATACATATTTGTTTATTCCTTAAAAGAAAAGAAATGTCAGAGTAACAAGTTGTGGCTAGTTGTTTCTCCATGCTTAGCTCACATGAGCTAAACTAACAGAAACAAAGTCTGACACATAATCCTCTATAAAACACGTTTAAAGTTAGAAAACTAACAAATACTAATTGTAAATTATGATCTTTTAATTTTGTAGTCGGGACATTTCTTCCATTTAGACAGAATTAGGCTATTTATTCCCCCTGTTTACAGTCTTTGTGCAAAGCTAACCAGCTGCTAACTCGAGCTACATATTGGACGTGCAGACATACATGAGTGTGGTTATGATATTCTCAAATATAACTCATTACAAAGTGCTTTTTTTTAATGCATCGGTGCATCTATCCATTTCCAATGTTGATGAAAGGTTTCCGGTCTTTCATGCGATCTATTAACAACTGTACAGTTGAACAAATTTGAAGTAAAAAAACTGCGTTAAGTGTGGTAGCAGTACGTGCACAGAGAGATGTTGTTCCCTCTGTGAAGTTCATGATGGCTTACATCTCAGCACTCAAGCTCAGCAGAGGGAAACAGGCAAGAGAGAGCAACAGAGAAATGAAGATGGACAGTGTGGATGGAGGTCTCGTCACTGTTAAAGAGCTGCTAGTCGTTCTGACACTGAGACAAAGAGAAAAGACGCCACACAAGCAGACAAACTAAAAAAAAAAGGATCCAAGAGGAAATAATAGATGGAGGGCAAACTGTGCCAAGCAGATGTGCAAATCACAACCAGAGAGCTGCAGGAATCTTCTGATGTCAAGAGCGAAGAAGAAATAGAAAATGCCAAATCAGACACACACACAAAACACACAACAGCTATTATCATACATTAAGTAGAGAGAATAATGGAGCTGTGATCCTCAAGCAGGCAGAGTTAGGGATAAGGTAAGAAAGTGAAGAATGAAAATGGACGAAGGTGTGAGATCAAGGAAGGGAACCTGAGGGAGCAAAACAAGAGGGAAGTCAGAAAAACATCCTTTTAGGGTCACTTCCACATGCAGGAAGCTTCACTTTGTAGTTTCCAGTAAACCGCAGCAGCGCTGTCGGTGTGGTTTCATGTGAACACGATGTGTTTCAAATTTAAAAATGGAAGAAATGTTGAAACGCTTTAAAAAGAAAAAGAAAATATGTCCTTCGACGTGGACTTTCTTTGAAAGTTACATGAAGAAAAACGTCCTTACACTGAAGTGTGTTCTCTAAAATTTCTTCATTTTAATTTAGCTACCATAAAGTGAGATTGTGAACATATAACACTATCACTGAAGAACTATTCTGGATTAACATTCTTTTTACTTAAAAAATACTAGACTGTTGATTACCATGTTTACTTTTGTGTATAAACATTTTTTTCTACTATTCCCGCCGAGCACTTGAGAGGATCTCAGCTGTGCACGCCACATGTTTAGGGTAACCAGAGACTCTATCATATATCAATCTATCATAGAAACATTCCTTCAATATAAATAGTGTACAATATTATCCACATAATAAGATTTCTACCAGTTGGTGTGATGATTTGCTTGTTTTCTGCCCGGCAGGCTACCAGCGATCTCGTCTGCCTGGTTCATTTTGAAAAAGTCAACATCCACACCACCAACAACTACACACAGAAATACAGAGCTCCCACCAACTTCTGCTTCATAATAAAGGTAAACAAAAAGATGATTTGATCACCAAAGAGGGAATAAGGTAAAAGCATTTTGTGTAATGTACCTGGTGGATACTTTTTTGATCTTTGTCCTCGGGGAAAAAAGTGTTTTAACATCGTGGTGGTCGATATGGACTTTGCAACGCTTTGTGATATTTTATCATAGAACAGAATGTTTAATTCAATAAGAAAAGTGTAGGAATGAATAGAGTGGAACAACATGTAGGCTGTGTGTGTGTGTGTGTGTGTGGTTTTGTTCCATCTGAACGGCATGTCAGATCTAATTATTATGGCACACCAGTGCTTATAGACTTTGTGTTTTAAGAAGAGCCTCAGATTAATTTGATACCATGGTGCAGTGAAATCTTGAACATTGATCGGACCCAAAGCAGAACCCCGAGGAGACGGTAGATTAACTTTACTGTTTCATCAAATTGATCTCCCAGTTGACAATAGCCCATGCGGTAACAAGCAAACGGTTGACAGGAAACTGCTAAAAAACTGCAGACAGCAGCCATGACAAGCCAAGGAGCTCAGGAACCCAGGTGCTATAAATTGAGTGAATTAAGTGAGGTGAGTGACTAATGAGGGACAGGTGAAGCTCGTCAGGACAGAGCAGACAATCAAAAAGGCGGGAAAACTCACAAAAACAGAAAGTACAACCAAACATGACACATACTTCAAAATAAAACAGGAAACCAACTACCCCATGACCGTGACAGTGTGCACTGTTAAATCACATTGTTTCCACTCTGGTGCTTTCTTCATCAAACGTGAGCGTAGATTGAAAGGGAGGTTGAAGATAACGAGAGGAGACGTTACACAACTGCACTCCGACGCAGCAACAGATATAAAGCAAGTTGTTGCTTTTAAAAAGTGTTGCTGGCAACTACAGCTTGTTCACGTTGAGAGGAAGTGAGATGACTGAAGACAGACCAACAAACCTCAACGGGTTGTGATGAAGTGACTTGTGTGTACATTGTGTATTTCTGGCAGCTTGTTTTTATTTCAGAGCATTGCTTCTCACCCGTGATAAACTTGACAAAGCAACACAGTGATACAGTGTTTGTAATAACTGCAGTTTTTTGTTTCTTACGTAATTAAACAAGTCACATCTTGGATTTCCAATGTTTTTTTATATTTTAGATTCAATATAACTAATCAAGTGCCACATTCCAAGTGAAAACATGTTGTTGGTCCTGTTATAAGTCAGGAGTGCAGCAGCAGCAGCTTTGTATCAGCTGCCCTCTGCTGACTCATACGTGTACTACAAATACACAAACTGGCAGCAGTAATGCATCAGTTTTGATCATTACCTTCGCATTGAAAATGCGGAAGGTTATGTTTTGATCGCCGTGTATTTATTTATATATTTATATATTTATTTATATGCGTGTTCCTCGCATAACAAAAATAAATTTAAACCGAATCGCATGAAATTTGGTGGGATGATTGGTTATTATCCGGGGACCATTTGATTAGATTTTGGGATCAAGGTCATGAAAAGGTCAAAATCTTCTTGAATCCATGCCATTTGGTGGGATGATTGGTTATTACCATTTGATTAGATTTTGGGATCAATCGGATCAAAGGTCAAGGTCATGGAAAGGTCAACATATTCTTTTTACCATAGCACAGTCAATTTGAATCCAATTGGCATGCAACTAATGCCAAAATGTTCATAATTCAATGCACAATCTTGTGATATGCGAAGGTATGCACTCTACCGAGTGCCCGTTCTAGTTGTATATTTATATATAAAGATATATAAGCTGCTCTCGATTCGCCCTAACCAAATGGAAGTGCAAAACTAAATCAAGCGAATGGCCCTTTAACCTCTCTGTTCTCTCCGCTTGCCCCAGCATCCCTGCATCCAGAAAGACTCGCCCTACGTCAAGTTCCTGTGCTGTGACAATGAACACACACTGCTGCTTTGGGTAAACTCCATCAGAATAGCCAAGGTCAGATTCAACGCTGTCAGTAACACAAGTCACTTTCCTGTGAGCAGTTCAATGATAAATCTATTTGAAATTCAGCTTCGAATTTGGGAATGTAATGGTCAGAAATAGCAAATATAGATATTTCGTCTCCAGCAAAGTGTGTGTCCTCTGTGTGTGTGCTCAGTACGGGACTGTCCTGTACAAGAACTACCAGGATGCAATGAAGAGAGCCTCCAGTTCACAACCTCTTCACTCTGCTGCACACAAAGGTGAGCGCACACATTACAGATGTTGTAATCTCTTAGAAGCTTTGCATTAGTTAAAGTTACATTTCGCCAAGTTTGACCAAGTCCAGGCTGTGATCACAATCTATCGCTCATGCATTGAATCAGCCAATAGCAGGCCTCCAATAGTGCTATGTTAATCATCAAATAAAAAAAGAAGTCCCTGCGTGGGCATTATACAATGTGTGTATTTGTTCAGGTGCATTTTTAGATTGGACTTTTCCTTCCCAAACAGAACCTAAAAGTCAAACAGTGTCATGCATGTTTTTTATTCTTAACTCCAATAAAAGCAAAAGACACCTTTCTGAGAAGTCTGACATACTACAGACCAACATTTTTCTTGACGCAGTTTTATATGTACATACAGGCCCAGGTCAGAACTGCTTTAAAAAAAAAATAATGCAAGCAGGAATTTAACAAAATAATATAGAATAGGAATACCAGTATTAAATATCTGGAATTCATTATCATTTGTCTTTACAGACAGAGACAACAGCCCACAGACAGACCCAGCTCCACCCAGAACCACAAATGGTGAGGACAATCCACATGAGCCACCACCTGACTTCATCCCTCCTCCTCCTCCTCCTCCTCCTGCCTGGATTAAGCCTGTTTAGCCTCTCTGTGCATATGTCTGGACAAATGTGTCAATAAGGTAATGCACTCATGTGTAGCAGCAGCGTCACATGGATATGATGCAATAGATCACATTTTAAAAGCTTGAATGTATTGCTAAATTTATACGGATATTTAAAAACAAATGCAACATGCACATTCATTCAGCTTTACGACACACACACACATCACACACCTGGGTTCATTGTTTCAATGGGCTGTTTATTTAAAAAAGACTGTACATAAATTTCAATGGACACATAATATTTACAAACTGAGAGGAGAAGACAAATATTGGTTTCTGTTCCCATGAACATTTAAGTTACTGATTTTTTTACCCACTCACATTTCATCAATAAGAAAACACATCAAAGAAAGGCGCCTTGACCTGTGATGCCCTGAAATGCGAGACGTTAAGTGGTAAACATTACAAAGTCATCAGTGGTTGTCTCATGATTTCTCTATGAAAAAAGTATAAATTAATCCTTTACATACAATCTGCTAGCGGACGTTCCTCAGCAGGATCAGACACAAAAACAAGTTGAATGCAAAGCTAGAAATACATTAGGTAGAAAAAGTTGTTTTCTCACAAAAAATGACCTCATGATGGAAGAAATACAATCAAGAATGAGATGTAATGGCGAATCATTTCCTGCAATGAAGCTTAGAGCTGAATGAATACTGTTGATTTGAGTCGTTGTCGTCGTGGAAACCTGAACAAGTTACCTCTTAATAATCTCCTCACAACATAAGGAAGTCTGTATGCATTTCAAAATAAAAGTGTGTGTTCAATGCCCGTTAATCCCAAAGTGTAGATATGATTCCGTTTGTGTGGATTGTTGAAAAACATTGATTCCGAGATAAACATTAGCTTCAATGACATTTGACAGAACCAACTGTTCACACATTTGAAACAATGATCACCTTTTTTTTTGCAAAAAAAGTCGTAGAAATGAGAACAGAAGTCTCCATATCGGCACTATTTGTAAAACCTCGGGATTGCACATCCTTCCATCGCTGCAGTTAGCGGGTGTCATTCATGTGCAGCACAGACTCGTGTCTGTATCCGTGTGCAAATCGACAACAACAGACTAAGTAGCAGGCCGTCTCTAGCTGGAGCTCATTGCTGCTGGGTTCCTACATTGACTGCAATGCAGCTGTGATTGAAGACGATTACAATCAAATCTGATGAATGGTCATCCTCCGGAACAAAGCAATGTGACTTAAATCCCCCGTTACGCTTCTACAGCCTTTAGAGCAGTCTTGGTTTGAGGTCGTTTGGGTCGGTGATGATGGTTATTGAGCACCAATGTGAAGCACCACACCACTGAAAGAATGGAAGAGTCAAGGCCAGTTGATTCTTGTGGATAGCAACTCTTGAGTAAAAACCAAAGCGATGAAGGAACTCATCACGTCATCACAGTTGATAACTAATCAGTGCAGCTATTCCAACACAATGGAAAACAACATGAAAACACAGCGGTTAGTCCTTCCACCGCTTCTCATTTTGAAGCAATCTCTGCTACAGTAGCTGGACAGCGTCACCGGATTCAGTGACAGCGATCGAAATGATATAGTGGTGAAAAAGAAATGTTTATACACGGCCACTCTGCTCCGATAAAGTTAAAAATGGCACTGTGAGTGATGAATATAAAGAATATTCAAGTAAAAATAAACCATTAAATTGAAAACAACATCCGATCTTGGCATCACCTCCACTGACGCTGGTGGAAACTCACAGGTGAAACACACTATCTGACAAATGTACTGTACTTGCAGCTTCTCACGTTACAGTTTATATACAAGAGAACAGAAGGAAGAGTCGGTTGTCTTTTTTTCGTAATGCATTCTTGACACTCGGTTCACCTTTTTTGACGGCAGCCCGACGTACGCAGAGCCGAGTAAATACACAACTCGAGGTTGCTTTTGTTCCCTCTTTAACATCTTGTGATTTGGACATCGACGGCATCAAACATTCAGTCGTGTCCTTATGCACTTTGTTGATGTCGGTTTGTCCTTTTCGGGTTGTTTTTTTTGTAAGGTATGATGGATGTTGTTGAAAGGAGGGAACGGTTGGTCTGCTGGTCTAGAGTGCAAATAAAGAGGGAGGAGCTTCTGCGCACCACTTTATTTAAAAACTGCTCCACTGCCTCATCTATTGATGAAATCCTCGTGATAACTTCACTGGATCTCCTGCGAGCTGGAAATACTGGTTTTATAAACACTGAATCACTAAATCTAAATCTACTTGGCATTGCTTGAAATTACTCTGTAATTCCACAGTTTAAAGTTTAAAAAGTGCTACTGACCAGCAGAGTGTCCCAGCAGTAGCACAAAGGCCTTTAGCTCCTCCCCTTTCGTCCACAGTGTAAACTAACAGACCCCAGTCCAAAGCTCCAGCGCCCTCCTTCTTTGTGCGACACGTTTTTAGTTTTTGGGAGCATAACAAAACCGTGCAAACACTAGCCCCCCCCCCCCCCCCCCCGCCCCACACAAAAAAAGCATTTAAAAATCCACCATGGCACTTCATTCAAAACGAGAGCTGTACATCCTCACGGGTTTACCTCAAAACTGCATCGGCATTTTGGGTGTGTTTTTGTTTTGTTTCTAGTCAGCATAGTGCATGATCGACTCGACGTAGTTTCCTGGGAAGAGTCCGGTGACGCCGTTGGCGACGCCTTCAAACCAGCCGTCATCGTTTTTCTTGATTATGTAGATGATGGCTCCTTCCAAGAAGGACAGCTCATCCTCCTTGTCCCGGCTGTAGTCATAGATGGCCACAACTGGGGGAACAAATGAAAAAAACAAGTTCACGTTAACTTCACAAAAACGTCAGTGAACATCAAGTCAAGTTTTTTCAGTAAGAAAAAGGGAAAGCGGTCACGAACCTTTCTCTAAATAAACCTTGGGGGCCCAGTGGGGGTCTCCGTCAGCGTAGGGATCGCTGTAATGAACCACCGCGGCGTCCTCTTCCTCATAGTCCACAGGTGGGGGGGGAGGAGGGGGAGAGGGCTCCTCAAACACACCCATGTCCTCTGGGGGAGGCGGAGGAGGCGGGGCAGGGCTGTCCGTGACTGAAAGAGATGGGGGATCAGAGCGGAGTGCACAGATGACACGTTCGCTCTCATCCGTCAGTGCAGCCAATTTTAAAATGTGTCACACAGTTTGGGCTCAATTTCCCTTCCAAATGGAGGTGGGTTTTTTTACACCCTCTTTTATTAGTTCTTGTAAATATTGGGATGTATTCTGGCTACATCCCAGCGAAGCCATCTGGAACAAGAATTTGGTTCTACAACACATTTGTGCAACATAACATGTCACTGTGAAGAGGGACGATGGGACTGTAAGAACTGTTTTCTAGACATTAAACTTGCAAACATATTGTCAAATTAATTTGTCCATATTGACAACTATTAAGATCAACAACAACTTTTATGAACCCTGTTACTGTCGAGACTTCTGCATTTAAATGTCCACTAGAGGGCATCTCTGGGTCATTTCTGCTCTTTAGTATGGCAGTCATCCTCCAGCTTCAACTACTCCTACGACTACTACCACTAATACTACCACTATTACTAATACCACTAATACTACCACTATTACTACTACTACTACTATTACTATGACCAATACTACTACTACCACCACCACTAATACTACTACTATTACTAATACTACTACCAATACTACTACTACTACTACCACTAATACTACAACTACCACTACTACTACTATGACGATGACCACTAATACTACTGCTACTGCTGCCATATTATTCATATGCTGTGGAAATCTGTTTTTAAATAAAGAGTTAATTATTTGTTCAGTTATATGTTCTTGCTTCCCAACATGAAGTTCTGAATGTTGTCCAAAAGCCTTTAACACGAATAAAACTCTGTTGGAGAAATATTGAGTGTATTTGTTTCTTAACCTAAGTCCAATGAAATCCTGTTCCCCCCCCCCCCAGGTGGCTTAACCCCAGACCTCCGTGTTTTCAATGGCAGCTACAGCCCTGCTAGTATTGTAAACAAATACATATGCTAGTAGCACCCTTCAGATTATGTGTCACCCCATTTAAACCAAGAAGTTCCTATGGCTATCATTAAGCTGTTTTTTTCTTAATAGACAACTTGTGATGTTTTTTTTTATTTTTTACTTTTGGTGCTGAAGAGGGTTCAGCCTCTCTTATTTACTTTTATAATGTTTTCCCGGAAGAAAAGAGCGGTTCCATTTTAAGCATGCAGCCTAAATATTCCCGTGAGTCAGTTTTGTGTATTTACTCGTACAGACAGTGTGATCCGTGTCTGAGGGCTAAAGGTTGAGCAGAAAAGGACCCGCCACCTCTTCTGCAAATACGAGTACAAGGTGGTCTATTGGCTGGATGTGTTTTACTGGCTTAATAAATAAATCACACAAGGTCCTGACTCCTGACACTCTTCCACTAGTGCTTCAGTCTTTTAACCCTTGTGTTGCCTTCGGGTCATTTTGACCCGATTCAATATTTAACCCTCCTGTCGCCTTCGGGTCAATTTGACCCGATTCAATGTTTAATGTCGGTGTTCTTTCGGGAGTCAACAAACAAACATAAAGTACCTCACACTTAAACTTGGAAAACAATATTAATTCTAATAATTTTCTGGAGATTTTAATAGCTGGGGTCATATTGACCTCAAGGGTAAAATATGTTAGTAAATATAAAGGTAACAGGAGGGGGTATCACTGGTCATACTAACTAGCCACTGCTGCTTCTATATACATATCAATCCGTTTCTGGTGGGAAATGTGACATGCTTCCCTGTGTGCCTCTGTCTGTTTATAAGAATAAAAAGGCAAAAGCTTAATGGATATAGGTTCACAATTTTTTGTATCAAAATGTGCTAATTACCGGTTTGAGACCATAAACTTGGTTTAAGACATATTGCATTCTCTGTCTGAGTCCAGCAATGCAGCAGGCCGGCAGTCTGCGTCACGTTTGACTGGACGAACACAGACAGGCGGACAGGAGGCGAATCAGGACACGGCATCAGGTCACATTTTCTCTCCTCAGTGAATAGAAAGAACGGGACGCACGCTTTCCGCGATCCATCACCATGGCAACAGACAGTCAGCCGAGGGCCGTGTGCTTCCCCTCGACCCCAAATACAGTGCAAGAAAAGGTGTGCCGAGTGGAGCGAGCCACCGGGAAGAGTGTAGAAGTGAGGCTGCGTGTGGATGCTTCATAGCATTGATGAAAGGTGTCTCTCTATATTTGTATGCTCAGTCATGGAGACATAAAATTCGACCAATATGACTGAAGATCTGTATGGAGATAGATTTACCGTTCTGCATTTATTTCAGTACATTCGGTGAAAATTGTGATTCGAGTCAATTTAGGTCGTTCGGAGATTTGTAGTGTAGGTCATTCAATACATTGAGTTTTTTGTTTCCGCCCCACCTACAGTTTCTACTGTGTGTGTGTTTTGTGCGACTGTGTGGTCGTGAATGTGTCTCCGAGTGTGGATGTGAATGTAAAGAGTCATCTCTATAAGAATGTGATTTGAATACTGAGATCGTTGGAAACGCACCCGTATGTGCATAAGTGAGTATCTGTATAATATATAATGGGTTGAATTGAACTCACACATGTATATCTGCTTAACTCGGTGCATGTGCATGTTTTACATGGATGTTCTACTTACTGCTCTCCTGCATTCTGGCAACAAAGCCGGTCAGAGGGATCTGTGGGGTCAGCTGGACCATTGGCGGAGGAGGCGGAGGAGCCACAGACACTGGAGCAGCAACACCCAGAGAGGCAGACAGAGCAGCAGAGAGACAGAGAGAGATGGAGGCGGTGGACAGGGAGACAGGCAATGTCAGGGGAAGAGCAAATAGACAATACAGAGGACATAAGGGAACAGAGAATGGAGAAACAGAGGGGTGAATTTAAGGAAACAAAGAGCTTGTGAGTGCAGAAAGCATTGCTGAGCAACTCTTTTACACATTTCCAATTATTGTTCTATAGTTTCCTTCGTTTTTTTAAAGCAAGGCTAAGGAGGCATTCGTCTCATCTCTCGTTAGGAAATCGAACTCATCAGCATCCGTTTAACATCAAGAGTGAAAGGCCGTCGCTAGCGATATGTTTCTGCTACAGTGAAAAGCTGCATAGCACCACACAGCCCTAACGACATCGCAGCTCTGGCGCTGTGTGGTAGGAGTAACATGGCAGGGATGTGTGTTTACAGGGAGAACGGCAGCATCTGTATATGATCTGATTAAATGCTGAATTAGAGTGATATGTCTGGATCGAGTGCTACATTCAGTTCACTCTCCACTGAACAGCCTAGCATCGACACATTTGCCATCTTCTGCCTCTAGAAAAGGGCTTTTTGCTGCAATTTCTTTTTTTTTAAAGAGATAAATGAAGAGAAAAACAGACAAACGCTGCTTTCCTGAAGGATGAAGACATGATGTCACCCCAGCGTATGCCAGGTCTGACTCATAAATCACATGTCATGGAAAGGCGTCTATAAACTCGCTGGGCATTAATGTCTTATGATTCCACTCTGCGCTCACCGCAGAGTCACATCCAGCCACAGCTACACCCGAGAGATCAATGAAATCCCTCATGCCTTTTCTGCGATTACATCCACCAGAAATCCCAAAGTATATTTTCCTTGAATTCAATTTAAATGAGCAGACATCACGGAGATCACACGCTGCCCCAGTTACAGACCCTGGTTGATGCAGCTGTGCATCATTGTCTCTCTCCTCCCAGAGAAGACAAACAGCCTCCTCCATCTGTGCCAAGGAAGATGCTAGTCCTTTGAGGGGGAGAAGCCATTAGAAGAAAATGGCTCAGAGTGATGACTGCCAAAATAGATTATATCTTCTGACAGAGAATATGCATATGTCCCGGGTTTCCCCTTGTCTAGCAATTATTTATGTGTTTGCTGCCCTGAAATGCCTCCTGCCTGTCTTTCTCTCCTCAACAAGAAGCCTTCTCCAGTTGACTAAAGTGATAATGTCAGAACTCAATTACAAATGGTAATGAAACACTCTGCACCGCAGTGGTGAGGTGGGAATGTTTCAACAACCCTGACTTCAGTAATTAAGGTTCATCATTCCTTTTCATTAGCCTCTTGAAGCCCATGCATATCTTTTAGACCCATAGGATCGTTTTTTGCAGTTTCACATAATCATAGATTTTGGAGTCAAGCTGCACGACCAACATGTACTGTATGTGTGAGTTTCACCAGACCAGATAAGTCTATTACGACGCACCAACCATCTGGTAAAGCAGACCATTTCTAAACCTACATTATTGATGAAAAGAAAAAGTATTGAATCTGAGTTACCCGTGTTCTGTGGGTAGGCCGGAACACCGTTGATGTGGGGCTGCTGGGATGAGACGGAAGGTGCGCGGCGGTAGGTGCCGGTGGCCGACACCATGGAGGCCGAGGAGGTGGTGGAAGAGTTGTGACGGGAGATCTGGCGGGAGATGGTGCCGAACTGGGACATGGGTATTGGACCCAAGCCGGGGCCTTGGGGCACCGAGGCAGAGGACGTCACCACTGAAGCAGAGGAAAGAGAACCTCAGTCACTTTTTGTGCTGACATTATCAATAGTTTTTGTAATAGTATGCATACATTTTCTGGATATTTCCATGCAGAATGTGCGAAAAAATAATAAGATGAGAGCATTTCAATTCAGTTTACTTACACTCAATAAATAACTGAAAATGTAATAATTAAAACAGTACAATAAAAAATCTTTTAATGCAACAGACTCATCTTGTTTAATAATTATTGCATTTCAGTGCCCATTTTTTCCCTTTGCTTCCTGCAGGATGCAAACATTTCAGGATGCAAAAACGAAATAACCTGATCATAGACTAAATCTTTACAATAATCTGTTTCCTCATAGGTTATTTATACAGCTGAAATGGCCTGAATATAGTTAAATGCTGACCATATTTCTCAGATTTACAGAAATGTCTTTAATATGAAGTTAGATTATATGAATGTAACTTTACTTTTGTATAACACTTTTTGTATTGTTTACACTATTATCTTATATATATCCTTCTGTTTGGCCTGATGTATGTCTATCTGAGCGAATGTGATCATGACTGAGTGAAGACAAGTGACACACGGGGACAAACAGAGCCTCCAATATAACACAACTGTAACCAGCAGTGACTCCTCACTGTGAACATCTGTGATGAGCAGTGAGGGTCTGGCCTCTGAGACTCACCTTGCCCCATACTGGGAGGGGAGGGCGTGGGAACTGCGAGTGGAATCCCAACTGCACTGCCGCCACTGTTCTCCCTGCTGCCACTTCCACCACTGCTGCCACTGCAGACGGAGTGAGAAAGAATCTTTATGGTGATCATTAGAGGAAGTGTGAGACAAACCTAAGTACATGACAGCATTTGACATCCAATCTTTACGCTCTCGTATGTCATGCTGTCATAACAATGTCCCCGTCACCGTGGCAACACATTCACGGTTCTGTGAATGTGTTGTGTGGGCATTCACACATGAATACTGGGCACAGATCTGGGGAGCACACAGTCACATTTGCAGTTACACAGTGTCGGAAAAACAACACGACAGCCAAGGCTTGTTTGAAAGGCACAAAGAACCATGATCAACTTTCTAAAGCTCAGACTCGATTTGTAATTACACTTTGCCTTTAGATGCTGGATTGTAAAGTGAAACATGTATAAATTGTTGTTCCTTTGAATTTGAAATAATAATAAAAAAGCAAGAAATAGAGATAACAGTTGAATTCCATGCTTAAAACTATGCTATATTGGGGCTGGTGCAACTGGATAAAAACAGTTGATAGCTTTAGCTAGCTGCTGATATTAAATAGACAATATTTTAATTGGAAATGTAGTCTTCATTTTAGCAAACACCAGCACGAGTCTTCTGGTGCTCTGACACTGTGTTGTTGTGGATAAATGGGTAGAATGGATGATGGATGTTTAGGTGCTCAAGCCAAATGGATATGTACTGAAAACACTCAATGACTCGGATGGTTGAAGTAAAAACAAGAAAATAGAAGCTAAAAAAATAAAGTTATCAAGTGATTACAGCAATAACTGAGCAGTTGTAGATCAACAGTTACACAGGTGTTTTCACTTCTGACTGATTACATGTGCTCTCAGGATTACGTTTGGCTGAGACATGACACATTTAAAGCTGTACATATCAAGAGAAGGTCTCAATAAATTAAGCACACACAGTGTTGAGGAGAGGTCTAATTAGATTGTGTCTAAAGCACCTTTGGGAGGAAAGGAAGTCTGGTGTGTAGAGCCTTTAATGCAGTAAGTCAAGGTATTTTCCACAAGCAGACATGTTGACATATCACACTCGGAAACGCAGTTATAAATAATTAAATGAATGATTGCTGGATTTCATTTTGCTGCCTGTGTCCTAGTAGAGAAGTATGTTAACCCTGTCATACCAGGGTTAACACAGGTGTAATTAATAAGAGTAATTATGGCCCTGTTACGCCCTGGTATTGTGTATGCTGGCTGACCTGAGTGGCTGTTACACACTAAATACAATGGGGCCATAATTATTTATCAATTGCACCTGTGTTTACCCTGCGATGACATGTCAAGTTGCCGTGAACGGGCCTTTTGTGCACGCTGTCATACTGGGGCACTTAATTGGTTATTTGTAACACCTGTGATTCTACTACTATCGCGGGTCAAAATGTGTGTATGAAAAGGGCTACAAATAGTTTATTTTAATTTATTTATATTTCTCACTCCAATCTACCGTGGAGCTCTATCAGAGTCTTAAGGTGTCCGAACACAGATTGTGTGTGGATTCCGGGTGCAACAACGGTGGATCCATGCTACCTGTGTGTCCTGGGCCTCTGGTTGAGCGAGGCTGTGCGTGCGGGGCTGTGCTGGTTGCCCAGTCGGGCGGGGCTCGTCATGTAGTCATTGGGCACCACTGGAGGCTTCACTGGCTCCAGGGTCTTGTAGGGAGTGTTACGCCTGGATACAGATAAACACAGCCAAAGAGGACACACTTACTTCTCAGTGTTTTCATATAGTTGAGGAGGTACTTTGGGCTTTTACAGACATTGTTTATGGAACCATGGTCAGGTGGTCTTTGTGTTTATGACAACCGCTGTGTAATGTAGGACTAGTCTCACACTGACAGTATTAACATATAAAAAGGCATAACATACATATTTATTTCTGTTTGTGCAAAAATACATATACAGAGAACTTATATTTTTACTAAAGCTGTATGTTCTTACCCCAAGGTACCATGACCAGCCATGGGGGGGCTTGGAGGTTTCTGTGAGGGTGGGGTGGTCCTGGAAAGTGTCCCTCCCCTTCCTGCCGCATTGTTCCCATGTTGCTAGAGGAGCAAAGAGAAGTTAAAACATAATTTTTTTAATAGTCTGATGAGCTGACACCAGTGTTTCCCCTGCCAATGAATATTTAGGCAGAGGATGAGTCACTTAAACCTATAAGGACTAAGCCAGACTTGGGTTTTGTTCAAAAGCGAACAGAAGGCAGCACGATGTCGGTGACTGGCTGCCTTTGTGGAGGTCATCCGTTGTATGGATTAGAATATAAAAGGAGATAGGAATATGTGTTTCCCATCTCCTTTTCCCCATGTTTCTGCATTTACAGTAACACACATATAGAGTTGAACTTAAAGTATGTTCATGGTAGAGTTTCACACCAGGTTTTTACTCGTGACAGTTCAGTTGAAAAAGTTAAATTCTGTTAATTAAAGTTCATCAATGACAAATAGTGATGTTGTACATGTTAAACAGGAAACAAGAGATACAGTCTGTGTTACAATAGTGGTTTGTAGCATTGTAATAAATCACCTTTTTCTTAGAATCATATTTGTTCAATGAAAGCTTAATTCCAGGTTATCAAAATCTAAAATGTTTTTACAAATGAAAGAAAAATAAGAGAAATACAACAATCTCTTACCTTGGCCTTAAGCCACTGAGTGCAAGCAGGCAAAAAGGAAGACAGAAAAAAAGACATGCTCATTGGTTAATGGTCAAAGTGAGTTTAGTGAAAGCAAGTGTGACATTTAAGCAGTATGCATCAACCCCATGTATTCCTAATTAACACTGTACATATTTATATACAGTATATCAGAATCAGAATCAGTTTTATTGGCCAAGTAAGTTTGCACAAACAAGGAATTTGACTAGGTAAAGTGTCTCTCAGTGCTTACACAAAATATACATTACAACACAATACAATACAGAACAAACAAAACAAACAGTGCAGTACAGAACAAACAGTGCAAAACAGTGCAACGGTCTAAGAAGTTTTAGAAAGTGACAAAGTATATACAAGAGGAATGGCTATATACAGTAGCTGTGAAACAGTAGTGCCAGAAGAAGTGGAGAGTGCGAGAAGTGCAGGGATAAATATATATGCTACAGTGGGTTATTGTTTAGTAGTGAGACGGCGAGGGGGAAGAAACTGTTTTTGTGTTTCGAGGTTTTGGCGAACAGTGATCTGTAGCGTCTACCAGAGGGGAGGAGTTTGAATAGTAAATATAAAGTTTATGAAGAACATTGTGAATAATAAAATAACGCGGTTGAGAAAATGAGTAGGACATGGATAAGCCCGTCAGTCAAAGTCACCCATGTTGCCTCGAGACTCTTGTGGTTTGAATTGGAGAGCAGACGAGGAGCTGTGAATCTGTGTTTGAGTCAAAGGTCTAATGTGTGAAGTGTCTGTCAGTTGCTAGTGTGTGTGAATGTGTGCATAAGTGTGTGTGTGTGTGTGTGAAAACCTTGGGAAAATCTTGCAGCTCTTCAAGCTACCAACGTCACCACACTGGGCAAAGACGAATTACAGCAATCAGGGATCATTATTTTAGACAGTATTATTTTCCTCTGGTGATTTATGAATAATAAATTATAAATGTATAATGTCAATACAAGCGAAATTGCCATTGTCTTAATGACGTAACCGTAAGTTATTTAATTGTAACACTAACAGGTTTGTATCACATCCAGGGCGGAAGCTGGTAATGGCGTTCATTATTGTTTAATATGTTTAGTTTACAAAATGTCAGAAAATGTCTCAACGCTTTCTCATTTCCCTCAGCTTCACGTGGCGTGTTTTGTCCAGCCAAGAACCCAAAAACTAAAAGATCCACATTACGGAGAAAAGTAGAGGAAGGTTGGCACCCGATTGCGTTTATTATTTTTATACGACATATAACTTAAATGATGAGTTGGTTATTTTAAATAACAATTCAATTGGTTGGTAATTCATTTTCAACTAATTGAATAATCAACCGTCTCAGCAATAATCACAGTCTCAACTCCTCTTGAGTCACATTTGAGTAAAAATGTCTCACAATATCTGGCACATTATCTTTTAATCATCAGCACCATGAATATTGTTCTACAATGTCTGTCACTCACGTTTACACTCAGACACAAATCTGCCTGCCAGAAATCAAACCCACACCAAACAACCACAACGCAACGAACAGGAAGAAATAATGTCCTTTTGTACTACTTGTTAAAGTTTGAATGAAAGGAGCAGAACAAGATGAAACCACCACTGCGCTCGAGATCAAACACACAACGCGTGTGTGTGTGTGTGTGTGTGTGTGTGTCGGGGTCTAGACCCGTGTTATAGAATGTCATCACAATGAGAATGTCTAAACACTAGGAATAATGAGCAGTGCCCGCACGACATACAGCTCTGCTGAAGAAAAATAACCTATTACAGCGCGGCAAGGTCATGAATAACAGCAGCGAGATGTCAGAGTGGCTGTCATGTGGTCGCCCTGGTAACGGCTAGCAATGCCAATAAAGGCTGTTAAAGTGGAGGGGTGAGCACAGTCCTGCGTAAATGCAAATGGAGATTTCCATGCTCAAGTCTGACTTCCCAACTATTCACGGGTGGCTTCCCCGAGTTATGTGGATGAAAAGAAGAAGGTTGATGATCACGGCTTGGCCGCTCAAGGGAACGAGGCTGGAAGCATGCAGCGCCTATAAGCTGCCATTACTCCTCAAAGTAGGAACACACCATTCACTAATACACAGACAAATATACCCATACACATGTATTACTACTCAGAATACTTTACATCTCTATCTTTCTGTCTGTCTCTGTCTGATGCAGGAGTGAGTCTGAAATTATATAAATCTCTCTGAATTATTCACAAACATGAGAGAGAGAGAAAGAGAGAGAGAGGGAGAGGGAGAGAGGGAGAGAGAATTCTGCGGAAAAATTTGGAATTGAGATATTATGCATTTTTGTCTGTGTGCCCACGCACAATCACACACACACACACGCACGCACAAACACACACGCACACACACACACGAGTAGCCGGCGTGTTGTAGCATCTGCACCGATTTCTGCAGGGATCCATCATTTGCAGCATCCGTGAATGATGCTTCATTTGCACAGCGGGCCACGCCAAATCCGTGTCAGCGTGAGCCGGCTCTCACCGGAGGAAACGCCGGCTTTTGAATTCGATTAAGCGGATATTTGAAAATCAGCGGCCAGCCGCTATCTCAACAGAGACAGACAGGGGGAGAGGGATGAGGGGTAAACTCAAACAAGCTGCGGAAATGTGTGACACCGGCAATGAAGGCCCACAACTGTGTGTGTATACAAACCTGTACACAAGCAACAACACTCAAACTGTGATTTAAAAGAGGAGAAGAAGGAGAGGGGAGATGGCACGATGGATCATGGGGAGAGAGAATAAAAAATTGAAGAATGAGCCGGAAAGGGGTTGAAAGAATATTTCCCAGTTCAATAGAGGACGTGATGCTGCGTAGCACCAATATGTCTCGGTTACTCACACATTTTTATTAACTTCCATTTGAGGATGTTGTTAATGGGCACGAATGAAATCTCTGACAAACACAGATTTCCTTTTAGCCACTTCACATATCAAGCTAGGGTGCGTGTTTGATACATTTCTCAGTGTTTCTGGACTTAATTAACTGGAAGGCCAGTGTATTGATCGGCTTGCAGTGTGAGGGAAGGAGACAGTCAGCTTGTTCACATGAGAGTGGAGAGTGTGAACTCGACGAGGAATGTGTTGTACCGTCGAGCAACATTGATTATCGCTGGAAATCAAGATAACACATCAAAGTAACGACTTTGGGATTTAGCTGCAACACTGGTTGTGGTGAAGCGAGAATAGTGCCGAAGTGCTTTTTGAAAACAGAAACTGGGGTCCTCTTCATGAGAGTAAATAAGTCGTATACGAGATATATTTTTGACAAAGTCAACCATATCTTTCTTACTTTGACGCCGTGTCCCACGTCGTCCAGCAGTGTGTAGTCGATGGGCTTACGGATGTAGCGCACCGGCCGCTCCATGTTGCCGGGGGCGATGATCTTGTGGGTGCGTGCGGTGTTCTTATTTGTGGTCAGGATGCCGATCTCTCGACGCGCCACCTTCTCCTTGTGGATATCCACCGTCTGCAGGACAGAGAAATGAAGGAGAACATGAGTGGTGGGGTTCAACAGACGTTACGGGTTTACTCTTGATGATTCAAACGCATTGATTTTTATTTTAGACAGATCATGATCACAGACATATATACGATTTATACTTTCCCCTGTTTTGGAGAGAGAGGAGAGATTGAATCATATTTCATGAAAAGGCCTCCCTGTGCTCGTTGCACTTATTTTCTTTGAATGCAAAGCCAATACTTCCTCCATCTGGTTCACATTAAAAGCCTCCCAGGAGCTCGGGGGGCATAATCACCTCACTTCCCTGCTGAGATTGTATTGTCAATTTATATATTTCAGATCCATCCTAAAATGACTGCAAAAAGAAGAACATGGCCATGTTTGAAATAAGAACACCTGACAGGAATCACACTCAACTTTTTATTTAAACATATTTATCATTACTATATTTCATTTCTATTGAAGCACATTTGTTATTAAAATATGTACCGTTTTGAGACCCAGTCAATACTTTGATATGAGAATCTGCAGGATCCATTGCTGCTACCTGCTCCCCTGAGTTACAGTTGTTTCATACCTTCATTGAGTCCACCACGGTGGGACATCGGTTCTCAACAGAGAGAAACTAAACAAACACGCGTGTGGATAAAAAATAGAATATCAAAGTGATGATTGTTTCGAAATTCACCCAGTGTATTCCTTTGTGGGTTTTTAAATCCTATGTCCTCCCACTACTTGAACACACACTCTAGGTTCATCCTTTGAACTCCTCCTGACCCACTATTCTGCCGTACGGCCCATTTGCCGAAGCTCTGCTTTAACCTCTCGCACCAGAAGCAAGTGAAAATGCCAGTGACCTCCCTTTCTTCTGCGATTACGGTCATTATTGCTTACAGGACCCATTCACAGCAGGACTGCCGCCTTAGGACCGGCCTTATGAATGAGAAATTAAAGTTGAAAGAGTGAGGGATTAAAGGAGGGAGGGGACGCTAAACGAATCGGGGGAAGAACGGTGGGGCTGATGGGGACGGCCTTATCTCAGGAATATGAGGTCACGCTTGGGAGCAGAGTGCTGAAGAGTGTTATAACGGGCATATATGAATCCATGGCTGTTATTAATCATACTCTACATAGTGTACCTTCGTCCTGCATCTGTGCATACTAAAATTGGCAAGGAGACAATTGTAATATTGAGTATTCAATATCAAATGTATATTCATGTAGATATCTGTGAGTGTGTGTGAGTCCCAAACAACAAAAAGTTCACTCATCAATCACCACTCAGCCATCGCCTCTCCGGGGAGATGAAGAATCCAACTGAGAGATGGAAAGTCTGATCGGTGTTGAGAAGTTGACCCACGCAGAACTCTCTCCGACATGAAGTTTGTGTGCTGCATATGAGATATATATAGAAAACATGCAAGGCTTTTTTTTAGAAGAGGAAACTGAGGGCGACACGCCCAGCTTCAGCTGGGACGTAAGACACGCCTATATCCTGCCAGTGATAGGCGAGTAGAGGTGGAGCGCAGATTAGAGAAAAACGAGAACACAAAACTCAGCAGGACAGAAAAGCGTGAGGTGGGTGTCAAGATCAGAAAGAAACGTCAAAAGAAATGAAAGTGGGGATGGGGTGGATGCAGACAACATTTTTACTTTAGAGATTCAAGCCAACATAATTTAAAACGGTAACTTTTACTAAAGTATCGCAACCCATCTTGTGTCTATACTGTAAACGCATGGAAGCAGCATCCAGAGTTACTCTTCACAAAGAGGAACAACTCAAGCAGCAGAGCACGAAGCACGGCACGCATCTGCAGGTGATGACTGGACTGCCTACTTCCTCTACACACACACATACACACACATTACTAAAAACAAAGTTTGGTCATTTTTATGAAACATAATTACTAGTTATTAGTTATCTAATAATTGACGACAGACCTCTGTGCTCTCTCAATCTAATTTTCTTTTGTTTACTCCAATAAACTTCTGGCTGTCTGCTGAACACTGCTGTGTGTTTCTGTGAGCCGATGAGCAGCTGTACTGTTCACGACTGGATCTATATCCGATTTGCTGCTTTATAATCTGTGTGTTAGCACATGATTGGCCTCCGCAGTGCAATTGTCATATATTGCTCAGAAACACGTCTACAAATTCAGTTATGAATGAAACCTTTACAAGTGCCTGCATCAGTGTCATTATCATTTTTGAATTTACCCTCAGATATGATTCTTGAGAGGATTTGGCCAGTGGAAATGGAGCCGACAGAGGCACAAGTGGGTCATTGAGCTGATGAATGACAACTACTTCAGAGACATTGGGATCAGATGAATGAAAAAAACGGACAACAATCTGAAGTTTTCAATGAAATGGAGAAGAGGAGTAAAGAGACGTATGGGAAGCTACTTGTGTTTTGTATCGCAACACAATCCCTCGCATGGCTTTGGAGTAGCTTCAACAGCTCTGCTTTGTTGTTTTTTTACCTGCTGCAGTTTTGCATTTAGTGGCATTTCTGGAAGAACTTTGTGACATCCTCCTCTGCAGCATTTAAATCCTACAGAGATGGAGCTTTGGAGTTGCCAGCAGTGCTCGGCTACCTTCGCTTTCTAATCTCATTGAACTCTTTCGGCACATACATTTGTGAGACAGAAAAACACCTGGCACAACTAAGCAAGATAAAATGTAATTTGGTTGGAAGCGTCACCACTGGAATAATAAATCAAAGCCCTCGGAGAAAACCTGCATGAGATGCATCTTAAAGTAAACGTACTTTTCTCTACCTGTGAGAGACATTTACATTGAGACAGTCACCTCCAAGGACATTCATCTTGATATGATAATAATACCCTTTAATATGACCTGTCATGCACCCATGTCTGTTGGATTGCCTTTCATCAAGTATACCTTTTATGAAAAGTACAGGTGTAAATAACTAAATAGCTTTAATGATGGCTGTACCTGGTGAGCTTGACTTGTTCTTCAGCTCTAGTGTCGGGCATAATGGCTTCACTGGTACTCTCAGATGAAATGGAGCCATCGTTAATGTTATTAATTCCACCTGAGCTTTAAAAAGAAGTATTGTAAACACGATGGATAGACTGGGGCTGGCGACCAGGCTGGTGTTCACACCAGTGTGGTTACAAGTCCCGATAGAGCAGTCGTATCTGAGGCAGAAATATCAACCGACCATCTCAAAGAACGATAAAAGACTTTTGTTGTTCTTCATTAGATTCCACCCGACTGGACTCCATCAGGACTCCATCCTGCACCCCGTGGAGCAAAGCAGAAGCTGAGAATGCTAAGCAGGCGAGAGAGCTGGCGTCAGGATTTCACTTCATCCGGACAGCACACGGGGAGCAAGGGGGGGGGGGGGGGGGACATTCAGTGGCTCACAGGCTGGGTGGCCTTGTGAAGAGAGAGAGAGAGAGAGAGAGAGAGAGGGGACTGCTGATGAAGCAAGAGGGACTGAAAAGGGGCTGTGGAGGTTTGGCAGCTCCGACATGATCGATGCCTCGGCCATATCCGTCTTTATGAAGTGGGAATGTGTCACTATGACACAGGACAATACCAGCAGGTTTGTACTTTATTGTAGTCGAATAGGTTTAATCCTCAGAGGACCATCCTCAAAAAACACTCCTTGATCCACTAATATTACTCATTTCAGAACTGTAAATGAAAAAAGTGTTTTTCTATTTGAGGTGAGGAGATGGTGGCGAGTGTCTCGTGTGGGAATGTACATTATCCTGGATTTATGGACAACAGTTAAACATGGAGGACATTTTGAGTTTGCATTCACTTCAAAAAGCATCAACAGTACAAATTAAGTAGTAGATCAACGAATAGGGAGATGTCTCACTAAAGTGTAAGAGAGGCTTTTGTTTGACCCTGGACATTATGCATTGACATAAATGCAATGTATGCATCCATAGGGTATGAGCGTCTCCCAGTGAGGTGGCGTGTACCTGACCTGGGAGATGTGGTTGATGGAGGACTCCATGCGTCGCAGCTGCGAGGCCTGGATGTCCAGCAGCTGCAGCACATTGTTCGCTAAGGCGTTGATCTGGTAGGCCACGCTGGCCAGAGACTGGGTGGTGTAGGCCTTGGTCTCCTCCAGGGCCTTCTTCTTGTCTTGAGCCTGGCAGAAAGAGGAAAGGAGGAAAGAGAGGAAGAGGAAACAAAAGTCAGTCATAACCAGTGGAAGGATGTGTGGGTGGAAGAAATGGAGAAGTTGGCAGAGGGAAGCAAGGTAGGGAGCTCCAACAAACTCAAGAGGAAATGCTGCACTCTCGTTGTTATTCCAGTCAGTTTTGTGAGCGGGGAAAGGGCAGCGCTCTACAGAGGGCTGCATTTGACAGGACTGTTCATTCTGGAATGACTTTGTGGATAAAAAGCAGCCTGCAACTGGACAACAATCATTTCCGGATCACCCAGATGGACAACATGGGACAGGTGCATGGTGGGAGTTGAGCCAAGGGAGCAGGAATGCCAAGACATTTCCTGGGATCCTAAATATCCACCCGGCTGCGCAAACCATCTGTTTCTTGATGCCTTTAAATAGCAAAGGGACTGAATGTACATATTTATAGTTTGGAAACGAAACGGGGGCAATGCAGCCACACAGAGAACCAGTCCAACCGGAGACTGCCACTAGCAACTACTCTCTCTATTACTGATCCCATTGAATTTCTTTTTTCATGAATAAATTCCTCGATAAGTGTATGAAATGATGAAATGATCACCACATGCTAAACTCATTCGTTTCACCAAAAAGAAGAAACACAAAACAATTTGACCTGCAGATGTTTGCTGTGACGATGACGGAGCAAAGCAGCTGTGCATTAGGAAAGAGTCCATCCCTGTTTTACAATAGTCTGGAATATGCAATAAACATCATACATAGTAACTATAATGTGGATTCATCACATTAAAAAAAAACTGTCTGACTGATATAGAAATGTTATACATGCAATACATATATTAGTAATAAGTACATTTAAGAAAATAGGTTTATTCACTTTCTTGCAGAGTTAGGTGGGATGTTCAATATTGCTCTCACCTCTGCTTTAACCCTCCTGTTACCTTCGGGTCAATTTGACCCCATTCAATGTTTAACCCTCATGTTACCTTTATATTTACTGACATATTTTACCCTTGGGGTTAATTTGACCCCAGCAATTAAAACCTCCAGAAAATTATTAGAATTAATATTGTTTTCCAAGTTTAAGTGTGAGGTACTTTATGTTTGTTTGTTGACTACCTAAATAGTCCTTTAAATATATAAAAAAGTTGATATTTCTTATATGTTTGACACAGTGAAAAACAGCCTGGGGTCAAATTGACCCCAAAGAACACCGACATTAAACATTGAATTGGGTCAAATTGACCCTAAAGGTAACAGGAGGGTTAAGTATGATGCTAGAGGCAAGAAAACAATACGAGTAGCTTATCATATTTTAAAAAATTGGCAGTAGGGGGGAACAACTAGCTTGATTGTTTCCTAAAAAAAATCTAAAATAAGCCTATGTAACACCATCTCTAATGCCTACTTAATAACATAATGCACAAAAAAGAAAAGTGACAACAAGATGTGCTTTCACAGGAAGTTACGTGCTGCAACACTCTCCATGTGTTCTACACTAGTGTGAAGTCGTGACTTACAGTAGTCCAGTCTAGAGGAGATTCATGCATGGACGACCTTCTCTGCATCCGACATGGTTAAAGCGGGGCGGAGTTTGGAGATTTTTTTATCTCCATGCCAGGCTGAGCTCACGATCTCGTGGCTCGGGTGTCACACAGATAAACAGGCAGATATGAGAGTGGTGTCAGACGCCCATCTCACTCAAACTAGCTTCAAAAACACATAAACCCATCGGGTTTGATCTGTTAAACTATGTGCTTTTGCTGTTCAGACACTATGATTATTTGTACTTTTAAAGCTCTCATTTAGAATCCCATAACCACTGTGGCATAGAGATATTGGCTTTGACTCACCAGCTGTCGCCAAGCAACACTTTGGTTTGTGTGAGGTTGCAGGAAGTTAATAACCTGCAGTAACAACAAAAGAACCCCCTGCCTACCTGCTCGCTATCAACCCACCTGCAGCACCGGCACGTGTTGCAGATGTCTGGTGGTACCAACAGGTCCGCCCGTCCCGTACAGAGGAAACAATACCGCTGACTCAGCTTTATCACAGAGACTGGAACAGGTCCTCCGACCCGAGCTTAGGAAACGCTGACTTGTGTTTCTGACGACGCAGAGACTACCTCTTATTATACTATTCTCATTAGCCACTGAGGAAGACGTGCAAAATCACACACAATAGATAACATCAGCTGCCGGCTACTACCTTTAACAATGCTCGAATGAGAGGGAGTTGGAAGGAGAACACGTGTGAACTGGGATTAAATAGAGTCTAACAGAATCAAATTCATTTTTTAAAAGTCTCAACATATCTTGCAAAACCCTTTGTGATAATTGCCCACATCTTTGTAAAACACATTATAACTCCCTCCCTCTCTTTCGCTCTCTTACACTATTTACATTATGTCTCATGTTAAGCATAAAAGAGGCTTTTGCAAGAGCTGCATTTGGAAATGATTTGTTGTTAAGCACCAGAATCAACCGTGACAATGCGGTGCGTAACGGTGACGTGTCGTACTGAACACCAGGTCTGACAGAGGAATGTCATGGGCCTCATGAGTCATGAATGAAGCAGCCATGAGTCAGAGGGGTCTCATGTGAGCTGAGGGGGGGTCAACATCAGGGACATATTAAGTATTATGGGTTTCCACACCCCTTTCGTCACACTTGTGGACAAAAAAAAAAAGATATATCTTCAACTTGGAAACAAAAACTGATGCAGATACTTTAAAAAATAATGTGCAGCTCAAACCCATTGGTTGGCACTTTGTGGTTTTGAATCCGATACTGGAAGAAAATGAAGGAGTTTAATTAAATAAGCTTCAATGTTAAGACTCATTTACACACCAATAGCAGCAAAGGACCATCTCAAAACAGCACTGTTCAATGTTAACAGACAAGAGTTGATATTTTAGTGTACAAAAGCCTTAAGAAGGGTACAAACAAAGTGGAGTTCTGCTTTCATGCCAACCATCATTTTAGGTGACAGCTTTTCATTGGCCAATTTCAGAAATACTCTTCCAAGAATAACACTTTTTTTTCCTCCTCCAGAATAAGATTGCATTTACATATCAGGCCATAGCACTGCCAGTATGGTATTTTGAGAGATTATGCTATTCTGGTTGATACTATAAATGCATGAACTGCATCTATAGAATGTTGAATTTAGAGCTGTATTACAAAATAAATGATTGCACGTCTAATATTACTGCTCACAGCCCGAGTGTCTGCTATAATGACTTGCACGCCTTACTCGTAATTCCCTGTTGCGTTTGTCAAGTGGATTCAGAGGCATGCACGATTCTAGAGTCATTTTAATGTCCCAAAATGAATCATTCTTCTGGAGAAGCAGCATACATGCATCTTCATGTTGCAGGCATCATTATAGGTATTGAAGCAGAAGGTTGTTGTAAAGTCCTCTGAGATCAACAGAGAACGGGATGAAAAGCATCATCAACCCATTGAGTTTATGAACACAAACACATACACCGCTTCCTGGTCGTGACACAAAAGGGTCACGCTATCAACCTGGTGCGACAAGATGGAGTCGGCAAAATTATAATTTCATGTCCACACAATCATCCAAATTACTGAAATGTAAAACATCCATACGTGAACATGTAGAAATCAAAATGTCATCCACTCTCTAACCCACTACTTCTAATAAGATAGACACTTACCAACAGAAGCGTGACATTACCTCCCAAACTGTCAACTGAATGGTCCCCGTGAGACCTTAAATGACCTGTGAGAATAACACAATCCTTTGAGCTTCATGTCAAAAATGTATCAGGTAGCTTTCTGCGTAATGATATTGAGGTGTGGAGACTCCACCATAGAGCTCTGCATGCTTTTCATCATCTAAACGTGCATTTCTGATGACAAGCGAGCCAAAGCGATCTGCCGTGTTATTCCAACAAACTGGGCTTTCTCAGCAGAAAGTCTAAATGTTACCCTGCTGGAGCACAGCGGGGTTCCTGGTGTGTGCTGGTCTGTCGGCAGACTCTGCTGTTCCCGTGTAAGCTCACACTGTCACCCACACATTAAATGAATACATTCTCGCTGTGGCAAAGTAACAGGGTGATGCAATTTATTGTGAGAGAACTCTTCAGGCTTCAATTCCCAACAATTGTTTTCATATTTCACACATGTTGGATTCTTGGGATTGTGTCTGAGGGAGACCACCCGACTTGAGCACATGTGTGCAGCTGAACATTGACACAACTGATATACACTGTTTTGTTTCGTGGGTGGGGAAATACAATTAGCTTGCAATAATGACTCTATTCAAAACTTCCGATTTAATGAATAAAATAATAAGTTAAACTTGTATAGTCCCTGCGGGTCCACGGGTTTGTCCCCAGTTTGGGAGCTACTGCTTCTGATAAATAATTTTCCTGACTGACAGATTTAACATTCAGTGTTTCCAGAAGCAGCAGACACACCTATCATCAACATGCATCAGGCATTTGATTACAAGCAAATGATCCATGGACATGTTCTGCAGCCATGTTTTCAGCACTGTAGCCAACACATTCTACATCATGAGCAGCTGCACTACACATCTTGAGTCCTCAATGACTTGTGTTCCCCCCCCCAAGTCTTTCAGGACTTGACCTACATCATGGTGTACCCTAATAAACACCCCACCAGTTGAGGGAAGCGTGGAGTGTTTACGTTAGTGGCACATGAGAAGGACTACATCTCTGCAAGAGTCCTGGTAGTGAGCAGGTCCTTTACTCGATATGCGAAAGTGACTCTGGAGTACGTTAATAACATCTAACGCTACAACGTATTAGTAATCACTTATTGATTACTAATACCGATGTTACATTTATTTTCTGAGTCAAATAGTCTCTATATGAATTTACATCGCGATTTTTTTTCTTCCATTTACAGTGCCGTTATATGGCCCAAACGTCACAAGGATATTTAACGTCTAAATCAATTTGTATTATTTGTCTTTTCTTCTTTTTTTTAATGGGTGCTGATATGATATTCTGTCACAGGTACCTATCAGAGAATGCAGTCAGTGACAAAACCACTCGGTCATAACAACGACACACCCTCTGTAAGCCCCGAGCAGCTCCAGCAGCTCCCCACCCACAGAGTAACGTTCGCCTTTACAGGAGAACACGAGCCGCAACGACAAAATAACGAAACGCAGCCGCGCCTGACTCTGAATCATGATATCGGAGGGAGGGGGAAGGCCACTACGTGTAGCTAGCGGTTTGAGGATCCCTCTCGTTCCGACCAGCGTTTCCTGTCCCTGTGGTTTCACTCACTTCTAACGTTACTATTCTGCGTCGCAGACTCGACGGATATCGCGGGTAAATCAAACGAATTTAACGGCCGTTAAACGCATCTCTTACCTGAACATAATTGTTTTCACAGTATTCCGCAACCTTGGACAGGTTCTGGTAGCTTTCTACGAGGGCTCTTTTACTGGCTGGGATTTCCTCCTCTAATAGCATTTGTAGCTCTGCCATCTTACATCCCTTCGCATTGCTCTCCTCTCTGTCCTTCTCAGTGAGGCGAGGCGGTGATGCTGAGAGAGGGGCTCCCCCGCCTGGCATTGTGGGGCCGCTGGCCTCCGATTCACAACAGCCTGTGACAAACGGCAGCTCCGTTATCAACGGTGGCCTGCGATTGGCTGAAAAGCCGAGGGAGAAGAGCTGTCGACTAATCGCATTTCACTGTGGAGTCTATCAGTGAGAATGTAAGCTAAAATATGAAGATACATTATTTTAATCAATACACTATTTGGTGTTCTAGTAGTTTCGTAAAATAATGGAGTATCATTATTATAAAATAACACGTGCAATATAAATAGTATATTTGTATTATGTATAACATTTCTTCCATCCTTTTTATTGTTTGTTTTTTCACAGACAAAAATACGGACACAACATTTCACACATCACAAAGTCAGATTAATTTTAAAAAGAACAAAAGACAGGCAAGGGGAAGCTAGTCGTACAGTTACAGCAATAACATCAACAATATCCTCAATCATCACACTTTCTAAACATACATCAAATATATAGCCATAAGACATTATTGAAAATGGGAGTAACTTAAATATAAAAGCCTTTTAGACTTTACACACAAGGCCCGTGCTCGTTCGTGGTCTCTCTCTCTATATATATATAGATATGAATAACCTCACGACACTACATTTCCCATAGATCATCGCGGTTTAAATCCCGGCTGAGAGGGGTTTGTGGATCTTGAAGTAATACACGTTACGTTTTGTCCCACTGCTCTGCGAAGCTGCTTCCAGATGAAACTACATTTCCCAGACATATTTGGTGAACAGTAGTTGACCGTTTGGCTCATCCTTTACGGGAGTCGAAATTGGCTTTCTACTGCATATTGCTGACAAACACCGGGCTAATGAAATAATTATTCCACCGGCGAATATTAACTTTTTGGTGAGTTTCTAACAAATCAGCCGTAGGGAGAATTAAACCGACAATAAACCACATTTTCTCTAGAATATCCTGGATCTAAGAGGAAACAGCCTGCCTCCTCAGACAAGACAAGTGGCAACCAGCTGCAGTGATGAGCACACTGTGTTGAAGTGTACTTCGCTGAACACTTTCTGAACGGATTCGATGACTTGCTTCATATTCAAGATGTGAGGACCGCTTCACTTCCTCCCTGTTGGGATTCAGCATGGCGCAGGAGGAGGACGCACACAGCCTGGAGGCGAAATTTGTTGCTGCAGTTAAAGTGATCCGGAGTTTGCCTGAAGAAGGTGATGCTGCTTTGTGCTCGTTTCAAAGTGATTGGACTTGTGTTCAGTTAGTTACAGTGAAGTCTGTGCCTGTTTGTGTGTGAACTCTCCAGGTGACCTACATGAGGAGCCTCTAAGAGCTGTCCCTCTATTGATAAAGCTTCTATAAGGATAAGAGCTGATTAACTGAATCACTCATCTCGAGTCTAACAAAGTTCTCTGTAGCTCACTTGTATCTCAGCATAACAATTCATGTTGCATCTTCAAGCTGCCTGTGTACTTTGACTTTATAATTGCAGGTCCTTTCCAGCCATCTGATGACATGCTGCTGATGTTCTATAGTTACTACAAGCAGGCCACCTTGGGGCCCTGTAACATCTCAAGACCTCACGGCTTCTGGGACACGAGTGGAAAAGCCAAATGGTATAATATGTGGTCTTAATGCACACGTGATCGTTTTATTTCACAAGTAAATTCAGAGTTGTAGCTATGAGAAGACGGCATGGTGCATTTGCATGTTTCACAAAAGCTAACTAACTAATATTCAAACTATCATAGAGTCTCGCTCCTTGTCCATTCACAGCCTGTCAAAGACACTTCCTATGCCTGCTGTACCATAACAATGTTCAAAATCCATGGCTTATTTTAATAATGCAATACCCAAATAGTACGATACAATACTGCAAGTATGGATAGTCCTGCGGTAATACAGAATATATTACATTTGCTGAGATTTCAGCATGCTTCCCTCTTTTTTTTAAGTTATTCAATGTTCACTCTTCTCTCAGGGTTCAAGTGTTGAACTCAGACTTTGTGTTACAGGGATGCATGGAGCTCATTGGGAAATATGACAAAGGAGGAAGCCATGAGGAATTATGTCGAGGACATCCAGCTGGTAAGTCCAGTCAAGGAAAACTAAAGCTGAAGAGAGGCAACCAATATGCGTAGCAACCAATATGCGTAATAATACAAAGTTAATATACTTGGAGTACACATCTCTCCTCACATTGATGCTTCTACTCTGTAAGAATAGTGTGTCTCGCCAACGAACAGTAAATATATGTAGATGTATAATAAATGATGTGCTTATGAAGGCTGATCATCTTCTAATACAAAATGTATCACAAATTACATTTTAAAGACACTTTGTGTGAGGACAATTTATTTAAGTATGAAGCACATTATTCATCACATAATTATTTTAAAGCCAGAGTTAGTCTGTGAGCTTTTTTTCTCTAGCGTCACCGTGAGACAGACTTTTAATTATCCTAACTTTGATTATCTTGTACCTTTTCACCTTGTGCTGCCATCAGGTCAACATGTAGTGGTTTTGTTTGACATTCCATCAGCCACAGTTGCAGTTTGTGTTTATTGCTAATTAGAACATGTTAGCATAATATCAGGCTAAACTAGGATAGTGTATGGTAAACAATACACTTGATAAACATCATCGTTATTGTGAGCATGTTAGCTTATTGATGTTAAGTACAGCCGCACAGAGCAGCTGCTAGTGTGGCTTTAATCTTGGTAATAAAAAAAGGACTTGCGTCATATCTTTGAAAAAATGTGTTGAACAATGACAGCTGCTGTTAAACAACAGCAGAGTGTTACAAATTGCATTCTGAATTATTCACCTCACAGCATCAGGTCCTCCAGTTATTAGCTGTTTATAACCCGCTATAATTACCTGGTCCAGCAGATAAATCGGTCAGCCTTTGCTCGATGTAATTATGTCTTAATCTGTTTTCTGGCGGCGTGTTTAAGGTTGTACCGCACCTGTTCATGCAACGGCAAGTGCATTATTGTAACCATTTCAAATTGTTGCAAAAGAGATTGGAAGAATATGCATCAACATTTATTTTTAATGTGTTGTTAGATTTTGGAGACCATCCCAATCTCGGATGAGGTGTCCGATTTGGTAGAGAAACTTGGCAACTTCTACACAGAAGTCAACAGAGGAGAAGAAGAAGAAGAAGAAGAAGAAGAAGAAGATAATGAGGAGGACCAGAGACCCTTCACCCGGCCTTTTGCAAGCCCTTCAGGTAATGTCCTTGATCAGTGTTGCCATAATAGGAACACAATCCAGAGGGATGTATTGTGCTGTTGGGCATCTCTGTTGGTCACACAGATGGCATTTGTTACTTACTGGTGTTTTTATCACTAGATGAAATGGTCCGACAATTTTACAAACCGACAATGGAAGGCAAGTCTTTGGTGTTTGCAGTAGCTGTACAAGTGTATTTCAACCTCTTTTACGTTGCTTTCATTCAGTTTCATTTGGCACAAGAATGATACGTGTATGTTGTGCTTGGCTTGCCCTGCAGGAACTGTAAGGAATTAGATCGTTAGATGAAACTTTCTTGTGTAATCTATTATGTATGAGCTGTAGTTAGTCAGCGTGTTGGTTGTTGCCTTTCATCATTTGCTGCACTTTGTGGTATAGATGTAGTGGGCATAAGCTGTAAAATGTTTACTTGTGAGTTTGTCTTTTCTTTGTGTAGATGTACATTGTGCAACACATACTTAGATAGAGAGTTAATGAAGAGTGTTTCCCTCACCACTCAGGCTATGGGGATCTGTGGGATGATATACAAAATCTCGGAGAAATTGACAGCAGTGCTCACTGCACAAGTCTCTTAAGTGGCAAGGAGGCAGAAGAAAGCAATGCAAATAGTGAAATCGAGAGAAACGAGGAAAGTAGAGATTGGAGGAACAGTGAGGAAGAGGAGAATGGGGATAAAGAAGACAATGCAGATGACGAAGACAAGGAGGAGGAAGAAGGTACCATCTGTGGGAGAAGTTGTTGGCTGTTTTGTGCCGTGTTTATTTCTGCTGTAAATTGGGCATTTTAACATTGGGGTCCATGGGGATTGTATATGCAGTATTAGGCTTTATATTTTAGTATTGGGAGTTGCCGCTTGGCCATCACACTTTTATTTGTTCTTTTTAGAATAACATTTTTCCCACAATGTGAACCATTTCTGGTATTTCTAAGGATATAGAATCCACATAGTTTCCATTGTAAGCAAATACATGTAATGCATGTTCCATCTGTATACATCCATATACTGTAAATGAGGACAGAAAAAAGTAATTTGCACAGTTTTACATCCAGAGCCGAGCTATGGCAAGACAAAGGCCACCACAAAAAGAACTTTTGCAACAATTTATTATGCTGTCTCTCTCTCTCTCTCTCTTAGGTTCAGTCTCGGACTGGAGGCCTGGCCAAAAGCTGCTGATGGTGGACAAGAGGTGGAGGTCTGACACTACGGGGTCCTGCAGCAGCATGGAGCCCAGCATGTCCTCCTTCACCAACGGGACACAAAGCTCCCTCAACAACGAGGTGGAGGAGGAGGAGTTGGCCTGTTGTATGGAGCCCAGTGTCCAGCATAACTCTTATATGCACTTTAATGGACAACTGAGTGGTAAGATTCCATATTAATGCAAAAAAGTGTACACATGTTTTTATAACTGTGTGTGTGTTATATACACTACCGTTCAAAAGTTTGGGGTCATCCAGACAATTTTGTGTCTTCCATGAAAACTCACTTTTATTTATCAAATGAATTGAAAATTGAATAGAAAATAGTCAAGACATTGGCAAGGTTAGAAATAATGATTAATATTTGAAGTATTAATTTTGTTCTTCAAACTTCAAGCTCAAAGGAAGGCCAGTTGTATAGCTTATATCACCAGCATAACTGTTTTCAGCTGTGCTAACATAATTGCACGGGTTTTCTAATCAGACATTAGTCTTCTAAGGCGATTAGCAAACACAATGTACCATTAGAACACTGGAGTGATAGTTGATGGAAATGGGCCTCTATACACCTCTGGAGATACTTCATTAGAAACCAGACGTTTCCACCTAGAATAGTCATTTACCACATTAACAATGTATAGTGTGTATTTTTGATTAATGTTATCTTTATTGAAAAAACTGTGCTTTTCTTTGAAAAATAAAGACATTTCTAAGTGACCCCAAACTTTTGAACGGTAGTGTATAATCAAAAGAGTTTATAATAATAACCAAAAAGAAAATCAAAATTAATAAACTAAAGGTTTATTATGGAGATGTACATTGAAGAACAATATAAGTTACCATTGTGTCCATGTTTAGGCCATGCTGATGCTTTTCCTGAGAAGACCCATCGCTCCACAGACTCCGATAATGAGGAATTCTGTGACTCAATGGAGCATCTGGCCATGGAAAAGGTGTGGGCTTCCCCTCCATATGTGCACCACATCAAACGATTAGTTTTTATATTGAGGCAAATATCGCTATTTACTTTCTCTCCGTGAGCTAGATGAGCTTCTTTTCTCATGTCACCCGAGGCAAGAAAACAAATATTTTACTTTCTTTCATTCCTCAGGTGACTTGATATTGAAATAAAGTCACACATAGTTGCAATGTAAAATACAATTCATGAAATGTGTTCTAACCTAATAATGGCCAGTCCAACTGTGTTCGACTCTTCTTTTCCTACCAAGGGGCTGTCTACGTCAAGAATACTGTCAGCTGGAGCAGGAGCTGCTTCAGTGAGGCAGAGGGAACTTTGGTTTGAGAGTAACACTACCCTTAAGGGAGGAGAGGACCAAGTACTCATGGTCATGGGAGACTCCTACCTTAAAGAAGGGATTAGTGCAAGCCAGCACAACAGCTCCTTGTCAAGAAGAGGGAGAGGTGACCATGTCCACTTTGATTTATACTGACACCATTTCCCTAATTTGTCTTTATTGTCCTCCTATAACATTTAAAGGCATTTGATACCCTGGTGCACAGCATTTTTCAACAAAAGTTGCCCTTTGAAGCAATACAGGACTAGTGTGCAGGATTTAGGGTGGATCAATTGTCAGAATGGAGTATAATATCATTAGCCTACGGATCTTTTCTTTAGATTATAATCACTCTAAAATATGAATATTTGTGTTTTCGTTACATTAGAATGAGCCGTTTCTATCAACACACTACATACATCTCTTTGCTGAGCTGGCACATGTTTCTACTGTAGCCCAGAACGGCAAACTAAACACCTGCTCTCGAAGAGGGCCATTCGCAGTTTTGTTGACCACCGTAGTTCTTCTCCATGCTTGTCATCCCGAAGTAGGTTCAGTAGGTTTCAATCGGCAACCTCACTGCCCAATCCTACACTCGTCCTTTAAGCTGTCATTTTCTGACTCCTGTTTCAGGTTCACAGTCGCCGAGAGCGGCCCGCAGCTCTCATCGGGCTGCCAGTGTCGATGCCGCCTGCTGTTGTGTGTCACAGAGCAGACATTCAATCAGCTCTGTCCAAGGAAACGTCAATGAGCGAATAGCTGCAGCTCTGCTGCGTCTGCAGCATGACATGGCCACGGTGTTGCAGAGGCTGCGTGCTGTGGAGGCGCTTACGGTGTCACAGGTGAAAGACCAGAGGTCCTAATCACGGTGTGTTCAATGAAATGTATCATTGTTGATGACAGCCTAGGTGACAATTGATTTCTGTATTTCGTTATTTAATTTTTTCAGTCTAGATCATCTTCGCCATGGCAAGAGGACTCCCTAACTGTAGCACAAAAGGTCATTTTTTAGATTTATATTTCAAATGTTATCTTGCCATGATTTTTAATACTTAATTGAATGACCAAGTTGTATCTAAACAACAAACAAACAGTCCTTTGGTTTCTGTTTGTTTTAGTTCCTGAGACCATCTTGGTGGCCTTTTGACTTTTCTCCCCTCACTGCGGTGTTTACTGCACTCTGGCCTCTGATTGCCCATTGGCTCGTCCAGCTTTATTTACAACGGAGGAGAAGGTGAGCAAAAAATGGCAATCAAGAATGTCCTGGTCTATTATAAAATATTACTTTTGCTTTATAGTAACACTGCAAACTACCAAAACTCAGTTTCATCTTTTCTCCCACACAGGAAAATCCCTTGAATTATTTGTCAACCATCGGCATCAATCAAAGAACATGAAGCTGGCGTGGAATTGTTGCACTTATGTGGCTTTCTCAAGCCCCTTCACAGATGCAGTCTGGTGAGGCTCCAGAAGAAATGGAGAGGCTACTTTAGATAAATGAATAGTCATAAAGGTGTGTAAGACTTTGCTAAATAGTGTAGCATTTTGACTTCATGGATACCATTTACGTGTTTAGGAAAAGGAAGATTTGTGCATTATAAATGCTAGCATATTTTATTTGGTCCAGCGAGCTTAGCATTAGACGGTGTTTTTATTTATGACAGGAACTTTATATACACATAACTCATACCACTGAGTTAACTATTTATTGAAATGAATTCAGGATAATACAGTAGCTGTTGACCTTAACCCTCCTGTTATGTTGCGGGTCAAATTGACCCGTTTCAAAGTTTGAAAATCTAGGAAAAATACTTCTAAGTACTTTTTCTGTATAAAACTTCTTCTGCCTACCTTATTTAGTGTAATCAACGTTAAAAAATATAAAATAAAAATATCATGTATTTGCAACCCCCCCCTGCAGGTTTATATAACAGAGATGATGTTCCCGGGTCAATTTGACCCGGCTGTGAAAGTGAAGGCTAAAAGTCACCAAAAGAGTCACGTTTAGACTATTTCTTTCTTTGTAAATGTAGGACAGTCTTTCTTACTCCCTCCCACCAAGTTTCAACACACACACTCACACCAACACACACACAAACACACACCAACACACACACTAACACACGCGCGCACAGACACCAACACACACACACACACACACATATCAGCACACACACACCCCGTTCACAACCCCATATATAAAGTTGTACACATTTCAAACTTCAAACAAAAGAATCAGGTGGTTGTTATGGGAACCATCTCTATCCTGCTGTGTGCCCATCACCCTACATGAGAAGCACACTTTACAGAACAGTGTTTATCATCTTCTAACTTTCCCCCTAAATACACCTTTATTGGACATGGGACACTAATGTGAGGGTTTCTTTCATGTCTCAACTAATACATATGTAGTAATAGTACTTCTAATATACTGTCTGTCTGACTGGGAGAGACACACACCCTGTCTCATCCCAATCTCAGACCCACACATTCTCTTTCTAACGACCCCACCTGTGCGAGAAATACAGATACTATTTTGACGGGAACCTTTATTTTTCCCTGCGGGAAAACTCCACTCACACGTATCAGGGGAGGGCCAAACATACAAAATGGTTGCTGAGAAGTCCTACATTACACTCTGCAGATACATACGACTGCACCAAGAGGATGACTGTGTGCTGGCCTTTGGTCATCTTTTATCATATAATTTATGCATCTTAACACTAAAAATAAACATAACTAACGTTTAATTTCAATACAAATCCTTTATGACTCATTTGGCTTGATTTTTAGTGGGCGGGTCATTATGACCCTGAACAGCACAGGTGTCTCATCTCTATTTATCTACATCACCCCATGAAAAAAAAACTTACAAAATGCAAATAAAATTTAGGAGAAAATACATGTTATGGTAGACTAATGCAATTTAGATTTAGATTTTTTCAATGTACCTAAAAAATAGTTTGAACATGTATTTTTCATTAAAACGAGTGAGTGCTCCTGATTGAACTCTGATCTATGGAGGGGTAAATAACTCAATTCCACTAAAAACTGATTTAATTGTTAGTAATGTTGTTGGTGATGAGGTACAAACTATAGTTTTTAGAATTTTTTGGTTTCTGACCACTTTTGGATGATTCAACATTAACCGGGTCAAATTGACCCGGGAACATCACGGCTGTATGTAAGAAACGAATATAACAGGAGGGTTAAGCGATTCCCCATTGTCATTGCAAGTTATTTTATTTATTGCACATTTAATTGTTCATTTAGGTTTCTTTCATGTTTTGGCAAACTTATTTTTTCTGTTTAATAAGGACTTTTATATTGTTAGAATTATAGAAATCATTGAGGTAAATATTTTTTAGACCAAATAGAGATGCTGACTAATTTTGTATTTATATGTAAAAGTATATATTTATTTGATGGCTTTAGTGCAATAGTATAAAAGTGTGCAGCTTTGTTCAAAGTGAGAAACAGAGAAAAGATACACACATTCTGGTTTCTTGTCAGTTATACAGTGAAAATGAATATTTCTCAAAAGAGGTGTGGTGCTTTTGAATATAAAGTTGTTAAACACAACTAGGTAAAGCACATTTTGACATGCAATAAACACATTCTTTTGACAAACTCATTTATTGTGGTGAATCTTTGATTTTGAAGTTCAAAATTTAGAAAAGTGGCTGAAAAGTTGTACCTGCTTGTGAAATGGGCAGATAAGCTTCCTGTCAATGATCTGGGAAATGTACGTGGTACGTTTAGTTTATTCTATCGCATTTTATCAGTTTAGACTGGTGTACATTTTTCTGACTAATATGTGAAAGGTTTACATGAAATGACACGCATAACTTAAACGGGGTCAGAAATGAAAACATGAAACGGGGTCCCGACACGATGTACGTCATATCCGGTTTATTTCCAGCTACCGCTGAAGTTCGCAGCTTCAGCTGCTATGCCGGTTACAGGGAGATAAGTAAAGTAAAAACGGACCTTTAACTCTCGAGGGCAGTGGCTCATTTTGTGCAGCCCAACGTTCGTGGTGTACGAGTGAGAATTCAACATGTTTTCCCTGTCAATGACGGTCCAGCCACAGGTAAGAAAGCAGGAGACGCCCAGGCCAAGCTAACATTAGCACTGTTGTTGTTTCGGCTCAAACTTCTCTCTCTCTCTCAAGTGACCTCTGTCGACCTTTTATTAAGCTTTGGAAGACCTTCGTATTCACGTCAGTGGACATTCTGTCACTATAATTCTCGCTCTGTTTACCCGTTATTAAATAAAGCCCTTTCGGTGAAGTTTCTCCTGACGCCAGCTAACGTTAACGTAACGTAACTGTCGGTGTGTCCTGACTTGAGACTGCGTCAATTAGCGATATGTTAGACACTGCATCCTAATAATATCACTGTGCTACTTTTTTTCTCCCATTTATAAATAATTGGCGTGTAAAGCTTGCATTATATCAAGTTGAACTTTCACTTTGTGACTTCCTGTGATCTTAGGTGACTGTCCCTCTGAGCCACCTCATCAATGTCCTCCACTCGATGAAGAGCTCACTGGGCAGCAGCAGCGCCGCCTACAAATCAAGAAAACACAAGGAGCAAGCCTCAGACTCGGAACGACACCCCACAGAGGTACACCTTCACTGGAGTTACTGTTCCACAATAACCATGTGAGGAATAAAAACAAATATGTTATAATGTATGTTTGCAGCCCATGTGGAATCTGCGGGAGCTTGGCTTATCGGACCTGGGAGCACAGCAGCTGGATGAGCTGGTGAACAGTGTGTTCCCTCGCTCGAGTCCCCAGGAGACGCCACTTTGTTTGGGTGGACAGACAGCATGGAGGACATCGCATCTTTCGACGCACTCCTTTTACTACAATAAGCATGGTGAGAATGCACAGGTCTCCCATACTGGAAATAGTACTACTTGAATAAGTGAGCCGGTGGCTGGTGCTTTTGCCTGACTCCTCAGCATATCTCAGGAATGACAACAACATGCCAGGACTTCACAGTTTGCAAGAAAATCGAATATTGTGTTTCACTTGACTGTTTATCGTTTTTTTGTGGATCTGCTTCGTTATTAGTTAACAGTCTTAACAAGTATTTAGGGCCTCAGCTACCAATCTTTCCCCAGGTTAGCTCAACGTTAAATGTTAAGCCTTGTTCTCTGTTCCCAGGCTTCTCGTGTGGTGCAATGCCCATGTCTTATTCCAGGCAGCACCCCATGCTTCTCCAGTCTGTCTGCACAGAGCTTCAACATTGGCCAGGTAACTATATAGATTACCATGTCATATTTTATTACTAATCCAAAGCTTTGCATTCAGTTGTTTATAATTAATTACTAGAATGTGTGTGTATGTTGTTCGACAATGATATAAATAACATTACTGAGAGAATTGCGTGGTGTATTTTTACATGTACGTTGTAGATTTACAATGCTTAGTTATGTTAATCTTGTTAAGTTATATGCTGTGGAAGCATGACTAGCTTTTTAACATCAAATGCTTACCTCATATTTCAAGTGTGGGTTCCAAACAGAGGCTTTAAAACTTTAAAAAGCAAAACCAGACGACTGCAGTCCGCCCTGGACTCTGAGGGATTCACACCATCTTTTATGAAGGTAAGTACTTGGAGATGTTCACATGCTTAAGCAAATCCCTCAGCATGTAATGCTATATCCTTACTGTGCTTAATATAGTTAGCATATCCTTGACATGTTTAATATAATTAGCATATTGGAGATACCGATATTTAATTTATTTGTAGCCTTAACAACAACAAGATTTTCATCTGGCTAGGCTGTTGTATTTTTTGGAGAACAGTTCAAGGCCTGTTGAAAAATATTTGCCTCCTGAGTAGAAATGGCACCAGATCACTGTTGTTGGTTTTCTCTGCTGTCTAGTCAAATATAACTCTTCAGTTAAATCTTCTGCTAAAAAAAATAATATTAAAAGTTGGCATTTGGTGTTCTGCCTAGCCTGAGTCACTAACGGCCCTATCATTTTGGCTGAATACAATGTTTGTTTATATTATTATATTGTTATGCAGCTGTCTTGTCTGAGTAATCGGAGCTTCCAGCTGTTCATGCAGGAACTAAGAACAAAGGCAGAGTGTGCACTTTAAGTTTTGAGGCTTACACATTGTGTCTAGCGCGATGGCCTTAAGAGTGACGGTGGGATTGAAGTGAAGGTGTATTGTCGCTTTGTCTGCCAACCAGTCTTACCTTGTGCTGCAGGGTTTCCTAACGCGTGACAAGGGGATAGAAGTTGACAGTCTAGACAGTCTGGTTAAGAACAAGAGCGTACCCGAGGGGCAGCAGGATGCTTTCAAGAGCGGCTTCGCTGAGGGTTTCCTGAAAGCCCAAACCTTGACACGACGCACGCAAGGCAAGTTTTATAACAAACTTGAATAGAGTCACACAATCATTATTCCATTATAAGCATTACACTTGGCTGATGTAAAGTTGTTGTGCTCCGACTGTTCAGACACTCTCAAGAGGACTCGTCTCATCCTGCTGGTGCTGCTTCTTGTTGGGCTCTACGGCCTCTCCAAGACCCCTTTCATATCGGGTAAAGGCTCCCTTTCTTCTTTAAAGCTGCTTTTAATTTCATATCACACACGTGAAATCCCTTCTAATATGTTAACATTTTAATATGTCAATAATAAAGCCCATTATTAGCCTGCTACACTAATCTGTGCATCCTTTAAAGAAAATAACTAAGTTTGGTATAACTGAGCTATTGGCTGCTATTTGGAGTCAACAATAACAGCATATTTTAACCTTCAGTATTAAAACACTAATATATGCAATCAGTTGTGGTTCTTAAATAATCCTCAGTAACAGGCAAGTGTGTGTGTGTGTGTGTGTGTGTGTGAGTTTATTAACTGTGCCATGCAGTGTGATTTCGAACTTTAATCTAACCATTTTGCATAGTACGGTTCCGAACCACATCAGGCCTGGACTCTGCAGTGGACCCTGTCCAGATGAAGAATGTGACATTTGAGCACGTCAAAGGGGTAGATGAAGCGAAGAACGAGCTGCAGGAAGTTGTGGAGTTCCTGAAAAACCCAGACAAGTTCACAGCCTTGGGCGGAAAGTTGCCGAAAGGTATCGCTATCTCTCACCGTGCATTTTCTTTAATTCTTTTCAGGGATCTTTGTTTTTGTATCCGGGACCCATTCCTCGTCATCCCTTTCTCTCCTCTAGGTGTTCTACTGATTGGCCCTCCAGGGACTGGGAAGACTCTGCTGGCCAGAGCGGTGGCAGGAGAGGCAGATGTGCCATTCTACTACGCCTCCGGGTCCGAATTTGACGAGATGTTTGTTGGAGTGGGAGCCAGCCGCATCCGGAATCTTTTCAGTAGGATTTATAAATATTTATGAATTCAAAAATGTAATTTTTCCTTTTTCCTTGCTTGGTATGTAGAGTTGACCACTCCTGGTACAAGGGCTACATGGTTGTGGCAACAAAAGAAATTGGTGTGAACTTTATATTTATTATTTACTTAACTTCTTCCAGTAGTGAAACGTTCTGCTCAGTTAGGACACCTACCCTTTTACTTTCATCAGTCAAACCTTCCATACTTACATTAAATAGATATACAAATATAAGAATATTAATTGTTTTCAGGCTTTTCTCCTCTTCTTATAATTTGAGCTCGAAACTTTATTCAAACTATAATTAAACAATATAGTCAAACTACAAACAATAGTCCACATCTTTTATACATTATTGATATTTTTCAACTTTTAAAGTCAGCAATAATACGAAAAGTTTTCAAAGGTGTCAGACGGCTGCAGCTGAAATCTTAACTAAGACGATAAAATTCAAGTTTAAAAAAAAACCAGTTTTAACTTCTCTTTGTTGGAACAATGCCTCTGATGACAAATAGACACGCCCCTTCCTAAAGGCCTGATCTCCTTAAACCTTATACTCCAAGTCCCCAGGCCACAGGGCATCATACATTTTATCTTATGAAATAACCTCAGATTCTGATTCGGTCTCTCTCTCCTTCTTATTTCAACTCTTGTCTAAGATTCATTCTCCATTCAGACATGCTCCTTATCTTTACAACTTTTAAAAGTGATGGGTGTTTTTCAACTTTTAAAGCCAGCAATGCGGTTTAGCCTGTCAGCATTAATGATTTGCTCCACCACATTGTGGTACATGTGTCGATTTTTATATTTTTTCCTTCTGCTGTTTGCTAGGGGAGGCTAAAGCCAATGCTCCCTGTGTGATCTTCATTGATGAGCTAGACAGCGTGGGTGGGAAAAGGATCGAGTCTCCCATGCACCCTTACTCCAGACAGACTATCAACCAACTACTTGCAGAGATGGATGGGTAAGCTCTTAATGTATCCGTTTCATTTTGACAGTTTTTGAGTCAGATGATGTTTTAATTTAGATTAACAGCACATTTGGCAAGATGGTGGGTGGGGATGTTGCAATATACTGGTATTGACAAAAAACATTTTTAGAAAATTTAATATTACTATGATGTTTATTATGCACATGATACTATACATAATCTAACTCAGAGCATGGATTAGTTATCTATATATAAAATGTGTTATATTTGTTGACATTATCTTTATCATTAAAGATATTATTATCAATAATAACACAAATCTGCGATCTGTGGCTGTCGCAAACCTTTAATACGTGTGGCTCTCAGTTGACTTATTTAACTACAGATAATAAAACGGTCTTTAAGGAGAGCCGCAGCATTGCAAACACCGACTTGCATACACCCTGTGCTCTTATTTTGTAGGTTTAAACCAAATGAAGGCGTGATCATTATTGGAGCAACCAACTTCCCAGAAGCTTTGGATAAGTATGTCAGAGCTTACAATGCACAATGCTTTCCTTGATGATAATAACAACAAAGAAAGGACTGCAACCCTGAGGCTGTTTTGTATGCAGCGACCCGGATGCTGACAGTCGGCCCTTTTCTAACCAGTTGATCTTCTTTCTTAGTGCCCTGATCCGCCCAGGGCGATTTGACATGCAGGTGACTGTACCCAAACCAGACGTGAAAGGACGCACAGAGATCCTCAACTGGTATCTGAAGAAGATTAAAATTGATCCAGGTGTGAGATCAGAATCTGCTAATTATAACTTTATTTTGACTCAACTGCTTTGTTATGGTTTGTGATATTTTAACCATTGCGAGACGGAACTAACTATTCTTAGTATCCCTGAGCTTGGGGGGTCCTGACACACGAGCGCAGAGCATTGGTCTTTTTTAAAGTTGACATCTTAAGCTGAATGTTTACTTGCCTTTACCCGGTCTGAGGCCTGGCCTGATCTTTGTTGATGTTGCGTGTTATCGCTGCAGATATCCAGGCCAGTATCATTGCCCGGGGCACAGTGGGCTTCACTGGCGCTGACCTGGCAAATCTGGTCAACCAGGCTGCTCTGAAGGCAGCAGTAGATGGCAAAGACATGGTCACCCTGAAGGAGCTGGAGTTTGCTAAAGACAAAATCCTCATGGGTGAGTAATTCGGAAGACGTGCTAGTTGGAGAAGATGGACCCCATTCTTGTTTCCCTGGAATTGTTAAAATATGAATAAACTTTCCATTATTCCTTTTCCTGATTTTCTGGTTTCATCTTGCATGCCAAAGGCTTCCTTTTTATAACTATGTCTGATTTTGAGAATGTTGCTATAACATCATTTAATTCATACCTTCTTTTCTTTAAGGCCCTGAGAGAAGAAGTGTAGAAATAGACAAACAAAACAAGCTCATCACAGCGTACCATGAATCGGGCCATGCCATCGTGGCTCACTACACCAAAGATGCCATGCCGATTAACAAGGCTACCATCATGCCCAGAGGCCACAGTCTGGGACATGTAAGGAAACCTTGGGCGTGTTAACCAAATCGTTACAATCTGCATATTCAGTTTTAATAACAGGTCTGGTGCAAACTGTCATTACTGCGTACAGCTTCTCATCACTATATTTATTCATTCCTCCTCCATCTTTCTCGATGTGTCTCGCCAGGTGTCCATGCTCCCAGAGGACGATCGCTGGAGTGAGACTCGCGCTCAGCTGCTGGCCCAGATGGACGTCAGTATGGGCGGCCGTGTAGCAGAGGAGATTATATTTGGCCATGAGTACATAACAACCGGTGAGACGGAGTTCCTAAAAATGTTTTGATAAGAGGGGTGAATGTAGGAAACTGTTGATTTTATAAAATATGGAATTTTCGTTGGAAGTTTTTTAAGCTTAATGCGTCTTCTTCTCCAGGTGCGTCAAGTGACTTTGATGGTGCCACAAAGATTGCTAAAATGATGGTGACCAGATTTGGAATGTGTCAAAAGGTAAGTTAAATAGGTAAAAAGAGAAGGCTGTTCATATAGCAGAGGTTGTCTCACAACACTCCAGCTATAAATAAGTGACATACTTTGCATTACATTTCTCAGTGTTAACTATATGAGTGATTATTTGTTCAGAAACAATTCTCCACTCCATAAAATCATAATTTTTTTTGGCAATACGGTCAAAAGATGTTGGCTGAACTTTTGCTGTCTCCTGGAACAGCTGATTCTGCAGCAGGCAGAAAAGTGGTATTTGTGTCATACGGCCCATTTTAAATCATCTATTGGCTTTTAACATGCTTCAAACTATCGTTATTATATCGGCCTTTAAAATCCACGATCAGTCGACCTCTAGTTAATAGTATTTGTACTGTGCATGCATTGCAGTCTGATGTGTTTGTTTCCCCTTCCTGTCTCGCAGCTGGGTGTGATGACCTACACTGACATGACGGCCCAGAGCCCGGAGACACAAGCAGCTGTGGAGCATGAAGTCCGAGTATTACTGAAGGTCTGATTGATGTTTTTGATGCTAAACCAAAAACGGCTCAGCAATTCCACCAGCCATGTCGAAGCGTTGTTTCTTACCGTCGTCTCGCTTGCTGTCCCCAGGCGTCTTATGAGCGTGCCAAAGTCCTGCTGAGGTCCCGCACCAAAGAGCACAAAGACCTGGCAGACGCTCTGATCATGTATGAGACGCTGGATGCCAAGGAGATTAAGCTGGTCCTGGAAGGCAAGGCCCTGGAGACCAGATGAAACGTGCAAGCACAGCAACATTCAGAGGGTAGCGGCAGGGGTCAGATTTGTAGAGCTCAGGGGTCACAGAAGGGAATGGACTCATGAGAAGTCCTGGTCTGCATTCTCAAAGTGTCTTTATAAGTAAGTGCTCATGTGGGACTACGTCACATCCTCACTCTGTCCCCTCCGTGTAATCCCATCAATATTCCCAGATCGGTAATTCTGTCATGTGCCACTTAAACAACGGGTACATGTGAAGCAGGTTGCTCAGGTCACTTCATCAGTTGCTGGGAGGAAATGATACATTAATGTAATTATTCACCGCAGACAGAAAAGCAGCATGTTAAATATTGTAAATTGTTGAAAAATGAGTTGAAATTAGTTTAAAATGTGTTGCGCCAGGTCTGTTTAGACCTGTTGATGGGAAATGCTGATCGTTAGCCCAAAGAGCTCTCATGTAATAATAAAATTATAACTAAATCTCAACTCCTATTTGTCACTTGTCTTCCAGCGTTTGTGTTCACATGTTATTTGTCTGGTATATCTTCAATGTCCTCTCCACTTCCAGCCTGCGTGTCTCCTCGTTAAGAACCAGGAAGTGTCACGATGGCGCGCCGCTCTTTGACGGTCCATCAGTGTCGGGATGATTGAAGGATCGTGTCGATGTATTTATCTCCACTCTCCTGTCCCCCTCTGCATATATCCCGTTACTTATTTTAAATGGTGGCCTTTTGAGGAATGTAATTCTTTTTTTCTTTTCTTTTGAATAAGGAAGTATATTAAGTTGGACTTTGGGGATGTAGGTGTATAAATTGAAAATACACTTGATGGATGCATTTTCGCTGCGTATACAGACGGAACAATTACTGATGCTCAGCTTTAAAACCACGCAACAAAAACAAGCTGTTTCTCTTGGGATAGAGCATTGGGAACTTCAGGATTTTAAAGTTGCAATGTAGTCTAACCTCAAGGCCAGGTATCGGTTATTGACGGTTGAGGTCTCCTTTGTCATTATCTTAAAGCAGAGAGCTTTCTCACATCTTGGTCACTATAGCTTTCTGTGCAGTGGAGGGAAGATGCCGATCTTTGATGCCTACTGGCTCTGAGTAGAAAGAAAGTTAAGCTGTCTAATTGTGAAGTTCTTGACTCTAATATGACATTTATTCAACACCGATTGTGGGTAGAAACATGCAGTTATGCCTCTTAAGATGTTCTAAATTTCAAGTGAATAGTTGCAGCAGTGTATCTAATCCATATTTTAGAATTATTTTTGACATTTAATTCAAAGTACAACATGTGTCAAGATTACCACCAGCATATGTACTTCATGTTCTTCTTAATCTTCAGTTTCTTGGCCTTTTATCTATATGTAGCTGTATATATGATTGGGATGCCATGGGAACATTGTATATAAATGTATAGTGATGCTTTTATGCTGAGAACTCATTGAATGTCTCTGCCGTTGATTGACAACATCTCCAACGATGTGCTGGATGTGGTTAATGAAAGTTTCTGCAGCTGAGAAATAAAGAGAAGCCCGAATAATGTGTATTGGGGTCTGTAAGCCGGAATGTATTTAAGATGTATTTTTGACATAACTATATAAATTGCTCAGCACACTCCTCATTTCCAAATTACACATTTGACATGGCAAAACAGAATAGTTTAAAAATCTAATTTTATTGTTAAGTTTGACACTTGATACACAAAATAAATGATCACCAAGTATTAAACTCAAACTGAAGTTAAAAACATTAATTATACAAATAAATCAATCCTTGGTGTGTGTTTTGACTACAAAATTGTAATAACCCCAAAAACTAACATCCGGAATATGTTGTCCACGTCACATCTTTGCTCTTGATGGTGTCAGTACTGCCATTTATTTGGTCCAATATCTAGATTGGGTAAATTGGGCAACTTTGACATAGTGTCCAAACAGTGGAAAAACAATTTCAACGACAACCTCAGCATACATATTACCCATAAATCCTACTTGCATATGACTATATGAAAAAAAAACCCAAAGAAAATAAGAATTTATTATTTATTGAGTAATAAAAAATAAAAAGTCTTCCTAATTCTTCACAGTATGATAGTGGACCCAGCTCCAGCCCTCCCCCACCCTACAGACCCCAGTGCAACCACAATGCCTGCACTCTATAATTACGCCGCTGACCTCCCCTCTTAACACCACGCCCCACGGGACCCAACCAGGGTCAGAAACACTGGAATGAACACTAAGCCGTGGAGCAGCCCAAATGAAATCACAAGAAACACAATCTTGAAGAACGTCCTAAAGATGTAACTCCCAGACATGGACAGCACCACCACCCCTAAAATAGTGGACAATGCTCCTTGCAGGATTGGATAGCCTAAATGAGCCAAAGCATCAATCGCTTTCTCATTGGCATCAATCTTGGAGCTGGAGACAAAAGAGTAAGAAATATGTGCTGAGAAGTCCACAGAAAAGCCAATGCACATGACCAGGTGGATCATGGAGATGCAGTCCAGGTTTACGCCCCACAGCGCCATGAAGCCTGTCACACCAACCAGGACTGAGCACATGGCAAAAGCCACCCACAGGGAACACAGAGGACTGGGTATCAGGAGAAGCGAGACGACCAGCATCACAATCACGGCCACCAGGATAGTTTGAATGGTGTTGTCCATGATGACGGTGTACTGGTCAAAGTAGATGAAAGCAGGGTGGTACACCAGGAGCTCTACTGGACTTTCCTCTGCTGCTTTTCTCAGTCCAATCATCAAGTCCTTCGTTGTTGTGTTGCTCAGCGTCTGAACAAAAAAGCGAGAAGCCTGAATCTTATAGTCTGCAGTGAAGTTGATGTCTTGTTTGAACATGGAATTACGGTCTAAGAAATGTAGCAGATGTGTTCGGAAAGCCTCTTGAGAACCTATATTGAGATTGGTTGCATTTGCATATTGTAGAAAGGAAAGAAACCAACCAAAAGTCCCATTCACAAAGTTTAAACTCTCAAAACTTGAAATGCATGAACGCAAAAGCTTCTGTTCATCTTCATCCCAGTACCGCAGGGGATGCTTCACTGCTACCATCAAGTTATAGCGATATTCAGAGAAGTGTTGCCTTTGATTGTTGTAGTATTCGACGATGTAGGAATCATCCAAAGCCAGATTCCCAATGTCGAATCCTTCCTTTAAAATAAAACAACCGTAGACACTAACAGCTAAATAGCCTGCGTAAAAGACAAAAACACAAGCTTTTATGCACTTGTGGGTCAGAAATGGGCCATAGAAGCGCTCGAACATGAAACTCAGGGGCTCAGTTTCCTCTTTCTCAGTGACCCTATCGTAGTTCCCCCCAACACAGCACACGCGGAAGGCTTTTGAACCTCGACATGGTACATCTTCTGGGATTTTGGCACAGGTGAACCAGTGCTTGTTCTCTGCCTCTCTCTGTCCATTCAAAGCCAGACACGCCCCCAGGAATGTGATGCTGTACAGATAGCAGAAGCAAATAGAAACCCCAGAGTACAGGCAGAAGGACCGCACTGAGCCGAAGGGCGAGCTGTAGCCCAGGAAGAGAGCCAGAGCGTCGGTCACCGTGGTGATGGAGATGGAGACGGCAGCATCCTTGTAGGCGTCGGCCAGCCGGTCGGGGACGCTGTCCAGAACGCGGGTCCTCTGCCAGCAAGAGATCATGATGAACATATCATCCAGTCCAATACCTTTGGGTTGGAGGTCAGAGGAGAACATTTTTTAGCTTATGACTCTTTCCAGTCTAGTGTGCAAGGCTAATATTTAGGAATGTACACTGAAGTAAAACAATCAACTGAGGTCGGGCCTTATCTTGTGACTGGTGTGTTTTTGAAAATCCTTTGTCAAGATATTTTAAAGGACTATACTACATTGTTTGAAAGTTATTTTACTACAAATGATTTGTAGACGTCTTTGCATTTTGTTGATGCTTTTCAAATGGAGACTATGTATAATTGAACTACTGTTCAATACAGCAGCAGCCATTGTTTTCCATCCATTAATGTTCATTATGACAATCAATTGGAATACTTTTGAATTGAAGAATTGAAGTTGTGTTATACCTCACTGCGTAGTGCCAGATTGTAGTGCAATAATAACTTAATATTTACACTATGTTGATCTGCACTTCACACATTTCATTTGTTTGCACTACACACATACACACACATTTCATTTGCACTGCACACATATACACACTCTGCATTTTGCACACTGTCTATATTTAATACTTTTGAATTTGATTTGATTTGTCATTGATGTTGTGTGTTGTGTATGCATGTGTGTTGTATATGTACATATATATTTTGTTTTGTATTTTACTTTGTATACTTCTATATCTTTCACCCCTGTTTTTTCTATATTTGTGTTTTGTTTTTGTTTTTATTCTTGTGTGTTTGGTTTATTGGTGCTGCTACTTGTAACGACAAATTTCCCCTTGGGGATTAATAAAGTATATATCTATCTATCTATCTAATTACTTCTGCATTACTTTCGGTTTTATGATCTGGTCTGAATAATTCTAATGCCAAAGGAGAAAAGAAATGTCATGTCAATGTATATTTTACTTTATAGGTTAATAGGAAGTTATATTCTTTTGAGATGTCTCTAACTTTGATGTGTCCTTGGACAATGAAACCTACCTAATATCATGAAAGGACAGGAGGCCACTGTCATGACAAAAGGTTGATCCAGCAACAGCAGCGCACCAAAACCACTCAGGACGGCCAGACCCGTGGAGAGCACCCCGCAGGACGCCACCCACACCTTTGTCCTCACATTATCCAACCTAAAAGAAAATCTGAGATCAAAAAAGAGCCACACATACAAATAATATATCTTGTAACATGATGTTTTACCAACCTCCAACATGAAATGATTGAAAATGTGATGGCAGTGGCGTAGGTGATGGAGAATAAATAGATGACGGATGCGGGAGTTTTTCTAAATTCCCACTGCATTGACATGGAGGTGGAGTAAGACACCTAGAACGATTATTAATACATTTTAATAGAAGCTGATTATTTAAACAAAAAGTTGTTCATTTAAAACAAAACAACGTAAATTCTGCTCACCTGAATGGACGTTGATGATTTGTTTGAGACCAGATTGATGAAGCTTTCCAACCAAAGGTCGGTCTTTGTTTTGTTGTCCTCACGTAAATAGTAATGGACCTGTAAGGCTTCAGAACTTTCAACCACTGAGCTCTCCTCGTACGTCTTCACACTCCCAAGACTTAAATATAAAGGAATATTCTTAGAATCGGAGTAATACCACGGATATGTCAAATTTACAGTATCTATATTGTTGGCACTGTATTCAATAATATCTAAAATGTCATTGGAGGTGCAGGATCCCATCACCTCAGCACAAATATCAGCATATTCAAATGATCGGTTGTCAAAATACACTATCATACTCCGAACTCTAAAGTCCAAGTCTAGAATGTGCTGGAGTGAATCCACAGTCAGAATATTCCGGTCACTCGTAGCTATGAGAGTTGCATAATTCCCATCCGTGCTCAGTCTTAAACGTGAAAACATGGAATCGTTTCTTGGGAAAGTTTCTTGGATATATTTCCTCTCCAGCTTGGCTTGTCCATCGAGTGGTGTGAACTGCTCCTCGATATCGTTCGACGTTCTGTCCTCCAGGAGATAAAATCCGCTCCCCAGACCTGCCGAGAGAACAAGTGGGGCGATCAAGAACCACCAGGGATGGGAACCAATAAAATGACCCAACATCTCATAGCACATGCGTAGAGGTCTCTCTATGCAATTTGTGCGGAGTCTGGCCATAGCTGCAAAATACTTTAAAACTATAGAAGAGCTGCTCCTTTTCTTCTAAATTTCAACATTAGAGAGAGAGCTGTGAGGACAACCAGCTGTATTTATTGTGCGTGAGAGGAGATTTGCATAATAACAGGGTTGGCTTCTCTGCATTGAACAGATACTGATGAGGTTTGAGGAGGGCCTCGGTCTAAGAGCCTATTGGAGAACAGTTGGTGTAGTACGGCTCACTGGTTCCATTTCAATACTGACCCCCAGGTGATTCCTTCTCATTGGTGAGGTAACATTATACTTTTGGGTGCTTGAAGATTGGTGAAATGTAGCAAAGGCCCAGAACAATAACCTATTATAGAGTGGATCTTTGTTTCTTTTGTTTTCAATCAGTCAGTTGACAGTGATTTTCTATGGTTGACTTCCCTCTAATTCCTCATCCACCTCTGCTTCAGGGTAAAGTGGCCAACAATAGAAAAGGAATATGTGGCTTGATATAAAATAAAGAAAACGTGTACACAAAACCACATTTTGTGAGCTTTTTGTCAGTATTTAAAAGTCAGTGGACAAAATAGAAATCAATTGTATTATTATTATTGTTATTATTATTAGTATTATTATTATTAATGTCACAGAACTTACTTTTGAAAAATTCCTGAAAAAATACAACACTTTTATTTAATAAAAAAATAAAAAAAGTATATATTTTGTAATTTTGTTCAATTTAATTAATTTAATTTAAACTGAATACAAAAACTAAAACTATATTCAAGCCAATTGATTTACATTAAATACAACGTAAAGTGCACAACAAAGTCTACAATAATATAATAATATAATAACACACTGATGACATATTCACTTTTGTTTTCAATTTTGTTTGTTTTTTATTTCATTTCCAAACCTCGTGAACCTCCGTGACGTCACGACCCCGTCGCAGCCTCGGCGGAAGTTGCGTGAACAGCGGCTGTCATCGGAGCTGCTAACCGCCTGCTGCTCCCACAAAACAAGTGACATTCATCATTAAAAGCGTCGCAAAGTGCCAGTGAGACCAGCTCCTCCGGGAATATGGACGACGACGTGTTGACGACTCTGAAGCTGTTGATAATTGGCGAAAGCGGAGTGGGAAAGTCCAGGTGTGTCTGTGTTGTGTCGCGCGCTGTTAGCTAGCATGTTGTACATGTTGACATTCTTCTAGTTATGTAAGCCATTTTTTTTTGCCCCGTTGCTCAGCTGTTGTTGCTGCAGCAGCTCGCTGGCACTGTTACCGATGTCCATTTATCTGCCAGTTCAGACCAAACTGTTACTGGGAATACGTATAACCATTATGGCTGACTAATGACGTCACAGAGGCAGTTTCACAACTTTTCACTGGTGTTTTTGTTTTGCTGATCAGAGATGCTGCTGCTAGTGCTGCTGCTGCTGCTCATGTCACTGCCAACATACACTGATCGATGTTTTGAGCTTCCTGTGACGTAGTTGGAGCCTTGAGGAAACTCATACAACTTTGTGTTCTGTCTGCCCTTTTTAGTCTCATGCTGTCTTTATCTCCCTCCACAGTCTCCTCCTGAGGTTTACTGAAGACACCTTTGACCCAGAGCAGTCTGCGACTATAGGTTTGAACTCACTCACTTACATCCACGCATATAGGTCGACACAGTTTTATGGACTTTCCCTTTCTCTCCTCTCTTTTCCTCGCGTCTGACCAGGTGTGGATTTCAAAGTGAAGACACTCGCAATAGATGGGAACAAAGCAAAACTCGCCATATGGGTAAGACTGATGTCATGAGGTGTTGCCGATAGTATTCTTTGTTGTCTCAGGAAAAACATGATGGACTGCAGGGTTTATCCACAAGATGGCGACATTACACAGACATAATCACTGAACCAAACTAAACAAACAGATTCTACTTTCTTTCGTGACGCATCATTTCCAACGAAAACACAACATCCACGGTGAGGCTATAAGAAGCCCAAATACACTGCATGACTGGTTTCAGAAATGTGTGTTGTGCTTGAGGATGCCAGGTCTTAAAATACTTCTCGAAAAATACTATGAAATAATTGCACATATTTCCTAATGCTCCATTTAACTATATGAAGATGTAACATGTTAATAGTGTTCTGAGGAATAATTATCTCAGGCAAAACATCTGTAAGGAGTTCTCAATCAACAGCTGGCTAGTGCACCAGTTGTTCTGAAGTTTGATGTTACGTGTCTTTACTTTTGCAGGACACAGCCGGACAGGAAAGGTTTCGCACCCTGACGCCCAGCTACTACCGCGGGGCACAAGGAGTCATACTCGGTAAGCAGAGATGCTCATAAACATAACATGTTCAACGCCAGACCTGGAGACCATTTTCTCTTTCCAGTAAACCACTTTTTGTCATACTTACTCTACACATTATCCTGTAAGTTACTTTGGATAAATACTGTAAATCAACAGCCATTGGACCGCTGCATTGTCCTGTTAAAATGACTTATGAATACGATTTCTTTTTAAAGATTTAATGATACTCGTGTCAACAATTCTTACTAACTCCTTTTCTCCTTTTGCATGTTTTTGACAGTATATGACGTCACAAAGCGTGAGACTTTCACTAAGCTCGAAAATTGGCTGAATGAACTGGAAACCTACACGACACGCAACGACGTTGTAAAGATGCTCGTTGGGAACAAAATCGATCGGGTGAGTGCTGCTCATCAAATACAAGTTCTAGTTGTCACGTTCAGGCCATCGCCGTGACAGATCTGTCCTACATGTTCAGAATATGCAGTATAAAGGCTCAAAGTTGGCCTTCATGTTAATCTTGGTTTTATTCTTACTGCTTTAATTCGTCATATTTCTAAAAAAAAATTAAAACACTCAACACCAGAAATTCTGGAAGCTTTTCATAAATGTGGGGTGTTACGTCACTTGACGTTTTATCCTTTACTCTGCTTTTTCTTATGGAGAAAAAACACATAGGATGTTTTTTTGTTTTTCAGGACGACCATGAAGTGGAGAGAAATGAGGGGCTGAAATTTGCTCGGAAACACTCCATGCTTTTTATTGGTAAGTATGCATGCAAGAGTAAAAATCAGACACGGCCACTTAAACTAATAGAGCCATAACATGTGACTTGCTGTGGAGAGCCACCAAAACCTACCATACTGTGCATGAAAGACATAACTGTAATTGTGCAGTTGGAACGAGTCCGACCTCACTCTCAGTCTTGCATTTAGTTTGGGTTTGTTGCGTTGTTTATTCTGCTTTGGCGAGTCACGCGCGCTGAAAGATGTGGCTACTCCAGAAGAACTGCATTAGGATTAAAATCTAGCGGGTTTTCATTTACCCGCTCCATGTCTACATGTGTTCCTGATTCTCATCTCCAATCTGCCCCTCTCTGGGAAATTTCGTTAACATTTATGGAGTTTCCATTTTAGAACGACTAAATTATGGGGTTTTGAAAGGGGCTGGGCAAGAAGATGACTTCATGTTTGTCAACACATGGATATTTTTGAATATCTTTCATTAGTTAGAATATTGCAAAAAAATAAAAAAAAGTGTTTTCTCTGTTTTGGATTTAAAACCTGGCAAGTAGATATTTTTTGAAAAACTTTTCGGGAAGTGTTTTTTTTCATTTTTAGCAGATCTTCTTAATCTTGTTAACCCTCCTCCCTTTGTGCAGAGGCCAGTGCAAAGACCAAAGATGGCGTCCAGTGTGCCTTTGAGGAGCTTGTGGAGAAGATCCTCCAGACTCCGGGGCTTTGGGAGAGTGAAACCCAGGGTCAGAGGGTCCGCCTGGGGGACCAGGAGCCGGGCAGTGGCAGGGCATGTGGAGGCTACTGTTCCATACCCTGAAACTGGACAGAAGGAAACAAGCACCAAAGTGATAGGAATGACTACAGACCAGAATCATCGAGTAAGAGGGGGTGAAGGAACTGGATGAATACTTTCTTTACTTTAAAAAACAAGTTTATTGTTGGGAGTAGTTCTGTCCGACGAAAGGACTTTGCTGTTTGCACACTTCCTTTTCAATCATCATCTGTCACTACTTTCTGTTTAAAACATGAATGAAAGGATCATGCAAAAATAACCTCTTGCCCAAAGGAAGTCTGGTGTTTTAAATCGACATGACAAGGCCGCGTGTATATCATACGAGTAAACGTCTGGTTTGAATTTAGCTTACTTGTGCATTAAGGCATCAGTTTAATAGCGTAGTTCCTATTACATCAACCAATTTGTAGGTTGCAGCACACATGTTTTCAAATTTTACCCCAAATATTTCATTCAAATCCAGACAGAAGTTCCCTGAAGAGCCCTGCGTATACTTTGTGAGCTCTTCATGTCTAAATCTAGCTGCAGAGTTACCGTTAAAATATTCTAAAAGACGTATATTTGTCAGCATTATTACATCAATAGCGCATCACTTGGATTTGGGATGGCTTGTGTTCATGTGTGAGTGATCTTTCATAATGCACCACAACACTGTGACCGCTCACGGAGAAGACCTTCCACAATGGACCCCCGTCATCTTTACCGTTCATCCAGTCCTGCTTCAGTACATCGAGGCTTTCAAACGAACCGACTTCCTGTTTAGTTCTCTCTTCCTCTTTACATTGAAATATGTAAGACGAGTCGTCGTCTTGGATCTTTTCGGATTTCTTGCAACCAAACCTCTTTGTCTTTGCATGTATGACCTGGCCGATAACTTCCACGAGTACAAGTGTAAAGTTTACAGTATTTCTTTGCCTATCTGATCTGGCAAAATGGCAAGTTTGTACATTTAGTCTCAGCTTTGCTCGCTCCGCTTGTTTTCTTCCCATTTATTTATCAGTTTCCATGTGGTGCTGTGGTCCATGTGAGGTCCCACTCACTTATTGAAGGCATTTCTCGCACATTATAGTATGAGAGCATTCCGAAGAGCTTCCTGTCCACAGTAAAGTATTGATTTGATGTATTGTTGCTATTTGTTTAAATTCCTTTTTTCTTGTCTGAAATCACGTTGACCTTTTTATTCCTGTACTTCCTCCCGTTGCGTTTGCTGTGCGCCTACTTGAATCATATTCAGCAACATGTTAAATTGATATCTGCCTTAACATTGAATGACGTGTGCTGGAGTTATGGTCCAGTGACGGTTGTATTGTTTCAAACTGAAATAAATGACAACCTCAGGATGCCCTCCCGCGAGACTGATTCTTGTTTACTTGCCATTTGAGAGCTGCCATGACGTGTCCGTGTGTGCAGAAGCCCATCTCGTCAAACCTTGGTTTACAGTGGAAACGGGAGTGAGGTGCTCTTTCCATAAAACTTTGTTGACTGGCCTGTCGCACATGCAAGACTGAAAATATTCACCGCACAAATTGTCAAAGAAACAGGCCAAAACAGGGAGTGGAAAAATCTTGGTAATCATGTTTCATAAACGAGTCCCAGAGGACTAAGTGTGATTACAAGCTGATGTTTGCTGTCAGGATTCCTCCAGATGTAGCAAGTGGACATGGCCTTCTCCCTCGGCTGATGGTGTTCTCTATATTATATATGTTTTAAAATAAAAAAACCATGACAGTTATGTGTCTCACCTATCATAATGTTTGCTGTGACTTTGATCCCCAGACAGACATCTTCTTGTATACTTTGAGCAAATTATCTTATTTAATTAAAATACATTCACAACTTTATCAGGTTTTCTTCCTAAAAGCTGCATTAACCGGCAGCAGTAAACGCACCGGTGCCTTAACATCCCGTAGGAGGTTCCATGTGAAGCTGTAGCTACCAGAAGCCTATCTACACGTACAGGCGACATGGAGCCAGCGTTCCCAATCTGGGTTGGTTTCTACCCAATTGGGAGAGTTTCGATGAAGTTGAATTAGTGTTGGGCTGATGACATTTGGGCTGCTTTTGTCAACGATCGGCGGGATTTCAGAAATATTGTCAACAAAATTTAAAAAGAAAATGCTGTTTTACGTTAAAAAACACATGTATTTGTTTTATATGGTAATGCCTAACGGAGAACGTTGCACAATTTGAATTGCTGGGAGCTTTTGTCACCGGGTGCAGATCTTTCTTTTAAATTAAAAAAAATGGTTACACCATTCAGTTAACATCGCCCTCTCACTCATATTGCCTCATAATAATTTGAGAAATATATATATTTTTAATCTCCTCTGGCAACACAGCATGAAGCAACATCAGCGCTCTTGGTGTTTTTGGTCACCACAAAGCTCCCTTTGGCTTCTTTAGCTTCGACACGCTTAGTTTTCACAACCTAGTTGCCGACTAGCAGTCGAGCGCTTTGTGCTACAAAGATAGCCTACAGCTGGTTTTTAATTATCTTTCTCTGAAAGCTGTTGACTTACTTACTTTTTTTGCAACAAATGTCCAACTATGTGAATCCTGCTGTAGCTGGAGCGATGCTCATCAGAAGGACTCCACTTGATGTCTCCCTTTGTCCACGCTGCCCTCCCTTTCTGCCCATTTTACAACCATTTACAAAGCAATTTGAAAGCATATTGTGAAACTGCGAGACCCAAAATTGCACACATGAAAACTACAACTAAATACAGTTCAGTGAAACATAAATATGCAGCTCCAGCGACTGCAAAGTGATGATCTAAAGCAAACGACTGGTCAAAAGATTTCACATTGGGTTTATTCAAATAGCTGCTGTTAACTTTAAGCATTGGATGATAATCCAGTCTCATGGAAGTTAATATAACTTACGACAATAAAAAGACATTATAAACATAGCAAAAACTGTAGAAAATATGAAACTGCATTAGGTTAGTTTTTCTATTTAACAATGTAAAAATGTTTTTAAAAGTTTATCAGCATTACAAAATCACAGAGGCTGCACAGATATTGCAAGACACTTAAGCATCTAGTATTACATGGAACGATAGACCCGATGTTGTAACGACATGCTTATAGGCCTACACTGTTTGCCACGTGAATAGTCTGGACCTCCAAGATATGAGAGGACTTCTGGATGATGCGGCTGGTGAGAGTGGGCCCCGCGGTGCAGCTCTGCCTCAGAGCACCGGGGGGGCCTGCGACAAACATCCTGTCCACGATCGTGGTCCTCGTAACCGAGAAGGGCCCTTGGGTGCAGCTCTGCCCCGTGCCAGCTCTGGGCACTGTCTCGCTGCTCTGGTCTGCAGCGCAGCTCTGCCCCTGGGCCAAGTTGGTCAGAGCCATAGCGGCGTGGATCTCCCTCCAGCCCTGATTGCCTCCTCTCTGCTGCTGCTCCCTGCGAATAACGGAACAAAACAAAGTGCCAAATCAGCCAGAGAGCAATTTTAAAAATCCAAAACAGAAATGGTGGATTTGCTTCTCCTTTTGATATACAGCCAGAATAATGTGGAGGAATCAAAGGTGGTGGTTCAGTTCCAAGAGAGGGATTATGTAGAGTATTGCTTTTCGAGCAGATGAAAGTTGAAAGAGGCAAAATAGATTTGATTATAGATTGAGTGATAAATAATTACACATACCTGTCACATTTAGTTGAAGCGTAGTCCACCGTGTCTGCAAGAGAGAAGGAAAGGACTCACCTAACTGTAACTTGAATCAGTTTACTTGATAGCAATGAAATTGCAAACAGAGAATATTCAAAGGGCCATCAATGTTGGCTGTATGACCGTATGTTTGGGATAATACATGGGTTCTAAATTTGCAGCATGTGTGTGAGTATCTATGCGTATATTCATGGCTGATTGTGCATCTGCATGAGTTTAGTGTATGTGTTTGTTCATGTGAATGTGCATCAGTTACTACTCATCCAGTGTGTCTCTCTGGATGTGTTTCACAGTGCCAGATAGGGTTGACTCACTAAAGTGCACCAGTCGGCCTGTGCTCAGCTACTCTGGCAGAAACAAATGCAATGCAATTCTTCTTTTGAGCTTTTGAGTGGGAAAAAATATTAATATCTACAATGTGTCGTGAGGACTCTCTTTGTGTTCTTAGGTTTCCAAAGCTCTGCTAGCACCTATAAAGTTGATCCACTGCGTGTTATTTATTTCCAAAAGCTGTCTCTGCACATCTTCATCTTTGTTTGACCAAAGCTCAAAGTGAAATCATACCAACTGACGGGAAGTGTTGCATGATTAAATACCTATGGACTACATCTGTGGAAGAAGGAAGTGTCTTTCTCTCACAATGCACTGAAATTAAACGACAGTATCTCTGGCTATTTCAGAAGCAGAATGAATACAACTTTAGAGTAATATTATATTGCTAGTATGTGCATTATATGTAGAACTTATTTTCCATTTTAGCTTTGGAATATTGTCTTGATGATTGATATCGCTCTCACGCTAAATATGAAGCTAGCAAGTCGCTGGCTCGCTTCGATTAGCGTAAAGACTGAAAGCGAAACAACTAGCCTTTACGTTTTAACAAACAAAACTAAAGCCAACAATTTATCATGTTATATCTAATTTGTTTGCTATTGGCAACAAATAAAGTTTAAAAACAACAAGTTTGGGTTTTGCAGTTAAAAAAAAGTCCCTGCTTCCACTCTTTGTGCTAAGCTAATGCCAACCGCCTCCTGGCTCCACCTTCATATCGTTGACAGATATGAAGGAGGTATCAAAGAAAACGTAATAGTTATATTTTAATGTTTATTTACGAAACTTAGACAATTTAGAGAAGATTTATGTAAAACTGTGTGTTGATACTACCCCTTTCTCACAGGTATTCCATTAGAATTAACACTGCAAAACAACTGTGTATGGAACATATTGTAACACCTTGTTTCATAAATGGCGATATGTATTCACTACCAAGAGACTCCTCTCTCAGCATGCATGTTTTCATTTGAAACGAAATGGGAGGGAAAACGCAGCAAGACGTTTGTCCAGATATTTTTTCGAACAATAAAACACAACTGTGGTCACATGTATGGCTCTCCAGGCGTTTTAAGAGAAACACTGAAGTTGATGCGAGTACCACAGTAAACACCCTCACATTCCTGTAGGCTACACGAAATGGCAACAACACTAACATATACAATACTACTTTGTGAGACTTTACTGCCTGTGGTATTCAGACTGATATGTGAAAGACACTGAGTAGCGGCATCACTTATTAGCCCATCAGTTGAGGTTTGCTTTTAACCATCTCCCGGGTGGAGTATAAACGTGTTAATGGTGTTATTGCCCGTCATAAATCTGGCAGCTTGACTTTCCACTTCCCTTTCACAGAGGAGTCGTCCTTGGTTGCAAACACCGTTAATATGACCAGCAGGGATACATTAAAAGTTTGCATAAACATTTCAAGAGCGCTGATGACAACATCAAGAAAAACCTAAACACTCTATAGTAAGATAGCAGTCACATATTCAAAGGAATAGGCTACATTTTGGGAAATACACTTATTCTCTTTCTTGCTCTCAGCTAAATAAGAATATTCTTTCAAATATCTGTATGCTAAATATGAAGCTGCAGCCAGAAGACAGTTAGCTTAGCTTAGCTAAAGCAAGAAAACCAGCTAGCCTAGTATTTTTCAAAGGTAAAAAACCCCTGACCAGTCAATAAACCTCTAAAGCTCACTAATTAACATGTTACATCTCTTTTGTTTAGTCTGTTCAAACTGTGAAACACCTAGGGAAGCAAAGTGTCCATTAGGTAAACACTGTTTTCGCTCTGAGCACCGTTTCTATCGTTAGCGCTTTTAGCATCGTTGGCTGCAAGCCGCCGGCTATTCAGTCGCCACGTTGAGAGTATATGTAGAGGCTATAGATATGGTCAGCATTTTATATTTAGCACATTTAAGCAGGGCAGTACACTTTAAATAATTTACCATTTCACTGGTTAAATATATTACAAGCTTGTTAAATTGATGAATTACCCTAATTATTTAAGTTACAGATACAGATGAGATCAGAAGTCTTGTCAAAGATGATACTAATATCTATTAAATATGTGTCTTTAGACTGGGACCAGAATGTTATGTTTGCCTGGAAACATTACATTATATTAAAAAGGAACTAAAACAAGCCGTGTCTATTTTTTAGATAAAGTATGCTAAAGAGTAGAATGGTTTCAAAAATCTTTTCACAACTTTTAGCATGTATTGTCCATTGATATTGATTTTGAGTTGGAAAGAAACACTTGGGAGAAGCCGCCTGCCAAAGCACACAAGTCAGGGAAGCAAAGCTACTCCCTCTAACAGCGATGGGGAAAGCCAAATGGATCGTAGCGATAGCGCTCTGGGTTGTCTCACAATTGAGTGGCAGCTCTGAAAGTCGCTCTACGTCTACGCGATGTCTTCAGTGCTTTACTGACAGACTGCTCCATTTCTACATTTGGCTGAGGTTTCTTCTTCTCACCCTGGGAAGAATAAACTCTCAGACATTCTGTAATTGTCCTTGAGACTGGACTGGACATTTCCACTATGGCAAGAATATGAAGCGGAACAAATGGCACATTCTAGTAGATGGAAATGATATTTGTGGTGTGAGGCGGCAGCCAGCGTGAGCTCTGTCCAAATTTTAAAATGAGGGATTTCTGCGTCTGCATGAGTCTTTATTAGTAATGTTTGTAAAAGCTCTGCCTCCTGTACCTTTAGTGGATTGGAGTGTTGTCAGTGTGCTGGGCTCCCTATATGTCTGAAAGGGCACCCGGGTGTCAAACTCCCTCCCAGATTCGCTATAACTTTATAATTGAATCGTGCAGGGAGAGATGTATTCATGTCGAGGAGCTCTGAGGAGCCATGTGGAAGTTTCTGTTCGGTCTGTTCTTATTTTACTGTACGCTGTGGTGTGTTAAAAATCAACCGAGGAGAAGCGGGGTTGTTAAAGTGTCATTTTGTCTCAAATTCAACCTGAATTAGCGATTAACAAGGCGCTGTTTTCATGATTTCCGTAGACAGGGGATGCTTGCACCAATTTTCCTCTCAAATGACCGTCTATGTTGCTTTAATATGTGCTTTACCTGATTCTACTTAGACATGTTCAATGTATAAAGGCCTCTGCTATTCTATTCTATAATATTGTCCTCCACAGTGACAAACACTGACATCTCTCACCCATGCGGTAGACAAAATTGGCCTCTGTTTCGTAGGACGACGCCGGAGAGACGACATCTCGATCACACTCGTTGGAGCTGATCGACTCAGAGTGGCTCCTCCTCTTGTGGGCGGAGGGGACGCCGTCGGCCTTCGCCGCCATCATGTGCCGCAGGGTGTCGTTCAGATAGCGGTTCAGTAAACTGCTCTTGTACTTGGATGGAGGTGACGCGCTGTCGTCACTGTTGGCGAGGATGCCGCCCTGCTTCTCGGGCACGCACTTGTGGGAAGATGACCTGCCAAAGTCTGATTGGCTTATAGGAGTTTGTAAGGGACACTCTTCATCTGCAGCAAAGGAAACAAAATAGAATATTTAAGAAGTTACAAATGAGGATAAATACCATCTTTAAAAAGTAATGCACTTAAATACACTATGATGCTGTAGGCCGTACCGTCAGTGTGAGTGTCATTGCTGCACACGCTCAGTCTCTCTGCGTTTCCCTGGATGTAGTTATTGTACAGTTTGATCCTCAGGGCCCAGCTCAGGTCGGGCTGTCTCACTGTGTTCTTCAGCCTCCGCCGGGCATTCGCAAACCAATTTGAGACCTGCACAGATGCACCTTGTTATAGAACAACACTGGCTTAATTTAAATCCACAAAACTCATCATCAACACATCTCCAAAGTACATTTTTCTTCATCCGTTCTATCCATGTTTTCTTGCACAAGCTCGTCTCTCACCTGCACTAGCGTCATGTGTGAGCCCAGAGCCAGCAGGACCTTCTCTGTCTTGGTTGGGTACGGGTTGTCCCGGTGTTTGTACAGCCAATGCTTCAACGGCCGGGCCATGTCCTGCAGCACCTGTCTCTTGTGGCGAACTTTGACCCCACACAGACGAGACCTGGGGGAATCACAAGTTGCCTCGTAGATTCACAAAGATCACCCACAATGCCTTCTGTTCAAACCACTTAACTTACTCATGGCAACAGATACATCATTTCTGTCTGTGGCTGGCATTTATAAAGAACTGCAAATCACTTTTTAACTATGTATGTAAAGGCAGAACATAAAACTGCATTTTAGCATGACATATTGATAGGTTCAAGAATTATGTTTTTTATATGACATCTGAAATATTACATTTTACGATGCATTTCCAAAGCGTACGACCACCTGTTTAACTGATCGAAACATAACTTCCAACACAGGCAAAAAGGGCGTACCCGTATCTTCCGTACTTGAGAGGAGAGCTGTCGTCGGTGGCGTCCCGGCATCGCAGCAGCTCTGTGTTCCGCTCGTCTGTCAAACTGCTCCGAGGTAAGTCTACACAGTTCAGTCTGCTCCTCTCCTCTGCTCTCATGTTGTCCTCAAAATGAAGCAGAGTATCAGACTTCCTCTCAGCAACTTTGATCATTGTTGAACATGCAGAGTTTTCCTTGATCAACAGGTGCATCAGTAGACTTCCAGATGTAAATAGAAGCAGCAGATTCCCATCCTGGATACACTTGATGTGAAGGTAATTAAAAACAAATTAAAACAATGTTAAAAGTTCCTCTTCCTTCTGTGCCCACGGGAGAAGTGACTGAGCAGACAGATGATGCTCTTATGAGAGAATGATGTTTTAAAAGTCAGAGGATGTTGTCTGGTTTAGTTGAGTTGTGTGAGGAGAGTTCAAATAACCTGCTGCTCAGCTGCCTATTGGCTCTCCCGTCATCCAATCACTTCTCTGGAGAGCTCTGTGAGGAGAAGCTTGCAGAACGGCAGGCAGCCTTGGACCTCGGTAGCACTCCAGGATATGAAAAATATTGCACATGAATATTAGAAAATGCGGTCGTGAGTCACTAGTGGGATTTTTGCATGGTATGTCTACAGCCTGTGCTAAGCACACATTTTTTTTTACACAAGGTATATTAATCTCTTGCGGTGATACCAACAATCATGTCAGCATATATTAATGCATGTTTTACCAGGGGACTCTGGAAATTCATGGGTGTAATTGCATGGTTGCTCATAACCATCAAAACCACCAAACTGTGCCTCGTGTTAGGCGGGGATGCCTGCTGAGCTGAAATGGATTTCAGTACAAATTGGCTCACAGTAGTTAACACAAACACTGGAAAATGAAACTGATCCTTGCCTGTATAATCCTCACAGTGTTGCACGTGCATATTTTCACTCGGAAAGTGAGCCAGTGTGCATTTTGACTGTCAGAAATGTGGATCTTGGTTATGCTCTCTGCAGTGTGAGCAGGCGTATCCAACTATAATCCTCACATTCATCTATTTTTGTCTGCATTTTGGAACAAGGACTGTAAACAATTATTTAAAACTGAAAGAAGCTTTGCGTTGTCATTGGTGTAACTCGATGACAACATGCTGCCATTTGGCTCAGTATTCAGACACTCTGTGGTTCAACTTGAGCTGTCATCCATGCATGTTTTTTCTCTTGACATCCACGATACAATAATGAATTTGCCATGCATAAGCATAACTTGATTATCTTTATGCAAACATGTGATAAAATGAGATTTTCCTGCCCACAGATGAAATCTTTTCAGGGTTATGGTTAACGTCCGTGCAGCACTTGTTCTACCGTCAAACATATTAAAGGGCTCCATAACGTCCGTGTTCATAATTCTGCTGTATTGGTGGCAGGTTGTGTTTCAATGGTTTTTAAAGCTGAAAAACACATGGACCAGAAGCATCCCCGTTAGGTGCAGTAAATTCCTTGCTTGCATTCCTCAGCAGTGGTCAGAGAATGCTACATGCTATCACACACCATTTACTCTCGTCCCGCTGTGATATGTTCACCGGTTCAACTGTTGATATTAGCTGGGAGCACACCTACATTCAGCAGCCAGGAGACCCGTAAAAAGCTCTGTGGAAGGACATATATCTCCTCTTGTTTGGGTAGTTTGGCACATATGTGTGTGTGTGTGTTTGTCGTGTCTTGCAGGTTCACAAACTTCAGGTCTATCCAAAGGGCCAAACATCTATCAAGTGGGAGTTGGAGAACTTGATTGTGTTCTCAAGTGTCCTGAAGAAGTGTCTTTTGCCAAATATGGATCTTGAATTAGTTTAAATGTAGTATTTAGTGCCGGAGATAGGCCTAATACTTAATAACACATGTATTTTAGCAAAACACTGATAAACCCATATACTACCTGAAAACTGACTAAGTGAGCAACTAGTTTGAATATTAAGCGACTAAAGAACGAGATCTAATATCTACCGCCGGAGTCGGTGGAGACCCAAACCAAGGTGACAATATTGGACTGCTCAAAGATACAAGATGAACAGCAAACTATTTGCAAATACTTTTAAAATAATCACTCTTCGGTGATAACATATCCATGTTGTGTTATGAGCTTTGCAGGTGTAAAAGCACCGTTATCTTTAGGTGACCTCACTGGCAGCGAGACGACCACAAGCCCAAAGCAAACAGATTGTCTTCCGGTGAGATCGGGCGTGTTCCCTTCCTGTTTCACTTTTGTAATCAAACCAGCGAAATGTTTCACTCTGACTTCCTAACCGGTCATTTAAAGCATAAACTACATGTTAGCATGTCAAAGCCAACTGTGTCGTCATGGTAATGAACTGAGTCAGTCGTATTGGTAAATTGTAGCTTTACAGCTGCAAGTTTGATAACATTCGGCACAATCTGCTCACACAAGTAAGCCACAAACCCGACAGTAGAAGACTGTTATTTCTTCTTTCAAGAGCTGGTCTGGCTTCAATAATGTAATATCAGGACATATGAATCAGTAGATGACTCTTTACATTTTCTCTGTAATGAATAAAACCCTTTTCCCTGCTGAAGTTTTGTATAATTAACTCCCAAATACCTTCAGCCTGTACGATACTGCGCTGCTCGTTTAAAAGTTATGAATATCTCATGCAAAGACGAAGATATTGTTTCACATCCGTCATATTTATTTTTACATACTTCGAATAGACAGTTCGATGATTGAGCCAAATTATCCGAGACCGATTGACATCATACTTCTGTGTAATGTTTGAAGTGGGAGCTGCAGTGAACATTAAACGGTGGGTTTTCATTGGATCACTCCGGTGTCTTTTAACGGCATCGTTATGATCTCAGAGGGTGTCTGCAGACTCTCAGTGATGTGTTGAAGTTATACTTCTACGCTTTGACTGAGCTCGGGCTTCAGGCCTGGCAGAGGTGCTATTGATGTATCCTGGCAGTCTGTTTGGTAAGTGTTGATGCCCATTGGGACACGTGGACCCACTAATGTATGCATCTCTATTTGTGACACTGACAATAAGCCTGCAAAACTAAAATATGGCGTGCTCTTTATCCCTGCGATGTATAAAACCAAATCGTGCTTTTACAGTAAGCTTTTATGTGCGGTCGTTACTTTCTCTTCGTACATCTGGGAAGGCCAGAGTCCCTAGAATAACATTACCATCTCCACACATCGCGTTGTTCCCTCTTCCTCACAAACACAACATGACGGACACATTAACACCCCTTCACACTCCATTGAGCGCAGCATCCAAAGAAAGGGAAGGAAACACCATGAATGTGGAGGAATCCAGTCATTAAAAGGAATTGGTTTAAGCAGCTTGTGTTGAGGAGAGCAGTTGAATCGGCAGCTGTGATGCTCAAATATGAGCATTTGTTAATGGAGTGTCTCTAATGACTCTGACACTTAATTGTAATCGTCTGTGTGATAGTGAATAAAAAAGGTTTTCTTTCCACTTCAGGGTCCATAATGGTATAGATTTTCACCATTGGGTGCTTCAAAATACCTTCTTACAAATCTACAGTGTCTACAGTTGTGAAAACTATTCGTACACTACACAATGTACACATCCTGAAACCTGCTGCCACAAAGAAAGGCTTTTCTTCTTCTTCATCTACAGTCTTTAATTGACTGTAATCTTATTTGTGTCCCTATTTTTTACAGCATTTTGGCAAAATGGCTCCCTGACTGCTACTAATAATATTTCTCTGGTGTACATTACAGTTAATTGAAGTGCAGCAGCTGTCAGAGTAATTACATGCTGATGTTTGCGATTTGGCAGGGAGGGATTACACTCAGCCACAAGTAGAGTTTCTCTGGACAGTTTCCTTTTTTTTCTATTTCTTCTCCGTCCTGCAAGCCAACGTTATTTCAGCCAAATGCCAACAGGGAAACTGGCTCTTGGACCGACGAAGGGAGCGAGGTGGATTCTGTTTGCTTAATTAGATAAACACCAAGGGACACCATGGAAAACGGTGGTAATCACAGGACAGGAAAAATATGTGAAATATGACAAAAATGAGATGTTCATGGTTCAACATACAATTAAGACATTATTTTGTTGTTCTTTTGTTGTTTGTTTCTTTGTAAGTTCAAAGTTCAAACCCAGCCATCCAAATGACCACAACTTCTCTATGCTTTTGTTGGTGAAGAGCAAATCCACTTTGCAGGAATCCACTGGACTTCTGCCTCCTCCTACTTCTCCAGGTCCACCTTCAGCTCTCTCAACACCTCAGCGATATCTCCGTTAACAATCACCTTGTCAAACAAGTGACTGCACTGGCTTTCGATGGTTTCAGCCAAGGTAATCATGTCCTCAAAATCCTCCTCCTGAGAAAAGAGAACGACTGGGTAAATACAATGCAGTATCTTGATGTTAAAATACATCTATTCAAGCTCTCTTCATCGTTTGATTTGGGTGTCATTTGTTTATCCATCTACTAAAAGATGAGAAAAATCTCTCCAGAATAGTAAAAAAAAAAAAACAATTGATGATTTATTATGATTTCAGTGTTAATCTGACAAACTCTGTTGGTGGAAACTGAAAAGCTAAAGCCATATGGACCATATGGTGACATCCTCCAAGAAGTTGTTTTACAATAATCTGCACGTACTGTAACATTACAGCACATGGGTCGGAACCCATTCAGCTATCGTTACCCAGGCGTAACACATCGTTACATGCTGAGCGGAGGAAGCCTTTCCCCACCAGCTGGAGAACAAGTTGAAAGCACAGCCCTAGACGATATGACACGTAGAAATAGAATAGGAGTAGAACGGGCATTGAACTGATGTCTGTGCTCAAATGACAAAGACAAAAGAAATGGCCAATTGTTGTTAGTTGCTATGATGACAATAACAAGTCAGTGGGGTCGTGACGTGTTGTCGTAGCTTTGTCAGTTTCCTCCATATGGAAGTCAGCCCACCAGGACGGATGCAATGGCAACGAAACCCAGACAAATGGCTGCCACTCCGGCTACATTGATTTGAATGGGAAAGTCTGTTCTGCAACTATTCTGTTTCTATGGCCTGGATCATGGAAAGGTTTCGGTGCTTGGCACCGGGCATCCCCCAGCCATGCTGCAACACAGGTGTGTGACCTCATGTGTTTAATAAGGGCAACATTGGCAGCCAGGGTCAGACAGTGAAGGAGAAGCCAGATGGGGACTGTGAGAGTGACCGAGCATCTTTGTGTCACACATCTGCCATCAGGACGTACTCTTGTTTAGAGATCTGTTTTGATCACCTCATTCAGTCATCATTTCCATCCATCACATATACACACAGGATGGTCGCCTTTATATTGGACAGAAAGTACTCACCTGCATGTTAGTTCTGGACCAAAAACCACCCACAGAGCAGCCTTGTAACCCCCCGTGTCTCTTCAACAGCTCTTAAATGCAAACCACAGGGTCAACGAGGTGTAAGGCAAGGTGTGTGCACGTCTGGGTGGGTGCAATAAGACCAGGGTGTTTGACCTCACGACGCCCTGATGTTACTAGAAACAGAACAAGCACCTGATTCACACATGGAGCTGGCGGCATGTGCTTTGTGTGTTAATGCTGTGGTTTATCTTACTGAAAAGATCCTGACTGAGTTCTTATCCTCCTCATCGCAGATGAATTTAGCCCTCCGTCTGGTCAGGCGTAGCGCCTCTATTTGCGGGGGCTTCACGAACACCACGTATGGTTTGAATTCAGATGTGTACACATGCTTTATTTTCTGGGGTGGCGGAGACAAAAAAGAAGGAGGTTAGAGGTTAGATGTGGGCCACAATACTCATGGATCTCAACTTCTTTCGTGTCGAGACATATTATGTCATGGACTTCCACTTCACAGGATTTTGCTTCAGGGACCTCAATATAAAAATATTGTGGTTGTTAGATATGAAAAGGAGGTGAATTGTATAGTTGTCAACTACAGTTGAAGAAAGTAGTGAAAGCTGGGACCCGAATGGTCTCTCTTGTGACTGTTACTCAGACTGGCTCACTTCTGGAGGGAATTAAATAGGGAAAATAAACTATATCCCATTTTTCTAGAAACCCCCTAGAACTCCCTCGAGGTCCCCTGGTTGTGAACACTATATTCAAAGATTAAATTAATATGAAGATCCCAGCTCTTGAAGTGAATGTTGAATAATCTTAAATGTTGCACTGAATATGCAAGTTTTTCTCTCCAAACTATTAATGATATCCAAGCAATAATGCGTGTACATTGCTAACACGATTTGTTATAGCAATGCCTTTAAGTGTCAGAGTAAAACAAGTGGAGGTTCATGTTATCCCTCCTCTACTCAGGGACCCCAACAAAACAGTAGCATGCAATCCCTCCCTGGCTTCCCACCACACCACTGACACATGTGTTTGAGGAAGGGGACAGGAGAGAAGCACCACTGCAAGGACCTATATACCCCATAGTGGTGGCACACACACACACACACACACACACACACACACACACGTCAGTCTTCTGATGAGAAACGATTTCCGATGAGACAATCGTCACAAGTAACATTTGGTGTAAAACATCAGCGTGAGAGATTTTGTATCAAAACAACGTCCTTCTCTTCAGCCAAATTAAGTCGTCTGTGTGAAACATGCTTATTTTAATGGCATAATACTCACATTAGGGTGCACGTCTAGGAGGCACACCTTGCCTTCAGCCATCACTCTTTGCACAGAGTCTAGACTGGTTCCATAGCAGTGTCCTTTGTGTTGCCCATATTCTATAAACCTAGAGGTCAACCACAGACAGACAGGAAAGACAGCGAGACAGCATCAAATGGTTATCCGACAGCAGGAGAAATGGTGTACATGACTCCCATGAAAAGGGACAATGAGTAGGATTGTTTTTATTTCTATGGGAATGGGAAAGCAAACCACCAGGGGCGACACCTGTTTATGTACCTATGATTGAGAATATCCTCTTCAAACATTTGAATCGACACACAATGATAATCCACCCCTTCAGTCTCACGCCTTCTCCTCTCACGTGGGGTGTCTGAAAGAGAACGGGACGGCAGCTGTAAAAAGAAGAGAAGCCATCGAGTGTGCGGGAGGTGAGGGGGACGGATTCGGACGTCTGTCTTACACGGTACAGTGACGCCCAAGTGGTCAGGGTCGGAGATCAGGAGCCTCCTCTTCAGCTCATTAACGCCAACGCCGCTGGGCCCTTGAGACACAGCGATGAAAACACTGTGTTCTGCATGCAGGTATTCATTCCTAATATCTGTGTACTAATGTGTTCTTAAAGTCTGACATGGGCTCAGTGATCTGGCGACACATCTGTCTTTATCATCAGAGAAGGGGAGTGAGCGAGAGTCAGACAGACAGAGCTCTGATTTCATCCTGATTTCAGTCTGAAAATAATTCTCCAACAAACCTCGCTCTTTCCTTTCCCCCCTCCTCCCGTGTCTCTCGATTGAACGTTAAATGCTCCTGTGGCCTCTGGAAAAGACATAGCGTCACAATTAAACGTGACATCTGCAAAGGCACACAGTATCAGTGTCATTATAGTGTAGGATGTACAGGGTGGAGCGCACGCGCACACACACACACACACACACACACACACACGCGCACGCACACACACACACACACACACGCAGCATCTGGGATTTTCTCCTACAGCAGGTTTCTGCAGTCCAAGATTGCATCAGACTCCAATGGAGAGCCGTCTGAAAGTCGGATTCTTGACATACCTGCCTTTTCCATCCCAGCGTTGCATGAGCTCGATGCATTACGACATATCAGGTTTATACTCGCCACTGTCACACTGCTGATGTCTTTTCCAGCTGTTTCACAGCACTGGAGAGCAGCATCATCGAGCTCTGAGGATACTCTCTTCCAACCTTTTTGTTTTTTAGTCAAGAGTTACACAATCTGTAGAACTTTAAAATGTCTGGCGGTTCCCTCCAGCAGCTGTCCCGGGACACAACAGTCTATTGTTTCATTCAACGTGCGTACGCAAAGCAAATAAAAACAGATACATTTCCGACCTGGTCAAATATTGTCCAGCGGGTCCTGTTCTAGCGATCCAGGTTTTTGACTTTGCCGTCGATCACTCTCATTGCCAATAAGATATATATTCTTAATGATGACCTCTGATGAAGAGCCTTCACAGCAGACAGTACCAAATAATCCAGAGTCGAGGTTAGCTCCAACTCAATTAAGTCTGAATCTAAATCCAAGCTGTTTTGACTGTTCCAGTTTGAAGATGGAGCACTTGGCTGACATTATGAAGGATCTTATTCACATTTCACTCATCACTTCCTCTACATTCACCTTTATTTTATCTCATCCCCGTCTTCTTGCATTGTTCGTAGTGTTTCTCTCCTCTCTGCCTTCCACTTTTCTGTTCCTCCTTTTGCTTCTCTCCCCTTCTCTTCTTTCTTTGATTTCCCTTGGTCACTGACAACCTGCAGTTCTATCATAATATGACATTAAAAAGATCTTCAGCAGGGCTCAATGTAGAATTCCCAGTGGAGGGATATAGCAAAGAAATACACAGAGCAGGCCTGCAGGATTGGCAGAGATGTGAATCTGTGGTGGGCCACTTGGTAATTTAAGACAACACAATATATTCTGACTTGGATTTCTCTGACAGTGTTTACGTGGTTCTGATGGGAACAGATTGTTCTTGCACTGAGTGGGGACATACATCTTCATCAATGCATTACTTGTTCTCTTGATCAACAACAGCTTCTATAATATTGTCCTTTTAATAAATGGGATCGTTTGGTTTTTAATGTTTGATATGGACCAAATCAAGGCAGAGTAATGATATAAAACAGAACACAATTGATCACAATGTGCAATGCTGTGCATATAACCACTGAAGATACCTTGCTTTGTGTATAGCAATGTTTAATGCACATGTGTCACAGCAGTTGCTCCAATTCATAGCATTGGAAGCTATTTCCAAGCTTTTGGCGCTGTGCTTTCAAAACAAAACTTTACACACAAGATGGAGCTTTTCGGTTCCTTTTGGTATTTTTCGCTCATACGTACCAACCAGAACAACCAGGCGGTGTCTGTCTTTGGCGTCTCTGTGGTAGGGGATCACCTCTTTGTAGGTCGGGGGGCGAATTGAGCTGTGTACCCCTGTGCTCCACCTCCTGGACCGAGCTGCTTCTCTGGCCAAGCTGCTCTTTCGCCCGAGTCGGAAACTCCTTCTTAAACCAGCTGGAGGCGAAAGAGAAGGACCTTAGACCTGCTATTGTATTGCTGAACATCTAGCTGGAGGATCGCCAGATGGTGGCAGTCCTAAAACCTGAACTCACTGATTTTACTAGGCCAATTGATCGCAGTGCGACTCAACATTTGTCTTTTTGTTGTTCTTGTTGATGTGGTGAATGTGTGAGGAAACAATCCCAGACTAATTCACACATCCAGCAGGCCAAGTCTTTTATTCACTTATACCTTTTAGTTCAGGTTTTAGTCTCCACCTTGAAGGAAATATCTCTTTTGCCGCTAAATGCTCCACGATGTCCACCAACAGCAGCTAACTTTGGCTGCCGGTCATTTGGTTCTGCCCGCTGTGGCTGGAGTTGAGTTTGATGAGTGAACCGACACAGCAAAACCGAAGGCTGTAAAATCAAAAAGCTAAACGGGGGTAAAATGGTTTGTCCAGTAAAGTCGAGTGCAGCATTACGGACAGGTGATCATTCTTTGGGGGCTCGTCAACGACTTCTTTCACATTAAATATAATAATTTGATCCTTTGTATATATTAAAAGATTTGATCAGTGAAGCTTTAGGAACACTTAAACACTTGGGTTAGGCCATATGATTCCATTATGACGATGATTTGGTTCATTAATGTTGACATAACATTAAATATGAATATGCTCCAGAGGATTGATTTATCATTAACGTATACTTCCACGAATCACCAACATTGCTTCTCTTTGTGCACCACTTTGTCGACACGTGTGTGAAGGTTACAAAGAACACAAGACACTCAGTTGACAACAAGGGCTGTGCCAACAGGGAGGGCGGCGTCAACACAGCCACCCAAACTCTGGTGTCAGGCGACATCCTGAACGGCACAAATCTCAGTGAACAGACGGCGACTCAGACTGTCACGCGTCGCTGAGACGCTGTCTGACAGCCAGCGTCTGCCATGCGACTGCGGTCTGGCCGGGCTTGGCAGGCGCGCTCTCTTTCATGATGTTAACTGCTGCTAAGTGATGCTGCCAGGCTTTCTTTGACGTCACGTCAGCTGCAATTTCACTTTGTAAGCATATCTGTCGATTTCCTCTCTGGGCTTCATTCTAAGAGACATGGCACTATGAGGAGAGATTTCAGACTTTTGTTTACACAGGATTTAAACTGATGATTTCACTAACCAAGAGTAATACATACTGTATTAAACATATGTTATACAGCATATGAGAGATCTTATTTCCTAGAATGAAATAAGGTCTAGAGGAAAACATATCGGAAATGTCAATCTTGAGTAATTCTGGCAGTGAAATTCATCATGTGTTGCTGAAAATGCTCTCAGCTGTAAAACTGTAGTACATTTTTGGAAATGCTGCAAGCTATTTCTGCCTCATTCAACTGTATGAAGTATGGGTGAGAGTAGAGATAAGACTGCGAGGAGAGTGAATATGTGCAATGCATGTCACAGAGTGGAGCTGGGCCCTTCATGTTGAGATGGTCTGATATGAGCCTTAACCTGCACAGAGTGGACAAAAACATTCAGTCCGAAAAGTATGACCACTATTATCACAATGTCCCTTCTCTTTGCTCTGATTACTCGGCATGCTGTCATTTGGTTGTGCAGCATTGATACAAGTTACCATGCCAGACAAAGAGTCTGACCCACATCATCAGGTGAAAGCTGGCCTGAGATAAGATAAAATGCACATTATTAAATGCACATGACTTTTGGAACTGATACAATGCAACATATGTATTTACCTTGCCTTGTACCGACGTAAGGAGCCTTTTTACAATCAGCCGTAAGTGCACGCCCCATATGAACATCCTGCACTGCTCATTTGCACACACGCGAATACACTCAAGCACATCATATCCAATCTCTGAGATCAGGACAAATGGGATAAATGGCAAGGCTGAAACCACATTTGCTGTTCTAGTCTTCTCCCTTAAATCCCCAAACCACGAAACGACATCATCATATGAACTGATTTGTCCTGTAACTGTAACCACGGTCTCCTTTTGTGACTGTTTTCGCTCCATCTATTTTTATTGCAAACATAATACATATTCAATATATCTGTGTTGTTGTGAGTTGTCATGTCCATTAGCCATGAGTTTTCATGTCTTCCATCATACTGGTCCATTCTCTAGTTTCAGTAGGATTTGAGTGGAACAATTCAGACATCTCACCAATGTGGATCCCTGTTATCGCTCCGCAGTCCAAATCCTCCACGACTGGAAAGAAATAAGAAGAGGAAAGAGTGAGGAACACAAACCACAGACAGATGACACGTGTATTGCTCTGAAATTACATACTCAACGTATTAGCATATGTACTAACCCAAATGTTCTTATATTTTGCTTTGGAAAAAATGATTGTCTTATTGAGAAATGATATTATAACTACCTTATTCTTGTTAGCTAGAAACTAGCACAAGGCAAGAAGGCCAGATCGCATGAACCTGCTTCAAGGAACATTTAACAGAATATTTTCCATGTTGGAAAGACATGCACAGAGAATTACAAGGTTATTACTTGGATAATACATCTCTTTACATCTTAAAAACATAAACTAATACATATGTATCATATCACGTAAACATATGCTCGAGGCAAATCCAAACAGACAATACCTTCCCCCTCATCTGTGGAGCATGTGGAGAAAACAAAAGCAGTGAGTACAACGCGGTGGTAGCAGAGCAAGGTCATGACCGTGACCAGGTTCTCCAGAGATGACCTGTCACCTTTCAGCTTTGCGCAAAAGGAGCTCCAATATCTTTATTGGAACGGTTTTATTCTTTTCAGTTGTTGGGATTTTACAGAAAACGTTGGCTCATCACCTGGTGGTTTGACCCGTGGAGGCGTGAACAGGGCTTTAGGTCGCTGTAGGGCAACTCTCCTATATACAGACACAAAAACACATGAGATGTAACAAGGCTGGATTAAAAACAGGATTTAATCAACAGGTGTTTTCAAGTGAGTAAACGTGTTGCCATGGGCGACCTCTCATGGAGCTGCTGCGAGGGGATGAGCCCGGCCCGAGCGTTGCCGTCCCCGAGGCGACGCGCCTGCCACCAGGTGTCATCCTCCATGCTGACTATCTGAAGGACGTCCCCTCTCCTGAAGGTCACTGCTGCGTCCTTGCACGGAACGGTGGCATCCTCGTTCGGATCATAGTCAAACAGAGCCTGCATGAACAGCTGAGGGAATAGTTGAATGTTTTTGCTTTCAAACGGACAAACAGGTGATAAAGGAAAATGCACATTGTTTATAATCAAATGATTTATTCTCTTGTCCTAATGCAGCTCTGTGAAGTTCTTCTGAATCCGAGATGTGAACTCAACATCTTTGTCCGGTGCTTTTTTTTTTTAACATATGTTGATGTAATTTTTAAGAAATGATGATGATCATAGAAAATAATTTGTCCTAATCTATTGCAAATGCTCCCTGCTCTAACAGTTTCCAGCTTGGACAATCACTTCATGTATGTGGTGGTTGTCATATTCCCAACCCCCCCCCCCCCCCCGCCCAAAAAAGGATTGTTGAACTTGGGACATTTTCTACAGAAGGTGTGCAGATTTATTGGTAATGTTAAATTAAGTTGATGCGGTATAACATATTCGATGGGAAAAATGATAAATCAAGTGTTTAAATGATAAAAAGCTGTATATCGTAATAACGTTCGGGAGTGTTTTATCCTTGGGCTGGATTTACTTCTTGACAACGTGCTGCTGAAGTGACAGCAACGTGGCAAAAACACAAAATATAACCAAACACAAGATGCCACTGATTTCATCAGTTTTTACTGAAACCAGCTGGGCAGCCAGACGGCCTGCTAACTGGAAAAAACACATTGTGCAGAAATAAATGGAGTTAATATTAAGCCGTACCTTCTTATTTGATGACATTTCTTCCTTGGAGAAGGCAGGAACTATTTTGAATGGAACTTCTCTCAGAGATTGAAGTGGGAGTTATTTATTTAAAAAAATTATCTTATTTACTTTCTTGCCAAGGGTTAGATGAGGAGATTGATGTCTCTCTCAAAAATGTCTGTCTGGTGAATATGACGCTACACCCAGACCTCGATTAGCTGAGCGTAGAATAAAATCAGGGAGAACCGGCTGCGTTCTGTCCAAAGGCGTTCTTAATCCATACAAAAAGCAATATGTAAAGAGAAAGTATAACAAAATACTACATCTTGGCTTAATTTTTAGCTGGCTGATTTCCTCTGGTTCTAGTCCAATGGATAATGTGTGGTGAGCGTCTCTTGGCTGTAGCTCTATATTCCATATAGTATGTCCTCGACAAATCCAATTACATTTTTTTATAAAAAAATGAATAGCCAACCAACAAGCATTGTCCGAATTGCAGCCAAATCCTGATATTTCTTATTCCTATGTGCCAGGTAGCCCCATTGTTGTCTAGAAATGATCCAAACACATACAGCATTGTAATATTTTGGCTCCATCTAAAATACACCATCCTGCACTTGTGCGTATACTCTCCATTTCATCAAATGTGGAATAATCCTTAGCACGAAATTGTTCCAGACCAATACACTAAAAACTACAGTCCCATGATGTTTTTAAGAATTACTTTTCTGAAACAGTCCTTGATAGGAACAATGACATGATTAGCGTGATAATGCCGAAGAGAAGAAATACAAAGTTGAGAGCGAGAGGGAAGAAAGAAACCGAAACATTTAAAGAGGAGACATATTTAAATGTGTGTGTGTGACGAACCAAAAGAGGAAGGATCTCCTCTGGCTTCCTGTGCTCCTGTGGGACTCCATTCACCTCCTTCAGCTCATCTCCTTCATGGATCAGGCCTTCAAAGTTTTGAAATACATATGAAAGTTTGTACCCCATGCTCTTCATTGTACGATTGTATGACGGTGCATTTGTTTGCACCACCATAATGTTACTACAACCTGATACAGTATAAAGGTAGAGCGAGAGAAGTAGAGTGGACTCAATAATACGATGTAAAAACTGTCATAAAGAAGCTCACCACTTTTATCAGCTGCTCCTCCTCTCATGATCCTCGCCACAATAGCCCCGGTGGATTCATCCCTCTTAATTGTTGCCCCCTTGAGGATGACGAGTGAATGAAAGGATGATAAACAAACAGAAGCAAAGACATCAAGTGATGAACAGTGACAATAACATGTTGGTTTTATTAGACAGGCTTCTTATTTAGGGTCACTTCATTCCAGTGAAGGTCATTTGTATGAAGACAAGACCAGTTAGCAGGCTCGCTCCATGTAACACAAAGCACTGGTAAAGGTTATCCAAATCAGCATTGTTTTCAACAGATGTTATTGATTTGGAGAATATCGCAATGGAAAGAGCATCTTATGCAGCCGACTACAATCAGCCACATGCTCGGCTGTAACTGCGTTGTCTGGAAAACGGGAACATATTAGATCCATCAAAGAGACCATGTCAGAAGAAGGTCAGTCCCCTTGTAATCTAGTTTTGGGATCAATACAAAAGTGTGTTCTCTATTATCGGTTCCGAGCACGTTCCACTCCCAAAGCTCACACACTGACACACGAGCATACACACTGCGAAAAATATCCATCATTAAATAAATTATTCTCATTTATTCTTTTTAGAAAATATGAAACTCGTCCCTGCCATAAGGGTTATGTTTTTGGCACCATGTGTTTGTCTTTTATTGAGCAGGATATCGCAACAGATTTCAATGACAAAGCTTTTTTAGATTTTCTTTTTAAGGAATTTGAACTTTGTGTGTCAGGGCATTTTCTTTTTTCATTTCTGCTATTTTCTAATGAACAACTGGATCTAGTTAAGTGCAAAACAATCTGGCACATGCACCCCACGGCAGTCGATCGCTAAATGTATTTAAACTAAATAAAAAAAGCTGAACCCTGTGTAATTATAAAAGATAACACATTTTAGAGGATTTTGTGGGCTTTGTAGTTTGGTTGGTTTTCAGTCCAGTTACACTTGATCCAGGACATTTCCAGAAATACAGTAAGTGATAATATCTGGGAACAACGTGGAAGAAGACAGATTATTTCAGGAGAATAAAAAAAAAAGAGCTCTAATTAAAGAAACAAGTTGATTTATATCAGAAAAGACATTTTCCCATTTCAACGCTCAATACGGCTTAAAAATACTCATTTATACGTTTTCACTGGATATACATATACGCACATAAATAATCACACACACACAGAGAGCGAGAACAATGCTGAAAGCATACTGTGCGTCACAGGAGATATATGGCAATAAAGATGTGGAAGAATTGACTGTATTGGCTGTTGCAGGAACCTTTTCCTCTCGGGTCCTGTCATTGAGAGTCCTGCTACACCTTGGCATCCGTTGCATGAGCAGTCAAGTTTGACAGCATGATATACATTCAGTCACACCAGAGAAAAAGAATCCGCTGTCTTTCCGATATGTTTATTGCTTTGAACGGCCTGTGCGTGTGTTAGATATTACTGCTGGACACATTTCACACTGCAGTTGCCCTGTTACACGGTTGTCTTGACTGAAATACTTACATTTGAGTTTGTTTTGTGTTTAAGGCCAGGCAGACCAAATTAGAAACAGGCTGACAGGCCCAAAGTGTAGTTGTACTAGTTTTTAGAGGCATATACAAAATATAGTTAAGAGAGTTAGATGAGAAGATGGATACCACTCTCATGTGTGCATATGCAGCCAGCAGGAGGTTATCTTAACTTAGCATGGAGGATGGAAATGGCATGAAACAGATGTCCAGGCCTTCAGACAACTCCTCAACTTAACATGTTATATCTCATTCCTGTTGCGCCAAGAAAAGAAGAACATCTACAAACCTCTCCACAGAGCGAGTTTCCCTCTGAAACTGTAACAATCTTCTCAGTAACTCTCACCGATAAAGCATTTAAGTGTATTTCCCAAAATGTTGAACTAATAATACAAGCCTGAGATGAATCTAATTTCTAACTTGACCTCTGGAACATGAAGACGTGTTCACTGACCAGGGGGTCTTTGGTTTTGACCAGACTGACGATTTTGACCGAATCCTCGTCGTCCTCCAGCGCGTCATCGGGTATCGGTGGCAGACGAGGCTCAAAGTCCCTCTGAGCTGCAGCGTCATGGACAGACAGGAGAATCTGGAGAGGAAACAGAAACGCAGTGAGGATGCTGATCTGTGTTCAGATATGTCACTTTGAATTTGAGGTGTGGAAAGGGATGCCTGCTCTTTTATTCACTCTGTATGGAAAGATGGCGCTGGCTAAAGCCAACAGTGTAATCCAAACAAAACATGTTGGTTGTCAAGCTATTCAAATGCAGCGTTGTGAGCTGTCTCTGAGCAGCTTCACACTGCTAGAGCAGCCTCTCTCTCCTCTGTCCTTATCCTTCCTTGACTTTCTGCACCCTTGAACACCAGATCCCCATCTGATCTCTTCTCTCTCTCTCTTCTCAGGCACTGCACTCAGCTCACTTCTCTTCCTCTCTCTTCCTACCTTCCTACGGCAACTCCGAGAGGATCTGGATCTGATCTCTGTCCTCTCACCTCCTGGGGTCTCCCTCCTCTTCCTCAGTGCCCTCCCTGGGTCCTCTCTCTTCTTCTCTGTCTTCTCTTCTCTCGCATTTGGCTTCTCTACCAGCTATGCTGTGATGACTGATGCTGATCTTCTCTCTTCCACCGTCCGGTCCGACGGTGGCGTCCCGTACGACTCTGCCTCTGCCTGTGATCTCTCTCTGATGTCTGCTCACCACCACCTGAAGATCAACCCTGACAAGACTGAGCTACTCTTCCTTCCAGGGGACTATCACCCACCCCACCCTCTGACCCAGCCCAACAGCAGACTGCCAATGGCCCCACCCCGACCACAGGAACCCACTCGACAGTCAACTCTCCTCTCCAACAACATCATCTGACATCAATGCGCATAGGTACAACATGCACATCAGGAGAATCGTCCTCTTCTTACTCAGAGGCTCTTTTCTGATCCAGGCTCTGGTCATTCACTGCAACTCCTGCTCTTCTTCTGCACTGCTACCTCCCTCCGACTGGGTCTACTCCTAAGCAGCTAGCCCCTCCATGCAGTCAGCTCGATCAAGCTCGCCTCCCACCCCACCACACACACCTCCTCCTCCGCTCGCTCCCCACACCACCGCCACTGGTTGCATCACTGGCTTGGTCTGGTCTCCCGTCCCACTGGTCTAGACGGATCCGGCCCGTGTACATCCCGGGTCCCCATCCACCGTCTGGTCACTCGATATGGTCACACCCAGCCAGCCAATCGACCTGTGCCTCCTCTGCGATCCGAGACTGTTTGCTGTCCTGGCTCCTCAGTGCTGTTTGCTGTCCTGGAGACAGGGACAGGCTCTCCTCAGTCTCCTCATCTGTCGAAGACAATCTCTTCCATCTGAAACAACACAGATCTTTCCTCGACAACACAAACATTAACTTTCACATTAATATAGATTAGACTTATAGTGGTTCGACTAGTTTGACATGTTACTTCACTTACTTGTTACTTCTTTGTGTTTTTTAGTTTTGTGTTCTAGGTTGAAATGCACTTATTGTTGTTTGTTGGTGTTAAAGAAATGTAAAATGACATGTAATGTAATGTAATGTAAATGCCATGTGCACTCGCTGCAAGAGTAATGCGGTCCATTCTTGATGAAAGCTCACTGAAGGAACCACTGACACCAGTTTTACCAGTGCAGCTCAAACACTTCCGGCCAACTAGGCTACAGATGGTTACATGTAATTGTAAAATTGCAAAAAATTCAAAGCATTCAAACAAAAATGACACAGATCCCTGTTGACTAATCAGAGGTGACTGAGACTGTGCAACAAGTCCAATAAGTTTGACTGGCCTGGCACCGCTCACGACAGCAAATTAATCCAAATGCAGCACTTTCCTTTTGGTGGCAAACCTGCAGTTTCGATGGTGCCAACATGCCAAATTTAATTTCGTCTGGAATGTACGGCCAGCCTGTGGGCCACCTGAAAGCAACCCCCTGTACTCCTGACAGTCGTACTGGCTCACCTCAAACATCACGGACGTCTTAAGAAGCTCTCTTCCAGTGATGGGACTGGGAATTGATATACGACACAGTTCGTTTAAGTTAATTATTTGTTAAAGTGGGTCATGAACCAAACTACAGGTTTGTTTTGAGAAAATCCATATTATGGTTAAATATTAATCTCACGAGATATAATTAAACTAATTTAAAAAATAGGGAATTTAGTGTAATAATAATAAATGAGAAGGTGGGGGGGGGGGGGGTCATCTTCTCATCATTTTAACAATCAGCCATCCATCCGTCAGTTTGCTTATCCATGTCGTCCATCAACAGTTGCCCTGCTCAGACGCTGCCAGCGCGTCAGCAATGTGTCTCTGGACACTTTCAGAGGCACGTTTTAAAAAAAACAAACATTCATTCACAGAATGTTTTACCCTGAGTCTCTCATAAGTATGTGTGAGCTCCTGCGTTTGGGCCAAGAACAAACAGGTCATTAAGACTCTTTAAACAAACCTGGTAGTTCTCGGCTGACTTCGGCTCCTCATTAAGAAAAACCACGACTCCTGCAGCTCGCTGGAAAACCAAACGCTGTGTGTGTGTGTGTGTGTGTGTGTATGTGTGTGGCTGAACTAAAATAAAGAAACATGCCTTTGAGTAGTCTGAGCCTCTATGTGAGTGAACACTAATGAACATGATTAGTATAGATCTTCAATTCCCATGTGGTTAATATACATCAGGAACTCTCAGAGGGCAAAATAGTTAGGTGAAAAAAACGTCAATAGAATTTGCAGTTGGATGACTTTGTCACTTTGAGAGCCAGAAAGGTCTTTTGATGTGTGCGTAAACTCCGATACTCAGTCGCCTGAACGGCATCAGAATAACTCAGATGAAGCATTCCTTCATGGTTTTAGTTTCTCAGATTACACTCCGAATGTTAGCGAGATCCAGAACAAACGACTGAACCACATCATGGATGTGAGGTCCTGGGACAGAGATGTCTATGTGTACAGATTGTAAAGCCCTCTGACGCCAATTTGTCATTCATGATTTTGGGCTATAAGAAATAAACTGAATTGAATTGAATCATCCATGAGAAGGTTTATTTCCTTGTTAATGATCCATTGGGGTGTTGACATAGATAGAAGCAACACGACATCTTCTGATCTAATTACATACTTGCTAAATAAATGGCCTGTGTGAATGTCAATCATAGCTTCTGCTTCAGTGGCAGAAACCTGCGTCATGTTTATGTGTGTGAGTGTGCAGTGACATCACAGATGTTAGGACGGCCCTTTGACATGTTGGGAAATGCTCGTATTTGCTTTCTTGCCAAAAGTTAGACGCCGTCGGGTTGTTTTCTGTTATGTTGGGAGTTGGCCCTCTGTGTGCCGTGCATGCTGCTTCCTACCTGCTACGTTGGATTCCTGCTTGTAAGCTTAAACTGTAAGCTTTAAAAGAATAATCAAATCCATGCATTGTTTCTGCTCCTTTGGTGTGTTTTTTTGCTTTTGTTTGTGTGTGCGTGTGTGTGCGTGTGTGTGTGTATGTGAAGATACAGTGAACACGTGGAAGGAAATACTCTTTACCTTAAAGTTGGGTTTGGACAAGAGAGCAACCAGTTCTTCGACTTCGTCTCTCCAGCCTTGATCTATCAGCTCCTCCGCCAACTGGAAGCAAAGGAAAGGAGCGGCAGGATACGTCACTTCTTTGTTTATAATTAGAGATGTACATGTGTATCTTGGCCCCAGAGGTTTGCTCTCGGCGACACTGTATGAGCCAAGAGAGATGGAGAGTTAGTGAATTACACGTGTGTCTTGTTCAGACTGCAGTGACACATACGCCCTTATGTATAATCTTCTCTTGTGGCCCTGGTCACCTCACTAGAACTGTTGCTCTTTTTTCTCTCTCTCTCTTCTTGATGTTAACCTTTTGTCAGTTTTCCTGTTTTGGGTTTGTGCCTTTTTGAGGGGGGGGGGGGGCTCCCAAATATTCAAGGCTACACGACAGCTGCGGTGACGGCTTAAACAAAGCAGCCTTGACTGAGGGAGGAGGCGGCGATTGACTGTGTACAGTCGCCCGTCTTGTCGAGCATATTACTGTAATGACTTCTACTGCTTCAAGATGTTGAGGCACACTCCAGAGACACAATGCATGAAGGTCATGAGTTTCCACTGTGAGCAAACAGAAGCCTCTCTGAGGGGAAACAGACCCATGGTTTGGCCTTGCTAGTGGGTCCTGATGATTTAAGCCAGGCGGAGAGTGACTGTCCCGCAGAATCTGAAGCAAAGGGAGTGAAGAGAAGAAGATGGAGAGGAGTTTGGGGCAGAGGATAGGGATAGAGAGACAGTATGGAAACATGGCAGGAAGTACAGAACAGATTATAAAAGAGGTGAAAGGATAAGGAAGAATATAGATAATGGAAGGGAAGTGTGGTTTGGGGATGGAGAGAAGAACAGATGGAAGAGTGGAGTAAGGGGGAAAGTCTAAAAATAACATCCTTGTTTCACACGTTGTCCAGGAACCAGAGGGGACACCAGGAAATAAAAGTGGAGCATGACCTAAATGGCTCAGGGGGGATGAGATGGAAGTATAGGAGTGCTTGTTTGGTAACAGGAACAAAGTGGACTGGGATATGGAATATGATGCACATCCGAAGGGAATATACTGGTCCACAGTGGCACTCCTGGCACGTAAATACGAAACGATATCTGTGACAAAACACGGCCTTTCAAGTGATAATAACCCAGTTGACCTAGTTTTGAGATCAGAGTTCATAATTCACGACACAAATGTAGGAGTTGACGTTCCATTAATGCTTCTGTGTGACAAGGCACGGCATCTCTATGAGGAGGAAACACTTTCCCTGTTGTCCTCGGCAGCGTCTGTTTGTCTATCTGCAAAAGATGTTTGGAGAGAGTCCCTTACTTCTGAGGCCAGACTGGCCGCGTGCTCTCGGACGGGGGCGGGGCTACGCTTCTCAAAACGCCTCAGCCGCTCGTGGATCTGTCGAGTCAGGAAAGTCTCACAGGAAAGGTTTTCTCTGCAGTGAAACTTATACTCCAAATTCTCCTGAGTAATAACATTATTTTATATGGATACAATATTCTTTATTGAAAGTCCTGCAATGGGACCGTGGCTAGAACACAGCCTGTAACAATTTCAAAATAAACATGAGGAAATATTGCAGTTCAGTTAATGCTTTTTTAAACATTCATGAAAATATTGTATAAAATGTTGATGTATTGTACATGACTTACTATATAGGTTAATATTTTACACACAAACTGAATCATCAACTTATGAAATATCAATGTTTACACATTTTATTACCCAACAGTAAATACCATACAATCCAGTAATAACAAATCCATAAAAGCTACAACATTGAAGTGTCACTTATGCATTAATAATAAGAATTTATAAAATATATAAAAGAGTAAGACCTTTGACCTGTACAATACTATGTAGAACATGTATGGTATTCTACTAATATTTAGATTATTTGGCAAATATTGCTTAAGTAACACTTTGATTGCATGACCATTTATTTGTAATAGAGTATTTTTACACTGGTATCCGAACAAAATAAGATCTGAATTTAGCTACTCAAACAAGTCTGTAAATAGATGCTGTCGCTCAAACGAGTGGAAGTAATCAAGCACAAATCAAAATGTGTCTTCACCTTAAAGAGCAGATGAAGCTTCTTCTCCATCAACATGCTGTGGAGGAACCTGTAGTCCTCCTCTCTGTCGGCGTGAGACTCTGATCCAGACATCACTGAAGATAGCAGCATGCACACACCTGCAGGAGAAGGAGTACACACACACACACACACACAGTCAGATTGGATAAGTATTTGAATGGTGACATCACTTTTCCAACTAAGCCTATTTACCCGACTGCAATGGATTATAAATGAAAGTCAATATGTGGTTGACTTTCAACTTTAATTCAATGGATATAAGAAAAGTACCTGGACCTGCATAATTCTTTCCTTGAATACTGAGGTCAAGAATACTCTGATGAGTTATATATAAGGGAGGTGGAAAAAAAAGATACCTAATGTGTTCTAATTGCATATTCCTTGACTTTCATGTTCATATAACCTGTAATATACATTGGATGTACCTCTGTGTTCGGTTCGGCTTAGCATCCTCCTAACTCTGAGAACAGAGAAGATCAAGATTCTAAATATTGAAACCCTTAGTATATGTTCTATGTAAGTTGTGGTATCTTAATCCAGAGTTCTTGATTTTACAGACAAATAGGGAGACGAGAACATGGCAAAGAAGGGGGTAAAAGTATGAGAAAAAGTAAAGATAATTTATTTTATTTCAAAAGATGCTTCTTCTGAGATATTACTGCCCCCTATTGCTGGTATGAGATATTTCAACATTGCGTTAAAACACTGTTCCACTTTCCAGACAGCTAAATTGGTAAACTATTATCAGTTATATTCAGGGTTATTTTTCTTCATTTAATTAAACTAAACACATCTGCATGAATGACTGACCAGTAATATCTACATAAAATTACATCAAGCAAAAGATGAGAACATAACTTTTTATACACAGTAAATAATGAATATCCTCTGCATAACATACACATATTTCTACCCTTCTCTGACCATATTTTGGTCAATTTAAGAAATGATATGCAAATATACCAAATTTCATTGAAAAACATCAGAATTGATTCAACAAGAAATGCACTTGTCAGATAATAGAATCTCGAAAGAAATATTGTCCAAATATGTTTCACTTACCAAAGACATTGCATTCCATAAGGCCCAATGCAGGCAGGTCATGTCGCTTCGTGCCTCATGAGTCTGAGCATCATTTGCACATCCACTCGTAGAGAGGTTGTATCGTGTTGGACTGGTCCGATGGTCAAAGACACTTCCCTTGTTCAGTCAATATGTGTTCGATCTGACCTCAATCAAGCCGGTGGGCGATCAATACAGCACATTTGTCCCACAGATGTAATTGAAGCCGGGGTCAGCAGTTACATTCTTTCATTCATTTTTATTTCACACTTGGACTTCTCTTTCGTGATAAATTACGATGGTGTTCTGGTTTAATCCGAATAAAAAACAAAAGGTTTCACAGGAGTTTGAATGGGCTCTTCCTCGGCTGAGCACATGTGACCTCATGGAGTCTACCGACAGGTTCAGACTCACAGTTTCCTCCTGCACCCATAAGGTCAACGAACACATATGAGAGTGGTGTCGCGCTTCTCGATTGACTCTCAGCAAGAAATTGTGGCCCAGGTCGCAACCACCAAATGTCAAAAGTCTAAAACTAAAAAGCATTACGGGCCGGTTATTTGGGAAAAGACTTACAGAGAGACCATGGTCTCTTAAAAATGACAACAGAACTGTATGGTAAATTAAGGTTGAAGGGAAACACATTTGATCCTGGATTGCATTTGTTTTTGACTTATCACAAATAGATTTCAAAAGGTCAAATGGATGGGTCAACGCACACTCAGCCTCCACCCAGGAGATCGCTGCATGTTCCTGTCCAGTCTGAACAAAGTACTTTCGTTGCATCGTGTCTCGTTTACATGTTGTAGTCATTTAAAGCCATGATGTGTACTTAACCTAGTAAAATTTGTTTTGGAGCATATTTTGTCTCGATTGGTTTCGACCACAAATATGAATACAGTATAGTATTAATTAATACAGTATAGTTTTTTAACCCAGTTAGTCTTGAATGAATTCTTTTTTAGAATTGTTGGCCGATTAATTATTAAATCAGCTCAGCTGCAACATATTAAAGACAGGTTTTTGTCAGCAAATTCCGAAAGCCGAAAATAACTTTAAACTAATGTTTTTGATTGGTGTTTGGAAGTCTCCAATATTCACTCAAAATCCATATCAATAGATGTATCACAAAACTATCTCTCTTTCTTATTGTTTTACTTTACTTACTCCAAAATGAAAAGTATCCTCATTTATCACCTACACCCACATTCCTGCTCCTCCTGCATTACCACCTGCTGCTCCTCCTCACCCTCCTTTCGTTGCTCCTCATGCTGCTCTCTCTTGCTTCCGTGCACACTTTTAATGGCCCTGATGAGCATGTGGTTGCCAGGACTGCCCATACCAATCCTCCAAGAAGACTCTTTGGTTCTTAGATCTGCCTCCACTCCGAGACGCAGGGAAGGCCGAGGTGGGATAATGGTAGACTCGGATTGACTACCATGACAATCCTCCTTCACAAATCAGAGCAATCGCTACATCACTTCCACATCACAGCAGACCATGTGATAGCCTTTGCGTCTGGCAGGCTGGTGTTGCCCCAGTCAGTGCCTTGCACTGGGGCTTTATTATAGCTTCTCCTTAACTTTGCCCGGTGAATCGATCAACATTACTTTCATCCCGAGGCAATGCCCGCTGGTGTAGCCTTTGCGTCTGGCAGGGCAAATTATCTTAAGCCTGGTCAGTGTTCAAATGAACACACTATTTCTTTTCACAGCATCATTGGCTCCTACTGGTTGGTCTGCAGCCTGCACATTGGGGGGTTTGGGTTATTCCACCCAGATGCCCTCCAGCTGGCAGCTGGATTGCTTTTCCTGAGGTTTCTTCCCAATTTGGTGGATATTTCCATGTCTTCTTAGAGAGCCGTGGGCTGGGTGAAATCATCCTGTATTGTTAGATAATAAATAAACAAATACACTTACATTTACTCTACAAGCTTTTTTACTCCATTATAGTGAAATACACGGTATACAAATAAATAAAATTTACAGTAATGATCTTGAAAAAATAAAGAAGTTGTGAGTGAATCAGGATGTGTCGATAAAGGTGGTACCTTTAATCGAACACATTAGGCTTGATTAAAAGTGTTTCAGCTGCGGTCAAATAAAGGCAAAAAAAGCCAAACAATTATCTAAGGAGACCTCAGATCATCGCAAAGGTTCAAGGAGCTTTACATCAGAAATCAATATCAAAACATGATAATATATTTAAATAAATCAAGGGAATTAACAGATAGAAAACAAATAGTTAAATTCACGATAGAAACAAATCTAAATAAATAGTAAGGTCATGTCAGCGAAGAGAATACGAACTGTTTTGCCCCAGTGTACGGTTAGAACCAAGAGAAACCAGACCATGACAATAGATTAGTCATCAAATCAGATGTATTGGTGTAAACAATTCAACGACTTACATCTTAAAGTGCATCACTCGTCAGTTCTCTCCACTGGAACGACACACTGTATACGGGTTATATGGTATTGACCAATCACAACGCTTGAATGCTACGAAGGGCGTGTCTTGCCAAGAAGAGCAGTGGGATTAATACGTCGCTGGTAATATTCGCTGCTAACTTCCGGGCACAGAGGCATGATCCGCCATTGCTGTAAAAAGAAAAGTGTAGTGAATGCAGATGACGTGACTTTGTCGGAAAAATATCGACTTTTTTCAAAATAAGAGCACAGGTTTATAACTTCCAGAGTGTGAAAACAAATGTCAAATTCGTTATAACGAGGTCGTGTAGTATTTTTCTTCTGCTTTGAAATGCTACAATTAAATTGTTTACGGTGTACCAACAACAATTAGAACAAATGAAATATGTTTTAAAGGCAAGTCCGGCTGTCATCTTAACATTACATGTTAATTTGCCCACAAGTGTGTATTGTTAAATGGAAGATCAGCGTACAAGGAAGTGTCCCATCTCGTAAAAATTAGCATATCATTTCATGATCATATTTGTTTGTTTTTTCTGTACATGGATTTACTGTATATGCAAACAATCACGGCAATTTCTCGTGCTCATTCATTTAATAAGACAATTTGTCTTTTTATGTTAGTCTGTTATTTTCAGTTTAACATTATAAAGGCGATATGCAAGTATACCTAATGCCATTTTTCTACATTGTGGTAATTTTATTGACTTTCTTTTTCTTTTCATAATGCTTCTTAAAATATCATGTTTGCAATTTCATAAATATGTAATGGCTAAATACACGTTTTAAATAAAAAGGGGACACTAAGGCACACACGCTCTCATTGTATAATAATACTTTTCTCAATAAGGTCGGAGGAGTTGCTTCATTGATCATTATTTTAATTTGAAATATATAACCGGAACATCTTTTTTCCGGCTAAACTTCACGGAGGAGTTCGTCTGCGCCGTTTCCTCCTGACTCCGCCGCTTTTCGCTGAGCAACATCGGCCGAGCTGAGCGTATACCCCTAACTACATGTCAGGCGATGCACTGAGGGTGGTTTGCGATAAAGACCACCCGCTATGCAGTGCTGGTGCTCGGCGTGCGGCTTCTAGGTCTCTGTTGGGTAGAGTAGTGTGAACCGAAACATCAGGAAGCAGAAGAAAAGAGAACTGAGAGCAGATAGACAGCAGGCCACGGTTCCCCCTCACACACACACACATCAACACGGCCTTGATGGTGATGTATGCAAGGAAACCAACAAGAGTCAGCGATGGGTAATTTAAGCACAGACTACAACGTTTTCAAAGTTATTCGTCGGGTTTATTTGTTGTTGTGGAATAGGTGCCGTTCGTTTGTGACGTTAGCTGTCAGTGCTACGAGCTAGCAGGTTCCGGATATTTCCTTTCGCTTATCGAGTAACTAAACGCTAGTTCACTGAACGAGACGTTAGCTAACTGCCGCGGTGATGGTTACCGTTAGTGAACAGGCCACAGTATGTACGGTGCGATTAAAACAATATCTGTTATTTTCTACCAGGGATATATTGAGAAAACAGCTGTTGCTAAAGTGGCTTATTAAGCTAACTTAGCTAACGGCAGTTTTTTTATCAGCAGTTAAATAGCGTTATGCCCCCCAAAATGACTTGCTGTAGGAATACAATCAGTTAAAATATAAATTGCCTGACTATATTGTTTGTTCTATGTTTTCACAGGTGCAACGATAGAAGGGATTCCCAATCCTATCAGGTATGACAGATGTATTTGTTAACAGCCACCTTTCCTTATTCTCCACTCACATAGACATTTAAGGTGTAGTATTCTCCATGACAACGATGAGTTTAAACATTAATGTAGTTATGTTGGAGATGCATCAACCCTCCTCCAGACATGTTCAAGTCTACGGTTTGAATCCTGTCTCCTTTACTCCTCCATTTAATCTTCCTTTTACACTGTCTCTTAATAATCCAGTTTAACAAAATAAACCACCAACTTTAACAGTTGACTATTTTATGACTAATACTCCTACATGGCTTTTACAAAACTATCTCTAGAAGCTCTGTGACTGCTGTGGCAGTTTGTTTATTGTTGCTCTTAGATGGGTGTTGTTTTGATGTAGCATCAACCTTGTCAATGTAGGACACACTTTGTACATCCATGTTCTCCTCTAGTCTATTACATTTACAACCAATGGCTTCCTTTAGGCTGCATTCATGAAACACTGAGAGGCAAAGAACCTTGTCTTTCCACTCATTGTAATATGTATTACAGACACACATTTTACACAAAAATGTATTCCAACAAACTATGGAAACGATGCCAAACTTCCCAATCCAACAAGTCTTTCTGCCATACTTTATTCAATCTAGACCCATAAATCTCAACCAAAGAGCCAGTCCAGCAGCCTTCACCGCTATGACAAGGTGCGTGACGGCTCATCAGACGCCACGCCCCCTTTCAAGATGCTGCGACGCTCAGACGAAAGTCCTGTCAGCAGACATGGAGACGGCACCGGGCACGGCAAGGCAAAAACCTCTCAGGCAGTTAGAGGAAAAAATGGTAAGGTCGGATCTGTTCATCTTACACATGTGTTACTGGGTTGTTATAAGGAAGAGGCAGCATCTTGGTCCTGAAGGACAGTCAGACAAATGAAAACATCATATCTTTGTGGATGCAGGGAAGCTAATGGCTCTAACCCTCAGCTTACTGTAATCAATTTTGTTCACAAATATCAGAAGACTGAAGATCAAAAGAGTCTTCTGTTACTTGTTATTAATCTGTAATAAACTGTGTGGTCTTTGGTCATATATGCACTCTAACCCATATCACTTTTTAGCATAGGTGAGTGCAGAGTTTGATACAAAGCAAAAGATTTACCCTGAAACTTTGATGGAGAACAAAGTGAAGCTTTAGATTATTTTGTCATCTCACTGTCATCTGATCACATGACAGCGATTACTGCTGTGTGAATGTGAAACGTGTTTCCCATTTGAAAATTGCAGCTGTTCCTAAGATCCAGTCCTCGGCAAGCCATTGTGTGTCTTCTGTGACTTGATGAGTGGATTTGTTTCAGGGACCAGCGGCTCTCCTCAGGAGAACTCTCACAACAACAGCTCCCACCATGGCCCCGACTCGCATGCGACTCAGAGCAAGCCTGCAGACCGGGTAAGACGTTATCTGATGATAAACACTCAGCGTTTCCTGTCACACTGCGTTGGAACACGGTATTGGGTCAATATCTAGAGGCGTCTCTCTCTTTCTCTCTCTCTCTCTCTCTCGCTTGCTGTGCAGATATTTAATTTGTTGGACTCAACAACAATACATGTATAAATGTATGTCATATTCATGTAACAGTCTGGTTCATCGAATAAAAGGGCTTATTTTTAATTCTCGCCTTTCTCATTAAAATATTTAATTATTATATGTCACTCAGTATCTGTTTAAACTGAGCAGTGAAGCAAGATACTAAACTCCATCATTGTCTCGTTGGACATGGGCTCATCGGGCCGTCTGATGCTGTTGATGCTATATTGTGACAATCATGGAACCAAAAAGGAACACAGGAACACATGGAACGACTAAGGGACCCAGATTAAGTTATTAAACATGATCTTTTGCTTTGTGGGCCTCCTGATAAGTATACCTTCTTGCCCTTCTCTGTGCTACTTTAAGTTGCAAAGGCCCAGAACACTTTGATTAGCTGTTAGTTGCAACAAAAATAACTTCTGTTTTAGTTTTCTAAATCAAACCCCCCCCTCACCACCTCTATGCCGATCTCCCATTACATGGATGAGTTACTGGTGTGAGAAGTAAGTGACGGCTGTGTTGACAGCTCAGGATAAATCAAAGACGATTCAAAGCTATATATTATGTTCCATTTCTGTCGGGAGTACATTTAAAATTGTAAACTGCAATTTAAAAAACGTTTTTGTGTTTTTTGTTAATGACTATAATAGCTGGCTTATTCATGAATATGAATCTCAAATCTATCCTGAAAAGCTGTTGTCCATTCCTGAGGGAGGAAAGTCAAGGTGGCTGACCTGAGAAAGGAAGACGTATGCTTACTTATTAAGGGACGTTAGACTCATGTATACTACTTACTCATATGTTAATTCATATGAAGTGCTACTTTTGCATCGTCTCATGTTGTGATGATTTTAAAAATCAGACAAATATTCTTAGAGGAGTGTTACCATTTTCAAAAGTGTTGCCATTTTTTTCAAGTAATATGAACATTTAAGGCTTGAGAGATGATTTACTCCATCGGAGGAAATGTCAGCTTGCTTTTTTCAACCCTTCAACTTTTCATAACACCTTTTAAACAACTTTTTCAAACTAAAATCCTAATTTCAAACTAATTTCCAACACTGTAATTCAAACATGAGAGTTGTGGCAGCTCCTGTGATCTCGATTGTTTGCTTGTGAAGTAGTTTGAGCTGCTGAAGTCAGTCTTTTGCTAGTTTTTGAGATACAAATCAAACATGTTTCCCAAAAGTTACAATGCAGATAGTGAATGTCAACGACTGGAACATTGTAACATTCGATGGGTGGGCTCTCCGGACCTTTATCAGACTGTCGTTTGTATATTATATTATATTAACTTTCATTCCTGCGACGAGTGTCATCCTCCTGCCTGGCTCTTACATACTAAAGGCCAAGAGGCCCCACGCTGTTGGCAGAAGAGCAGATCACTGCTGTTAATCTGAGGAGCATGCATGGGAATGACTGACTATTTAATATACTTGGATATATAAGTAGCTTTTCCCCTGATGATTTTAATAAGTCACTACATTTGTTGCTAGTTGCTTTTTAGAAATTAAGTCCATAAGAAAGTCTAAACCATCGGGGATTCGTGACCACACACGGGCAGCTGAGCCCAAAAGCTGCCTTTGTTTCTGCTCGTTTGTCCAACAGCTCTTTTACTTTTAGCAGGATGAAAAATGATAGGACTAATAATCTGTGTCAGAAAACGTTTAGTCTTTAGTTTTTTAAAAGTCGTATGTAGTGATTGGTCTTGATAAAGACCCGCCTGTCTCGTCTCTCAGCAACAGGAGCCAGGAGATGACTGGACAGAACACATCAGCTCCTCTGGGAAGAAGTACTACTACAACTGTAGGACGGAGGTCTCCCAGTGGGAGAAGCCCAAGGACCTGTTGGAGAGGCAAGTCCTCTTAAAAAGACATCAGCACACACGCGTACACTGAGGGACAATTGAAAATCTAACCTGAAGCGGTAATCGAGTGGCTCATTCTCGTCCATGAGACCACGCAGCCCACCGGTCTTTGAGAATATCATTAGTTGAGGATACAGAGTCTCACTGTAATCCTGCATCCTGCACATTGTCACCGGTGCTTTCTCCTCGATCCGCTTCAGGGAACAACGACAGAAAGACCCAGTCAAGATGGCAGCAAATAGTTTCCCCAGGGACATGGACTACAGACAAGAGGCCTTGCAGGACAAAGCCTCAACAAGTAAGTTCGGCAGAATTATGAAACCGAAGCGATGTGGTTCAAGTTTGAAATGTTGCGTCCAGTCCAGCATGGTCGCTAGCTCCTTCTGTTGATCACTTTTCTGTAGAGTACATTCTAATATACAGACAGGTTTGTTTGTTTTTTACTTGTAATTTACGACGTTGGTCTGGCGCACAGATCTCCCCTGACAAATATTGTGTGAAGTCATGTTTTGCTTTCCCGCTCTTCTCGTTTCCACAGAGACCACGTCAGGGGACCAGTCCACAGCGTCCAACTCCGGCCATTCCTCCGCTTCCTCTTCTTCTCAGAGCCTGAACTCTGCTCCTGGTGCTGTAGGTTCCACCCCCTCCGCCATGTCCTCCTCCTCTTCCTCCTCTTCGGGGCAGGTGCCTCAGTCTGTCCAATCCCCGTCACCAGCACTGCTGCAGGACCCAGCCCTTCTGCACCAGCTCCTCCCGGCGCTGCAGGCCGCTCTGCAGGTGAATAACGGCAGCATGGACATGGCGAAGCTCAACGAGGGTGAGTGAACACGAGGGCAGAGCAACACACGGTGTCACTTTTAACACGGCTGTCTTCCCTCGGGTCTATTCCGTTGACACACAACCCTCTGATTGTTTGAAGCTTCATCCAGTCATCGGAGACCAGCTCTCCTTCGATTGGTCGTGCATCGCGGCCAATCACGCAGCAACAATTGTCCGGCTCAAGCCTGTAGCTTCGCGGCACCGGAAATAACTTGTAGAATGATGCAGAGTCGCGTGACGTAACGGCACTCGCGTGAAAGCGTTGTGCGTCTTTTTCCAAACGCCACCGCGTTGGTCTCATGCCGTTGGGGCCGCTGCGGTCGTGTTTGTCCACACAGCTGCGTTCACGGCAAAGAAGTGAACGTGTCCTGCTGTGACTCACCGGGGGCTGCACTTGTCATTGATGATGAATCTGTTTCTATTCCATGGGAGGCTGACAGAAATGTGTGCTCGTTGTTTGAGAGCCGTTTGCTGGTAAAATGACGCGTACATGAACCGGCTCCTGTGCCGGTGAAATGATTAATCTTTTCAAAGATTACAAAAAAAACTGTTTTCTGACTTTACTGTGAACTCCCAGTTGTGCGTCCTTGCTCACTTACCCGTGTACTGATGTGTGTGTGCGTGTGCGTCCATTTCCTCTTTCCTCCCTCCAGTCTTGGCAGCTGCCGTTACCCAAGCTTCCTTGCGGTCCGTGCTTCATAAGCTCCTCACTGCTGGACCTGCTTTCAACATCACTGCTCTGCTCTCCGCTGCGCAGCACTCCAATCAAGGTACGGCCGCCTCGCTGCTCCACACCGTCTGCTCCTCAAACTGTTTTTCTTTTCCTCCCTGTTCCTGCACATCAGATTTTTGAATGCAGTGTAAGACACAATTTGTCGTTGAACTTCAGTCAATGAACCTTTTCATCGTCTGCATGCCGTACGAGTGACTTTGTGTTTGTGGAGAAACGACACATGTCCTCCCAGGTCCTCCGATGAGGCCACTCTGTTGGACCAGGATGTGTGGCGGTGCACTCACAACCAGTGTGCCAAGTTGACACCATGTTGTGACTCGCCTTATAAACTCCTTGTTGTTGTCAGATCTGATGCTGCTTGGTTGCTAAAGCGATTATTGGCACGTGTGCTATTCGTCAACACAAGCAAGGACATCACTGCAGGCTTCGGCTTTTCAATTTCTCGGTATTTGTCACGGACAACAGTCTGTGTTTGTGTCAGACGATCGAAACGAAAGGAAGTCGAAGCCATGAACCTCCTCTCTCCCTTCAGCCCAGCACTCCAGTCAGTCCCCCGTCTCCCTGACGTCTGATGCATCATCACCGCGGCCGTACGTCTCGCCACGGAACGGCACGCCACAGAGCAACCAGAAATCCCTCCTGGGCGTGCACCCTGGCAGCATCACAGCTTCACAAACGAGGGTGAGTCGCCGAAAAGTACAAATTGAAGAATGCAGGAGTACTCATCGTTTGTTATGACCGTAACATCTTCTCTTGCTGGTTCTCCTCCTTTTTGTTTTCGTTCCTTTTCATTTGTCTCTTGCCGTCTGTTCGTCCGTCTCCAGGGCAGCATGTCTTCAGGGAAACAAGGATCAGTCCCCCCCCCTCAGACCGCAGAGAAGCGCCCCGAGGACCCCAGAACTCTCCAGCAGAGAAGGTAGAAGACATTATTACCTTCACATTGAAAATGCGGAAGGTTATGTTTTGATCGCCGTGTATTTATTTGTATGCGTGTTATTCGCAAAACTCAAAAAGTATTGAACCGAATCGCATGAAATTTGGTGGGATGATTGGTTATTATCCGGGAACCATTTGATTAGATTTTGGGATCAATCGGGTCAAAGGTCAAGGTCATGGAAAGGTCAACATCTTTTTTTTTACCATAGCACGATACATTTTTGTCCAATTGGCATGCAACTAATGCCAAAATGTTCATAATTCAATGCCCAATCTTGTGATATGCGAAGGTATGCATTCTAGTTTAGTTTGTGATGATACATTTGCTCGGAGGTAAAGCAACCTACTAAAAAAGGAGAAGGCGTTTCACATCCGAATTATCAAAACACGTGACAATAGCAGCATGGGTGTCGGGTTTCAACGGGATTTGTCTGGACCTATGTGATGTTCTTTTTCATACTACGATAGGGCCATATCTAATATCATGCCCAAACAGCAGAACTTCACCAGTATGGGAGTTGCAGCTGAATTTATTTACACTGTGGTCATCACTTGTCTCACCCCTCAGCCAGGAGATGCTGTCCACGGGATCAAACGCGTCTGGTGCTGCGTTGGCCCCCGCCCCCTCCGGCAGCACCAGCCAAACCCCGGCCGAAAACCCCGGCACCTTAACCCCCACCCTGGCATCTCATTTTGATGAGAGCCTCATCAGACATATCCAAGGATGGCCTTCAGAGAACACAGAGAAGCAGGTACTGTCCACCACAGAGATGTACACAGAGGGTTGCAGAGCAGCGCTCAGTTGTTATGGTTACAAGTGAGTTCCCACTGCATCGTCTAGCATGACATCATCATGGCGGGACTGAAGCGCAACAGCTGCATTGACACGCCGGCCCCAAATACAGACTTTAAGTCTTTGACAAAAAGAAAACGTCATCACAGGGTCAACAGCTTTCATCTCGTGGCCTTTCTCAGAGGAAGTTGGTGGGACGCTTTGTAAAGACCAGTTTGGGTCCTCGTGACGGTCGCTCTTCTGCGAATCTCTTATTTTCTTCAGCTCGATGCGTTTTGATAAATTCCAAATCAGTGAGCCAGTGTTTGTATTTATTTTCAAAGTATTGATGAAATGTTGATTGCTGTTTGATTTGAAAGTCTCTATAGTCGTGACAATAATCTCTCCTTCCTCTCCGCCAGGCGGCTCGGTTGAGGGAGGACATCCACAACATGGGCAACTTGTACATGTCTGAGATCTGCACAGAGATGAAAAACCTCCGCTCCCTGGTCCGAGTCTGCGAAATTCAAGCCACACTGAGGGAACAGAGGTGAGGCCGCTGACCGTTTCATCCACGTTAGTCGACATATTCAATTTCGCAACAGCAGTTATGAATTTTGAACTCTCCCCCTCTTTTTCTAATGCTCTCTCAATGCTTCACCACGTAGACTAGTGTGTGTCTGAGCTTGTTTGACTGCTGTTAACGTTAGCTTTTAAAAGACAAGATGGGGATTGATTTAGTGTTTCAATAAATCTTGACTTTTAGACTGAGACATTTACAGAGATGGTTACAGAGCACCTGTGAGTGAGTAAGTGAAGGTAATGGATTATTCCATGCAAGGTTTCTGTGTTATAAATAATCATTTGGATGTCAATGTTCTGAATGAAGTGTCAAACTATTCGGTACAGCCCGAGTAATTACCCGTGAAGCTCCAACTCCAGCTGGAAAGAAGTTCTATTGAATGCAAGAATCCAATTAAATCCATTTGGATTTGGCGATATATATATATATTTTTTTTTACTTTGACAAAATTACAAATGAGTCAGAAAGCGTGATATAAGTGATTTCTAAGCTGTGCAAACACGTCAGGATTAAGGATGGAAACGTCACAAATCGTCACTCCCATCTTAAAAGTAACCATCCAACAGAATACAGAACTCTATCCCCAAAGAGCAGGGGGACATGCAACACTGTACAAGGGCGGCTCCTCCCAGTCAATGGATCTGATGGGTCTCAGCATATGAACGTTCCATTGCTTCAGTCGGGGAAGGCCAGTGCCGCCCCACCACAGTCACAGACTTGTTTTCTCCTCAACTACAGAATCCTGTTCCTGAGGCAGCAGAGCAAAGACCTGGACAAGCTGAAGAACCAGAACTCCTACATGGTGTGAGGACCTGGGATGGATGGAGGGATGGATGGATGGATGGATTGAAATACAGAATGAAGAAGAGGAGGAGACATGGACGGCGAGCTGCTCCAGCCGGTTTATTCTCCCTCCCAGAGCCACTGAGAACAGCCGTGAGAAGACCAATACAAGACGTGGCTGGAGAGCTGGAGCGCCATTATCCTGAACATGTCTTTTCTTCTTTTTTTTTTTAAATATCTTTTTTCAGTGTCCACCACATGAATTGCTCTTGCGGACACTTTAACACGTGGACATAGAGGACCTGAGGCTCTTTTCAAACAGCACCTTCTCGGACTGTGAACCTTGGATTGTGTGTATTGTATTGGGTTAACTTGTTTTCTGGTGTGTTTTGATGTGTAGTGGTCAGGAAAAGATTACAATTCATTCTTGGGAAAGTGAACTAAAACAAACCATGTCATTATAATTGGTGTGACACATTTCTGGGATTCCCCAATCTTCTGAAATGGACTTAGTCATTCATTGAAATGTATGGATTCAATGGCAGTGATGTTACTAATGCTCTTTTTAATTCACTATACTTGTCCGTGGTTTTGCCATCCCAGTGTGTCTTGGAGCTGGTTGGTTTTACATGTCATGATTAGCAAAGACCTTTGGCCAGACCTTTTCTGAAAATACTTAAATGTGCTTCAGTTATTTTGTCCCAGTTGATGGGAGTCTGCCTCATGGTTCCAGTGGTACAGATTCACTGGTGCGTTTTGACGAGCTGTCAAACACACTCCAGATGTTTCCGATCCATTTAGAAAGAGCCTCCGTTGTTGGACCTCGGCTGGCTGCAAGTACAGTTGAGGGTTGCGTCCGTGTGCAGACCTGCAGGCTGTTTTCTCCTCCCTTCCGCTATTTGTCGTCTTTTGTGCGTGTAATCATCATTTTGCTTCTCTCCCAAGTCCGATTTGGGAAATATTTCATTCCTATTGTGCAGCGTAGCAAGAGATTTTTCTAAAAGAATGGAAAGGCGACTGAATCTGCAGTCATGTAAAGCTAAATTATTGTCGCACATGATTGAACACTTCCTCGTCGTCGTCATGGAAAGAAGTTTTATTTTTACAAAATGGAAAACTCGTGTTTCGTTAATCATTTTTTGTTCAGTCGTCGTGGCTGCAGCCCTTTTATCAACTGACTGGAGCCAGTTCTGGCTGCTTTTTTTAAAAGGGTTCGTTCGTGATGAGAGGGTCAACTCTTTCTGTGAGCAACACATGAAATTGCAGTCGTACATTTCCACGCCCATGAAGCAGCTTCCTCTCGTCTCTCGCCTGTTCTTTTCCTCTGTCCCGATAGTTTCCACCAGATCTGATGCGCACACTCTTTGGGGTGGGGGTGGGGGGGTTGGGGGCTTTGTATTCCATAAAATATGAGAATAAAATATTATACCACACCTCTGGCTCTAGCTGTGACTCACTGTTCAGCACGTCTAGAATCCGTTTAAGTGTGTGTGCTTGTGTGTGTGCGCTGAATGCCATGAGTACATCTTGCAATTCATTCTTAATTTTTCAATTTTGCTAAATTAAAGTGTGTAATTCTGCATTTAGCGGAGGGTATAGTTGACGTGTGTGTGTGTGCGTTGGGACCAGACATACACGTTGACAATGACTTGACAGATGAAGCGGTCGCCATGGTCGCACAGATGCATCTGGATGTCGAGTCTGAAGGAGTGCAGCTCAACCTTTGGCCACAAGGTGGAGACGTTGAGCAATTTAACCATGACTCTAGTTCTGTTTATGTGTTATTTTTATTCTCTCAGATTAAAAACCTATTAGTAAACAGGTCATTGTGTAAAATGGAGCCTTAACTAAAGGTAAAGGTCGGATGAACTCGGAATTGAGTTGACTGGGTTATGTAACCGGGCCAACCCTGAGGCAATACACCGATAGGCACCGCGGTGAGATGATAATAAAACAGCTACATGGTGGACCAGACCACAAGATACACAATAAAAAAACAAGAGTAAAATGTCAACGTATTTCACCCGCAGTGTGATATCTGACATTGCACTCGACCTTTAGTGAGAACACAGCAGCTTGTGCTGCTTGCACAGCTCCTCGCTCTTTCAGAGGAGTCTTACTTCCAGCGAGCCGTAATACTGTAAAATACCTTTAGAGCTGCAACTCTGTTCTCTGTGATGAGGTCATTACCTATGCGGGGTCATGTTTATGTAGGTCTGAAGTGTTGTACTAAGCAGGACCTTCACAGCTTAAGCTTGTGAGGGCCCTTGACACAAAAGGCCTGTGCACACTGGCATTACAATGGCTAAATAAATACAATCTAATTGTAATTGTAATCCAACCATGTGGTCTTTCAATGCCAGAAGTGCCACAAATAAACCAAAAATCCATTCACCTTGAACATATCAGAGTGTTGGCAGTAATCTCAGAGACGGATATCTTAAAACCACTGAGGTACCTGAGGAAATATACAGTTATTAGTCATTTCAGTGAACCGACCCTTTTAACCCTCCTGTTACCTTTATATTTACTGACATATTTTACCCTCGGGGTCAATTTGACCCCAGCAATTAAAACCTCCAGAAAATTATTAGAATTAATATTGTTTCCCAAGTTTAAGTGTGAGGTACTTTATGTTTGTTTGTTGACTACCTAAATAGCCCTTTAAATATATATAAAAAGTTGATATTTCTTATATGTTTGACAGTGAAAAACAGCCTGGGGTCAAATTGACCCGAAAGAACACCGACATTAAACATTGAATGGGGTCAAATTGACCCTAAAGGTAACAGGAGGGTTAAAGAGAACACCAACATGGCTGTTAAATGTCCCCAGAGACCCCCCCCCAGATGGCAGATATGCTTTGGTGTCAATGTTGCTCTCATTCTGTTTGCATATGAGCTCAATCACGTTATTCAACTTCACAAGAATAAGCGCCAAAGAACTTCAGGAGTGTTCCTTTTCCTCTTTTAACACATCAAGCAAACTAAATGCTTCACTAGAGGATTCTTGCTGCTTTTGAGAACTAGATGTGTTTGAAATGTTTTATTTGCCTCTAATGTTGATACGCATGTATGATATTTCAATTAATTGCAGGAATGCATGTGAGCAAAGTATCAATGCCACTTAGAATATTCTTGGTTTTTACCAAGTACAAGAACTCGGTGGTTGAGATCCGGCCATCCTGTTGACGACGGGACACCTCTCCATGCTCTGGTCAGCATCAGCCCCAACTTCATCTTTTAATATGAGCTGAAACTCCTTAGTGTGTATTTAAAACGTAGCCCCAATTTTATGACGCCTCTATTGTTCCAGCTTCATCGCCAGCAGTAAACACGGTAAACAACCTCCGTGTCATTATGTGATCTTCGACGAGTGGACACATTTATTTTAGAATAAGTCTGACCTGAGAAAATAAAGACTTTATTTATCTTGTTTGTGTATCTATCTGGCTGCTAAACACCATTATTATGCGCTGACGTAGTACCTCAGTTTGACAACCCTCCACACACCCAGTTGTTACAAATAGTTTTCCTGTGTGTGTTTGCAGCCATCTTTCAGAACATATAACACCGACATATTGTGTTAATATAACCGCGTTACTTTAATCTATGTCAAGAATATTTATACTTGCCTCAATGCTGATCATTAATTTCAAGATGTGACATAATTAATTGCTCTACTTCTATGTTGATGGTGAAGTTAAGTGAAGCCAACTTTATCATAGATCTGCAGCCAAATTCTAAAATTAAATATACACTTTAAATGACGAGTGTGGACCCGTGGTAACATCGCGGTACTGGTCTAATCCTAAAATAGAGGCATGCTGGCTAGTCGTTACCCTCATTTGCACATCACTTCTTCTCCAGCATTAAGTCGTTCCTGCATTGTTTGTGTGACTAATGTTGCCCACATGGATCTTCCCTCTGCGTTGTGTTGCAAGCCATTTGCACTTTTTCCTTTTTAACGCCACTTTCTTTGCATATTCTTTACTGGCTTTTCCCGTGGCAACATCTTGTCTTTCTTTTTTTTCCTCTTCTGTACTTGCAAAATTTCACCAATTGCTTCATAGCATATGAGAAGAAAGTAAAGATTGTTACCATAAACAAATGAATGAAAATGTGACAAACAAGCAGTTTTATTGTATACTGGAGGAAAATGCAAACGATATCCTGTCAACAATATTATGTAGTCTAATCTTATGGATATTCATTTAGTGTTTTCTATAATATTGTTATATTTTAATATTATGTAAGTGGAGGCTTCAAATAAGCCTAGTAGGAGTTCTGCCTCTGCCTGCACTCATTATTTATTACCTTCGCATTGAAAATGCCGGAAGGTTATGTTTTGATCGCCGTGTATTTATTTATTTATTTGTATGAGTGTTATTCGCAAAACTCAAAAAGTATTGAACCGAATCACATGAAATTTGGTGGGATGATTGTTTATTATCCGGGGACCAGTTGATTAGATTTTGGGATCGATCGGGTCAAAGGTCATGAACAGGTCAAAATCTTTCGCAGAACTCAAAAAGTATTGAACCGAATCGCATGAAATTTGGTGGGATGATTGTTTATTATCTGGGGACCAGTTGATTAGATTTTGGGCTCGATCGGGTCAAAGGTCAAAGGTCATGAACAGGTCAAAATCTTTCGCAGAACTCAAAAGTATTGAACCGAATCGCATGAAATTGGGATGATTGATTGTTTTATCCTTGACTAGATTTTGGGATCGATCGGGTCAAAGGTCAAGGTCAAAGGTCATGAACAGGTCAAAATGTTCTTGAATCGCATGGAATTTGGTGGGATGATTGGTTATTATCCGGGGACCATTTGATTAGATTTTGGGATGAATCGGGTCAAAGGTCAAGGTCATGGAAAGGTCAAACTCTTTTTTTACCATAGCACGATACATTTTTGTCCAATTGGCATGCAACTAATGCCAAAATGTTCATAATTCAATGCCCAATCTTGTGATATGCGAAGGTATGCGCTCTACCGAGTGCCCATTCTAGTTTCTGTTGTGTTTGTGTACTATTTTAAATCTTGCAAAATAATAATACGAAACTTATTTTTTACTTTTGTGAAACTGAACTTTTCCCATCCTGTTTCATCTTTCTGTAAAACAAGTTTGAACTCTTTGTCCAATGTCAGCATGCATTTAAATTTCTGTCAGGGCACTATGGACAACATATTACCCTTCAGGCCCACGGGACAGCTCAGAACATTGCACCGTGTGTAAGAACCAATATATGTCCACATCAGATGAGTGATAGATTCCATCGCTGCTGTCTTCCATCCCTCACTGCTCATTTCACCCAGCGCAGGTCAAAGGTCATCTTCATCTACTCGAACACGCTACCAGTCCCAGCTGTGGAGACACTGGTACAGCTGTCTATTTATAAGGCATGTGTAGTTCTTTGTTCTTTGTTTTGCTTGTGGTTTTGTATGTTTTTTTAATGTTTTGTACTATCTGGACCTTGAGTCTGTAATAAAAGTTTGATGATTATCTTCTGTGTTCTGTTTGTCCTCCTCTGGGAATCGTTGTAATGTTGATCCTCAATCAGCTGCTCCAGTAAACGGTGTGAGGCACTGGGCAGTCCGCGTGTGCGATGCCCCTTTCCCCAGCTCTGTCCTTGGGGGGGGACATGTGCTGATGACCAGTCACACGTTTATTTCTGAGTCCCCACTTATCCAAGTGAACCAGCTGTGAGCTTTGCCATTAGCCCCTCTTCTCTTCAATTAGCCTCCTTTTCCCTCTCCATCCCCACCTCTGTCCGCCTCTCTTCTTTTCTCACCCTCTTTCCCTCCGTCCTTGCCTTCTTTCTCACCGTTCTACTGAGCATCTCCAGCCCCGACATCATTGGCTGGCGGCTACTCCTCTCCCACGGACACTGCCATGGGGGCGACATTAAGATGACCCATCAAACTGAACTCCAGATCGAAGGGGGGTTTGCTCTGGTTGACTTTGTAAAACCGGTCAGTGAGTTGTAAGGCTCACTCGGTTTGGACATGAATGTGAGGCGAGTGGGACTTGGGTCATAACTGTATGCATGGCTCTCTAGATAAAGCGTGTGTGAGCACTTCCTTTACCGTCGATTGTCATTTGGTCACTAGGACGGCAACACTTGAGGTTGTGGTGGGGGTCGGCACTTATTGCAAATACGTTGATGTGCTTTAAATCTTGTGATTTCATATCTCAACCGAGGAGCCTTCTACGCTGTGATATGTAACAGAGGCGTGGGCAGCACATTTCAGAATACTGCTATTGTTAAAGGCCCTGAAAAATATATGTTCATGAGCCCAACATTTGTGCTACTTTACCCTGAGAGCTTTACGCACTTTTCTGGATGGTTTGAAGTTGGCTGTTGGAAAAAATGTGACATCACATATTTCTGTGCACAATTGGGGATTTATCGGAGTCATCATCTGAGTCTGCAGTTCCCCTCAGATCTACGGGGCTTTTGACAGTCAACATCAGCATTGTCGACCGTGAAGAAGTGAACGTAGAGGACCATTCATCAACTAAAGAGCCAGATATGTCCCTCAGGACTTGTGAAGAACATTCAGTTCTTTATTCAGACATACATGTATTATAGGAGACCAGAGACAAAACGTTGGCATCCCAATGACTGACGAGTTGCATTGACATATGAAAGAAGTAAGAAAGTACTTTTGCATTACATTTATCTGATACTTTTATCCAAAGCGACTTACATGTATGTTACATTCATACAGCGTAGACACAGGGAGCACTTCAGGGTTAAGTGTCTTGCTCAAGGACACACCGACTGGGGCGGGGATTGAACTGTCGGTCCCCTGATTGAAAGAGAGACCTACTAACCACTGACCTGACTGTGGGTCAGGTCATTTTGCACTAAACCATACATTGTTCTGTGAGCACTTATTTCCAAACGCGTGTATCCTACTCAAACCTGTAAATGGGAGATTTGTCATTTACTGATGGAAACATTGCCTCATTAAGTAAATTACAACTCATCCCTTCTGCAACAGTGAACCTCAAAATTGTAGCAAACACACTCTCAGTTGGAATTGCCTCCCACAAGTGCCCATGCATATTTTGTTATTGTACTTATCTACATTTTCCAGTCCGGGGGTGTCTAAAATTGGTCCATCTACACGGTGACTGCTTATCTCTAAAAATGATTTGCACACAGAATGCATGAAAACATCATTATTTTTGAGAGCTGGTGATTACACAGAATGATGATGTTGTGTAACCAGGTGTTCATCCAGGTACAAATCGCTTGTGTAGAAATCACTGAGGCATGATGTATTTGCAGAGACATCTCAGGATAATAAGTTAGATCTCAACAAATCTACAAAGCAGAGGTAGTGAGCTATTTAGAGTCGCAATAAAGAGGACCACCTGACACAAACCTGCACATGTATACATTTAGTCCTGGGTATGTACAAGATCGAGGATGCACAGAATACACATATACATCAAAATACACAGAGGAGGAAGGCAACAACTGTGCAGGATATTGGTCTCAGCCTCATTGGGAGTGTGAGAAACTGTAACAATACAGACTTACCACAGGGGAGTGCTGTTCGTCAGTGGGCAGGCCTAAAGAGCTTCTTGTGGGCCACTTTGATCCACAAATTAGTTGAACGTCCATAATGTGTGCACCCTGAGTGCTTTAACCACATTATGAGGCAATGGACATTTAAATATTTGGCTATTTATCAAAAGCCTTCTTAATTTTAGACTTTGTACGAATGTACAAAGATATATCGGTGGATGGAAAGAGGTTGAATTCTTATGAAACTATACGCATCTGCACAGTGAAGCTGGAAAGTCTGGTGTCTTTGGGAGGTGCTGTAGGTTGCTGTGGATCTGAATCACTCCTCTTACCACCACACTCCCATTGGAGGATTTATGGTTCAGGGTTATGGCAAGCAGCCCAATGAGATAATTACAAATTAAGACAATTACAGAAGTTACTGGAGCAGCCAAATCCAGCCACAAGTGACTCTGGCTGAACAGAGCAGGATATACGATCGGGTCCTAAGAAGGGCGTCCCTTGTCTTAACTGTCTCTAGAGGATAAGACTGTTTACTCAGACTGCAACTGGTGCATTAATACAAGTGCTTCAACCACCAGAGGTATGCTGACTCATGAGTGGGCCTCTACAGTTTGGAGAGGGCAGTAACGGGATCATGAAATGCAAAAAGGCTCAGGAGTCGCAGCAAGTCTGAAAACTAACTAACTAACGATAAGTAACATTTGATAGAATTCGCCATCTTAAGTCCTTCCCTGGATATATCATAAGAACTGAAGGCCGAACTCCAAGAAGTTTCACTACATGACATAAGGAAACTACATTTAGACATTGTATGATATGTCGACAACACAAGGGCATTGCTACTGGAACACATCAACCAAACTTGTATTTTTCTAGCTTCTGGGTTTTCTTCCTTGTTCTTTCCCCTCGCGTTATCTCTCGGCCAATGCACTTTACATTGGGATGAAATCATGCAGATAAAAATCTCTTTCTAGGCTCTTGGAAATATACAAATATATAACCTTCATGGATTAAATAATATTAATAATCATAGAAAGAGGAATGATTCACCTCTTTTGCATTGCAAAGAAGGTTAATCATTGTCTTTCAGCAGTTGTTCAGACATCTTTCATGATACTGGTCTCTGGGGAAAAAACGTTTTGAGCTGTCGGGGATTTCTTTTCGATGCAACTGTCACAGTTCAGCTCTGAGCCGTCTTCGCTCTATGTTTCAGTCACTCCCACCTCGTCAGTCTAACTCTCTTCACCTGGTCCTCATGCCCGTCTCACCTGAAGCCCATTCCCTCGTTAGTACCTCATTACTTACGTCCCCTCACTTCCTGTTGTCCTCGGCCAAATTGTCTGGTGTTTTTTGGGACCAACCCCCCCAGCGTTCTGCAGTGTGTTTGCCTGTTCCTGCCGGTTCTGTTCCTGCCGGTACTTCAGTAAAGGATGATTATTTGTTACCTCTGTCTCGGGAGCCGTGCTTTGGGTTCCTGGTTATCGCATCGTGACAGCAACACTGCGAGGGCCACTGGGACAAATAGAGTGTGGTTGCACTCTATCTAGTTTAATACATCCATGGTCATAGGCCTACCACAAAGCTGGAGAAGTGTGTTGAACTGAAAGTTCACTAAAGCCTCTCCTGAAAAGTGTTCGTGTGTTTAGTTGTTTATTAATTAAACATCTCATTTGTTAGAGAAAGATTGTGGTATTTTCTTTCTAAAGTGAGTCGCCCTTATAAACCAGACAACTTTATAACGTCTTAATCATCTCATGAATATCAATGATCTGTGCAATGCACATTCCAATCAACAGATTCCCTTCCTCTGCGAGTGGGATCAACACACTGAACAGGAGGATCGAAGTCGACCCTAAATGTTCCATGCATTTTGGACTCTGCGTTCAGTGCAGTTCACCATGATTTAAGAGCTTTTAGGAATGAGAGATTGTTAAACATAAAGGATTTGTTTTAAGGCCCAGTCAATAGCTAGCTTGTTTTAAGGATCCATCAAATGTTCTGCGGGGTTGACCGTACTTCACGGCTTCTGAGCAGCTGTGTGGAAGACTGAGCTTTGTAACCTCTACCTCTTCATATCATGGCTCCTGCACATTCTGATCTGTAAGAGCAGCATGACTATTAAAAGTGTTGGAGACCTCCTGGCATATTCTCTCATTTCCTTCCTTTTACAAAGGCATCTGACCATGGTGCGATATTTTAAAAGCCTTTCAAATTATTCTCTTAGTAGATTACACGCAAACAAGGGATAAAGATATCAGCGGTAAATAATGACCTTCTTACACTGTGGGAGTAATTCCGCAGGATCGGAGTCTCACTGTTGTAATGATACACTAATAATCAAATTGAGCTTGTACACTTTAAGATCGTTGAACGCTCAACTAAATGAAGTATTGATCTCCTTGCAAAACAAATGATCACAATCAAAGGGAGGTAAAGAAGCAGAGGAGGGGGCTGCCTGGTGTTTCTGGTTTGCTCTCTTTTGCATGCTCCCTCTTTAATCTGATCTCTCTCTGTTGCCCACTACATCACCTCAAATAATACGAGCTGAGCTGAAGATGTAGACTCCGGCTGTCTGGAAACCTCTGAATAGGAATTTCCTTCCCCACGTAATTTCTCTCCCCTAATCCTACCGGGAAAGACAAGGCAGTGAGTGTAAATGTTGCCATAAAACAGTCCCAGCAAACTGTGAATCTGTGTTCACCTCATGGGACAAACAGGAACAAATTGAATCAGGAGCTCAAGGTAAACCCAGAATGGATGCTCTTCTAAATCTACCGTCTGGGCGTCGGAGTGTACACACAACACATAACAAATGGTCTGGTTTACTCAATTGCAGCACTTACTCAAGATCCCATCATCTGCTGCCTGCAGTGGTTTGGTGCTGCAGCCTCGTTTGTTCATTGGAGTATTTCCTTTCTCCGAAGTGAGAATCCAAGGACAGAGGATGTCGTCTGTTGTGCAGATCGCAAAGCCCTCTGAGGTACATTTGTGATTTGTGGTATTTAGGTGAATGACATTTTGGCAAATTGGATGAAAGTACCAGAAACAACAAGTGGGATTTAGGGAGCAAAATAGATGCCTTGGATATTTAATATTTAATTATAGTATTCCCTCACAATCGTACCTTACAGCATGTTGTTGTGCACCGACAGATATGCTAGAGAGGTTCAGGTCATTTATGTTCGCTTTCTCTCATTCCAGGCTTCCTGATTGTTTTCACCTGTCATCCCACCTGTCTCCTATGCTCATCAGTGTCAGCCGCCCTGATTGGTCCCACCTGTGTCTTGTTACCATGTGCTTAAATTCCCCTGTCTCCCAGTGTTCCTTGTCAGTTCGTCTTGTCTTTTGCCATGATCAGGTCAGGGTATTTTGTGCTCTTGAAAAGTTTTTGATCCTCACTCTTGCTCACTGCAGAACTGAAAAATAAAGTACTTACAAATACTTTATCTCTGGCTCCCGGTCGTGCAATTGGGTCCTACTTCCTAGTGTCTGAGTTCGTAACAGAACAGACTGACCATTATGACCAGCCGCACCCAGAAAGAACGCCCACCGCCTGTCGCGGTAGCATCGTAACAGAACAGGCAGCCATTATGGTTACCCAACCCGAACTTCAACGCGCTCTCTGCCGGTACAGGGCGTGATTTTCATAAAGCTGGACAAAGTCAGCCAGGAAATACAAGAGCTGAGAGGACGCCAGGCGGGTTCAGGAAGAATTATCTACACAGATGCAACAACTGGTTGCCCAAATGAATAATTTTTCACTCATCAACAGACTGCTCCTCCGTGGCGTCATCCACAGCTGAGAGTTTGCCTGTCAAAACTCCAGCTGACTACCCAGGTCAGGCTGTTCTTCCCTTACGCTGGCTCTTCCGGAGAGATTTTCGGAGACTCAGAGATGCAGAGCCTTTCTGGTTTTTATCTGAGCATGTTTGACCACTCATCGCCTGCTACGGAGGCCAGCAGAAGAGATGGAATGTTCCGGCTCTTCGTGGCCTTCATGACAGGACTTCGAAACCGATAAGACCCAGCTGCTCCATTGGAGACACCCCTGGAATCTCCTCATCGCTGTGCGATTTCCAGCTCATGTTACGGACCATCAGAGGACTACACTTCCGAATGACTCGTGAACCCATGCAGCTTGGAAGAACCAGGCTTTGCTGGGAGAGGGCAGCGCCGTCTACGAGGGGTTGCTGTTTCTACTGCGCCCAGCGGGTCATCAACAAGGAGGCGCTGGTGAGCAAGTTTCCCGCAGAACCCTCCTCGACCTGTTACAAAACTGTCCCTAAATCATCCTGTTAGTGCCAGTGCCTTAGACGGCCTTGTTGTTCACAGTTAGAATGGGGAGAGGATTGTAGGGCAAGTGTAAACTGCAACCTGTTAATGCACCAACAGACTCTAGTAGGATCATTATAGATCACCCTGACTATCCTGATCTTTTGACTGTCCCATTGATCTCTTGCCGGGGCCCCCATTCAAGGGGAGACTTGAGAACAGCAATGGATGAATACATCTCCTCTTCACTCAAATCAGGGATTATCCGTCTTTTCATCGCTCAGCCGGAGCGGATTCTTTTTGGGAAGAAAAGAGGTCTCTGAGACCTTGCCATAGACTACAGTCCACTAAATGACATTATGTCATCTGCTTTTGAACTGCTTCAAGCGGCCAAAATATTCACCAAGTTGGATTTATGGTCACTATGAGTACTTGGTATAATGCCTTTGGACTGTGCAATGCACCGGCTGTTTTCAAGCTTTGGTGAATGAGGTTTTGCGGAATTCTTGAATATTTCAGTGTTTGTGTATCTGGATGACATACTGATTTTCTCCCCAGGCGCAAATCTCATGTTAACCATGTCCAGGTCCGCCAGTTTGCAGAAACTACTGGAGAATCAGCTATATGTCAAGGCAGAGAAGTGTGAGTTCCACACAGAAGAGGTGTCTTTCTTAGGATACATAGTCTCACCTAATCATATCCAAATGGATCCTGCGAAAGTCAGTGCAGTATCCCAGTGCCCCACAGACTCCAGGAAAAGGTTCAGCAGTTCCTCTGCATGTTCTGACTTCTCCTAAGTTTCTTTCAGTGGACCCCAGGCGGATCTAAATGCATCCATGTGCTTACCTGTCGCGGAAGTTGACAACGGCAGAGCGAATTATGATGTGGGAACAAGGAACTGTTAGCTGTTTTAGTCTGGACAGATCACAAGAATCTAGAATATATAAGAAAGGCTAAGCGTCTCAACTCCCGTCAGGCCAGGTGGACACTTTTCTTTAGTAGATTCAACTTCACACTCTCTTTAGTCCCGGGTCTCAGAATCAAAAACCCGATGCTTTGTCTCGTCTTTTTATCGAACCACCCACTTGCGGCAGAGCAGACCATCCTTCCACTTAACCGTGTGATCGAGCCCTTTTCCTGAAGTGGTGGTCAGCGTTAAAGAGGCAAATGTCATGAATCCAGCACCTAGCAGTGTCCCAACAATCTGCTGTTTGTTCCTGAGGCTCTTCACTCCAAGGTCATCCACTGGGCTCACTCATCTGTGCAGAACAATGTTCAGGATTCAACAACGTTTCTGGTGGCCATCCATGAAGAAAAATGTGGCAGAGTATGTAGCGGCTTGTCGGTGTGTGTGTAATAAGACCTCATCTCAAGTTAAGATGGGCTTGCTCCAGCCGCTGCCGATTCTAACGTCCTTGGTCACACATTTCGATGGATTTTGTGACAGGATTTCCTTCATCCAGAGGCAAGACTACGGTTCTAACAGTGGTTGATCGATTTTCAAAGATGGCTCACTTCATCCCATTGACCAAGCTTCCCTCTGCCAAAGTCACCGCAGAGGTCATGATGAATCACATATTCGGATCCATGGATTCCCTAATGACATTGTTTCAGCCTGTCATCAGGATATCACCCTCAGTCAAATGGACAGAACTAGAGACTACGCCACGCTGTCTCGCCTCCGACCAGACCACCTGTTGCCCACAATACCCTTCCCACGGCGACCACAGTCTCTCCATTCCATTGTGTCAATGGTTTCTAACAACGAGGAAGAGGTGATGGTTCCATCGGCACATGCCATGATCAGGATGAAGGCTGTTGCGGACGTTCATCGCGGGGTCGCCTCCTACAGTCCAGGCCCCATGTCGCCCCAACGAAACTGGATCCGAGATTTGTGGGTCCGTGTGCAGTGTCCAGAGTCATCAACGCGGCGTCGGTACGCTGCAACACACTTGTTCCCGCTCAAGCCCCTCCACCGCCCCAGTTCTTTGAAGTCCTGAGGCTAGAAGCTGGATAGCTGCTTCATTTATCGACAAGACTCTTATACAGATATGCTAGAGAGGTTCAGGTCATTTATGTTCGCTTTCTCTCATTCCAGGCTTCCTGATTGTTTTCACCTGTCATCCCACCTGTCTCCTGATTGGTCCCACCTGTGTCTTGTTACCAAGTTTTTGATCCTCACTCGTGGAGCTTCATTGCTCACTGCAGAACTGAAAAATAAAGTACCATGTGTTAGTGCCGGGAACTATAAACCCTGAATTACAAATTGAGAACAGCCGGAGAAAACGTACAACAAACTCCCGTTTGATTTGTATAACAGTGAAACATTAATTTCCGAAGACTGATCATTTGAGCCTGCTTTTAATATTGCATCTAAAACGAAAATGTAGATTATGTTAGTTTAACTGGTGATCTGCCAAAATGCATTATTTAGTCTTATTTATAAAGTAGTTAACATATGTATGTTTTCAATTTCACATGCAGAAAACAAAGTTCTGATTTATCCAACTTACCGGTTTAAATGGTGGTAAAAATGGTCCGGAATGTTAATTCACACAAATTCGCTCTTCTCACTATTAATAAATAAGGCCTACTATATTTTGTATTAGGGTGCCATTATTTGTCTTTTCACTTCAACGGATCTCCAGTGAAATTTTTGTGTGGAAATATTACAGGACAGTGCTCGGTGCATTTGATCAGAGATATTCAAGTTCTTTAAATAGTCTTTGCTCCTGCCAATATCAGATATATACCATCCAATGCACATAGAAGTAGATTTGTGTTTGATGCAAAGAATATATAGTAAGGTGTCTGAATGAGGATCCGTTCTGACACGTGGCCACGTTACATGTTTTTATTCCAGTACAACATTCAGTAAATATCAGTAAGGGTTAAACTGGTATAGACGCATATAAAGAAACTGTAGGGATTAAATAATTTAATAATATTGTAGCTGCTGAAAGCTGATACCATTCTGCCCTGAGCGCGTCCATTACAGTAAATTATAATCGAGGTAATCATATTTTATTGCACATGGTGTGCCACACATAGAAAGCACTTACAAAATTCAATTACATCGTAGATGATTTATTAATAAATCCTCACTTTGGGTGCATCCTGGGATTTATTCTCCCTATGATGATGAACTCGAAGTTTATTAGTTGGTGCATCAACATCACGGGTAATGAATTACACTGTAAGACAACTGGAGCTAGCTATGGACGCAGTTTTTTACATTTGCCTTTTTCTCCATTTTAAAATCTTTTTTATCGCTCCAAGTTGTATATTTTATTGTCTCGATTCATCTTGTAGTTCTTCTGCTTAGTTCAGGGCTTAAAACTCTTTCAGATTGTCTGATGCATCAGTGCAGTGAGTGAAGGGAAGTCCACCTTCGGAACCGGAGCCGTTGACAAACTGGCCGACTATTGTTGAGCGCTATTGGTTCTGGAGAAACGAGACTTGGATTTGGATGAGTTGAATGTAAAGATTTGCTTAAATGTGACCAGGATTGCATGAGAAAGTGTCAGCAATTGAGTTTGTATCATCCGAGTCATTTTTAATCACCATAATTGGTGGGGTTTGTTTTAATTAGCATCGTTACAGTTGAAAGACCTCAAAACTTCCTCCTGCAGACAGACAGGAAGATCCCAACTCATTGTTTCAGCCTCAGAAACATTTTTCCCCACCCAATTTACTGAAGATAATTAAATATGGGGAAAACAATTGAAGCATCGCAAGTCACACACACACACACACACACACACACACACACACACACACACACACACACACACACACACACACACACACACACACAAATCCATTTTCTGGACGGCACTCGGATCACTGCTCACGGAGAAAAAAAAGCAGTGCAGTTTCCACCTCATTTAATGATCGCCGTAGTTACACAATATCACCTTTGACCCCCTCTTTATTTAAAGTGCCAGGTTTTTTGTTTTGTCTGATGTATTACCTCAAATCACAACAGCTAATAGAAGCCATACATCTTCCTTCATTTTATGCTGCCGTTTTTTGTGTCGACAGCTTAATAGATTTTTAAAAAGCTTCGTGGAAGCAGGATCTCATTTGCTTGGTTACCTGAATTGTGCTTACATGGCCACAATCTCTTTTTGTAGCAAACAGGCGAATAAGGGAACAATTGATTAATTAGCCCCAATTAATTATATCTGCCGCTTAACTAATGACGTTGGATATTCATCGCACATGAATGCATGGTTCGCTAAATAATCAATTGTTTCTCCAGTGTTTCTCAAGTGAGTTGGGATGCTGGTTTGGCAAAAATGTGTAAGAAAATCATTTTTTTATGATTAGATTTTTGACCAGAATGGAAGAGAAAGCATGTTTTGTACCATTGTTTGCAGGTCGCGTGGCCTCTAACGCAGCAGTTTGGCTACTAGATGCTTGTGTGGCTCTCGGAGGTGAGAATTGATGTGGAAGGGCAAAAAAACGCATTCAAACTAATGTGTTGTGGCTGACAACGTGGCATTGATTAATGGTGCTGTAGGTCTCTGCTGTGGTTTTCGGATTATCACGCTGTAGTTGCAGGATTCTGGGACTCCGCTCAGCGATGTGCTCAGCCAGCAAAGTCCTGTGTTTCCATCAAGGTTTTGGTTGAGCTCCGTGTGATGTGCTGGGCAACAAACCCGGTTATCTTCACATGACGGGGTCTGTGGCAGCTGAAGCCAATTTCATTATCATCAGCGCCCAGAGTGCGTAATGATGCCAGATGTGACGATGGAGGTGTTACCTCACATAAATTTAAGCGCATGTGAATTGGTATGAGGAGCTGAACAGAGTGGAGGTCACAAGGTCACTGTGTGTCTCTGCCAAGCCTTTTGTCCACTGCCAACAACGAGTCACGATGTGAACGACCTGACTCCGCTCCGTCTCCTGACCCGTCCGCCACAGGATTTGTAACCTTAAACTGTCCAATTAGAGGAGCGGACTTCTGCTCATAACCTTTTATTCCGCACTTACACTTTTCCCGAGAGAGAAACACAAATTGATGTCATGGAGATACATTAAATGCCAGTGGTTTCCTTAGTCCTTAGAGTCATTAGATTACATGTTGAAATAGTGGTAGCTGAAGACTTTTTCAGGAAATCAAAGAAGCTTTTTAGATTTTCAGGTATATCCTACTGCATTTATCTGGATTTTAAACCCTTTGATGATAGTACAATAGTTCCTGTCCCAATAGGTTTGCTCCGGTGTTTAAGCCTGTTGTACACTCAGACTTAAAAGCCTGCAGTGGGTGTCCATAGTGTCGCTATTAGGACTGTGGATTTTCATTAAATATCAATGACCTGTAAATCTCTCCTCACCATATAGTCAGTGGTATCATGGAAATAAGTACATTTACTCAAGTACTTTACTCAAGCAACTTGTATTTTACTAGTGTATTTAAATGTACTTTGTGCTTCTACTCCACTGTACATGAAAAATAGTTCCTTACCTTAAAGTTGGTGTGTCCTTTCCTCAAGTGGCAACAAGAAGAAAACATTTCAGGTCAAAGTTAAATGTCTCAACAACAATAAGTTCAACTGCCATAAACTTAAGTCCACACTCTGATGATCCTCCTCATGTTTCACCTCATGCATCATTAACGACATTTTAGTTTGTGACTGAAATATGCATACAACCGGCAGAATAATTGGTTACAGATATTTAAGGTCCCTAGAGGATGAATTATAAAAGGATTAATTCTCATCAGCCTCAGCTATACTTTGTGTTTAGCGCTAATGATCAAATATTAGCATGCTATCAGGCCAAACAGATGGTGGTGACGTGAACTTGCTCAACACTTAAAGTATCAATCTCGAAGATTTCATTAAAATAAACATCTGTTAAGTCCCTCTGTACCGTCAAAGGAGGTAACACAATAGTAATCGAGCCACTGATGAAAATATTTCAATACTTGCAGAGTTACAAACTGGGTGTCTGTGGAGACATTCACAGAAAGAAATGCTTTATTACCGTTTGTCTCCATTAAATACAAACAAGAAATAGAACAATGCAAACAGTAGTAAAAACGTGAAGCTCATGTATTAAAAACAAGACTCCAGACTGAAACTTTAAGCTCAACTGCACTGTTTCCCTTCAAATAGAAATTCAACCAGGACGGAAATCTTAAGAGACATGATATGCTCATTTGATGCTCTTTATTTTTCTCCTACTGTCCTGCTTTTTTTTTTTACTTTGGTCCCCATCATGCTATAATAAAACTCGAGCACATTTATATTTTTTTTTTTTAAAAAAATAAATAAGTAAACTATTTAGTAAAAAAGAAATGATTCGATTATGTGCCTTGGGGCAAAGTCACTGACATCATCATATCACAATGGATTCAAAGGTACACACCTAATATACTGCATGAGGACCCTGTGTGAAACACATGATAGCTGTATACAGTACACAGAGTGATTCATAAAAGGTGATATTAAGAAGTGCAAAAGGTTTCTTTCAGGAGGTGTTTATCAGGACGAGAGGACAACACTGTATAAACGTAGCTTATCTTTGAAAAAAGGAAGGACAACAGCTTATGTGGTCCACAAATATTCATCGACCCCTGCAAGCGAAACAGAGCGTTGGGTTGATGGTGTAAAAAGAAAAAAACTATGTCTATGACTTTATCCTCTCCCATCTCCTGACTCTCAGCTCTACCAAAGGTGTGACTCTCAACTGTTCATAAATGTTAACCAAAGAGAACCCAGTACATTTAATATGATATTTTCTATATCTCAGCTTGTTGTCCTGCTGCCTGTTGGTGATGTTCCAGTTCGGTGTCCTGAATTTCAGAGAGCCGGCCAGTGTGTTGAGAACCCAAGGGGGTCTCTGACATGCTGTGTAAGTAGCCAAGCCCTTTGATGGATGACTCTTATTTTCTTGTCCACCTCAGACGACTTTAATGTTTATCTTGATATCTTATTGATCGGCTTTCATTTATCCAATAAAGACTGGACAGGACAGGACGGAAAGGAGGGAGAGCGAAAAAAAGAGAGTCAATCAAAGAGAGATAAATAGAGCCAGGTGGACAACAAGGAAGAGGGAATGACACATCACAGAAAGACCTGCAGTAATTACATTTTCTTTAAATTACTAAAACAGATACGTTTTGGACTACACTCCAATGACCTTGATTTGACTCACACAGCAGCTCAATCACAGAGTTTGAGTGCAGTCCTACCATTTGATGTCGGAGCTGGAGGAGAATTAATGGAGAAACTCAGCGCTCCCCTCCTGCTAGCCCACTCCTACCGTACTTATCTCAGGTGTTTGAGTACAGATGTACTCGTTGGTCACATCCATAAATGCCTTCCCCCCCACCCCCCAGGCAACATGCAGGAAACACCTAATAATGTCACTATTGATGCATAGAGACATCCTGTATTTTGCATATTCTGCAAATGCTCTGTGCTAACGAACGTAATAAATGAGATGCCACATTTCTGCCGCCTTTTCATGCTTTTGCTGAGCTGACAATCCACCGCCTTTAGCCTGGCACGGGTTTGTTAAAAGAGTCTCCTCCATGCGGCTCTCTACACCTCTGTTTATCCCTTCATCTCCAGTCCATTCCCTCCGCACGCTGGATGAAAAATGGGAAGGAGTGCATCGGCTGCAGAGGAGGCGAAGAGTGTCCTCCCTCAGTCTGCCACTAATGCTTCATTAGATACTTGGCGGGGCCATTCATCGCTGCTATCGCCTGGCCACAACGTGCACCTCGCCACCTTCTACACACGCACACACACACACACACACACACACACACACAATATTTTTTTACACAATTTTGTAGCTGACACAGTCATGTACTTAATCCCCTAACATGTGCACAGACACACAAACACTGGTTGTGCTTTTGTGTCATTCAGCACTGCTGATAACTGGTGGTCCATAAGTCATGCCTTCTCTTCAGAAAATTCTGAATTTCACCGACCTCTGCAACTTTTCACAAGGATAATTATTCAACCTGCAAACATGCGTTGCTTAGTAGACAGTGAAGCATATGGATATTCCCACTATATCAAGTAGTTAGGCAGTTTCACCACACGCACACACACACACACACACACACACACACACACACACACACTAGTGGTATCATTGACTCACTGGAACCTCGGTGTTGATTAATCCCTGCGCTGCTGCAGAGAACTTTGTCATTACCTGATTCCCACAGTTCGATACATTGACTGAACCATTACTCTGATTAAGGGATGAATTAAACGGACTGGAGGTGCTCTCCTCAGCATCCGTTATAAATATATAAATCAGATGTTCCGGCTTGTGTTCTAAATCATGCTCAGCGCATGTTAAATAACAACATGGGCTTCATTATGTGTGTGATAATGTGTGTTAATTATAACGATCACTGGAGCTGCCTTTGTTCTCTTTGTTGCGTCTAAATATATGAACATGAGCTAAACATATGCAAAACATCTGGTGTGTAATCGACTCAACGAAGGTGTCGGCTGTGAAGCGTCTGCACTCTTTTACATCCATGTTAAATTTACACTTTTTGTCTGTCAAAGCTGCTTTACGTCACCAACCCACATCTTTTGTAATTCTAGCCTGATGCACATTAGGTTGCATCTAAGGCAGAGGAACACAATTATAATGTTTTAATTTGTCATGTTTTCCACTTTTTTTCTTCTTTTCCTGCAATTTAGCTTTCAACCTTTTGAGTATGCGTCTTTAGGGTCAGTGCACAATAATACCACTCCATTCTTCAGAATAGTTGTAAGGACTACTCTAGTGTAGTACAAGGAGGAAAATCTAATTACCTCTAAATATGCTTGTGTCGGAGAGTTCCAGCACAAAATAAAGTGTGGCAGCAGAAGAAAGTTGATTCTGGGAAATATAGTTTCAGTCCATAATTGACAGGTTCAACCCAGCGTATTATAATAACTTTGAGGGGGAGGGTTGCAGTCAGTGGTTTTGAAATTCACCTCCGATAAGTTCTATATTTGTTCTGCAATGGTGGCTGTTTATTCCGGAGAGGGATCACGCTATGGTTTAATTCAGCGTGGGATAGAAGAACAGGCATATTCGGCATAAGGCACAGCTGGCCGGGTCACCTCTGTCGACTGCTTTGTGCCTCTCGCTGACAGCTCCATATTTCAGCTCCATGGGTGTCCACCCTCCACTCTGCAGGGTTACAGAACATGGCTTTTATTTACTTGCATTTTTCCAGACATTCATAAAGCTCAGTGGAGTCATTCAGCCTCCCAGTGGAGAACCAGGGAGTACTCCATGAAGCTGGATTAGAGATCCGGAGAGCAGTGAAAACGATGAACCTACTGTAAAACTAAATGTCAACATGCATGATACCAAGTATGTATCCCTCAACATGCATCCACATGTTATTTCTTATTACGAACAGCATTTCAAAATACATACAACTTATTCAACACACTCATTTTTACCCTCCAGATAAAGGTAGCGAGCACAGACTGTATGAACGACACGTCTCCACACACTCCCAACGCAAAATATCCCGCTTGCTTGAGAGCCACCGAGCTCCCAACAACCAACCGTAATACCTCTCTCAACATGTACGATCACACTGATGTTTCAGAAACGTCCCCCGTGTCTCTGCTGTTAACCCGGCAGTCTGATCGTGCCGGCTAATCAGTGGACATGTTGCTAAGCTGGCTAGTGACACCGGTCAGTGACTGTATGACCCCCGGACTGATCAATCTACACTTAGTCTCTATATAAAGATCAATAAACAGACTATTTGAAATGGAAAATCAAGTTATGGAAAGTTAAAAGTTATATCACTTATACTTCATCCTTTTTGTACATTTCCCAAACCTCTGGGCCAGAGACTACGCCCTCAGAGCAGCTGTCAATGATGTCACACCGAATATCTCATTGTGATTGTTGACTGATATTGCAGTTACAATATGGTTTTATTATTGGAGGCATTTAAAATGATTTCATCATAATTCTCACTTAAAGTAATACATCTTGATCAGTCTTTTTTTTTTTTTTTTTTTTTTTACCAAACAAAGATATATCCTGAAGTCTAAAGCATGCTATGTGTCGGCCAGGATAAACATATTTAGGTTCAATTTAAAATGGTATTTTGAGACACATTTAGCTTTTTACAAATGTCTTGTCATTTAAAAATGGACCATATTGCATTTTGTATCCGCTGTGCACTGTATGTAATTCTTAGACACCCCTTCCCTGTATAGCTTCGATTAATGTCTGAAGTCGATAGAAAAGATTCTACAAACTTCATCAGGCTTTTGTTCACCATCCTTCATTCCATCCATCGCTACCTCCCTTCCTCTAAACCTGCAGCCCTGAGCCTCTGTGACCTGAAAAAATAATTAAACATCTGCAAATGACATGCTACCTTTCTCCCCCTCCTCTTTTTTGGAGAAAGCAGATTGATTTCCCCGGCATTAGCATATACCACCATGATCAACGATTATATGTGAATACACAAATAAATGCATACATTAGAATAATCTTGTTTACAAGAAAACATTACATTACACATCAATCAAATTTGTCAGTAGTAAACCAAATAATCGATATCCATGATAAATACACTACCGTTCAAAAGTTTGGGGTCAATATGAAATGTCTTTATTTTTCAAAGAAAAGCACTGTTTTTTCAATAAAGATAACATTAATCAAAAATACACACTATACATTGTTAATGTGGTAAATGACTATTCTAGGTGGAAACGTCTGGTTTCTAATGAAATATCTCCAGAGGTGTATAGAGGCCCATTTCCATCAACTATCACTCCAGTGTTCTAATGGTACATTGTGTTTGCTAATCGCCTTAGAAGACTAATATCTGATTAGAAAACCCTTGTGCAATTATGTTAGCACAGCTGAAAACAGTTATGCTGGTGATATAAGCCATACAACTGGCCTTCCTTTGAGCTTGAAGTTTGAAGAACAAAATTAATACTTCAAATATTAATCATTATTTCTAACCTTGTCAATGTCTTGACTATATTTTCTATTCAATTTTCAATTCATTTGATAAATAAAAGTGAGTTTTCATGGAAGATACGAAATTGTCTGGATGACCCCAAACTTTTGAACGGTAGTGTACATTTATATAAATTAAGTGACTTAATTCTGATGAATCTCTAACATTTGCAGCCCACTCTGGTGGTTCAAGTCCGTTCTGGGCTGTAACCACAACCTTCACTTGCAGTATGTGTCATGGCTTCCTGAAGTGCACCTGTGCATCACGGCTGGGAAGGGAAAAAGTTGAACCCCTGAAGGTCAGCCAAGAAAACATGTTCAGGAGGGGCTGAGTCGCAGTTTATGCAGCGATAAAGATCACACATTAAAAAACAGCTGTGTGTCTTTTCTGCCAGAAATCTGAGTCCATAAATCTGACTCTAGGTAATTGATTTTATTTCTACGGCAGACTGGGCAAAAATACAACTGGACATTCTTATTCAGAGGATAGAGGTGACGACTATTTAATTCCTTTAGCTCCTTTTAATTGAAGAATATTTTGTACAGCCTATAGTTGAATGGGAAGACTTGAGTTTGGAACTTGAAAGCAATACATTTATATATTTAAATAAGTTTCAGGTCTATCAAGTTATTTAGAAGCTGAAATGATTCCAGAAGCAGGTAATCATGCTATTGCTTTGTTTTAAACCTCAGGCGCAGTCAACAGTAGTCGGAAGAATTGTCATCTAATGGCCTCCTGCCACATACTTCTGAAGAGTAAAGAGAATAGACAGATGAACAGAAACATTTATATACATGTTTGTGCTGAAATGATGTGTTGAAAAAACTCAATTTATTTTCTTTCAAACAAAATTGCCCACAATAAGCTCATTTCAGCTTCTGGTATGTAACGATATCTTGGTTGTCTTGAATTTCTTTTGGTTTTAGAGTAGTTAATTTAACAAAGCCAAACTTCAACATACATGATGAATAGATCCCCATGAGAATGAAAAACAAATAAATATATATATTTTTATGACAAAGAATCGCTAGTTAAATTAATGTAATTTTTGTGCCATTTGGATATCTACACACTTTTCACATCGAAATGGCACAGCCATCAAACACCTTTTAAACATCTTGCTGGAGCCGTTCAGCGACACATTCCCATTCCAGGGGGAAATCAATTCATTTAATAAACAATTTGTTTTTTTAATTAACTCTCACTGAACCCGAGAGGCCCTTAAAATAATTGCACATCACATGCTTCCATTGTCAAGACGGGGAGAACATGTCAGTGGGTCATTTCATACATTATGGGCTCATTACAACATCTGTGACCTTGTTTTCTGAGCACCTTCCTCCTCCTCTAGAAGTGCCATTCAGAGCTCGAGGTCTCTCTCGTGCCCTCAGCTACGCTGCAGCATACATGCACAGTGTCGTATGTAATACATATCACAACATGGAAAGTGAAGGAACAAGAGACATGAATTGAATCAATGGCTCGTCACACTTCAGTTGCAGTTCAAAGAACAATAAAACCCTTAAGTGGCCAAATCCAAACTATTATAACATAAAATCGACTTCATATTTAGTGTACATTGTGAAATAATTCAGTCGAGCACTAAGTGAATATCCTGCATTCAAAATGTTAATTTTAAGTAAAAGAACAAAAGTATTGTCATCAAAATGTACAAACAAAGGTACACATATACTTATGTAGACCATTCGTAATGTATTTATGGTTGGCCTATACCTACTATATAATTATTGATGCGGTAACTGCGTTCATCACTTTAATGTTCCTTGTTTGAAGTGGTGAAGGTGGATGTAAGTTTAACTACTTTACATACTTTAATAATTAGTCTACAACATATATATACATATAAATATGTATATATATACATATTTATATGTATATATATAAATATGTAGATATACATATAAATATGTATATATGTATATGAATATATATGTGTATATATATATGTATATAAATATATATACTATATATATAAAGTATATATATGTATATGTGTGTATATGTGTCTGTATATATATATATATACATATATTTAAAAGAAAGTAAAACCTTAAAAATAAAGTATGGACCCAGTCACTTTCACACAGCTTGTTAATTAATTAAACACTGGTATTGATGGAATTTGTAAAAATGAAAATTGAATTGGCTGTAAAACTTGGAATAACACTAAATTTGCTAAAATGGGGATGCAATTTTTGAAGATCAAGGTTTTATTTACCATTATTATTATTTATTATTTATAATACCTAAACTGAACGAATATACGTCTTTTCAATTGAGGTCCTCACGAGGGGACGTGGTGCTGTGGTTGAAAGTAGAGACAAGTCATGACAAGGTTGGCGTGGGAGGGGTCTCAGAAGAAGAAGAGAAGTGGTGCAAAGTACAACTGATGAAGACGGAGTAAGGTGCTTCAGCGAAAAGTGTTGAAAAAAGGAAGGCTGATGGAGACCGACTCGGGGTCCCTCCTTTCCAATTTAGCCTCGCTGTCATCCCAGTTTGTGATTCATGAAGTACGGGATCCCATCTGTTTTCCCTGGGAAGTTCTCCTCTCCAAGCTAAGAGATTGTCCTTCTCGATACTGCCACTGACTCTGTTTCTCTCTCTAATTTAGAAAAGCCCAATTTACATGAGACTGAGAAACTGGAGGAACACGGCTGTGTTGGGGGACTGGGATAGAGCAGGTATTAAGATAAAAAGGGACATGATGAAGTGTTATCGCACAAGGTTGAGGACCATGAGGCACGAGGGAGAAGCTGGTACAATTGCTATTTTTTGCAAACATTACTGCCATCTCGGTCCAGAGGGGATGGCAATGAACTGTGATAAATAATATGAAAACAAGTCCTTTATTTCTTTCAGCATGAAGACCATTAGGGGAATTTTTCTTATGGGCTAGAGAGCATTTTGATCTAGGTTCTTTGAAACCGAATGCATACCAAGGAAAATGATTAAAAGTTACTGTAAAGTGAATATATATATATATATATAATGAAAATGATAACAAATTAGTGTACAGTTAATATATTAATATTTATATATTTATATATCTATATATACACACATACACAAACAAACTAACATTATTTTGACTTTGACCGTGTCGTTGTTGACCTTGTGCTCTGCCTCTGCACGTGTCTGCATAATGCAATGTGCCGTAAGCTCATGGGGAGCGAGGAGCATATTTCTTATCAGTTCAAGGCAGCTTAAGGGTAAATTTTTCAGTTTTGCGTGAAAGGCTATGATGACATCATCGTTTGGGCTGATAATGTGGCTTACCTTTTGCCTCAGACTATCCATCACATTCAATCTTAGGACCCTGCTGTAGGCACTGTGTGATGCACTAGACTAGAGGAAGAGGTGATTATATTGCGACTCCACTGCTTGCTCTCATAGTGGATGAGCTTATTATGATCTGAACTAAATGAACTTTCTGTTCACGTGGGGCGACTGTGGCTCAGTCGGGAGCAGAGTCATCCTTCAATCAGAGGATCGGCGGTTTGATTCCCGACTCCGCTAGCACATGTCTTGGGCAAGACAAATAACTCAAAAATTGCTCCTGTATCTGTGTCTTTGGTCTATGAATGTTATATGCTGATGTGAAGGTGGAGCCTTAGCCCCTCCCATCAGTGGGTCAATGATGTCATGAAGAGTCCTTTAAACGCTTGAAAGACTCGCTATACAAGTCCATTCTTTCAACTTGTTCATTTCATTTAGCTGATGCTTTTATCCTAAGCGATTTACAACCATACACCGTGGACACAGCTACGGGACTAGGGCGGGCCGTGAGCGGGGATCAAACGGCTGATCCTCTCATTGGAAGACGATCTGCTAACCACTGACCCACAGACGCCCCTTTACACTTTGTAAAAGTTGGTACGGTTGTTTTATTGCACTTTGAGGTTTCCAGGAAAGATGGCTGTTCGAAGCCTCCCTGCAGAGCAGCAAAGTCTTAAAACATGTGTCCGGGGAGATTATTTAGCATTTATAATGAGGAGAAAGACAGAAACCCCATCGTCAAAGTGACCTGCTGTCTGCTGTTTGTGCAGCAGGGCAGGGACCACCATCTGGAGTGCAGTCGTATTCCTCTGGAGGTGTGGCTGCGCAACAGGCAAGGCCATCTCTCGCAGGCACAGCGACCTTTCATTCATTTAACACTTTTCATGAACAAGGGGAAGCTCACCCCTCTCTAGTCAATAGCAGTAAACTGATGCAATCTGCAGCAATCCATTCTAAAATATTCCACTGACTGTTTGTTAATTTTTTTGGCATTGAGGCTCCCCGGGCCTGGTTTTGATCATTTAAAAAGAATACCAATAAAAGGCTAATCTTGTTAACACTGCTTACATGTTTGCATAATTTTGCATTCTAAGGATTTGATGACTCCTGTGGTTACCATGGTAATGTAGAGGTCACTGATTCCTGTGGTGACAAACACATTTAGTTTTCTGTGGCTTCTGCACAAAAAGTTTGAATGTTCAGCAGCAGTAGATCTTCCCTTTGGGTTTTGAATGACTAACTCTGTGTGAGCAAACAACAAACCGTCCGACTGCAATAAGTGAGGTACAATTGGTCTGGATTACATGTATGCATTTGTATGAATCCCTTATGCATTTGATTTCATGAACGGTCTTTCCCTTAAATTATCAGTCCCGAGAGGGTACACAGATAAAACTCCAGACTCTCCGGTGCACCGTGGATTCAGCATAACTAGACATGGATGCATCAACACAATAGATGGGTTTCTATTTGAGCTTGAGCTATAACACTGCAAGATGTCAGCAGTGGATATTAAAGCTTTGGGGTCGGAGGCATCCAAGGTACATGGATGCCGTATGGTTCTAGACATTTTAATGCAAACAATCTGAAACCGACTCATACAAACTCGTTTAGGTTTTCAAAGAATTTCTTACAATTTACATATCTGTTTTTCTCTTTTTGTGCAATGTGATCTCTGCTTGAGTCTGACATGTTGCTGTTCATAATATGCTTTTTGATTATTTATATTTTCCTTGAGTGTTTTATGTCGTATCTAGTAACAAGGCTTGCTTCCAGTCTTTTCTTCCGTTACTTGTCTACGTCAACAAAAAGTAACACAGTTTCAGAAAAGCTGCCTGGTGGCCAGTTGGACAGGCCCCTAAACAACGCTGGAGCCGAGGCTGGCAAGAGTTTTTTAAGTGGGTTCACTCTCTGCTATCGTTATTCCCTCACTATTGCAGACCTGGTAATATGGAAGGAGTTAAACACGCCGTTTGTGTGTTGACCAATCAACAGGAAACATTCTCGCAACATCAGATACTCTTTCCCAATAACGCTGCGTAAACGGCAGATTAAGCACACAGCTGAAGCTCGGGATGGATCTGTAACGGCTGTGACCCAAACTTAAACTTGGAAGCTGTACGTTTTTCTATTTTCATGTCTTTGTGTTTTACGTTAGCATGTTGCGTGGCTAAAGCGACTAGCTTTGATTGTCGATCCACAGGCTAAAGAAATATTGTAGCTTTTTCTTTTCGTTTTAAGATTTAGAAGTAAAGATCCTGTATATCAGTGTTCTTTTGATATTTTTTATATGACCTGTTTTAGAGAAAAGTGTATTTCCTCTACGTTTATTGAGTTTTATTAACCTCCTTAGTCTTGGAGTTACTTGTGGATTTCCATCATACCAGATGGGACTATTACCACAGCCAGCCTTAATAATCTTCCTGTTTTCATCACTTTTCCTCAGTTAATTCCGAACAGCTGACAAGGGAGTAATTAAGACTCTAACCGAGCTCGGCCTGTGCTTGTTGGATGATTTTAGCTATGTGTGACGTCAACACTGACAGTGGCACAACAAGGAAGCTGACTCACTTATTTTCCCTTTAACATTGTAAATTGATTTAGTTTCTTACATTTATGCTGCCTTTAAATGCCAGACCTATTATCGCTGACTATTGTTGAAAATGGCACTTATGAAGAACACATAAAACTGTCGATTTTTTATTCATTTTGATAGAGGGCATTCTTTTTTACCTTTTTATACTAATACAATGATTTCACACAAAATATATGAAGACATGAGTGATTTATGCTTCCTGTCCAAACCGAGACCTCAGTGTGGTAATTATTTGCAGAGAGCCCTCCTTGACTTCACCGGAAAGATGTCCTGATACTGACCTCTTGGCCTCCTTCCAGAATCCCACAGCTCCAATTAAAGCCTCATGATTGGGCTTAAGAGTGCTGCAAGCTTATCTGACTACAGCACACAGTGTCTCTCCTATGACGGGTGATATGTCAAAAGTCAGGTGTGGACTAAAAAAGTCTCTTCAGCAACTTGCCTATACAGTACATTTTGTGTACACCAATAATTGCAATGAATAATAAAGCTTCGAATCCAAAAATAATTTCCCCCGTTCTTTTACAATAGATGTATCTTAACCTCATTGAATGTACAGGAAGTCTCTCAACTGCTGAATGGACACATTTTAATTACTTTTGTCTTGTACTGAAAATGTGCTCCCGGCGGTAGCAGTTGGTTCAAGTCCTGGTTGTGTTGACACTCCTCCACCACAGGACCACATCTGGAGGCAGCAAACACTTCTTTAGCAGCTACTTTACTCAAAGGAACACGTCACTCCCCAAATAGGCCATTTGTATCTCAGTTACACATGTGTTAACTTTATTGTATGAGTCTTTGTAGCATCCATTATGTGTTTTATTACTTTGCAATATTGTAAACTGATCCACCTCCAAAAGTTGAAAAATGATAATGTCTTTTCTTGTTGCCACATTTTAAACAGCTGATGCTATACCTTGTGACAACTTTAGGGTCTTTTTTGTGACTTCTTCCTGATAAATGTCACCGTTCATTTTGCCAGTTGAAAGCTTTTAATGTGATTCAACAGCAGATTCCGAGGGGTTTAATTTTAATACGAATCCTGAGCATTATAACATTAAGCAAGAATAACCATTTAATTGTCATTTTGCACAAGGAAAGGAAAGCCGTCTGATGTTACAGTAAAAAGCATGAACACACATCTACAAACCTTTCTCTCTGGTTCTTCTACTACGGAGAAGAGTTTGATTTGCCCTTTTGCTTCCAGCACACAGTTTGTATTTCACCTTTCAGTTGACCAAAACCTGATTCTCATTTGGGCATCTAGTTCATTTAAGGCACGTCATGTTGTATTCATTCGTCTGATAGAATTGCCGTAAACATACCTGGCATTGCACTGACGAGCAGATTTCAGCAAATGCAAAGAGATGATTTCCCTTTGCCTCAAGACACCTTAAAAACAACAGAGACGCTGCAAAACACTTTAATGTTCTCATTATTAATGAATTGACCGTGGAATCCCACGTGCTGTCTCTACTAATTTACATCAGAAAGCTGGCCGGACTCACTGGTCTCAGGGCAGCTTGCCAGATATTACAAGCTCTTTAGTCTGGCTTGTTTGGCAAGAGAGTGCAGGAATCATCACGATCAGTACGGAGAAACTGCTTTTGTATTCATTGTGCTTCGCTGCTCATAGATCACTGAGCACGTTTCTGTTGTTAACTTGTTTGATGACGATATAGACATACAGATAAACAACAGTGTTGTTTATGACGGCCAGATGCATGTTACCAGTGGCGTGTTGCCAAGATGTCATGTAGCTTTCTGTCATCTGGCCAGGTGGGAAGTCCTGTAGCTCCTCTTGTGTGAACACACGGCAACATTTCTGGTCTACCTTCAGTATGATGGCCGTTTATGTCGAGGACTATGCATTGGTTTAATTAAACAATGGAGACATCTTGTAGTGTGTGAAGGCTGTCGTACCTTTTTGACGAAGTGATTATTTGACAAACATATTATACAATTGTAATGTGATGGGGATGTCACCAAACATGTGATTGCGTGTTGTGTATACTGATCAATATTATGTGCTTTTCTAATAATATAATTTCACTGTCGATCATTGAGTGTGTAACGTTGTCTATTCACATTATGTCTCCTCTTGAACTAAAAAATGTGCATTCGCAGTATAAAGAAACTGTTCCCTGCCTATCTCTGACTTCCTCAGCGGTGGACTTCCCCTTGCTGAGGAAATATGAGATGCTGTTAAGGTCATTTGGATTCTACTCATCCCAGCTTCACTCCAGTAATGCAGCTATTCAACTGATTAATCAGACATTGAGTGTCCATCACAACGCCATCTCAACAGCCATTATTGGAGAGTCTCTTGACTCGCTCACAGTAGAGCCCGAGTACCAAGCATTTCACAAAAACAATTAACAAAACATTGCTAAAGGTGCATTGAAGCCTGAAAGAGATTTAAATTAGTGCTGGGAACAGATTTGTTGAACCTTGAGTCCCTCTTCCAATTTAAATAGATCTCCATTGGATAGGATTTTGGGTTAGATTGTGCTGTTCTTGTAAGGGCCGACCTCTCTCATAGTCCACAATGTAACATCTACTGCTCATAATATAATATAATCATTATGTTGTGGGTATAATTTGGGAATCCATTAACACCTCATATAAATGGGTCAATCTTATTGATTTGCAATGTACACAACTGGCTGCAAAACTCCCATCCAGTGTTGTGAATTTTTTACTTTAATGTCAACAGTTTTATTAATACTTAATTATCCCACTGTGATGACAATTATCTAATTATATATTCAATCAATTAACTATTTCCAGTGATTGTAGTGCACATGGATTCACATCAAATTGTTCATCACACATGAATCAAAAAGTCCTTATTTGTGCGCTCAGTCTCCAGCTGTGCCAGAGGAATCACTCAGCGGTCAACACTTGGCTGCTCTCCTCTGTGGATGTGTGACCTGCTTTCACCCCTGCTGGCGCCAGATGAACAATGGTTTTTTTGACCAGGTTAAAAAGATTTATGACATTAGACGATGAAAACAAATCTTCTTGACTTTGGAAAGTTGGCATCGTTATATTGGACTGTTAGGGCAAAGTCATAGGACTCCTTCTTATATTCACAAATCTTGTGACCAGGTTGTAAGTACCTTGACATTTAATATTCCCCCTGAGAAAATCAATGTATTACATTAAACAGTAACTTAATTTGCCACTTATAGGTTCACTCCAGGTAACCTTTATTTAAAGCCTGTTTTATAAATCATTTTTTTAACAAAACTGTCAACATCTGTCAGAGACATCAGCTGCAGCCAGCTGGCCAATTACACTAACTTTAGCTCTGAAACAAGAGCCCTGCAAAAGGTCCATAAATATGCACTTAATGGCTCCTTACATAATATCATACTAAAGGTCCGGACAATACGATGGCAACGTCATCCATGTAGAAGACAAAATAATAAAGAAACAGTATTGTTCTTGCTGTGCAGTGTAGTCCTATTATTATAAATATGAATAAGAACAATCTAAGATCAGACTTGTGTTTTATTCTAACATAGTGAGCCAGAAATGCTAATGTGTAAATTAAAGCTTACTCTTACAATCAAAGGACCAGTTGTAGGATTTAGTTGCAGCCAGCAGTGAAGAAGGAACATATTGATCAATTATGACTGCTGTTACATACATATATACATATCTCCACCATTCATCTTCTGTATACAGCATATCACACTTTATCCACCTTAATATAAACCACTCCAGTTTTTAAACAAGCCTTCATCAAAAGAAAGCACTGCACAATGATTTTTTTTAAACAACATTTTATTCAACTTCTCTAGAAATATTTAAATGTATTTAGCTTTGGTATCAATGTATACAAGTTCTTGACAGCACATGGAAAACCGTGGCTAACAGTGAATTACAAAATGATGAAACGCATTGAAGCAGTAGTAGCACACCACTTATAGCTGAGACATTCACATCGCATTGATGCACTGCTTTTAGAAACTCCAGTTATCTTTGTAGAAGAACAGTGTCAAATCAGTCATTAAAAATAAAAAACAAAATGCAGACAAATGCATGACAATAAACAGAACAAACTTATTCCATCAATAATTATTTCTTGAAAAAAGTATTTTCGTTATGTTCTGTGAGACGCTGAAAATGATTTTTCGTTTTCTTTTGTTGATAATAGTTGTTTAACACAGTAGGATGAGTTTTGTGGAAGCAAATAGTTTGAGTAAAGTAGATGATGCCTGTACACATGCACTGCTGACTTCTATGTGCCTACGAGCAAGGCATTGAACTGCTAATCATTGTTAAGGGTGTTTGAAGATCACTCGCACATTAAAGGGCCTGATGTGTTTTTTAACACATGGTACACATGCACTTTGGGTTTAGGACAAAAATATTATACAGCTTTCAGCACATGTGAAAATGTCTGTATCTATCATTAATATGGACTGAAAATGACCAGATAGTGTATTTTCTCCAAACTCATTTGCATATGGTCCTGCGATAGTTCACATGCACAACGTTACTGAAGAAACTGAACAGTAACTCCAACATTTACCGATTTCACCATACCTGACCACATTTGAATGAAGCTAGCATGCTAGCAATGTTAAAAACAACTTAATTGAACACTACTTCTAAAGTGACGTGTAATTCATTACATTACTGGCGAGGATTTAAAGCGAAAATGTCAGGGATTTTTAAGCTTGTCCACTCTACAAAATACTTTAAAATGCTGACGGTAAAAAACAGCTTGTGTTCTTCAACCTCACTTTGTCACCACAGCCAGTACAAAAATACATCGTATCCCTCTTCCTGCACTTCAGACACAATTTTTATGCTGAAGTGAATACTTTACCAAACATTAGTTATTGCACATCATAAATGAGCCTGACGGGGCTTTCTCCAAAAACAAATCATGATAACAACATTATTTCAATGCCCATTTCTAGCAGGAGAGATGTATGCTTTTTATCTGCAGAGAAACGCAGACTTCCAGTTTCTGCTGTTTTATATTATCCAGAGGCATTCCAATATTTCCATTTACCGGTCCATCATGTCTCCTAACCAGGGTAAAGCTGATGTCTTAAATCCATCTGGACTTGCAGTCTACTGCTCTCCGAGCCTCAGCAACACCACCCCTCTTATAATTAATGACTTCCTTCCTGGGGACTTTGGGATTTTATAGCCAATCGTCAGCCATCAATGTGGGCCACGAGTGAAACTACGACAGGTTTGTTGATCTCTGAAGAAGGGCCTTTGGTGACATCAACGGTTGGTTCCACTGAGGGGTCGAGTTGGGGAATGGTGGCGACCGGTTCCCCGAGGGAGGCTACCATAAATAGGAGGTTGTTGGTGCGGCGGGGACCAGTAACTGCTGCACCCTTCAGGGCCTTGGTGGGGATCTTGGAGGTGCTCTTTATGCTGGAGCCTCGACCGGGAGCCTCGCAATGCAGTAAGGCTTTGAAACATCTGTAAAACTGGGGCAAGCATTCAATACAAACATGTGATCAGAAATGTACTGTAAGGCAAAATAAGTCAAGAAACCACCCAGGATGTTAGCCGAGCCAATAATTATTTTTTTTGTAGTAGGATGTTGGACATGTTATCGCAATGCATGTACATTTAACGTCCATAACATATTCCCAAACATGACTCTGATTTCAGATGCCTTTTGCACCAATGGAAATGGCAATTTGACTCATATATTTTTTCCTCTCTCTCATGTAGCACAATGTCACATTATGTATTAAAAACAATACATCATCAAACAAAATATGTCAGAATAGAAATGAAGAAAAAAAGCTAAATTGAAGCAAAGCTACAACATGAAATTAATTTTACTGCATCAATAATCCTCTAATTCTATAATATATATAGCCTCATGTTGCAACTTAAGAGCCCATTTGGCTGCATAGTAAGTACTTTTACTTTCAATCTTCATGTACATTTTCCTGATTATACTTGCATACTTTCTTTGAGAAAAATGTTGAATGCATGTCACACAGTTGATCTTTCATCCTATTACCTTTTAGTGTCAACCTGCCCACTTAAAATCAAGTAACCAGCGCACAGCGCGAGGAAAAGCCTCAGAATCCACAAATACTGTCCCTGAAGCCTCTGTCTGCAACCAGCGGGAGCTCAACCCTCCCGACGAGCTGGCAGCTGCTCAACGCTCGCTCTTCAAGGTGACTTTTGAGACTTTGGAGGCAGGGATGGAATAGACTGATGTCTCTGATCCATATTGATCGTCATGCACTCGAATAAATACGACCATGTGAAAATATAGTCATAAATTCTGTGTGGGAAACGCTGATGATGAAAGTGAGGCGCTCCGGAGCTGTGGTATGTGAGCTTTCTTACTCTCTCTCTTCATAACGACTTCCCAGAGGTTACTCAGGCAGCAGCTTTCGGTGCCTCCATGATTATTCACACTGCTACAAGTCGATGCTGATACACATAATACACCTTTGGCTTCACAGCAACTAAGTAGTGATGGTGGGCCAAAGCTTCGTAAAGTAATGAAGCTTTCCAGCAAATTGGTGAGCAAAAGGGTTAAATACTCATTCACATCCAAAAACACCTTCCAAAAAATGTAAAGCAGGCTGTTCTATTAAAGATGATTTCAACCATTTGTGATCAAGGCTACTGTATTATGTGCCAGTAGTATAACTGCCTTTTGAGATTTGCAAAACAAAGTTTGGGAATCAATCCTTTGGTCAATAATTGTATCATAATATAATAATGGAAGGAGGGGCAATATTATTGTAATACAATTAAAGAGCAATTGGTTTAACTGGGCAGTGAATGTGCTTGTGTTTCAAGAAAAAAACGTTACACATTTTTTTGTCCAGCAACAATAATCTTTTCTTTGGGAGTAATCAAAGACGTAAATGGATACTTGGAAAGCTCAAAGCGCTTGAACACTAGTCATCAGTCACCCGTTCATACACTCATGGCAGCGGCTAAAGTGGCTCAGCCATCTGCCCATCAGGACTCACTAACATTCACACACACGTTCGTACGCCGGAGGTAGAGCTACGGGAGTCATTTGGGGTTACGTGTCTTTCCCAAGGACACATCAACATGGGTCAGCGGAGCCGTGGTCGCCCTCATTGACCGAAAACAATACAAACCTAGAAACACACTTTACAAACAAATTGTTTGATTATTTCTTATTACTTCGAAGGCTCTGCACAGCACGTAAGAAGCTAAGAGGCCCTTCCCTATTTACAGAGGCTGGGGCAACCGGCTCAGTCAGCCACTCTGGATTTGCATTGTATGAACATGATGAAAAAGGACACAAAGATAGGTCCTTCTGCATTTCCTCATGTATGCATGACTTTTACTAGGTTGTGACAGAGTATTGTATTTACTGTAGTAGTACTACTTTTACCGACGTAAATATCTGAATACTTCTTCCACCACTGTCTGGTAACATTAGTTTTCATTTAAAGGGTTTTCTTTCACTCACACACAATTTTCAGATGCAGTTCATGCCGCGTTAGTCTCTCACTCATCTGCTGCTGTCTCACACTCTTCTCTCCTCCTCCATTATCTGCTGTCTGTCTGTCTGTCTCTCTCTCTCCCTCTCTCTTTCCACTGCACTTTTCACCAATACTGAAATGAGTTGTTTACCGTTCTAGTTTGTTTTGGAGCCACAGCAAAATCAGATTAATGTTAGTGAGTGAGTGAAAATTACATCTTCAATTATTATGAAGAGAAATGCATTTCATATAATAAACAATAGTCTACTGCAGGTTTAATTCTTCGTGGCTTATCACACAGGCGCGGCTGCTTCAAAAATGCTTCGGCAAAGCAGGTCAGGCAAATTGGCATTTTGCACGTGGGCAACCCATCATATGTGAAGAATGGAAAATATGTAATGCGCTCACTGGCCTGCTCAATGTAACCCACACATAAAACTATTACAATGATTTATGAATTCCCCATTAAATTTCACAGTAGGCTCCCTCGCTCTCGCACAGCCCAACAGCTAACCAGCTGTGAACGGTGAGGAAACAGGTAGGCGGTGGTGAAGTCGTGAAGCCCACCTCTTGCTTGATGTAATTTGATGCCTGGGGCAACTATAACATTGACGAGTCGTGCTACTTTGCTCCTGGGGCTGAAAAGTTATCTAAACTTTAATGCACGTCTAAAAACTGCAAAAAAATACATGAGGAGCATAGGCTACAGCTGAGAAGCGCACGCCGAGGGCCACGAGAAAAAGAAACATGTTTTGCAGCCAACGGGTTCACATTGAAGTGTATCGGGGTGATCGGGGCCTTACCCTTTAATCTCTTTTGTAAAAATATAAACGAATGATTTTACCTTTTCCACTTGCCGCTTAATACGCTTCCCGCTGCGAGTTGACCACTGAAAGTCAAGTGGTTTTAAATTCTACTGTGTAATATTTAAGTTGCAAGTGATTTTCAGCCTGAAAAGATATACTACTATAACATATTACTTCAAAATGTTGATTTTTTTTTAATGATTTCACATAAAATGCCGTTTTCTAACCAGTGCCAAGCAAACACATTGAACGGCTTTGAGTTGTATACACACCATCTGTCAGGGTTTTCAATCTAAGTTACAGATCTAGAAGTCTCAGGATTATGATTTAATGCAGCTCTTCCTGTTCAGCACCAACTTCTGCACATCACAGAGCCTGTGCGTTAGACAGCTCAAGATTCAAGATTCAAGATGTTTTATTTGTCACATACACACACAGGGTGTGCAGTGAAATGAAAGTGGCAATGCTCAGCAGGAATGTGCAAGGGCAACAAGTACACACTATTTACAATAAAAAACAACACAATATTTACAGTAAGTGTGTGTGTGTGTGTGTGTGTGTGCCTAAGAGGGGCAGTTGTGTGGGTCTATGTGGGGGTCCTGGTGAGGTCGGAGTTCACAATCCTGATGGCCTGAGGAAAGAAACTCTGTCTCAGTCTCTCTGTTCTTGCAGCGTGACTACGGAGGCGCCTGCCTGACCGCAGCAGCTGAAACAGTCTGTTGTTGGGGTGGTGAGGATCCTTCATGATCCTGCCGGCTCTGGTTCTGCACCTCCTGGTGTACAAGTCCTGCAGGGTGGGGAGTGTAGTTCCAATAGTGCGTTCAGCCGAACGCACTACTCTCTGCAGAGCCTTCCTGTCCTGAGCGGAGCAGTTGCCAAACCAGGCTGTGATGCTTCCTGTCAGGACGCTCTCTACAGCTCCAGAGTAGAAGGACTGAAGGATCCTCTGGGAAACTTTAAATTTCCTCAGCTGCCTGAGGTGGTAGAGGCGCTGCCTTGCCTTTCTCACCAGAGTGTCTGTGTTCGTTGACCATGTCAGATCCTCGGTGATGTGGACTCCCAGGTATTTATACCCGCTCACCCTCTCCACAGTAGTCCCGTTAATCCCCAGTGGTGAGTACGTCCTCTGTTGTTGTACCCTCCTAAAGTCCACAATCAGCTCCTTAGTTTTGGTGACATTCATGAGGAGGCTGTTGTCCTGGCACCAGAGTGACAGATCAGCAACTTCCTCCAGGTAGGCCTTCTCGTCGTTGTCGGAGATCAGGCCCACCACCACTGTGTCATCCGCAAACTTGATGATGGTGTTGGAGCTGAACCTGGCCACACAGTCATGTGTGTACAGGGAGTACAGTAGGGGCTGAGGACGCAACCCTGGGGATCCTGTGTTCAGGGTGAGGGATTTGGAGTGTGTCTGCCCACCCTGACCACCTGTGGCCTGGCGGTCAGGATGTCCAGGATCCAAGCACACACTGGGGTGTTCAGTCCCAGCTCAATCAGCTTGGCGGCCAGTCTGGAGGGACTATGGTGTTGAAAGCTGAACTATAATCAATGAACAGCAGTCTCACATAGCCCCCTCTGGCTGTCCAGATGAGAGAGTGTGGTGTGCAGTACCTGGGAGACAGCATCATCCGTGGATCTGTTTGGGCGATAAGCAAACTGCAGCGGGTCCATGGAGGAAGGGAGGAAGGCGCAGATGTAGTCCTTTATCAGCCTCTCAAAGCATTTCATGACCACCGAGGTGAGGCCACCGGTCGGTAGTCATTCATACATGCTGGAGAAGCATTCTTGGGCACAGGGACAATAGTGGATCTCTTGAAGCAGGCGGGGACCACGGACTCAGCCAGGCAGAGGTTGAATATTGTGGTGAACACTGGAGCTAGCTGGTTAGCACAGGTCTTCAGTACTCGCCCAGATATGCCATCTGGACCTGCAGCTTTCCTGGTGTTCACCCTCAACAGAGCCCTCCTCACACTGTGCTCGGTCACAGAGAGTGTGTGTTCATCCCCAGCGGTAGAACTCACCTCGGCTACGCTAACGGTGTTGTTGTTAGCTGGCGAGCTAGCGCTGTTGTTGCTAGCCTCAAACCGTGCATAAAATGAGTTCAGGTCGTCCGCTAGGGATGCGTCGGCACTCACCATTGCGCGGGGTCTGCTCTGGTAGTCTGTGATAGTCCGTAGCCCCTGCCATAGGCGCCTGGTGTCGCGCTGCTCCATCTGTGATTCCACTCTGTCTCGGTACCTCCTCTTGGCCTCCTTCACCGCCCTCCTCAGTCCATAGACCGCTGCCTTGTACTCGTCCATGTTGCCGGATACAAGACCGGAGTTATAGGCAGCAGTACGGGCGTTCACAGCTTCACGGATGGATCTATCAACCCACGGCTTTTGGTTAGGAAAGACCCTAACTTTTACCGTGGGGACGATGGTGTCCGCTAGCGTTGCTATGAGGCTCATTGCTACGTCCGCAAACTCGCTGACGTCACTGGAACTGGATTGGATCATGTCCCAGTCGACGACACGCAGAGCGTCCTGTAGCTCAGCCTCTGATTGGTCAGACCACCGCTTTACGTCCCTCGTCACTACCGCTTCCCGTGCTATCTTTTGTTGGTACTCCGGTAGCAGGAAAATGGCGGCATGGTCCGATTTGCCGAACGGAGGGAGAGACAGCCTTGTAGCCTCTCTTGAATGGCGTATAGCAGTGGTCCAACGTTCTTTCCCCTCTGGTAGCACACGTAATGTGCTGGTGAAAGTTCGGCATGACTTTTTTTAGGTTTGCCCTATTAAAGTCCCCAGCCACCACCACAGCCGCGTCGGGATACTTGTTCTGATGCCGACATAACACATCATGTAGGTCCGATAGTGCTACGTCGGTGTCCGCTTGTGGTGGTATGTAGACGGCTGTGGTGATGACCGAGCTGAACTCCCGGGAAGGTAGAATGGACGGCATGAGATCGTCAGATGTTCCAGGTTCGGCGAGCAGGAACGAGAAAGAGTCTTAATGTCCTTGGGGTTGCACCACTTGTTGTTAGTCATGAAGCAAACCCCTCCACCCTTAGATTTACCAGACTCTTCCGTTCTGTCTGCACGGAAAACAGAGAAGGACTCGGTTGGGCATATGACTCGATCCGGCACCAGCGGGGTCAGCCATGTTTCCGTCAGACAAAAGATGTTACAGCCCTCATGTCCCGTTGGAATCTGATCCTTGCCCTAACATCATCCATCTTATTTTCCAGAGACTGGACGTTAGCAAGAAGGATGCTGGGCAGAGGTGGACGGTGGGCTTGAACTCTCAGTCTGTTCCGAATTCCGCTCCGTTTCCCTCGATGTTTTCGTCGTCTCCCCGTAGTAGCGGCTCCACTGTTGTTGTTGTGGTTCGCTCGTACGATCTCTGCCGGCCACGCTGGATCGATGGAAAAAGTGGACAAAAACCCTTGTTTTGCGCAAAAGTTTATGTCCAAAAGTGTGCTGCGTTCGTATGCTGTTATTGCCGATGTGTTTGTGGCAAAGAAAATATTAAAAATAAACACAAAAACTAAAAGAGCGCACAATCTCCGCGGAGCTACCACGACGGCGTCTGGACACAGCCGCGCCATCTTCTTATAACGTCTAGGTTTCTGCTCATTGACAGGTCGCTAGATTCTGAATAATTGAGGATCCCAGCAGCAGGTTGAACACATACTCGACGCATTCATGGTATTCGGCTGTACTTAACATTCCAGGCATTTCCAACCAAATCCAGTCCATATTCACAACACAGGCAGTCACTGGACCACCATTTAGACCATTTTCAAGCTCTCTTCCTCAGCTCCTGTTAGATTGGGACTCTGAAGACGCCACTCTTGAGTAAACGTAGTATACTTAGTATACATACAGCTTCAGGTATACTTATAGTCTACTACATTTTCTCATGAGCACAACATAGGATGAAAGCATCTAGTGGAAGTGGAGATAACACAACATTACAATGTGCACATTATAACATTTAAACTGTGAACAATATGATGTTATTACAGATATGAAGAGGGAGACAAGATAGTCGGTTGATGGATACATTAATTAATCCAGACACTTGAATGAAATATGATGATTATTATGAGTTCCATTGTTGTACTGATTTGACTTAAAAATGACTTCTTCCCTTGGGGATGCTACATCATTACGATGAGGAGTGCTGCCATCAATCCCTGTCCTGCTGCTGAAGATACTTTTTCTGGCGCAGCTGGGAATAGTCTTCAATACATGTACTCTTTTTCCTTTTTCCAGTTAAACTGCAATGCCCAGCAGTTTAGGGAAATGACTCTTGACCTTTTTTTAAAATCTTCTTTTATAGAAGTGTATATCATTTTGAGCATTTTTTTTAAAGATGTACATCTTTAATAATAAATAATGGGGTAGTGAGGCTGGGGACAGTAAAGTATTGACAAAGGATTGCTGATTTTGGTTTTGTCCTTTTGATTTGTAAACTTACAGAAATATAGAATATTTCCAGCCTTACCCTTTTAAAAGGATAGTTCTGGTCTTTGTAGAGGGGCGTATGAGCTACTCATCCAGTCAGTGTACCTACAGAAGCAGACAGCCATGTAGTGGATTAATGTACTGCTTTGGACGGGGATGCATTTTCCCTGTAAATGACCAAACTAAATACTTTTCAGTTGGAAACCTCAAACTGGAAATTTAACAGTACCACAAACTCATCTTGTTTTTTCAACTTTGTAGTCCACTGCCTCGACAATGAGCTTTTCCTGCATTTCATTCCTGTCGAATGCTTTATGGCCATGAAGAAGTACAGAGCGGAAAAGACAAAAATGCCTCAGGACATCACCAGAAAATTCTCCTCACGATATCTATGAGCAACACATGCATCCCCGCTGTCTGTCTTTCTGTAACATATAGGTCATGTCATGGCGAGGTCTAGCGCAGAGATGTGAGGAAGCAAGACGGTCCACACCTCTCTGTGGCACTGGAGCTTACTCCCTGCTCCCCTCAGCTGTCCAAAGAATATTCAAGTAGTAGACGGATGGAAGACAGGGAGATGGAGACAACAGAAGACAAGGTTGATGATGGTTAAGACACAGGGGCGTCAAGGCTAAGGTCAAGGTCATAGCAATGACAGATACATAGAGAAAGTATGATGGGGAGAAGAGCTGTAGATACTGAAGTATAAGAGAGAGGGTTGGAGATTTATCTCAGAGGCAATATTTCCTATTCAATCATTGTGTAAATAAGTGTTTGTGTGTGTGTCTTGGTGTGTGTGTTTGTGTAAATGAATAGCTCTTACTCCTTTTTAAAACAATTGTGACATTGCTATCAAATCCTTTCAGTGCAGTGTAACCCACTAATTTTATTTGACGATTGCCTGACTTAAGTTGATCCAATAAACCTCCCGTTGTTGTAAAGTGTGCTCTGTGATGCCATGAGCTTGAATACAACCATCATTGCTGTTGAAGCAAAAGGACAATGAAATGAAACATGGTGGTTTTCCCATAAGGAAGGCAACAACGCTCAGCCATTATACAGATCGTCCTTCCTTGACCAGTTATGTTTTATTCCTGCATTACATTCTTTTCAATTCAATTCAATTCAGTTTATTTGTATAGCCCAATTTCACAAATTACAAATTTGTCTCTGAGTGCTTTACAATCTGTACACATAGACATCCCTGCCCCAAAACCTCACATCGGACCAGGAAAAACTCCCAAATAACCCTTCAGGGGGAAAAAAAGGGAAGAAACCTGCAGGAGAGCAACAGAGGAGGATCCCTCTCCAGGATGGACAGATGCAATAGATGTAATGTGTACAGAAGGACAGATTTAGAGTTAAAATACATTCAATGAATATGACAGTAATGAATATAAGTATTACAACTCCTTTTTGATGATTATATTCTGTTGAATTTAGACCTCAAATACCTTGTGCCAAACCCAACATTATCAGTCCATCGTTTTCATCCACTTGTCCGGGGACGCCGGAGCAGCAGGCTAAGCACGGTATTCCAGTCAGGCATCTCCCCAGCAGGTTTTCCAGTCCTTCCCAGGGAACCCCAGGGCCTTCCCCCGGTTCAATTCCTGTTTGGGTTGGCTCCAAAGTTCAAAGACATGCTCAAGTTAATTGATCTCTAAATTTCCCATAGATGTGAGTGCAAATGGTTTTTAATACTTTATTACATTTTCGTTACTTTTTAACTTTGTTACATATTTTATAACTTTATAACTTTTTTATAACGTTTTAACTCTTTGTAACTTTTTTATAACGTTTTAACTTTTTTATAACGTTTTAACTATTTGTAACTTTTTTATAACTTTATAACTTTTTTATAACGTTTAAATTCCCGATTGGGTTGGCTCCCAAAGTCCAAAGACATGCTCAGGTTAATTGATCTCTAAATATCCCAAAGTTGTGAGTGCAAATGGTTTTTAATACTTTATTACATTTTCGTTACTTTTTAACTTTTTAACATTTTTTATAACTTTATAACTTTTTTATAACGTTGTAACTTTTTTATAACGTTTTAACTATTTGTAACTTTTTTATAACTTTTCATTACATTTTTACTACTTTTGATCTTTTTCATTACTATTTAACTTTTTCATATGGAGGTTAGTTTTTTAGGTTACATGGGTGGGGCTAATGTTTGAATATGAATGCATGTTTCAGCAGTGATGGAGTAGATCACTCAGAAGATCCCAGGGCCTCACACTGTCACTTGTGAGGAAGCAATTCACAACGATAAAAAGGGATGTAGATGTTACACCACCCGTCAGTTTTTTGAGGTGTTGTTATTCTTGAGAATGATCCTCTTGACAATAAGTCATTTATATTCATGAATGCTGCACAAATTGCAGGTGCATCAAGAGATTAATTTGGAGCTCAGCTAGGCTCATGCTGTGTTGAACAACTAAACATGACTGGCCCGGGTCCAGGCCTTTGAATCCGCCTGTTTGGATCAACTGATTGTTTTGGCTTCAGCAGTTTATTAATTTAGAAGTAATCGACCATAAAGTTCAGCTAGGGGTCTTATGACGGGACCTTCACCATTGTCAAGCTCTTTTCAAGCCATTGTCAGCTGGAACCCAGGAGTAACAGTATGGAGACCGCTGCAGATGGCATTTCAATTCAAAGCTCCAAATACCACTCTGCTTAGAATTCTGGGAAAATGTATAATTTATGTAAGTCACTTGCCTGGCCAAAGAATATGCTGGCACATAACTACTTTTTATACTTTTTTTAACTGATTAAATAATAGGGCTGTGAATTAATGAGAAGAGTTGGCAGGTGGATTTGTTTGTTATCTTTGGACGGAGCAAAGATAGCCGTTTTCTCAGCCAACTCTAAGCTAAGCTAAGCTAACTCGCTGCTGGGTATAGCATCATATCTAGATGACAGATGTGAGAGGCACATCCAATGTCTCATCGAACTCTTAAATAACAGTGAATCGGCGTATCTCAAAAACTGTTGACCTGTTCCTCCCATATACACTATTTCTCGTAAATATATTTATGCAATCGGTGTTGGCAGAAAAGCTCGTCTACACTCAGCTAAACACACATTACAAACTATTCACATGAAATAAAAAGATGATTCAGTGTAAACTTACCCATCATTCTTTGCACGTCCCTGACATCCACCTCGGGCCTCTTGGTTCATCGATGATGGGACAAACACACACCAGCTGCTACTTGTATCTGTACAGCATTTTTAGTCTTCAACTCGCCTCAACTCACAGTTTCCATAGTAACGGGCTGGGAGGAATTGAAGACTGAAAATGACATACAGGACATTCGTTGTCCCTCTCTCCCACTTTCCCGCTCTCATGCTGTCACGATGTCCCTGTAAGGTCAGAATGCTGCGGCGTGGGCTTGAGGAGGGAGGGAGTGTGAGATGGAAGAGATGGGAGTGTAATGCAGGCCCTTTTATACCTCCAGCTGTCATTGCAACATCTGGAACAGGGTGTAGTTCTGTTGATTTCCAATTCCACAATAAAATTACTTTTCATACGAACTCTCTGAGGAACATTTGAACTTGAAAGTATAGCTCTTGATTTGCTTTGGAAGCCGTGATGAGATTTTCTCTCCAGTATACAGCACTGTTTGTAATTCTCTCTATAGTACATGACATTCTGAGTCTGAAGAAAATGTTTTCTAAAACCTTTCACAGCATTTTGTGCTTCACTTAAAAGAACAGAATGGGATGATAGTTGTATCTGTCTGCCGCAGTGGGAATGGAAGACAATCCGCTGTTCTTTTTTCTCGCCATGATGAACGGCGTTGCAGAAAAGAACATCTTACATCTAAAGCGTGAATTTATTGTTCTGTAGAAAGACTTTTGCAAAAAAGAGGAACTTGATAAAAAAAAGTACAAAGTTTGACATGTCTTAAATCTAAGTAAGAGGCATTAAATGTAGCTCAAGCACAAGTCCAGTCAGGAAGACACTCTTTACACTGTGGTTCATTCATAAGCAGTCTCCTAGTGTTGCAGCGATTACTCCATCAGCTAATTGGGGGCGGGCACGAAGAATGAACTCATCGGATGCTGCGCAGTTCTGTAAGCCAATCACAGCGTCGTTGGCAATCTATTAAACGTGTTCTCTCTGTTGCTGTTAGTCGTTTCAGCTGAAACCGATGCGACCCTCCTCCACCCAAGGCTCCTCCTCCACCCCAGGCTCCTCCTCCACCCAAGGCTCCTCCTCCACCCCAGGCTCCTCCAATCAGCGTTACAGCAACTCTTCTTCTCCACCACCACCAGTGTATGGACTCCATGGGGGGATTCTGCCTTCGCAGACAGCAGCATCACTACTAATTCAGGATGGATTCCAATCACTAAAGACTTTGCACTATTTCAATATGCAATTGTAATAAACTATTTTTAAACTCTAAAGTCTCTCCTGATTGAAATGTCTTAAACAATAAGGTGTTTAGTCTGTGAAAGTAATATTCCAATCGGTCATCCGAGAACAAGTCACCTGCTTTTGCTTTTGATTTGTTATTAATCATTTTAAAGGGCTTAAGTTCTTTTATTATCATTAACAACTGTGTCTGCCTTTACTGAGGAGTTATCTCCTCTTTTTACAAGTTGGACACAAAGTTCTGAACATTTATTTTCTAAATCAGCTTAGTACTGGGATCCTTCACACAGACACACACACACCACATGCACAACTTGAGTAGTTATAGTGCTATTAATAGTGATAAACCTCATGTAAAATGTGCTCATTGTGTCCGCTTTATTACCTCCACACAGGCAACTTATGATTAAATATAACAACGCAGAGCAGTTATAATAATAGTCCCAGGCCACACAACAACAACTAGCTCAAAATGGGAGCTTAGAATTAAAGATGGTACCGCCCTGTTTGATTCAGCATGGATCAAGATTAACTGAGTACTGTGAGGCTAATTGCCAACACTTCAGGCAATACCTTCATGACTTTGCAAATAACCCTTCTGGTTTGACAAACAGTCGGTTAATACTAAGAATGGGTGAGAATCACATGAACGGTTTGAGTTAGGTGATAACAGAATATATTTGATTCATCCTCCGTCGCTAGATAACTGGATATTGGACCTTTGTGATGCTACTTGATACACGTGTGCTTCAAATCTGTAACAAATAGCTAGATTCAGATGTGGAAAAACGTCTTGTTATTCATAATTCAAACATACATCATTTGGATTATTCACTGTCAAGAAGGCACTTAAATAATATCTGATGTGAATTATAAAACGATGACGAATTTATATTCTATCAAACCACAGTGGAAACAATTCAGGCAACTGGCCTCATCCTATTGCAGTCAAAGATAAGACACTGACCCCAGACAAATACTACCTGCACCCCCCACTCTCACCTGTTTATTCATGAAGACATAGATGACTGGGTTGATGGCCGTGCTCGTCTTGGCCAAGACTGAGGGGATGATGCTCGCCACGGGTGTAACCTGTCCCGGAGGCCCGAAGGTGGCTATCAAGGCCATGATGCCGTATGGCAGCCAGCACGAGAGGTAGCAGACCACCATGATCACCACCATGAATAACACGCGCTGCTCACGTTTCCTGCTCACAGATGCATTGATCCCGCTCACCTGGAGAGAGCGAGGGGAACAAGAGCGGAGATAAGAAATACTACTTTAATGAGCGAGAAATTTTGCATGACAAAGTGGTCAAACATGTGGATTTTGGACTATTGCTGCCTCAAGAAGTTAAATTGTTCACTATTGCAAATAAAAGTTAGAAAAGGAGGAGGAAATAAAATGTAAGAGGAGAGGTGGGTGAGTGTAAATCCCAAAGGAGAGAAATTAAGGCTTATAGAGAAGAGCTACATGTAGGCAGATTTAAAATGAGATTGCGGTGCATTGAGAGTCCAGTTAGTGCAATAGTTAATGGCAACCAGCAGAGACTCCCAAGTTCCCCCTCTCCTGCTTTTGTCTTTCTGTCCTGATGTTGGCTCTTTGTTGTGGTAGTTTTCCCCGAGTTGTAGCCAGAACGTAATGCGTTCAGCTAAGCGAGCATTCAGCTGGCTGGAGAGAAACGTGTGACAGCTGCAGATATGTGTGCCTTGCCAGTTCGGCAAACATGCACAACGTTAGAATACAAGGCGTTCTGGTCTGTAAGTGCACTCAGCTCAGCAATCCAAGACAAATAACCTTCTCCGACTGTCTTCTTCAAGTGCACCGACCCTTAGAGGCTCTTTGGAAAACAGAGACCCAAACCAAATCAGTGAAGGCACATGTATTTGTAGCCACCTAGGCCCGTCACAATAATTACTATCAATCTGTAAATACAATAACGTGTTTGGACATGACCTTAATAGTTTCACATCATCAACTTATTGTCCCAGATTTGAACATGAACTTATCGGCTGTTATTTTTACATGTGTATTAGATTACATAAGGTCAGCCAAAAGGATGCCAAAATAAATAGCAGGGATTTGCTGACCATTGTAAGACTTAGGCATTGAACAGATATTTCACATTTGTGTTAATAGAGACAGAGAGTTCATTTAATTTATTTATTTGGTTTTGCATTTTTATTTCATTAACTTTCTATTTAGTTGTATCACGTTCCAATTCCTGAATATCTTTAAGAATTAATAAAAGCTCATTCCTCTTTTTATTATGATAATATATTATTATATCAGCGACATAAAAAAAGTATTTAAATGGCAATAATACAATATATTGCTTTTAGATTCTGTGATATTATTTAATCTAACACAATTAGTAATTGTGACAGGCCTATATTTATCACACCAGGATAATCTTTTTTGTGAGAATGCACCATCAACACACGTGAACCCCCGGGAGAGGTGGGCTGGATCAGCTTTGCAACACTACGCTGCCTCAACAAAGAAAGAAAGATTGGATGTAACTGAGTGAACTGACTGTAAATTCGGTGATTCCGTATCTCCTTTTATCTTTTAGTGAAACTTTTTTAGAATTTTCAAGTCGTAAGTCATCTGCATCTAACTTTGAAAAGCTGGAAGCCAAAAAAACATTTTGTGACTGAATGAGATGTTGGATTAGAAAAAAATATATGATTTGTTGTGGGCAACTTTCTCTTAAAGTTGATTTTATGAGTTGGTAACTTCCACACTTTGACTGCAACTCACCCTCATACAAACGGATTCCTTCTGACTGACTTCTTTATCATGTATCAAACACAACCCTTTCATGTGTCGCCATCAAAGCACCCCGAACATCAGGCTTCTGACTGAATGACAAGTCTTTACAAGATTTATAGGGACTGTAAATGTAATAAAAGTGAGTCGGCGTACTTGCTGAAAATGTCCAAGTTTAAAAAGCAAAACCTTGGTGTTCGTCTGGACGTTCCCTCCGTGTGACTTTTCTCCTGTCGGCGAGGCTGTGACGGCTGAAGCTGCGACACAATATCCCCCCCCCCCCCCCCCCACACACACACACACACTCACACACACACACACACACTCTGATAGAACGGGGGCAAAGTGCAGTCACTGAGACAAGACATTCAACTAATGCTGAGTCACATAAAAATATGTCAGCGGTTGTACGAGTGGCATCTCTCCTCTGAAATGAGGTGGTTGAGAGGGGGGTCGGGGGGAAATTGTTCTTCAGCTCTACCCAACTCCATTCTTTTGCTGACGGTGCTCCGGGGCTTGCACACAAACACACAGATACACACACACACACACTGTACAGAGATACACTTGGATGTATATATGTATCCAAACGCAGTCTCAAGAACCTCTTGTTGTATTCTCAAACGAGACACCCGGATGTAAAAACAAACGGTAGTCAACGCAAATAGAGGATGTCACTCTGAGCACTCAGACAAATAGAAATACGGTAAACACACACAAACACACATCGCCCAAAAGGGAAAAGACATGGGCTCAGCACCTTCCACTGGAAATCGGTTATCAAATTGAGGGTGAGGCTCTGTTGGGCTGCTGTATGTGTGTGTAAGTGTGTGTGGTTGGTGGTGTGTGTGTGTGCGCGTGTGTACACGCGGCGAGATGGAGCTCAGGGACATTCATTTCCATTTGGAATAACATTCCAGAGAACCTCCGGGTAAGCAGTGCTATTGACGTGTTGAACTGTCAACTGAAAGTACTTTTTTCTGTTGGATTGCTTTTGGTAACTTCTGATGATTCTTCCTGCTGGAGCTCTAAAGGGACTCGAGATTCAAGGAAAAAAATTAGACCAATGTTTTTATCTAACGTCAGAAGTCCTTATAGAGTCCGCCAAATACAGAGAACGGAATTCAATATATCCGTTGGCTGTGAGCAAGTTATCAAAGATGAGTTCATAGCAGCCCTTTCACACGCCCTTTCATCCCATCCTGATTCCTAAATATTCAGGATGAATCTCTCAATTGAAGAAAAAGAGTCCCGCCAGGATGTAAATTGGATATAAAGTGGAAATGTTGTGGGAAAAATATCACTTCACTGAATTAAATTGAGCGTTTGCAGACTTTGTTTGTGTGACAGGGTTTGTTGAAAACCTTTTATTTCAGTTCCACTCCTTATTTAATGGGTTTTCTTGTTCCATCTGTATTCACACACAAATTGCCAAAGATGCACAATACAGCGAAGTTTGGCAACAGCTTGCACACAGAAGACAAAATGACCTCACTGCAGTGAGCTCTCCGGGAGTACAATTCAATGTAACTTCAAGAAAATGTAATAATGCCTGAAATTGTAATACAATTAGTATGTATTGCAATCATTTTAGAATATCCAATCGTGTCATGAAATGTCCTGACTGATATTCTAAACACCTTTTTATTGATGATTTAATAGCTTTAAGGTGGGTCTTAAAAAAAAAAATTATCATAAAATGTTGACAGATAATATAAGTGTAAGATGTGTTTTTCTTCCTTTAAAATTTAAAATGTGCAAGTATACAACATGTATAGAGTAATACAATTAGTGTATATAAGTTTGACTCGTGAAAACACCAACATTTGAGATGGATTTATTGTTGGTAAATGTAAATAAAAGACAAAATGTACAAGTGGCTCCAGAGATGCAATCACTGAACATCCCTCTCAATCGTAAGTGAACATGTTGACTGGTCTAATGTCAAATACAATAACGACGAGAGTGGATCCAAGATTAGACATCATCAGAAGATGATAAATGCTGCAGAAGATGGCAAACATGACACAAGCCATCGATGAAGGCGTAGCAGTCGGTTTGACCTCTGATATGGTCTTGTTCATCTCTGTTGACCCTCATGAGTCCTTTGTGTCAGCTGAGCTGATAAAGTTATTGCATTCACGTCAAATGAAGATGATGTGAAGAAAAAGGTTAACTCTATTCCTACACTATTTTTTACTTTCACTAAGTTGCACCCCCACATATTATGATAAGAGATTTTCAAGTTTTAAAGAGGGGCCTGATCATCACTTTGTAGGTCCTGGGTGATTTATTTCCTGAGAAGGCAAAGTTAGCATCACTTTTTGTTCTGAATGATTCCGTCTAATTTATTTGAGCGCACAGCCTTTTTTGTTTCTGCAGGCAACTGCGGAGCACCTTTCAAAACAATAAGGCTCATATGAAAAATATGAATTGTGGAATATGGACTATTCATTCAATTATTGTGCTTACTGATGCAGAATTGCAAGAGGGTATTCCACAATTATTTATCAGGTTGAGCCTTATTGTTTTGACGGGCGCTTTAAATTTGACAGAATCATTCTCAACAGACAGTGATGCTAACTTTGCAATATCAGGAAATACATTATTTATAAATCACTGCGCAAGATCGACACTAAATATTTGCTCACTTGCAAAAAAGGAAATACTGCAACACATTTTTTGATTAAAAATAACCCGCGTACGCCTGTGGGTGATCTTTACATTACATTACATGTCATTTAGCAGACGCTTTTATCCAAAGCGACTTACAATAAGTGCATTCAACCTAGAGTACAAACTAAGAACAACAAGAATACAGAAAGTAACATTTCCTCAACATAGTCAAACTACAAAAGTACCATAATAATACATTACATTACATGTGATCTATTTCCTTTTATAAATGGTTCAGCTTCCCGTCTCACCCTCAACGGTCAATACAAAGCCCTTTATGAACGTCGATGCAGAGAGATGAGCTGCCGATCAGCGGGTCTTTAGGGTGAATCACGACAACTACAGAGAGGAAGAACTCTCGTTCACTCCCATTTCTTTCATTCACGCAGTCCCAACACTTCACAGTCCCCAGTGCCAGAGTATCTATTGTGCAACATTACACACACAAGTCTCACCGTGGTATTTATGTTCATAGCAGTCAAGCATTGCATCCAAAATGTGGCAATCGGTGGCAGCCTACCCGCCACACTGGATATCTTTTTTTTTCTCTTTCTTTTGTGACATTTTTGGACTGTAAATGAGGATATGGAGGATCGTAGGAGAGCTGTCACTCACTTTATTTCCAGACTTTGCTCATTTACACAATCCATGTGCAGGTGGTGAAGATTAGCCAGGTGAGGTACCTGCAGAAGTTGTGTGACAGTCACCATGGTTACTCCTCTGCTCCAGTGAGCTATGATACTTGCATTAGATTGCTGTTTACAGTTCATCTGTGTATAGTGCGCTGCATGTATCTGTCACTATGGAATACACCATACATTAATCATTAAAGTCATGTTCACGGCAGCAATTTTTAAATACTTAATAAAAACATGTATCGTTAGTTTGATTTATGCACAGTATTAGATTTTTGCTCTGTTGTACATCCCTTTAACACTATTAATGGTGTTTTACGGCTGATGATCATTTATTCAGCTGCTCCACAGCCGATCACGAGGAGCGGTGGTTTGCTCTCTGCTCCGCCCTCTTTAATAATCTATCATAGTGGCATATTTGGAGCAGCGGCAGCCGATTGTTTTGTCACACGTTGTCTGAGAGAGAACTGGTTTTCTACTGGACTCACAATGCCTGTCCTGGTGTTTTGCCTTTCACTGTGACCAGTGGGTAATGTATTCCTCCCGACTCTAAAAACTATTTTGATGAAAGCATCTTCCAAGAGGACGTCACTCTTTGTGAAATATTGGAAACGGTGTCGACAGGAGCGTGGCTCAGATACTCATGTGGCGGAGCAGGTTAGCAGCACATGCCGAGGTCCATGCTGTCTCTTGCCTCAGCCAGCTATCGTGTGAGTGCTGGTACACTTAGGGGCCAGTTTATTAGACACAGCTTGCTACAAATGATGCACTCTAATACAAGAGGGAGACTATAAACCATTATTATATTATACAAAGAGATCTTTCTCAAATTTAGTCTACTCATAAGTGGACAAAATATTGGAAGTACTTCTCAGTATATTTAAATAAAATTCAACATCGCGACAGACTGCAGCCTCCAAAATGATTACATTGATTTAACACTTCTCTCAAACAAATATTTGAAATACATGATAACGTTGAAGCTTTTAGCAGATATTAGACAGCATTCGTTTTAGCTCGGTCTAAATATATATATACAGGACTGTCTCAGAAAATTAGAATATTGTGATGAAGTTCTTTATTTTCTGTAATGCAATTAAAAAAACAAAAATGTCATGCATTCTGGATTCATTACAAATCAACTGAAATATTGCAAGCCTTTTATTCTGATTTATTGCTGATTATGGCTTACAGCTTAAGAAAACTCAAATATCCTATCTCTAAATATTAGAATATCATGAAAAAGTATACTAGTAGGGTATTAAACAAATCACTTGAATTGTCTAATTAACTCGAAACACCTGCAAGGGTTTCCTGAGCCTTGACAAACACTCAGCTGTTATAAATCTTTTTTTTTACTTGGTCTGAGGAAATATTAAAATTTTATGAGATAGGATTTTAGAGTTTTCTTAAGCTGTAAACCATAATCAGCAATATTAAAAGAATAAAAGGCTTGCAATATTTCAGTTGATTTGTAATGAATCCAGAATGCATGACATTTTTGTTTTTTTAATTGCATTACAGAAAATAAAGAACTTTATCACAATATTCTAATTTTCTGAGACAGTCCTGTATATATATATATATATATATATATATATATATATATATATATATACTTGTTTGAACTCTAAATAGTTGTTTGCATGCGCATGTTGGTTTTCTAACATGTGTTCCTTTGGTGAGCTTGTTTTTATTATAGCATGTGTCCAAAAGATGCAATAAATGAATGAATATGCGATGCGGTGAACAATATCAGGATGTGAAGGAAGGTCAGCCAAAGATTCTGGCTACAGGGTCTGAGAGTTTTGAAGACCAGCGCTCATACGCAGTTACCTGCTTTTACACAATGTCTACAACCACTGAGATGAAGACACTGAAGGACCAACAGTCCAAAACCAAAGAACTTTAATTGTTACATCGCTAATATATTAGTATATTTTCTGTCAGTTCACTATAGTTAATTTTCTATTGGTTTCAGCTTAAAAAAATAGTGTAACCTTCTCGTAAGGTTAATATTACATTTTCAACAATTATGTTGTTGGTGAAAGGATGATTGGTGGCCTTGTGTTGTTTGTTCCCACTCATAGATTTAGTATAAAAGCATGTGTATGGGTGTGTGTGCTTGTGTGTGTGTGTGTGTGTGTGTGTGTGTGTGTGTGTGTGTGTGTGTGTGTGTGTGTGTGTGTGTGTGTGTGTGTGTGTGTGTGTGCTGCAGCTTCCACCACAGTCACTGTTCCAAAATAATAAATTCTTGAAAGCACTTGAATAATCCCAAGTGCAGCAACAAAGACATCGTCACCGGCTTCTCACCAATGTGCTTTACCCATTGCGAGATCAACTGCAATATTACTTCTCTTTGGAAATGAGAGAGATTGAGTGAGAACTTTACAGTGACGAGGCCTCGTGTTCGGCAATTTGGCCATTGGTTGACATGTTGAATCTCTTTTAGCATCTTTGCTTTTTGCAACCAGTGAAGGGAAGCTACCATATCTGGACAGCGGAGGAGTGCCGTAGAGTTGCCATACACGGCTCTGGTAGAGGCAACGACCTGTCAATCACAGTCAGCCCGCTCTAAAGCATACACTGGTTTATGGTATATTTGACACAAAATGGGACCATAACTTCCTAAAAAACATCATGCTGTATTGAAGAAGACTTTAAACTAGTGATTGAGACCATGAACCAATTTTTCACAATTTTTCCTGAGGAATTTACTCAAGTGGAGTCGCAGAGAGAATGCAGTTTTTCGGCTTTGACTTCATTTTTCAGAGCCGGAGGTCGCCGCCGTCAGATCAGTTATGTGGTCTCTTTTAAGGTGGACTATCTATTCTCACTTTATAGACAAACTCCTCACCAGCATTGACCATCAACCACACCTCCAAAAAAATAATTATTTCTTATTAAAAATAGATTGTTTTCTATAAAAAGCGTTGGTAGAGCCCAGTAATAACTTTTTGAAATCCTATTTCATTTGCTTTTTGTGAGTAGATGTATCTGATTGTGTTAAATTGGCAGATATCATCTCATAATGATCGCAGGTTCCTGAATTGAATCGTATTGATATTGTTTTGTGACTTTGTGATTTACGAAAATATCGTATCTCCATCACAATAAGCAATATAATATGGTATCGTAATAAAACTCATGATTTACACCCTGAGTACTTTTGTACTCAGCAAAGTAGGTGGAGGTACAACTGCAATGTCTTAATCCAAACTGCACCACCTAGTTTGCATTGAACCCTCTAGTGGGCTCCCTGCCTATTTTTGTGAGATATGATAGCAAGTCTGGAAATATATCTGTTTGTGACCAATGACATTACCTCATGACCATTGCAAGGTCAGTGCAGCTGAGGTGGGCCAGCACAAATTAAGGGCCCCAGCCGTCACAGTCGGTTTCTCTCCCCCTCCTCCCCTCCTCTTCTTCCCTTCATCTCTCTCCTTCACTTCCCCTTGATATCTTCATCGCTTCAGCTCTATAGCCAACCCATTTTATCAAAGACATAGGTCCTCACTTCTTACATTTAATTATGCTTTCTGACCTCCTGGCAGCAATGCAATTAATTATAAAGTAATCAAAAACAAATAATGACATTTTGTGTTTGGATCACAGGAGAATCGCGGGATCACATATGACTTAGTGTGTAGCTCAGTCGTGTGTTAGCGTGTAGCTCAGTATAATGACCTCAGTATACTGAGCTGCACGCCGCACCCTGACCCAGCAAATGGTTTGTTACACAGAACCATCTGAGAAGCCATCATAGGAAACTGTTTGGTAAAGGGCAGGCACAAAAAATATGGAGCATGAAATTGGATGAACCATGTGTCAATCTAACTCTAGTTAGGAAAACATTAAACCGCGGCCGTCGCTGCCAGCAGCTCCTTAATGGAGCGAGCTCTGGCTTACTACAAACTACAAGCCTGACAATATGGAATTTGGCTTGATATGTGCAAAATGTCATTATTTGTTTTTGATTACTTTATAATTAATTGCATTGCTGCCAGAGGTCAGAAAGCATAATTAAATGTTTGAAGTGAGGACCTCTGACTTTGATCAAATGGGTTGGGTCGAATCATGAGTCATCAGAGCCATTAGATTTCCTAACCCAAAGACCCTCCGTCCAGAATCTTTCCTTCAATCAGCCTTTTGTTAAAAGTATTTGGTTTGATAACCAGCAGTTCCCTCACTTGTCTCAACATATTTACCCTTGTTCTGAATTTAGTATGACTCATATTTTCCTGCAGATTACTACCGGTACTCTCAAGTGCTACAATATTTCCCCAACAGGTGTAGCTCAGTAGCTGTTAGCTCAGCAGCGTGGTGTGTATCTCAGTAGTGTGTAGCTCAGTGTGTAGCTCAGTAGCGTGTAGCTCAGTAGTGTGTAGCTTAATAGTGTGTAGCTTAGTAGTGTGTAGCTCAGTAGTGTGTAGCTTAGTTGTGTGTAGCTTAGTATTGTGTAGCTCAGTAGTGTGTAGCTCAGTAGTGTGTAGCTCAGTAGTGTGTAGCTTAGTAGTGTAGCTCAGTAGTGTGTAGCTCAGTAGTGTTTAGCTCAGTAGTGTGTAGCTCAGTAGTGTGTAGCTCAGTAGCGTGTAGCTCAGTAGCGTGTTAGCGTGTAGCTCAGTTGTGTGTGGTGTGTAACTTAGTAGTGTGTAGCTTAGTATTGTGTAGCTCAGTAGTGTGTAGCTCAGTGTGTGTAGCTTAGTGTGTGTAGCTCAGTGTGTAGCTCAGTGTGTAGCTTAGCAGTGTGTAGCTCAGTAGTGTGTGGCTCAGTAGTGTGTAGCTCAGTGGCGTGTAGCTCAGCGTGTAGCTCAGTAGTGTGTAGCTTAATAGTGTGTAGCTTAGTAGTGTGTAGCTCAGTAGTGTGTAGCTCAGTAGTGTGTAGCTTAGTAGTGTGTAGCTCAGTAGCGTGTAGCTCAGTAGTGTGTAGCTTAATAGTGTGTAGCTTAGTAGTGTGTAGCTCAGTAGTGTGTGTAGCTTAGTTGTGTGTAGCTCAGTAGTGTGTAGCTCAGTAGTGTGTAGCTCAGTAGTGTGTAGCTAGTGTGTAGCTCATTAGTGTGTAGCTCAGTAGTGTGTAGCTAGTGTGTAGCTCAGTAGTGTAGCTTAGTGTGTAGCTTAGTAGTGTGTAGCTCAGTAGTGTGTAGCTTAGTTGTGTGTAGCTTAGTAGTGTAGCTCACTAGTGTGTAGCTAGTGTGTAGCTCATTAGTGTGTAGCTCAGTAGTGTGTAGCTCAGTAGTGTGTAGCTCAGTAGTGTGTAGCTCAGTAGTGTGTAGCTCAGTGTGTAGCTCATTAGTGTGTAGCTTAGTATTGTGTAGCTCAGTAGTGTGTAGCTCAGTAGCGTGTAGCTCAGTAGTGTGTAGCCCAGTAGTGTAGCTCATTAGTGTGTAGCTCAGTAGTGTGTAGCTAGTGTGTAGCTCAGTAGTGTGTAGCTCAGTAGTGTGTAGCTAGTGTGTAGCTCAGTAGTGTGTAGCTCAGTAGTGTGTAGCTCAGTAGTGTGTGTAGCGTGTAGCTCAGCAGTGTGTAGCTCAGTTGTGTGTGGTGTGTAACTTAGTAGTGTGTAGCTTAGTATTGTGTAGCTCAGTAGTGTGTAGCTTAGTTGTGTGTAGCTCAGTAGCGTGTAGCTCAGTAGTGTGTAGCTTAATAGTGTGTAGCTCAGTAGTGTGTAGCTCAGTAGTGTGTAGCTTAATAGTGTGTAGCTTAGTTGTGTGTAGCTTAGTATTGTGTAGCTCAGTAGTGTGTAGCTCAGTAGCGTGTAGCTCAGTAGCGTATAGCTCAGTTGTGTGTAGCTTAATAGTGTGTAGCTCAGTAGTGTGTAGCTTAGTAGTGTGTAGCTTAGTAGTGTGTAGCTCAGTAGTGTGTAGCTCAGTAGTGTGTAGCTTAGTAGTGTGTAGCTTAGTAGTGTGTAGCTCAGTAGTGTGTAGCTTAATAGTGTGTAGCTTAGTAGTGTGTAGCTCAGTAGTGTGTAGCTCAGTAGCGTGTTAGCGTGTAGCTCAGTTGTGTGTGGTGTGTAACTTAGTAGTGTGTAGCTTAGTATTGTGTAGCTCAGTAGTGTGTAGCTCAGTAGTGTGTAGCTTAATAGTGTGTAGCTCAGTAGTGTGTAGCTCAGTAGTGTGTAGCTCAGTAGTGTGTAGCTTAGTAGTGTGTCGCTCAGTAGTGTGTAGCTCAGTAGTGTGTAGCTTAGTAGTGTGTAGCTTTGGGGCGGCTGTAGCTCAGTGGGGTAAGAGGGTCGTCCTGCAACCTCAAGGTTGTGGGTTCGATCCCCGCTCTCCCCATTAGTTGCAAGTCGAAGTGTCCTTGAGCAAGGCACTGAACCCCCAGTTGCTTCCCGGGCGCTTCACTGCAGCCCACTGCTCCTTAATAACTAAGGATAGGTTAAATGCAGAGAACTAATTTCCCCTTGGGGATTAATAAAAGTGTATATTTAAAATATTTAGTAGTGTGTCGCTCAGTAGTGTGTAGCTGTGTAGGCTACAACAGAGAGACATTTGGCAGGAGGGAAAATAAAATCAACCGCAGGCGATGCAGATGAGGAGAGACCAGTCTGTGATTTATGTCTTGGCGACATTACACCTCACTCACGTCAATAAGCCACTGGAGTTCTTTCAGAGGAAACTTGGTGAATACCACATGCAGGCAAATCCTTTTGTAAAAGGGGCATCAGCTGATGAGCTCTTTATGCTTCTGGACAGTTACCTGAAAGAACACGGGCTGAAATGGGAGAGTTGTGAGTGTTTCTGCACAGATGGTGCACAGACCATGGCAGAGAAAAGGATGTTCTTGTAGGCGCTGATAAGGAGGGTCTTTTTAAATGTGCAATGGACACACTGTTTACTTTTAGCCATCAGCATTTTTCATTTAGTCCATCAGTAATTTGGCTGCTGAAAATAGAGTTTTACTTGTGTATTTTGTGCTTTTTACAGAGAAGTGCTAGATGTGCCGTGAACAACAGAAGGTTTTGACCGATGCTATCAGCGTAGTCAATTTAATAAAAACAAGGTCCCTGAAAGCACCACTGTGGTCACTCTGTAAGGAGACGGGAGCCTTCAGCTGGTCCACATGAAGCTCGGTGGCTCTCACGAGGAAACGTGCTGTCAAGTCTTTGAGCTCAGAGACACTAAACATCCGTCATATGATGACATGTGTCATACAGGACAGTACAATACAATTAAAATTGTAAACATATTATCCATACTATTATTCTGCAAAGAGGAGGTGGACTCTGTTTATCTTTTATTTTATCTTTAATATAATTTTTTTAATAAAATGTATTAATTCAATTATAATTATTAATTTGCAGGCAAGTTTGCTGATGAATAATTTCTGAGGAAATTGGCCTCTCAGTGACATATTTGGAAAGCTGAATGAATTCAATGTTTATCTTCAAGGCAGTGAGCAGCAGCTTCCTCAGCTGCAGACCAGATCAGGTTTCACTCAGAGGCTGAGATGTGGGTCAGGAGACTCCATCAAGGGAATATTAATTCCTTTGAGAATCTGAGTGAGTTTGAACTAATACTGATACAACTTGATGGCTCACACATACCTGCACTCATTTTATTTTGCACTGGTTTGCACGTTATCGTTTTTGAAAGGATAATGAGTTTGTGAGGAGTCACAAAAAGTTGTTATTTCAATACAAGTTCAGCATAGATCATTTAGTTACAATTTTGTTCAGGCGGTAGGGTGCGAACATTTTTCTTCCTCTGAAGTGAGGCTCGAGAGAAAAGGTTTGAGAACCACTGGTTTAACAGAACAAGGAGCACATTTCCACATCATTGAAAGGTAACACACTGAACTAAAGTTAACTCAATAGTCTCACATGGGAAGAGAGCCACATCCTACTAAACTGAACATCACAGCACATTAACTTGGACCAAACCCCAACTTCATTTACTCCTCCCATGTGAACTGTTCTCTATTGCGCCGCACATTATTAGATAGGGGAGTTTAACTTTTTTATGGACAAGTTGCTCAACTTCTTTTACATAATGTGACGGGAGAACTACAGCCGGTACTTTACTTTGTCAGTGGGAGAAGAACAACCCTGAAAAGTCATTAAAACCAGCAAAGATGAAGGATGTACATGTTCTCTTGCACCAAGAAGATATAAAGGATGAAATAATGGGGAAATGAAGCTGAAGCAGACTTATAACAGATAGAGAAAAGAGTAAAAGAGAGTCTGGAAGAAAGCGAGAGACAGGTAGTTGAAGGCTGACAACGACGGAGAGAGAAAGATAACTGGTTGTGTTTTCTGATGAGGAAACACAGCACATAGAAAAAGTGTGAGAGAGGGAAAAAAAACTGAAGCAAAATTATAAAGAAAATGGAGGACACTTGCTCAAAAGGCCAAATACAGGAGAACCACAACTAATTGTGTAGTAATGGTGAAGACATGATGCTCACACAGTCTGAGTGAGTTGTAATCTTGGAAGGTGTTTGTGTGTGTGTGTGTGTGTGTGTGTGTGTGTGTGTGTGTGTGTGTGTGTGTGTGTGTGTGTGTGTGTGTGTGTGTGTGTGTGTGTGTGTAAACATTGGTTCCCTTATTTTATTTCTTATTATAAAAGCATTTAATTGTTTGTAGGTTTGAAACATAAAGGCAGAGTCACACATGGGTAAAAGCAGGTGAGCGCCCACCGACTGTCGAAGGTGATTTCTTGCTTATTTCTCCATAATTTGATGCAGAGTGGTAGGAAATAAATCTCTAAATTATCTAAAGAGGACCAAAGTGGATTTGTTACTGCAGAAACTGTTGGTTGTGACAGACTCAAATCATGATATTTTCACTGTAGCTTGTGAGGACATTGGTTTGTACGAAGTCAACACGTGTTCTCTATGAGACAAATGTATCACACACAATCAATCTTTAGATATGTGTGTACTGGGCGACTATGGGTCAGTGGTTAACAGGTACGTCTTTCAATCAGGGGGCTGGAGGTACAATCCCAGCCCTAGTCGATGTGTCCTTGAGCAAGACACTTAACCCTGAATTGCTCCCTGTAGCTGCGTCTACGTTGTATGATTGTAACAGGATTGTAAGTCGCTTTGGATAAAAGCGTCAGCTAAATGACATGTAATGTAATGTGTGTGAACCAAATGCACTGTGTGGTGTGAACCATCAAAATGAGTCTGAATTTATAGACTTGCAGTGATGGCACCAATGCTCATTTTAGAAATCATAGTTTATGCAGCATAACCGTTATTAGCTTGTTATAAAACAGCCATTTGATTGCAGGTTTTGGTTCACTGGTTCTCAGCTTTACATTTTTAGATTTCGTTGCTCAACAACAAAATTGAGTGTTCATGTCCATATATATTCAGCTCTTGAAATTATATTTAATCTGGGTATCAGAAACAAACTTTAAACACAACACTGATTTATTACAACATTTTTAATTAATTTGGCTCAGCTGTTTATTTTCAGTCAATATGTACTCTCATTTTAGCTCTATTTAGGTTTTAGGTTTTTACACTCCCGGGATAACTATTGTTCTGTATGTCTGGTTTGGTGCTGCACACATAGAATATAGTTGCAGGGCTGAAAACCACTGACTGCAGCTGATGGTAATGACATTTTATGAGTGAATCGAAACCTTACAGTTGCTGGATGTAAAACCAAAACAATGAGCTGAAAGGCCACTGCACAGAGCAGAGAGGAACTGTCGAGTTGGATAATGGATCTCCGTGGATTTGTATTGCTTACCATTTATATTATTCTGTTGCACTGGATCACCCTGTGTGGGTGTAAGGTGAATGAGAGGCACATTATAAATCTCTTTGGGTAAAAGCAATATACACGAATTTCAGCCATTTATTTACTTTTCACCTTTTGTCTTCTGCAGTTTCTGGCGAAAATGTGTTTTGATTTCTACGTGCCTATGATTGTTTCTTTAGTTGAATCCCCTGTTCAAGGTGACCTTTAACACGACAGCCAATGTTTGACTGGACTCATCTGTGCAAGTACAGCAGGTCCTTCCCCGTCCTCGTGTTTCCTCACCTGTCTGATGGCGCACAGAAGCTTCCCGTAGCACGATGACCAGGAACGGCACGATGAGGCAGAAGACAAACAGGCAGATGATGTAAGATATGCTGTTCGCCGTCTTGGCCGTCCAGTCGACAGAGCAGGTGGTCCCAGGACCCTCTGGGCCATAGTGGCTCCAGCCAAAGAGAGGCGGCACAGTCCAGATGAGGGAGTAGACCCAGGACAGGGTGATCCCCAGGTAGACCTTCTGGTAGTTGGAGGAGTCCGCCTCAGTCGGCGCAACCATGGTGCTGTAGCGCTCATAGGAGAGGACGGCCAGGGAGATCAGGGAGACGATGCCTCCAGGGTGGACAGAGCACACGCGTACAGAGGTAACTATTACATGCGGTACAGATTCAGTCACACATGTATAAACAGGAGTCCAATTCAATACACAAGCAAACATAACACCGTGCAGGTGTGTTCTTTCTTTTTACGCCCTGACTACTGTACTTCACGTTTAATGGGGCCATCGAATAGAAACACAAATGCCATGCATGTCCAAATCTGTATCTACTCTAGCAGGGAATAAATGTACAGTCACTGTGATAAAAAGCTGAAACAAAAGGTGCAGCGAGAGGAGCTTAACTGTTAACTTAAAATAAAGGACATGTTATGATTTTACGAAATAATGCCAGAGTAACATTTTCAGCATGATGAAACTTTCGCAAAAGTGGTTGCGCAATCATAATATTTTTTGTTTCATCCACCGTTGCTTGCAGCAGATATACTCAGCTACAATTCATAAACAGCGGCAATACCTGTAGTGTCTCTGCATGGCAGAAGCAATGCGGTGAAACACAACACGGAAGATTTCTTCTCTCTCTTAGCCTTTCTTTCTCAGTAAGCCAGAAGCACAGCAGCACCTGGAGCTCAGTGACCCTACTGTTGACCCCTCAGTCTTATATGCTGTTTGCTATTTGGTTGGAAGCTGTTATGATCCACAAGGCCGTGCTTCATGCCCATTGACTTTGGACAGGAGGCTCTTTTAAGAAGACAATCCAGGCCTTTCAATGAGGGGCCAACCCTGTGGCGACTCAGCACGATCAATGGGTGAAGGGAGAAGTAGAGGGGAAAGGTATCTCAACAAATGCTGCTCTGTGATTGGAGATGAAGGTTCTGCTGAATGTGTTTGTTTCTGTGTGCAGATGTATTGAACACACAGCACTACCCCTGACTGAGTCTCTTTGGCATAGTGCGGCATGCTTGACTGTTGCCTCCAGATATTCTGCTAAAGTTGCTTTTTCTGCACAAACTGCTTCGCTGCTAACTTTTCTTAGTTCTGTGACTGCAATATTACAAACTTTAAGACAGTTTTACAACAACAATACTAAACAAATCCCAGATCATTTGACAAAAATGCAACCCTGCTCATCGCTGCCTTATGTCATCCGAGTTATTCTGTGTCTGCACTCAGGAGAACAGTTTTCTCACAACAGGTGGCCCGGCAGATGTCAAGATAACATCCTAGTGATAGCATGTTTACAGCAAAGTGTCATCAGAAACACGGCTGTAGTACAAGAGCAGCTCTTGTTAACTTGAACCACATCCTGATGCTTTTACTATGGTCACAGAAAACCGGACATCTCCAATATAGTGCCAGTTAATGTTTCACCCAAAATTATGTTTCTGTTTGTAAGCTTCTAGTGTATTGGATCGGTGCATCCCTCATGATGTACCGTAAGCAAGATTAGACACCCCTAGATTTCCTGATGTGTAAAATTACTGACAAGAAAAGCAAAGTGTCATGTTGTCATCAAGACAAGACAGTGTTTCCCTGTGTTTCCTCTGTTTCCCTGTCCTTCTGTCTCCTGTGTGTTTACCCTGTCTGTCTAGGGCTCACCAAGAAGGTGTGGCTGTCTCCTCCCTCCCCTGGGTGGTGATTGCCAGAGCAGCTGTGACTGATCATCAATTAGGACGCTGGCTACTTAAACTGCCCTCATACCCCTTTATGTTGTTGGATCGTTTGTTTCTCTCCTGTTGCCAGACTGTGGTTCTGCTCAATGAACAATTAAAAGAAACCTTGTGCTGCTTTTGGGTTCCTGCCTTGCTCACCCCTTAACAGAACGATCCAACCAAAAGAATGGACCCAGCTGACAAATCCTTTTGTAAAGGGGCATCAGCTGATGAGCTCTTTATGCTTCTGGACAGTTACCTGAAAGAACACGGGCTGAAATGGGAGAGTTGTGAGTGTTTCCAGATGGTGCACAGACCATGGCAGAGAAAAGGATGTTCTTGTAGGCGCTGGATAAGGAGGGTCTTTTAAATGTGCAATGGACACACTGTTTACTTTTTAGCCATCAGCATTTTTCATTTAGTCCATCAGTAATTTGGCAAGCTGAAATAGAGTTTTACTTGTGTATTTTGTGCTTTTTATACAGAAGTGCTAGATGTGCCGTGAAACAACAGAAGGTTTTGACCGATGCTATCAGCGTAGTCAATTTAATAAAAACAAGGTCCCTGAGCACCACTGTGGTCACTCTGTAAGGAGACGGAGCTCTCTCAGCTGGTCCACATGAAGCTCGGGTGGCTCTCACGAAAGGAAACGTGCAAGGTCAAGTCTTTGAGCTCAGAGACACTAAACATCCGTCATATGATGACATGTGTCATACAGGACAGTACAATACAAATTAAAATTGTAAACATATTATCCATACTATTATTCTGCAAAAGAGAGGTGGACTCTGTTTATCTTTATTTTATCTTTATTATAATTTTTTTAATAAAATGTATTAATTCAATTATAATTATTAATTTGCAGGCAAGTTTGCTGATGAATAATTTCTGAGGAAACGGCCTCTCAGTGACATATTTGGAAAGCTGAATGAATTCAATGTTTATCTTCAGAGGCAGTGAGCAGCTTCTCAGCTGCAGACCAGATCAGGTTTCACTCAGAGGCTGAGATGTGGGTCAGGAGACTCCATCAAGGGAATATTAAATCTTTGAGAATCTGAGTGAGTTTGAACTAATACTGATACAACTTGATGGCTCACACATACCTGCACTCATTTTATTTTGCACTGGTTTGCACGTTATCGTTTTTGAAAGGATAATGAGTTTGTGAGAGTCACAAAAGTTGTTATTTCAATGGGAGTTCAGCATAGATCATTTAAGTTACAATTTTGTTCAGGCGGTAGGGTGCGAACATTTTTCTTCCACTGAAGTGAGGCTCGAGAGAAAAGGTTTGAGAACCACTGGTTTAACAGAACAAGGAGAACATTTCCACATCATTGAAAGGTAACACTGAACTAAAGGATTAACTCAATAGTCTCACGCTGGGAAGAGAGCCACATCCTACTAAACTGAACATCACAGCACATTAACTTGGACCAAACCCAACTTCATTACTCCTCCCATGTGAACTGGTTCTCTGTCATGCGCGCATTATTAGATAGGGGAGTTTAACTTTTTGGACAAGTTGCTCAACTTCTTTTAGTATAATGTGACGGGAGAACTTAACAGCCGGTACTTTACTTTGTCAGTGGGAGAAGAACAACCCTGAAAAGTCATTAAAACCAGCAAAGATGAAGGATGTATGTTCTCTTGCACCAAGAAGATATAAAGGATGAAATAATGGGGAAATGAAGCGAAGCAGACTTATAACAGATAGAGAAAAGAGTAAAAGAGAGTCTGAAGAAAGGGAGAGACAGGTAGTTGAAGGCTGACAACGACGGAGAGAGAAAGATAACTGGTTGTGTTTTCTGATGAGGAAACACAGCACATAGAAAAAGTGTGAGAGAGGGAAAAAAAAAACTTGAAGCAAAATTATAAAGAAATGTGGATAGGGACACTTGCTCATAAAAGGCCAAATACAGGAGAACCACAACTAATTGTGTAGTAATGGTGAAGACATGATGCTCACACACAGTCTGAGGTGAGTTGTAATCTTGGAAGGTGTTTGTGTGTGTGTGTGTGTGTGTGTGTGTGTGTGTGTGTGTGTGTGTGTGTGTGTGTGTGTGTGTGTGTGCATGTGTGTGTGTGTGTGTGTGTGTGTGTGTGTAAACATTGGTTCCCTTTATTTTATTTCTTATTATAAAAGCATTTAATTGTTTGTAGGTTTGAAACATAAAGGCAGAGTCACATACATGGGTAAAAGCAGGTGAGCGCCCACCACCGTACTGTCGAAGGTGATTTCTTGCTTATTTCCATAATTTGATGCAGAGTGGTAGGAAATAAATCTACTAAATTATCTAAAGAGGACCAAAGTGGGATTTTATACTGCAGAAACTGTTGGTCAGACAGACTCAAATCATGATATTTTCACTGTAGCTTGTGAGGACATTGGTTTGTATGAAGTCAACACGTTCTCTATGAGACAAATGTATCACACACAATCAATCTTTAGATATGTGTGTACTGGGCGACTATGGGTCAGTGGTTAACAGGTACGTCTTTCAATCAGGGGGCTGGAGGTACAATCCCAGCCCTAGTCGATGTGTCCTTGAGCAAGACACTTAACCCTGAATTGCTCCCTGTAGCTGCGTCTACGGTGTATGATTGTAACAGGATTGTAAGTCGCTTTGGATAAAAGCGTCAGCTAAATGACATGTAATGTAATGTGTGAACCAAATGCACTGTGTGGTGTGAACCATCAAAATGAGTCTGAATTTATAGACTTGCAGTGATGGCGCAATGCTCATTTTAGAAATCATAGTTTATGCAGCATAACCGTTATTAGCTTGTTATAAAACACATTTGATTGCAGGTTTTGGTTCACTGGTTCTCAGCTTTACATTTTAGATTTCGTTGCTCAACAACAAAATTAGTGTTCATGTCCATATATATTCAGCTCTTGAAATTATATTTAATCTGGGTATCAGAAACAAACTTTAAACACAACACTGATTTATTACAACATTTTTAATTAATTTGGCTCAGCTGTTTATTTTCAGTCAATATGTACTCTCATTTTAGCTCTAACTTTAGGTTTTAGGTTTTACACCCGGGATAACTATTGTTCTGTGTCTGGTTTGGTGCTGCACATAGAATATAGTTGCAGGGCTGAAAACCACTGACTGCAGCTGATGGTAATGACATTTTATGAGTGAATCGAAACCTTACAGTTGCTGGATGTAAAACCAAAACAATGAGCTGAAAGGCCACTGCACAGAGCAGAGAGGAACTGTCGAGTTGGATAATGGATCTCCGTGGATTTGTATTGCTTACCATTTATATTATTCTGTTGCACTGGATCACCCTGTGTGGGTGTAAGGTGAATGAGAGGCACATTATAAAGCTCTTTGGGTAAAAGCAATATACACGAATTTCAGCCATTTATTTACTTTTCACCTTTTGTCTTCTGCAGTTTCTGGCGAAAATGTGTTTTGATTTCTACGTGCCTATGATTGTTTCTTTAGTTGAATCCCCTGTTCAAGGTGACCTTTAACACGACAGCCAATGTTTGACTGGACTCATCTGTGCAAGTACAGCAGGTCATTCCCCGTCCTCGTGTTTCCTCACCTGTCTGATGGCGCACAGAAGCTTCCCGTAGCACGATGACCAGGAACGGCACGATGAGGCAGAAGACAAACAGGCAGATGATGTAAGATATGCTGTTCGCCGTCTTGGCCGTCCAGTCGACAGAGCAGGTGGTCCCAGGACCCTCTGGGCCATAGTGGCTCCAGCCAAAGAGAGGCGGCACAGTCCAGATGAGGGAGTAGACCCAGGACAGGGTGATCCCCAGGTAGACCTTCTGGTAGTTGGAGGAGTCCGCCTCAGTCGGCGCCACCATGGTGCTGTAGCGCTCATAGGAGAGGACGGCCAGGGAGATCAGGGAGATGATGCCTACAGGGTGGACAGAGCACACGCGTACAGAGGTAACTATTACATGCGGTACAGATTCAGTCACACATGTATAAACAGGAGTCCAATTCAATACACAAGCTAACATAACACCGTGCAGGTGTGTTCTTTCTTTTTACACCCTGACTACTGTACTTCACGTTTAATGGGGCCATCGAATAGAAACACAAATGCCATGCATGTCCAAATCTGTATCTACTCTAGCAGGGAATAAATGTACAGTCACTGTGATAAAAAGCTGAAACAAAAGGTGCAGCGAGAGGAGCTTAACTGTTAACTTAAAATAAAGGACATGTTATGATTTTACGAAATAATGCCAGAGTAACATTTTCAGCATGATGAAACTTTCGCAAAAGTGGTTGCGCAATCATAATATTTTTTGTTTCATCCACCGTTGCTTGCAGCAGATATACTCAACTACAATTCATAAACAGCGGCAATACCTGTAGTGTCTCTGCATGGCAGAAGCAATGCGGTGAAACACAACACGGAAGATTTCTTCTCTCTCTTAGCCTTTCTTTCTCAGTAAGCCAGAAGCACAGCAGCACCTGGAGCTCAGTGACCCTACTGTTGACCCCTCAGTCTTATATGCTGTTTGCTATTTGGTTGGAAGCTGTTATGATCCACAAGGCCATGCTTCATGCCCATTGACTTTGGACGGGAAGCTCTTTTAACCCTTGTGTTGCCTTCGGGTCATTTTGACCCGAATCAATATTACACCCTCCCCCCGCTTTAGGATTAATTTGACCCCATTCAATGTTTAATGTCGGTGTTCTTTCGGTAGTCAACAAACAAACATAAAGTGCCTCACACTTAAACTTGGAAAACAATATTAATTCTAATAATTTTCTGGAGGTTTTAATTGCTGGCGTCAAATTGAACCCAAAGGGTAAAATATGTTAGTAAATATAAAGGTAACAGGAGGGTGAAACATTGAATCGGGTCAAAATGACCCAAAGGCGGGGGGAGGGTGTAATATTGATTCGGGTCAAAATGACCCGAAGGCAACACAAGGGTTAAGAAGACAATCCAGGCCTTTCAATGAGGGGCCAACCCTGTGGCGACTCAGCACGATCAATGGGTGAAGGGAGAAGTAGAGGGGAAAGGTATCTCAACAAATGCTGCTCTGTGATTGGAGATGAAGGTTCTGCAGAATGTGTGCAGATGTATTGAACACACCACACTACCCCTGACTGAGTCTCTTTGGCATAGTGCGGCATGCTTGACTGTTGCCTCCAGATATTCTGCGAAAGTTGCTTTTTCTGCACAAACTGCTTCGCTGCTGACTTTTCTTAGTTCTGTTACTGCAATATTACAAACTTTAAGACAGTTTTACAACAACAATACGAAACAAATCCCAGATAATTTGACAAAAATGCAACCCTGCTCATCGCTGCCTTATGTCATCCGAGTTATTCTGTGTCTGCACTCAGGAGAACAGTTTTCTTACAACAGGTGGCCCGGCAGATGTCAAGATAACATCCTAGTGATAGCATGTTTACAGCAAAGTGTCATCAGAAACACGGCTGTCGTACAATAGCAGCTCTTGTTAACTTGAACCACATCCTGATGCTTTTATTATGGTCACAGAAAACCGGACATCTCCAATATAGTGCCAGTTAATGTTTCACCCAAAATTATGTTTCTGTTTGTAAGCTTCTAGTGTATTGGATCGGTGCATCCCTCATGATGTACCGTAAGCAAGATTAGACACCCCTAGATTTCCTGATGTGTAAAATTACTGACAAGAAAAGCAAAGGAAAAGAAAGTAAGTTCCGTCCTAAAACCCACATTCAGAGCTGTGGGGTAGCCCTTCTTTCAGATGACAGACTGATAAGATCGAGTGTAAGTGGAGACAAATCAAATAACACTTTCTCAAAATGGCAAAAGCTAATTAGCAGCTATCCTCCATGACACACGCACGCACAGAGGCCTCGCAATTTAATTTTAGAAATCATCATGCCGCTGAAACAATGGACAGCCACCTTTTGCCGTTAGGCTCTGTATACATGTTGTCATTGATTATGATTTTTCCCCTTTGATTTGAAAACTTTATTATCGAGAGGGAATGGTGTGTGTAAAAGCAAAATTTAAAGCTGTTTAAGTATGTCATGAGGGAGCAGGAATACAATGTCCTGCACTAAGCAAACAATGTGTTGTCATTGATAGTTACCCACTTATTTGAAAGAACATTGAGCATTCAAAAAAACCTCTCGCTCTCTCTGTCTCTCTCTCTGTGTGTGTGTGATAGAAGCCAAAGTCCTGTTCAACAGATTTTTATAAATTGCCTCCTTGTGAAAGTCAGTGTTCACTTGGGTTTTGGACATTGCAAACTTTTCCAAGAGGAAGTGGAAGTAGCTTTTGTGATTCTGTTTTCAATTTAAAACTGACAGTTTCAAGACACTCTAAAGTTAAGGATAATTCAATTTAGTTAAGTTTAACGTAGTGTAACAATAGAGCAAGCAAAGCAACAGGTTGGCCTTGTGAGAAAAAAATAGTCCCTATACGAACTTAAACTTCTCACAAAAATGTCTGTGGGTCGAATGATTGATTGATTTTAGAAATTGTTTGTCAGAAATAGCGCCACTCTGCCTGCATTAAAATACCAATAAAACAGGAAACAACTCACCATTTGAAATATGAATATATGCCTTTCTCTTAAAGGGACAGTTTCCCCAAAAATCTGAAATTCCTATATTTCAATTTACTTGTGCTAGATTGTATTTGTGTGAAAGTTATATATAATGGGACTAGATGGCAGTTTAATGTTTCGGAACTATTTCAAGGTTGTGAATTATTTTGAGTAACTGACTCTTGGACATTGTCGTTGAGATTATTAAAGTGTGCTGTCTGTCAGTAACTATTTGACCATCTATTTAACAACCTTTGATGCAGTTAATTTGATATATAGTCTGAATCTTCTGACATCTGATCTTAGGCGCCTTCAGTCAAGCTGTTCAGTATGAACCGGGAGGACTCTGAGGGCTTATAAATCTGACTGTAACCAACCAATAAAGTAAAAAAATAGTCCTGTACCATCATATATTTTACTGTCAAATTACTCATTTGAAGCTTTGATAGATGTAGTTCAGGTGAAGCAAATATTAGCATTGTGTATGTACCTTCTAATTAAAAACGATTTATTTGCAACTTTGACATAGCACCCATCCAAAAATGAACACTAAGTTTTTTTTTATTACCCTCAGCTTTCCAGCCTGGCACAGTTCCAGCTGAAAGAGCGAGTGCCTTATGCATCATTGTGCACCATTTGCATCGATATATCAGCCCTCCTAAGCCAATGTAGACAGAGTCCCTTCACTCATTACTGATTCTCCCCGGGGGATTTTATTCTGCAAAAAATGCTGCTGACGCACCTGCCATAGCCTGCTCGTGTCCCAGCAGTCCGCCACAGAGCTGCGCGGGCAGCTAGAAGAACAGCGAGGTTTCCCTTGCCTCGGGCACACACATCTACATGGTGGTAACAAGCATTTAGCGCTCATTTTATAGCCGAATAGCAGGCTGCACATTGTTTAATTTGCAATACGTGCAGCAGCCGAATCACATGCAGTCCTGCATGACAGTTGTTCAGAGCTTCTAATGACATTTGAACAAATGACTAAGAGAGCTAAGCACAAACTATGACAAATACCCCCGGCAATTGTATGCCATGAAGACGTAATGCATCCCACATCCCCATATGATAATGACCTGTGCCTACAAAAGATAACACAAAGATGTGTTTGTTTTACAACTCATTTGAACAAAACCTTCACATCTGTGTGTATGATATATCTCACTGTAAGTATCATCCGCAGCATCTCTCCACACGTTGCGCCCCTTTACCAAGTCCCTAACAAGCTCTGTAAAGACGGACTGCACGAGCACATCCACAATCGAGAGAGAAAAGGAGAGCAAGCTTGAGAGGAATAAAATGTATTGTTTACGTATATATGCAGAGAGATAATGCCGAATCTCCTGCATAAGCAAAATGTGTTCTTCTCATTGTTCGATATGGGCTACGCTGATTTCCATGCATCTCTCCAAAAGTTGAATGAGACCAGCGTCCACATATCAACAGGGGTAGTTATAAGACATTATTGTTTTCCAAATGTGTCTAAATCCTTAAATTCGACCTCAGAATTATAACAACATCATGTACTCTGTCCAACGCACTGCTCTGGGAAGGATCCATCCCGATACGCAAAATCATTCACAACCACATCTGTATTGTTGTGTTAAATACAGTAATCTGCAAATGTAACACACAATCAAAACGTATGAACATCGCCTCTTAGGTTCCGTATTTCTACTCACCAAAGAGGGAGTTGGCAAAGCCGTACCACACGCATCCGCCCTCTCCTATGAGCCACCTTCCCTGCGTGCTGGCGGCAAAGCTGAACCGTGTCCCCAGTACGCACACCAGCAAGTCGCTGATGGAAATGTTAATCAGGAGCAGGTTTATGGGCGACCGCAGTATCTTGAAGCGGCAGAAGAGCACGAGCACCAGCAAGTTGTTCATAAGTCCCAAAGTGCCGATGACGCCCATGCACACAGCCACGACCAGGTTCCCTGTTGGGGTGAGGGTGCTCCGGTCTGAGCCTCCCCTCAGGTGCCCTTCCCCGGCGGCGGCGCACAGAGCACTGTTGACCCCTGCGCAGCCGCTCAGGCTCACGTTGGACACGATCATCGCAGTCCCGGTGGCACAATACCGCGGCTAATATGACATTTTCTTTTTTCTTTTTGTGTGTGTGGAAAAACTATGTTAAGAAGCCAGCAACACGTGTTGCTATAAGAAATGGAAAAAAGTGGAACCAAACAGGAATGTGGGACAATAAAAAGTGTTGTTTGTGAGGATGTAAAAACTTTGTTCAGTTCAGGGTGATGGGGGTGTTAGACATTTAAAGAAAAAACAAACAACAAATGTTGGTTAGACTTTGCTCCACCGTGTGTCACACTCTTTCCAGAGACGCTCCTGTCTCTCACACCGGCACTTTTCCTCTTCTTATTTAAATCACTGCAGCCCGCTCTCCAACAGCTGAAGGGGGCGGGCGGGGGCGGGGCACGCTGGTGGTTCGGTGTCTTGCGGCACACCAATCGGATGATCGTCATGTACTGCGCTAAAGTCACGGCTGCTGTGGTCAGAGCTCCATTAAAAACATTTCAAAAAATTCGAGGAGCTGTCATCTCTCTCCCGGCGCCGCTCCGCTGAGCACGGCGCGCGGCGCGCGGCGCTGTCCGTGGTGCTGAGCGCAGTCTCTGAGGAGCGGCTTCTCCACTAATCACATCTATTCTAGTTCGTCTGCATTTATATTGCTGTACACAAACTTGACTCAAGAGTCCAAATCTATAAATTCATTTATGTTTCAGGAAAAACATATATAAATACAATAATGCAAACAAGTTAATTAATACAATGCACATGATGCTCACAGTCACAGGTCAAGGAGAAATTAAGATGTCTTTGTTATAGCCTTCAGTTTATATTCATAGGAAGTCCATTGTTCAGTATTTGCAGAAGTAAACTCAGCATGACTCTGGGCTGTCACGTCAATCGTACAGACTTGCCTCATGCAGGGGCTTTGCAATCTGATATAGAGGTGTGGACATTTGACACGTGAGCTCACAGGTGTTACGCTTTCCGACGGCTTTTTTATTTTCTGTTTTGGTTGATTCTATATCTGTGAAATAGAATCATAATATTTCCATCTGCCACCACTGAAAACATATACTCCAGGTATGGCATTTTCGGACTGGAATAATGAGGAGCAGCGAAAGGCTAAAACATGATGAGTGTCAGACATCTAGCCTCATGGTGTCCATACAGCACAGGCTGAGATAAGTTATCTCTTTGCAGATCGCTCACAATGTGCTGAACTTTAGAAGTTCAAGTCTCTTTTGGATGCTTTCGGTGTATATGTCTCCTGCTGCACCCACAATATGATCCCAAGAAAAGGGTTAGAAATTTCAACATTTAGTCTGTAATTAAATGCAATTCCTTGGAGTCAAATGCTGGCATTTGGTGTGAAAGCATGTGCTCTTAATTATGCGTAGCCCGATAAAAATATGCCTTCTGGAAAGTTCCAAAATCAGATGGATAACTTACTCCTCCCCTTCATCTGTTCTAATCCCTTCCCACCAAATCACCCTCTTGTCACACCGTAGCAAGATAATTACCCGTGAAAACTGTACAGTGACATTTACGCTGACATCTTCATCATGCAGTCCCACCTGTAATTGGGCTGAATTAAGACATGTGGGTTCTATTGTGAATACCACCTCCATATACACATCTTGGTGGGACTGGCCAGTTGGTATTTTAGTTAAATTTCTAGGTAAATTAATTGCTGTTCATTCTGTACACATAACATCCATTGCTCTGTTGCTTTCCTGAAGGTTTCTTCCCCTTCCCCTTTCCATGAAAGGGTTTTTACTATAAAAAAATAATCTGAATTGAACATTTAAATGAATAACCATATATTCAGCCCCCCAATTGTGTCTCACTGCCTTGACTCTTTATTATCAGTCTATCATCCCTTACTTCACACTGCAGCAGCTTGTGTACTTCTCTGTTGGGGATTTCACCAGTTAACCTGTTGCTCCAAACTTTTCTGTGTCTCTCAGACAAGTTGTGTTAGGACAACAGTCCCAGTTTATTTATTCTTTGTGTCATTACATCTGGATATCAAACAACTTTTCTCAAGAAAATGTACAGAACATTTGATATGTACAATTACAAACTGTAAAGTATAATGTGCCTCATCAAGCATGTATTTATTGGAATGGAATCAAGATGTTCTGTCAGAAGCAAATCCAAACGTTGCAAACATGATACTGTTACGACTCGTATCTGGACCCAAATACAAACACACGATTCAAGGGATCATTGACCTTTTATTTAAAGCTCCGGAAACAGAAGGCAGTGTAACGATGAAACAGAAGGCTGGTAGGTTAACTGGGAGTCAGGCTAGCAGGTTGAACGGGAAGAGGCAGGGTCGGCAACAGGTGATCTGTCTGAGAACAAGTGCTGGAGAGTCTGCCATGAAAAACTGATAAAAAGAGAAAACAATCAGGCCAAGTGTATCTGGAAGGCAGGAGGCTAAATAGGGACTTGATTAGTGATCAGAGGCAGGTGAGTGAACAGGTGAAGAGAGTTAGACTAACGAGGTGGGAGTGACTAAAAACTAGAGTGAGGAGGGTGTGGCGCTGAAGTGTCCCACACCCATTGGGTTATTCCCACCTGATATGCATATGCACGAACTTTAATGAGCTTTCTTTTGTGAGCAGGACTATTGAATTCAGGTAATGTCTGTTTTCTTGTTTTGTGCTATATATATAAATATATATACAGTATATATATATATATTTTTGTATTTCCACTTCCAGACTGCCAGTGTTTCATTATCAGGAGTTGAATCAGTACGTTTGATTTGTTCATCCTATATCACAGACATTTTTCTGAGGCTTTGTTTGTGTGTCGACATTATGATGAGTACCCAATTTGAAGTGTTATTGCGACCGTGCATTTGAATAAATTGCAAGAAAAGTGTGTAAAGTAGATATTTGCAATAACTGTCATATTGTCAGAGAAACAAAACACAATGACATCTCACAGAGTCAAGGAGAGGAAACAGCTAGAGAACAAAAGGAGCACCAGAGAGAGCAGGAGTGGGGAAAGGAATAACAAACCTCAAGGGTTTTATGGCCATTTCAATGGGTTTTCTACTAGATGTTTTTGTTACTCAACATCTTTCTCTGGTGAAAGCGGATTCAAAACTCCAATTATATTAACATTTTTGTTCCAACTTTCTTCCTCTCCTCCACTCTCCACGTTATATTCCCCCACCTGCCTCCATTCCTCCTCCATCACCGCTGCCCTCCCCTCTGACATGAACTTTGGGAGCATGGCCATGCTTTGCAACTTAATATGCCTGAGGCTTTGAGGAAAGCTCAGAGAAAGTGCTGTGCCATGCATCAAATAGATTTATTATCCACAGATTTTGTACGCAGGTCCGCTACAGAACCTACCTGGATACATGTCACTTGAGCCACATGCTTTAAATGCTATACACACACATCCAGCCATGATAACAATATAGGCATGGGGAGGGGTGGTCAGGATAAGCCGTCAGAGAATACATTGAGAATAAATTCACAATGCATCATAGCCTCTTGTGGCAGACTGACGGGTGTCAAATCCAGCGCATGTCCCTGCACGTCTGTCCCCGACTCCAGGTTTAAAACATTCAACTCTACTGAACCATTATACAGTGAAGAATGTGTCTCTAAATGAACACCGGGGGATATGTTGACTACTAGTTTTACGGTAGAGCAATTATTTAATGGTAGAGTGTCAAAGTTCATTCTTTTAAGAAAACAATTGTATACTCTGCAAACTAAAGCTGACTGAAATGTATTTAAAAAGATCCACAAAATGTTAGTGGACCTAATATCTGACTCTTTAGCAGGGAGACTTTACTATAACTCCATTGGAACTCCATCTGAGCTCCATTGGGGCTCCATCTGAGCTCCATTGTATTCTGCTGGTCAATTGTGCTCCGATCAATGGCACTTAAGGCCCTCTCTTTCATCACCCCTCACGTGGCCCAAGATCAGGTAAAGAAGACATGGACATCCAGTATGTAAGTGTCCACTCTCTCGGATTTGTTGGTGGATTCATAGATTTTCTAACGGGTTTCGTTGACCAACTCCACAGAGAGCTAAGCGAGGCAAGAGGGAGCATGTGATATAAAAGTATATATGTATATGTCATTGAAGAGGTAGACCATAGTGGCCTGTGAACAACTGCTTCTGACTTGAGAATACAAAACCGTTTTGTTTTGTTTTGTTTGCACATATAAGGATCATATTACCAGTGATGCCACAGTAGGTGAGTCCCTCTACTGTTAGAGGAACAAACAAGCTCCAAGTAAGACAGCCGAGCTTTGAGGCACGTGTAATGGTGGTATAACTGTGGTATAACTGTGGAATTGCAAGTTCAGGGTTTTTCTGATTTTTAGTTGGATCAACCTTCCATACGAACACTTAAATAGTTTTATTTAAATCACCAGGGTGTGCACGCAATTGATAAGTGTAAGCAGCAGGAATGTGCAGAACAAGTACCAGTGATCAATAAAAAACAACACCTTATTCCCAGTAGTGTGAGTGATACTGTGGGCGTGTGCTGGGAGGTCCTGGGTGGGGGTCCTGAGTGAGGTCGGGAGTTCACGATCTCATGGCCTGAGGAAGAAACAAGTCTCAGTCTCTCTGTTCTTGCAAGCGTGACTAGGCGCCTGCCTGGCCGCAGCAACTGAGCAGGTCTGTTGTTGGGGTGGTGAGATCCTTCATGACCCAGTCCTACCCGGCTCAGTTCTGCCTCCTGGTGTACAAGTCCTGCAGGGTGGGAGTGTGGTTCCAATGATGCGTTCAGCGAGCCTTCTCTCTGAGCCTTCCTGTCCTGGGCAGACAGTTGCCAAACCAGGCTGTGATGCTTCCTGTCAGGACCTCTGGCTCCAGTAGAAGGATCAGGATCCTCTCAAACTTTAAATTTCCTCAGCTGCCTGAGGTGGGCTGCCTTTCTTCATTAAATTAGCTGTGGTTGACCATGTCAGATCCCTGTTCTTGTCACTAATATATCTTCAAGATTAATCAGCTCCATAGTTGTGTTATTTTCACATAGAATCCTGACTGGGTTGTCCTGGCATCAGAACAAGCAGTGAGCACCGGTCGGGACATCACACATGCTGGAGAATCATTCTTGAAACAGTGGATCAAGCCTCTCCAATAAGTCCTCGGTGGTTGAATATTGATCATGGTGAACACTGGAGCTAGCTGGTTGGCACAGGTCTTCAGTACTCGCCCAGATATGCCATCTGGACCTGCAGCTTTCCTGGTGTTCACCCTCAACAGAGCCCTCCTCACACTGTGCTCGGTCACAGAGAGTGTGTGTTCATCCCCAGCGGTAGAACTCACCTCGGCTACGCTAACGGTGTTGTTGTTAGCCGGCGAGCTAGCGCTGTTGTTGCTAGCCTCAAACCGTGCATATGAGTTCAGGTCGTCCGCTAGGGATGCGTCGGCACTCACCATTGCGCGGGGTCTGCTCTGGTAGTTTGTGATAGTCCGTAGCCCCTGCCATAGGCGCCTGGTGTCGCGCTGCTCCATCTGTGATTCCACTCTGTCTCGGTACCTCCTTTGGCGTCCTTCACCGCCTCCTCAGTCCATAGACCGCTGCCTTGTACTCGTCCATGTTGCCGGATACAAGACCGGAGTTATAGGCAGCAGTACGGGCGTTCACAGCTTCACGGATGGATCTATCAACCCACGGCTTTTGATTAGGAAAGACCCTAACTTTTACCGTGGGGACGATGGTGTCCGTAAGCGTTGCTATGAGGCTCATTGCTACTTCGGCAAACTCGCTGACGTCACTGGAACTGGATTGGATCATGTCCCAGTCGACGATACTCAGAGCGTCCTGTAGCTCAGCCTCTGATTGGTCAGACCACCGCATTACGTTCCTCGTCACTACCGCTTCCCGCGCGATCCTTTGTTTATACTCCGGAAGCAGAAAAATGGCGGCATGGTCTGATTTCCCTAACGGAGGGAGAGAGACAGCCTTGTAGCCTCTCTTGAATGGCGTATAGCAGTGGTCCAACGTTCTTTCCCCTCTGGTAGCCCACGTAATGTGCTGGTGAAAGTTCGGCATGACTTTTTTTAGGTTTGCCTTGTTAAAGTCCCCAGCCACCACCACAGCCGCGTCGGGATACTTGTTCTGATGCCGACATAACACATCATGTAGGTCCGATAGTGCTACGTCGGTGTCCGCTTGTGGTGGAATGTAGTCGGCTGTGGTGATGACCGAGCTGAACTCCGGGAAGGTAGAATGGACGGCATGAGATCGTCAGATGTTCCAGGTTCGGAGCAGGAGCGAAAAGAGTCTTAATGTTCTTGGGGTCGCACCACATGTTGTTTGTCATGAAGCAGACCCCTCCACCCTTAGATTTACCAGACTCTTCCGTTCTGTCTGCACGGAAAACAGAGAAGGACTCGGTTGGACATATGACTCGATCCGGCACCAGCGGGTCAGCCAAGTTTCCGCCAGACAAAAGATGTTACAATCCGCATGTCCGTTGGAATCTGATCCTTGCCTAAAATCATCCATCTTATTTTCCAGAGACTGGACGTTAGCAAGAAGGATGCTGGGCAAAGGTGAACGATGGGCTTGAACTCTCAGTCTGTTCTGAATTCGCTCCGTTTCCCTCGATGTTTCGTCGTCTCCCCGTAGTAGTGGCTCGACTGCTGTTGTTGTGGTTCGCTCGTATGATCTCTGCCGGCCACGCTGGATCGATGGAAAAAGTGGACAAAAACCCTTGTTTTGCGCAAAAGTTTATGTCCAAAAGTGTGCTGCGGTCGTATGTTGTTAGTGCCGATGTGTTTGTGGCAAAGAAAATATTAAAAATAAACACAAAAACTAAAAGAGCGCACAATCTCCGCGGAGCTGCCGCGACGGCGACTGGACACAGCCGCGCCATCTTTGGCTCCCGTGTTGAGGGTCAGCGGCTCTGAGGTGGTACTGCCCATCCTCACCACCTGGCGGCGGCCCGACAGGAAGTCCAGTATCCAGCTGCACATGGTAGAGTGCAGGCCTAGACCTCTGAGCTTGGTGTCGAGCTTGGCGGGAACAATAGTGTTGAACGCTGAGCTGTAGTCCACAACCAGCATTCACACACAACAGTTCCTCCCCTCCAGGTGGGAAAGGGCGGTGTGAAGTGCCATGGCAATTGCGTCGGTGGATCTGTTTTGACGATATGCAATTGCCATGGGTCCAGCGTGGCAGGCAACATGGAACAAATGAAGTCCTTGACCAACCTCTCAAGCATTTACTGACAATCGAGGTGAGGGCTACGGTCTCCAGTCATTCAGGCAGGTTACCTTGGGGTGTTTGGGGACAGGCACAATGGTGGACATCTTGAAGCTCTCAGGAACAACAGCCTGGGACAGGGAGAGGTTGAAGATGTCTGCGAAGACTCCTGCCAACTGGTCTGCACATGCTCTGAGGCGCGCCCGGGATGTGGTCGGGACCTGCCGCCTTCCGGATGTCCACCGCTTGAAGGCTCTGCCGTCAGCCTCTGAGATGATCAGCAGGCTGGTCTCCTCAGGCGGCGCCGCCTTCGGCGGGCTGCCGTTCACGTCGAACCGAGCAAAGAATGTATTTAGCTCGCCTGGGAGGGAGGTAGAGGAGTTCTCTTCACCGCTGGTTCTCCCTCTGAAGTCCGTGATTGTCTGTAGCCTTCCACACACCTCTCACGTCATGGCTCTTGAGCTTTTCCTCCACCTTGTTCCTGAACTCCCGCTTGGCAGAGCCGATGGTCTTCGGAGGTCGTGGCGGGCTCTTTTGTATTCCGCCATATTCCCGGAGTCAAAGGCGGTGTTACGCGGGCGAGTGCAGCGCGAACATCGCCATTTATCCACGGTTTCTGGTTGGGATAAATCCGAACCGACTTGGTAGGAACAACGTCATCTATGCATTTCTTGATGAACCCGGTGACTGAGGCGCGTACTCACTGGCGTTGTTGTCCGACGCGACCCTGAACATATCCCAGTCCGCACGTTCAAAACAGTCCTGTAGCATAGACTCGATTGGTCCGACCAGCGTTGCACTTCCTTCACAGCGATTGGTTGCTGCTTCAGCCTCTGCCTGTAGGCGGGAGTAGTTGGATGGAGCGGTGGTCCGATTTGCGAGCGGTGGGCGGAGGAGGGCTGTATCCATCCGGAAGGGAGTGTAGCAGTGGTCGAAATCCGCTCCCCGTGTTGCTTGTTATGTGTTGGTAGAACTTGGGAGAACTTTCTTCAGGTTCGCTTTGTTGAAGTCCCCGCCACAATGAAAGCAGCCTCGGGTGTGCCGACTCCTGCTCGCTGATCGCCCCGTAGAGTTCCTTCAGCGCTATGTCCGTGTTAGCTTGAGGCGGAATGTACACAGCAGTTACGGTGACTGCTGTAAACTCCATGATAGCCAGAATGGTCGACACATGAGCATTAGGTACTCCAGGTCCGGGGAACAGAACGACTTGAGAGTATGTACATGACTTTGGTTGCACCAAGATCTGTTTATCATGAGACATACCCCCCCTCCACGATCTTTACCAGAGAGAGTCTTTGTTCTGTCCGCGCGGTAATGGTGGTATAACTGTGGTATAACTGTGGAATTGCAAGTTCAGGGTTTTTCTGATTTTTAGTTGGATCAACTACCCAGTACGAACACTTAAATAGCCCTTATTTAAATCACCAGGCCCTACGCAATTATAAAAAGCATTAATTGCAGAATCCCGAGTGAAATTCCTTCTTCCGTAGTGTGAGTGATACTGGGGCGTGTGCTGGGAGGTTGGGTGAGAGGAAACACTGGTGTGCTTGCTCTACGGACCTATGGATCAGAAGATCAGGGTCATTTCATACTTCGAACATGCCTCATGCTTGATTCGCTTGTCTTCATTAAATTAGCTGGGTGGCATTTCGATTGTTCTTGTCATAATATATCTTCAAGATTAATCAGCATATTGTGTTATTTCGTATAGAATTGACTGGAGTAGTCGGCATCAGAACAGCGTGAGCAAAGTGGGGACATCACACATGGAGATCAGAGTAAACATGGATCAGAATCTCTCCAGCTAGAAGTCCCTCGGTGGGTTCATTGATCGAGTTAAGATGGAGGAGGTTGTCCACTCACCACAGGTGGTGCACAGCTCTTCATCCTTCTGTCATCATCCTCATCCACGACACATACACGTTGGCTCTTGTCTAGGGAAGATACCGTTATATTTACAGCAGCAGCCTGTGATGCAAGAGTGAAATGTGACAGAAAATCATTTCACACGGGTACCAGTGAAGTGGCTGCTAGACAAACAAATAGCAAATCAATTGATGAAACAGCTGATGCTGATTAGCTTGCGTTAACATTATTAAATGTTCTGTTAATAAATACATTATAACGTTTTTTTTAAAGCATTAGCAGTTCCTTTTGTTTTTTTGTTAAATAAATGATGAGAAACTGAATCCTGTATGTGAAATGCATCTTTTGCCTCCGTTCACCACAAAGCAAAGGTGCGTCAGTGGCCCTTTGACAGAAGAGTGTACCTTGTGGAAAAGACTAGAATGTTATGTTTTCTGAAAAACATCAAATTTTATTTAATACAAAACAAGCATTTTAATTCAGGATCTTAGTTGATGAAAATGTGTCTCTGGGACTCAACTATTGCACTATGCCGTTCTGGTGACCTTTATCAACGTCAAAATATGTACCATTAACCATTAGAATACTGGTCTAAATTGAGTTTCCCAGCTATTTCAAATATGTTTAGACATGTTATATTTTAACATTAACATGTTCTACATTGCAGTCTGGCACAATTCCAATATAAGTCAAGTGGATTCAAGACGAGCCACAGTATTGTCAGTTTCATATAGAAAAATAACCATCTCTTTCATAGTTAAAGAATCTTGACTGGGGACATTAAATTATAATCCAATAGTTAATTATTATCATTATTTTCTGAATTTATTCTAAAGTAGGAGGAGAATTCAATCCACTCTCATATATTAAGTGAAAGTGGGTTTTGAGCAACTTTGATGATACAAATAAAAAAGGTGTCCTAATTATAACGCTCTCACTTTTAGCGCATGACAGAGCACATTATGTTTTCTGTCATCGGAGCCTTCTTAGAGACCACCCCCTAATGAAGGGTAAATAAATCTTGTCAGATGAAACCCATTTATAGGTTCTCAACAATCACAAGAAAAAGGCTTTATAGTCTGGGAGGACCAGGCGCTAAAAGCACTGAGTGCCTCTTCGGGTGTTAATTGTAGGAAAACTTCTTTTCATCCTTAATTTAAAAAAAATTTGCAGTGCATTTTCTATAGAGCTTTTACGTAATGAAAAGATGTCAAAATCAAACAGCATCTCAATGTATGTGTACTCCATCACCTTTTTATGACAGCACTTTTAGACAACAGCTGCCTAAGTGTGCCATCTATGCATTTATCTATAATATGTAGAAATTACTGCTCCAGTCAAAATCATCCTGTAACATATCTATTATGGGAGGATCGTAGCCATTAGCCATAGCAAGGCAAAACAAGTTTAGTTGTACAGTATATGGCTCCACTGAACACTTCACAACACATAAAAGTTGGGAACACTTTTAATACTATAAGTATAACCTGCTGTTCAGGTTTCTGATGGTATCTGCCTTTATTTAAAGTGTGGGCTAAAGAAAAGCTTTGTACTGCATTCAAATGTGGCACAACATGTATGGCAAAGTAGATGTAATCTCTGTATCCATATTAAACTACTTTTAAATATGAGCCAACTTTTATAGTTCCTGCTTCTCCAAAGCAATCCTATTTTCTGTTGCGTCAGCACAAACACTGACCAGCTCAGTCAAATTGTCAAAACTGTAAATGTGCATTAAAACAGGACAATTTCACTTTTGCTGAATAGTGTCCACTGCAGCTACAAAAGACCGTTGGAGATAATGCCATATGATAAATAACTATTTATTTTTGATAAATACTCTAATCTTCTGCGGGTAAAAGTGATGTTCTGAATGATCTGGCAAGAATCCACCACATTTAAATCTCAATCGATCAAATCACAACATTTATTTTTGCTGGAACAACCCAGGTTCAACACAGCATGGCAGCTGTGGATGTTCCCAAGCAGTGTGTTGTTGCAAAGTGACCGACACACTGCAGTGCAGCACTGACCGGAGTGTGTGTTGGAAACGGAGGGCAGCATTCCTGTTGGATGCTCTCTGCTTCAGTGCTGAACGAAGCAGTACAACCTTAAGGTCTTGACAGTACACTAGAGGAAAGATATTTAAATTACATTTTATATACATATCTTGATGTTCGTGATATTATTTTTCTCAGTTATCAGTTCTTCACATTTGCCTTTATTATTATTTTTATTCCGTTTCTTTTCTTTGTTTTCTTTTTCTTTTCTTTTTCCTGTTCTGGGGTTTTGTTGTTGCTTGTACGACATTTTATGTTTTGATCCATGTGTGTGTACTGTTTGTGTGCCTGTAGTAGTTGGGAGGGGGCGGGGTTAAAGGGTTAGGGGAGGGGCCGTCCAACTCCTCATCTCAGAGGAGCCTACAGACCTCGGTCTTTGGACGGTCCTCCATTCGTACTTTTGTTGTTGTTGTCAATGCCTGTCACTATGTACACGTTATGTATGTACCTATGGAAAATAAATTACTTACTTACTTACTTGATGCAATGGTGCATTTTGTTGCTTATAAGTTCAACTGTTTCTCTGTAAAATAGATGTATTATTTCTTCTCACAAAAGTTACATAGGCTTGATTTAAAAGCTAAATTGGAGCCAATCCTGTGGCAAATCCCTCAAATAGAAGGAGGGCATGTGTTTTGCAGTTTCTTGTGGTGGAGTGTTAAAGAACGTTCCTCTGCTCCTCTGCTGTGTCTGAATGCACAGCATGATTAATGTTTTCCCCTTATCAGTATTTTCAAATCAGACTTGCATTCTTTGCACCGCCGCATTGGCCCATAGGTCACTGCCATTACTATATTTATTAAGGGTTGAGTCTCCCTTGGGAAAACAAAGTGTAATGTCAGCAGTGATGTCAGAAGAACCCCACTGAGGGTCCTTTGCAGTTGTTTTACACCAGCAGCAGAACAAATAAGTCTTGACTACACGCAGTATGTATTTCACAAGGACACATGTGTTTGAATAAAAGATTAAATATGACATTGAGCGAGTAACACAACACATGCAGGATCTTAAATGATCCTAGATTTATTGTCCACGATCGTTTGTCAGCACCTCCATCGAGCCTTTCTTTTAATTGTTCATTTTAAACATTGTACTCATAATAATCCAGCAATGGGTCTTGTTTAATTCAGAGAAAGCCGACTCATCATATTCAGAATCATATTGTTTCATAGTCTTTTGAATGATCTTGTTTTATGTGAAGCAGCAGCATTATCTCTGCACTAACAACTGACTGAGACCTGGGGCAAGTGTCTCAAGACGTTATTGACGAGTTACACAAGAAAAACGTGGCCTTTAAATGTTCATTACTGATGACTGTTCGCTGTTGAAGAAAGGTCTGGCATGTAAATGATAGATTTGACTTGTGAAACGTGACCACCTGACCCTTTACCGTGAAGTCCTTTAGAAGCTGTACGGGGTGCAATCTGAAAAGTAGAACACAAAACGTTTCCCAAAAACCTCCTGTTTACAGCTGAATAATTATGAATATTTGATTTATTACATCGGTTTTCATTAGGTCATTACATTATCTATCCTTCTGCTTTTACTTAATTCATTATGCAATACAGATGTATAAGGAAATAGTAGCTTTTAATGTAATCCAGCAATTGAGTTGTTGTGATATTTTGGTCAAAGAGAGAGTTGACAGATGGATTGATGATAATTGTGGAAAACTGCCGCGGTTCTTTTGCCGAACCACCAATCTACTGCAAGTCACTGAGGAACGTCTTTTCAATAAGCTCAGTGTGTGTCCTTTAGATGCCACTATGTAGTATTGCATCCATCATTTTATGAAGTATGAAAAATGCTTTACAAATAAATTTGAAGAAAAGCGTGAATGTGTGTTGAATGACAAACAGTCCAGTTCACTTCTTCACAATGAAGCTGAATACTCACTCTAATTACAGCAGAGATGTGAAGACGGAAAGATCTCGGAGGAGATTTATCATCTTACTAAGTGCAGCTACACAATAATGTTGCTTTGTTGTTTGATTGTTTGCTCGAGGACAAATGACTTTTGTATCTTGGTCGCTCCCGGGAGGCTTTGTCCATTGTTGAGGAGCAGAACATGTTCAAGGAAAGCAATGAACTTAGCAAGCAGGTGGAGTTTGTTTAAGCCATACATCTCACACAGGCTTCAATCAGTTTATTGTACAATTTCTAATCAAAATGCAGCTGCCACAAACAGACAAATTCAAACTGGAGTAATATGATGACGCGATGTGCTTTCTGTCTCCATCGACAACCTGGCAGCAGGACGACCTCCATGCCGGAGCGGTCAACACGACACACAAGACAATCATACTTTCCATTGAGATGAAATGTTACTATTATGAAACCAGTGAATCGATAACAATGGTGCAACGCTCTCAGTTACTCATCAGAGACGTGTGTGTGTGATATATGTGAAGTGAGCCTTCTGGCATGAAGGAGCACACGTTTCAGTTCCACTCTCACGGGAGCCGTATCCATCCCAGAGCATCATCGTTTCAGTCATGACTCTTCATCACTCGCAATATGAGAAGACAAATGATGAAATGGATGCACAGCGAGGGCTTCCGCTCAGTTTGTGCCTGCCCTCCTCACTGATCAACGGCAGTTATTAACTCCACAAGCTTCTGGACGCAGAAATCTGTGATGCGTCAATGTGAAGCTTTTATTACCTTCGCATTGAAAATGCGGAAGGTTATGTTTTGATCGCCGTATATTTATTTATTTGTATGCGTGTTATTCGCATAACAAAAACCGAATCGCATGAAATTTGGTGGGATGATTGGTTATTATCCGGGGATCAATCGATTTGGGATCGATCGGGTCAAAGGTCAAGGTCAAGGTCATGAAAAGGTCAACATCTTCTTGAATCGCATGAAATTTGGTGGGATGATTGGTTATTATCCGGGGACCATTTGATTAGATTTTGGGATCAATCGGGTCAAAGGTCAAGGTCATGGATAGGTCGAAATCTTCTTTTTACCATAGCGCGGTCAATTTTCATCCAATTGGCATGCAACTAATGCCAACATGTTCATAATTCAATGCCCAATCTTGTGATATGCGAAGGTATGCGCTCTACCGAGTGCCCGTTCTAGTTATGAATGTTACGAGAGGGAGCTGCTTTGCCATTTAATAAACACAAGGTTTATTGAGGAGTGTGACATTACTGACAGTATTATAATAAAGGAATGTGCACACAATCTAATATTTGAAATATTTTTGAGTAACTTGTGGTTCGCTTGTATTCACATCATGGATTCCAATAGCTTTCCTAGAGGACAATATCGAGAGAAAATCTTGGATGAATCTCATATAATCAGTTAACAAAAAAAAGACGCATTATAAACTCTTTCCATAAACTGTAAATGCAACAAAGTTTGCAAACATCACATCTGAACAATCTGGAAACATGAGATGCCATTTAATGATGATTATGGAATGCCGTCTCTGAGAGCTTTCTTCTTTTTTTTTTACCTTTCTTGTCTTTTACCTTTCTTTGCTTTTTTATTCTTCATACTTCCTTTTCCCAGCCATAGCTCCAAATCGGTTTGTCAATCTCTCCTTCTTCCCATCATTCAAAAAATATCCCTGACACAATACCTAAAATAATGTTTCAAAACATTATTCCTGAAGGGCTAATGAGCTACCCAGAACCCGTTGCTTCTGAAGAACCCTTTATGGAAGAAAGAGTTATTCAAAGATTGTTGAAAGCATGTGTGTTGTAATATCAACCTTTATGAAAAAAGGGGTTCTATGGTAAAGAACCCTATACGATTCAAATTGGCACCTTTTCTTCTAAGAGTTTATGCTCCTCTTTTTAATGTTTTGTTTTGCTTTTCATTTCTAATTCCACATTCCTCTCGTCCTCCCTCCCTGTTGACAGCTCACCTCTTTCCACGCATCAGCCTCATGTTCCTTCTCCCTTTTGCACTCGCTTCTCATCCACCCCCCCCTCCCTTATCCCTGTTCATCTCGTCTCTTCCACAGGACCCGGTCCGCTCTCCGCAGTAAATTAGCAGACATACCAACAACAACATGAATGATTTCCCACCGGCACCGCAGACATTACTAATCACATCCTCAGGGACACGAGGGATGTCGTTGAAGAATAGCAGACAGGGGGTGAGAAAGAGGTCGAAGAAGCCCGTTAGGTAAATATAGAGACAAAACCCCGGATGGGGTTAGATATCATCCCAGTGAATAATTAGGTGTTTTATTCGGCCAAGCAGAAGGTGATAACCACAGCGTTGACATTTGATTGGTTGAAAGGATTTCGTTTTGTGTCTTTGCTCATTTAAGCACTGCCATACACACAACCACACCCGGATGGAGGGATGGCCTGAGAGGTGACGGAACAGACTAATGTTGCAATGGATTCAGGATGTGGCACCGACGGCTCTGATGACAGATGGGAGGAGACTGAGAGGTGAGCAGCTGGGTAAACGTTCGGGCCGCTGGGCTTTATCACAATGTCCGTGTCAAAAACTAAGGAAAGATTTGTTAAGCTGTGAGACCTAAAAAGCACTTTAGAGCAAACACATCATCTGGGACTGACACATAACAGTCGGGTCTAATTCCAAAACACAGCAGTTAGCTTTCCCTTGCCAGGTGTTGCTCTGCTCCACTGCTGACATTGGGCCCGGGCCCTGCTGCTGCCGGCGGTGGCGCTGGACCGACTCCAGCAAAGTCAGAACAAGCTGCTTGTTATTAACCTTCATATGATGTTGTGGTTCTGTATGGTCAGGGAAGTAATCCATGAGACTGACCAGCCTTGTGTTGCTGTGTGCTGAATGCTTCAGTCTGCCTAGAGCTTTGGTATCGATTGTGATTTTTTCTTTTATGGCTGTTAAGTGCATGTGTATTATGATGTCGTTGTTTCATGCTGTGGCGAGACTTTAATAGTTGCAGTTGCTTTTGGGGTTCTGCTGGCTCAGTGCAAAGTCAGATTGATGGGGATATTGTTTATTGGCTTCAGAGATGTAAACAAGACTTAGCCCATTCACATACCTGCAGCTATTTACCTGTACAATTGGCATCATTTAGAAGCTCAAAATTGTTCCTGACACACAAGAGATGTAATAAGTTCTAAGAATAATTACATTTTCTTAGAGCGTTGGGGAGTCTCTTGTTTTCCTTTTGCCAAAGATTCTCCTCACACTTTCAGCTCTGTCAACACTGCTGCTGTTGGTTAGCACTGTTAGCACTGTTAGCGCTGTTAGCACTGTTAATACTGTGAGCAGCGAGCCACCAGCTCAGACGTTGCCATGCTGAGAGCCGTATGGTGGCAATGGATATGCTAAGAATGTCCTATTGAGCACCTTTATTAAAGTGGCCCTTAAACTGCTGAGCTCCTGCGTGGTTTATGTCACTGTACCTTTTGTCAAACTCGGCTTGTATTTATATACTAATGATCATTATCAAGAGGAAATTCAAACTATGAATTTGTTGGTCTAAAATGTCAAAGTCAATGATTATCTTCTGCATCAAGGATGTGTCTTCGGTGTCGGCTGGATTGCTGGGTTTAGATTAATTCATCTAATTTCTAAATCTCAATAAAGTGTGTTTACATCAGACAAAAAGAGAAACACAGACAAAAGCTTCTCCCAAAACTGAGAGATGACAAAGCCAATCAGATCAGCGCATCAACACACCATGAGATGCACTACTTTGCGACTGAAATGGCCAATGACTCATGACAAAACAAAAAGAGAGTGGTTGCGCGATAAACATACACAATGTGAGAGTGCTACTCGATCTCCCTCATCCTTGAGAAAATAAAGACCTTCTTGTGAAGGTTGGTACTCTTTAAGTCTTTGTCACCAAATGTGAGACCATCTGCAGTTCTTGGCGGTTACCATAGAGACTGCCTTGTTCACCTCCTCATCGTGCTGCTGGTGGGTGACCACTGCAGATGAGATTGAAGTCCATTTTGTAAAAAAAGAGACCTGACTCTAGACAAGAGAAAAATAATAACAATGCTTCCCTCAACTGCTGCGGAAGTTCCTTTATGTCATTGTACCACCAGTTGATTAATGTACTGCAGGGAGTCGGGGCAGCAGTTCTGTGTTGATGTCAGCCAGGAAGGACCATGTTCAGCATCTGTCATGGGCTGGAAGACTGTGTGGAATGAGGATTAGAAGGAACCAGTTGAGAATCTCCTGAAGGCCAGAGGTCAGAAGTCAGGGGGCCTCATTACTGATGAGGCAAAGGAGCAGAATATACATGAGTCTAACATGAATATTATCTGACGGTGTATTCAAAGAACTGCCAGAACATACCTAAGATGTTAAGATGTTACTGTGTCTAAAACAGCCTTGGGCCATTTGGAACATGGAACAATGAAATACCACGCAGCAATCTTTACAAAGTGGTTCTGTTGATGACAGCCCCCTGTTCAAGGCAAGTCAGAGAGTCCTGCAGGGCCATCATCCCCAGCTCGATTGCTTTCACCGATTTGCTTTTGTACCAAGACTTGAACCTGCATTAACGGATGTATGTCGCCACTTAGGCGAAGCAGGAACACGCTGTATGCACAACATTAACATATCACCTTGTGCCAATTGGTCCACGAGTTGCTTTGTGAACTTGTATTGAATGTTCGGTTCTTTAGCTGCTAAATGTCTGCTATGTTGCGTTAATGGAATGTGGCTTTATTAAAGCCTGCAAGCGTTGTTTTACACGTTAGAAAATATCACAATGAAACGCCAATATCAGACTTGGATGAGGTGCTGGAGTCACACTCAAATCTGTTCATTAAAGGTTTGCACAGATGTGAGTGTGCAGATGCATTTTTTATTAGGAAAGCAACTATTATATCAGCCACTAATCAAACTTTCTCCTGACGGTTTGGAAATATTTGTAATGTTTCTGATGTTTACTTATGAGAATTCCAATAATTCACCTGACATGACATGTAATGTATAAGGTAACAGCTGCTCTCACTCGATGTGCTGAAGTAAGATTTTCTGAATCATACATTGTCTGAACTTGAAGTGTAGTAACTTAGTAAGTGCTTGCATTGTAAGGTGTACTGTTTATTAATGCCAGTGGAAAGATGTCATGTGTGCTGCAGGAAATGTTTGGTTGTCAGCAAGTTACTACGCCTCGAGAAAAGCAATCTGCAGTGAGTGAGGCTGAACTGTGACCGCCCAGAGAGATTCATTTACAAGCTACAGCAATACTGAGTTTAACACAAAAAGACATTTAAACAGTGCTGACACTCTAGCCGCCTACACACACACACACACACACACACACACAGACAAAACACACGTCTTGATAAGCTGAGCACAAAGGTTGATTGAGTGGGTTAAGGAAGGATTTGCTGAATTTGACAATCACACTCTTCTCCGAGAGCGCCTCCACACCATCATCGGACTGTCAGACTCTGCACTCGAGTGGTTTCAGTGCTACCTTTATATGCCTCAATGGGAAGATGCAAGTCCAGACTGCTCCCTGTCTCCTGTGGTGTTCCGCAAGGGTGGGTCCTCGGCCCCATCCTCTTCTTTATGACATGATGGTTGTGTCATCAGCAAACTTGCGATGTCCTTCCACTGTTATGCTGGCGACACACAGCTTGACATCAAAACGGCCTCAAACGCCACTGCAGCCATGTCATGTCTCACTCTCCGGCTTGGGGAGATAAAGGCATGGATGAGCAACGACACTCTCCAGTTAAACAGCAGCAACACCGAAGCCCTCTTTGTTGGCACTCCACACCAGGGTCGGCCATCCTCCATAACTCATTTCACCTTTGACGGTCGGGTCATACCCCTCTCCTCCACAGTCACTGATCTGTGAGTTAGGCTTGACCCTCACCTGACCTTTAATGACCACATAAAATACCTGTGCAAAACCTCCTTTTATCATCTCAAAAACATCTGCAAACTCAACGCCACTTCAACCCTGCATCTCCAGGTACCTAGAGATCATTTTAGCAATTTTGGAAAAGCCGGTGGGAAAATGTGTTTTCAGAAAAGCTGGTGGGAAAATGTATGTGTGGCTCTGTCAAACTGACACTCCGACATCAGCACACAACAGAGGAGAGAAAGGAAAGAAACACTGGCGCAGATTCAACATATAACAATCTGTTGCTCATTAAACATCCCACTGTGCCTCATGCGCTGGTATCAGATGCAGAGGGTCAAGTTTGTGACCAGATTTCGAGATATTACTACCATTTAATTACTCATACCAATAGATTGGAAACAGTTAATGTGACTCTTATTCACAAGTTGCTTGTGTGTATAATCGTACGAATGGTTACAAATGATAAGGCCAGGCAACTCAGGCAAATGAGTGTGTTCCTCTTTTTTCCGAGCTGGGAAAGGACACTTCAGCTGTACTTCCACCGCGGGGATAAGGCCAGACGTGTCAGCTAACTGCTCCGTTTCGACTATAATAGGGAAAATATAGGTGGTGGAGACAATTTCCTCGTTCTTGAAAGAAGCATATGGTCATTCATCATCTTTTAACATATTATGGTAATTCACCTGGAGAAAGGCCATGTGGGAGTGACAGAAAGAAAAAGACGGGAAGGGGGGGAAATTGCTTCGAAGTTGCTGTATTCACATAATGGTTAAACGGGCTGTTTAGATTTATCAATGCAGTTTGGTGACAGTTTGGTGAACTAGCCAAAGGTCAAAGAGGTCATACTTTGATAGATGTGTAATCTATTCATGAGTCACAGTCATCTTACTTAATTTCCACTTCTTCGAGCTTTGATTTGTAAATTAACAAATGATTCCATCATGTTTCTGATTGTATGCCCTTCCCTTCCCTTCTCTTTGTGTTTATCTGTCACATGTCTTCTGTCATTGTTTGGGCTTTTGTGTAGGTCTGTGTGTGATGAATTATGCAGCAATCAGGTCAGTCCACATTAAGCATGAATAGTTTTTAGCATGCCTGTCAAAGGGAAACTTGGAGGCAGGAAAAAGGGAATCAATAGTACCGCTCGAAAGTAGTGAAAAAGGTTTTGGGACTTCAAAGAAGATTTTTTCCGAGATGTGCGGACACCCGAGTGATTATTCTGAGCATGAACAAAAGAAGGCGGGTAATGGCACTTTATTTCCCTGACTTCCATTCACCCTCATGTTTCACTGTGCCGCCCCAGAAGACCGTCTCAAAAAGGGATCAAAATAAACTATATTTGATTCATTTCAGGCAAAGAAGTGGAAATATCTATATTTTGAGTAGATTGGAAACATGTTCAAGCCTCATCTGTTTCTCCATTTGCTATAAGTGAACGTATGGTCCACTGGGTTATGATGTACTTTCAGATTTGATTGCGGCAAAAGTCGATTTCACCAGTAACCCCACAAACCACACTGCAAAGAAAAGGAGGAGGAGGGGTGGAAAAACATGGGGTGAGAAAGGTAGAATGTATGGATTACCCAATCATAAGCACACAAGCCTCTGCACATGACGGGCTGAAGCAGCAGAGAACATGAAGTTAGTGGAAAAAATTTCCTCGACTGGCTTTATAGACTTCGTGTAGTTGTTTACCAGACAGGGAGCATATAACAGATTCTTTAAATGTGCATTAAGGAACATTTAGGATTACTTTTTTTGGAGTTTAACCCAGACGATAAGTAATCATCTGTACCTCTTTTATTCTCCTTCTGTCAATAAATAATACTTTTAATGACATTAAAAGTTGAATAAAAAGATTAATAGATAGACTGTATTCTAAGCAATTCTCCATTGTAAAAGAGAATTGGTTCCCAATTGATTTTAGCTGGTAGAATAAAGGTCATATAAGGCTTTTACATTTTAGGTTTTATTGATCATTTAAGGACAGAATTATGAAATATAACAATTTTCTACCTTTTTTTGGTAATGTCCTCTGTAATCTTGTTAAAAAAGTGCGATATAAATAAAGTTGATGATGATTGTGTGGCAGCGGGGGGTTATGCTCGGCTGCAGAGTGGGTGGAGCGGGGGGTGGTGTCTAATTGGCCTCAGCTGGTGACTGATTGGTAATCAGACCAGCTGAAGTGTGTGTATCTGTCCCCATGAAGGAGCAGTAGGGACTGAGGAGTGAGCGAGTGGGGAGCAGAGGCACCGTCTGCTGGAATAAAGACTCTTACCAAATACAACCTCTGTGAATGCTCATCCTTTACCGACCTGTGACAGCGACGAACCTGTTACAGATTGATTATTAAATAATAATATATGTCTTGGTATCAAACTGTGTGCTATCACCACATGTGTTTTCAATATGCTAAACAAGACTTTCACTGTGTTAATTTTTTGCTTTAATTATATGTTCGCACGACAAGATTACAATTGCTTGTGTTTTTGGTGTCTTTAATGAGTATTACATATTTGGTTGAATGGCTTATAGCATGTGTTGTACATAGAAAACTTAACTAAGCTAATCTTTTAAAATAGTCCGGGGGTATGAGTACACTGTTGGCTGAATAAGATGTTATGTGGTCAGGTGGTTTTGGGAGCAAGAATCCCAGAGAGACAGAGAGAGAAGACAATAGTCACGACCACAGAGATCTTGGCGTATTATTGAGTGAATTCTCCAGGGCTACAGTGCTTCAGTAATTGGAGTTGCCTTGGCTCTACATTCATTGATCGAGATGAGTTTAATCCTGTCTGACAATGTTTGCTCAATCCCATTACGAGACGAAGTCAAAGAAATTGAGAGAAATGCGGCAGTGCTCAGTCCACACATTTCCATTATTGAACCTGTCTTTCACTTTTCTTCGATCTCTCTTTGCTCACTCTTAACTGTTCTTACCTTCACATGTGAGTTCTCCTGAGACATGTAGTTAAAAATCACCTCTTGACAAAATCATCTTTCTTTTTATTTTATTTTACCTTTTAAACACCAACTTATGTTTTTAGACCTCTACACTGGTTTGGTGGAGAGGGATTTAAAAGAAATTCTGCTACGGGTCGCTATGCCTGGAAAACAGGCAAGTGAGCTAATTTAAAGCAAATTATAAATATGATACTTGAGTTAATTTTTTTGTATTGTGTGGAGCATTTGAAAACGGCTTAGTAATTATTGTAGCTCATGTTGTCCTGTTAAATTTGATGTGAAATCATTGTATTATTTTCCTGGTTTTACCTGAACCCCACCTGAAACAAAAGGTTAACACGGTAAAAGTATTCTATTTTCTAGATCTGGTCGAGAGGGTATGGGGGTCAGATCAGACTCAAGAAATGCACACGGAGAGATTCACAAATGCGCACAGAACAATTCACAAATACATTACATTTACAAATTCACGCAGAGCGATTCACAAATACATTCCAATACTCACGTAAATAAATTGGGATTTATAAAAATATGAAATAAAAATCACAAATGTATTTATGAATTTATATGAGGATTTTTCTGTTTGTTTTTGGATTTATATATTTATTTGTGGATCGCAATGCATTTGTTTGTGGATCCCTACACATCGCTACACATGGGTGCCATGGCTCAATCCGTAAATGTGTTATATTAAACATGTACCCATTTGTAGCCAATCAGATGTCACCCTTATTTTCAACCAATCACATGAGCATCATTCGATGCATTCCCGCCTTAAAGAGGCGGGGCTTAGCTCTGAGGCTTGACTGCTGCTACTCGAGAAGCGCTGGAAGCTTATTTAGACGAGTAGGGGAAAGTCACCGGGCTGTGTGAGCCGACGGGTGATGTTACGAACCCAAACACGAGGGCGTTGGATGTTCCGACGTGTGTGGGATGTCCACAACAAGTATAAAGCACAGCTAGTGGTTATTTCTTCCATGGTGGATGGCGGAACAGTTTTAAGTTCCTTAAAAAATATCATAAACTAATAAATTTACAGAGACACATTCACTCAATAACCACGACCAACACAAAGGAGTGCAGTTCAATTTGAAAATGTGTTTGGGAGTATAATCAATGAACCTACTTAGTTAGCACCCACTGTAATTTAATATCCATCAATATAAGGAATTTCACTCAGTCGGTATAAAACATATACAGAATATTCTTTAATCTTGTAGAGGAAATAAATGCTTACTAGGGCGATTGTGTAACTTTTGGACTGAGTCGGGCTGGCTGTGTCCCCGTTGGACCAGAAGTGGTATTGGTCCTTTAGTCTGATGAACAGGAGAGTAGTGGCAGGTGAGACAGGAAGAACAATACTTCCTTGAAAGTTTAAAGATGAAAGAGACAGAAGTGACACGGGATGAGGTACTCTTTCACATCAGTTACTTCCTCTAGTACACACACACACACACACACACACACACACACACACACACACACACAGACACTCAGATTGTCTATGAACAAGTCCGTTTTCACACCTTCCTCTTCGATTAATTCCGGCAGCAAACGCTGAAATACAAATCATGTTTAATTGTGAGTCAGTTTGATCCATAACTCTCAGCATGATTCTATCAGATTATTTTGTATTAATAAAGCAGCGGCTGCCCCTTTAGTGGAGGTGTCAAAAATGAATTATTCTCGTCTGTGGCCACGACTTTCTCAATGCACGAGAACAAGATCATTAAGTTGTGGCTGTGACTTAACGGGCCGAGATTATTAAAGTTTGCGATGTGGTGGTTTGTTACTTTTAGAGTAATGCTTTTACTTATTATTCCACATAGGTTTAGCGTGTTTGAAGAATCTACATGTTAGATAGCTAAACATATTGCCTCCAGTTTAGTGGTCTGGAACGACTCATCGCTGGGCTGATTTTAGCATAAAGACCCTTTTCAAGCTTGTGTTGTCGGTCCACCTGCGACCATTCAGGCTGCAGCTCCTTCCAGTACCTGCATGATGCAATCTAGAAGCTCCTGTGGTCAGAGATACGTTGTGAGCAGCCGGCTTAGAATCTCCCCACGCCCAACCTCAAAAGACTGAAGTATGTCCGTGTGACGACTCCACGGCCGTCACCCGTGGGTTTCCCCCCAAAGCACCAGAGATTCGACGCCAATACCGGAATATTTGACAACATACTTTATTTTCCAGCAGACCGCACGACGGCGCCTCTGCTCACTCTCCCACTCCTCTCTCAACTGCTCCTTTTATGAGAGCAGCCGAGGCTACTGACTGATTGCCAATCAGCCAGAGCAGCTGGCTGATTGGCAACCAGCCAGCAGCCGAGGCCAAATTGGAGACTCCACCCCCACAGCTTCCACAGTCCGTAGAATGTATTCTTAGCTTCAAATAAAACTTCAAAGTGTTCCATGTTTGCAAGCGGCTTAAGATACTGATACTGCCAGTTGGTCAACAAACAGTCATCACATGACTACCAATAATGTTCTTGTGCCCACCCTAAATAATAAGATTCCCACATCTTATTAAAGTGTGGCCAAGGCTTTAAAGAGTGAGTTATGATGGGGCCCCTGGCGCTCGATGGAAATCAGGACTAGAATGCGATGAATCAAATGTAACAGTATTTAACGGCAAGAAGTATAAACGAAAGTTTAACAAACAACCAAAAGCTCACGATCGTTGGTTCCATGTTGATCCGCCCTCCACAGGTACAAGCTCGAAGCGAGCAGGTGTTGCTGTCCAACACGGGTCAAGACGAAAGAGCGATTTCCCCCAGCACAAAAAGTGTTAGTTGCAAATCAGCCAATCACCTACTCTCCAAAGTTAGTTCAGCCTCTAACACCTTCCTGTTGGCTCAAAGTCCTGTTATCAAAATGGAGGGGTCAAACGTCACGAACCCTGGGTCAAACGTCACTTCCGGTCAAGTCACTAAACAAGTATTTTCACAATAAAAGTCCCGTCTGTTATTGTCCGCATTAAAGTCACTTCACGGGCTTCAACCGGCTTCGACAATCTGAAATACTAACTAACATTCATTCCATGCACAAACACCACATTACTTCTTGCCATTGACATTTGCATAGAGTAAACAGTCCCCCTATGCTTCATAACACATTCATAACAATATCAATATTCTCCCTAATATTTCCTCTTATAATATCTTTCTATACGTATTAATTTAAAGCTCAAGACTACAGAATCAAAATAAACTATTACAACCTAACAGCTTCATGGTCTTTAGTTCCATACGTGGCATTAAGTGTTTTGTTCTGGTCTCAGATACAACCAGTAAAGGTTTAAGTGATGTAGATATGGGATGACACTTAATGATAAATTAACTATATGTATAAGATATAATATATAAGATATGTTTAACTTACTATTGATGCATGTCTTAACTAAGTAAAACCTTGGATTCTCAACGAGGGCAACAGCTTTTCTTCATTTTAAAAATCAGGTCTTGAGTATCAAAAAACAGCTTTTGTCTGAATTGACTTGGCACCACACAAACAACATCAACATGTTCTCTGAATGCAGTCCTCTCTCGCTGTTGTGAGTAAGAGAAAATGTGTCTGTAGCTAATGGAGTCATATTATTGGGTTATGGTGAATCACATTTCTGCTGCAGTAATGTGATTCACCATAACCCAATAATATGAAAAAGAAAAGACCCATATTAACTTTACAGCTTCCTTATATTAATGGACTATTTCTTTTCAAGTACATGAAACCATTCTGTTTGATTTGCATTCAGTCCGCAACGTCTGCTGCAGTCCATTATGTGGGATTTCTTTTCTCCTGGATCTTTTGTGCAGTAATCACACCCCACTCCCCGTAATCTTCCTTTGTCGGAGCCGCTGTTGCACATCTCACGCGTGGTCCTGTTCTCCTCAATATATCGAGTCTGCTCGTACTTCTAGAAATCCAATTACATTCACGAGTGGAGGTCGGTGGAAAGACCATGCACATAATGTGCCACTATAACAGTGAGACCGTTATTCCTCAGCTCTCTAAACATTTCACAGGTGACCTTCACACCTTCATGTTTTATGATGTCAAACGACAGGACACGCTCCACAGCTCACTTTATAGGATTACATCATGTCGGTTTCTAGACCTTTCAGTGTAAGTTCATATAATGGGCTGCAAAAAGGAGATTTGAACCCCGCATATTAAAACAAGGTTATAAATAGACGGGAGTTTAAAGATCAAGGGAGAGTTCGTTAGTTCCGAGAGTAATTATTTAATAAGCTACGCATACTAAACGCTGCTGCCCAGCGTTAAGGAGAAGACAGTAAGGAACCAGCTTGAGGACATAGTGGATGGTTTAGCAGCTATTTCCCTCAGACTGTGCAGAAAATCCCAGAGCTGAAAGAAAGTGAATATTGATCTTCCATTCACCAGGTTGCCATCAACACGACTCCAAATGAATACTAATTGCCACGTTTCTGCCAGATGTGAATAAGCAACTGTTTGTTTACTCATTCGCCACATCAATTAAAAAAGATGCCGATATGTCAGTATTGCATCAACAGGTTGTTTCTGCTGCCGTTAAGTGGTCAACAATATGTATGCAGCTTTAAACAATCCATAGTTTGCCATTATCATATATATTCTAAGGTTTTCTCTGATATAATACATACAATTGAAACACAATTTTGAAGTACATTTAGAATGTGAATAGAGTAGAATGAATGTGTATTCCAGTAACACGGTTTACTGAGGCTGAGAAGGAGGGACATTCCTCTCTATGTGTAACTCTGCTCTTCTAGTCAAGCCACTACTCTCTTGGGATTCTCTTCTTCCCTTTTGCCTCTCTGACTTTACACAAGTTTCTCCCTGTCATACTCTTTTTCTCCTCCGTTGCAGACTAAAGGTCCCGGCCTGTGCTATAAGCTCAGAGCTGGAGACACTAGAAACAACAAATGAGATAGTGAGCGAAAAAGACAATCTTGGAGAAAAATGTACTTTTCTTAAAAAAAAGAAATGTCGGAGGATTTATTTTCCAGATGGCACCGGCTCTTATCTGCTCCTCTGCTCCTCCTCGGCGGCTCTCTTCCTGATTTTCCGCGTCCCTCTTTATTGACTTTCTTCTGTTTGGTGAAAACCACAAGAGGTTCTCTGGAGATTCCGGCCTGCCTTTCGCTCTCATGCCCCAAACCACTGGAACAACCGACATTATTAATTTGGCCAGGGACTGAGTAATGATATACTTCACACAAACACTCCACTGGATGAATGGAGGGCCTACTGGGTCTCTCATAAGTCAGAAGAGGTTCCTCGGGTTCAACAGCAGCAGGATGTGTGTCAAGAAGAAAAGATGGTGACCAGAGGGAGAGGAGGTCAACATCAGAGATTGGGTGTGTTTTGTGACTTGAGCAGTTTCTCATTCATTTCCATCTTTTTACAATCATATAAAATTGATCCCCGCTCTAAGTTTCTAATTTTATCAAAGACAAAAGTCAAAGTCAGCTTTATTGTCAATTTCTGGACATTTACCAAACTACAGAGGAGTTGACAAAACGTTTCTCTCTAGTCCAACGTATACGGTCAATACCAAATAATAAAGTGTGAGTAAATAAATACAAATATATAAACATTGAGACAACATTAAGAAAAACTATAATTTCGTATAACAAGCTAGTAGTGTTTGATGACATTTCAAACCAGATTGCCTTTTATTTTAGAGGGTATGAATTAAAATGTCTTTCATATTTATTCTTGTCATTGTCTACCCGAGATCTTCCTCGTCGCCAGTGTTTTGGTACATTTTGTAAAGAAAAAAAAAAAGATGTTTAATTCAAGAAGTAAAGAGGTAAAAATGAAACACCAAAGTATGGATTACATTTCGTACTACCGTGTCATTTGCAAGTGCCTTCATCATTTCAAGTGTTTGATTGTAAAAAGAAACATATATTGAAAAAAAAAATCTCAATATATGTTGTCTCAATGTTTATATATTTTTATATGTTTATATATATTTTTATAATGTGATTACGTTTTATGTTTTATTGACCCAAAGAAATTTGTCATCAATAAGATTCTAGCCATATCATCAATAAAAAAGTTATGTGATTTGCTCAAATATAACACCAGGAATTGTTTTTTAGGAACTATTAACAAAGAACTTGGTGTTATCTTGATATGGATATAAAATAGTGATCAATACCACCGTGCAAGGATCAATATGATCGACACGTGACCTCTATTCTCTCATGAAGATCTGTCCTAGCCTTATTGATTCAGATTGATCTGTCACTTCATACACACACGGCCATAAGGGGACGCACTGTCACACAATCCACTGCACAGCTGCTTATATGTACACATTTAAGGTTTACAGTGATTCTTATTACCATTTAATTGACAGATTATTGTTTTTGTTTAAATGTTGCAGATAGCAAGGAACAGTGTGACCCTCAGCTCATCCCTCCTTTCGCAAGCATGCTGAAGAACTAGTGGCCCTCAGGTAGTGATGATGGATATCTTTAGGATTTTATTACGGCAAGGAACTAATCTTATCAATATGTGTTAAATATGTTTTAAGGTTAAAGAGTCGGGCACTAAAACTGAGCTTTTCAGAGAAAGGGGTGAGAGGGGGAATAGAGGTATAGTCAGACACGGTATGAGAGAAATACTAACATGTTCCATATATGTACCTGAAATGAGCACAATATGTCCCCTTTATGCATCTGACCCTTGTCCGGAACATGTCTTATTAAAAGCCTCACTAGTTCCTTTAAAGATAACTACGGTGGCAGAAAAAAAGATTGATACAAAAGGGGTAAAAAATAATGAAATCTTTAATAAAAAATACATTTATGAATTCGGCAGCATGAAGAACATTTCCATCAACCCAGGAAGAGTAAAATAATGAAATAGGCATTTAAAAGAGATTCTGTAAGTAAATACAAACACATGAGGAAGAAATGGCAAGTTGTTTTTGAAGGGAAACAAAATGATTCAAAACAGACATTTTCTGAAGAATCTGATATGGCAAACAAAGATGAAACAGAACTGAACAGAGTTTAAACACCACAACATAATAATGTTGCTTTGTGTTGATCATAACACCACAAGGTTCACTTCAGTGCTTCAATACACGACAGCAGCTTGGTATCCAGACCAACAACACAGTGAGGAGGCCGCCCTCACACACACTGGTTCACAATCACAACACATTACAGGGAAAGATTGGAAACACTGACTTGGGATCAGTGTTTAAGTACAACTGTATCCTGCTCCCAGGGAGGACAACTGAGTGACCAAACACTTTATTCTGATAGTTTGTTTTCTTCCGTGCATTAAATGACGAGAATACATCATAACTTATTTTGACACAACTGGATGACACTGATGGATTTACAGACTGGGAGGGCACTGGTTCCACAGCAGCCTTATTGCACACAGAAGAACACTTTAACTGGAGGTATCATCCAAAATCATCCTGGACATCGTTTAGAAATATATTCCTAACACACGTGTGTTTATTCTTACAAGCCCTTTAAATCCGCCCAGCAGGTAGCAGGTGGCTTCTTATGGTTCCATTTGAGCTTCTCAGAGGCCATTTGGAGCTTTTGCCCACCCAGATGGTGCCGGGACCTTTCACACACGTTTTTGTGGACCTATGGAGGGACTGGTGGGAGCAAAGCCAACGCCCTCATGGGGAAGCAGTTGGGTACTCGTTGGCAAAAACGGGTTCTTATTTCCTATAGCACTGAAGGATCATGTGTGCTGACCATGAACTGCCAGTAATTTCACTTTATACTTTATATACACTTAGAGACACTGTATACACATTTTCATTGTAACATTTTCATGTCCTTTATTATTTAAATTCCTAAATGCAATATGTCCTGCCCTGCTAATTTATTGTATTTTATGTAAACATGTTACAAGTACATATCTTATCTCATCTTATCTAAAGTATTTTGTTGGTTGACATTTGGTCGGCCAAAGAAAAGTGAATTCCAGCAGCAAGTGGAATGCCTTTTGTTTCCCTTCCTTTAGTGGAGTCCTCACATCCGGAAGGTCTCATGTTCATTGTCGAGTGTCTCCTGTGACTCAGAACATGCATCGTCATGCCCAGCAGAAGGTTCACACTCGGCTGCCACGGCAGTCCAGTTCTAAATTACTGCCCCAAAGCTGCTGACCAAAATACTGCTGACACTTGGTTATTTTAAGTGCTGATTCTGGGACAGGATCTGTGCCTTGGGTAAAGTTCCCAGCGTTGCTTTTATTAGCTGCAAACATAGTATGCAGAAAATACCCAGCTGGCAGGAGTTTTCAGCTGGTACGCAGAAGTTATGTTTGGGCAAAGTGCAGAGGCAAGGAAGAAGGAAATACTTTAGTCGGAAGTGTCCACTGGCCGAGGGGCCCTTTTGTTCTGAAGCCACGCTCATTTAAATAATTAATCAAATGACGAGCTCAGTAACGAACATAACAGTCTTCTCTTGTCTCGTAGCATTCAAAATATATTAAAATAATTTATCAATATTTTGTAAACAAACACATATGTGTATTTATACATTTTGCGTTGTAGAGGTCACTCCACAGTATTCCGATGAGATCCTAGACGTGCCGCTGTGTATAATGTGCTTTACAACCTGTTGCCTTTCAATCTGGTGTTTTAAGGACATTATCAAAAGAACAGTGCAATTGCGGCAGTGAGGATGCGAGTGGGTGATGTCACAGTGAGTCGCACCACGCGTGACGAGGCAGAACCTGTGTGGATGACACATTCAGGCGCATCCATTGAAATTGAAGAACAGTGCCATTTATGTCTCTGAACTTAGGAAAGGAGGTCAGTCACGCACCAAGCAAACAACTGTCCTTAATCCATGTCAGGTATGAATAGAGCCATAATAAAGTTTGGTAATTTGTGCTAGTTCAGTGAAAATGTGCTTGATTCTCCGATAGTTAAATAACAGTCTTATATATGGGAAGGCTCAGGAACTGATTCACCTGTTCTGATGATTTGACTGAGGATGAAGTTCCAATCAGAGCTCAGCAGCTTGAGATGTCTGTCACCGTCTGCAAATATAAAGATGTTTTAGATTAGATTGAGAAAATGAGATATGAGATAACAAAGCAAAGTTCTCCTGCTCACGGCATCACGGCATCATACTGCCACCTGTCCCCCTGCTGCATATGTGTGCTGTTAACTCTTTCAGTTCACTTGCAATACTTCTAATTTGGAGGAGGGAACATCTGCAGCAGCTCAGACCTGCTAGGAATCTTTGTAATGCTAATGTTCAAAGACAGACCGACCACGTTGACCTGAGGCTGTCATGTGGAGCGAGCTCATAAATGACGGAATTCAATTTATTTTTCTATTCTTCTGGAAACATCTAAACATGTGCTCTACTAACACAGCTCCAGAATACGGTACCTCTGTCTTGTTGTGGATCCATAGGTATCCAACATCCGAGTGCTGGCCACCTCCAGGTTCCAGTCACACATCTCCAACAGCTTGAGACACTCGGGCCTGCTCCTCAGACCCAAACAGAACAACTGCTCCACCTGCAGAGACAAACGCAGAGGAAACTGTTCAAAGAAGCCAGGAGTCGGGGGGGATGAGCGGGACGAGATGGGCGTAAAGCAGGGTCACATGGTCGCGTTTCTTTTTATATTGCAGTGAGCAAATTGTCAAATTAATCAATAACGGAATACAAGCTTGAAGTTTTGTTCAAACACATTTGTGTATTTTCTAAACGTTGCCAACACTATGAAGGAGCACACAACGGTTCCCTTGTGCCCTGCCATCCAAACACAAGGTCCCCCTGCCTCAGCTCCCCGAGCACAGGCAGCGAATAGGGAGCTGAACAGTCCAGAGGCTTTTTAATATGTCCTTTTATAGCTGGCTTCTGGCAGCAGCAATGACCGGATCCCTTAAGATTCTACAGAGTTGCTCTCATCATATCTTGATGAATCAATAAAAAGAAAAGAACAAACAAGAGATGCAGCAGCTCTGAATGTGTTGGCAGCGGCTCGGAGGAGAAGGACTACAGGCCTGGTCTCAGCTGCAGGCATCTCTGAGGACTCCTCTAGTGATTGTTAAAATATATTTCATTAAAATGCCATAAAACGTCACAGAAGGAACGCAACTTTATGGAGCTTCACTTATTCCAGCTGAAAGTTGCCGCCTGCCTGCTAACGGCCGTGAGGGGGCAACTCATCGGGTCGTAAAAAGAAGTCTTTGAGAATAATGACTCCTTGATTTATTACCTTAGTAAATGTTCTAATGTTTATCTCTCATTGCTAGTCTTAAGTCTTCTTCAATACGGTATGATGTTTATTGTGTCTAACTTAAATTATAATAGACAAAGCATGGAATGCATGTCACATAAAATGTAATTAAAGACACAAAACAAGTAATTTAGTCCGAAAAAGACAAAAGACATGCATTTGAAGATTATGTTTTTGATGGATATTAACTTTTAAATAATGTTAGCTAGGTAGCTTCATGAGTGTTAGATCGCCAGCTGAAGTGCTTTAGCTGCTGTTCCATTCGTTAATAAACTGCCACGACATGCAGTTGGCGCCATGATGACACAAGTTGTGTTTTCGCGGCGGAGCAGCAGAAGGGTCGCGTGTTTCTAACTGGGGGTTTTATTTAGGATTTCACTCTGGATGTCCACAGATGTTCACACAAACACCCTGAACCAATTACTGGCCTGGACCTACAGGGACACGCCCATCTCATTATCATATCATCATGAAGATAATGGGGAAAAGTTAAAGTTATGTGTTATGTGTGAAAAGACCAAAAACATAAAGTAATTAAATAAGCTAGCAAAAGATAAATAGCAGAGTAAAATAAATTAAGCTTTCATTTTTCACAATTTTCTCAAAGGATTGAAGATTGAAGTACACTTCATTTGAATCATCCAACTAACCGTATTACATATAACCGTAACTATCTTTTGTCAGTTTCAGAGCAACATATGGACTACGAACTCCGTATTATTGTGATCATATACAATCAGTGATGAACAAAAGGAAACGGCAGTGCACTAACCTCTTAAAACACACATTAAGCTTAAATGCCCTCACCTTTAGATAATGCACGGCTTTCTGGACATTCAAGCTGTGGTTGTGGAGGGCGGCTTGGCACTCGTCCATTGTGACCCCGTGAACTGCCTCCTGCACCTGAGCCCCACGAGACACACGGCCCCCGCATGAGAACCTCCGACAACACGCCGCCCCCTGGCGCTCATCCTCTCCCTCACCACTCGAGGAACTCAACATCACGTCAACATTTACCTCAGGAGCACCTACACACCACCTGGTCCTTTTTACCTTCGCATTGAAAATGCCGGAAGGTAATGTTTTGATCGCCGTGTATTTATTTATTTATTTATTTGTATGCGTGTTATTCGCAAAACTCAAAAAGTATTGAACCGAATCGCATGAAATTTGGTGGGATGATTGTTTATTATCCGGGGACCAGTTGATTAGATTTTGGGATCGATCGGGTCAAAGGTCAAGGTCATGGAAAGGTCAAACTCTTTTTTTACCATAGCACGATACATTTTTGTCCAATTGGCATGCAACTAATGCCAAAATGTTCATAATTCAATGCCCAATCTTGTGATATGCGAAGGTATGCGCTCTACCGAGTGCCCATTCTAGTTGGAGATGAAATCAGCTTTAACAATTATGTAAACACTTCCTAAATCTGACAATCAAGTTATATTGTTACTTTATAAGGTTTGCACCCTTTCCGAGCAGTCACCTATCATGTTCTACTCACTTTATGTACATTTACCTTACGACAACACTGACGCTGCGTTGCTGCACGATGAGACTTTCTTGCAGCATCGTCCATTATTTGATTGATCTTTTATCAGTATTGATTGATACCTATAATAACAATAGCACCGCATCATTCCCGACTACCTCGACCACCACTATTTAAACTACCACAGTGAGCCAATGCATCGTGCATTTATACTTCTCACATGGAAGTCCTCTGTGTGCGGCCACAGATCTCAGTACCATGACACAAAGCCAAGTGCCTGATGGTTGTCGAGCCTCTGGCGCTTCAGTGATTCTGCCTCCAGTTCAATGACGGTCAACTGGCGTCACAATCAACTGGCCAACAAATGGAATTCTTAAATCAATTCACGGCAAACCAATTTGGGTCTTTGTCTCAAAAGAACATTAGCATTTTTTTTCATGAATTCAGAGAAGCTATAATATTTCTGTGCTTTGTCATTTTGATGGGAATGCAGAACGTGTTTGCATGCTACCAAGTCTTGGACTGAAAAGCTATTCAAATGGAACTTCCTGCTTCATTAGTTTGATTCTTTGGCTTTCACAAGTTCAGCTCCAGTTTGAAGTTGTTGTGCCGTTACACATCAGTCATCATTTGTTTCTGAAGAGTAGTTGAATAGGGAGGTCATCTGTTATTACATATGAATGCAGTTTAAAGCATCCATTATATGTGCAAGAAATTGCAAACTTTTTTGCTTAGTATCTAACAAAAAGGGAACCAGCGAGCCTCGGCAGACAGCGTAGACCGTACAGCTGCAACGTCCAGACCTTCAGAAACGAAGAACTGATGACCATCTAGTTTCAGAAATGTGCTTTTTATCCAATTCTAATTTACAAAAAAGCAATGAAAATGGCATCAAGGAGAACAAAGGGTCAACGATGTAATGCATCTAAACTATCATCACAGAAAAAGCGAACACGCTTTGGACTTTAATTACTGAAGCAATTACAAAGTGTTTTTCAAATGAAGGTTGCAAAGGGCAATCCAAATAACTTCGACCTTACCATTTTGACCTTGTCAGCCGAGTTCCCGCCGCCGTCCGTCCTGATGCAGGAAGCAGTGCCGACCGGTGGCGACGGCCCGTCTGAACAGACGCGAGGTAGACTAACTAACGCCTTCATCCCTGACCGGGGCCCATCCAGACTGCTGTTATTGTTGGAGGAGAAATTAGCCTTCAGCTCGCCTGGCTGGACAAGCCCCTGTCCCTGGGCGTGTCTCTGGAGGACCTGGCTGCTGACCACCATGGGTCTGACCATGGCGGTGTTTGCGTGCCGTACTTGTCTTTCCTCCACACTGCTGGAAGGCTGGCTATCCGCCTCCCTGAAGAAGCGGTCGTAGCGGTGGAGGTACGGCGGCCTCTCTGGCAGAAGGTAATAGTGGGTGTTACTGACTTTAATGCCATCGCGGACGATGGGGAGGATACATGGGCCTCTGCTGGCGGACTCCTTCCCCTGCACCTGGATCACTTTGGGGGCAGCATATTTAGGATCTGAGGCAAAGCTGTGCGTGGTCGGCATGAGTTTACCCGGAGAGCTGGAGAGGTAGGAGCCGTAGGTGTGTGGAGAGGGACTGGAGGTGAGGGGAGCCTGCATGGCGGTGGGGCTGACAGTGTAGAGTCTCTGCTGGGGGGAGCCCACCACCGAGCCCATGGGGCTGGGAGTCCTGGAGCCCGACTGGGACAACGGGTCTCTGGGAGGGATCTGAGGTGGTCGCTCCTGCTTTGGGCCTGAAACTTCCTCTGTGGTGTCGGCTGGTGTCGGCGACAGGGAGAGATCCCGTGACCAGCGAGCAGACGTGTAGTCGCCCCTCTTTATGGGGCGAGGCGGGATGGGGACACGGGGGGGGATCTGGGGTTTGTCCTCATTGGAGGAGAAGACACTTTGGTGGTGCCGCTGCTCGGTCGGTCGTGTCTGGGGACACGAGATCTGCGACGGCGAGCTTGACCGTGCAGCACTTCCAGTCGGTACGTTCAGCCTCTTCATGCACTCTTGCTGGAGTTCTTGGAAGATCTCTGCTGACTGAGAGAAGGAAGTGGACAGAACCTGGCTCTGCTTGCTGGGGAGAAAGAGGTTGTCCTCCAGACCTGATCTGTCTGGACCCCTGGAAACAAGAGCATCACCCTCAACCGGAGGTCTCGAGAAAAGAGCCTCATCTGGGTTATGGATATCACTGTGCTCCTCTTCATGCGGCTGCTCCGAGCTGTTGATAGAGCTCACCTTGGTGGAGAAAGAAGATTTAAAACTAAGATCCGTTCTATGTCCAAGTGACATGGGACGTTTGTCTCAGAACAGGAGATAAACGTCCCATGTCCATGACATTTTGGCGCAATGTGAAATGTGCTGCGTCACCTCCTACCGTACCTCCATGTCGTCTTCGTCTTGGGCGACATCGTCATAGGCCGGAGGTGGGGGTAATGGCCGAGCATCCCAGTCCACTACTGGTGTAGGGTGAAGGGGACGGGGTAACGATCGAGACGGACTCTGAGGCGGGGTCCGGTCCATGATGTTCTCCGTTTCCAAAGCTAGCTTTGCAAGTGAAGGAATCTGAATTTCAACCACAGGGGAAGAGGATGGAGTTGGCGGAGGGAACTCCTCCCCAAAGTCAATGAGGGACACGTCCCTGTTGGAGGTGTGGCCTGAGCCTGAAGTCCGACCAATCCCCTGTTTGGAAGCAGAGACCCACGCAGCAGGTTGAAGTTTTAAGCCTTTGACAGAACCCGTTTTCCGAAGCGATAATCTCTTTAGTCCTGCCGAAATCAGATCCTCATCATCATTTACTGGATCATAGCAAGGCTCTGGAGACACAAACACACACAGTTAATTACTTTACTGAAAAACATTTTGGGTGATGACAGCAAAGCTCTTATAGATCAAAAAAATACAAGACACACTTCAAGTTTTCCAGCTCTGACGTTAGTCCTATTGTGCACAGAAAGGACACTGCACGCCTGTTAGAGGGGTGACGTTGATGGAAAGATGGAGAACAACGATATGAAGAAAGGAACCAAAGTTGACGGGGGAATCACCGCAAAGAAAGGCAAAGAACAAAACGCATGGCATGTACCTGTGAGGAGTGGAGCTAGGAGGGAACAGAGAGGGCAGGAACAATGGGTGAGGAGCTGCTGAGAGAAACCAGACTTACTCTTGATTAACACTGCTGGTTGAGGAGGGCGAGGAGGAGGAGGCTCCTCTGGAAGAGGAAAAGCAAATACCGCCATCGCAAAGGAGATGCAGAGGTGGGAAAAAAGACAGCAGCAAAGATAAAGAGATAAGGGGATAAGGCAGGAGGCAAATGGAAGATTACATATGAATGTTTTGCCGACAAGTGTTAAGAAATATTCAAAAGCAGGCTGTTCGTTGGCCATATTTCCAAAGCAAAATCTGCCATTGTCTTAAAATTCTTCCCCACAATCAGTGATTCCAAATGTTAAACGTGGAATCTGATCATTTTTTTGATTGACAGGCGTTAATATGGTGTTAATCGAGTTTGAACCCAGAGATCCGGACTAGTCTTCCTCGTGTTTATCTTTGGTGTCGACCAAACAGCCATCATTATGGGGTGGTCTCAGGATTTATTGGAGCTCTTTAACTCACTTTGAGCTCGTCCTGGTAGCTGTGTGGGCCGAGCCCCACTGAGGTCAACACTAAGGACATCAGGAGGATCCATGGGATTACCGAGGTACAAACTGGGGGGAAGAGAGCACCAGACTTAATTACAGCAAATGTCAATAGAGTGCATCTACATAACAGTGATGTTAAAGTGTCGTTATACATATGGGCATTTGCAGTATTGTGCTACTGCCATCTATTGGTGAGAGTTTATTATTCCAATGCAGCAAAAACTATATTGACTTTTACCACCAACTTCCAAAATGAAGCACAATTATCATACATTTTTAGAAAGTAAACCATGTCAAAGCTCTCTGGGTACATTACAGTAGTAAAGTCACATAAAATGAATAAATAGAAGTTAGTCCTTACTCATCAATCCTGTCTGGGAAGCCCCAGCAGCGATGAGGGTTGCTGTCTCCGTGTCCCGTGTGGATGAAGCTGTTTTTGAGCGGCCGGCTGATGTCATGAGCGGACAAACACGCGACTGATGTCACCACATTTCTGGGGAAAGGTCCAAACTTAAGGGTTCGCTTGTTTTGACCTCTCCACCAGTAGTTGTCTGCCCTAAAAGACACAAACATGGAGGGAATTAATAAAAAAGCTATATTTCTACGACACAGCTAACGTGTTAATATTAACAATGTAGCCCATTTAGCATCGTAGATATTCAATACATTTGTATTAGTAAGCTTTGACAAACTAAGCAACTGTAAAATAGTTTTAGGCTGTTATTTTGTGATAATAGCATTTAAATAGTTCCCTTTAAAGAGTATTTATCAGTATTAAGGTTGGCAGCTAAGTCTGTAAGATAAAAGCTACAGATTTGGAGGAAGGCATCCTGCCCATGTAATTAACCCTCACCTCCCCTCTATTATGGTGATGACATCATTGACCTGGATCTGGAGTTTGTCCGGCTCATCAAAATCCTGCAGAGCACACATGTCTGTGGGCATGGTCTGAAAAACACACACATGAAACACCAAAGTTAACAGCAGACATTTATGAATGGGGCATATCTTCATATCTTACATGCTGCGACTGTTTGTTGTTCTGTCATGAACACATTGAGACAAGTTCCCAAACTTCTAAACTGTATTGCATTAAAGTATTGATTCCCAATCTATTTTAGCTGGTTGTTGTTCTCCGTACAGTTTCCTCTTTGCAATAACTCCACTAGGTGGAGATGAAAATCCATTCATGCGATGAGGACTGCTGAACACCGGTCTGTGTGGAAGCAGCACCCTGGATATATAACATTCCCAAATGGCAGCTCTCCTACCTCAAGCAGGAACTCACGCAGGGCAACAAAGGTGGGTCTGTCATCTGGTTTCTGAGCCCAACACTGCAGCACCACGTGATAGATATCGTGCGGACAGTCTTCAGGCTTCGGGAGGCGTTCACCTTCTTTATCAATCTTGTGCAGGATCTAGGGTGGGTTTTTTGAAAAGGGAAAAACAATGTCAAAGAGTTGAAGAATTCACCAGTGTGGATAAATGTGATGAGTGTTCTGGGTCTGCCGGTGTTACTTAAGATGTGTTTCAATATTTGTTTTGATTACCTGGCTCCCATTGAGGCCCAGCCAAGGCTCCTGGCCATGAGTAAACATCTCCCACAGAGTGACTCCAAACATCCACGTGTCAGTGGCATGCGAGAACGTTCTGGTCTTCAAACTCTCTGGGGCGCACCTGAAGCAGGACGGACAACAACTTTAATGTGAAATGTCCAAAGATAATCCTCACTCTAGACATATATACTTTTAGAATTTTGTTTTTCAATGCAGCTCCTCTAACTTTAAAAATATTTAAAAATAAAAATGAGTGGGTTTGGAATCATTAGTCATACATGCACATGAATAAAAACAGTAAAAAGAAAGATGATTACTAGCTCACTGTTTTGCCATACACAGAATTTGACCCAACTTTTTTTTTAAATGAACACAGCAAGTCTCATCAGCATGGCAGGAACACAGCTGTGACGGATTAGAGTTCTTTGTGGAAACTTCCTGCAATAAAATACATCATATTCCCACCCTAACCACTCAAACTACTCATATCCATGCATGAATCCAAGTACAGCTTTGGTTCTTGAGCTTTCAGTGCACCCACCATGCGAAGGGGACCTTTCGATGCTCCTGCATGACATAGTGCTCATGGTTGTTGGGCAGCGCCCTCATCAGGCCAAAATCTCCAATCTTCACTCTGTGTGCTGAGGCCAGCAGGATGTTCCTGAAGATAGAGGGTGAAGTATTTAACTATTTTGTGTACACGCTACAACAAACAAAAGGTTTTATTTCATGGTCGATCCTGAGTAACGTTCAGAATGGGATCCAGTCGTATCCAATGTAATCCACAGGTATACAACATGTGGTGCATCGCGGGAGTACAACTCAGGACCTACTGCAGGTTTTAATTGAAGGTATTGAATACATCTGAGATGTAGTATGAATACAAATAACTGTCTGGTAGGTTATAACTGAATTTTAAAAATGTCTAAAACCACAGCTTGAGAAATCCTCTTTGTGATTGGCACACTGTAGAAGCCATGAGTCGTCATCGCCATATTATAACAGCCTATGAACATGACTCATTCCTACCAGCCATTAAGAGTATTCTCAGGCATCTACAGAGTTTCAACAGTTAGGTGAGGTGACTATTTGGGCAAGACCAAGAACTTGGACCACCCAACCAGTGACTCGTACTTGTGAGCCAAGACTCCCTAATGGCCTGCACATTTCTGGAGGGAGAAGCAATATAAATAATTCACCATACCAAAAAAAATACCTCATTAGAATATTAGGTTTCATAGAGAATGTGAATAATACACCCTCTAACCCTCTTTAAAAATATTTTGTTTACACTTTTATAGTTGCTAAAACCGGCAAACAATTAAAAAGGTGTTGCTCCCCTACCTGGCGGCCAGGTCCCTGTGGATGAACCTCCTCTGCTCCAGATAGGCCATGCCACAAGCCACCTGTACCGCATACTGACACAGAGTGTGGACCAGCACCGGGCCCTGTGGACGAACACATCGCAGACGCTCCAGCAGAGAACCCAGAGGAGCCAGCTCGGTCACCTTCAGGAAGAGAGAGGAGACACAGAGAGGGTGAAAAGAAGGGATGAGGAATAAATGGTGTTGAAGAGGTTACACATTTATTTGGAGATGAAAGGAGGGAGTGAGAATCGCAGGAAGAAACATTTCAAATAATGTAATGACAAACAGAATTTGTTATTATTATTTTAATGTATTATTATGATCATATTGTTTTCCAGACTGGCAATGGGGTGACATCAGGGAAAGAGAGGTCCTCGAAAATAACTGGAAAACTGAAACCTGGCTCCCTTCCTGTTATACCCTTGTCTGAATAATTGTTCACCTGTTTGTTTTAAACACAGTTAAAGAATAAAATGGAAAAAAGAAGCTTGACCTGATTTAAACAAGCTGTAAGATAAAGAACCGGTCTAAGAGAGCCTGAGAGGGACATTTGGGTTCAGTGTATATGGGTGCAAGTCAGACTACAGCTTTATATGTGATTGTGTTTATATGCGTGTACATATTCATCTGTGTGTGTATGTGTGTGTGTGTGTGTGTTTCTGTGTGTCCACTACCATCTTCATTGGGTGTGTGAGCACCACACCGTAGAGGCGAATGATGTTCTGGTGGTCCAGGGAGTGCATGGCGTTGACCTCACAGATGAAGTCCTCCAAAGCTTCGGGCTGGTTGAGCACATCTGTCTTCAGACACTTCACAGCTACATTGAGCTGGAAACAATGATTTAGTTTAAATGTAATCCGACCAGTCAGCCTTTTTTTTCCTTCACACTTAAGTGCTCATTTTATAGCAGAAGCATTACGAATAAAATGTACACTAAAAGTTCCCAGATGTTTTGAATTTGCTTTGACTTCCTATCCACATCAGCACAAAATGCAAACAGGCATTTTAGAAAATACCTATAGTTGTGTGACTATGCCACAGTTATATCACACAAAGGAGTTTAATCCTGTGAAGAGAACTAAATACATTTAAAGCACGGGTGTCCTCACCACCTTCCCTGCGGGCGTCAGCCACTCTCCTCTCTTCACGACACCAAAAGTGCCGTCCCCCAGCTTCTCAAACAGCGTCAGGTCCTTCTCTGGGATGAGGCAGGTCAGTGCCTGCTGCTGCCCATCCAGAGGAGCACCGCCACCGGGCTGTGTGGCCAGGACTCCCTCCCCCAAGCCCAGTGGAGGTGTAGGAGACAGCTTACGAAAGGAGGAGGCCGGCTGGCTCTGCTGGGGGAAGTCTCCTCCATCGGGGCGCTTACCACTAAACACCTACGGAAGAAGAGAAAGAACACATAAAAAAGTGTTTCAGCTGGAAAAGATTTGTTAAACGGTCCATTGATGAACAAAGAGAGAGAGAGAGACACAGGTGGTGGGATATGGTCAAGAAAATGAAAGTTGACATTGACCATAGGTTTCAATCTATTTTCGTTCTTTGTCTATTATTATTTTACACATGTTTGCATTTTTAGATGCATTTTCTAAGAGTGACAAGAAATTGTAAGTTTAATGACAAGAACAACTAGATGAATTGAACTGCTTGTAAACAATAATATGATGTCATGGGATGAACAAAACTCTCTACTGTCTACGACTCACTGCCCGAGGAGTCAAAATGTCTCTCACAAAAGGGCCATCTTTTTATCTTCCACGTTCATCAGTCACCCACTTTGCTTTGAAGAGACTTGTGGATGGAGATGGAGGAAAGATACCAGAGACTCATATCTTTATAAACTCTATTTCCCACTCGTTTCCATCTGTCTCCCTGGTCTGCTCTCCCCTCAGCCGCTCACAGGACAACGGAAACACTGGACCTATGAGGCGTCATCGGGCAGCGATGGTGGATTGTGTTTCTACTTTCTCTTGTTCACTTTGTGAAGAAACAGAGCCAGGAGTTTGGTTTGGTTTCAGCTCAGTTTGAGTTTTTACTGCGTTTTGCTGTCATTTAGTATCGCGCTGATTACAGCACACTTTGTATGCACTGTAGAAGGATTTATGTTTTATTGTTGTAATGTTTATGAACAGAGGTGGGTCACACATTGTAGAATAGACGGTTATCTGATTTTTTTTAAAACACTTTATCATTAAAAAGAGAGCTTAGTAGTATCTGACTGCTTGTATTAGATGATAAAAAAGTCCGGTAATAAAGGAAATGTAATAATATATTTAGAATTGTTGTGCATTGTAGACAGGTGAATTGTAACATGAGGCAAGTGAAGAGTCCTGCCTCTATTTTATATGCTGTTAGTAAGCAACTATGCATATGTACCACAACCAGCACACACACCCACAAACACACACACACTCACACAAACGCACCATTTATCATTATAGGAGAGAGACATGTCCTGCCTCCTGGCTTCAGTGCTGACAACACAGGAGGAACAACTTGGCTGTTAGAGAGTCCTCATGAAGAAACACTATTAGATGAAGTGACCTGAATGAACTGGTGTTTGTGTGACCTTATTTTCCCCCTAAATTTGAACCCAGACATGTGTGTGCTGTGCAGAGGCATTATGGGAAACCTCTGTTTAAGGGCCCTAACTAAGACCAACATAGGAAGGCACGGAAACTAGTACTGCTGTCATACATGGAGGAAAACAAGGACATAATTGACCTATTTATTTGTACAGTAATATCAAACCGCAATTAACATGTAACAATAGGCATGTCAGATCAACGGCGGAGCAATCTTAATTAAAAAGCAATGAATATCGGTCAGGGTTGTTTCATGCTAGTTCGTGAATGAGACCAATCTAAACTCATTTGACTGATAATCAAAAGGTCAGCACTCAGAAATCGTATCATCGGTGAAAACGAGGTGTCAATGAATCCCCAGTGCCAAACATATTTGACTGGCCAGATATAAACAGTAGCAAGCCGTATGCGGTTTCACATTCACACCGGACCAGACATGACATAATGCTGCAAGCCTTTTTAAAAACACCACATCGCTGAGTGGGTTTCAAATAGGAGGCTCAACATTCAAAAGATTCAGAGCATGGCATCATGACACACACACACACACGCGCACACGCACACACATGCGCGCTCACACACTGACAGGACGCTGAAGAAGCAGATTACTTTAGATGAGGATGGTGCAAGAGGCGGAAACAGACAGGTGTAATTATAGAAGCCAAGTACCATGTTCTCTGGGCACCACGCCTTCCACTGAGAACAGCAAACACACACACACACACACACACACACACACATTCAAACGACCGTCAATGGACCAAAAACTGACACATTTTACATTGAACGTATCAAATTTACATTGATTTCAGATCATGTCATTGTAGTGTTAATATACCACTATCATCTATTTATTTTCTTCAAAATAGATGAATAACAACTCTGGAAAGAGAAGGTAGAAGTTTAAGCTGTTTAGGAGTCCAGGCAACGACTGCCCAGGCTTCCTTTACACTTGTGTGAATTTACAAATCTTTCTTAGAAATACATTAGGAGTAAAAAGGACATTTCGCTGTTTTACATTTGACTGGTGCAACATAAAATGCCGATTGTAAGTTGTTGTGTGACAGTGGGTCGGTCCCTCCACTTCACTCCCATGCCGCTCCCGCTGAGCTAACACACTTTATTTATCATGTATTGTTCATGCGAATGTGAGTGTGTCCTCCCTGTGACAGACAGACAGACGCCAACATGGTGAAATAATGCAGAGCACACCATGCACCGTAATAAATGAGTCTATGTTTGTCACCTTGCTCATCCAGGATTTACGCTTGCACATGGCTTTCCTCCTTTTCACAGCCTCCCACAGTCGTCTCTGTCCTTTATGAAAAGAATAAAAGAAATGCAGTGATGGTCAGAAAAAGATGAAGACTGCAACTTCTTCTTCTTCTCCACAAAAAGGATGGGAGGGGAGAGAAAAGATGGTGGATACACACATACTATATGTTAGAAGAGATTGGAGATAAAGCAACAAGATGAAGTGAAAGATGTAATGAATAAACGAGCAGCAGAAGTCGGTGTGTCGTAGATTTAAGCAACTTGATACCCGAGAACCCTGAAAGCCTCAGGAAGTGGACTTAAAACATTACTGCTGCTATCCTCTTCACACACACACACACACACACACAAACGACTCGGCGTGCGAGTGTTCCTCCTATTGTGCCTAAATACCCATTGTGACTTTTAAATGATATTGGGCTCGTTAGTCATGGAGGATTTGCTCCAGCTATGCTGAGGGTGAGCCAAATGACACACAGTAATATTCTAGGATAATGGCGGTCATAATTTAGGAAGCTATGCAATTAAATAAAAATAAAACATGATGGTCGAATAAGGCCTTGAATTGTGGACAATATCACAATATTCTCAGATGTATTAAGTCGACATGGGAGTTTTTCAGCTGGATCAAGAACTGGACCAGACGGCTACCTCTGCTCACATTGATGCAGTTCTGTGAACGAGAGTATTATAGGATCCCAGCTAAACTAAACTAGAATTTGGCCTTTGGGTAAACTAAACACAAATGTTCAAAGACTCATGCACAAGCAAACACACAGTTTCTCACCAGGCCGCCCCATGCCGATCTTCTCCAGGTCTTCGTTCTTGACGTAGTCAAAGTGTGACAGCCGTGTGACGTTCAGGTCATCTCGGATCCGCAGGAAGTACTGCTGCAACTGCACCTCCATCAGCAGCTCCAGCAGCCATTCTGTACCTTCCTCACACTGCATGCTGCTGCCCAGTTTCTGCCAAACACACACACAGATTAGAGGGAACTGAGTTCAATAATTATTCAATAGTTTTCTCAATGTTCGGTCTCAAAGCTACAAAATACAAGCGGATAGAAAGTCACTGAGCAACAATAAAACCTTTCTTTTCTATAAAATATACAGAGGAACACAAATCTATTGTGTGATCGCCAGTAATTGTTTACAACACACTGACATACTTGCTCAGACACTTAGACTCCAACGCACACACACACACATGTATATATATATATATACATACATATACATATATATATATATATACTATGCTATGCCCCTCTGTCAGAACATCAATCTTCAATGTAAAAAGACAACACCACAGTTTATAACTTCATCAGTCACTGCCTGACTAATCAGCTAAATAAGCTCAAACTAATCTTAAATCATGTTTTGCTTCTTCATAGGTCTATAAATCAAGGTGATGGAATTAGATACAGAGTAAAGGCGTGAAGAACTTTGGAGATGAACACAAGCTCACCAAACTGCTGCATGACACACTGGCCCACAGAGTCATTCCCAGTGTCAATGGGCAAGGGGACTGACCTAATCAAGACAAAGAACGACAAACAGTCCTAATCTGCAGAGATTGACAGGGAGAGCTTTCTGGTGGACGCTCTGGGTCGTCGGGGCCACTCCACTGAGTAGTAATTAGACTCTGTGAATGAGGAACTTCCTGTACTCGCTGAGCCAAGGTTACAAGGTCTAGAGGAAAGTGTCAGAGGTCACAGCTTCCCTTCTGTCATCTGAACTTGTTAATGGGCTCGGGCACTTCCTCACATGTGATGAATGTCTTCTTTTCCTCACACCAGTACGTACCTAAATTGGGCCATAAAAATGTGAATGATGTGACCATTCCCCAAAACACTGAAAATATGTATTTACTGGTGTCTTTTGAATGAGAAGTGACTGGTTCTGTATTTCCATGAATTTTCGATGTGAGGTCTGACTAAGACCAGTCGACTGGGAGGGCCCAATCCCCAATGGTTATGCCAATGATCATGCCAAATGTCTGTATCCAGATACAAATGTATTGCAATTCACATCAAAGTGGGCCAGCTGATATCTCTTTATCAATGTCCAAACATGCAGCGTCGGCTCTCAGATGGAGGCTCTGCCCCCTTCAACAGGTCAACAGAAAACAGGATGCGACGTTCGCTGAGCAGAAGTCCTCTGACTTATGTAAAGCAGCTACGACAAGTCTGTTAATAACTTAACCCAATACATCATTAGAACCTGCCAGAATCACTTTATAGAGATGCGGGCTGCACTGAATGCCTGCAGTGCCTGTGGCTTGAGGATTAACTGCAGTCATTTGAATCCGTCTCTCGCATCATGCCTGACCCCCTGCCCCGCTTGGCTGGTCCACTACGCTGCTGAGCTTTGCCCAGTGCTCTTCCAACATGGAGCGTGTGTATTGGATCCACTGATCACGCCGGTGAGAGTTTAAAGCAACATTTTTCCCTGAGAACATTTAAACAAACCAACGTTTCCGTTGGTATCCATGGAAGAAACATTTTTGTAAAAAGCACAACCTCTTCATGTGTGGGGAGTATACGGTGAACTATTACCCGCTCTATCCTCCACAATGCAGCAGCAGGTCTGATCGACCCTGGCAGTCAACGCCCAGGTGTTACTTCACCCGACGGTGCCAAAGACGCAAGTCAGCTTCCTCTTGGGCGTCTCTCCATGACAGTGTCATATTTGAGGCATGAGGGGTCAAAATCAAGGTGCTTACGCCCTCAAATCATATTTCTCTGTCAACTTGCTAACCAATTTTCAAAACCCATAAACAGGATATTAGGTTGTACACTAGACTCGGAACAGGTGATCTGGACTGGTCTTCTTTCCTCTGTCATGTTGGCAGATGTCAAACATCTTGAAGTGCTTATCTTGACTTCTCCTCTAATGGGACCAAGATGTGAGGTGAGCAGGAGTAATGCCACGACTTCAACCAGAGCCAGAAGTCCAGTAAAAAGTGTAACTTTAACATGAAATGTTACAAAATAAAGAACAGAGAACAGTTTGCTTTCCAGTTTCAAATGAAAAGTAAATGATGTCCCTGTTGAGAAATGCCTCTGGCCTGAAATCATTCCTCATGCTAGTGGAGAAATGCACGCACACACACCCGCACACGCACACACACACACACGCATCTCCTGGCCAAAGCCATGTCCTGTATCAGATCTGCTCTAACATCCTTCTGCAATAACAACAACCCTCCCAGAGGACAGCCTCAGTCCAGCTGGAGAGTGCACTCGCACACGCACACACACTCACACACATACACGACATTTAAACATCTGGGTGGACTACATGATCCTGACTAGAGTTACTAATATCCATGTGGTATTTCCAAAGAATAAAATCCCTGAGTGGACCCATCAGACTTACTCGATATACGTGAAAGTGCGCCAGGAAGGGAAACGACTTTTTCAGCTTTTCAAAACGCCGCATCCTGAATTCCTTCGTCTGGATGAGTAGAGGTGCAAAAAGTGTGTGTGCGTTTAAATAGCCGGAGGTGGCATGCTCGTCTCTTAAACCATTACCCGAGCCACAGTCCTCCCAGTTGGACGGTCCCAGTCTCTGAGGGAATTCTAAGTAGCGCAGGCGCTCCTCAGATCCAGACCCGCAGCTCCAAACATGAGGGGGAAGAAAAAACTTCCAAAGATCCTGTACACTAATCTGCCACATTCCATGACGGGGCAATCGTCCAGTGAGCTCCTTCTTTAGCTTCAGCTCCCACAAGAAGGCTGAGCGGCTTCCATGTAGCACCTCAGGGTGCAGAGAGCACACGCTGGAGACGAGCAGAGTGAGGCTCGCCCTCAGCTTTGCCCTGCAGTCCACACACACATCCTCCTCAGGCAGCACTGAGTCAGGGCTCCAAAGTTGCAGAACTTCACAAATAAGTCACTCCTCCTTCTTCCCTTCCTTTTAATCCCTCTCTCACTCTCACTGTCACACACACACACACACACAGACGCTGTCTTTGCGCATGCAGCTACTGTCCATTTGCTTTTCCATCCCTCTATCGAGCGTGGCGCTAAAAATAGGAACAACTTTCTCCCGATTCAATTGCTTGCCAGTCGTCAGCCAACCGGGAGGAGAGAGCCCCGGCGAGTGACCGTCTCTGGTTTCCCATCTTGAGGTGAACAAGATGTGTTGGTGTCAGAGAACAGTCCTTTGTGCTTGTGCTGTCAGTTGAGTGTTCACATCGTCATATTACTCCAATGTGTTGTCTCTTCCCTTCTTCTCCCGCTTGGTGTCCAAAGTACCCCTTTTCCTGCCTCTTCCTGCAGGATGTTTCCTTGCTCTGCTCCCTCACCCTATCTTTCTGTCCTCCCCCCTCCGTTCCCTCCTGCGGTCAGTCAGACGGTCCGTGCAGAGCGCGGTGCCGAGGACAGAGGCTTCATGGTATTCAGCCCAGAGGAGCATTTGATCCAGGGCCAAAGGGTCACATTCAACTGTGGAAAGGACAGCGTGTTTCCTGTGATGTAACCCCCCCCAAAATCACACATACACACACACACACACACACACACACACATGCACACACACACACCCAACATGCACACTTCTGCCCTTATGCACTGCTGCATCTCTTCTCATATCCCTACCTTAACCTTAACATTCACCACAGTGGAGAAGTTTGACTTTTGGAGATTTCAGATTGATGTCACTGAAACCATAGTTTTGAATATACTATATTAAATATAATAATCATTTGGGGGATTTGAATTGATAAAACAAGGTACTTAAAAAACATCAACTTGGGGTTTAGAAAGGTATAAAAGCATTTTGTCTTTACAAATTCCTGACTTTACTTATTCAGTTAATGGACAAGATAATCAGCAGATCAATAAATAATAACATTAAGTCATTAGTTGTATTCCGACACACAACTTTAATCTAAATCTTTAAAGCACATACAGTATGTGTCATTTTAAACCTAAAAATCATGTTTGCTTGCAAAACCTTACGGCACCGGAGCAGCAGACTGAAGCCTCTGATCGACTGTTTAACAACCACACACACACACACACACACACACACACACAACACAAAGTCCTTGTACAATATTCTACAACAGCACCAACAGAGGAGCGACTGCCTGGCTGGTGAAGTCACAGAGGCAGCAGATGTCTGTCAGTGACTAATACTTCATTCAATTCAATTCAGTTTATTTGTAAAGCCCAATTTCACAAATTACACATTTGTCTCGGAGTGCTTTACAATCTGTTCACATGGACATCCCTGCCCCAGAACCTCACATCGGATCAGGAGAAACTCCAAATAACCCTTCAGGGGGGAAAAAGGGAAGAAACCTTCAGGAGAGAACAGAGGAGGATCCCTCTCCAGGATGGACAGGTGCGATATGTTACAGTATAAAATAAATACCAATACAAGACCAGTTCCCTCTCTGTCGTCAAAGTGGCGTCTATCCTCTCTTCTACCACTGCAGCATAAAAGGCCTAACCTCCCCCTCCTCCTCCTCCCTCTGCCTATTCCTCCCTCCTTCATTAATTCCCTCTCTCAGCTTCCACTCCCTCCCCAGGGTCTGGCCAAACCGTTGCATTTTCTTCTTTTTTTGAGGCTGCCTTTTATTTCCTGCCCTTAATCCTTCAGAAATGATATCTCCCCCTCCTCCGCTGACTATAAACAAACCCTTAGCATCTGCTTGTCATACCCTCAGTAGCAGCAGGACCCCTCTCATTCTCTCTCTCCAGACCCTATTTAGCTTTTGCTTTTCTAACATATTTGTTGTTCTCTCTGCTCATTTGTTTTTCTTTGTCCTTTGTGAGTTCATCCACCTTTTCAGCCGTGGGCCTGTTGCTTTTGACTTTGGATACTTCTCTGCTCCCTCCCTCTCATTAACCATCACTCTCCTCTGCTTTTAATTAGGAACTTCTGTATTACTAGAGGACAGAAGAGAGTTGAGCAGAGGGAAGAGCAATGAAGATCAAGGAAAGAGAAAACCACAACAATGCGTGGACATCATTATTAAATGTCTGGCTTTAATCAAAGACAGGCAGCAGACTTATCTGAAGAGGATGTGGTATTGTGAACTGTTGTGTTTATAAAGATACTGTGTTGGGTTACGTCTCCATTCAGAACAAGAACAGCCGTATTGTGTTTGTAATCTGATTTACTGTGTAAGAGCTTCGCTGTGCGTTCATATTTGTGTGTCTAGTATTTCTCAGAACATCTGTCGGATCATAAGCAATGAAAACTAATGAAACAAACATTGTATACATTTGATCTCGTTGTCTGAATGACAGTCAGAACAGTCAATAACACAGATGAATGCATCTCTTTTTACATAGATTATAGTTTTCTAATCTTTGGTTGGAAAACTATATAACAGCATAAAGATGCTTAAAGACTCAGACTCTGACACCCAGGACAACTTCTTACTGTTACACACCCTGGCACATCTTTTCTCAATTAATATACACATTACCCTTATTTATTTATATATATATATATATACATGTTGTAATGTACTGTTATTTGTTTGTTTCACATATTACGGTATTACGGTACATGATCATATTTTCCATTTGTTTATTATGTCTTCTAGTATTGTATTGTTTATTTTTACGCCCCATCGACCGAGCCAAACTCCTTGTCTGTGTAACGTACTCAACAATAATCTGTTCTTATGGAACTTTTCAACTGCGCTCCTTTTATTTGGCTGTATTGTATTGATCACTCCAAAGTTCCGGCACTATTAGCAGATGTTTCAGATCATTGTTGGTTCTTTCACTATATTGTATTTAACAATCTAATCAAGCTTCTAAATCAAACGTGCAAGTTCTTCGTGGCCAAAGAAAGGCCGGTGCGGTGACATCTCAAACACTCTGGTCACACATTCTGCTGCAGCGCCTCACGTACATCACAGCTTGTTGCAGCTCCGGGAAGCCTCCCAAATGTCCACCGCCCCTTGAGTACCTTTGATCTTTTATGTGCTTTCACATGTTGTCGGAGGAAAAGCTGAGGGAGGTCGCCGGCTCCACAGCCCAGTCATTCCTCATGGACTCGTTCAGCCATCAGTTGTCTCATCCTCACGGCCACTCAGATGCAGAGGTGATGTCACCATCTGGCTCTAAGTCATCAAGCAAGCACACAGAATGTGACACGCCCTCTATTCCCCTTTGCACCCCTCCCGCCCCCCCCCCCCCGCCCACACACACACACACACACACACTAAAGTGAGTTACACCTGAAACACATGAAAATTCCCTGAAGTATACTATAACTATAAGTTTTGATCAGTCTCAGCTTAATTACTATGACAATTAGTAAAATGACAACACATGACACATTAAACAGATGATATAAAGTAGCCCACATTCCTTAAATCAGTACTGTGTGTGTGTGTGTGTTAATGACATGAGGGATGTATGGTGAGTGAAGGTGAGCGCTGAATGTGTGACAGTGTTGTTTATGTAGAGCAGATTTAAATCAGCCTCAGGAATGTGCCACAGTGCCATCATCTCCCTCCTCACTCGGGACATGAGACCAACAGGATTCGTCGTAGACCTGCAGCTCTGCTTTGATTCCACGAGGTGGCAGCCATCTAGTGATCCAGTATTCAATAAGGTGGATCGGTGATAACTTAACATTTGCTGTGCAGCTCTTGAAACAGTACATTTAACTTCATTATATTTAATTACACATGTGCACACACCAGCTGCACAATAAGCAATAAAGTATATAAAGCGAAAGACCAATACAATAAGAAGTGGCATATATCAATAATAAAATAAGGCACATATCAAGTCTCTGCTGTACTTTATAAAGCCATGTTCCACTCCCATGAGGTTAATGCAGTACTTTCTGTGTTTCTGCTGTATTAATGCGAGGCTTTTGGGACAGACGATGTCCGATGTGTACAGATTGTAAAGTCCTCCGAGGCAAATTTGTGATTTACAAAATGTATCGAATTTAATTATGGTAAACATGGTCAAAATGTGGGTTGTTTCTCAGGGGCATTTACATTTGGGTAAATAGCGCTCTTCAGTTGTGCCCGACTTGCTCGGTCCCTCACACCAACAAGGAGGCCGCTACTGCAGCCGCTCCAGCTGCGACTCGCTGGCCTCCATCTCCGTCTCGGACTCAAAGGCCGTTCCACAGGAATATGAAAGGATGCCAAGGCCGAGTTAAACTTCTCACCATGATTGTAATATCAAATTAGAGGCTTGCCGGCTTATGAGATTACGAAGGACAAAGCGCTGTGTGAGGTCTGCATTATGTCCGAGTACTACAACCACACACACACACACACACACACAGCTTGATTCTGTAATATGATGCTCACTGTACACATGCAGAGGCATGCACTCACATCGGCTGGATTCACACTGACGTACAGAGTTGGGAATTAAGATAGCTCAGTGGATACGGGGGGACACGCTGCCAGTGCATTTCTAAAATAAGTCGCAACCTTTTGGTGGCAAAACATCAAACTGCGGTTTGGTGGCGGGTGCCAAAAACCGGCAGAGCAGAGTGAAGAAGTGGCAGAACAAACAACTGTAATCCTTCTTACAACTGTGCAAGCAAAATAACTACACACACACACACACACACACACACACACACAGAGAAGGGCTCTGACGGAGGCCTGCATGCACAGACAGACAGAGATGCGTCATTCCTGATCTCACGGGTCGTAACCCTTTTTTCAGAGTCTGTTTTTTTACATGTACTCCTTTACTCCCTTCATCGTCCACAGCACCTCACCTCTCAGTCAGGAGAGGAGAGGCTGCGTGTGGTGGTGGGTGTCAATGTTGGAAAGAACTAACTGTGGAAAATAAAATGTTCGGATGCAAACTGACAAGCAAACACCAAACATACGTGCCCCCCCCCCCCCCTTTTGTTGGTAGATTGGCTATATGCATCATGCCAGAATGCCAAACCACCCCCACTAATACCCTCCAGCCTCAAAATGCACCAACTATAAGCAATCTCTTCTTTGATCCCCTAAAGCTGGTTAAGGGGAAAGGAGGGTGCTCGAGAGAAATGTTGGTCGACGATGGTTGACCTCCTACAGACCGTCAGCAGCATGTGAACCACATACTAAGCACAGGCTGCGCTACAATGAGATGCATGCACACGCACTAATCCCTGCATGCTCCAGAGCACATCAGAACTAGATCTGTCTTAAAACAGAAAAGGAGTGCTGGGATAAAACAATGTGTGTATGTCTTTGGAGCTCAACAGACTCTAAGCTCTCTTCATTATCTTCCTTCTTCTCTTCCTCTCAGAGCTTTGGTTCATCTGGACTACTGCATGCATGAGGTGTTCAAAGAGGCAGCCTTGCCACTGTCTTTTCTAACTAAAGACTTAAAATGTCAGCTTTTGGTTTCTATAGAGACGTAAAGTCAAATTCATTCCCATTGTGTCTGTGGTGAAAGAACCTTGTTTGCTAAGATCCAGGTAACTCAGAAATACAACAACAGCGTGGCTGTTAGGCTCCCATCTCCGGATGAACCACTGCATTTACACTATGGGGCCGGTTTGATATTTACACACTAATTGTCATGGTAAGAAAAGCAAAGGTGTTAATAATAATAATAATAACATTAACAATGGGTCTGTTCTATACAAGTGTCTGAGTAAGTCATGTGACTCTACAACTGAAGCAGCTTAATGGAATTCAGCCATTCAACATGCAAATGTTTACCAAGGGTATGCTTTGGGTAATGACACACACACACACACACACACACACGTTGTACATCTAAATTCACATCTGCACACACTCTAAAATGTGAAAACACAGTCACGCCAAATAAACAAATATTTGTGCACATTTTTGAAAGACACAAGCTACATGTTCATGTGCTGAGAGACATCTACTGATCAGACAGATGCGTTTAATAACTTCCTAAATATATTTTCTGCCAGTGAAAAACACCTCAACAAAGCCTGACATCATCTCACGCCTTCTCAAGGAGCCATAACACCTGCTGAAAGTGCTCATTGTCGTCCATGTGTGTCTCAAGCTTTGTGGCAGGACCACTACTGAATGAAGGAAACTGTGGAGGTCTACCTCTTCGTCATCACTGGGCAGCCGTTGGTCGTCAGACTCTGACGTGTCCTGCAGCTTCTGGTAGTCGGCTGTCTCCCCCATGCTGGGACTCCCTCGCCCGTCCGCTACCAGCCCCCCGGCTACGTGTCCTCAAACAGCTCCAGTCGGTGAGTAGCGCACCCAGTCGGTCAGTCAGCCCGCTTTGAGGTCTTTGCTGTCATCAGGAAGACAAGTACAGTCACCTGCACGTCATTCACGGTGCAGCACTGCATTAGTTCAGACAACCGAGCACGATATCTCTAATCGTTTGACCAAATATGCTGCCGCTGTGTACCTCCAGTACTCCTCTTCATTTAGGTTGAGTCAGCGTTCCCGTGTCCACATGGTGATAACAGGGCTGTGTCCCCTCCGTCTATCCGTCTACTTTGCTCTCCACCTTGCTCATCTCTGCTCTCTCTCCCTCTCCAACTGCTCTCTCGCCCTGCTGTAGCGCTGACACATGCTCTTCATATCCAGCAATGTCCTTCTCTCCCTCTTTTTCTGTGCCCCGGGCATCACACGGGCCAGCTTACCTCCTTTCATTCATCACCAGCAGTGAAGGGGAGAGATCGTACAGGAGCTGTTTACCATTTTTCACCTGTTCATCCTCCCTTTGTGTGCTCCCCCCCCAACACACACACACACACACACACAGATCGTGAGCAGCTGTCCAATCGAACAGGCAGCTCAGCACTGACGATCTCGGCTCACGGTCTGGGAGGATTTTTTAATTCCGCTTTGTCCTAAATGGACTCCGTGATTGTTCGGTCGATGCCTAATCCCTCGCTGTTGTTATTGTTTTGTTCCTCCTCTCATCCTTTCAGTCCCTCACCCTCTAACCCGCTTTCCACACCCCTCCACTGGATTTTTTCTCCCATATCAGCGATCTGGCGAGTAGCAGCCTTTTCTAATACCGTGGCAACGTCAACCAATCACACCTCCTCCCTGGTCTCCTGTGTCCTGTAGTCACGGCGATCCAGTCAGCAGTGGTTCTGATAGAGGCAGCCAATAACGGCGAGGCAGGCTGACAGGGGAGGGAGGGGGAGGAGAGATGATGGCGAGAGGCGGGGGGTGTGTGTGTGTGTATGCATGTGTGTGTGTGTGTGTGTGCACCAGTCCAAGCACCGATACCATTGAGCAAATTTGTAACGCATCTAAATGACTCATACGTCTTCCACCCTTTCGTCCATATCACTCTTTATTCTCCCCCCCCCCCCTCTCTCTCTCTCTTCCAGCCCTGTTGATGTCCTCGGCCGCTCATTTGCAGGCCGCTGAGCTACATTCGCTCTTTGCTCTCATTCCTCTGTCTCCTCCGGCTGTCAAGCAATATTGCACGGTAAAAACACAAACATGCACGCTCCTCCATTAAGAGGCACGTACACACACACACACACACATCACTAAACAAATATTTAAACTGACAACAAATTAGCATGCACGCAGACACAACACACAGCAACACAGAGGCCTGCTATTTGTGTATTTACCACTGGACGTAATGCTGATTTTATAAATGCATTTTGAGAACGCTGCCAGCAATCGTCTGACCCTCCCGTTCAGCATCATCAGGGCAACAGAGAGTCCCACTGCCAATGAGAGCTGCCATCACACACAATATCAAGTCAATAATCAAACATTTATCACTATCGCTATTTTGAATTTGCACAATTAAAAGGAACATGATCATCTGTGACATTGCCGTTTAAAATGTGCCTTAAGTAACAGACAGCCAGCTGGCAATTATTTTGGCTTCACTTTTGGGGAGCCTCTGCAGGCTTTGAGGTTGCAGCCTGTGAGAAACTTAATAGATACTAAATGTTACGGCAGCAGTCCAGAGAAGAAGAAGCATGTGTACTACTCGTTGTGCCCGTCCAGGGATTCAAGTCTGCGGGCGAGTGGGAGGATCTCCTCTCCGGTGCTGGCTGGACCAAAAATAAAAAGTCAGTTTCTTTCCCCAAAATAGTGTGCACCCCACATTTTACACATGGATTATATTCCAACATGAAAGCCAAAAGCATTAATCTGTATTTAAATTTGAAAATGCATACAAATATTTTAGCAAAAAGAAGAATAATCGTGATGAAATATAAACAATCGTGATCTCGATACTGATCAGGGACATGGCATGTACAATATGAGACAACATGGCCCCGAGGTTGACGAGGCGACAGAGAGTTGGTTTAGACAATCCATACAGGCTGCGCAGTGGGGAATATATTCTACATCCTAACCTCAACCCTACCGTAACAACTATGAAATGCACCAGTCAGAGGTAACGTGTGACCGACAGTAGACCTCAGGAGCAGTGGGTGTGTGTGCGTGTGTGTGTGTGGGGGGGGGGGGGGGGCGTGGACATCCTGGCCAATCGAGGCCATGACAACTGGAGCAGGCCGTGGCGTCATGTGGGGTTACTGCTGCCCACCGCCTCCCCCTGATGACGTTAACACGCTCCATTACAGACGGGATGGTGGTTTGGTAGAAGGCGGAGTCGTGTACAAGTAATCATGTACAATGACATACAATTTCTTTCCCTACAATTTGCCATTGCTAAATTCATTTTAATAAGTAACAAAAGGCAAAAGAAGACAATAAGACCTGGAAGACAAGATGTACGTCAACATGTTCCTGACAAAACAAATTGTATGTCAGTACATTGATATTTAAACATTTTAATTTGTTACCACTATTGAGAAAATTAAAGATGTACTGACTCTCAAAAGAAACTTGCAGATATTCTTTTTAATCTACATTCTTATTGCATGTTTTTTATCTATTCTTTATCGATCTTTATGGGCTCTCTTGCTCCACTTAACGCCACATTTCACAAAACTCTGAAAAACCCCTTCAATGACCGAATGCCGGGGCGTCAACCTTGACCTCAGAAGCTTCATTTGTCAGCCATCTTGTGTCGGGGGGGGGGTAAAGCTGAGCCCGTTAAAACACGTGGACGCCTTCTCTGCCCCCGTGATGGAGAGCAAGGAGAAGCGTCACGGTCCGAACATCGCAGGCCGTTTAAACTCTCCCTTTGTGACCATTTCAGAGTGTTAAAGACTAAAAGGCCTGCGACCCCTGGGCCCCTCCTGCTCCTTTACGACCGTTAGTGGGTAGACTGCCGTCAGCTCTCCAACAGGAGCTGGAGGAACTCCCTGATGTCGACTGCTGGTGTGGAAATATAATCAGGGTCGGAACTGGACCGGACAGGAAGGAGGCTTCAGTGTGTCTGTGTTTGAGCCACATGTGAGGGTCACACCTTCCTGGAGAGTAGAACCTCTTTGACAATGTTAACATCGTAATATATTATATAATGATGATTAGACCATTCTAAGACACATTCAATCTATTGAAGATGTTCTTACATTACATTTCACTGACGCCTTAATCCAGAGCGACGTACACCGTAGACTCAGCTACAGGGAGCAATTCAGGGTTACGTGTCTTGCTCAAGAGCACATCGGCTAGGGTTTGAAAGACGGACCCACAGTCGCCCTTCTTCAATGAACTAATTCATTGTGTATTCTAAAAATGATCATCATTATTTGTCTCCTAAATATATCGCACTGGTCTCGGATCTCTTGAGATGCATTTATCTTCTTTTTTTTTAATTTCATTGAGTAAATGATTGAATATTTGACAAAATAATCACTGCAGTAATTGTAAATTAATTGACTTCATTAAACTGTCTGTTCCAGAAGCAAACAGTAATACATATTGGATAGAAAGATATATGTTCCTATGTTTTTAAAAGGAGAAAATCAAAGTAAGTAAAGATTCAATGATATTAAAAAATCACACAAAACATACCGAAGTGTAATGCCATTGAGGTCCCTGATTGCACTTAAATCCACTTCTGTTTATGACACACACTGTGTTATATGTGTTATGTTTAGAACTGTTTAGAATTGCACTTCCATAAAGTTGGGGAACTCACAAAAGACAGATGAAAAGAAAGATGGTAGAGCTTATAATTATTATTATTATTATTATTATTATTATTAATATTTAATTCACCAATTACAACAAATTACTCAGTAATTGTGTTGATAATAGATTGTTGAAGTCAAACCTCATCTCATCTTCGACAGACAATTTATTAACCGATTTAACGATTAAGTATCAGCAGCAATTGAGAAACTAATGCAATATTAACTGATTTAAAAAAGACTCGTTAGCTGCAGCCCTGAAGAGATCGGGATGCTGGCTGAGTGCAGAGCCTTCTGGGTTCTTTGTATCCTCTTTGACAGCGGTGCTTTTGAGCCACAGAAAACATTATTCAACTGTTTCACAAGCTCACAGTACTCACCCTGACTAGGACACAGACAATGTGTTCAATTAGCGGAGTTCAATTCTGAAGTTGTATAACACATCAAATATAACTCATCTCAGAAAATAAGACTCTTATGACTCTCATACTGACCCATGTTTGAACAAATATCTTTCTAACCTATCCTGTACTTCAACTTTGTACACAACATTTAATTTAGCCAAATCATGTTTCTACTGGTCAAGGAAAACCAACCATTTTAAATATTAAAAAAAGAAAATCCCAAAGAGCAATACGGCGGTGAAACTTGTCATACATCAAAGATCTCTTTGTTTCTTGAGGAAGCTGAACTTAAAATGTGTTACGGACCTGTTTCTGGGAGAATTCAATCCTTTTGACTAATGTCATTCCCCGGCACTTAAAAGCACCTGTGCACCTTCTTACAGGTCATGGGAGCAATACTCACCCACAACTTCTGATCTCTTATTGACCACGTAGATGACGTCACCTCATTAAGGGCCACACATGCTACGAGATGATTCACTACTCCACCATATGAAAAGAAACTTTAACATGGACTGATAACTCTGCAACTGGAAAATGTTGACACAGTAAAAAGCGTCATCGTCGAGTGAGGAAGTCATGAAGCTGTGGTCAGGGTGTGGACTGTGAAGACACGGTGCGGCAGCTCCTTCAGTGTTTTGGTTCTGCTTATTGTCACCTTCATCTCCAAAACGCCAGAGGACTGAATCCTGACTCGTGATAAATATGCCGTCAGTAAAAACTAAACAACTTTGTTCTCCCTGAATCCTCACCATATGCTGAACAACTTTATCAAGAACTTTAATACACTGTAAATCAGAGAATGTCCATTTTCTTAGTGAAGGGAGTCACAAACCAAAATATTTTGCAATGTCCATCATACTAAAAATCTATAACTTGAACATCAACAATGAAAACATGTTCCCAAAAGTTTAAAGGGAGTATAAAAACTATGGCTGCAACCTTCAAGATTACTTTTTTAGTCGAAACAATTAATGGATTAGTCAGCTGACAGAAAATGTTGATGTTTAATTGATCTTTTAAGTCATTTATAAAGCTAAAATGTAAAAGCTTCTCAAATGTTAAAATTTCCTGCTTTCCTTGATTTATATATCACTGTAAATTAAATATTGTTGATGGAAAAGCACTATATAAAAGACCTCATGTTGGGCTATAGAAAATTGTGACACATTTTTTATAAATATATTGAATGAGAAATATGTAATTGATTAATCCAAACAAACTAAAAAAGAATAAGCAACCAGATCATCGATACCCATGAAGCTATTTTCACTGTCAAATGTTCCATTTTTCAATTAATCTAGTCGTCTGTTCTACTTCACGGGGATTCATAAGTATCACATTCTGAATGTGTATCATTAGCTTTGTGATCAAGAGTCAAACCGACCCTGTGCAGCTTCAAAGCAGTAAGTCCACAACCGTAAGCCTGATGAGGTTGAAGCTCGTTTTCAGACCAGCCGGCGCAGTTGGGATCCATCATGAGGGGCACAGAGTTGAGAAGTAAATTACTTCCATTAAATGAAGAACGCACGACATTTCATACAGTTGTCAGGAGAATTAGTGTGCTCAACAAATCCTCTCTCGTCACCCCTTTCCCAGAAAGATATCCACTTCGGATAAATCAGAGGCGGACAGGAACGTGGAACAAATCCACTGTGGACAGAGGTGTGTGTGAGAGGGATGAAAGTGAGAAGTGTGTCTCTGTGTGAATGTGACAGAGAGTGAGAGATAGATAGACCTCCATGCTATATAATCCTCAACTCTCATTCTGTCTTTCTCGGAAGTGTTGAACAGGCCCGTGAGTGTGAGGTGTTTGCTTTCCCCCGTCGCTCCGGGCCAAACAGGTGGGATTTAAGAGGCTGATCTAAAGCCTGCGGGGCAACACCGGGCCATACAGGGATGCAGAGGAAAGGATTCGTGGGTTTGGAGGCCGAGCCGAGGCCGAGCCGAGGGTCCCACTGTCCCACATAATCTCTCAGTGCGTTATGCCAAGGTCACGGGGGGTGAGGTCTGCAAATCATCGGAAGCTAAAGCGCTCTGTGTTTCACTGCCATCTGGATGCCTGGTGATGCATCAAGCCAGGAGGTGCTGTGTGTGTGTGTGTGTGTGTGTGTGTGTGTGTGTGTGTGTGTGTGTGTGTGTGATGTCATTGACACTGAGCAAACTGACCCCTTCACACACTCCGCTTGCATGCCAACCCTGCTAGCTGGGCCATTATCATATCAATCAGAATTGTAATATATCTACGTTATTATGACAATAATGTGTTACACAACACTGTTGCGCAAACTTTCAATAAAAATCAACTAATTTAGTAATTCAACGTATTGTTTTACATCTGAGATAAGTTTAATCATTTTTAAAGCATATTATATTGCATTAAATGTGACTTCTATACTTTAATATTTTACTTTGCATACATTTACCAAGATATATATAACATATATATAGATATATAAATCTAAGATGTACGAATACTCATACACAACATAGTATTCGTGTTAACCATGTTGTCCAGCCCTAACATGTGATTCACCATTCTTAATTTAAAACTGCAGTTAATCTGAGCTAACTGTATGAAGTGGTGTATCCTGAGCAGATTGCAAATCTATCCCACCTGTAACATAGAGAACAATAAATTCCTTCCGGCCAAATATGCAAAGTTTCACAGCCACAGTTCTCCATCATCTGTGCTCTGTGAATCATGTTTCTGTTTCTGATGAACTCTCTGCGGTTATCATTTCTCCGTCTGGCCACACGGAGGCAGCCCGAGGCCGGAGAAAAACAAGTTTCATTCATGTTTATGCATCAGCTGCAAATACCGGAGCCCAGTCATCTCTTGAATGCAACTCAAATGTGTTTCTTTAAGGTCACTAGTGTGGGTATAATGTTGTATTTATGTTGTACTTCTGACTGGTTTCATAGTGTCTAGTCCTTAATGTATCTGAACTGTCTGACAGCAGAGTTCACATGAAGCATAAAGAAGTCGAAATCAAGAGTTGGGTGGAGCAACAGGGACATTTTAATCCACACAGTTAATTGAATTGTTGCTTCAATGCTATTAAAAACTCAAACCTCACATAACTCGTGTTTGAAATCACACTGAAAACATACTGGGACTTAATGTTGTAGTCAATAGGAAGAAAAGAGATGAGAAAAGGCGGCAGACTGCTTCTCAAACTGATGCCGGGTTGGACTTTGATAATTATCTCTGATGTCCGTCTGCAGCTTTCATGAACAAAAAATAAATAAATAGAAGCAATTCAAATTTTTTTTTAAAGCAGACATGTTTTCCTGAGACTGATGCCATCATACTGAAGTCTGCTGTTCATCTTTCTGCGTGGCAATGAGGAAAAGTGAAATGCCAGCTAAATAAATTATATCCACACACTCACCGAAAAACAGCCTAAGAAACATCCTGAAGAAGTCATACTTACAAGCTAGATCTGAGTGGCTTGTTCCACCATTAAAAGAGCCTCAGCAATGTATCATCTTTCATTGAAATTAGTTACAAAACATGCCATAATACTCTGTATGTGTGTGTGTGGGGGGGGGGGGTATTGCATCAATACTGTTTGTACAGGTAGGCGTGCGTGTGCCTGGTCAATATGTAAACTGCTCTTCCGGTCCCCTCTACCCAGAAAGAGTGAGTGATTGAGTAGAGTAGCAACGGACAAAAGAGCCAACAATATACACGATACCCTGTGGCCCCGAGTGTGTGTGTGTGTGTGTGTGTGTGTGTGTGTGTGAGTGTGTGTGTGTGTGTGAAGAGGCAAAAAACGATAAGAAACGAAAATACAGCTCGTCAACAAACTGAAGCAAATCTTTCCGACGAGCACATGAACAGAAACAGGACCGTGGGGACAATGAGACTCAGCTGCTCTCGGGGAGAAGGATTTGTCTCTATTGTGATTTATTTCTCAACGTCATCAAGCTGCTGTCAAGCTGTTACTCTTATATTTGTGAAGATTGTTCATGCTCACAACATTGAGTTGGGCCTCCTGCAGCGTTATGAGAGTGTTTGAGTCAGACCAAATGTTATACTGAAGCATGCATGCCGTTTATTTAAAAATGAGTGTAGAGTTGGGGAGATGATGATAGAGGCCATGAGACAATATAAACTTGTTAATAGTCAAATATGTTTAATACAATAGATATCCAATTCATTGGATTAACGAAAAAATTAATTAATGTTATAGTTTAGATTGTTGTCTTAGTTTATGGATAAAGTTAGCAGAAACTTCTATAACTTATAAACTTATATTCATTGATCGCATTGTGTAAAGGTACTTATAGAGGAGTATCTGTCCTTTGAGCTGGCGTTTGCTTTATAGAGACAGTCTGTCACAGATTGTGTCAAGAAAACTAACCCGTGTTAACAATGGTCTGGAGTCTGAAGCGTATCTTTCAGATGTAGAAGCACAGCTTGAATGCAAAACGTTGGGAAGCCCGCGCCTGTGAGCTGCTGTGCCACAAGGTGATCTATTACAGGGTCTCTTCGTCAGGAAATGTGATGCGTTGACAACACGGGAGCATACAATTCACCCGGAAGTGACAGACAGCACGCCAGTCCTCGGGGGGTGGGTAACGCAATACCTGTGTATCTGTGTGGAGCCAAAGAAAAACAGAGAAAGGATAATGGGGAAAAAGAACAGAAGGTGAAAGGAGAGGAAGGCTGAAGAAGAAGTGAGAGCAACAGTGAGGCATGTGACAACTGGGCTGCAGGTATAGAGGAGGCAGCAGACTGGAACGGGGGGGGGGGGGGGGGGGGTGATATGACAGCCGGATGTTAGCTCAGGGTTAGAATAACACTGTCCTCTCCCTCACACCCACACACTCTCAAATACACTTTGAATCCCAGAGGCTCCCTTTCCTCAGACTTCTCCTCTGTCAGTCCGGGCCCCTGAGGCCCTCCAAGTATTCAGAGACAATCTCCACAAAAAGCACACTCACTGGTCGCTGCTGCTATTCTGGTCGCTTCCTCCCCGGGTTCCTGACCCTCCATCCTCATACTTCCTCGGTCTCCGTCTACCTTTCACAATCACTTTCTCTATTCATATCCAGAGTAACAAGTACAAGCCCATAGTCATTCTTGGAACATCACAAACTAAAATCAAACACTATTTCTTGCCCTCTCTTCTTTTAATGTTTTTTCTACCGATCCAACAAATAAAGGACGTTGGCAGTGGGAAAGGAGGAGGCGTGGGTTTTATGGTGAATAACATCAATGCTCAAATTGAAGGAGCTGACCTACCGGAGTGGTACTTTCAAGTCTGTGCTGCAATGGTCTTGGTTGAGTGAAAATCTAATGCGTTAGCAAAAGTAACAAGACTAAAGGGTTAATGCTAGCAACACAGAGCATATCGTCAGCTTAGTCTGGTGGCTTTGGAGCTTCGTGGACGTGACGTCATAGAGACGATGTGCATGTAATATACAGTCTATGCAGTCAGTCAATGGCAGAATACAACAGGTAATAAAAGGTTGTTTGAGAACCACAAGCACTTTTTGCCTCATTACATTGCAGAGGAAAATAAATACTCAAATAATGTATATGCACTTGAAAACTATAACCTTAAGTTCAGTGCTTAAGTTTGTATACTTCCTCCCCAGATCTTCAAATTAAAGATATTTTAAGGCTGCGATGGTTCAGTCATCAAATCAGAGCCCTGGGCAGAGAGAGGAAGCCCGTCCTGACTTTAACAGTTCTGTGTGATAAGCATCTATTACAGGGCTGCACTCCACCTGCTCCAAGTATAGAGCCGTTTACAGACCAGGACACTGATGGTCTGCCTCTGATAGGTAAACAACCAGCATGGCCCTGGCAGCAGCAGTCATGTGTGTGTGTCAGTGAGAGCAGAGCACCCACTCACACAAAGGCATGTTGGCACAATTCCTACATTGACAGACGACACACATACCTTACACACTCGCTTGGTCTGTTCCTCTCACTCTCCCCTCATTCTTAGCCGTCAAACACACAGTCGATTATCAGTTCTCTTTGTCCTGAGGCTTGCAGACACCTGTTTGGGAGCGTCTGGCTGGCTGGCATCCTGTGTGCGGTCTGTTTGTGACGGAGTACCACGGAGCTTTCTATCAAAGGCACCAGTGTGACTCTAACCTCCTCCTCCAACTCATGAGCTAAGAACTGTGTGTCAGGGACTGTGGTGACTGTGCCCCGCAAATAGAAGATAAACAATGGGACATGACAGATCCTCTTTTGGATACACAAGTCTGATAAAACCGGAAATGGTCAGCCACATCCACCCTCTGCTTGTAAGTGTGTATCTGCAAGGATATCATTAGCATGATATCTTTAACTCGCACATGAAAAACCAACAGTGTGACCCACGATGACATCATCCTTTGTATTTTCTCCTCGACAAAGTGAATAGCTACCATTCAGACCCACAGAGAGCGCGTCTGTGGACCTCCTCACTCTGAGCAAGGCACAGTCACTGTTTGGCATGATCTCATGTCTGCATAGCTCTCACACACACACACACACACACACAACTGTGTGAGTGTGTGTGTGTTTAAACAGTGTACACTTTGGCAAAAACATGCACAGCAGACAGTCACACCCAGCTGCAGTGGGAAAAAAATCAGTGCTATTGTCTCACACACAATCGTCTTACCTGCAATATTTGAGCCGTTGAAACCGGGCTCTCTTCCGTGCTCCGACACCGGCGCGGCTCCTATCAGGTGGATGGCAGGAGGTCGACCACGTGCAGACGAGGCCCCCAGTCCATTGAGGTGAAAAGTTGCCCAGCTACAAGTCCACGGCACTGCGACGATAGCCCACGCTCACATGATGTCATCCTCACCCATTGGTCAACACAAACCCAGGAGTATGTTTCATGGCTTGCCTGGAGGGGAAACAATGGTTATGTTGTAGAATAATGAGGTCTGAATAGCATATGGTCTCCTTCCATCAAGGATCTTGCAGAGTCTGGCTCTTTGCCTCTAATTACAGATATGCTGTTTTTCCTTTGCAGGTGACAACATGAGGCGGATAAACACCTTTACAAGCACCGCATCTCCCTCCTGTCTGACTGGAAGGGAGCACCCATGGGTCTTTGTGCACCCACAGAGAGACCTAATATTGTGATGAGAGAATGAGTCAGAGCCAGGGCCCCGGGGACGTATACAGGGTTTCAACAGAAAGGTGCTCGACTTCCCTGGGGGGGGGGGGGGGGGGGGGGTCAAACACACACTCAGTTTGACCGGGCTAATAATAGGTTCATGAAACAAGACAGCAGTTTCTACGAAGAAAATATATATAATAAATACAAATATGTTATTGTCAGCATTTTAATTGCGAGGAAAGTTAGATGTACTGTAAACACGCTTTATGATAAATAGTTCTCCCTATGCTAAACATGCTAATTATAAACATTACATTGTGCTGTAAGACATATTATTATATATTTAAAAAACACCGCAATTACATTTTAGTTCAACGCAAGTTGTTCTTTCTTTCCATATCAAGGCACATCAAACATTACATCTATTGAGAGGAAGCGGCAGCCAAAACCATCTACCCACTCACTTCAAACCCCTGCTTGCAACACCTGAACTCACGAAACCCCACAGATGAGTCATGTTCTCACAACAACACCGTTGTCAAACTGAGGAGGAGTGAAAACATTCCGTTTGATGAACTCAGGGTTTTACAGAATCGTAATACAAATCCAGAAAAAGCTAAGAGAACATGAAACTCTATTTGACCGTCGCCTGCTGAATCAATTATTTACAGCCGGAAGCAACTTCCAATGCTTCATGTGAATTGACTTGACGCTGTTCCAAGCAGGTCTGGGGGCTGTGGTAGGAATGCCTGGGGCCCTGTACAGGAGAGGGCAGTATGAATAAATCAATGCCATTCACACAGACACAAGGACACAGTCCGCCCACCACCGAGTGAAGTCGCTGCCTGGAGCCGACAGTGTCAGAGGAGAAGCTCACAACAAGGAGAACCGCCAAGCGATTCTTCACCCCGCATGCGCTCCACAAATGACCCCTTTGTCTGTGAGAAGAAGAAAAAAAGGACGATGTCTGTAACTGTGCGCGAGCACGCTGGACAGTAACACACACCCGTCACGCACAAGCTCATATCCTCATATCGGCACGTGAACTGTAAATAAATGCACAGACACAGAGCGGCAGCTTCTATAAGTGACAAATAGCCACTTGAATGTCATTTATTTATCAACACATGCATCGTTTTCTATTGACAACAATCTGTAACATGCCAGAGGGCAACATCACTCGACCCCAGTGGATTTCACATTTCTGTTCCACAACTCTGTCAGTGGGCAGGGAGCAGAAGGCAGCGTGAGGCTGCGGCCCTCACTCCGGCACATAAAGCCACACAGACACCACCGCGTCCCTTGAGAGTCCAAGAAAGGCCCAAAATAAACTGCACAAACACGGTGAAGCACAGAGGTCACCGAGAACACCACCAATGGACGAGAAGAGCAGCTCTCGTGCCTCAGTGAGCGTCCACAGAAGAGTGTTGTTTACCATCACGCACTCAGACTCAATACGACGTGAATGAGGTTCCTCTAAAGGTCTGTTCACCACAACAACCGGTGGATGGATCGTCAGGATACTTTGTAATGTTCATGGTCCTCAGAGGACGAATACCAATGACTTTGACGATCCCCCGACCTTTTCCTCTTGCGCCGCTAGAAGGTTTATATTTGTGAAGTGACATGTCTCGACAACTGTTGAATGTACAGACAGTCATGGGCCCCACAGGACCAATTGTAGGATTGGAGTATGAAGTAAGAATTGCAATCAGGCCGACATTATAATGGACCAAATACCTGATAAACTAATGGCATTCATGATCCAACTTTCTTTAGCGCTAATTGGCAGAGGAGAGATATGAAGCAGGTAAACATGACCTGCTAACCGTCAGCATGTGACTGTGAGCCTGTTAGCATGTCAATGCACCGCTGTGGCCAGCTCAGCCCCACACAGCTGTGACACTTGTTTTATACTTCCATCCATATGTTGGCTCACTCTAACACGCCTGTCCTCTTTCATTACAGGATGACTAGTCTAACACGTTGAGCTCTTGGCTAAAAGATTGGTTGAACATCCGCCTGAACACGTGTGGTAGCTATGCTGTCGGATTGTGCTTTTTTAAAAAGGGCCATTCATTTAATGTTCATCACTGAGCCGCTCCACTGGAAATCGGGGGTCAGAAACACGTGCGTGTGGACACCTCATCAGGATTGTGTCGAGGGATACATGACGAAGTATTGGACTTTACATGGTGACCTTGCAGTCGAGTGAACCGTTTGCATGTGAAGCTTACGTGATGCAAATTCAGTCTAAAACAAAAGCCAAATGGTTCCCACAGTCCAACCGTATAAACCACAGGACGGTGGTCTGAGTTTACCATAACACTTGACGAGACCATCTGTTCTTGTTATAGCATTACAAAAACAACATTCAAACATAAAGCTCTTCTTCATCCATCTGTCTTTTCGAACCGGCTAATAATTAATCACGACTCGTCCGGCTGAATAGAAGGCATGGCCCTCCTGCCTCTTCCTTTGCAGTCGCTGCTGATTCATGCACTCCACTGTCAACAGAAACGCGTTTCATTCATGCTGCCCCTCCCCCCACTGGTGAAGTCAGCATGGCACCACTCACCAAAATAAGAAAGTGTTTTGAATCGCATTATTTGAAGTTGGCCAGGGCCTCCGACACTGACGCTGGCCTTTGTCTTGGACTGTGCTACATTTTAAACTTCTCTTCTAACCGTTAAATCATTTTTTATAACAACAACTTATCAGGTACACAAGCTTTACCATCAAATAGAAAGGTTAATATACACTTCCGTTCAAACGTTTGGTATGGCCTGCCACAAAACCGTGACGTGTTACAGTCAGATGTTATAATGTACAAAAAGTATGTTTTGTAACGCGGTACAAAGATCCAACCCATCTGACCAGTGAAAGGCCCAAAGGAGACAAAGAGCCCTCTGAGCACCAGTTGAATCGGGATAGAATAAATCACCAGGCGTTGGTACATGAAACAGGAAGCTTAGCATAACAATGTGTGCATATTTTAAGAGGAAGAAGTTCCTGGTTTCGTGTCAAGTGCACAATAATGTTTAGAATAAGTTCCGCATGGTGCCCCAAAAGACATTTAAACAGCTTCCTGAAGTATTCAGAGTCCAAATGAAAGCAGCTCTGTGGTCCAACGATGTTAAAGGGTCACTTGTGCTTTTCTGGACTGGCAAACAAATTAAAAATATAATTCTTTGGGGAGTGGGAGGCGAATATGTTTACAACAATATTCGGCTAAACTTATGTTTTAATGATTTAATTCTTCTAAATCTAAACTATACATTTGGTGTATTTTTGATTGTTATTGTCTCCCTTAAAATAGTCATTACTAAAGGAAAGAAGAAAAACATCGTTATAAAAGGTTACTCCAAACTTAAGAAATGACGGAGTACGCGTTTAATATATTTAACTCTGAATCGGTTGAGTAGCAGAACTTTTGTTAATGAATGTGTTTCTATTGAAGTAAAGCTGCAAAGAGGAAGACGAGACACGTGGAGGAGTGAAACATAATCTGCTCTCCAACAGAGGAGACCCGGAAAACCAGCTCACACCCACTCGTCTGTAGTCCGTTTGAGTAACAGCCGACAGAAAGACAATAAATCACAATGTAACATCATCAAGATACTTTCCGTCACAGAGCTCTCCACTACAGTCATTTAAAGACATTACTGCAACGTTAAGCTTGATGGATTAGAGGGTAATTACCTCAACAGTTAGTCGTAACTTTACCAAATGAACACACAACTCTACCTTTTCCAAAAGTGACAACTTTATAGTAATACTTTTGTGATTCTTTCTCTCGATTAAATCAACTAACCCCGACTATGTTAGTCGACCTTGATGCGGAGAGCCCTACAGGTGACTTAACAGGAGTAAATTGTGCATTTGATGGGGACGATTCACGATTTCTGGACGTGGTCTCAAACGTGGTGAAGAGCTGCAGCTCTATCAGCACTTTTAAAAATAATCAAAAAAATCAGTTGCAAGCTGGTCAGCGCTCAACTCATTGAGCAAAATTATTATGGCTTGTATTACTTACTTTTAATGTTTTTTATTACTTACTTTTAATAGTATGTATAACTTACTTGTAACGTGCGTTACTGTAGCTTTGCATTGTGTGTATGTTCTTCTTACCACATGTACTGGTGTCGTGTGTCTTATCCTGTGCTGCTTGTTATAGTTTTATGTTTGTTATGGTCTGTCAAGGGACTCCAGATGCAAAGGAGCTGCAGCTACAATCTGCTACAGTGCATCAAATGGTGACATTTATGTTTTTACTGTACATGGTCCCTTTTAAAAAAAGATAATGACAATACGTCTCAAGTCTTCATATCATATTATTCATATTCTGCTCATAAAGCAGCTGTGGAAAACATCCTGCACACTGATGTCTTGTCCCCAGCTGTCCTAATTAAAGACTTGAACTCGCTGTATGAGATACAGCTTGAATGAGGAAGGTGGTGCAGCACAGGGCAAACGGTCACATCCGGTTGGTTGGTTGGTGCTGCCCACATCTGAAACTATTCCTCTATTTCTAACTGCTCGCTGGGCATCAAGCCCGTATTGACAGACAGTTTCTTCTCAATCCATCCAACAAGCCCAATCAGCTGCGATCACACCGTCTCCGAGCAGCACGACTAGTTGTAATGCTAACATTTTTGAGAGGTCATTGTTTAAACATGTCAGGCAGAAGTCTTTAGTTCCTTTCCGTTTATAAGTCTTTTTAAGCAATTAAAATGGCTAATTCTTGAATAGAAAGATGATGCTGATTGTCTAATGCGTGGTGGAGCTCCCCTCAAAGCTTCCTGTTTCCTTCTTTAACAAACGAATAACGGATTCTAACTGTCGATGCATTATGCAAACCTTGAAGTTGGTACAAGTCATACAAGTGTGGCCCGTCTGTCTGTCACTATATCATTTGTTAGTAAGGAGTGGAGTCAAACGACAATAGTTTAGTCACTAACGGAACATCCTGAAAGTAATCAGATCAGGGCGGACATTTCTGCAGCAATCGAAACTAAATATATTACAAAATAATACAATAGGAAACTCAGAGAAAACAAACCTTTTCTTTCTAAAATAAGTTGTATTGCCTATTTCAGTATTTGAAATGTGTATATTTAAAACCTTACTTGACCGAATGCATCAAAAAAAGACACTACGCTTCTTTCAGACTAGTGGCAAGAAATCTACCAAAATACACATTAGGGGGTTTATTTTACTACACTTTGTCCATTTGCGACAGATGTTTTATTTATCTCCACTACAGTAACACTTCCATCTATCAAACTCTCCAGTTTCAGTAGTATCGATATTATGAAGTTTATTACACAAGGGTTTGTTCATACATCATTCATAGTATATTACATTTTGTTGCTAAAAACATTTTTCAATTTCTTTTTTTTTTTTCTTTTGAGGGAATTTTCTCTCCTTTATTTAGAAGATATGTCCAACATTCCTTCAGTAAAAACCTTTAACTTTTATATATTGTATACACGTGGGCTACAGTCTCTCTGACCACGAGATGACATCGCGATATCACCTCACAGGAAGCTTGGAGAAAGTACCTCATCGGGAAACATTTGATTTCATTAAGAATCTGCTTGTTCCACAGAGCTCTCTGGAATCCGTCACTGCCATGCTGCGTATTTATGTGAGCACTCCCACTATCATCACAGACCAACGGTGTCATCTTCAGAGATGAGAAACTGGATCGAATCCACTTCAAACACAGGTGATTCATTGACAAGCTCTAGCATGTGAAAAGTGGAAGTAGTTAGAACCAAATCCAGGTGTGTGATGATGAATGATGTGACGGGTCAACGTGAGGGCACGAGCGTTTGCTCTTTATTAAACATGTTGTTTAACATCAGCCTTTGTACTATTACACTGATTAGAAAAGAGCCGCACAGTCAGAAGTAAATGCATTCACAACCAAATGTAACATGGTGCAACACTATAAGCTTGATGCATACAAGGGTGGAGGCGGGTGGATGGTTAAGAACACCGACTTATCCAGTCGTGTTTCATGGTTTGATGCAAATAAAGAGAAAATGGATGAAAGAGCAATACAATGTCCTGCGAGGAAATCAGCAAGTTAGGTTGAAAAGGTGTTTTTAAGTCGGACACTGCGATGTGCATTGACTGACTGATCAAAGTTGAATTCAGAGGCAAGTTAGACATTCTTCTTATCCATGATGAGAGCACACAATCAAACAAAATCACACGAGTCGTGTGGCTCCCTTATTTTATCAACGGTCTACTGTACAAAAGTGCCCTGGACTTTACCCTGTGGGACGACAGTGGGTCAATCTGGTTTTATAGTCAAACACTGGAACACATTAAGGTTAATTGCACCAATAAAACAAACCAGTTATGTGCAAATGGCTTACATAATGCAAAGTGTAAAACTATGAGCAATACTCACAGATCTACAGATAGTGATAGTTATTACAGCTGTGTGGGTGTGTGTGGGGGTGTGTGTTGTGGGATTATTAGAGAGGCTTGGCCCGGCTGAGGTGGTTAATCCCCCCTCAGGCCTCCTATCTGGCAGGTTTGTGTGTGTGGGAGCAAAAAGAAAGAGACAGAGAGAGATGAAGAAGATCGAGAGATATCACACAGCAAGTGACAACACGAAAAGGCTCAGCAACGCACGCTTAACTGCACACGTAGTCCAACAAATGTATTAACTCACATATGTTATTCCTCCGGGGATGATTTCAGCTCATATTTAGTCCCCATTTGTCTTTACAGAGACTGTAAATGTGATTTTGCCTTCACTGGTCAAGTGTGCTTTATATTGGCTATTGATATTTGTAAACCTATTTTGAGTTAAACATGGCGAGTCCCGTAGATTTCAATTTTAAAGTCACCTTGTCTTCATTCTCATCTCTGACGTAGAACAGATAGTATGAAAAGCAGAGGCGTTTGAAAAAATTGTAACCATGTTAAATATGGCTCTGTTCTGACCGGGAGCAGCAGCTGTCGAGATGTGTTCAGTGAAAGGGTCACTGATCCATTAGAGCCTCGTGTTTTCCCGCGTCGTGGATGTCCAGGTGCGCTCCCTGTTCAGCGCGTCAGAGGACACCGATACACCTGTTAGCTACGTCACAGCCTGGAGGACCACCTGGAGGTCGTTATGTTAATCAGCGCCACATAGAGACGGGTTGTAAAATGAAGCAGGTCTCACCTGTCGGCTGCTTCCCGCCATGCAGCCTCATTAACGAGCAAGACGTCATGTTCCCGGTTAACGGTCGGCCCGCGAGCTGCGTTCGTGTCCCTCTGCTCCGTTTCTCTTATGCTAATATTGTGATTGACACCTGCCTCCCCCGATTAAAGTTACTGAAGTTAACTTACTTGAATAACTTTGTCTTTTTAAAGGGTGAATTATACCAGGTTTGTGTCAGGTGTTAGTGGTCAGCACCAGAGATGCAAATCAAGCTAGGCAATAAATGCAATACAGTGCAAAGCTATATATATATATATCATTATTTCACTTTGTTCTTTCAATGATAAAAGAAAGATTATAGAATAGATTATTATTAGATTAGTATAATTTTATTACAGAGTAAATTATTTGTATTCTTATTATTATATAGTATATTATTATTATATTATAGAGTACATATATATATAATCATTTGTTTAGTTAAGTTTGATGTGTGATAACGTTACATTACAAACGACTCGAGTCAGAGCGCCTACCTGTCAATCTGAGCTCCTGTCAATTGCGGTCACCTCCTGTTCCGGTGTGTCTTGGCACTTCAAAAACCGGCTACAAGTTCAAAAGTCCTGCCCTGTGTAACGCTTTAGAAAGCCTCGGCCATGGCGTGAAGGAGACTGAATTAAGTTTGCACCAGTCCGTCTTGAATGTTTACTTGCACACCAGCCTTGTCCGAAAACAGTCTGATTTGAGTACTGTGGCTGCTGGCGTCAGTTCTTTGCAGTCTTTGTACAGCACAAAGATCGTCTCTATATCTGAAGAGGGATCACTCCAGTAACGGGAAACGGACTCTTTTGTCTGTAAACGTAGTTAGTAAGCTAAATAATGTATTGCTCCTCAGCTTTAACAGTTCGGCTTGAATTAAATTATATTTTATTTATTTATTTATTATCTGAATGTATGAATAACACTGTTTAAGAAGCATCATTGTTCCCTATTTCTTAAAAAAGTGAGTGGCATGTTCAATAGCTTCCACTGCATACATATATTTGTACAACTGGCAACTACCTATTCATTTATGTATTAGCCCGTAGGTAAAACAAACCATAGCTTAAAAAGAAGCTAATGCAGCTTATTTGGTACAGCCATTTCATATTTATACCAGCTTCACTACAAGAGGATTTCTTTGTGTATTTGCATGTTGCTCTCAGGTTCATGTGCATTCCCTCACGGATTGGTGCAATGTTCAGTTAATAACATTTACATATTGTTCTATTTTAATTTCCTGTTCATACATGTCCGGCTCTCATTTAAGCCAAGACAATGGTCTGCATTTCTCCACCACTCTTCTTGATGCTTTGCCGCAGCAGGAATCCGTAGCGGAGTGAAAGCTCTTCATTTCCGTCTCATCTCTGGTGCATTCAGGCTGTCAGCCCACTCTTAAAGGAACATGCCACACGTGGGCAATATTGCTGCACTTTGTGGCTGCAACTTCTACCAAAAAAAAAGGAGTAAAATGTATTCAATCATTATTAAGCAGTAGACAAACTGCTGTTCTATTCAAGTGAAGTCCAAGTGAAATGCAAGTGAGAGGAGTATAGGGTTAATAACTCCCCTTTCGAAAAATAATGTTGTGGACCCTCTTATGGCCATTTACTAATTAAATGCAAACATCCACTTAATGAACTACCATATGTCAGTGAGAGACTAAAGATGACAGTTGAATACAAACATGTTTTAGTTTGTCTCCACCTTCTGGTCAAACGTGGTCACAACAGCCTTTAGTTTATTAATTATTTATTTATGTTGTTCCAAATCCTTAAAAAAAAAACTACATCAAGTCCTTCCTGATGATAAATATGAACTATTGTGATGTCACAATTACATCAAATTTGATTTAAGCTGTGCATAGCGAAGAAGTCACTTTGCACAAACCTACATCAATCTGCACAGACATCCAGGTGAAGGAAGAATACGCAAACATCAAGATGTCAATGCAAATAAACACCGGATGCAGAAGTAAGGCTCTAATGTATTGCAGAAGTTTATCTAAAAATAACTTTTGCACTGAACCTCTGATGCAATTCTAACGGAGTTATTCAATGTTAACGGCATGACTCATTTACAGCTCATGCCAAGACACTTTCAATATGTTTGCATATTATGAAATAAATCTCCAAACGAGCAGTACAATTGAATTTAGCTCGTATTATAAAAAAACTATTTTAGGATTTAAAAAATAAAATGCATGTATAGCTTTATAAAACTCAAGTCTCAAATCGACCATCATTTAGACTAATGATTATAACACAACTCAACAGTTCTGATGCGATTATTTATTGCAGCAACGAAAGAATGAAGCAAAGCAAATTTGAATAGTGAGGAAAAAAAATTAATGAATTCTTGTTTTAACGATTTAAAATAAAGTCTTGATGTTCCACCAAAGAAACATTTTGTTGAGCAATTCCCACATCTGCAACTCAAGTTAATAATAGAAATGTAATTTACAGAACATGCCCCATGATAGCCCAGCAGGTCACTCAAACTATTAAGAGATCATGTCAAATGGCTATTTATCTAAAACCAACAGGTTTCTCTGCTGAAGCATCGTGATTTCCATTTATTTTTTAAGAAAGATTGTAAATGAGAAGGAAGGTGTAGTAAATTTGCTAAAGAAGGACATCGTTAACTACTGTAACATTCAGTGTGTAATTTCAAAATCCCATTTACAAAGATCTTACTTAAATTTGTCATTATTCCTGTGAATATATTTGACGGTATTGTAGCATAACAGGCCTTTAAACCAGTAACGTTTGATTCTAGCAGACAACGGGAGGCGAAACAAAAATACAGAATAGTGAAACTAAACGAAACAAGGCAATTACACACCGTCCAAAACCTCCTTAAGTACTGTACGTAGAAACAGTTACGACACAAAGACGTCTCGAAACAATGAATGAACACATCAAATTAGAAATTATAATTCACTTTCACACTGAATACCTCATCAAAACCAATTTAGTGAGGCAAGTGTTGATCCTCTCTGGATACTGGACCACGCCGCTGTAACCTGTGGTCCCAAAAAAAGTGTTTCTCTTGAAAGCAAAAGACGTTCCATATCAGTTTTATACCTTGAAGCCCAGAGAAAAGATTATCAGCGTCTGCTTGAAATGACAAAACGGCTCAATAAAGAAACCCAGAACAAATTAAAGTCAGATTATTTACCTTTCTAATGAGACAGATGGAGAAAGGAGAAAGGAGCCGATGTGAAACCTTTTCATAAGAAACTACAAAAGCAAGTAAACATCATTGAAGGGCTCTAAAGCGGCAGACAACATCGCGTAGCACCCTAATGTGTATATACAAACATTATGGAAAACGTTGTTCCCGATAATAAAAACATCCATTCCTACAGTGAGATATGGAGGGCACTGCCTCCGATACGGACACGCACTGGTAGGCAAAAACTACCTTCTTTTTTTTTTCACATTATGGAAGACACTGCTGCCGATAATTCCATCAGGACGAGAGGCGTACAAGCACCAAGGGACCCGTACCGACAGCCAGCGGCGTGGTATGCGAGCTGGCCCCGGACACCGGGCCAATCCAGTGTCAGTTCACGTCATGACCTCATGACCTCAGAGTCGTGCCAGGTGCGTTCAGTGTTCAGTCCGGGCCGTCGGTCAACTTGTACACTTCTTTTAAGCAGATGCTGCTTTTGTCATTTCGACAGTATAACTGTCATAATTATGAAAGGCACTGCTCCCGATAATTATACACACATATCTTTTTAGAAAAAGGCAATACAAAAATATTTATAGTGAACCCTGCCACTGATAAATAAATAACACAATAAATAGACGTACGGTTTCCGTTTCAGTGCCACATGGTTGAGACCTTCTCGGTTTTTGAAAGGCCAGCATAGGTTTGCCATCATGTCAGAAGGCAATTCAGGTTATTAAGAAATTCTGATTTGTTATTATTTAGGACTATTCTAAGAGATCACTGCAGCGTGAGTTTTAAATGACAACTCGCTCAATGTCCAACGTATATTTCAAGATGTGTTCTATGAAACATAACAGAGTTACTTTCAACTCATCTCCTTCCAAACTTCAAACAACAAGTTGAACAGCAGATTTCAGCACAGTATGAAATTATAGCGACCAATTCTAACCAGCTCAGGTTGAACAGCAGACTCCAGCAGCAATGGAAATACCAGCAGTTTTAATCTGTAATAATTATGGCAAACAGTTGGAAAGTAATTAGCTTAAAATACCATCCTGGTCATTTGAGTTGAATTCCTCTGAGCTGGCAGACACAGCCTGTCCTGTGATTGTGACCTGATGCTACTGTGCTGAAGCCTCACATTCACTCAATGTAACATTCATGAGGTAACCCCAATGTAAGTAGTAGTGCTACATGTCACGGGCACTTAAAAAGGTCGTCGTTAGTAGCACCAGAGAATTCAGAACATCGTATTGAAAGGCCACATGTTAAAAATGAAAGTGAACGACCCTTTAAACTGGTTTTAGGCAAGGCGCAAGTACAACTCTTTGGAGAGTTTCAGAAGGAATGACGATGAGCTCATCACTCAACTATTGGAGGTGATGACCGTGCAACTGGTATCCATTTAGTTAAGAGTCCTAATTTGATAATTTCCTTCGAGCAGCTTATCTATTTTTAAAAAAGCTGCGCGTCTGTGACTACCAGTTGTGATAAGAGGGCCAAACACGAGGAAGAGAGAAGGGGGTGAAATTACTTTTTATATTTGATTATCCAAAGACCAGATGTCCCCTGCTAGCGAGTTGGCACATCCCTGAACTGTCCAGGTGGCCAAGGCAAACTGGTTGTGGAACAGGTCGGCGTCCGCCTCGGGGTGGTTGGTCCTCAGGGCGTCGAGGTGGTTGGACAGAGCCTTGAGCGTGTGAGGCCCGGAGCCCAGCAGGATGTGGCGGAAAGGGCTCTCTCTGGGAGACACATAGGGGGACAGGAAGTTCCTTTCCACCTAGACACAAGGAAAGGAAAACAGGAGGATGAAAGAGGGGCATTTGCCTTATTGTTGTGCTTACCCAATCAACAATTAAAGTGGCTTTCTTCAAAAAACATAACTTCACAGCTTCTTTGGTACATAATCAGTAACAATCAAGTGAAGGCTATTGTCTTATTATTATGCAAGAAAAGACCGCTTTGGCATTATGGGGAAGAAGGTACATGACATCATCTCTTCTGCCCAACCCCCCCATGTCAAGACAGTGAGAGAAGCAAACCAACAACACAGAAACGTCTCATGAAATACCCAAAACTGTTCCAATTGCTCAAAGCAACGGATGTCTGACATGAAGAAACTGCCTCTGATTACAGGTTTTCATAGAGTGCAATACAGCAAAGCACAGAATGGATTCATTTCTTAATATGCCCCTCTGTTAAGACATGCATAGAGAAATAAATTGCGGCAACAATATATATATTTTTAAACTTCTCTAGTCGAGGTCTTACCGTCATTATGCGGTCATTATAAATGCGACACATCTCGACGTCGTCCAGGTCACTGTTCTTGATGTCTTCCATGAGCTTGCGAGAGGCGCGGCTGTAGGAGCCAGAGGCCGACATTAACCACTGCATTGTTAGGACCTTGGGCAACAGCTGGGGATGCATCTGGAAGCACACAGAGCATCCACAGGGTCATGTGGTATTCTGAATAAACTAAATATACAGATGTGCAGCTTTTGGATACCCTTGGGTTACATTATCAAAGCAGTGATTAGACAAAAAACTGCAACAAAAATCTATTCAAAAGGCAATAGACGGCGGTAACCTGGCAAATCTGAATCTTAAAAGAAATGTTATTGAAATTAAAATCATTGATTATTTTTCTCTCTGCATACAGACTAACAACCCAAATAGCAACTTTTGGTACGTTCAACCCATGTCAGCAAGAAAATAAGACACTCACCTTCTTAACAGTGTTGATTTTGCTGTTGATCTGACCAACATGAGAGCGGATAATATTGTTGTACTTCATGAAGTCCATTCGCAGCAGATGATCATGGACCAGCCTCAGCGCGATGTGACCCGCGAACCGGGTCGCTATTTCAGTCAGCTGAGCCACCTGGTTGGCCGTGGCCGAGTTCAGGTTCTCCTTGGTGTCCAGCAATGTCCCGAAGAATGGGTATTCCTGAAAGGGGAAAGATGTGATTGTTACAGTTAAGGAAAATACAGCCCAGGATGAACCAAACTTGATAGTAACTTGTAGTACAACGGGATGACTTACTGAGGTATCAGAGGTGAATCCAAATGAGAGTGAGGGAATGCCAGAAAAGGCAAGGAAAGGATAAGCAGCATTATCCAACTTTAGAGGCTCCAACCTGGAAAATAAACACGTGGAAGATGACGAGAGAACAGCTTAGATATCACGCCCACACACGCACACTAGACTAACAGCCTGGTCTCACTCACACATTTAATTCCATGTTGCCCTTTGCAAATTGGGAAGAGAGTGTCCCGTCCTTGTTTGGAGAGTTTATCTAAGGAGAAGATAATTGCAGATGTACATTAGATCTTAAAACTCACAAAAATGCAACTATAGTATTTAACTCGCAACATTGCAGGCTTGTATTAAATGTACCTCAGTCAGAGTGGCCTCGATCAGTCTGTACATCAAGGGACTGGCTGCCACTTTAAATTTTTTCTGACCTGAAAAATATGACAGTCATTCTGATAATCACTTATTCTATCATATTGTAAGAGTTGAATATTTCATAGCCTGGAAACCTGAAGTAAATACCTGTTACGACTCTATCAAGGTTGATGTAGGAGAAGGCTTTCATGCTCAGAGAGGAAAGATAACCCTGGATATACAAAAAGAACAAACATACAATTCAGGAACAGTCCTCCAACTCATCAGTATAGTTACAAAATAAAAGCTGCAGATCAAGAATAATGCAATTGGGGAAATCATTCCCACCTCCAACCACTCGGTGGCGCCAACGCTCCCATATTCGCCAGCGCTCCAACTGGCAAACACGATGCTTCTCCTCGGTTTGAATCCATCTGGCAAGAAGATAATAAATGCATCAACAGAAAAAGCAGCGCCCTCACTACATGAGGAGTATTAAATTATAAACATGTCCTGATTTCCTTCTTCAGATACTAAATAATCATTGAAGGATCTAATGTGACGTGTAGATCCAGTGCAGCAGTATTAATACAAACATGGCACCATTTCACATTAAAACGTACCATTCTTCACCATATCCGAGATGGAACGGGCCAACTCAATGAGGATGCTGGTGCCGACTGTCGACCCAGCAAAACCTGCACCCCACGCATCCCTCTGAGCACCGATCACCACATATCGATCTACAATAAAACATTTTTTTTTAACGGCATTAATTGTCAATAACATATTTTCAGGAACTCAGTGTACCAACTTCCTGGTGACATTATCCATTTTTTTTATTAAACTAATAATTTTACCTGCATCCACAAAGCCTTTGATGACCCCAAAGACATTATTGATCTTTTTCTCAATAAGAACATTATTGACCTCAACGGTAATAATGTCGCTCTGGTCTCCCAGTTGGTATTGGCCTCCCCAACTTTCGGGTTCAATCTGACCCCCCAGCTGCCTGTAGGATGCAGACAATGCAATGTTATTATTATTGCTTCACAGCGCAAGAGGAATATTTAATATTAAAGTACATTGCTTCAGTTTGTCCACAGCGGATGTGAGTCTTACTTCAAAATGTTGTTAGCCATGCTGGCTGTGATGGTCTGGGCCAAGATTTTTGGCAGTCCTGAAGACTGGACCGGTGGAAACTGGGTGTGGTTGAAGGAGGGGAAGCCTGGGGTGTAGGGGTCCCCTGAACCCATGTGGACCTGTGGGAGGCGGACAGATGGGAAGTTGTCAAGTGTGCCAACAGCTGTGATTTGACATGTTGAATGCTTTTGAGTTCCAAACTAATCTTCCCAGTAGCCTTGACTTCAAACCTCTACATTTAAAATGAAGACAAATGTGTAAGAGAAGTTTTTTGTTTTTGTTTGGATCTCCCACAACTAGGGGGTGTAGGGCCCCTCTCAATTAAGACAGAGGCCAATATAGTCAGGAAGAGCACTAGGGCCAGGTGTTGCTAGATTGGCAGGAGCGCCCCGTTTTTTGACCGTGGGAGAACAATTGACAATGTGTTTTGATTTCTTTTGTTTTTTTAGAAACAGAAAAATGGGTTTGGACAAGGAACGCATATTTTGGTTTGTGTTGAAAGCCATACAAGTCTAGAAATAAATAACGCCTCCAAACTAAACCTCCAAGTAACCATAGTGACCTCTTGATAGGCATCGGGGTCACTACAGTAGGAAAAACCTATAACCATTTAACCCTTATACCCAAGACTACTTTTGTTAAACATAACATATTCCTGTTTAAATGATACATTACTATCACTAAGAATGAGTGTCATTAGGCTATTATTGATACTACTTTTTAATACATTTAAATGACTCGTTTCTCAGAGCAAACTTAAGAATAATCACTGAAAACAATCTTGAAGAAAATAAATAATATTTATTCCATCTGTAACGAACGTTATGTTTAAGAGCACAACTCTGATTTCTGTGCAAAGATGGTGAGAAAGAATTGCGACGCTGCTAAATAGCATTATGTTATGGAAGTCTCATCCCCCCCTCCCCCTTTTCTTAAATTACTGATAGCAAAACAGATAACTCCGGACCAATAGTCCAGCTTCTACTCCTTTAGAAGCAGGTTTTGGGGGCATCCCTAGCCTCCACTAATGAACTAATGTGAAACCAGTGTCAGGAGTCACCCTTGGTGTGACTAGAAAAGCTTGTGGAGCACAAAACACAGAAGTATTGATTAAATATAAGTTCACTGAACAAACTAAATATGTCTACATGTCTCTCGCTTTATTCTTCAACTTGTTGCTTCTGAACTAGAAACACTCACATGTCCAAAGAGTGCAGTGGAGTCTCCAATAGAGTAATCCGCGGGGTCTGGGTATATCAACACGGCAGAGGCACCCATTTTGGCAGCATTGGCTACCTGTAAGCAAAAAGAGACAAAGAAGTCATGGAAATTATTATCGTCTTGAACAGCAAAACAGATTATAAAAATCACTTATTTTTTAGTGGTTGAAGATTAAAAAGTTTACAGTAATCTAAAACTCGTACTGAATGTCTTACGGACCACACACCTTTTCCGCACAGCTGATCAGTCCCACACGGACCAACACAACCCTGTCAGTGAGGTTGATGCCTTTGTCCCGCAGCAACCTGAAGTCACTTTCCTGCCCATAATACGCATACAAGACAGTACCCTGGAACAAAAAACTAAAAAAATGGCATTTTCCTCAACAACAACAACAACAAAAAGGAAAAAAGTATATTTTAACTTAGAAATTACCGTCACTGTTCCATTGGGACTGTAGGACAGGAATCCCTGTGGACGCTCATCGCTCCCGTTCTTGAAATTAAATCTGTTGTAGCCTCTAGCTGGCGGGTCCTGAACCTTAACGTAATGCTCATCGGTCCAGAAGTTCATGGCGTACTCTTTAAACTTCTTCATCACCTTGTTAGCCAGAGCGTCATCACCTGGAGAACCAGCCCGGTGGTTGACGCTGGAAAACTCTCTAAGACGGGAGGAATTACAGCATGGAGGTGAGGGGAACAGGGAGACAAGGAAACTGGAAACAATGACAAACAAATAGACGTTGTGCCTCTCCAGAGACTTTACAGGCAGTGTGCGGTTTGTAAACTCACCTGAGGACGGGTTCAAATTTGGCTGCAGAAAGTTTCTGAGCGAGGAGCTTTTTGACATCATCCCAGTCCATGAGTGGGGCAGGACCAGTCTCCTGGTCAAAAGGTTCGATATAAGTCTCCACAGAGGCTTCACAGGTGGGAGCCAAGTCCTTCTTACGATGAACCAGGTAGCCAATCAAGTACCCTGTAAGTAGCAGCAGTTTCAAATGAAGAGCAGCAAAGGACCGAAGGGAAAAATTGCACTGACGGAGAGAAGGGCAGGACACTTTCAAAGACAGACTGAAGGAATCAAGTTAGTCTAAAACAAAACGGAGCATTTTGAAATGCTATACTACCAATGCTAGATACAAGACCCGTGAGTCCTTTTGTTGCTCAGATAGGGACACATAGCACCGAGCTATGGCTTTCTGATGATAGAAAGCAGATGTTGCGACATCCCCCAGATGAGCCTTCAGGTGAATTGTTGTTGCCTGTTGGCTCAGGGCAAGTCTCCCTGAGACTTAACCGACAACTCATATTTTAAGTTTGTGTTGGTTTAAATGTCAGTGTACGTCTAAGAAACGGCTTCATGCTCAAAGCAGAGTCCTCAGCATGGGGCAAGAAAAGACTTGCTGCTTTATTTGCAAAACCATAGATACAGATTCAAAGCAGTCGCCCCAAGAGTGACACCAACGTACTTTACAGTGATGCAAGCTTAATGTGAAACACAGCCGCTTCATTCAATGATCTCCTCCTACCGATGATGAAGATGAGGAGGGTGGCGGCGGCCATGAAGCAAAGGTTCTTAGGTTTGCGTCCAAGCTTTTGAGCCGCGTAGGGTTTGTGGGTGGAGTTGTGATTGAGGTGGTCTCCCACGCCGTTTCCCCCGACTTCCTCTTCCATGTTGGACGACAGATTCATCTCCACCTGGCTGTTATCGCCTTCCATGTTCTGGGTCAAGTTGAAACGGGTGTAGGAGTGCGGCTCCCCGTTGAACTGGAATGACAGAATGATGTTGGTATGAGAACATATCGATCTGTATCGAGCGGAGAGGAGATAACCCTTGATCAATGGGGCTTTCTACAAAGTGTTTTGTGCAATTATGAATTGCTTGAGATGACAGAATTGAGTAAAGATAAACAAAAACATTTTGGTTTCACCAATAAGACATACCTTAAATATCTTAAGAGTATACAAGTGGTGGCTAATTCCCTAAATAACGGTAATATAATCTTTATTGATGTTTATTTGATCAGTAATAAAAAAAAACACTTGGGTTGCCAGGTTGTGGGAATTCCCATTTCCTCTTCCAGCATTGCTTTGCTCCTTTAGCTCGCACTGTTATTCATCAGAAAGACACCTCCAATGGACTAATCAACTACTTACTTCTGGACTTCCAGACACAAGACTATTTTTTAACAGTTACAGTTGGGCTTATCGTTAATTTGGAATTAAAGAATCCTTTGTTAAAATTCCAACAATAAATTAGGCAAAAAAGGACAACCTTTTCATGTGCCAATAATGACCAAAGATCTTTCATGAATAATATGCATTAAAAATATCAAACGCATGTATAATATACATTTACAGCGGTTGCTTTTGGAATGCTTAAAAAGGATGCAAGATGACTGATAATGAGCACTCTGAAGTAGATCGCCTACCGCGAAGGGCTACCGAGAAGAAAATGGAGATCTGTTACAGGCTACGAAATTATTCAAACAAAAACTTAACTTTCAAATGGGTGGTGCTGGCTTTTCTAGAGCTAGAAATAGTAATAATTAAGGTGTAACCCTATAGAGAATGCAATTATTTTTTTATTCCGTAGCAATTAGAAAATATTCCCATCACTAATCTTAATCCAGATGGATTCACAGCACATAAATATACAACAGTCTCAGCATGGTGGTAACCAAATGTAAAAGTAATCATTATTTGTTCCTAAAATGAAAGAACAACATTCAATTGGGCAAGTTGTAATGACACTCATTTCAGAAGAGGTAATAATGGGAAGGCGCAAAGCTTGTTATTTTAGGATTTAGGTTGTAATACTCACAAGTTTGGATATTGTTGACCTTGCCTGGTCCATTGCTGCGTCGGTCTAAAAAGGGAAACAATGAGAGTCGAAGTGAAGCATCAGGCCTAAAGACAGGATGATTATTGTTGACTTTCACACCGTTTGAAGTTATTAATAGTAACAATCTACCCAAACACTCGAGTTTTAAACTCACTGTAGATGAAATGGGTACAAATAAAATACATGTTATTCAACAGCCATTTTTCATACTTCGTGTATTTCTATACAGTGCATTCCTGTTTCTCTTCAGAGAATAATGGAGTGTCCAAAGAACACGTCCCACCTCTTGTTCAAACAGCCACGGGGTTTCCTTTGCTGCTTATGTGAAAAGGCAGCACTGTTCCTAGGCACAAAAGGCCAGTGTCCAGCACAGGTCAACACAGACCCCATGTGAACTCAATAGCCAGTAGAAAACAGCATAACTAGCGTCGATTCAAAATAAGAGCCAATCAAAGCAAGGTTTCAATTTAACAGGGCAACAAGACCTGAAATCCAAGCAGTCTGTCTATTTTCTTCACGATTGTAAAGCACCATCAGTGGAATAAGAGCTTTGCATGTGATCGCCCTCAGGAGAGAAGTTATGTCCATGTTTCAGCAGCAATGCGGGCGGAGAGGGGTCAAGACTGGCATCTCCTGTTTGATAACCACTTTGTCGTCATATCTCGTGCTTTTCTGCACAGTTCTTATACATATTATACACACACCAGCTGAATAAACACATCTACTATAAATGCACATTAACCCTTGTGTTGCCTTAGGGTCATTTTGACCCGAATCAATATTACACCCTCCCCCCGCCTTAGGATTAATTTGACCCCATTCAATGTTTAATGTCGGTGTTCTTTCGGTAGTCAACAAACAAACATAAAGTGCCTCACACTTAAACTTGGAAAACAATATTAATTCTAATAATTTTCTGGAGGTTTTAATTGCTGGCGTCAAATTAAACCCAAAGGGTAAAATATGTTAGTAAATATAAAGGTAACAGGAGGGTGAAACATTGAATCGGGTCAAAATGACCCTAAGGCAACACAAGGGTTAAGGCATTAGACAATGTTACAGTATAGAATGTCTCACCACTCAGTGGACATTGATTTTCCGATATTTGACCCTTGCACACTGCAGAGTCACTTCCTGGCCTTCTTTTTTTTCGCCATTGCTGGCTAAGGATTTCTTTTGAGTATCACGTGTGCCGTTATGTCAATCCAATGAACTCCATTGATCGATTCCCTTCATTTGCCAATGATTAAGGTAACCAAACACTTTGTATGTATTCGTGGTGCACCCTCTGTGCACGTGTCCCTGACCGTTGACTCCAGGACATTTTGTTTTGTTTGAGACAACCTTTTGGTACAACACGTGACCCAAAAACAAAGACAAAACAGTCCATTTGTTTATTCTACCACTTGCACAGGAGGAACGGACATTTTGGAGCAAACATTTTCCCCAGGAAGTGTTGGCAGTGCACCAGTTGTTCACCATAGCTGTAGCATGCTAGTCATCGTCGCGTGGATGGATGTTTAGGAAAAGAGAACGCTAAATATCGGTGGTTAAGATAAAGTGCCACGACGCAAACACCGCTGTTCACAGAGACCGCAAATGTTTAGCCAACATGTTCTGATCCTATTGCCGGAGTGATTCATGTGCTGAAGGTTTTATGAGGTGGAGAACAAATTATCTTTGATGTCAGTAGCGCCATTGCTTTTTGTATACAACAGTTATTATTGAGTTAATCACATGAATGCAGATATTTTCTGAAAAAGTCGACCCCATAATGAGTCTGGAGCCTCAATGTACCAAAGGAGGCCAGTTCCACCGATAATAGTTTGCAAGCATCCCGTCTGCTCCGATTAATCGTCGATATATAAAAGTAGCATTAAAATAGGCACTTGAGAAGATACGGCCAGCGGCATCCCTTCACACCAGAATGAGTGCAAACCAAATGACTTAAAATGCTGACAAAGCATTTGGAAAATAATTTGTAGGCGACATGACCCTCTAACAAAAAGGCATTTCCATGAAGGGCTAGCAATGTTTCACCTTAAAACAAACAAACTTCTTACACCATAAGCAAAGCAACTCACAATTCTTATCTGAACAACAAGGTGCGTATTTGACAGACAATGATCATGACCTCTAACATGCCTGACCTACAAAGAACAAAACAGACCCAAACTTTTCAAACAACTGTGGTCTTATCAAGCCCTGTTGTAGAAAAGTAGTCGATAATGATGTGACCTTATGGGTTAAAACATTACCACACTTACTGAACTTTGGACTGAATAATTCACTGAAAACACTGCTTTGTTGAGAATAAGCTCGGATACAAACTACATATTCAAACCATGGTAAAATTAGGGTAACAACTTCATTCGTGTACCCAATGTTCAGTTTATTCTGAAATAAAACACAAGTGAAGCTAAACCTGAAAATAGACGAAACAATGCGGAGCTTTCCCGGAGCGATTGATGTGTGCCGAGCAGCCGCAAAGCAGAGAGAGAAACCCGTAACGATCCCTATGGGACAATTTACAAGCACTCCGGGAAGGAGATCCCAAACTGGACTTTGCGTGAGGAGAGCCGTTGTGGGCAAATGCCAAAAGGGAGACAAACGATCCGTCGGGCCACAGCACTAACTTGCAGCATCAAAACACGGCCTTGCTAAACTCCAACAGCACGGATAAAAACCTAACCCTGCATTTCAAGTGTATAACAATAAAGCAAATGAGCAAACAGCCATGTTGGTCCTGGAACCAAGTCCCACAATGACAAAGCTCTGCCAACACTAAATGAAGAGCACCTAACTTTAGAACACGGACCGACAACTTCCCCCCCGACTACCATGACTTCTACAACCTTGGGGGATGGGGGGCAAGTACATTTCACCTAAGGGTCAGAAACTACAAAAATAATTTAAAAAAGAGCAGTCTCACAAAATATTCATAGCCTGCTTTGCACGCAACCTTGGCAGATATGGATTTATAAAATGGTATGGGACCAGGCGTTGCTGCTTTGTAAAGCTAATTGCTCTCTAAGGTGGGCAGAGCCATGTCTAATCTTACATACCAAACATACTGAGCCCTAATACTTTAATCAGATTAGCCACTTTTTCACGAGAGACCTGTGGAAATTATCAATATAAAATAGAACACAAATAAATAATAAATAGGTTCAAAGAAGACCCTTGCATCATTCTCTGAACCAACACTTGTATCTCCATTTAATATATTTTTTAGCCAAGTGTGTGCAAGAAAGATAGCAAGAGCAGACTTGAGTCACGCCCTTCTGGGAACGACACTTGCAGGCCTAACCGGTTAGACATTGATGCTAAATGACGGGAGGACACCACAGAAAGGAAGCTGACAGATTGAAATGTCACTTTTAGTCAAGGACAAATATAGAAAAAGATGCGACACAGCTTGACATTCTTTCCCCAAAATAAAGAATTTTTGTTCTTTTTTTAAACATGCAAGAGACTAGAAATAGTTTAGTTAAAAATTTCAACTTGAACATTTATTTTCAAATTCATGGACTGCACAGCCCTGCAGATTAATGTCAGTGTCTGAAGGGTGAACTTCTAGGATCAATCATGGCCTCCTCTCAGTGCTCTTAGTATGGATAAAAGTAGGTTAGTTATTAAGATGTGGCAAGAATGCTTTTGGTTAAACATTACAACATAACTATTGTGAACTTCTGAGGGTAGTTGACATGGCCCAATTATTGAGGAATTGACTCCACACTAAATTAACGTCATCTAACAAGCACACAAGCCCAGTTAGACTGCAGCCATGATCATGTATTAATGATCACAGCACTTGAGCAACAACTTGTGTTACACCTTAACACAATTACATCATGTTCACTATGCAGTACAATCATTTGCCATAGTGATAATGACTTAATAACCATCATTGTGTTTAATTGTGTAGTCAACCGTTAGAAAAACAAACTGTGTACAAACCTGGCATTGTGGGAACATTTAAACTCCTGCAAAAACTATCTTGTCACATTTATAAAAAGCGTATGAAGTGATTTTCTCCCTCAATAAAACCCAAAAGAGTTGGATCGTGTTCTTGTTGTTATTACAGTAAGAGTTTTTCTGTGCGCCTCGTATGCAAATACCATAGAAGGAGGTGAAAACCCTGTCTAACTGGTGGTTGAGTCTTAACTGGAACCATTAACAAAGAATCAGGAAGTGGCACCGTTTTAAGTTTTTTTTTTTTAACAGAATACATCTATGAAAAAGGACAAGATTAAGTCATGTATGAAAAAAATGTTAATCCTGATTGTATATTATTAAAATACCCAGTAATCATTAACATTACAATTTTAGAATAGTACCTTGGTGGTGGCAAAATCTTGTTCTACTAATCAGAGATTGGTCTCATGAACTGTTCTCACTCAGCGGTGTCCAACTTTAGAGTGAACAAGAAGCACAATGTGGGAAACACGGTCGAGGGGTGAGAGAAAAGTAAGGTGTGGGAAACAATGGTAGGGGCAGAAGGAGAGTAGGAGAGGAGAAGGGGGAGAGGGGTCATTGTAGGAGTCATTGTGCTGTGGCAAATCATGTGAGAGTCACACTGTGGGAAAGCTCCAAGCAGCTGATGGGAAAAGGAGCCAGAAGTAGAACAGTGAGGCATGCAAATCCCATGTACTGGGCCTGCACCAGTATTTCTTAAAAACGGCAGGACATTCTGAAGTACAGACATGAGCTGCTAGATATAGTAGTAGCTTTATTGTCAATGTCTTCACATGTTAAGACATACAAAGGAATCGATAGGACGTTTCCCACTCTCCCACGGTGAAACATATAAAAGTACACAGGCACAACAGATAAGACAAGACATTTCCTAATACTAAGTAAACATAAAGATTCACGTACAGTTGTTATAAATACTATATATATATATATATAAATACGTAATACAATTTTAAACAAGTGAATACAAGTGTTCTATATGATGTTGTTTATATTATTTACTATGATGCACGTTTTGGGAGTCAGATTCACATCAGTGATGAACACAGTAAATACAGAATAAGATACACTTGTTTTGCGGTGTACGTGTGCATACAATTAATTATATTAGTACATTGGGGTTTTTTCAGGAAAAAGTCAGTCAACAGTTTAAAGCCACTTGCGGCTAGTCTGTGTTTAATGTGCATGACCAATACCACACTACACCGCCTTAGGGGCAACTGATCCATAATCAAATGCAGCTCCTTTTCGACCATATTTTGAAGAAAGCTACTGTCCAATCTCTTTTTAAGCTTCACCTAAATATGAAGAAGCAGGTTGGATTATTTAAAAACTCTCATCCAGACTGGAGATTACATCTATGACTGTTGTAGTAAATATATCTTATCCATGCAGCAGCCTATTGCTGCCTGTCAAGGTCAGAAAACAGGGACAGTGTAATGTCTACCGACCGACACAGTTACACCCCCCCTCCCCCTGAGGAGGAAGTCTCATTCGGGGTTTTGACCCAAGCACCCTCCGGCTCACGTTTAGCACAGCAGGGCACCCTGAACGCGACTACCAGCTCCTCGAGTTATGGCGCCCTTGTTGCATGGACAACGCGACAACCATCACTGAGAATAACGTGCAGTTAATTGCACCATTGTTCCCACAGAGTGCAATGGAGAGGAGACGTGTCTCAACACAAGTGACATGTGGCGCCGCTGCTGTCACGTTATGCTTTTCTTGAACGCCAGCACGTCATTCACGAGGGTTAAAGTAACTTTAAAGAAAGCGAATTAAACTTTGCAATGCATTTGGCATTTGTTAATGGACTCTACAAAGAAATACGAGGGCTTATGTCCTTCCGCAGACAGAGTATTGTTGTGTTACCGTTATATTTCAGTAGACTAAACTTCTCCGGCTCGGTCTGAACTATGGTCGCGGGCGGTTTGTGTCGGATGAAGCTCTCACCTGCTCTTCAACTCTAACCGAGTGACTTCTTCTGTGACAGCTCTTCACGCGATGGTTCTCCTCTTGCTGCTTCCTTGCTGCTTCCCTGCTATCTGGCCTCCTTCAGCCGGTGCCCTTGACCATGCTGCTTCCAGTTACACCCATCCGATTGGCCGTCGTTTACTACAGAGGCGTAGCTAGGACGTCACTTCCGGCCAAACGAATCATAGAGTATCGCGAGATCCTGTTTGTCCCACCGGTTGTGGAGAAGTCAGAGCTCGATGTGCTTTTTGACACTGTTGGTATGGTTTATATACAAGGCAAGGGGCAACACTTTTTTTTAACATTGTTTTACCACATCTGTTTGTATTAATTGTATTGCAACATTAAGCTGTAATATTATATCCCAGTAGATAACTTTAAACTTATAAGACCACTTTGTTGCTCTATTTGAGATCAAAGGGAAAACCAGAAGTTGAAATAAGGTCACCATCTGGTGGGAAGTACGGTAAGTATCTGTATATTTAGCTACACAAGTACACTTTGGAGACAGGCCTACTTGTTTACTTGAATATGTTGTGCTACTTAATGCCTCTACTTTACTATATTTCTGAGGGGGAACGTGCACTTTGGACTCCACTCTACATGTATTCAATGGCTTTACTTAAAATGTAGTCCATATAATATAATAGTCCTTTTGGCCGATCTAAATATAATAGCAATACCAGGAGAGATAAATCAAAAAGTAAAAACAATGATACATTTACCGTTCATGTTGCAAATTATAGACAAGCTTTTTTGTTGTTCCAATATAAATAACCACACCAGTATTTTTATTTGGAAAGAAGCCTAGGGGTCACCTCCGGCATGGATTGCCTTGAATGACCCCCAGTGTGTCACAGACAAATCAATGACTCCTTTCTGCGGCTCACCTTGAAATGAGAACAAACATAACACCAGTGTGCTGAGGACTGTTAACTTCTCAGACCTTGCAGTCCATAAAATAGGGTTTTCTTTATGCTGCAGCTGTGAAAATATCAGCTCTAGGAAAGTAAAGTACGTGCAGGCCTATTTAGTTTGGTCATCAGTGTGCTGACTAAGTCAGACGCACAGATTTTCTTTCCAGTAAAGTTGTCTGGGACCATGTTGGCTCCTTTTCTAATATACACATGAGCCAACTCTGGTAAATTATTTAGTGCAAAGGCAGACGTAGTCACGACTCCTATTCCAGCAGATTAAGATTGAGACAATATTGATAATGTGATTATTTATGCAATCCCTGTTATGTTCCTACAGAGAGGGTAGACAAATCAATAGCTCCTGGGATTAGTCATTGGTGGTAGGCATGACTGACGCAGATGCCAATGTTGGTAAATTATTAATAAATCCTTGTAAACATGGTTAGTTTTATTTTTTTGACAGCTTGTTTTGCAATCCCATTTATTGTTTCACTTGTAATTATTGATTGTTCAACCAAAACAATAAGTTGTGTCACTGTCCCTATAATTGCTCTTTTGGGTATATTCAGTAATTACATGTTTATGCCTGGTGCCAGGCTGCTAGCATATATATTTTGTGCAAACCAGTCATTGGGAGGTCTTAACCCAGATTTTAATAATTTTCCCACAGCATAAGTTTCCCACACCTTTGGTCACTTTCCATCATTGCTTTTAAATTTCAAGTAGGACAACATTAAAAGGGAGCTGACGCAAAGATCTATATTAATATCCAGGTCGATACATACAACAACAATCCCTGTGAAAGGGTTGTTTGGGAGTTTTTCCTGATCCGATGTGAGGTTCTGGGACAGTGATGTCTATGTGTACAGACTGTAAAGCACTCTGAGGCTAATTTGTAATTTGTGAGAATGGGCTATACAAAATAAACTGAATTGAATTGAATTAAACCTTACTTTAAACTGGGAACTTTTGCATATTCATGCACAAACTGTTCAGATTTTCCACTATAAAAACAGATATATTTTAAATGTTTTCTTGTATTTGTTCATATTTGGTATTGCAGAATTTTCTGTTTAATATTATGTCTCTTGATGTTTTGCACTGAATTTATTGGCCTGCACCAAAAGACCGAGACAAATGGCTTTCATGTGCAAACTGGTTCTGGTTCTGAAGTCCGCTGGTTTTATAACATGCATGTTCGTACCCAAGATTACACAAATAAATTTGCCGTATATCTCGTGCAAAACAAAACGGTGGACATGATAATAATTTATTTCTGTCTTCTCTAAGAAACAACAGTCTCACATTCAGAGATTTAGAGCTCTGAAAGTTCAACTGCATTTTTCTCAGAAAGTCGTTGTTGTAGTTTCCTGCAGTCACAGGCCAGGAATGTAAAGTCACCATAGAGCCTGTCAGCTGCCTCAGTCGTCTCTTTTTCCCGTGTCATTACCCGACACTGGCTACCAGCAGCAGGTAATAATGGTTGGTTGAATTGTTGCCTCTGAGTCAGACATGTTAGAGGTGAGAAGAACAACAAGCCAACACCTTCCCATAATATCTCAGGCTGCCACTCATGGCACTGTTACAATCCTCCAACTGTGCGAAAACAGTACACGAAAGGTTTTCTCAGGGAAAGAAACTATATTGCAAGGTGTGTGTGTGTGGGGGGGGGGGGTTCTGGACTGTTACTGGAAAAGTCTGGGATTTATTTTAATTTATTAAGAAACATATGTACGTGTACAATATGCACACATAGATCCAGGAGGCTGCATGATCAAACCACTGGACCGAATGAGTAAGAAAAACCTCATGATACATTTTAGTTCCTTCATAAATGTGAAAACATCCTCTTTGGCAAATCATGAAGTAGTAAGCATTTAACAGTTAGTCCAAAGGAGAAAAACAATAATAATAATAAATGTTTTAATGTTAACGGCTAACCGCCGAGTGTCCCCATCTGTGGTGGGACAAGGAGATAAGAGATTATACATGTTATCTATTAACATTAAAGCGTTTTGGATTTCCTCTGAAGTTGTATAATATATGTAAATAATCTTTATTCCACCACTTCGATACAAACTAAAATATCTCAAAAACTATTCGGTGGATTGACATTTTGTGCAAACGATTTATGGTCCCCAGTGGATAACTCCTCCCATTAATCAGGTGACTTTTCAATTAGCCATATACGAGGTTATCATTGTGGTTTGGAGAGAAATACACTCAGTTTCCACTTTATTAGGCACACATAACTTTACCATAATATCTATCGTTATGAAGCTCATAATGTTCACATTTTGTTTTCATTGTTGGATATTTTTTAATTAAATGATATGTTTCCTACTGAGGTTGAAGACCTCATGCTAAATCATATATTTTGATTCACACCTCTGTGACAGTGTTGCTAATTAGCAAATGTGGATGTGCTTTCAGGTTGCCCTCCGGTAGTGACCCTGTCAATATGACCTGCTGAACATCAACATTTTAGCTTTGTCAGAATATGCCTTGCTCTTCTAGTTCACGCACACACCATGAGGCAGAGGGAAGTGTCACTTTCACATATCTTTTCATAAAATCAAGATATGAGTTGCTATAATACGATGATGAGACCACTAAACCCCGCCTGATCCCAGAGGAACACTTCATTTCTTGGAGGAGCTCAGACCTGTGTGAGAGGCAAATGTCTTCCATTTGCCATAATGCTGCAAAATCCCACTTAAACACTGTTTGGTTTCCTCTTCAAAAACAAAGACTTCTCAGATCTGTTTGTTTCTGGGCTAAGAGATCAGGCTTTGCAGGATGTAAACTGCACTGATCCTTCCTTTGAGGGTGGTCTCGAGTCCACTGCTGGATAAAGTCCTTTGTTGTAGGATCTGACCTAACAAGCGTATTGATGATAACTTATGCTGTATACACATTCATTTACAGTTCACGGATTCCCAAAAGCGAGGTGAAACTGATTTGTTTTTATGTTTTGAAGATTTATTGTCTTCTCATTTTGAAAGTATTCATTTCCGATTTTAAATCATTAGCTGCTTATTTAATTTTCTTATCAGGCTAATGCTGTTATGTTATTGACAGTAGAGGAAGTTGGATCACACCTGTGTTATCGTATGCAAAATATCAAACGAGAAGTTAGTCCAGTAGTCGGTTGCAGCTGCTATCTTCTCCATTTCTGCTGTGTGTTTTTTCAAGCGTGAATCAGTTTTAGGGTTTCCCACTTGACTTTTAAAACATCATTGTGAAATGAATCGGATAAAAGGCCAAGCACTGCAGATATCCCTGGGCTAATGACTGGCATGGTTCAATCCAGAGGCACTCAAAATAAAAGTTCACCCATCTGGTTTATGGTTAGCTCAGAACATTTATTTCTTAAAGAATCACATTTGGTGTTTGGCCTTGAGAGTTTTTCCGACAGGAAACCATGATTCTGCAGCTGCTGACACAGACAGTCGGAACCACGGCGCACACCTGCAAGGGGGAAGTGGACCAACCCAATATAACCATACAGCATAACCGTGCACACACAAAACTAGCTCTGACCAACATGATTGGTGTCAAGCAAATTATTATACACATTTCTTGTCTTTTTTTACGTGATTCTGACAAAACCAATACAAGTGTGTAGAATCTGGAAGCGTGATTAGCTGTGCGACCACCAAACTGCGTACACTCTCTTTAGTATGAACACACACAGTCTCTCTCTCTTCGATCCTGCCTTTTTCACTTTAATATTATCTGTTGTCACCTTCCACCAGCCGAACAGTAATGCATCACTTTCCTGGAAAAGATATCCTTATCACTGTCCCACCCATGAGCTCTGCAGGGGGAAGCCTACAGACAATCTCCAGTATACACCGTGCAATCAGCCTCTAACAGGACACATGTGAGATGACGTATGGAATCCAAAGTGCCGCTCACATGGAGATGGAGATGTCTCTTAACACAGTAGCTCCAGGAAGTATTAAAGAAATTATAGCTGCACCTCTGTAATACATTACTCGAAAAATAAGCAAGGAAGCAGTGACTGATAACTATGGCAACAATACAGAGTCCAAAGGTATCTCTCACGATATTTGTTAGTTTCCTTCTCAGCCCACAGAGCATGCATAAAAGTATAATAAAAAGTAGGATTTTAAAAAGATAAATTTACACAGATGCCCGTAAGGATTCACAAAACTCAACTCAATCTTCAACTCACGCATGTAGAAATGTGGAAATAAATGGAGATGCGGATTTAATGTCAAAGTCACTGATGCTGTGCAAAAACTACTATGGATGATGCAATTCTCATCCGGGATGAGAGCAGTTGGGTTTCTTGAGAGGGTTGAACTTTTTTGGGGTGTGCTGCAGATGAGCGATATGCTATCTGTCTAAAAACAGGGCAAGGTTTATACATACAGGGCTTGGCACCTAAAAACGGACATTTTTGGTTACGTAATGACTCACGTTGGTTTTGGACAGAGGTGACTTGCTGATTATAGATATGTGTCTTTGGTGCTCAGCATGTGTGCCTGCTGCGACATGGGTCCCGTCATGGGAATTTTAAGAAGCAGTTATTTATTTATCTTCTAGCTAATCCATTTAAATATGATTCCACATATTAATACCTCTTTAAAATTAAAAACAGCATATACATTGTGCATAAAGTATAATAAAGCCTCCGGCAGAGTTCTATTTTCAAGCCATGTTGCACTTTTCAATTATTCAAATGAAGTCCTGAAGCACATGCCAGTAGAAAGCTGGTGTGTCGCCTTTGCAGCTGGGAGTGAGACAACAGTGACCACACGTGGATGAAATGAAGAACAACATCAAAAGTGAGGTAAAAAAATATTTATTGAACAAACGTGTTAGCCTCACAGACTTTTAGCAAAAGCAAATCTGCTCATTAACATAATAACACATAATACATCACTCACACATACATACATTCATTCATGCACAGCAACAAACAGACACACACATACACCTTCACATTTTCAAACAAGTTTGACATTAGTTCTTCTAGTGGCTGGGTCGGAAGGGGAACGGCATCCCCGTCATGAAAGGCTGAGCGGGGTACTGAGGGTGAGAGGGGGGATGGGTGGCCTGAGGTGTGTGTGCAGGGTGTGTCGGGTGTGGGGCGATGGGGGAATGAGCAGCGTGTGGGCTGAAGGCCAGTGGAGGAGTGTGGATGTTGTTGTAGTACAGCACTGGGCCTGACAACACCAACTGGAGCAAACTGTGGGGGGGGGGACACACACACACAAAGAGAATACATGTTAATTGAAAACAAAACACTTAATTTACTGAAATGTAATTAAATTTTTTTTTTAAGTTATAATGTCGCTTCACCAAAATAGTTTAATTTGCGACTGTAATAATATAAAAATGATTCTAATAATAATAATATAAAATAATAAATGTCAGAAGGCATAGCAGAGGTCTACTCTAAACATGAAGGTATACTCCACATAGGTAGAGGATGCTTCGCTTTTTATACCTCGAGCTGAAACCCGGTAACCATGGAAATGGATCCCAGATAAAAGTGCAAAGGACAATTAATGGTTCTTACTTGTTGTGTGGCAAGCGGGAACAGATGGCTCTCAGGTCCTCTGTAGAGACAAGGCAGCATGCAATAAGCATTTAAACACCACCGCAGCGTGATGAGGAAAGCCATACGACAACCGATTAATCCAGTTAGTCCGTTGTTTCCTCTTTGCTTCATTCATTCATCACACGTGTTGAAAGAAAAACCCACTAGCTAGGAAACTGTAAGGCTATTTGGCTTACGTTTCATTTCTATGGCAAAAGTGCAAAGTCGTTTTTTGATACTCCACCACAAAGATGAATAATTGAATATGTGTATTTTAAAGTTTTAAATGGAATTATTTTTTTACTTTATAATGACAGTACAACCCAAATTACAATAATTAAAAAATATCTATCTTAACTGTATTGCTATTTATCAATCAGATTGTTTCGGTGGGAAATGTCTAGTTTTGGAGGTATTGGCTTTTTTTTCAATGTCTTTCCAATCTAATGGGAGAACATTGCACTCAGCTTGTGGGGCTCAAAGTGCAAACAACTCAACAGGCTCACAGTTCCCACCTGAAACTACTCACAACAAGGTCCGTGGAGTATCTTAAATAAGTTTTTAGCACCACAGGCCGTTTAGTCGGATTATATTGGGGAGAAAGCAGACACCTTAAAGGCTGATATTTTTTAAACTAAGCAACTCACACCATTGTTAAATAGCACTTAAGGTAAGTGGAAAAAATGTGTTGTGTGGGGGGCAACTGTCCCTTTTAGTGCAATAATATACAAATCTGAATCACATTGTTGGACATGTGCTTTGTGAGCTATTAGCATTACATTGTGTTTAGTAGACAGCATTGTAGAAAGTGAAAAGAAAGAAAAATAGAGCATGTACACTCCCGTTCAAAAGTTTGGGATCACTTAGAAATGACTTTATTTTTCAAAGAAAAGCACTGTTTTTTCAATAAAGATAACATTAAATTAATCAGAAATACACTCTCTACATTGTTAATGTGGTAAATGACTATTCTCGGTGGAAACGTCTGGTTTCTAATGAAATATCTCCAGAGGTGTATAGAGGCCCATTTCCATCAACTATCACTCCAGTGTTCTAATGGTACATTGTGTTTGCTAATCGCCTTAGAAGACTATTGTCTGATTAGAAAACCCGTGCAATTATGTTAGCACAGCTGAAAACAGTTATGCTGGTGATATAAGCTATACAACTGGCCTTCCTTTGAGCTTGAAGTTTGTAGAACAAAATTAATATTTCAAATATGAATCATTATTTCTAACCTTGTCAATGTCTTGACTATATTTTATATTCATTTGATAAATAAAAGTGTGATTTTTCATGGAAGACACGAAATTGTCTGGGTGATCCCAAACTTTTGAACGGTAGTGTACATCGAGCTGTATTTGAATATCTGTTAGATTATTGTCAGTCTCTGTCCCAATAATGAAACCACTTTTGCCTTGTAAGGCAATTTATGACAAGGCATGCAATTGTAAATAAAAATAAAATGTCTCTCTTTTATCCACTTTTCTAGCCTCCATATTTGTACCACTTATTCATTTTAATAATATTACCTCTGGAGCAGAGTAGAGCTCCATTGGCCATGGCCACCTGCAGGGCCTGAGCCAGCCGGTCCAAGGCCAGCTGAGACGGTACACGTGTGTCTGCGGATGAAGTGTGAGTGTGTTTGTCAGCCTGGTCCAACAGCCTGGAGAGGTCTGAGGTCAGGGCAGCCAGGGAGTCCACCTGGAGCAGCGCCAGGCGACCGAAAAGACCCTTCTCATTTAGTATGTTTGGCAAAAGCATGAGAACCTACAAGTGGCACAAGACAGACAATGGCTTGATTATCATCTATTTTTATGTTGCAAGTGTTTTGTATACTTCATATACATGTATACTGTGAGTAAATGTATCTAAACACACCACACACCTGTAGGACACTCAGATGGAGAGCAGAGAAAAGAGGCCCAACCTCTGGCTCCCCTTCAGTGGTGCCATTGGTTAACCCCTCCTTCTTGTCTCTCCTGTAGGCCAAGGGGGCTTTGACACACCACCGCATCAACCCCCCTAATGGTGTGACATCAAGTGAGCTGATTGGCTGATTGCCAGAGAGGGCCGTGTTCAGGAAGTTGATTAGGACCAGACCTGGGTCATCTTGGATCCACGACACAATCATCTGAAGGAGTTCTAAAGGAGGGGTGAGCTCTTCTGAGAACACACACAAAAATGTTGTTAGGGATGCAAAACATTTAACATTTTCAGCTATTTAACAAAAATATGCTGTTGACAATACGCAGTCATTCTGGCCAAAAAAAAAGCGTATTTCACAGATGTTGAATCTCTTGTTCATGTTTTTTAGCTCCCAATTTTGAGATGTTTTTGTACATTTGTGTTGTACAACCTGTGGTGAGGTCAAAGAGGGTGGTGACAGCAGTGATGAACTGGCAGCAGAAGCGTGGGCTGGCGTTGTGGATGTTCTGCAGGGTGGGCCCCGAGCCTGGCACCAGACTACAGTAGTCGTCTACTAGAACCTGAGCCAGGCGCACACAGTACACACGGTGGGATCTCTGAAGGAATCAAACATAACCAGAGGCATCGTTTTTTAGTTCTTCCATTGTGCACAAACATATCCATACATGGAGAGAGAGACACTAAGTAGTTACAGACCAACCATGATGCACATTTAAGTGTGAAAGTTAGTTTGAATACGCACCTGTAACCAGGTAGCACCACATTCCAATATAGGAACCCTGCCCACAGCGATCGCCATGGACACCAGCTTGCCTAACAGCGCCATGCGGCTTTCATCCGCCTGGTTGCGTTGGAGACTAAAGAGGGCAGAGAACATAAGCTGGCGGACCGTATCACGGCTCTGTTCCTGGAAACAGCTGCACATGATCTCCAAAAGCTGGAGCTCCTGAAGAGCACTCATCCTCTAAAAAGAAAAACACAAGACCGTTATCGGGAGTCCATATGTTTGGGTATGTTCATGTCATGTATAGTTGAGGCTCATGCCTCACCCGAGCTGGAGTGTTTCTGTCCTTGGGTGCATGCAGAATGAACTCCTCCACCAGCTCCTGGGTTTTGGAGTCGACCTGAGGAGGCTGCCTGCCTGACTGCACCAGGTTACAGATGTAGATGTCCAGGTGATACAGCAGCTCCTTGGCTGCGCTCAGCACATCGCGAGGCAGCAACGACTGACGAATGTCACCCATCACCACCTCAGAGACCAATACAATGACGTTTAACACTACATTTGTGCAACTTGGGCATGATGTTGTCGACTTTGCTTTACAAAGTCTTAAATACATTTGTCGGAGATGTATCTTATGTACTGCAGATTAAAAACTACAATAAACCAAATATGTCACAACAATGCACTGATTCTCTGCCTGTTTACTTCTCTATACATGAAATAGAAGGGGGGGGGGGGGACACTGCACAAGGAACACCGACACAACAACAGTCATCACAGTCGAATTGTAACGTTACATGTTCTCTATATCTGTGTTAGTGTCGGTTTGCATGTGAGCAAACGCTTTTCAGGGGGACCAGCTCTACAGTCAGTCGTTTCTCCTCCAGCCTGCTACAGCTGGTGGTTAGCAAGGTTAGCTAAAGAGACTGTTTTGAATTGCGCAACACGTATCTCGTGGGTTATTTGCCGTTATCGTTGAAGGCTTTTTAAGAAAACACATGTATGTAAATAGTTGATGTCTCACCTCTGCAAAAAGCTCTTAATATACTTAAGTAATTACCCGACGTTGGTTAAACAGAGTGAATGGTTTCCAAACGTCGACCACACCACTTCCTGTGACTACGGAAGCCGGCGTAGGATAAAATATAGAGCATGGTCGTTTTTCAGCCGAGTCAGTGCGTGCGCTGTTTTTTATTTTATTATTGTCAGCAAAGTTCTTTGTTGGAAACACAGTGGCACATAAACATCCTCAAAAAATGGAGTACACGTTATTTTTACTCTACACTGTAAGGTTTCTCAAAATAAAAAGTAATCATAACAAAATATACAACATAAAAACATAATTACACAAAAGGGGAAACACATCTATCGTTACATTTATTTATTAGGCTCCACATTTACGTTGGATAGATTTATAAATGTACCGATTTTAGCTAACATAGCATCAAGTAAAAAAATAATTTTAAACAGACTCCCCCTCAGGCACTTACAATTAGGCTACATATGTTACAATTAAAATGTATTTTTTTCTATATTTATGCATAGGTGTTTATAAAACATATTTCGCATTTGTATTTTTAATTATACTATTTTATTAAGGAAACTACATATTTTAGAGAGGGGATGTGTCATATAAAATAATATTGCGAAGCTATAACCTTTAAGTAGTGTAATTGTGTTACAACCAGAATATAATTGTACATTTATACACCTTATAGTTTACCTTTTTTAGAAACAGTATATCTCATATTTCTGAGATTGTGTTGATATTTTAATTTTGTATTTCATTGGGCTCAAAATTATCAGTTACAAAGATTCAAACGCGTATAGAAAAATCGTTTCCCCCCCGCTTCTGTACAGGGACTTTATATCCTATTGGAAATCCCTTTGACAAACTGTAATCCTGTCTAATCTACACGGGGGCGCGCCTGCTAGGCACCGGACCGCCTGATGGGGGGAAATGAGAACAGTGGTGCACTCTGCTGCGCGCTCCCGCTGCACTTCGGTGTTGCACTTTAACGTCCCGTCGAGTGATTCCAAGCAGCCTGCAAGATGACCATCAACAGCCTGGCTAAAGGAGGCTGGCAGCGAGAACAAATGGCATGCTTTCAGAAGGTATGATGATTGTGTCTTTCTTATTTAATAAAATGTGATAAATCATGACCTACTGAGTCTAAAAAGATTTAGCCGGTGTGAAGATGAGAGCAAGTGATGAAAGGGTGGAACATCAATATGTGCATTATTTTATCAGAATATTTGACCTATGCATGTGTTTTTATATATTATATCTGCATGTGTGTACATTTCCGTTTGTGGCTACATTTTGTTTGTGACTACATTTCTGTTTGTGACTACATTTGTGTGTGTGTGTGTGTGTGTGTGTGTGTGTGTGTGTGTGTGTGTGTGTGTGTGTGTTCCCATGACAGATGGAGAAAGTGATTGTAGCCATGCAGGACCCTGACATGGGCATGAAGATGAGAAATCAGAGGCTCCTTATCACTGTCATTCCACACGCCATGACAGGTGTGTGTGTGTGTGTGTGTGTGTGTGTGTGTGTGTGTGTGTGTGTGTGTGTGTTTGTGTGCGCGTATATATGTGTCCCTTTTTGTCAGTGGGTATGAGCATCTGTATGTGGACATGCACGCTGCACCTTGGGTTTGTCCCAGCAATCATGCATAATGCAGCAGATCATTTTTTGTAGAATACTTTGTCCTTTTCAGAGTATACGAGGAGGAAGTTTATCTTCTCTTTTTTTTAACTCTTTCTTTCTCTTCAGGCCGAGATATGATTACCTGGTTGATCCAGAAGTATTGTATCGGTGAGGAGGGTAAGCGTGCGACATAAATGTCTTGGTGTTAATGTGATAATGAGAGAGAGAGAGAGAGAGAGAGAATTTGCTGTGATTCTCTGTTTCCATTTCCCTTGCTTGTTGGGTGTCGTTGCTAGTGTGTTGCCAGGATATGGTGATTTCTCTCAAACTGATGTGGTGAGGTGTGTGTGTGTATCTTTCTGTGAGTGTGTGTGTGTGTGTGTGTGTGTGTTTGTGTTTCGAGTAAACAGAACCGGGTGAACCCCAGAGGATGCAAGTTTGATTAACTCACCTGATGATCTGGGTTTGATTAGCGTCCCTGTGGTAGTTGTTTCACCTCAGGAGATTTTATCATAGGTGAAGTAAATTAGAGGTCGGAAAAAAATGCCCCGCTGGTCCCTTTAGCCTCAGAGCTGACTAAAGGAGGAAAGAGAAGAGCCAGTCAGCAAAGGAGAGAGAGTAAGCGCTGATTAAAATGCGTCGCATAGGTCTATTTGGTAGCTGTCAGTCATGGAAGTAGAGCTCTTTAATAAATGAGGAGAGACTGAAAATTGATGACGCATTTCATCACTGGGACAAAGCCTTGATTTGAGAGAGATTGCTGAAAGGGTGCAGGTGTTTGAAAAAAAGAAAGAAAAAAGGAATGGCGGATGAGGCCCACAGTATTTTAACCATACTCCTGGTGGCCAACAGATTGATTGATTATTTATTTTCCACTTTCAGTTTGCTGAATTCATGAGCTTTACCACAAATGAAACAGCTCTTTCATGTGCCGTCACACATCATACAGCGATGGGCCTTCTTTAAAGTAGCCTTAGAGGTGTGTCAGCCTAAATGAAAGGCTGGGTGAGCTACTTTAAGAATACAGCCCTCAAAATCACAGGAAGAAACTGGAACCGTGCAATGATTTGTGTCTTCTGTGGTGTTTAACAGAAGCCCTGCACCTTAGTGGGATGCTGGTGAGATACGGGTACATTTACCCTCTCAAAGAGCCGAGATCTCTTGTGTTACGGCCTGACGAGTCGCCCTACCGCTTCCAGGTAAGTCGATCCTCCCTCATGCAGTATGTTTATTCTGCCTGCCTGTAAAAACCCACCGTCCACCCTTCCAGTTTAAATGCTTTAGACTAAAGTGATCACTGGCTATCTTCGTTTCTCTCTCTCACTCCATTAGCCCACTTTCTGATCCCCCATCCATCTGCCACTCTTTGCTGCCTCTTTTGAATCATCCGCTTCACGATTAATCTCCATCAGAAATGTAAAGACAATAAAAACAAGAAGAATAAAAAACTAAATTAAAGGAATGTAAAGTCATGTCACTTGTTTTTCTTAGACTCCCTACTTCTGGATGAGTACCCGGTGGCCTGCATCAGAGCTGGACTATGGTGAGGCAATGCAAACAATGAACTACCCGGAAGGGGTGAGAGAGGATCTCAGTGAAGTTGCTTTATATAATATATATTTAGTTGTGAGGGAGAACACATATTTTCCATCCTTCATTAAACGACAAAACATAAATAGAAATCTTTCACTTCCGCTTCCAAAAGTAAAAAAGTTCTGATAAATATTTACAGGAACCTTGGGAAAACATATATATAGACCAGGTTACAAATCTCTTAACGTCTTCAATTAATTAATGTACTCTTTGTCTTCATACATCCCATCAGCAATTTATTTGGCTAAAAAGAACATAAGAAAACAAGGAGAACTGATGCAGTATGAAAAGGTGAGGGAAGTGTTATTCCTGCAGTAGCCAGGGGTAACATCATTATTACTTTTCTAAATTCTGGTCCTCTTTTATCTGTGTTTTTTCTTTTTTTCTTAATCCCGTGTCCTTTTTCCTCTTCCTTTTTAGGAGAGGTACAGTGTGTTACACAAGAGGATCAACCACACCTGGGACTTTGTGGTGATGCAAGCCAGAGAGCAACTCAGGTACACGCACACACAGACCAACACACACACCCGTACACACTCACACACACACACACACACACACACACATGCACAAACTTACGGTGTGATTTATATTTAGAGCATCCAAACAGAGGCGGAAGGCAGACCGTATTGTTCTGGAATGTCAGGAGCAGGCGTACTGGCTCATCAACAGACCGCCGGTACGTTAACTGTTATATTCTACTGTGTTGTATTACACGATCTACTGCATTACACTACACTATACTTATTATACTCCACATTTCTGTGTTTCCCACTGTACTGTACTATACTATACTGTACCATACCATACCATATTATTCTTGAGGAGACTATACTAACCTATACTATAATATGCTATACAATACCAACATATACTTTACGATACCATGCAATACAAACCTATACTGTACTATACCAAAGTGGTGACACTATATTGTTCTTCATCATATAATATAATATTATAACATACTATGCTTTGCTATACTGTACTATATTGCTCTTCACTCCACTATACTTTACTAATGAACTATACTGTTATAAACTCTCAATATACTTTCACACTGTACAATGCATTAGTATACCATACTTTGTTATACCTACACTATACAATACAGTACTGTGTTATAAATAACTTCAAAATACAATAATGTACTGTGCTATACTATACTATGACTTTACTATACAATAACGTACTCTACTCTGCTATACTATGACTTCACAATATTGTACTATACTATACTATAACTTCACTATACAATACTGTACTCTGCTAAACTGTATTATGCCATAACTGCACTATGCTTAACTATACGATGCTATTTAATCCCACATAACTATAGAAATGTGTTTTACAGTATTTAAAACAGGCAGATGTCCCCTAACACTACTGTTCAGTCACCTTCTGCCTCTATATGAAATATTCAACTCATCTGGTAAAAGCCTCGGTTGATAACACGGGAAAGCAAGACAGAGAGTGGGGGGGAGAGAGAGAGGGTGGTTGGAGGGGGAAGAGAGAAAGAGAGAGAGGAGTAACAGGAAGAGGGAACAATAATAATCATCATATTCCTCATTCTTTATGTTGTCTAAACACCACTGGAGCCCATTTGATTCCTAGATGGAGACAGGTGGAGGGAAGGATCCGAGGGAAAGGACCATAGTGGGGGGCAGGAAGGGAGAGGAGGGTAGACCAGAGGTCAAAGATTTGGAGGAGGGACTCCGTCTTGTCTTGCTCTTATGAATTAGGGACGAGGACATGGAGAAAAAGAAAGAGCCAAAAAATTAGAGCCACTGGAGTGGAAAGCTCACGGAAGGATAAGTGCTCACTCACACGCATGTTCTCATCAGAGACGCACGAGCACGCACACACACACACACACACACACACACACACACACACACTTGCACACATGCACACATATGACACTTAGTTATTAATGCACATATGTGTGTGTATTTCTTTCAGCCTGGGGCAAATGATGTGGTGGACATGGGTCTGGAGAGGCAAAATAACGTCAGCGCACGAGTTCCACTGGTCAGTGACATCATCACATTTCTTTATGTCCTGTTCCCCTCGGAAAAATCTGTTGTGATAACATGTCTCCTATGTATCTCTACCATCTCTGTTTTATTGTTTTCCTTCTGCCTACTGCTGGGATTGTTTAAAAGTAAGTGTGATAGTAGGCTTTACTATAGTATGGACAATTGGTGTGACAGTATCTTTAGAATTATAAATAGAGGTTAAACATGACACAACATGACATTTCATGGAAATAATGGCTGATTATAAACATTTCTGATTAGCAGCAGCTGCAGCAACCATCTATGATGATAATTATATATGTTCTATGTTATGACCCGTGTATATTCTTACACCGTACATTCCTCATTCGTCAGAATACACCCTGCTTTAATATTTAAAGCTTTTGTTTTTATGGGTGAACACATACAGACACAGGGAGGCTGCCTTCTACTATTGATATGACTGGATACATGTGTAATGCAGTCATTGTGTGACACACAGTGATGACACTGTGTTTCTCTTTACAGTACTAGAACAGTGACTACTACAAACGCGAGGTAAATATCATATATAATGTATACACCCTCACTTTAAGTACATTGAGTGTATATTTTAGCTCACTGTGTGTGCCTTTGTTTACAGAATGAAACCTGTCGAAGGGCCCTTGGAAGAAACCGTGTAAAGTCATCCATCTGCCTAGAAAGGTATGTGTCAACAAACAACAAACATGGGCGGACAGACATGCACATGCACATGCACATGCACATGCACATGCACACAAGACCCAATAGACTTGCTGTCCTGCAATGCCTGAACCGAGTTCTACGTCTCCAGCATACACGCGCGCACACATGCACAAAAGACTGAGTGCTCCCACTATAAGAGCCACTAATGGATGCTTCCCGAGGCAAGTTGGAATTAGTGGACATTAACTCCTCTGATCTGCAGCACTAATCCAATAGAAAACGGTGTGTGTTTTCATGTATGATGTGCCTTCTCTCTACATGTGTGTGTGTGTGTGTGCAGTTTTGTGAAATACAGCGAGCAGTACCAGAACCACGACCCCATTATGCAAGGCTGCCTCCCGAGTAACCCCTGGATCTCTGATGACACCACACACTGGACAATGAGTTCAGAAATGTAAGAGAACACACACGTATACACACATGTGAGAAACAATAAAACTATGGTCAGTGGTCCAAAGAATAAAAATGATTCCGTTAAGTTGGTTTCAGCTTGTGTAGCATATCTTACCTGTCAATATATTGTGTTGCCACAGTAATGTGGTGTCAGCTGATGTGTTTGTGTGGTTGGTGTTTTTTATGAGCAGCGTACCGACGCCGACGCGTCTAAGAGTGGAACGCTGGAGCTTCAGCTTCATCGAGCTTCTCAAAGACATCATGGGGAGGCGGCAGTTCATGACCTACCTGGAGAAAGAGTTTAGTGGTAGGAACACGTGACTGAAGTGTTGGAATATATTCAAAATACAAATGACATGAACAGATGTGGTGATTAGACTTGAGGATGGAATCTGAGCCGACTTGCTGTGAGGAATTCAGAAAACAGAACATCCAACATTTGTCCTTCCACCTTATTATTTATCTTCAAAACCAACTTCTGTTTTAGACGTTGAAGTGAGTGATGGAACATTACATGTGGAGAAAATGAATGTAATTGTTATAACAGGACAGTCATCTTAACAAAACCCTTCTTTAGAATTTCATTATTTCCCCAAATGACATACGTGTTCCAATCCCAGGCGTGAAAGATGGAAGGGTTAATTAAGGTGGTGGAAAAGAAAATGAGTTGAGGGAACGGAAAAAGATAAATAACGAGGAAGAGTAGAGACACGAAGCAGGACAGGGATTGGTTCACTCATGCAGACGTACGCAATATTGCCAAGGGACATGGTTTCCCACAGCGGATAACCATGATATAATAGTCTCTAATTGTTTGTCACCTTTTCCTGCACTATTGTTTTCCGCTATTCACCTGAGTACAATCACAACGTCTCACCGTCTCTCTGCTAGCGGAGAACCTGTGTTTCTGGCAGGCCTGTGAGGATATCAGGCACGGAGAGAGTTCCAGGATCGTAGAGAAAGTGGAAGAGATCTACAAGTAAGCGTGCAAGCACACTAACACACAGAAATACACCACTTATATTTACTGTCTGATGACTGCAACTAGTTTGTGTGTGGCTCAGAAACTTCCTGGCTCCTGGAGCTGCTCGTTGGGTCAACATCGACAGTAACACGATGGATAAAACTCGAGAGGGGCTCAGTCATCCGCATCGTTTTGTCATGGACGCCGCACAAATGCACATCTACTTTCTCATGAAGAAGGTTTGACCTCTGACACGTTGTAGTTTGATCCTTGAGATTCTCACCTTTAGGTTTGGATCTGGACTAACAGATGGAATGCAAACTGAACTTCATCGGTCGAAATATTAACGGCTTTTTAGATATGGAATATCTTCATTTTTCATCCTAAAAAGACAACACATCACAATGGCAACTTTAAAGTTTAGCTGACAGCTATTAGAACGTATTTAGGTGGTAATGTTGTATTTGTTTGTGTTTGTTTGTGTGTGTGTGTTTGTGTGAAGGACTCTTACCCAAGATATCTTAAGTCCAACCTATATAAGGGCATGCTGGCCAGAGCTATTGTCCCCCAGGAGACGAAGAAAAGGTCAAACTAAACATTAATTACCACGTCTACTTCACTTTTTACATGATTCGATGAACTCTCCAACTTTACACTTCTTCCTCCCAGTGTGTTCCCCTTCATGAGACGCCAGCGGCACTCCAGCCCCTCCCCTGCTCAGGCTGTCATCCAGGTGACAGAGGAAGACGGGCATGCCAAGGGGGCCGGACGAGCAGGTACCGACCCTGCAGCCGGCTCCCACGTCTGATAAAACTAACCGTGAGACGCAATCTCCATCGTCTCTGTTGGCCACCTTAGTTACCACCCAATGACTTTTTGCTTTCAAGTAAAACTTCCAGTGTGAAAGCAAAGCTTTTCTTCCACCGAACCAGACCTAGGATATCTACGCTACAGCTCCCTCCCCGCCCAGGTGTCAACGCCTCACATCTTATTCCCAGAGCATGAGCAGTACAATGTTTTAGTGCTGCATAGTCAATCTGCATCTACATCCCATCTCAGTGCGCCTGTTCTTGATATTGATTTCTAATAACAAGTCTTCCTTTCTGCCTCTATAGCCTTCATATAAAGTATAGTCTTTCTCATAAGCAGGTGTAGGTAAAAGGGTTGTTTATAGAGCAATAGAGATGTGAACTATGTAGTTTTGTCAAAACTTTGCAACAGCATGTGTGTCATACAGTTTGTTGGTTTTATTCATTCCATGCTGTAAATTCTCCTTGTCATGGTTGTTGCTGTTACTTATGCTTGCGCATGTTATCATCCCAATAAAATGTCTCGATGACATTCAGTGTTGTGTTTTGCTCTCAGCTCCGCACGCTGTGGTAAACTATGAATATGTGGAGAGGTTTTCATTTTTATTCGATGACTTCATCTCGTTTTCATCTTCTGTTTCTCTCATGTGCTCTGTTTCTTTGTAGCCTCTGGGTGTATTTTAAGCACAAAGCTGTTATATGGTGTGTTTAAGCATTTCTTGAACTCCAGATGCGATGGCTACGTAATGCTGATTTATAGAGCTCCATTCACTCAGTTCATTTGAAAGCAACTTCCAGAAGCTTAAAAAAGCAGCTTCTATTTGCAGAAAGCATTGGCTCAGGTCTGTTCCCTGTGGTGAAATGTGTCTGCACACGCTGTTCTCTTTATCTTCTGCTACTGTGTCTGGACATATTCATTTCTTTTTCCACCTCTCCCCTTCATCTAATAACCTTTCAGATTTTGATTCCCCCCATTGATCCCGTGGGAGCTGCAGTTTCCTCTACTGGACATGCTCCCTCTACTGGCTGTATGTGGTCACATGATTTACCCTTGTAGTTAGTGGTTCCCAACCTTGTTATCTTATGAGCCCGAATAAGTGCCGAATGTTAACCCTTCTTCACAGGTTAAGGGCTGAGTGGCAGCATGAGTTGAGGGCATTTCCACAGGGTGATTATTTTGTTGTATTTGTTACACCTATTAATTATCTTTAAACTCCTCAGATCTATCTAAATCCCATGTTGGGAATCACTGCAATTCAAAGTCCACATAATTAATTACGGTCTGTTGACATATGACAACGCATCACCACTGCTACTGAGAAAAGTTCCCTTTTAGGTGTCAATGCAGGTTAAAGCCACTGATTTTAAAGACGTCAGTTTATCATCATTAGGAGAACTACTCATACGACACAGTTGTATGATATATTCTATTGCTGTGAAAGAGATATATAAAGTCTTGAGTTAGATAGAAAACCGTTGTTATAAACTGTTGACGAGGAGTTCTAAAGAGCAGGGCATTTACTTCTTCTGGAAGTTTGGATTGCAGAGAGGAAATGCAGGATCCAGTTATTTTTAAGCGTGGTGCTTACAAGGGATTAAAAATCAGGATATGTCGATCTTTTCTAACAACTATGAGCAGTATAAGGCTCGATGCTGTGATCTGTAGCACTGATCTGTGTCAGCATTGCAGGACATGAGAGCCCAGCAGATTTACTAATGGAGGCAAGCCATATATGGGCACACAAGCAAATATACTTATATAAGTGCACACACACACACACACAGTAAAATGTGTATTTTCCAACAAACAAGCACTTGCTATATTTCCGAGGATTATGATAATCCGCTTTCCTCCATTGCCCCATCCACTCTTGTTGCGTGACAGTGTGTGTGCGTGTGTGTGTGTGTAAATAAATCATGAAATCTCTCTTTATACCACAGATTTATTTTTGGTGGGATAAATGCCATTTGGATTTGTAAATGGTTTGGAAAGTAGAATCATGTTTTACATTGAACATCACATTTCTTCATCCTGACACACATAAGAGCTACAGTATGTTTCATGCTCTTAATTAAATGTCACAACGAAAAAGAAAGGCTATGCAAGTGTGACAGAAACATTCAATTTGAAACTGTGCAAAAATCATAAGGAGGAAATCATCGCAGCATGGGAGACATAGTAAAAGACGACACATATTCAATGTGTCTTCCAGTAAATAAAGTATGGAAAGTGCTCAGTAGCTATACAGGTGGAAAAGACAAAACACACACATTCATAGACAAGAGGAGGCACTGGACACAGTCATCTGAATATACATTCATAGTCACCACTCATTTGCATATGGGCTGCGTACATCACATAGTGGAGTTAGCTTTTAAATCATAACAGTGCTTCAGAACCAGTCTTGGTAAAAAGAAAAATCGGATACAACTTTAAAGTGGGAAAATAAACATGAGATGATAAGAGAGCGGAGAGTCAGCAACTCATTCAGTTTCAATACCAGCTGCGTGTCAATCTGTGCATGGATAGAACCTCCGGCCGACTGGAGAGGCTACAGGACATGAAGACGTGGATTGTGAGGAGGAAATGTCTCAAGATGTTCTGCAATCACACTTTGAAGATAAAAAGCGAACTTCTTCAGCTGTATGTAACGTAATATGGTCGACAAAACAAAGCCAAACTACTTTAAAGGTTGTTTGAACTACATGACTGTTAATAATGAAGCACATCTCAAATGGATCAAATAGTTTTCAAATATTTCTAATAAATAAAATACAAGATCCAAGAATGAGGAGTGTGTACACAGACTATAAATAGTGTATACTTTATCAGCAGACTCAATAACATGAGTGTGAATATGAAGATTTAAAGTAGCTCCACAAAGTCTGATTCCATACGTTGATTTCACAGCCGACATGTACAAACACAATATTTACAAATACCAGGGCTTTGTACTAGGAAGCGGGATTTGGGAAGAGCGAGGTAACTTCAGGTTGAAACAAACAAACAAATAAATAAGACCTTCATCCAGGAAGGAGGCCTCTGTTCATGTGCTGTATTTTAGGATGTTTGCAACATTATTTAAGACTTTTACAGATCTTTTTTATTCAAATATAAGAGTTTCAATCCGTCGATAAATGTGAACATGAAAATGGTAGACCTATGAGATTATAGGTCTAAATTAGAATTTTAAATGTTTTATTCAAGATGTAAAGAACATTTTAAGAGTCTTAAATTATTTTGTTCTGTGAATGCTTGCAGTGCCGTTTAACAATCAATGCCCAGTCGCTCCTGTGACAGTGTAGAGTTCCTCCTTGTCGCTCTGACAGAGAGTGTACCCACAAACCCGGGGGCTCCGGCTCCAGCTCCATCCTCTGCTCCAGCCCAGCACCTCCCTGTTCTTCTCCTTTGGGGGCAGCAGGAACACCACGCAGCTGGCCACCAGGATGTGCCACAGCGAGTGTGTGTAGTAGTAGTTGTCCTCGGTCTCAGTGAAAATGTACAAACATACCCCAATGAGGGCGCAGAGCGCCCCGGGGATCAGGAAGAGGACCCAGCGCTTCCATGAAGGCGGGTAACAATGACGCCGCTGCACTCCTCGGTACACCTGTCAACAAAAGTGAACTGGATTCAGCACACCTCAGCTACAGCAAGTTCATTGTTTTATTAACACTCTTTCTTTTGTCCTCATTGTGGGTTTATTTTAAATTGCCAAGGAAGTCAGCAGAATATTCCCATCGGGAAGTGTTTCATAAACTCTCTTTACGTCTCACCCAGGCAGTGACCATGCACAGTATGGCGCAGAGGACGGGAACCAACAGGTTCCACAGGCCTTTGCGGTCCAGCTGCATCGACATGGCTATGAGCAGAACCCCGAGCATAAACAGAGTCTGCACACACACGAAGAAGACGATTAGAAACCAATCTTAGGCCTTCATCATGCGATAAGAGTATTAAAAAGGAAAATAGTCAGTGTCTTACATATTTGAATACATCTCTGATGCGAGCCATGCACAGGATGGTGACCCAGATGGAACAGACTGACCCCAGGAAGTCACAATATTGTAGGGCATCGTAGTCCATTATACACATTACTGCGACACCAGGCTGGTCACATGCGTGGTAAAACTGGAATATTAAAAGAAGGAAGAAAAAACATTACTCTGAATGCTAAAAACACGAGCTGCCTTAATAATGATTACGGTCCTCCTTCCCAACAGTTACATATAACACATGCATATAGATGTGTCCATAATGACTAATAAAGTTGTGTGGTCTGGCTTGATCGATATTTTCAACTGAAGGCATCGACCATCACAGGCTATACCCAACAACATGTCTATGACCACATCTGGAAGCAAGAAGCATCCTGAAAGTGAGACAGACTGAATCCTTGAACTGAAAGGGCAGCTGTGCAGCGTCAATGTTACATTTTTTTGTGAGCTGGGCTTATTGAAAGTGTGATGGCCAAAACAAACACTTGTGTTCATTCAACATAACATTATCCATGTTGAAGATGAACAGTTCTCCAGAAACATGGCTGAAATGCAATTGACCTACATACATGCACACACGTGTGTGTGTGTGTGTGTTACCGTGGAAAAGAACATTGTGAAAAGGTAGACGGAGGCCTCAGTGATGTAGCAGCGTTTGAGGGCCACCACGATGGCAGGCAGGAAAGACAGATTACTGAGCGTGAGAAGAAGAGTTGCTGTCAACTGGCGACGGTACGACTGAGCTGTTGAGTTGTCAGTGCAGCCCCAACCGCTCCGGCCTGCAACACAAACACACCTTATTTTAGTTTAAGCAAAGATAGCCTTGTTACTTCTGTTATTAAAGTCAAAGAAAAGTATTGTTGTGTGTGTGTGTGTGTGTGTGTGTGTGTGTGTGTGTGTGTGTGTGTGTGTGTGTGTGTGTGTGTGTGTGTCTTACCAGCTTTGCAGACGCAGGCAGCGTACAGGTAGCTGTAGGATCTCAGGAGTCTACATTCCCCATATGTCCCACAGTCCTCAACACAGGCACTGATAAACACCTCTGGGACCACAGACACCAGTGATGTATTACCACAGTCACTGCTGCAAGAACAACACACACACACACACATTACATATTAAATACATGGCCAACTACAAATACCTTTGCTGCACAATCGAATTGTATGCCCTTTAAATACCAATGTTTAGCAAGTCTTTTTAATAAAGAACTATATATGAAGAAAGTACTGTTGAATTTCATAAAACATTATGTAGTGTGAAAGTCCAAAGTCAAACAATGAAGAAAGTATTCATGTGGAAGCAGAATTTAATAAGGAACTGGGATGAGGAAAACTTAAGCGCAGATATGTGCATTTATAATGTGAACCTGTGTATAATGTCAACGTGAACACATCTACAAAGGCGTTACATGTGGAGACCATGTGTTCATTAAAAACATCCATTGTCCGTTGAGAGTAGTGCTCTCCAGATTTGAGGGAGGAAAACATGTAGAAATATTTACGAATTTTTTAGATAAAGATGAAAATGCAACATTTGCATGTGTGTGTTACCTGTTGCATGTAAGCTGCAGGGTGAGGTACCATGTTGCTGACTGAGGAAAAGGCAACCGGACCACAGCTTTGGGATCACTGGCATTCACGTGAACACTGTACCCTCCAAACAAAGCTGCAGATACACACACATACACGAGAAGTGCCTCCAAATTCTATTTTCAAAATGCAAGTGTGGCAAAATACATTTATGTCTACGGGGTATAATGAGACCTATTTCCAAATAAGAGCGGAGATGTTCTACTGTAACTATTTCTCAGTGAGCTCGTATCTAACCTGCTCTTGGCAGAAGGCAGGAAAACACCTTTGAGAAGGTTGACATTCCTACTTCATAAATGGATATTTGAACTTGTACATTGTCCATTCCGAGGATGTTATTCATCATCAATAATACAACCCTATTTTCTGCTATTTCATCTGAATGTTACCAGACTCATTAAGCCACTGCAGGTATTTCCAGGAGTTAAATGCATCAATTCAATCAAGTATGAATGTGAAAAGATTCATTCTGGTTATCTGTGCTACCTGTGCGACAGGGTTGAGAGTGGTTGAGTTCGAGGACCGGAGCCCACGGAGAGAGACAGGCGACCACACTGCTGCTGTTTTTTAGGGTTGCATTAGTCTACACACACACACACACACATGTAAAACAGCAGGAAACACAACTCTGACACTCTCAAATCTAGTATATAATATGTGATCAGAATAGTGTATGAGTGAATGTGTAACATGTCAGTGGTACTCACAGTGTTGAGTGTGAGCTGTAGGTTGAGTGTACCACCAGTGGCTTGTGTGTACAGGGGGTAGGTGAGCAGGGTGGGGTGAGCATCTGTAACGCTCACGTTGGGTCCGGTGGCGGGAGTGAATCGAAGTGACAGAACATCGACCTCCTCGTAGAGCACGGGGATGCTCCACACACACGCCGACAACGGCGTGAACAGGGACGCCGACTCGTTGCTCAAGGCGACTGCGTCTGTCATCACGGAGCTGTTGCCTGCTGATGTGGAGTTGGAATCGCTGCGGTTGCCACGGAGATTAATGACGCCACCGTCTGCTTTAAGGCCGACACTTTTTGGCTTGCACCCCACTGAGGGAGACGCAGACAGACACACGCAGTGCAGAATAGAATAGATTACACGCACTGGTGGTGGATTAGAACAGAGACATAATAGCGTGTGAGTTTTGTTTACGGAACTGCGCTTCTGTGTTCACCTGTGTAGTTTGAGATGATACTAAAGGTCACAGTACGGTTGTCGAGGCTGCTCTCCACAACAACTCGTAACCAGGTATCCCAAGGTGGGTGAGAAAGAGTTGCAGAGCAGCCAATCCCTGAGCAGTTCACCGCGACTGGGCGGTGCTGCAGAGAAGTAGAGCCGAGCTTGAGGACTAGTGAACAGTTCCCACTGTCGGCTCCCTCCGCTGACGAACAGTCAGCCACAGAGACGGACAGAGAGGAGGCAAACTCTGGAACATACAACCTAGGACAGACACAAATAAATTAACTGCTCTTCTATTGATTGATAAGAGAAATAAAGATTGGATTAAAGGATAGAACCACGGGTAAATAAGTATACACACACACACAGTTCCTACTTAAGGCGGGCAGGTCTGACAGGCGCTGCGGTCTGCTGGAGAAATGTGCCTTGCTGTAAAATGGGCGTGTCCACTGCTCTCCGGATTGATAGCTGAGGCTGGAAGAAGTACGAGCAAGACGGAAAGCCCTAATAGAGAAAGAGAATAAATAAATAAAACAATGTAGAACAATGGGGGACACAAATACAATTACAGGAGGTAAACGGTAAAATGCAAATTGTTCTTTCAAGGCCAGGCATTTGTGGAATGCAGAAGCAGAAGAATGTAGTTGCGCCGACTGATCCGGTGGAACCGGTTAAGTTAAAAGGATCATTTGCAAGTTGAGCATTATAGGAATACTGCCACTTCATCTTGGCCTTTAGATGCAAAACTGAAATCATTTTCACACAAATATGATAGACAGAGATATAGTTGAAGTGAAAAAGTGCACATTCAGGCCACTAAAAATGTAAATAAGTGGCTTCACATCTTTATTCAAAACGGTCCTCATGAAAATTGCTGCACTATTAAAGGAGGACAGTTTGTGTGCATATGTCCAGGGAAAAAAAACTCTTCATCGGGACTCAAAACAACAAAAACTGTTAAAAAAAACTGCAAAAAGTGCATACTGTATAGAGCTCTCGACAAACCTTTTGCTCTATGCGCCCATCATCTTCAGGCAAGTGGGCACCAATGTACCAATCACCGGGAGCAGGATTAGAGAGGTTAAAGGTCGTGGAGTTGTTTGAAGTCACCAGTAGGATCAGAGACAGACAGGGGCTCCATAGTGTTGAATTGGGAAACACGGTCCCCGTTGGGTTGATAACTGGAGGAGCACCATACTGAATATAGCTACAAGAGAGAGAAAGAAGGATCAAAAGATATAAAAAGGAGTCACAAAAGTTGAAATAAAAATAAACCACAGATAAAATGGGAAGACATTTTCATGATCTTACATGGAGACATTGTGCTGCCCACAGTGGAACGAGTGGCCCTTGGTGACTGTGAACAGCCAGCGAGCGACGGCCGTCTCCTCTGGGACCTGAAACCTGTACAGCCTCACGTTGCCATACCAACCATACTTGGACAACTTCTGAGCTGGTTTGGACGAGAGCTCTGAGACAAATGTCACCGGTCCATCTTTAGGGAGCAAGATTTCAAACAGAAAGAGCACAAACACAGTTTTACCGCTGAGTGTCGTAATACACATATTGTATAAGTAAGTTAGTAGTTTGTAAATACAAGTGCAAGTGTGACACAACTAGCTACACACACTGATCTAAACATATGTGATAAAAGACGATTACTATTTTTATTAAAAATATGAAATACATTTTTTTTTAATGTAGCCACAAAGATGAAAAGATGCACGACGGATAGAAAAAAATGAGACACTAAATAAAAGAAATGCTCTCGCACTAACTTTGTTGAATGTCAATAAGAAACAGTCGACTTAGTGTTTAATGTTGTTAAGTTAGAAGATACATATTGTAAAGATACACGTTGTCACATGTATACCGTCATAAGAATCAGAATCAGAATCAGAAATCAGAATCAGAATCAGAATCAGAATCAGAAAATCAGAATCAGAAATCAGAATCAGAAACATGTTTATTGCCAAAGAATGTTCATATTAAAAACACAAACAAACGAGGAACTTTTTTTTTTTGAAGGTAAGAAAATCGCGCACCAACACACGGGCGCTGCGCGCGCCATCTAGAAAAGAAAGGATGTGGATGACATGAGAGGAACATGAGGGGAAGAGGCGAGAAAAAGCAAAAGACCCCCCCCCCTAGAGGTACAGTGGGAGCAGGGAAAAAAAAAAACAAATTGCATATACATACATATCATATACATCTTAGACATGAACATGGGGGGGGGGGGAGGGGGGGGAGGGGAGAGGCCCCGTCATTAGGGCAGGCGAGGTAAGCAGCACCGGCAAGCAGCCACCACACCGCCGCGGCACGGCGGCGGCCAGAAATCGTCCTGTCACACTGGGGGCAGCAAAGCAGGCGGGCGTGGGGGGGGGGGTGAGTGCATTTCAGTTGTTAAGTTCGTGTGTTGTGTGTGGTAGTGTATCCCCCTCCCCAGTCACAACAGTTCAAAGTCTCAAATCCAAAGTTCCACAATGGGCCATGGGTGCAGCCTGAGGGGATGGGGGGGAGGGGGGGAACAGGATCTGTGAATAGGAATGATGGAGGGAGTCTCGGAAGAATGAGAGAGTCTGAGTTCTGTTGTTAGTCAGTCACGGCCTTGGGCCCGTCCTGGTGGGATTGCGCAGATAAGGCAGTGATAAGATTTGTTCCAGTTGGTGCTGCAGTAGCAGTTTCCTTTTCCACAATTTCCCAATTTCCTCCAATTTTCTCCCTTTTGCCAATTCAATTTCAAAATTTCTTTTTTTCATTTTGCAGAGCTCTCCCAAACGATACGGTTCATTCTGACGGTTCAATAATGCCACTCTGCCCAAACTGGCCTAATCATGTCCTTTGCTTACATCAGCTTTTCCGCCCTTTTAAGCTTTAACGGCTTCCTTAACTTTTCCTTAATAAAAGCAGCCGAGGCAGCAAAAAAACTAAAATAATCCTCCTGTAATCAAAGTTCCGAATATGGTCCTCCACTACGTCCCGACACGGGTCCTGACGCACCAGACGTCCCACTTCACCATCGTGCCGCAGCCATCAGATCGAGCAGTCAGTCGAGAAGGTAGGGTAGGTTCCCCATACCCGGAGAAGCTGTCGTCGATGTGGTTGATTTCAGTTAAGGAGTCCGGAGTTACAAGTTTTTAGTTCGAAGAGTTCGAAGAGGAGAGAGACAGTATAGAGGAGACATGAGACATGGGGAGAGGAGCCAAATCCAAGGAGGACACACTATGTGTCTTTAACAATGTGAACGTCAGTGCATGAGCATGCGACACAAGACAACAACAGGTAAAGTCGCACGTCGCGGTAGCTAGCGGTAGTTAGCAACATGCTAACTGACAGCTCGCGCTGTCCTCGCCTCTGAAAGCACTGACCGTCTGCTGAGGTCCGCGTCGTCAGGGCGACGAAAAGGAGGCAACGTAGAAAACGGAATGCCATGTTTCCTGCGTCTGGACCATCACATCGTCCGTTGACCACCTGTAATGTCACTCAAACATCGCTCGCTCAGGAGAAAGTCGTTTTGCAGGCACAGCACTTCCTTGGTTTCCATGTAAATAGACGACGTCACGAAAGTCATCGCGTGCTGCCTTTGCGTTTATCGGAAAAATAAACATCGTCCACATTAACGACACAGAACACAATGGCATTTTAGTGATAATTTGTGTAATTTAGAGACAATGTTCAAATATTGTTTATTGACATAAACGACAACTTCTTGTTGATGACGCAAAACATAATACACAGCAGTGAATATTGAACACGGCTCATTATTGTCATGGTAATGTTCAAAAGTACAAGCTTAAGAGAACCAAGGAACACTGTTCGATATAAACAGCTCTGAAATGCCTCCCTTTTAATAGTAGTATAGCTGTCATGATTAGGACTTACTTGACCATCACATGTCCATTTTGTTGTGTTTGTTTACGACAACATCAAAATGAATTTCTTATTTACACGTAACACATAATCATCCAGCATTCATACTTCTCTGCTGTTTAGGTTGCTTGATAAGCAAGAGCAGGAATACATATTTTTTTGGGTCTTGTTTATTACAAACCAACATATTAGGCTCATCATTGCAGCAAAGCAATGGCTCCATCTTTAAAATGTGCACAGGTTTATTGCCTTATATCCACAAGTGTGAACGATTTCAAAGAGACTGCACAATATATGAGATATAAGCTATTATGAATAAGAGAAGACAATCAAATTAAATTCAGTGAAAATTAACTTCATGATCAGTATTTTTGCAATTAAAGTCACCAGTGTGTAAAACATTTATTCGACAAGGACATGACATTTCTAGATATCATATTTGTTTACCATATAATTTCCTTAATTGTAAATAAAAGGGGCTTTTTTGTCTCTTGGAACACCTAAAATACACATCAAACATCCTCATCAAAAGCAAATGAATAGTGAAAAAGAGAAAGAGAAAGTCGAGGTAAATAGCTTCTCGTACATTTAAATGTATAGCTTTATAGAATATTATAGATACGTATGATCGTCCTGTGACTCCACCCAGCACCACGGAGCATTATAGCCCAGCAAGGTCGTGTCTCTATTAGGCGGATTTTCTTCCTCTTCCATCGTATTGTGCTGGTGCTTCGTCTGTATCTCTTCTGAATGTTTAGTGAGGGAAAAGATATCATTCATGTTTCTTCTTGACCTGCTAGATCTGAGGAGAGCTCTCCTGATGGTGCCAACATCGTCTTTGATGAATCGTGACGGAGCTACATCAGAGTCCTGTGGTTGGGACTTTTGTGATTTGGCACGGCCCAAACAGTTGGCAGGACCAGATGATGACGGACCACGGCTGCCATGTGTGGAATGACTGACTTCCAACTTAAAGATGGAAGGACTAGGAGGTCTTTCCTCAGTAAACTCCGGGATCCGCATGTCAAAGTAGCTCTTGTGGTTTAGTTCATCATCATGAGCGTGTGGTTGGTGATCTGATGCTTCATCGCCAGAGTTTTCAGTCAAATCTTGAGTTAGTCTTTCTCTGCAGGAGCAATGATAAAAATGCAAAGTCACATATGAAGCCTGAGCCCTAAAACTGAAAATGCTTTAAATCTACATCCTGCACACTTAAGATATCATAAGCTTCTTCAGGTTTTGGCTGAAATTCTGAATCTGATCAAAATAGAGCAGTGAAGTACATTTGGGATTTATTTGTTTTAGGTTTCAAAAGTTGTTTTTAACAGCAACTGGTAACATTGAAGATAGTATAGCAATAGTTCGGTGAGATTTTGGCTACGGTACGACTTTGTTTAATGCACTTTTCTTACATCTGCACTAAGTACCAAATTACTTTTTCTTTTAAGACTACATCTTGACAAAGTACAAATGTGTCGCATGCAGTATGTATTCAATTGGTAACTACTTCATAACATGGTATCTTGAACTGTGACATATTTGCATACTGCACGTGAACTGATGCAGTTGGACATCCTGTCATTTTTTGGCATACTGCATTTGATATAATATGTATTAGGACATACTACATGTTTTTTCCGTCATATTATAGTATGGTAATATGGGTATTAGAACGTACAGATAATCTATTAGTTTAAAAGAATAGTGCAACTTTTTAATTTGAACAGGTTCCTGTACACAAGCCAAACAAAACTGTACCTGCAGGGGGACACCGAGAGCCCGTGCTCCTCCACAGCCACCAGGCTGCTCAGGCTGCCCGTCGAGCTGCTGCTGTGGCTGACTGAGGCCTCCGGCTCCTCCATCAGCCACCTCATGGCCTCAATACCCTCGTGAACGGCCAGCAGCTGGCGCAGGATCTTCACATCGGCAGATCGCAGCGACCTCTGCAAGAATAGAGAGGAGTTCAGTGTGATGCCTGTATACATCAGGGAACTGTGTGTGTGTATGTGTGTGTGTATGTGTGTATGTGTGTGCATGTAGGTGTATGTGTACTGCAGGTATGTGTGGGAAGAGAGAGGTGTGTATTCATCCAAACACACACACACACCAATGAGGGCCCTGCTAGTGCACTCATTTGCCAACAAAGCATGAAGGAGAACAAAAGAGAACGCGCATAGAAGAATGTTGGAGGAAGTCAGGTGAGGTGAAAGGTGTTCAGAGAATGAGCAGCGCAGCAGAATGTGTAAAGGGAATTGAGATGAATGCGAGCGGCGCCAGGTGATGGGTGTGGTGGAGAGACACATGAGACACTGTCTGTCATCAGAAATAAACAGAAGCAGGTGAAGTCGACTTGGCGGTTCAGAGAAAAGCACAATTCTGTCAAACAGAAGAGTTGTTGCTGAAACAAGTTGTGCAAGTTGTTGCAAAATGTGAAAAGATACACATGCAGGAACACTCAGTCCACACTCATACTGAGCCACTACAACTACATATTGTCCATTAAGGACAGCAATAATCATGATACATTCTCTATTATAGAAATAGGAGTCTTTACCATCTCTTGTTTCAAGCTGCTTATTCTGTCAGAGAAGCTACCGCTGAAGGCAGAGCTGCGGTCTGCCCTGTCCACCACATCAGACCTCCAGCCATCTTCGCAGTCCGCAGAGTCCCTCATCCAAATCAGAAGACTTTCTGGGGTTTTCCTGCCAACCTTATTTTCCACTTCTCTCAGATCTAGGAAGGAATCGTTGAGGATGTCCTCTGCCATCCCCACGCGCAGTTACTCCCAAGTCCTCCGACTGGCTTGGGATAGAGGCGAGCTTGTGCGTGAAGTCACTTTCCAAATTCCGCTGTGAGAAGTTAGGAGTCCACAGAGAGAAAACGGCAGAGCTATAAATCTCCCACACTTACAAGCAAAGTCCCACACGCTATAATCCTGAACACTCAACACCAAAGCATGTCCACGAATGACTAACCTGCCTCAGGGGCGCAGAACAAGCCACGCACGCTCGACGCCTCACCTGTACCTGCTGACATGCTGTCGCCATTCATGCTACTGAGGTATTGATGGTATGCAGCACAGCGTGTGATGCTGGAAAGTGTAAATGCTCTTTATGTAGTCCACAAACAACGGTGCCGTTTCATACCAGCGGTCACATGAAGAGGCAGCACGTGCACACCGAGCTGGTGATGCGAGAAGGGCATGAACTTTATATCCGTGACATTTCAGCCTGCTGTCTTTGTGTTTAACCTTGATTCCAAACAGAGTAAGCCTATGTATGTGGATTGAAAGCATGTCGTTGTATAAAATGCAATATGCAAAGAATCATTATGTGTTAATCTCAGTGGCGGGCCGTGGGCCTGGGGCCTGGGCCTTCAGTGAGGTCCTACACAGTCCCACCCGAATTAATCCAGCTCTTATTACTATCATTATGATGCCATGGCTCTAGACCAGGGCTGCTCAATACCTCGATCGCGTGGTAGTATTGGTAGATCGCATGACATTAAAAAAATTGGCCCGCCCCCGTCATTTTCTCTATAGCACGTCTTTGTTCATTTATTAAACTAAACAGCCGTCTGATGTTGATCGTATCTACACAACAGCATGTCATTTCTCTCGGCTCTCCGTCTCGCGTGCTGCAGAATGCGCGCATCGGGACGGAGAAAAAGAAGAAGAAAAAAGTAACTTGCACTCATTTGTTCACTAAACAGGGCATTGTCGCACCCAAAGCAGATTTCAAGTATATGCTCGACCAAATCGACATCTTCTCCTCCTTCCGCCATTGTGGGTTGAAAAAACAGCTTTGTAGTCCGCGAATTAATTCCTTTATCAAATTCAGTTTCCTAGTTCTGAGGTTTTGCATCTACCTGCCCATAGGACCCGCCTCTCAATATTGGTAATCCAATCAAAAGACGTGCAGCACTCCGCCTGCTAGCTGGCTCCTGTGCCGGTTCCGGGGCCTTCGAGAAGGCCTAGAGGAGCCAACTCTAAAGCTGATTGGTTGACACAACATCGTCATTCCCATTCACTTGAAGCTACCAGCGCCCGCAATGTTGATTCTGAAGGCCTAAGGGCAGATTTTAGCCCCCTGGCAACACACGATGGCTGAATATGATTGGATAAAAGATCTAAGATAAAGACCAGCCCTCCAAATCTCAACCTGGCGCTGGCAGCAGCGCAACCAAGAGGAACGCTATGAAATTAAGAGAATAACTCTTACTCTGGGGAATAATTGAATACATATTTGTGGGAAAATATATTTAGAAAAAAATATATATTCTGATGATGTTTAGGCCAGCAGAGAAGGCCTTGCTGGCCCTGACGGCCCGCCACTGGTTAATCTCTATCTGAGTATTTTGTTTCCTGGGATCAAATGTCTTCATGTCAAACTCTGTCCATTCATTTGGGAGAATTATGGTAATACAGGTGTTTAAAATGTTGATACCTAGCCTTGAGCAAAAAGGTTAATTTGATAAAGAAATAAAGATACGTGCATGGTCTGTATTTTTTTTAACAACCCAGATGGCTTGGCTCTACATGTGCTATTTATTAATCAAGGATGTTTTGGTGTAAGTTTTGCAGATACCGGCTCTCTCCAATGTAATGGGACTATCGGCTTTCTGTCTCAAAGCACCAAATAAGATTTTAAAAACTCAACAGCAATGTCTCTTTCCATAAATCCTGACCCAGTTAGTCAAGATAATCTACAGACCTTGTTGTGAGCAGGTTCATCTGTGGTATTTTTGTGTAAACTGTCCCACATAGTTACTCTGTAGAGGAAACAGTTCTGAGCTGTTGCACAGTCCACTTTTAGACTCCGAGAGAGGCCAAATAAGCAGAGAGCAAGCTAACATCTGCCACACACTCAAATAGATGATTTTTATTCATCTGGCATCCAGCCCATATTGATGCCTTTCAAAATTAGGGCAACGGTTATTTGAGGTTCCTGCTTCCTTATGAATGAGGACAAGTGGTGCATTAAGTGCATTGTCAAAGGATGACAGATCACAGTGCAGTCTGTGAGAAAGGTAAAGCAACTAGCAGAATGCATGACTGTAAATATATGAAGCTTCATCACTTCACACAAAACTAAGCTGAGCCCTCAGAGGGTAAAGTTAGTTTTATGTGTCAGACAGTGGGAGGCATTTTTGAGACTTTGGGAGAAACCGTTGAGGGTTCTATACCGCCGGCCATGTCAGAGGGAGACAGACAGCGCTGCTTCCAGCAGACTGCCGGAGAAGTTTGTTCAAGCTGTTATCAGTCAAGTGGCTTTGACGCCAACTGTTTTAAAGATAATATCATTCACATAATTATGCAATGAACATACCATAAGCATGATAAGCACAACGTCATACACACTGCAGTTGGGATGATGTTCAGATTAAAAAAAATAGCTTCATTTCAAGTTTGTAAAACACTATTTACATCGACCATTACAGGATAGCACACAGAAGTAACTGTCCCACAACATAAATATTAACACAACAAATAAGAAAATGCATCTAATTAGAACACAAATACATAACTGGGTGGAACCATGTTCAACGTAGAATATGTATTTCTGCTGAAATGTGCTTTTTGTGTAAGAAATCATCACAAACTGTGTTGACAAATGATGGATAAACAACAACGAAACACAAACCAAATTGACACGTTAAGGTGACTTAAACCACACAATAAAGCACACATGCAAAATGACTACTCAAATACCACACTCAGTCTCCCTCCCGCCTCCTTTAACACAAGTAAAAGCCCCACAAGAGCAAATATAATGGAAAATGACTCAACCAATTGATTATTTAACGACACACTAAAATGGAATAGGTCTGAAGAAAATTGTTTGCTGCTCTCTTAGCGTCTTTAAAACTGTCTCGTTGTCCAGTTATTAGCTTTTTGATGTGGCTGAATCTGCCCCCTAGAACTGTGGGTAATATTGTAATGACCAATAGGATTAGGGAAATCAGATTGTTGTCGTATTGTTATTTTTTCTGTTTTGCATTATTTTCCCCATTAGCTTATTTTCTCATTGTACAGCTCCTGTCTTCCTCTGTTGCTCTGCTTCCAGCCTGCAGCGCTGCTTCCAGTGCAGCTTGTTTTAAGGAGAGCTTTTATCCAATCAGATTTCCCCTCTCTCTATGTGAGAAGAGAGGCCTTACTTTGCAGATTAAAGTACATGGGAACGTTATCGTTGATTGTCATAAGTTTCAACCAATCAGATCTTAGGTTGACATGCTGGGCGTATTCATTCTATCTCTTACCCATCACCTCAGACATTCGCCGTCATTCGCCACTTTCAAAACATGCAGCATCGATTTATTTAGATCTGCATTTAGCCTGTGGCACTGGTTTTTGTATTGGTTTTTCACAATTGTCATCTTTTTGTGTGTGTTGCTGTTCTATTGTTTTGTCTTTAAAGTGCCTTGAGTACCATTTAAGAAGCTGTACAAATACAATTAATTATTCTTACTATTGTTATTATCCTCTTTGAAGACTGTCAACAGGCATCGGGCCTAACAACACCCTTGATCAGGACATTATTGACGATACAGTACCCCCTCTCGTACCTTATTGCTTCAGTAATGTCCAGTAGGATTTAGGGTTATCAGATGTAGCTCTCTATTAGAGCAACCTTCTCAGTCACGGTTCAGATATTTTTTGTCTTGTATTGTATTAGAAGGACAAAACACAAATATGTTAAAACATCTCTGATCTGCTTGAGCATACCTTGTTTCTTGGCTGATGTGCTTTATCCATCACTCCATGTTTGAGTCCTTCACTATACATGAAGAATCCAACAGATAACACAATTTTTAACCAAGAAATCTTTAATTTAATACTATGAGCTAATATATCTTGGTTCTAAAATGTCAATTAAACTAGGATCTTAAACATATTTTCTCAAATAAGGACCATACAAAATCAAACACCAAATAAACACTGATGCTCTCAGGTGAGTCTAAGTGCTGGAAGCCCATGGCTTCCCACCCCTCTTGGCACTAGTACTAGACCTGCTGTTACCTTCCCTTCCACTAAAATAATAAAGTTGTACGCCCATAAATGGATCGGAAATGAGCTGTTATATTGTTACAGCTGTTGTTCACGTTCAACTTCAATTTAAAGAAAGCTTTAAATTGATTTCCCTTTATTTCTATAATGGACATAAGATGCACGTTAATATTCACTCCACACTCGCTGTCTGCTGCAGCATAAAGAGTCTTTTTAAGAGACGAGACATCAGCTCAGCACACTCTATTTTGCTCATAGCATACAGCTTCTGTAGACATGTTTCGGAGAATCAGCTAACTCGAATCAAATATCTTTTTTTCCTCCTGTAGATGGCAGCAGACATTCAACATTTCTCAGCGTGCAGATATTTGATGACTTTCTCAGAGTTAAACAATCAAGCCTGCATTTCCCTCCATTCATTATCTCTGTTTTCTTAAGAGTACAGATTAGGTTTCAAACCCTAAAACTGAGCCTGAGTCAACACTGAGGTCATCTCGTCTTATGAATCATAATGTTTTCTGTAATTTTATAGGTGCTTTTCCACCATCAATTCTGAGAGTTTCTTAACAATCACGCTGAACTGCTGTGAGCACATTCCACGATTTCATCGGAGAGGCATAATATTGACAGCAAATATGTCATACTTAACACAACAGTCGTGTAATGCCCTCGGAATGAAAAAGCAAGTGGGAAGTTGGGATGACGAGTGGTTGAAAAAATGTGGGAACCCCCAGAGGGGTGGCTGTAAAACATAACCCACATATTAGCAAGTGTTCTCAGGGTAGTTCATAGTAACCCTGGGGTCAGCATTACATGAGTTCGAGGGTAAGCATTAAAATCGTACACACAGAAGTAATTGTGTTTTTTACGAGTCGGGGGCCTCTGACTTCCAGTTTTAGGGAAAACATAAACTTACGCAAACATTTAAAAAATTGTCAAATTGTGATTGCCATTGAAAGGCCAGCATTATGAGCAGATAGGATTTTACAGCATCTGTCAGGGCAGTGAATTTACTAAGAATCATAAAGAGGATGTGGGGGTTTATTAGGGGAGTTGCCCTACTCTTTTTTTCTTTCTTTTGCCAAACCACCTGAAACGTGAAAAGCAGAGACGTGAACGCCAAAGCACATTCACTCATGTGGATTGAATTCATGCTGAAGTCTCTCACAAATAGAGAACACGTTTATGGGAACAGGGGAATAGATATTTTACGATCCTCGGGTTGTAGCCTAATTCTCCAGTGAATAAGCCTGCAGCATGCCATGTGTGTTTTTGCATGCATCGCGTCAAGGGTCAGAAAAACAGCATAACAACTGAGGCCACTGGTCCAGGAACTCCTCCAGGTTCATGGAAAAACCCTCACATGCAAGCAAAGCAATCAGGGAGGGAACTCTGGACTTAGCAGCACAATTAGGCCAGAAATCACTCAGATGTCCAGAGAAGTTCCCCTCCAAAAAAAGGTTATCAAGTCTTGAACTCTTCACATGTCACATGTACAGTAGCCTACACATGAAACGTGAATGCTAGAAGTGTTGGTGGGTGTTTTTGTTACTTGGTCAGAACCAGGCTAGCTGTTTCTCGTCTTTATGCTAAGCTAAGTTAGCGAGCTGCTAGCTGTAGCTTCTGGTTTAATGTCGGCCTACAGATAAAAGAATGGTAGCCTATCAATCTAGTCGCAAAGCATATTTACCAACACTTTTTAACTGTTCCTCTTAGGATCTAACTGACATATAAAAAGATGATGCAAAAAAAGGCCCAAGATTAAAAGAGAAACATTTAGTTAATAGGCCTAACTCCCACTGCTCATGCATTTGTAGTTAGGTGATCACGCTGCTCTGTGCATCTGTTTCTATTTAGGAACCTACAGAGAGATTAAATGAGTGTGGAAAAGTAATGGATCGTATATGTATGGGGGGGCCCATTTACATCCTGTAATTGTGTTGTGTTTATTCAAACCATGACATAAAGCAAAGATCCCAGAGCTGAGAAGACACATAAATACAGAGTTTAAAGTGGTTGACGGGCATACAGAAGAGTCCATTAGTTTCCACTGGAAAGCTTACAATTTCAAAATGCAATTTGCAATGTCAATTATGGCAAAACAAAAACAGAGATGCACATTTTGCTCAAGCACAAACAGATAGCCGATGCTATCTGGCTGCAGGGTCATCAATAGATTCCTGCAGCATCAATCTTTGTTGTTTAAACAGATGTCAGCGGCACCAAAGAACTTGTGCTGTGCCTGATCGAATGCTTGATAGGAAAGCCCAGAGGAGCCTGTGTCAGAGGCCGCAGGGCCCAGTGGATTCCAAGCACATTAACATTCCTGAATAAATAACCCCAGGGAATGTTATTGTGGAGACGTTAAACAGGATTTTCCTCCTAGAGTGCAGGAGAACGGCCAGGCATCACTCTGGCGTCTCCATCGCCTCGGGGTAGGAGGAGCTAAAGCAGCCAGTGCCAAAGTGAAGAGCTTTTTAAACCCTTTTTCTTCCTGAGAAAAAAATTCAGCAAATTGCACTACATTAAATAATTCTGTTGATTGAGGTTTAATTCATTTATATATTGTTTATCAGAATCTGATTGATTTGCAAAGTGCGTGTGTATATACAGATCGCCTCTCTGAATGTTCTTACACATGAATTTTAACAACAGGGATAAGGACAAAAAAAGTAAATAAAGGTAAAGAACGACTGTTATGCACACAAGAAAAAATATGTGTTTTATAATGTTCCTGTCAGTGTACATACAAACACCTTTGACCCATAGTGACATTATCAAGCACAAACATATTTTATATAATTTGTATACCTTTTCATAAAAGGCATAGTACTGAATATTTTACATAATTCTTCTACTATGTTGAATACACCAGTGGTTCTCACATAAGGGCGCGTGCACCTCTGGTGGTACGTGAAGGCACTCCAGGGTGAGATTAAAATATATATATTTAAAATTAGCATCCCTTAGAAAATCGTAAATGACTGTATTTTGTATGAATGTTATGTATTTTATTTTACATCAGACACTAATTGCACAGCGCTGTGTATTACATATTGTATTCAACCATAATTGCTTTGTGCTGGTTAGGGGGTACTTGGCTGAAATCTTTTTTCCCACGGGGTGCATTACTGAAAAAAGGTTGAGAACCACTGGACTACATGGATTTCTCATTGTTTTCCATGCAACATGTGTTTGTAATAATGGACCAGTGGGGGAGGAGAGGTTAAGTATTGTCAAGTAAAGTCAATCTTATTTAGCCTGATACCACACATTAGAATTTGTGACGTTGTTTAATCTTGAGTTTCATCGAGTGTTTCCAGGTCGTTTTGTTCCTCGCATTGCTCTGTTTTGGATATGTCACTAACTGCCCCATCAGACCTCTCAAATCTGTCATGGCATATTACACTCGCTGGTATCACAATAATCAGTTTGCATTCTTATTTTAAAGAACACAATTCCATTTAGGCATTTATATAGCAATCAATAGTGACACCACTGGGGGATGTGAGTGTTTCAATCAATGCTGCATCTCATTTTAAGTGTGACGATCGATGTCTCTTCTTCTTTATCTTCTTCTTTGAACCTGCATTGATTGATTATGTTGGCCACTTGAGGGTAGTGCAACAAGCTAAGAAAACACTATTCTGAAGTCGTAATCGCAGTAGTATCAGCCAACGGTTGTCAACTTAAAGATGGAGAAACATTAGCATTCATTTAGAGTCAAGTTTGTGTCCATCAGACAATTATAAGTCAAATATTCCCTTCAGCTGCTGAATGTGACACTGTGTTCATCAGCGAGTAGATAACGTTGCCTGATTGCTGTTTGGTGTTTGATGCCGAGCAGGAAGGGCGCTGTAGCTTTTTAGAACCTTATTTCAACATCAACATCATCAATTATGTGTTATTATGAACACTCAAAATCCCAGTGAGTTTTGGATTACAGCTATTACTTGCAGAGAGTCGTTGTCCTGAACAACACGACGAGCACTCGTTCCGCTCTGTTCTTCGGCCTTCTGATTGTCCTCACTAGTGGCTCCGAATTGAATGCTACACAACGAAACCCCTTGCACTTTCATAGCTCCCCTTCTCCTCAGAAAGGCAGTTATCGCCAAATCCTTGACGATGTCTCCCCCCCGCTCTCTCCGTGCATGTTGTGCCGTTAGACGTCTGGGGAGGAGGATTCCTCCTCTCGACCTGTCGCTCTGTTACAGAGCAGCTTGGAGTTAGCGAGATAGGACCAGAGTCCACCCTTCTCCTCCCCTGGTGAATCACACATTCCAAATGTTGGAGGTCAGCATGGAGGAAGGACGACAGCTGCAGACACATTGGAGAAATATAGCTGTTTTTGATTGGGTGATTTTTCTCTGTAAGGCCTGTGAAGGCTTTCTGTAAGTGATCCTTCTCCAGAGACATGTATTCATTGCAATAAAGGTCACAGCCGAGTGCCAGCCGAGTGACACGAGAAGAAAAGTGAACAAGGTCAAAAGCCTCGGGCCAGGTGCCAAAGGAAATAGCAGGTTTCAGCGAGAATGAGCGCAGTACCTGAGATTTAAAGTTAATCACAAAGGGAAAGTTATACCCTGTCTTCCTACTCTGCTCCCTTTTTTTTCTTCCCTCAATATTTTTGTCCTGCCTCATTCTTCCCCCGCGCGGTTTCTCTGGTTACTAAATGAAAACACATGAGACCCTATCGAGGGGTTCTGGGATTTCGTTCACCTCCGTTGTTCGCACGAAACATCTACATGTGATTTACACATTACATGTTTATTATCACTCCATTACCTTATCATGTGAAGGCCTGAGGAAACACAAGCACGTAGCTATGTGGTGACATGTTACCGCACGCTGCATGACCAACCTCCATCCACCTCCCTATCTCTGCTATTAAACAACATGTGGCATGAACAGATAAAGAGCCTCGCTGGGGTGATATTGCTGTGCTCTCAGCAACTGGCTGCCGGTGCCAGGCGGCATATGGAGAGCATCAGAGCCCGCTGCTCACGATGTTTGATGAAGTCAATGTTTGTGTTCCGTCAGCAGAATATTCTTCTTGGCTCCGTCCCCACGAGGCTCCTTCAGACACATATGGAGGTAATTTGTTCAAATTCTTCAGCCAGCGGAGAAAGAAATAAGGGAGGGGGGGAGGGTCTTGGGATTTTGGGGATGGAAATCAGTTTTGAGATGTTTGCAATGAGTGGCATACATCTTTAAATGGTAAAGGGAGTAGAGGTTGCTGTGAGAAATGGCTTTTGAAGAGCTTCAAGTAACATGCTAGTGTAAGTTTATTGAAGGCATGATTGTGACATCAAGCAGATAACAATACAATGAAGTCTAAAACCCCACCAGCAGAGCTGTCGTTGTCCAATCGTCCCCGCAGCAATTGTTTTGTCACTTTTGCTATTCTGCCTTGCTGTTAGGGGAGCGGCAGGTTTAAAGTTTGACCTCAGGATGTCACGAGAATAACGGTTGTGAAATAACGACATTTACAGAGGATCCTCCCCCGGTGAGCGTATTGTGTTCAGCAAATGTCAAAGACAATACGCCTTTTGAAGTCTTCTGGTAATCATGAATCATCACAGTCAAATCAAATGATGGAAATTCTTTTGCTGTGTTGTGATTCACCTGATGAGTCATGGAATCATGGAGGGTCTAAAATAAAAAAAGGTTCATCCTCTGGAGAGCATGCATTATACATTGCTCGTTGATTTGCCACGCAAATAACTAGTAATCTTGATTTATTGGTCATCGTCGAGCCTCTGAGATACCCAGAGAATACTTTTAGAAATCTGGCCATTATATTTGTGAAAACAATGTCACATAAAATTCTAAGTTTTATGGTAAAGTTTGAGGAGAAGGATGAGTGAGCTCATCATGTTTGACCACAGGATGTCATTACAAAAAAAGTTGTGCAATGGCCATGTTGACGTGGAGCTGGACAGGCTCCAGGATAGAGTTAAACTATCAACAAAATGTTGCAACATCACAAGCCAAACACTAATCTCATTTAACCCTCTGTGTACATTCGACTCCGTCAGTGTAGCCCCGTCTCCAGATCAGCTGTAGGGGTAGTGATGTTTACATTGTCCAGACACAGGGGAGGACGAGGAGAGAAAGAATAAAAGAGAGAAGCAGAGAGAGAATTACTTACAGCTGTAGTACTGCAAATTAAAGTTTGATGGCTTCTGGGCACGGACACAATATTATAGCTAACATAAGGATCTAGAGCATTTTTTACGAGGGGCGTTTGCTTGCATGTATTGTGTTTGAGGTTGAGTGAGGGGCAGATAAAGGAGACTTACACAACATGTTTAAGGCCTGCTCTCTTGGCCTCCCTTTTGTTCCAGTTCACTCAAACAGAACATTTACAAGCGATGAATGAGCTTGTAAACTGTAACTGACCCTGCCTGCCTGCCCTGACCTCTGATTCTCTGCCCTGCCCCTTTTTGGACTTGTTTGCTTCTTCGACTGATCTCCCGGTTTTGACCCAGCCTGTTTCCAACCAAAGACAGTAATCTTTGTTACTCCTGTCTGAGTCGTGCTATTGGGTCCACTCTAATAGCATCGTGACATAAACAACTCGTGTAGAGGGAAGAAACATGTGGTGAAGTTCCATGTCTATGTAAATGTTTCAGTCTGATTGGTCCAGAAGGTCAAACTACTGGGTGTAGTGTTGGATGAACAGTTGTCGTGGTCTGAGCACATCGACAGCATTGTCACTAAGATGGGAAGGGGTTTAGCTATGACCAGAAAGTGCTTTGCTTATTTAACACTCCCTATTGTTTGTCAGGTGTTACACTCCCTGGTCTTTTGTCATCTGATGTACTGTCCATTCATATGGGCAGTGGCTGCTAAGAAGGACATACATAAACTACAAATGGTTCAAAACAGAGCTGCCAGATTAGCACTCCAGTGTTCAATGAGAACTAATACTGCATATATGCACTCTCGCCTGTCATGGTTCTCAGTTGAAACTCAACTTCACTTTTGTCTTCTCATGTTTTTCAGGAAAGTCGTATTTAATCAGACACCGGTATATTTCTTCAATCAGTTACAATACACATTTAACAGACATAACCATAACACAAGGAATGCTAGTTGAGGTCAATTGATACCGCCAACCCCAAGAACTAACCTCCTCAAACGTATTGTTATCTATCGTGCAATTACCGCTTGGAACTTACTACCTCCTCGTTTAACTCACATGAGTAATAATTTGTCATTCAAAAAACAATTAAAGGCGCACCTAAGAACATTCACCACTTGACGTATTCTATTGCTTTTTAGTCATCTGATTTTCTTTTTCTTTTTCTTTGTATGAATTAAGTTGAATTGCATAACATATATCTTATCCTTCAACTGTACTGAGCATCTGACTGCACTATTTTTTTACTTTGTTGTACTATTTTTAACTGTTGGTTTCACGATATGTTTTGTATGTTTTTTTATGTATTGTATTTTGTCCTTTCTGTGGACCCCAGGAAGATTAGCGGTCGCTAAGGCGTCAGCTAATGGGGATCCAATAAATAAACAAATAAACAAATAGTCCTGGAAACTGATTGTGTGCCGTTAGCCAAGTAAAGAAAAGACTCTCCGAAAGCTTGGCACGGCTCAAAAGCCGAGGTCTCCTAGTGAGCCAGCCGTCATCATGGCTTTCTGTGAATAAGAAAAACATGCCCGGTGGAGCTGTAATGAGGTCACTTATCAGCCAGGGCATTTGGAGGGTGTGCCTCACTTCCTCTCAGCATCCCTCCATCTGTCAGGGAGAGGACAAATGACCTTATAATGCTGTGTGGCGGCAGACTCTATGACAGGCTTCAAGTCGACTGAACGAGCAGACGGCCAAACTCTCTGAAGTACAGCCTTTCAACAAGTCTTTACTTCTCATTCCTTTCAACTCAAGTGACTTTTTACTAAAACTACAAATTGATTCTAGTGAAACCAAACCATGACAGTAACAGCTCAAAACCGCTTTCACATTGTAAAAAGACAAAAAGTGTGTAAGCAGTCTCTTGTGTTTTTGTGATGTGAAAATGCATTAGTGGTGGTTTATTTGTGCATGTGTGTGTGTGTGTGTGTGTGTGTGTGTGTGTGGAGACACAAGAAAGAGAATAAGTCCTCACTTCTGAGCGACCACAACAGTGCTACAGAGTTCGTGAGAAGGATTTGTTAATCACGCAGTAATTACTTCACAAGTAATCGGGGTTAAACTGCGGTGGGAAAACATAACAGTTTTCTTTCCTCCGGACCACATGATAAGAATCCATTATTAGAATGTTAAGATGCCGCTGATCAAAAAAGCCTCTTTGAGTCCCAACAACAAAAACGTCTCTGGCAAAAGCCAATGCTGATGTGCCATTTGTTGGTCTGGTGAGAACTAAATGTAAACTCAGCCTCTCTCACTTTCAATTACAACCAAAGACATCTCTGAGACAATCTAGCGCCCTGATGGTTTAATGGAGCGGGTCAGGACTGGTTCACAAAGATAAACATCGTGTCACGCTTTTGGCACTGGATGTTGATATTTGTTGAACAGAGAGAGCAACACTCCTGGAGTGTTTTCCCCTACATTAGATCGCTTTGATCAAACCCGCGCCATGTTTGGTTTTAAGATGGAAACCGTGTACTCAGAGGATGATAACAAGTTTAAATAACCATAAAAACTAATATGTAGGCTGTAGCCTTTTACCCAATTAAGAAACAGGAAAAGTAATTTCGCAGTAGTCATAACAAAAGTGAATCGTACAACCCTGTCGCTCCTGAGGAGATCATAACAAGACAAGCAGGCGGCTTCTCGGAGAACGGAAACTTCAGTGGACATCCAATAGTTGCCAAGACATTTATATTATAACTATGAATGTCAACCTTTAGTTCTGTAGAGGAAAAGTCAGGGGATCACGAATATGTTGACAAAAAGCTGTGCAAAAGCTATTTAGTCGACATTCAAATATGTCCCCGGATAAGTGAAAGCTTTGGCTGCTGCTGCTTTTAAATGATCAATCAGAGGATCGCCAAAGCCATCGGGTTTCATTCACCGGGGACCGTGGTTGAACATCTGTGCCACATGGAATGCAGTCCTTTTAACAGTTATCGATTAATCTCATTGAAATCCCTCAGAAAGATCAATTGAAGTGACTGTTGTCCAAGAGTTGTGGAGGAACTGACACATTGGAAACAATTCTTTCATTGTGGTAATAACACAAGACAGCTGTTGCACAAAAGTATCACCCGTGGTCATAAAAACCAAACACACTTTGCAGCTTATTAAACTAATCAAGTCCAATCTCCTTCTGGACACTGCGCCTGATCCACAGTGAAATCAATCGGCTTAAGATGCCACGTGACCAGCGCGGCCCAAAGCCCAGCTCGTGATACGCCGACACACGCGGCAAATTAACAAGTACGACCTGTCGACGGTCTCTGGTTTATTCAGGTTTTATGTGGAGGCAGAGTGGTCTATAAGGATAATACAAGCCACCGAGGGAAGATGACATCGCTTCTAAGCATTCTGACATGTGAAGGTACTTTGCCACTCTGGCATACTTTCTGTGTGGCGTCTATATTATTTCAGAGAGCCATTGGGGAGAGGGGTTGAAGCCTGGAATGTACACTATTTCCCCACAGGAAGCCGAGCATGGAAGTCTACCATCGCCCCACGCCCAGATCTTTCCATCACACGCACAGTTGGCCGGCTTCTGAATTAGCGCAACAGTCCGAGATTCTCTCGCACGCAAAGAGTGAAGAAAAAAACAAACATCACAGAGGGCTGCTCTTGATCTTTCTTTCTTTTTTATTAAAGACATTTTTATCTTCGATACGTCTTACAGTTTCATTGTACAAAATGTCACATGACATTACAAAAATATTGAAAGGCAATTCTTAATAAATGCACTGAAGCAGTCTGCCTGGAGAGCTTTGTTGTTCATTAAACTTCATATTCACAAGTTGCCAACCTCACGGGATGACGTCTGCCGAGCTTGGTCTCTTTAAAGCAGCATGTTTTACATTTACACAGGTCTCGACACACAAGTCGTAGTGGGCGTTTCTTCAAAAGATATATTGGATGAATACACATGATACAGTATTGTACAATGTCTGGCAGCACGCAGAATCTTCTGATGCTGTCAAAAATACTTTCCCTATATAAGCGTCGTCAACTTGTCTCAGTTACTTCAAACAGAGTGAGGAGGATGCTTTCAGTGGTTTTAAACTTGCTTTTGATAAAAAGTTAATAACATCAATGTCATACAAACATTATTTCTTTAAAAATTCAATATAATGAATTCCGTCCATTTTAATGCAGAGCCTCATCGCCATAGCTCTGTGTCACTTTACAGGACTGTGAGCCATTAAGAGGTTTACAATGTTCCAAAATAATGATTGTTATTGGTTTTGCTAATGTCCTCGTCTTTACTTTAACTGTATTCATGCCTACGTAGCACAAAGTATATGTCGGATTTCTCGGTGATGTGAATCATCGCTATGATTAGTAGTAACAGTAAAGTACATGTGCTGCACGTGATGCTTTTTTCCACAGTGTTTCCGTCTCCGAGCTCCGAGTGTGTTGGTGCAGGTGTATGAAGAGCGGCACGTTGTCGGCTATAGACACTGAAATATAAAGACATGACATTAAGACACACTGGCACTCTCAAAGGACGACCTCACCCAAACACACACACACGGGTATATGCAAAGGACACACACACACACACTCACTTTCTCTCCCTCTCTCTCTCACACACACTCTGACCTAACACTTGTGAGCACCCGTCTGGTACATATAACAGACAGTCATTTCATTAAATGGCTCAGTGGGGGCTCGTCCCAGCCAGCAGAATGAGGCCCACATCCTACACACACACACACACTTTCACTGTACTTTACATCTCCTGTAACTTATGTGCACTTTCTAAGGAGCTACACTACATTATGGACATAACACAAGTTTACAAAATCTTACAAAGCTTTCAAAAAGCTTCACTTCAGGTCATTCAAGTGGTGATACACAGTACTGAGTTTAGCTAAGATGGTGCTATAAATCACACAAACAATGCTTATGTTTGTCATAAAACACAAACAAAAACAACATCCTTCATGAAATCGAGGAATTCGTTTTCTTGTCATGATTAGTGAGTCACACAGCGAGCGAGTGGCAGGAATATGAAATGTGGCTCGCGTGCTGGATGCAGCCGGTGGGAGACGGCACAGGAGCCGCATACAGCCGCCATTTCTCAGGTTTCTCTCCGTCAGACTTTTGTCCGCGGAGAGGCCTGGGCGGAGGAGAGTCTCCAATGAGCGTCGTAACAGAAGAGGTATAAATATCCTTCCTCGCTCGTCTCTCTTTTCCACATTAAAATGTCTGGCGAGACGGAGTAAAAAGATTCCTGTTGAGAAAGCAAAACTTGCTCGGCCGTTTCCCGTAGCCTCTTCTCTTCCACTGAGTTCGTCTGCATTATCCAGAGTTGGGAGTTCATTCGATCCAGTTTGGGCTGAAGCAGTGATTTAAATGGCACAGGTCAGGTTGTCTCCGTCGACGGGCTTCTCTATGCCATGGTGAGATGGTTGCTCCGCTCTCTGATGTCGGCCTGAGGAACAAGATCTTTCTTCACTGGGGCCGGCGAAAGGGTAGAACGTCTACCTTTGAACTTGAACAAATCAGACACAAAGAATACCTGCGGAGTAAAAGGAAAACAAGAACTTCAACATCCCAATCATTGCAAAGTGGCAGATTCAATTATCAAAAATCACAACAATGCAGAAATGTGTCTGTCCGTAGGCCCACTGTATCAATCTCTCACTGATGAAGCTCATACGCCCGCCAACACGCACATAGAAAGGAAAAGAGAGCGAGAGAACCGCCTTCTCTTTTCAGAGAACCACATCTCAGTCAGCTATACTGCTGCTACATTTTCTTCCCCTCTATTCCTTTTTATGGAAACCAAATTGGCTACAACAGGTGCATTAATCACGTCAAATAAATTACAGCTATATCCCATACAAAATAATTTGGTCATATGGAGGCCCGTATAAAAAATTCTAAAAAGGCTGTAGCCTATGGCAACACATAAAGTAGAGAGCCTGGCTTAGTTGAGTCAGTCTGTTGATTTCCTCCATTTCAGTAACCAGGACAACGCGGGCTATGTGGGGTTTATAGGGTAAGTCATGTAAAAAGGTGATTTAAATAAAGAAGCCTTAATGTATTTGAATATCAATTGGGAGTTTGATTAGCTTTACACGTATAATATACGTTACAGAGAGTTATGTTTTGTTGGATTGTGGCTTCCTTCCGTTGCTCAAGTGCGTCAAAGTGTCTCATGAACTATATCTACAAATAAGGTCCCCGTCTCATCCCGAGCTGATCCTGCTTTCTGTTGATCGGGGAATCTTGACTTTCCTCCCCTTGCTTACGGGGATTACACGACGACAACATCGTAGAACCACTCACTATGCAGTAGGCCACCAGGGCTCCTTGCACAAAACCCGCCAGCACATCAGTGGGGTGGTGCTTGTGGTCAGAGACGCGGGACAGGCCCGTGTAGAACGACATCATGACGAGGGTGAACTGGGTCAGCGGGCGCAGCAGGCGAGCTCCGGGCCAAGTGAAGCGAGACTGCAGGTAAAACTGGACAAGACAAGAATGGTGAGATGGAGGAATAGAAACAAACTCCTCCGTATCTAGGGAGACAAATGTTCCTCCTTTGTATATTTATACACGACACAACATGTGTATCAGCTACTCACCACCAGGTAGAGCATGGTGTACATGGAGAATGACGCATGTCCAGAGAAGAAGGATTTCCTGAGAAGAAATGAGGACAATCAACATTGGACCACGGCTAACGGTTTGTACAAATACATATGCGGGCTTCAAAGAAACCGTCATTTTAAATGGGTTTTTGAAACGTTTTCAAAAGATGTTTCCGTTTGTTTCTCTCAATTCGTCGCAGTACCTGGCCTCCTGCACTTTGCTCTCGGGCCCCTGACACTGGTAGTCGGTGATGTAGCCCAGGGAGCAGTTGATGGTGGAGAAGTCTGGCTTGCACACGTCCAGGAAGTGAGGGCGCATGCGACCCACTGACACTTTGGCAATGTCAGTGAAGGACTGGCTGATGGCGCAGCCGAAGACGAACACGCCCACTTGCTTGTATAGCGCAGATATGTAGGGGTTCCCCACAAAGGACTTGGATCCCTCGTTCAGAAAGTAGATCCTGTAGCTCTCCCCAATGATGATCTGAATGGATGCAAGTGATGCAACGTTGAACGTTAGTATCATGAATACAGTCACAATGTCTGAATCCTAACATCATTCACATCTCCTGAGGGCTCTGTGAACATGTGCAGAGGAGCCAAATATGTTTGATGAGAAATAGGACAGCACTTTGAAAAAGCATTCCTTGGACAGTGAATGTGTTTGTCTGGCCATGTGTGACGCTCACATTTCACAAATAATTTAATACTCAACTCAGTGTTTATTTCTCATCTTCTGGACATAAACAGACCCTAATAAAAGTTGTTCTTGTGAGGTTGAGCTCTTTTGATGCTTTTCGACGTCTCCTGTGCTCACCGGACTTCACAGTGCACCAGCAGGAAGCGCTCGTGGAAAAGTACATCACAGTGTGTGATTTGGTTAGGGTGGACATTTGGGCCCGGCTTATAGAGAACTGTGATGGTCAGAGTGGAGAAGTTAAGGGGCGAATGTGACTAAATTAACTTTTAAAGGTGTTATTATGATATCTAAAACAGAATTCAGCGCTTTTCTCTGAAGTGGTTTGCAAAGGGCTACTTTCAAGCTGAACGTGTTTACCTGTGCCATTCTACTTCTGAGAGGAAACAGTGAGGCGACGTGGGAGGTAACTCAAACTGCGCAAGTGTGTAAATAAACCACCGTCTAGAACCGACAATTGACGCGTAAGGCGCACTTAAGGGGGCGGTGGACGGCCACAACTCAGAACAGCTGCTCCAGGTCAACACAGCCTTCCCAATCCACTCATCCCCCGTTGTCTTCCAGCAGCTCCCAAATGAAAGTGTGGAAGAGTGGCCCGAACGAGAGAGGGGGGGGGGCACCGCTGGTTCTAATCATCAGAAACGCTGAGCTAGGTGGCGTGTCTGATTCTGGGGGCCAGACTCCACCAGGCATGTCGGGGCCACGTTTGTTTTCCCCGCTCCGGCTGCGTCTCGGAAGCGGCTCTGGTTTCACGCCGGGTTCCTGGCTGTTTTCATGTTAGTATCTCGGTTTCATCGGACATTCTTTCGCGGGGCGCAGAAATAAGTCTCACTCTGGGAACCACTCGACGGGAGAGCCCTCGAGGAGATTTAAGGAGCCGATACGCCGTGTTGTTTTCCACCATGCGGGCCTTTAGAGCCAGCTCAATAAAGCCCAGCTGCTTCATGGGAAAGAGGGAATGTGGACGGAACACATCTGGTTCCCCTTGTGTGAAAGATTTAACTATGTGAATGAATAAGTTGGACATGGAGCTGTTGCTCTGAGACCTCAACAGATAATCATGGGCGCATAGATGATGAGGATCATGTCAAACGCCTCGTCTTTCCACAATCACAGCGTGGGGCTTTTGTTTCTTGTAAAATAGCTCTGCATAAATCATAAAGGGCGTGTCCTCTTCTAAGCTCTGCTCAGTGGGCATCCAAGCACTACATTATCTAATGTTGCCGTTTTCTGGCTCAGAAAACATCAATTCTGTCCAGAGCGCTGCAGCATGGAGACGGATTGTTAAGTCACGTTTTGTGAGGGGAAAACAAGATATCTGGCAAAGTCTTCTCGTTTTGGGCCTTCACCACAATTCCACCCCACCAATTACGGTATTTAGCTGAACAACCATTGCATCGACCATAATTACACGGGCCAGAACTCCTCGTCACCATGAAAACCCCTGTGGCCCCAGGCCCGCATAGTAGTCGGCCCTCCAGGAGGAGGGCACTGTTGTCTCGCGTGTTTTCGGTGTTACATTCCAACGGTCAATTACACTTACAAATTAGATTAAGTCTAGACGGATAGAAACTGAGTGATGAGAAATAATACAATTAAGGGAATAACTTGTAATTTCAAATGCTTGCTGCACACGTAACCTCCGGGATGCCGAGGGTCAGGGTCCAACAGATTTGGCATCTTCTAAAAACAGAGTTCTGGCTTCTTGACCCTGTTGGTGCGGCGCCACCGCACAGCTGCTCTGAGACATGTTGCTGCCGTTTGCCATCGACACGGTGACCTTCACAAAGTCAAAAGTAAATGGTGAGCGATGAATTGTTTACCCCTCCAGTGTAGGCGGAACTTAACTTAGCTCTCTCTCTCTCTCAGCGCTTTCTCTATGCCAGAAAACTGTGGTCGAAAAATGTACGGAGCGTTTTTCAAACGGAAAATGGCTGAAAATGAAATTGATAAAAAGATGTGTCGATGTCGGTTGAGTGGGCAGATGTTGGATACAGTCTCACTGTTTTCTCCAAAGAGATTGCAACAAACTACAGAACACTTCACTTGCTAAAGTGCCTTAATCAACTCGGGCATCTTGAGCCCCCGAGGAGAAAAGCCTTGAATACATGTTGCTTTGTATCTGGAATTTGCTGAAGCCAAAGAGAGGGACAGATAGCACAGGTATGGGGAGGTGTAGTCTCAGCAACTATGAAGGATCATCTCAGTTTATACCCACAATGAGTCAACAGTCAGATAAATGCAGGTTGCAACAAGGGTACTTCTCTGAACATCACTGGTTGGAGATGTCCTTTCCATATTATAATACAGTTGGAAATGTTCTAATAAACAAATTCCGACATATGACAATGCACTGATGAGAAAATGCTGTGGCATATGTGTGGTAGAAGGTGTCAGTGGGTGCTGCTAGTGATGGTGACGGCTGCTGAAACACAGAGTGATGATGACATGAGTGATCGGAGTGAGGTGACTTACAGAGAGGATGGTGATTAGAATGCCAGCAGCGCTAAGCACACCGTCGCTAATGGTGTCTCCATGTTTGGCCGGGTACATGATGGACTCATCATCGCAGTAAAACCCTCTATGGTAAGGCTGAACAGCACTGGTCTCAATGACCAAGAAAGGCAGCCCGGCTAGTGTGAAGAAGCAGTGGGTGGTACAGAGAGAGAGAGGGGGGGGGGGGGGGGGGGGAGAGATGGAGGTGCTGGGTTAATGATAAGCAAATTACAGAGGTCGCAGGTACAAGCAAGTTGCAACAAGGGAACATCTGGGACAGGCTCAATCCATTCTGTGGCTGATTCATGAATAAGGACTCCAGCGTTGTTCAATATTCAGTCTTAGAGGGAACTTTGAGCAGACCTGTGTCGCCATAAAAGGCCATGTGTGTGTTTTTTGTTGCCATTTTCCAAAGCACACTTAACATTTTTGGACTCTTACGGCTGCCATTGGTTTCTATTCATGTTACTACAGAACGATAATGAGCAGAAGATATTTGTATATAAAAGGAACCTAAATTGATTTCATGCTTTATAATTGTATGTTGCGTTATCTCTTAGCAGATTTGTCAACAACTCACTGGTTCCATCTCCTCAAATTAACGCGTCTCCATTTTGTGACATGAAGAAAACACAATTATACAAGAATTTAAGAAAGGTCAAGAGTTAACCATCCGTAGTATTTTTACTCTATAAATTACTTCAACAGTTAACTATTTGCTTACATCAGTTACATAAATGGAAAGCGACGGCTGGCCGTAGGAAATCAATTTAAAAGCTTTGGAAAATGGGTGACAGTATTGCAAAGTAGACGTGCGTCGCAGCTAATGAGGTCCAACACAAACCACCGAGTGAGAGTCAGAGCCTCTCGGACCAATCGCGTCTTCTGAGGCGTCACAAACAAGCCACTGGATGAACGGAGCGCGTCCCGACACGTGTTCCCTCGTTCTCTTGTAGTACCACAGCAGGACTTACTGAGACCACAGGCAGAGTGACGCCCGTGGCAGTGAGCGCGGTGGTGGACACCGTGCTGCCCTTATGGGTCAGCCCGATGCCGTCGTCACTGCAGAAGAATCCTCTCTGGTAAGGCGGGAAGGGACATTTGTGGAAAAGCACGGCAACAAGCAACACTGTATGGTTGGACACACGGGATCAAAGGTCAGACAGCTCTTCAACAGTTGACAGCTCCTTCAATGACATTATCAACAGGAAGAAAAACAAAAGCACATAAGACAGAAAAACTCATGAATTCACACAAACAGTTGAAAACACTCCCAATAGACATGTATTGTGTGTTTGTATGCCTAGAATAGCATCAAGTGACCTCATACAGGCCGAGTTAGTGCTAAAAGGATTGGATGTGTCAAGAAGAAACTAAAACAGCATCAGAGGCATCCTTCCTTTCCCGCAGAGGCTTTCAAGCGCTCTTAAAACGGCCCGCTTTAAGATGCCTTGGGGGTGTCTGATCAATTTAGTGTCTTTCGCCACTTAAAGTGGCAAAAAGATCGTATTTATCTCTCGACGACAAACAAGAGCGGGTGTTGCCGAGACGCAAGCCAAACAGGATAGCTTATTTTCTCCATTTGCCAACGGCTTCAATGAAGGACTTTGAAACGTGAGCGTGGACGTGGGGCCCAGGAGAGGCCTCAAATCTGACGGAATTTGGAAAACACTTTCAAATCCCTTCAAAGTGGCATTTAACTCATGGCGGAGCCTTCAAGTCACCCTTTGAATAATTCTGTGATCTGCTGATACAAAGAAAAACAAACATCAGCGTTCCCTTCTCACACTCTCTTCCCCTGTCTGAGTCTCAAGAGCTAAAGAGCGCCAGGGGTCAGAGGTCAGTGCTGCGAGCTGCTGCAGGCTGATGGTTGTGGTTTGAGGGGGGCATGATTTCTCAAGCCAAATGTCAACACATGCTTTCGTTGCCGAGCCCCTCAGCCCTTTACATCCACACAGCTGACTTTGGCCTTTGAAGGGGCAGCCTGGTCACGCTCAGGTTACAGACGGAGTGCTGCTCCCTGATGGGAACTTCACAAAGCTGGCCTTCCCTCCACATTCAGCAGGATTCACATTATTAACTTTCTAGTTTTCATTCTCGCCCTTCAAACAAACACTTGGCTCCAGAGCAAGTCTGGCGGTGAAAGAAATGGCAGGGTGGTATGTAACTGTAAAAATATACAGTACCCTACATCCCTTCTGTTGGCTTAGCCCGGCCATGAACAGAACCACACGGGACTTCCAAAAACATTTAAAGAATGTCAAGGTTATTGACGTTAGTGAGTGCTGGATGTGAGACTCATCACCCTGACCCCAGTACATGCCTCTCTACATTCTCAGACCTGATACAGACCCCAAGGCCAGAGGCAGAGGTTGATATCAAGATACGGCGAGGTGGTAAATGGGTGGATGGAATAAAGTGGCCACAGCTTTAAAAAGGAATCTGCACGGGGGCGAGGACTTCAAACCGCTGGTTAGGAAGAAGAACACAACAAGACAATGTCAGGTCCTGTTTTCCATAAACTCAGAGGGGGTTTCTTCTCCGCTCAGTCCTCTGACCCCATCCATCCAAACAGTGCAGCATCAGCAATGAGGACAGCGTGTCAGGGTTTTCCCCTCCTCACCCCTTCCTCCTTTCCCGCTTCTCAGAGGAGGAGGGTGTCCTCATCTAGCCAACAACACCAGTCAGCAGGCGTGGGTATATCTTTTGCTTTAGCTCAACATCGACTCAAAGACAACAAAAACAAACCAGATGGAACTTTTTAGTTGCTAATGTCAACGTCAGGTCTCTATTAAATGTTCCCCTTAATCGATTAACAATTAACTGGGTGGTCCTAATTAAAAACAGACACATACTGTGACTATAACTTTTTCAGCACATAACCAAGCACCGTCTCACAGCAAAATATAGGAGAAAACGTATCAATATGACACAATTTTCAACGCTTCCCCATTTGCCTTTCCCCCAGTTCAGCGATGGCATGTCGCTGCAGTTTGTGGAAACTAAAATTTATGTAAAAGTCTCACGGTGAATTGGAGGCATTCGCCAAAACACCAAGTGTGACTTATTCAAATAAACAGACGCACACTTTCCACTCGCAGGGATCTCTCACTGTCTGGCATGTAAATGCATGCATGTCTGAGGTGGTTGTGGTGTACACACAGATGCAGTTGTTTTTACTTGCAGTAGCCCCCACACAAAGTCTGTCTGTCTGTCTGCAGAAGGGGTACCGGGTCCGTCTGCTCGAGTTAAATAAAAACGCATTTGCGATGAATCGCTTGTGGCTGTAACAGCTGCTTTTTTTGCTGCATTTATTATTTACATTTCTAAAGAAAAGTAGGCATAACACACAAATCAGTTTACATATATTGTCCTGCTTTACTCCCTATAATACAAACACACAAAAACAAGTTAATGCTGACAATACATTTACCTGCAAACATAAATAAATCACACATTTCAATGTCACATGGAGAGTAGAAGCAAACAGTCATACACATAAATGAACTTGCATGTATTTTATGGTGAACTCAATTCAAGCTTTTCAAACTGCAGATAAATCAATGTGTCCCATATAAGTCTGTCGTTTTTATTTTGATTGGTTGGCAAGTGTAACTTCTTGACTTGAGACTGAAAAACTTAAGGGCCCATATCAGCTCTTCTAATTGGGCAGCACTTTTTTTTATTTCAGCACTTCAATTAAAACGCTTCTGGCTCGATGTAACACTTCAACTCCCTTCAGTGCTCAACGTTAAACTGAAACTTCAACTCTTGTAAGTACTTTTACTTCAACTTCATATTGTACTTAAACTGAAAATTGTAGATTATTAACCACCTTTTACCTCGTGCTGAATCAGGGCAAAGCCCACAACAACATTATACTGTTGACGATTAACTGGAAAACATGAAACCCACCTGGTACAGCTTCATGTAACCTGAACTTGATCACCGTAACAAGATTAAAGCGAAATACTAAATAGTGGCCTTCTGCTTTCCTCAGCTATATTTATCAGGATTTCGCTCTCATTACCACTGAATTAGTGAGAACGTCTCCTCGAGTCGAGTGGACTGACTACTGCAGAGCACGGGAGAGATGTCTCTGGATGCAGTTTTACTCTACCAATCAGCGTGTGAGAATGGAGGAATGGTGATTACAGGTACCAGCCCTCCATTACCTCCTTGTGCTTGGACTTTTTAAACCACATCTTCATCCAGAAAAACACTGTTGGGTCGTTGACAACCTTCTCTGTGGGAAGGTACATACATACAGAGCAAATCATGGGGATTTACCCTCGATAGACGAGACTTAATCTAAATATAGTTGGTATGAGAAAGCTATTCATGGTGTTGACCTTTCATGGGATTGTTTTAACAATAGCTGGCCCGGTGCTTTCCCAAAACAGTGCAGCAACACTTTAGTTGTATACTTGTAACACTTTGCTGTTTGCAATCATGTTCTTACACCAATGTTAGCAAATGTGTGGTTATATCAGACGAAAAAACACGAGTGAAAATAATGAATAGTCAAAGGGTTTAAGCCGAAGGACAGGCAAACCATTTGAAGGACTTTTGGGTTCAAACTTTTGTGTAAAAGTAATAATTTACAACCATAACCGAGTGTCTGCAGCTAATAAACATCAAAAGGACCTGTACTCTTGAACACACACCTTAATCATACAGATGTGTGTGTATATTATGCCAGATGTTGAGATGACGGGAATTCCTGCTGCTGTGGAATGTGAGCTATTCTGGAAAATATAATGTGTCAATGAAGAGGTGCAGTACAGGTGTGGCTGGAAAAGACCAAAGAAATCTATCCCTCCAGGAGCAGTTTATTAGTTTCCTCTCTGCCAAGCACTATGGGGGAGGCTGAGAAAATCATACCCTCAAGAGCTAAACTAGTGAGTCTTAAATATGTGGCTTAAACGTGTGGGCGCTAACGGGGCATCACTTGTTGCCAAGGTAACACAGCTGGTCGAGCTGAACCATGTTGGCCAACTAAAGGGATTGAACGAGATAAAGCATTAAAATCGGTTTTAAGTTAGTTAAACTCGTATGGTAGATAAAGATAATTTGAGTTGAGGAGCAACAACATTTCTTGAACACGAGTCCTGTAACTTCCAACGTACACATTAAACTGTTAAAGTACAAGGCGTCAAAAGGCCCCAAACCATCTTAGTAACACCCGCGATATAACGTTAGTTAGTTACACACGTGCTAAGTCAGTTAACGCTACATAAATATGGCATCATGCGTGTTACAGATGGCGGCGAGTCGCTTTCAGTGGGTCTCTTACCGAGGAACAGGCAGAAGAGGTCCACTCCGACCAGCAGCTTCCTCCGGCTGTGGTCTTTGCCGGTGTTGTTCAGTGAACTCCCGCCGTTCCTCGTCTCCGCTGCCATAGTTTTCTCATATATCAAACAGCGTTGCATTTAAAAAAAAAACGTGTTACGTGCTTCAAACAAAAAGGGAATAAAAAGTCTTGTGACAAGCTATCGCAGTGAGTTTACTGCGTGTTAAACCATCTACAAGCGGCTGGCGAGTCTTCTGGAGTCCTGAGGAGGAGTAGTCATAATAGTCTAAAATAATACTTTTCAGAAAACGCGCTCTCTGTAAATGCATTCACTAGTCCCTGTCTTCTTCTAACAATCGCAGCCCGCTTTCTTCTGACTCCTCACCATCCTCAACTCCCCTCTTCAAGTGAATCCTGGGACAGCCTTCCAAGAAGGCCACGCCTCCAGCTCCCCCCTTCCAATTAATGCCATATGCTCCTTCACGCTCACCCTGGGTGCTGGCTGGTGCTCACTGCAACGAGGGGGATTTACAAACCAAGTCAGCCGGAGAATGACACATATCCAGTAAAAGGAGGTCAAAGTGGACACACATCCGTGGTTATGTCTAGCCCCCACCCCTCCCTCTTTTTTTAATGGTGCAATATCTTTTTTCTTGACAAACGTTATATTGGTAAGTAGTCTCGGTGGAAAACCAACACACGGTGATGTCATTTAGACTTTAAGTGGAACATACTGGGCCCTGTGAAAAATGATAACCCTAAAAACTGAAATGAAACTTCAAGCAGAAACATGAAGATGGAGTGTGGCTCATGAGCCACCTGGACACAGCATCAGGGGAGAGTGGAGTGCCGATGAGTAACAGGATAAGAGGGGAAGTTGGGAGCGAATGTTACAGGAACTACACTTAGACATTATGATTGTTCCAGTAGTCTGTTATATCCAGGGATAAACTCATCAAAAAACTGAAACAAATATTTATTATATGTAACACAGAAGCAAAGGAAACTCCAAATGCAAAAAACACACTGACAAACAAATCCTTAATTAAGTGAAAAGTGGCTACTTTATGTCATTGCTATTTGAATTAAGAGCAATGATTAAATGTGTGCTTCATGAACAGTAACAGAGAAAAGAAAAGTGTCGAACACAATGTGATATATGCATAACAAAACAAAAACAAAAAAAGGTGAAACATCAATTATAGTAGTCACATCAGCAGCGTAATTCACAATAGTTTCTTTTCTCCTCTGGACAGGATCAAAAGACATTTTCACTACATAGCAAACTGGTCTCGGTGGCAGATATTGTTCATGGTGCCGTTACTTGCTTCAGCCAATGTGGTAATCAGAAGGTGTCGGCATATAGCGGCGGGGGTGGCAGGAATTCCAGCTCAGCGAAGTCAACCTCCTGTTCACTGTCACAACACATAACGGGACACCAACAACCTAAAGTACTGTGTTCAGTCTACGAATATGAATACAGATCCAACCAAGGAAAGCTTCTCTTGCTGATTAGAAGGAAACCCGTCAACACTTACGGGTACGGCGGCTCCTCCACACCACACAAGAAGTCTGGAAAAAGACGAGCAGATACAAATGTCACATTAACTTTGAACTGCAATCTGTCCCGCGCCAAGTCCCCGGGTTACAGGAGCCAGATAGATGGCAGAACAAGACATTTTCCATTTCAGGCAAGACGCCAACGTGACCGTAGAGTCTAAAGAGATTTGCAAGTGTCCTCTTAGCTCCACCATTATCAGTGAGAGTGACACAAGTGGTGACAACAGTGGAGTCATGGGAAAAAAAAAGAAATAATAGAAGTAAACTTACTTGATGGCTCCACACTTTACATCAGAGAAAATGGATAAGATGAAGAAAGAAAGAAAAAGTTATCATTAACATGCTCGTTGATGACACAATTTTAATGTCACAGCATCAGTAGACATAAGATACAAAGGTAAAGTAATGGTTGAGGTCCTGGATAAGAGAATACTGTACTTTGTAGGAGTTTCTCTGCCACTACTAGGGGTGTCATCAAATGTATCTTTGCGCTGTTGAAAGAAGATGGCGAGTTTCTGCAGGGCCTCGTGTCTGGTCCTAAATATTGAAGAAAAGATACTTTTGGGACTTGTTTTACTCAAAGAAATATTAATTTTCATACTAATCAGTGGCCTAAAGTACAAAAATACAACCTTTACCAAGTGACCGCAGAACAGGGAAGTCTTTGAGACAAGGCTTTAGAGATTTGACTAAACGGATTTAAGGCAACAAACTTCAGTATAGAGTTCTAATGTGCCAAATCACTCTGATGAAGATGCACTTGCCGTTGAAATGGTAGTCCATTTACCATTTAATCAAAAAGCAAAAGTGCTAAATATTTTGCTTGTTTTAGTCTCTCAAATGTGCTGAAGTAAACTGAATATCTTTGGGATTCAGAATGCTGGTCGAACATAACAACCATTTGAATACCTCCCCTTAGGTTCTGGGACATAATACCTTCAATATTTCACATTTTATAAAAGATTAATTGAGAAAACAAACTGCTGCTCTAGTTTGACCCGTCTCCTACTTGTGTCGTCCAATACATAACCGTTTGTCTTTGGTCTCTTCTGTAATCACAGAGGAGAGGACACCAGGAACAATCCCTAAAATGTCCGGGCTGATTTCAAAGTTCTCCACTTTATTTTTCTTCTTTCCAATATTTATTATTCAGTTAATCATAAAGTATATAGGTATGCACATCCATTACATGGTGCACGCTCGCCCTCTTGAGATGTAGAAAGATTTATGTAGATGTGGGTGAGCAAGGTAAACGAGCCAAGGCACCCGCAAACTTACTGCGTGTGTAGGTCTTCCAGGTTGGCATCGCTCAGAGTGTGCTGGGCGCTGACATAACCACACGCTGTCAAAGAAGTCCGTGATGGAGGGGTGGGGGCGAGGACAGTGCGACAGAAGAGGGAGGGCGTAAGGAAGCGGCACGGTAGAAGTGCACATCAAAAGACATTTTACAGCCTGCCATATGTCAAAGCATATCATAAAACAACCACAGGGAAAGCAGGCATTTCCCTTTAAGCCAGAAGGCGGAGAGGGGGAGGAGCACCACCATGTTCTGTTCTCATGTTTTCAAAGGACCGGCTGTAAAATGTACTCACACATCTCGGGCAGTGAGGCCGTCTGATGGGGACCGCTACTACACAGAACGGGGAGAGAGAAAAACGATGATTTACGACACGCCGTGTGCAACATTAATCCAATCATATCTTGGAGAAGGGCTGACGTGCATGTTCTCGTGTGGAGTCAATGGTTTCCGTCATTCTTCATAGAAACAACACTTTAAGCCACAGTAAAAAGGAGAGCGCTTACTGGCTCTCGCTGGAGGGCGAGAGGGTCTCATCGTCACAGGCCCACTCTTCACTGTCATCTGTGACTGTGGAACAACACGTTGGTTTGATTAAGCATAGTGTGCTCGCCGGTGATGGATGTTTGGCACGGTGGAGACTCAAAACCACCAGCTCACATGGAATACTTTCACAATCATTAAACACACGGCTGTCGAGCAGATGAACACTACTCAAGTTATTCAGGCCGAGCATGGCGTCCTGTGAGTCTTTGGACTCACGTTTAACCTCTGTGCAACTGTTCAGTCAAAGAGTCCGACAATAGTGAGTTAACCGTAGAGCGCAATGTATTTGTGGAGAGGCTACGGGAACTTACAGCTGCTCGTTAGTACAGGGTGGTTCGAGGATCTGCAAAACAAAGAAAAAGGCGATGAACGAGTGATCGTCGCACATTACAAGATTCTATTTTCTTGTCATTTAGAAAACAAAACATTGAGTCAGTGAGCTGCCCGGTACCTGCTCCCAATGCTGACGGTATCTCCCTCCAGGTTGCCTCCTCGTCCGGCTGCTTGGGCCTTCTTGCCAAGTTCCAGCATCTCTTTGATATTTAGTTCTACGTTCATCACTGAAATGTAACCGTCTGCAAAACCCAGAGTAGAGCAGTTACTGAAAAACTGTGGTGGAAATGTAAAAAAAAAAGTGTTATCCTGTTCACAAGTCCCATTACTTCGATGTGAGGCGCCTGTTTGTAGTTCAACAGACTTTTGCAAGTCCACAAATGCTTAGCTTCTTAAAGTTTAGGTCCACTTGTGACACAACCTGGCATCAACACCAATGCGTCTAAACTCACACTTATGGTTGGCGTCTCGGGCCAACCATTTGCCTTTGGGGCAGCTGGTGGTGCGAATGATGCTGACCGTGTCCCCGCTCTTCACTTGCAGGTCATTCTTGCGAACCTTGCTACCCACCATCACCTTGGCGTGGTACATGGCCTCCTCTTCGCCAGTCACCTGGAGTCAAATTGTCAGGAATGAGGCGCCGATTGATTGAGCAGTTGAAGCAGTGCATCGTTTGCTGCTTAGTTTTGCTTTTCTGTGACACCAAGATATTCATCAATCGGTAGGATGTAATACTTTCAAAGTCAATCAAGAAAGCTAAAAGACAAATGACCATTACAGACCTTTCAAAAGCGGACCGTCTAACTTACTTTGAACTTCTAACTTACTTTGAACTTCTTTTTCATTTCATGTTCCTTCTTCTCCCTTTCTTTTTGCTCTTTTTTCTCCTTCTCCAGCCGGTGCTTTTCCCTCTTCCTCTGCTCTTTAAGGTCAGCATTAGGTGGGCTTTGGCGTTCTCTACTAAAACCAAGTCAGACTGTTAAGTGGCAAACCAACAAATTAGGTTTCATAAAGATTACATGAACCACTTAAAATATAAATGGAACCATAAGCTGGTAAAATAAAAAAATAAAACTGAATAAGAACTAAAAAAAGCTATTTTCAAATGGGAAAACAAAAAAAATAAGCATTTGGCCAGCTGCGGGAGAAGAGACGTCAACGTACCTGTGGACGTGATGTTGGGCCCAATGAGCGTGTTCTCCTGACACACTGCCCCTGGAGTTGACAGTAAAAGAAAATAAATGGCTGCCTTCCATCTGACAGACATTACTAAAACATACGACTTGTTTGTTTAAAAAGAAAAAAGACATACCACGGATTCTGTGGCCATATGTGAAGAGACGCCTCCTCCTTCAAATAAACAGATGGTTTTTTTTATTGGCCAAAGATGATTAGACAGAAGAAAGCATATGCCATTGTTTCAACATTGCATACCATAAACCTAACTGTTCTCTTATAGTGTACTCACTAAGGTGATTAGAAGCTATTAAAATATATATATATATTACCATACAGTTGTTGTCAGCATATGGATCTGTAAAAATGGTAAACGAGGAAATTAAACAGGGAAAACAAATCTCTGCTAAAGATCTTTGTCAATAATAGTCAATGTATTGATTAAACATTCGTACTCTTCAGACTCCCTCTTTGCTCACGCGAGGAATGGCCCAAGATTAATTTGTTGATATTTTCCACATCCTCATATATATTGTCACACGCTTCGTAGTAACCGTTCTGTTGAGATACACTACAGGGGAACAGACAAAGTGTACAAGCAGTCAACACACTAAAAACGTGCAAAAACATTGATTAAAGTGCAATTGCACTTACTCCAAACCTCACCTTGGATGTGATTGAATCCCATCATTCAAATATGCAGGACCAACATTGTCCGTTTCCTGTGCAGCAGCGTGAGACTCAGCATCTCCCAGATCAGTCTCATCAGCTTGAGTGCTAGAGAGAGGATCTGTGATCACCTCCTCACTCTGAGACCATTGCTCTGCTACAGCAAGCTCTGGGAACGCCGAGCAGTGGATTGGTTCAGGAAAGCTGGCTGGATCGAGCGCTATTATGTTTTGACTGCCAAGGTTCAGATCTTGGATGCTGGTTCTCATAAGGGGGTCGAAAGGATCACACACCAATAAGTCAGGTTGTGGCTCCTCGAAACCGATGAGGCTGCAGTCATCTCGTACAGGAAGGTCAGCGCTGACTAAGTCAAAGATCTCCAGTTCTAGTGCACCAATGTCAACAGCTTCTCCCTCTGCCGTTTCCATCTCTAAAAAATCAAAGTCTGGAAACTCCAGATTGTCTAGTCCAGAGTGGGAGACGGATGGGTGCTCAGCCTCTGGCTCTTCGCTTGGTGTTTGGCTAAATCCCGGTGACACCTCTAAAATAAGAAACCAAAATCAGCACTTGAACAGATGTTCAAACTAACCACAAATAAGTAGAATGAAAACTGCAGTACGTGTAATACACATCAAGCAACGTCCAAGTAAAATACAACTTCTTGCTGTCACATTCTTCAGTCTATCGCCACAAAACAGGCAGGGGGCCACAGAAGTAAATGGAAAACAAACAGAAACAAGATATTAAAGTAAGTTTTCGTACCATTAACTGTGGGTGAGAGGTAACAGCTGAGATCGACTGATGGAGGTCTGTGGGGCTTTGATGGCAATGGTCCCAGTAACCTCAAGTCAGGTAGAGGGCGCCTCTTTCGAGGAGCAGAGGATGAATGAGGTTCACGAGTCCGGACAGAGGGAAGAGATTTATCCCAGCTAAACTGCTTATCCAGCACAGACCCTAGTCATTGGAAAACACCAAAAAGAAAATGCATTAAAATCTGCATTAGAGTATATATATATAGTCAGATATGAAGAATTATTATTTATTTTTTTCTTCAAATCACTGAATATGACTTACTGTGTGCAGAGAGGTTTACTTTGCAGAAAGGCCGGGCCGATAGACAAGCCATGGGGAGCACACAGACTGGTGCGGGTCTGGGGAGCTTGGGTTCAACAATGTTCTTTTGCGGCAAAGGGAAGCCCTCGTCTCTTGAGACGCAGTCAGGAGACGGCAAGCTCTTAGTTTTGACAGAGATCAACATTTGCCTGCGTGAAAACTTCTTCTTGGCTTTCTCCAAGGTGCTAATAAATTTGTTGTTGGAATCGACACTTGCATCTGCAAGAGGAGAGGTGATTAGGATGTTATGGCTGTGGAGGGGGACCTCAGCAGTAGATTGGTCACTTTGAAATGAAACCCCATTTTCTGTCATTTGTTTTTCCACTGAGAGTAAGGTCCCGGGAGCACTTGAAGGTCTGTTGGTCAAATCAGCATACGTAGGCTCCTCTCCATTTTCTGAACTGACCTTTGATGCTTTGGCAGACTTGAAAGGAAGCAGCAAACCTTTCTTCTTGATTTTAGTGTGTGGCGGCACTTCTTTCCCTGGTTCTGGATCCAGTTTGTGCTCCTTTTTGGCCGGCAGCTCCATCTTCTGCTCTTTAACAAGGAAAGGAAGCACCAGAGGCATGTGTCTGTCTTTGAGGGACTGCCTTGTTGTGCTGTGTCCATTAGCCGACTGAGATGGAGGGGAGGCCTGCTGAGGTTGTGGTGGAAAGGAAATTGGTCGCTTACCACCAGATGCCCGCAGCCCATCGTTGAAGATGACCCGGGGAAACACTGGTGTCTCGTTTTCACCAGCAATATTAATACTGCTGACCACAGAGCTGCTGTGACCTCCAGGAGGAAGGAGGTATTTCGGTTTCTCTGAAACAGGTGGTCGACTGGTTTTGGATGGGGCCAAGAGAGCCTCTTCCTGAAACCTGGCCCTCAGAGCTTTGAAGTGGCTCGGTCCCTCAATTGAAGAAAAAGAAAAAAAACAATAATTATTAGATTAATACAAATGATATTACTTTCAGACACTTTAATTGATGGTTGATTTAAAGAGACACCCCTCAATACTGACAACCTAAATTAAAGGGTGAGTTTACCAAAATTACAAAATGTATTTTCTCACTCACGCCATGTCTCCAGTGGGAGGCAGTAATTTGTTTTGTTGGAGGGTTTAAAATGCATCTTAATATTTCTGACTTTACCCCAATATATTGGAGGCGAATAGAAATTGTCTTCAGAGAACGGCTTCAATAATAAGTTGTTGTTTTGATCTTGATAATCAATATGAGCCCTTTAGTGTTCCAGTACATTTGCTGTTTCCTTTGTCTTCTATGATTGTAAACTGAATATGTTTGGGGGGGGGGGGGGGGTATGATAATCTGTAGGTCCTCCATTCTGACACCAAGTCAGTGATCGGGCCCTATAATAATAGTAATATTGTGTATAATATGGTCATTCATCAACCAACTTCCTTTTTGTTTGGCGTGAACAAGTCTTCAAGTCCTGTGTGCTCTGCTGAGCCTTGAGTCTGTTCCTCAAGTCTGTTCTGCCTCTACCTGGTTGTCACGATCTTCTACATACCTGCCATAAATATCATGATACTGATACAATACCATAAAAACAGTATACCATAAATAAGACACTGGTATATTTATCTATAATAGTCATAAATAAAATATCTGTATGGTTCACTTTTTACCAACTTTTTCAACACTTAACAAATGGCAGTAATATTAGTACTAGCCAACAATATATGAATGAAACGACGTGGAGCCATCATAGCATTGATGATACACTATGAGGCCGTTAGTCTCTGACCAGATGATACAGAGTTCATCAGGATGAGCAGCTGTAGAGTTACACAACTTTACAGACTGAACTTAAACATTTCACTTCTGGCATCTTTTTATATTTTTATTTTTAAAGCCGAAAATTCCGCCACTTAACGCCACTGTTAGCGCTGCGCAGTGTGCGCAGACAGCTTGACACGGAGCAGCGCGTGCGCTCTGATCCCGCGCTCTTTTAATAAAGTATCGATACTAAAAATATGCTAAATCACATCGCTCTTAACGCACGGGTACTTTGTTAGCATCGCTACACCGTGCAGCGTGACAGCAGCAGATGTAGCGGCTAACATTCAAGCTAACCTAAACCACCAAACGCTGAAGACATCTTGACGCTGATTGGCCGAGACGCGTCCCATCAAAGATGTTTTATTGCCAAGAGCACCACTCCACATTTTCTCCGTGTCCCACTCCAATCTCATAAACGCCGGCCGGCCAATTGACCCCCCCCCATACCCCAAAACAAAAACTCTTCGGATCTACACGATTCACGTAAATCACCTATTTTAGTTTCAAAACGGCGAATTTCGCCGAAAGGTGAGGGATTCTCATGCCTGAAACAAGACACGTGAAGGCAGCTTGGGTTTTTGGGAAATATTAGGTTATTTTTTTAGTTGTCAGCATTTTAGAAACAAACCTAAAAACAAGAACATATACAGATGGATTAATTATGACAATAAGTGTTAGTCCACAGAACACAGTTGACTGTGTTCTGTGGACTACCCCAAGGCTGTAGCTCTAAAGATAATCCAGAATAACTGTTAGTGGTTTTAACTAAATGTGAAGCAACTGAATTAGTTTATGTAAATTTCAATGCTGTGAACAACACAATATAAATTCAATTGGCAGCCATCATTATGAGGTGGAGGCAGATATCAGAGATGTCTGAACTGTCTGCATGACTAGCATGAGAAGCAGCTAGATGAGAACGTGTTTTGTAGTTTGCATGGTGCGGCCCTCCTACGTAGCTGCTGTAGTAGCTCACACATGGGTAACAGCTAGCCGAGGGCAGCCATAAGGCTAACATCACCTGCACATAGCTATCGGTCCTCAAGCGAAAGTTATTCACAACAACATCTTTACAAGTTACCTCTTCCATTGCAGCTCGTTTTGTTCATCACTGTTCAGCTGTGTACATTTGGGAAGCGGCCTGTGTGGACGCTGCTGGCTGACTCATTTAGACTGTTTCGGCTCAAACAAACAATTTGAACGCCCCGCCGAGAGACGCGAACGAGACGCACCTGCGTGCTGCGCGTGATCTCATGACGTGCGCGTGCATGACGCGTAATTGTTAAATCAGAAGCGCCGGAAGCCAGTTTGTCTGTGGATAGGTATTAAAGTTATTGCTATGATGATAATAATAATAATCATCATCATCATCATCATAATCATAATACTAATACTAATAATAATACTAATAATAATAAACACAACAATAAAAAAATAAAAAATAAAACATTATAATAATAACACTAATAATAATGATAATAATGATAATCCTGATTGGGATAATACAATGTAGATATTGTCAGTAGGAGAATGTTGTGATTCATTTCAGTTTGAGGTGTTTGATGTACTTTTATTGTTGTTAGTGTCACATTAAACGTACGAGCAAATTGTGTGGCTGGATTGGAGTGTTTGCTGGGGGAATATGAGAAATGGGGGTTATAGATCATTAAAAAAAGAAGTCTGAACTGTTGTAAGAGCATGTGTTTACTCATGATCAATCATTTACAGTCGTTGGTCAAGACTGCAGTGGTAGAAGTCACAACACAACGTTTTTTTTTTGTGATGTGGCAATTTAATCCTAAAGACTAGCTACTCATTTGTCATTATGGAGACGTTTATTAATTTACTTCTGACTTTATGCACACTGCTTCTGTCTGTGAACAGTATATCAATGGTGAATGTATACAGGAGCCCATGGACAACTGCTGATTACAGGTGCAGTACTCATCGCTTCAATATCTCTTAGATAAACTTGATAACATTTAATGATAATGATTATTATGATTAATTTAGTTGGGCTGGGATGAGGAGGGCCAGAGCTGTAAGCAGACCGATGCCCATCAACTGTAAGCTGGGGACCTGGTCATCTTGGACACCTTGCAACTCCTGCACAGACCAACAAGTAATGGTGTTTTTTCTCAAGAAATTCCACGAGTTTAAAGATGTTGAATGAAAACTATGATTACAACTTCTAGAACTATAACTATTTTTTTTAAACAGTGGAGTTAAACCAGTTTTCTGTCTGGAAGCTCAGATAAAAACATGAAGGAGATAACCAAGAGGGAACAATGATTATCACAAATTAGCTCTTCTGCTCCGATAAGGTCACTAAGGGTGGTGTAGACACTAGATATACAATAAATAACGTAGCTACTTTAATGGAACTTAGAAATGAACATGTATTAATTTAATATGATTTAAACTGCACCACTATAAACATCATAGCATGTGGGCGACTCTTAGAGTGGTTCTATGTGAACCTAAATTGTATCAGGGAATGGACTTAATGGTTGATATAAATAGCTAACATATTATCAACTCTGTCTTAGAGTCGTTTCCGATACATCGAGAAGCCCTCCCAGTTTAGCGGCACCGGGTGCATTGGGCCGCTGTGGGAGAAGATGGCGTGTCCATCAGCAACGACTCCGTGTCTGGAGACGGATTACTGTGGAGAGAGCTTCACCTGCAAAGAAACAGGCAGGTCCCAGTCACAACCATTCACACAGCACATTCTCTTAAAGCCGAGGGTGTTTTGTCTGTGCATCTGCAGTATACAACCAGTCTCTCTGTCTATAGGGCGCTGCATTAGCCAGTCCCTTCGCTGTAATGGAGAGCCAGACTGTGATGATTTTTCTGACGAAGAGGGCTGTGAAGACGCCACCAACAGAGATGACAAGTGTTCCACCTTACTGCGAATCCCCGGTGCTGAACGTGGCACCCAGGGGTAATTGCATACATCTTTTGAAAGCAATGCAATTGAATTACCAGGACAGTTGAAAAACAATATTTCAATTAGCATATACATATTCGCAAATTGTTTTGAAACATCAGAAATATGTACAAATCACACCATTATTTATTTTGCTTGATTTAATCTTCATACCTTGATTTAATTTGAATTATTTTGCTTTGCCGATAGCTACAATGTCTTGACTGGAGACTTTACGGATCAAGTGCTTGACCCAAATTATTTTGGAGGAAAGTGTGAATATGTCTATAATGGTGAATGGAGGAAATTCATCTATGACGCGTTCTGTGAGAACCTGCACTACAATGAAGATGAGAAGAACTACAGGAAACCGCACAACTACCATACCTACCATTTTGTGGTATTGTCATGCTGTTTCTTATTTAATAAATGGGCTGCTTAAGACATTTTAACCTGATTAAAACCTGTTACAGGCTCAAGCTACATCAGAGGGCTCACATGAATACTTTGAAGATATGGTGAGCCTGCTGAAAGCCAGGAAAACGATGAGTTCTTCCAAAGGCGGTGTCTCAGTGGGGATCTATTATGTGGAACTGGGACTGAGTGGGAGTGAAGAATCAAAGTTTCTCAACAACATAACGCAACATAAAAGCCAGGTATGATTTATTTATCAAAAGAACAAAACTCTAATACGACATGATAACAAGTCCAATTTGTTTTAAATATATAATTATTAATTGTTTGAGGTCAGAGTTGTTTGTTGTTTGAAGATTAAAACCACTCCCATGATGATTACGGTATTTATGAAGCCAATTTTGGGAGAGGAAAAACGGTGTAATTAAAACTCTTGGGTCCTTCAGGTAATGCCAGGGCACCCAAAGCAACTTTTTCCTACTATTACATCGGGAAAGAAACATCTGTAAATCAGATGATCTTTTTCTTCTTTTCTTTTTTTAACTTCTCAGCATAAACACATAAATAGCCCGTATTTAAATAAATAGGGCCTAAAAAGTTGTAAAATCCAGGAGCTGAATCCAGAGTTCATTCCATGGGCATTAAAAACTGCAGTTCATATGAGCGAGCGGTTAAAGGAAGCACTAGTGCGCCTACTCTGAAGCCCCATGGATGCAGAAGATCCTGATCAATTAAAATGGCATTTGAGCCATTTTGGCTTCCAGTGCCACTGAGCAACATTCATAGGAAAGAAACAGGGCCCCGCCTCCAACACTGTATCCAGTTTTCTTTATTCATATATGGTCTTTAAGTTATCAATCTCCCAATTTAGCTTAATATAACAATATGAGGGTGAGCAAATATGTGTATTACACCTAATTAAGAACTCCTTAAAATAATGTTTATGTTTGGGTGTGTGGCCAAAAGAAAGGACAATCTTTGTTGGTAGGAATTACAGTTTGATTCAAGTTTGATTAGAATAGTTTCATCATTATTGTTTGTACTTAAATTATTTGTACTAAAAAAAGAATTTTTTGTCTTCAGAACTTAGGGTTCATCAGGCTTTGGTCCAAAGTGCAAACAGCCCACTTCAAAATGAGAAGTAACAAGTTGATGCTTCATGATGATTTCTACATTTCACTCATGGATCTGCCAGAGCAGTATGATTTTGGGATGTATTCCCGCTTCCTCAGCACATTTGGCACCCACTATGTCACAGAGGGAACAATGGGAGGAACCCTTGAATATGTTGTGGTTGTCAACAAAACAGCTATGGCAGAATCAAGTAGGCTACTGTGGGCTTTCCAGTTTGTTGATCCATGTCCCTTGATAGGAAATGTAATGTAAAGTAACCTTTGGTCACTTCTCTTCCACAACTCTCACAGAGATTGAGGGTGAACAAGCTGGTCGATGCTTTGGTGCTTCTATTGGTTTGAGCTATCCCATCTCCAGCAATGTAAAAGCAGAGCTCAAAGTGGGCGTGAACCCGTGCATTAAAAAAGGAGGTTTTCATCAATGTGAGGCATCAAAATCTTTTGAGTATTGAATTTGAGTTGATTCGTTTTATTTGTGACTATGTCTTGTTTCCATTCACCTGACAAGTAATTTGTCAAAATGTTTTAGCAGAGTTTGTAATTATTTTTTTCATTTGAAATGTAGCCAAGGACTCTGATTCAGCTGTGATTGAGGACATTGTTACTCTCGTGAAGGGGGGAGTCACACACAGCAGCAGTGGCCTGTTGGTTATCAGGAACCCTGACACCTACAGGAACTGGGGAGCGTCCCTCAAATACAACCCGACACTCATCGAATATGAGGTGAATTATTGTAGAATTGTTTGGCACAACATCCTTTTAAACAGAATAAAAAATTAAAAAAACACAAGTTGATAGTTCATTTCTTGATTTTGGACCTCACATTGCTTTTATGAATTTGCTGGTGTGGTCATTTGCTTTTTATGAACTTTGTTCCTCTTCCTTTCTCTGTCCCTCCTCCCTCGTGACATAGACCGTGCCAATTTATGAGCTAGTGCGCCTCAGCACAGCCGCTGACCATGTAGGTGCAAGACTGGCCAACTTGGAGAGGGCCTGGGATGAGTATCAGCTGCACTACGACTCCTGTCGCTGCGCTCCCTGCAGGCACAACGGCATACCTGTCCTAACGGGGACTTCCTGTAGATGCATCTGTAAATTAGCCTACTCTGGAGATGCCTGTGAAGAGACTCTCAGAAGAGGTGAGGCTGTTGTCAGGAGTAAAGGCATCGTAGGAAAACACATTAAATTTGCTGAAATACAGCTCTTTCTTGCTGTTAAAAGCCTTTATGCTAAGCTAAGCTTGCCATCTCCTGTCTTAAGCCTCAAATCTTTTTTTTCAAGAATGGTCTCATTGTAGTAATTACCTTCGCATTGAAAATGCGGAAGGTTATGCTTTGATCGCCGTGTATTTATTTATTTGTATGCGTGTTATTCATATAACAAAAAAAGTTTTAAACCGAATCGCATGAAATTTGGTGGGATGATTGGTTATTATCCGGGGACCATTTGATTAGATTTGGGGATCGATCGGGTCAAAGGTCAAGGTCATGAAAAGGTCAACATATTCTTGAATCGCATGCAATTTGGTGGAATGATTGGTTATTATCTGGGAACCATTTGATTAGATTTTGGGATCAATCGGGTCAAAGGTCAAGGTCATGGATAGGTCAAAATAATTTTTTTACCATAGCACGGTAAATTTCTATCCAATTGGCATGCAACTAATGCCAAAATGTTCATAATTCAATGCCCAATCTTGTGATATGCGAAGGTATGCGCTCTACCGAGTGCCCGTTCTAGTTCATAATGTTACAGGCGATCTTATGCATACAGCTGTGTGCAAAATGAAATGTCTTCTGGAATACCATGGACACAAAAAACATACTGTCACACACAATATGGTCACACAACAAGATCTAGTTTCTCAAAATCCTACTTCAGTGACAGTACTTTGTTATTTCTCACTGCTGACAATTGAGTTACTGCCTTGTCTTTGATCAGTTTGCCCATTTGGCTGCTTAGCAACAAGTGCAAATTAAAGAAGGGAGTCACGACTCTTTTTGGACAGATCATTTGGCTCAACTCAACGGCTCCCAAACGGCTCTCCAATAAGCAAAGGCTTTTATACTTCAGTTAAATATAGATTCACATACATATCTAATTGTATAATACTACACTGTAATTTAAAGAATAGGTTACATTGTGTAAGTATGAACACATAAAAATAAAAAAAAGGACATTTAGCTATTCTCCATTTGCCAATTGATCAGCTGCCTGTTTCACTTGCTCCTCTGGTAAGAGGATGTGAGGATCTATGAGAATATATACTATACATGTTTGTTAAACTCAGCTTAAAACCCCCTTATTTTTTCCTGGACAGATACCAAGACAGATGGGTCTTGGTCATGCTGGGGGACTTGGTCATTCTGTGCATCAACGAGGAGGACTCGAACAAGAACATGTGATAATCCCACTCCCGCTGGCGGTGGCACAACCTGCCTGGGCTCAACGTCTCAGACTCAACGCTGTTGAAGTCGGTTCCAAGGTGAAAATGCTGTTGAGCACTTAGTGAACATCATCTTAGTGTTTCTTACAGAATATAAACTGTTCTTCCACTATCCTTAACTGTCTGAACTCACTAAATGTATGTCTTCTTCAGGACACATGACACACTGTATATCAAGGCAGTAATAAATATGTGACGCAGACTTTACTAACTGTGTGCTTTTCTGTCTGGATATTAAAACTCTAGATGCTTTGTATGAGATTTCGCCTTGAATGTGAAGATTACATTTGGGTAACATGAGCTGAATTCAGGTCAGAGCTTCAGGCAAGTCTAGTGAGGAAAGCTAGTCAGGTCAAGTCTGTTTTTGATTCATCTTGTCACACTATAAGTCTAAAAACAAACAAAAACACCACAGACCAAACTTCTGCTTTCAAGGAAGGTTTTATAAAACGTTATGTCAAGGTTGACAACGGTGCTGTTGAGCAGATATCAAAAGCATTCAGTCGACTCTCGCTGCAGTCCTCTGCATGCCAGGCCTCCTTCGCTCGGTGCTGGGTTGTTGCACTGTCGACTCCTCGTCATTGTTCTTCCATCGCACGATGACCATGCAGCCCAGCAGCTCCAGCTGCCGTCAATGGTTAAATCTGTCAAGTGGCAGAGTCAGTTCTCATATTAATATGTCGATATCTCACTATGTGTTTGTGCAATGAAAGAAAAAACATGTTAAGTTGTATGCACTGTTTGGGATTTCTAGAGCTTACCTTTTCGTCTATTAGTGATCTCACAGCCACGCCCAGAGTAGCCAACAGCACACACACAGTCACACCTGGTGCCTGTTGATGGAGATGATGAGATTTCATAATCACTATCATTACCCCCACTGTTAACATCTTCCGGCACTTTGTACACTATTACGTTTGGTTTGGGAACCAAATCTAAAAAGAAAATGCTGGGGGCAAACTCTGTTGATGTTACTGGCTTCCTTTGCTATCCGTTTAGGGGTGATGATGTTCCATAAACCTTAAGCTTTGGCGCAAAAAATAATAAACGCGATAAAGATGTTACATTTTTCAGTCAATAACTAAATGAAATAGATAAATAAATAAAATATATTTCTCATGAACACCAACAAATGATATCCTCTGAGGTACCTCTCAAAACGCTCACTCCATTGTTGTGGCATGGAGCACATCGACACGGACTCGCCTCGGCCAGGTACTCTGACAGAGCTCTCTTCAGGTTTCTTTTCAAGGTGGCATCGTGGGAGAAGTCTCTGGAGGTCACCAGCTCATACAGCGGCCGTGTCTAATGAGAAACAGATGTGACTACTAAACCATCTATGTACCGTCAAAATTAAAATCTCTTTTGATAGAGCAAACTGAAAAGCCCCTCAAGGGCTGAAACTTGAGCCTATTTATATTTGGCACAGTTGCAGTTTGTTCTCCAACTTGCCATAAATCAGTCAAGATGTTCTGACGTGTTTGAAATTATACCAACACTGACCTCTTGTAAATGTTTCTGCATCAATAAGTCAGATCAAATTCCAGTATTATAACTGCTGCAAATTTAAAGAAGGAGTTATAAAGTAAGATGAAAAAGAGGTATTCATTATGTTAATGTGACAAGATATTGTGGGAGACAGGAAACACATCGATAAGAGAGAATTACTAATCGACTCTTGCTGCAGTTCCCTGAACTCAAAATAATTATGGATGAAAGCAGAAATAGAGAAGAAAAGGGAGAACAAAGAGAGAAGCAATGCATGGGATTAAGCAAAATACAGAGAAACTTACTGTTGAGCGAATGAAGTCAGGGTTAAAACGCACGCCTTCGCCCCAGAGCCCCATCAGCTGGGGGGTGGGAAGCTTTTTAGACACCAAAGCAGTGATGGACTCACTACTCCCCCCCCTTACTACAGACACAAAGTCCTCCACCATGCTGCCATTCAACATGTCCTCTGGGGAGAGACCAATTACTTCAGAGTTGTAGCACCAGTGTCTGAAGTTAAACAGAACATATTTGACATGCAATTAGGTAAAAGGTGTAACCTCACCTCCCATCTCATTCAGCACACCATTACAGGATCCACCATGAACCCCCACCGACACATAAACACCGTATATGTTGGCCCCGACCTTAAGGCCTGACTCCGTACAGCGTTTAAAGTCGTCCAAAGAATAAACTAGAATAAAAAAGGGAGCAATGGGAGTCAGTGAGTGGTTACTGCCTTTCAAAATCATATTTATAATTCAAGAAATTAACCCACCAGGGTCAATATTTCACTGTAATGGTTAATTAGCACAACAAAGCAATTAAACCACACTTGATTTGGCTCCAGTTCGGCAGTAACATGCATTACCTGTCCGCTCAAGCTTCTCCTTGTTCAGGATGATGGTGTGCTCATAGTCTCCTCCGAGGGTTGCCTCTGTGATGTAGTGGGTGCCGTAGTCCCTGAAGATCTGCCTGTATTCCCCATAACCATAAGACTGTGGCAAGGAGCGCAGGCGCTGCAGGAACTCAGGGTGGAGCATCAAATCATCGGACTTCAACATGTACTGGGCCAACTCCAGTTCTGCTTTGGCCCTCACAAAGCTGTTCGTCTGAGAGAAGAAACAGTGGGAGGCAGGTGTTGAATAATTCCCTGTTTTCAGGTGAAGATTGTAGATATTTAGAATAATTGCGAGTTTGTATGAATCATGAATCCAGTCAACAGGTCATGTAGCACATTCCTGTAATTAAACCTCTCCTGTAGAAGCCCACTCTTGATTCAGAGATGTCAGCTAACTACTGACCGATCTCTAACCTTCCCTTCCTCTCGAGAAAGTGTTCGCAGATCAGTTGTATTTATCAGATCGCTCTCCATTTGTATTTGTAAACGATGAAGCCTCGATGACCACCGACGTTAATCACAGAGTTCCACAAGGTTCTGTGCTCGGACCAATTTTAATTCCATGCAGATGATACTCAATTATATCTATCGATCAAACAAGAAGAGACCAACCAGCTCGCTAAACTTCAAGCATGTCTTAAAGACATAAACACACAACAACTGAGTTTTTCCTGATCCGATGTGAGTTCCTGGGACAGAGATGTCGTATGTGTACATTGTAAAGCCCTCTGAGGCAAATTTGTAATGTGTGATATAATTGGGCTATAACAAATAAACTAAATTGAATTGAATTGAATCTGTTTTGTTTTTGAGAAATCAGAAGGTTGTATAGAGGTCAGGACCAAAGATATCTCACCTTACTCGAAGCACGGCGAATCTTCTGTTCGGCTTTGGTTCTTTTGGCATTATTGTAGTTGAAGCCAAATTCAGCGACGCCTGGAATGGCAAAGCCAAAGGAAACAGTGGTTTGGGTTGAGCGCTCCTTCATGGTGTGGTCCTTGTAGTCAGAGTATGACTCAAAAGACTGCAGGGTGAAATCATAAGAGCCTTTTGTCTGGAAGTACATGAGAAGCAAAATTTCCTTTTTAGTTTGTAATAAGCAGGACCTTATTAATAAGCAATTAATTTACTGTGAACATGGAACAACAGATAAAAGAATGAGATGAAAAAACCATCCTAATCTTGTATATCAACTCCAACTCAATGCTCATTATACACCTGCAGAGTGTACTGTTGCAAATTGTAAGGCTTTCTGAATCTGACGTCCTCGATGTAGTGTGGCAAGCAGCTGCCAGCGTAGTATCTGTTATCTAGCACCACTCCCTCCAGGTGACTGTTCAAAATGTTGATTCTGAAAGATAAGTGACAGCAACAGCATTAACAGCGAGCCGACTGATTTGAAAAAAGCAACGTGTTCATGTAAGTCCTCAAAAATTACTGGGACTCATTGCAGCCTGATTGGAACGTGACTCACCCTTTGGCAAGGTTTTCGATTCCCCAATACTCTTCAGCTGCCTGCCTGCAGGGCTTGGGAACGTTCTTACAGCCGGCTTCATCTGACATGTCCCCACAGTCATCCTCCCCACTACACTGCAGAGTTCTGGGAATACAGCGACCTGAAGGAGAGGAAATAGGTGGATGGCATTTAGTAGTTGTTTCTGAAAAGTGATACAATCAATAGTTTGACAATTTGGAAAAATATGCAATGAAGAGATCAATCTTGGTGAGCAGCCAATTAGTTTAGCTTAACGTCAGTGGGGAAAAATGGAGCGAGTATAAGGGGCTGGGTGTAGGAGATACCTGTTTGGGTGCACAGGAATCCCTCACATAAAGGAACATTGTCACATTTATAGCGGGCTGAAACGTCACAGGCCTCCTCCTCCCTGTCATGAAAATTGCACGGCTGCCCTCCAAACTGGGATGGCTGGTCCAGTTTAGCATAGCGATACTGAATGGTCGAGGGAGAGAAACACATAAACCGTCAGAGAAACACAGAGGAAGGTTCGCCACTACCCAACGGATGCGGTGGAAAGTGCTTCAGGGAACTATAACAGCCGAAATCCCATTAGAGGGCTGTTTTCACTTTGTCATGTCAAGGTTATTAATCCCGCCTCCGTGTAAAGTGGATGAGATTGAGCACTGAAGTACATCAGCCGAGACCTTTGCCAGCAGAGGAGCTCACCGAAAAACAGCACTCACGGGTCAACATATATCGAATGCTCAGTCTTTCAATCCTAGCACTGAATCTAATCATGCTAATCAAAATATAACGCCATTTATGATAACAGAAATCAATTACAATGGGTTGGATCAATGTATTTGGCCAGAAGTGCAGGTAGATATAAGACAGATATGTTTAGTTCACTGCAGTCCGTGAAGCCGGAACTTTTCCTCTCTATATTTCTTGAATTTATTTGCTTGATTGTTAAGTTAATGTTAACAGTGAAAAGGAAACTTGGACATTTTAGGAACTATACTGAATGCCAAGATTGAGAGGAGAAGATTGCTAACACTCTGCTGCGCTAAAGCTAGCAGCAGCGCTGCTCGCTAATTTAGCTTAGCACTAAGAATTGTAAATAGAGGAAACAGCTCGTGTGGCTCGGTAAGGAAACAAAACACTGACAGTTTATTGGTCAGGATCAGCGAGTCAACCAATGGAGACTTGTACCTACTTAACCCAACCAATACATATGCTATGGCGTTTTGTTATTATTTACACTTTGGGATTGGATTGATTAAAACAATCAAAATACAACTTGTTAATAAATGTGTTAGTATACGCATTTTGTGATTTTTGATCCCAGTCAGGCCAGCTGTATCTAGTCGCTATGCTAAGCTAAGTTAGCTAGACAACAAATGCATGTGTTGCACCTGTAATGTTCCCCAGGGCCCACGATCACCTATCTGTATCATACTTACTCTTTTTTTCTGACAGGTGTCACAGCGTGACCATAAGCTCCACTCTGATAAAACACAGTCCACAGGATGAACTACCAGCTGATCGCCCACTGAACGAGCTTCACGAACACGAGGCTCTTCATTGTTCGCTGTTGTGACGGCAACTTTGCTGTGAAAATGTAGATGAAAATCAAAGCAAAACAAAAGTGACATTTTATTTACTGACAGGTATTTTTAAGAGCTATTTTAGTTTCTCAAAAACAAATGTCTGTAAGATTAGCTTCTGATTGAATTACATATAATCAGCGATATGACAGGATTTAGTGTGGAAGTGAAATAAATCACTTTTAATCTCACACTGAAAAACATGATAAATACTATATTGGAGTTGACAGTAATTAGGTTATATGAACCCAAATGGAAATTAACATTAAAATATAGGTGGTCTATCCGACAAATAAAAACCCTACCTTAGCAGTATCAAAGTAACATAGAGTAGACCACACTGCACATTGAGTGCACTCATCCGTATCACCACAGCAAGCATAGTTGTGTGTAATGCCTGACTGTGAACTGCTCAGCTCTCTATGTCAACGCAAACTGATCAATACTGGCCTGCACATGAACTCAGTGCTGCTATAGACTCAGAGGTTGATACACAAGATTGCAGGCCTCGGATCCACCAAACAAGGTGTTGTGGGATTCTCTTGTCAGTTTGTAATGAACACACATGAGGTATGACATTAGGTTTATTGAAGCAGGTGTGAATATATAGGCACGCTTAATCAAGGAGTTCTGGCCATATTCACAGTTATCTTAAACTCCATTGGTTTCAACCCAGAGGAATGGGATGAATCTGAAATAACAAGAAAATATATCTTTGTATAATAATCTATGAAAGCGGAGAAAAATTACGGCTTTGTAATAAAGTGAATTCCTGTTACATAGTTAAATCAATCGAGTCATGTTTCTGTACTTTTGACCTTTAAACTTTGTTCACCTTCACAAAACTTTGGATTTTACAGAATGACACAATCAATTGGCTCCACTGACGTTCACCGACTCTGTGAAAAGCAACATAAATACGAACCAAATATCTGGTACACATACTGCTACTGCTCATAATTACTTATAATTATAACAAACACAATCATAAGATATGTTATCCTTTTAGTATGTGCACTAGTATGTGATTAGTAAATCCATGATCGTAAGGACAGTCGTGAACAGTAAGTGTAATTACTAAACTACCTGTACTTCTAGATTCTTCTACATTACCTCTATTTAAAAGATGGAGTTACTTAAACATAAAAATATGACACACTTGTGAAATACAAGGTATTGCTGAAGATAAAACCTAAGGTTCTCGACCTTTTTGGCATGTGACCCCTTACAAAAAGCAGATGTGTGTGAGTTTTAAGCAGTTCCCATCGAAACATCTCAGATGATGTCATTAAGAGGCTAAAATAGAAGGCTAAAATAGGTAAATTGTATCTACAATATGAATTTTATCTTTCCATTACATGAATGATCTAATGACCTTTCAAATTAATCTTGTGACTCTTTGGAGGGGGCCGAACCTTGAGGTTGGGAACCACTGAAAAACACCACTTAACTGTATGAGGTATTGAAATCTAGCTCCATTTTGAGCAGCTACAGTATAATACTGATTACACACTGATGCATTAATATAGTTAAATATTAGAAAAAGGGGCCAGTCTAATGAGCACTTTAATACTTTAAGTGCATTTAGCTTTGAATACTTTCTGTAAGTTTACTTAGTGACAATTTGGTAAGACATTGTGTGATTAAGCAATATATCCATTACAAAAAGAGAAATAAAATGCGTCACATTTACCTGACCTCATGGAGGATTACTGCAGAATTAGTTTGAGAAGAGCAACCTCTGTTGGCTGCTGTTGTGACCTTTACAGAAGGTACATTATTAGAACGATGGCATTGGCTTAAAGAAAGAAAACTAGGCAGAAAAGTGGGAATCACATGATATTTTATTTGTGACTGAACAGTGGCATGGGTACAGTGTATGGGGAAGTCATAGACGTACAAAAGTCATTTTTTCTCTTTTTCATGACAACTCTTAATTCCATAAATAAAATTTACAAAATATTTTGGACAATTTTCATTTTTCTTACACAAGCAGGGATACAGTTACCATTTGTTATTGTAAGACTAGCAGATAATAGTGATATCTCTATTGTTCATATTATATAAAGTTGCCTTTCTTTTTGACCATTTTGATTCAGTGGAGCAGACCTACAATATGCCCAAGTGCTTAGTTACAACAATGACCTGTTTACTGTTTACAAATGACCTGACAAGAACAGAAAAAAACCCTGATAAGGCATAGAAATGCACTCTACTGTCTCCGAGCTCAAGGTTATTAAGCCAGTGTGGGTTTATTCTGCTTATTTATTGAAGAAACAAAACAGAGATATGATTCAAAGAGGCAAATTGTAAACAATGCGACCTCAGCTGGAAATGTAGAATATCGAAAAAAACAAAGAGATGCAGGAAAATCTGCCTCCTATTTACTAAATATAAAAACCTGAAACCTTGAAGGAGAAGTAGGATTTTTTTCTTTCAACCCCTTCATTTCTTTCAAGCTAAAAACGAGTGAGACAGGTACAACAGGCTGTATTTTGAATGAGCATGTAACACAGATTCACAGTTCATATCTCAACAACCCAAACAGAAACAAAGATATGTTTGGAAATGAAAAATAAATGGCTGCGGAAGCGAAACAAACATCCAGACGTCAAAAAATGGAGGTGCTGGTAGGGCATTGCTTGAGAGAAACACAGGTAGATGGCATCCAAGAGGCAGAGAGCTATCTTATGGCACAGAGGCTCAGGTATAGGGGACTGGGCAGATTCTTATTTACAAAATAGATGTTTGGCAAAGTGTACACATTGATACCTCAAAGTCATTTCGATACCTCTCATGACTCTGCGTCATCAACTAAGAATTCACAGCTTATAAAATAGGAAAAAGAAATCAAAACTTTTTAAAATTAGTTTCAGCTCTCGAAGGAAGCTGCAGCGAACAGTTTGGCTCACAGCTGAGTCCGCTGAATCCACATTAAGTCTGTTCATGCAAATGGCCAAATCGGTGGAGCAACACTATGAGAACATTTGGCAAATCCATCTGCTGCGCACAGTCTTTGCTGGTGGCGGTTGACAAACAAAGGTCAACCGCATACAGTAGCACGCTGCTCCTCTTAAAAGGCTCAAAAAAAGAATTAGCATCATCAGTGTCACCGCGGCCATTTAATGCATCCTCACAGGTATAAACTCATTAATCCGTTACAGGAGGCTGCAGTCGCCTCCTGCCGTAGGTTTCGGTCAAAGATCAAAGGTCACTTCCTGGTTGAAAGGTTTTTTGATTGGACGATAAAGCCAAAGTCTGGTTGTCATGCTGAGGAGTACAGTAGAGTATGTGGCCTCGAGAGGAAAGCAGATCCGAGGATAGCCAGCTTAGTACAGAACTGCCAAAATGTCCTTTGAACGTTGAAAAAACCGAACACATCTGTGTAATCCAGCTGTGTGAGATGCTGCTGTTCACTCGTCCTTCTCTTCTTCTCTTTCTCGTGAGCTTCTGTCTTGGCCTTGAGAGCTTCCATCCCCTAGAAGACAAACCAATTGACCAAATCATGAAGCTGCATTTGTGCAGTTACAAATCTCACCACCAGGTGGCAACTTTGTGCCTTCCTTGTCTTTCTTTTGGTTGATAATGACAGGAACATTGAACTAAACCAAGGCTCTTTCCCAAGAGGCAGCAAACCACTCGTCGACGAGGGGAAACGAGAGAAATGGAAAAATAAAGCATATCAAGGAACACAGAGCTGGGTTATGAAACTATTCAAGGGGGTGTGGGCGTCGTTGTACATTGGAGATGAAAAGAGCCGTGGCGAAAATGGATGAAAGTGAAGATTGTTCAGATGTATCAAACACAGACATTTTACAGAGATGGGGATTGTGTATACCCACTAGGTGTGCGTGGTTCTCTAGCTGTCATCCTGTGGACAGGTCTGATCCTGCAGAGGATCAGGAGCTCCACTGGGCACCGGAGAGATCGACCTTGCATCACCAGAGCCCTGAGAGAAAGAATGGGAGAAAGCTGTATGATTTCTATTTTGCACGTGACATGCTTTGGCAGAATCAGTTATCCTCCAGCATGTGGAGACCTGAAAAAGTGCATCTTTTACTTCTCATATTTTCCAGAAAAACATTAGCAAAACATTTAGGATAATTACTGTGACACACAATTATACCTTATTAGACATGATCTAATCAAGACACTTTAATCATCTTTGACCTTTCATGTTTAATTGGCTTGACATTTTGCTTTATAAAACAGGTAAAATCAATCCCATTTGGCCATATTCATTACATGACACCTAATTTGTGTGTGATTACATGCAATGCACATGCACAGATCATCTATAAGACAATAATAGATCATAGCATTGTGTCAGTCAGTTATTGACCCAGAGGGGCGGAGCTCACCGATTGTTCCTCCTTGGCGTTGCTGCAGTTACCCTCAGGGTCTACAGGGGAGTGATCGGTGGGGGGGTCACTGGCCTGTGAAGGGGGGCAGTCTGAAGACGAGCTCTGCTGAGGAGCTGGAGTGGATGCTGTGGAGAGAGGAAATATGAAATGTTCAGTAAATACAGCAAGAGGATATAAAATGGGATATTACTTTGTTTACTGAGTTTTGTTTGATGCAAGTCTGCTCAGTGAAAAGATTTTAGCATCGAGCTGGTAACATGCATAACCTATACTGAGATGCAGTGGATTCAAATCCAGATCATGACCTTTATTGCATGTCATCCTACTGCACTTTATCAAACAAAGCAAAACTTGATTAACATGTATGCTCCTTCATACCTGTCTGATCTCCTTAAACCTTATATTCCATCCTGCGCTTTCCGTTCTTAGAATACAGCATCCTTTCTGTTTCCAGAGTTAAAAAGAAGACGGCAGGCCGCAGGGTCTTTTCCTATCGTACTCCCTGCATAATATTCGTATGGACATCAGACAGTCTGGCTCTGTTGTGGCCTTTAAATCCAAACCTAAAACACACATTTCACCTTATTTGCTTATTCTTATATATGTGTATGTCTGTCCTGAATATTGCACATTTTCTGAAAACCACTGCATCGCGCTAATCCTCTTTGTGTTTATTGGCCCACAAGCAAACAAGCCTCTAAAACTGTCGATGTCGGTGCCTCATTCCTGAGGTTTGGATCTGGATCTCCATAGATTTAGCCTCTCCTCATGTGTCTTTCTCCCTTGTGTGCATGTTGTCCCTGTGGCTCTCTCCCGAGGAGGAAGGTGTTCTTGAGCTGTGCTGCTTTCTGGTTCTCCTTGGTTGAAAGGAGGTTGTGTGACTCGGGGTCTGTTTGGCAACACCTGCAGTTGCTCAGGCAACTTGATTCTTTCTACATGTTTAACGTTGTCATTGTCCTTAGTGTATTTTTACTATGTCAGTATAATCTGTACAAACAGGATGTATTGCAGTTTGTCCGCTCTAGGAGAAAGATCCTTCCTCAGATGCTCCTGCTGAGGTTTCTTACATTCACAGCTCTTTTTTTTTTACTGCACTTCAAAGCAATTCATTCAATACTTTTGGAGAAATCTCACTCAAAACCACAAATGTGCCGTAAAGGGGTCACCAGCGTCAGGGGGATGCATCCTCTGCGAACAATGAATGCCTGTTCAAAATGTGATAGCAATGGATCGGATAGATGTTGAAATAGTCCAGCCTGTGACACCATTCATAGGGACATCCAGCCTGTGACACCATTCATAGGGACATCAATCATAGGGACATCAAGCCTGTGACACCATTCATAGGGACATCCAGCCTGTGACACCATTCATAGGGACATCCAGCCTGTGACACCATTCATAGGGACATCCAGCCCGAAAGGCTAATGATGTTTTTTTAAATGCTTTTCTAATAAAGTGGTACATATGGAGATTTAGTAACATGTATTTATGTATGAAGACAACATTTACGAACTCTTACGTGATTCAGTCGACAGGGATGTGGATGTCCCTGGGCTCAAGGTCACCCTAGAGAGATCAAGGTCACTACAGCTTCCTTCCTCTTCCTGGGTTGCAGCAGCAGGAGGGGGCAGCAGCTGACTGCAGACCAGTGAGTCCGGTACACTCATGAGGCCTGGGGTCCCACACCTGCTCACCCCTGCGGACGCAACGCCAGATTCCATACACGCTGCTCCGGCTCCTGACGTAGAGGGGCCCTCGTCTGCATCTGAGTCAAGGCCGAGCCCTTCCTTCCCCAGGCTCCGCTGCATCTGAATCAGGCCTGGGTCTGCCGTGTGCTGGGGGCTGGTGATGGCAGAGGAGGGGGCCGACATGTCGTAGGCGTGGGGGCAAATGGTGGTAATGGGTACTAGGCCTTGGAGCATGGCAGCTGGTATGGCGTGCCCTCCCACTCCCACACCCTGGGCAGGCATGTAGGCTGCCATGGCCGCCCATTGCTGCTGAGTGGCCGGGAAAATGTTGGCCTGGCTCCAGATGAGGGGCTGACCACCGGGGAGGACCTGAGCCACCTGGAGGGGCCCCTGCACGGGGAAGGCCAGAGTCTGAGCCTGGCCAGGAAACGGCTGCTGCGCCCACTGGGCGGCCTGCACCGAACCCATGGTCATATAACCTGCAGCAGAGACAAGAGGAGGAGAAAGAAGGATATGATTTGTTATCGTGGACAGGCACATTGTCAAAAGGATTATGTGAATGAAGTTGTTTCCTGCATTTAAAGATTGCCTTTCAGCCGGTTGCTGTTTTAAAAATGATGTTGGGAGGTTCATGAATGTTCTTGAAATATCAAAATGTCAATGGCTTTGCTAAAATATGCAAAATCACCATTATCTGTGCTGTCGCTTTATAGTATCTCTGAGGTACAGTCAATCTAGGCTTTTCACAAACTACAAATCAAAGGACGACATCCCCAGCAGCACTTTATTCTCTTTTATGTTTCATATTATGGAAAACAATGCAGCGTTTCAGTGCGGGCCGCTACCTGACGGCACAGAGATGGGGCTGAAGGGGGCGTACAACTCAGCAGTGTGTTGCTGCTGTCGGCTGCTCCTGCTAGGGTCCAGTGTGTTGGCGGGGGATGGGGGCATCTGGTAGGAAAGCACAAACACACACACACACACACACACACACACACACACACACACACACACACACACACACACACACACACACACACACACACAGAGATGTCACTACTATCAAAGTCACCTGAAAGTCACCATGCTGCACATTTATCTTTAATCCGCAGTACTGTCGGATATTCAGGTAATTTAGATCTCTCAGAATGCAATGATCTAACATTACAGATAAAATAATGTCATTTTAACATGCTGTTCTATCAACTTGTACAAATTGCACAAAATGATGCGTTGCTGGGTTTTGTGTTGTCGTACTCACCGAGGGAGGAGTGGACATGTCGCCAAAAAGATCAAAGTGGTTGATGTTCTGTGAGTCGAACCAAGGGGTGAAGGAGAAAGAGAGACAAAATCCAGTGATACATCACGGCAATGAGATTTGCACACTCATGAAACCTTGAATTCATCTCCAGATAGAGTATGGGTGGGAAGGTGCGGGAAGTGAAATCTATTCATAAAGGCAGTTTGTGCTGTGGACGGCAAGAAACAACTATCCCCTCGTTTCATTATCAGATAATGGATCTAAAATGAATCTTTCATGGTTTGCTATAATTGAGTGGGTAAAAGGCTATTCAGTCCTATAAAACAGACTCTGATTAGATATTCTTATGTCTGCCAATCAGGAGGGGCCCCCATGAGAGCTTGGGCCACTTTATCATGCTGATTCTACTCTGAGAGCAGATACATACACAGAGGACCGTATTTATTTCATCAAATATATGAAAGGAAGAAGCTCCTGGAACTATCCAACCGAGACAATGAGGCCACCTCACACGAGAGGCAGACGTGACCCCTGCTCTAGTCCCCTCTGTTGTCTACTCAAACTACTTAAAAGAGAGGGGGACGCAGCTATGGAGGACTCTATGGAATGACTAAGTTTCATGAAATGTCTCTGGGGCCATGCAAAAGCAGACAATGAATCACCGTAAAATGCACAAAAACATACAGAACAAACAGGCACAAACATAACACATACATGAACAAAAACACGTATACAAAATATTAAAAAAGAAAGAAAAAGGAGGAATCGCAGCAGTCAGTGTCGCTGCTAACAGGGTGTTTTGTCCTCCTTGAATAAGCCTGGACATGGCGGATTGCAGTTTGCACGGCACTTTGGAACCATTGAGGGTCACAGAATGAGTCTGAATTTGGAAAAAGGTAAACACTGTACACAGACGTCTCTCCCTGCGGGCACTGACACACATCAGGGGAGCTCAAGGCTCTCAAAAAGCTCCAACTGAATGAACAGACAAGCAGTAACACTTAAAGATATGGAAGCGCTGCTACTTATACTGGCATGGGCTGTTTGGGTGAGATAGCGAAGGGGCCGGGAAAGTTTATCTGTTTGATATGCTGAGCAACAAGCACACACACAGCAGAGAGCAGAGAAGCTGTTTTCAGAAGTTGCATGGAAATTGTGTCTGAGTGAATGTTTGGCAAAATAGTCTTGAATGAATGTTTGTATCGGCGATTGGAGAGATGTAACAGCGTTGTCACTGCATGGTGGTGAAGAAATCATACAATCTATCAGGATGAGGTGAAATATATTTTCAGTTTGATGAAAAGGAGCAAAATCAGAAATGCTTTTTGTGTTTTTTCCTGAACAAAATGCATTGCTATGAATGAAGGTCCGGCTTAGTGTTTGGTGGTATGTAGCTGCGACTACACCGCATGCAGTTCGACCCGAAAACAAACCTCTCCTCTTCAACCTCTGAAGAAAACGGACAGCAACCCCTTTATTTATCTAGTTAATCCGTCGTACCCATCAGATGGGACCGGAAAACCGACTCCAAGCTGATTTCATCTCCATCTGGTCACGACATGCATCAGATTCTGCACAAGATTGGATTTTGGATACGAAGTCTGCCGCTCTAATGTCCTGTGAAATTGCTGACATGTCTGACTTTGGTTGACCAACCAATTAGTTGCATCTCTTAAAGCATGCTCGGCATGACCAATGTAGCTTTGTTTCTTCATCATCCTCACCACCAAAAAGAGGATGCAGACATAGAGCCCTGTCTTAATCGTTCTGGGATTAGGAAATCCATTTTAGAGCCTGGAGGCTGTAAAAAATAACTAAAACTATGAAATATCGTAGAGCAAAATAATATGGATGGAGACTGTCAAAGGGGGCTTTAGGCGCTTCCTTCAAGAGGATGTTAAAGAGAGGTTTGCAATGGTAAAGAACCAAATGGTAAAAAAATAAAAACACCTACAGTCATGAAATGGCGTTTTGGGACATCATAGATCCCTTCCTTCTGCTGACCGGTTGGGACCTGCATTGGATTGGAGGTCGATTCAAACGTAAGTAACAGAGCAACACCTTTTTATGTTTTATTTTTAACAGGCTAAGTTATTAAAGAAAACAGGAGGTTGCAAAATCTGAAACATGTGTATAGAAAAAGAAAAAAGCTTTCTTCATCAATTCCGATTTAGTCATTTTTTTAGGTTTTTTTGTTGAATTAATTCTACTTAAAGCAATATTGATTGTAAACAATGCTCGACGATGGTGCCTGCTGGTTCTGTGATAATTAAGAAAGCCTATTGTTCTGCTGCAACAGTATGTGTCCACTGGCTCATCTGACAAAACCAAGATTCCTGGCCTCCTTTGTATATTTCTCTTACATTTATTCAAACTATCTGTTGCCCTTAACCTCACTGCCTGTCTCCCTATCGTTCCCTCGACTAGTGAACTCTCCCTTACGTTTTCCTCAAGTCTATTGATCTTTGTCCATTCCGAGATCAAATGGCATGGCAAGTGATTAATCTCTCTCTCTGCATCTTTCATCTTCAGAGGAACGCAGGATACGGAGAGGCAAAAAGAGTAGGAGGAGGAGGAAGAGGAGGAGGAGGAGAAAGGGAGGGAGGAGGGATAGGATTAAACCAATCGACAGGTCCCTCGAGTCCTAGCTGGTCCTACAAATGGTCTAAAGTAAAAAGGTCAAATTGTTGGATAGATAAAAGGAGCCTAATATGCAGGCTTTGGGTGACCAACTGAACTTGACTCTTTTGCTGTTGTTTGTCAACAATTGTTGTGATGCTAAGTATTTGCATTCAGTAATTACCTCTCGATATAGCAGTTTTCATTGGTAGTGGGGAGTCTGCCATTCCCATGGAACCGATGCATGCATGTAATCGAGTGATTTTATCTCATTGATCGCCTGATTGTTTAGTGTGCTCTCTCAGCGCACTGTATCACAGCTGTATTTAGTTACTGCTAATGCAAATGAAACATCTGACGCCGCTGCTTCAAATAAAAGTGTGTAACTGGCGACACACGGGTGGCTTTTATTGTGAAGAAGCCACGGGAGAGGCAATCTATTTATCACTGCGGTTAGCGCTGATGTGTTCCTGAAAAAGACATGCTAATTTCCCATTTTCAACAGGGGATCAGTTTTAGTTTTTGCAGAGAGTAATGGATTCAAATATTATGGATTATAAGTTTAATATGAACCTCCTAATATAACACAGTTTGATTTGGTTATTTCCTACATGGCTTTTCATCTTCTGCCAAGTTGAAACAGAAACCTTGGTTTTGATCTCTCTTTAAATCTTCAGAAAATCCTGTCTCCAAAAAACATTTGCAACTCCTTACATGAATCTTGAAAGGTGCTATAAAGTCATGTTGTTAGTACTTTTACTCTTATAATCTATCACAGGGTATGAAGAGGGTGAAGAAAAGGGGGCAATGCTTGTCTTTGTACCTGATAAACGCTCTCCTCTGACTGGGGGCCACGGAGGGGTTCGTGTCCAGCCTCAAACACTATGTACTACAGAACAGAAGTAGTGGGCAAGGCGTAGAGGGGCAGAGAATAATGAGATGTGAAGACACAGAGAAAGGTTGGCATATAAAACAGAGAGATACAAGGAGGGAGCGATACATGACGAGAATAAATGGAAGCACAGGGAAGCGGGGATGCCGTCGAGTGGGGAATGAAATGATATCACGCATATGAAGGTTGTATCAAGAATGGAGCATGGGAAAGAGGAATGGGGGAGATGTGGAGAGAAAGCAACAAAGAAAAAGAGTGAGGTGGGAAGAGGAAAGAGCACAAGTATCATAGGTCAGGCAGTAGTTCAAAGGAAGGTGGAGGTCTTAGCGGAGGTCTCCCTTCAACATGACGCTCCACCTCTTTGAGAGGAAGTAGACCCAGACGTCAGGTTACTTGCTTGAGATCCATAAATGATGTCTCGGATCAGTCAGAATCTCCTCTTAAGATCGGTGTTAATGAATGCCTTTATGGATCTCAATGTAAAAGGATAGTTTGACATTTTTGGAAATACATTTATTCACTTTCTTGAGAGTAAGATCAATTCCCTTTTTCATATCTGTGTGGTAAATATGAAGCTGGAGCCTGCATCTGCTTGGCTTCGTTTAGCATTCAGACCGGAGGCGGGGAAACAATAACTACTTCAAATAACTACATTTTCCATCAATGAATAAATCCTAAACGACAAAGTAAAGGACGGACGAAAAAACAAATGACCCAATTACGATAATAACGCAAACAACCTGCATTGATCTGCAGAATCACACCAGAAGTCGAGCTGTTTGACCTGATGCACTTCCATAAGTAACGTTATCTTTCTGTTATGCTATCTGACCTTACCAGTTCTTGGAAGAACCAGATTTATGGACCAAAATATTCTACAATCCGCTCAGAATTAAACAAGAATCAGCAACCAAAAAGTTGGGATAGACTACAAAAAAATGCAGCCAGCAAACTAACATAAATAAAATGGTGTGTAGATGTATTGCATATGGTCCTTTGGATGTAATGTTGACATTAGTGTCAGTAGTCAATGTTAAAAGGAATGAGTTAATTGTAGGATTAATGTCAACCATCTAAATCTTTGATCAAGAGATAATGCTGCTTACCAAAGTTTTAGCTTCTCTTCTCAAGCTCAACCCAGAAAACAAACCAAATGACCAATTGAGTAAATACGATTCTGAATGGTCAGCTAGCTTAGGGATGACAACAGGCAGAAGTTAAAGTGAATGCCCGCTGAGCAGGAACGACAGAGTGAGTGGTTCTGTTCAAACAGAGTTTTAACATGACAACTGGATTCACGGAGGAGAGTCAAAGGAACTGGGCAGTGTGCGTATGAGAGTAAACGCTGCCTTTACTATCAAACTCGTGAGGGATGAGAACGTCACCTGTCTCCTATAGGTCACAGCTCACAAGCAAAAATATTCAAAATGCTTTGAAGACATAACAATTTAAAAATGAAAAATAAACACAACAAAAATTGGACTATGAATTAGTTATTGGACAAATAAATATGCCAATTTTAGTTAAAAGACTAAAACTAAATCAAAGTCAAATGCCACATTTAACACTGCAGCACGGATTAGATGCTGGTGGGTGTTTTTTGTTACCTTTGGACAGACAAAGCTGTTTCCCCCCGTTTACAGTCTTTATGCTAAGCTAGGCTAATTGGCTTCGGGCTCCAGCTGCACATTCACTGTGCAGTGGTATTGACCTTATCAGCAAGAAAGTTTCAAAGACAAGTGTATTCCCTAAAATGTCAAAGTACTCCTTCAAGATTCTCGCCACGGTCTGGAGTTTTGTCAACCAACATCAACATAATCGGAAGCTGCAAATGAAATGACTTTATGCAAAACACAGTTTAGGAGCAAAGCACAGAGGTGATCTGAGAGGTGGTTGGACGTACCACTGAACATAGCATTCAGAGTAAGAGTTAGTGTTGTCTGTATTCAGTGTGAGCAAACACAGAGAGAGAGAAAAAACATGTACAGCCAAATAAATGCACAGGGCAGAAAGGAGGGAGGGGGTAACAACCAGTCAGGGGGGCATGTCTATGGGAGAAATCAGAACATTGACACAGATCAACACAAAAAATATGGTTTTACAACACTGCACTGGCAAATGGGAGTTGAATGGTTGAACAAAACTGTCCACTAGGATGGTCTACTGTGTATTTCTGGAATGGTGAACTATAATGAATCATTAATTCAAGCAGATCAGTGACTGGAGGAGATATTAAAATTAATGAGAAATAGGATTTTCTTTGTATTCCAAGCTTAAAGAGTGAAAACAGCACCAGTGAAGCGATGTTTCTTTCCTGCTCGTGTGCCTCCGGACCTACCTGGTAAACCGGATCGTCCACTTCGTCCTCCAGGATGGTCTGTTGGTGGTGGGACAGAAGGCAGATGACACATTTTTTTTTGATCAGTAAGACATTGCAGCCCAATTTAGAGTCTCATCAGAAAGTAAAGTGAAGTGGGGAAAACAACGTAAAAAGAATAGATTAGTCTCAGTGCGTCTTTTCCTGCCATTGAACATAAATACACACTCACATATTGTTTTAATGAAATAGTGAATTGCAAAAATATCACACACACACACACCAACGCGTGCATTTCCTGTCACACATACCTGACTCCATATTTTAAAAAGTAGCATTTCCATTATATTTAGATATTAAAACATCTAAATCAATGGTGCAGACAAACACACGTCAGTAGAAGCTTGAGATTGTTAAGATTTCTGTTGATTGAATGAGTTGCTGGCTGAGTAATAACTTGTGATCTCTCCTCCGAATGGGAAACAAACTGAAATGTGCCGTCCTACCTGGTAGACCGCCTGCTCACAGTGTTTGTCCTTCTGGGCCTTCTTCTCCATCTCCTCCCGCTGTTTGATGTCGTAGATGAGCGTGAAGAGGTCACGCAGGTCAATAATAAGTGGCTCTGCCTGCATGAGAGGAGGAAGAGGAAGAAGAGAATGTGGAAAATCAAATAGTGGGAAGTAAGAAATGAGAAGAAATGGACAAATAAAAGAATAGATGCCGGGAAAGAAGGGCACAGTGAGGTCAAGCAGGCAGAAGCAGAGATGTGAGAGGGACAAAAGGCAATGCAGGACAATTATTCCTATTTTTGGAAAATTATCTTAGAAACATTAGAAAATAAATTCCGAGCTGACTCGGCTTTATTTAACTGTGTTAACCTCAACAATTTCATGAACATGTTATATTATAAGGAGGGAACTTTATAACTTGTTTATTATATTATTACGTATTCATTTAAATATTGTTATTGTTTTTAGTCAGCCAACTCGCGGAGAATAGATTATGTGAATGCAGAATATAAAGATGTTTGATTCTGACCTCACAAGAAAAGTCGGGAGTGAAGGCAGCAATTAACACTCAGTCAACAAACTCAATTTCTACGTGTTTATTTAGTATCTATCTGGTCAACTGGTGTCTTGTAAATACAGTGGCCCTGAAAATAATGAAGTAGAAACTATCATTAGCGATGTGCATTTTAATATTGGCAGCAGTTTCTTAGATTAGACAATAAGGTGGTTTGGAAATAAACAAAAGACAGTTTCCTGTCCTTAGAAACAAAGAATTCCCTTTTATAAGTTACTAAACTGCTCTACATTACACATCATAGCAATCCTCCTCCAGCAGCAGCTGCATGATGAAACAAAAGAGTGCACATCTGTAGGCTTGAGACACAATGGACAGAAAGGAGGACTTGACTGCCTATAACCTTCATTTGAGACAAATTAACGTCTCCAATTTTAATCAAAGTGTTTTTGCGAGTGCAGGGAAGGCGTTGCACAGCTGCACAAGCACACCGCTTGCATATGTAATTATTATGCCTACTGATGCATCGCATGGACTTGGTCTCAGCTATGAAAACACACAATTTGGTTAGTAAAATGTTAAATCTTGTGTCATTAAATGGTCAGCTTTAAAAAAGAGACATAACTCTCTCTGATCCTATTCCTTCAAGGACTTGACGCTTGACTGGGACTCGTGTCAAATAACTTTTGGACAGCTCTAGAAAGTCGACTGTGGAAAGGAACCTACCGACTGTGCGTTCTTGATGGCCACAAACTTATGGTGGCCCTCCTTCCCACAGACGTAGCCAAAGGCCCGGTGGTCCCGCGTGTCCTTGGCGATGTAGCTGATCTCGTGGACTGAGTGGTGATGCATGAGCACCTATGTAGCAGAGATGTTAAGTGTTACAGCAAAGACCATGTGGGCCTGGTGAAATTGGGTTTTCACAGAATCAACTCTTTGTCTTGCGCCCCTGAAAGATGAAACAAAGCTTTGTTTAATTTCTACGTACAATAACTGTAACACCCTGTTCTGTTTCTCCTGTGTTCCGTGTCTCCTATGTCTCCTCTGTGTCTTCTCTGTCTTAATTGTTTAATTCCCTGCACCTGCCCTCAGCCACTCTTGTCTCGTTACTGTCTGATGTCGTACACCTGTTTCCCCCCCTATATATTGTGTCAGTCTTTCCCTTGTCTGCTGTCGGATTGTCGTCTCTAGTTCCGTGTCTTTTTCCCGTCGTCCTGTCTGTCGTATCTGATCCTGCCTGCCTGCCCTGACCGACGATCCTCTGCCTGCCCCTTTTGGACCTTGTTTTTTTTTTAAAATTATTTGAGGAACAAATGTTTTTACTTGAAACCAGACTGGTCATGAGCGAGTTGACACAAGGGGCAAAACACACAACAATCTGTCAGGGAACAAAGCAAATTCTGGGTGAATATATAAGGTGGGGAAACACAGGTGTGGGACATCAGGGATCAGTGAGATGGGAGTGGCTGGGGCAGGTGCAGGGAATTAAACAATTAAGACAGAAGACACAGAGGAGACATGGGAGACACGGAACATAGGAGACACAGGAGAAACAGAACCGGGTGTTACAATAACTGTACACTGTGCAGGAAAAGTGGGCCAAACCTGCTTTAAACATCTTTGCATATTGTTGAGCGAAATGCAAATAACCAACACAGAGGGAGGAAAGATTCAAGGCAGTTCAAATCCCTACGCAGTACTGTATGTACTGTATACTATAGTTACTACAGCCCTTTAAATACGGCAGCATGGTGTTTATCTTGTGCTGTTCTATCGGATGAGCTGACGTCTTGTTATTTATGTCAATCTTTCATATCAGCAGGATTTGAAATGCTGGGACATTTGGTGATTGAGAAAAATGTCATCCCATTTTCAAAAACTCCTGAATGATGCTGATAGACAAAAAGAAGACACCCGAACAAGCTCACAAACATAAATACAAAGATTCACACGGAGTAATTCAGCTGCCACTCCACTATTAGCAGAGATGAGCTTATAAGCACTGGGGAGGAACTTTCGTTTTAACATTAGCCAAAATCCAGCGGGGAGCGTCGCTAGTATCGCCTCAGATTAATGTATAATACAAAACTAATATGACTAGTCTACTCGATTCAGCCGAGAATCATGTCGGCTTCACATAAAGTACTTCCATCTAAAAGCTTGCTGACGCTGCCTGCCTAACTCAAGAGGGATATTAAGTGTGGAGGGTTATTTACTGCCAGTAATCAGTAAATAAAATGAGAAGCATTAGGGGGCATGATTTCCAAAACAACAAATGAGCTTGTCAAAAGCTGGTGAGCTGACTGGTGGTGGCTGGAGGCTCAATGTTCTTTTTCATTACCAGCTAAAGACACACCACTATTACCACCAGTCATATTGAGAAGAGATGTTGTCAAGGATGGGTGTCTTATTTTGGGGAGAAGACCACGGTTGGTGGTGGGGTGGAGATCAGCAGCCACAGGACAAACGCTGTTGCATAATCATCAGTTTAGCTCCAATGACAGCTGAGGTGAAGCCGTGGTGTAATTAGCATTAGCGGCAATGATCATTAAGGGTGGAACTGAGTGCTAATTATCGGTTAGCGTTGATGAGCAGAGTGGGCCTATCTAGCCAACACTACGCCCCAGAACGGGGAGAGCCGAGCCCCTCGATCATCCTGTAATGGAGCAGCAGGCCTCTGAGTCCGCCAGAGGAATGGAAGCCAGGATGGAGGCGGAAACCGCCCGTCTCATAACATCACCATAACATTGCTCACTGTGCTTTCATTAACAGGCTTTAGTGATCTTAAGGCGGTCCCGCAGTATACCACTAATCTCACTAGGGTGTTAAACCAGTTTACTCAAATATCAAATGGAAGACCTGTAATTGAATGCTGTCGAGTACAATTTGAGCTGACGGGCAAACTGTCCAGTGGAAAGCATGTTATTGCATATATTGCATTGCTATTTGGAGAGGAATTTGTATCTGCAAAGTGTAGTGACATTCTTAAAATGTCAGCACAACCGTGTGAATCATCTTCCCTCTGCACAGATATTGCAGTCAAACTAATAAGTCAACCGTGCAAGACAGGTTAACAAGATGGCGGCCCCCGGCTGCCGCTGTGAACTGAACCGTGCCAGCGGCTGCCCTCTGGATGTCCTATAGCCTACTGTAGGTTCACAGGACAGCAGCTGGCGGAGGCCTCACAGTGCAGCTCTGCCACTGGGCTCACTCATGCTACTCACCCCTGATCTTTCACAGTAAATCTTGATCCCACCGAAAGAGACCGTCAAGAACACTCTCTGCTTGTGCTCCCCTTTGGAACGTGCCGATGAAGCCATTCCCTGCAGGAGATTAAAGGAAACGACATCGGCAGATGAAAGGATATGAGCTCAGCAAGGGGGAACGTGAGCCTTTTTTCTCTTCCGACTCAGGTGAGTGTGACAGTGGGAGATGGGGGGAGAGAGTTGAGGGTGGGGGGAGGGGTTAGTGTGACAGGAGTTAGCCTACATACTGTTTGATAGGACAGAATGTTCTTTCGAGTGCCATTTCGTGAAGCTTTACTCTCAGAGGAATTCACACGTCGAATTGTGCAGCGAGTCTTATTATTATTGCGGAAGATTTTTTTTCTCCCCCTCGAGCACCTTTTTTCTCGCCCCTTTCTTGAAGTAGGTTTATTGCACTTCAACGTGACATGCACAAGTGCTAGCTGTCAACAATAAGGTGAGATTTGCTGACAGAATGGATCGCGTTGCTGACCGACCAACTCGCCCCGACAACTTCACGTATTGCTGACTAAACAGCCAATGAAATGCTTTTTCCCTCATGGATCTCAGTTGCTTCCCTTTTCTTCTATTTTCAGCTCGAATAATGAAAACAATTAACATTTCCACCATGTTCTATTTGACGTGACCTGTGTGCTTGACATGTCTTTCACAGAACAAAGCCTGTATGAGAAGAGAAGAGGGGAAGAGAGGAGAGGAGATAAGAGGAGAAGAAAGACCTGGCTTCTGCGCTGAATAACGTTAATGAGTGGTAAACCTCTTCTGTACATCCGATTTGTTTTTAATGAAGATTAGCTCTTATTTAAAACCCAAGCCTGAACAGGTCACATGAAACATAATCAAGCTCTACTTCGGCAGGGAGACGTTAAAGGGAGAATATACTGTTCATCTTCTCATAGGCTACATAAGTAATAATATAAGTGTACATTTAGAGGAGAGAAAGAGGACCTGAAGGGATAAAGGGAGTAAAGAAAGGGAACGGATAAAGAGAGGACGATAGAGAGCAGAACAACCAACAGGGATAAGGAAGAGATGAAGTGAGTGAGAGAGAGGCGGGAGGGCGGGATAGTCGATGGATGTTGTCAATCAGCAATCGGCTTCTCCATTTGGTGGATTAGTCCTCAAGGCAACAAGAGGCAGCTCAATAGAGACCCCGTCCCCTCCTCTATCTCCTGTCCAGATCATAGCAGGTCTGTATCGACTGCTCCATTGAGTGTAACTGGCTAGTCGCTGGTGACTACTGAAGTCATATGGAGGGCACTGCAGAAATGTCAGAAAGAGGCGGGGAAAAGGTTTTCTTATTAGACATATCAATTGGAATGGATATGGGTGATGAGAGGCTTTGCCTTCCAGCTATCCTGCTCTTCTCCTGGGGCTTCCCACACATTTAAGCTCCAGCAAAGTGTGTGAGAAGATACTTAAAAAGCCATGCGTATACGTCCTCTTTTGGAGAAAGTGTTTATCCAGTAGCCACCGACTGCAAAGATGCTTATGTGCTGCTTTTTTCCCAACAAAGAGAGTGATAAGTACTTCCTTCTCTTTACTGTGGACCCTATAGCTGGCGTTTAAGAGGACACAGAATAAACTTTAGAAAAGAGGAGGCAAAATATTTCTGAGTAATATGTCATTTATCTTGATAATTGACTGTTAGTTAAACCACTCATGAACAGCAATTGTCCAATCAGCAACCAGGTCTGTGTAGATTTCTCCACATGTTGAAGCGGTGTGCATTTGGCTCTATTAATACTCGACATTCACATCTGGACATCTGGTTTCAGCTTCAACCTTCTGGTACAATACACTGTGTGCAGCCATCAAGTGCCAATTTAAGTCCCCTTTTACATGATTCTTGTTTTAAAACAGCTGGAGTTTTTTCAAACCAAGTCATAAAGCGTATGCTAATATAATTAGGTTACATCTGCTAGCCTCAGTTGTCAAAAGCCAACTGTCATCAAGGCAAAAGGTTCCTGTGCGAGAACAGAAAAGTAGTAAGTACATAAGCACACTCACTTCAAAAACAGTTCAAGAACACTGAATCCTCTCCTCCACAATCAATAGTATTCAGACTTTTCCCCGTCTTAATATAGGGCTGAATTTGACCTATTTTACTTGCAACATTCTGTGAAGAACACTGATTCAACGATTATCTGGGTCACATTATCACGGTTTGCATAAGTGCTACAAGTATAACGTTGTGGACTTTGTTGCAAAAATAGTAGGCTGTGACTGACATGATAAAACATTCAAGAGGCAGACATATGGAGGGGGGTTGCAGTTAAACACTAAAAAGCAAATATGTTCTACTTAAGTGATATATTGCGTTTAGCATCTGAACATAGGAAGCCAGTTTCCCTCTAAGGTCAAAAGTATATGAATAAATGCAGAGAGCTAGAAATACAGCAGCCTGTTAGAGGGGAAATAAATGACAAAGCGGCCACTATTTTGCACACGATATAAACCCAACCTTACAGGTAAAGGTTACCGAATAATATGGTTGGACCTTTGTGTGTTCTGTCTGCTCAGGTCTTTACAGAGCTTCAGTGAGTCATACACAGGACGAGACAGCTCCTGACTTATTCAACAGACAATACAGACATCTTTCCCAAATCTGACGGCGATGAGCAAGGAGACACACACACACACACACACACACACACACACACACAGACAGACAGAAGTCTGCACCTTCAGCTTCATCATGGAGTCCTGGCACAGCTTGTCCCCGCGTGCCGCTGTCACCTCATCAATCCCGATCAACTTGGCCTTGTAGCGCACGCCATCTCCACGGAAACGCTTAATAAGCCCCGCCTCACTGCGGTCTTGACCTGCGGCGGGAGAGCAAAAGAGAGGACGATAAATAAGAAGGAGAAGATGAAAGCGAGTGGTTGCGAGAAGCGAGGATGTGAGCTCAACTGAATCCTACAACGTTAGTATCATTTCCTGCTTCAAGTGTAGAGGCTACTGTCTGTCTGTGTGTGTGTGTGTGTGTGTGTGTCGGGGGTCGGATGATATTGGTATAAATATTGATGGAATAGGAAATGCAGAATGAATTGCAAATCAGCAGCTGTGAGCAAAGATTGAAAGAGAATTGAACTTGAGATTGAAAATAGAGCTGGATAAAGCTGGTGGACTAAATAAAAAACAACTGGAATATTGAGAACACTCCATCATCATCCATCGCAGCGTCGAGGGCCACTCGGGTGGAAGGTTACGAGGTGGTTTAGGGGGGCTCGCACTCCTACGCCTCGTCCACGCCCACGGTTCCCATGGGTGCTATTGGTGGTGACACACCAGCTTGAATGGCTGCCATTGAGAGGAATCATCTCGGTCCAGCGGTCACCCATAATCCACCGAGCCCTCCCTGGGTGATGGATGTTGGGTGGTGAGCTGGTGGTGTGAGACAGGAGAGCATTTGCAAATGTGTGTGTGGCTGGTCTTGGGCTTTATAGCTTCACCCCTCGATTCTCCCGCCCATCCTGTTGCTGATTATTCGTTCTGCCAATCTCTGCGACTGCCCTGACACCACCTTGACACAGACACCTTTCTCATTTTGGTCCCTGCGTTATCCGTTCGTCGCACTGTTTTGATTATGAGGGTGCGAGCGCCGTCTCGAGCTCCCACAATGTACAAACAATCCCCTCATAACCTCTGCCGGTTTTGTCAGCCTCAATACAGCGTTTACCGCGAGATGCTGCATTTACATGAGGAGATAGCAGGTCGCCCTCACCTTTGAGAATTTAACAGTTTTCAAGCCCCCTGCACACTCAATTCTAGGTCAAGAGCCCGTACAGTACAATCAGTTAACGGCACAGTTCAGTGGACGGTTAAGCCGTGTGCGAGAAGAGAAGATGGTGTAATATCCCTCACAGAGACTGTCGGTCTACCCTCAAAGACAGTATTACACCGAAATGACCTCATTCGTCCCAGAAACACACAGTATCGCCATCCCTACTACATCTCACACAAATGGAATTTCTTCTTCCATCTCTCCAATTTCCATGGAAAAATCAAGAAGACATTTTGTTTCATTTTTTAAAAGCGCAAATTAAGTGGTTTGTGCAGATGGTGCAAAAAACCTCCATGTTTGAATGCAGGCACTTGTCTTGGCTATGCCCACCCTCTCACACATTCATGAGGGAACAATTATCTAGGGGGGGGGGGGGTTTGATAATGCTAAAGTCTTTAAAGTCTCTTAGCAAGTGAATGTCAAATCTGGTTCTAATTCAGATTAGTTTCTAAGCCAGATGATAACGAGTGTTATATACAGTCGCCGTGTTCCTCTGAACATGAACCAGCTTGGCATGCACACAGCAACCATGTGGAGAAATGACTATTTCCACTTTGATGACAAACTCACTAAAAAGACAAACGCTCTGCATTATGCATGAGCTGCTGCTTAAACCCTGCAGGGCAGAGGGCGGACTCGATAATCATTGCTGTACCTCATTCAACCCATCCCTCATACATTGACTGGAGCCTATTCATACAATGTTTTGTATTCCATCCAGATTTGACTGACTCGTACACTAATGTAATGTAAAATGCATGCTGTTCCAGTTGCATTTCAAACACGATCGGTCCAATTCAGTGCAGCTCTCTCAGATGAGCTCTAACCAGATGTTCTGTGCCATTTGTTTCTTTACATACAGCTCCCCTAATAACACTTCAGGAGAGATTTAGAGGTTTATGCACAGATCCTCAAAAAGGTATAGGCCTTGCATACCCAATGAGAGTCTTGACACAGTGGCATAACTCGTACGCTACGTGCTCTGGGTTCAGAACAAGACAAGCGAGTGCGCTGTATTTGAAAACTAAAGAGCTGCAGGGCATGCTGTTTCATGTTGTTACTTTTACTGTAAGAAAGGAGAAGAGAGAGGTAGAAGGTGCATGTGTGTGAGGGGGGTGACACATACTCCTCTGGCTTTCTGGGTTTACAATTACATCAGGTTGAATGGTCCGAACAGTATTTCTGGTCCATATGCCTGATGTTTATAATTTGTGTGACAGAGCTTTGCCTAAAGCACGGTCAGCATCTAAGTGTATCCTACACATAGGACAACATGCCTGCCATTTGGGATTGCTGGTGGTCTGAGATGCATGCGTCCTAGGTTAGAATCCAGCAAGGGACCTTTGTTACACACTTCTTCCCACAATATTCCCCGTTGCCCCACATTTTCAGTGATTTAATAAAGCCATAAAAAAGCCAAATCTTGGAAAATGGAGCGAGGATTTCACAGCCAGGACATCAGAGGGCCTCAAATCAAACACTCCCCTCACTCATCTGACACAGACAGGCCCTGCACCAGGACCATGGAGAGAACAATTACTGTTTGCCCTGCTCCATACTGTTTCAGGGCTTGTCTCTGAGCACAGTGTCCTCCTTCTCAACCTAGAATGGGGACAGTGAAGAGACAGATGGCAACAGATGGAGAGTCAGAAGTGCCCCTCCAGATATAAGAACTTGGCAACAAGGAACTTTTTGTTGGGGATCTGGGCATCGAGGCAGCTTAACCTTTGAACCGTTCTCAGTGTGTATCTGTCTCTTCCTGTCAATATCACTGCCTGCTAGAAGGTCCACACACTGTATTGAGAGGCGATGCCTGCTGTCACGGGCGCACCTAGATTCAATGGACAATGTAACTATCATAGGAGGAAAACACTATGCATGTCCGCTCAGCGCGGGGGGCTGATGACTTCAAGCAGCAGCAAGGAGAATGATGTCTGAGGAAGGCAAATCTGTCCCTGCCATCTGCCTCCCCCATGTGCACGAAGTAACTTTCATCAGGCGATAGACACTTACAAAGACTAACGGCACCTCGTCCAACCCACACGGATGTCAAAATGCCTCTATCCAACTCCGGCCTTACGCAACAGATTGAGATTTTGGTTTAATGGCTAATCGTTAAAGCGGCCACAGAGTTAATGAGGGGCATTGTGCGCCGCGTCAATGCAGTGGACAGACCATTGAGTCACCAGAGTCACACGCAGGTATTGATGTGCGCTGATTGGTGAGATAATTCTTCAGGTCGGGACTCGACAATGATGCTATTATCACACTCATGGTGAACAGTTGGAGAAGCAGACCAGAATAGTATTTGGTCAAATGCGTGAAATAGTGAAATAGTGTTTGAATAGGGTGAAATGGTTACTATTTGTTCTATTCAATTCAATTCAGTTTATTTGTATAGCCCAATTTCACAAATTACAAATTTGTCTCTGAGTGCTTTACAATCTGTACACATAGACATCCCTGTCCCAAAACCTCACATCGGATCAGGAAAAACTCCCAAATAACCCTTCAGGGGGGAAAAAGGGAAGAAACCTGCAGGAGAGCAACAGAGGAGGATCCCTCTCCAGGATGGACAGATGCAATAGATGTCATGTGTACAGAAGGACAGATTTAGAGTTTAAATACATTCAATGAATATGACAGAGTGTATGAATAGTTCATAGTCGGCATATTCCACGATGGAGACCTCCACGATCCATCAGGCAGATGGAGGTAGAGAGGAGTGGGCGGAGTCTCAACAGGGCAGTGGCGTTCTGCCTCTTACAATCTTTGCAATCGATGTCATACATTTAAAATGAGAAGTGCCTTTTGATTTGATCTTTTTTGCCCCCCTCCGTCTCTTTCTCTATCCGTCTGCCGGTGCCTCCATCGTCCTCTCTTTCGATGTCTCTCTGTCCACTTTCCTCGCCTCTCTTTTTGAAATGGATTCATTTTTCGTACACCGATTACAGTGAGAGAGCAACAGTTGCTATGGAGATAGAGCAAAGCCAGGCATGTTGATGGACAGAGTGGGCTTTACCACGACAGCCAGAGTTTGCTGCTGGAAATTCTCTTTGAAAAGAATGACTGTGACTTTCCGAAAATGAAAAAGAAGGTAGTTTGTTCGTTATCAACCTCAATGTTGTATTTTACACTGGAATACTTTCTTCAATTTATGAATCAATAGGCAAAAAAGCAGCCAATGCTTTAAACGATGAGGCTGGAAATAGAAATAACTTTAAGTTTACGGATGTATTTGCAACCCTATAGAAATCCTCCAGAGGGGTGAATGGACTTGAGTGTGTGTCAGAAAGACTTACACATGTATGTATTGGGTCTCCACAGGAATTATTAACATGATAAACAATATAAAATAAAAACATTCTTATCTTTTAAATCACACCGATTTCTTCTGCAGCTTCGCAGCCATATGAATATATAGTGGGCTTTGTCTAAATACATGCCTGATCAACCTCAGCAGGGTCCTTCACCTGGTCCCACGCCTCCTCACAAACACCGCGAGCTGTGCGGCCTGACAGTCTTAATGCATTTGTGATGCCCTATTTCCATTTATATGGTTCTAAATAGCATCCTTACTGATTGTGACTATGGTCCCTGCAGCACATGTGATTAACATGATAAAGTCAGCGGCTGATAGCCTGCACTGATAGCCCACATGGCCACGTGTGTAGCCCCCTCACTCTGCTCTCCCCCTCCACTTAACTCAAATCAATGGGCCCTCCTCCAGCCTGCCCATTTATCTGAGCAAGCCGACAAGGCCAGTGAAACAGCCACGGAGGACCTGGCACCGCGGCCTCGTTACAGCCAGCCCGTAGAAGTCAGATTTACTGGACGAGCTGGAGTAGCTTTATTCAAGGATGGAAAATGAGTAAAAAATAAAGATAAATGAAGAGAGGCAGGGCCAATGAGAAAGCACACTCTTCCTGCTCACTCCCCCTCCCTACGGATCTCATTCTTTCTCCCTCTCTAGCCTATCTCCTCTTCCCTTCTCTCCTCAGCCCTTTCAATCCCATTTCAATCTCCCAGAGAAGTTACAGAGAAAGCCTTGTCCTCTTACATCACTTGTACTGTTCATCAAAGCGACAGGGTGTGAATTACCCCGTGCATGACACCTAAATCATGGCGCTACCAAACCCTGGGGCTACATGGAATAGCTGTGACTACATCTGGACCTTCTCTGCGATCTTGACTGAGAGAAGCTTCTATCCATGCAGTCCAGCGTCATTTAGCCCCATCCAACCATGATTTTAAGCTGCCTGCCAAACACGAGGACGCTGGCAGCTTCTCATATACATCGGACATTGTTTCTTACATGCAACTGGATTACAGAATAGTTGTACAAATGCATTACTTATAGGAAGTTAGACAGTTAACGAAGGAGCATCAAACTAACCTTTTATCCTCCTGGACTCCTTTCGCTGGCAGGTTTTGACACCTGGCTGGAGCTCGGCCTCCGCTGACATCCTCCACTGCTGGGTCCCTCGTCCTGCTCACAGCAGATCCACCATGGGGTAGCAGCACACTCGCTAATCCTCCCAACTCCCAGTGTCCGATTCCCCCACACTCCAGTCTTTGTTACAGCCGCTCTTTTGTGGAGAAAATCTCATTCAAATCCATGATGAGATGTCTGGTACTCCTCAATAAATGAAGATCCAGTGTTGATGACTGTCGCTACTGGGCCATGGTGTTTGAGTATTGCTGAACCACACAGGAAAAGATGGTTGGATTATGAGCTCTGGGATCCTCTAGAGAGCAGCCTCAGATGAAATGTGACATCTTCTGGAGTGTACCTGAGTTCTCTCCTTGAAGGTCAAGTATCACATGATCCAGTGTTGCTCTTTTCTGAGGGTCCACCTATTACTCAGGAGTAATTCCCCCTGGGGAAGACTGCAACATTGATTGAATCAGATATTGTTCTTCAGAGTAGGTCAAGAGTAGATATTATTCTGTGGTCCTTCAGATGCCGTCCGACAGCCCATCACAGTCACTTGCTCCGAGCACTGCAAGGCGAGGAGACAGGGATGACAGTTAATGTTAAGCTGGAGGTGGTTAAAAACAGAGAACACAATTAATAACACATCTCCCTTGATCATTCACTACAAATTAATTTGAAACACAAAATGGCAGGCGCCAATTTAACAAATCAACAAAGATGTTATTAACTCTTCTGGATCATCAATTCTTAACGAGAGCAGCAAATACGTGCTGTTCAGTGGCCACCCTTGAAAGAGACGTGTGGCAAAATATTCAGCGCTCTTGTTTTATGTACAGCTTGCCAGTAAATATAGAATGTTAAAGCATGACCGGTGCTTCAGAAGATGGATTGTTTCTGCTCACAGCTCAGACCAACGGCAGAAGAGATGGGGAAGTAGCAGAGTGATGAATGACAGGCTGTCTCAAAGAAAACTGGTGGCAAACCTGGCACGGCCGTCTATGAACTGGAACCCCCCACATTGTGTTTTAATGCCCTTGAATCATCCACTGCAAACACGGGGGCCGTGCCAAACTGGCACCGTGGCTGGCAATGCTTCAGTTGGCATGGCGATGGGCCATTATTGGAAAAAGAGGCCTTCAGCTGACACCGGCTTGAAAAGAGCTGCTGCACATCGAGCACCAGGCACACACGATCCCGTTTGACCTTGTTTGACATTGTGAGTCTGTGTGGTGAGAATCTGACGGTGATCCGAATGTCATTTTCAATTAATTTTAACATTTAGAATTGTTGTCAACAACTTGCTTCTTCCTGAAACTTTCAGTTGTAAGAGGAAGAAAAAAGATTCATCGACGTGAGTTATTAATGGATCCCTCGAAAAGCATATCCTCTCACTGACGTTCTGTTTTTGCCCATGAGACAATGCTCCGGAGTCCCTGTTTAATCTAGATAATCCACACACCTCAATGTGTGATGTGGAACAGTTTTCTCTCAAGAAATATCACAGGAATGACTGTGGAGTATCTAGAGTAACTGGGACACTGCGTATGGATATAAATTCTGGAGAATTGTTTTGTCATTGTTGTCATTGTGTTGCGTACCCAAAATAGAAATCTCCGAGACGGATATTTCAAAAACTGTGAATAGAAAAACTGAAACCATTTGCATGATGTGAAGCCAGCATGAAGCACAATTTAGGGAACCGTGTCCAAATTGTCTTCAGAGGGATTTGTGTTTGTGTGCCTACTGCCAGAATGAGACACATATTTCCACATCCGGTGTTAGCCACCATCAGGGAATCATGTAGGAAGAAACAGAGTGCTGAGGTCAGCAATGGGGCTACATGACTAGATACTAGAGGGAAGTGTAAACAGTTTTTGGGCAAATTTGGAAAGGAAAACCTTCCAGATACAATCTTTTGCATCCTCATTTCCCTCCTTCAATCCTCCCATCATTCAAAAATGTACTTTGATGTTAAGATATTTAATTTTCATTAACAACAGGTCATAGCGGTTGCCCCATCACCACCAATTGTCCTCGTCTAGACCATGTGTCGCCCCTTGTGTGCGCCTATGAGACAGATAATGTCGCCCAGGTCCGAGCAAAGAGAAAATCTCCCACATAAGTACGTCATAGTCAGAGCCTTAGAGTGCCAACGATGGAAGAGGTATTTTCCATGTCACAAATAACCTTATCAGAATGTAATTTTCATTACCAATGAATGAGATATGCCTCTTTGTATTAGACGGAAGAGCGATTTAATGTGATGTACGGCTGCTTGTCAAAACCAATGCTATCTAGGTTAACCAGACTCCCCAATCTGCTCTGTGTTTTAACAGCTCCCAGTGTCTCTTATGATTTGGGTCAGAGTTAACGAGCATCATGCGTTTCTCCAGCTTCTCTCAACTGTTGGGGGATGTCAAAAACCCTTGACAAAAGCCACACTTTATTTATTAATATGTTCACTGTGCTACCTCTCTCAAATGCAAAGAACTTCCTGAGGGAAGTCAATTTCATTTCTGCTTGCATTTCTTTCTTCCATTGCATCAACCTGCCACTGTCTTTGTCTCTGTCTGCCAGCATTTCACAAATCATCTCTTGAGATGTTTGTTTCCTGCTTGCGTCAGACCCTTTAGCCCGTAACTGCCTTATTGAACAAAAACAGTCATGCTGTCTGAAAGCCTGATGTATGGCAACTCTCTCTTCCTTAACATTAAGCACATCAATCATGCACGCCATTGGATTTTCAGGACAGGATCTGAGTGGATACCTTCTCAAGAAAAGCTAGACCCCCTGGGCAACATGCAGGTATATCTCTTCTTCAGTGCAGTGGGATGCGATGTTATCTTCAATCTTTTTCATTAAGAAATGCTTTCCTTGTTGTTTTGATCTGTTTGTCAGAAAGAGGCTTGTAACTTTTAGTGACTGTCAAAGCAGTTACTGCTTTCAGCTCTTTGTAAGTAGCTAATGAATGCATATACTACAAAGTGGGAATTTGCTGTCTTCATAAGTTGGCTGCAATTAAATGAAAACTAAAATTGAGATTTATGTTGCAGAGACAAAGAGTTTTAATTTACAACAACAATACTGAGTTATTCCTTCCTACTTTCCTCTATGGATGAACATTACGCATTCATTTTAATCAGATTTCCAGTCATGTTTATTGTCCCCGAACTATAATGAGCAATCACTGAGCATTAGCTAATTTTGATCAGATCATTTTTTTTAAGCTCCAGGATTTTTGTAAGTCACATTTATTTCCTCCTGAGACTGGTGTTTCATAGACTTCCCAATCAACCTCATATTGTGAGACAAGCCTCCGTGCATCCTGCCACCGATGAGTAACAAAGGTTGAACAGCCATCTATCACTGGATATGGCCAATTACACCTCCATTCACTGTGGTCCCGACGGAGGGAGCAGTCTGTGCACTCCAGTTTGCATGTGACTGCAGAGGAGCGGGGTGGCCCCCGTCCCCCGGACCATCTCCATCTCTTCCTGGCCAAGGCTGGCATAGCCGGGGGCTGGTGAAGGTTTGTTCGACAGACCTGCTTTGGCACCTTGCGCTGGTCATCTTTGTTACAAAATGCCCCCCAGCTTATGGAGTGGGACACACCTGTCACAACCTGGCCAAACAAAGCTCCTCTGAATAGCCCTGCTGTGTTACCTTGTGTCACCTGTGGCAGCAATGGCCGGCCGACTACTCCTATGTCCTTCCCGACCTAAAGACTTTAATCTGTATCGTTGTGTTTAATATTCCAGGTTTTGACATTTTATTCTATCACAGCTCTTGTCGCAGCCTTACATCAATAATAAGGTTGTCTCATATGGCTGTATAAGTGGCTAATAGCCCATGTATGAGTTACTAATCAGACTCCTGACTAATGAGTTTTATATAAAATAGTTATCATTTCTTACACATTGCATCTTTATCATGTGGCATGATGACATTTGCTATTTACCATTAAAAACAAAGTACAGCTGGGAATGTCATACATTTTAAAGGGTTTATGTCATAAACAAACTTATCACACACATTTAAAATATGACCTGATCATGGGACTAGAATAACATTTAAGTGATCAATAAAGTGATTACAATTCACCCTGAGGGGGACAGTAATGTTTTTAGCAAATTGTTTAGTTATCCATCCAATTTCTGTTGAGACATTTCACTCCAAACAAATGTCCGTCTCATGGTGGTGCTGCAGGAAACGGGAATGTTTGCATTGACTTTCATGGCAGTTCCTCCAGTGGTTATATGTTAGGCAGCGGTAGATGGACAAACACGCTGTCAGGATGGTCGTTAGGAGCATCAAGGCTAGTGACGACAGCCTAATGACTTATGACTATGAGGAAATCATAGACTCTATATAAGAGGTAGACAAAGTCACCGTGACTCATTGGTTTGAGAGCTGCCAGTTTAAAGCCCAGAGTTTGGTATTTTGGCCGTCGCCAGCTCGGCTTTTTGGAACCAGGAAAAATACGAGAGGGTGGAGCAAAGTACAGCCAAACGTTGAAACACACATTATACGATACCAAAACATCTACAAATCAGTTACACATTTCTTGAACTGAAAACATACGATAGAAAGCTGTAAGACAAAACACAAATGTGACAAGTGTGTCGCTGTCACTAGTAGGTTCCCCCCCTAAAGCACCAATAAGTCACCAGCAGCCAGAGGGATATTCGGTAATAGTTTTTATTCCCGAACGCAGACTGTGTCTCTGCTCGGCACGCTCTTCCCTCTCCAGTCCATCCAGCTCCTTTTGAAGTCACCGCCTCGCAGATACACAAACACAGATTGTCATCAGCTGGTCTGATTGTCCCCAGACCAGCTGATGACAATCAGACACCGTTCCCTGAACCACACCCCCGCTCCACCCACTCTGCAGCCGAGCCTTAACACCCCCCGCTGCCACATACCTCCACCGCCCGACTTAGGCCGGGCCAACATCCGGCCCAACCTACTCCCCCTCCCCCCCGTGAGAGCGGGAGAGGAAGTCGGCCACGACCATCTGTGTCCCCGGCCTATGGATCACCTTGAAATTAAAAGGCTGCAAAGCCAGATACCACCGAGTGATTCGGGCGTTGGTATCTTTCATGCGGTGGAGCCATTGGAGCGGGGCGTGGTCCGACCAGAGGGTGAATGAGCGTCCCAGGAGGTAGTAGCGCAGGGAGTCGACCGCCCACCGGATGGCGAGGCACTCCTTCTCCACCGTGCTGTACCTGCCCTCCCTCTCCGACAGCTTGCGGCTGATGTACAGCACGGGGCGGTCAAACCCCCCTACCTGCTGGGACAAAACGGCCCCCAGCCCTCTGTTCGACGCATCAGTCTGCAGAGTAAAAGGGAGAGAGAAGTTAGGTGTGTGGAGGAGCGGTTCCCCACAGAGAGCTTGCTTTACCTCCTCAAACGCCAACTGGCACCGCTCCGTCCACTGGACCGGATCTGAGGCACCTTTCCGGGTCAGGTCAGTCATGGGGCTGGTCAGCTCCGCAAAGTTCGGGATGAACCGCCTGTAATAGCCCGCCAGCCCCAAAAACTGCCTCACCTCTTTTTTAGTCTTGGGCCGTGGGCAGGCTGCGATGGCGGCGGTCTTGTCCACCTGAGGGCGCACCTGCCCGGCGCCCAAGTGGTACCCCAGATACCGTACCTCCCTCCGTCCAACTGCACACTTCCCCGGGTTGGCCGTAAGCCCCGCCTGCCTCAGGGACTCCAGCACCGCGCCGACCCGCTGCACATGCTCCGCCCAGGTGGTGCTGTGTATGATCACATCATCCAGGTAGGCGGCCGCATATGCAGCGTGCGGACGCAGCACCCGGTCCATGAGGCGTTGAAAGGTGGCCGGGGCCCCGAACAATCCAAAGGGAAGCGTGGTGAATTGGTATAACCCAAACGGAGTGGAGAAGGCCGTTTTTTCCTTAGACTCTGGCGACAGAGGAATCTGCCAGTAGCCCTTGGTTAAATCCAGTGTCGTAAAGAAACACGCAGTGCCCAGTCGGTCCAGGAGTTCGTCGACCCGGGGCATTGGGTAAGCATCGAAGCGTGACACCTCGTTCACCCTGCGATAGTCCACGCAGAACCGAATAGACCCATCCTTCTTGACCACAAGAACAATGGGACTACACCAGGCACTGTGGGACTCTTCTATTACCCCCATCTCCAGCATTGCAGCCAATTCCCGCTGAACCACCTTTCTCTTGTGTTCAGGTAACCTGTAGGGTCGTAACCGCACCGTCACGCCCGGAGGAGTCTCAATCTCGTGCTCTATGAGGTTTGTGCGTCCTGGAAGGAGAGAGAACACATCAGCAAACTGCTTTTGCAACCGGGCAATGTCTGTTTCTGGGTCCCGGAGAGACGGTCTTCACACAGGAGGCGAGGCGGATTGGTGGATTTTGGGACCTCAGGCCCCAGCTCCTCTCTCTCAGATAGCGAGGACACCAGAGAAACAGACTCCGCCTCCCTCCATGCTTTTAGGAGGTTGAGGTGGTAAATCTGTGTAGCTCCGCCCCTATCAGAACGCACCACCTCATAGTCGACATCCCCCACTCGCCGTGTGACCACAAAGGGCCCTTGCCACTTGGCGAGGAGTTTAGAGCTGGAAGAAGGAAGTAATACAAGTACCTTCTCTCCCGGTGTGAATTGTCTCAGCCTGGCACCTCTGTTGTACAGCCGCTGCTGACGTTCCTGGGCCTGGAGCAAATTCTCACGTGACAGCTGACCCAGGGTGTGGAGCTTTGCTCGCAGGTCCAGGACGTGTTGGATTTCGTTTTTACTGGTGCTCGGCCCCTCCTCCCAGTTTTCTTTAATGAGGTCGAGCACCCCGTGGAGTCCTGCCGAACAAAAGTTCAAAGGAGAAAATCCCGTGGAGGCCTGGGGAACCTCCCGTGCTGCAAACAACAGGCGTCAAGCCATTTATCCCAATTTCGTTCATCGTCATTAATAAATTTACGGATCATGGACTTCAAAGTCTTATTCAGACGCTCCACCAGACCGTCGGTCTGTGGGTGGTACACACTGGTCCGAATAGACTTGATGCCCAGTAACCCGTAAAGTTCTCTCAGTGTTCTTGACATGAACTGGGTGCCCTGGTCAGTCAGAATCTCTTTCGGGATTCCGACTCGGAGATGACCTGAAACAGCGCCTGCGCGACACTCTTTGCAGAAATGTTGCGCAAAGGCACCGCCTCCGGGTATCGTGTTGCGTAATCCACGAAGACTAACACAAAGCGATATCCGCGTGCACTCCGGTGAAATGGCCCGATGAGGTCCATAGCGATTCGCTCAAATGGAACCTCCATTAATGGCAGAGGGCGCAAAGGTGCCCTCGGAATGGCCGGAGGGTTTACCAATTGACACTCCGGGCAGGACGCACACCAACGGCGCACATCCGCCCGGATGCCCGGCCAATAAATCGGGTCATTATTCGGTCCAGAGTTTTATCATATCCCATGTGACCAGCCATCGGGTTATAGTGAGCCGCCTGGAAAACCATTTCCGGCGGCTCTTGCACCAACAACTGGGTGCTTTCCTGCCCTGTGTGAGTGTCACGGCTCACTCTGTACAGTCTGTCCCTGATCAATGTGAAGTGCGGATATGTCTGCGCTGCGTCAGGGTGCACCAGTTGACCATCAATTCGTATCACTTGGTCAAAGGCTGAGCGTAGAGTATCGTCCCGAGACTGCTCGAGTGGAAAATCTTCCATGGAGTGAAACTCAGGAACCGGAGGAGTCTCCCTAGGAGGCTCCGCCGGTTCCCCCTCCCCGTCTGCAGTGTCGGACAACCTCGCGTCACCGCTGAGCACGGCGCACACACCGCATGACCCTGTCTGCCGTGGACGCACCCCCGCAGCCTTCCCCATTAACTTATCAAAGCCCGGCCAATCGGTTCCCAAGATTAAGGGGTGCGTAAGGCGGGAGCTAACCGCGACCTTCACGTTATGCTTTTTACCCCCATGTCTAATTTCCGCTGACACTATGGGATACTCGTGAATGTCCCCATGCACACACCTTATCTTCACCCACAATGCTTCCACCAATGCCCCTGGTCGAACCAGGCTCTGGTGGATCATAGACTGTGTACAGCCGGAATCCACCATTGCCTGATGTATACCCCCCTGGATTCTTACCGGTACGCGGTACGTCGCTCCCGGACCTGGGGAGGGTGTTGGAGAGCCGGCAACCCGGATCACCTGGCCCACCTCCATCAGCGGACAATCCCGCCGGACGTGTCCGGGCCGCCCGCACCTCCAACACTCCTGCCCTGGCGTTTGAGGGACTACCTGTGGGTTGGGAAGGGTGCCGGTGTTTGCTGGGGCCGGTGTGGGTGGCGTCCGGAGCTGCGTCGGCCTAGCTGGAGCCCGTGTGCCGTCGCTGTCCACCTGACTGCTGGGATAAACCGCCAGGTGGTCCTCTGCTAGAGTGACGGCAGCCTCCAGTGATGTCGGGCGGTGGCAGCGGACCCACGTCGACGTTTCGGCCGGCAGGCCCCCAACAAACTGCTCCAGTATCACCCGTTCTGTCACTGCCTGCGCCTCTCCTGTGCTCCCGGGCTGCAGCCACCTCGTCGCGGCGTCCCTCAGCCGTTGCGCGTAGGCAAACGGCCGGTCGTCGGGCCCCATCCTGGCCTCGCGAAACCTGCGCTGGTGATCCCCCGGAGTCAGACCCAGCCGATCCATCACCGCCTTTCGCACGTCCTCATAACTGTGGCGTGCTGCTGGGGGAAGCCCCAGGGCCGCAGTCTGCGCCTCCCCGGTGAGTAGGGGCAGGAGGCGAATCGCCCACTCCCCCGCTGGCCAGCCGCACGCCTCCGCCACCAACTCAAAAGTCTCGAGGAACGACTGCGCGTCGTCCCCCGCCGTCATTTTTTGGAGCGCCCCCCCCGCCAAGGGGAAAGGTGTGGCCGCCGCCGTCTGGGCGGCGAGCAGTTCCAGGGCGCGAGTCTGCTCCTCTGCCTGGGCCAGGAGCTTCCCCAGTGTCTGCCGGCCTGCCTCCGCCTGGTCCTGCAGCATTGCTGCCATCCGCTCCAGCATCTGCCCCAGCTGAATCCATGGCTGGGTTGGCTGATCTGGGTGCTGCTGGCTGCTCTCCATGTGCTTTGTTTTTCCACAAAAAAAAAAAAAAGGGCTCCACGTTTGGCTCCAGTGTGACAAGTGCGTCGCTGTCACTAGTAGGTTCCCCCCCTAAAGCACCAATAAGTCACCAGCAGCCAGAGGGATATTCGGTAATAGTTTTTATTCCCGAACGCAGACTGTGTCTCTGCTCGGCACGCTCTTCCCTCTCCAGTCCATCCAGCTCCTTTTGAAGTCACCGCCTCGCAGATACACAAACACAGATTGTCATCAGCTGGTCTGATTGTCCCCAGACCAGCTGATGACAATCAGACACCGTTCCCTGAACCACACCCCCGCTCCACCCACTCTGCAGCCGAGCCTTAACACCCCCCGCTGCCACAACAAACAACTCTCAAAACGGACACACAGGGTCAATTTCAAAGTAGCCATAACCTACAGCATACCTTGCTTATGGTCTATTTTATTAAATGAACATTATGAACTCATGTTTACGATATTTCCTGAGGTTTTAAATCAAGTGAGAAGAAGGGTCACTTTCTCATAGACTTTTTTACAATCGGACTTCTTTTTGCAACCAGAGGAGTCGCCCACTAATGGCCATTAGAAAGAATAAAGGGTGAAGGCACTTCAGCATTCGCTTCACTTTTCAGAACCAGAGGTTGCTGCCTGGATAAAAACAAGTACAATATTACTGAGCTTTCTTCTCGCACACATGAATAAAATGTACATAAAATTAGCGGAAGAAATGGGGACAACTCTGTTTTGCCATCGTACAACAAACTAAACTATTCCTTTTGATTTATCTGAGGGAAAGCTGAAACGTAGCAATAGAAGGAGAAGGACCTCTTCTTTCTTCTTCTTCTTCTTCTTCTTCTTCTTCTTCCTCCTCCTCCTCTTCTCTCCTGGCCTTCCAGGGGGAACTGATAGCCTCTGAGCTCAGGCTGTTCAGCCACGGCCCATTAGCTCACCTCATTCTGACAAGATGGAGGGCCTCTGACGATGGAACGAACAGTCAAGTGAGCGAACGAAGGCGAAGGGAAGAAAATACATACACAAATATTCAGTTTGGGCATTCAAAGTGCTCTCATTTACTTTCTGAGGGAGATGGAGGCCTCATCGCTTCGGGTTCAGCGGCTACAGCTGGTAAACTGAATAAGCGCTGCCATACAGTTGCTTTGCCGTGCAGATTTATGTCAGTAGCGGCCTTGGAGCTGTGCATTCAGTGAGGCGTGGCTCCAACATGGCCGGGCACATCTACACAGAGGGCAGTGAGGAGCTGCATTATCCTTTTTACCAGCTCTGCTGCAGAATAACCGGGCCCAATTTATATGGAAGTAGAGGGTGGAGGAGGAGGAGGAGGAGGAGGAGGAGGAGGAGGAGGAGGAGGAGGAGGAGGAGGAGGAGGAGGAAAGGATGGGGGTGAGTGTGAGAGAGGGGTGGTCTCTTCAAGTCTGAGACATGACATAAATGAACAAACACCGTCGTACTCGCACAGCGGAGGTCTCAAGATGCAAATATTAATGGGGATTATTTTGAAAGTTTGCACTTCTTCGGCTGCTTTTGCCTCTCTAACAGACATATCCAGGCTAATAAAGTGTCACTCGCTCCCTATGGTGACAGTGAACAATAGCATGAAAACAAGATACATTTCATTCTTGTATTCGTCTAATTCCACCCACCGCGTTCAGCAGGTCTGGAAACAGAGCCGGCGTGAGACCCCCCTCACTACAGCTAATTGGTGGATCCGTCTCTCCAAAACACCAAAACACCAAAACACCTCCTCCAATGTTACGCTGTGGCTTCCCAGAGGAGTCTTTAATTCACTGTTGATTCGGTTTGTTGTTGTGCTGTGTCTCAGTGTCTGACTAGTGTGTTAAAACAGGCTATTTACCACATGCGGTGGGAGAGAGAACTGGACAGGCTCCAGAAGGCCTGGACAAACACTGAGCCATTATCCTTCTGTCTCTCTTTCCTCTCGTTTTTGATTTGCTCAGTATTTATCATTTATAATCTCCACTGCCATTTTTTCTCCCTACTCTTTCAATGTCATCTCTCCCTTTTTTTTTTCTCTCCCTCCCATTCTCCCCTGCCCTTTTTTCTCTTTGTCCCCCTCACTTGGAACATAATGCCTGTTTGTGAAAAGAGGTTGAAGCATGTGTTATTTTGCTGCCACCCCCAACCCAGTCACAAAAGAACTGTGGATACCTTGGTTTGGTCATTATTTCATGCGGAGAGTAATTAATGAGACAATTAGTGTTCTTCCCTCCCTCTGTGTTCCCTTTGTAGTAAATAAATAGCCAAAAGGTATCCTCTTTAATTGCACATGGGTCATGGAAATAATTAAGATACTCAAGCAGACCTCTTTATTAAACTCGACTTTAAAAATAGTTGTCATTGTTTGTTGTTTTGACTATATTCACAACTTAAAAGACTGACATTTAATTCAGTAGCACAGTGGAATGGCAATATGATTATCAAACACAACAGAGATTCATTGTAGCTGAGATAAAAGTTGCCATGATCAAAAAAGATCAGCACAAAAACATAACCTGCAGTCTGCCAGACGGCATTAATGAAGCTGAAGGGAAGCACCGGAAAGCTTCCTAAAATAAAAGGAACCCTATTTGTTTGTCTACTTCCTTTCACGATGTCTTATTGATGTTGTCATGTTATGATATACCACACACACACCGTATGTAGTGGAGTAGTTTCACTTAATGTTAATGAAAAAGCAGTACAAAAGGGACTACAAAGGGGCTGCATGAAGATTATTAGAAACTGAGAGGGGGTTTAAAGAAAAATAATGGGTAATATAGTTTTTCTTTTTGATAAAGGGAAGGTAGTCTGATTTATTCTGAGGGTGTTTTGAGTATTTTTCCTCCCTTGATTTCTTTTTCATTTCAGCCTTCCCCTGAGCTGCACATGGCTGCTGCAGTGCCCCGTTTACTCACTGTGGTAAAAAAAACGTCAGTTACTATGAGTAAAAAAGGAAAAAAACAGGACTTTGATAAACGCACTATAATTCTAATAATTCAATAATTTCTAAATTGCGATTTAGTGAATATTGTAAACATTATTGTTCCGTTGTAGTATGAAAGGGCACCAATATCCAAAGGGCAATATTTAGCTTTTGAGAAGCTAAATGTTCCACTGGCAGCCGAAAACAGCCATAATGAGAGTGGTGAGAGTGAACCAAGATAGTGAAGCTGAAGGTTGTACGAAGTAACAGCAAGTTGAAACTCACCGTTAAGCTTTATAAAGCTGCAGATTCAGATGTTAATTCTCTTTACTTTCTTAATCTCTGTCACACTGTCACATTAGTTTCACGTAATTTGTTACATCGTTTTTTATCAAATATACCTTATAGCCACAAATATATCTTATAACGACGTATATGTTTTTTTAATGTTATCAACAAATTGTACCAACTCAACAGTGTTACATTATTTTATGGTAATAGAGGGAACGATGTTGCTTTTTTTGTGTGGAGTGTTTGTTGAATATGATAATAAAGCTGTTGAGTAAGGGCCAAAATTATTAACGTGTGAATATCTTCATCATCTGTCATTTGTTTGTCACGGTTAGACACCATTCAGATGTGACAAATCCCGCATCCATCTTTTTTTAAATGTTGTATATATACATAACAGCTAGGAGAACCCCTCAGTTCGTTCGGGTTTCCTGTCACACTGCTGCGTCTGGCAGGAATACGCCTGCAGGCGACTGCAGGAGCTATTTAAAGAACAGACATCATTTTACAGTTCACTACAACTCTTGTTAAAATCCAAATTAGTGGTATTTTAAAGCGATGTCATTTTTCTTTCTGCAGCTGTACTATAGTTATCATCATTCCACAAATAACTTTTAACTACTTATTTCCTTTCAGGGTGCCTTTGATGCAGCTAAACTTCTCCCACTGCAAAGTAACAAGCATCTTGTAAAACTGTACTTTAAAAGAAGCTTACAGACAGACACACACACACACACAAACTGTCTATTCCCCTGACGACAATATTGGGGGTGCTGATGTCATTACTAAATCTCCCAGCACACCTATACGTCTCTCATTAATCTCTCGTGAGTGATTAGGCTGCTGAGACGTATGGAACCGCGGGAGGTGTGAAGCCGGGTGTGAAACTGTTGTCATCTCATATGTTATCGCACTCCGGAGACTGGGAGGATTAAACCACGCCAGACACAGCCCATTGGCAGCTAATCATGCCACTAATGATAAGTGAAATATTCCACTGCCTCTCATTACAATGGCATCCCAAGGTCAAGATCTCACACACAGATCGCCAACATACGCAAGCCAAGCGCCACTGTAGCTTGTTCAGTTGTTCATGTTGTGATGTGTAAACCCGGAGCAGAGGCCGGGTACGAGCCTGAGTGAAGCCTTCTGAATATGACACTTGACGGCTGATGAGAGCAAAACATCAGGGTTGCTGCCAACTGTGGCGCTCTGATGAGATGTGATCTAAAGGTTCTCGTCAGAAGACGTCATGCCGACCGCTGATGCTGTGCCAGATGCTTGTCGCTCAGTGCAGCGCCACATCAAAAATATCGGATATCTTCCCTGCAGCGATCACCGTGAGAGAGATCCCCCATTTACGGGTACAAAGTTACAAACGGGAGCGACTGCAATTACTCAGCCCAGGCAGACATTAGAGGAAAGAAAATGTCAGCAGCCATCAAGAGTAAAACACTCCTTTTACATTTGTACTTACATGTCAGATTCCACAATTTAGTTGATTGTCACAGAGTTAAATATGGCCTCCTGTCACGCTTCTTTATAATGATGATAATAATAATGCATTAGCAAACCAAACCCATAAATGTATGATTTCCTCCATAAGAATCAATCTAATGTCTGATTTATACTCCAGCGGCTGCGACGCTGCTTGAGGCAAAGCTTTGTTCACATGAAGGAAGTCTAATGGTTTTTTAGGCAACAAAAGCACTTGATTCAGGTTCGGGAACGGCAATGTGGCTTCAAATCCCGACACTATTTTGGGATATTTTCTGAATTGGCAGATGCTCAATATAAAGAGATGCAGTTCGTAGCTAGAGGAAGTTTTGGGGATTTATTTGTTATACTTGTTATGTTTTCCTCCATCTCTACAGTGTAGTAACTGAAAGATCCAATGACTAGTCAAAGATAATGGACTAGTGGCCAGTTTATGCTGAACACAAAGCTAATGCAGTCTGATACAACAGTCCTGAAATAAATACTAAAGCCATGAAGGTTATACGATGTTGATTCAATTACTGTGGGGCTATTTCCCAGGCTGCAGTTTTGTTGTACTGTTGAATTGTATTGCAGTTTCTTATATACCAATAAAGGGAAATACATATCAGAAACACTACAACCCCAAAATGACCATAACATTTCATTCCCAACAGTTCCGTTGAAGAGATGCTTCGGTTGTGTGCGATTGAATAAACATGTGCTGTCGTTTAATGCTTGATTAATACAAACTGTGAATGATCCAAACAGGGGAAATGCAATGTGCGCTCAGTAAGAAAAAACATGAAACAGGGGATATGAAATCACATGAGGATTGAGTTTGAGAGCTCCTCTAGGCTGAACTAAACATCTCAATTGCCTCCAGGGGCTTAAAAAAGCACTGTAGCAAGGAGATGTGGCAGATACAATATTTGAATTGACTGTCAGTGGAAAAAACTCCTGCTAAGCTGATATTTGATTACATATTTTATAAAACACAAACACAAATACACGCACAAATGCATCTCAGCTACTGTAATGCCTGCTGCTGTCAGACTTCCTCACTATTATAATCATCAGCCACATATGGAGCTGCTGTCCCGCCCGTGGGGAATAGGGTTGCAGAACGGGCCAACGGGATGAAACCGAAAGGCCCTCACTACTCAGAGGTGATGAATGCTCCGCTGCTTACGGAGCCTCCCGCAGTGCGTAGTGAGAGCAGATGAATGGGGAGGAGAGGTTGATTAATTAGGTCACATGAACGTAGTGTTTCTGGGTAATGCGGTGAAAACGCTGGAGGTGTGCAGTTGTGTGGCTGCACGTGCCTACAACTGGGGAAGAGCTGCTCCAACTTCACTCGATTCCATTTCTGGCTCCTCTGGCATTCTTGAAAAGTTACGCTTTCAATTTGCAAAAACATCCTTTGCTTTTTTTTTTCATGTCGTGAACTCCTGCTGTCAACAGCTGACACAAGATTCCTCCCCCCAATAATCCCAGTATTTTTCGAGTCTGTCAATTGTGCAGTGGTGTGTTTCTGGAAGATTCAACATTAACTCATACAAATGTAAGGATACTCTGAAAAATGATTATTATCAAAATGTTTGTTCCTGTGCTACAGGTTATCTGTATTGTCATGTGTTCCTCCTTGTAATGGTCTCTATGTGTATGTCTACCATGTGGGGGAACAAAAACCTTTTGAGTGTTTTGAATAAATATCTCTGTCTTTAAGCTTCTTGTTTAACCATTCAAGGTTTCTGATGACTCATACTACAATGTGATTCATGTATCCAATCAAACAAGGTTTTGGATGACCAACCAAGCCATCACAGCAGGTAAGGGAGGTGGCATGGAGGCCAACTCTCATTTGCTACTTCATAAAGGTCAGATATAGCAAATTAGCAGCATTGACTTGACTTTTTTTTTTCGTAATGTCAATTATTAACACAATCATATCATATGCCAGCTTGTGTGTGTATGTCACATCACATCACATATCTGGAGATCAGTGTGCTTGTTGCCCTTCTCTTTAAGACTGCTCTCTGCTCTCATATAATTTCCTTAATTGTGGGTCGTGGAAGAGATTGATGGATGGTGGGGGTAAGGAGGATGGGGTGAGAGGGTCCTTTTCCTTGGCACAGATAAGAAGACAAACTAGATTTGAGGATGGATAGATCTTGTCGGCAGCACACGCCGCCACTTGGCAAGCGAGGCAAAGTCGATATTGAGCGGAGGCCTTTCTTACCTTCTTAGATTTACAGTATCTAGAGCTCCACAGCCTCATACTTCAGTCGATGGATGAGCATTTCATACGGAGCCAACTGGCGCAACATGAGTTGAGATGAAGGTCATTGTGACTCATTTCTAGCTCGGATGCTGGGTGGCTGGAGACAGAGCCGCGATATCTCTACTACTGACTTGTTTTACAAAGACAATGGCTCTGGGAAAAGGAGCAGGCTGTTGCGCTGTGCTGGTCCCGTACAGCACTGGTGCAACATGCACAGACTGTGCAGGGCCAAAGACAGTTGAGAGTACAGTAGTAGGGAGTGGGTACAGATTGCTGTAGAACCTCGAGGCATATGGCAGGGAGCCCCATGCCTCCCAGCTAATTGAGTCCTAATGAATCACTGGTTTGGCATGCTACATGTCCCTTGTGATGGCTGGTGTCATTGATGCATTGAAGAAGCCCAGTCCTCTGGAAGTGAAACGGGCAGTGAAGGCTGCACCGGCTGAACGTGGGAGGCAGGCCGACACTGCCGGCTTCACACTGAACACTTTACTCACTCACCAGATGTTACAGGTCAAGGCCCAGAGATTACGAGCTACTCGGCTCCACACAATGGAAATAATTGTTTGATGGGCTGGCAATTCCTTGGCCCATTTGATTCCAGTAACACTCTCTATAGTGGTGGGGTCGCGGCCTCATTGTCAACTCCACAGGGTCAGTGCAATAAGAGAAAACTGACAACTGTTTTTAGCAGAATTAACACACATATATATACAGGACTGTCTCAGAAAATTAGAATATTGTGATGAAGGTCTTTATTTTCTGTCATGCAATTAAAAAAAACAAAAATGTCATCATTCTTTTATTCTTTTAATATTGCAAACTCAAATATCCTATCTCTAAATATTAGAATATCATGAAAAAGTATACTAGTAGGGTATTAAACAAATCACTTGAATTGTCTAATTAACTCGAAACACACCAAGGGTTTCCTGAGCCTTGACAAACACTCAGCTGTTATAAATCTTTTTTAACTTGGTCTGAGGAAATATTTTTAGAGTTTTCTTAAGCTGTAGCATAATCAGCAATATTAAAAGAATAAAAGGCTTGCAATATTTCAGTTGATTTTGTAATGAATCCAGAATGATGACATTTTTTTTTTTTTTTGCATTACAAAATTATATATATATATTATATAACTGATAAGTAGATATACATTGCTGAAAACATTATTATTCATATATATATAAATATATATGAATAATAATGTTATTGACGAGATATAAATTGCTGAAAACATTATTATTCTGATAAATTACACTTTTCTTATTTTTCATAATTTCATCATATAATTCAATAATAACAAGTTTACTCTGATAAGGTTTGAGGCTTTTGTAAGCGGAGTGGTCCCGCGACTAACTGATAATGGAAATAATTGAATGAATTGATATGCAACAAGATATGAATGACAATAGAGTTGCAATTTACAGACACTATATAATGTAAAAAATGTAATTTAATGTGCAAGATGATATCTATTATGTGGGGGATGCATTTATTTTTTTATAGGTGTGGGCCTATTTCCAATTGCATTACTGAAACAGGTCCAGCCTAAACATATTGAAATGGAAATGCTCATTTAAACAGGATGATTCTCTTGGTAGATGTAAGACAATACTATTTTCTGAGATTTGCTTACACGCTTTCTTGCTGGAAGTCATTTGAGAAGATTAGCATTGTTATAACGTTACACTAATTATGAATCTGAAAGAATGGACAGCATTGCTTAGCATAAAGACTGGAAGCGTGGGGAAACGGCGAGCCCGCTCTGCCCAAAGGTAACAAAAGCTCATGTGAAGCTCACTCATTAACCCTTTATACCTTGTTTGTTTAATCTGTGCAAAAAGTGTAAAAACAACTATTTTACAGGCTATTTCTTGGCCAGAGCCAGTTGCAATGCATTCAGCAGAGACTATAATAACCCAGCACATAAACCCCATAAAAAAGCAAACGGTTGTTTTTTCACTTTCATTTTTTTAAGGGATTACTCTTGAGATGACCACGAATACAAATATTTCCCAACATGTCAAACTGTTCCCTTAAACTTCCCAATGGGGAGATGAGAGCTACTTTTCTTTTGTTACTTTTACAGCTTGTTTGAGCTTTTGCTTCTGACACATTTGGTTGACGCCACCCTCCCGTTGCACTTTCAACTTCAGATGCACCTGTCATGTTGATTACACCCCCAAAGCAGCATGTGCATCATTCAGCGTCCTACATGCACACTGCTATCTGAGCAATCTTCACCTTTTGTTCAACTGAAGCAACTGAGATCACCTCTGACCTGCCTCTGCCAGAGGCCACATCTTCATTAATGAGTAAACTGGATGTGAGAAGGCCACCAGCAAAATGAGAACTCAGACACAATCATGCAAGCTCGATAAAACTACTGTTATGAAAGATTCAGGCCACTCCACAAATCGTGTGTCTAATGCTGCAACGCTACATTGATGTCAACGTAAGCCCTGTTTGTTAGATGCATTATCTCAGAGCACTTGGGAAATCTGGAGGGAGTTCAATTTGAGGTAATGCTACTGCAATATGGAGATAAACAACAAATGTGATAACACACAAGGCTTTCAGCAAAGTAAAAGGCAAGAGATAACACACACTGGGGGAAGGGGGGACAATAATGTCAGGAGTGCAAGACAACAACCAGCCCAAATGCTGTCGCTGCTTTGTCGTAATTGTACTGGGATAACATGAAAAAGAAGGAGCCGAACGACGTTCACCATTCTCCGATGATTGCAAAAAAGGGAGAATGCATTATAGTCTTATTATCGGATAAGGTATAGCTCCCATATCCACTCGCTGCTTTTGCTGTCAGGAGCTAAATTAAGTGTCTCGATTCCACTGGGGGACCCAACAAAGACGCCTTTACTGGAGAACTTAATGCTCGTGTTTTGTTGAGCTTCATCTTAAGCCCCTCAACTCACACTGGGCTGCAGAGAACCGTCTTGGGATGACAACTGGAAATTGTATGTTGTGTGTGTGTGTGGGGGGGGGGGGGGGGGGGGGGGTATGTGTGTGTGTGAGAGATAATGTGTGTGTGAATAACACATGTGTCCCACAATAAAGCCATTGAGTGCAGCTTAGGATCTGTTGCAGAACATCCTCTGTAAGGAGATTACAGTTTGGTCGATTGGCAGAAGTTGCCGATGAACTTTAGCACCAGTGGCCAAACACCACTGCCGCCCTTTGCTTACATCCCGCCGAGCCGCAGCATAAACACGACTTGTGCTCATTTGAGCCAACAAGATGTTGGCAAGCACATTATTTAACCAGCAGCCTGTTTTATAGCTGCTAGCTGTTTTGTTAGTGCTTTCCCACAGCAACAGTCAAGGCCCTTTTCCATCTCGGCCTGCTCTTGCATGAGCACTCAAGCAGCAGACACGGGGCACCATGATGGACATATGGGCCAGTACTGAATTGCGCATTTGAACTGGTCACGTTGGCTCATATTCAGCTTTACAATGGGGGTTTAAGTTTCGAAAGGTTAAAATAATTATAAAGAAAGATTACTTAAGAAAAATTACTACAGGTTTGCAAAGCATATCTCTGTTTTCAGTGTTGTTGAGAAAAAAGAACGAGATTTAAAAAATAAAGTCCTGAATACGTTACAGCTGATTGGCTCCTATGATAATCGTATACAGTCAAAATCCATAACCGACAGTAAAAGTTGAATCCAAGCATATCCAACGCAATAAAAAGATCATCATTGGCCAATGAAATCCACCTCATGTGTGCGCAATTGCACGCTCTGACGCATTTTAGACGCCCTCCACTGTCGACGGTTCGGCAATTAGCAGGGTTGTTTTAGTCCCCAACGTGACCCATGCACGTGAATGATTACCGAAGGACTCACTCTTCCACAGGCCTATCTATGCTGGTTGAGGCAGACTCGGGCTCAGCGCTGCTGGTCAGACCGGTGCCGCTGCGCTGCGCGCTCCCATCCAACCATCCATCCACAGGTATACTCATCCCCCAATGCAGCCCGATGAGCATTTTCTAACCGTTTCTGAGCCCCGATCGATACATGTATCCACATATGCGTCATCATGCACTCATTCACTCAGCCTCAGAGCCGGTTAACACGCAGTCGTTTGAAGATGACTTATTACTGCTGTTGCAGCAGGACATCTCTTCATTTGAATATGTGTGGAGGGAGGGGGGGAACAGACGTGGCGGAAAAAAAGCTTGAAGCTTTTCCTGGAACATGACATCTTATAAAGCAACACAGCCTACATATGGAAGGCGTGCATCGTAATCAATTCAAAACGTGATATCCATTTTCAAATTTGTGCGCAATTCTATGTGGGACAGCGGATTATTTGACAGGCGACCGGCGTTTGCGCTTTAAAGGACTCCACATTAAAATCACCAGAAGCACCATCGATGATCTTCCTCGCGAGCTCATTTCTGATGTAATTTGTTTCATTTCTGATCTCTATCGTTTCATTTCCATCACATATGTGACTGTTTCTCAGTCATCCACAGCGGACTGTTCCGCAACCCATTTTCGCATCCTATCCATAAATCTTGCCTTGTCGCGGAGCTGCCTCGCATCCTTAATCAGCTCTACAGTTTCACAGTTTTTAAACACTCCTGTTCATAGAGAAGCTCAGAACTGAGATGCCACTCACCTTATCTCAGTGTATCTTTCTCTGGAGTGTCCCATTTATCCGTTTTAATCCACATCTGTGTCCCCTTCATTTGAGCGCTCTATTCCCCCCCCAATGAGCGAGAGAGGCAGGGAGCGAGGGAGAGAGCGAGTTTAAGAAAATCCATTTGTTAATTCCATTGCCACGGTGAAATCACATCGTCTCGCGCTTTACGTGTTCATAATTCTTTCATAATTCAGAAATCCCGTAAAGATCGATCTTGTTTTTTCTTCTTCTCCCCTCTCTCCAGCTCTGAAGTTGCCTGGTTACCCCTGTTTCTCATTCAAGGAGGCTGAGGGCTGCATACAGCGGCCAATCATAGCAGCAGCCGGAGAGATTAACTATTTCTTGGCTCCACTATTCTAGACTCGTGCGAAAATGAGGAGAGAGGGCGGGGAAACTGGGCCCCCGGTGACAGAAAAAAAATATTTAAAATGCATAGAGAATAATGTAGAGGGGATCCGTTGGAGGGAGAATGTGTGAAGGGGAGGGGGGGATGGAGGGGATTAAACATTTTCGAGAAAAAAAAAGGATTAGGGAGAGGAGGAGGGACCAGTTGCCACTTCCCACTACAACAAAGATGCAAGTGACTGATATTCCAGCCTCCAAGGATATTATGCAAACTGCAGTAGAGTCTCGGGTCCATTCCTTCTCCTTCAGAGGACAATAGGTCTTAAAGGAACAGAGATCAGTCTTATTTCTCAAATCCCTAAAACGCAATCCATCAGGGTAATTGATCACCCTGCTTTAACCAGCCATCCGTCAAGTGAACACTCTCGCCCCCCCCCCCTCCCTCTTCCCTCACCCCTGTCCCACTTCGGTCGCCTCATCATAGGCCGTATTGATTTCAATTTCCCCCCTCCAGCCGGGGTGAAAGGTGTAGGAGAGTGAGCCAGCTTCAATCACTGGTACATGGCACGTGGGGACATAATGACCCCCCACCTATGGGGGGCTACTACAAACAGGTCATGCCCCCATCACACACACAAACACACACACAGATACCCCCCCCCCCCCCACACACACACACACACCTACTGTACGGCCTTGACCTTTGTGAATAGCTGCAGCTTGCACACCAGTGGATTCAGACTGGCCCCCACAGGGGGCCATCCAGAAGTGCTGGTGCATTTTGGGGGAACAGTTGGGGGTCCTGAGAGCGCAACAACAGCCTCTCAAAAAGACAGCACCCGGTAGAAGGGGGGTGACCCATGTGTGCATGAGGCTGTCGAGCACATTCCAGCAGATAAAAGAAACCATGACATCTTTTTTGTTTATCTTCATTAAATGTCAGTATTTTTGTTTTCAAAAGCATTGTTTTACATTCGACATAACAAAAATATGTCAGTTCCATCAGATTCGTGTTCTGGTGCCAAAAAGAGTTCACACGCCACGGAAAATAAAAAAGTTTCCCCTTTCATTTTGTTGTTGTTGTGTTTCAGCTGCTGAGTGTGATTGAAGCATCGCTGGCTTCACTCCATCCCACAGATTACAAATGAAAACAACAGTGTTGGGGTCCTCCCTCCCCCACTGCCGGACGAGAGCTGTGCGTGTGTGTTGTGTACGCAGCACACATACACACCGGCAGAAGTACACACACTCCAACATACACTTAAGCGGTTGATTGACGTGCAGCTCTTGGCTTGAGTACAGCTTAATCCCACTGCTTTCACAGATGGACTCAGTCTTCCTCTTTTCTGTCTGGTGTCACAGGAGTGGCATGTTATACATGTACACGCACACACACACACACACACTCACACACACTGTACAGTACATGTACTTTTGTTTACTGGGGAGGGAGGCTGCTGTGTGGCTTCTAATCCCCTCTGTAACCCGCCCTCCGTTTAGCGACCACCCCTGCTACTGTGTGTACACGCATGCACACAGACACACACGCACACACCTACACACACACACACACACACAACTCTTTGGTCATTAAAAAACAAAGGAGGTCAGTATCAGGCAGCTGGGTCCTGTGAAGCGAGAGTTAATCCTCATTTTCAAGGCCCACAGGCAAAAAGAAGCTTCACAGATGAAATGTTTCACGAGTTACACATGAACACGTTGCTCGTTTGCCACCTTGTTCATTCATCTATCCACTTTTACCATAACAGGAAAAAGTGTTGTTTCTCAGGCTCTTCGTAGGTTGCTGCGGTGAATTATTAGCGCAAATCAAGAGGGGGAAGATTCGACTTTTCTCCCCCTCCCTAATCGTATTCCACTTCTGCAAAGGCTTTGATTTCCATGTAGATGGAGCCGTGTTGATAACGGCAGGGAACTGCCCCGGAGAAATGAGGCAGAGCGATGAGATAAGGCACGCAGATCCCCATCCAGACAAAAAAGACAAAGAGGAGAGTCATCACCCCCACATGGCGGTTAATCTCCATTCAATCCGCAGATTACCGCAGTCCAAATTCTCATCGCTGCACCCCGGCAAATGATTAGTCATCTCCCAGAGGAGCGGTGGTCAACTGATGGCCGCCTTGGTTTGAGAGCTGATCAATAATAGTTCCTGGTTACAATGACAGCAGCTTTGGGATCGCGACCCAACATGTAGCAGAAAACATGCTCATTCAACAGCCAGTGTTCCCCGGCTCGAGGCTCGCTAAAGACGTACTGATCCCAAAACCATTCAACTATATTCCAAACATAAGAAAACCACCACAGAAGGAGCTTGTTCTCCAGGAGAGAGGGCCGCGTTCTCATCTTGTGCTCGACCTACACTGAGTCCTATGCTAATGAGCTGTTTTAATTAGGTCTAATTGTATTGTGCTATCAGAGTGTGTGATTAGCATTCAGAGAGGAACAGTGGGGAGAAGCTTGACATCGATAAATGACATGTGACCCTCGGCCCCCCGCTGCTGGAAAGTTCCGCTCCCTTTATCAATCTCATCCAGGCCTCTTCATTTCCTGTAGCTAATCATAATGTACTCAGACGGCAGTCGGTCCGGGGGCCAAACCCCTCGGGGGCCGGAGCACCTGTGGCAAAGCAATACACCCACTTTCATTGAGGGAGATAAGCAGGTCGTACACGCTAACTGTCATGGCGTGTGCAGCTCACTCACACACATTCAGCGAACATTCGTTCAACTGAGAATTTACAACTGCCACTGTTTTAAAGCTGCAGTAGCCGATATGTTTTAATAAGAGTTAGTCAGGAGACGATGTTTCATGAGAAAGTGGACGCTCGTAGGAACAAACCCACTGGACAATGATCGCTGACTTCACTCCCCCTGAGCCTTGTGGGGTGTCTTAGCATCTTTCTGTTCGTTGTTTGGGTTTCAGTCTCACAGCTTTCATCAACCTCAAGTCCAGCTGGGTTTGAGCACAATTATTTTAGTCTTTTCCTCAAAACCCCCCAAAAGGCCTGAGATTCTCATCCCTCGCGACGACCGACACATTGGCCTCAAGATGCGAAATAAAAAATGGGCACTCAGCTGCGACATTGTGATTGTGGGCCGGTGCTGACGCTCACTCCGGTATATTGAAATGAGTCTTTGTATTGCGACACACGTTTAGCTTTGTGTGTCATGCTCTTTGCCATTGGTGTGTCCTGTGTGAAAGCCACGCCACCAGCTCATTAGTCTCTTGTAGCCAGACCAGCTGTCTTATCAAGGTCATGAAGGTCCTGGAGAAAATCGTGCTCATAAAACACAATATAATTAGAACATGGAAACTGTGCTACAGCCAATCTACTTTCTTTGAATACACTCATTTGTGAAAATGGAACCTCTGCTTTGCTTTCTGTTTGGGTCGAGAGAATTTCAAGGCTGCTGTGTCTTCTCACCTTGGATTCCTTTCATGTGCCATGTCTGAATCTCAAAATCATCAGCAGTAAACGTTGACATTTCTCAAATAAATGCACAATTCCTGCAAGATGTCAACTTTGCCCTCAGGTCAAAAGGATTCTGCGGTCTAACCACAGCATCAAAGTCACACGCAGTTGAAGCTCAGATATTAAATGGCGAGAACCGTAAATAAAGCCGTGCCAATTCAAATTTTTGTTGGTAAAAGCCGATGTCTTTCTCTCCATCTGCTGAGCTCGCATTTTTAATTAGAAGCACTAACACAATGTGGTCAGACTGCATCTGTACACTTTTTGGACGCAGGATAATGTACAGATGCTAGTTGGGGTCTGACCATCTTGATTATTGCCTGTTGTAAAAATGTGGCAAACGTCACAGGATATTTGCATCTTTTATTCTCCAGTATTCATGCCATATTCATATTCTCATGCATATTTCCATGATGTAAAACGATTATTGAACTGTTTGTCTCGTGCCGATGGGCCAAAGACATTGTAGATGGCATATGTTTAAATATGAACTATTTCCATTTCTGAAAAGTAATCTCATCCAAAGATCTTTTACCGACTTTTCTGGTAAACTGACGAGCAGGCTGGTCCCTCATCTCCAGACGCCTGAGTACTCCACGTACGTGAACACAGTGAGGTGACGCTGTCTTTGCCCCATCAGCATATCTGAGCCCACAGCGGCTTCTTCAGGGTACCATGGAAACACACGACACCCCGCTCATGTCCGGTTTGTCAAAGAGGCCCTTTATTTTAGCGAGTGCTCTGAGTATTTAGAAACCCCGTCACACACAAGCACGTATTGTGCGCACTCTTTCCACCCACACATCACTGTGATCAAATTGTCACCGGGGCCCGATGACAAAGACGATGTGACAGTATGTGATTTATTGTGTCAGAGAAGAAAGTAAAAGAGGGTAATTGAGGGTTGAGTGGAGGAAACAAAGTTTGCAGGTGTCAGCGTAACTTTGTCTGCCATCACAAGACGATGATGCATTTATTCATGGGTGGGTGACGCTGCCAAGTCAAGGACAAACACCATATAATTACCCCATGAATTTAGGAAGTGATTAATTCTAAATTCCAGCTATTTAATTAAAATATGCAAAAAGACAGGCATCATTGTAACATGTGACACACTTTGCAGAGTAACAAAGTTAGATGGGAGTCACTTCCAACCATTAGCGACATTAGCGGCCTAAAAACACTTATAGAACACAGACACACACACACACACACACACACACACACACACATTACATCTGTCTCCATTGCATATTCGCGCCATTGCGCATCACTGATTTACTGAGCACATTTGGGTCCAACAGTGGTGACTCAAGCAAGCTGATTCCTTCAAAGCAAAAGAAGAGTTGGGGAGCCATTCCACAGATAATTGAATTTCATTTCAACCATGCGAGTGGAAAAAAGACTTGTCACCACCCTGGAGAAAATGCACAAAAATACAATCATTGTATTTACTGCACTGCATAGAGGGGGAGTGTTTGTGTATATGTACGGATACGTTTCACACTGCGCGTGCATGTTTTTAAGCGTAGTGTGTGTGTGTGTGTGTGTGTGTGTGTGTGGTGCACATTTCAATCCATAAAATCCCAAAACACACGCACACACACACGTGTCAAATGAATGCAAGAGAGAGAAATGGGTTTCCCTGATGCTCTTTAAAGCGACGACGCATCAGAGAGGGACAAATTGAAGTCAGTAAATGCCGGACAGGAGGGAACCTTTTGGAAAGAAGCCTCACAAATTGTATATCAAGTCTGTCACTGCTGCGCAGCGACATGTCCATCTTGACAAGACCTTCAGTGTACGGAGCCCCGGAAATGACAACAAAAGGGTGATGCACTTAAAGACATGCACTTAAAGATTAAAATAATGTTTTGTCCCTGAAGTGTGCAGACAAAAATATACAGTGAGTCTGCAAAAGCTTCTCATATTTTGACTTGGCAGTGAGGAATTATTCCAAGATGGTATCACGCTGCTCACCCTCTCTGTTGCTCCATTGATGTTCGACACACAAAACACACAGATTCAAATCCAAGAACATTCACTGCCCTGAATATTCATGTAACGCCGATATCATTATCATACAAGCCTGAGAGAAACTGGAAATGTCGCACAGGAAATTAAAACATTGTACACCAACACCCAAAAGGAAAGAAAAACATAATATAGTGAAACATAAATAGGAAGTCCAATTGCTTAATACACTGCATTTAATTATTTAACAACCAATATTAATCATGTATGTATTCGTATGTAGTTTCGACATGTCTGATAATCTTTTTACTTTACATTATAAACATTATTTAACTTTCCAATGCAAATCACCGTTTTGTGTCCATCTTGACATCAATGCATTCGTCTGCCTTGCTTCACCTTTTCGTGTGCGAGGATAACAAGATGCTCAGATTCAATCTGAGATGACTGACGTGCTCTGATGGGTGAATTTTGCAGCGCGGCACCCAGATGTCGGTCTTTCAGGACGGCGTCAGGAAAGTGGAGCTCCACATGAGGAGTCGAGGCGAGAGAGGAGGGAGCCTGGGAGCGTTTGATTTTCCATCAAGCGCATCAAAAGGCCTTCAGACCTCCCCTTCACAGCCCTGACAGGCACACCTTCATATACATCTTCGCATCATCACACGAAGACAGATGGGTGCAGCTGCTGCACACCTCTCTGTGTCTAACTGACATATATATATATTTAACCATCCAAACGTATTTTACATGACACACACGCACGCAAGATGCAAATTGAGGCACACTGACACACAGGCCGACTCTCCACTCACTGTTCCACGTGTGCAGGGCTATCCCGAGATATGCACCAGACATTTCGGAGTTTAACTGTTGCAGTCCCAGATTGGAGGCTTTGATCGTCATGTAACGAGACCAAGAATGTTGACTATGGGTTATTTAGAAGCTGGAAGCTGCTTTGGACACACGCCACTACAGAGCTTCCTTCTCTGGCATCTAGAGTCTGGGTTTCCTTCTCCTCCCACCGCATCCTCATCTCCATCCGTACATGTGCCATCCTTTTGTTTAGAGAGTTTCTATTTATCTGGCAGAATATAAAGCTTGACAATAAAAGAGAAATGATAATTAGGCTCCTCTTCTGATATTATGAGGCTCTGACCCAGTTTGGATTCGTTCCACGGGGGGCGTTACTGTGTTACATCGCTTTAGAACTCAACCATGAATCCTAATAAACAGTGAATCCCCTCAATAATTACAGAAGAAACTTTCTCTGCACAAAAGAGTGATTGTTTGATGGTGGAATTGCTCAGTAGCAGCTGGGCCGGCCAGCCAAGTGAAATACTTGCAACCTACTTGGAAAGGAGAGGATTGCAGGTAGATGAGGAATCGGCCAGGTTGAGAGAGATGCTACATGTGTGTGAGTGTCTTTGAAGAAAGAGGAGAGATACGAGATCTGAGGGAAGCAGGGACTGTCAGAAAGAGAGACAAAGGTAGAATAGACACAGAGCGAGCCAGATGGAGGTTTGAATATTCTGCTTATCCCTCCACATGTACTGTAGCGTGACGTGCGGCTGTCGCCATAACCCGCCCGATGAAGAACGAGGTAGATGCGTAATGGTGTAGGAGAAGAACTCAAATGTCAGTCGGTAATGGGCAGCCTGTTATATTAATCCCAGTCAGGGGCCTCCTTAAGACTTCAACATCCTTGGGGAAGAGTGTCGTAAAAAATAGCGCAGTAAAGAGGACCGTGTAGCACTGCAGCATGAAAAATGCCCTCTATCTGCAGTGACTCAGCCACTGAATCCAAGGTAAAGAGGAATATGTTTGCCCTCTCTCTTTCTCCCCTCATCTCTCTCTGTTGGTCTCTCCATTTCGCTCTCCATGCACAGACTTGTGTCCACACACACACACACACACACACACACAGGAAGGGAGACACTTGTTAAGCACATTATCAAGGCCTGCTTTCATTCATCGGGTCTTGTGACGTTCGATTTCAGTCATTGTCCTCAAATAGACATATGAATTCATGCATGCCTGCTCAAACAATCACCACTGTCTTTCCTTTTCTAAATCAAACAGCAGACGCAGGCGTTTTCTTCTTCTACCCCCTCCAGTTGGCTAATCAGTTAATTCTACATTCCCCGGGTGAGACAGACAATAAGGATGATGGGCTTCAACGTTAAAACCCCTGACTATCTATCTACATGGTGAGTCTATTGTAACGGGGCTTTCTAATGTAAATAGGTAGTGTAAACAACATGCTACTGTCCTAGATAGACTCTCCTGTGCACCTCAACACCAAAGAGGGGAATATGGTCTGAAAACATAGAGAGGCCTGGTTATTCATACATTATCTTATTGTATTTCTTATCATCTGTATCGTTTGGTCTCTGTCGTTTCTGTACCGTTTTTTAAATCTCAAGTAAGAGCTATAATACAATCTGTCCTCCATATTACAGGCATACACTTTCATTTTAGCTTGTAAAACAGGGTCTATAAATCACAGGTAAAAAAACTAGTAAATGTATGTTTTCAACCAGTTATAACAATGACAAGAACATCTGTGTATTGATCAGAAAACCCGTGTGGTATAAAAATAGAATTTCATATCAAAATAAGTACACATCACTGTCAAACAGTTAAACGTTTGATATGACCCATATATTACAAAAACATGTTCTGTTTCTGCTGCTCTTGAATTTGATTTCAATCAGTTTCATGTTTGTAATCTCTTAATACAGTGTGTGGCCTAATTACCAAGTTAAAATGTGATGATCATATATGTAAATCTGCAAATGGGTCAATTTAAAAAAAGGCAGAACAAATTATTATTCAATTATTAGTTCCTGTTCATGGACTAAGTACACGCTTAAAAAATAATCAAGCAAATGTACATGCAAGATAAAAATATGTCTAATTATTAAACGTAAACAAACAATGCAGGCAGAAATGGTCAAATATATTTTTTTTGGAAAAAAAAGATAATTTCATTGAATTCATCTAGTGTTTATGTCTATATATACATAAATATGTGTTGTGGTTTATTTTAAAACATTCTCTGCAGGCCATTTAACAAATGAGCAGCAGGCCGCAGGTTGGCCACCCAGATGTAGAGCATCATTGCATCATCTATGATTATATGTTTTGTTTTACTGTCTGACTATTACATAATTTCAGTTGAGGAAGCACTGCAAACCTCACATGGAATGTGTGCAGGAGATCTGAGATTCCTGGTTTCCTTTTGGAGCACTCAAGGTCGCATGCAGGGCTTTTTCACTGCAGACACGCCGGCCGCGCTCACACTAACGGGCCAAATACGTCTTTTTGTTGACATATCCAGATTGTTTCCAGATTGATTTTCGAAAGTCTAGACAGCAAAAATGGTCCGCTCTGCTGATGCGGACCGTGTGATCAAAGCTATGGAAAAAGCTTGTCGGCAGACCATGAGTTGTGATTGCTTTGTGAAACTATTATGTGCAGGGTCAAAAACAGAAATACCACGGTTACTCATATGCCAACATGGATGAAAAGTCCCAACAGTGCTATGGATGAGCTACTTACTGGTTCACATGTCAACTCATCCATCTTCACGTCATGTGAGCAAACTCCACTCACAGATGAAGACCATGTGATATGGTTGAAAAACCCAGAAAAGCTTTGACCTTTACGTTGGGAATTGTTCCGTCTGTTTTTTTATGATCTTGATTGAAATTGGACTATTATATACATTTAAAAGACTACATTTCCTAAATTAACATTGCATCCCTTGGGTACTGCACCCATGCAGTAAATGCTTTGGTAGCCTAATGCAAATAATCATGCACTAGAATAAATGCTATTTCCTTTCTACTGACACACTGACACAGACATTGAAATAAACCCACCGCCGTGCGCTTCTCGCACAAATCTGTACACATACAGGCGAGTCAGAGCGAGAGCGAGAAGCAGCATGACAGCCTCTGCTCCGATGCAGATGTGCTCTCTATCTCGTTAACCTCGACCAATGGGAGCTGCCCGCGCACAGCTGTGCAGCTGACACGCCGCTCTGCCTCACCAGACTGCAGCGTTGGCACGAGGAACCGACTGGCACCAAGTCAACACACACTCACACGCTTGGACACATGTATGTACACATACAGTACATGCACGTGTGCAGGTGCACGCACACACACACACACACACACACACACACATACGCACAGGGAGGACTGGTGAGTGCTCAGACATGACTGTGTTTTTAAACAGGATCCACCTCTTTGGAGCCTCACAAGCGTCATGCTGCTCAGTGTGCTGGCATGTATGACAAGCAGTCACCTTGTTCAAGGCCAGAAGTAAATAGGTAATTTATTGACGGGGGCGGGTTTCCTGACTACATTCAATTACTCCTTTGCAAGGGGCTTGGAGAAATGTATATCTATTCCTATAATGTTCACAGCGGCTCTGCATCCTGCAGGGCTGCAGCTATACTGCCACCGCCCGCTTTACTGTCACCATAGCAACTACTTGGGGCTACCAGGGCTTTGAGGGGAGAAAGGTCAAGGGTTGACTTCTGTTCAGTGGAGAAATCAAATCTGCTCTTTGCCTAGACAGCAGCTCTGAAAATTGATGTCCAGCAGGAGGGGAATCCGTGGAGGGAGCTGCTTTGGGCGGGTTCATGCTGCTCTGACCCTCGCTAAATTCGGATGCCCATGGCCACTGTGACTCACTCCCTATCCGACTGATCCAACGGCTTTTGTGTCTGCTGAATCAAGATGTTTTAATCTGAATGTCCTGAAACATCAGCGGGTCTAAAATGTTGGATTTATTCCATGGCACTCTCAGTCTATCAGTTTGCAGTCTGTTGATTTGTCTTCTTTTGCCGTTTTCCCCTTACATCAGAAGCAAGCCCACAGGTGGTCGCTTACTTTATCGTAGCCATGGCAACTGCCCACAGAAAGCACACAGTGTTTGGTGGAGAAGAAAAACCTTCAATTACCTTTAGAAAGGGCAGCTTCTCGGATGAGTGTGGGTGGTTTCTCCTTTGCTAAGTGTGTTTTAGTCTTTGAAGGCCCTCAGTCTGACTCAGAACAAAATGGACACTGCCCCCCATCCGCCCAGGTGGGCCACATCCATTCCCCTCAAGGCCCGTCCACAGATGGGCTGATTCAAGAGGAGGTGACGTGCGGGGGTGGAGGGAACTGGGCACAGTCCTGGCACGGAGGAGCAGAGCCATCTGCCTGTCACAACTGCTCCATTTCAGACCCCTGCTCTGGCTCTCCAGTGCTCCCACCACAGATGGACAGCCTTCAGAAAGGTGTTAGTCATGCCTGGGCTGCATCACAGTGACACTAGGAGGGCCGTACTGTCTGGCTATCATTACAGGAAAGGCTAAGTGAAGAGAGGAGGAGGGAGGGAGAAGAGAGGAGTGAATCTGTGTATTTGAACCGGTGGAAAGGGGTTAAGACGCAGAGCGGGGACCTGTCAGTAACGGATATTTGCACATAACATTGAGTAAAGTGTGGCCGCCAGATATCAAATGTAACAGCCCACAGCCCCTCGTTCTACAACGAGTGCACCCACACATGTTGTCCCCTTGGTTACCTGTCCGTCTGTCTGTGATTGGCTGTCCCTGCAGCCCTTTATCCATTCAACTATTTCCATGCTCACCTCTCCTTCGTCACATTATTTATTTTTGACCTTTTATTTCTCCTCTCCTCTCCACTCTCCGTGGCCGTGGTAGCCCCTCGCTAATCCTTTAGGATGCAGTGCAGCATCTCTGCCGGGGTTTTCTGGAAGTGGATTTGTAAGAGAAACACCAGTAAGCCTCTCTCTCCCCCTGTCTTAATGGCAGATTAGAGCTTTACTCCAGCATTAAGTCGACAAACACACAGAGCCTCGCAGGCAGGTACAGGAGTAAGGTGGAGCAGCTCGACATCTGTTAGAAAGTGGCAGCGGGAAGCAGAAGTAGAAAGAGGGGGGAGGGCGATCGTCATAAACTAAACATAAGCTGCTTAATGTACAACCCGCTTATTCACATTTTCACAGGAGAAGAAGCATGTATTGTGAAACACACATGAAACCCCACATGTTTAGCTCTTTTACGGGGATGTTGGGATGTTCGGAGGGGGCGACCTTTTTCAAAACATTGGGTTTGATTTTTGTCCGATAAGCAGTAAATATACAGAACATGGTTAGAGATAATATCCCATGACACAGACAGTGTATCGAATACAAGTGAAAGCTTTTTATAATCATAATCTCATGCCATAAAATTAAAGAACCACTAAAACCTGTTTTATTACATAATGGGATTTTATTACAATTTAAACTTTAAGATGTAAATACATTCGTTGTTTAAAAATTGCAAAGTATTTATTGGAGCTATATTCTATGTACATATGAGGCACAGGAACATACTAAAAGGTGCAAGTTTGTCTTCATCACATCTTGATCTAGTTCAGTTGAAGCAGCCATGCTAGCCGTTTCCTTAGCATAACATACTTTACTTGATATATTTTCATTGTGTCATGACCTTTTCCTTCACTGCTTTATCATAATTATTAACAACTATCACATGTTATATGAAAACATGTTAAGACATTGTTAGGTTGTAAAAGTTTATTTTGATTCTGTAGTCTTGAGCTTTAAATTAATACATATAGAAAGATATTATAATAGGAAATATTAGGGAGACTATTGATATTGTTGTTAATGTGTTATGAAGCATAGGGGTACTGTTTACTTTTTGCAAATGTCAATGGCAAGAAGTAATGTGGTGTATGTGCATGGAATGAATGTTAGTTAGTATTTCAGAATTGTCGAAGCCGGTTGAAGCCCGTGAAGTGACTTTAATGCGGACAATAACAGACGGGACTTTTATTGTGAAAATACTTGTCTAGCGACTTGACCGGAAGTGGCGTTTTGACCTGGGGGTCGTGATGTTTGACCCCTCCATTATGCTAGCAGGACTTTTATCCAACAGGAAGGTGTTAGAGGCTGAACTACCTTTGAAGCGTCGGTGATTGGCTGATTTTGGGACTAATACTCTGTACTTGGGAAAGATCGTTTTCTTTCCTCTTGACCCGGATCCTTCAAGCTTGTTCCTGTTGAGCCTGTATCACCACGAAACCCACGATCGTGAACCTTGATTGTTTGTTTCCACTTCTTGCCATTAAATATTGTTAAACTTAATTCACGCGCATCCGGAGCCTGATTTCCATCATCTGCGAAGTGCCCAGTTTCAGTTACTCTTATAACATCCATGTGTTTGATCAGAAAAAAAATCACATTTGTTCAGCTAATGTAGTTTCTATAGCTTTGAATTTAAGGCAACAGTTGGCACCGCTCCTCAAAAAACATAAATATTGTGCATAATTACTTATGATGAGCATAAATACGCCCACTGGGTTTTTCTGGACACTCCACTGAGAAGCAGCTGTTGGCACACACTGACATCCTGATGATCTGCGTATCCTGCAGATGACCCGACAGCTGGATGTTGCAGCCTCGTCGCTCCTCCGGACGCTGCACGACTCAGTCCGAGGGACGGAGCTAACCTCGTGGGCCAGGTACCTGACCGCAGAACAGGACACAGGGCTCGTTACTGGGTCAGCGCTGTGAACCGCCACCGCGGCTCAAACATCTGACCTACATTACGCTTCACGCCGCCTGGATGAGCTGCGCTCCACTTCACAGGATTCTTCCGACAGTTTGGAAAACATCACATAAGCTGCAGTTCTGCTGCACTGAGAGTACCTGTTGTGTATGTTTACTTCACTTGCTCAGACATTTTTATTTTAGTTAAGTGATACATAAAATTAAAAAAAGTCAAACACATTCACAAATCTTGGATTTTTCAATGAGGATGCTCAATGTTTTTGAATAACTTGTCTGGAGGCGATCTCTAATTATTTATGGTACCCCGTATTTAACCAGGAACACAACTCCTTGTGTCCAAAACTTGCACCACTGAGGTGTGCTTAAATGTTATCAATTTAAACAGTTTGAATATTAGTGTGTCGGACTAAACCTCATGTCAATTGGAGAAAAGCGTACACATTTATTATTTAAGAGCTAAATCGGTTAATTTCGACTGATCCTGCTCGATGTGCACATACTTGCTTGACATATATAACTCCAGTATAAACAGCGGGGGAAGAAGTACTCATTGGGGGAGTTTATCCTCCACTGATACTTTTTGTATATCAACTGCCCGGATGACTTGTAAAGGAAACATGTAGGTAAAGACATGCCCGTGTTGTTGTGTTTGTGCATCTCCTCCAGCGACTGACTCCTATTCAACATGTGTAAATATGTGTTTTGATGTGTGGATCCCCCTTTGTGGACGGCCTATTAGTGGGACACAAGCACATGTTTACCTCTTCATTTGAAAGAGATCAGTGGTTTTGCACAAAGGCAACCCAATTTAGAAATCTCCAACAAAGCTTGCCTTCTTCCTCCCTCTCGCCTCTGCTTCACTGTCTCTGGCCCACATACATTTGCACATTTGCATGCTCTTTGAGGGAGTAGTGGTTCTCATGCAGAAGCCCAAGCTGTGAGAAAAGGGGATTGTGGAGGCTTGCAACTGAAGGGACAGAATTAGAGAGAGAGAGGGGGGGGGGGGGGAGAGAGAGGGAGAAAGGGGAGAGGTGTGTATGGATGAGAAAGGTCCCCTGAAGAAGCTTACGTTTGCCCTTTTTTAAAAATGCTTTGATCTCGCTCTGAAGCCCCTCAGCCAAGAGTTAAGACTGTTGCTTTAATAAGGACCAACTCGCCGTGCTCCGCTCTGTCGGCATTTTTTTTATTTTGGAGCTCAAATTAGCAATTCAAATGGTGGCTATTTGGATCTGCTCGCCCAGCTTCCTCCCCTCGGCTTTCCAGGCAGTTTGACAATATTTTGGTTAAGCCCCATTTCCCCCTAACGCAACTGTAGCAACAGGGGAGAGAGAGAGGGTAGATAGAGGGAGGGCGGGAGATGGGGGAGAGAGAGAGCATATGTAGCAAGTGTGGGTGTGGAAGGTCAAATAGGAAACAGAGGGGCCCTTTTCATTTGGCTTGTTCTCTCCACTGAGCTAATATGAGGGATAATGACCGTTATTGGAATAATATGGTTCCATTTAAAGCTGAAAGGTTTAAATTCATTCAAGGATTATAAAACAGTGTCACACTGCGATTAGACAGTGTTTTATTTTTTATTTCCTGGCTGACCTGAAGGACAACATGTAATGTTGAATACTCAAGCGGAATTAAACATTTCCAAAATTCCCTTTTATCTCCTAAAGAAAAGTGGTTCCAAAAGTTTGACTCATCAATATCTTATGATAATATTTGATTCATTGACTGTGTAATGTGTTGCCCAAAATGATGAACCAATAAATACATTTTTGTATTTGAGTTAATTATTTTGTATTTTGAGCCCACAACTGTAATGGTTACAGGTACTGGAACCCAAACGCACAACAAACACAGGAATGCAGGAGGAGGCTGTTTAATTAATCTTTCAGGCAGGGTCAAAACCGGGTGGTCAGTCAAACAGGGCAACATATCCAAAAGGGGCAGGTAAAAATCTCAAGTCGGGTGAACAGGCAAACAGGGTCGTAACAGGCAGATCAGAACTAGAACTAGGAATTCACTGGAGAGTTTGGAGGTGACACACAAGACAATCTGGCAGAGGACAAGTGGAAGTGAGGGAGCTAAATAGTGAGGGACTAATGAGGGGATGGGCTGCAGGTGAGAAGGGCGTGAGGACCAGGTGAAGGGAATGAGGGACTAATGAGGGGATGGGCTGCAGGTGAGAAGGGTGTGAGGACCAGGTGAAGGGAATGAGGGACAATCAGGTGAGGATGACAGGAGAGTTAATTAAACGTGTAAGCAGGATGAATTTAACTAGGAAGGTGGGGAATTCGTGACAACAACTTACATGTTTTGTTTTACTCCCTGCTCTCTTCAGCAGTGGATCTTAAGCTAAACACAAACTAAAAACCTGGTTAGCACTATCAGCTCAGCACCAAACAGCAGACTGGCACAAGTTTGTAGATAACCGGTGAAAATGATAAAGAATAATTTTGCTTCTAAGTTGGTGGAGACCAAAACAGTGTGAAAAGGAAAGTGAATATATTGGTAAAAGTGAATTGGGCGGAGAGACACACTGGAACTCCAAATGAATGCCAATGTTGCTTCATGTCTGCAAGACGTATCAATAACACATTGACAATCAAAATTATTAATGTGTTTGCAGCTTGTTTTGCTGCCCCCAAGTGGCAAAAAGAAATGCGCTAATGCAACTTAAAAATCACAACGAGACATGTGAAGGAACATTGATAAGCCAAGCAGTGACTACGCATCATTATAAAGTATTTATCCATATATTATATATTAGAGGCCTCAATGGCTTCCAGCCACGGTCATTGCCACTTGTGGCTGACATTTTGTATTTAGACTCACCTGTCTCATATTTGTTATATAAAATAAATCAATGATAGAACAGCTCAGAAGCTCTTATGAAGTGATTCTACACTCCAGCCAATACAACATAGGCCCCAAGGCTTGGAGGTCAAGTTGGAACTGAGCAGAGTGGAGCACAAGGGAAAAAAAGAAACTATCTTGAATAACTCTTCTCACCCTTTCTATAAGGAGCTGTGGCAGATTCACAGCTGGTTGCAGAGAGAAAGAAATGTGTGAGGTCACAGTGAACTTGACTCATTGACCGTCACAATCTGCTCAGTTCGACCTTGAGACGAGTCGACGTTTGGGGCACATTTGAAGACATTCTTTGAGGTGTTCCTGAGATATCGCATTCACAAGAGAAGGACTGACAGACAACCCGAAACACAACACCTCAGCTTTCCCCAGCAGCAAGGCATGAAAAAGAAAGTAGCGCCCGAGTCAGCGCCAGTGTATCAACCAATCGTTCCTTCTGGGTTTACCTGGGTGATGAGGCCAGTCTAAAGAGAGCGATAGATAGAGCGGAAAGATCCCATAAAGAGAGAGAAGTTGCACCAAAATGGCTTTAAACATTACGATTAGAGGTCCTTTCAAGCAGAGGTAAACACAAACACTCACACCCAGGGTTGTATTCATTTGAGGGATTTCACACACATTCACCACGCACACGCATGTGTGTGTAAGTTGAAAGCCTTTGCACAAACAGACACATTTGACACCCAACTTCTCACTCTCCCAAGCACCTTCTCGAGGACATAGGGGTGAAATTAAAAATGATTTCTATTAGTTTGTCTCTGTGAGATGTGCGGAAATATGACAGCAACAGCTCATGAGGTGAATGATCTATCCCCCTCATGGGCGAGGCCTCCATCCCAACTCAGACACAGAAGCCAGTAAATGTGGCTGGATTGACACGGCACAACCAATTCTTTTCTTTAAAAAAAAAATCTGATTGTCTGTTTGTTCAGTATTATCCAAAACAAAGAGATGGGCACGGGAAAGTGACAGTTAAATGCTAATTCAATATGTCCCTGTCCTGTCAATCAGGTCCGACTGATTAGCGACGCTTGTTCATTTAAATGTGTTGTATCACCTCCTTGCCAAAATATAATGTGATCCTTTCATGCGTGGTAGGCCCGGGCTGCGGCGCAGTGCTAAGTCAGCGCTCTAGTTAATAAGTCCTTTTCATTAAACAAGCGTTCATTAAACATTCATTCATTCACTCATCCTCATTTGCATTTCCTCATCATAAACGCATTCATGAAACATTCATTTGTTCACTCGTTCTCATTTGAATGATTTGAAATGCCTTCTTCGAGGAATGGATATGGCAGAAATCGGCAGAGAGCACGAGAAGGACAGACGTGGGAATGACAAAGAGGACGAGGAGAGATTGTTATTACTCCATTTCAACAATCTTTCCTGTCAACGACAGTAGAAATGTGATTATATTTCCTCTCATGATCATCTAGTGGCACTCGCCATGTAAGAAAAATGGCATGTTTCACATTGCGGGGCCATAATATGACAACAAATCACTTCTGATATCAAAGCATGCAGAGGTGGAAGATTCAGACTGTGTTGTGGTTTAATAACGCACCTGCAGTACAAAAGCAAACGACATCCCATTTCGATGATAACAGTTACGCCACGCGATGTACCCGCATATTGCAAAAATATGCAATGAGGTCACGCATATGACATTACATTGCATCTTTTTATTTCCTTATTTCATTTGCATGCTCTTTGAGGGAGTAGTGGTTCTCATGCAGAAGCCCAAGCTGTGAGAAAAGGGGATTGTGGAGGCTTGCAACTGAAGGGACAGAATTAGAGAGAGAGAGGGGGGGGGGGGGGAGAGAGAGGGAGAAAGGGGAGAGGTGTGTATGGATGAGAAAGGTCCCCTGAAGAAGCTTACGTTTGCCCTTTTTTAAAAATGCTTTGATCTCGCTCTGAAGCCCCTCAGCCAAGAGTTAAGACTGTTGCTTTAATAAGGACCAACTCGCCGTGCTCCGCTCTGTCGGCATTTTTTTTATTTTGGAGCTCAAATTAGCAATTCAAATGGTGGCTATTTGGATCTGCTCGCCCAGCTTCCTCCCCTCGGCTTTCCAGGCAGTTTGACAATATTTTGGTTAAGCCCCATTTCCCCCTAACGCAACTGTAGCAACAGGGGAGAGAGAGGAGAGGGGTAGATAGAGGGGAGGGCGGGGAGATGGAGGGGGAGAGAGAGAGCATATGTAGCAAGTGTGGGTGTGGAAGGTCAAATAGGAAACAGAGGGGCCCTTTTCATTTGGCTTGTTCTCTCCACTGAGCTAATATGAGGGATAATGACCGTTATTGGAATAATATGGTTCCATTTAAAGCTGAAAGGTTTAAATTCATTCAAGGATTATAAAACAGTGTCACACTGCGATTAGACAGTGTTTTATTTTTTATTTCCTGGCTGACCTGAAGGACAACATGTAATGTTGAATACTCAAGCGGAATTAAACATTTCCAAAATTCCCTTTTATCTCCTAAAGAAAAGTGGTTCCAAAAGTTTGACTCATCAATATCTTATGATAATATTTGATTCATTGACTGTGTAATGTGTTGCCCAAAATGATGAACCAATAAATACATTTTTGTATTTGAGTTAATTATTTTGTATTTTGAGCCCACAACTGTAATGGTTACAGGTACTGGAACCCAAACGCACAACAAACACAGGAATGCAGGAGGAGGCTGTTTAATTAATCTTTCAGGCAGGGTCAAAACCGGGTGGTCAGTCAAACAGGGCAACATATCCAAAAGGGCAGGTAAAAATCTCAAGTCGGGTGAACAGGCAAACAGGGTCGTAACAGGCAGATCAGAACTAGAACTAGGAATTCACTGGAGAGTTTGGAGGTGACACACAAGACAATCTGGCAGAGGACAAGTGGAAGTGAGGGAGCTAAATAGTGAGGGACTAATGAGGGGATGGGCTGCAGGTGAGAAGGGCGTGAGGACCAGGTGAAGGGAATGAGGGACTAATGAGGGGATGGGCTGCAGGTGAGAAGGGTGTGAGGACCAGGTGAAGGGAATGAGGGACAATCAGGTGAGGATGACAGGAGAGTTAATTAAACGTGTAAGCAGGATGAATTTAACTAGGAAGGTGGGGAATTCGTGACAACAACTTACATGTTTTGTTTTACTCCCTGCTCTCTTCAGCAGTGGATCTTAAGCTAAACACAAACTAAAAACCTGGTTAGCACTATCAGCTCAGCACCAAACAGCAGACTGGCACAAGTTTGTAGATAACCGGTGAAATGATAAAGAATAATTTTGCTTCTAAGTTGGTGGAGACCAAAACAGTGTGAAAAGGAAAGTGAATATATTGGTAAAAGTGAATTGGGCGGAGAGACACACTGGAACTCCAAATGAATGCCAATGTTGCTTCATGTCTGCAAGACGTTTCAATAACACATTGACAATCAAAATTATTAATGTGTTTGCAGCTTGTTTTGCTGCCCCAAGTGGCAAAAAGAAATGCGCTAATGCAACTTAAAAATCACAACGAGACATGTGAAGGAACATTGATAAGCCAAGCAGTGACTACGCATCATTATAAAGTATTTATCCATATATTATATATTAGAGGCCTCAATGGCTTCCAGCCACGGTCATTGCCACTTGTGGCTGACATTTTGTATTTAGACTCACCTGTCTCATATTTGTTATATAAAATAAATCAATGATAGAACAGCTCAGAAGCTCTTATGAAGTGATTCTACACTCCAGCCAATACAACATAGGCCCCAAGGCTTGGAGGTCAAGTTGGAACTGAGCAGAGTGGAGCACAAGGGAAAAAAAGAAACTATCTTGAATAACTCTTCTCACCCTTTCTATAAGGAGCTGTGGCAGATTCACAGCTGGTTGCAGAGAGAAAGAAATGTGTGAGGTCACAGTGAACTTGACTCATTGACCGTCACAATCTGCTCAGTTCGACCTTGAGACGAGTCGACGTTTGGGGCACATTTGAAGACATTCTTTGAGGTGTTCCTGAGATATCGCATTCACAAGAGAAGGACTGACAGACAACCCGAAACACAACACCTCAGCTTTCCCAGCAGCAAGGCATGAAAAGAAAGTAGCGCCCGAGTCAGCGCCAGTGTATCAACCAATCGTTCCTTCTGGGTTTACCTGGGTGATGAGGCCAGTCTAAAGAGAGCGATAGATAGAGCGGAAAGATCCCATAAAGAGAGAGAAGTTGCACCAAAATGGCTTTAAACATTACGATTAGAGGTCCTTTCAAGCAGAGGTAAACACAAACACTCACACCCAGGGTTGTATTCATTTGAGGGATTTCACACACATTCACCACGCACACGCATGTGTGTGTAAGTTGAAAGCCTTTGCACAAACAGACACATTTGACACCCAACTTCTCACTCTCCCAAGCACCTTCTCGAGGACATAGGGGTGAAATTAAAAATGATTTCTATTAGTTTGTCTCTGTGAGATGTGCTGAAATATGACAGCAACAGCTAATGAGGTGAATGATCTATCCCCCTCATGGGCGAGGCCTCCATCCCAACTCAGACACAGAAGCCAGTAAATGTGGCTGGATTGACACGGCACAACCAATTCTTTTCTTTAAAAAAAAAATCTGATTGTCTGTTTGTTCAGTATTATCCAAAACAAAGAGATGGGCACGGGAAAGTGACAGTTAAATGCTAATTCAATATGTCCCTGTCCTGTCAATCAGGTCCGACTGATTAGCGACGCTTGTTCATTTAAATGTGTTGTATCACCTCCTTGCCAAAATATAATGTGATCCTTTCATGCGTGGTAGGCCCGGGCTGCGGCGCAGTGCTAAGTCAGCGCTCTAGTTAATAAGTCCTTTTCATTAAACAAGCGTTCATTAAACATTCATTCATTCACTCATCCTCATTTGCATTTCCTCATCATAAACGCATTCATGAAACATTCATTTGTTCACTCGTTCTCATTTGAATGATTTGAAATGCCTTCTTCGAGGAATGGATATGGCAGAAATCGGCAGAGAGCACGAGAAGGACAGACGTGGGAATGACAAAGAGGACGAGGAGAGATTGTTATTACTCCATTTCAACAATCTTTCCTGTCAACGACAGTAGAAATGTGATTATATTTCCTCTCATGATCATCTAGTGGCACTCGCCATGTAAGAAAAATGGCATGTTTCACATTGCGGGGCCATAATATGACAACAAATCACTTCTGATATCAAAGCATGCAGAGGTGGAAGATTCAGACTGTGTTGTGGTTTAATAACGCACCTGCAGTACAAAAGCAAACGACATCCCATTTCGATGATAACAGTTACGCCACGCGATGTACCCGCATATTGCAAAAATATGCAATGAGGTCACGCATATGACATTACATTGCATCTTTTTATTTCCTTATTTCATTTGATCCATATTGTATGACCGAGCTCTTCCCTACGTGCTGTTCTTCCCTCTCTTGAATAGGCTACACATCAAAGACATATTCAATAAATCCTATGAGAAATAGAGCAGCGTTGCTCTGGGACTCCCATCACATACGGTATGGTTTGTGTATGTTTGTGAATGTCAATATGATGAATTGAATACCGATGATGCAGTGGCGAGAGATTAGATTTATACGTTTCTAACCCTGGGAGCATTCTCCAGCCTCTATCCTCTCTTCATTACCTCCTCTTTTCCTTTTAAGTTGTGCCGTTAGGGGAGACATCAATCTGAGTGACAAGTTGTGTGATCCTCCTCCCGGGCTTGGTGGGAGGAGGAGGGCCGTCAACATAAATATCCTTTCTGGAGTCGCGGCTGACATGGAGAAGCCATGGCCACCATGAATCCTCATCCATGATCCCAGTCACAAAAACATGAGCCAATCAGCATGGCTGAAAACCTCGCCTTCACCTGCAATACTGTCGGTTTAGAGCTTGTTCTTGATTGTTTGCCCGTTCTATTTCCACACAGGCAGAAGAACACAGTGGCCTTTCTTCCAATTTAACAAAAAACACCTCAAACTATCTACTATGCACTTTATCTACATGCATTTTGATGTCGAGCTTCTCAGGCAAACTCAAACCCTTTCCCCATCTCAGGTGGGGAAAGGGTTTTTCAAACAGATAAAAAGACGAGAGGTGCACTACGTAGAGTGCCGATCTCCGCCTGGTGTGCCTGCAAACCATGCTGTGTTATGTTTATTGAATGAATACAACTAGTGCTGTGAGGAGTTGTCAAACAGACTTCATGCAAACTCAAAAACAAGCCACTAGGGGAAGGAAGATGAGTAATTGGCTCAAAGTTGTTGTGTCATACACTTCATCCCACCTAGCCCAAACAGAAAGTTAAATCAGTCGAGCTGTCCAGACTCAGATCCCGAATCAAAGCGCCAATCTTCCGATTGGAAGACGGCCCGCTCTACCTCCGAGCCCCTGTCGCCCCAATGCACTCAGCTGTGTTATCACTAGCAGCCGGGGGGCCGGTTAAGAGCGGTGAGTGAGTAGAGTCGTAAGAAGCAGGCAGTGGCCGTATAAACCAGGTCATAAAAAGTGTTTTGGAAAAGTGTGAGTCAACACAACCGCAGGGGGTCCTCTAGCATGCAGCCAGAGCTGGTCACCTAATGCATTGCAGTATGTGAACATTTGCGGTGGATAAACACAAAGTTGTACACGCACACACTTGACCAAACACATAACATCTCACAAGGCCGTGATAATAGTGAAAAGTGAGAATAGAAACCCTGAAGGTTACTTCCTCAGCTCCAAGTCCACATCTGGCATTCCTTTATATTATCTTGACTGGTGGAATCAGTCCAACTTTCTGTATGAAGGTAGTTCCTCTTTGACAACTATTTAATTTTTGAGAAAACCGAGAAGAGAGGCAGACAGATTAAATATGCTTTTTAAAGGATATATCCAGGGTATCCAACTGATTCAGCAGCAAAAACAGGTTAAAAAGGTGAAGATGAAAGATAAAATGTGAACGTGTAAACAAATGATCACCCTATTAATTTGTTATGGTATTATTAATGTTGTCATCGTTTGGTTTAGGGCAGGTAGTGTGCAGGTGTTCACAACCATAGACTGTATATGAGAAGTGGACGTAATCGCCGTTGGTTTGTGAAAAACTGTTTTGAAGCCTCGATTTGGCATTTTGTTACAATTTAGTTTTTTCAGATTAGTTGCGGCTTCTCCAAATCGATGGTCCAAACTACATGTTGTTTTTATGTTAACGACAGCAACAACAACGCAATTGTTATTATTTCCTTATTTTCCTTCTCTTTCTATTGACATCACATTGCTGACATCCTTCTGTCAGTCCCACGTACTCGCCTTAAAACTCGTGGTGACTGAGCTTTTGAGGCGGTAGCACCAAAGCCGTGGAACGCTCTGCCTGCACCACGAAGGATTTCAGATTACATCGTATTCCTTTAAACTCCATCTCAAAACAAACCTGTTGGTGTTTGGTTGATTTGAACTCTATGGCCTGCTTTTGATCTTCTCTGTTTATTTATTTTATTCCACCATCTTTTTCTGTGTATTGTCCTTTTCTCTTTTAGCTGTTGACATTTTTTGGCAGCTGTTATTGCCAAATTGTTTTAATTGAATACTGTACTGCACTTTGTGACACTTCATCTGTGATAAGGGCAAACTAAATAAACTTTACTTACTTACTTACTGTGCTGTTGCTTTGGCACCTTTAATTTATTTGATGTAATTTTTCAATTATACACCCAGATGCACACACTGACATTAACGTTGCAGCTCAGCAGGTGGTGACACACTCCGGGGCCTCATTCGTTAAAGAAACTTTACTCCGATAAACAAAGTCACAAAGTTAGTTTGTTTTTTGAAGCTGCGATTCAGACCACACTGCTTTAAAATACAACACATTCTAAGCAGTAATTCACCCAAAGCCTTGTCTAACATTTTGGAACAATTAATGACCCTGAGGCCACTGCTTTGTACCAGTCGAACCAAATTATATTGTGTTACCCTATTCACCTAAAAAATGAGCAGCACTAGCAGAGATGCATGAAGGTTAGAAGATGCATTGCCACAGCAAACCTGCAGGGAACTCAAGGCTAACACCACATATCTCTCTCCATCCCTCTTCCGCTCTCCAAGTTACAGCAGATCCAGCTTATTGAAGTCCATCTACATCCATGCGACATTATTAAAGATTACAGGAGATAATCGCCTCGGTATCATGCCGGATGGCCGATGCCACAATATCATCACATGCTTAGGATCTGTCCATCAGTCCGTAAAATGTTAAACGATAACACTGTGCTGCAAGAGGACTTGAATGTACAGTCCATGAACTAAATGTATATTCAGATAGACCCACCACCAACATTCAAAACACAGGATTGGAACCTGCAGACAGGGAAACACAGTGAATTACAATGAACAACTAAATAAGTAATGTGTTTGTATATACTGTTATTGCTTGTTCATATGTATTTTTCAGACAACAAACCCTGTTGTGTAAAGGATGATTTGTGAGAGTCAGGCTAGCTGGTTGCCCCGGTCTGCTGTCTCTCTTCTAAGCTACGCTTACTGGCTCAGATGTTCATGGAACTCGTACAAATATAAGACTGGTATCAATCTTCACATCTAATCTCAGTAAGAAAGCAATACCTTTATCTGGAAAAGTACACATGACCGCATTTTCATCTATAAATAGTTGAAAGCCATAACATGCATCATGTGTGTGAATTGAGCTAAAAATCAAGGGAATAAATGGCGAAGGCTATATAGCTGGGTGTTTGCATACAGTGCACATCCATAAGGATTTGCAAGTTTATGTTCCTGCATTTGAATGACCTTCCATAACTGCACAACACCAGTTGAAAACATGTAATTCTCGTCGGTGGAAAACACAGCGTCTGTGCCTATCAGCCAGTGCAAGGCAGCTTATCAGTGGCCTATCATTGTCTGAGCCACAGCCATGGACACCTGCTCTGCAGTCACACACTGGGAGGAGAGAAAGCCACCTGAATACAAATCAGACTGTCAAGCAAAAGGAGGGGCAGTAAAGATAGGGAGCGAGAGAGGAACTGCAGGCTTTGGTTAGGGAACGAGAGGCAGTTAATGAGCAAGGATGCTCATAACGACATCTACTCTAACGCCTCCCCTGCAAACAGCTCCGTGACTGCGGGTGCTGAAGGAAATCATCAGCATCACAGACAAGCTATTAAAACTGCCTGTGAATCGACTTTATTTATGACTGTATGGATTTTTTTTAACACATAGGTTAATATTATTGATAAATATGTGTCAAGAAAACAACTGACTAAGAATGTTTTTTTCTTTCAGCAGCTTCCCACAAGGACCAACCTCACAGATGTATGTTTTAGGTGAATTCACATCTGAACAGTTGTTGTGCTCGACCGGGTTGCATAATGACCAAATCTGACTCATAAACACAGCAACTCTAATTAATATTTTGTAAAGTACCCGAAGCAAGGTCATTACTGCAACACTTCAGGAGTAATCATGGCTGCTCAGCACTGACGCTGTACAGGCAGAGGGTGAGGTATAAATATTCTGCTCTTCTTCGTGAAGGCTGTTTGATTTTCCGCTGCAGCCTCTGGTAGAACATAAACAGTCTCTTGCAAATGGAGAAACCCGTTTATAACCTCTGATGTCTTCTTCAATGTTGGCGGAAGGAGCGGGCTACACTATTATCATGTATAACAAATCTATGACTGGCAGAGGCTGTAATTAAGTTTTTGGTTCAGCTACCAATGGCAGGGCAATATAAAATATTTACCATGCAGAATTAGTCTTGAAATAAATTTGCATTAATAAACCATTGCACTTGTTTTCTATGTAGTTGCACAGAAGTCTATTATTACGGTCTATTATTCTGATAAAAGCAGATTTAGAGCTTTTTAAACTTTGTCCCTTGTGTACATGAAATCAACAAAGCTCTCAAATAATAATTATACAATCCTTTTTAGCCATGCAAAATGTTTCTAGGAAATCAATGTAAATTGATTTTCTCTGGACTGAAATATCTCAACAACAACGGGAAATTGAGTGAAAACAGGTTTTCAAAAGGATGAATATTGGTGGTCTCTGACTTTTCCTCTAGCACCATCATAGCTTTTTATGATTCTGGATAACATCGTCTTGATTAATGGATCGATTGACTTCTGAGTCTGAGATAGACTGGCGACCTGTCCAGGGTGAACGCTGCCTTCGCCTAATGTCAGCTGGGATCGGCACGATTAGATCATTAAATATATTTTTTTTAAATAAAACAACACAGCATACAGAAATATAATCTTCATAAAGATCTGCATTAAAAGGCAACAGGACAACATTTTAGTTTGGAAGCATTCTGGATTCTGTTTATAGTCGTAGCATTGACCAATCCCGATCAAGCAGGCTTTGGTTTAATGAAGGTACGAAGTCTGGAGCTCTGGATGCACCTCCTACCGTCTGACGATGATTTAGCTATTTATTGGTTTAAAATGAGCTTTTTGTGAAAGTTGCTATTTTAACTGGGAAACAAAGAGCAGCTCTATGAAGTCATAGCCAGAGTATCTGCTCGCTACCCTGGAACCCAGAGGCATGATGGTCAAACACAGTGTGAAGCAAGGCTGTGTGTCATGTCAGATTTGTATTAAATCAGTATGAGTAATCAGTATGACATTTTTATTGGCATGGAAATGAACCTAACAAGGTCAGGATTACTGTAGAGGTTTATGTATTCATCAAAATAAGGATCACAGCACCCATACCATGACCTGATATTTTCCTGTTCTTTATAACAGTATTAACTTGTACAAGCACACCATGACCATGAACCCTAATCTTAACCAATTTTCCAGAACAAACAAAACGTAACCTCCCGCAAATGCAAATCGTCCAATCATCATCATTTGAAAAATTCATTAAACCCCCACCACCACCCCTGCCCTGGCTCTATACCCCCAACCTGTCTTCACTAATGGCATGTTTCATGCATAATGTATGAGAGTAATATAATATTATGGATGTTGTAGTGCGGATCCACCTGAGTTACAAAACACAGAGGTGCTGAAAGTACTCTCTGGCATGCATGTCAATTTCAAAGTGGATACATGTTGCATGGAGTCACCTGATCAAACGTGTTAAATTGAAGCAGGCATCAGTGACAAGTTACGCCATGGCGGCCTCATAGGGCAATGCGGGCATCCCTCCCGATCACTACATTCCCAGTATTGATTTGATGTGAACCTGGAACATCTGTCCTGCGTTAATTGCACATACTGTATAGAGTCATTGTTGGGCTGCACTACAGAGGGACTTATAATCAAAGTGTTTTCTCACCCAGCAGGAAGTCCCCTATTACTTTCTTCATAATGGGTGATTGCGAGTGGTTTATTTACAACCAAACACAGTTGGTCACCCTTCAGGTAGAAACGTTAAATGCAATGACCGGGCCAAATTTAGAATCTTAACAGGAAAAAAGAAACACAAAAAACACTTGTCATTCACATTTGGTCATTCATGGCATGATTACAATCGTGATATGTGTGCAGTAGTGATCAAATCAATCAAAACGCTTGGGACTTGTTCTCAGTCTCAGCCTTGCCTTAAAAAGCTTTTTTTGACCGCTTACAAATGCAACCCTCACATTTCATATGCAGTCTTAGAGCCTCAGTAGAGCAGGGTTTGGACTTTTTGAATAATAATAAGTGGCTAAAGGGGAGGTTTAGTCAGAGTGCATTCATCTCGCTGGCTCGGCTGTGGGTGACATCGTTTTTTTCTTCTCCTGCTCCCGTTTTTTTCTTCTAAGCAGCGAACAAGCCCACATTGAAACAGCAGGGCGGTGCCCTCTGACTTTAATATTATATGGTCGAGATGAGGGGAACACAGGGCAACATGATGTTGAATGATCAGGAACAATCATAGAGCAGCTGAGCTGAGAGGAAGGAGAAGAAGTAGAGCGGGCCAAAAATGATAGAGAGAGAGAGAGAGAGAGCAGAAAACAAAAAGAGACAGAAGGCAACAGAGTGCAAGAGAGAGCACAAACTAGGAAATAAGAAGAAGAAAATAAGGGAATATGAGAGATGAAAGTTGCTAAATAGAGAGAAAAATGGCAGAAATATGACAAGAGAGGTTGAGAATGAAAGAGAGACGTAAGAAAAAAGGAAACGCTGTGACCTACTGTCTCTCTACAGTGAGAGAAGGACCAAGGCCGTCCTGATGGAGCAGGGGAATTGGAAAACAGAGAACAGCCATTTCCTGGTCTTGACAGCTGTCATGTCGTTCCTGATGTTGCCTTTCTGACACAGAGATGTTCAGTTGACGTGAAATGCAAATACTTCATTGAACCATACTCAGCCAGGGTTCCTTACAGCAGTCAAAACTTGGATAGCTTTTGGGTGTCACAATTAGTCATCCCTTTTTTTGCACTAAAAAATAAAGTAAACAAATCATATTGATAATAATTGTCATCTGAAATTAATACAAGAACTACAGAAAAATAGAAGATGCCTTAAGGCATCACACTACTTCACACATTTGCCATTGCACTGCTAAAACATTTTCAGACTCATGATGGAGAATTGAAATCTTTTCCGGAGACAGTGTTTATATTTGCACAAATTTGCTCCATTGTCAAGAAAAGATCCCCAATGTAACTGATGGACCGTTGGATCAGAGATTAGGGTGATCTGCCATACTGTCACCTTGAGATGCTCGCCTGAAGCAGTGATGAGGAGCGGCCACAGAGGTAAGCTCACTTATTTCTAACTCCAACTCAACTTGCAGATGTATTTCATCTGAATGTAACACAGGCATCAGCAGCTGAAGGTGGTTTGCATCTCAGCAGCATGCCGAGAAAAGGGTCAACCAAGAGCCTCTAAATACCTGTTGTCTCGCCTACGATGTTGAACCAAAATAGCAAAGCCGCTGAGGAGTTGTGTCGGCTGCCTGCTGGGAGCTAGAAAATCAGCTTTCACTCTGCCGCCCCACATATTTATTGCTAGCTGGGTGAGGAGCGCAATCCTGAGAAAAAAAGCATGAAATATGAATGTATCCCTTTAGATTTCTGATTTATTTTTCAAAGGAGCGCAAATGACATGTGACTCTCTGAGTATAGACATGATTACTGTCGTTGGACTTCATAAGATCAGATATAAGACTTTTGCCAGTCACTTCAGAAAATGCACTCTGACCCATCTCTTTAATGTCAAGAAGCACTGGGGGAAACCTTTCTCATGGAGCACAGCTCTGTTCTTCCTGTGTGTGTCTGACAACATGGCATGCAACACCATCTCTGTTTCCACAGCAGGAGCAGCAGAGGATGCCAGGCACCTCTCCTGAGAAACAATTAGCTGTGAACTTCAGAGGAGAACAATGATGAGCGTATGGACGGGGGGAGACTGGAGTTACAGTCACACTATTGATCTTTTACGTAACAAAGCACTGAATTACATAACATGTTGTGCTCTCAGGATACCCAACCCCCACCGCTGCCCCACATCACCCAATCCCCACATCCACACACTATATATATATATCTTTCCCCTGCTCCTTTTCATTTTAATTTTATTTCCTTCGCTGCAGTAACCTCATTTGGACCGGTGCGCTAATTAAAGGGTCCACAAAACAGAGTAAGAGCCCGCCATATGTTCTAGTCGACAGTAACTCCAGAGTGTCACAACCTGGAGCGTCATACTGTAGCTCCTAGAGCACAACAACACATAACAGCCTTCTGCTCACCTCATCCCAATCATAAAACCCCTTGAATCTCCTGTCACTAATATAAAATGAATGTGTGTCATATTGTGCTTTTATGGTGTGTAACAATAACTGTGCATTACAGCGTATAAGGAAACAATAAATGAAAGATGGTAAAAAGGCATCCACAAAAAACAGAGTACAAGAAGTTATTTAAAACATGAAACCTGTTCTGGCAGCCAGAGTTCCTCAGGCGAAAGAGCCTTCAGGGGCCGTGATGGCAGAAGCACCGGTCACCTGTAATCTTCAGTCCCCAGTAGGGAAAAGCAAAAAGAGCTTGAGCAGAGACTTGAAGAAGCTCACAGGCTCATCGGATGGTAGAAAGCCTCAGCAATAAGTCGGGACAATAGGAACAAAGTCATTTATAGAATCTTTAAATCCAATCAACCAAAAACTACTACAGGACTATTGGGAGATGTGGTCCTATTGCAAATGACTTAGAAAAACAGTAAAAAAGCTCAATGTGTAAAAACTGAACATCTTCTACATGCAATATCAAGATTTGGGTGGCATGTATAAATGGCTAATGAAAATCCTTCTCTTCATCAAGAGGGCCAATAACAGTATGTGAAAACAGTTTCTATATGCCCTTCGATGGCTCCACATTAACCTAAATGATGTGAGTAATACGACTGCAGTAGTTCATTAGCATAGAGATGGGGAAAGTACATTTGTTACTGCCCATCGTTAAAGCCAATAAATGACTGTAATGCCTTTAAAGTGGCCATACTCAATGTTGTATATTAATGGATCAAACCACTACTTGTATGTGAAAGGGGTGTCTTCACACATCACATTTGTCATGTTGGACATCTACATTTAAAAGGTGATAATATGTCAGTGTTGTGTTCACAACTAGTTTCAACCTTCACAGTCAGTTAATGCATGTATGAAGGTGCTAGATCCAGCATTTTGCTTGCCTCTACGCGGCTCTCAACACGGCGACAGCTGAGCCGCGGCTAGCAGCGCGAACAGTGCAAACTAAAATGCTGACAGAGCTCACTGTATTTTCCAGAGGGAGAAGCGCAGTGACTTCATTCTCTGCTGACGTAGACATTACTCCACTATAACTTCACATCATGGTTGTTTTCCATTATGTAAATTATATTGTTAAATATATCTCCTTTAATTATGCACAAGTTTAATATGTTTGCCATCAGTTTTAAAATCGGACGGATGTAAAGTAATATTATATGCAGATATCACAGAGATAGATTGAGTCCTGATACTCTGTGAAGGCCGCAGTCCTCGAACAAATAATGTGACAGTAGTCTATGAATGTATTGGTGTGAACTATAAATGTGTGTAACTACAACATCTACATTCATCCTTTGATACTGTTGTAAGTTATTTAATTGGAAAATACCAATGAAGATGTGATAAACAACACTTGACCCATCTTTTTAGTCGGGGGTTTAGACCACATGTCTAAATATACTGAAATTAATTGCACTTAATTGTTGTACTTATATAACCTCCAGACCACCTCACAATCTATGTAACACCCTGTCAGCACCGAGCACCACCCTGTCTGCTCAGATAGGGAGTCATTGTACGACAGACGACGGAGAAAATACATATAGTCTAAAAAATTAAAGGAAAATAAAGGGACATGAAGGCTTTTTTTCTAATGTACAACTCATGTAGTGAGGGTCACAGCGCCCTGGGCTACTCAACTGTACACACAGGGACAATAATTTAATTCATGAAGGAGGAGTATAATTTTCCATATCAAAGAAGGTTGCCAGCATTTTGTTTGAGAGGCACATTTTAAAATCCTACAAGCTCAATATTCTCTTTCTGATTAACATTCCAAGCGTCTGGCCTGCCTCTTTGCCTGATTGGCATGTCAAGAGGGTTTCCAGACAAAGGTACTAGATTCAACTCCTCAAGGCAATTGAGCGGCTTTGAGTGTAAAGAGCAGTAGGAATCTGTGGGGGTGCAAAAAAAATCTGCAGACAGCAAATCCCAAATGCATTGCGGGGTTCGTGTTGCTTGCATGGTGGAGAGACACCGTGGTGTCAGACAGAGGGCTTGCGTTTTAAGTTTGATGCTTTCTGTCTCCTTGCATCGGCTGCAACGGCTGGAGCATGGCAGCATTACTCCTCCACAGGATTTCCACTCAGATCAGACATTAAGCTAATTGTCCCCCTTGGGTTGGACTGTTCATTATCTGAGCCAATGCACAGAATTCAGTGAAGCAGGAGCAGAAATAGAGGCCACGGCGGGCTGACACATACAGGCATGGTCAGCGGCTCCGTAAACCACAAATAGGCATCCTCAAAGACGGCCTGTGGTTGTACTGAGCCTCCACTCTGTGCCTGGTATCCCTCAGTAAACAGGAAATCAAGGCTACAGTTTGGACTTTTCTCCCTGAGCACATAACCAGCTCGCAAAATAATATTCAATCTCTTGAATATTCTCATTAATTGTTGTCTGTGTCTTTAATAATAGATTCTGCGAAGAGCATTCGACCAGATAAAAAGCTCCGCCAGTCTGAGGAAAGCCGGTGTTTGCCATGTGATGTTTATTACCTTACATCATGCACATTAGTCTGTATTATACAGCAACTCTAGTTCTTTGAAGTGACACTCCTTTTGGGGGAAACACATTTATTCTCTGCTCGTAGCAGCAGGAGCCACATTTGGTTCACATCCATGTTAGTATTGGCAGGTGAACATTCGGTACCATTCACCCTTCCCCAATGAGCACACAACAACAGTCCCCTTAAGCTCTAACAAATAACTCCTCTTCATGGCCAACGTGTGTCTTTATCTCCACACACAATTAAGTCATTTTGGGATTTACCCTTTGTTTGTACAGCTGCAGTCACGGGATTACGGTTGACTAGGGATGAAGGCAGAGAAAACACAATTTTAACCAACTGCACAGCAGCAGACACTGGCTCCGTTGCCATCGCAAATCCCATTTTAGAAAGCGGACCAAGATTTCAGATTATACAATGAGTAATATTAACAGATGATAACCAGGGATGCACCGCTACCACGTTTCTTCAGACCGTGTACGACTATATGTGAGTACCAATAGGTGTACTTAATAACACCATCAGAGTTATGACAATGTATTGTCATCAATTAAACATCCTGATTCAGACATTTAACTGACACAAACAGAGCATAGTTGGTGGTATAGGGTCGTCACCAATTCCCTGGTTAACTGTGACCATCAGTTCAAGGAAATGTCAGCCCGTCGTAGCGGCATCAGAGTCGTACACACGCACAGCATCTGACTCGATGCAGACCGGTGCATCTCTTTCTGTGAAAAATGTGTGGCTACAGTACATTCAAGGTATTCCTCAACATCCGAACAGAATGTTTGGACAACACTTCCTCATCACAGTGTGTCAGCCTTCTCCTTTCTGTTGTTCATACCTCTGTGACAACAATCACATATTTGTGCATATGCACTGTTTATGCCATCAGGGGAGGCGAGCAATGGCTGTCAGAAGTGACACGAGATGCCTGGGTTTACAAGACACGCCATTATCACGACTCTCACACCTCAGGCAAGTGTGTTTCTGCGTGTGTTGTGTGTGTGTGTGTGTGTGTGTGTGTGCATGTGTGCGAGACAGAGAGAGAGAGAGAGTGAGCGAAGCGTGATAACAGGGTACACCTCACGTTCACGTGTGCCTTGTAAGACAGAGCTGCACATCTCTGCCAGCAGATGGGCCTCATATGAGTGAAGCAGCGCAGCGGGCGCCATGGGAACAACGACGAGCAATGCTGTTATTACACCTCGCTTCGAACTGGTAATTTGGTGTAATTCTAGTCGGTGTCACAACAGCAGCGATGTGCATTTCAAGCGCTGTCATTTTTTTTCAAAGGCTGCAAGCTAGTGGATCCACAGCTGAGGAGACGCCGTTTTTGGGGTGATATGCTCGTATGACACCCCCGACCCCCGTGAGCTCAAGTAGGGCTGAGAGGCAGAGATGTCAGACTTGCTGGATGATCAGCGGGGACAGTATCCAGCCGTCCCATGTCAGCACACAACTGTCATTTGTGTGTGCGTGGGTGTGAGGTTGTTGTCTGTGTGTGTCTACATCCTCTAGAGAGTGGAGGAGGCGTCAAGGGAAACACAGTGACTCACACTGTAGAAGGGGAGGGGAGCGCCCACATCATCCAGCCCACACCAGCCACAGAAACTAAGAGCGGATTCACACTGAGTTTACGCAGACGTGTGGCAGCATATGAAAGAAGCAGCCTCTGCATCAGTGTGTCAGAGTGGCTTATCCATAATGGGCAAGGCAGGCTGTAGCAGTGGATCAAGTAATTATTCAGAGAAGCCATCCTGTATAATACAGTGCTCACAATTAGAGTAGACATTCAGAGAAAATGGTGAAAGGCTTGCGCAAATGATCATGTTTTTGTCAAATACAATTCCAGCTTTCTGGCAGTCACAGCTTGAAATATGCTTCAATTTGGATTTCACATGTTGAATAGAAAATGCCTTTGAGTTATTTGCCCATGTATGAGGCGTTATGAGCACACTACTGTAGTATTGATGACAAAACAATCATAAAAAGCCTGTGCGGCAGAGTGAACATAACCACAGCTTTCCCGAACATCTAACCTGCCTACAGTATCGCAGCAGTGAGATGCAGCTCATCTTCCACTTAGATAGAAAAGATTCAGCGTGCAATTACCAAATTAGTCGAGAAATTCATTTCAACCCAGTGAACTGGGAGCGGGAGGGCTACACATCCTCTGGAAATTAAAGTTTAATGGATTAATGATGCCAAGGCTCTCAAGTGGATAGGACTGTAGCACAAAGTAACTCTGGAAGAACTAAATTGCTTATGGTGTATGTCAGAATGCAAGCCGAAGGATTCTGCTAGTACAGTAGCTGCTCCAATGCGCTTCTATGTGTGTTAACTACCCATGATGCATCAGAGCTCTTGTATCTCGTCTTGCATTTTGTTTCACCTGCCTGGCGTTTCCTTCCACACAGTGTCTGTAAATGCCCTCATGGTATGAGTCAGTGAAACAGGTTTTTCTCACTGAATATAGCATTATGAAAGGCCTCAATACGGGTCAGTCAGCGTGCAGCGGTCATAGCTACAGAGTCCAAATCCATTAGAAGTCATAGGACTATTCCTGATTTCCCCCCCTCAAACGAAGATTAAGACAGCATTCTTCATTGAAGGCGCAGAAATTAGAAGGACTCTCTCTCTCCATCCCTCTCTCCCTCTCTCCCTCCCCCTCTTTCTCCCTCTCTCATGCAGTTTCTGCCGAAGGCAAAAGACTGAATTCATCATTTTGGCAAGAGAAAGTTTATTTGACAGACCGGTGTCTTTTTCTTCAAGCAACATTCACATATAAACTTTATTAAAAAGGTCTCTTTGTGAAATTGGCTAACCAAGACCTGATTGTTGAATAGGAAAGAGCTAATTATGAAGTATTAAGGCCCACACGACTAAATATCTCTGTGGGAGCGAACTCTGCACACATCAACCTAAGACACACACACACCACAAATATGAAATATCCCATGTTTACAATCATATGCTCAAAGATGAGACCAGATGTGACTCTGCATGAAGGTTCAGCAGTTGGCATGGATGAAGAGTAATTCTGGGCTGAGAGCCTTTCCTTTGTCAGCGGAACAACACTTATAGCCTACATGGTGGAGACTTTATTTATGCCTCGTTCAAGTCATACTTGTTTGGTTTCTGGGTACTTTTGTATCATTAAATTGCAAAGGTGTAAAACACATATTATATGAGCTTCCCAGACGTAATTCCTATTTGGAGGTGAATGGAAATGATACGTAGGTGGCCGAAACAAAAAATATGATTACTTAGCAAATGGCCCAATATTTACATGTGTTTGGTGGAAAAACCTGGCGTTCAACGTTACATCAGTGAAAAAAGTAAATCACATACGTCAGTAGATGCTTAACCCTTGTGTTGCCTTCGGGTCAATTTGACCTGATTAAATATTACACCCTCCTGTCGCCTTCGGGTCAATATGACCCGATTCAATGTTTAACCCTCCTGTTACCTTTATATTTACTAACATATTTTACCCTTGAGGTCAATATGACCCCAGCTATTAAAATCTCCAGAAAATTATTAGAATTAATATAGTCTTCCAAGTTTAAGTGTGAGGTACTTTATGTTTGTTTGTTGACTCCCGAAAGAACACCGACATTAAACATTGAATCGGGTCATATTGACCCGAAGGCGACACGAGGGTTAAATATTGAATCGGGTCAAAATGACCCGAAGGCAACACAAGGGTTAAGACTACGTTGTCTGTGGTCATGAACAGAACGTCAAATACCATGACAGACTCCGAGTTTTTAGGTTATATAAGTTTAATGTGTGAACATTAACATCTCTCACTCAAAGAAGAAAATAGAGAGACAAAAGGGTATTTCGGCCACCACAGGAGAGACTTGGAGTTCTTCCACTGATCCGTGTGGAGGCAGCCAACATGGATGTGCAGCATCAGTATTTCAAGGTGACTTCCAGGGCAAGGGTTCTGTTTTAAAACAGTTGGCATCACAATAAAATATTCGTTCAACGTTTTTTTACGGAGAGAAAGCAAAACTGAGCTTTCACAATCGGAATAAATCTTGTTCTTAACAATGACTTGAATGACTATGCGTTTGTAAAAGGTGTTGCTTGTAGTGATACTTACTTTTAACAAGTAATTATCACCCGGATGATTTTTTTTACTGATTCATGCAGAGAAGTAGTATAATATTAATGATAAAGACATAATATTTTCACAACCAAACCCCGCCGACTTTAAATCACCAGCGAGAGGAGCAATGAGGAATGAAAGAAATCCATCCATTTCCTGGTCGAGTGGGAAGAAAATATATTCAGGAACTTCTAGTCCGGTTTTTTCTGACCAGAGACACTAAGAGAAGGTTCAACTTTAAATTGCATAATTTAACATTACGGCATTCGCTAGGACAGCTTCGAGGATGCGTAGGCTTCCATAAAAACAAATATAAAAGTAAATGAAAAGTACAACTCACCATTACACTGAATTATCGCCATATTATGCAATATGAGAATCACCTCATATATGTGAAACCATATTTTAAGTAGGACTCCTACAGTTTGGAGCAAACCAATCCTTTTTGTTTTTTTTAACCAAAAAACAACATTAATGATGTATAGATACACATTCCTGATAACATACTTGCATATATAATAGTGTCTTGTATTTGAAATGAGCAAACAGGACCGACATATCGGCCAAACACAACCTTGCTCGGGGGCGAACGCAAACAGCCGACCTGGTCCGTCCAATAATTCTAGTTGCATGTTTTTCTCACCTGGCAAGTGTCTCCCCAGGGGAGGTGACAGAGGTCATGGTGCGGAGGTCGGTGGCCCAGATGCAAAAGCAGAAGCCCCAGGAACCAACTACGACAACCAACAGCATCGTCATCATCATATCTCCATCTGTAGGACCCACATTATGTGTAGCCATGGCAACAACGTGAGCGAGAGGGGGGCCGCTCGCCCTCGAGTGTCAGGGTCAGTGCAGTGGCCTTCAAACTGATGGGAAACTACTTTGTTTAAAAGGAATTCATCCGACGTTGCTACTCTCATAATAACATGTGTTCCTCCTTCGACTCTCAGCTGATCTTATTTTCCACGTGCGGAATAAATCATCCGTCTGATATTGAGGTTTCATGACATTCATGACCCACAGAGGCTTTTGTGTAGGAAGCTCCACATGTTGTATTTTATTGGAGTCATGAGTGAAACATAGGGACAAGATCGTCGAGAAGTGAAAAATATATCAGACACAACAGACCGTTCCTCTTGGCGAGCACATTTCTCCTGCCTTGTTTGCCATTTGAGGCTTTTCCCAAAGCCACATTACATAATAATGCAGTGTTTGTTCAAAGCACTATGAATAACAATTACCAAAGGCAGCTACACAAGATATTCGTATTCATTTAAATACTAATTAGCACATTGCAGAGACACATGAGACCAAGCAGTCATTGTCTCTATTTCTGGTGAATTAGCTTTGCCTAGAAACAACGCAATGTCAAGAATGAAGAGCAAATTGTTTTTATTTCAAAAGAGAACAATGATGTGAGTGTAGTTGGGATCAAAGATGGATGTGGCAGCATCAAGTGGGAGGAGACATTGGGCCCACATGATTATCTCAAGATGGTCTCTCGTGAGGCGTTTCCATCTTTTTGTCCAATGTGTACTTTCTATCTTCTTCAATCCTGTGTCTCCAGAAAAACTATGAAACAAGGTGTATGCAGTTGGTAATATTTACTTCATTGAACCAGTCACTAAAGATGAGTTCTCTCAGCTGTGTGTCTACACACTCACTTTTCATTTCCGATCCACAATGACTCAGCTGCTTGATAACCAATATTGTACATATTAGTACGTACTTCAGAGGGCTCTCTATTAAAGTGGTACATCATGTTTACTGTGTGTCCTCACTATGCCCAGCTACATTTTAATATATACATTGTAATATTTATTTTTACCAGTAGTGGGCAAGTTACTCAACTACTCATTCAAAAAGGTACCTTTAATCAACCCAAATGCTCCACATCTATTCTCCACTTCTTGGCATTTCCACATGTGTAAGTAGAACTATGTCAATATACGTGTTCTCCAGATATTTTTGCGTTTATATAACAATGACTTTGACAACAAAAAAGGAATGTGAAACTATATCAAACTTGATAACAAAATGTTTGCTGATGCAAAAGGAGACATGATTGTTGCATTTTTATATTTAGTTCAATTGTTACTAGCAATACATCTTTATTTCATGATTAATTCACATGGCCAACCATGTTATGGCTCGTGTTATAAAGCATCATTTTTAAGTATGCATCCACTATTAGTTCACGACCAACTTAAGTCATTAACATTAATATTCAACACACTGGATGTTATATAATTACTGAAAACATTGACACTGGATGTGTGTGAGAGATTAAGACCATGAATATGTGTGTGATCAAATATGTAATATGCGCCAATGTGTATCATTGAAATGAGGAACAAATTGGTTGAAAAGCAGCGACATGTTTGTATTCAAAACGAGACAAAGACTAATCAACAATGTCAGATATGATTTGAGACGTCTGGAGAAGACTGAGACGGCTTTCAGCTTCAGTCAGAATCACACACTGCGTACACTCACCTTTGGCATCTGGGTTGTGACTCATTCATCAGCAGGCGAAAGGTCAGGTTCCACGCTTTCTGTGAAAGTGCACGTCATACATGATGATTCTTTACTCGAGACTGAGTCATGCAGCCTATCCTGTATTTAGTCAACATGTCACATCTCATCTGTGGATGTGTTGAGAACACGGTGTGACCCAGTGAATATGGACTCAATATTGTATCTCCATATATCTGCTCTCACGTCACATGGACATGTGATGGATGAGTGATATGTGACGAGTATCCATTATCACCCCTCGCAAACCTCTGGCTTCTGTGTCAGATGAGCCATGGTGATGGGGAACACCTCTCGTTTCTTGTGTGTCGCATCCGACAGCAGCAAATCTCAGATGACAGAGAGACACAGAGGGAATAAGTCCATGAAACATGAGTTATTAATATACATACATCTTCAACCAAAGGCTTATCCAACGTGGCAGGTCTGCAGCACTTTTTGGAGCGTCTACTTCAGCCCCCCACACCAGGCTTAATCACAGGCGCATGGGAATGGGACCTCTGTGACGGTGGGCTTACCGCGTGGAAGGCATGGCCGAATTGATTCCAGGTGGCTGCCAACGTCTTATCGGCCTCCTGCTAAGCACCCTGCTAAACGGCCCTGTCAAAAGCCATTGTAGCTCAACCAGGAAGAAGATTTAACTGCTCCAGAATCACAACTACGTTCATTGTGATGTCAACCACGGGGAGGAAGTGCAGGAAATTGGGTGGAAGAAATATAATGAGCGAGGTAATTTAAAGAAAAATAAGGAAATGAGCAATAACACTCGTGAAGGCGGCGGTGGGCGGGGATGGGAGAATCAATGCCAGAAGTTGTAAATCCGCATTTAATGGTATCCGCTGAACATCAAAGAAGCCCCCCTTCTCCTCTCTCACAAAAAGCTGAGAGAGCAAAGCACTCAGAGGATTATTCTCCTCCAATTGCATATGCTCACACTGATGGGATCCTTCACCCCTCAGTAAGCGAGCCCCCTCCCACATGCGCTGTGAGAAGAAAAAAGGAACGCTAAAGGAGGATATATACTGTATATATATATATATATATATATAGGTATGAATAAAATGTGTGAGCCAATCCATAAAGGCATATATGTCAAGAAAAATAAAATAAAATGAAAGCGAAGGTTTGCCCTTTTAAGAGCTCAATTATTCGCCTTTAACTACCCACGCATTCACGAGAGGCCAAACTCAAGACCGACAGAAGCCGATATCTTCTCCTTGAATGGGTCAAGCTTCAAATACACTACATCTTCCATAGTGCAAGCAACAGCATCAGTTCGATTCACCTTTCCAGCCTAGACAAGACAACTCTGATCACCAGGGGTTATGTCTCATGCCGTGTTCAGCCAGAAAACAAGTGACATTTAGAGTAGAAAGATGAGGAGGTGTTGGATTCATGGCAAAGATGTGTTGGTGGCAGTCAAAATTGTTTTGAGGAAAAAGATGCACTCTTCCTCAGGCTTTAAGAACAGAGACTATAGGAAGTAGGAGAGCGATGAAAATGACAGAATGAAATGGAGTTGAATTCTGCAGAAATGGTCCAGCGGGAAGATTCAAGCAAATGACACAAGAACAAGTTGTGCTTCACTTTCTGTCTGAACTCATCGTCAGCCTTAAAAGACATTACACAACTGTTCAGCACCAGCCTCTCTTTTTCATTCATGTGACACCATTTGATGTCCTATGTCAGGGGTCACTCATAGGCAGACCACAGTCCGGTTCCGGACCCAGACGCCATTGTATCCGGACCTGGACGAGAAACCGAGCAGTCGGGGAAGTACGTGAGTCAGAGAAGTTATTTAACATGTCGAGACCAGATATTTTAACCACGCATGAACAGCATAGTATACAGTAAATTCATTCATCCAACCGGCGGTTCACAACTAGTGTGTCTTATATGTTCAGAGACCGTGGAGATTATTAAAAGTGACGATGTGAAGCGCCCCTACGAGACAAAGAACAATGTATTTGAGAAAATGTACGCACTCAAATCTGGACAGAAAAATGAACCTTTGAGCCCAGTATGATCTGAATCCCAACACATTCATTCTCTGCCCAACAATGATGTTACCAGAGTGGAGTAGAGCTGAAACAAGTGGGTTTAATAACCACAGGTAAAGTCCCTGCACACAATTTCTCTTATTAGAAGCTGACAAGAATATAATACCGTGGCTTTTTGGGGTGACATCCCTTCACACCTGAATGAACTGAATTTAAAGCTGCAGGACAATTAATTTTTCGAAAATGAAGTACTTTATTTTAAGACATTAACATGTATTTGTATTTTTTAATCCCATCCTTTTAGATGATTTATAACTCGCAGTTCAATTTGAAAAATGACAATAGAAATGGTTAAAATATCCATTCTTCATTTAATTTGACAGTCAGTTGTTGACTGCATACAGGCGTTAATACAACTTCAGGCTACTTCAATGTGAAATTCAATCATAGCGTTAGACATTATTGTGATGTTCCGGACCTTTTCTTGAGAAGATTGTTTCTAAATGGACCTCGTTGAATGTGGATTGAATACCCCTGTCCTGTGTATATCCCTAGTTTTCACAGGTTATGTTAAATTGGTGGAATGCCTCTTAACTCAATATTTAGAGTGTTAGAAAACCACTTCTGGCAAGAGTCAGGAGTTAAATTATTCCATATTGTCAGGATTCAGGCAAGTGAGGGAGCTCGCTAACAAAGCACCTGAGCAGACACCTGTATATCAAATAAAGAGCATACAGATACAACAGCACACTGAGAACATTCAGTCCATAACAGACCTCGGATAAAGTGCCCGGGAAAAGAGGATTGCAGCCCTGCATTTACAGATAATCTTTGGAACGAGGCAGGGCAAAGGGAAACCTGGAATTGTGTTAACAAAATGAGGGGAAAAGAGCATCAGGCCCGCTTATCTCTGCTACCCAACCGGGTCAGATGAATAAAGAGGTTTTGACCTAATTTCTCTCATCCACCATCGTTCTGACCGTGTGTGTAAGTAATGGAATTAATCCAGTTTTTCTGATTTGAAATACACAGCTGGAGCTATACGATAAATGCTTTTGGTTGAGGCTGCTCATCAGAAGATGTTGTCTTCAAACACATTTCCAGCCAGTGTTCTGGTTTCCATGAAACACTTCAAATATAGTGAGCACATTTAGTCTGAATATGTCTTGCTTCAGAGTTGAACAAGTGCATTTTAATAAAACACACATATGGTAATGAGGACAGCAGTTTGAGTGGCTCCGCGGTGGCAAAGACAAAAGCAAATGAATATGCATGGTGGAGAGCAGTAAGAGCCCTTGAACCAATGTACTTCCATCCTGAGTAATGACTCATCACGTGGAAAGTGATGGTGAGGGTAGGATCAAAAAGCATACCAAGAACGTTTATTCCAGGATTACACTGCCCCCTGCTGGACAACGCAACAACACACTTACATAAGAGAGGTTACAGGTGGTCAGTTTTCTGTTAGCTGCAGATCAGAGTGAAATGATTGCATCATACATTCTTGTTTTTATCAAAACAGCTGTTTCATGAAAAGATAAATGCACAATGATTAATAGGTTTCATAAACCTGTGTGTGTGTTAGTGCTTTTACAGTTTGTGTGGTTTTGTTACTGCACTGTGTTTTAACATGTTTTCTAGCAACATGTGCAAGAGTGTGTGTGTGTGTGTGTTTTGTGTGTGCTTCACCTTGCCCTTCCTCATCAGAAGAGTTGTAGATTACTTTCGTAGACAATTCTGATGCCTCAAGAGAAGTCTCCAAGACATCCCAAAACATAGTGTATCAGTCAAAAGACATTTTCGTCCTTGCATTCAAGAACACATAAATGTCACACATAAATAAATGAAGAAATACGTGTGGACAGAGATATACATAAATGAAGAAATACAGAAATGTAGAAATATATTTAATTAATGATGTCCTGTTGAGTTATAACTTACATTTATTCATTCCTGTATTTATTTATATTTATTTATTTATTCTTTGTCAGCTAGTTTGATGTTTATGCAGAGGCTAACCATTAAATTAGCAGCACATTTCCCGTATTTAACCATGATTAAACATGGACTGACCTGAAAGTGATGCACAGGCATCATCTCGCAGTTTCTTTCTTTTCCTTTTTTCTGCCCCCGACTCCGGTTGTCTTTTTGAGGCCATTTTCGAAAAGTTGAAGCCTACTGTCAAAGTTCGTCAGGCCACTGAGATCGGAAAGGGCACCCACAGCGAGCTTGGAAGTTGAATGTGTATTTTGTTTTGGGGGGGGGGGGGGGGAACCATTGTAACTTTATTTGAGCAATTAAATATAACTTGTTCTGCCTGTTTTATTAACCTATCGGGACTTGGTGCCCTACGCACGGCGCGTAGTGCGCGTTATGGGAGTGGAACAGAGGTGTGGAACAGAGGCGGCTTCACCACCGGAGTTGGAACGTTACCCAAAAGGTGTGGAGTGCATCTCCACTTCCCAGGTCAAGAATCTCAAAGCTTTTGTTCAGCCAGCTGCTAATTGTCGTGTGTGTGTGTGTGTCGATATGAATTTTGAAACAACCCGTCGTCAATGTCACACTGCCAAGTGATCTTTAAGCTCCTCTATTAGATTCATATGTTTGTAAATCTGACTGGCGCCTCACCGCACATCTCTGATATGCAGCATGTGGAAAAGAAGACTTGATTGAATAATTGTGTGTGTCGTCTCTCTTCACAGTAGATATTTCCAAATGAAAGATACAATCTTTAATGCAAAGCTGGGAAGACATTCCTATGATTTAACAAATATAAACATCTGATGAGAACATAGACAAAAACCAAAAGTGAAGGCATCGTCTCATACCGAAGCTGCCGGTGGTTGCAGCTATAACATCGTCCTCTTTTGGAAAGAGTTCAGCAGTCAGTGAGAATAAGTTCTGTCAAACAGGACCCGAGAGGGCAACGTTCACCCCAAACATCCCGGAGCTCTGCTCACTTTTCCTGATCATGATGTCCTGTATGGTAGAGATGTGCAAAGGTTGGCTCCTGTCCCTCCGTGGGACCGGAAGCAAGTCCACCCCCGCACAACTCGGCCTCGGACGCCCGCGTCTAAACGCCCGTTTCTCCGCCCGGGTCTTTGGTGGAGGGAGCCCATCACAGATCCGGGTGCAAGCTGTGGTGATGCCACAGAAGGAGGGGTCATCTGAATGTGAAGACCCCTCGGAGCTGCCCTCGGATGGCGAGTCTCTGAACAATGGTTGAAGCAACCTTTGTGTAAGGGGTGTGGGGTTCGTGGTGACGGGAACGCCATTACAGAAAACCACTCTGTCACACCGCTCTGGAGCAGCTTGGAACGGGAGCTTCAGAGTCTCCTCCTTCTCATTGGGGTTCATCTTACGCCGTCTCCTCTGTGGGGGGAAGGAGCGAGAGAGAAAGAACCGTCGACTGTTCATCACTTACAACCAGTAATTCAAACTGATATCGAACAAAACTATTCTGGAAAGCAGCAATTTCATCTTTACACACCTTTCTGTTCGCTGGACAAAGACTCTGTGTCTCCTCTGCATGCAGCATTTCTGGGACTGTGAAACAAAGATCGGGGTTAATTTCTCCCACGATAACGAATGGCTGAAACTCAATTGATTGTCTATTCAAGATATATGAAAAAACAAACAACCGTAAAAACAAATTCATATTAATCACCCCGATAGCACTTATGTAGGAGAACCGTACCTTCAGTGGTGGCAAGTGAGTGTATGAGTGGATAGGATGCACTCCTCTTCAAGCCCGTCTCATCACAGGAAGAGAACTGCCTGTAAAGGGGACAGTCATGGTTGAGAAAAAATAACGCATGAAGCACCTTTATGAAGATATGAGTCACGGCTGTGTCATCACTTAAGATCCCCGTTGCGATGCTCTTGATGATTAATTGGATCAATAAACTGGCTTAATGAGTAGGAGCCATTCAAGGCACAGTAAGCTCCGTCCATTAGATGTTATAGCCCATTTGGAGATGCCACGCAGTGCTTATTCACACTTACCCACTCATGTATGTGTGAGTCTTTGCTTGTATCTGGTTATAGAGACAGTATTTCTCATCTTATATACATTTTGCAGCAGAAAGTACACATCTGTCTTGCTACCTTTCAGGACAGCAGTAGGCGTAGCTCTTCGGTGTGGGTGGCTCTGGTCCGGTGGTTGGAGGAAGGGTGGAGATGCGGCCGTAGTTTGCACACAGCAGCAGGCCGAGACACACACACAACACCAGAGACAGCAGCAGGTAGTTCTGCCTGTCCGACACCTGGGAGACAGACCATCGATTATGTCATGAATAAAACTCTGGCCATGTCCAGATGTATTGGGACGACAGAACAATACAGTGAAGGAAATGTTTAGAAATAACCATTGTGGCAGCTGTCTCCAATTTGGCCTCGGCTGCTGGTGATTGGCAATCAGTCAGCAGCCGAGGCCAGATTGGAGACAGCTGCCACAACCATATACATTCAATTAAAATCACCTACATGCACATTTCCCAGTTTGTCCTGTACTAAGACTGCTGGAACAAAAATGTCTGAAACGCTTTTCATTCTGGGATGCCAGAAAGAATAATCTTGATGAACTGGAAAGTTAAAAAATGGTCAACCCATCTTGCACCGCGATAACTTGTACTGTACTTTCTCTGTTTTACATACAAATTGATGGCAAATATCCACCCAGTGAAAGCATATTCTTCACTCACATTAGAGGCCGTCGTGTGTCATGAGGTGTGATAACGTGTGCACACAATCATGGACGTATATTGTTGCTGCTTTTGAATATTGCAATCCCATTTATAATGCCCAATTTTTATAAAATGTTTTGGCGTTCTGATTTAATCTTTAAATCTGTAACGGTAACAGAATACAGTTACATGTGATGAATCCTTTGCTGTGGCGTTACTCCCCAAGACGGGTCAGGACCATGTGTCATCCTCGTGACTTGGTCCCAGGAACAAACTAAATTTACTATCAGGCTGAAAATAAACTCCTAATTACAGATGAGGCTTTGTGCCTGCAGCGTTGCCTCTACCTCATCCTGCAGTTGGCTGACCCTCACGGACAGGTTCACAACCAGCCGAGTCCAGTTCTCCAGCTGGCCCTGCAGCAAATGAATGGACTCAGTCTGACGCTGATCCTACAGGAGGAAAGAACTAATTAGGCAACCACGTCATTGAAATAGGATGTGTAGGGATTAAGAATAAATACAACGTAGTCATTTGATTGATTGCTAGTATCAAGATATTGATTAGTGCAGCGTTAAACCCACAGCAGAAATCTGTGGCAAGAATGTACTTTGCCGAGCTACTTTAAAATGCATTTTTAATCAATACAACATGACTTTGGGACCACTCATTAATGGTCACACAAAAAGCATATATCTCGAACTGTCTGGACTAACATCTGTACCCTTTCATTGCTCACCTGTTCCTCTGCTATTCTCGAAGTGTTCTGGAGTTTAATGATGGTTTGGTTAAACGCCTTCTGCATCTCCTCCATCTGCTTTCGATATCTTGAATCAAAACATGGTAGATTAAGTCTGTTTATGAACTGAGTAGAGGCTGATATTCAAAGGACAACAAACAGAAGCTGTTATTTTTCTGTGTTGCACTGGTCCGTGTGCCCGTTTCTCACCTCTGGCTTAGCTGCTCCAGGTAGCGCCCACTGAGTGACATGTTGAGCTCCAGGGCCTTGATGCGGTTGTTGAGTCTCATGAACACGGACTCCTTCTGGCTGGAGCCATGCACTGTGTTACCGTTCTGATCCATACCGTTGGGTGGCTCTGCATAGATGTCCGAGAGAGTCGGAGAGGTAGAAGAGGAAGGCTTGCCACCCGACGATGTAGAGATGTCTTCTGCAAAATCATCCGTTTTAGTTTCTGCGATGGCCGAGTGACCACGAGAGGGCTCAAGTTCTGTAATGGTGTCTGGAGCTGGGTGGGATACTTCAGATGAAGCAGCACTTCTTTTAGGCACAGCTGGTGGGTCAGGGTGATGTTCTAATTGAGGGGAGGCGGTGGGATGGAGAACTTGGGATTGATCTGTTTTATCTGCAGTTTGCTTTGACCGACTTATCTCTGGTACAGAAACCTCAATGTCAGACTTCTCTTCTGAGGCATCGTCCACTGCTGTATTGACCTTGGGTTTTACAGAGATGGAGCTCCTGAGAGAGGCTGACGGCTCAATGTGCTTCTCTTCTGCCAGCACATCCTGGCTTTTCTCTGGCTTTGGCTCTTCAAAAGACAGCCGTGGTGTCTGCACAATAGGGGTAGGTTTGGCAGAGGATGAGTCAGTGGCACTGGGTTTGGGGAGGTTCAAGGCTTGACTGGGCTCGAGAGGAGGTTCAGTCATAGACTCCTTATGAGATTCTACTGAGTTCCCTGGAGGAAGTGGCGTTTCCGATAGTCTGGCTTTGCTCTCTAGCTCCTGTTTAGAGGCTGGTTCTAGTTCCTGATGTACCTCACTGCCATGCGGCTGAGGTTTAGGACAGGCAGAGGGAGACAGGGGTATATGCCATGTGGGTGTTAGAGTGGGAAGTATTATTTCATTTCCATTCATAGTTTTGCATTTCCTTTTTTTGGACAGCAGAGCTGAACACTGCCACTGGAGATACTCCTGGAGGGAAGCTGCGCAAGAGCAAGAGGAAGAAAAAGTAGTAAGAAGTGGACAGTAGTTCTGCATTTCTCGACGATGCTCATGCTGATGCTTTTTCTGTTTTTCGACATCAAAATCCTCCTTATCCAAAAGAGTGATTGTAGAACTGATTGGTTCCTCCTCGTCTTTCTGCAAAGGAATTACAATGTTTTCTTCCACTTGGGTGAGCTCATGTTTGCTTGCATCAGCTGTAGATGTCTCAGAGGTCTCCGAGGACGGAGCTACAGCTGCAGGGATATTGGGCTCGGGAAATATCTCTTCCACTTCAGAATCTGGACTACAGAGAGAGAATAACAGAGAACATATAGTAAACACATAAAATACAGTAAAGGAAAATAACAATATAATATCTAGAGAATGTATAGCAACCGTCAGCCATTATTTCAAACCACTGGCTAATGGAAAAGCCGTTATCCAGTTATGAGGAACTAATAATAGCTCTTTAAGTGGGAACAGTTCTTCAGTGCTTCCTTTAAAAAAAAATCTCTTTTAGCATCAAGTATCCTCCTTTACAGAAGCAAAGGCAACAACATTTCAATAAATCAGTCAGTTAAGGTTTAAGGTTTGTTGAAGGTTATAGTTATTTCAATTATGAAAGATAATTGATCAGACTCATAACATGTACTCACATTGAAGTGAGGTCTTTCGTGGTATTTGGAGAGCTGATTTCAAGTTGGACTGACGGTTCAGTGATGTTCAATTCCTGTGATGAAAGGTTACCTACAAAACGTAAATTAGAAAAACATTGCGAACATTGTGAACACACAAATAAACATAAATGACTCAAATCATCCCCAACAGGTATTGTCAACAACTTAATCATTGGAAAATTGACTACCTGCCTAAAAAAAAAGGTTGCAAGAGAAAACTGGATGTCAGAGCTACCAGGCAAAAAGGTCACGCTGTGTGTTGTGTTGGCCGTACCTTGCAGCTCTGAGCCTCCACCGAGAACATTGACAGCAATGTTATTTACCATGTTCAAAATCACATCTGAGGAGACAATGTAAACACAGAGGAACAAGTCAATACCATATCCAGGTTTGGGATGACGGTAGTCAACTTTATGCAGAAGAAATCAAAACTTACCCGTTGCTGATCCAATCAGATCCTTGGGTAACTTGACTTCTCCAGATGCATATTCAGGAGGATAATCTGTAGGGAGCAGTGTACTCATGACAAACCATCAAAGGGAAATGATACGCATAACTGAAAACCCACTTGACATTCTGTGTGTTGGTACTGTGACCGTAAGCATAATGTCTGAACACACAGGAACAGGGTCATTTCAATGTGACTAGTTTATTATATTGTCACGTGTCATACAAACGGTACCAAATTGATTCGTCTTGCGTGCTGAGACAACTCCTAACTTGATCAAATATGTGATGATCTACGTTCTCACCCAAGTCATCATCCTGATCATCTGTTCTTTCTGTGGGATCAGCGATCTCCTCGTACTCTTCGACCATGCTTGTGCCAAACACCCTGGCAAAAAAAGTCAATCAAAATTATTCTATAACTAGCTCATGTTACAGTGAACATAAACACAAGTGATCCACTCTTAAGTCTCGGAGAGCCTTTAGGAGGCAGAGTGACACTAAAAGACTATAGGAGAGTCCTCCAACAGCTGGTCCTCTTTATCTACGTCAGACAGTTTCAAATTCTACATAAACTTCAGCCTTGTGTAAAGAACAGCTGTTAACATTAGCATAAGCTCTCCATGTTCCCACCAAAGCCTGTGTGTACAGTGTGGACAAAGACGGTGTGGTTAGGGTGAGCTGGCCTTGACCACATGCCAAATATTACATAACATCATTTGACACCATCTAAAGCTCCAAAAGTATCCAACAAGAAATGTCATTTGGCAGATGCACTCCAAGCCAACTGGTTTAATTAGCGTTGATTGCAACAGAAAAATGCAGAATCAACAAAAAAGACATTAAACACAAAACATTAAAAAAGGACAATGCAAGAACATGACACATCTATAAACATATCAACGTGTCACTTTTTATTTTGTATTCCATTGTCAAGTTTCTCATTTCTTAATAAATTTAAATCATGTTTACAAGTATGTTTGGAAAAAAAAAGTTATATGGTTTAATACATTTAATTAAATCAATTACACAAATGAATATATTTATATGTAATGAGTGCAACACAAAACATAGGAATACTTTCATGTATTAGATTTATTTAGGTGTGCATATCAATGCAAAATAAATGTTTAATTGGGGACTATCCTTTGCGCTCTGTTGTCTTTCCGCCTTTTCTCCTGACTGTGACCTGACCAGATGCAGCTAGATTAACGCAGACTCATACCACCTAAATTACTTGGTTAGTAACTGTATTTGTTTTTCATAGTAGTTTAGAATGAACCTCGCTACTGTATTACTTTTTTCCCCTTCTTTTTATTACTTTATTAATTTTAAAAACATTTTAATAACTTTTACTTTTTATTGCTTTATTAATTTATTACACTTCATTACTTTTTTATTACTTTTGTACTTTTTTTATTAATTTAATTACTTTTTTTCTTCTATTTATAACTTATTATTTGTTATAACTTTATTAATTTGTATTACTTTACAGTGATATTGTTCCAGTTACAGCACTCAAAAAACGATTCAAGCCATTCTTAGAGGTGACACATTTAATTGCACATTGCTTAGTTACATACCTGATGAGACTGAGGGGACAGAAATGTTCAGCGCCAAAGTGAGAGACCAGCTCTACCTAAAGGAAAAGAAACATTAGTCATGTATTCAGCGCCGCCGCTCCCATAACGCACACTACGCGCTGTGCGTAGGGCACCAAGTCCTGAGGGGGCACCACAAAATAGGCAACTAAAAAAATCCTCAGTTATAATAATTATAATGCCGATATTATTTCAGTCTAGAAATATTAGGCACCTTTTAGGCATGTATATCACAAAACAGTCAGAACAAGAGATATATTTAATCGCTCAGCTCAGCGCTCCAACTGAAGTGCAAAAATGCTCTCATTTCGACGCTTTAGTACTCTTTCCGGCAGCACTCTAATGTTGAGTTTAAAAAAAATATGACAAACACCAAAGCCATGATTTAGTTTTGTTATAAAATCACCATAATGAGTTTAAATAAAAAACATCGAGAGGCTGATTGCCATTAAACCTGAAGAACCTCTCAGTATAGGGTAAGTTAGATCATTTCAGGGGTTATCACATGTTTATAATGATTTTAACTCGAGAAGTATTTATTGAAGTTACAATGGGTTAGTAGCTACCATAGAATGTTAGATCTGAATCTGTTTAGAGATGATCACACCACGCAGAGAAAAAGAAAGACACAATACACCCCCTCCATGTTAACTATTCAGCTCACACAACCACAGACCTCTACAAGAAAAGCAGGCTAACCTTTATGTACTTGGTGAACATCTGAAGCAAGAGACAGAAAGAAATAATTAAAAGAGACGTATACATGCATTCAAAACAGGACCTCCGGGAGCATCGCACGTTGGTTTTCATTTGAGTCACTTCAAAGGCAAATTAACCAAATGTCCAAATCTAGAATGATAACTTTTTTAACAAATTACATTTTAAATTTCAAAAAATGTCTGGTGCTCTTATCCAGACTAATATACCAAATGATCATCACTTAAATTATAATAGACAAAGATCAAGGCCATTCTACAGGGAAGAGGCCAAAACTTCCATTGAAAGAGATTCAGAGAGAAAATGTACGTAAACAGCTGAACACTGAACAGATTGCAGCGATTCCTCTGCACGACATCAGTATAGAGTAGAGGCAGATGAAATGCTCACCTTCACAAATTTAGCATAAAGATGCTCGTCTAATGGGAAGCTCTGGACTGTGCGTTCATCCCGGCCGTGAAATGTTCCCAGCTTTAGCCACTTGTTCGTAGGATATCTATGAGAAGATTTGCACAACCTAGTCAGTTCAGCGATATGGACGTCTGGGCATTTAGGATTACAACTCGGGGTCATTTAAAATGATGACATCTATAATAATTAAAATGTGATTTCTATATATAATTGCTCCTGAAGGCTGTGCGAGTTTGTGTAAATGATGAGATTAGAATCTGATGAACAGTTTGTCAACTTGTATGGTAGACTGTGCCTTCAGTGTATTAATGTGTTTTGAGTGATTGGAAGACTATGAAGGCAATATAAATGCAATTCCATTGACCATATAATGAACCACTAAACTCGTGGTACGAATTAATAGTTTTTTCTTTTTCTCTCCGTCATTGCTCTGCATTTTTATGGCCATGTGTGCAGTTTAATATCATTTGTGCAATAGGTAGCTGTTGCGGGTGACAAGCAATTTATGGTGCCATGAGCAATGCATTTTTTGAGAATAGAGTTTTCTCCCAAAAATAAATACATTGACAGAATAACAACATTGGTATTATGTTTGTGGACATTACATGTATGGTATCTGCAGTGCATACCTATCACTTATGAAGACAAGAAAGTCTTTCGGGGTAGAAGAGAATAGCTCAAAGTTAGCGATGTCCAGCTGCTTCACCTGGATGGGCTCACAGAGCTCAATGATGAACCTGGGAGAGAACAGGAAAAACGGCTTAAAGATAACTGGTCTCAAAGTGGACATGAAAATAAATATATTGAGCATGAAACTGTGGATAAAAAGCAGGAGATGCAAGCATACTACATACCATATTTTATTACTACAGGGGTTTAGCATGTACATGTCCATGTTCTCCCACAAAATGGCTGAAGTGCTCTGGATGAAACAAATTCACAAATCAATATGCAGTTGTATTTGTAATTATGTCAGCATCCATCAGAGGAAGCAGATTCCTCAATAGGCTGTCGTATCAGACATGCAGTACCTTTGCCTCTGGGTTAGAGCCAAGGATCTTGGCTCCACACTCCACTGAGGCATAGTTATTGAAGTTCTTCTGGACCTTCTTCACCGTAGGAGGAGCCCCATTGTTAGAAGTATGAGTAGACTGAGCTATTGAGAGGAAAAACAGAATAAATAACCACGATATGTTATGTTCTGAATCATCAGTCTTAACACAATTTTAAAAAGGAAAAACTTGGAATCTTACTCTTTTCATTCTCGACCTCCATCATCTTCCGCGTCCACTCATCAAAAGTGGGGATGTCCTCGGGGTCTTTGCTGATCAGAGTGGTATCTGTGCCTTGAGTAACATGGGCGCTCAGGTCCTGTCAGAGATAATGAGAACATGAGAGCTGGGGCACCTCCTTCAGAGAGGAAAATAGTCCACACAGTAGCCGAGTCCCTTACTTGCTCTTTTAGCACGTATGATGCGTTGGCTTCCAGATGTTGTGTCTGAGAAGTCAGAGGTGGGTCACTCTGCGTTTGAGTACCTGCAGTGTGGACATTGGAAGTGTTCTCCAGAACAATTGGAGGACTGCTGTGAGAATAACAAAACATGTTGTTTGTAAGTGTCCCATCGGTCTTTTAAGAAAAACTGTAATGTAATTCTGTTGTTTACAGTGAAAGTCAACTTCACGTCAATGCTGGAGAAAAATTACTTAGATATTTTTAGCTCATCAGGTAGGGCATGAGATTCACATACGAGTTATTCTCTTCTTCTGCTTCTTCCTCAAAGTGTACTGGAGGCGGGTCAGGATCAATGTCCTCGGTTTTAGCTACGTCGGCTGCATCATCTGAAACTCTGAAATGAAACAACAGTCAATGTTACATTTTTGCAGACATTTTATTTGAATGAAAACGTCTAAGAAAAAAAAATCTATTTTAAAAGGAACTTGCTCTCATACAGTGCTGTTACCCGAAGCAGTACATTTCCTGAAACACCCGAATGAGACACAGCAAAGCAATCATTTAAATTAAAATAACTGACAGACTAAATTAACTAAACAGCTCTTGTGAAAAAAATTATCTTGCCCATCTGGGATGTTGTCTTGAAGATTATGGGTGTTTGAGTTGTCTTCAAGTTCAGCAGCAAATTCAGAGACAAAGTGGGAGGACGGCAGCAGTGAGGCTGAGTCCTGGTCTGGCGTGATGGAGGTTTCTGGATGTTGATTTTCTGAGCTTTGCTGAGATTCTGGCTCAGGTTGTGAGGTTATTTTATCTGCCTCCAACTCTTCCTCTACAGCCAGCTCCTCTACTTCAAAGGCCTGATGGATAAACATTGAGATATTTGAGCTGTGAAGGTAAATATTAAAAAAGGGCTGGTCTATTAGCCAGAGTTGTATTTTTCATCCAAACACTTAATGCTTCACATGCTCAAGGAACAATCAATAATTTGTACTGGAGTGCAGATTCAGTTCAAAAACTGTTGTGCTGCTCTGGAGGAAACCAAATGGAATAATGTTTTGAAATCTTAGCCTAAACCATTGAAATTACCACCAACGTACATGACGCACAGAATAAATATGTAGTATTCATTACATTTTGGGGAATTTCAAATCTAAGTTTTAATTTGTTACAACTATACTGTACCTCTATATCTTGTTTTCCGTCTACCTCTTGTGTTGTCTGCTCCTCCGTTTGCTGATCATCCATCATCAACTGCTCCTTTTCAGATAAGGACTGGGTCAGTAAGACACGGTTTTCCTCCATCTTGAGAAAAACACGCACAAATCCATACGCAGATAACATTGACAGCCCAAAAAGGACAGATTAGCCGCAGGAACCAAATCACACTATTGATACTGTTGTGTAAATACTGTAAATCCAATAAGAGTCTAACAGTCTAATATAAGTGTATAGTCACAGAATGTTTTTATACAGCAACCTGTGACACCTCTGGAGAATGAAATGTGTTGTACTGTGATAATATAAAGCTGAGGCTACCTTCTGATGATGACTCTTTTCCCCTGACTCTTCCTCCAGACTGACGTCCTTTGAGGACACGGGCCTCTGGGCCTCTTGGTGCGACTCCGTGCAACCGACATAACAACTTGGGTACCTACGAGACATGGGGAAAGAAAATCTGTGTCATAATAGCATGCACGTTAATTTGCCTGAAAGTGGGTCACTTGTTAATTCATTGGGGGAAAAATGTCCTGGTATCTGGGATATACAAGTCCTGTATATGGGTATTCATAAACTCTTGAATCAAGCATACTAAACATTTTTGTTGGACTGCAGTGAGTCATACAGCGTGGAAGCTGCAGCCCAAAGTCACAGTGTGACGCACTGAGAAACTCCCAGAGGCCGGTACCCAGCGTAGATAATCTATGTTATCTGTATGCAGAGTCCTATTAGAGAGACACACCTCACATTGCTCAACCCGACTGTCGGGCCTGGAAAATATATGTGAAACTTATATTTAGTTAATGTGATTCATATTTAAATATTTTTTGTGTGTGTCTTTTGTCTGAAACCTACTGTGTCTGTCACCTGTCTATATGCAAGATAGAAGTTAATAAATAAAGAATGAGAAACATTTTATTTTTAATGATATATAATTCAGTTTCACTATGTAGATATATAAAGCCCTCCGTTTGTTTTAAACACCACCACTCACATGGGTGATACTGGGCTAGACTAATAACAGACATTTTAGAGAACAGAGCAGTTGTTTTCCAATTGAAATCCTCCAAAAGGTGCAAGAGTGGTTGTTAAGGCATAATTTGCTCAATAATTAACTAACTGGTTAAAGTAGTTAAGAGCTAAAGTAGTGGACTTTACAAATAAAATGGTATGAAATCCAAAAAAAAAATGTTGATCTACAATTCATGATGAAATGGATATACCACTATGCTCTACACATACAGTAGAGTTTTTCAATATTAAATACAATTCAATTTCAGGCAAGAATATCATGTAGTGTTTAAGGGATAGAAAACCTTTTGCAATACTTACAACTACTTATATACTTTTACAGAGGAGAGCTGCCTACAATGTAACACATTAAATAAAGAAACATGGAAAGATAGATAATTTATGTAACCTGTGTATCATTGATTTGTCAAATGTTGTGTCGTGTAGTAATTTGATAAGATAATTTAGTATGTGGCAATATGTCATCACGTGTATGGTGTGTCGTCAGGCAGACTGTTCAGTCACTACCACTTCGTTGTTGTTGGGATCCTTGGGAGGAAACAGCCGCACATGATTTGAGGGACCTACAACGGGGGGGGGGGGGGGTGCAAGTGACTTTCTTTTTTGTCACCACACCACATCCACGTTGTTTGAAGCCTCAAAGCTTTTAGAACCACAACTACAGTCATTTTATTGTTCTGACCACAAATCTAAATAATGATAATAAACAGTTTAAGAACAAAAGGTCCTCCCTCTGACTCAGCCCTATAATGATAGTAATAACAAATATACATTGTCATTATATATATATGGTTAAAGTCATTCATGAACCAACTTCCTTTTTTTTGCCTGAACAGTCCTCATGGACTTTTCCCTGAATCTGTTCTGTCTCTACCTGTTTGTCACGATACTCATATTATAACTTCTATACATATTACATACCTGCCATAACTATCATGATACCCGATACCAGAATTCAATACAATACCATAAATACGAGACTGGTATATTTATCTATAATAGTAATAAATAAAACATCTGTATGGTTCTTTTTACCAACTTTTTCAACACTTAACAAATGACAGTAATATTAGTATTAATACAGCCAGATATGAATGAAACTACATGGTTCCATCATAGCATTGATGATACACTATGAGGCCGTTAGTCTCTGACCAGATGATACACAGTTCATCAGGATGAGCAGCTGGAGTTACAGAACTTTACAGACTGAAACATTTCACTTCTGGCATCTTTTTATTTTTTTAAGCCGAAGTCGGTTTCTAAAGCTGCGCCACTTCTCTGGCTGTGAGCTCTGCGCAGCGCAGTGTGCGCAGACAGCTCGACACGGAGCCGCGCGTGCGCTCTGATCGCTCTCTTAATGAAGTATCGATACTGAAAATATGCTAAATCACATCGTGTTTAACGTACGGGTACTTTGTTAGCATCGCTACACCGTGCAGCGTGACAACAGCAGATGTAGCGGACTAACATTCAAGCTAACCTGAACCCCCAAACGCTGTCGACATCTGAACGCTGATTGGCCGAGACGCGACACGTCCCATCAAAGATGTTTTATTGCGAAGAGCACCACTCCACACTTTTCTCCGCGTCTCACTGCAATCTCGCTAAGACAGAACAACTTCCAGCTTTCGATAGGACTTCCGTGATTGACGTAAACGGACAATAACCCGGGCCAAGAGTTGAACCACATCTGTGTCGGTCGGCTTACATCAGCTCTGTGACAGTCGGGCTCCGGGGAAATCAACAGCCGTCGATCCGGACTCGGCACATTCATTTGTGTGAAGCGCACATCTCGTGGTTGTTTTAGTCGGAAGTCTTTCACACACGTTGCGCTCGTCAGCTCGAGTTTAAAGAGATTCATACCTGACAACTTATGGAACTAACGTCACTTCTTCTCGTGAGAACAACGCCGTTCAGGAGGAGGGGTTTACGTGTTAGATAACTCTCAGGTATTCAACTTATCGGCTCACGTTAGCCGTGTTAACCAGAGCTAACACGCTATAGTATTATTTACGGTACAGCTAACGTTAACTAACCGTGAGTCCGAGCACAAGTCAGTAGTCAGCCAGGTGCCACATCACTATAGTTTATAGCTAGCTAACAAGCTAATGCGAGCCACCGTTTTCACCGTCACTGACGTGATGACAAGACTCGGTTCAAACTGATGAAATTAACTTACCGACAGACCACAGTTAAGCACAGCCACACTGACACAACTATCCATAACAGCGGTTTCATCGTCATCCCTCTCCCGCTGGGACAGACATCCTCGCCGCGACGTTATTCAGAAAAAAGTGTTTTCTCCCCTCGGTCTGTTGGTCTGGGTAGATAATTAGGGGTTAATCCACCGGCTGCTTCCTGTGGACGTAGCGGACGCTCGCCGCTTCCCCAGTGAAGTGTGATGCTAGCCGCGGTCACCGTGTCTACCTTGCTCCTGGTTGTCCAATCAGGAGGCAGAGAGCCCGTTGCCCAGTTCAAACTGAACACGTGTTAGGGGCGTTCGTTTCTTTGACAACGGTTGCCCGCGTGGGCGGTGCTTATTTTTATTGAGGCAATCATGTCGGGTACTCCTTTCAAATGATCCCAACACATGATAAACGACTCTAGTCACCGACATGTGGTGTTCAGTGTCTGGGTAACACGGAAGCCGTGTCAACTTTACAGTGCAGTGCTTCAAACGGCGACATGTATGATTTAACTGTACATGGTCCCCTTTAAATAAAGATAATAATACAAAAATAAAAAACGTCTGATGGTAAAACAAAAGTACTTCCATAATCTCTGAAGTTTGATTTGGAGTAAAACTGTGTTTGAATACAAAAAACATCTCATGAGATGACATCACTGTACATCCATGTCCTGTAAAAGCGATGAATAATGTGTCACTCATAAAAGAAACATCAGTAACCACAGGGCATGAGCAGTCACTTTAGAATTCACATTAAGACAAATATAATGTATTATCATCTAACATTATGATCAGTAAATCACTTTAGTCCCTGTTTATCCCGATTAAGCGCCATTTAAATAATGTACTTTGTCCAAACATATTTGACACATTTTTTAATTCATAAAGTACTGACATAACTGTAAACTTAATACGGCCTCTAGCGCCATCATGTGGCTGCCCAGTGAACATGTGTTTTGATTCCTCAGTAATCTCATTCTATATAATAATATAATATTATTGAGATGGGGTCTGTGCTTCCACAGTATACATATGTATGCATCGTACACATTACTCGAAAAGAAAGCCATCATTACATGCACAGGTTGAGATATCATTTGACTTGTAAGGCAGAACAAATATTAAATGGATATAGTTGATCCCCTCTATCAAATACATTGTTAGTGTTGATGTACATGATTAGACTATTGGCAAAGGATGTAAAATGATTAGCACTGTTCCACAAACCGACTTTTGGGAAAAGTTAGCAGCAGCCAATTGCCTTTTTTATTGACCTACGTAATACTATTTTTATATGTAATAGTTTTAAGTTGTAAAAATAATTTCAGCGATGAAAATGATCTATTAGTGCCATCTATTGGCTAAAAGAAAATATTACCAAAGTATTACCATGAATACATCTATCAAGACTTGCTCCCGGTCTTAGAATTCGATATTACGTTTGTGATCTTGAAGAAATAATGTTGTATTGAACGTGGTAATAATATTACTTCCACAATAAAGATTTTGTAGACAAAGTGAGACATTATGAGGAAGAAGTTTATTGAGGAGTGAAACAGAGACACAAAAAATAACAACTGATGCAATTCCCCAGTTTAACATTATGCCCACTGCTAAACAATGCCATCTCAGTCGACTGGAACCATTTCGTTGTTGTTCTTCAGCAGATTTTATTGAATTTGTTCAACTTTTTTCATTTAGCTTTGGCAATTCAGAATTGTAACTCATGCCGGTAAGGCAGTCTAAATTAGAGAGAAGAGAGCATTTAGTGAATAGAGACACAGAGAACAATTAAAGCGCTAGGATTCTTGACGAGGTCTTAATAGTCCACGGGTACAGTATCTCCTTATCATTACCTATGTACATCAGAACACAGTTTAGGCCCACGTACACAATAACAAACTGACAGAGAAGCACTTGAACATTGACAATACCACCTTAAGCTCTGATGGAGATGCTGACTCTCTAGCTTCGATGGTCGTGAGAGAAGAGAAAATACGAGAGACTAGAAGAGTTGAGAAAAGAGAGAGTGCTAGTTTGTGATGGACATGGAGTTGCAAGTTTCAAACCTGAGAAAAAGGCTAAATGGAAACATGTAAATGTGTGTTCTTTGTATATTCAAGAGTGTACTTGTGTTACGTTGTTGTTGTTGTTGTTTTCCATCTCACAGGTCAGCATCTGAACCTGAGCTTAAGGCTGCAAGGGTCACAACTTGACCTTTGCTACAGCACAGGTGGACACCTATGACAAGGTTAAATGTATTATTGAGGCTGTTTTCATATAGAGAATACTGACGGTGCTCCTCAGCCTTGCTATGTGTGTATGGCTGCTACTACAACACGGGAACAACTCACAAAAGTCCAACATTATATTTATGATTCATCATTAACAGCTTTGACCATGAAAACAAATACAACTGAAACGCCAACAAACGTGCAGACGGACAGCGCATGCACACGTGTCCTCACACACTCGCACACACGTCCACAGAGTTATTACTCTCACACACACACACACACACACTAAGATACAACTTATGTTCCTAAGAGATCATTGAGCTGATAATTAACACGTAAGGGGGCATTATATAATAAATTAATACAATACTAAATCAATCCCAGCCTACATATAGGCAAATTAGTCCCTCCCCTGTATACTTGCACACAAAACACACTCACACTCTACATAAAGTACACACACTCCCATGCAATAAAAGCAGCTTATGTGCCATGCTGCATTTTGGAATGAGTAGGGCAGTGCGGCTGCTTAGCGTATTTTTATGTAGAAGCAGCAAGTGGGGGTAGTGGCTGATTTGGTGAGGAGTTTGTGGGGGGGGGGGGGGGGGTTGAGGTTCCAGGGACCGATACTGGGTAGTGGATCTGCGAAGCAAACCTGGATCACAGGCGAGCAAAAAGCGCACATACACATACACCACAATACAAGTACTATACTGTACATAGATATATGGACATCGTCACCTGGCAGGGAATTAAGGGTCAAGGGTCAAAGACTTCAGTGTCTGCACTAAGGAGGGACCAGGACGGCAGAGCCATGGCTAATAGAGGAGGGGCTGGAGAAGATGAGGGAGGGAGATCAGTGTATGAGGAACCCATTTAGATGTTTATGGCGGGACTTGTCTTGTGGGAGATGGCGGGGGCCGCCGGCTTGAGTAGAACATTTGAAAGGAGAAGTGTAAGAGAACAAGACAAATAAGAGATGAGACAAATGAGAAGAGAGTAGTAAATAAGACAAAAGGAGACAAGAAAAAAGACAAGATCAGTCCTCATGCAGCTTAAAGAGATGTGTGAGGCTTTGTTTGAAAGTAGAAATTGTACAGCTTTCTTTAATGTCTCACACAGAGTCAACATTATCGATGTAAAGAATGCGTAGCTTGGTGAAAATATCGGTACAACTGTCAAGTTTTTAATTTTAAATATGAAGGTACTGTCATAAGACGGTAGTTTAGCTTAGCATAAGACTGGAAATGGGGGAAAGACGTTGCCTGGAAAGAGCTCTCCAAACAATCTGTTGAGCATTTCACTCTTAAAAAGACACATATATTGTTGATTTAGCTCAATATTTTGAATATTTACAATGCAGGGGAACTCAATGCTGATAGTACGTCATCATGGTCACATGCAAAACTGCTGTTATTTCCATCAAAAAGAAGATTACATTTGATGGCTGGAAAGGAATTAGCACCTGATCTAGTAGCAGATATAAAGCAGTTAATACGAGCTGATGAGATTTGATTCTGAGTAGGCAGACTTGATGAGGTGAAACAAAAAAAAGAATACTCATAATTATCAGCTATATGTAAAGTGAAAAACATCAAAATCTACATTTTGGAGAGATACAAAAAAATTGAGTATGATTAAATCCAAATCAGAAAATGTAGTTTTAAGGGCCTTAATGTTTCTTAGCCACAAAGACATCAAGAGAGCATTTTTTGCATCTTCCTGACAGATTATATGAAGTCTGCATTTACCTGGGGATGCTAGGAGGAGCCCTGTTAGGGCGGCTGGGAGCCTGAGGGCTGTCAGCACTGTTATTGAAGGGCCCCAGCGGACCTGGACGGTTTGGTGGTGGCGGGGCTCCCCGGGGAGCCGGACGCTGGCCAGATGACATCCTCCTGGAGGAAGTGGGGCTGGCTGGAGGAGACCTGGAGCAGGAGAGAATATATAGCATTGGATAATGTTGAGGACAGAAGGAGTGCAGGATGCATCTGCATGCATGATCAGTTTGATCAGTTTGATTCTAGGAACTTTACCTGCGACCAGCTGCACCTTCCACCCAGGAGCTGTCAACAGGCGGAGGCACGGGGACGGTGATGGTGGAGGTGGAGATATCACCAATGATGACCAGGGCCTCCTTGAGGGCCAGGTGGGTCTTCAGCACCTCATCCCTCCTCTGGGCCTGCTCCTGGGACTCATCCATCAATGCATTCTGGTCACCTGCAGAGTACAGCTGGGCCAACAGCTCGGCATTGATAAAGTCCTTGACCTGGTGGCAGCAAGAGGCAATGCAAGATGATGAATCAGAATTGTGAAAATTAAGAAAAAGAACAGGCCTTCCAATCTTTTTTTTCTTTCACTTAGTGGATATCATGTCACTATTGGTACTTGAATACAGTAAGAGATAAAGAAAGTGGTCACCACGGCCCATGTAAATAAACATACGAGTGATCTTTTCTTACATTGTTGATCATGAGATGCATGATGGCTTTGGGCATGAGGTCCCGGATGCACTTGTTGACAATAGCCATGTAGGAGTCCACCAGGTTACGAATGGTTTCCACTTTGCGCTCCAGCTGAGGATCCATGGAGAAGTTATCTGCGTCGGCGCTGGTCTCACTCTCAACCTATAGAGGGAGAAAGGAGACATAGTTTTGAAACAAGGGAAGAGGGGAAAGGAGAGAGGTGCATGAGAGAGGACGGGAATACATTCACAAAAGAATTTTGATGCATTGTATGAAACTGACTATTTAATACATTATGTTTTCATGTTTTGTGAAATTATGTCAAGAGCATTCTTAAGTGTGAATGCTAGTAAACTAAGGAAAGGGTTTTATCAAATGTGTTTATTTCAAGAAATTAGTAACATATTTATGCGTTAGGAAATAAAATAAGAATAATTTAAAAGAGTAAAGGTAAAGTCAGTGAATAATAATATGTTGGGATTAGACATAACTGGGGAAACGAAGCTAAGAAACTCTCCCCCAGATAGTGAAGAACCAATTGAGAGGAGAATATGAATGAGTTTGCTAACCGCAAAGACTTTCTCTGGATAGACCCCGGCACGAAGGAGGGAAGATTTCCAGCTTTCCACATCGTCCTGAGAGTCACAGGCCAACTCCAGGGTGCGATTGTCCTTGTACACATTCCTAAATAACCATGACACAGGAGAATATGCACTCATTTTACACTAGCAATTCATTAAATGAACATTACAAAGCAAACTAATCTATGAATGATTACCTATTTACAAACACGACGACAATGCTCCTCATTGTTACAAAAAGTGCTCAACAAAGATATATAAACTTTGACATCTGGAAGTATTGACTTAGATTATGCGCCTCCTTCCATGTGGGATGTTTTGTTGTTTAATCCTTTTTTGGGCTTCGAGCCAATAGGGATGAATAAACTGAAATGCCATAAAACATTTTACAGGAAGTTGTGCTCCAATTACTGAAAACGCAGGCCTGATACTTAACAGCTTCATTGTGCATGGATTTAATTTTACTTTTGTTATCAATCTCATCATTTTCCTGGAAAATGTTTGGTACAATTATTTTACAAATCTTTGTACTTCTTGAACATATATGTTTTTAAACTTCATAAGCTGAACCGTAGATCTATAACATATAGCTAAAGGTGGCCCAGCCTGCATTCATGCTTCCATACTGTACAAATTGCATAATGCGAAACATATTTCAGCCGGCACACCAGCACACGGGAAATGGACTCTCTAGCTTCATCTACGGTCTGTGATTGCTGTCAAAAGTATTGTTTTATTTTCAGCCACATGCAAAGTAAAAGTTAAAATGTTAAGATCTCACAGCTGACCTTGATTCTGTATTGAAAATACAGAATATGTGCTTGCTGGACATAAAACTCTTCTCCACATCGCGGACCTTTAGGTTGTCCAGAGGGAGCATGTACTTCTTCTCTTTCTCCTGTGAATGAGGAAAACAGAAGGTTTGGATCACGAGTACTTTTACGACTAATGCAATTTGCTCTGTTTCTTATTTTCATGAATTCCTGGGCAATAAAATTGGCGTCAATTGTACAAGAGAGAAAGGTGAAATCAGGTTTTTTTTAAAGGGGGAGAAGGGGTAAGCAAAGAGAAAAGAGAAAATGGGGAGACAGGAGGGAGGAGGAATGGGGGAGACATGAGAGTGGGAGGTAGGGGGAGCATGTGTGGAGAAGGGGGAAGCAGAAACAGAGAAAGAAGAGGGAAAAGGAGAGCACATGTGGAAGTCATTACAGTGTGGCTCGTTCTTCACAGTGCATTTGGCCAGGGAGAGCTCGTAGCTAAAGGCTGAGTAAATGGAGTAAGACGGGGGAAAATGCAGATATGTGTAAGCACCGGAGGTCCAGTGCTCAAACACAAAGCTCCAGCTCAGAGGTAAAGCTGAAGCACAGCTGTATCACATTCAAAGAGGGCCTTTGACAGATGCTTAGGTTGATGAAACTCTGCTCTTCCTTTTTACACTCCATCCTAGCCTCCATCTTTATTAACGCTCTTCGTCTTTTTTCTTTTATCCCTCCCCCTCTATATTTTCTCAATATTTTTTCTTTCCATTCCAGAGGGGCCCACTTCCTGCCTGATTTTTTTTTTTTTTAAGAAGTAGAAGGAGGGAGAGAGACTGAGAGAGAGCGAGCGAGGGAGAGATTAAATGACAGCCTGGCGTTAAAACACAACATCTGGTAGTGCTTAGCAGCACACAGAGAACCAGGGAAGGAGGGAGAAGTTAAAGAGACGGCGGGTGAAGGAGGAGGAGAGACCAAGAAGAAGAAACACATGAGTGGATTTGCAAAAGATTTGCAGAAGAAAGCCCACATCTGGTGTCAAGGCGGTAGATAGTCGCAGGTAAGAATTAGCGAGGATGAAGAGAGACGAAAGAAGACAAGACAACAAAACTCTGCAGACTCTTCTGGGTTTGATTCCCCAAGGGGTCACTACAGCCCATATATGGTCACACGGGTATCCTCCCTCTTCCTCCCTCTACCTCTCCCTTTCTCACTCACTTACCCCCCACCCTCCCTCCGTCTCTCTCTCTTTCCCTCTTTTTTGTAATACCCCCTCCCTGAACGTGCAGCCAGTCTGTCCCAGTCGTCTGAGCGAATATGCCACGTCAAGGCTGGATACTCTTCATGGCCGGCGTGACCAAAACGCACCGCGAGGGGACCCAGAGCTCAAACCTCTACCAAAACAAATAAACAGGCCAAGAGACGTGAACCAAAAGGCTGTGGGAAGGCGCCAGACATGGACGAGACACATCGCGGTTTTGAGGGGTTTTCGATAGACGGGATCCTTGCTGCCAAAATGGAGAGGGGCGAAGGGAGGGCACAGACGACAGAGCCGCCCGCCAGCATCTGGAATGGCAGAAAACAGCACGCAGGGCCCGGCTCTTCACTCCGGCTCCGTCCACCCAGTGTTCAGACTACCTGTTCATTATCATACTGGTGTACAGTAGTCTGCACATTGGTTAGACTGGGCATGGACCCTCTTCTGTCACTTTGTCTTTCTGTGTCACTCTCTTTGTCTTTCTGTTGGCATTCCGAGTCTCCAAGATGTGTCTGTGTTTTTTGCATGAGTTCCTTCTGTCTCACCCTTTGCTATTTTATATTTATTCATAATCTGTATGTGATCTATATTCATCTGTATTTTGTCATAAGTGCATTATAACACTCGCCATTTTCTTTTTTGGGGGGAATAAAACATGCATCACACATTTTTTTACAATAACTGCAGATTTGACAACTTGCTGTGAAAAAAGGTGTTAAGGAATTAAGATGTTGAGTCAAAACTCACAAAATGGCGAGTTCACATAATTTATAGCATTAATGAGTAAGTGTGCAGGCTGCAAGCCTGGTGCTCTGTTGAAGATGTGGTCCACTGGAGGGGGAGGAGTGAGTGTGGCTGCAAAGCATCTGACATAGGCCAAAGCAGCGAGAGCCAATCAATCAAGTGGAGTTTGAAAATACCGCCAGACACCTCCAGTGAAGTTTTTTCAGTGGGTGGCCAAAATGGAGTTGGACACTGATGTAAACTAGATTGCTGTGGTGTCAGATAACTGCAAAGGGCAGCATAGTGTTCTGCACAAAGAAAATATGTGCAAACAGGACCTGTTACATTTGGCTGGTTGGTTAAATCAGTGTTATTCTATTTAGGTAAGCTCTTGTGTTTTTGGTCTGTAGGAAAATTCAAAGAGTGGACATGAAACTTATAAAAGTGTTGAAAACAGTGACTTAGTGTCCTTAAGTGATAGCTGCTTATGAAGTTGAAGTCAGGATATTGATATTTCATAGAGGGGTTGTCTTTGCCGAAGCATTGGAAGCTTTTGTTTGGATTTAAAACTTGTAATCTTCCTGCCAAGAATGTGAGCAGTTCCAAAGTAACTGCCAACCACAGGAGTTAGGAGTGTGTGTGTGTGTGTGTGCGCATGCATCTACGCCTGTGCACATGCATGCGTATGTGTGACTATAGAAAGTTCATGGGGCGAAGCCATGAGTCTATACTTTCCTACCACATTACCACACTAGCGTATCAAATGACATTCTGTAGAGCCAGTGCTGTGCAGCAGCCCATGTGCTCTCTGGGGGCTCAGTATGCGTTCATATATTTTGAGTGAACATTTGGTCTGTTCCAAATGTGCAGAGAAGAAGTGAATGCCTGAACTCCAAGTGGGAAGAGATGGGGAGAGAAGAAAGAGAGCAGAGAAAGGAACCTCAGACTAAGGAAAAAATTAATAGAAAGACTTTACAAATGTATGAGTGACTCTTCAACAATGCTCACAAAGAGTGAATTAATTGACCTACGTTTAGGTGGAACCACATTGTCTCTATTAATTGATTTCCTATTGCACAAATACAAATTCTACTCTGTGTATATATCTTGGAACTGCACCCTGGCAAGATACTAAGAAAGATCCAATAATGAAACAACAATGGAGCAACAACACCACCTGGCTGAAGGAGTTGCAGTGTGTCTGCCTATCTACACTTGCTGTGCAGAATAACCTCCAACCTGTACAGCAGGCACAGACAGGCAGATAGACATCAGCCCGCCTAAAGAGCCATCAAGACGGACCAAAGGCTGTGGCACGAATATGTGTGTGCTTTTCCCCAGAACCAGTATGCATTATGATGTATTATCAGTGACAGTGGAAATAAAAATAATAAAATTCATCCATGAGATCCAAATCTTCGACCATGTGTATGATTTAATTCCTGATTCCATTCGGCTAAACATCAGACTGTCGTTGGTTTTAGTTCTTTTGTTTTGTTGTTAAATTCATAAAGAGCAATTCCACAAAGAACATTGTTCACATTTTATCATTACGTTTCCCACTCTACGGTAATTTTCTTACCGCCTGCAGACATTTTATAGGAAAGATAGAATTGGAAAATATATTACTATCTGCCCTTATTGTATCCTCATCCTGATCTAAGCATCAAGGTCACCAATAGAAATTAAAAAAACAAGACCACACTCTCTAACTCCTGAGGGAATATCTGTCTCTTTAGCTGCTAAATACTCTGAGCTGAAAGACAAAAATGCTTTGTAAAACCGAGGTGGGACTGCAGTCAGTGGAAATTATCTATAGATGTGTTATAACAAGCAACCCCTTTTACTTCAAGAGTGATTTGCGCCATTTTCATGATAACAATTTTTTGCTGCTCTGCTCACCTCATCATCCTTAAACCAGGAGAAGCTCTCGGCAGTCAGCACAAACCAGTACTCCTTGGCTCCTCCCTTCATGATGCTGATGTTGTTGATGGTCAGCCAGCCTTTGCGAATGACCTAAGTGAAGGGTACGGTCAGAGTCAGAAATTGCTGAAATATAACATTTTAAAAAAATTAAAAATAAATGAAAGAAAATGAAAGGCGCTCTTCATCCGTGATTATTCTTTGTTAAAAATTCAAGTCCCTCGCCAACAATAACTTAATTCAGCACATAATGGCTAAGGCTAGCCAAAATGAATCTGTGCAGGTATTTGATGCATGAATTGCAATGAAATGTGTGTTGGAGGTCAGGTTAGGTGTGTCATTGTGTCGTTGTGACTCACTCCGAGCCGAGCATGTGGCTGTGTGTCAGTGCAGTCTCATTCAAGGAACTGTGTGACAATGCTTCAAGCGGAGGCCAGTGTTAGCTTGTTAAGTGACCATTGTGTAAGTGCTTCAAGCACACAATTACGCATGTATGTTAGGTGTGTTAACCCTACAAGCCTACATAATGTGGGCACAGTGCCAAGTGATTATTTGGTTACATTATTACCAATCCTGCACCACCTAAGACTCACTAAGGAGGTTACCCAAATTATGGCAAAGCCTTTCTCTCAGAGGCAAACATTTGAGGGCTGTTTAGTGCCTGGATCTAAAATAAATCATTCTAACTTTCAGTCTTAGAAATGATATTTTAACTGCCAAACCAAGGAGATTTTTTGTTTCAGTTTTTCTAGTTGGCAACCCCTTGTAGTCTTCAGGCGCTGGTGGGTGGAGGAGGTGTTAGAGAGTTAACGACTAGAAAGTATAATCTTACAATCAGGCCTGATGCTGGAGGAGAAGAGGCCTGCAACAGAATGTAGGGCATTTAGAAACGTTGTGGCACTGAAAAATGTTAACTTTTCTAGTGCAACTTGTTTTTAAGAAAATGCCTCTGCCCGACAGTAGTTTACACAACCAATTTGGAGTTCTTCAACCCATCAAAAGCGTAAAACCAAAAGAATGCAGCGGAGCTCGAGAGTACCACCCAATGGGCAGAAGTGTTATTGCAGGCACACATGACAACGCAAACCATAACCCACAATGAGCGATACTCACCAACAGACACCCATAAGAGGGCAGCTGAGATTCTCACTAAGGGATGGGGATGAAATGCAAAGTGGCACCTTGATGACACAGGAAGGGTTCAAACAAAGGGAAATGTCTCAACAACAACACCAGTGATGATGGTGGCATAAAGTAATAGAACCCAATGTCATTCTTTGAATAAGATAAAATCATAAAACCAAAGAAGCAAAACAAACCACTGTACACAACTCGTGCCCCACTCAACATAATACACCATGCATGGCTAGAACATAAAATAACAACAATATAAATAAAATCAAAGAGAACATAAAGCTAAATGTATACAACATAAAATGTGTGCAATGCAAAGGATTTACTCAAATGAAAGAGTATCTTGGATCAGATTTCTTTGATTTCAGCATCCCTGTAGTAGCCATCCTGCTTCTGTATGGCTGTGCAGTACTCCTTTGACCTTGTGCTCTGCTGTTTGTGTGTGACATGCAAGACATGACAAACGCTCACCTGATTTACTGCTGAACTCTGGCTCTTATTAGCCTGACTGCTCCGCTGCTGCGCACTGCGGTGGAGAAACAGCAAAACAGAAATGACAGGAGAGACAGGATGAATGTGGAGGAGAGAGAATGAGGGGACACGTCACAGGAGCAAAATGAAATCTTCTAAATGTGTGTTCATAATTATCTATCATGGTGGGGCCAAGCTAATAGATGGAGTCTTTACTTAGCGAAGCCAATGAAGTCTTCGTGGTTAGTGTTGATGTATGCGAGCTGGATGTCTATCAACAGCAGAACCTGCAACAACACAAAACATTGAACATGAAGCAAGTCATTATTGAAGGAAAATAGTAGATTGACATTGTGGGAAAAACTCTTATTTGCTAAGTGTTAGATGAGAAGATTAAAACCCCTCTCATGTCTGTATGCCAGAGCTGCCAACTTTTCAAAAAACCTTGGAGTGAGATTTTGTCGGGGGTGACCAAAATGTTGCCGCGCACGCAGCCACACACGTTGGTGGCTCAAATATCAGGAAATTAGAATTAATGTGGCGTTGTACCCATGTTGTACCCTGCATTCTGGCCTGGCAAAGGTCTTTTACGAGGCATCTTTGCTACCTTAAAGAATTAAAATGTTTTTTAATAACTCTATTCTCATTTACAAAAACATGCCTAATTCTATTGCACAAATGTCCTGTCTTTATGTTAAATTCTTTAGAATACATCTTACTTGTTCAAAGTGCTGTTTGGAACATTTTTGAGAGGGTCCTTTTCCTAGGCCTGCAAATAAAAATATTAATGCTATGTGGGCAGCTTTAATAAACAATGCTCTGATGTTTTGAGCATGCAGTATACCAAGAGGTTAACAAGGTGTTCTCCTGCTGCTTGCTATGACAGCTGAGTTTACATCAACACACAAAATCACACGCACAAACACAACGAATTATTTCAAGATTTAAAGTTTAAGAGAGTGAGAATTTAATTGAACCACATGTCATTAACAGGGCTCTTAAGTTTTGAAAACAGGCAAGAGTGACATATCTATCCGGGATGCTTTATTTTCATTGGTTGCTGGATTAAATCTTACCCAGAAACGTTTTTTTCTGATTGGCTATTGTGTAGCCCATTTCTTTTTTTTGATTGGCTGATAAGTGGCACCTCACAGCAGAACTCCAGGGGAGCGCTTGATTCCTCCACGGTGAGGGCAGCGCGTCCAGCTCATGTTTGCGTGCTGCGGCACATTAAAACATTAAATAGCCGAGAGTTTTTTCAGCGTGAGAAATACGATGTGTGGCGGGAGTGCGTGACGTAAGACCGAAATGCGTGAGTGTCACGCTCAATGCGTGAGACTTGAGAGCCCTGCATTATCACACCGTAGTCTGCTCGTTGTGTCTGTTTGAAAATCTTCTTCTGTTGCTAACTTCGGGACTCTTTGGGGTAAATAAGATGTCTATGCAGCGAATAGGTTTATAGATGCGCTCCTTAGCGCCATCTATCGTCGCGGAGTTTGAAAAGAAACCAACGCGCCTCGGCCCAAAATCAGAATTTCTTTTGCCGTGAGAAATTGGTTGTGTGGCGTGAGAGCGTGTGAAAACATGCAAAAGCGTGTGTCACACGGCGAAACCGTGAGAGTTGGTAGCTCTGTGTACGTATACCTGTCATAGACCTACCTCATAAACAAATGTGTATAGCCATATTTTGGACTGATGTGTGCTAATCTATGAGTGTTACCTGGTCCTTGGCCCGACTCTCCCTGTCTCGGATATGAGAAGTCACAATTCTCTCAGTTTCGTCGCGCAGCATGGGGAAGGACTCCAGCTGAAAACACATGTCGCACATGATCACTCACACCATGCAATGAGGAATGTGGAATAACGAATAATAATAAAAAGTGACCTTATTTTTAATTTTCCAAATTTTCCATTATTGTATAATTTCCTCTCCATTTCCAAACCCCCATATACCACATGAGTTACCTTGTTGGAGCACTGGCGCACTGTGTTGATCAGTTCCTGGATGACCATGTCCACGCACTTCACGCAGGGTCCCTTCAGCTTTACGACCTGCTTCTTCACAATGGCCTCAAACGCCATATCTGGGGTGAAAAGTCCAGTCCTGATACACACAAAGAGGGAGAAAGAAAATATATTATTGTAATGAAACATATAATATGTGGTAGTCTCTGATTGTAGTAAAAAAAAAGGGGTGAGTGCAACATCATTAATTGAACATTTATGGATAGATATTGGACCGGACTCCAAATCATGCATTTTTAGGGTTTTACCAAATTCAAAGATTTGTATTTTTACTTGTTAGGATATTTCAGTGAATGAATTAATGTAAACCTTATCATGCCATGGAAGGTGGTAGCATCACTGGGAGGTATATCTCAAATGTTTGAAGGAATGTTGTGCCTTTAGGGTAAAAACGGATGAATGACTGTGTTGCAACAGCAGGGAGTGTATAACATTTAAAAAAACATTTTTAGTTGTGTAGATTCATTTCTACCTGATACCGTGGATGTTTTTGATGGCATAACTGATTTCACGCCGCATCTCCTTCTCATCACACTCCATCTGAAGCAACCAGAGGAGGAGTTTAGACAGCGGATACAGAGAACAGTTATTTAGCTGTAAAATATTTTAGCAAACTAGGAAGAGGTAAAATTTTACAATTTTAGAAAAATTACACATAATGGGATTACAGTTAGTAAAATGCATTGAAGCCAACAACTCTTCAGATTTGAAATTTACAAAAATTAAAAGTATTTTAAAGAGGTCAAATAATTGCATCCCAGCAGATTATTTCACTTTAAAAACAATTGAAATAATTCGCTGGGGTGCAATGAGTTGACCACCTTTTGCAGTATGCCATCTTCCTCTATGAGCAACATATCACCTTGACCAGCTCAAAGGGGAAACGCTCATGGAAGATGCGGTTGATTTTTGCTCCACCAGACAGCTCCACTGTGTCCACCTGATCCCCTGAGCCCTCAATCCTTTTCTCAAAGTCCACAGAGAACTGCTGCACCATCCTGAAAACACAACAATGGAAAAAAAACATGATAAATAAAAGACCAGCAGTGACTTCTAACATCTAAAATAAGAGCGGATAAGCAATGGGTGCCATGGGAGAAAGTAATCTCTGCCAGAGGTCAGATATTTCGTAGGAAACTTAGATTTTACCAACTAAGTATCATGTAAATGATCTTGTTGTGAGAAAAATGAGGCACTGACTGCAGCAGCTGCTTGGTTTTGCGGGATGGGTCATCGGGTCGGTATCCCCGGTATTCCTCGGCCTCCTTGTCCAGAGCCAACAGCTGGGACTGCAGCTTGCTGCGGAAAGCTGGCAGGGTGTCCCGGATGTGGTTGGTCAATTGCTGTGTAATAAGTAGATTATGTTATTGGTGTTTTTGCTGTTCAGTACCAATCAAGACTGTCTATTTCGCTCCAATCATAGATAATGTATAACACAGCAGACAACATGTGGAATGCCTGTCTGAGTGTAACTATAAATTATTAGGAGCTGAACTAATATATAAGTGTGAGTGTATTTTCCACCGACTGTCACTGACACTGATGTGCCATACAATGGAAGAGGGTAAACAAAACTCCCATATATTAATAATGTAAAGTCTTCTGTGGGAAAGCCCCAGGAGTAAATGTATGATCACCTCGTTGAGCACTCTCTGCAGTCGTGGAGTGCCCATTTTCTCAGCCATGTGCCTGTATGATGAGTGGGTCAAGAAAAACTTCCTCTCAGCCTCCATCGCTGCCTTGATATCTTTCTTTCCATCGATATCCTTTTGACTGCGATTCACCACTCCAATATATCCTGGGAATCAATAAATATGGACACAAATTGAGAGACATAATGAAAGTTAATCACAGGAGATAAAGGCAGCAATATCACGCGTAAAGCAAACAGAAAAACAAGCAGTGAAGGGAAAGAAGGTAGAACAAGAACATTGTTATTGAATAATGTGATAACAATCACAGTGAGATACTTTGAGAGTGAAAGGCAACAAGAGATAACGCAAATTCAAGAGCCAAAGGGATTCTGGCTTGCATAGCTCACTGTACTGTACAACAGACACATACCTCTTCGCAGGGGCAGCAACTTGTTCTCCAATATATCTCGGGCATCTGTGCCCTCGTCCATCAAATCCAGTTTGGTGATTACTCCAATAGTCCTCAGACCTAGAAAAGATCGTAATCAAAATGTAGAAATTATTTTAGGAAGTTAAAGGACCTATTTTCACAATCGTTTAATGGTTTCGGTCATTTTTTCTGAGTGAAAATGCAACACTTGCAAGTAGCAGTTTCTTAAATGGGAGCTTTTGTTCTGTTTTATATATTCGTAAATGTAATATGTTTGAGTTTATGGCTGCTGTTGAGCCCTTTAAGGACCTTAGCCCAGTTCCAATGCAGCTTTACATCTAGCTTTTTCTTTCCTTTATTCCATCCCTCTTCCAAACGTCTTCCATTGCTGCTATTTAATTCTGCTTCCATCACGTCGTCCTTTCCAAGCATCTTTGACTATTATCTTCCCCTCTCTCTGTTCCCTTCTACACTTTTCCATCTCGCTCTTCTTGTCTGATATTATTAATCCCTCCCACAAGGTCACTTTGTCCAAGACCTCCTGGTTTTTGCTAATTCATCCTCCTCTCCTGTGTCCTCCAGTCTGACGGTCATACTCCTTGGGCATTCAATTAAGTTGATTCATTTCTTACCCTTCCCCAATATACAGTGTCTATTTTTCCTTAGCGTTACCCTTATTTGTGTTTTTTTAATTCCACCCATCTCTTTCTGATTTTCTTTTTCATTTATCTTTTGATGCTCTTCTTATTCTCTGATGTCCTTTTCTCTTAGCCCCTCGTTTTTATGAATAATGTGACACGTGATCAACCCGTGTAGGGAAAATCTGTTTTCCAAATACAGAAGTCAGAGAACAAGGTGAGGCGTTGAGCACCATCCCTGCAGCTGATGGAGATTAGATGTCTTGTTCAGATCAGTTTCACTAACCACAAGGCCACTTTGTACGTGCTTCATTCACTTCCAATACCCTTTCCATGCCCTCGTGCCCTTGTCTTACCCTGTGGATCGACATCCTTGGCCAGTTTAAGAGCATCAGAGTTGGCCAGGTCACAGTTGGCCGGAGTGACAGCCAGGATCAAGCAGCTCTCTCTGGTTATGAACTGCATGATCATGTCTCGGATCTGCTGCTCGATGTCTACGGGCTGGTCTCCAACCGGCACCTTCGTGATCCCCGGCAGGTCGATAAGAGTCAGGTTCAGTACTGCACAGACACAGAAATGCAAGATAAAAAGAACCGGCCATACCTGTGACACATTTCTGGGACTGATTGTTAGTCAATCTTCAGTATTTGCTGAGGTATTCCCCTGTATTTAACCCCTTACAGCAGAAACACATTAAATTAAATAAGAACTAGGAGAGCGTCCTGTTTGCCAGAATTTTTTTTTTCAATGTTTTAAAAGAAGTTTTTTTCTGAATGGAGCTCATTTCAAATTTACTTTAATTCAAGGCTCTGGTTATAAATTGCAGCATTCACTTTTACAATGCAATAAATGTAAGAACATCAGTATTGCATCAGTATAGCATCAATATAGCCATCGTATTGCGTTGAATATGAAAATACAATATTTAGCCATATTAACACAGACATTTTAATGCTGCCTCCCTTCAGTACCTCAATGACATATGAATTAATGTACTGTATAATTAGTTTTCTGGCAAAACCACATTATTTGTTTTAGTGACCCATTTAAAAAAACATTTTCTGTCAGCAAAAAGGATGATGACTCACAGCTTGTCACAATCTACCGTGATTCAAAAGTGTTATTGTGTGCCGTTTCTTGACAGTGTAAGGGAGGGAGATGAGCTTCGCACCGTGAGGGGAGTAAACACGCAGGTTGATGGGGACGGAGGAGATGCCTTTGTTGGCCCCTGTGACACGGTCCGTCTCTGCCTCGATCTCCTGGCGAACCTCATCGAAGTCTGTGAACTTCTTCCCTTTGCAATGGAGGAATTCAGCCCATTCTAAGAGGAAGAACAATAAGGTATATAACTGAGATTAGTGGTGGCTGCGCTGCATGTGTCTGAGAGAACAATAATGGCAGTGTGAAAGGGAAAGAAGCTGGGAAAAAACAGTATCATTTTAAAAAAGGGGAGAGAAGGAGGCGACATTTGTGTGTGTGCGTGTGTGTTTGTGTGAATGCTAGCATGTGTGGGTGTGTAAATGTGTGCGCCCACCTGCAGTAGCACTGATAAGCTGTAGAACGAGGGGCCTGCGGGTGACAATACCAGATCCACGGGGCAGAAAGTCTCTGAGGAAAGACCAATCAAAACTCATTATATCAATCCACAGTCAAAGCAGACATTTATCAAAGAGTATTCGGATAGTCATTGGAGGCAGAATTATATTTTCATCTTGAGGCATTATTTTCTCTTAACTCTTGAAGGGAAATATATTAGAATTACACCCTATATGCCCTATATGTCGGCCTTTCAATGTCACTCTTCTGGTATGCCATGTTCAACATAGTGTTAGTGAAATAGGGGCCATTTTAAAACACAGCCACTCCTTAAGCTTTCAGATGCTGCTACAACCAAGTTCTCAAACAGTCCAGAGCGTGAATGTGACCTTCTAAACAACCGGTTAAAATGTGGAGCTGCATTGCTGACAAGAAGCGCTCTCATTTAAAAACGATGATTTGACCATCTCCTGAAGGGTTCAAAGGTGTGTCAACTTCTGTGTGTGCACATGGGAGCATGCCACACATCACGACCACCTCCTATGCTAAAGGTCTGTTCCAAGAACATCTTAACACACATTGACCCTCGGAGCTCTCAAGATGAGTTAAAAAAAGAGCATGCAGCCCACTGCTTGTCCATTCAGCACTGTGCAGAGCCAGTTCGGGACAGATGGACCATTACTCAGCATCACGACTCTCAATGAGGGTTGGAACAGGAAAAATCAATTCATCCATCTGGAACTGCAAACATGCATGTTAAAACTGCACAAGAAAGGAACTACTCAGTCACACTAAAAAATATCAAACTAATGTTGCACTTCCAAAAATGGGGAACTTGTGAGCCACAGATTTAAAAAATCCAAAGCAACAGAGGCTCAGACATACAGGATAACGCTCTAAAGACACTGTATACATTTAGTATACTGCAACTCCATTGCATCTTTCATTAGAAGTGCTCTGCTCTCATCTTTCAAACTCAATGCCCGAAGTTTAAGATCGGAGGGACCCTTTAATTTTGTACATATGATATCAACTGGCACAAATCCTGCAGAGCAAGAAAAGAAAATGAATTGTACAATAAATGGGTCCATTTAGAGAGATACTTCTTCAGCAAATGCTGATATTAAACTTATCATAAAAGGTGCAATGCATGAACTATAAGACAGGTGTCGCTTTATTGAGCAGCAAAAAAGGTTCTTGCAGCAGACATCATATAGCTGTTGGGCAGTTGTTGTGATTCTGATATATCTGTTAACTAAATTAAATACTTGAATTTATATTATCAACCAAAACACACTCCTTGCTGCTGAATGCTTTAACCTTATCTTGAAATGTTTGTTTTGGGTGACCAAAATCCAGGGCAAGATGATGAATATTCATGATTGTTTTCAGGAATGGGAGCTGTACAGCAGGGAGGTGTTTTAAAATGGTTATAGATATCCCCAAAGGGAATTTGTCGAGTCAGTAGCAGCAACACAAGAATAAAAAATAAAAAACACGGTGAACTGTTGTAGAGCCTCATAGCCGGGCAGGGAATGGCCACGTTCAGCCGCAGGTGGTTCTCTCATCCCCACTTACAAAACTGAGCTCGTTGCAGCAGGTAGATGATGGCGCTGTCCACCCACACACTTCTTGGACAGGGGACCAGGCACGACGCTTCCACAGCACTGACTTCCCCCCAGCTCAGGCTTGAGGTTGAAGAGGCGAGGCGGGACAGCAGCAGGGTGGATGCAGGTCTTTAGGACAGCTGGCTGATGCAGGACCTCCTGCTCTGCGCAGGGTAGCCCCACAGAGAGAGGGGTGTGGAGGAGCCCATTGTTTTAGGGCTCTCGTTGGCCCTCTCCAGGAGCCCCCTGGCTGTCTCCTCCCACCTTGAAGCTGCTTCACTGCAGACACCTGAAAGCAGCTTTCTTCATTAAGAAGCCAGGTCCCCTGGTGATCCAGGCTTGTTGTTGTGGAAGCAGCGCACAGTCCGTGACTCCCGTGCGGTCCACACAGCACATCCCAGTCCGACTCACGGCTGCAGTCCTGTAGAGCGTGTTTAGCATAGACCACCTCAGCTTCCTCAGGCGTCAGCGATGGCGGCACACGTACCGACACACACAATGGCGTGAAACTCTCTCTCTCGGCAAATAGTCGCGCATCCCCCCAACAGTTCAGTCAATGTTCGCCAAGGCTCCGCTTCACGCACATGGTGGTCCGGGTGGCACCACGCTCATTCACATAAACAGCGATCATCCCCCTTTTCTTCTCTGTGTGTGTAGCGTCGTCTCTGTCAACGAACGCAAAGAGAGCCGGCAAAAGGCCGGGATAGTCCGGTCAGCCGTCGCCATGCAGTGAAACACAAGACTCAGACTGCTCTCTCTCTCGGTCCTCCGCGCCGCTCCGGCGGCATTTTCATCTTCGTAGACCAGACCTCTCCTCCCCTCACTGACCCGCGAGTTTTAGCCGGACCGGTCGGTTTCCTCCTCCTAGCCCTCAGCTTGACACCCGCTTCTCCGCCGCTCTCCCTTCTCCGCTCCTCCAACAGCAGCGACAGGTCTTTCTCGCGGCGCCAGCTGAGCGCTGCGCTTGAGCGGCAGAGGGCCCCTCCAGCATTGTTATGCTGCGCGGCTCTGCTACTCACCAATACAAGACAACAAAAGAACAAATCGAAAAAAGTAGTTATGGTCCAGTGTCCAGGTCCAGTAAACAAGACAAAAAAAGAAAAGAAGAAGAAGAAAGAAAGAAAAGAAAGAGAGAAAAAAAAGATAAAAGCAAAACGCCACTACTGAAACAAGCAGCCGTTGGCACAGCGCTTCCTTCCTAGCAATGGTATGCACAATCTGCATGTTGTACAGGGACAAAGAACATGACAGTATCATTGTTACAGAGGCAGAATCATTGTAATGCCCTCCAAACAAGGAAGAGATTGATACCTCTACTGGGAAGTAGCCTGACTGCAGTTGGTAATGATTGGACTGACATCCCTAAGGTGCTACTGTAACCCAAATTACTCTTCCCTCCTCTGTCAGTAGCTAGGACAGTGCTCTTTGTATATACAAAATAATAATAATCATAAGAAGAAGAAGAAGAAGAATACACATAACATAATAAAGGCATCATCACATGGTACAACAGCGGTGACTCAATTCAAGCAGGGGAGAGATAGTTTGAACTCTAAACAGAGATTGGCTCCATAGGCCTCTTACGTCATCCTCAAGGTTACCTACTGAAGGGATTATCATTATCCAATTCCTGGTGGTCAATTTTACCTGCCAACAAAGTTCTCCAGCACGGAGCTCTTCCCTGCACTCTGACCGCCGACCACTGCGATCTGCGGCAGGTCCAGGTTGCAGGCCTGGCCGATGGAGCTGAAGGCATCCTGCAGCTTGTTGACCAGCGGGATTAGATCCTCCATGCCACGGTTTCCCATGGTGCCTTCAGACGGGTGGACTCAGGATCAGCGAATGAAAATGGAGAGAGAGAGATAGAGAGAGGAGGGGGATGTGGCGCTGCTATATTTGTCCGGGATACCGCGGTGCTTGTTGATGTAGGCTAGTGAAGTCATCTAGCCGCGCATTGCCCCGAACCAAGCGAGGGTCGTACAGACTGTGGAAGCAGAGGAGAGAGAGAGAGAGAGAGAGAGAGAGAGAGAGAGAGAGAGAGAGACGCAGAGAAAAGAGATATGAACAGACAGGAACAGACAATTGCGCAGTTGCTCACCACAGCCACCATAACCTCTCTCTCTCTCTCTTCCTCTCTCTCTCTCCCTCTCTCATACAAACACACACACATATGAAGCGAGCAGCACGAAGCATATACTTTCAAGGGCATTTGGTGAGCGGAGCTTCATAGGCTCCACGCAGTTGCTTGGAACAACCCCGTGCCCTCCAGAATCCATACATCGCACACGAATAGCGCTCAATAAAGGCAAAACAACGCATCGTTCGCAGCGTGCATATTGACATTGACACGCAGCGGAAAATAGTGTCGTCTGAAAACATAACGTGGTAATAATAAGACATTTTAGTGCGCCGTGGTGAGCCTACCCCGCCTCAGGAATCCCTCGGTGGTGTCGGGGTCCGACGGTCCCGGTCGCTGTCCAGTGCTGAAACGAGGCGCAGAGCAGGCAACGACGACAAGTGACGAGAGCCCGGACGATTATACACGCACCACCTGCTATGGCCGTGCATCAGCTTGACAACAAATTCCTGTGCATTAATTGTTTTCGCCTGTAGGCTTGGTTCCGGTCGGCTGAATGTCAGAGTGGTCTCATCCCGAACACAAATTCGCCTTTGACAGATTAATCATTTCCCCCACTCTCCTCTGCTCCGCGGTGTAATTGCGAAACTGTGCCTCGCTTTTACGCCATATCGACGCGGCGGAGGACCAATGAAAACAGAGGGATTGGAGACGAGGCAGAAAACGCGGGACCCCATTGGCTGATCGGGTACAGGTTAGGTTTACCTGAGCCCGCCTCCTGTTTACATCCGTGCCATTTGTGTCGTTGTGAGTCATGCGGCACGGCTGCGCATCGCTGGCACAGAAGAGGTGGATGCGCTCCTTCAGATCCCTGCAGTAGGTGCAGAAACCATCGGCCGTAAATTCCATACACATTTCATACATGGTACGTCGGCCTACAGGACATGACAGTCATTTTATGTCGTCTTGCTTTGCGCACAATAACAGGATTAGCTGCATCCTTTATGACTTTGACCACATCGGGCCACGTTTGGAAAAACGAAGTCCAAAGTGAATTCGCTTTAACCGGAAAAAAAAAGTGTGATGCTTGTGCCAGATTGTCCCTGCTGAGCGAGGCTGGTGGAGGATGTCAGACAGAAAGGACACCGCCAATCTGCCTTAACCTCTCGCAGGACAACCTCTGTGCCAGATAACAAGTGTCTCTTGCAGGATGTGAACATCGCCTCTCATTGGATGATCTAGGAGGAGAGATCTCATGAGCTAATTGAGCCCCACTGCAAAGGGGTCGGATGCCCCTCCAACTGCCTGCAACAGTCAAATCTCATCGATTAAGTCAGTATTTGTCCTTGTCATTATGGGCATGCCCTGGAGATGGTTTCGTCGGCACATCGTGTTGTAGTACGCTGGAGTACCACCAGATGGCGTTAACAGTATAACCAATGCAGCTCTGCGTTTGGGGCAAGTTGATATATATGCTCATTATTCATAAAATCCTGCAAAAATGATATGGTAATATAATAGGAGACACGTTTTTTGTTCAATAAAATCACAATCAAGGGATAAAAATGTATGCCTTTGTTATTTCTGATCTGTTGTTTTCTGAACACAGAGGTGAAACCAAATCTGTAGTTTTGGATTTTATGAACAGTTTTCCTGACACAAAAACTGTTGTACCCTGTGACATAACCGGACAGAGACAGGAAGAGTGAGCAGCAGTATCAACATAAATCCAACAACACTGTTTCCTGAGGTATCTGCAGTAGGAGAGTTGGTTGCCAGGTCAGTATTTAGGGTTTTAAAATATAGGTTGGCCCCTTTTTCAGATCAGGACCTGTCAATCACTTCAATGGTGACCAACAGAGCAGGGACACTATTCAAATGAAGCCCTGTGTGATTCAGAGGGTAGTGCATTTTTGGATTGGATTGCATTTCTATAGAATATATATAACACATTGCGGTGGTGGAGGAAGTAGTAAAAGTAGCTAAACAAGAATGCAACTCCTGTATTAAGATTATTACATCCTGTAAAAATACAGAGGTATTGTTCAAATAATGTCATTTCCACTAATTGAACTGGAGCTGAAGAGACCTGAAGGCACAAAACAAAGTCCTGCATAAATCCCACTGCGAGGATTAACAAGCTTCTAAATGAAGAAGGCTTGAAAACAAAATATGACAGGCTGAAGGAACAGACTGACGCCTTGAAGTTACAGAACAATGAATGGACAGAAACAAATCTAGGGTTTGAATGGTAATCTCATGGTTCCTGATACATTTAAGGCAAATTATGCAAAGGATTAAGCCAGAGAAAAAAAGTTCTAACAAAACATAAATTCAGGACCTGGTGAAAAAGTTTTCACAAGAACATACCTACGAGGACAAAAACACTGCAATGAAGTGAGAGAACAAAGTCCTGAGTCGAGAAAGTGTCACTCTTTAGATTGAGGCTGTGGAGCTCAGCAACACACTTCAGGGTGAGAATGCTTTGACTGACATCTACAACTCCCTGAGAGAGGAGAAAACCACAATTAAACGACAGAGTGACGACCTACGTAAGGAACTCCAGAAACTGAATAAAAAGGCGAACAAGGAAAAAGCTCTGGAGGAAAAGTGTTAGGCGGTGAGGGTGACAAGAGAAAACAACCACAGACAACAAGGTGTTCTCCAAGAACAAGTCAGCTAAATTCAAATAGAATAGTTGTCGCCAGTGTCAGATTTAAATAAGTATTACGTTTCTATTTTGATATTTCTCTATTATCATGCATTGTCTTCAGAAGTTGTCTTGAACAGCTCAAAATATATATATATATATATGTGTTATCACCTTCATACTTCATGACCTTTTTCTGAGAATTGCTGATAAACACCATTTTCAGAAAGTGGTGGTTTTCTGAATAGCCCACAACTGTATAATAAACAACAATCTGAGAATTAAGCAGCAATCAACAATATGTGAAGAGATAGAGTTGTGAGGTTTTAAAACATTACTTATTACCACAACAACCACAACTAAAATTTTAAAAAGCAGGACGAAAATATGTTTTAATTTCGCTCTCAACCTGGTTTCATTGAAAACAGACCAAGGTTGCAAACTATTCATGGGTTTACGGTTTCAGGCAAATATGTTTTTCTCCATTTTCCTCTCTGCAGCTGGTTTGGCGGCAGAGTTGCTAAATCTTAGCTTTCTTGTTATCAGTGACATCAGTGGGGAGAAAACAGTGGCCCCCATTACGTAACCCAAATCCTTTAAACAGTCCAGTCGCATACTTACAGCACACAGACAGACAGAATGACAGTTTGTGTTGTTGGTCGGAAAAGAGGAATTTACTGAAACTGTAATATGTGCGTGCGTATTAGAACCAGAGGAATCCCGCAAACCCATACTTACAGTATAAAAACAACATTCCTGGAGGATGACGCTCTGACACATATTTGTCATGTTTTTTACACTATGTACTTAGATGACGCAATGTCAAGAAGGACAGACACGAACCTTGGCTTGGGACAATTTACAAGACAATAATTTGAGGGAAAACATGAAATATTAGCTTTGTTAGCCAAACATCAATTACGTGTGTCATATTTTGAATCTTAAAATATCTTACTGTTATTAGTTGGACTTTGATTTGTACTTTTTTACATATGATGACCTTATGACACTAAGTACCTGCAGCTGTAGTAGGCTACTTGTTATGGCTTTTTTAGTTGTGCGTGGTTCTGGAGATGGCAAATGTTGGCAATGTTGCTTTGTCTATGGGATTACTTTGCATTCTGACATTAGTAATCCCATTACTGTTGTCCTATAGCACCAATATATCGTCAAGATGCCAGTACTTTGATTTACAAATCTGAAAAACTAATGATATTACCGTCAGCATTGTATCAACTCATGATTAAATCTTTTTTTATTTGCTGCAATAATCCAAAATCCAATGTAAAACATCCCATTGGCTTTTTGTTAAGGAAACCAGTGTAATGCTAACTTCCTGGTTTGACCTTCAACAATATGTCATCCCTGCAACACACATTTCTCTGCCCAGCTACTCGGGCTATCACTGCTTCCACCATCACATGTTTTTGTGAACATATTTTGACAATCTCATGAAACAGTGCATCTGCAGCTCTTGTGGATTTAACTCAAAACCCCACCAATACAATTCTCCGAAACTATAGCGACGCTCTGCCTGTCCAATCAAATCAACGGAACTCCAATAGACCATCAGTCCATGCGTGGCACTGATCAAATTAATCACACACAATGATTGACAATAAGGAAGCAATGATACCTGTAAGAGCCAAATGTGGTAATGAAATTGTAACTATATGTACACTGGGTGTTGGGAAGGGCAAACGGTGTTGACCTATTCTGACTGGTGTCCTTCAAATGATTAGCCACGGATGACGGTGTTGACCGCTCTGAGGTTACAAGTGTTAGCTGTTTCCACCGATATCTTGGCATACCTGGGCAAAGAGAATACACACAAGATATTTATACATAATCAAATGTGTCCGTGGGTGATGTCAGCGAAGCGTAAAGAAGGCCCAGGTGGAGGCTGAAGAAGAGCGAGTCAGTCAGATCAATCCGAGGGAAAAACACCTCAGTAGCCGAAGCACTGGACCTTAGACTGTCTGTGTTTTCACAAAGGAAACTCTGGTGCCATGTCTGTGTCAGGAATGAGAACCTCTGGTGGCAACACCTGCATTGAGCTGTCGAAGACCAAACAACAGCCTCTGTGCCGCTGTGAGAATGAGGTTTCGTGTGAGTGGGCGTGTGATCCTCCGTGATTATACCCTCACAGTCGCAGAAGACAGCACGCCATCTTTAATGCTTTTCTCAGAAACACTTCCCACTGACCCCCTGTGGGCCCACTCAGTTAACATTACGTAACTTTAAACCCTCATTTTCATTCCACTCCCATCAATTGCTCACTATGAATCAAACACAGTGACTCACGTGCGCTTCAGCAGCTCAGATCACAGAATGTGCAACGACTGTCTAACTCTCTTCACATCGTGTGTCTCGTGAAGTTCAGTTAAGGCTCAAGCTCTGTGGTTCTAGTCTGAAATATGTTGTAAAAATGTCACCTAAATATTGAGTGTAGGACGTTGAGTTCACGGGTGTTTTAACCACTCAAAACTCAATAGCCTAAGTGACATTGAAAACCAACAAGCCAGACTGGCACCTATGTAAAAGGCCTGTTATGCAACACCTTACACCTGTAAATGCACATCTGGCGAGTCTGTGACTGCTCTGTAATGGTGTTATTCAAAATGTGTTATTCGTCGGCCAATGGAAACTTATGTTGTCTTAATGAGTCAGTGTGAGTGAGCTGGCACGCTATCTAAATAGCCAACAAGCCCACCTTCCTACTCTATAAAATGTTTTCTGCCTGACTTCCTCAGTCTCTGATCAGATTGTTGTGGCTGCTGCACAAACAAATCAGCAATCACACTGTTTCTCTCATTAGTTTTGTTCGACAATCGCAATGTCCCCCCCTCCTCCCTGCTTCCTGTTGCATAATATTATGGAAATCCTACTGAAACAAACGCAGCAGTAAAATGTGCCTGTAGAATTAAACAGTGGAAATCCTAAACTGCCAAAAATAACTATGATGTCAACCATTTTTCACACATTTCGCCGTCTGATTTTATTACTCATATTTAGTTTATGATCATATTTATTTTCATTCTTTTTCTGAGGAACTGTAAGTATGCTAAGTAGGTCTGAGATAACTAAGTTAGCTGATGCTAATTTAGTTAGCACCAGCTAACCTGGGGGTCGGAACATCCGTAGGAGTCCCAAGATAAATCTGAAGAGTCACAATCAAGATAAGAGATAAGAAAATGAATGTTTCTGTGACACAGCATTACTGCAGGTTTATTTTTTTTCTTACATTTTATCTTTGATGTATATGTTCTGACACACGGAGGTCCAGTTTCTCTTGAGTATGATTCCAGCAGGGAAGTTTGTGCTTTCACCCTCGCTGGTCAGCACAGAGCCAGACCAGGTCCCAGACCTATCACATGGAGATACTAGTTGGGACACCAGTTAACCACATGCCTCTTGTAAATAGAGAAAAGAAAAGTCTGAAGGGACCAGTTTCATTCTAAAAAGTTTTAGTTTCCACTATAATGTAACCAGTCAAATAGAAATACATTGCTTTATGCTAAACCTTTTAAGCCACGTTTTAATCTTTGCAAGCAGCAGGGCGCTAGGGTTTTAGGCGATGTCCATCTGTTCATCGGTTGTCCACCACTTGGGTCGCAACTGAAATATCCCATAATCTGTTGGATGAGATGCTATGCAATTTCATACAGACAAGCTACTGACTTGTCTATAGCCACACCATGAGGTTGACATTTATGTTTCGGAGTAAAACAAATGGTGGATATATATTTCCTCAACAAAAAAAATAAAAAGCAGACCATAGACATACTTTAGCACAATATAGTAAACATCCCCATGTGGAGAAGTCAGCATGCAGGGTTTCCGTGAATTTGGTAAGAAAGATGAGAGAGTAGCCACATTGCATCTTCATTCTGAGCGAGATTGCCAGCCTCTCCTCTCCTGCCAGAAGTCCAGCTGTGCAAAGGAGAGATGAATACCAGAGTATCCTTTGCTGTTGATCCTTGTTGGCAAGTGGTGGCTTCAGATTCCCAGAGTCCTACTCTCCCTGGAGCCCAAATATCACCCCGTACGGAACAGGACCATACACTGAGTTTACAGCTCTGCAGCTGACAGTACACACATAAAGAGATGCTGTCCAGTCCAAACAACCTGCGACACAATCAAATCATGATTTGCTACAGAAAAAAGACAAAAAACCCATCGGATTGTGTATTTTTCACACTGTTTGTCTCTTTCAGTTCAGCTTGTTACCACCAAAAAGCACACACACGTGGATCTTTACATACACACTCCACACCCAGCTGGCTATTTCCCTCCTTGCCACACTCCTCGTCCCCTCCCACTCTGACAGTTAACTGTATATATAGCCTTCACTCATCATTGCTGGGATTCAGACTCTGACCTAGACTTCTCAGGTGAGAAGAGACCAGCTAAAGATAGAAAGAAAAAAATACAAATCAAGTGGAGACACTACTGAACGGAGGAGTTGCATCTCTGCTAACACCAGAACACCATCAACTCAGTCTGACCCTCCAGAATGTGGCTCAAGGTGTCACTGCTCTGTCTGTCCTGCTTAACTCTGCCCAGCCGGAGTCAGGCCCAAGACCGAGCTTCCCTCCGCCGCTCCAATGACCACGCCGGGCGCTGCCACTACACTTTCACCGTGGCCAGTCCAGAGGAATCCAGCTGCTCCGGAAGCAGCATGAAACCAGAGATGGATGGAGTCTCGTCCCGACTCACCATGCTGGAGGCTTTAGTCAGCCGTCTGATAGCCGGAGGGGATGGAGGCTCCAGGACTAGGGCTAACGATGAAGAGGGTCTCCAGGAAGCCTCCTCACAGGAAACAAGGGAAAGAAACCAGCTGCAGCAGGACAAAGAGCGTCTGAACGGGCAGGTCCAGGAGCTGCAGAGGAGGCTGGCCGAGCTGAGTCAGGAGGCAGAGAGCCTCAGGCAGAGACCCTGCCAGGAGACACACACCTCCGGGGGGACTGAGCGTGAAAACAAATCTGCCAGTGGTACGTACATCTGTGGTTAAAGGGAAAGCACACACACATTTGAATAATAACGATTTTACTCACAAATCTGGTATGTAAGAAGTTATCCTTTCAGAAAGCTGATTAAAATTTATACAAATTCTGAATCTGTGCTTTTTCCCCCTGATGCATTTGTTTTCTGGGAGAATTTACAACACAGAGTCACGGAGTCATGCATATGTGCATGTGACCATTTTCAGGGGAGCAACAGCAGGTTTATGGGGGGAACCTGCTGTGCTCAGAGGCAAGTAAATACGATACTTAGTCTTTGCAGCTGTCTGTGAGGTGGAACTGACGATAGTTTAACTGCAGATTACAACTAATGTCCACATAAATTATTAATAATTATTTTCTACTCTAAACGCCTTCCCAGCCGGGAGCCTTTGTAACCTTTTTTAAGTCTTACACATGTTTCACTTTGTCTCCCCAGGCCGTGCATATGATTTTGGGAACGATGCTTACCAGGAGATGAAGGCTGAGGTTACAGAGGTTGCAGCTTCCCGCCTCATTCCTGAGGGAAACCACAACTTCACAGGTACATGTTGGGTTTTACTAATGCCAATGGCCTATAGTGGTGGAATGTTGTTGCAACTCAATGTGATCAGATGCAAATATATAACAAACTTCAACTCTTTTCTTTTCTCCAGGCTGTGGAGAGCTGCAGTCAGTGGGAGATCCTGTGATGCACAGGAAGGCTGACAGTATCACAGGGAAGTACGGAGTGTGGCTGCAGGATCCCGAGCCTCAGGGCCCCGAGTACACCAACCAGACTGTGTGGCGTATCGACACAGTTGGGAAAGATGTCCGTCAGCTCTTTGCATATGAAGACATCGATCAATTATCCCAAGGCTTCCCTATGAAGGTTCTGGTACTGCCAGAGCCTATGGAGAGCACAGGGGCAACCATATACCGCGGCTCCCTTTACTACCAGCGCAAACGCAGCCGCACCCTGATCCGTTACGACCTGACCTCTGAGAGTCTGGCATCACGGCGAGAGCTGCCTCACGCGGGCTTCCATGGACAGCACCCTTACTCCTGGGGTGGCTACACTGACATCGACCTGGCGGCAGACGAACAGGGCCTGTGGGCTATCTACAGCACTAGTCAGGCAAAGGGCGCAATTGTGATTTCCCAGCTGGATCCCAAGAGCCTGGAGGCGAAGAGGAGCTGGGAGACGAACATCAGGAAGAACACAGTGGCCAATGCGTTCATGGTGTGTGGCCGTCTGTACACGGTGGCCAGCTACACGGCACCCAACACCACCATCAACCATGTGTTTGACACAGCCACCAGCGTGGGGCAGGCTGTGGCTGTGCCCTTCAGGAACAAGTACCGTTACAACAGCATGGTGGACTACAACTACGCCCAGAGGAAGCTGTACGCTTGGGACAACTTCCACATGGTCACCTATGACATCAGACTGGGCCGGGTGGCCAGCCATGGCAGCAGCTAAAGAGGACACGGCCGTGAACAGGAAGAGCAAGTGAATGGCATACAACATATGATCATTTGCATCGTGCTGAGGTTATTGCCAAGCTTGGTAGTCTATGCGTTTTGCATTTTTGAAATCTATTTTTTTCTATTACTCTTGTAAATAAGATATATCAACAGAAATATAACCGTAAAACAGATGAATGTGGCTCAAGCCTTTGGTGATCTCAATGGTTATCACAAACATGGTGTTTAAAATTGTGAAATATGTTATCTGTTTATAAATGTTGACTTTATTCAAGTCTGAATAAAAAAATTAAATACAAAAATATCTTGTTTGTGTCATATTTTGCAATTTAATTTAAAAAGTATTCATAGCACATCATGAACTAGCGTTAGCACATCTACACTACACACGCTACTGAAGCTGAACTGAATGGATACACATAACTGGCTTTACAGGAACCACGTTGTTCCTTAATTTCATAGTTCTCCGTCAACATCGCCAGAGGATTTGGTCCTGCACTTTTTTATTCAACGTGTGTGAAGTTTCACCAGCAGTTAACTACTGAAAGTTAGTTGCTAAGTTAGTGCTATTTCACACTACTGTTAGAGTTTGTTTTTGGTTTGGTCCTTCTTGTTTTCTACATATGGACGTGTTTCTTTAGACCACATACACCTCACATGCACTGTGGCCGACAATGTGTGCCTCTGTACCTGAGGCTGTAAACCTCAGTGTAAACACACATCCAGTCCCTCTGTTCTGACACCCCATATATACACACAGTACTCTTAAAGCAGCTGCCAGTATGCACAAGCCCCCATGTTGTCATTTGCAATCATTTTCCTGGTATACATTGTCTGCCAGTGAGGAGACTTAGCGTCTGATAAAAACTAGGCCGAGTGTGAGTCGACTTCCCCACACCAGTGTTCACACAAAAACAGTAAACCACAAGCAACACTGCGCCGCCCCATACTGAGACCAACTTCTCACTTTACCAGGCAGTAGTGTACTTGTGTCTTTTCACTATAGTATAAGCTTACATACTCAGCTACCAAGTTATTAGTGTGTCAATGCCATTTTACCTGATAGTCCCTCACAGCAATTGCCTTTTATAGTAATCCATTCTAGGCTATCTTGGCAACTCAGCATGTTCTTAATTGAGTAGTTATCTAACATTCTGACGTATCTGCAGGTATCTGTAACTAGACAACATTCACACTGCAAGCCTTCCTGCTCAATTCTGATTTGATTTCTCAATCTGATGTGTTTTTGTTTTGGCTGTTCACATTTAATTTAAAGTGTGGCCAAGCCTAAGACTTCATTTAAATGTTTAAGTGGATTTGCAGAGTAAGCTAGCAAATTTGTGAGCAGATAATAACAAGTATGAAGATGAGGATGAAAAGATTTTAGTGTGGCTTTTTGTGGAGCAACTGAGCCACAAGTGCTGGGTTGAGATCTAAACAGTGCAGAATTGTGACGAATGTTTATCTGGTCTGACGTCAAAAAAAAAGTATGAACTCTGTTTTGACTGAGGTCACATTGCAAAAAATAATACCCGATTGATTTAGGACCATGTATGAAAGAGGCCCAACATCAGAATTAAAAAGCTCAGATTCAATGTGCTCTTCACATGGGCAAGAAAAAGTCTGATTTGTGTCACTTCTGACTGCAGTGTAGCTTAAAGTAAGAATTCATAATAAAAGAAGACAAAAAATTACATTTCATTTAAAAAATAAATAAGAAATGTGTTTATAATGTAATAATTGTGTGTCCAATCAACACACATTCGCTCACCCATGGCCATATTCAGCATGATCGCCTCTTTACTGCCGACCGGTGGCCGATAAACACTTTAATCCTGCAAACTGAGATGTCCGGGTGCAGGTCTTAAGACCAGTTCAGAGTGTGGACTGCTCTGGTCACGTGGCTACATCCTCCTCCCTATTAACATGTAATTAAACTAGCATGGAGTACAACAAATAATAATAATAATGTCGATTTTATGAGAGCATATATTCAATCTATTCTCAGGGAGAAGTATTTTGTGGTACAAAACTGGCCATACATGTGTGAAAATGGCTCATTTGTAAACATTGAGACGTCCTGAGCTAATCAATCAAAACAAAACGTGACCTGAACACATCGCTTGTTACAGCTGAGTCAGTCATGTTATGCTGCCCTGTGCAGTTCACAGTCGATGCATATATAAATAGAGTAACCTGTTGAGATGGCAGTTCCCGCCTCGTTTTTATTTAGCTCCTCTCATCAGAACTGGCTCTGAACAGCTCACACCTCCACCGTCACACTGAATATGCCGGGACTGCTGCTCGGAGATGTATTTCCTGATTACGAATTGGAGACCACCAATGGCCACATTAAACTGCACACATTTCTTGGTGATTCGTAAGTAGGCTTCTTGACATCCTTGCGTATCCATTTGTCGGCTTCCTAAGAATTCAGCACAAGAAGAAGAGAGAGTGAGCCCAGTTCCTGTTACTGCCTCTGACTTTTGCTTTAAACCGTTGCTTATGATTTATATAGCATCAACACATTTAAAGGTTGGTATTGTGTGTCCTATAAATGCACATTTCAATAAAAACTACACATGGTTTATGATGAAATGATAGGCTGTTGATGAGAGGGTGAACATTTCCAAATGAAAAGCATCAGTAAGCCAGAGTTCAACCCTTAAATCCCTCAATGGTGCAGAATCACATTGCTGACCTCGTAAAAAAATCCCCTTCAGTCACAGAGGTCACATCCTGTCAGTTTGGTGTCAGATGCATCGTTCAGCGCATCCTATTGTGCAACATCAGTATCGATTCATGTCTAATGCGAGGACACGTCGTGCAATGGAAACATGTTTGGAAACCTCAGATTGCATCTCGTCATGACGGAGGCGCAGACCCTTGAGTGCACCTGACGCGGCCTCACTGATCACTCTTTTTATTCCAGATGGGGAATCCTGTTCTCCCACCCCAGAGATTACACCCCGGTGTGCACCACAGAGCTGGGACGAGCTGCCAAACTGAGCAGTGAGTTCAGTAAACGGAACGTCAAAATGATCGCCCTGTCCGTTGACAGCCTGGAGGATCACCACGGCTGGACCAAGGTGTGATAGTTACAGCACCAACACGCACACAAAGATGTTCACGACATACTGAGCATCAACGTTTGGACTTCCCAGCTCGTAAAACTGTTATGGAGCTTTCTCTCTCACATAACCTTTTTAACAATGGATTTGATGACGACTGACATTTAGTGTGTCATGGGTCCTAACTACACACTGAAATACATATATACACAAATCATGCTTATGTTGTTGAACCTTTATATAACTTGGACCTCGATCTATAAAACCTTTACTTTTCAAAACCCAGAAAGTTCTGGAAAGAAATATCACAATTTACCAGGATTTTCTTGACAAGACATACAACCTAGTAAAAGATGTTGAAGGACAAACTGGGATTGGTTCAACTGGATCACACACAATGGTCAAATGTATTTATGAAAGCATTTTGAATGTGGATCACGGTGACCTTTCGCCACTAAATTAAAATGAGTTATTCCTCGAGTCTCAGTGGATGTTTGTGCCACATTTGAAAGAAATTGCTCAAAGTGTTCCTGAGATCCTGCGTTAACCAGAATGAATGGACAACCCGAAAAACACAATTCTGGGGCCAAAGCACGAAGGCAAAACAACTTAACGGTTATCGGTGTTCAGAAAGTTCAAATTAGTAAACTGCATGTCACCCACATCTATCCTCACTGTGTTGCATGGCATCGGTTTCCTTTATTTAAATATTTTGTAATCATAAATGTCACATGTTTAAAAGAGCTCCATTAGAGTAGGTTTGAATAACTAAGGGTCTCTGTACTAACTAGGACATCCTGGCGTACAACTGTGAAGAGTCTACTTGCTGCTCGCTGCCCTTTCCCATCATAGCGGACAGTAAACGGGAGCTGGCAGTGGCCCTCGGCATGCTGGACCCAGATGAGAAGGACAAAGATGGCCTGCCGCTCACTGCCCGTTGTGTAAGAATCTTCACAATCAAAACACACACTCCTGAATAGAAAGCACTCCAACTACATGTATGATGTACTCTAATGCGTATATATATAGTCAAATTATTAACCTCGTCAGGCTCTAACTGTTTTTTTTTTTAGGTGTTTATCATCGGCCCTGACAAAAAGCTCAAACTGTCACTCCTCTACCCGGCAACCACCGGACGCAACTTTGATGAGATTTTGCGCGTGGTGGACTCACTCCAGTTAACAGCAGGGAGGCAACTGGCCACACCTGCTGACTGGAGGGTACGTCACACCTTTGAGAGTGACCCCAGTTTACACCCATCACTTCTCCAGCTGCCATGCAGTATAAAAACCCTTTCTTTCCCCTGCAGCCCGGAGACTGTGTGATGGTCCCTCCCAGCATGTCGGAGGAGGATGCGGCCTCTTTGTTCCCAGCTGGCGTCTACTCCAAAGACCTGCCCTCTGGCAAGAAGTACCTGCGCTACACACCGCAACAATAGACACGGGCAGAGATGGCACTGATACTTTCTGGTGTTGCATTCGCAGCTCTCACTCTTGGGCCTTAAAGATTTACAGTACTGCTAGTTTTCACCCTGCAGGTAAATAAACTAGTCAGCCGGCATCTTAGTTAACAACCAATGTCTTCTGGATTATGTCAGACATTTCTAATTTAGAGGTTTTACAGCATCTACAACTCCAATAATAGAAGCTTATTTTTCACAAAAGGGGGTTATTTTTGGAAAGAGATGGAATTGAATATTTAAAGATACATTAAACAGTTTATCATTAAACGTATGGCAGAGATGCTTCTATTTTGAAACAAATTAAAATGTGTTGGATCATATATGTATTGTTTACCCATCCACCTAATGTTCTTTTAACAATGGAAGAGGAAGTAGTTTATGCTGTGCTAGTTACACAAAGGGTGACCTATTAAGAGCAAACAATGCTTTGCCGTTGGTATTCATTTTATATGACAAGTGTACTTCAATAAAGACTGTTTCACATGTACAGTTTCTTACATTTACCATAATTGATTACTATAAATTGAATTGGTTATGCCAGGTCGTATTCAAATTTCACTCGGAGCCTTACATCTATTCTGGTTGTGTGTTTGATGTACACATTTCTCCTTCTGAGGGGCAATATATGCATTAAGGTTAATTTTTGTAGGATTTGACATTCTCCCTCACCGTGTCGCCAGCGTCAGAGAAGAGTTTAACAACTTTGCTCCTGGGGACTGCAACAGGATCCTTTCTGTGACTCGCAGACAGAAGAGGTTAGGGTCAGTGGAGGTAACACAAACAGGAAATGGAAGAAGAAGATCAAATACACTTCGGACATAACAAAAGGACAAGCCGATTAAAAATGAATTGTATTTCAAAACACATTAGGGTGGAGTGAGTGGTGAAAGGTACGAGCAGAGTTTTATCATTTTCATTATTTATTTAGAGGACAAGGAGACGGTCCTCGGTGGCGTTGAGCTGAGGAAAGAGCCGAGCTGCGAGTCATCGTATCTGCTGATGTCACATTCACTGCTGCATCCCCTCCTCTTCCTCCTGGGTAGAACTGCAGCTGGGGATCCAAAAGTCAGACAGCCATGACCAGCTCCAGCAGCTTGTGTCCGTAGAGGTCTTCTTCTCTACTGCCATCTGCCAGGTGGTTTGAAATCCTGCAGTAATGAAGTCTAAACTCACAGAAACCGAACCGAGCAAAACCTCCCGACAGATATTCAGCCTCCGACCGCCGATGTCCTTCAGGTTATTGATAGAATTTTTTAACTGGACAGTTTATATCAGGAAAAGCAGCAAGGTCAAGACTTCTGTTTTCGTCTCCAGTGTGTGGATGTCATCCCTATGACGTCAGAGAGAGACAGTTTCAGCTCCGCTGCCTCCCACCAGCAGCCTCATCTCTGGTTCATGAGGGCCTGGTACTCCCTCTGGTGGGCGAACAGTCGCAGGAACACTTTGTACTTTCTCTCGTAGAAGCTGGGGAAAGCATAAACGGACGAAAATAATGACACAAATGTGTTGCGTAGAAGTGTATTTATTTTAGTTTGGAATTAAATATGCCGACTGAGTTATATCCTGAAGTCGCCTCACAACTCACGACCTGACTTCGCTTGAATCGCTATCTTTATGGGTCGCTTGAAACATTGAGAAGCAAAGCTTCCGAATAGAAATAAAAGGACAAATGTATAATATGTAAATGAATAAACGGAATTAAAGTATAGGGTTGACTTTTTTTAAAATTTATTGTTTGAAAACATTTTTTGGGATATACAATCTTGATTTTTTTTTTTTACTCACTTATATTTCTATCCCAGACACCATTAGCAGAAATTATTACTTTTACTCAATATTAAAATATAATTCTCTTTGTCTCACCTCTGAAGCTCACAGTCAGGCTGAACAACTTTCCCCACTTTAGCCATTCTCTCCATTGCCTCCTAAAACATAAATTGAAAAGACAAATCTCACTCAATAAATCATGTTATGCACATTCAGTTCCAGCCGCGACCCAGTTATAGTATGAACACGAGCCAACTGCAGTGGTTTCTGAGCGTATGACTAATGCAGGGCAGGGCCTCTCTGCTGTCTGAGACTAAAACATCCAGCCGCTTGACCGTGTGCAGCTCAGAGGATCAGACACAACAACTGCCTGCTGTGATTACGGCTGAAATGAGTTGACAGGTGCAGCCTAGTCTAAACAATAATATCTTATTTTTAGTATATCTGGCTTAAAGGCTTGCTCCGAGCTCTGGTCCTGAGACAGTGAGGGATGACAGCTCGACTGAGCAAAAGATTTAACCATCACTTTATATCTTAAACACATTGTGCGACAAATGTTCTCTGCAGCTGAAGCGAGCGGAGCCATACACTTTATATTTCACTAACTGCTTAATATATTGCAAAATAAAGACTTTTTAAAAGGGGAACATCACGGATTTAGTTTAATCTTCATGAGGAGTATGACACAGTGAGGAAACAACAGTATAATGTCTAGGATCTAGGGGGGAAAAAAACATTATAAAAGTAAGTCTGCACTTCAAACTGAAGGTGTGTGGTTTGAAGAAGTGGACATTTAGAAGGCTGAAGGGCTCCAATGAAAGACACTATCCTTTTTAAAAACGTATAAAAACATGTTATAATGTTGGGAGGAACCAATATGTGTAATGCAACACACACAAAGTACAAAACAACGTGCAGCACCTACTCTCTCATGCAATGTTCAGAACTAGGACCACTTGTGTTTCCACTATACTACTGTACATGTGCAACAGATTTCCAGGGAAGTTTTTGATGAAGAGTAAACAAATTGACAATTGTAACTTTTGAGAATCTGTGATATCTTTGTAAGAAAGTTAAATATTGTAATATAGTACGAAATCCTATGCATCAAATTTCCCTGGAATCTTCATAGAGTTGACTCATCTGCAGTGGCCCGTTTTGGACAGTAGTTGTATTTAAATGTGGAGATTTAAAAACACATCAATAACTTTTCTGTAAAAGCACACGAGGATATTCCAAATCATTTGCGCCACAATGAACCAAAATAATGAACTCTGTTCTATCGATGCCTCAGTCACCTTTGTGACCTAAGTTCACACACCTGAACAGTGCTGTAGTCCTGTGAGGCACATGCACCCAGCACTGCGGCTCCAATCAACACCGCCTCCGTCTGGTCTGGCAGCACCACGGGCAGCGCTGAACAGGACAAGACGAGCATAAAGTGGATTTAGCTTAAGCCTCCATGGGAGACACTGTTGAACAAATGTTGTCCCCACAATGTGGGAAGTCTAGGTTATTTAACATTTTTGGATAAATCTCTATTCAGCTTAACTGTCATTTACAATATCAAAGCAGTCATCAGCCTCATTAGTGTTTCATACCGGTGGCGTTGGCGTGAATCTGGACAAACAGAGCGTTTTTGCTCAAGCCGCCACACAGGAAGAGGGTTCTGATGTCGTGACCTGCTTCTTTCATGGCCTCCAGAATTTGAAGAGTACCAAGCTGGAACCAGGGAAGAAGAATTAAGGGGAGTCATGTTACAAGTTAACAAATACACCTTCCTTCACACTTTAAGGGTTCTCAAACTGTATTTTGCGGCCAGGGATGCCTTAAAGGGGAGTGCATTTTCTAAGAACCCTCATCATCATCATCATCACCATCATCATCAATAAAACACAAATTTAGCTCATGCTTATTACAATTAAACTAGTTCAGATCTGTTCCATAATGTTAACAAGAACCCCTTATTAATTTATGTCAGGTTTATACCACTTTGTTGTCCATATATTAAGGATGTGTTGTCATCAGATGCCACTCTTTTCCTATTAAAAATGTAACTTGATAGATCTCAAATATTTCTCCACGCTCACTAGTTGCTCGCTGGCTAATAAGTCAAGCATCAGTTTCTATTGGTCCAAAGCTTGAGTGGGTTGGAGCAATGGACACAATATAGTTGTTGTATTGTCCCCATCTGACGATATGCAGTTTTTAATGATACAGCACAATATTGTGATCGATAGAAAACTAGCAAATCGCAGACCCCCTAACATAGTGACACTGACCCACCCTTGATAATCACTACTTTAAAAAGGTACTAGGTTGTCAGACTGAGGCGCAGAGAAAATCATACACCATCTTGAAACAAATAAAACACAGTAGACTCACAGCGAGGGATTGTATCGTGGCCAAATAGAGCAGGGCCAAGTCATCCAAGGTCTGGGAGAGTGGCAGTCCAATCACCTTCAACACAGTAATGAGAAGGGATGGGTATCGTTTGGGTTTTTTCCGATACCGGTGCTAAACCGGTTCTTTTAAAACGATACCGGTGCCTAAACGGTGCCTGAACCGATACTTTTTTTTTTTAAACGCACAATGAGGACATTAAAAACCTCTTTGGCCATATTCCCTGTAGAAGCCGTTATCATGGAGCACTGACAAACAACGGATATCAGACTGTTAACATACACAATATATGTTCTCCATGATATGATGTGATATGTATTGTCATGTGCAGACGTTATAGGGTTAATCCTGTCACTGTGTTGATGGGCAAAGAGAACAACCAATCAGAGGTACTGAAGATGACACGTGACAAATATAGTTTTGCTTCTGACAGCGAGAGTTACACTGAAACAAAGTGATGCCCCATGGTCTTTATTCCTCCGTCATTATATTCCCGGTAACACCGGGTATACAGCCGGGACCGCTGGACATCAACACATCTGCTAGCAGACTGTCACGCTCGTAGCTCGTGCTAGCTACGAGCTAGCTTAAGCATGGTTATAATGGCTAATTTATTATTTCTTGGCCTACTTTTATGAATGCAAGACTTGCAATCAACGTTACGGTACTAATCTAAATTCAGGCTGCTCGTCATAATCGGTCTCCACGTGTTCAGGGGGACCGGTGACGGTCTCCCCATCGCGCCCAGCCTGACGCTGGTGTGCTCGACACGGGCTCACGTAGTCACACACGGCCAGGGTTGCCAGGTCTGTGTGACAAAACCAGCCCAATGGCCAATTAAAACCAGCCCAAAAACCAGCCCAATATCAGAACTCAAAATATGCCCGTGCCAAACCATATACACTGCTTTTAAAGTCCATGTCCAGTACCGCTGCTAACCATGTTAGTGTCCTAAGCATAACTCCTTCATGATGGGGGGGGCGCAAGTGACTTTTTTTCGTCAGGCGCGCACCGGAGCTCTGCGGCGCGCGCGACAGAGATCGGAGTCGTGTTAACGCGACACGTAGAGACAGAATGACATGCTGCTGTAGAGACGACCAACAACAGACGGATTGGAAGCTCATTCTGCACATGCGTTAAATGCGTTTAAAAAATTAACTAATTAATCCTGTAATTTAATCATAACGCGTTATTTTTCACAGCACTAATATATATATATATATGGTTCTTTGAAATAAGTTTTTTTGAGAAATCATAGGTTAGGGCACTTATAAGCTAGATAGCTTCAGCCTCGACCCTTTCGGTCAGCCACTTTCTTCTTTTGTTGAATTCTGATTGTTGTATATTTTGCTGATCGAAATAAACTAAACTAAACTAAACTAAGGGGTTAAAAGGGCCCCATTTGTGAATCCCACAGAACCAAACCCACCCCGGGATGGGGTGTAGGAGTAATCACACGAGGTGATTCTCGCCAAACCGTCCCATCCCGTTGGGGAGGTCGCGATTCATAATCAGACTCGCCTATGAATCGCTCCTCCCGTGTAGGCGATTCTGAACCGCCTATCGCCCACCGCTCCTGTGAGATTCACAAATCCCTGCTGCTTTGCTGGAAATCACTTCTACTTACAGACTCTGGTTGGGGGCTCCGTGACGTCACTAGCACCAAAGTGCTTAGATGTCACGTGACAATGTTTCCATGGTGACGGACAAGGTCGCGGAGATCGAAGGCACTGCGCGGATGAGTCGGCGTGTACGTGCTGATCTGGAGTCAGTTTGGTAGGATTTGGGTATAAATAAATTATTTCATTTAAAATATGGATTTTTATTTAAAGATATTCATGTAATTTGCATGCAAAATAGGTCTACCCGAACCAGCGGACAAAAAATTCAACCCGCGGCAACACTTCAAAAGTAGCCCAATTCCGCGGGAAAACCGCGGACCTGGCAACACTGCAGGCGCAGCCTCCGCTGTCAAAGTTAAATGATAGGCTATCGTAACCTGCTGACAGGGCGGAGTCACCAGAGAAGTTCACAACAATAGTTTTTTTCAATTTTAATCGGCTCAGGCACCGGAAAGAAACACCGAAATGTGCGTTGCGTTTCGGTCCGGGTAATACCGGTTGTATTGGAACCGGTACCATATTGGCACCGGGTTTCGGTACCCAACCCTAGTAATGAGTCCTTCATAAAGGTCCAAAATGTATCAGTGCTGAATAACACTCACCAGAGAGGTGCATTCACCAACACAAACAACATTGAGGGACTGAATTGTTTAGTCAGTCGAGACAAAACTCAACAGTTCTCTGAAACTACAGATATGGCCTGGAAACAACCATGTTAATTATTTGCAATTACATAATACGCCTGTGAAGTATTTGGGGAATGTTATCAGTGTGATTTAAAAGAGCAGGAGATGCAAACAAAGAAAGATCTAACTTTGAAAGTGCTTTGTAAAGATAGCTGCTTCAGCTCGCTGCAGTGTTTTTTTTAAAGAATATAGATATGTATAAAAACATTGACACTATTCAATATGACAATAGTGTCTTTCTTCTCATCCAACTCACCTACAGAAAGCAAATAAGCATATTTTGCTAGTTGTTAAATAAAACAATTATATACAATCAACCTCTTAAGCAAACTTAAAAGTGTTAGGAGGGTCTGCAATGATCAGCGAACCGTAGGTTAGTGCGGTCAACAACATTTCCCGTCACGTGGAGCCCTGACTCGTGTCCCCTCACCATGCCTCTCAAGGTTGGGTCAGCCAGGGGCGACCGGTTCCCGTGGAAATCCGGCCACACGTGGAGACTGGAGCCCAGCAGGTCAACAGAACCAGAAGTAGCCATCAAACTCAGGTGGTTGTTCAGGTAGCTGAAGATGTTCTCGTCAGTAAGGGGAAATCTAGGACAAATAACAGCAGCAAAATGAAGAACCCAGTCGGATGAGAGAACACTAAAGGCGTTGTTGTGTGGACACTGCTGGAGGCTTTTATTACTGAAGATATTTTCAAACGAAATACCAGGAAAAGCAGAGGTGTTACTAAAGACATCATCATTGGCTCATGAGTGATCCAGTCGACCCTGTCAGTGGGCGAGAGTGAACAATGTACCAGAGCATTCATAATTGATTCTCAGTAAATGTTAAGAAACTCAAACCAGTAAATATTGAATAACTTAATTTGCAATTTCCACTGAATAGTCGCATTGTATAAATAGAGGACCACAATAAATATTCTGCTTACCCATCACTGCCTGCCATCATAGATCCTAATGTAATGCAATCAGGGTCATATTTCCTCACCGCATGCTTTGCATCATTCATCACTTTTCTTTGTTTCAATAACTCTATTATATGATAATAAATTGATTTTGTGTCACTGGATCCGAGGGAACGTTAGCTAGCTACGAGTGGCAAAACACATGTGGCGTGATGTGTCGGGTTGACGCTCACAAGGAGCTGCTCATTGTTCTGATGCTTTCTGTGAATTACTGTGTTTTTTTCATTTGAAATGTTGAACAAATTTGGATTTTAAAATAACTAGCATTGTAAAGTCCATAGTCCAACTTATTATTTATTTGATTTAACCATTTGGCAGTACATCCGCAGGCCACTAGGTGGCGCTCTGTTGCCCACCAATGGTTGAGAATAGCTGGTATAAAGTACACAACATTACTAAGTTTCTAACCTTCCCAAAGCTGACTAAAATATATTTTCCGACAGCTAAACAGTGATGACAGCTGTGCTAGAAGGCTTTCGGTCGGTGCAGCACTAAATGCTCCAGCTGACCTCTGCTGGGCCCGTTCCTGGAGCTGGGTGTAGGCGGCGTGGCCCTTCACCATGTGGTCAATCTGAGGGTGGAGAGGGCAAAACAGTTTAACAGAAAGAATGACAGATGACACAGATGATGACTGTGATAATTCAATTTGTTGATTATTTTGAGTGCTTCAACAACCATTTGTAATTATTGGTAAAAAGTGTCAATTCACAAATTCCCATGTCGAGATACTGGAGCTTAAACCATTATAGAACAGACAAACTGCTGTTTGTGTGGCCAGTTGCTCACAGTGTGACTTGTGGGTGCATCTCAACATGGATTGTATACATGTATCCCTTCTTCTTGCATGTTGCTGCAGAGCAACATGCAAGAAGAAAGGTTAAAGCTGGACAGAGAACTGACCAGCCTTCCTGTAGCACTCTGCCCCCCCTCGTTGAGCCACATGCCGGGCACCATGGCCGACAGGCAGGGCCCCCACACTCCGGGCACAAACAGAGGCTGCTTGCTGATCTGACGCACAAGAATCAAAAATGGGATGTTTTAGTTTGCAAAGTATATCACACTGGCAAACATAGAAACATACAAATATATAGGTACAGCTGTAGTTTACATTTTTATCAGACTACTTTTAATGGCGGGCATATCTGCGTATCATTGTAAGTTGTTTCACTTCACCTTCAGTTTAAGAAAAGGTGTGAAAGTGTCAGAAAGTTCATCATGGAGTTCCTACTTTATCAAAACTATATTATATGTAAGAGTATTTTTCAGAACGTGCGACAGCGGGTAAGATGTAGTCGTAAAATGCTCACCGCCATGTGACAGGTTGATGTTCCACAGATCATCGCCATGCGCGAGGTGAGCGGCTGGTCCTCACAGGGCAACTGAAAGCCTTTTATATCTGCACCTATCACACCTGGAAAGAACAACATTACACACTTTAATTCGATTTCATAACCATCACACATGTAAATGTGCAGGGGAAAAACACACAAACATGTTTTGGTGTTTGCCGATACAAAGTTCACAGAACTCCTGTTCGAGCCCAGTCAGAGACAAATTGCAGATGAAAAGCTTTAAATCCTTTTGAAGCGCTCCTTTAACCGTCACATGGAATTCAGAAGTGACACTAACTGCTGGAATAATGTTTGTCAAGCTGGTTTGAGTTTAAGGTGGAAGGTTCATCTTTGTGAGGGGGCTGGGGGTGTACATCACTGTGACATGCATGACTACTAAAAGTGCAGAGTGTTTTAGCCTCGGACTGATAGGACAATGTGTGATAGGCAGAGGTCACAGCCAGAGGTCAGAGGGCAGAGTTCATGAGCAGTTTATCTCCCAGAGATAAACCAGATGGTGAGGATTTCTGAACCTCAGGAATGGTCAAATGCTGACCGGAAGATAACTAAGTGTTCATACAGAGATACAGCACCATTCATAAGTGACTTTTTATTTGTTGCATCTTAATTAATTTTTTCCAAACTATCAAAGTAGGGAGTGTTTTAGTGGGATAGCAGTCTAATATCCATATTGGATATTGTAAAACCCCGACTTCAAGTCATTCCCTTGTTGTATCACTACTACGGTCAGCGATCTACAAAAGCAAAAACGCCCCCAAAAAATGGGGGAAAAAGGACTCAGAGTCCCATGAACATCCTAGATAATGATATTCGTCTTCCCGAGACATCAGCCCTTTTATCTAGCACCACCAACGGGCCAAAATACAACATGTGTGCACTTTAAATATTTTAAATCTACCGACATTTATCACAGAAGGAAAAACTATTTGCTTTTGGGACACTTTAATGGCTTTCCTTAGGTGCCAGGTGAAATATTTCAACTTTGCTATTCTAAGAACGTACTGTGGATATTTACATTTCCCTGAGAGTGAAATCTAGTGCTGGCGAGCCCCTTATCTTCTCTCATTGTGCTTCCTAGTGGAGAGACGTCTACATGTTTTCCGCTCTAAGTGCAGAACCAAATTAAAAACAAAATGACAACTTTAGACATACGCATTGAAGGTTCTGCCTCCCTCTGGAAGTAATACGGTCTGGCAAGATTGGTCAACATAAATGTTCCCTGGGCACCTTACTGATGACCCATGTCCTCTTCTACGGTTATTAGAGTTTATAGTTTAAAAGATGTTCAAAGTTCAAAGCCATGTGGGACCTACAAAGCAGCCTTACACTTCAGGAAAAAATTGATATATTTGACAGAAAAAGACTGGTTTCAATAAACAGGTGAATACCAAGGCCTCCAGCATGAGCATCAATGAGAGAAGCACCGACTGCAGTTCCTGGCTCCAAGTTTAAATCTGCTGCTGCGTCCTGGGTGAGGCCGTCTCCCAGTGTGCTCCCTGGAGAGCAAGTGGCGCTGCCTGGATGATAGAACACAGCACTGCTTCAATAATGACAAAGGAACATTTGTGGAGATGATGTGTTTGTAAAGACCACAACACAAACTGAGCAATATTTTCTGTTTTCATTCAATATAATATATAACTAATTATATAACTAATTATAAACCCGTTTGTAATTTTCTTTACCTATTTTAGAAAAGTTGTTTTCCAGGAGATCCTCGAGTCCAATGCTGGTCCAAAAATCAGCATCCCATCCATCTGGAGGGCAATAAGTCCATTTACACACCAGAGTACATAAAGACCTGTGAAACATTGCCAACAGATGAGAAGACCAAAGTAAAAACAAAACTTTGTCCATAATAAAAGACACATTTCATAGTTTTGAATATCCTGCTTAATAGGACAACCCCATTATTTATTTTAGACAAACATTGGATACAAAGATAATATTTCAGGAGCTTAGTATCATTTCATCATTAGAATACTGTAAAATATACTAACAACAATTTGTAGGTCACTGTCAATGGTTAACTCTTTTAATCCCACTCTGAATTCCATGTATCTAACACAAATTGCACAAGACAGATAAAAGGGTTCAAACATCATTCAATCATCAAACAAAGCTCACCGTGTCAAAGAGCCCGTCGCCTTCCACGACAGGAAGTCTGGGAGGTCAAAAAAGTGAGCAGCTTTGTTCCAGCAGCTTTCTCTTAGATTCTGATTATAACCACAAAAGAAATATGTGCCAATGAACCTTGACTAATAACAGCACATGCATGTACTGGCAGACCTTAAAGCGACAGTTCACCCCAAAATCAAAAAGGCACATTTTGCCTCTTCTGTGGTGCTATTCATGAATCTGAATTGTTTTGGTGTGAGCGTTGGGCTATCGGCCAGAGAGATGTCTGTGAAGGAACTATAGTTCCAACATGAAACTGATCACAACAAGGCATGTGGTTTATCTTGAGTAACTGATTCACAGAGACTAATTTTTAAAAGCACCACAAGCCGAGTGCCAGATATATTGTCCCAATATATTAGAGCAAAGACAGACAACTCTCAGACCGATATCTTTCAAACTAGACATCTTACACCAACACAACCTACATTAATACATTATGGGGTGAACTGTCCCTTTAACAGCAAGCCTCCATCTATTGGATACCTCCTGAGAAAAAGGTGGATATGGATGAAAAACTAGAACACCACAGCACACACACACCCACACACACACACACACACACACACGATGACCAGCAGCCAATACAGAGAGCGGCGTATCGAGAATAGTGGTCCTGTGGTGACCTCGGTCACCTCTCACCTCTTTGAGCCAGAGCAGCTTAGGGGGTTGCATCTCTGGTGACATGACTCCTCCCACCCTTCTCAGGACCCTGTGGCACGTGTTGGTTATACGAGTGGCCTGCTCTTCAGCACGATGGTCCATCCACATCACCGTGTTCCTTTGTTTGTCACCTGGGAAAGCCAGGAGAGGAAGGGGGAGGATCTGGTTATAGTGGAAGTAAAATGTAAATATAACAAATATTTTAAGACTAAATTGGTCTATGAGGAGATTATGATCAAAACTCAGACTGTATTATTATTATTATCTAGAAGGCATTTTAAAAGTTATTTAACCAGACTACCATTGGAAATAATATGAATCCCAACCAACTCCATTGGTTCTGCTATGTAGCTGACCCTGACCTCTGACCTCGTAGTGGAGGAGGGGGGTTTACCTTCAGGGATCAATAAAGTAAAAATCCATTCTAGTAAAATGTTACAATCAGCATTTCAAAAACACAATTCATTCCACCTTTAATAACCCATAGTGTGTAGATTAGTGTATATACATTATGTTTTCCTGAAGTACAAAGGTTAGACTGCAAGTAAAATAAATATTTCACTTACCATCCTGACTGACTGCCACAGGCTGGAAGCTTTGGTCCAAAACCACCAGTGAGCAGGTGGCA